>NC_140780.1:232638137-235138137 GCF_044657685.1 Stegodyphus dumicola | reverse complement strand
TATTATATGATTAATTATTCATTTAATAGTTGATTTGAAGAAGAATGAATTAAAGTCTTGATTGCACAAAACACATCTTTGAAGCTAAATGTATTCTAAGAAGTACAAAAATGTAAACAAGATTTTGTGCTCCCCACCCATATCAGTCATTCAGGAAAACGATAAACATTGCGAACATAAAAATCTGCCCTTTTTTATGTATGTATTTATGTAAAAGGAAATGTCTTCCTTCTTTTATAAGACAAGAAACTTATTTTCCTTTCTAAACTTCTGAAAGTCGCCAACGGTTAAAAAATGATAAACTACGCCAATAACCCGCCTTTTAAAGAAAAAGATTCACTACAACACTTAGGCAGTTCGCGTACGTAGAATCCGTTCTTTTCGATTGGGTTCAAATGATGGATCTGACAGCCATAATTTTACACGTGTTATGACATGGGACGTTCGAAAAACTCGCGACTTGCCCCTTCCTAATTTATAAACAATTCCTTTTTATACAAGCGTTTTCATGGTTTCGGGTGGATAATCAGTTACCTCACATGCATAACTTTAATGGGGATTCCGTAACCGATGAATGTACCTTAAATTCCTCCTGTAAGGCTGTTTAATGATGCTATTGGTCAAGGTTTTTTGGTAATGAATGAGAATACTCCTCCTTGTCGAACATCTCTGTTGTCAGAATATTTAAAAACAGAAGACATCACTCGGATGAATTAGCCAGCTTACTCACCAGACTTTAACATGTGTAGGATGTCTTACACTGATGAATTGGAACGTGCCAAATGCTTCCCGGATCCTCCAGAATTTGAAAAAGGTACTTTTAGAGGAGTGGCATAATTTCAAAAGACTTAGTCAACAGTTTGGTAAATTCTATCAAATTAAGACATGAAATTCGCATTTCTGTCCGAAGTGATTGTACATGATATTAAAGAAAGATTTGTTACAGAATAGGAGAGTTTTTTTTTATTTCCATGACACTACGTTTAATATTTTGAGATTGGGAATTTATGTCAAATAATGCTTTGCATTAATTGTTTTTAAACATTTTTAGATAAGTAACATTTAATTTTATTTCTGTCTTCTTTTTTCCACGAGGAGCATATATGATCATACGTATAGACAATATTTAGGTTCAGCAAAAAGACTATGACTTACCAAAGAGACTGAGATGACGTAAAAACATTTCTATAAAATTGATTTTATTTATGAAAAGGGAAGATATAAACTTTGATATCTTTTGCAATATTTTACGGAACCTCAAGGTACTGCTTCTTTAGCCTGAAGGATTTGGATATAAGAGTTCATTGAGGAGCTTTGTAGTACATTTAATACCCACCACAAAAAGAAACTATGCTTCTTTTCCCTCCAGATATTCTTTTGTACCGCAGTTCACTTTCAAAAAATAAATTTCAGTTGATTACTAACTCATTTAACGCTTTCAACAAATTCCACAGTTTGCAGCGACTGGATGACACTGCCGCTTCTATTTAGTAAGCTTCAAAGCTAGACATAACGAGTAAATTTTCTGAAATCGACTTTGCAGTCAGAACTGCATGTAGAAGAGGTGTCTTAAATGATGCAATGTTTTTTACAGTGAATATTCAGCATATTTCATTTAAGTCGTCGAGAATGTGAATGCATGATTTGCGAAAATCTGCCTGAACTTATAACCGATTTCTTGATTTTGAATTTTAATTTGGCCAAATTAATATTTTGACACTCATTCATTTTGGTGAACTATCAAGCTTAGCACCGTGGGAAATCACCCCTATTGCTTTTATATTAAACAAAGCTAACAGTCAATCTATGACCAGTCAGTCTCTCAGTCCGAAATTACTGAGTCACTTCTTGTTTATAATCAAATATTATTACTGTCTGTATTCTCCTAATGGTAAATACATTTTCATACCTATATTGCCGGAAACTATCTCTTAAGGTCCGTGTACGCTAAGTGGAACTTTAAGCTGAAGAAATGTACTTAAACTTGAAGGCCTTTTAATAGTTTGTTTTATTCGCCTACGGCAAAAACGCGAGGGCCATCTGCTTCACAGAAGACTGACTGCCTTTCGTGGAGGACTTTTTAAAGGAAAGAGGCTCATATATCCGCTATACATGTGGAAAATCACTAAAACGCTTATACATACAGCCAAAGCCTGTTGACCCGGAATCAAACCTAGAACAAACTACCACTGTTCGGCGACTTTACCCTTCGGCCGCTGGTGGGCCACCTTTCAATGGAATAAGTTTCGTGTGAGTACTATTTCACTGTTGAATTTTTGAATAACCTTATTGCCTAAGCAGTTATTTATTTGTTTTGTGACATAACTACGTAGGTACTCTGTTTTATCTCAAGAGGCTCTGTGTTCTCCCTTTATCGGAGCCTTCACTTTCAAGCGCGTTTCTTGAGCTCAAGGTTCTGCTAGTTTAAATGACTTTTGGCGATCTGTAAGGTAAGTGTAACAAATAGGGCGATCTCTAACCCTATTTGTTACACTGAAATGTAACCCTGAGATTCCCATAATGAACGAAAACGAAACTTTTGATTTGCCGCTGGCAACAGAATTTGTATCTTAGATTAGCGATGTTTGCGAGGTTGTTAACCGTAGTGTGAAGGAGTTTTCAATATTATAAACATAAGTATAGTTATGTTTCGTAAAGCGTATTCGTACTCTAGTGTTTCAGAGCAGCAATCAAATGGTTGTTGCCGAGGGTGTGAGTATATTGTTAGATTTTAATGAAAGGTATCCATAATTTTACGATGTGGGTTATAGAGAAACTAAAATTTTAATAGCAGCTTAATTAACTGAATGTCTTCTTTGAAGGTGTTTTGAATGTTCTGAGTGAAAAAATGGAGTGTATTTTGTTACAGTAAAAATTTTAATCCTCGGAACTAGAATATTGAGTGGGCACCTGCATGCGTGCAATAATTTAGGCTTCCTTTTTAAATGTTTTCTTTAATTATCTACCTTTTCTGTAACAGAGTTAGTATATGCACTTTAAATGATTTGTGATTTGGTATTAAGTTTCTATTGCTGCAACATGTAAAATGTTTTTCCATTTTTTTATTCACGTATCTCGACAAGAATAGGTAAATAGTTTTTAACATTTTTGTAGTGGTATCTGTCTTAAAATAACCTCTGAATACCGGCTACATATAATTACAAAAGGTTATTTGATGCTTAATTGCTTTAAAACGTCTATGTGATTTCTTTCCTTTGGCTAATTTTTTCAACAGCTGTTAAAAGCAGTTTTTGTGTTCAAAATAATATGCTTGAAATACAGGTACCAGAGCCATTGCTTAATGTGTAACCTTTCATGGCGGGTATATGAATCTAAGAATAGTTAATTAATAATCTTAGAATCTAAAATTTTCAATTCATTGCCTTTGGTCTAATTTATAGTTATATCACCATTTTTGAAGCATGTATTAAAGGTTCTGAGTAATTCTTTTGATATATATATGCAAAATAAGTCGTTATATATTATGCTGAATTGTTCTTTTAATGTATGTAAATTAATGTTTTATAATGTATGTAAATTAATTTAATGTTTTATAATGTATGTAAATTAATTTAATGTAATTTAATGTATATATACAAAGTAAATAAGAGCAGCCATTCTTAATGGGGGGGGGGAGTGTATTTTTATGCATTTAAGATGCCTAAAAACTTTATTCCTTTAATATATATATACACTAAGTAAATTTGTCATTAATATTTTCTAATGTTATCAAATATGTATTTTTTTGTTTGATGTGTGATTAGGCACTTATCATCAAAGATAACTTTAGAGTAGAACTTGCAGGAAAATCCAAGTGAGAAACCTTTGTAGTGACATGGGGCTGCTTGCTCACAGTAATCAATATTTGAAATCATAAGGTTTCTTTTCTGTTCTCTAAGCACTTCATGCTTTGTATGTGCATGGCAATGGGTGCTTTTCCTGGACCACTCATCTTCCATTATGCAGTTCCATTTCAGTTTGTAGATGGGTACATATACGAAGAAAAATTAGATTCTCCTTGTAAGTGTGTAAACTTTTTTTTGAAAAACAACAAGGTCAGCTTTTCATTAACTTGAGTGTTTAATATATGCTTGCTATTGAGTAAATATTAATGTATGTTTAATTATTAAGTGATATATGTTATTTACATGGTAATTATTACTTCAGGTATTTTTATTAGTTTTTAATTCAAAGGATAAAGATAATAATGGATAATTAAAGTCTGGTATTAAACTGGGGACAAAAATAAAATTTTAAACTATTATATCCTGTGCTTTGCTTATTCATTTTAATCTTAAATATTTTAATTGAAGCTCTGAAATTAAACTAGGTTTTTAGCAGTGTAATTCTAGTTTAATTCTATTTGTAAAAAGAAATACCAAGCATTGCAGTTGACAAACAGTTAAAGGTAAAGCACACTGTGATTAAAATGTTTATGAATTATAATCTGTAAAAGTCACATCTATACTTTACTGCTGGTTTTGTTTTCTTAGGTGCCCTAAACCTATAGAATACATAGTTGCTGTGGGTGAAGGAAAATTAATCTGTTGTAGAAGGAGATAGATGTATTATCAACATATTTTTCAGTACACAAATCCAGCCAGTGGCATTATATTGTCATTGTGTACTGATCTGTGTTCTGACAGGGATATGATGTATGACTGTTAATGCTGTTATTTTATGAATCTTTCTTCATCTAAATGAGTAGTTACTTTGTTCTTGCACTAAACTCGCGGTGTTTTGGCTACCTTTCTTCACCGTTTAGTCACTGTTCTTGGTATTCCGTGATGTAATTTACATAAGTACTTTATGCGAGGTCAGCACATAAACTCTAAGCTGCAATACTCGTGAATGTTTTCTGTTATAAAAATAAATAATATTTGCACTGCTAGATTAGAAGCTTTTGAATCACTTTATGTAAAATGTGATCTGTGTTATACTGAGTTTTCATGATGGAAAGACTTTTTAAATCTGTTGATTTTCTTAGAGGAAAGATAAACTGTTACTGAGGAGGCAGAATTATCTCTTTTCATCTGAAGTGTGTATATGTATATGAAATTAAATTATTTGAGATATCACCTATAAAATTTAATCTCAAATTTATAATGGAATTTACATGTCATTTGGACATGTAAGAAAATGATCAGGTGCAATTTAGCAATCATCAGAAATAGAATTTCTATTTGAATCATGAAAACAGAATTTTTCATGATTTCATTTCTTCAATGTTGGTAGAAGACATTCAAATTCGTTAATTTAGCTCTTTTTCATTCTTATTACGTTGTGAAATTCTGAGGGTGACTTCTATAAGTTCATTGACAAGTACTAATCTGTCTTCTGGTTATATGAAGGGATATTTGAATGAAAGTTAAGACTTCCTGGTTAAAAAACCTTTACTTAGGTTATTCAGAGCATTTGAGTTAATTTTTTTATGCGAGGAAAATTTAAAAATTCTATTTCAGTGAAAGTAAGCCAGATCTTCTGAGAATTTTGATGACATCAATTTTATATTTACTAGGAAAAAGTGCCATGAATGATGATTTTTGGGTGATTTTTTTTTTACAAAATTAGGTAATGTTGGACAACATAGTTAAAGCTTAAGTTTGTGACTGGTGAATTAGCTTGCATAACAATTAAATAATTAGTAAATGTTAAAAGAATTTTCTCCTGTCTTATAGTGAAGCACTGACTTGCATTCATTTCTTTTGAATTTCACTACTCATGAAAATTATATCTTAAATTAAACGAGACTTCATTTTAAAATGTCCCAGTAAATAATAATTCACTAAAACTATATTTTTTCCCTCTTGTATAGATATTGAAAACACATTATGTATGATTCAAGGAGCTTGTCTAAATTATTAGTCTTTATTCTGAAAAGCAAGTGTAGCTTTTTAATTTGTAAATGTATCATAATTTTGGTTTATTTACATTGCATTTGTATTTCAAATAATTATTGCATGACAGTGGATTCTGTATTTTTTGTAATAAAAGAAAGTTTGTGTTATCCTGATGTACTTGTCATAGTCATCTGAAATGATTGTTGTGTATACTTAACATATGTTTAAATATTTCAGCATGTCGATGTTTAACCAGGATACCTTATGCAACTTTAATAGCTACTGTTCTGTGCTGCACTGGAGTTGGAATATTCCTTGGCTCATTTTACCGTGGCATATCTTTAACTTTAAGGACCTTTGAAGAAGTGTTTCATTTTAAGTTTGATTGGTAAGTATGGTAATTTAGTGATTTATTAAGTAGTAGAGCTTTCAAACATGACCCAAACAAAAGGAATTATTGAAAAAGGTAGAATCGTTACATACTTGCAAAGTATGCCATCATTCAAAATTATTCCCCTCCTCAGAAGTGCACCTTTCTGGACGTTTTATCTCGTTTTCAGAGGAGATATTTCATTGGTTACATAGCTATTCCTAAAACTTCAGGATAATAGTGGAAGCTAAATTTTGACGTGGCGACACATCTGACTTACCTATACATGACAGATGGTATTCTACATCTTCTGTGTAAATCTAGTCAAAATTTTGGAGCTTGAGATCCCTTCTTGAATTAAAAACTTAGCAAAAATCCTTTCTAACCTCGAGAAATTGTCATGTGAAAAATTCAGCAGTAGGATCATGTTTGAATACGTTAGTGATATGGACTTTGTTTTATGTATTTAAATTATTCCTTTATTATAATAAATATAGTGCAGACATTTGAAAAACTATATAATCTAAATTTCAATAAATGTATACAAATTTTGAAAAGGAGGGGAGAATAATCATCTAGCAGTGGTGAAAGAAGTGCATGGGAGTAAAAAGGCTAAGAAATACTGCTGTAAATATTATTGAGTTGTTGCCTGCATTGTCTGTAATTGCCTCCATTAAAGGTTTTGCAGTTGCATTTTTAACCATTCATTTCAACCATGCCTTGCATGGTAAAATGGCTGCCAGCAGTAAACTTAGTTTTGGGTGGTATAGAATAAGAGAGCAGTTTTTTTTTATTTTATTTTATTTTAAGTGGTTGAGGACAGAAGAAAAGAAACTTTTTTGGATGTAGTTCAATGGAATTATAAGTGTACTGTTTGTACGAAGATAATTCCTATGGTCGAACGTAAAGAAACGTTCCGATGGCTTTGAATGGGTTTGTCGCAAGAAAGGTTCAAATGCTCACCATAGTGCTCCATTAGAAAGGGAAAATGGCATGAGGAAAGTTTTGGGATGCTGTTAAGGAATTTTGTGTGCCACAGACTAAAGACTCAGAAATTTCTAAATAAGTGGATATTTCCTTTGTGTAGTGTGTAGATGCAATAGTAGTGCGTAGTGCTTTTTATGTTATTTCATTGATTTAAAATGCAGTTTACTGAGATTATATATTTTTTCTTGGGCTGTAGTGTAGAATTGGGAGCTCTTTTGATTTTTAAGTTAAAATAGATCAATGTATAAGTCAAGTCAGTGCGCAATGCCAATTTCGTGCAAGTCTCCGGGTTTTTTTTAAGAGTAAAAATAGATCGATATGTTCATGGACACTGAGTGTGTGCAATTCTTTGACTTGTTATTTTGGTTTTGTGTAAAGGCCATCTTGAAATTATGCCTTGCTGGCCAATCGCCAATTTTCACCCCTTAAACGTGTTTTTACTTTAATTTTTTGTCAAAAAGTCATAGCCAAGATTATGTGACTCAGTGTAACTGATAAGTATTTTTATATGTGCAATTATGTGTATCCATTAGAAGTATGGGTTAATCTTTTACTAGCAAATTTTAAGCATAACACTAGGTTTCCCATGTACATTATTTTGACCCATTTTGAGCTTTGTGAAAGAAATTATGGAAACGTTTTAGATCTTTGTTCTGCCACTGATACTGACTTTAATTCATTCAGTGAGATGAGTACATATTGGAATTAGTCTTCAAGGCTTCTAATTTTGAAATTCTTGATGTGATATACATATCTCTACTGATACAGGTCAATTTGATGCATTAGGAAAATAAGCATTATTGCTAGGAAGTTGGCTCTGTTTATGCACTAATGTTTTTGTGTTTGAACATCCTGATGCAGAAAAGAGATAAGCATCAGAACAAACTAAAGGTGATATGTGAATTGTCATCTTATGTTGCAGAAGACATTTTAGCACTTTTGGTCTGTGCATTCAAAATATAATGTAATATAATATTAAATATTATAAATTTTGTGTCTCATTATTTCATTTATGACACTTTTTACATAATTTTTTTTTTTTTTAAAGAAAACGTGTGATTTTATTCATGGATTATTGACCTATGTTGGTAGTGAATATGGAAAATGTCAGTAAACCTACTGTTAACGTTATGATTCTATGAGTTATTGACATTCTCTTCTCTTACTTAGGCAGTTGTAGTAATCTTTATTCATCTCCCCATTTTTTCTTTTATGTTAGTTACAAAATTGCTCAGATACTGCACTAATTCAGCTTTCAGGTCAGTGCTCCTATCGATGAAAAATTTTGCTAAATTTTTATAAACACCTGTATCTTTTTAATTCTATGAGATGCAATATTTGATGTCACTGTGGTTTGTCATATTTTGAACAAGCTAAGAATGTTAGAATTTCACATTAAGAAACATATAGCCTATATTAATTGAAGAGAAATAAATACAGTCAAAAGTCTTTAATCCAGACTCGTCTGGACTTCGGCAATTCCGGATTATCGGTTTTTCCGGATTATAGATCATCAATCTAAATCTGGTACGATGGCATGCAGAAATTATAAAATTAAAAATATGAAACTGTAATTTATGAAATAAAGAGCAATTATGATCTAAAGGGTATCAAAATTTACAAAAAAAAGCTTAATATTTATTTGTTTACTTTATCAAACATTTCTTTCAACGCGCGCATTTGTAAAGCATACATTATAGTCGAAATTAGAAAATTGCAACCAGAAAACTATTTGATGTGTATTCGTGATATTTATAATGATGAGGAATTTGATTTAAATCATATGTTTAATCTTTGGATTATGGTAACTTGGCGAAAATTTGGTGACCAACCCTGCTACAGCAACCTGCTAGTTTTTGTTTGGACGCCATTTTGTTTTCATGAAGTAAAGGCTTTTTTTTTTATATTCAACATTTTTTTCCAACAATCTGCTAGCCGAATTACGCTTATGCTAGAACTTTTATGGAACAAAAGTGCTTAATCATGACAAAGATTAGGTGCGAAATTGGGAGAAAGTGCAGAATCGCAAACTGCTTGCCGCCTTTTTAAGAATTGCACATACACGGTAACCATGTACGCGTCGACCTATTTTCACTTAAAAAAAATCCCAGAATTGCACAAAAATGGCATTGCGCACACTCTTGACTTTATCCATGTACACTGCTAAAGTCCTAGTTAGTAACCTTTATCGCCTTATCAAAATGTCGCCAAACTACCTGTTACCATATTCCAAAGATTAGCCAATCATATCAAAGACAGAGTACATTGAGATGAAATACTACAAAGGATAGTGCTGACAGATCAACTTCCAACTCATTGCACACTGCAACGTCCCCCCCCTTGCAGAGCAGCGTTAAATTGGTAAATAGATTTTGGAATGGTTAGAGAAACAGTAGTAATATATGCCTTTATCCATTTTTTGCAGCAATTCCACTTTTTGTTTGATGGACATTGAAACATGCTTTCGCTTTGTAGATCCTTTGGCAGCTCCAGAATCGGAAATTCTTTTTGACATAATCAAAAGTTCAAGCTTACTTTTATAAAATTGCTCTAACAGTCTGCAAAAAATAATAAGCCGGATCCAATTAGAAGATTAAGGAACAACGCAATCTGCAACATTAACTGAAATAGATAATTAGATAATTTTTGCTTAGCTTATACCGTCCGTTATACATTAAACGCGCATGCGTAAACATATTATGCGCATGAAGTTTGTAGCTTTGAGGTCCAGATTATAGATCATTCCGGATTATGGACATCCGGATTAAAGACTTTTGACTGTACATCTTCAATGGTTAATTTCTTAACCCTAATTTTTTACTTTAGTTTTGTTAAATAGCAGAAGTCTTTGGCCTCATCTATGTATTTGGTTCTTCCCTTCATCACCAGTACGTAATGTTCAGTTTTTCAAGGTCACAGGCCAATGGCAGAATTTCATTCTTTCTATGCAAGGAGCAAAAAGTTTAAGGTGAATAAAGGTCTAGTAAATGCTATGTATAGCATTTACGAGAAATTTTTCTATTTCTGATCACTATTTTTTCATGAAAATCAACTAATATTTCTTTATAAGAAAAGTTAATTAAATAATAACTTTAACTGAAGAATTAATTAAATGTTGTGATAATATATCAATTTTAATATTTTTGTGATGTTTATCTATTGAATATAAGGATTTTTATATTCAGTAGATATTGAGTATTTTTACTTTTATTTTTCTCAAAAGTTTAAATATGTTCTTATGTTTATTGTTCTTATGTTCAGGTTAAATGATTTGCACATTGTTTTCATTATCATTGGTGGAGTTATGGGTGCATTTAGTTTGATACTGCTGCTGGTGGGCTTTTTAGCAACTGGTGCTACAAGGGAGAGAGTTTATCGAGGATTTAAATCCAGAGTTGGTGGACGCGTATCTTGTGCTTTTGTAAGTACTTTTATGAATGCTATTTAGGTATTAAATTTTGAACTTTGACTATTTTCTTTTGTAGTTATACTATGTGAAATGTGTGTGATTGTCTTGCAAATTTGTTCACATTAGAATCTTTGGATTGCATTTTGTATACTGTTTTGCATTTTTAATAATTTTATGTACATGTATTGTTGTGTTGCTGCCACATAAATGTCTAATATTTTATGAGTGTGTGCATTATGTAGTTCATTTGTTTGTAACTCATTTTCCTATTGGAATAATTCTTTGCATGCTTAACTGTACCATTACCTATTCGTCTGATAGAGTATCATGCATATTTGCATCATTGTTAAAACTACTATCTGTTCGTGAAAAAGAGGAGACTTATTTTTATAGAAAGTTCCTCACTTTTCACAGGATTAGTTTCGATGGTTTTAACGAACCACCATCCTCAGCTGCAAAAGCACGAAAATTTGAAAACGCTGATTTTTGTTGTTTGACTTCTGAATTAGTATTTGTTCGGCATGTTATTTTGTCTTAATTATCAGCTAAAACCTGTTCTGTAGGAAGAATTCAAGCCCACCAGCGTTGCTGAACACTGCTAGTTCAAAACTGGGTTCAATTCTAGGTGAACGAGCTAAAAGCATGGGCATTTTCATTGTTTTGCCCATGTGTAAGGTGGATAGGAACCAATTTCCCTTAGAAAGTCCACAAAGGTATCCCTTCCTTTGGGCAGTTAACACTCATGTATTTTGCCTTAATTAAAGTGAAGAAGTCGAAAATGGTTTAAATATTCTTTGCTAAAAAGTAGTAAATGCAAAATGGTCTATTATAATCTGGAACTTTGCTTTGTGAAAGGAATGTTACACTCTACATATATTGTTCATTTTATATGTGTAAGTTATGCATGCAACTTTAATGATAGACGTATACATGTAATTTAGACAATACATCCAATTACAATAATGCTTTAACCTTTCAAGACGGCATGCCTTTGTTTAAGATGTTCCCTCGGGATGGATTGGAGTCGAAAGGAATCCCCCCCCTGGTGTTTTGCATCCACTAAGCCTAACTTTAGAACAGAATAACACAAAAAACTTTATATCCTAACATAATTTTTGGTACTATTTTGGATTATTAATTAAGCTATATATATGTTGTATATGTATGTTGTATATATGTTGAGCTCATCTTTGAGAGAAGAATGGGGACCATGTAAAGGGAAGGATTTGGGTTTCTCTAATGGAGAATCCCATTTCTTGCGACCTACCTAAACCTGTCAGTGTCGTTAACTTTAAATTAAAAACTGGACATGACTACCTCATGAAACACCTACACAGATTTAGTTTTAACAGACTCATCCGTCTTGCCCATTATATGATATTGATGGCATGTGCAGTGACCATTTGGACACTTGTTATGGACTATGATGTAGCAATGATTAATGCTGTCAAAAGTACTTTTTTTAGTATTTCTGAATTGTATTGGGCTGCCCTTCACAGACTAATAGTTGTCATGCCTAGATCTGGCATAGAATAAATTTAAAAAAAAATCATGTATTAAAATTAGCATTTAATGATAGTTTACTTTGCTTGAAAATATATAAAAATTTGCTTACTTAGAGGAATAATTTTCAGAAGCGCTATTCAAATTATTCCAAAGTTTTTATTGATAAAATAAACTTTTTAATTAATTTTAAAATTACAAGAAAGGCTGCTTACAAGAAGAAGTAACAAGATTTTTATGTGAACTGGAAGGCAGACATTAATCTCAATCTCTGACAAAATGTCAACAGAAGAGTCATTAGCAATATCACTCTCTAAATTCTTGAGAAAATTAATTTCACTCTCATTCATATCACTAACTGACTCATATACCATGCAAGTATATACTTCATCTGATAAATAACATTCGCTCTTCATAATAAACTGTAGTTAAGGCTTTTCAAAATAAAAAGAGAAGTGTGTGAAATATAAATGATAAAAGCAATGCAAAGCATAATAGAACCCCACACAGTAACTCCAAAAAATCTTAGATAGTACCAAAAAAATATTAAAAAAGCATTTGAAGGCCTATTATTAATGCAAATGTTTATATCATGCTGTAAGTTAAAAGAGAAGAGTTCAGTCAGTTAACATTACGCCCTTCCCTGCAGCAGCTGACACCAACATTGTACAGAATGTGATCAAATTGAGGTCAGAATCCTAAAAATATATTCAGTTCAAAAGTAATGGGCGCAGGGCACCATCTAGTGGTCTTGAAAACATTTCCAGGCACAAATGTGTGAAGGCCTTGGGGGTGAATGAAGGCACTGTTTTATTATCAGGACCGGATAAGGAAATGTATATGTGGATGTATGTGTGTGTATACATATACACATATATGCACATATATACACATATATATGCACATATGTGTATACATATACACATATATGCCCATATGTATATGTGGATGTATACATATACACATATATGCACATACACACGTTCGTACATTTCTGAATCCTGATGACAGAACAGTACCTGAATGAGGAAATGTTCTGGCATGCCAGTGTGCTGCCAGGACATGAGTGCATTTCTTGCTGGCACGTATGCGTGGCAGTTGGCATGAGAGGGTTAACTTTGGAAAATATTCGCATTATGGAATTTTTAAATTCTTAATTTTTTAAAATTTATAATATTTAACTTTTTATTTGGGCTTATGGTCCTATTAGTTATATAAAGATATAGTACAGGTTCAGTATGAGTAATTCAGATTTCAGGTTTCTCTTTAGGCTGATATTAGGAGGGTTATCCAACTGAAGGATAATTTCATGGAGGACTTTCAAAGGCAAGCTGCGTTTCATTCATGTCGCACAGGGGGAGGGGTAAACCCTGTTAAACTTATGATGCAGCCAGCTCATTTGTTCAACAACAGGTTTGGGTAGATTATCAAGTGAATCGTGCACATAAACACTTATGAAATTGGGTTTGAATGGAAAGGGGGAAAATGCCAATCAGATAGAGCCATACATAAAATTTATTTATTCTACCATAATTAACACTGTAAAATTAGAAGTACCAACAAATAACATACACATATTTTAATAAGCAGATGTTTAATTTTGACCATCTTATAGTTCTAATGTTAAATATGATCAGTGGGGTTTGTCTTTCCAGTAATAGTAGATGCAGAACAAATGCAAAACATTTGTCAATTTTTAGTATGCTGTACCATGTATTAAATATGTTTTAATGTGTATTTTAATTTTATTTTCTTCTTTAACTTCCTATTTTTTCTCCCATATATATAGTTTATGGGACTAACATACATTCTGGAACTGGTTTGGTTGCTTGTATTTGTTTCACTTGTGCTTATCACATTTGTCTTCTCTGTTTGGTGGGGAATGTGCAATAATTTGAAGTATGAACCTAACCCAGATAATAGATGCATTGATTTGAAACCTCTTGGTAAGTTTATATTCTTAGAAAATATGTTTAACTACCAAGAAAATATTTGGTAATTTCTATATGACATATTGGATGTTTATTGATAAGTTTATCATGGGAAGGAAGAGTGGTAATAATATTCAGTAATATGTTAAGATTATTAAAAACAATCACATTGGGCAATTGTATATATGAAAAATCTGCATTGCTGTTTGGTTTATCTGTGGATATTTTCTCTCTATATGTGTGTGTTATATTCTTGTGTCCAATATTATCTTTCATGCACAAAAACGGGATTTCTTGAAAATTGTGAATAAAATTCAATGAATTTATTTGGTCTAATACATACCTTTAGAACACATAAATACGAATTAAAATATCAATTATTAATGTGCATGACATAAAGCTATGTTATAAGGAAATTAATATAAAGTGAGTGCTGTGTGGCAGTGTGATTTAAAAAAGAAGTAATAAATAAATTCAAGCTTTTTTAATAGGGAATGTGATTTTTCCTATCTAGTATGTACAAAGTGATTTCTATTGTCTATATGGTAGTTGATTAGAGTCTGAGAAAATAAGTTGCTCCGATTCATTCCTTGACAAGGGTGGTGCTGGCATCTATTTTATCCATGCTAATGGTGAATTTGAATCCCATAAAATACCTCTTGGTAAAATTGTCTCAAATTATACCTGTGAGCTCACCATAAAAAAAGGCTTTAGATATCTATCTTTCCAAGGCAATCCAGAGCTCCAGTAGCCTCTTACTATTCTCTGATTCTACATCTGCACTTCAAGTCGTTCTAAAGGGCAACTCTCAACTTACCCAGGACATTGTCATGCTCATAAACAAAATTACTGTAGCCGAAAGGACCTGCACACTACAGTGGATACCAGCGCATGTTGATATTTATGAAAATGAGCAAGCTGATGGCCTTGCCAAAGACGCCCGAAATAGTTTTCAACACTTCCAACACCTTAACCCTTACCGATGCTGACGCAATAGCCACCCAAAGACTTATCTCTCAATCAATCAAGAAGAACTCCATTCCTGCCCTAAATTGTAACTGTGTCATTTCCACTACCATAGCCAGACTGAGGACAAAACACTTTAAAGGAATGAAGATATCCCCTGATGGCCAGTGAAATTATAATAGCTATCCTCACTGTACTGATATGCACCTTTCTCCAGACCATCTCATCGAGTGTCCTGCTATTTTGGCCAGGCTCCTCAGTATAGATATAACTCCCTTGCACCAACTCCTCTATTCTTCGAAGGTTATTGATGTTGCTGCGGCTATTCTGGATACTTTCGGTCCTATTTGACTCCTCTGCACTGACTTGTCGGACAAGACAACAAAGTAAGTTGTATTCCTTAAATGATTAGGCCCACCAGCGGCCGAGCGGTAAAGTCGCTGAACACTGGTAGTTCGGTCCGAGGTTCGAATCCCGCGAACGGGCTGGCTGCATGGGTGTTTTCGTGGTTTTCCCCATGTGTAACGTGTATATGAGCCAGTTTCCCTTAGAAAGTCCTCCACGAAAGGCATCCCTCCTCTTAGGCAGATAGCCCTTGTGTGCTTTGCCATAATTAAATACACCACACTCCTTAAATGATTAATATCTGTTGACAAATTTTACTGTACAGCAGATTTTTTGGGGTGGTCTGTACGTTTTGTACTAGATTGAGATCGAGAGATTTGACTAGGGCCTATATTCACTCAGTGCCTATGATTCCTGAAAATTCACCCAGGTTTCTGAATGTGAGCACCTGTTATCATCCAAGAAAAGAAAATTTTGTGTGCATTCCTTAAATAACTTCGTCTAGGATTGTAAGATGCCATTGTTTGTAGGCAGTCACAGAAGCCAACTTGCAGTATAGAAATAAACACAAAAGTATATCTTGAACATTATTTAGTAGGTACAACATAAAAATTAAACATTTTGAGAGTAATCTGCTATTAGAACATAGTCATAAAAGAATAATATAAAAAAAGCAAATGTTGCAACATCTCAGATACAAATCATAGCACAAATATATGTAGGAAAGTGCACCGCTGGCCAAGAAAATTGCTACACCATGAAGGGAAGTAAATATCAAATTTATTGTGTATGTACCATCTATCTAAAAACTTCCAAGACTGGATTAATTAGAACTATAGAAAACTTAAGATTAATATTTTAATGTGGGGTGTTATTGGGGTGTTCTACATAGTTTTCTTCCCCACTTGAGTATAACATGCAGAATATTCATATAGCCATATAAAACTGTCAGAAAAGTTCTTGTTTAGGATGTTATTCAACTTGTGTGTCACTATAGCTTCAATGTTGATTACACCATCATAGCATTGACTTTTTCATGCAAAGTTTCGTTTCCTGGAATAAAAGAAAAATCAAATTTGGGGGGGGGAAATCTGAAGGATGATTGAGAACTGGCATGTATTTTTTTCACTAGAAACTGCACTACAGCTCCAACCATGTGAATAGGTGCATTGTCATGCAGCAAGAAGAAATTCCTTCATTTCCGCTGTTCCAGGTGAGCCTGCTGTGTCCTCTTGCGTAACCAATCCATGACACCCCGATAAAATAGAGAATTGCTTTCTCAGTTATGATTATATACCAGGATAAAAATCTATCTCAGAACTTTTCTGGTTGTGTGTACAGTATAATGCCAAGGAGACATGATTAAGTTTGCAGGTGGTTTGGCATACATAGTATACAGAATTCGGTATATAAAGCTGTCAGTTTTGGCAGCACATACCTGGCATTGTAGCTGTTAATAGTATAATCTGGCTAGACGTCAATTGAACTGACCTTAGAGAATGGATATTTGTGCTTTATTCCATGCTATTGAAATCATTTTGAAGAGGAAAAAACATGAAAATCTGAAGGATCAAGGTCAGTGGAATATGGCGGGTGCTTGATTATTTTCCAGTGTAACTCTCCAAGTCAGTTTTTGCAATTCCTGTTGAGTTGCATGTGGTATAGTGTTATCATGATGAAGGATGCCACCTTTTTTCATTGATCACATTTGCATGTTTTGCTTGGATTTCAACACTGAGTTCAGTGTGTTGCTCCAGAGTTATTGTTTGGCCACATAGAAGAAGCTCGTAAAAGATTATCTGTTTGTAATCCCATCAGACGCTTTCATTGGATAGAATTCAGTCTTTGCCTTAGATTCTGCTGTTTCAGTTCTATACTTCCAGCTTTTTATTGTTGTTATATACACAGCCCATTTTATGTTTCCAGATAAAACTTTATTCTAGAAAGTGTTTGTTTTGTTGATGGGCAAGGAGAGAAATAGTTGTGGAAACACATTTCAGTTTTTTCTGCTCTTGTCTAAAAGCGTGGAACCCATATGTTAAGTTCCCAAAATGCTTTAAATGGTGGAATGCAGTCTATCTGTCAACATTAGCTTCTCATCAGTTTCTTCGGTATTAATTCATGGATTCTTATTCACTAAATCACAGATAAAATCTTATGATTGCTTGAAAGTCACCCAAAGTGGAGTTTATCATTTAGGTTGCAGTTACGATTTTGAAATCAACTAAACCACTTTTTAACTGTCCTAGAAGCATCATCGAAAAGAAACGTCCTGAATATTTTTGTTCAGTTCCAACAGTAACTTGTTTTAAACTCATGATATGAGGATGAAACTTATGAGCTTTTTCATTAGCATTTCAATTTTTTTAACACAAAGAAATAAATTCAAATAAACTTTAAGGTTATGTTGGCTCATACATTTAGGTAGCTGTCAGTTAATAATATGATTATAAAAGGAACATCAGCATCTATAAAACATCTGACATGTGTAAAAATTACACACCTAAGTGCATATAGCACATTTTATTCATTCATTATTTCTTTTCAGCCTTTCTGTTTTCAAACAGTACAGATACAAATTTGCTTAGAATTTGTGATGAAGGCAAAAGGAAGAATTTCTGCAAAGATTGTGTAAGTACTTTACTCTTTTGTGTTCTGTTTGTATTAATTTCTTTGGAAGTGTTGCTTTTTTAAATTCCTAAATGAATTTAGTGTAGAAATGATGAGTAATGAATGATCCTTAAAAATCTGAGCTTTTTAAATGCTTCTTCATTGTAAATGTTTTAAAGCTGAAATTGCAATGATCACTCTATGACAGTGACACCTTCATGTCAGACTTCACAAGCTCATTAGAGAATTATAGCAATTTTGGCTTCACACTCTAAAAGAAAAAATTATGTTTAAAACAGTTTCATTTTGTATAACATCACAAAATCTTATCTAAATCTAGTGTCGATATAGCCAAAAAATATTTCACATTTGATGCATGTTAATTTGATTCCTTTTCTGAATGCAGTCTATGTTTCGTTCTAATGTTTAGAATTTTAATTTACATAAATATTGCCTACTTTTGAATATTAAAATTATTCTTCATAAGTATAGCATTTAATTTTACAAAGCTTAGTCATCCTTAAATTTAATTCTCATTATACTTGTTCAATTAATTATTTCAGTTTCAAAGTGCAAATAATTTTCATTCATTTCATATTCAAGAAGGTGAAAGCGAAATTCTAAACTTTTCTGTCAAAAGATTGTATCTCAGATTTTAATGGATTCTGTGAAAATTGTAGCTGTGAAAGAAGACACTAGTTTTTGTGAAGTAGCTCTGCTATTAAACAGTTTTCCATCTGCAAAAACTCTTAAAGTTATATAGAGAGTTCAGTTAAAAAAATGTTATTCAGTTATTCATTATGAAAGGTCTAAGACCATTTTTAAGAAGTCTACTGTCTGATTTTTAAATATTGACTGTGTATCCATTTCTCTTATAGTATCAACTAAATATTAGAGCTGAGGTATCTTTCAATTCTGTAATGCATCTGTAAAAGTGAGATGTTTTAATCTCTCAGTGTCCTTTTGCTGTTGTAGCTTATGATAATTTTTTAAGAAATTCTCAACTGTTAATTCTGGGGCTTTTGATAAAGCATCAACATCTATCTTCTTGGCTGAAAGTTTGGTGTATTAAGAATACAGCAAAGCACACTAGGGCTATCTGCCTAAGGGGAGGGATGCCTTTGTGGAGGACTTTCTAAGGGAAACTCGCTCGTATACACGTTACACATGGGGAAAACCACGAAAACGCCCATGCAGCCAGCCCGGATTTGAGCCTTGGACCGAACTACCAGTGTTCAGCGATTTTACCGCTCGGCCACTGGTGGGCTTCTTGGCTGAAAGTATTTGCAGTATTACATCCATGGTAGCATGGAGAAATCCATGAAGTTGGTTTCCTTTTTACAGGATCTGATAAATTTTTAAGTATGTTATTCATATTGCTTCTTGTAATTACAGAATTACAAGGAATATTCTGTGTTTTTTGTTCAACCACATCTTAATGATGGAATTTGGGCATCGCATTCAGATATGAGATAAAATAGCACACCAGTTGGACCTGGTTCCAGACTTTGGTTATAGCAGTTTGTTTGATAAAAATTGCCTTATTTAGAGATAGGATTTCTTCATTAGCATACACTTATTCTTTTGATATTTTTTTTTTTTTTTTTTTTTTTTTTTGTTAAATTCTCAGAACACTTGTAGGTATACTAAAATGAGCTTCTGAAACATTCAAAAAAATCTCTAGTTTGTCAAATTGGTAGCAAATGCCTGTCCACTTTAAAGTCTTGTAAACAAATATCTAAATGCAGAAAAAAGTTCTCAGATTTACAATAGATCAATGTACAAACAAATAAATTGTAATATAAAACTAATAAAAAGATAAGTTATTACATACATTCAGAGCATCATAAAAAAAATCAAAAGATTGTCACTCAAATTTGTTATGAAATAAACCTTATTTACTGTTGATTTATAGGTTGCTTGAATTTATTTGTACCATTCAATCACTGCAATAGACGTATTACGTTAGTTATTTTTTGGAAAGTATATTGCATTTGCCTCACTCATTTGTTGAAATGACATAGACGTCAATTTTCTTGTACCATAATATAACAGTACGAAATAAAATTCCTTCACAAAGCAGTTCTTAAATGACCATTTAACAGCCATGGTGTTTTCCTTCTCATATTTGCCATTGAAGTTAAATCATAATTATCCAAAAGGTATTACAGTTCACTGTGGTAAATGTTGGTTGGTTGGTGTTGGTGTATGTGATTATGGCAAAGCTTCGAGGTCTAACTGCCTAAGGGGAGGGATACCTTCATGGAGGACTTTCTGAAGGAAACTGGCTTGTATGCATGTTACATATGGGAAAAAACTACAAAAGCATCCATGCAGGCAACCTGTTCGCAGAATTCAAACCTCAGACCGAACAACCAGTGTTTAGCAACCATGAATGCAGTATTCAAATTAATTTTGTTCTAACTTTACATTCCATTTCTTGCATCAGTGAACAAAAAAATAAATTGTTCATCCTCATCATTGTTTGTGCTTCATTTATTTTCTGTTTTTATACTAAACTCGTCTAACAATTTCAGTGGGAAATTTTAGTCATTCATTTACTCATCTCTTTAATTTTTATAAAGAGTTATAATTCTAATCCATATTATCCAAACACATTTATAAAGCTTACCTCCTTTTTTTTTTGTGTGTGTATGTTTCCTCAATAATAATCTAATTGCCTGTTGTGCTATTTACTTTACTTATGGTGATTGAAGGAATACATGTTTGCAGATTAACTTTCTTTCAAGACAGATTGTATTATTAACCTTTCAAAATACGCTGAGATTTTTCATTTATGATCATCAAATAAAAGTTGTTGACTAATCTTCAGTTTTGAAGCTTTAAGCATGTCGGTTAAGTAAAAATTTTATTTTATCAGAGCTTAATAACAAAAAGATAATTTCATTAATTTAAAAAATATGAATGCTGTATGTGGAGCATCATGTTTGGTTTGTTATATTCCTGTTGTGCATCCAGTTCGCATTACTATAAAAATACAGATTCTTTTTTGCAGAATTACTATCTCTTCCATTTCAATGCAAACAAAACTCTTAATTCTAAAAAAATTATTTATATATATGTATATATAATACATTCAAAAGGAAATACAGTAGTCTCCCAATCCATTTGGTTAATGCATGAGATGTCCAAGCGTAACCCAAAATTATAGTTAATCTGACAGCAGTTTAAAAAAAAAAAAAAAAAAAGGAATAGCCTATAGTTTTAGCAATTTAAATGGTTTAATTTTAATTTAAATTAATTTTCTAATGGTTAATTTTATTTTAAATGGTTTAATTTGGGAAATAAGTTAATTTGTTAATGTAGATTAAATCCGCATTCAAAACAAGAACATACTTGAAAACAGAAAAACAAACGTTTTATTACTCTTGTATATTTATAGGAGTTAATGAGAAACAGAAGATTAATAGCTGTACACGTAATTTATTTTTCAAGTTAGTATCTTATTTCTAGTGAGTCATTTAACAATATTTATATCTTCAGAATATATGCAGTTATATGCTGTTGGGTACAAAAATAATTTCCTAAATACTGCAACGTCATCTGTTATCACTGCTGTTATTATTTTCTTCTCATTTTGCCTTTCTCATAGAAATTTTGCTTTAATCTAATGGTTTCTGATAGTACTCCTCCATCATCCCACAGTTAACAAAGTTAAGTTTTTCTGGTTGAAGCCCAATCAATCTGGAACCTGGTTACCTGGGAACTGACTGTGATACGTACTCTTCAAAAACTGGAGTACAACCGTGCTACTGTGGTAAACTGTTACCAGTTTCTTTTATAATAATAACAATAAAAAATTCCCTAGTATATGGCAAATGTTTGTGCTCCCTTTCAAATTTGAGAGACCTGATTTTGAAAAAAAAAAATTAATTTTATTAAATTGTGAGGTTAGTTTTTTTTTACTTCCTTGTACAAAGTAAAAAGGAAGTATTGTAATCGTGAAAAGCTTCAGGCAGCATATTTCAACGAAAATATCCACTTTGACCGCTTTCGAATGCAATTTAACGATGTTTTTGCGTGATATCTGTTCGTAAGGACAGAATAAAAGACTCTTTTCCTCCAAAAAAACTGCTTTAAAATGAATTCTGAAGAGAATTTTTTGTCGCGTCTGTACGAACGTACGTGCATATCTCGAATAACTCAAAAACGAGTAAGAACATTGAAATTTTGTATGTAAGACTACTATAACATGTAGATGTGTACCTCGTATTTTGGTTTCAATCGGCCACACCAAACATGTTCTATTCAACTATATAAATATATTTATAAATATATCCACTCTGTTACCCGGCTCAGTGATCTGTTTCTTTACTCTTATATGTTTGTAAATTGTACATTTTTTGCTTTAAAAATGATTGAATTATGTTGTTTTTATCTTCCGGTTAAGGGTTTTATGCCTTTAGTAAATCTGTATGCAATATTTTTAGAATTATCAACAATTTTAAAATTGTTTAAGTGCCGCTAAGCCTAATTTGATGGCGGCCATTGTTCTTGTTTACATTTGAAACAGCTGAGTAGCGGATTTGTTGCCAATCTAGAGAAACTTAGCTTCGCAACAACAAAGATAACGCCATCATTTATTATTTAAATCGTGCTTAATCCTTTCTGGAATTTTTTCGAGGAAATAAGCGTTTAAGATTTACTTCGTAATTTTTAATACAGATATTTTGAGTTTTTATGTATTTTTGCCTGGTCGCGAAGTGAAAACAGAGTTAATTGAATGAGAAATACTCAATCGTCTGTGAAAAACTGTTTCTTTTTTGTTTTGTTTGCTTAATTTCTTTTATACGTAGTTCTAGCTTTATTATAGTATTTGAATAGAACATGTGGCAACAATTAGATAATTCTTTAAATGATATAAATTTTGTGCATTCTGAGTTGTAATATGAACAAAATATAATACTGTTAAGTAAACCTAGCGCCAGAATGTCGCTATGGTAAACAAAGTGAATTTTAAAGAATGCATTTATTCTATTGTGGTTTATGCGCTGTCGGCGAAGTAGGTTTAATTCAGTCTAATAAGTTTAAATGAAATGCAAGAAAAAATGTGTATAATTTAATATTCTGTACAAAGAAGTCATGTGGTGTACACATCAGATTTTTTTCAATATGGCAAAGCATACTAGGCTATCTGCCCAAAGGAATGGGACCCTCATTAAGTCTTTCTTAGTGTAACTGGCTCATGTTCACATTATGTTACATAGCGACAACATTTCATGACATAGATATATTCCATTTTTGAGTTAAAATAACAATAATGATTATTGGAGGAGTTAAAGCAACAAGAAGTAGCATAATATTAATAAATTTGCAGGGCTAATTTTTAAGACTTAAGTATCAAACTTACTTCTTCAGCTGCAGAAGTGTAAAAGAGAACCAGTGCTGAGGCAGTAAGAATGAGAGGAAGGAAGGCAAGCTACTAGCACCATCTATTGATGAAAAAGAAGTAATTTCCTTAAAAAACGAGGATAAAGACGGATTGCAATTGGGTTCATTAACGGGAACTGAAAGATTTTTATGAATGTGAAGTGCCTCTAGAAAATCTAATTCTCCAGTGGAAGATGTTTTTGAATAATTTTGACTGCAGAAAAAAGGAAAATGAATTTTAATTTTAAAGCCTCTGTTGGTCAGAAGTGCTTCCCCTGTTACTCAGAATATAAATCCTCTGTTGTTCAGAATAAAAAAAAAAACTCCCCCCCCCATTTATATGTGGTCAAAAATCACATTAACCTTTTTTTTGCAGCCAAAGGTATTCACAATCTATGTTCCATTTGTGAATTAGATTTTCTGGAGGTATTTTGCATTCATGAAAATGTCTAGTTAACGATCCGAATTCCAGTCCATTTATAGACTCGACTTTTAAGGAAATTATTTCATAGTAGTTAAGTTTTCATCAATCGAGGGTGCCAGTAGTTTGACTTCCTTCCTCTAATTTTTATTGCCTGAACACTGGCTTTTCTCTTGTCATGTGGCCCACCAGCGGCTGAGCGGTAAAATTGCTGGTTTTCAACATGTCTAACATGAATATCAGCCAGTCCTTAGAAAATCCTCCACAAAGTCATTTCCCTTAGGCAAATAGCCTTAGTGGTCTTTGCTGTAATCTCAATAACCTGACCAACCTGTTTCATCATTTGCATTTCTGAAGCTGAAGAAAATTCCATATTTAAACCTTCAAAAGTAGTCATACGAATTTATGATTATTACACTTATTTTTGTCACTTCTCCAATAATAGGTATATCTACTTTTTAAATTCTCATCAGTATTTCATTGAATGTAATGTAAGGGAAAAGTAAACAGTGCCACCCTTTATTTAGCATCATTTATATGTAGAATTTTCCTTCCCTTAAATTAATATAGAAAAGATCTTTTGTTAGGTAAAATGTTCTGTTATTAAGTTCCGTTCTTAATTTTTGTAAGCTGAAGTTTGTTTATTTTCCCTTCTTTTTCTAGGTTGAACCGTCTGAAGTTCTATTTCTTGTTGCTCTCTCAGCTAGCTTTTTGGTTGTTTTAAGTTTGGTAAGTATTTTTCAAAGCTCTATATTCTTTAAATTTACTTTCAGTGTATTTTTTGTTTTTGGCACATAAAATAATTTTCTTTTAGGTTCATTATTTGATGTGTCTTTCTGCAAATTATGCACGTATAAAAGACAATGAAAAATTCCAGGAGCTTCAAGAAATGCAATATTTACAAGACACTGAAATGGGAACATTGTCCAAGGACAGATTTTAATATTTATGTATATACATTTGCTGTATATTCATATACTTTACTACTTTTAAGATCACTGTTAAGAATTCTCCATTTTATAAACTGTACTTGTATATTTATTGGAGGAAAACTTTTTTAAACCTGTTTTGTTGAGCACTTAAATGACAATGATCTTTCATATGGTTCCAGGTAAAGAATATGATATACATACATTTTTATATGCATTCTTAGAATCTATGCTAAATATTATGCAATTTTTGTGCATTTTTGTGTAGTTTGCATTTTGATTAAATTCACTCTTAGTGCTGGCATATATGATGTTAAGTATATATTTACAAAGTACTTGCTATGTGTACATTTTTCTGTACACTGTTTAAAATTATAAACTATTTTAATGCAATTTTAGTAGCTTCTTGTTTTGGGGAAATGTATAGAGCAATCGTATATACTTTTATGTTTATATGTACGTAAAAGCTTTAAACTGTGCATATATGTAGTCTTTACTCGCAATATAAACATTTCATTCTTAGCACAATGGATCACAAAATATTTTTAATGTTAACTTGTACTTGCAATGTCGTTTTTTCATATTAATATTCAGTTTTTTAGCATGCATATAGCTTCAGTGCTCTTCTGATCAGCTGTTCTTTCCCATATTGTCATTTTGCAGCTTCCCGATTTTTTTTTTTTTTCCATTATATGAATTTTTTATTTACTGTATTCATATAAAAGAATATTCCTCAACATGCGCTTCTTTTGAAACTGTTCTGTTAGTATTATTTTATAAATGATAATGCTGCTAAAATGTAAACACGTAATTAGATTTCTTAAACAACTACTTCTGTTATGAGGAGCTGTATAAAATCATATCTACGAAATGAAAGGAAAATAATACGGAAAAGTGTCTTTACAAAATGTGATAGTTACAACATTCGCAGTGAAAGTTAAAATGATAATTATGATGTTCACAGTGGGATGTTTCTAATCCTTGTTTTCAAGAAGTTGTCTTTCATTCAGTAATTATCATTTGCAGATTGCTTTCACCCTTTTATAAAGGCATATATGTTGTGAGAATTTATGTTAACTACAAATTGTGTGCTGCAAACTATATACTACAAATTAGTGATCATAATCATTTTATGCAAACTTTTAGAAATTTACTTACTAAAAACTTTTAGACTTTTAGCATTGATATCCTGTTTTACAGTAGATGAAATTAATGTATTCTGCCGTATGTCTGTAAAGTCAGGAAACTTTGACTTCAAATATTATATTGCATCTTCTTTTTACCTTCATGTCTTACATTTCCATACGTTATGTGGGAAAGTTTTACCTACTGTTTCAGTATTTCCTGGAATTGTTTGTTAATGTTTCTAGTGTATTACCAAAAACCCAAGAAGTTTTGCCCTTGCTACTTATTGCCAAAAAGAAGATAAATGATGTTTGCTTAACTTAAACCGGGAGTGTGATATGCATCTAATCTTTTTTGTGGTTTTTATTATTATTCCGTGTTATCTGCTTAGCATGAAAAGTTACTCATTTTTTTTAATTTATAAAATTAGTTCATTTTCGAACAACTTTGATTCATTTTAAGAACACTCTGGAATGAGAAATGCATATGTTAAATATTGTTTTCGAAAGTAATCTTGGTGTTATAAGAAAATTTTTAAGCTAAGTTATTACTGATATTTTGTATTTTTCTTTTAAGATATTTAAAACATAGTAAATATTTCATTACATTTTATTCTAAACCATAAGTTTTCATTTTAGATCTTTTGTTTCTATTAGTAAAGTTTTTTTTAAATTGAGAATAAATCAGTTATCGTTATATTTCCTTGTATTATAAATTGATGTAACTTAAAATGTTCCTCTCAAAAAGATGTAAATAACTGAAATTCAGAAGTTATCTTTAGTAATAATTGTTTTGTATATATAAGGTGTAACAAAACTGTTGGCTACAACTTCAAGGGGTGACAGAACATAGCAAAAGTAACAATTTTCATGTGAATGTGGAAGCATGATAAGTACAAAACATGAAAAGTTATTTTAATCACAGTTTGTTTACAATAGTTCAAAAGAACAACCATTAGCTGCTATACATTTATCACAACCATGACTAAGTGATTGGGGTTGTATTGGATTAACCCATAAATACTGAAGTTTTTTTTTTTAATAGTACATCTTTATTTTTCAAAATTAAAGAAAATTATTTTCAAGTCTGAAATATATTCCTCTTTATCCTCTATTAATTCTTCAACAGTTTTGATAGAATTTCGGTTCAATAGGGTTTGCAGACTTTCCAGGACAAGCTCGTAGTTTTCAGCTAGGAATTTCTGAAATCACTGTTGACACTGGCCAGCACTTCTTGTCTGAATTTCATATGCAGCATTAATATTCGTAATAACAGTTATTTGAATTTTTAAAGCAAAATATGCTGAATATGCTTTTCTCTCTCCATATTATAACTTTGAAAAATAACCATTAAAATCGAACTTCTCTTCAGAACTTGCGTTAAGAGTAAGAATGAGGTAAAATTAGTACTTGCCTTTATAGCAAATTGCTCCAAGTAGATTATCACCCTCCCAAATTTTCCTACATGTACTTTAATTGAAAAAAACTATTATTTATGGGATAACCCAATACTTTGGACGATATCAATATGTCATATAGTTTCATTGCAGTAACACTAATTCTGGCAACAAGGTTTTTAGCAGTGAGTATGCTATGCATCTCCTAAAAATCCATCATCATCATGATGCAATTGTTGCAGTTGTTAGATATCATTTGAGCAATTGTAAATATCCATGATTTAAACAACTTCTCATTTTCTTTGTTCTTCATGTATGCTTTATTTCTACTTTCACATTCTATCATACACTATATTACAAAAATTGATATTTAGGCAAATACTGTTACATCTTGTGCATTTGTTCTAAATTTGTCCTCCCCTCCCACATATCGATGAATAATTTTCATGCTCGAGTTCTTTGCTCAGTTTTTTTAGAGTCTGAATTATTCTAATATATAGAGAATTTACATCAATGCATATTTAATACTTTGTTTCATTTATTTTGAATTGTTTTAAAACTTTATAAATGCTAAATCTGTTTCATTATATAATGTTCAGACACTGTTTAATTCAGGCATGGAAGTAGTACTGAGGAATGTGTTTGATTTATTAATATGCTTTAAAGAAAAGTTTTTTGTTGTTTTAGGTAGTTTATTATTATTTTAGTGATAGGTTATTTTTATGTACTATAATAGCCTTCCCACAAGTTTGCTATATTATTTAAAGTTAACTTTTGTTATGTTACTTTGAAGTATGAGTTACCAAAATGTTATGAATATACTCATCATATTCTAGATATGAATTTAATTCCGTCCTTGCACTTTCCATGATCAGATATCATATACTGTTAACACTCAAACATTTACTCAGAATATATTTTCTAAACATTTTGTGATTTTATGTGATGTGAAATGATTTTGTGTACTATGTTACATTTGTTTAAGAAATGTAATCTTTTAAGCTCATTCCATGTATTATTTGATTAATAAATTGCCATTGTTTTCATGTCTGTGAGATCTGGGGCATTTCACTGGAGAATTCAGTAGTATAAAGCAGTAATTACTATTTCTACAAGTAACTTAAACTACTGAAGACTCTTTCCATAGTAGAGAAGTGCCCTGAAGATGTATAATAATGTCATCTAATTGCTGGGTGCCCTGAAGCTACGTCATTGTGTGTCATGGTATCATCTAATTGTCATATTTTTTATTACCAGCAGCTATTTTAAAATAAAGTATGAAAAGTTATGTCATTTTTATAGTGACAGGCTGTTTATTGTAGATAGCTAACTGTGATTGTGTGTTTCTTTTTCTATAAATACCTGATTTCAATTATTTACATATTCAGAATTCCATGTCTCTGATAGTTCTTATTTTATTTGTAGGTATATTTTATTTATATGTATTATATATAAGCTTTTATTTTATATTTGTTTATATAAAATCTTTTGTGTGCTGATTAAAAATGTCTGAATGTGGTTTTACATGTATGTAACAAATCCAAAATATTAACAGACTAAAATGTATAGAGCTGAAGTAATATGAGGTAGAATATCTAAATTTATGTTTGCTATTGAAAGAAAATTATGTAATAAAATGGATTTTTCTCATCAGATGTCAGTGTGACAGTTGATAGAAATGAATAAACAACAGAAAAGAAATAAGTGCATGATTAATTAGCAGTAAATTGCAGTTTTATGAAATTTGAAATAACGAGTTAACATTACACTGTAATAAACCTATAATATTAATTCATTTCTCTTACATGTGTATAAAAATTGAAAGATATTTATACACATGTAAGAGACGTATATAAAAATTGAAAGATGGAAAGATGATCATTATTGGCATTATTTTAATAATAAGAGAATTTAATAGTATTTAATTTGTATTTCATATTTACCAAGCTGTTTGAAATTACTTCTCTCCTTTAAATTTTGTATTAAGGTTTTATTTTTAATTTGATTTATTTATTGTATATAGTATTTTTTTTTTAAATCTTTAATGCAGCTGTCTCCTTAAATTTACTCCTAAATAGTCATGCTATTATTAATTTTATTCTATTGCTGCTCTCCCCTCCCCAATTTTATCAATTGTCACAATGGCTGTTGTTGAAGGAAATTCATTTTGTTAATTTCTAAAGCAAACTTAATTTTTTTTAATAATGTTGTATAATATTCTAGTTTGGATCAGTTTTTTATCGAGCTATTGAGATGTTTTCAAAACATATAAACTCCACATTATTCTTAAATTATGCAGTACTGAGTGGTATACATTTATATTTAGCTTGTTATACTGTATGTACTCTTTTCACCATATTATTTTATTAACAAGACTTTCTTCAGCATAACTATATTTGATTTTTTTTATTTCAGTCATAAAAAAAATGTGAATTTTAATTTATATTTTACAGTAAGCTGTTCTTTAAAGTATACTATTAACACATATAATACAGGTAACATCTTGTACTCTTGTGTTTAATATCATAATCCCTTTGTAAAATATTCAGTAATGAAATACTATGAAATGTTTTAATAGCAAAAATGGAAATTTTTGTTGAAATCTAAAAGTAATTGCAATGACTGTTACTGTGGTTGCAAAAGCAATTGCAATAATTGTTACTCATTACTGTCGTTGAACTATTTTATTTAGTAGTGTATTTCCTTTCCCCTCTTTTTTTTTTTAATATAAGTGGTAGTTCGCATATTAAATCTGGGTTTAACAAGCTGTACTAGCTTGTCATTTTGGTGTACTTATGTAATCTTCATACATATTTACTGCTGGCTGATTGTTTCATTGTAGGATATTTAGTATTATCTTTCAGAAATGAATATGGATTATTCTGTGTTTTTTTTAACCTGTATCATTTTGATGTATAGCATTCGTTAAAAGATACATGTTCTGTTCCGTCCATCATTGTCATATAAAACTGGCATTTAATAGAATGTTTTCATGAAATGTATCTGTTTAATCGAGAAAAATAAGCATTATCTGTAAGCCTTCTTCAGTTCTTATGAATTTATTGAAAAACCAATTTTTTTCCTTTCAGTAAAATTATGAACTTCCATTAGAAATATTGTTAATAATATTATGCAGAATCTTTGTATATTACTAAATCTTTAAAGATCTCCTCTTTGTATGTATGTTTTTGATAAAAAGTTAATTGATTTGCTTTTAATTCATTAAACTGCAGAATGAAATATATAATCCTAGTCTAAGATCTTTAAGCAAAAAATGTCTTTTTAATAGTCTCTTATTAATTCCATTTTTCAAGAAAGTAGTATGCAGCTTGTAAATTATAGGCTATAATCTATATTCTTTCCAAATTGTTCCTTGATCATTTAGAATAGACTGTGTTGTAATGTAGTAACTGTAATACTAGTTTTAAATATTTCTGGCATTTTAGAATGCATGACCGATGTATAAGAAGTATAATTAATTTACAGACCTGTAAAATTTTTCAGTGCAGTGGGAAGGAATTCAGTATAATGAATTATTTCATTATGCAGTTTTGAATGTTATTCTTTTCTCAAAAGCATCCAGAATAAATCTGTGAATGTTTTAAGTTATAAAAGGGAATATGCTTTTAACAACTTAAACATGAATTTTTTTCCTGATAGTTCAGATTGTGTAAGTTCAAGTCAATGGTGCTGCATTCCAGTATTTTACCATCGTCTTGTATTATAGGAGATTAATTTAAAAGATTAAATTCTAAAGAAATTAAATATTCTGATATCTTAATAACATAGAAATACATGCTATTTAAACAAAAAAAAAACAAAAAAAAAATTGTCAAGGAAATTTGTATACTAAATTGATCATATTGTGAATAGATTATTTTTATGCTGTTATGTATCAAACTATTTGAGGATATTTGAAGATTTTGTCTGTGGAAAATATTATTTTCCCTCCTCAGAAAAAAAGAAAATTTCTTTTCTAACTCAAGCAAAGAACAAAGTGTAGAAATGTTAAATACTGTCGTAAAATTAGTGTAGTTTGTACATTGCAATAAATAAGACAGTTTCCAAAGTTAATTATATGTACATTTTTAATAAAAACAATGAAGTCTCTCTATTAAGTGTATCGACCTCTTTGTGCCTAAAAAGTGTGTGCGACAATGATTGCTTGTTTGTCTTATTAGAATATTCTGAAAGATGGAAAACTGCCTTCATGAGTAAAAATATTATCCAAGTATCTAGGAATGTCAAATTGTTTGCTATATAGCTTTTATATAAATGTTAGGACAGTTTTATAAATATATGTTGTTTTTGTAAAGCACAAAATTTGTTGCAGGCAGCTTTGTCTAACTGGACATAATCACTACAATTTGGAAAATAAAATTTTACAAGCATATATTTTGCTCTTATTGTTTTCATTTGTGTAAAATGTGTATCAACTGTCAAACAGGTTGGAGTTTTTGTGAGTTAGTGTAATTTAACACTGATATTATTTTAAATATGTAATATTCTAAAACTTTGTCATGTTTCATTGCTATAATGTTTATAAGGTATGTGCATCTAAAGATTCCTGTTCAAATCATGCATGGTAAACTCAAGATCAGAAAGAGGACCCAATTCAGCTTGCATGCATTACAATTTCAAAAGGATGCTATGCTTTTTTAAAAAGGACAGGGTTGTTTCCCCTCTTACTCTCTCTATTCTTCCCATACAAAAACCATTTCTGTCATTTAACAAAATCTTATCTATGTAGTCAAGTCTCAAAACAGAATTGAAATGAACAAATAAATATAACTAAATTAGCTCATTGCGTTCTTTTATACGTTTTCCAATGTGATACCATATTTTTTGTCTCTGCCAGCAATGACTTCTATTAGGTGCCTGGGAATGTTTTAGCCATTTTAGAATGTGGCCAAAAATCTTTTCATGAAACACTCTCAAAATTTCAACTCTAGAATGTATATATGAAATGAGAAAAAGTGCATTAAGGTAAAATGGATTCTTTGAATATGAGCTCACATGTCTCGTTAAGTAAATGCTTTGTTTGCATCTGTGTGGTTTCTGATCCAGATTTAGTGCTCCCAAACAACAGCATTGCTATGATCAACTACCTGCACGCATTTGGCTTTAAAGACCAACTTTCAGAAGTCAAGTGGTCTCTGGCCACTGGCAATCAGTTTATAGAATCCTCAGCTGGTCTGCTGCCTTATGAATATTCAGTTCAGTTCCATCACCACAGAGAATGAAGAATGGCAGCTTTGTGTCAGTGAAAGGGTTCAGTTTGAAATAGGTTCAAAAAGAAAACCACCTTGGCTTTAGTCAGAACATATTTATATGATGATTGTTTCGGCCACCAGAGTCGTCTACCTGTCTGTGAGATATTATTTCGCAATGCGCAGCTCGCATTTTGTTTTTGCATTCTTGCAAACACTAATTGTAACTTTCGCTTTACTTTTTGCTGTGTTGTTGTTCTGAAGTTGAAATCGCTGAAAATAAGTCAAGCTATGGTCTACTCGCATTGATGTATTCTTATGTTTATTAATTTAAATTTAAGGTAACGCTACACTACATTAATTTGGTCATCATACACCAGAGATTCTTGAGGAAAAGGCTTGCTTGCGAAAAAGAATTCTGCATCTCAGTGGAGTAGCAAGCATAACTGGCTCCCGGGAAAAATACCTTTTCCTTTGTTTCAAAGAATTTGTTTTCAAAATTATGTTTTTGTAAGGACTGGATTTTCATATTTTGTCAATTTTCTTTGACTTTTTGAGTGAAAATAGGTCGATGTGTACATGGATAAAGTCATGAGAGTGCGCAAAGCCATTTTTGTGCAATTCTGGGATGTTTTTTAAGTGAAAATAGGTCGATGTGTACATGGATAAAGTCAAGACAATGTGCAATGCCATTTTTGTGCAATTCTGGGATGTTTTTTTAAGTGAAAATAGGTCAATGTGTACATGGATACCGAGTTTGTGCAATTCTTAAAAACGCGTCAAGTAGTGGGTTATTCTGCACTTTCCCCAATTTTTTTTATAGGTGAATGTATTTTAATTCTTCAATGTTTTGTAACGATTTCAAGTTTTTGAAGCTTACTATGTTTTCTGAACCATGTTTGTTTTTTAAAATTATTAAGCTGTTTTTAAAGGATTTTCAGTTTTTGAAATTTGCTTCAACTTTTATTTTGTATTTATTTTAACTGTTCGCCATTGTAAATGTCGCGCCTTGCGTAGTGTCTTCTGGAGGGGTTGCAAATCCAGGAGACAAGAGGCGAGAGCGCGCGATTTTGAAAACGCGCCAAGCAGTGGGCGATTCTGTACTTTTCCCCAAAAACTAGTAAAAACCCCTGAAGTATATCAACAATATACATAATTCATGCCCTAATATTTATCACTTGGACACATGGAAGAATTATTCGATGATAATCTAGATAAAGTAAATTTTTTGTTATTATATACCTTATTGTTACGTAATGTATATAATATGAGGGAAAATCGTAACGCCACCACTATTAACTAGGTGCACCCTCTAGCGTGGTGGATGTACGTATAACATCTTTGCTCAAGCTCCAGCAGCTAGCGGAGTGTAAAACTTTTGTCCAATGCAAACTGTGCAACGAAAATAACTTCATTTTTTTTAACTACAGTCCACTATTTCATAATCAAACCTCCGTAACGTTTGGTCCTAGCGACCCGGAGGTCTTAGTGCATTAAGTTAAACATTTCAAATCGTAAGAACAATGGCGACTGAATCAGCCATTACAATGCTGAATCGCAAACGTGGGAATATAAAAGGACAGTTAAAGAATATTACTATATGTGAGGATAATAAAAATATCTCCGAGCTACAAGCTCAGTTGGATGTGATTTCGAAACTTCAAGAAAAATTTGATCTTCTAAAGGAAGAATATTACACTCATCATCACGTGCTAAAGGAATCTTACCACAAAACTACACGTCGTTTTCAATGCTAGTGCCAAAACTACATCAGGGATATCGCTTAATGACACGCTAATGAATGGTCCCAAGGTTTACAAGACGACTTATTTACTATTCTTTTGATGTTTAGATGCTATCCCATAGCCATTACTAGCCACTTATTGAAAATGTATCGACAAGTTCAAATTCATGATGAAAATCGCGATTACCAAAAAGTATTGTGGAGAAATGGTCCATCGAAGCCAATTAAAACTTACACGTTGTGCACAGTTACGTACAGCATTACTTCAGCTTCATACCTGGCTACTCGCCTACTCAAACTAACAATTGACGAAGGAGCTAAATTCCCAAAGGCAGCTGAGATAATATTACATAATTGTTATATTGATGATGTCCTATTTGGTTCAGACACAGTAGAGAACGCCGTAGAGTTAATTTCACAACTGAGTGAACCTTTACAAAAATGCATAAATGGTATTCAAATGATCGCTCGATTTTAAAAACTGCATTGAATGCTCAGAAAGCTAAGTCTTCATGCACAAAACGTTGATACTAAATCAATAAAATTATTGAGTTTGGAGTGGTATCCAATGCAAGACGAGTTTACTTTTCACTTTGAAAATCTTGAGAACAGAAAGCATTCTACTAAAAGAATGATTTTGTCTTCTATTTCGTAAATCTTTGATCCACTTGGTTGGTTAGCACCTTTCATAATTGCAGCAAAAATCTTGCTTCAAGATATATGGAAATTAAAAATCTCGTGGGTTCCCTTACCAAATGAAATCAATGATGGAAAATTTATTGTGAAGATATTGCAAATCTTGAATGCATTCGTATTCCTAGGAGAGTATTATTGCACAAAGCTACAAAATTGTTTCTGTGACGAATCGGAGAAAGCTTACGCCGCAGTGATTTATTTAAATTCTTCAAATAATTCTTCAGTTTCGGTTCAACTACTAACATCAAAGACTCGTGTAGCTCCCCTGAAAGTAATTTCCATTCCTCATTTAGAACTCTGCTCTCCAGTTCTATTAGTGCATTTGGTTCAAGCTATGCAGAATTCATTGCAAATTCATGTTGACGATATTTACGCGTGGAGTGATTCAATGATAGTTTTGTCATTAATACAATCAGAACCCACACGCTGGCAAACCTTCGTTGCCAACCGTGTTTCAGAAATTCAATCAGTCTTAACATCATCGCATTAGAATCACATAAAAGGGAAGGAGAATCCAGCTGATTGCGCATCAAGAGGTCTTCGCCCACCAGCGGCCGAGCGGTAAAGTCGCTGAACACTGGTAGTTCGTTCCAAGGTTCGAATCCCGCGAACGGACTGGCTGCATGGGTTTTTTCGTGGTTTTCCCCATGTGTAACTTGTATACGAGCCAGTTTCCCTTAGAAAGTCCTCCACGAAGGCATCCCTCCCCTTAGACAGATAGCCCTAGTGTGCTTTGCCATAATTAAATACACCACACCACACATCAAGAGGTCTTTTGCCTTCAAAACTTTCTACTCATGACTTGTGGTGGACAGGTCCTTAGTGGCTTAATTCAAATAATATTCCATTCTCTATCAGCTTACCATTTTCAGAAGAGTCTTTAAAGAAACAACGGAAAAATGTTTCTTGTTCTATTGGAACAGTCGTTTCGCAAATTCCAGTCCTGAAGTAGTGCTGTACGTTAAGTTTGATCATTCTTAAAACTTAAAAGAATCATCGCATGGTGTTTTCGGTTTGCGAATAATTCAGCTAAATCTACCGCAACAAGGATTAAGGGTTACCTTAAAACCGAAGAATTTCAATTAGCTAGAAATGCAATTGTTAGAATAGTTCAAAGGGATGAGTTTTTTAATGAATATAATCTTCTGAAGGAGAACCAACCATTAAACTCAAATAGAAAGATCCTTTCTTTGAACCCTTTTATCAATAAATGTTATGTTACATAAGACGTTACGTTCGAACAATGGCTAGCTCAGAAGGGATTCATAAGTCATCTACCTGATGAATTAATAGCTATCTTGTCATAAATGGAGCACTTCAAATCATTTAAACTTAAGCAAAAAGGTTTATTTACACATAGGTACAAGTTAAATGAATAAGAAATATTTATCTAGCTACTATATCTATCTAACTACATTATGCAAACATCGTCCTTAGCTATCGCTATCTAAACCGCAACTGTTCGTTTTTCTCTGGCGTCCCATGACGTCAGTCTCTATCTGGCCTTTGATTCGCTGGCGTAGTGGTGCCATTCCCAACATCCTCCCCCCTTTGAGTTGCTGGATAGCTACTCAAAACATTCAAGTCTATCAAGCTCAGTCTAAGTGGCATCTTAACAGTTCTACCAGATCTTGTCTTTGTTGTCTTAAAACTGTCACATACATCGGAAACATCAGTGGGGTCCGGAGATCGGGGTGACCCAGAAATTTCTGAATGATGAGAGTTACGCAAGTCGTCTCCACGATGAGAAACTGAAGACTTTACAGCAGATTGATTTTTTTGAGGATCACTTGAATGACATGAACCCGACAAATCATCGTCTTGGATTTCTAGAGGAAACACTCGTTGTATCGGACGTACAAAATTGTTAGTTTGCGTTCTTACTCTAACAGTTCTCACTTTACCGTCTTTTCCTCGAATCAGTTCCGTAACCCTGGCTAAAGGTCAATTCAATCTCTTTTTGATATCATCTCCTATCAACACAACGTCATTCACTCGAATATTTGGAAATTGTGAATTTTGCTGTCGTTTCTGAATAAGTAGTCCTAACTATTCCTTTCGAAAACGTACTCGGAGATCTTCCATTAATTTTGCACGAAATCTGATTCTTTTCCTGAGATGATTGGTGTCTACTGTGTCTATATCAGTTACATCTAAATTGGATCTGTCGGTCAAAAACATGGCAGGTGTAAGTGGAACTAAGTCTTCTGTATCTTCGGACAAATATGGCAAGGGTCACGAATTTACTACCCTTTCACATTCGCACATAACTGTTTCCAGTTCTTCATAGGTAAGAACAGCTCTGCCCAATGTTCTCCTAAGGAGTTCTTTGACTACTCGAACAAGTCTTTCCCACCAGGCAGCAGTGGGGGGAATGAATTTCCATTCAATCTTCTGTATTTCTGTTTGTCGAGCTACTTTACTCCAATCAATTTCTAACAAATTATTATAAGCTCCCCTAAAGTTTGTATCGTTGTCTGTATAAACCACTCTAGGTCTTTCTCTTCTAGGAACAAAACGTCTAAATGATAACAGAAAAGTATCAGTGGAAAGCGATGTTATTAACTCTAAATGAATTGTTCTATAAAGAGCACACGTGTAGAGAACCAACCATCCATACTTTGTCCCCACGTTTTACAAATAGGGGACCAGCCAAGTCAATACCGACTACTTCGAAAGCTGCTGCATTTTCCACTCTATCAGCAGGTAAGGAAACTGGTTCAGTGATGAGAGATTTAGTTTTGTATCGTCGACATTTAATATAGTCCTTCAGAACACTACGTATCGCTCTTCTTCCTCTTGTAATCCAGTACTTTTCACGCAATATACTTAGCAATATCTGGGTTCCAGCATGACAGTTTTCTCGGTGAAAATATTCAATCAGTCTTTGAGTAAAGATACATTTATTAGGAAGAAGAATAGGTGAAATGAAGAAAGGCTTATCTATGCGTTCAGTAATTCGAGTTTTAACTCTGATAATTCCGTTCACATCTTTGAAAACACATAAGTTCCGAATAGAGGTTTTACTAGGAAAAAAATGAGCTTGCACATTACGAATAAGCAGAATTTCAACATTTTCAATCTCCTGCGTTAGAAGTCCCCCCCCCCCGTCTAGTATCATGTCGCGATCTTACATTACTAATAAATCTCGATATCCATGCAACCATTCTAACTATTGAATGGAAATTTGAGAATTTAAAGGTATACCACGGGACTTTCTCTTCCGACAAATTAATATTACATAACCTAACCTTTCTCCTTTCAAGTGTTATTTCGGGTGTTTCTGTTGTCAATATCTCGGTATCAGGCCAGTTGTCTCTTGTTTGCAATAACCATGCTGGGCCTTTCCACCAGCAGGATTCTAACAATTTCTTAGGAGAACACCCTCGTGAGATCAAATCAGCGGGATTCATTTTCCCTGGCACATGTCGCCATTCATTATAAGAAACAGATTATTTATTTCTTTTTCTCTGTTCGAGACAAAAACTGTCCAATCACCATGTTCTTTTAACCAGTATAAAGCTACCCTAGAGTCGCTCCAAAATATTGTTTTACTCTCATGGGCGTTTAATGCCCGCTTCACTGAATATGCCAACCTGGCATCAATGCAACAAGCCATTAACTCTAACCTAGGGATCGTTACGTTCTTCAAAGGTGCAACTCTGGTTTTTGCTCTAACAAAGTAAATTTTTACCCCTTGAGAGGTTCTCGTTCTAAAAAAAATACAGGTGGTATATGCCTCTTTGCACGCATATACGAAAACATGCATCTTAGTGGAATAATTTTTTTTTTTATTTCAACATAACGTGAGATTTCGATATCTCTTAATGCGTCTATTTCTCTCAACCATCTTTTAAAAGACATTTGAATATTATCTGGTAAGGGAGTATCCCACTTTAGATTTAAATTCCACGTTTCCTGCAATAAAAGCTTAGGTGGTAAGATTGCAGGACTCAACAGACCTATTGGATCAAATACTTTCTGAATTGTAGCTAAAATGATTCTCTTAGTAAAATTCTGATCTTCACTTACAAGATCAAAGTTTAAATTACACTTAAGAGTGTCCTTATCAAGATCCCACAAAATTCTCAATACTTTCGTGACACCAGTACTATTAGAAGCATACTTTTCATTTTACATTACTCTCCCAGTTTCATAAGTTAAAACAACCCCGTGGCAAAATATCTTTTGCATTTACAATAAAATTTTCCTCTTCCTCAATATTTGTAACGCAAGAAACACAATTGTCTACGTAAAAAGAATGTTTCAGTTTTTGTGCTCTAGCATCAAATTCAGATGGTACATTATCTAATAAGTATGTAATTGAGGCTGCTAATAAAAATGGACTCGACTTTAACCCAAATACTACTCTGCGATGTCGGTAAACAATCTGTTCACTCTCGGACGAATAAAAGACCTCAAGAAATCTCTATGTTGAGGGGCTACACTTAGCATCAGAAATGCTTTTGCAATATCTGAAGATAATCCTATTGGATGAATTCGAAACCTATCAAGTATGTCTGTAATTATTTCTAGTAAGTTCGGACCCTTATACAAAAGGTCGTTCAAAGAGCATTTACACTTTCTCGGGCTGACGCGTCAAAGACAGGTCTGATTTTTGTAGTGGTACTGTCTTTAATTACTGGCCGATGAGGTAAAATATGTCCGTCTCAATATTATCAGTTACATTTTCAATTATATTAAATTTTTCTCATTCCCGGAAAATCGTAGTATATTCCTCTAAAAATGCTTTATCTTGTGCTCGCTGGCACATTCTTTTATGCCGCTTCCAAGTTAAATCTTTTTTTGTCGGCAAGTCGGCCACATCAAATTTAAAAGGTAAACAAAGTTTATATCTACCGTCCGAAAGAATTTTCACATTATTTTTAAACTCTTCCAAAACTCTAGAATGTTCTAAATTCTTTCTATTATTTTCAATGGAGTCTGAAATACCTATGGATTCTAAAGACCATAAATCTTTTATCGAATAATTACTAACATACAACGAAATTGCATTCAAAACAGTGTCATCATTGCTATCTCCAAATGACTCATGCTTCCCAGTTAACACGTCCCAAACAAAAAACAACCCTGACTCCAACCGAACAGATTTATTAGTAAATAAAGCGCCCACAATATCCGCTCCCCAAAGCCAGACCGATCTCACGATCAGAAAAACCCAAATCAGACAAACTGACGCCTCTATCTTTCAGTTCATTAAGAATTTCACTATCATTCACTTCTGGCACTGTGCCACAAATTTTGCTCTCTGATAGTGCTTCGATTTGAAACGAGAAAGTTTCATCTAATGCCGAAATCAACAAAGTATAAACATCGTGAATTTGCGTTCGCGTTTCTCTTCCCCCGAATAACGAATGCTTCAATTTAATTTGCCTTAATGGTTTTAAATTTAAATTCTCTACTAATTTTTTACTGACATACGAATGCTGAGAACCGGTATCCAGTAATGGGCGTACTTTAAGCTCAACATTCTTAAATTTAATTTTAACTATTAGTCATTAAATAAACATTTTCTATTTTACAATTATTAGTTAATGTACTGATTTCAGTTACGCCACTTCTAGACTTTTCATTTGCGCTTTTTTCTTGGTGATTGGGACACATTAAAGAATGGTGATTTTTATTACAGTACATGCAAGAATTTTTTACTCGACATGTTTTACAAGTGTGCCCCAACCTGAAACATCCAAAACAGGCACCTTTTTTAATTAATATATTTTTTCTAGCAGAAAAACATTCTTCAGTTGGGTGCCGTTTTTCACTAAAGAGACAGTAAATTGCGATTACCTGGGCTCTCAGAATTTGATGTACTTACTAACGCAGCTGCCTTGACGAATTCTAGATTTTTATTTAGTGTATCCTTTTTTTTAGAAATATGATTAGAACCAAACGCAGTGCGGGCTAACACGACCATTTCTTCTCCTTTCACTTCTTGTTTCAGAAAATTCATTAAATTTTCAAGGCATCGGTCATCAGGCTGAGGTGCTTCTTTTAAATTTCTGTTTCTCTCCCAAGCAATTAATACTTCTTCGGGCAGGCAGGATTCAACTAAAGGCGTAGAGAAATCACCATACTTCTCTTGCCTTCTTCCAAGACTTTCTAAAGCTCTAATCTTTGTTTCTAAATCATCGTAGAGAGTGGGAAGATCCGTTTTCACACGTCCACTGCTTGCATTACGCATAACCATGCTTAGATCTCTGACGTATATCTGTACAAGCAAGTCTTCTCTTCCAAACCTCTCTCAAAGCTGGGCGATTGCTTTCGGATAATTCGACGCCGTTGCCGGAAAGCTCTCCACTACCCGTGCGGCTTTGGACTGAGGAACAATTGCTTGCAGGAGGTACTGGAATTTATCTTCATCTGGAATCGTCGGATCTTCATGGATCTTCGAAAACTGGCTCCAAAACGTCAAAAATTCTTTTGCTTCGCCGTTGAATTTCTTTAGTTCGATCTTCGGCAGTTTAAATTTGCGCTTCTCTGGTAATTTAGTAGGTAAAGGATTCTTCAATAGCTTTTCGATTTGAGAACACAGTTTAAAATATTTATCTCTATAAGGCTCAGACGAAATAAAATCTTCTTCATATAGCTTTTCAACTTCTTTAGATTGTAGAATTAGCGACGTTACTTCCTTTTGACAAATTTCAAGTCGATTAAACTTGTCTCTAAGCTGTTGTTCCAGAATCGAAAATAGCTTCAAATCAGTAAATATCTGATTTCAGTTCTGCATCAATTTTGTTTGCACATGTGGCAAAGGAAGTTCTTAGACATTTTCGTTCGGTTTTCAGTTGTGTAAGCTCCATTTTCAATTTATTTCAGCTGTTATCGCGCCCCACGTCTTGGCGCCACAAATGTTATGTTACGTAAGACGTAACCTTCGAACAATGGCTAGCTCAGACGGGATTCATAAGTCATCTACCCGATGAATTAACAGCTATCTTGTCATAAATGGAGCACTTCAAATCATTTAAAAGGCAAAAAGGTTTATTTACACATAGGTACAAGTTAAATGAATAAGAAATATTTATCTAGCTACTATATCTATCTAACTACATTATGCAAACATCGTCCTTAGCTATCGCTATCTAAACCGCAACTGTTCGTTTTTCTCTGGCGTCCCATGACGTCAGTCTCTATCTGGCCTTTGATTCGCTGGCGTAGTGGTGCCATTCCCAACAATAAGAATGGACTCGGAGGAAGATTAAGACAAGCCAACATCGCGCAGGACAGAAAATATCCTATTTTGTTGCCCAAGAAATATCACATAACCCAAATTATAGTGAATCATTTTCATGAATCCCATCTTCATGCTAGCCCCCTGCTATTGCTATCAGTGATTAAAAGAGAATAATGGATAATGCACGCTAGGTCAGTTGTAAAGACAACAGATTTTCAAATGTATGAAATGTCATCGTGTACGAGCTAAAACATCTACCTAGATAATGTCTGACTTACCATCGTGTAGAGTCGTTCCGTCAAAGGTTTTCTCCAAGGTTGGAATTGCCCGGCCATTTCAAGTGAAGCCCAGGCAAGGTAAAGGAGTAAAACCAATGAAATGCTACATTTGTGTATTCGTGTGTTTTATTACAAGAGCTATACATATTGAATTAGTAGGTAATCTAACATCAGAATCATTTATTGCCACTTTGAAGCACTTTTTATCTTGAAGAGGAAAACCAATGGAAGTTTTTAATAGCTCAGATAATATTGTGCGTATCGTGAAGCTCAAAACTGCTAATGGAGTTTTCAAAAGGCCAATTCACAAACTTAGTGTTTTGCCTATCAGTGCTAAGTTTTTTTCTCCTAAAGCATTATAACTTTGTACTTTGCTTTAAATATAATTAAGTTCCTGAATTATATCAAGGCTTCTGTGCATCTGTTTTGAGAACAATTTAGTTTCATTTCATAATTTCATATGTTTTCTTGTGAATATTTTAATGACACATTTTTGCATAATTTAGTATTGTTATGAAAATTTCATTTTGTAAAAGGTATTTAGATTTGAAAGGATGTTTCAACGCCGGGTGGAATGTTTCGGCCGCCAGAGTCTGCCTGTCTGTGAGATATCATTTCGCAATGCGCAGATCGTATGCGCAGCTCGCATTTTGTTTTTGCACTCTTGCAAACGCTAATTGTAACTTTCGCTTTATTTTTTGCTGTGTTGTTGTTCTAAATAGCTGAAAATAAAAGTCAAACTACAATCCACAAGCATTGATATATTCCTATGTTTATTAATTTAAATTTAAGATAACGCTACGCTACAATGTAGGTGTTTTCTGGCCTTTTCATGCATTTTATGTCTTATCACATCTATGTTTATCTTGCCTCAGAACAAACATTTATATAATAGTGGTGTATCTTTGTTGCTGCTATGTTATCTTGAGAGAAAACGTGGGACTCAGCTCTGTTGTTGCCATGTAATGAACAAATCAAAATAAAAGTCATTTATCAAGGTTAATTCTGTTATGTGGGTTTTTTAGTACGATAGTAAACATGATCCACATCAAATAAAGTAATCATATTTGCTTTTGCGGATTAATTATGTTTAACTAATCCATAAAACATGATGTTTAATTAATGACGGCATTTCAGTATATCATACTCATTCTTAACTATCGATATTACATATAAAACCCATAATGTCACAGATCATACTTCAGTTCAATTCTCTGTGTGAAAGTTTATTATCAGATTAGTTATAAGATATGCTGCCATCTAAAAGTTTCTCTTCTGTCTGCTGATGGCTTCCCACCAGCATTAAGAAACACTATCTCATAAAATAAAGAGAATTCTACAGAGCCCAGTATCTTTTTGCTGTTGGACTAAAGGCTGTTAATTTTTTCAAGCTGGGTTTCTTGCTCACTGCTTTCATTAATATCCTGAATTCATAATTTTCTAAGTGTTACTGAGTAATCTAAAGATTTTGGTGTTTGTGTTGACTTGTCTGACAAGTGGGATTTCAAAGCTATGATTTTTATCTGTTTCCAAACTTTGGAACATTTTAGAATTTACTTAAAGGCAAAATTGCATCAAATAAAATAAATTTCCTTCCTCTCTGCAGTTTCATTCTCCTATTAAGGCTGTCATGTCAGGCCAGATTTCTAGTTTAACACTCATGAAAATCAGTATACTGTTATACAAAGCATGTATTTTTAGCAAAGTTACTGTTTGCAACATGCAAGCAACCAGTCTAACGTGATTGGGTTGATTACAACTGAAAAGGAAACACTCTTAAGTGCATATTGGTTGGAAGACCATCTGACTGTTATATTTTTGGGTTTAAAAATTTAGCATTCTTTCACAAGATGAAAAATGAATTTCATTTATGAGTTTAAATTTTTTAAGGCAAAATATAATATTAAAGAGCAGCTGGTTTCAAAAAGAAAGTAAAGACTTTAGACTAATACGTTTTCGAGGCTAAAGCCTTTATTTTGAGCTTCAAAGATGAAGTACTTGGAGGCATTTGAAATTATTTTACTCAAAACGTACTGAATTGGGAGTTTTCATCTCCCAATTCAATAAATTTCATTAAATATTTTAATACATTTGCAATCTTTAATATGCATGAAAAAATTTTGCATCATGCACAGGATGCAACTGGATTATTCATCCAGATTTCCAAAAATGACTTGGAAGTTTATCATCTTGTATTGAAAAAAAAAAAAACTTTCTTTTTCAGTTTATAAATTGTAGGTGGCTAGTTGTAGATAGCTGATATCAGCAGTGAAATATATTCCCTTCTGCTCCAAAGCCCACTAACAGCCGAGCGGTAAAGATGCTGAACACTGGTATTTCAGACAGTAGTTCAATTTCAGATGAACGGGCTGGCTGCCCGGGCACTTTCCTGGTTTTCCCAATGAGTAACGTGTATATGAGCCAGTTTCCCTTAGTCAGATAACTCTACTGTGCTATAATCTCAAAAAAAAAAAAAAAAAAACCAAATCAAACCTTCTCCTCCAAAAGTCTCTATAGTTCAAAATCTTCAATAAAGTTTTAAATCATGAAAGTTACTTTCAGTTATGTGAATGCTTCTAAGTAGGTTAACCGTTTCCAATACGAAAATGTGATTGTTCATCTGAACTTGAATATAGGAATGTAATCATCTCGAGTTCACGACAGCTTCAGTTGCAACAAGAGCAGTTGACATCTGATATTGGATTAGGGATTCTACCTATAACCTTTCAAAAATAGTTTTCGAGAAAAACCAACCAAATCATTATGTCAAGGATCCTCCCCACCCAACTACCTTTCCGACTAAAAATTTCAAGCTTCTTCTGTGGCAGACAAAAATTTCTTGCATTTCAGAGAATGGAAAAATGAAGTATTTTTACATCCCCTTAATAAATTGTATGGCCTCGAAATGCCTCTTGATAAGTTACCTGTAAATTCCAAATAAACTGCGCAGGTGTTAAATAAAGTTAATATGTCACCTTATTAATTCATGACACAGTGACTTCGAAAAGCTTAACCCTATAGCTGTGCAATACCTGCACATTTATTATATCTTCTTGCAAAATTGGCGTTTTTTAAGAACTAGAATTTTTAATATTGCTTTTGTGCATTTTCTCGGTATTCATTTCCCCAGTTCTTTGATGTCCAAAATTGTCTTCTCCCTTGAAAAATATATTATTTATGCAGGGATAGGCAAACTACGGATCGCCTGAAGGCTCCATTCGGCCAGCTGCAAATTTTAAAAATGTATATTTACGATACTACTATGCAATATACATTGTATACAGCTCGTGCCAAAACAGGGATGCCACGTGATCCGCGCAGGAAACGACCATTGATATTTACATTGCGCATTTTAAGCTCTGCCCCATGCCTTTTTGTTGTGACATGAGTATAGACAAGTATAATCCATGGTCCGGAAGCTACTCTTCAACCCTTAATTCGTCGAAAACTCTGTTCTTTCATTAGATAGCAAGTTACCTTAAGACCATGGTGCGTTCGATTGTTACTTGCGGCTACCCCGACTGGGAATGTGTTGGAAAATAACCTTAAAATCAATGCATCAATCATGAGTCACAGATTTTAAGTGCATGATGGTTTTATCGCAACGTAAAAATTTATAAAGAACTTGGCGTGAAACCTATCGCTTACTTCATGGAAAAAGCTGCCAAAAGATTCTTCAGCAAAATCTCATTAGTGGGAAACACTTCAAACCTGTGTTAACTTATGATCCAACGTCACGTGGGTAACAAACGGCGGCCAGAAACAGTACTTAGAAATTTGGATTGATTGATGACTGTATTGAATCGAACTTAAAAATATTCCCCTTCCTTACACATCTGGCTATTCCCTTCTAAAAGTATGGTCCTCTGAATTGAGGCTCCCCTTTACCTTCCCTCCATATCCTTTTGCGTTTTGTTTTCTCATTTATGTTACTTGAATTATACTTTTATTTATATTCCATTATCTTAATTTGCTTGTAATTTGTTTATATTATTTTGTCTTATTGCTTGTAAATATGTTCGCATTAAGTACCACCATTTAATGAATCACTATAAGAATTATTATTCTCGTAGAACGTAACTAATGCGTAAGATACTGCAGCAGCAGCTTTGCTGCTTCTTCCCTTTTTAAATTGTGCTCTAACACGTTAATGAATGCAGCGTTTCAATCTATCTGGCAGTATACTAAACTGAAAAGTGGTTGCTCAGATATAGCGGTGGCAATATTTACCACGACGGGTCATGGAAAATGTTCCTAGGACGTTTGGCAGGCTGTTTCGGGAACTCATCATAGCCCAGCATTTTGAGAACTTCTCTGGAGTTAGATTTCTATACTCTCGAGAGTCTTATGTGGATAGCCAGTAGGAGAAATGGAATTGCTTCCACTCTTAGATCTCTGTGCAGAATGCTGGATCTAACGAGTCATGACGCATTCACTATATGCATTTCCTTTGAAAAGACCGAAGCTCTTTCCTAAAAGTGTGCTTTGCTACACTGCAGGTTGGAGCGGTATGCAAGACGATAGGTCTGATCATAGCTTTGTACATTTAGAATCAATGGCTAGCACAGAATTTCTTGCTAGCAGTAAAATTTGATTCCTCAAAGCAGCATTTGCTTTGCTCAGCACATAATGTATTTGAACTAATATAATTTATTATATTTCTTTGAAACTTAAATTCTTGACTAGTATTACTTCCAGATATTTTCCTAAAGTAACACGAGTAATGTTCCTTCGCACATAAAAAGGCTGGTGTTTGCCTGTGTGGGGGTTTTATGTTTTCTGAACAGCTTGGAAAAGCATTTATCAGCATTTACCTTGAAACGCCATTTCTCACACCATTTAAGGCATTTTGCTGGTTTCTAAATGTCCTGCTTGCGTCCGTGGATCTTGTGAAAAAGAGCTGTATCATCAGCGAAAATGGCACCTTTGTATTTTGTCATAGGGATGAAGATCAAGAAAAAGAATGGCCCAAGTATGGACTATTGCAAGATCCCGGACTGTATAATTTTGATGTCTGTTAGGCTAGTGCCAGTATTGACATGGTAGGTACGTGCACTAAATAGCTAGTCATAATATGCGCGAGTGTAGGCGTAAACTTATTTTCAATACTTTTTCAAATGAGGCCTATCTTGTGCCCTATCTTGTCGAAGTCGTTTTCAAAGATGGGGAAGCAAGCACCTATAGCATTTTGATTGTTTAAGACTTCGCAGATCATTTCTACGATTCTGAGTATCTGAAGACCAGTTCTAAATCCGAATTGATAAGGAGCAATGATGTTGTGATTCACTGTAAAATTATTTAAATGACAGAAACTTATTTTCTCGAAGAACTTTCTCACTGTATATAGTAAACTAATCGGTCTATAGCCATTTGAAATCATGGGATCTTTCCTCAAATTTTTAAAGCGAATAATGCATGCTTGTTTCCAACCGTTTGGGTAATATCGGAATCTTATACAGACATTGAAGATGTCGCACAATTTCGCAATGACCCTGTTTTGAGACACTTAAGAGGGCTCTGTTAGTTATATTGTCCACTTCACTAGCTTGCCTGGGATGCAGCTTCCCAATCAAAGCCCTAATTTGGTTAGGAGTGGTAAAATACATTTCTTCTGGAGAGAAACGTGCCAGGTAATTTTTGAAAACATCACCAGATTTTTTTATTATTTTTTTTACAAAATCAATGCTTATATTTTGAAACACTGAAGAAAATCGCTGTTCTAAGCTACCTGCAATGGCATTAGCCATGTGTTTTTGGGTATATTTCATGCCAGTAGCATCCATAATAGGTCCGATGTGCTTTCTTGGTCTAAGTCCCTTGAATAGTTTCCAGATGGAGTTGTCTTTTGTCGTTAATGATATAACTAAGTCATTCCACGCATTCCGTTGATGCTCCTGGCACTGTTCTTTAATATGACTTTTCAGAATTTAATTGTCTTTTATATTCAAGCATTGTAGTGGCAATTTTGCGTTTCTATTTTGGCGCTTGATTAATTACAATATAGGATAAGGAAGAATACAGTTTTTTGGTGCTCTGCACTGTCGTTGAAGTACTGCCAATACACTTTTTCTCCGAGTTTGGGATTGCTCATCATCATTCCTACAGGTGGTAAGGCTAGGTCTGGCACTAATTTCAATTTCAATGAGATCACTGCATTTATTCCAATTAATTTTGATGCTCGCGTTATCCTTACGGTCGTAAAGCTATAGGGTATTATTATCATATTATTTGGAACAAAGCTAGTAGTTTTCTTTTGTAATGGTGCTAACTCTTCTTCCAGCTAAATGCTAAGCTTTTCTGACTCCACCACATGACCCCATCGGTATTTTTTATTGCAGTTCCACTTCTTTTCTTCACTTGAGACTCGCCTACCACGATGGACATTCGCTTTCAATAATTAGCCTTCTACATCAAGATTTTCATCACTATTTAAAATTACCATGCCTTGCTATCACAAGAAATTGCTTATCGTTTTATCAAAATTTATATACTCTTCCTGAAATGTTAATTTATAAGTTATGTCTCTCTACAATTTTTTTAAGTCTGGAATAGGGCTCCGGCCGAGGAACTCTTGGCCTGCGGCCGCATAAGAAAAGAATAAGTATAATAAGACTGTTATTTTTCTATTTCCGTTCCTTTTTGACGACACTGTGTCATTCTTTCTTAAGAAACTGTGTTTCGCGTAATGCGAAATGTTGGATGATACAGCATGGTTTTCGGACTCTGCATTTTTCACAGATCTCCTTTCTCATATGAACAACTTAAATGTCAAGATGGTATGGAAAATTCTGTTTATTGACGATATCTGGGTCCATCTCAAAGGTATTTAACTAAAACTTGATATGTTTTCTGGGCAGCTAGCTAAGAACGATCTGTTGCGTTTCCCGAAGTTAAATTCAATACCCTGAGTAAATGAAAACAAGCTTAAGATTTATGAAAATTGTCTGAAACACTGCATTTTGAGTTCTGAAAACGAAACTGGGTGTTTTTACCCTTCCTTTCAACGTAAATTTTGAAGCAACGAGGCCGGATTTGCAGCTTGAATTAACTGAGTTACGTTTTAACGATCATCTCAAGCAGTTGTTTCTCAGTGTTCCAAAATTAAAGTTTTACGAATCGTTATAGAAAGCAAGTTTCCTAAAGTTGATATCTCACGCCTAGAAAATTAGTGCTATGTTTGCTTCATCTTATATATGTGAACAAGTGTTTTCTACCACGAAACTTTGGAAGAATTCTGTTTCTGCCATGAAACTTTGGAAGAGTACAATTAGAAATAGACTGACTTATGAGCATTTAGTGTCACTTTTCAAAATTAGTATATTGTAGTTCGAGCCTGAATGTAAGGACCTTTTAAAAATGCATTGCAGTTTTATTAATCACTTTAATATTAGTATACTCCTTTTAAAGTTTCAGAATAAAAATTATATTGGCCATTTTTCTTTCTTTTGTACCTAGCTCCCAAATAAGTTTGCCCATCACTGGTTTACGACACAGCGGAATATTTCCTCTTCCTCTTGCAGATCTAGTAATTCAGGTATTCGACTATTAGTTGAGAGTAAAATCGGTTACCTTTTATTAATTTCAAATCTTGAATACTGTAGTCCTCCTCCTGTACGAATGGTTCCATCTTGATTAAGGAATAGTTCAAAATTTACCAGCTATTGAATGTACAAGTATCGTGCTCTATTTCTAAGTAGTCAGCATTTCCCTGAAATTATGTTCTTATGTCATCTAATTATTTTCGGGCTTTACTTAGCTCCTCTAATAGCAACGATTCTATCTTATTTCGAACATTGTCCTTTTAATTATTCATAAATTTCTTTGATGCTTTCTGCCATATAGTATACCTTCGTTATGCTGCTGAAGTTATCAAGTCTTTACTGGCGTACCTCGCATAAGAACCGCCTTATTCGTTCAGGTTTTCATCTTCTTTAGTTCCCGTCTCTTTCACGCTCTCCAATGAAACTTTTGGCCATTAATAATTTGGATCTAACAGGCATTTGATCGCATTCCATCAAACTAAACTTGGCTTCAAGGAATTCATTTCTTCGCTGTAGTAAATAGTACCGTCTTCTGGATTCCAAAATTTCGGATCAGTTAATTATTGTAATTAAACTATTTTGTTGACCACAAAAGACTTCCAGCTCCAAGTCAAAACCTTGATATAATAGAATGTTTCTCTGGAATCAATCCTGCAATGAACATCATTGTTAAGAAATCCAAATACATTATTCAGTAATCATATACCCTCTCAGAAATTAATGCAACGGTATGTTCAAGAACGATTCCCACGATTTAACAATAAATCTGGTTCTTACATTATCCTCTTCATCTTTGTATCGGAAGTAAACCGCAGCTCCATGTGTCTGAGGGTTTGTTATGAATTGATAGCACCAGCCGTTAGGTGCCACTCCAGGCGTCCCATTTCTGGAAAATTTTGATTACTTTACTTTAGGAATGCAATAAAGAATATGCTAAACCTAAGAATACTGAAGGCGTATTCTTTATGATTCTTGTAAAATACTGAATTATAACATAAATAAATTATTTGTATGCGTGTTAATACCAGATGTGATGGTCAGTTACCTCTGTATTTATACTTCGCACCAAAATCTAACGAAAGTAATCTAATGCAGTTACAAAGGCCTCGCTTCTTTGAAGATGTGCAACGTCACTTTTTTTTAATTTACACCGGACAGGAAAGTATTGTCAGCTAATTGGCAGATATTTTTGGATTTTTGGTTGTAGTAAATCATTCCCCATACAGAAAAAATCACCTGCATATAATGAACAGTCGAGCAATTTACAAGCTTCATTTTTCACAGTCTATTTTCCCCCTTTCTTTCAATGGGGGACTTCATGTGCTGTGCGGAAGAAACAGAGAAGATGGCTCAACAAAAGATAAACTTTAGATTATACGAAAAAAAAAATGTGGCAGTTTTTTTATTAACTGCAATAATCTAAAACGCTTTTTCAATATCGGTGCAAAATGCGATTTCATGACTTCGGAATTTCAGAGCAATACACAAGATCTCTCTCTCAGTTCATATTGAGACTTGCTACGAAGCACTCGTTTAAAGATCGGCAATTTGCAGCCTTCAAAAATGCACCATAAAGTATTTGAAATTTTGTAGTTGGCTTGTAAGTCCAGACTACAGGCATAAAATTAGAATTTTCTGCAGTGTCGTTATTAAATTTCCTTTTCCAATTCATATTCTATAATTTCATTAGATTGAACTTTGAACTTTTAAATAAGCTTCTTCTTTTAACTAACAGTTGAATTTTCGAAACAACTTTTTTGCAGCACCGAAATTATTACTTATGCCTTTTTTTCCAGTTTCCACAATAACGCGGTGGAATATCTGCTATCTTCTAATGCTAAACTTTTCTTAACCTTTCGCATCAGTTTCTTTATCATTTATTTCCAGTATTTGTAGTACCTAAAATAACCGGATGTCGAAGTCAGTGCGTTTCACCTTTATCACAGGTAAATTTTCGTTCTGAAAAGGCATCCAAATTCATTTAGAACTGTGAACTGAACTGTTCTGAGAGGGCATCCAAATTTAGTTAGAACGTGTGTATACAGCAGAATTTCTTAGCTCTGATTAGGATAGCTGTCATATAGGATTAAACCTCTAGCAAGCCTAGGCAAAGTTTAAATTGGGATTCCATTTGTATAAGTTACTTCTAATGAAATCTTAAACAATATCTCTTAAAACTTTTATTAGTAATAGAAAATGTACCCACTAATACAAAAATTATTGTCTAACAAGTGAGTTTCTGTCTGTATATTAATGTCATTGATCAGCCTTTAATTTTTTTTCGGGTATTCATTTCAGAAAACTGATTGATAATATTTTTGCAATCAAGCCTGGGGGTTTCGTCTCTTTCTTATAACATAGGATGTATCACTTTCTTATAGCCAAAGACCTTAGCTTGCACTGTCCTATCGAATTTCTTAATTTTTTCTTTCGTATCAAATTTGCATCAGAGTTTGTCACAAATAGCACAGAATATTGTTAAACATATTGTAGCAACAAGAATCAGCGTTAGTTGCATAAATTTGAAGGAATGTAGTCTTGAAGGCTCTATAGTATGTTTAACAGGGTTCTTGAGAATGTTCTTTTTGTTCTAAGAATTTTTTTTTTTAATCTGTTGACCAGGTAAATAGGCATTTTCATATTTTGCTTTTCCTCAAAAATCAATTCCGTTTTTTAGATCGTTGTTAAGTACCAGCCTAAAACTTGATGTCGGATATTGGTAATGCCTCATTCCGGTTTCTAGATCTTAGTTATCTTAGTTAAAAGGAAATTGAAATTACCAAAGATTGCACTCGTTAAAGTTACCGGTGAAATTAAGGAATGGCTTGCCTTTTGGATCCAGTTCCAAAGAATTCGTGAAGGTGAAAATATAGAAAATGAGGACAAGTTTCAGTACTTAATACAATGCATGTCTGAAGGCACAAGAGCTCATGATATTGTTAACAGTTATCAACCAGCAGGTGAAAATTCTAATAAAGTGGTAGAATGCCTAAAATCTCATTTTGGTCGAGTTTTATTACTTATTGAGTTCTACGTACGAGAACAGTTAACGTTAGTCGTAAAAAATGCTACAGGCAATAACCGGAAATTAGACTCTGTTAGACTGTATGATAAACTGGAATCCTGTTTGAGAGCTCTGGAATCCATTGGTTTGACTTCGGATAAATATTCTGCCATGCATTTCTTTCTCATTGAATCTTGCATACCGGAGGACAATTTTAGGGTGTGGTTGCAAAATCCGATAGTTCGTACACTGGATGAGTCAGCGGAGAATCCATACAGTGAGAAGCTAAAAAGCTCGTTACTGTTTATGAAAACGGAAATAGAAAGAAAGGAACGAGTTCTCTCAGCGAAATCTGGTTTTCAAATAAATATGAAAAAGGGTAGAATGAAAAGATGATTAAAGCTCTTAATCAACCAAAAGCTGCAGATTTATTTTCAGGAGTTTTCAAAAAGAGAAAAAAAAATGTAGCTTGTGTATTTTGTGAAAAGGCACACGGAAAAAAAGATTGTTTTAAGGCTCAAACTCTGAATTTCTAGCAGAAACAAAATATTTTAAAGGATAAGAGTCTGCTTTATATGTTTAAAAGCCGGACATCGATAAAATTTTGCAATGTGGAAAAAGACATTTGGTTTTAATGTGTACTTCAAACGTTACAAATTAGATTGAAATCAGGAAATAAAGAAAAACAAGTACGTGTGCTCATCGGCATTGGTTCCCAGCATTCATACATATTGAAGGCAACTGTAGAAGAGATGGATATGGAACCAACTGGGGTAACAGGTTCCTGATTCATACGCTTTTAGGAGGATTAACGACAGAGATGAAGGGGCATCGTCAATATGAACTTGACATTGAAACCTTAAACAATAAATTTTTCTGTAAGAAAGAAGCTCTAGACCAGTCTATTATTTGTAGAAAAATTCCGCCACTGAAGAAAGGAAGATGATGGGGAAAAGACATAATGGAAAAGAAGATATGGCTTAATTATTATGGAGAGAATTTTCCCGATATCGAGATTGGAGCTAATTTTTGGGCCATTTGTTTACGGGGAAAACTCATTATCTTAAGTATGGCTTAGTCGCATATGAAACCCTTTTTGGTGGGCTGATTAGGGGCAAAACGTTTGATGAGAATCCTGTTTGCACCTCTGCAAACTTAATCACCTCTCTACTGGAAAAAAAAAAAAAATGCATCAATTGCTGATGTGTGGAACTTGGATACTGTAGACATCGGAGATCCTGTTAAAATAAAATCTAAAGAAGAGACACATCAATAAGTTATGCAACAGTTCCAGTGAGAAGGAATAAAGAATGTCGGTACATCGTGAAACTGCCTTGGTTAGAAGAACAGGAGATTTTGATGGAAAATAAATTGGTTTGCACAGCGCAGGTGTGCATCAACTGAGGAGAAATGTATTAAGGAAAGCATATATGCAGATTATGATGCTGTTTTTCAGGAATGGTTAGTGGAGAATATTATTGAAGAAGCACCACCTGAGGGAGAAAATAAAATTCCATGCCATTGTTTACCCTATCGACGCGTTTTCAAGATAAACTCCACTACAAGCGTTCGACCTGTTTTTGATGCCTCTTGTAGATCCGGTTATTCTCCATCACTCAATGATGTTCTAGATAACCTCTTAGTTGTTCTAAACTTCTTAGAGAAAAATCCTTCCACTACTACTGAAGTTTCGGCAAAGATAGATTGGCATCATTTCGGACATAAGAAAGGCCTTTTTACAGATTTCTATTGCAGAAGAAGATCAAGACTTTTGAGATTTTTATGGTAGGAGAATTTTGAGAAAAGAAAATTGAAAATTTATCGCCTTAAAAGGATAGTCTTTGGATTCACATGCAGTCCATTGCTTTTAGCTGCAATGCCGTGATGATTTTCCGGAAACTGTGGTAAGTTAAAAAAAGCCTTTGATGTGGATAACTGTGTAATATCTGTACCTGATAAAAAGGAACTTTTACAATTTGTACATGAAGGCTAAACAAATTCTAGCTTCAGCATGTTGTGACTTACGTGGATGGGATTATACTTCTTTAACAGGAGATAAAAGCGAAACGGATTATCACGTTCTTGGATTATTGTGGGACAAAAATAAAGATGTCCTTTTTGTAACTTAGAAAATGTTTCCTTTGAGAAAGAACCTGTAACAAAAAGAAATATTCTTTCAGTTCTCAACAGTATTTTTGATTCCATTGGAATGTTGAGCCCAGTAACCATCTGCATGAAGATGCTAATACAAGAAAGCTGGACTCTTAAATTAGGCTGGGATGAGGTATGTCCTGAAAGTGTTTGTAAAAGGTTTTCACCGCGGACGGAAGACCTTCATTTATTATCGGGAATTAAAAGTCGAAGATATGCTGATTGTGGTGGCTCCGAGAGGGATTAAGTCTTCATACTTTTGTAGATGCTAGTAAATCTGCTTAGAGCGCAGTTGTATTTCTTCGTAAAGAAAGCGGTGATGAAGTCAAAGTTCATTTAATTCAATCTAAGAGCAGAGTTTCTCCTTTGACGAAAGCAACAATTCCCAGATTGGAACTATTAGCCTCTTGTGTAGGAGCACGCATTATATCTTACATTAGAAGACAAAAATGAATTTTACAGAAGTCGCAACCACATGTTGGACGGATTCTTCAACCGCTTTGTTTTGGATTAAGAATGAAGATGATTGCTGTATTTTCGTTAAAAACAGAGTTAAGGAAATTCAAAGTATTACTTCAGTAGATTCATAGAAACATATTCCTGGCAGTCATAATCTGGCAGACCTCCCATCCAGAGGTTGTTCTCCAAAGTTTCTGCTTACATCGAAATGGTGGGAGGGACCAGAATGGCTAAAGCAGTCCGAAGACATCTGGCCTAAATCTCAGATTAAAACCAATAATGAAGAAGTTTACGAAGAGCGAAAGAAGGGAGAAATTGTTTTAGTGAACACTTTTGTGTCAGACGAGCGATGGTACTTACGACGATTTTCCAAGTATTCAGATTTTGCGACTAATAGCTTGGATATTGCGTTTCTACAGTAAAATTTCTAAGAATATAATGAAGGGAGAGTTGTCTGTACAAGAAATTGAAAATTCAGAAAAGATACTTATGAAAATTGTCCAAAGGGAAATTTCCAGTAAGAACAGTCTGAAACAGATAAGTGTTGGTGAAGTTGTTCTGGTTGGATGTGATAACAAAAAACGAATATTCTATCCTTTGGATACAGTCACAGAGATCTATCCTGGAAAGGAGAATCATGTGAGAATAGTGATAGTAATAACAGAAGTAGGAGAATTCATACGCTCTGTCCCAACGGTTATACTCTTTAGAGATTACTAATCCGAATATTTTTTGTGCCAACTGTTTCTGATAAAAGAAACATTCCTCATAAATCTGAAAATTTTAAAATGAACAGTGACTTTAAAGGGACTGATTTTTAACTAAAAACTATATGTGGTAGAAAAATTTCCAAACCTTCTCGTTATAAGTGATGTTTTTAGTATATGTTCTGTATTATTATTTAATTTATATTGTGTACTATGCAAGCCTATTGAGTAGAAAATTTAAACTTTTATTTTTATTTAATGTTTTGATTTTCATAGACCTTTATAAGAAAAGGAAAAGACGGGAGTATGTTGCGAACTCCTTGATTTAAATTTGTCAATGATATTCAACAGCCGTAGTTTTCCTTTTATTTTAGACTGCGTTTTGTTTTGTGTGATTTGGCAACAGTAAGAATGTCTGGAATAAAGTTTTGGCTTTCTTAAGCAAGAAAATGTAATTGCTTATTTCAATATTTCTTTTCAAGAGTTATGGGATAGAGTCAGATTTAATTTAAAGGCGAGAGCGACTGAATGAAATAATATTCAGAAAGATTCAACGCAATAGCTTGTTTTCATTTTTCTGGCTGGGCTTGTAACAGATGGCTGGGTTTCTAATTTCAGTGCCAGTGAAAAGGCGTTTAATTCGTTTATTTTCACTTTCTTTAAATATATTTAACAAACGCTCTTTTGCCAATAAATATTTGTTTTCAGTCTTATCAGTTATTATATCCCAAATAGTATCTACACATTTAGGTTCCATTTCTGAGACAACGTAATTAAACTTGGTATCTTCATTCTTTATACCATTAATTTTAAACTGTGCTTTTATCTGATGAAACCAAATTTCTGGTTTGTCTATCTAAAAAGATGGAATTTTTATACTGACCTTAGCACCATTTGACTGGTTTTCTGTCTTTTCTGTATTCGCCATAATACACTCTTAGACAAAAAAAAAAAAAAAAAAAAAAAAAAAAAAAAAAAAAAAGATGCACCACGACGCACCGAGAAGATATAAAGCAAATTGGACACAAATTGATATGTATACAGGTTTCGACGGAAAATGCAAAATTTTACATTTTGGCTGCCAATGGATGAACGGTTGTCGCTACAGCGCATCTGATCTGCGCAACTGGCAGGATATTTAAGAGGAGAAATTACGATTCCAGGTCATAAATTCTTCACGAATTTCATTCCGTATACTCTGGTAGACAGTAACTATGCCTGGCATACAGGTGCGCGAACGATATGCGCAGATATCAGAATTTGAGAGAGGTCGTATAGTTGGACTCAAAGAATCCAGTTGGTTTTATCGGCGAATAGCTCGACATTTGAGCAGGATCGATGCCACTATTAGACGATGTTGGCAGGAATGGGTGAACCATGGCCGCGCACAGCGTCAAAAAGAAAGCGGTAGGCCTAGAGAAACGACAGAAAGTGAAGACCGAGCAACCGTCAGAGCGGCACTCACAGCCCCAGATGCATCATTATCACCGATTGTACGTGCAACTAGTGCTTCAGTGACCGCAAGGACGATTCATAGACGGCTCACAGAAAGGGGGCTGAGGTCACGGCGCCCCTTGCGCCGACTACCATTAACCTTTGTACAATGTCAAGCCCGTTTGCAGTGGTGTCGGGCTCATTCGCACTGGAATGTCACTGACTGGAGTACAATAGTCTTCAGTGATGAGTCCCGCTTCGAACTGAGCCCCGATGACCAGCAAATGCGAGTCTGGAGACGCCCCGGACAGCGGTGTGATACCAATCTGACTGTCTTCCGGCAGACAGGCCGACAACCAAGAGTGATGGTCTGGGGTGCCATTTCATTTCATAGTAGGACCCCTTTGGTTGTCATCCGTCGATACCTTACAGCATAGCGGTACGTCGACGAAGTTCTAAGGCCCCTTGTGTTGCCCTTCATGTCACGCCACCCTGGGCATACATTTCAGCAAGATAATGCCCGTCCCCCACACTGCACATGTTTCTACTGCTTGCCGAACATTACCTTGGCCAGCAAGGTAGCCGGATCTCTCTCCTATTGAGCACGTTTGGAGCATTATGGGCAGAGCCCTCCAACCAGCTCGGGATGTTGACGATCTAACGCGCCAGTTGGACAGAATTTGGCACGATATCCCTCAGGAGGACATGCGCAACCTCTATCAATCGATACCAAGCCGAATAACTGTTTGCATAAAGGCCAGAGGTAGACAAACGTGTTACTGACTTTTTTCACTTTGTGAAGCTCTATCACTTCAATAAATCATGCAATTTTTCTCAAACTGTAATCATTTGTTTTTCTGTGCATGTACATCACTTCTACCTATTTTCGTCCCATTCGGATAACTCCTTCTTGGTGCGGTTTTTTTTTTTTTTTTTTTTTTTTTTTTTGAGTGTATTTACCGTTGCAAACTCCGAATCACCAAATAATGTAGCGTTTACTACATCATAAACATTACTTTTTTTTTTTTTCTGTTTAAGAATAACTTTACACTTCTAAAAAAAAACAATTTATGATTGACTTTTTAAAGACGTTCTGTTTAAAACAACACCATCCCTACGATTATTTTCGTTTCTACTATTGCCACTCGCAGTCTACACAAAGTTGTACGAAAGAAACGATTATTTATGATTTGTAGAGGTTACACATCCATGATGGGCTGAAGCAAAATTAAGACACTATTTGACGTGTGCGAAACTACAAATGTTACAATCAGTCTAAAGACATTAGTAGATAGTGGAAAGGACATATTAGTAAATGAAAAAAAAAATTGGACAAAGGATATACCTATAGTAAAGTGTCAAAAACAGCAAAATGTTGATGAAGTCAAAGCTCCACGCCCATATGCGACAGCGTGTTAAGTAGTAAGGCCGTATGATAGTCAGTTAGTGTGTTCGCATGATGTTTACTGTATTTTATTTCAATTCTCCAAACTAGTGGTTTCTTAAACTAGACTTATAGAAACTTGATGAGTGTAGACTGTATACCAGCAGAATTTACTCTTAAGCAGCGTAGGAAAATACAAGACTCAGAAGCAGGCGATATTTCTACGGTTGATGCAATTGTCAGTCATGATTTATTCTAGTATTCGTATATATTCATCTATCAGTTAATTTAGGAGATTTGAAGATGTTCTTGTTTAGTGTATTGATGAAATATTCCGAGACTACTTTATTGATCGATGAAGAATCTACTGTAGAGACAGATGTTCCTATTATTATTATGGGAGATATCAATGTAGGTGTCAAGCGAAATGAAAAGCCATTTAATTTTCTGAAACATAATTTTAATCTGAATTATGGTGCCAAGTAACTATCTAAGTACATTTATACATTTAACATCTATTAGGAATATAACTGCAGACATCTCAAATTATGTATCTTATTTCTCGTATTATCGACCAATTTACATAAGGTCCTTTTGAATGATTAAATAAATTAACGTATATATCGGCGTATAACGCGCACTTTTAATACAAATAAATGAGATCCAAATTTACAGGTGCGCGTTATACGCCAGCAGTGGCGTAGCTAGGGTGGGGCAAGGGGGGACATCTGTCCCCGGGCGCAGCATCCAGGGGGCGCCAAATTAATGCTACGAAATCTTTTAAGGAAATGTTTTCCATTCTTGGCACACAGAAAGGGGCGCAAATTCTGCAGTTGACCCCGAGCGCTGGAAACTCTAGCTACGCCCCTGTACGCCAGATATAAAAATGATAGATTAAAAATAAGGAAAAAATCAGCGTACAAAAATTAGATTTTTACATGTACTTAAGTGCTGTGTATTTAAAAGGAATGACATACCTTATGAACTTAAAAAGTTTTATTATCGGATAACATGACGTCATGTTCATCTACCGTTATATCTTCAGGCACATCATTTAATTCTATATCATCTTCACCATCATTGTCACTCTGATCCATAAATAAATAGTCATGATCCATTCCATATTTCACCGACACCAAACACGCTTGCTGCAGCGCGATTTCCATTTTCTTTCGCAAACTAAATGGCTTTGCATTTGAATCCAAAACTGTTTTGTTTAGTTTGGGGCAATCCATATTTAATACTAAAAGGAACACTAAATCAACTGTATTTCAAATAAAGCAAATTCAGTTTATTAATGCCTTCGAAGTTCATTTCAAAATCACAGCTTCAATGACTACAGAAAGAGGAAACATCTGACTCTTTAACTCCTCGAATTCATTCGAGCAGGAAGGACATTCTTACCCCAAATTCTGTCTCCTTTTTCTCAAAAACCTAGAATAACATTCTTGTGCCCACCTGCACTGAATGTAACCCACCCGCTTTGCAGAATTATTTACTCCCTCAAGCATTTACCTCCACACTCGTATTGTTCCTCTTATCGTTTTCCATTCATTCATTTCCATTCCATATCATTGCTCTAACGCCCGGGGAAAAATATTCGAATGAATGACCTCAAAAAATAAAAGCATCACACATGTATCTTTCAGGTTTCTTCATGAAGAAAATGGTGCTCGCTATATGGCGAATATACCTAAAACTTAATAAATGATATAATCTGAAATTATAGGTGTGCTTTATGCGCTAAAATATACGGTAAATAAAAAATCAAACATGCAAACATGCGTTTGTGTAAAATCTTCTTTTTTTTTTTTTTTTTTTAAATTTTTTATTTGGTCTATAACATCCTTATACTTCTGCTCGTAATCTTACGCACTAAACACCAGCGGCTCTTTAAACTAAAAGAGAGAGCCTACCGTCAGTTTTTTCCCCATTAAATACCTTATATTTTTTTCATGACTATAAGCATTGGAATGAATTCCATCATTCGAACTAAATGGCATATTGTTGAAACTTTTACAACATATGTCACAAATGTGTGAAAAATTAAAAAAAAAAGCGTCATACAATATGTATGCTTTTTAATACTTTTATCTTTATAAAATCACTACTTTTAAAAGTCCCTCACTAAAAGTTCTAAATACACGTGTAGAATTAATTTTTTAAATCGTTTAGTGCAAAATAACTATGTTTAAACAATTTTTAGTTAACATATATAAAAAATTTGTTTAGTTAGAAAATATCGCCACAAAATTTTTGTAACTTTTTCAAACAACCTCACGTGGAGTAAATAAATATTCACATTATCAATACAACAATTACTGAAGGTAAGGAGAACCACTGAAAAAGTTTTAATAAATATATGCGCACGTCGCTGTTAAAAAATATTACCTCTCTTCTACTTGAAATTGTTGTTTAAGGTTCTATTCTTGAACCTTCTATTCTTTCAGAAATCTCGTCCGACTGAAGCTCATTATGACAGCATTAAATTCATCTTACTCTAAAGTAAAGCTGACAAAATGGGGGGGGGGGGGAGAAAGAAAAACTGTGCTAATAAAAAATGTTTTATGAATATTCAAAAGTAAGTGCTGCTTAACAGTATATTTTAATAACCAGAAAATTTTGATGAAACTACACTTTTAAATTAGTTGCCTTAATGATGAAACTACTCATTTATATTAGCTGATTTATTAAAATAAATATGCGTTTAAAATTAAAGACTAGAACTTAAACGAAGTAGAACTTCGAATTAAAGAGTAGAACTCCGAACTTAAAGATTCGAAATAAAGGACAATATAATATACATTAATAAATAAAGAAATAATAAGCATTAAATCAAACATCTTCATATAAAAATAAATATTGCCATACATTTAAAATTCTTATTATATTAAATGGTTTGGTTTGGTTTATTTAATTACGACAAAGCACACTAGGGCTATCTGTCTAAGGGGAGGGATGCCTTCGTGGAGGACTTTCTAAGGGAAATGCTTCGTATACACGTTACACATGGAGAAAACCACGAAAACGCCCATTCAGCCAGCCCGTTCGCGGGATTCGAACCTCCTTATTATATTAAAAATATCGGATATTCTTCGGAGAACAGCCTTGAAGCTAAAAAAGGGAGAAACAGCTTATTATGGTAGATCAGGCTATGTTTGTCATTATGCGTAGTAGCAGATCGGGGTACATATTCGAAAAAGGTCTTTGCATTTCCTGTTTGCTTATCAACGCAAATTAAAAATATCACATTATTGAATAAAATATAATTCTAGGTGTAATTATTGATAATTTATGTGAAAATAAGTGTCCTGCACCTGTAAATATCATGTCACTATATACAAACTAGCTAGATTTTATTAAAACCCTTACAAATGGTTAAACGCATAGAATTTTTTTTTCTTTACATAGCGTACTCTCAAATAAAATCATACATTTAAAATCGTTTCCAGTTCAAATAATTAATCACCCTTTAAACAAAAATACAAATCATGCATATAAAACAAATAAAGTATATTACAGTCCACCTTGAAAAAAAAAACTTAGAATTAAAAGCAACTTTTTAAGAATGTTCATGCGGTCTGAAAAATACATGTAATTGAAATAATATAACAGTTCTAATACTTACATTGGAAGGAGTGGAAGTAGAATGCTGATTTTACTTGAAAAAGTCATTGCAAAATATTGATTTTATAAATCGCTTTCTCAAAAGAATTTGTCAGAAAAACAATGTTGGAAAGAGAACTGACATCTTTCACTTCTGAATAGTTTTTTTATAAGATTTACAGTTTTTTATAAGATTTACAGAATGTCCTGAAACAATCCATATTTGTATGATATCTAACATAACAACAATAATGTTGTCATAACACATTCTTTCGAATACGATTTTAACTCAAGTTCTTGAAGGTATGCAGTACTTTCCATTACCCTATCATGATAGCTTGATACACTTTCCCTTTTAAAACTATAAAGCTTATTACAGATTACCCTTGACTTTGTGTAATACCAAAGTTAAAAATGAAAACCACATTCTGATAACAGATTGTTCCAAATACGTTTTCAACGATCATCAAGGATTCAGAGTTTTCCATTACCCTGTCATACCATGATAATACAGTTATGCATTTTCCCGATGCATCGCTTAGTGAAGTCTTTCATGATAACAAGAGTTTATTTGTGATATGAACGAATCAAATGAAACCTTTTTCTTTTCCATATAAGAGTGTAGATATCATGTCTCATGTGATAGATTTTCTTGATAAAAAGATCCATTAAAATTCTAATTAGAATAGTACTGAATTAGCAGGCTAAAGTATGGCTAACTTAGGATGACTCAACGAAACCTAACATCCGCGAAAATTATCCGAAATGGCCAAGGGGTCGTACTAACGTAACAGCGTGATAGCAACGAAACGTGCGCTGGCAAGCGAAAACACGCTGTGAATAAACTCAGAAATTCACCCGTTTAAGTACTCACTCACTTAACGTAACTGTAAATTTACACCCTGGCGAGGAATTGCGACGGAAAGTTGAGGAGTTCAGAAAGGTATCAAACTTTAAATAATTTGGTAAGCAAAATAAGAAAAACCCTACAATCTTAGACAGCGTTCCTCAGCAAATGAGAAGGAAAGAACAAAATGCGCTAATATTTTAAGAAATTACCCAGACATTCTTAAGTGGAATGATAATGTCATTCCACTTAAGCTAAACGTCATTCCACTTATGACAGAAGGCCTGTCATAAGGTAAAAATCAAACATTCTAATATCATTGACTCGCTTAATATTACTCTTACAGCCAAAAAGAAAAATATTAATATTGCTGCTAAAAACGAATTTTTAAGAGCCTTGACTGAAATCGACTTGCCAATGGACTATTATGTTAAGAATGAAAATTTAGTATTTCATAACCATGCTATCAATAGTGTTACGAATTTTGTGCATAGGATAGATAATTTTTGATGAAATTATATGTGAAATTGTTATATTTATCTGTATAATATAACATACAAATCTAGAGAGATGATGCTGTGCCGAAAAGCAAGACTACAGGGGCAAGTTTAACACTGAGTAAATGGCCGTCTCGCTTAATTGGAGGAAATTGGGAAACCAAAATGTCGACAATTTAAAGTCGACATTTTTGTTCGTATATGATTGTAATGGATATTGTCATTGGGTAACTGTAATTGATGCTCTGTAACCGCATTCGGCCCTCATATGTCCTCCAGTAATTTCGAGAAGCAGACCATTTTCTGCATGAATGCTGAAGTCTTACTTGGAAGTGTTTCAGCTGGCTTTCCGTGATCATTTCGTGTAATTTGTTTTCTTAAGGTGATTATTTTGTAATATTGGTGATTTATTCTAATTATTTAGCACCACAAGTTAACGGTGTTACTGTAAAGCACGAAGATCGTAACTTTCTGTTATTAGTTGGAATTAGTAAAGAGTTATTTTCACCCTTCTTCTGTGCTGGTATTTCATTCACGCCTGTACGAGAATTCGCCAAGTTCATTGTTGGATCCGCTTTAGTTTATACGGAATAGAAGAGACATATCTTAGAAGCGGCAAACGAATTTTTCCGAACTCATGGGTGATAACGACGCTGCAGTTGAGCTATCCCCATCGACATGGCAAACTCGACCGGTTCTTGGTAACATAATGGAAAGTGGGCTACCTCGTTGAAGCATTGCGGGCCTCCATGAAACCCGCAGTGACATTCGAAGGAAGAACGTCGGTCACTAGCTTCCTAGAAAGCTTGGACAACCATCTTTTATTGTATCCCGTCCCTGAAGTCAAAAAATAACTATAGCGATGACCTCCTTAAGAGGACAGGCTTTAAGTTGGTTCAAAGACATCAGGAAATTTCCTCTGTGGGAGATAGGCAGCCCCACATATACGTTTGAAAATTTTAAAACTGCTCTGGTAAAAGCCTTTCCCGTGGTCAAAGATTGAGCTAAACTTGAGGCCGAATTATACGGCAAGTAACAATTTAAAGTGGAAGAGCTGTCGGATTTTACTCAAGGTCAAAGTTGCTAATTTGTTATATGGGAAAAAGCCCAATGCAGAGTTAATTAAAATTATCTTGCCTCGCCTACTACCGCAAGTTCAAGATTATATCGAAGTGAGAAACTCCAGCACTTTAGAACAATTGAGCTGGCGGTGAAAATCGAGAGTAGGAGGGTTGCAGATAGTACGCGTACGAGAAGTTTTTGGCCAGAGACAAAACGGACAGTTTTCTAAGCCGTATTCAGAACAATAAAATAGATACAATGCCGGGAAGATAAACTAAACTTGAGGCCGAATTATACGGTAAGTAACAATTTAAAGTTGAAGAGCTGTCGGGCTTTATTTTACGCAAGGTCCACGTTGCTAATTTGTTATATGGGAAAAAGCCCGATGCAGAGTTAATTCAAATTATCTTGCCTCGACTACTACCGCAAGTTCAGGATTATATCGAAGTGAGAAACCTTTAGAGCAATTGAGCTGGTGGTGAAAATCGAGAGTAGGAGGGTTGCAGATAGTACGCGTACGAGAAGTTTTGGCCAGAGACAAAACGGACAATTTTCTAGGCCGTATTCAGAACAATAAAAGAGATGCAATGCCGGGAATAAATTTCAAGATAAGAAGAAAGGCGATCGCTAAAATAGGCCGCAAGATTCTAAAAAGGGGGTAGTTAACAAGGAATTAAACTAGGACGGGTGGCTGAAAGGATGGTACAGTCACTCCACTCGGGAACAAAAATCTCTCGAAAGTCCAGTTGAACACGGTAATAATAAAAAATTTGTCCTTACGTGTTATACACATTCGAGTAAATAAGGTGCTAACAGAGGTATTAGTGAACACAGGGGCTCAAGCAATTTTCTTTTAGGAACATTTCTTTTGAAACAATTTAAAAAATTACAGATTATTCAAGGTTCAAGATACTAAAGTTATTGCAGCGCAGGGCAAAAATTTTTCATGTATAAGCAAAGCGACGTTTAATGTGGAGTTAAAGAGCGAGGTGAAACTATATATATTTTTTGTAGTACGAAATTTACAAGCTTCAATAATTTTAGGTACTAACTCTTCAAAGACAGTTGGAGCCAAAATTAATTTTCAGGAAGAGACGCTACAACTGCATATGATACCTATGGACGCGGAAGCTGTGGAATCACCTGACTTAAACCTGGCACATATGCAAGCCGAAAACAGAAGAAAATTGCAAAAACTGGTAAGAAAGTTTTCTGATTTATTTTACCAGACCTCGCACAAATTGCACAGCATAATTAATTTAAAATTGAGGAAATTTTTGATTAATTTAAAATTGATTAAATTAATTAAAATTGAGGGTCATATCTATATGGCCATGAAAACCAGTCCATATAGATATGACCGCGTTAAAGAAAAAATAATAGAAGAGCATATTGAGCACATGCTCAAAAATAAAATTGTTAAACCCATAAGCAGCCCATATGCTAGCCCAGCATTGCTTTCCAGAAAAAAAAATGATCTGCCTTCCTCAACTTTTAAAGCCTGGAGGCTAGCTATCGACTACAGAAAATTAAACAGTTTAACTAGGTACAGTGGCGTAGCGAGGGAGGGGCAAGGGGGTGCATGATGCCCCGGGCGCCGCTCGTAGAGAGGCGCCAAATGGTCTCCAAACAAGATTTTCCGGAAAATTTTAGTTTTTATTTTGGTCGGTTTCTGGAAAATATATTTAAAATTAATAACTATTGTCATATAATTAATTATTTATTTTCTTGATTTGCCTGATAAAATGTGTAATAAAATGTTTGCAGTACATCAACCAAAACGTTCTTTCTGACCACTTTATTTCTCCAAAGTAGAGATATTTGTATTTTTTTAAACGAAATGCACGTATAACTTCCGCTTTTTATTTTAAAACGATAACACGGCCTTGTCCCGAATTTCTCAAACATATCCAGTTTCCAAAATCCGATTCAATAATCTGGAAATGACATTTTGAGAAAATCCTAACGCTTCCGCTGCAATGGATTGCGTTCGACTCTCCTGTAAACGACTGATTGCCTTCCTGGCTACCGATTCAACTAAGTAATCTTGCTGAGACATCGTATATTCACTGCTACGAAGCATTCAACGCATGTCAATTGTTTTTACTCTCCTATTACAAAAGGGATACTGCAGGTCGCTCCTTACTCCTTATCTAAAACGCATAGTTTTTGACGTCACAGACTAAATTTGCATATTCCCAACTTTGTAAACGTTATAATTTTCCTTTATAATCTCTTCTATTTCCTTTTGTTCAAAAAGGTTATCGATTATATGGTTATTTCATACCGAACCCACAATATCCCCTAATTGTTTTGAGCAGTGAATGTGACTGCATGACGTTACTCCGTAGTAGAAAAGAAACGGAACCTAAAACTCCACTACAGAGCTATAGAGAAAATGTTTTTCCAAACCTAAGAGTCGCACTTCAAATACTACTTACTATTTCATTATCAAATGCTAGCTATGAATTTTCGTTCAGCAAGTTAAAATAAATTTTCACATATTTACAATCAACGATGGGAAAAGATCCCCTAAGTCATCTAGCATTTTATGTGTGGAAAGAGAAAAATTTGAAAGGCTCGACTTTGATGAAGTAAATGATAAATTTGCTTCATCCAAGGTAAGAAAAATGTATACATAGTAATTAATTGTGTTTCATGTATTATATTATTATTAATAAATATAAGTGCCCGACCAAGTCCAGGTGCACGTGATTGAAGGGAGATAAGGGCAAATTAAATTTTTTAAGTTGGGTGGTGGTGTGTCTGACAATTTTCGATTTTTGGCACTCCAAGCACGAACGTATCCAGTTGGCTATGTCCTTTTGCATACTAGGCCATACGAAACGTTGCTGTATCAGTTTCCTCGAAGCCTTGATGCCAGGATGTGACTGACAAAAAATGGCATGGCGAAACCCGGAGGGAACATAAGGTCGAAATCTTAAATCCTGAACATCACAATAAAGTGATTTTCCGGATGACAGCTGCATAGGCTGCAAGTTGAGATTGGTGGAATATTTGCTTTTCAAGAGGGTTTGTAGTTCTGAATCCCGGTGTTGTTCGTCCGCAAGGGCAGCAAAGTTTATTGGCGAAGGAACGGCTAGTTCTTCAATACGAGACAAGGTGTCTACAACAATATTCTGCGAACCCTCAATATAACGGATATCTGTTGAAAATTGCGCTATGAAGTCTATGTGTCTCATTTGACGAGGAGAACCTTTATCCGAACGCTGTTGAAAAGCGTAGATTAAGGGTTTGAGGTCTGTGAATATCATGAAAACGCGTCCCTATAGCATATGTCGAAAATATTTAACAGCTTCATAAATTCCTAATAATTTGCGATCGTAAGTGCTGTATCTGGTTTGCGCTGGTGAGAGTTTTGATGCGTCAACGTGTAGAAACATTAGGTTATTTTTTTTTGGAAGCAGAAGAGATGAAAAATATGCAACGCCTTCGCCGGGAATCGAACAGCGGACGTCTGGAGTACCGGCCCAGCGTGCAGAACCACTCCACCACGAAGGCACGCTAGGGAAGCGGGAGAAATACCTTATATACTCCCCTTTTTAAAGGGCGATTGTGGTTTTAGGGGACCCAATCGCCAAATCCTGGGTGGGGAGAATCCTCATCCAACACCCCTTTTAGTTCGGGCGCCACTGTAGAGACATTAGGATATTTGGAAGCAAGAGAGAGATTGAAAAATTAGCGACCGCCTTAGCCGGGAATCGAACCGCGGACCTCTGGAGTGCCGGCCCAGCGTGCAGAACCACAACACCACGAAGGCACGCTAGGAAAGCGGGAGAAATACCTTATAAACGTAGAGTGATAATGGTTTCGATGCGGAAGGATACTGCAAATTTGTTGCCGAAATTAAATCATTTTTGCATTTTTGGAACGCTTCGCGAGATTCTGTGGTCCAGGTTATAACACGTTTATCGTTTTTCTTGCTTCCAACCAAAAATGAATTTAAAGGTGCTTGTATGGTTCCTGCATGAGGTAAGAAACGTCGATAAAAGTTGAGCATAGCAAGAAATCTCCTTAAGTCTTTCACTGTAGATGGTTCGGGCATATCGCGGATAGCGGGGACTTTATCTGAAAGGGGTCGAACGCCGTCAGTGGAAATTTCATGACCAAGAAAGGATACTCTTGGTTGGCCAAAAACGCATTTGGAAGGATTAAGACCGACACCGTACTTTTGAAAACGTTCAAAAACTGTTCTCAAATGTGATAGGTCTTCTTGCTCTGAAGAGAAGGCGATTAAGACGTCATCAAAATAAGGTACCCAAAATTCGAGGCCGTTTCACACCTGATTCATAAACGTTGGAACGTTTGAGCAGCATTGCATAAGCCGAAAGTCATGATCGGAAACTCAAATAGTCCGAAAGGCGTAATAACCGCACTTTTTGGAATATCAACTGGGTTAAAGGGGAACTTAATGATATGCCCGCTCAAGATCAAGGGTTGTAAATATAGCGTTTCCCTCTAAAACTTGCATACAGTCTTGAATGTGCGGGACTGGGTAACGATCAGGAATTGTAGCTGCATTTAACCAGCAATAATCGCCACTTACCATTTCGTTTCCGAACTAGATGGAGCGGACTGGCCCATGAACTTTTTGAAGGACCCCAAATTCCCTGTTTCATCATGTATTGAAATTCCTCTTTGGCGGCTTTATGCTTGTCCGGAAGTAAGCGTCTTGGTTTAGCGGCAATTGGAGGTCCGGTAGTTTCAATATAATGTAGTACATTGTGCTTGGGTTCGGAAATACCCATAACTGGGCGCGTGTTTGTAGGGAATTCTCTGAGAAGTTGATGCCATGGGCTGTTACCCGAAATCAGTTTAATGCTCAAATCTTGACAATTGCGAATTACTCCCGGATGTGTTAAGCTGGTTGTGTAATTTATCAAACGGCGATTCTTAAGATCGACGAGCAAAGAAAATTTTTGAAAAACGTCAGCGCCAATAATAGGACTTGAAACAGTAGCAATAATGAATGGCCATTGGAAGTTGCAGCGCAATCCTAAATCAAGAGATATCAGGCGTTCACCAAAAGTTTGAATAGGAGTTCCATTTGCTACATAAAGTTGTAACTTGGTAATGCGCTTTTGTTCTCGAAAATGTGGTGGAACGACAGAAACATCAGCCCTGGTGTCTACAAGAAACCTTAAGCCCGAATTCATTTCGATGACGCAAAGGCGTGCAAAATTCCGGCCGCTGTCGTTCACAACTTCGAGCAACGGCCTTTCTCGTTTCCCTGGTCGTTTTAACGACACGTTGAGCGGCATCTGTTTGCCTTGTTTCCAAAGTTTTGGTGGTAAAAACAAATACCCGTAGGAGGACTTTCATAACGTTTCCTCAGTGGGCTACGATGTGTATTTCAACCAGGTGATGTGGAGCGGTTGCGCTGAAAGGATTCAGCTTGGATGGTTACTAACTGAGCAACCTGTTTGGGCAAATCCCCAATTTGACCCTGTAACGCCACAATACCTGGATCAGGAGCCTGCACTGCGTGTATTTGCGCTGGAATGGCCAGCTCGTGAATTTTATTAGCGATTTCGGGAAGATTTTTAAGTGGTTTTACTGGTCGCTAAAACGGTTTGCATGTTAGATGGGAGTCTATTCATCCATAATGTTTTAAGAATATTATCCGTTAGGTTACCGGGGGCTAAGTCTGACGTTTTAGACAGCAATTGAGAAGGCCTCATATCATCCAACCGTAAATCGTGCAACAACTGCTTGATTTTAACTGTCTCGGATTCTTCATAAACAGAAATTAATTTTTGTTAAGATTTGTATTTGTCCGTCGCCGGTGGATTCAAAATTATTCCACGAGCTGATTGCAGTACCTCTGATTCTAAGGTCCCAATCATATTATGTTTCGGCTACGCGGGACTTGACGTCGAAAGGAACAATTCTCAAAACCCGCACGATTCTCAAAACCGCACAGGAAACACACGTAGCTAGATTACCATTCTCACTTACTACAAAGACCTTGAATGCCAAACAGTAATCGATTATCGCTCAAATTGGGATCACGTGATCCTTCAGAAGCAGAACTTTCGTCTGATTGGTTGTCTGTACCCGGGACAGAGGTCCAGCCGATACATGTTCGGTGAGGTTTGAAAAAAATCCTGCGTAGCCGCAACATTTTTCCGTAGCTAGGCGGAACTTCGCTTCCAGCGGGGCTCTTTTTTCTAGGAATCCTCCCATTTAAACCAGTGCTACCAGAATCTCGTTTCTCAGAAATGTCCCGTCTAGCAGGGACTGTAGCCATATGTGATAACCTATTAACGCGGCGATCGCTGTATAAAATTGAGTTTCGTCGGCAGTAATGTGACTCAACGCGCATCCAATTGAATGAACCATAACGATGGGTCTCGGTGACAAAAGGGCAGTGGCTTAACTACCACTTCTGTCAATTGTGAAGCAGCATCGTTGTCAACCACTTTAGATCAATCAAATATGCACAAAAATAATATGTATAGAAAAATAATCAATATGTATATAGTGACACAGTTTCTTGGTACTTGAAATCAGAGAAATTGGAGGCTCAAATGCAGCAGACGATACATATATATCCGCTGAAATTATGACAGAAATATGTTGACTCACCGGAATGCGGCACCACGCTTGAAATGTCTCACTTGCATCTCATCACAATGGATAACTTACTGCTACTCATAATTTTGACATATAAACTCATATACGTGCAACATTGAAGGTTGCTATTCGTAATAAATACGGGTCACCAATTATGGAGGTAAAATTTTTTTAGACAGATCGTTAAATAATTATAACAATTGAATAGAATAAATATTATTTTGTTTTTGGTTGCTATGGGTTACCAGACCGGCAGAGTTGAGTTGTAGTAGGCGTTGCCACATATCTATTTATCTATAATGTATATTAAACTTTTAATTGTTTAAAAACTGTACTTTTTAAAAACACATATATAAATATGTAAAATAAATAAAACCTTTTTAACTAATTCTAGACCAACGTATGTCTGATTTTTCCGCCGACACAGACGCATTTCCGAATCCAAGCCTAGTGTAGTTAGGTAGTGACTATTCTTAATATATTTTTGGTATGTTATAGCAGATTCAGCATTTTATTATTATTTGCATTATTTTCTTATTACGAATATATTCTATATATTATATTACTGAAAGTTTTTTTTTGTGGGGGGGGGGGCGCCACAAAGGTATTTTGCCCCGGGCGCCAGTTATGCTTGCTACGCCAATGACTAGTACCCTTCAAACTTCTTTTTATGGCGCTCCACGTGACCTCAATTGAATTGGTATGAGCACCTTTCTCTGGATTCTTAAAGACGAGACTGTGATTAACACGAAAGTGCATGAAACCCTCATCACTGAGGCAATCATACGATTTCCAACAGTCTGAAATAATAATGGATTCCGGCAAAGTATTTTCCCCTGCCCATCATTGAAGAAGTTATACAGAACATTAGATCAACTAAGTACATGACCATGATCAAGGGAGTTAGAATAGAAGGAGGGAAAGTTCAACTCAAAATGGTAAAGCTTGGCGGCCATGTTACTATTATGGCTGTGACTTGTGCAAGGAAGTCTGTAATTGCAACTTTTTTTTTTTCTTTTTGAAGCATATCAGCTTGTGTAGCATATGGATGCACAGACAGATTTTTCGAAAAAGATTCCTGAGATTACTTTTCACGTGTAAGTATTGATTTTCTTTTTCTATGTAATTTGATAACTACGTTAAAAAATATCACAATGTCATATTGTTTTCTTTCCAGATGTGAAAAAAAAGAACTTAATAATAATCAAAATATGTTAAATACATTTTAATGTTTCTGTTTTAGCTGGCATCTTCGTTCCTTTACATACAATGATATATGCAAGGATTTAAACTGTATAACTTGAACGTTTTAGGTAGTTCGTTTTATAATTTTCATGATTAAGTAAGAAACCAATTGCTACTATTTTTATGAATTGCAAAGGTGTTAAATAAAGCAATGCTTTTCTTTATGTATTAATTATTATTCATTTTAAAGTTTTGTGAACTGTTACGAATATAATTTGTACATTTCATCAAGATAAACTGTCCTATTGTTAAAATTTTTTTCCATAAACATACAAATTTCTGGGCAGTATATCGATAAAAGTAAGTAAAATATTTACACAATTGAACATGTGGAAAGATGTATCCAAACATTTACAGTTAGTCAATAAATGGAGTAAAACGTTTTATCACGAAATTGTAATAAGCAGTAAATGAGCAATAAATTATCGGAAAGCATTGATTCGTATTTAAGCTGAAACTTTAATACAGAAGAAAAAGGAAGATAAAATTCAAAATTTCCATCGACTGAAACAGGAGCAATAGTATAGTAAAAAAAGAAAAAGCGGTTTCATTGTTATTAATCCGGTTATAATAAACAGTAGAAACCCGCATTTGTTTTATATCTAAACTAAATATTACAAAATGTGTACACTACAATGGAGATGAAATTCAAAATGGCGCGCTCATTTCAACCACGTGCTTAACCACATATAATGTACTTACATATAATAAGAATTGCTTTTATTGTTATTTATATTTAAATTAAAATCTCTATTAATCAATTCAGAAATTTTAACAAATTTATAAAAAAAATTACAAAAATGAATCTTACCTTTTCATTCATTCATCTTTTGATTGTGGCGGATAAACAGTCTTAATTCCCCTCAGAAACTGCAAAAGCGATCACTCGTTGATAAATGCGAATATTTTCTCCGCCACATGTACTCGGCAGGTATGAATCAAATTCATCTTTTACCTGCCGAGTACCCTTCAAACTTCTTTTTATGGCGCTCCACGTGCCCTCAATTGAATTGGTATGAGCACCTTTCTCTGGATTCTTAAAGACGAGACTGTGATTAACACGAAAGTGCATGAAACCCTCATCACTGAGGCAATCATACGATTTCCAACAGTCTGAAATAATAATGGATTCCGGCAAAGTATTTTCTTTAATAATTCGTAATAGACATTCGTAATAGACATTCTTTCGTTCACTCTTCAACTACACGAAAAAAAAAAAAAAGCATTTATTCGTTCCCTTTTCAATACCTCTAAACACCCATTTACCTTCCACGCGCTTTCCACGATTGCATTTTCTTTTACCAAATTTACTTTCGTCAATTTCAGCCACACTTTCGAACCCTCCAAGTACGTCATTCTCTCCCAAGCGCATCTCCACACACACCTCTCTACAAAACATCTCCCAGTCTACCACAGTGTCGTTACTCACATGCAAACTCATCCATTATAAACTGATTCGTACATTTCGGACCCCACAAATATGTTAATTGAAGATCAGACTCACAGGTATTCGTCCCTCGGAAAACCAAGAGCCCTTTCTCACACTCCTTTTGATATCGTGCTTGGAAGGACCGGACACACGACACCTCCATTCACACAAATCTGTCGCATCTCTTCCTTTCAACTAATTTCATACTATTTTTACATTTAGGACATTCGCTCATATTCGCAATCAAGCCATAATTCATGCACCATTCTATCACACGCCTTCCGCCCTTATTTTGCAACCGAATTAAATAAGTAAAATCCACACGTTCAACTCTTTCGACGCCAGCCATTTTGCTCACACAAACCACGAGAAGCACAGTGAAATGACGAAACTACAACTACAACTTTTTATGTATGAGCGATTAACCTGCAAAGAATGCAGGTTGTTTTCAGGCTATCTCAGTTAGATGCTTCGATGAGCGATGCAGGTAGGGAAAGGCTGAAAGGTCTTGGAAGGCAGGATATCAGGTACTAGGGGAGTGGCCAGTTACCACGTGATGAGCTTTGAGACATCAGAGTGGTACTGAAAAATCGTACTATACCGAAAAAAATTTGCGTATAGACAAACCAACAGTAATAAAATAAGTGGGTGGCAATCCTAATGGTGACTAAAATATATTCAAGTTCAAATGTACAGGAATGTGTACAGATAAATATATACATCCTAGGGGCGTTGCATAATGTGTCACATGGGTAGTCACCCTCCCGGGTGCTGACCTCTCAGTCTGAAGCGGGATTTATCAGATAACGTAACTATTTACAGAAAAATTTTGAAGATAAGCATAGTTCAAAGCCACTTAAGTTGGGAAATCTTGGTTTCCAATAAGGAGAAATGCAGCGTAATGTCTTAAGTGTCGGTCTTCTTGCAAGATTTCATAGTGAAATAAATTGAATATGCTCATATGTTCGCACTGCTTAGCAGAGTCGTAGAAAGAAGTATTAACTTTCCTAAGAAATTCCTCGATAGTGTCAAGCTTTAGATCCTGGTGAAGACGCTTGTTTTTTACGTAAGGATGAGCATTTGTGATAATCCTGAGGAAACGGTTTTTTACTATTTGCAGTTTTTTATGTCACTTTTGGTGGCAGACGTCCAGGCAGGGGAAGCATATGACATAATAGGTCGAATTGTAGCCAGATAAATAAGTCTTTTCTTTTCCAGGGTGAGCTTGGAGTACTTCCCGATGAAAGGGAGTAAGCTCTTCATAACTTTAACCGCTTTATCCCTTACATGCTGAATGTGCTGTTAATTCCAAGATATCTTGCCTGTTTTACAATGGGAGCCTCTTCATTAAAATGGAAAACACTTTTCTTTATAGGTACACTGCGTTTCTTTTTCCTTATAAGTATCAGCAGCGATTTTTGGGCATTTATTCGGATTTTCCAGAAACTGCACCATTGTTCGATAGAGGGAATAACATCCTGCAGTTTCTTCATAGACTTCACCGCAAGTGCTGTGTCGTCAGCATAGCAGGCTAACAACGAATTATGATTTATATTGTAAGGATCTTAAGTTTTACTAACGTTTATTTTATTTTAAATCTTTACTATCACTTCTTATTTTCTACTTCCGGCCAGAATTAAAAGCTTTAACTTATTTATGCAAATTTGTCTTGCGAACGCCAAGTATTTAAGTTGTGGCTTTTTGCCAAGCAAGAGAGAGGAAGGAGCTATTAGGAGCAGGCCGCTTGCCGTAGCAATTTTACTCGGTTGCTGGTTGCCTTCAAGGCCAGAGGTTTAATCCTCTTGATAATTTTAAACGTATCGTAGTGTTAACAGTTCTCTGTACTACATACGGCCTTTCTGTTAATATACGGCCAATCTTCAAGTAGACACTTGTTTATTAATCCAAAGTTAGTTTAGTTAGAATTTAGTTAATATTTTTATATTCTTACGTTCAGATCACAAGTGGTTGGTCTCTGTATTCCGAAGTCCGGTAATCATTGTAAAGAGAGAAAAATAAAGGGTTTCGTATACCCTTCCTGTGTATCTTGTCTACTTCCCACATTTATTGAACATAACTTTAGTAAGCTCCCTGTTCCGAGTCAGGTCATTTAATGTTCCCAAAGCAAGTAAGGAGGAATACTGAACCTGATAGTGGCGCCCGACGAAGAAGAATAACCATGGCCGAGTTTCAAGAAGAACCTGTGCTGCCTGCAGAAGCGGCTCAGAATCCAGAAATGCCAGCTGCCGCCCTGGAAGGATTTGGTTACATCGTCCAGACCATGCGCGCATCGATGAAACCAGAAGCAACATTTAATGGAAACTCACCGGTAACCAGTTTTTTGGAAAAATTGGAGGACCACTTCATGATTTATCCCGTGCATGAGTTCCAGAAAGTCACCTTAGCTACCAGCTCTTTGAGGGGCCAAGTGCTTAATTGGTTCAAATGTATAGGCAGAAGCCTCTTGGGTCAAGCGGGAAGTCCCACCAATACTTACGAAAATTTCAAGACTGCCTTAGTAAAAGCCTTCCCTGTCGTAAGGGATCGTGCAAAATTAGAAACGGAACTTTTCTGCATATATCAGCAACGAATCGAAAATCTTTCCACCTTTATTTTAAGAAAAATTCACGTCTTCAAACTCTTGTATGGAAACTGTCCGGATCCTGAGATAATTCAAGTGATTTTGCCCAGGTTACTTCCCCAAGTACAAGACTTTATTGAATTAAGGAATCCGACTACACTGGAAAAGTTATTTGAGCTAGCAATCCAGTTTGAAAGTAGAAGAACGGTGGACATTGAAAGAAGACGCCAGTGTGAACAACGAAACCAATTTGGTGCGCAAAGATCACAGCAAAGTCGAGAAAACGGCTACGGAAGCAAAGCGAATCAGTGGGCAAGGAAACCCGAGTATCCAAAAACAACCGGCGAACGTCGACAGTTCAATAGTAATCCAGGAAAAAAGTCTGAAGGCCAGTGGAAAAAGAAGGAAAGCACGGAAAGGAAAAAACAAGATTTAAACTAAAACAGATTTCTGCTGACGGGAGGGTGCGGAAATCCGAAGGCCAAGAAAACCCCTCTTCCTTCAAGTTAAATACAGTAATGGTGAAAAATTTGACTCTTCCAAAGATTGAAGTGTTGGTGAATAACATCCCAGCCACCGCACTCCTGGATACAGGCGCGCAGTGTTCCTGTGTGGCAGAAGATTTTTTTAGGAAGTATTTTCGGAAATACCGCATATATAATTCGGATAATACGACAGTGTTAGCTGCGCAGGGAGAAAGATGCAAGTACATAGGTAAATTACCGCTATACGTTCGTATCAAGGACGAACAAGTAAAGATTATGTTTTTATAGTAAAGAATTTGCAAGCACATATCATCTTAGGGATAGATTTTCTTTCAGAGGCAGAAGCAACGCTGGATTTTAACGAAGCGTCTCTTAAGCTGACGATGAAACCAGTTCGAGAAGAAAAAAAAGAACCACCAATGTTAAACCTTGACCACCTGCCTAAGGAAGAGCAACAAAAAATCTGACAAGTGGTAAGTGAATTTGCTTCGTTATTTAGTGATATTCCAGGATTTACTTAAGTTACTAACCATAGTATCGACACCGGAGATTCACTGCCAGTTCGCCACAAACCATACCGATATGATAAGAATAAAGAAAAATTATAGAGTGGCACATTAGAGATATGTTACGTAAAACGATCATAACGTCCATCTCAAGTAGTTATGCTAGCCCGGTTGTTTTATGTAAGAAAAACAATGACTATCCAGTAATACATGCAAAAAGGTGGCGTTTTGCGATTGACTATCGTAAATTAAACTCCATGACTAAATATCCGGTATATCCGTTACCTATTATTGAAGAAATTCTAAGGAACATAACTTCTACCAAATACATGACGACTTTAGACTTAACGACTGGTTATTTTCAAATAGGGGTTAGGCCGGAGGATGTGCCTAAGACTGCTTTTATAACCAAGTCTGGCACTTATGCATTCCTGCGTATGCCGTTTGGCCTTTCAGGGGCACCGGCAACATTTCAGCGATGTATGGACATTGTGCTAAGGCCTGTTCTTGGAAAGTCCACATTTATCTATTTAGATGATATCATTATTACTAGTGATAATCTGGACCAACATGTACAGGATTTAAGACAGGTGTTTTCATTATTAAATGAGGCCGGTCTAAAAGTTAATGTCGAAAAGTGCAAATTTGCAGCCCCTGAATTAAAATACTTAGGTTACAAAATATCTCAGAAAGGAATCGAGACAGACGAATCAAAAATAATCGCTATGCAAAGGTATCCGCCGCCAAATACGACGAAGAAGCTCTCTTCTTTTCTAGGACTTTGTTCATATTATAGGTCCTTTATAAAAGATTTTGCAGCTATTGCTGAACCATTGTTAAAATTAAAAAGGAAAAAGGCAAGGTTCTCGTGGACGGCCGAAGCCAATAGTGCTTTCGAAAAATTAAAGCAAGCATTAACGCAAGCCCCTGTTTTGAAATTTCCTGAAAAGGATGAGAATTTAGAAATTTCAGCGGATGCTTCGGATTATGCGGTAGGAGCGGTACTTTCGCAAAATCAGCAGCCCGTGGCATTTTTTAGACGAACTTTAAATCAAACACAAAGAAATTATTCCGCGACCGAGAGAGAGGCACTTGCAGTTCTGTTAGCAGTGCAAAAGTTCCGAGTCTATTTTGGAAGGGCGCCAATAACAGTGTATTCTGATCATGCGGCGGTAACTAGATTGTACTCAGGGAAAAACTTATCCTCAAGGTTAATAAGATGGGCACTCAAGTTACAAGAGTATAATCTGGTAATCAAGCACACCCCCCGAAAGGAAAATATCGTAGCAGATGTCTTATCCAGAATAAAAATAGATGAAGAAGGTAATACTGTAAAGGTGGCAATGCTCACAGCATGTACAATAAATTCCCGAGAATCTGTAATAACCGAACTGGGTTAGGATCCTGAATTTAGAAACATTTATGAGTATTTAAAGGATCCTGAAAATTTTAGCCACCAAGATATTGTGGCGATAAGAAATAGGGCGGCCCATTACGAACTAATAGATGGTCTATTATTTTATACAAACACTACAAATTCCAACAACGAATTTCGACCTGTTATCCCAGCTAGTCTTAGATTAAATATCCTGCAGGAGTTACACGACTGCCCTTTCGCTTCTCATGCTGGTATTCGAAAAACTATTCAACGCGTTCGCGAAGCAGTCTGTTTTCCTGAACTGCAAAAGTTAACAAGGGCGTATGTCCAGTCCTGCCCAACATGTCAAGCAGTTAATTATATTAATTTCCGCCCGGCCGGGTTTCTAAATAGCATTAAATCCGAATTTCCAAATGAAATAATTGGCATCGATTTATTGGGCCCTTTCCCAAAAAGTCAGTTAAATAAAAGTGGGTATCTCCTTGTTATGGTTGATCATTTTAGTAAGTGGACCAAAATTGTTCCCTTAAAACGAGCCTCCGCGAAATTAGTTACTGATTCTATTTTAAATAAATATATTTTAAAATACGGGGCGCCCCTAAAAGTTATATCGGATGATGGTCCTCAATTTGTAAGTAATATATTTGAAGACGTGCAAAAAACTGGGCATACGTCATTTAAAAATGGTCCCGTATCGGCCGCAATCAAATATAGCGGAACGGGTCAATAGAAATATAGTGAAAATTATCCGTAGTTATGTTAAAAATTTTCATAAAAGCTGGGATAACTATGTCAATGAATTAGCTTTCGCCCTTAGGACCGCAAAACATGATACAACGGGCAAAACTCCTGCTGAGTTATTTTTAGGCAGAAAGATTATAACGCCGTTAGATAAATTATTTTATGTTCAACAAAGAGCCCCAGAATTTAAAATGGGTGATATAGAAAAATTAATCAAAGAAGCAAAAAAGAACACTGAAGTAGCACAGAGAAAACAAAAACTTTATTACGATATGAAACGACGGGGAGTAACTTATAAAGTAGGAGATGAAGTATTAAAAATTAAGCATTCACTTTCTTCATCACCAGAAGATAAAACCGCCAAATTTTTTCCACGATTTGAAGGACCACATGTCATAGAAAAAATAACTCAGGCTGTAGTGGTGTTAAAAGCCAGGAACGGTGAAACATGCTCCGCAAACATTGACCAGATAAAACTATTCTATGACCGTAATAAAATGCAAATATTTAAAGATCTTTTGCAGGATCCGGCACGGCAGGCACTGCAGGCACAAGCTCCAGAGGTGGAACAACGACAATCACAAGGGCAAGCCATTAGGAGGCAGGAGCAATTGAAAAGAAAGTTTCCCCGTTGGAAAATTGAAGGTAACAAGAAAAAGAAGCCGTTCCACCGACCAGAAAAGAGAGCGCACGACCACCCCCAGAATGAAAAAGGGAGAAGTACGACGAATGCAAAGAGAGCCATGAGAAATAACGGCAACTATAACCCGGCTCCCAAACGGAAGATCTACCCATCGGACAGGAGTCTACGCAGCAAATGTCGACGAATGGCTGAAGGAACACCAGCTACGGAGGCAAAGAAACAAGGAAAATTTGAACAGCCAGCAACGAGATCCAAGCAGGAACGAGAGAGAAGTGTCCCGGTTCCGCCAAGACCAGCTGCCATCAAACGGCCAAGACCACAGGCAAAGACTAAAAAGAAGGTCTTCAAGGGTGACCGAACTGGAAGGAAAAGAAAGCTCATAGAGGAAGGAACTGAAGGGCGAACCCGCACAATAAGGAAGATAAACCAAACGCTAGTCCTTGCTACCTTCCAGGACTGGGCAGAAAAAAGAATGTCCGAATATCACAAAGATAAGTAAAACTTTATATTACTTTGCAACCTTAAGTTAATCTTTCATTCTTACTGCAAGTGGCAGAATTCAAGACGTTTTACCTCATGTGAGGTCTACCTTTATCGCCAAAAAGGCGAGAAATGATTTGTTACCTATTTTGGTATTATGTTTTTCAATTACTCGCGAGTAGAATTAAAATTAATATAATATAATAGGAATGTGTAAATACTTGAATATTGTAAAAGTTATTGTATAAAATTTTATTTAAAAGATTCTGGCAAGAAAGAAGTTTTAGTCTCAAAGACTTTTGAAATTTAATATTTCAATTAAGAAGAATTGGCACTTGCTTGGAAAAGAATAGAAGTTAACAATGTACAGTCGGTCACAAAAGTATTCGAACACCGGTACCCATTCAGAAAATTTACTTTTCCGTTGAGAAACAAAATTGTCTCCAGAGTCTATCTTGGTTCGATAGAAAAAAAAAAACAAAAGGATGGCTCATGTCCAAAATTGGCTAGGTGCATGAAACAAAATACAACATGACCTATCTGGGTGAGATGGGAAACAAAATGGCTGCTCACGTAATCCATTATTGCGCTCATAGAAAACGCAAAGTGTGGCTGCGGCTCATCTCGGTTCGCGAAGAGTGAAAACCCAAAACGGTCTGCAGTGTCTATCTTTGTTGAATGAGAAAACAAAAGGATGGCTCATGTCCAGTTTATTTAGGTGTGGGAAAAAATATAACGTGACCTATCTGGATGAGATGTCTCCAGCGATCCAGTATAGACTTTTTCCCCATCTGCAATAGGTGACATCTATAAACAATTCCATTGAAATCTCCTCGAAATATAAGAAACAGCTAGCTCGTGAAATTGTAAGGTATTCCCAAAGAATTCCACTTCTTGAAGAAGGAAAAACACCCTAGATGCAGATGAGGTAGAGAGAGAAAAAGCATGTTGCACCATGGAGAGCCCGCACGGTTCTGAACAGAAAACGTGGAATGCTTTTATAGAAAAGAGTTGAAAGTGAAAGTAAAAGCCGATTGGAAATTTTTCAATTGGTTGCCGACTGGGAAAAAATTTTCAGAGCTCAGAAAAAAAAAAAAATCTGAGATGTAAAAAAAAAAAAAAAAAAAACATTTTGTTAATTTTTATCATGTCTTCTAGACATGATAAAAATTAACCCTACCCCCCTTTTGTGTGGGAATGTTGTCTCACTGTTTCTAAAAATAGACCATGACTCATTCTAGGAATTATATGTTTTAAAAAGGATGAGTTTAAAGTTTATAAGATAAGATAAGTTTTTAAAAAGGATATGTTTTAAAAAGTCTTTGGGTTTCTCCATTCCAAAGTAAACAAAGTGAAGACATCAAATTAATAGAAAAAAAAAGGAAGAGGTTTTTTTTTTTTTTTTTTTTTTTTTTTTTTTTTTTTTTTTTTTAGCTCTCGAAATATTTTTCCAATTCAACAGCCAAGAAATATTTCCAGCCAATACAATTTCATTTTTACTTTCACTTTCAATTCATTTCTTATATCTATAAGAACATTTCATTTTTCTTATTCAGATCAGTGTGGGTTGTTCAAGATGCAGCAACTCTACTCCATCCCACAACCAGGAAAAAAAGATGTTCTTTCATGAGATGTTCTTTTGGCTTTCGAAAACAATGATGACATGATGATTGTAATACATTTCTGTTCTCATGTCCCATACTTGAACTCAGAATTATTTCCAGAACTCTGAGAATTTTTTTTTAGTCACCTCGATGACCCAACTTTCGTATATTTATTTTTTAAGCCACTCGAGTTTCGACTTCCCATCCGTGTGTGCTGTGCATTCAACCTAGAGACACATTCCCTGAGCTCTAAGAAAATGTTTCCCAGCAGACTCAATCGCTGAAATGGATTAAAAATAAATTCTTTCATACATTTTTAAAGCTCAAGCGTGTTAGGTGTCATGGAAAGAGCCTTTTTTTCCCTGAGCTCTAAGAAAATGTTTCCCAGCAGACTCAATCCCTGAAATGGATTAAAAATAAATTCTTTCATACATTTTTAAAGCTCAAGCGTGTTAGGTGTCATGGAAAGAGCCTTTTTTTCCCCTGAGCTCTAAGAAAATGTTTCCCAGCAGACTCAATCGCTGAAATGGATTAAAAATAAATTCTTTCATACATTTTTAAACCTCAAGAGTGTTAGCTGTCATGGAAAGAGCCTTTTTTTCCCCTGAGCTCTAAGAAAATGTTTCCCAGCCCACTCAATCGCTGAAATGGATTAAAAATAAAATTCTTTCAGACATTTTTAAACCTCAAGAGTGTTAGCTGTCATGGAAACAGCCTTTTTTTTCCCTGAGCTCTAAGAAAATGTTTCCCAGCAGACTCAATCGCTGAAATGGATTAAAAATAAATTCTTTCATACATTTTTAAATCTCAAGCGTGTTAGCTGTCATGGAAACGGCCTTTTTTTTCCCCAGCCCACTCAGTCGCTGAAATGGATTAAAAATAACTTCTTTCATACATTTTTAAAGCTCAAGCGTGTTAGCTGTCATAGAGCTGCAGATGAGGTAGAGAGAGAACAAGCATGTTGCACCATGGAGAGCCCACACGGTTCTGAACAGAAAACGTGGAATACTTTTATAGAAAAGAGTTGAAAGTGAAAGTAAAAGCCGATTGGAAATTTTTCACTTGGTTGCCGACTGGGAAAAAATTTTCAGAGCTTAGAAAAAAATTATGAGATGTAAAAAAAAAAAAAAAACCTTTGTAATTTTTATCATGTCTTCTAGACATGATAAAAATTAACCCTACCCCCTTTTGTGTGAGAATGTTGTCTCACTGTTTCTAAAAATAGACCATGACTCATTCTAGGAATTATATGTTTAAGAAAGGATGAGTCATGGTCTTTGGGTTTCTCCATTCTAAAGTAAACAAAGTGAAGACATCAATTTAATAGAAAAAAAGGAAGAGTTTTTTTTTTTTTTTTTTCAGCTTTGGAAATATTTTTCCCATTCAATAGCCAAGAAATATTTCCAGCCAATACAATTTCATTTTTACTTTCACTTTCAATTCATTTCTTATATCTATAAGAACATTTCATGTTTGTGTTCAGATCAGTGTGGGTTGTTCAAGATGCAAAATCTCTACTCCATCCCACAACCACGAAGAAAAGATGTTCTTTCATGAGGAATTTTTTTGGCTTTCGAAAACAATGATGACATGATGATTGTAATACATTTGTGTTCTCATGTCCCATGATTGAACTCAGAATTATTTCCAGAACTCTGAGAATTTTTCCTAGTCAGCTCGATGAACCAAATTTCGTATATTTATTTTTTAAGCCACTCGAGTTTCGACTTCCCATCCGTGTGTGCTGTGCATTCAACCTAGACACACATTCCCTGAGCTCTAAGAAAATGTTTCCCAGGCCACTCAATCGCTGAAATGGATTAAAAATAAATTCGTTCCTATATTTTTAAAGCTCAAGAGAGTTAGGTGTAATGGAAAGAGCTTTTTCTTTTCACAGCCCACTCAATCACTGAAATCGATTAAAAACAAATTCTTTCATACATTTTTAAAGCTCAAGTGTGTTAGGTGTAATGGAAAGAGCTTTTTCTTTTCACAGCCCACTCAATCGCTGAAATCGATTAAAAACAAATTCTTTCATACATTTTTAAAGCTCAAGAGTGTTAGGTGTAATGGAAAGAGCTTTTTCTTTTCACAGCCCACTCAATCGCTGAAATCGATTAAAAATAAATTGTTTGATACATTTTTAAAGCTCAAGCGTGTTAGCTGTTATGGAAAGAGCCTTTTTTTTTCCCAGCCCACTCAATCGTGTTAGCTGTTATGGAAAGAGCCTTTCCCCCCAGCCCACTCAATCGCTGAAATGGATTAAAAACAAATTCTTTCATACATTTTTAAAGCTCAAGTGTGTTAGGTGTAATGGAAAGAGCTTTTTCTTTTCACAGCCCACTCAATCGCTGAAATCGATTAAAAACAAATTCTTTCATACATTTTTAAAGCTCAAGAGTGTTAGGTGTAATGGAAAGAGCTTTTTCTTTTCACAGCCCACTCAATCGCTGAAATCGATTAAAAACAAATTCTTTCATACATTTTTAAAGCTCAAGCGTGTTAGCTGTTATGGAAAGAGCCTTTTTTTTTCCCAGCCCACTCAATCGTGTTAGCTGTTATGGAAAGAGCCTTTCCCCCCAGCCCACTCAATCGCTGAAATGGATTAAAAATAAATTCTTTCATACATGTTTAAAGCTCAAGCGTGTTAGCTGTCATGGAAAGAGCCTTTTTTTCCCAGCCCACTCAATCGCTGAAACGGATCAAAAATAAATTCTTTCATACATTTGTTTAAACCTTAAGACTGTTAGCTGTCATGAAAACTGAAATTTATGTCACGGTTTGTGTGTCACACGTCGTCAACGGTATGATTTGAGGTGAAAATTGAAAACCCGGTATGAAAAATCTCTTTAACTTCACTTTAGAAGAAGGTGTGGGATAGAGAGATTTCGTCATGGGAAAATGTCTTTCAATGTCCGTCATGGGAAAATGTCTTTCAATATCATGTCATCTCTTTTCAAATAGGATTGAAGGATTTTTCTTAAACTATGTTGAAATCTTGATGCATAAAAACCACGGATGGGAAATTCTAATCCATGGATGGATCATCCAATTTCGATAGACCCTGATAAACGGTTGTTGATGAAATCCAAACGAGGGGTCCTAGCTTTTCAAATGGGAAACATTTTCCCCTAAAAGGAGGAATGATTTCTATTCTCTGAGACGTCAAAATTTGGAAAAAAGCTTGTGTTCACAGAAGCTCTTTCTAGAAGAGTGGTCCTGGGTCCAGATGAGGTAGAGAGAGAAAAAGCATGCTGCACCTTGCACAGCCCGCACAATTCTGAACAGAAAACGTAGAATACTTTTATAGAAAAGTGTTGAAAGTGAAAGTAAAAGGCCAATCGTCTTGGCTGTAGAATTTTCACTTGGTTGCCGACTGGGAAAAATTTTTCAAAGCTCAGAAAAAAAAATCTGAGATGAAAAAAAAAAAAGAAAAAAAAAAAAAAAAAAAACCCACTTTTTGTTAATTTTTATCATGTCTTCTAGGCATGATAAAAATTAACCCTACCCCCCTTTTGTGTGGGAATGTTGTCTCACTGTTTCTAAAAATAGACCATGTATACCAATATACTACAAACGGACTTGAACGCCTGTTCTCAGTATGTAGCTATACAAATTTCAAGGTAAAATTAAAAAAAAGACATCTTTTTGGGGAAAAGGGAGGAAATTTGTATAGGAATATACTACAAACGGAATTTAAGGCCTGTTTTCAGTATATAGCTATACAAATTGGAAGGTAAAAAAAAAAGTAAAAAAAAAAAAAAGACATCTTTTTTTTCGGGGGGGGGAGGCAGTGAATTTGTATAGGAATATACTACAAACGGACTTTAAAGCCTGTTTTCAGCATATAGCTATACAAATTGGAAGGTAAAAAAAAATTAAAAAAAAGACATCTTTTTTTTCGGGGGGGAAGGCAGTGAATTTGTATAGGAATATACTACAAACGGACTTTAAAGCCTGTTTTCAGCATATAGCTATACAAATTGGAAGGTAAAAAAAATAAAAAAAAGGGGGGGAAGGCAGTGAATTTGTATAGGAATATACTACAAACGGACTTTAAAGCCTGTTTTCAGCATATAGCTATACAAATTGGAAGGTTAAAAAAAAAAAAAAAAAAAGACATCTTTTTTTTTCGGGGGGGGGGAAGGCAGTGAATTTGTATAGGAATATACTACAAACGGACTTTAAAGCCTGTTTTCAGCATATAGCTATACAAATTGGAAGGTAAAAAAAATAAAAAAAAAGATATCTTTTTTGGGGAAAAGGAGTGAATTTGTATAGAAATATACTACAAGAACGTCAAGAAAAGAACATCATGGGTCCAAGAATTGAAAGTGAAAGTCCAAAAACGAAATGTTAACGACTGGGAAGAAAATTTTCAAAGCTGAAAAAAAGATTTAAAAAAGAAAATATATACTTCCTTTTTCTTTCTTAATTTGATGTCTTCATTCTTTTGACCTTGTAGAAATAAAAAAAGTGAAGACAGCAAATTAAGAAAGAAAAAAGGAAAGTTTTTTTTTTTTTTTTTTTTTTTTTTAATGTGTTAAAATTTTTCCAGAGCTCTGAGAATTTTTCCCAGTCGGTTTCTAGAAGCAACTCGTTAATGTATTTAAACCACTCGCGTTTCAGTTTCAGATCAGTCTGTGCTGTGCACTCAACGTGGATACACGCTTCTCACTCTCCTGGGAAGAGCTTCTGTGAAGGTATGTGAACATTTTTTTCTTACTCTTTTGTATTTCATAGACTACAAATATTTATTGAGTCACCCATTTTATTGAAATGTATTCTTATTTCCTTTCAATACTTTGAGGTAGGGTAATATTTTTCCCCCTGCCACTGTTTTTGTTTTTCAAGGCTAGAAATGTTTTACTCAATAGCTGTTTTTATAGAAAACATGCTATTATTTCATATACTGATATATTTTGTGAAACTTTGACAAATTCCTTTCAAGAAGCCAAGATCTCGTGATCCACAGCTGGCTAGATACGTCAGTGTAATCGGATCACGATTGTTCCATCATATACTGATATATTTTGTGAAACTTTAACAAATTCCTTTCAAGAAGCCAAGATCTCGTGATCCACAGCTGGCTAGAGCAGTCAGTATAATCGGATCACGACTGTTCCCTCGTATACTGATATATTTTGTGAAATTTTTAACAAATGACTTTCAAGAAGGCAAGATCTCGTGATCCAGAACTGACTCAATCAGTCAGGATTAACGGATCACGATTGTTCCATTGTATACTGATATATTTTGTGAAACTTCTTTAACAAATGACTTTCAAGAAGGCAAGATCTCGTGATCCACAGCTGACTAGACCCGTCAGAATTAACGGATCACGATAGTTCCATTGTATACTAATATATTTTGTGGAACTTTAACAAATTGTTTTCAACAAGGCAAGATCTCGTGATCCAGAGCTGACTCAATCAGTCAGGATTAACGGATCACGATTATTCCGTTGTATACTGATATATTTTGTGAAACTTCTTTAACAAATGACTTTCAAGAAGGCAAGATCTCGTGATCCACAGCTGACTAGACTTGTCAGAATTAACGGATCACGATAGTTCCATTGTATACTGATATATTTTGTGGAACTTTAACAAATTGTTTTCAACAAGGCAAGATCCTGTGATCCACAGCTGACTCCATCAGTCAGGATAACGGATCATGATTTTTTCAATCATATACTGATATATATTTTGTATATTTTGTGAAACTTTAACAAATCCTTTTCAAAAAAGGCAAGGTCTTGTGATCCACAGCTGAATCCATCAGTCAGGATAACGGATCACGATGGTTCCATCTTATACTGATATATATTTTGTGAAACGTTAACAAATGACTTTCAAGAAGGCAAGATCATGTGATTCAATAGAATTGTTCAATCGTATACTGGCATATTCTGATAAAACAACAGAATGATCCAATTTTAAATACGATCCCAATATGCTTTTATAAAATCCATTTCATATTTTGTAAAACGTGAACGACTGACTTTCAAGCTGGCTGCATGGGTGTTTTGTTTCGTGGTTTTTCCCCATGTGTAACGTGAATACGAGCCAGTTTCCCTTCCAAAGTCCTCCACGAAGGCATTTCTTAAGGCAAATAGCCCTCAAATGCTTTACCGTCATCCGAATCGACTTGAGCTCTCTCCAAATTTCACGGTGTCATTTGAACTATCGAGTCGGCTGTTGGAAAAAAATGTCTGACAGCTGAAAACAATTCAGCTCCAGTGCACAGCACAGACTGATTTAAAGCTGAAACGCGAGTGGTTTAAATAGATGAGAACCCTCTATAGAAATAATTTGAATATATCTGGTTTTGTGAATCAAGCCGACTGGGAAAAAATTCTCAGAGCTCAGAAAAAAATTCTGAGATGTAAAAAAAAAAAAAATCTTTTTGTTAATTTTTATCATGTCTTCTAGACATGATAAAAATTAACTCACCCCCCTTTTGTATGGGAATGTTGTTTCCCACTTTCTAAAAATAGACCATGACTCATCCAATCTTTTCTTGGAATTCTATTCTTTAGAAAGAATGAGTCATGGTCTATTTTTAGAAAGTGGGAGACAACATTCCCAGACAAAAAGAGAAGGGTGTTAATTTTTATCATGTCTAGAAGACATGATAAAAATTAACAAAAAGATTTTTTTTTTTTTTTACATCTCAGAATTTTTTTTTCTGAGCTCTGAGAAATTTTTCCTAGCCGATCCCATTTCGTTTTTCGACTTTCACTTTCAACTCTTCACTTTTCTATAAAAGCATTCCACGTTTCTGTTCAGAACAGTGCGGGCTGTTGATGAGGCAACATGTCTCTCTCTACCCAAATCTGGAACCCTAGTCACGAGAGAATATGAGACTAGAAAAATAGTTTAGCTTATTGATTTAAAAAATGTCCCATGCTAGAACTTAGAATTATAATCAGAGCGGGGCTTTCCAGTATCCAGTGCCAAGATTTTAGATTTGCCATGGGTGACATGTTCCCAAATTTATAAATTCTTCAATTATAGTCCCCTTCTTTGACAAATGACTAAGAAATTCTTAAAGAATATTATAAGATTTGGTAAAGAGAGAGACTGGAGAAGATATCCAAAACACATCTCGTGGAGATGACTATCTCGTAAGAAAGAAAGCTAACCGTCCCACCACACCTACACAAACACACATGTTTTTTTAAAGGATCAAGCTTTTGGAAACTCATTTCAACTTTGAATAGGAAAATCATGTTTTTAAGAGAGGGTCTCATCTAAAACGTAGAGTAAAACATATGAATCATGTTGGGTACAGGTAGCCCTAAAACTAGGCATTGAAATTTTTTTAATAGATTCATGATCAACAGAAAATAATACAACGTCTTACTTGCAACTATTTAAAAGAATCCTTTGAACACATACTTGAAAAAGAAATGAAGAAATATCCAGCTAGCTCTTCTAAACTTCAGAAAGGTTAAGAGATTCTCAAAGAATTCTTCTTTACAACATCTTGGATTCCCGTCCCACCACACCTACACAAACACACATGTTTTTTTTAAAGGATCAAGCTTTTGGAAACTCATTTCAACTTTGAATAGGAAAATCATGTTTTTAAGAGAGGGTCTTATCTAAAACGTAGAGTAAAACATATGAATCATGTTGGGTATAGGTAGCCCTAAAACTAGGCATTGAATTTTTTTTAATAGATTCATGATCAACAGAAAATGATACAACGTCTTACTTGCAACTATTTAAAAGAATCCTTTGAACCCATACTTGAAAAAGAAATGAAGAAATATCCAGCTAGCTCGTCTAAAGTTCAGAAAGGTTCAGAGATTCTCAAAGAATTCTTCTTTAGAGCATCTTGGATTCCCGTCCCACCACACCTACACAAACACACATGTTTTTTTTAAAGGATCAAGCTTTTGGAAACTCATTTCAACTTTGAATAGGAAAATCATGTTTTTAAGAGAGGGTCTCATCTAAAACGTAGAGTAAAACATATGAATCATGTTGGGTATAGGTAGCCCTAAAACTAGGCATTGAAATTTTTTTAATAGATTCATGATCAAAAGAAAATCATACAACGTCTTACTTGCAACTATTTAAAAGAATCCTTTGAACCCATACTTGAAAAAGAAATGAAGAAATATCCAGCTAGCTCTTCTAAAGTTCAGAAAGGTTAAGAGATTCTCAAAGAATTCTTCTTTAGAACATCTTGGATTCCCCATTAATGTAGAGAGGGAGACGTGTTACCTTTTCAACAGCCCACAGTGTTCTGAACAGAAACTCGAAATACTTTTATAGAAAAGAGAAGAGTTGAAAGTGAAAGTCGAAAAACGAAATGAGATCGGCTGGGAAAATATTTTCAGAGCTCAGAAAAAAATTCTGAGATGTAAAAAAAAAAAAAAAATCTTTTTGTTAATTTTTATCATGTCTTCTAGACATGATAAAAATTAACTCACCCCCCCCTTTTGTATGGGAATGTTGTCTCCCACTTTCTAAAAATAGACCATGACTCATCCAATCTTTTCTTGGAATTCTATTCTTTAGAAAGAATGAGTCATGGTCTATTTTTAGAATGTGGGAGACAACATTCCCAGACAAAAAGAGAAGGGTGTTAATTTTTTTTTTTTTTACATCTCAGAATTTTTTTTTCTGAGCTCTGAGAAATATTTCCTAGCCGATCCCATTTCGTTTTTCGACTTTCACTTTCAACTCTTCACTTTTCTATAAAAGCATTCCACGTTTCTGTTCAGAACAGTCCGGGCTGTTGATGAGGCAACATGTCTCTCTCTACCCAAATCTAGAACCCTAGTCACGAGAGAATATGGGACTAGAAAAATAGTTTAGCTTATTGATTTAAAAAATGTCCCATGCTAGAACTCAGAATTATAATCAGAGCGGGAGGCTTTCCAGTATCCACTTCCAAGATTTTAGATTTGCCATGGGTGACATGTTCCCAAATTCATAAATTCTTCAATTATAGTCCCCTTCTTTGACAAATGGCTCAGAAATTCTTAAAGAATATCATGAGATTGGGTAAAGAGAGAGACGTGTTGCCTCTTCCACAGCCCACACGGATCTGAAGTGAAACGCGGAATAGTTTAGCTTATTGGTTTAAAAAATGTCCCATGCTAGAACTCAGAATTATAATCAGAGCGGGGCTTTCCAGTATCTACTTCCAAGATTTTAGATTTGCCATGGGTGACATGTTCCCAAATTCATAAATTCTTCAATTATAGTCCCCTTCTTTGAAAAATGGCTAAGAAATTCTTAAAGAATATCATGAGATTGGGTAAAGAGAGAGACGTGTTGCCTCTTCCACAGCCCACACGGATCTGAAGTGAAACGCGGAATGCTTTTATAGATAACTTCCCCAGTTATCTATTGATCATGTCCAGTTATCCCCAGTTATTGAAACAAAGTCAAAAGCCAATCGAAAGTAAAATCCCAAGAGAATTCCACAAGAATGAGTCATAGTCTATTTTTAGAAAGAGTGAGACAACATTACCAGACAAAAAGAGAAGAGAGTTAATTTTTATCATGTCTAGAAGACATGATAAAAATTAACAAAAAGATTTTTTTTTTTTTTTTTTTTACATCTCAGAATTTTTTTCTGAGCTCTGAGAATTTTTTCCCAGTTGGCATTATTCACAAAACCAGATATATTCAAATTATTTCTATAGAGGGTTCTCATCTATTTAAACCACTCGCGTTTCAGCTTTAAATCAGTCTGTGCTGTGCACTGGAGCTGAATTGTTTTCAGCTGTCAGACATTTTTTTCCAACAGCCGACTCGATAGTTCAAATGACACCGTGAAATTTGGAGAGAGCTCAAGTCGATTCGGATGACGGTAAAGCATTTGAGGACTATTTGCCTTAAGATATGCCTTCGTGGAGGACTTTGGAAGGGAAACTGGCTCGTATTCACGTTACACATGGGAAAAAACCACGAAACAAAACACCCATGCAGCCAGCTTGAAAGTCAGTCGTTCACGTTTTACAAAATATGAAATGGATTTTATAAAAGCATATTGGGATCGTATTCAAAATTGGATCATTCTGTTGTTTTATCAGAATATGCCAGTATACGATTGAACAATTCTATTGAATCACATGATCTTGCCTTCTTGAAAGTCATTTGTTAACGTTTCACAAAATATATATCAGTATAAGATGGAACCATCGTGATCCGTTATCCTGACTGATGGATTCAGCTGTGGATCACAAGACCTTGCCTTTTTTGAAAAGGATTTGTTAAAGTTTCACAAAATATACAAAATATATATCAGTATATGATTGAAAAAAATCATGATCCGTTATCCTGACTGATGGAGTCAGCTGTGGATCACAGGATCTTGCCTTGTTGAAAACAATTTGTTAAAGTTCCACAAAATATATCAGTATACAATGGAACTATCGTGATCCGTTAATTCTGACAAGTCTAGTCAGCTGTGGATCACGAGATCTTGCCTTCTTGAAAGTCATTTGTTAAAGAAGTTTCACAAAATATATCAGTATACAATGGAATAATCGTGATCCGTTAATCCTGACTGATTGAGTCAGCTCTGGATCACGAGATCTTGCCTTGTTGAAAACAATTTGTTAAAGTTCCACAAAATATATTAGTATACAATGGAACTATCGTGATCCGTTAATTCTGACGGGTCTAGTCAGCTGTGGATCACGAGATCTTGCCTTCTTGAAAGTCATTTGTTAAAGAAGTTTCACAAAATATATCAGTATACAATGGAACAATCGTGATCCGTTAATCCTGACTGATTGAGTCAGTTCTGGATAACGAGATCTTGCCTTCTTGAAAGTCATTTGTTAAAAATTTCACAAAATATATCAGTATACGAGGGAACAGTCGTGATCCGATTATACTGACTGCTCTAGCCAGCTGTGGATCACGAGATCTTGGCTTCTTGAAAGGAATTTGTTAAAGTTTCACAAAATATATCAGTATATGATGGAACAATCGTGATCCGATTACACTGACGTATCTAGCCAGCTGTGGATCACGAGATCTTGGCTTCTTGAAAGGAATTTGTTAAAGTTTCACAAAATATATCAGTATATGATGGAACAATCGTGATCCGATTACACTGACGTATCTAGCCAGCTGTGGATCACGAGATCTTGGCTTCTTGAAAGGAATTTGTTAAAGTTTCACAAAATATATCAGTATATGAAATAATAGCATGTTTTCTATAAAAACTGCTATTGAGTAAAACATTTCTAGCCTTGAAAAACAAAAACAGTAGCAGGGGGAAAAATATTACCCTACCTCAAAGTATTGAAAGGAAATAAGAATACATTTCAATAAAATGGGTGACTCAATAAATATTTGTAGTCTATGAAATACAAAAGAGTAAGAAAAAAATGTTCACATACCTTTACAGAAGCTCTTCCCAGGAGAGTGAGAAGCGTGTATCCACGTTGAGTGCACAGCACAGACTGATCTGAAACTGAAACGCGAGTGGTTTAAATACATTAACGAGTTGCTTCTAGAAACCGACTGGGAAAAATTCTCAGAGCTCTGGAAAAATTTTAACACATTAAAAAAAAAAAAAAAAAAAAAAAAAAAAAAACCTTTCCTTTTTTTTTTTCTTAATTTGCTGTCTTCACTTTTTTTATTTCTACAAGGTCAAAAGAATGAAGACATCAAATTAAGAAAGAAAAAGGAAGTATATATTTTTTTTTTATTTATTTTTTTTTTTTAAATCTTTTTTCAGCTTTGAAAATTTTCTTCCCAGTCGTTAACATTTCGTTTTTGGACTTTCACTTTCAATTCTTGGACCCATGATGTTCTTTTCTTGATGTTCTTGTAGTATATTTCTATACAAATTCACTCCTTTTCCCCAAAAAAGATATCTTTTTTTTATTTTTTTTTACCTTCAAATTTGTAAAGCTATATACTGAAAACAGGCATTAAAGTCAGTTTGTAGTATATTCCTATACAAATTCACTTAATTTCCCGAAAAAAAAAAGATGTCTTTTTTTTTTATTTTTTTTACCTTCCAATTTGTATAGCTATATGCTGAAAACAGGCTTTAAAGTCCGTTTGTAGTATATTCCTATACAAATTCACTGCCTTCCCCCCCGAAAAAAAAAAGATGTCTTTTTTTTATTTTTTTTACCTTCCAATTTGTATAGCTATATGCTGAAAACAGGCTTTAGAGTCCGTTTGTAGTATATTCCTATACAAATTCACTGCCTTCCCCCCCCGAAAAAAAAAGATGTCTTTTTTTTTTATTTTTTTTACCTTCCAATTTGTATAGCTATATACTGAAAACAGGCCTTAAATTCCGTTTGTAGTATATTCCTATACAAATTTACTCCCTTTCCCCAAAAAGATGTCTTTTTTTTTAATTTTACCTTCAAATTTGTATAGCTACATACTGAGAACAGGCGTTCAAGTCCGTTTGTAGTATATTGGTATACACGGTCTATTTTTAGAAACAGTGAGACAACATTCCCACACAAAAGGGGGATAGGGTTAATTTTTATCATGCCTAGAAGACATGATAAAAATTAACAAAAAGTGGGTTTTTTTTTTTTTTTTTTCTTTTTTTTTTTTTTCATCTCAGATTTTTTTTTCTGAGCTTTGAAAAATTTTTCCCAGTCGGCAACCAAGTGAAAATTCTACAGCCAAGACGATTGGCCTTTTACTTTCACTTTCAACACTTTTCTATAAAAGTATTCTACGTTTTCTGTTCAGAATTGTGCGGGCTGTCCAAGGTGCAGCATGCTTTTTCTCTCTCTACCTCATCTGGACCCAGGACCACTCTTCTAGAAAGAGCTTCTGTGAACACAAGCTTTTTTCCAATTTTTGACGTCTCAGAGAATAGAAATCATTCCTCCTTTTAGGGGAAAATGTTTCCCACTTGAATAGCTAGGACCCCTCGTTTGGATTTCATCAGCAACCGTTTATCAGGGTCTAGCGAAATTGGATGATCCATCCATGGATTAGAATTTCCCATCCGTGGTTTTTATGCATCAAGATATCAACATAGTTTAAGAAAAATCCTTCAATCCTATTTGAAAAGAGATGACATGATATTGAAAGACATTTTCCCATGACGGACATTGAAAGACATTTTCCCATGACGAAATCTCTCTTTCCCACACCTTCTTCTAAAGTGAAGTTATAGAGATTTTTCATACCGGGTTTTCAATTTTCACCTCAAATCATACCGTTGACGACGTGTGACACACAAACCGTGACATAAATTTCAGTTTTCATGACAGCTAACAGTCTTAAGGTTTAAACAAATGTATGAAAGAATTTATTTTTGATCCGTTTCAGCGACTGAGTGGGCTGGGAAAAAAAGGCTCTTTCCATGACAGCTAACACGCTTGAGCTTTAAACATGTATGAAAGAATTTATTTTTAATCCATTTCAGCGATTGAGTGGGCTGGGGGGGAAAGGCTCTTTCCATAACAGCTAACACGATTGAGTGGGCTGGGAAAAAAAAGGCTCTTTCCATAACAGCTAACACGCTTGAGCTTTAAAAATGTATGAAAGAATTTGTTTTTAATAGATTTCAGCGATTGAGTGGGCTGTGAAAAGAAAAAGCTCTTTCCATTACACCTAACACTCTTGAGCTTTAAAAATGTATGAAATAATTTGTTTTTAATCGATTTCAGCGATTGAGTGGGCTGTGAAAAGAAAAAGCTCTTTTCATTACACCTAACACACTTGAGCTTTAAAAATGTATGAAAGAATTTGTTTTTAATCGATTTCAGTGATTGAGTGGGCTGTGAAAAGAAAAAGCTCTTTCCATTACACCTAACACTCTTGAGCTTTAAAAATATAGGAACGAATTTATTTTTAATCCATTTCAGCGATTGAGTGGGCTGGGAAACATTTTCTTAGAGCTCTGGGGAAAAAAGGCTCTTTCCATGACACCTAACACGCTTGAGCTTTAAAAATGTATCAAACAATTTATTTTTAATCCATTTCAGCGATTGAGTGGGCTGTGAAAAGAAAAAGCTCTTTCCATGATACCTAACACTCTTGAGGTTTAAAAATATAGGAACGAATTTATTTTTAATCCATTTCAGCAATTGAGTGGGCTGGGAAACATTTTCTTAGAGCTCAGGGGAAAAAAGGCTCTTTCCATGACACCTAACACGCTTGAGCTTTAAAAATGTATGAAACAATTCATTTTTAATCCATTTCAGCGATTGAGTGGGCTCGGAAAATTTTCTTAGAGCTCAGGGAATGTGTCTCCAGGTTGAATGCACAGCACACACGGATGGGTAGTCGAAACTCGAGTAGCTTAAATAAATATACGAAATTTGGGTCATCGAGTGGACTAGGAAAAATTCTCAGAGTTCTGGAAATAATTCTGAGTTCAAGCATGGGACATGAGAACAGAAATGTATTACAATCATCATGTCATCATTGTTTTCGAAAGCCAAAAGAATTCCTCATGAAAGAACATCTTTTTTCCTGGTTGTGGGATGGAGTAGAGTTGCTGCATCTTGAACAACCCACACTGATCTGAACAGGTGACAGGTGACGGAGGACGGGGACGCCTGATGTTTAACAGAGGTAAACAGGCATATGTCCCGCGCCCTCCCCTATCTAGTGGAAGCAACTCCCAGGAGCCTCATGAGGCCACCTTGGGAGTTTATTGAAGAATTTTACGTAATTGTACATGGCCATACAGAGGCGTCTTAGGAATACATTAGTTTTGATCGATAGTGAAATGTTTTTAGAGATATAAGAAATGAACTGAAAGTGAAAGTAAAAATGAAATTGTATTGGCTGGAAATATTTCTTGGCTGTTGAATGGGAAAAATATTTCCAAAGCTGAAAAAAAAAAAAAAAAAAAAAACTCTTTCTTTTTTTCTATTAAATTGATGTCTTCACTTTGTTTACTTTGGAATGGAGAAACCCAAAGACTATGACTCATTCTTTCTAAAACATAAAACATATAATTCCTAGAATGAGTCATGGTCTATTTTTAGAAACAGTGAGACAACATTCCCACACAAAAGGGGGGTAGGGTTAATTTTTATCATGTCTAGAAGACATGATAAAAATTAACAAAAAGGTGTTTTTTTTTTTTTTTTTTTTTTTTACATCTCAGATTTTTTTTTTCTGAGCTCTGAAATTTTTTTCCCAGTCGGCAACCAAGTGAAAATTTTTCAGCGAAGACGATTTGGCTTTTACTTTTACTTTCATCGCTTTTCTATAAAAGTATTCCACGTTTTCTATTCAGAACCGTGCGGGCTATCCAAGGTACAGCATGCTTTTTCTCTTTCTCTATCTCATCTGGACCTAGGACCACTCTTCTAGAAAGAGCTTCTGTGAACACAAGTTTCTTTCCACTTTTTAATGTCTCACAGAATAGAAATCATTAATACGTTTAGGGGAAAATGTATCCTGTTTGAAAAGCTAGGGTTTTCGTTTGGATTTCATCAGCAACCGTTTATCAGGTTCTAGCGAAATTGGATGATCCATCCATGGATCAGAATTTCCCATCTGTAATTTGGATGGATCAAGATTTCAACATAGTTTAAGAAAAATCCTTCAATCCTATTTGAAAGGAGATGTCATGATATTGAAAGACATTTTTCCATGACGGACATTGAAAGACATTTTCCCATGACTGACATTGAAAGACATTGAAAGACATTTTTCCATGACGAAATCTCTCTATCCCACAGCTTCTTCTAAAGTGAACTTAAAGAGATTTTTCATACCGGGTTTTCAATTTTCACCTCAAACCATACCGTTGACGACGTGTGAGACACAAACCATGACATAAATTTCAGCTTCTATGACAGCTAACATGCTTGAGCTTTAAAAATGTATAAAAGAAGTTATTTTTAATCCATTTCAGCGATTGAGTGGGCTGGAAAAAAAAGGCCCTTTCAATGACAGCTAACACGCTTGAGCTTTAAAAATGTATGAAAGAATTTATTTTTAATCCATTTCAGCGATTGAGTCTGCTGGGAAACATTTTCTTAGAGCTCAGGGGAAAAAAAGGCTCTTTCCATGAGAACTAACACTCTTGAGGTTTAAAAATTTATGAAAGAATTTCTTTTTAATTCATTTTAGCTATTGAGTGGGCTGGGGAAAAAAAAGGCCCTTTTCATGAGAGCTAACATGCTTGAGCTTTAAAAATATAGGAACGAATTTATTTTTAATCCATTTCAGCGATTGAGTGGGCTGGGAAACATTTTCTTAGAGCTCAGGGAAAAAAAGGTTCTTTCCATGACAGCTAACACGCTTGAGCTTTAAAAATGTATGAAAGAATTTTTTTTAATCCATTTCAGCGATTGAGTGGGCTGGGAAACATTTTCTTAGAGCTCAGGGAATGTGTGTCTAGGTTGAATGCACAGCACACACGGATGGGAAGTCGAAACTCGAGTGGCTTAAAAAATAAATATACGAAATTTGGTTCATACCAGCTGACTAGGAAAAATTCTCAGAGTTCTGGAAATAATTCTGAGTTCAGTCATGGGACATGAGAACACAAATGTATTACAATCATCATGTCATCATTGTTTTCGAAAGCCAAAAAAATTCCTCATGAAAGAACATCTTTTCTTCGTGGTTGTGGGATGGAGTAGAGATGTTGCATCTTGAACAACCCACACTGATCTGAACAGAAACATGAAATGTTTTTATAGATATAAGAAATGAATTGAAAGTGAAAGTAAAAATGAAATTGTATTGGCTGGAAATATTTCTTGGCTGTTGAATGGGAAAAATATTTCCAAAGCTGAAAAAAAAAAAAAACTCTTCCTTTTTTTCTATGAAATTGATGTCTTCACTTTGTTTACTTTGGAATGGAGAAACCCAAAGACCATGACTCATCCTTTCTTAAACATATAATTCCTAGAATGAGTCATGGTCTATTTTTAGAAACAGTGAGACAACATTCCCACACAAAAGGGAGTAGGGTTAATTTTTATCATGTCTAGAAGACATGATAAAAATTAACAAAAAGTTTTTTTTTTTTTTTTTTTTTTACATCTCATAATTTCTTTCTGAGCTCTGAAAATTTTTTCCCAGTCGGCAACCAAGTGAAAAATTTCCAATCGGCTTTTACTTTCACTTTCAACTCCTTTCTATAAAAGTATTCCACGTTTTCTGTTCAGAACCGTGTGGGCTCTCCATGGTGCAACATGCTTTTTCTCTCTCTACCTCTCTGCAGCTCTGTGACAGCTAACACGCTTGAGCTTTAAAAATGTATAAAAGAATTTATTTTTAATCCATTTCAGCGATTGATTCTGCTGGGAAACATTTTCTTAGAGCTCAGGGGAAAAAAAGGCTGTTTCCATGACAGCTAACACTCTTGAGGTTTAAAAATGTATGAAAGAATTTATTTTTAATCCATTTCAGCGATTGAGTGGGCTGGGAAACATTTTCTTAGAGCTCAGGGGAAAAAAAGGCTCTTTCCATGACAGCTAACACTCTTGAGGTTTAAAAATGTATGAAAGAATTTATTTTTAATCCATTTCAGCGATTGAATCTGCTGGGAAACATTTTCTTAGAGCTCAGGGGAAAAAAAGGCTTTTTCCATGACACCTAACACGCTTGAGCTTTAAAAATGTATGAAAGAATTTATTTTTAATCCATTTCAGCGATTGAGTCTGCTGGGAAACATTTTCTTAGAGCTCAGGGGAAAAAAGGCTCTTTCCATGACAGCTAACACTCTTGAGATTTAAAAATGTATGAAAGAATTTATTTTTAATCCATTTCAGCGATTGAGTCTGCTGGGAAACATTTTCTTAGAGCTCAGGGGAAAAAAGGCTCTTTCCATGACACCTAACACGCTTGAGCTTTAAAAATGTATGAAAGAATTTATTTTTAATCCATTTCAGCGATTGAGTCTGCTGGGAAACATTTTCTTAGAGCTCAGGGAATGTGTCTCTAGGTTGAATGCACAGCACACACGGATGGGAAGTCGAAACTCGAGTGGCTTAAAAAATAAATATACGAAAGTTGGGTCATCGAGGTGACTAGGAAAAATTCTCAGAGTTCTGGAAATAATTCTGAGTTCAAGTATGGGACATGAGAACAGAAATGTATTACAATCATCATGTCATCATTGTTTTCGAAAGCCAAAAGAACATCTCATGAAAGAACATCTTTTTTTCCTGGTTGTGGGATGGAGTAGAGTTGCGGCATCTTGAACAACCCACACTGATCTGAATAAGAAAAATGAAATGTTCTTATAGATATAAGAAATGAATTGAAAGTGAAAGTAAAAATGAAATTGTATTGGCTGGAAATATTTCTTGGCTGTTGAATTGGAAAAATATTTCGAGAGCTAAAAAAAAAAAAAAAAAAAAAAAAAAAACTCTTCCTTTTTTTTTCTATTAATTTGATGTCTTCACTTTGTTTACTTTGGAATGGAGAAACCCAAAGACTTTTTAAAACATATCCTTTTTAAAAACTTATCTTATCTTATAAACTTTAAACTCATCCTTTTTAAAACATATAATTCCTAGAATGAGTCATGGTCTATTTTTAGAAACAGTGAGACAACATTCCCACACAAAAGGGGGGTAGGGTTAATTTTTATCATGTCTAGAAGACATGATAAAAATTAACAAAATGTTTTTTTTTTTTTTTTTTTACATCTCAGATTTTTTTTTTTTTCTGAGCTCTGAAAATTTTTTCACAGTCGGCAACCAATTGAAAAATTTCCAATCGGCTTTTACTTTCACTTTCAACTCTTTTCTATAAAAGCATTCCACGTTTTCTGTTCAGAACCGTGCGGGCTCTCCATGGTACAACATGCTTTTTCTCTCTCTACCTCATCTGCATCTAGGGTGTTTTTCCTTCTTCAAGAAGTGGAATTCTTTGGGAATACCTTACAATTTCACGAGCTAGCTGTTTCTTATATTTCGAGGAGATTTCAATGGAATTGTTTATAGATGTCACCTATTGCAGATGGGGAAAAAGTCTATACTGGATCGCTGGAGACATCTCATCCAGATAGGTCACGTTATATTTTTTCCCACACCTAAATAAACTGGACATGAGCCATCCTTTTGTTTTCTCATTCAACAAAGATAGACACTGCAGACCGTTTTGGGTTTTCACTCTTCGCGAACCGAGATGAGCCGCAGCCACACTTTGCGTTTTCTATGAGCGCAATAATGGATTACGTGAGCAGCCATTTTGTTTCCCATCTCACCCAGATAGGTCATGTTGTATTTTGTTTCATGCACCTAGCCAATTTTGGACATGAGCCATCCTTTTGTTTTTTTTTTTTTTCTATCGAACCAAGATAGACTCTGGAGACAATTTTATTTCTCAACGGAAAAGTAAATTTTCTGAATGGGTACCGGTGTTCGAATACTTTTGTGACCGACTGTACTACTAATGTATGTTTTATAATGCGTAAAATTAACGGCATGTTAAGATATCCTTATACAATGTGAACTGTTATGTTAAACGTTAAGAAATACTGTGATATGTTAAAAGTGAAAGTAATGCCAAAAATTTTTAACTTCTTCGTGTGACTGTAAAAAGAGCCAAATTATTGTGAATATGTGATAAAGGTTGAATGAATGTAGTTAGGCTCTCTGACGCTACACTTCAGAGTTAGCCACTTTCAGAATAGTACCTCAGGGTTTAGAGATGAATATAAGGTGTGTTATGAGGTCTTGTTATGTTGAATTTTAACACGTTAGTGTTTTGATTGGTGGTGGTGTATTTAATTATGGCAAAGCACACTAGGTCTATCTGCCTAAGTGTTTTGATTGCAGGCGGTAGTGTTGAACACTTGTACATAAACACGTTCGTGTTTGGTGTTTTCTTTTACAACACATGTCAGAGAGCACGGGGAGAGAATTAAATAACGTCATGAATGAAATAAGAATGTTAAGAGAAATATAAATATTCATGTTACTTGCATTTCATTGTGTAACATTTCATTAAACTAGTTTTCCTTCCAGATCTCTGGAAGGAACCAGATTTCAACTAGAACTCCTGTTTAGATGCAGTACAGATGAAAAGTAATTGTCCATGGAATTGATAATGTAAAAACGACTTTTTTTAAATTTCTAGTTTCTAGTGAGAAATGTTTGTAAAAGATTGGCCTCGCGTTAGATTCTAGAGCTAAAAGTTTTCAACAAGGTCGTTTTAGACCTCAGTTTCAAACTAATTAACTCGGCGGGAAGTATGTAAGGATCTTAAGTTTTAGTAACGTTTATTTTATTTTAAATCTTTACTATCACTTCTTATTTTCTACTTCCGGCCAGAATTAAAAGCTTTAACTTATTTATGCAAATTTGTCTTGCGAACGCCAAGTATTTAAGTTGTGGCTTTTTGCCAAGCAAGAGAGAGGAAGGAGCTATTAGGAGCAGGCCGCTTGCCATAGCAGTTTTACTCGGTTGCTGGTTGCCTTCAAGGCCAGAGGTTTAATCCTCTTGATAATTTTAAACGTATCGTAGTGTTAACAGTTCTCTGTACTACATACGGCCTTTCTGTTAATATACGGCCAATCTTCAAGTAGACACTTGTTTATTAATCCAAAATTAGTTTAGTTAGAATTTAGTTAATATTTTTATATTCTTATGTTCAGACCACAAATGGTTGGTATCTGTATTCCGAAGTCCTGTAATCATTGTAAAGAGAGAAAAATAAAGGGTTTCGTATACCCTTCCTGTGTATCTTGTCTACTTCCCACATTTATTGAACATAGCTTTAGTATGCTCCCTGTTCCGAGTCAGGTCATTTAATGTTCCCAAAGCAAGTAAGGAGGAATACTGAACCTGATAAGATGTATTCGTGGGAAATCAGACACATAGAAAAGGTAGAGAAGAGGGGTGGTCACCGAACCCTGGGGGATGCTGCTTGCCATGATTTTTGTGTTAGATAATTCCGATCCAACAGAAACTCTAAAAGTCCGGTCACTGATGAAAACGTGGATTAGTAAAATCAGTTCTCTGTCCAGGTTGAGATCGATAAGCTTGGCTATTAAACCCTCATGCCAGACGCGGTCGAAGGTTTTCGCCACGTCTAGCATGAGAATAGCAACATTGAGCTTGAAATGGAGAGCTTCTCCGGCAAATTCGGGGATTCTAACGAGTTGCTTAGTCGTCGAGAGATGAGCGCGGAAACCAAATTGTTTCGGCGGAAGATAGTGAAAGTAAGGTTTTAGCCTATTCAGAATAATTTTCTCATAGACCTTACTTAAACACGGCAGCAGGCTTATCGGTCTATATCCGTCGGGTTTTGAGTGATCTTTTCCGGGTTTTGGCAGCACAATTACTTTTGCAATCTTTCATGGGATGGGAAAGTACGACATTGCGAGGCAAGCATTAAAAATACTTGTCAAGTGGCATATAATATTTGTAGGAAGATTTTTAATTGCTGCATACCCATCGATACCAGAAGATTTTTTCAGTCTTAACGGATTAATAATATTTGCAGTTTCAGAAGGAGTGGCAAAAGTAATAGGATTACGGACGGTTGGAGCGTTCAACCAATCTCTGACTCGTGGGAGGGTGTTTAATTCAAAAGCAGGGTCGTTTGGCCAATCATTTGGTGTGAATTGCTCCTGGAGGTGTGAATCAAAGATCGAAGCTTTGTCCTAATTGGATATTGCCACATTATCATTGTAGTGAAGGGGCCGATTGCTCGAGAAGGTAGTCTTTAAGTTTTTAATAAGTGTCCAGAAGGAGCCATCATTGGCATCAAGATTCAACCTTTTTCCATCCCAAAGTTCAGATTTAAAGTTTTTAATTTCCTTCTGTATTAACTTATTAAGCCGGTTGATGTCACCTTTGAAACCCGGGTCCCATGTTAAATGAAAACACTTTCTCAGCCGGTTTCTCTCTCTCATGAGCTGACGAATCTTGGAAGGAAATCGGAAGATTTTATCACTGCTAGGAAAAGTCTCACTAGCTTCCGAAATTGCACCTTTGGATACTGTCAGATAATGCAGTGATAGTACAGTTAATTCCGTGCATGGTATGAAAATTTTGAAGCCGAGGTGGGGAATTTTTCATCAAATTTTCAAAATGTCTCCAATTTGTGAAACGTTTCGTGGTGTATTTCATAGTCTTAGTCACACCTAGCGTAACAATCACGGGGCGGTGATCGGATTAAAGTTCGTGGAGAACTTCCATGGAGATAGGAACAGTAGTAGTAGTGACCGCAATGTCCAGTATGTCCGAGAGTTCTATCCGTCTGGGTCGTCTAGTATATTCAGGAGGGGCGTGAATTGCCACTGCATGCTGAAAAATATATTCATGAAGTACTTTGCATTGTGATTACTTTTCCGGCAATTCCAGTCAGTGTGTTTAGCATTAAAATCGCCAGCAGCGATAGTAGGTAAATCTGAAGGGAAAATAGCGTCCAAAATTTTTCACAAAGTCTGTTTGCGGGAGGATTATAAACCTTGCAAAAGTGAAGATGATTATACGTAGGAAGGGTGACACACACAGTAACTTGCTCACAATTAAAGTTTCTAGAGTCTCGTATGAGGCATGAGGGAAAGGTACGTTTTAAATAGATTGGAACACCACCACCTCTGTGAGAAAGCCTATCGCAGCGGCAGGAATAATAGTTTGAAATTTTTAGTCCTCGACAGAGCTGGGCATGAGTCTCCGAAATCAGTGCAATGTCTATGTCATGCTCATTTAAGAAGTGATGAAGTTCCGTTAATTTGGTGGAGAGCCTGCAGGCGTTCTATATCATAAATCTTACGGGAGTGCACTTTCTGACGTAATGACGTAATTATCCATGAACAGTGCTATTGGGAACAGGATTTTGAGATGTAGATGATCTTACTAAAGATTGAGTCCTGCTTCTTTCAGAGCAGAAACGAGCATTTTAAGATCAGCAGCAACTTGCTTAGCTTCAGAGATGAATTCCGGGGCAAGACCGGAATTAAGGGCCTGAGCATAGGATCTGTTTTGTACAACACGATCAGCATACGTTTTAGCTGGTGGAGTAGTCTTAGGCTTAGGGAACCCAGCACAACCCCTGTAATTTGCAGTGTGACCCGACTCAAAGCTATTGGCACATTTTGATGTGGAGGACTTGTCTTTATCACATTTGTAGGATTCGTGCGATTCTCCGCAACAAACACAGCGCGGTTCGGGGTGATAGTGAGATTGCGCATGGGGGAACCCTTGACAGCGATAACACTGCAAGGGTCCAGGGCGGCCACGGTAGCTCTCAATTTTAATCTTCATTCCAAGTACAAATCTGATGTTACGGATATCTTTGTTTTTGTCCTTCCGAGTGAGCGTGACGAGGAATAACGGGAGCGAGATAACCTCACCGTCCTTGCGTCTTTTAAGTTGGTTCACTCTCACCACATCGAAACCATTTTCTTTTAGTTCTATCATAATTTCGTCGGGTTCCATGTAAGAAGGAAGATTTCGAATAACAACTTACAGATGTTTTTTTCTGGAAGTGCATAGCAATGGTATAAAATTCCTTTGTCGCCTAACACCTTAGTCATCTGTCGGTAAATTGTGGGTAGTTTCACCTGAATTTTAATTCCGTCATAAAGGTCTTCACCGTAATAATCGTGCATAAAGAAATTTTTGTTGTTGAGGAAAGTTTTTAACTGATTCCAGTTGAATCTGCTGTCTTTCACCACTATGGGTGGTGTTTTCTTGCACTGAAGAATGGATCACTTTCGTTGGGTGGAGGTGTCGGCACTGGGGCGGAGCTTGTATCCATGTCATGTTGAGATGAGGTCTCAGCCACAGGCTCAATGGATGACGAATCAGGAGCTTTCTCGACAGTCTTGGTGACGACTGGCTTTTTCTTTGGTATGTGGATTCTTCTGGTTATATCACCACGAGAACCTCCATCTGAGTCAGAGCTTTCATCCAATGCAATGCCAAAATTTAGCAATATTTTCATCAGATCGGGCAGGGCTCTGGGCTCGTCGAACATTTGCTTTAATGTTGGGAACCGGCAGGAAATTCGAATTTGTATCCTTACAAGCAGATGACTTGCAGTCTTGAGATCGAGCTTTGACGAACTCTTTTTTAGCGAGGGCACGAAACCGTCGGAACTGGTCTAGTTCACGTGACTCATCAGGAGTAAGGTTTCCTTTCTCTTTCTGGATGATCTCAAGCCGGGTAATTTCATCTGCGATGAAGTTCAGTAATCGTTCCATAATTCAGAAATAAGTCTTGAATCAGAATTACACTGGCCTCCTACTTTTACTGAGCCAGGCTCTGATCAGACATAATAACATAAACGCAAAGACTATGAAAGTAGCAAGAGATGAGCTGTGCTGTGAAATGACGAAAATTCAAAAAGCCCGCTTAAATACTATAAACTGTAACCTTAAATCCTAACAATTTTCATGACGCCAAGAGGTTACCAGATATGGCGCGATTTCGCTTCATTTGGCGACTGGACCGTAATCTGCATTTTAGCCTAGAAGGTAAATAAGTTTTTAATTTTTTTAACTTGGGGATGCACTGTGCTGAGCAACCATCTAAATCCACCATCTCTTAATGAGCTGTCGCTTTTGGCATGTATAATGCAAATCTATTTGCTATTTATTTTTATCTCTATTTGTTTAGCATTTTAGATTTTCTGATTCCACGAAATTATTTCATTTACTGTAGCTTAATCAAAATTAACACTTTTCTCAAGTTTCCACAAAAACAATCTTCCCGTCCCCTAAAATACTTCTAAAAATTGATAAATGGATAAAAGTTACAATGCGTTTTTTGATTGAAATTAAGAATTGTTTAAAATTTTAAAGTATACCAATAAATGCTTTAAAAAACTGAAATACTATTTGCATCAAGTACCAGTCTCCTGAAATGAGCTACTACAACAACTGCTATAGCCAATAAATAATATTTGAATTTCTATTTTAGTGTATTACAACTTAAAGCTGAAGTATTTAAGCATACTAAAATAACTTTCTTTCCTATCTCTTAAATTTTTGTATATAAAATGATTCTTTAATAAATTATGATAATATTGTGAATAAATCAAAAATATCACTTCTTAAAATAAAAATTGGAAAGTACACCCAACAAGTTGCTAATAAAACCTAAACAAATTCATGAAATGTGCAGAAACATCATTTTTAAAGGCTTTAATATTATGCATTTAGATTTCGAACTATTTCTTAATGATTTTCTGTACGTAGTAAATTACGGATATCATATTTATAACTTTAAAACAAAAATTTAACAATAGCGAAGCATTTCATTATAAATTTAACATATTTTTACTGGAAAATACATGCACGGAACAGCTTAGAAACACATACGTTTCACTGCCGTAATGCAATGTTTTGAAGTTACAAAACATGGACGCGGCGTGTTCGGTGGAGTGTCATTCCCCGATAGTGGAGGAAACTGCGAACCCTCTCTCCTTCTATTCTAACCTCCTTGACCATGATAGACTTCACCTCAGGGTATTTTCAGATAGCGATAAGACCCGAAAATGGGCCAAAAACAGCATTCATCACGAAATCAGGCACTTACCCCAGTAGCAAGACGACGTCGCTATGACATTGCAAACGTGTCACGCTGTGACGATCTCAATGTAGCAGGAACGTTGTGGGTATGACTTAATGTTCGCTTTTTGCGACGTCACATTACGACGTTGATGTGTTGTGACATTGTGATATTGCTATGAAGTCACACTATGACGTTAATGCGTAGTCACGCTGCGACGTTGTTGTGAAGTTACACTGTAATATTGTTGCGAAGTCACACTGCGACATTCATGTAACGACACATTACGGCTTTAGGATAAAGCCATAGAGTGACATGAATGTCACTAAAGATGCAAAAGCATGTCACGCAACACAGGATTACTTTCTAAATGATTAGCGTGATGTGCTCTTATTTTAGTAAACAGGTAACTACAACAATGATTATTGATCCAGTAAGGAATTATACTCTTCAAGGTATTAAAATATTTCTATAATATTCGAAAATTTTAAATTATTGAAAATATTCAATATAATTATTTGAAATTTTCTCGTCGTACTAAGGTTGTGTCTCACTATATTAAGCTTATATAAGTGTAACCCGGTAACCCATTTATGTTTATTACATGTATGTATGAACCATAGTGAACAGAAAATGCTGGACATAGTATATATGATTCAAAAGTGATCCATATGAAAATTTTTTAAGCGTAATATATTGCCAATACTTTTGAGTATTACCTGTTCAGAAGCTACATAATTTTGCTTGCATTCTTTAGAATTTAATATTTAAAGACACTTCATATTTTTCCAAATTTCTCAATTGTATTAAAATCTGAGTTCTTATTATAACTTATTAAATATTTAACTATATTTCTTAATTTAACACCTTTTCCCCCCTCTTTCAAGATAGAAAAATTTCAAAAAGTATTCTTTGGCTTGCAATGTTTATAATAACTATATTTGTTATAATAAAAATTATATTTCTTAACTTTTTCCACCTCATTCTAAACAGAAATACTTCAAAAAATGATATTTCACTTAGAATAATTTTTTTTAACAGTTTAGTTTTTAATACTGTTTTCCGTTCTTTCTTCCTTATTTGCTTCCCTTCCAGAAAAAGAGCTAAATTATTTTGATAATTGGATGAAAGAAAAGTATTTATTTATTTTAGTACTATATTTATCGGGCATTTATTTATTTTATTATTTTGTTATATAACGAAATGTTTCGTTTTGAACTAAAAGCTTTTATAAATCAACACAATCATAGTTTCCAAATTAGTCAACTACGATCTTCGTTTCCAAATCAGCGATTTTTTGCTTAATTGTGCAACACAGAGCCGTACCGTTTTTCGGTGAATCAGGCACTTGCCAGTAATGGAGCACATATACTGCATAAATAAGGATTTGGAAAGTAAAAAAAAAAAGTGTTTAGGAGAAGCAGTTATGAGATTAGTTTCAGATATTAAAATCTGATGATAAGGCCCTGATGCTGTACTTTCTTTAAAGTACTTCATTTTTCTTTAAACTGGACTTTCTTTAAACCTTTTATTTGATTTTTTTATTGAAATCAGAAATGATTTCAAACTGTTAAGATGTCAAAAAAACATCAATACATGTTTTAGTAATGCTTTTATAGTTTTTTTACTAGACGGGAATTAAAGAAACAGTTTCCTTAGTATAATTTTAACTGAAGAGAAATAGATTATTTGATTTCTTTAATAAAAAAATAGTTTTTTTTATTTACTTTTAGCACAATAAGTATGAAAACATGTTTAAGCTTTCATTTTAGAATCTACGCATTATTTACTTAAGTTCAAATTAAAATTGGCTGTATTTATGAAAATAAAATAATGAATTTATGAAAATAAAACGTTCATTTTAAGCGAATAGCAGCTCAAGCTGCAAACTGACGTGCCCTTGTAAACGGGTGGTTTCCTTTTACTCAGAAGAAAGGGGGGGACTTAGGGGTCAACCCTCATTATTAACAGGAAAGTGTCCAAAATGGCTACTTTGTAGAGAAATGAACAAGGAGGTTAGAATACACCTAAGTTCTAACCTCCTTGGAAATGAAAGAGAAACACAAAATGGCGAGTTTCAAACTTACTATTTGGCCAGAAAGTAAGGTGTGTGTGTGTGTGATTATGGCAAAGCAGCGAGGGCTATCTGCCTAAGGGAAGGGATGCCTTCGCGGTGGACTTTCTAAGGGAAACTGGCTCGTATACACGTTACACATGGGGAAAACCACGAAAACACCCATGCAGTCAACCCTTTCGCGGGATTCGAACCTCGGACCGAACTACCAGTGTTCAGCGACTTTACCGCTCGGCCGCTAGTGGGCTCAGAAAGTAAGGAAAAAGGAAATTTTGCAATTTGTTAGTAAAAGTCGTAATTCTTCTCGTTTTTCGGGCTGCAAAAGCGTTTGTTGAAAAGAAAATGGCTCCTTATTTAATTCAGAAAGGATAAATGGCCAGTAAATTAACGTAAAAGCAATATATACAAATTAATTTACTGAAAGAACTGTACAGTGTAGTTCATGTATTAATTTACTTGGTAAAATTCGTGTCTTCTTGATAAAATGAGTTGGATCTAACATCGCTTTTAAACTTCAATACGTAAAAGTGTGACATAATTTGCAAAAAGGAAAGATATAATATAATAAATTTTAAAAATAATCTCAGAAATTTACATATAGGAAACAGGTAGAAAAGTTCAGTGTTTTAAAGTAATAGGCCATTTGTAAAGTTATAATAATTAAAAAACGTATTCCATATAACTACAAAGTGGTTATGGAAGTATGGCATCATTTGTAGTGTGGCGCTAAGTAACACGCATGGAAGTAAGTAATTATTTTGTGAATCATTTCGAAAAATAGCTGAACACGATGAAAGTACTGGAGTAAAATGCATAAAATAAATTCCTTTTTCACATTGTCTTTTAACATTAAAAACAAGAAAGTAAATTATATCTACCAAATAAACCTGACTCCCTAAATTAAAATTTCTAAGCAGTGAGACAAAAATGAAAGTAAACTTTTGATGCCCTTGCTACCGCACTCTTTATAATACAAATAAAAGTTAATCAACTGCCAGTATTTCCTTTTGTTCATAGCATTTAAATTACGCTTTAATTATTATATATTAATTATTACTGATATCATTCATATCAATGTACAATAAACAGCTGAAAATGTAGCACTGACGATGTGTTCGGTGAACAGAACTAAAAGAATGGTCACGAAGATCCTTAAGACAAACAAACGCTGTGCAGAGCAAACTCTTTCGTCAGTCTCTCTTGATAACACTAGATACGGTAGAATGTGAATTCATTCACCACAGAATATAGTTCGATCATTTCGATGTACCACATCACATCAATAAAAACACGCTATAAACAGTTAATATTTTTAATAAAAAAAACAACTAAAATTGCAAGCTATTAGTATAAAAGAATAATTTATTTAGAAAAGTTTACTGAAACACATAACAATGAATCGGGGGAAGGTCAGCGCGCAAGAATACATCCCATTAAAGAAGAATTACGTGAGCAAGGTCAAGAAAGGTCAGGGTAGGGAAGACTGAGAATTTCTTGTCGTCACATTAAACTTTTGCTGCGATGTGTATGTGACATTCGTGCAACATCCACATGCTTATGTGGCATTTCTGCGACGTTGTACCGTGGTCAAAAATGTAATATGAAGAAAATGCAACATTGAGATGTTACTGCAACATCATAGCAACTAAGTGGGCTCTATGGGTATGCTTTTCTTAGAATGCCTTTCCTACGAACTATGGACATTATATTAAGACCTGCCCTCAGTAAATCTACTTTTGTTTATCTCGACGACATCATTATGTCAAGCGAAAATATTGAGGAACACATAAAAGATTTAAACAAAGTTTTTGCATTATTAAGAGACGCAGGCTTAAAAATAAATTCTAGTAACTGTAAAGTCGCGGCAGAAGGACTCAGGTACCTGGGGTATAAGATTTCAAAACGGGGAATCCAACTGAGGACTCAAATGTAATTGCATTAAAGAATTACCCACCGCCCAATTCTGCGAAAAAACCCGCCTCCTTCTTAGGCATGTGTTCTTACTATAGAACATTTATAAAGGACTTCGCACAGATAACCGAACCGCTGTTACAACGGAAAAGGAAGAACGCCAGATTTTCGTGGACAGCTGAAGCTAACACCGCATTTGAGAGATTGAAAACTAATTCAAGCGCCGGTTTTAAAATTCCCGGAGGGGGATGAAAATTCCGAAATTTCGGCTGATGCTTCCGATTTTGCTATAGGTGCAGTTCTGGAGCAGGAATCAGCAGCCCGTGGCGTATTTTTCAAAAACTCTAAATCAAACACAGTGTAACTAGACGGCCATCGAAAGAGAAACTTTAGCAGTACTTTTAGCGGTGCAAAAATTTAGAGTCTATTTTCGTAAGGCACCGATAGTCGTGTATTCAGATCACGCCGCCATGGAACGAATATACTCTGGTAAAATTTATCGCCAAGATTGGTAACATGGGCATTAAAACTTCAAGAATTTAAACTAATTATCAAACACAAGCCGGGGAAGCAGAACATTGTAGCATATGCTTTATCCCGAATAAAATTAGACGAAGAAGCAGTGACGGCTCGTAATAAGCACTGTGGAACTGCAGCACCCCTATTTCCACTTATTATTATTTTTAATATTTAATATAGTGTTCAATTTAGTTTTTAATTCTTTCTTTATACTTTTAAAATACATAATCCGTAAGCTTAACGTCAGTAGCCATTCCCCAGTTTGTGAGAGAGGTACGAAAGTCTGTGTTTGGAACTGCGCGCTTCACAGTTCCAGCGACGTGGTGTTTGGCTGTTCTGCGCATGCGCACACAGAAAACAGCACGCAAGCCAGGTAGAGCGAAGAGCACTGTCTCTCTTGCAGTGCCGCAATTCTGGCATGTTGTTGAAAAGGTGATTGGTTTTTACTCCGCGCATTTGGTATTCCTCCACAAAGTGGAACTTCACCATAAACAGAGTTCATGAAAATGTGCAAAAAATATACAAAATAATAATATATAAATATAAATAAATATGCTTTAAAAAGTTGCCTTTCTGAAATTCAATCATCATCAAACGCAGATCAAACTATTGCAAAAGCAACAGGAATTTAAAAATATCTAAATGAGGATAATTTCAAGTTTTGGTTAGAGCTTTTTTTATCAGATTATGCCTCATGTTGAAATAATATACAACTAAATGCAATCCAGAGAAACTAGTGTGTTTAAAGTTAATGAATATATAACACATTTAAAAACTGGTATTTTAGAATTAAGAAACTCAAAGTACTGTGAGAATTTTTCAAAGACACTGATGGCAGAAGCTAAGGACATATGTGACTTTATACTAAGTATTGATATAATGCGCAGATATTCTTCCACTAAACACTTAGCAGCTGCTAAATTGTTTAACAAAAAATGCTACGCTAGTTTTAGGAATGAACACCCTACAGAAGAAATAGTACTGACCACTGAAGCATATCCAATGATTGACAAAGGAAAGCTTGAAACTGAACTAAAAGTATTCTATCGTAGGTCTGATATCCATGAATACTGCAAATTAATTGAGCTACTGAAATTTATCTTCGAAAATAATCTAGATGATGTTCTTAGTGAAATTACGAAACTGATAAAAATTCTCTTGAGAGTTCTCAAGACTATATTAGAGGCAGAACGCTGCTTTTCAACACTGAAAAGGATGAAAACTTTTCTAAGAAGCACTAGGAATTCGGAAAGCGCTTGCATTGCTTTCAATATATAAAAATTTCCTCAGTTGTCATCCAGAGATCAAGGACAAAATTATTGATCATTTCGCGCAAATTAAAACAAGAAGAAATGATTTCATTTTTAAATGAATAGACAAAGATTGAACTGTAACAATTTTGGTTAAAGTAATTAAGAAATATTTAATTTTTTTTCTTGGAAGATTTCATGAAGTTTCAAAATAAATTTTCTTTTTATACCTGTTCGTTTCCTTTTACACAATTTTAAAACAAAGGTTAAATTTTTTTGGAACAGCCCCCCACTAATTTTAGCTACAAGCCGCCACTGCGAAGAAGGTAAAGAAGTAAAATGCGCCATATTAACATAAAAATATTAAATTTCCGTGAGACAATTATAGCAAAATTACAAACTGATCCAGAGTATAGGCATATTTATGCATACTTGCAAGACCCGGATAATTTTGAACATCCGGATATAATGGCTATAAGGAATAGAGCAGACAAGTATTACGAAATAATCGACAAATTGTTATTTTACTCTAAAACAACAAATGCGAATAGTGAAATATTGCCAGTCATTCCAGCTGGGTTGCGACTCAGTAGTTTACAGAAATTACTTGATGGACCTACTGCCGGTCACCTAGGCATTCGAAAAGCGGTGCAAAGAGTGCGCGAGGCGGTTTGTTTCCTCGCAACTTCCTTCCTCCTGCAAAATGAATTTCCGTTTATTCACGAGAGAAATCTTACGATTTTCTGTTTCTCACAAAGTGGTTTCATGCTTACAGAGTGTCTTCTTTTGCTGCTCTGACAGCGGCATGTTTAAACAACATTCGCATATATAGCTTTTAAACATTGGACCAAAAAGAAGGGCACCCAGACCTAACTAAAGAAGCCATTCACGGTTAAACACCTCAAACCTTGGAGGCGATCCAAAAAGGCTAACCTCCTGATTTACACAGCGGGACAGAAAATCGCAAAGTCTGGGTAAATACCATGCTTAATCACAATCGTAAACAAACAGAACGAAAGTAAAGTGTTCCGTCTTCCAGGTACTGACCAGTCGGAGCCAATCCCCCGGACAACCTTGTAAATATAACTATGAAGTCCCCCACAACCAAAGGACAGACAAGTTCCATATGGTCTCTGCCAAGCCTGAACCTACCACCGTATAAACGATGGCTCTAGTTACTGTGAAGAGTGTTAATTTTTCCGCAGAAGTCGAGTCCGTCTAAATATTGACCTAGACAGAAAGTCGGAATTGCTCCCAGTCGACACCCGGGTGCATAGCTTTTATATAGTTGATATCAATTTTCTTTAATAATTGTTTCCGTAACTTTAAGAGCAAATATTTAACAGCTGTAATTGCTTTAGCTATTTTTTGGCCAGCGTCATTTTCTGAAGTGATGAAACAATGCATAAGATCTCGTTGTATTTAATAATGCTTATTTTGATATACATACTGTACTTGTTTAGGTAAAATTTACGAGCGTAAATGTAATTCTTACAGAGTTTCACTGCGCATTTTATCAATGAATAAGAGTAAGGATTCTTGGTAGCATCTTCGTACACTTCTTGAAAAAATCTTTGTATGAGGTGCAAAGATCTGTTTTCCTAAACATATGATTTGACATATCCCATGTTTTTACACAGAATCAAATAATGTGCATTTAAAGTTCCCTCACGCATTTCGCATTTCTTTTCCCTTGTAAAAAAAGTTTTGCGTGATAAAAATAATGCTTAGGTTTGAATGATAAGTTTCTTTTGTAAACAAATAAGTCAGGTGTTTATCATTTTTACATTCGTTCATTAAACCACCTATGATGAATAATGTCTTGGAACGTAAATATTCCTGATATCTGATTGGTAAACCTTTGACAAAAGTGACCCTTGATATATCATTATACAAAGGCTGTTAAATTCCGTAAAACCACACTAATTTATCGCAAATCGTTGAAAACATTCTCTGTTTGTACATTAACAAACCTCGTACAAAATAACTTTTTTCACATCCAGTGGGTCCTGAAATAACTACTCTAAAAAGGATTGGTAACTTTGTAAAATTCCATATTAAATGAGACAAGACATATAAAGTATAACGCTTAAAGGTACGCGTATATATGGTATAAAGTATATATATATATATATATATAAATATAAAGACATAAAGTAAGAAATTTAGAACTAATACTTCACAAAGACCAAAAATTGAAATTCGTAATAAATTTCAAATAATCTTATAAATGCAACAAAGAACTTAAAAAAATGTTAAAACCAAAACTTTTCAAACAAGCAAAAGAAATATATATAATTTAGTAGCCAGTATTACTCAGGAAAGTTCCAAAACACGTTTACAGTCGTCAAAAAACTACGACAAGCACGCTGAAACAATCAGCAACACAGCCGTCAGGTTATAACGTTAACGACAGTTTCACAGCAAAGCACTAAAGTACAGCTCCAGACTCGGTCGATCGCTTTCGGAGCTCAACACCCTCAAGATAAAACTCGACGATACACTGCTACTCAGCGTGGAGACAGGGTTTATATAACTTTTGACCTGCCTTCGAGAACATTCTGGAGTAAACCGGTAAGATTTCGTTCTAGAGTGTTCTCGCTTCATCTGTCGCATATCGCCAGTTTTGTCGCCAAATATCACCAAATGGGCGATTTCGTGCGAAATCTGGAAACCCTGCCTTTCCTTGCCATTTTCTGGCAACCCTAAACCCGCTTTGCGGGGACGATATCTTACCGCAGCTGGGCATTTTGTAACAATATATAGTATAATATTTAAACGTATTTATTGAAAGAAGCTCGTACATGAAATTGTTTGGTATCATTAGATCTATGTTGAAGCATGAAAGATAGCAATATGTCGTTGATGTATTGTTCACATTTACAATGTTTAAGTAGTGAAATTATTACCATATATTGCCAGTACTGACCACAGAATGCCGTTGCATCAGGTTTTAGCCATCGAATTAAATTTTCATCTGTAAATATTGTTCTGCATACTTGGCTGTGGGTCCAGGAAAATACGATGGGCCATGTCTGTATGCATCAAAAATTTCTAAATGCTGCGGGGAAGAGATGTAAAAGGCGAATCGATGGCTACTTAATTCTGATGAACGATCTACATTAGCTATAAAGCAGCTTGGATATTTCTTGATCTCGGAAGGGAGTTGATCACCTTCTAATACTCCCAGAAATGATTTTCGAGTCTTTGCATTCTGGGAGAGAACTCCATTTAGTTAATGGCTGTCTATTGTTTTAATTGGCAAAATCGCATTGACGAGATATTGTTATTTCACTCATGTTTTAAAATTCTACACGGACTAACACAGACAGGTTCACAGAGAAAGCTACAGAAAATTTAATTTTCACTCACAAGTTATACTGATGCTCTAGCTTAAAATGTGATCAATCGCACATGTCCGGAGTTAAATCGAAAGCGTCCTTTCACACATGTCCTTTCACAATTTCTTCTCGGGATAAATAGATGCCTTTTTGTTGTGATTAAATCCAGGAAATAAACTGGGGTAAGAGCGCACATAATGATTAGAACCGAAATCAGGATCTTTTGGTTTATATGGAACTGGTTGCCAGTCTACATTAATCGATGAAAAGTTGACATGGTGATGGACAAAAAGAAAGGAAATTATTGAATTTTGTGTCAATTCACTGCAGCATTTTTCACGCAGCTAATAATTATCCATTTAGCCATCAGTCTTAAAAATGCGTTATCTTGCATGCAGAGTTTAAATTGCACCGGAGCCCGCCTCCGATACTTCTTAGTTTTTTGGGATAAATCATAATTCTAGCCGGAGCGCACCAGAGCCCTAAAGAATAATAATTGACAAATACTAATTATTAAAATTAATTAAAAAATAATTACTTTCGTTATAATTAAATATTTAATTTTTAAATTATTAATGATTTTAGTAATCATTTTATTTATTTATTTACCTTTGTTCCTCTTTGCTGACGGTCTTCCATAGGGCTCTGGCACTTCTAACTTTAGAAATTAAACCCTGCTTGCATGAAAGACCAACTTCCATTAGATACTGAATATGTTTTACCCAATACCCGATCTATAGCATATTTAGCAGAAAAGTTTTTCCAACACCTTTACATGACGAAGAATGACTCCAGAGCTCACTTTTACTTTTCTGATAAACAAAGATGTATGTTCCAAGATAACGTTATAATCGGCATCTTTCTTAGTATAGACTAAACAAATCAGATTTATTACGCATCAATTTAATTTTCATGTGGACTAAATTTATCATGAGTCGGTTTGTTGAAAAATGTCATAGTGTAATTGTTCTATATAATCCATACTTTGGTTGTTTTTAATAAGCTCACTACCAGCCTTTAATCCAGAGTGGGTTTGTTGCAGTAGCTAATTTGCTATCTAAGAAAAAGAACATACTGCAGAATAGAACCTAGCAATTTGCGACTGATGTTAACGAAACTGAAACCCGACATTAACAAATTTCTAAACCCTACCAGATTCAACCATCTCATCAATGTATTTATTTATTACTGAGTGTTCATTAAAATATTCTTAATAAATAAATTTTTACTACATTTGATTGTTGTTTTAATTAACTCCTAATTTGAGATTCTTAATAGATAGATAGACAGTTCAAATAAGTACATTTTAATATCTGGTAGTATTTTATAATAATTAATAATGTAATATTTTAATATCTGGTAAAATTAACTGTTATGGAAGACGGAGCACTGTAATTTTTTTTCTTGTAAAGGGAGCGGCAACCCAGAAAAGTTGGGGACTTCTAACGTAACCGATCTGAATTTAAAAGTGTGGAAACTTCTAACCAATCACTGCTTCCACACTTATTTTTCGTAAAAGACTCGTCAGATTCCTTTCTATTACGTGCCGGTTCCCAAGCCAGTTGTGGAAAAATTTATGAAATTTCTACATTTATGTATTTTAATGTCTCCGTTGCCCCGTACCAGATTAAAAGAAAAGTTATCTAATGTCATAAATGTCATAAATATCAGTTATTTAATCATTCGTCTGAAGTGTGTAACTTAAACATCTCGGTGCCGTTGCACTTAACGGACCGTTGGAAAGAGTAATAATGTTAAATAATGCAACTGTCCACAACCTGGGAATACCGCAAGCTTTTTCGAGATTGTCCAAAATTCCCTTCTGTCATCCAGTAGAAAACCTTCCAAAAAAGCCAACTTAGATACCAAAATCAAAATTAGTAAAACTATTAGATTCGAAAAGGATAGTACCAGTGCCATAATTACTCCTAAAACCCAGAATCTGTTATATTTTCACTTCGTACACAACAAAATTTGAAATAATAGTTATGCAAGCATTGCTTACAGAGATTGTGGTACTTAAAAAAAATCTGCTAGAATGCATGAGATCTTTGCGCTCGAAAACTGCGACAAATTATTTATTCTTTTTCAGTTTTTGAAGAAGTCGCATACGGTGATAATCAAATAGTATTGTGTAAATTTTAAATGCTCTTACTACTATAAATTTTTTTGTTTTTTTGGATTATTTAATTTGATTAATTGTCATATCATTTATTTCTCTCCATACCCTATAGTGTAACTTACACTTTAAAAACTTATAATTAATTAAATTATAATTTACGAAGGCTGGCACTAATTTGGTTTGCAGTATCTTATTGTATTTCTCGGTTCAATTCATGTGTGTTCAGTAATTACAAATGGACTTATTTATCATCTTTTGCTAATACCAGTTTGAACAACTTAGAAGTACTTCTGCAAATATTCTTTAGCTGCTCATGAACTTTATTCATTTATTTATCGCTCGTAATTTAAGATGCCTTTTTAAAGTACTACCTGGAATTCATTCGGAGTTGAGAAATCTTCAAAAGGCGTCAAGCGCAAATAGCATGGGTACCGTTTGATCTCTATGGAATAATTATTCATGACTGAATAGTAAAAGCATATTTATTACAAAGGGGACAAAGATGTCATTTTTGTTAAAAAGGTCAGTAAATATCTGGGGGTGTCGTTGAAACTGATAGCTAGTGAAATGTGAAATAGTTTAATATTATTTTTAAAAAACACTTTTGAATTTATAAATTATTCTAATTAAAATAATAGGTTATGCATTTTGTACATAAATTTAGTCTTTCATTAACTATATCCCCCCCCCCAAATTCTGAAATATTTTATTTTGAAGTGGCATTCAGGTGAATTCTACAGTGTAACCGGCTCAGTTGTGTGGTGTGCTGTGCGAATGTTCCTGAACTTTCTTTTTATGGTAAAAGTAGTAGGTGTGTGACATCGACAAGCGTTGTTCCGGTGTAAAACCTCGATCGTTGCTGTTGTTCCTTTATTTGTAGCTCGATAGTATAATCAGAGTATCAGAAAATGTCTGTCATCGGGTTTGATATAGGAAATGAAAATTGTTATATTGCTGTAGCTAGAGCTGGAGGCATTGAGACTATCGCTAATGAGTACAGTCAAAGAGCTACACCGTAAGTCTTATTTTTTAACCATGTTTTTGTGTCGAAATTTAAGTATTTTAATAATGTTTTAGGCATAGTACTTGGGAGGAAAAAAAAAGAAAAAAAGGATATATGTTACCCCTCTGATATTACGAATTTCGTTAAACATGTGCACGTTGTGCTCCTAATGCATCATCGCCGCAAACGAAGAATTAAAAGTTATTGTGTACAATTTAAACGTACATTTTTCTGTATTTTAATAGCGAGCAAAAATCATGTGTTAAATTACTGTTCTTTTATGAACTCAATAACAAGCTAAAGTTTTGTACGTAGTTGCTTTCAAATAAATTTCCTTCATATGTGAATGAAAAATGTTTTACTGGATGCTGTAGACTGAAGAGTGTTATTCAATTTTTGTGAAATAATGAAATTTCTGTAATCAATAACTGTCTGTAATACTTGCTGTTTTTATGAAAATGTGTTGCCTCTTTTTATGCATAGTTAAACAGAAAAAAAAAAAAAAAAAAAATATTGATCATGTTAAGGTCTGTTATGGATATTGGATTTTCCTACATAAGTTATATTTTCAGATTCCCTTTGCTGCGCAACAGCAGTTTTAATCTGTAATCGTAAATTACAGGGAACTACACAAATCTATTAAGTACATAAAATTTATAATATTTTAAATGTTCTCAACAGTAAAATTGAAGTTGCTGTCTTTATTACTCTTTCTCATCTGGTATGCAAGCAAAAGTTTGCCAGTAAGTGTCAGTTTTAAGTGAAATCCACATTTAAATTTTCAGCAAAGGCAATCATGCATAGCAGATTTTGTCAAGTTCATGTATGTGATATGTGTAACTAGTACCAAAAACACTTAAGAGATTCTAAAATTTAACAAACACGTATACTTGTTTTGTAACTGTTAGAAATAATTTACCAGAGAATAACTGATCAAAGTTCTCATGTTTTTAAATTATATAAAGCATGCTGTAGTTTTCATTATTGTTAAGTGTCGTCAGTAAACAAGAGTATTTATTTTCATTTTCTGAGGTTATTTCACACCATATCATAATTTCTGTTCTTTCCATTTTTTCCAAATCTTTTATGTATTTTTTGCGCATTTTTTATACAATTTAAAATACGTTTGAGCATTTTTCCACGTCCTCTGTTATTAAGATCTTTCTGTGGCAAGTTATTTTTTAACAGGTTTTGAAGCATATTTAAAACTACATAGCTGTTTTGCTAAAATGGTTTGATTTTAAATAAAAATTTTAATATGATAATGTTTTTCCCTTTATATTTTACGACATGCAACTTAAACAGTTACCTATTCAAACCATGCTAAAAAAAATTAAACCTGCTTTAGGAATGGAATTATATTGATACTCCCTCATCTTATTTTTTTAAATCTGAATCTCATTTTAAGTTTCAAAATACATGTAAATTCAGAAAATACTATAGAATTAATAAAATTTAATCCTCTTTCCCCGAGAAAAATTTGATTAGTATTTTTTTATCCTTAAAGGAGTGTTAAGGTTAAAATGCGGTTTAGCCCACTGCTTGGCGATTGTTTTTCAATGGGCAATAAACGCGCCAACATGGCTAACCCGATGTTTTGAAGCTATGTTGTTATTCTGTTGCCACTAAATGTTATCGCCCTGTGTTATATTTAAAGAAATTAAATATTGAAAAATCTGCATAAATGTTTCTCGCATTGTGATAAAGCAACGGTACCTAGAGCCATCAAATTTTGAATAACGTACGTTTCCAACCTAATATGGGCATTTGGAAGCCCAAACTTGGAATTTTTTTTATTATCTGATTGATACTTTGTAAAACTTGAACGAAAGTTTTATTAGCAAACTCAAAGATTTCAAAGCGAGCAACTGCAAAACAGTACGGGAAAATAAAAAAAAAAAAAAAAAAATTACGTGCAGAGCGCGAAACTGTATATCAGAAATTCTAAAGATATGTTCATTTTAAAATTATTTTGCGATATTGCTGTTGAACTGAATTTTATGGTTTAAGTGTAAAGAACATTGTACGATAAAGAAATGTAACACACAAAACGTTTAAAAAAAAAAAAAACGCTCTTTGGGCGTAATGTAAAATCTAAAAGCTTTCATTATTTTTATTTTATTTATTTATTTATTTTTTTTTACTTGTTAATTCTGTTGCGGTTTGAATGTTCTTATGTGGTTTCTTTTTTTAATCGAGTGTTTTCCCCCCTGTGGGTTTTAGCCTTTTTTCTGCATATATTACGGAAACGTCGTATAAACGTTTGTAAATTTATTTAAAGATGAGGGGGGATCCAAAAAGGTTTCCTCCTGAAATAAATTCATATATAAAACCCCTCAAAAAGACTTTACATTTTTCTTGAAAAGGGTAAGTGAAAAAATTTTTCTTGTATTGTTCGTTTTAAAGTTGCTTATTTTAATATTTTGTATTTCTTTTTGGCTCAATCCTAGAAGATTGGAAAAGCTAACGTTGGGCAATTCTCTGATGTTTTTTTTTTAATGAAAATATGTACATGGGCAAAGCCAATGCAGTGCGCGATGCCGAGTTTGTGCAATTCTGGGATTTCTTTTTTAAAGTGAAAATAGATCGATGTGCACATGGGCAAAGCCATTGTGGTGCGCAATGCCGAGTTTGTGCAATTCTGGGATTTTTTAAGTGAAAATAGATCGATGTGCACATGGGCAAAGCCAATGTGGTGCGCAATGCCGAGGTTGTGCGCGATCCCGAGTTTGTGCAATTCTGGGATTTTTTTAAGTGAAAATAGATCGATGTGCACATGGGCAAAGCCAATGTGGTGTGCAATGCCGAGGTTATGCGCGATGCCGAGTTTGTGCAATTCTGGGATGTTTTTTTTTAAGTGAAAATAGATCGATGTGCACATGGACAAAGCCAATGTGGTGCGCAATGCGGAGGTTGTGCGCGATGCCGAGTTTGTGCAATTCTGAGATGTTTTTTGAAAGTGAAAATAGATCGATGTGCACATGGGCAAAGCCAATGTGGTGCGCAATGCCGAGGTTGTGCGCGATGCCGAGTTTGTGCAATTCTGGGATGTTTTTTTAAGTGAAAATAGATCGATGTGCACATGGACAAAGCCAATGTGGTGCGCAATGCCGAGGTTGTGCGCGATGCCGAGTTTGTGCAATTCTGAGATGTTTTTTTAAAGTGAAAATAGATCGATGTGCACATGGGCAAATTCAATATGGTGCGCGATGCCGAATTTGTGCAATTCTGGGATGTTTTTTTCAAGTGAAAATAGATCGATGTGCACATGGGCAAAGCCAATGTGGTGCGCAATGCCGAGGTTGTGCGCGATGCCGAGTTTGTGCAATTCTGGGATTTTTTTTTAAGTGAAAATAGATCGATGTGCACATGGGCAAATCTTCATAAATGTATGTATGTTTCCCTCATTTTATAAAACAACGGTACCTAGAAACATCAACTTTAGAATAACGTCATCCTCCTGCGAATATGGGCATCTGGAAGCCCAAATTTGGAATTTGTTTTATTATCGTTTTCATATTTTGTAAAACTTTAACGAATTTTTGATTATTATACTGAGGAATTTCAAAGCAAGCAATGACAATGCTCTACAGATAAAAACATTTTTATCTCCAGCGCGCGAGACTGTGTATCGGAAAATCTAAAGATATGCTTATTTTAAAATTATTTTGTGATATCGCTGTTGAACTGAATTTTACGGTTTAAGTGCGAAGAACATAATATTTAATTAATAAAGGTAACACGCAAAGTGTTAAAAAATGCACCTTTGGGGCGTAATGTAAAATCTTAAATTTCAGATTTTATTTTGTTTTTTAATTTCATTATATTTGTTGTCTTTTTTTTTTAATTTCCTATCGTTGACAATATTACCTATCGTAGCTTTAGATATTGAAAAGCCATGGCTTTCACAGCGCTTTTTAATAACTAGATACGAATAAATTTCTTAGGAGAAAGCACAAATGTCCGAAGACAAATTGTCAATCAGCAGACTATAATTTATGCTTTCAAAACTATACTTGCAGTTAAAAAGAATTTCCAAGCAGACGATTTATTTTGGAATTTTTACTTCGTAATTTGAGCAGTTAATTCATTTGCCATTTGAATGTTTTTATGTGGTAGTTATCAATCGAGTGGTTTTATCTGTGTGTTTTTGCCATATTTCTGTATATACTTCGTTAAATAAACAATCGCTATGGATTTATCTGTGATGCTGAGAGAGGTGAGTGAATGTACATGTAAATTTATTACTTTATTGGAAATGCAACGGAAACGTGCCGTCATTGTCAAAAAGACTTTTTATTTTTCTGAAAAGGATAAGTGAAAATATTTTTTCTTTTTAAAATTGCTTATTTTTAATATTTTCTTATTTTCTTTCATTGTGAGAAATTAGATTTTTTAAATTTATTAATGTGTAGAATTCTAATACGAAAGTATAGAACGTGGTTTAGGAATTTAAGAAACATGGAAATGAAAGCTGTGTATGATGTTGATATTCAATAATAAATATTTTCCCTTTTTTTATTAATATAAAGCTTAAAAATTTTTAGAAAATAATGAAGATTGTTTACTTACTAGTATGTAAGAGATGGTGTCGTTACGTAGCAATAAGGTAATTTTCTAAAGATGATAAAGTTAAAATGTTCCGCAATATGAAATTAAAATTAAAAAAAATCTGATTTTATTTGTATAAATACTAAAGCTTAAAAATATTCACCCTGTATGAGAGACTGCGACGTTGTTTACAGTTTTAATAACTGTTACAATTCACTTACTGTATTTAATAGTTTGAAATACAAAAAATTTAGTATACTTATTTCTACACCTGTAGAGAATACATTGTGACGTCACAATTTTAGTCCCACCCATTTATGAACGTCACATAGCTCCGCCTTCGCAACTTTGTTTATACAACGTTTACTGGAGATTTTCAAAAAATCGCCGCTACTGAAAGTCGCCAAGCAGTGGGCTAAAGCACATTTTCACCGAGTGTTAATCAGATATCTGGGATTGACATTGGTCAGCCCTAGATTCCTAATGATGCTCGGGGCTGTGTCCTGGGTGAAAGAAAATCTGTGATATGTAACAGCTAAGAAATCTTGACAGGAAACTGTAAATAAAGAAGAAATAGTATGAAATTTTAGCAATATTTTTATTGGAATAGAGGTATTTTTGGAAAAAAGAGAATTTTTGACATTTTAGGGGATCATTTCATTTAATACATTGCGTAACCGTGCTTTCTCTAAATGAGTACAAAAAGTCCCAAGCAGTGCTTGTTTTATTTTGTGTAGAGAAATACCAAGCAGTGCGATACCGTTTTGTTTATATTGCATTGATGAATCTCAGTCGGAGCCATAGCATTTCTTGTATTTTGTTTGGTAACGGAATTCTCGTCTTTTTCTAATCTTTCCGTCATATTTATTGCAGTTTGCAAAGTGATCGGACATATTCTTGTGTGTTTCTCATCTTCTCCACAATGTTCGAAACGTACTAGGGTTTCTCGACATAAAATCTCAACTGTATGATGACGTTGCTTGGGACTCAAAATGGTTAACATTAATTAAAAATACATAATATTAGATTTTTGTATTTTGTAAACTGCAAAAGCATCTAATTTCACTTATGTTGTATAGTTAAATTAGACAAGAGAGAGATAGAAAACCTGATAAAATATACTTTTGCAGTATTTTTCTTGGGTTTCGTATAATGTGGACCATAATAGATTAAATAAAAGGGTTCTCTTCCGCAAAGGATCCGTTGGCGCCGATGCCTATTTATTCGCCAAGCTCACCAATGGCTAATCGGCCATGATTTTATCGGTGTATAGTCAAAGAATGTGTAGTGTTAGACATTTCTTTGGTATATTTAAGTTGCAAGATATTTATTATATGGAAGCCATGATTTTAGCGGTGTACAAGTCAAGTTATAAGATATTTAGCATATAGAAGTAAAATAAATAGGTTGATAATGACATTTAGCAGTGTGTAGTTAACCCGAGAGGACGCATGATGTATTATTATTTAACAGGAGAACGCGCGTCGCAATTAAATGACATACAAATGAAACATATTACAATTCAGTAAAATAATGCATTCTGTATTAATTGCAACATTTATTGGTTAATCTTTGGATTATGGTAACTTGGCGATTTTTTGGTGTAAATTTGGCGACCAAGCCTGCTACAGCAAACTGCTAGTTTTTGTTTGGACGCTATTTTGTTTTCACGAAGTAAAGGCATTTTTTTTTAATTTTTTGTTTTTACTGAACATTTCTTTCCAACGATCTGCTAGCCGAATTACGCTTATGATAGAACTTTTGTGGAACAAAAGTGCTTAATCATGACGAAGATTAGTTGTGAAATTGGGACAAAGTTCAGAATCGCCCACTGCTTGCCGCGTTTTTAAGAATTGCACATACATGATATCATTCATGTACACGTCAACCTATTTTCACTTAAAAAAACATGCCAGAATTGCACAAAAATGGCATTGCGCACACTCTTGACTTTATCCATGTACGCTGCTAAAATCCTAGCTATTAACCTTTATTGCCTTACCAAAATGTCGCCAAACTACCTGTTACCATATTCCAAAGATTAGACCATTTGTTATATAAAAAACTTAAAAATAATGTTAATTTGAAAATTAATAACAAATAAAATTACTTAAATTTTCTTCAGATGACTAGGAATCGTTGATTTCTATGAGAAATTTGTGTTTTTTTATTTTTGAATGCAATTATCATCCAAATTATGCAGAATTATTACATGGACAATGAGTTATATAATTAATTTTCCACTCAATTAGGCTCAAGAAGAATTAGATATTTTGTAGTTTATACATGAAGCTTCTATTTCACAGTGTTCTCGACATATTTTTTTTTTACACTTCACATATACAATTTTTTATTTCTTGTCTTTTTTTCTTGAGCACATGTAACATCTCCGGTAACATAATTTTCTTTTCTGTGTTTGCGAATCTTCAAGAGAATCTTCGTTGTATTCCTACTGGTTCTGTTATGATTTCAAATGAGGATCTAAAAGTGCAAAGGCCAAATCAGAAGTGCCTCCTATTCCTGAGTTTTAGTGGCTAAAAGCAAGATCCTTGATTTTATGTCAGCAATATTTAATAGCGAAAATAATACGCCCATGAGTTTGATATTCTGGCCACAGAATAAGTGCCACCCATTTCGTCGACTATATCAATTGCTCCTTTTGTCATGTTATAAAACGTAATTACTTCAGATTTCTTTAAATCTCCTATGCTTTCATCAATATGGTCATCATTGTGCATAGTTGACAAAAGGTTAACACATTTGTTCTTTTCAGCCATATAAGAAAGTAGCATTATATCCTTTTGAAACCCCCAAGAAAGCTGAATGCTGTTCTCTATTCTTATTAGACACAAATTCAGGTGGGATAATCTTATCCTTGCATATTTTTCCCATGTTCAAAGTATAGTAGGTTCTAAAATCAACCACAGTAAATATCTTTATACCATATCTTGAGGGTTTCTTAGGCATATACTGCCAAAAGGAGCATCGTCCTCGAAAAGGTTCTAGATTTTCATCCAAAGTCATGTATTCCCCTACATGACATAATTTCCGATTCTCGACAAAATTTTTAAACAAATCTCTTATTGGAGCTAATTCATCACTCTTTCTTCTGTCATCCCGTGTTCCGACATTATCGAATCGTAAGGCACGAAGAATGAAAAGAAAATATATAGTTCATTTGTTTTATGAAAAATATCCAATCTTGTTCCATTAGTTGCCCATAATTCTCTAGCATTTACACGGGAGGATTTGTGCAATCCACCTATTTACGAGTCCTAAAAAAGCAAGAAACTTCTTTCTCCATAGGTTTTTGCGTCTCTCTTAAAATTTCCTGAAATATTTTTTACATAAATATTAGAGCATCTCACAATCATTTCAATCGTTATGTCATCAATATTAGCTTCCATGCATCGATGGGTGAAGCGACATCTTTAGATATATGTGTATTGCCAGGCAATATTTTTATGATACAGTCAAAAGTTGTTAATTCGGACACCCATAATCCGGAATGATCTATAATCCGGACCTCAAAGCTAAAAACTTTCTGCGCATGCGCCGCGTAGACACATGAGTATAGGCGTTTACGCGTGCATGTAAGACCGTTACGACTGCGCATATGCGTGTGCGCAAGCGCAGAATAGGTTTTCGAGTGAGCGTTTTATGTATAACGGACGGTATAAGCTAAAATTATCTAATTATCTATTTCAGTTAATGTTGATGATTGCGTTGTTCCTTAATCTTCGAATTGGATGCGGCTTATTTTTTTTTAATTATTTTTTGCAGACTGTAAGAGCAATTTTATAAAAGTAAACTTGAACTTTTGATTATGTCAAATAGAATTTCCGATGCTGGAGCTCCCAAAGGATCTACAAAACGAAAGTATGCTTCGATGTCCATCAAACAAAAAGTGGAATTGCTGCAAAAAATGGATAAAGACATGAAGAAGGTGACAGAGAGGTTAGTGAAAACGAAAAAAAATTCGATTGACAAGTTAGTCGGTATTCTCGGCACAGCAATTACGAGACTTGAACAGCGGAACTTTGTAACCGAACAAGAAATTATGTCTGCTTATAGAATTAAAGAGAAAGTATTATCACATAAAACGAAGCAACTTAAACAACTTATATTGAAAGAAATGTTTAATAAAATAAACAGATAAATATTAAGCTTTTTTTTGTGCAAATTTTGATACCCTTTAGATCATAATTGTTCTTTATTTCATAAATTACGGTTTCATATTTTTAATTTTAGAATTTCTGCATGCCATCTTACGAGATTTAAACTGATGATCTATAATCCGGAAAAATCGATAATCCGGAATCGCCGAAGTCCCGACGAGTCCGGATTAACGACTTTTGACTGTATTATGGGAATCTTTGAATTCGAAAGTGTTCTTTCTCCCATTTTGTTATTTTATCTTTTCCTACAAAATAGTCAGTTTGATCACAAGGAATGTCTTCTGTAAAGTCGCACTTTTTTTCTGATTCAGACTGATGATCACTAAATATTTTGCAGTAATTGACAAAATAACAGATGATTTTAATAAAACATAAGTTTTATTTTTAGTTTAGGGAGATAGATAATTTGAATAAAATTCTTTAGTGGTAAAATTTTCGTACAACTGCTAGCTGGTAAAACTTCAGAATTCTCATTTTAAACAATTTCTTACGTTGCTGAACAATGGTTACATCATACAAATATGGCATTGCCACTTCAATAATAAATATATATTTATTTGTTAAATAACAAAATATTACAATATCTTCCTTATCTGAATCATGTAAGAAAGTTCACCTATGAAAAGATGTTTGGAAACTTATAAGAAATGATGTTCTGCAAATTTATCTTAAAATTGACCTAATTCAATGCTATCTACATTAGTGCAATTTAGAATATGAAAAAGCAATATTCTCATTTCCATTTATGAAATAACCAATGCTGTTGACAAATTAATGTGTACCCTAGGCTAATTCCAGTTCCAGGATATCATTGAAATTATTTCTCCTTGTAACAGATGTGGGAAAAACCCTGATTAAATTAAACATGACAACATCATTTTCTTCTGAATGATGTAGCCATACGTATGAAAAAGGCAGATGAAACACTTCTCAAAATGTTGTATCTGAAATGAGTCGTAAATGCTTTGCGTGAAAAGTTAATGAATTGTTGCCAGACATTGACAAACCTATTTTTATTCTAAGAAAGATATTTTTAAATCTGTGTTATAGTGAGAGTCTTTGGAGAGACTGCAGCTGATATATTAGTTTTGACAAAGTGGGTAAACATGGTCAAGTGAGATTGTTATTAAGCTAAGCAGTAATAACTTTAGGGGGCATGACAGTGTGATGGCTCAAGATACTGAATACTGAAGATTCAAAATTGGGTCAAACTACCAGTATTCAGCAATTGTATTGCTCAACTGCTTGTGAACTTGAACAAAAGTATGAATATCTTGTTAGTGAAACCCATGACGTAAGAAAATCGGGAAAATTTATAAAGATTAAAACATGGTCGATTTTGTTACGAATTCCATGATTCTGACATGTTTTAAATACACTCCTGCTACACGGATAGAGGTGGAATGATCCTTGTCCTGCTTACAACAGATACATCATGTCAATGTAGAATCTGAAGAAAAGTTTAGGTTATTCGAATATGGCAAAGAATACCGGCTATGGACCTGAAGAAAGATGCCGTCTTGAACAACTTTCTAAGGGAAACTGGCTTGTATTTGCATTACATATGAGTAAAACTAGAAAAATCAACCATGCAACCAGCCCTTAAACCATGATATGAAACCAGATTAAACTACCAGTATTCAATATCAGTTGTAGGAAAAATCTGAAGAAAATGCTTGCAATATCATGTAATCAGAAATTAACTATGTATTGCATAGCAGGATTACTTTTACAAATTTCGAGGCAGAGAATACTACTTTTTTTTGTTGTTTGTTTCTTTTTCTTTATATAGGTATTTGGCCATGGTATTCATTACATATATTCTCTGTCATTCATACAGAATACTAATATTTTAATAAAAAGGTTCTTTTTCATTAAGTGCTTTGCTTGTCGATATTCTCAAAATTATGTTTAATAATTAGTGCTACTGTACATTTAACAGATTAATGGATTCATTACTAAATAATACATTTAAAACATTCATTTTACACAAGCAAATTTTCAAAGTTGTTTTTTTAATTTACTGGTGATAGCTTAAAATATTTTATTTTGAAACAACTGTCTTTTTCATAATAAATTTGATAATGCCAAGTATCTTCAATAATATTCAAATCCTTTAAAGTAGCATTGTAAATAAAACTAGAATAAACATTATGCATCTTGTTATCTTTCAAGATTTATTCAAACTTTGATTAATTACTCAAAGCAGTGGTTTACTAAATTTGATGACCTTGGGAATACATAAGTCTTTTGTCATATCAGAGAACCAATAATAATTTTTTTTTATTCTAATCATCTGTTGTATATAAACACCTAGCATCCTCTGAAAAGTAATTTTTAAAAATGCATTAAAAATATATCAAATTTTTAAGCATGAAAACTGATTTAATTCTTATTATTTTAAGTAAAAATAACAGTAATAAAATTAAAAATTATTTAAAACGTATATTGTTGCGGCCCACATTAATCATAATATTTTAGGAGCTCTGTGGTTCTGCGTGTTTAAAGACTTTTAAAAATTACGTAAGATCACAGCCATACTATTCTAAAAAGCCGTGTTATATTCACCGCCGATTTTCACCACCTCACCCGGTAGTGACACACCGGAGCCCCGAACAGACGAGAAATATTCTCTAAGAGCGAACCAGGTTGCTACCTCCGACAAACCAATTCGCCGGGTTTTGAACTTTTATCGCCATTTTTGGCGATGTTTACATTTACTGGATCCTTTGCAGAAGTGCTTCCAAATAAAATTTTAAGGCGACTTGAAATTTTTCAAAAACACATGATAAAAATTCTTGTTTGTTGTTTATGCTAAATTTCAGGTTGGGATTTTGGGGAAAGTGCAGAATCATCCACTGCTTGGCACGATTTTAAGAATTGCCCATATTTAATAGCCATGTGCACATCGACCTATTTTCACTTAAAAAAAGAATTTCAGAATCGCACAGAAATGGCACTGCGCACTCCTTTGACTTTATCCATGTGCACATAGACCTATTTTCGCTTAAAAAGTCAAAGAAAGTTGATAAAAATCCAATTCTTACTCTTGTAACTCTTGTAAAAAGCGCCAAACAAATAGTTGGGCGATTCTGCACTTTACCCATGACAATATTTTTCTAATGTATTGATAAATTTTTGAATGAATACAGTCAAAAGTCATTAATCCGGACTCGTCGGGACTTCGCCGATTCCGGATTATCGATTTTTCCGGATTATAGATCATCAGTTTAAATCTGGTAAGATGGCATGCAGAAATTATAAAATTAAAAGTATTAAACCGTAATTTATGAAAAAGAACAATTATGATCTAAAGGGTATCAAAATTTACAAAAAAAAAAAAAGCTTAATATTTATTTGTTTACTTTATTAAACATTTCTTTCAATGTAAGTTGTTTAAGTTGCTTCGTTTTATGTGATAATACTTTCTCTTTACTTTATCGGAAGCGAATTATAATGACGAGGAATTTGATTTAAATCATATCAAAGACGGAGTACATCGAGGTGAAATACTACATTTAGTAAGGAATTATAAGCCAAATAAAATAAAAACCTCTGCCCTGAAGATAAGGATAGTGCTGACAGATTACCTTTCAATTCACTACGTGCAGCGGTGTTTCGGCATTCCCCCCCCGGGCCGCAGAGCAGCGTGAAATTGATAAACAGATTTCGAAATGGTTTGAGAAACGAAGGATATGTCTTTATCCATTTTTTGCAGCAATTCCACTTTTGTTTAATGGACTTCTAAACATACTTTCGCTTTGTAGATCCTTTACATGTTAGTAAATATATATCGTAAATTCTATTTGACATAATCGAAAGTTCAAGCTTACTTTTATAAAATTGCTCTAACAGCCTGCAAAAAATAATAAGCCGGATCCAATTCAAAGATTAAGGAACAATGCAATCTGCAACATTAACTGAATTAGATAATTTTAGCTTACACCGTCCATTATACATTAAACGCGCAAGCATAAACGTATTACGCGCATGCGCACACGCATATTTGCAGCCGTAAAAGTCTTACGCGCATTCGTCGCTGTAGCTTTGAGGTCCGGATTATAGATCATTCCGGATTATGGGTGTCCGAATTTACGACTTTTGACTGTACTTTTGGATTCAGACTATGATTAAAATTTTGATTTTTCTGGGTCCTCTTAGGAGTAGAGCTGAGTAACTAATGCAGATTTACAAAATATATATATGTACATAAAGTAAATTAAAAGAAAACGTTGGTGTAATTTTATGAATTGTAATGGATAAAAATGTCATTAATTATCTTAAGGGTATTTTGATTTTTAGAAGATTTACATCACAGAAATACTTACAAATAAGTTGTGCAGTTTAAATTCATATACTTTATTAAAGTTATTAATGATGCTAAAGCAAAGTTTAAAGTTTATAAAAAATTAAACATTTAGCAGTAGTAGCAATAAAAGCTCCCTGAGATATCATGTTGTGCAGACGTTGAAGACAATAAAAGGTTTTGAACTTAACCGATTTATTAACAATATAATAAAGAATAAAAACACAGAAAATAAATTTCAACAACATCAGAGTCTTAGGAAAAATATAATATAACCATCATTCATCAAATAATATTTTTACCTGATCTCTAAAACACTGGCATCAATACAAATAAAATGTCCTAAACAGTAATTAAGCAGCCTAAAAATGAAGCTGGCTACATATTCAATAAGTCCATAATCAATGGTCAAGAAAAACACCTGAAATTTAAATCAAGTTCTTGAAAACACTTAAAACCGGCCTAACTCCGTTTGCACAAGGAATCGCCGCTCACGTATTTTAATTGCCGCCTTTATTGAAGAACATGGATGCCGTCCACGGCAGTCACTCACATGGTAGCCTCTGAAACCAAGGAATTTATTCCGGAACAATAATCTTGTGGACATGAACCAAGGAACCCCATTCCGGAACAACCATCCCGCGGACAGGCACCAAGGAACTTTGTTCAGGAACAGCCATCCCGCAAACCGGAACCAAGGCACTTCATTCACCGGACTGCCTTCTGAAGGGGCTGGAAACCGCTCACTCAAGTGCCAGGAAAGCAGGAACTAGAAGGGTTGAGCCAGAGCGACGCAAGATACTTAAAGCAGAAGTAGGCATGACGTCATCTCCCGGCAACCAATCAGCTATCGGCACGAATCGGCTTTCCAGATGACGTAACATCACGTTTCGTTTTTACATCTCAATTAGGTTGAAACTGTCCGTTCTCAATGCAAACAGTGGCAGCAAGAAAAAGAAGTAGAAGTAACTACTATATTACATTAAAATAAGAACTAAACTAAATAAACATTTCAAGGAGGAGAGATGATGCAGTAAAAGGTTTAAAATAAGCTATATTTTCCAACAATTAATAAGGTCTGCTTTGTTATCTTGCAACAATTTTTTTACCTGTCTGGCTAATCTTTGGATTATGGTAACTCGGCGAAAATTTGGCGACCAACCCTGCTACAGCAACCTGCTAGTTTTTTTTTTGGATGTCATTTTGTTTTCATGAAGTAAAGGCATGTTTTTTTTTAATCAACATTTTTTTCCAACAATCTGCTAGCCAAATTACGCTTATGCTAGAACTTTTATGGAACAAAAGTGCTTAATCATGACCAAGATTAGGTGCGAAATTGGGAGAAAGTGCAGAATCGCCCACTGCTTGCCGCGTTTTTAAGAATTGCACATACACGATATCCATGTACACGTCGACCTATTTTCACTTAAAAAAAATCCCAGAATTGCACAAAAATGGCATTGCGCACTCTTGACTTTATCCATGTACACTGCTAAAGTCCTAGCTAGTAACCTTTATCGCCTTACCAAAATGTCGCCAAACTACTTGTTACCATATTCCAAAGATTAGCCAAATGTCTTATTCAAATGAGTTTCAAATCAGATGTTAACAGCTGCAATATATGCATCACATTGATGGCGGATATCATTTATTTAGGAGCAGATTAATTCTACTGAAGACCTTGTAGCAAGAATTAGCATCACTGATTTGAAAGTATGGCAAGCGTCTTCCAAAGTATTTATCAATCGCTTTGTCATTGTAATGCAAATATTGCTTTTAGTGGTGATTCAACTGAATAATTCTTGTAAATATCATTGATTAAAATGACTTCATTCTTATGCATTCTGTTTATCCATGTTTACGTTCTACTGCATCATGAAAATTCTAATTTTTGTCATGTTTTATTACCCTTAAATTTGTGGCCATCAATTCTGTTACACTCTGTATTAATGATGCAAATAGGTTAAGAGATGCAGGCTTAGTTGCTGTATTTTGTAAATTTGTTACTGTATGAAAGTACTTTGGTAAAATTTTCTGTTTGGCTAAATTTAAAGCACCAATATTATTTAGTAATATGTATTGGTATATTCCATTATTTAGTAATACGTGCGAGAAGCAAGCAAGCTTTGTACTTGCTGTTCATCTGTTTCTTAACAGCTGTATAAAAGAACTGGATAAAATAAGAAATACTTGCCATGTTGCATTTAGAAAGATTAATTGGTGTTGTGATTTTATCTGAATATTTTCTTTGGAGGCTTGCTTCAATCAACCGAAAGGTGTTTGACTGTCCTTCTCAAATGGTTAAATCCATTTACTGTGAACTGTTGCAGGGTAGTCTATATTTTAGGTTATCCCGTTTATTATCACCAAGTTGTTTCAGCTATGGTCACCTGAGTGTTTTACGATGCACGTTTTGGAAACTTGTCATCACATGATTGCTTCTAATACATGATTGCTCTGAATTTGATTGTGAGAAAAATATTTCTCAGGGCGAATTTCTGCTTTGGATATCATTTAGGAAGTACATTGTTTATTTTGAGCTTAACGCCTTAAAATGCTGCTAGTGACTAGAATAACCTGAAGTTTGTATATGATTTGGAACAAATGGAAAAGAAAGCATTGATTCACTGGTGTGTAAATGAAGGTTTAATCGTAATTCAGTGGAATATCTTACCTGGAACAAGCTGGAAGTCATTTGATTGTCTTTCTGATAATGGCTTCGCTCATGTCTTGGTAAATTGCGCAGTGACATTATAAGGATTCGGAAACTGGAGCTCGCGTCAGCACTATCAAAGGTATGTGGGATGTAATAAAAAGGAATTTTTGGAAGTGCCTCCAGCACTACGGAGGATATTTTTGAATCTTACTTTTGTGAATTTATGTGGCGACGCCAGTATACAGACTCTAATTCAAATAATTTTAAATGGTTTTTGAATGCTGTTAAGAAAAACTTTGTGCTACACACGGAAGACACATTTCTAAGGTAAGTCGATATTTCTTTTTGTACTGCACAGGTTAGATAACATATATTTCCATTTTTATTTATTTTATTTGATTTTATTAAAATGCAGTTCATCAAAATTATAATTTTTGATGTTTTAATGCCTTATGTTTTGGACACCATTTTACTTAGGAAGGAGTTGATAAACAGGAACGTAGCCACTGTTCTCCAAGGGGACCCTGAAATATACATTTTCCCTGTTGCATACAAATACCATTCTGTAGGTAGTGTGAAATGTTTTATGGTGGGAAATGTTTCTCTAGTTCTGAAATGTTACCGTTGATCTGCGAGAGAAATTTTGTAATGTTTGGAGAATTTTGTTTTACTAGATAGTTTTCAAGACAGTTTTTTGGACAGTTCTTACACTCATCCAAATGACATTTTGGAATTCATTATAAATTATTTTAAAAGAACATGGTTTTCTAATGAACACTTTCAGATACCTCGAATAAAAGTTGAAATTTTGCGATAAGGAAAATGTGGAGAAATGCTAAATGAAGATATAATTGAACTATTACAATGACAATAGTGCCGTAGTTATCAGTCAACGAACCAGACAATGATCTTTTGATCCAGAAAATATTCCCACAGGTGCTCAAGAAAGGGAAGCTGTTGAGAATGAAATTCAGTTGATAGTTAACATGTTAATTGTAAGGTTTGAATAATAGAACTTTGTAAATGAATGAGAAATTTTATCTGAGTAATTAAAGTGAAAGTATTGGCGATACTTAAATATCAGCATAGTTACCTTGGCAATTTTTTACAGAACAACAACAACAAAAAAAAAAAAAAAAAACAATTCAGTGTATTTTCCAATTGCAATTTCCAATGGACATGCTTACCTAACAAGCTGTTATGTGAATGGTTGCCAGAGTTTGGCAGTTTCTGAAAATTTGCCAACTTGTACTAAGATAGTTGTGATATACATAAGTACCCTATTGGCACAGAAAACAAAATTATTTAAACAATTTGCATTTTAAGAAGCGTTTGATGGAATGAAATGAATGTTAACTTTTTTTATAACTTTTGGTTTTGTGAAGGTTATAAAGGTTTCATAATTTTACAACCATTTCGTATTCTTAATTTTATAATATTTACATGCCATCTTATTGGATTTAAAATGATGATCTCAAAGTTTCTGGGTGCACAGATGTTTTGCACACTTTATATTGTATAGCTATCTATGAAATTGTAATTTTAATGTGTAGCTAAGGTTTAAGTTGTGCTATGATGGTCAAGATGCTTGTGCTTATTAAAATATTAGCAAGAGTAGAATCATTTAGTGCACACCAAATTTGGAAATTTTGTTGTTAGATTATGATTTTGATCAGCAGAATATGCTGAGGTTGTGTGCTTATCAAGTTTGTGGAATTCTGATTTTTTTCATGCAAAAATGTCATTGTGTACATAGGGAAAGCAGCATTAATGTATCATATAAGCCTCATTTAATAATTTGTATTTTAAATTGCTAAAGTGTGGTTTCTTTTGATATGTTGATAACATTTTTCAGCTTGCGATAAATATCAATAGTTTGGTGACCTTTTTAAAAAAGTTTTGCCAGAATCCACCAACTTGCACCCAATAAAATAACTATAACCAAATCGACTTAATTTTGTAATATGAAATTTCAAATAAATACGGTAATGTAAGCTTCAAGTACTGGTGTAATTTTTTGTTAATTTTCATTGTTTAACAGGGTTCGTAGCGATCCTTACAAGTGCTTATAAGTCCTTATATTTGAAAATAAAATATAAAGGCTCTTATAGGTGCTTACTTTTTCTTTAAAGCCCTTATTTTTTGTTTTTTTTTTTGCTTATTTTTTGCTTTTAGTGCTTTTTTTTTAATCCTTTGTTTTTAATGAACGTGCATTTTTTCCCCGTACCAAAGTCGAAACTAAATAAACAACTTTTCTTTCTTATATGCAACGTCGGTGAATCATACTCCCGGAAATTGCTTCCCCCCCTTCCTCTGCATTAACGCACGCGAGAGTACAGACAGGTGCATGTCGTTCTATTGGCCAAAGAATTGAAAACGCTAGAAAATTCCGGTACATTTGGTATTCTTTTCCTCCCACCCAAATACTGCACACGTTTGAATTTTTATCAAGATTTTAATAATTTGCATTCTCGTTCCGCGTGGTCAGTTCATACACTGGTGTGCAAAAATTAAGGACGAGACGGTTTTTTTCAATATAACTTTGTACAGAAGCTTTCCAAATCAACACATTTAATACCGTAAGATCCCCAATACGTAAGGACATGAGTAATGTAAGCAACACTTACTAAAAGAGAAATCAGAGGGATAAAAAGAAGCTTTATTGAAGAAGTAGCATGGAGCGCAATGTGACTGAAGGCCGAAACATCCCTGTGATGGGTGTCCAGCAAGAAACATCCGGTCTTTAATAGGGGATATGATCTTCCCTGACTGCTAGGCAGGTTTCACAGCATCTGCCCATGCTGAGAATGAGGGTTTCGATGAGTTGCAAGACTCCGGAATCGTTATTGGTGGTAAGGTACGATCTGCCAAGTGTCTGCCTAGAAAATCCCATACATGCTCGATGGGATTGAGATCGGGAGATCGTGCCGGCCAATCCATACGTTCAATATCCTCACTCTCTAAGAGCTGTTCGGCAGCTACTGTGCAATGACATGGTGCATTGTCGTCCATGAAAAGGAACTGCGAACCCATAGCGCCTCTAAAAAGACGTAAATATGGAAGAAGAATCTCGTTACAATAACGGGTCCCGTTGACTGAACCTGCGTCAAAGATGTGAAGGTCTGTACAACTACCAAGCATGATGCCTCCCCAAACGAGAACACCGCCACCTCCATACCTACCTGTCCCTTTCAATGATGTTCGAGGGATGATTGCGGCTTCCCCGCTCTCTCCAGACGAGTATGCGATGAGAATCGCTACTCAGACTGAATCTGCTCTCATCTGTAAAGAGTACTTGTCCCCATTCATTGTCTCTCCAATTCCGGTGTTCCCGGCACCACAGAGAACGCCTTCTCCGATGGGCAGGCGTTAGAGGTACACACCGTACAGGGCGTCGTGCAAACAGACCACCACCGTGCAGTCTTCTGGCCACGGTAAAACGCGATATCGGTCGTCCAGTCGCCTGTGTCGTGTGTCTAGCGATTTCTCCCGCTGTCTGCCGCCGGTTTCTTCTGGCTTGTAAAGCAATATACCGGTCATCTGCGGGTGTGGTTCCTCGTGGACGACCACTACTAAACCTCCGAATAGCTGTTCCTGTAGTTTGAAGTTGTCTCCAAAGTCGTGAAACGATGCTGTGAGCAATTCCGAACTCTGCAGCCACACTTGTCACATTGCGGCCTTCCTCCAACTTCCCAATGATTCGATCTCGGGTAAAAGCATCCAGATGTCGTCTAACAGATTGATTATTCGCCATTTCTCGCTGAGGCAGCAACTTGGTGTGATTTTAACTGCTATACGGCATGCAATCTCTTTGCCAGAAATACTGATCTTACACCGACAACATGCTTTATACTGCTCATACACTCCCCCATTACGTCTACCTGCATATCTACGCATGTGCTACCATGCATCACCTTACTTAATCTCCTGATTGGTCTTTCCGTCCGCTCTGGGTCTTCATTCAGCTGATATGCTAATTTTTCGACTTTGTCCTTAATTTTTGCACACCAGTGTATTCGTGTTTATTATGATCGTTATGCTTATATTATGAGCATATGCATGAATATTTATAATAATATAGTTGCAGTAACTACTGAAGTATAGATAAACTTCCAAAAAATGGGTGTGTTTTTACACAGATTGGCTTTCAGGAATAATATTCGGAATGGCTTAAATAAAAGGAAAGTAATCGAATAGTCAAAATAATTTCATTTTCTTTGCCAATACATTATATATTACGGAGATTGGGAGTTTCTCCGCAAAATCTCTAATATTGAAGCAGCGGACTTTTTTTTTTGTCACTGTCCAATCTGGATTGAATAAGACTAAAAGTTTTTGCCGTCTACCCAACCCAAGCGAAGATTGATTCTATTCCGGATATTTAATACAGTCTGTTAAAAATTAGAAACACCCCAGATTAGTAAGTCTCTTTCTTTCTCTCTCTTTTTTTTTTCCCTTTATTTAGTTCTTTATTCTCCGAATACCGGCAGGTGTTGATTCCGATTGCATAATATCACATATGGTAGAATTATGCCGCACATATTGTGCAATAACGTTTGTGGTATTTTGCATTGATAATTAATTTTGATGTTCAGTCTGAGATTTGTTTATGAACACTTAAAAGAGTTTTACTGTACTTTCTAAGCAGAATATTTCTCAGTTCCGTTGGTCTATTTTTATATGATGCACATATCGAAATGTCAAAATCATTTATTTAACCTAGAAATCTAAAGAACGGCTACAATCTCCCTCACTCCTCTTTTTCCAGTTACTATCTGGAATATTCGGGAATTTCCGAGAATGCGGGTTAGTTAAGCTTTTTCTGTTAAAGGAGGACTAAATGAAGCAAGTTCCCGTCTTCTGATTTCAGAAATGTGCCTCTTTTTTACTTAAATTACTTTGCTTGTAATATATGTTAAGAGAAAACTGTTATGCAATGAAAATTTACAAAATGTTCAGAATTTTGATTTAAGTTAAATTATTTAAATACTAATATGAGTGGAAAAATAAATTGTATTTATTATTAGGTGCCAAATGAATACAATTAATATGGCTTATTATTATTTATTTTCTATATTTTCAACTGAAATATCATCATTGAATCTTGTAATACAGTCAAAAGTCGGTTAATTCGGACCTCAAAGCTAAAAACTTTCTGAGCATGCGACGCGTAGTCGTAGGCGTTTGACCTTTACGACTGCGCATTTGCGTGTGCGCAAGCGCAGAATACGTTTTCGCGTGCGCGTTTAATCTATAACGGACAGTATAAGCTAAAATTATCTCTAATTTCAGTTGATGTTGATGATTGCGTTGTTCCTTAATCTTCGAATTGGATCCAGCTTATTATTTTTTGCAGACTGTAAGAGCAATTTTATAAAAGTAAACTTGAACTTTTGATTATGTCAAATAGAATTTCCGATGCTGGAGCTGCCAAAGGATCTACAAAACGAAAGTATGTTTGGATGTCCATCAAACAAAAAGTGGAATTGCTGCAAAAAATGGATAAAGACATGAAGAAGGTGACAGAGAGGTTAGTGAAAACGAAAAAATTTCGATTGACAAGTTAGTCGGTATTCTCGGCACAGCAATTACGGGACTTGAACAGCGGAACTTTGTAACTGAACAAGAAATTATGTCTGTTTATAGAATTAAAGAGAAAGTATTATCACATAAAACGAAGCAACTTAAACAACTTACATTGAAAGAAATGTTTAATAAAGTAAATAAATATAAAGCTTTTTTTTTTTCTGTAAATTTTGATAGTCTTTAAGATCATAATTGTTCTTGATTTCATAAATTACGGTTTCATATTTTTAATTTTAGAATTTCTGCATGCCATCTTACGAGATTTAAACTGCTGATCTATAATCCAGAAAAATCGATAATCCAGAATCGCCGAAGTCTCGACGAGTCCGGATTAACGACTTTTGACTGTATAGTTTAGTTCTGCATAGTTTTTTTTTCCTCTCATAGTAAACTAATTCTGTAAATTGAACTGTCATTTAAAATTTAAAAAAAAAAGGTTAATTGTTTTCCATTGTTGAGGTAATGCTCATTCTCTTAATAAATATTGCATTGCTCATATTTTAAATTACAAGTCTAATTTTTCTTTTAAGGTTATGCAGTTGTGTATAATGTAATTAGACAGGTGCTTATTTTTTCCTTAAAACGTGCTTGAAAGGTGCTTATAGGTGCTTATTTTTTTAACTAAAATGTGGCTATGAACCCTGTTTAATCATAAAGGATGGAGAGTTCCAAGCATCATGATAGCATTTATTTTCTGTGCATTTTTTCAATTTTTTGTCTGTGTTTACATACAGTGATTATTTAAAATGTAAATAATAGATCTAATTTAAAAAAAAACAAAAACAAAAAAAAAAAAAACATGGTGTACATATGTTTGTGAAAAATCCTATGCAGCTAAAAAGTATGTAAAGAGTAAGATAAGGTTTTAAAAAGAAATAGGTTAAGAAGGTTACTTAGCTATTGTATTTCCTTCTTTAAGTTAGAAATTTCTCAAAATATTACAAAATTTAAAAGCATGGTGATGCTTAAAAAAGTAATTTTAAATTGTAGCTGTACAACATGTATATTATAAAAGATAAAACTTTTCACTTATAAATTTACTTTTAATGAAAGGCAATTTGTTACATTTCGCCTTTCTTGTACACAATTTAATGTGTACAGTGTTTTTATTTTTGTAACAAAACTTAACTATATGTCATAATTTTTTTTTGCAGAACTTATGTAGCTTTTGGAGAAAAAACTCGAGACCTAGGAGTATCAGCCAAAAATAAACAAATTACTAACTTGAAGAACACAATATTTAGCTTCAAGAGGCTTATTGGGCGAAAGTTTAATGATGCTGTAATTCAGCATGAATTGCAATATGTTCCTTACGATGTTTGTGATTTGCCAACTGGTGAAGTTGGATTCGAGGTTTGATTTCTTTATTTATGTGTATGAATATAAGAAGTTGATCATATTCTATTTATACATGGAGTTAAATATAGTTTACAATGTGTGCCAAAGAAGTTTGGTGAAGTGTTTATCTAAATGACAACATGGGCCAGGCATATGCATGCATTAGGTTCTCAACCAGATGTTTTGGGAGGGGATGTGGTCAAAATAACTGGTGAAATATGTAGCTTTAGTTGGTGAATATGAAAAACTACTTTTATTTGAGTTTTGGTATTTATCAGTATTTTCTGTGCTCTTTTTTAATTTTTGAAATGCATTAAAAAATAATTTAAATAAATGTATGTGCATTTTTTGAGTTTTTTGAAAGGAGGTGAGTGGGAATGATTGTCTAGCAGTACTGTAAGGGATGCATGCAACAAAAAAGAATGAGACCCAGTGCTATGTATACATGTAAAGAACCACTATGTGCCATAGAGCAGGTTTCTCAACCGGTGATACGCAAGAGAAAAATAAGTGGTACGCAGAGAAGCAAAATATTTTTAACTATTAAATTCAAATGTTAAAACCCCAACATCCTGATTGAGTTTTTTCTCTAACACTCATAAATTTATACGATCTGAGAGTGGTTGTGGTGGTACTAAAGGTTTTAAATTTTTATTTAGATGTTACATAATAGTCAAAAGGTTGAGAACCGCTCTTGTAGAGTATATGTGACCTTCGGGGTAAATCTGCTGTGGGTTGTGAAATGTAATCAGTATAAAATTGTCACAGTGTTATGGAGCAGTGAATGAATATCAGGCTGGGATACAAACTGAGAAGAAAAGTGATGGGAGCACATGAAGTATTAATGTAGCTGTATGAAAGAGAAGCCACGAATAAAAAATATTTTTACTAGATTAAATGCTTTTGCAGTGAGAAGGAAAGAGTTACTTTTAAGTTGGTCATTGAAAGACAAAATCTGACATAATTAAGTGCAATACATGCTGCTACAAGATAGCTCACTCAGCTTTTTATGACTGTGGAAGTAAGCATTGCCCAGGACATGGTGCACATCAGCATTCATGAAAAATACATAACAGGTTTTATGAATGATTTTTTCCCCCCAAGATTTGAGTAAGCAGATCTGTTTGTAGTTTGGTCACACGAGCTAACACGAGCAGGAAGCAAAAATGATAGAAACCTGTAGGGGTGTCATTGTCATCTGTAACCGGGATCCATTTTTTCTGTGAACCATCATTAGAGAAGATGAACACTGATGTTATCATTTTCATCTAGAATCCTAAGGGCGATACATAAAATTGTGTTTGCCATTTCCTCTTAATCCAAAAAGAGCCACATGAGAAAGTTTAATGTCAAGTCTCCTTCTTTAGTAACCATTACATTATCCACAAGAAATTTGTTTCTGAAAGCTGAACAGTGAGAGTCACTTTTATTGAGGAAGTTTTGAAATGGTTGTTTCAGGGCATCCAGCATCCTTGGCCTTGATTTGATTGCACAGGGCTCTAAACAGTGAATATTGTTGCATGATAATAGGCCTGCGTGCTGTGTGATCCATATGCACCATTCTTGCCTCAGTATGTTATACATGTTTTTGGTTGGTTGTAATATTTCTCTTATCTGACACTTTCAGATTTCTTTTTTTACCTTTCGAAGAGAAAGCCACAAAATGTACAAACTTTTTGGAAATGTTGACACTAAAAAAATGTGGGACAGAGGTTCTAAAATCAGTTCCTAAAGATATCATAGGTAGTAGTTTTTAGAAACTATGAATGTTGCCAGGAGTGTGTTGTGGTCAGGATTATTTGAAGGCCAATAAATATCGTTTGTATATTTTGTTGTCTGGTATCATTCACCAAACTTCTTAGACATCCCTAATTTAACAAGTACTAAGAGTCAAAATTTTTTACAATTTATATTAAAATTTGTGCTTGTTGTATTAGTCAAGTAATTTTGAACGGAAACATATGTAATCTTACAAAATTATTGCTTTTTGCAGACTATAACTATGCTTATTGGTAAGAATAATTTTGCATATCATTTGCAGTATGATAAATCATTAAATTTAACCAAATGAAACCTTTACTTCAATAATTATAGTTGTAGAATTGTTTTAAGAATCCAGCATCTTTTCTTGGTTGATGTTAATATCTGCATGTTTATTTTCATTGTCTGTGTAACAACATATCTATTTGTCGTATTTAATATTAATTTTTGTGCCTCTAGCATATGTAAAGCAGCCTATCAATTACACGCAAACAACTTTAGCTCACAAGAGAGTTTTTTTTTTTTTTTTTTTTTTTTTTTTTTTTTTTTTTTTTAGAATGAGGCTCATCAATTGAGCAGTAAAGTTATTGAACAGTGGAAGTTTGAGCTGGGTTAAATTCTGGTGAATGGGCTGGCTGCTTGAGCATTTTCGGGGTTTCACCGTGTGTAATGTGGATATGAGCCAGTTTCTCTTAGAAGTATTCAATGAAGGCATCTTTCTTGTAAGGCAGCTAGCCCTTGTGTTCTTTACCATAAACTAACAACCAGCTAACATTTTAGAGTAATATTAAATTTGACATAATTTTCAATAGAAGGGTCCTTCATCAGAAACATATTTAATGGACTATTAGTCTTAATTTATTCTTGAGGAATGCAGTGCCCATGTGTTCAGCATTTTATCTAAACTGGGATATATCCTGTTTGGGTTTGAATAGTGTTTTGAATGCCAACAATTTTATGTTAGGTCTTCCAGAAAGTTATGTGGTTTTAATTAGTAATATAAATGAAGCAGTACAAAAAAAAAAAAAAAAAAAAAAAAAAAAAAATTTCATTGAATCAGATAAGCTGCAGTTTGTTCCATGGCTTTGCTATCATTTTGGCAGCTGGAAAATTCATTTTCCTCAAAGAACTTAAGTATATTCATAAGATTTATCAGGTGGTATTTGACAGTCTGCAAACAAGTGAACTCGAGACAGTTCAGAGAATTTTCAAGTGACCTGAAGAGATGAAAATCAGAGGAAAAAATGTCTGGTGAATATGGAGGAAGGTGAAAAAACATCCCAGCCATGCTCATTATGTCTTTAATATTCTTAATATTCTTCAAAATGCAAAGCTGAGCATTGCCATCATGGAAGACACATCCTTATGATGTAGCAGCTCTGAGTACTTTAGTTTCTTCTTTTAAAACTGTTATTTGGGAACAGTATTTCTATGAATTAGTCTAATTTGGTGGGAGGCGTTCATAGCACAGTACAAAGTACGAAATCCGGACGTTCATTATCCGGAATGATCTAAAATCCAGACCCTGAAACCACCACCAACGTTTTCTCATAGGCTTTACACATGCACATTTAATCCCCCCGCGCATAATAAAACATTGGAGTGTCCCGATTCTTAATTTCACTTCGACACTAAATAAAATACCTTGTTATTGAAGAAACAATCTTTTTAGCATAAATTTGTACGATTAGTAATTTGGCTCCGTTGCTGTGTATCTGCTTGGCATATATCTCAAACCGAAACATTTCATATAGACACATTGTTGATCTGACACCCACCTCGGGAATCATTATTTATTATACTTTCCTTTCATCACCGCATGTTTATCAAAACATGACGAATTGAGTAATGACTCATATAGCGATGCCTAAACAATTTTTTTATGTTAATAATTGAATAATAAAGGAGTGTGGTAACCTTTTATGTTAACATCACACTTGGCGATGATTACAGATTTAAAAGGTAAATGTGCTAAAAAATGTTGACGAGGAAGATTTTACCAAAAATTTATTTCCGTATGCAAAAAATAATTTTGTTCACGATACTCATAGACTCAAAGATTACATTTAGGGCTATTTGAATTAAGAATAACTGATTTTGTTATTCACATAAACCCAGAACCAGCACCAGGCCTCTTATGGTCACATCGAGTTGTAAAATTTAGGACCCACAGAGACTGCATCAGGCGGTAAGATATATAGCACCGGCCCTCAATAAGGCTAAGTATATGATATGGTGGGAATTTATTTATTCAGAACTCTGATAAACCTTAAGCATGTGCAAGAAATAGACATAAATATAATAAATAACTAAACTAATACCATTCAGGCTTAATTGTCTCAATGCGCAATAGAAGAAAGATAAAATTTAACAGAACAACTTGTTGTTAGTCGCCAAGCTCATGATGCATAGCCAAATATGCATAGTGAAGAATAGCTAAATTTGATGATAGCCACCAATAGCCACCAATTTTAAAGCCAAATATGTGTAGTGAAGAATAGCTAAATTTGATAATGATAGACACTAATTTAAAATTTTCGGATATCACAAAACAAAGGTGAAATTTTCCAATTAACGGATTTTGTAAAGAAATGTGGAGAAGCGGTAATAAATGAAGATGATATAAAAGAAGTTTTTGATTGTGATGACAATGCTTCTCAATCATCAGTGAATTGATGAATGGTGAAATCTGTAGTATGGTTTTAGATCCTAAAAATACCGCTATGTCTAGTGAAGAAAGTGACAGAGAAGTTACTGAAAACAAGAAATTTTCGATTGACAAGTTAGTCAGAATTCTTGAAAAAGCAGTTACAGGACTTCAACAATGTAACTAAACAAGAGATTATGTCTGTCTACAGAATTAAAGAGAAAGTATTAGCACTAAAAATGAAGCAACTTACATTGAAAGAAATGTTTAATAAGGTAAACAAATAAATATTAAGCTTTTTTTTTTTTTTTTTTTTTTTTTTTTTTGTAAATTTTGATACCCTTTAGATCATAATACTTCATTATTTCATAAGTCAAGATTTCATATGTTTAATTTTATAATTTCTGTATGCCATCTTGCTAGGTTTAAATTGATTATCTAATAACCGGAAAAATCCCAAATCTGGAATTGCCGAAGTCCCGGCGAGTCCAGATTTCAGACTTTATACTGTGTACAATTCCTTTGTACCCCCACTGCACATAAAACATTACATTTTGGGGATGCAGCTCCCTTTCGGTGTTATTAAAAAAGAGGTTCGTTCTTTTTTGTTATTGTGGCCCCCAAGATTTCAGTCGCAAATTAACTGAGATAGCTTTCCAAAATCTGGCTATGTATTCTTATACTTCACAGCGTAATCATATATTAGCACTGGCTGTGTGTTCTTATACCTTGCCAGGTCATAGTATCTTAGTGTTAATGCAGACTGCTGGTGTCTTTTGCGTTCCCCCCATTTTAGAGTCCTGTTGGTAGGAATAGGACTGCTTTTGATGCTGAAATTACCGGCCATACACATAGCCTTATCCCTACTCCAGTGTCACCTTGAACATTTTTCAAAGGTTGTCCTTCTCTGATTCTAAAGCTTCGAGCCATTTCTTCTTTTGAATCTTCAAGGTGTGTTGAAAGAATTGTGATAAAACATAAATGCCACTTTCTACATTAAGGTGGTAATTTGCTATCAGAAATTTCATTTCGTGCTAAGTTAATTAGGTGACAGCCAGAGGAATCATCTAGTAATCTTAAGCACTTATGGTTTTGTTTTATCCTGTGTTTAAGTAATGCAAGCTTTTTTTAAAGCTTTTCATTATATGTCAGTTTATCTGCTGTATTCATTTCCTTGTAAAATGTGATAACTCCTTATACAAATATATAGTATGGCTCTTGTAGATGTCATCCAGCTTGGTAGTATTTTCATTTTTGCACTTTCAAAACAAGTTTTAGTGTGTAATTTTATTAAAGCAGTTTGAATTATTCAGCAGTATTCATGAATCCTCAGAAAGTGGATAGCTTTTATTTTAATATTTTAAAAATACCATGTACATGTCAAGAGAATAAAAAAAAGTAAAATGGAAAGGACAACATGTAATAAAACAGCACGCTAAACTGTCTGAGCGGCCCGGGGTTTTGGGTCTGTCACAAAGACCTGCATTTAAAAGCCTTTTATTAGTTTAATTTGTATATTTACTTATTTTAGGGTTTATTTTCATAAACTTACATTTATAAAGATAAAATTTATATTGTTAAAGAAAGTAAGAAAGCAAAATATTCTAAATTATAAGTTAATATACACTAAGTGACAGAGAATCTCGTGGCCAGATAAAGCCGGTCATGTCGCTCAGAGGGTTAAGTTTGAGATAATAGCTGCAGCTGCAAGATGTTCATTTATTAGTAAGTTATTGCTGTGCCTTATGCTGCTAACCATAGCTCTCATTAGAAGTTAATTTGCTGGATTTTTTTAAGATTTTATAGTTTAATTTTTAATCTAATAAGTTTATTAATTATTCTTACTTATTCTGTGGTTTTCTGGAAATATTGACATTCATTATGATTATGCTCTATGTATCTGAATTGTTATAATCCTGAATGATAATGTATAAAATAATAGTGATTTTATTAATATATGTAAAACAAGGTAAACATTATAGTAATTGATCAGCTAACTGAAATTTTAAAGTGACACCCATATAAATTGTGTTTTCAAATCACTAAGCAGGAGTTACCTCACCTTTTCCTTACATCAGCCATTTTGAAGGAAAGGTTTTTCTTCATCGATCCACTTACATTTTTCTCTATAGTATACAGAATACAGCATAATCATAATACAAATCATTTCACACAAAGAACTTCAAGATAGTAACTATAGTAAGAATAGTAATAACAATTTTGAAAAAAAAAATGTGTACTAGATATATGTTCAATTATTATTTTTAGTTTTGCTCATGCAATCTTTCAGAAATAAAATCAGGTTCTAATTGCACAAAAGTTTGATTTTAATTAATGTGATGCTTTTAGTGATGCAGTTTTTTAAATATTTACCATTACTTAATTTTTTTTCAATTCCAATCTTGTATTCATTTTATTTTTCTGTGTACCCTTGTGTTCTTACACTTAGTGCATAAAAAATGTATATATTTAAAAAAATTCATAATTAAAAAATATATTAAATATATTTTAGTGTATGTTCCCTTATATAATTTCTTTCCTTACTTCATGATATAGCTTCATAGTAATTAATATTTTTTTAAATTTATAAATTAAAAAATACTTTTATCAGTAGGATTTTGATTATGCCGATCACTGCATATTTGGCTGTCAATCCCCACTTGACACATGGGGGGTCAATACAGACCACACTAGGAACCCCTGGTCTAGAGTATTGAGAAGTTTTATAAAGATTAAGTGAAATTTAAAAGCATTTGACTTTATTCTGCTAACCAGTGGTAGAATAACTACAACTTAAAATACTGGTATTTCATCCAGGGTGGGAGTAGGGAGAATCACTACCAACTGGAATATCTGCCTGGACGTTTACCTGTGTATAATGTAAATGGGGTCAATTTCCTTTCAGAATGTCATAAGCAGAAATATCTATTTTCTTTAGCATATAGCTTAGGCATGCTTTTCCTTTATTGACCAAATAATTTATCTCTCAATTGATTTTCTAAAAGTTGATTGTCATTGTTAAAAGCACAACTGCTGATTAAAATATATTTTTGATAAAGTGGTTATGCATTGCAATAACAGTTATAATTAAGACAGCTATAATTGTAACTAATAGGAGGAATCTTCAGTAATAGGAGACTATAGTAAGTTCTTTGTGTATATATTTTGGAAATTCAACAGTCTAATGATACGGGCAGTTAAAAATTTAGTTTTTGCTGTTTGAGAAGTTTATTTTAAATCTTAACTTCAGTTATGATTAGAATTTGAGAAATGTTTAATTTTTTGTCCTTTGATGGGTTTATCTAAATTATGGGTGTTTTTAATTATTCATATCCTCCTGAAAAATCACCAAAGCAACTGTTGTCGTCAACGAAGTATATTTTTATGGCAACCTAGGTATGCAGGCGAGTGCAGATACCTTCGAATTAGATGGTCATTATTTATTAGTATTTGTTTTTGCATTGAGTACATATTTTTTCTAACGAGAAATCTTAATTCGACTGTTTAGTTTACCTGTTGATGAAAAGGAAAGCTTTTCTTCAGAAATGTGGCATTTTAGCCAATAGTGGAGAAAGCAAAAATTGACAATCCATGATGTTGTACTTCTTAAACAAGCAAATTTTATGGATTGAAATCTGTGCACAATGCTGAATTTATGTAGTTCTGTTTTTCTTTTTCTTTCTTTCTTTTTTTTTTTTTTTTTTTTTTTTTTTTTTTGGTAAATGAAAAAATGCTGTATACATGATAACAGCTGCTTGAACAGTGCCAGATTTGTGCAATTCTCAGATTTTTAATCGGACCAATTTCCTTGTGGAAAACAACAGCTTAAAGAAATTATGTAAGGATTTCTTGGAAAAAAGCTGGTATATTTTACTGATATTTCTTCCTGTTTTTAATTTTGTTGATTATTTTATGTTTTATGGAATCCCTAGAGTAGTGCCATCTTCGAAATGGTGACCAAAGAAGCGATTCGAAGAAAGCAATTCAAAGAAGTGTGATCTGCTAGTATCTGGACAGGTGCTTCAGAGCAATGTAAATGAATTTGCCAGACATTTTTAAGAGAGTAGAAACAAGCAAATAACAGATTTAACCATTCACTGGCTGAATTACAATGTAGATCAAATTTAACCCTTTCAGGATGGGCGTCCGATATACGCATTCCCTAAGAACGTCTCTTACAGCCGGGCGTTCCATCCACGCATCGCTAGAGATTGCATTCAGAGGATGGCTGACCTTGAGTTTGATATATTCTGCTTGACTTTGGTATTTTACTCATCAGCTGTTGCGAGGGTGAGGGGAAAGCGTAAACAGACGTGAGCTCTTTAAATCGCTGTGTGCTAATGAAAACATTCGCGTGTCTGATTTATATCCAATTCCTTTTTTATTCTATTTTTTCCTTTACTATGTACGGTCTTTTAGGGTTAGTATGTGGAGTACTGTTACGTTTTGCATTGCCATCAGATATATTTCCGTTTCTTCTCTTTTTATTTCGGAAAGCCTCACCTCCAGTCTATTATGGCGGGAAGCCGCTATTTATCAGAGGAAGACACTCGTATGGTCAGTGAACCATTTATTAACGCAGATGAGAGTGCTGATTCATTTTCTAAAGAGTTATAAAGTGATACTTATTCTGAGAGTTAGAAAGTGATACTTCTCCGTGCTTCGAGATTTGCACACACTGATTTTACCACACTCGGTCTTCATTTTAAATTTTGTTACTTCTTACTGTAAATAGTCTTTATTGTGTTGTTTTATTAATTTTAAACTTTATTGATGCATTTTATCGATTAAAACTTTTTCAAATTACTGGAAAAACTTTTACAAATTACTTTTGAATTACTGGAATAATTTGAATAGTGCTTCCGAAAATTATTTTACAAGATAAAGAATTTTTTAGTATATTTTCATGTAAAATAAAGAAAAAAACGTTAAGTGCTAATTTTAATATATATAAGAGCTCAAGTAATAATCTAAAATGATACCAAAAATTGCGATGCTAGAAACGAAACTTTTTTTTTTTTTCTGATTTTTTTAAATAAAATTAGGCTTAGCAATGCAAAACCTCCGTCCTGTACGGTGACTGCCTTCGATTCCCTTCCGTCCCACACGAGAGTCTTAAACAAAGGTGCGCCATCGCTAAAAGGTTAATTATTACATCTCTCTTATTATTTTGGTAGAATGATAAGTTACAATTAGGTAACAGAATTTTCTGAATCCTGTGACTCTTGCATTGTTCAGTGCTTTTCAAGCTGTTGAGGTCACTTTGTGCCAAGGATAAAACTGCTGTGCTGCAGAGGTAATACTGACCTTTGGACAGGAATTTCCATTTAGCATGTACTTCCATCTAGTGAAAGAAAAGTTCAGCATAAAATACCCATACTTTCCATGAAATCTATCACCTTTAAGGAAGTAGGCTGATGTTGAGGTGCTTAACACTTGAACTTGTGTTATGGTATAAATACACGAAGCAGTTTTTTTTTTTAATCTTGTTTCACTTTGTCTTAAGAATAACCAGTTCCCATTTCTCTGTTAGGCCATTGTAACACTAAATATTTATCAGTTGGTTCAAGAAATATTTTGCAGAAATAAACTTGAATTGATTTAATCTTCCTAAACATTAGATCAAGGTTGTTAAATATTATGATTTCTGAGCTCAAAAAAAGCTAAATTCAGACATGATACTTTTATCTAATAATAAACTATTTTTTTTACCTCGCCCAATTGTAACTGGTGGCGATGTTTGTTAGAATTTGTGGTATTTTAATAGTCAGTTTAATAGATGTTTCCAGTCATTTTTAGATGACATTGATTCAGTATCATGATTTCATATAATATCACTGACTTTCTATAATCATTAACTCGTAAGATATGAGAGTTTTTAATATAGATATTTATGTAATTTTTAATTTTTTTAAGGTTATTTAAAGTATATCTGTTCTAATTTATTTTCACTTATACTTCACTTTCATAAGAAACTACTAAAGTGAGTAAATTGAAATAGTAACACTAACAGTAAGTAAATTGAAATGGTAAGACTAAGTGTACTTTTTGAGTGATATTTTTTCAATTCATTAATTTTATTTTTAGGTTAATTATTTGCAAGAAAAAACCATTTTTACTGTCCCACAAGTTATGGCCATGATGCTTACCAAATTAAAAGAGATTTCAGAAGGCAATTTAAGAATTAAAGTTCAAGATTGTGTTATATCAGTAAGTGTATTTATAATTTGATTTTTCTTATAACAGCTTGATTAAATTTTAAGTCTTTAGAATGTGTAAAACAATTTGATAATTTTTTGGAGTTACTTGTCTATAAGCTAGAATTTACTTATATAAATACATTAAGTTTGTGTACTTTATGTATTTTTTAAATTATATGAAGTTAGTAATACATTGTTAATTTGGTAAAAATGTGTTGATAAAAGCAGCATGAATTTTAATGTGTTTTTTGTTTGATACTGTCAGGACGTAAAACTGAAATTACAACACACTGAACTGCTTAATGGAAATAATGTTGGGAAATCTGAAGTGAAGATCAGTAGTGAAATATAAAATGAGATGGCGGTCTTAATGTTATCTGGAGTGGGCTGTTAGTAATTTTGTGGACATCTATGAAAGAAGTTAACATTTGCAAATTTTAGTTGTTTTTGAAGGTTAGTATGTTATTTAAAGTAAACTAAAGTACACTAGATAGAACCTGTGTACAAGCAGATGGATTTCAAGAAAGGGCAGAACAGGAAATTGGCGTTTCGTGAAGTTATTAGCCCTCTGAGCCCAGATAAAGCCAGTCATGCTGCTAGGAGGGTTTAACTAGCTAGATATCTCGTGTTATAGTTAAACTGAGAATATTGGTGAGCTAAAAATGTAATGAGATAGTCAGGCAAGGATAGTGATTTCATCCAAAGGTCTGTTCAGAGATGTTTTCAGAACATATATTCAGAGATGTGATGTTAGAATGCGGAGCATGGATGTTAATAAACTAAGCCATATGCTAATTATCTTATTTGATAAGATGTCCTAATTGTAATTTTGAGATTCGTGAGCTTTATTGCCATAGTGGGCAATAAAATAACATGTGGAGCATTTCTTACTAGTATTATTGTAACAAATTTCTGTACTTTAGAAATTTTATGATTTGTTTATTACCTTTATATCCTCTGACACAGAACATAATCTGGGAAATCCTATGCTAGCTGGTTTGCTTTAGTATGTACTAATGCTGTACATAAAATTTAGGAATATCATACTAAATTTGGTGGTGCCTTTTATTTTACTTAGTATATTTTAGGTAAGTTGTATTGAAAGATAAATGCTGGATTATACTGAAAGTGTTTAGAGAATAATTTGATCCAGTTAATATTATTCTAATGTGGTGCAAGTAATTTCACTGCCTTATTGAAATTACTTCATTATTTCACAGATTTTGCATTCTGCACATGGAAATAAAGTCATTAAATTGCTTATGCTTAATGTAGATTAGTTTTTGCTTATTAATTACGTAAGTTTACACTGAAGCAAACTGTTGCCATAGTTCGTTTGCATTTATAATTTTTTTTACTGTGCTCAATCTAATCTGTGTTATTGTTTTAATCATTTCCTTTCTGTATTATACTTTTAATCCTTATTTAGCATTGATTATGCATGAAATTATCATTTGAAGCATCTTATAAAAAGGTGATTCTCAAAATCACTTTTTTTTTTTTTTACATCTTGAATTTTTGCCTTGTTTTATTAAAAAGCCAGTACTTTTCCGTTTTGCCGGCACAAACGATAAAGTTGCCAATAATGGTGCAACTGATGGCAAACAGAATATCTTTGCTGGTAACCTTTTTACGCTTCATTTTCAAAACAAGTCGCAGCCTAGATTGATTGTTTCTTTCAATACTGGCATACAATTACATAGAATGTTTACAAGATAGTTAAATTTTGTGCCCTAAGACCATTCGCGGTAATCAAGTCAATTAGGATGCAGTCATACCACTCACTCGAAGGCGAAAATACAGAAAAGGCAAAATTAAGGGTTAACTTCATCAATTCTAACGAGAATGCACTGCGGTTTTACATAAATTCTGAGTAAGCTATTCGTACTTATTGATATAATTCTCACATTTAAACTTGTATTCCAAATTAAGATTTAACTTGAAATTAATGTAGTTAATTACTGAGAGAATTTAACTTGAAATTAATGTAGTTATTTTTGTAGCGTAGTGTACGTGAGATGAGATCACTTAAGGTCACGTGATACGAACCAGCAAATCGTAATGTTTTTTTACAAATTTATTGTCTTTTCACAAAATTTTAAATCATATTAAAATGTTTATGCCTTCAAACTAAAAAATCTTAGAACTAACATTTTTTTATGTGTATAAGTCTGCTTGGCGAGATTTGCTCCAGTGAAACGGAAAAGTACCAAAAAGCCTTGTTAACTATTTCATAGTGACAAAAAGAACTCTTGCATGAGCTGCTGTAAAGGGGTGAACAAATACTGACTGAAAATGAGTCTTTCTAACCATTGCTAGTAGATGATAATAACTGAATAAATGCATGCATTCAACTCTGCACGTGTCTATTAGTTAATTCTTTTGTTTCCATTCTGAGAATCAATCATCTAGTGACTAAAAAAGAACGATATTTTAAAGGAAAAGAGCCAATACATATTTTTATTTTTTCAGAGTAGCATTTTTATTTGTTCATCAGTAGCTTTTTTTTTTTTTTTTTTTTATCGATGTGTGTTTTTAGATGAACAGATAACATATACTTACAGTTGAGTTGAAAGTTCACAGACTTCGTTTGCCAGTAAAATTTTTTCTACCTTTGTCGACATAGATGTAAGAATTTGAATATATTAAAAATAGATTCATAGCATTAAAACTTAAGCATAAACAATTACAGATTATCACTTGCTAAACTTAATTTAAAGATTAACTTTAGCAAGTGATAATCTGTAATTGTCGTCATCGAAACTGAAATTGCTTTTCTTTTTGTAATGTATTACCTATTTTACGTTTGACAACAATTTCCATTTATTTTTGTAAACTTTTCTTTACTGAAAAATTCTTTGCATTTAAAAAGTTTTTTTTTCTGATCTCGTCATCAATTCATATATTAATATTTTACTATTTTAGGTTCCCATATACTACACAGATGTAGAAAGAAGAGCAATTCTTGATTCTGCAGAAATAGCAGGCCTTAATGTTCTCAAGCTGATGAATGAGCCTACTGCTGGTATGGTTGGTGTAATTTCTTTTGCAGTCTGAGGATTTAATCATTTAAAGATACATTATTATGTTTTAATGTTATTTATTGCACTTTTTATATAAAGTATGCATACAATGTGTAATTTTTAAATGCAAAGTACCTGCAAGAATTTTGATGGCTGTTTTATAAATTTACTATTTGACTTGCCATTCTTCTGCATAGCAGAAGGGAGAATTGAAATAAGCACTTAGTGAATTCATATTAAATTATTTCTGTAGCTGAGAATTGTTATGCAGTTGAAATTTAATTCAATTCTCCATCCTTACCTAATTAAGCAATGTGGTAATGTTCATATGCATAAATTAAGGAAGAAAAATTTGGTGACTTCTACTATGGTTGCATTAATATGCAAGGATCCATTTCCCCTTTTTGTTACTTTAACTGTTGGAAGTTTGAAAAGTTGTTTTGGTTTTGAAATTGAGAATGATCTGTATCTTGGATTCAATATCAAAGCTGTAATTTAACTGATTTTTTATAATGTATTTGAACAAAAGTATCAGTGTATTTTATTTATTTTAGCTTTGTTTTATCTAAAAAGCAACTTAATAATTTTATTAGTACAATAGAGTTTTATTAATTTGCAATACAGATTACAAGTGTGTTTAAATTTTGTATACATTTTCTTCATTTTAAACTTTATCTTAAATTTGAATTATTTGCTCAAAAATAACCAACTAAAGCATGTTAGTAACTGAGGAATTGTTACAAGTTAATCACCAAAGCCATCTTCCTGGATGTTGACCAAACTGTGTCTGGCTGGAGGGCCTTTTGCACAAATTAATAATCCTGTTTCCCAGACTACATCACAAACATCACTTCGTGATTCATGTTCACAAAACACTTTCCACCCCCAGATCTAATAGGGTGGTGTTACACAGAGGTATTTGACCCTATTTTATTAAATATCTACGTGAACGACAACATCCTTGCAATTTACACCACCCTTGCAATACACCACCTTGCAATTTACAGAAACAAAACTGCAATCTTGCTCAAAATGCATCTTTTGGTTCAGTATGTATTACAGATCCACATTCACTCACTGGAGTTCTGGCAGAGCACCTGGAAAATGAAAGTCAGCATACAAAAGTCAGATGCTACCTTAATTCATGAGGAAAAGAAACATTGATCTTAACACGTTGAGTGCGGCCCTGGGGACCGGCACTGGAACTTTCGTTTGGCTGGCGTCGGCCCTCTGGGCCGACAGTATTAAAGTTCAAAAATAAATATAGTCTCAATGAAAGGTGATCAAATTTAGTTTTAATGAAATGTACTGAAACATTTAAAAAAAAAAATATGCCTTTACGGCTTAGCTCGCTGCCTGCTGAACGGAAAGGACAGCAAATTCAGCACTGCTCAACGTGTTAACCAACATGTGCATATGTACTCCAGTACCCTTGAGGTCTTAATTACTGGTTCAGGTGGTCCCCTCACATTACACAGATCATAGCCAAGTTCCAAGAGCATAAACTTACACTTGCCTCTTAAGTTGCTTGGAACAGCAATTCTTTCTACTTATAATATGATTCTTATTTGCAAGACTATGTTGTGTCCCATACTCTCATATGCCTGTCCTGTCTGGGGCTGTGCCTGCAAAATTGCATTAAAAAACTGCTCTTGATTCAAACCATAGTACTGTTTGAGCCAGTGGGTTTTTGATGATTAATTAGAAACTCAGCAATTCAATGTGAACTTAAAATTCTGGAAATTCATCCCTACATGGCTAGGCTAGCGTAGTGTTCTTTCCAGAAAATTTTCCTCCTGGAAGGATAGTTGGGCCATAATTGTTCATTAAACAGTCCTGATTCATACTTGCATATGGTTTTTGTGACAGGGTTTGTAGCGATCCTTACAAGTGAATTTCAAATATAAGTCCTTATATTTGAAAATAAATTATAAAGGCCATTATAGGTGTTTGCTTTTTCTCTAAAGCACTTAATTTTTGTTTTTAGTGCTTTTTTTTAAACAAACGCACATTTTTTCACTACCAGCCGAAACTATAAACAACATTTCTTCCTTATATGGAAATTCATATGGTGAATCATACTTCTGGCGCCCCTTTCTGTGCATAAACGTAACCTTTGGTGCGTGCATGTAGACAGGTGCATGTCGTTTTTTGGTCAAAGAATTGCGAAAGCAGTAGAAAATTCCAGTACATTCCATATTTTTCCTCCCAAGATTACACACGTTTGAATTTCTATCAAGATTTTAATAATTTGCAATCTCGTTCTGCATGGTCTGTTCATATTTGTGTTTATTAGGATCATTATACCTATATTATGAGCGTATGTATGAATATTTATAATAATATATTTGCAGTAACTGCTGAAGTAACTTCAAAAATGAGTAAGTGTGTTTTAACACAGATTAACTTTCTAAGGAATAATATTCGGAATGTCTTAAATAAAGTGAATGTAATTGAACAGTCAAAAAATAATTTCCCCCCCCCCTCCCGGCCAATGCATTATACAGTATGGAAGTTAGGGGGGTCCTCCTCTTTCTCCGCAAAATCTCAAACATCGAAACCGTTGCAGTTTGCAGCAAAGCGAGTGATGGAAATTTATTTTCTCACTTTCCAATCTGGATTGAATAGGACTGAAAATTCTGCGGTCTACCAACCCAAGCGAAGAATGATTCTATTGCGGAAATTTAATGCAGTTTGTTCAAAATTAGGGAAAAAGTGCAGAATCACCCACTGTTTTGCGTGTTTCTGAAAATTGGCAACTTGAAAACAAGTCAAAAATTGCACAAACTCAATATCCATGTACACATTGACCCATTTTCACTTGAAAAAAATCAGAGAATTGCACAAAATTGGCCCTTTACTTTGTACACACCATATAAGCGGGGAATTCTGCACTTTACCGAAAATTAGAATGAAAAAACCTAGATTGGCAAGTCTCCTTTTTCTTTATTTATTCTCTGACTTCCAGCAGCTGTTGATTCCGTTTGCATAATATCGTGTGTGGAAGATTTAAGGTGCATGTATTGCGCAATAACATTTGTGATATTTTGCAGAGATAAAAGAGTTTTACTGTGCTTGCTAAGCAGATTATTTTTCAGTTCTGTTGGGCTATTTTTATATGATGCACACTTCGAAATGTCAAAAGCGTTATTTAGCTGAAAAATCTAAAGAACTGCTACATCTACCCCCTCCTCTTTTTCCAGTTACGCTCAATGACATTATGAATCGTGACTTTTTGTAGCTTTCAAATGTGTGAGCATTTCACAATTTAACCCTTTGAGTGGCATCCGGTCATGAGATTTTTTGTCACTTGATAAATATTAGCTTATAACTTAAGATATTTTTGCTTTCTTACTTTCTTTAATAATGTAAATTTAGTCTTAATGAATGTAAGCTTATGAAAATGGAGGCTAAAATAAGTAAATATATAAATGTAGCTAATAAATGCTGCATAAATACAGGCTTTCATGACAGATCCCAAAAACCCGTGCTGCTCAGAGTATTACCATGCTGGATATGCAAAGTTTTATCACAGTCTGCTGTTTCAGAAGTGTTAGTCATTGTCCTTTTTTTCAAAGTCCGACAGTAGTGGCTGATTTTGGTGTAGATATAGCTTGAATTCTGGATTTTTTATTATTCTCAAATCAATTTCCATATTTTTCACTGATCATCTTTCTCAAATTTTATTTGTTTTGTTGTAAATCGTTTGGATTTTAATGATTAGATTGGCTCTTTGTCTTGACACGTGATACAAACATTCGCATATCTAATATCACTTCGAATCCTTTTATATTCCTTTTCTGCTGCTATGCAGGATCTTTTAAAGTTCTTGTATGGGGTTCTGTTATGCTTTGTGTTGCTTTTATAGCTCATTTTCCCCCTACTTTTTGTTTTGGAAAGCCTTGACTTCAGTTTATCATAGCAGCATTTTTTATCACGGGAAGGATGTATTCTCATGGCAAATGAGTAAATTAGTTACATGGATGAGAAAGATAATTCATTTTTTGAAAGATCAGAGAGTGCTCTTTCTAATGATCCCAATATGGACATTTTCTCGGAGACTGGGCTCGCTGAGTGCCTGCCTATCACTTCCCATCAAAGAGTTTAATAATGTGTTTCGTCATTTAAAACTTTGGAATAAATTGCATAGATCTTTCGAAAATTATTTCTCAAAAGTAAGCAATTTTTCTACATATAATCATGTAAAAGTAAAGGGAAAGGATAATGCTAATTTTATTATGTATGATAGCATAAGCAAAAATCTAAAATGATATGAAAAATTATGATGTTGGGATTTGAACAATTTTTTCTAAAGTTAGGCTTAGCAACACTTTTGACTCCCATTTGTCCCAAGGGAATGTCTTAAAGGCACGTTGTCTCAAAAGGGTTAACTAGCTTCCATGGATGCGATGTTGAGAGTTCATTTAATTATATGGCTGATATGATGGAACATGAACAGTTGACTGTAGTTCTTTATACTCTGTGAACCATTCATTCTTTCTAGAAGTTGATATCTCCAACATGTGCTAATATGCATACTTCAAGTTCTTCTCTAATACCTATAAACGCTAGAGCTAAGAGCTATTAGATCCAGAGCTAAGAGGTCAAACCAGTACAATATTAGCTTTTGAAAAATTATCATCTTTTATGTTCCATATTTTTAGTGATAATGAAAACTCAAAAGTAGAAGCTGAAATAAGGTTATACCAGAGTGATATTGATATCACCAAAGAAATGCTCTACGCATCTGATGAAAGTGGAAATCAAGTCAAATGTACAATTGATAAATATTGGTCTAAAGTTTTTAATTTAAAAGATGATTTCACAAATGATTATAAGTATCCTACATTGGCTAAATTGGTCAAAGCCTGCCTTAGCTGCTTCCATGGCCCATTAGTGGAAAGTGCATTCAACTTAATGGATACACTTGTCACTGACTATAGAACCTCTCTTAAGATTGATTCCCTAGATGCAGTGCGGACTATTAAATATGATTTAATGGCTTTTAAAGAAACCTCATGTGAAAAATATGGCTAAAAAAATCCAATGACTGATCCAATTCACAAAGATCTCTTACTGAATATAAACAGAAGTTGGAAAACATATCAAGAGGACTTAAAAACATGTATTTCAGATGAGTCACCTATAAAAGTCTCTGAAAAACCTTCTACATTAGCAGGAAAGCAAAATGCTTCTACCTCTGCATGTGCAGTTCTCAAGGAAATTTCAACTGTAAATGAGGAAAATAAAAGTCAACTTTCCTGCAATTATGAAGTTCACTACAAAAGTAAGACAAGCCCACAAACATCAGAAAATTAAAAAAAAAAAAAAAGCAGCAGAAATTAAATAATTTTTTTTAAAGAATTAATTCAGGTAATTTAAGATATTTACATAAAATGTAGTAGTTTATATGTTTGAAAATTTATGGTTATTAATTTTGCAAAAAAAAGTAATTCATTGAACTTTTATAATTAGGTCATTCAATACTTCATAATTGTAATTTTTCATTTCTCTCCCCCCCTTCTCGAAACTCCAAAATGTCGGTATTAAGTCCGTAAAAGTTTCAGGGGATTTTTTGGGGTCCCACAAACACCCCTGTTAATCTGAATTTACAATTAATGCATTAATCTGAATTTTTTGAGATCCTGCTTTATTTTTACTCCATGATGAGTTTCAAGATTTTTGAAATGGGATCTCAATCATCTTGCAATTGTTAAGACTTCTTGATTTGTGGAGGGCAAGATCCCCAACTGATCAAAACTGATTGGGGGTTTGACTTGGAGAATGCATGCAGAATAGTATTTGCTATACATGTGTAATGTTTGTATTGGATGGTGATCATAATGATGTGGCTTCATCATATTTGCCTCTGAGAAATATTTGGAGTTTTGTTTCCTGTGAAGTTTGTATTTTGTAATTGTTACATTTTTCAGTTTTCTCAACTTAATAATTGTGTTTAAAATTTAATCATTTTGAAAACCTTTCAATCTTTTACAGTTGCACTTGCATATGGTTTCTATAGACAAGATCTGCCAGAAGATAAGCCCAAAAATGTGGTATTTGTAGATCTAGGCAACTCTGCTCTCCAAGTCACTGCTTGTGCTTTCACAAAAGGAAAGCTTAAGGTTTGTAAACTTTAATGCATATTGAATCTGTAGCAAAAAATGAGGATTTTAATTTTTTTTCACATTGAAAACTTCTTTTTATTTGCAGCTTTTATGTGTTATTTTGAATTCACTTGTAGTTATGTTTAAAAACATAATTTGCTCTTTCATCTGTGTTGGTATGATTGTGTAATGAAATTAAAAATTTGGTGTTTATCGACAATTTCTTGTTAATATTTAAAGGAGTTGATTAGGTTAATTAATGTGGAAAGTTTGTAAACTGTTAGACAGTCTCCCCCTCCAAGCTGTGGTGAATTATCTTGTTCTTGCATATAATGTGATTTTTATTTAGTGGATTAAGAAAACCTGCAAACGTTATTTTTTTATATTAAGATTTTACCCTGTTATACTTAGAGGCATTAATTGGATATTGAAAAACATGTATAACAGTAATGCTGCTTTTTAATTGCCATAACTACTTTTTGTTATTGAGGTGGTATTTATATTATGTGTTTTGCTTGTACTCATAATTTCATAAAATTAAAAGAGCTATTCATTGTGTCTTTATGCTCATTAATTTTCACGTTACTCCAGGCCATTCAGTTCCATAATTTGTTATAATTAAATCAAAACAATAGAAAAAGCTAAATTATTGTTGCAGACTTTTTAAGCAAATTTTCTGAAAAACTTCATTTGTATGAGAAAAACTTCATGTATCTGTATAAATTTTCTCTTTAAAAAACAAGGAAAACTTCCATTTTTAACTTTTTGCTGAAATTCAAAATTTTTGATTTAAGATTAATTTCTCCAAAAAATATTTTTTCAGCATAGCTTCTGTGTGTGAATCATAGTAGATCATAGTGTTGAAGGAAAGCAGTGAAGCTATGCTGAATTATTTTGTGTGCATGTACTTCACAGAATTTTCTGTGAGATAAATTAGTTTTGTCAGCTGTATTTATGTAGAAATCTGGAGGTTTTTTTTTATGCTTTTTCGGTTTCATATATATTTTGTCCAATGTTCATTTCTCAGAATAATGTGGAAGATGTTAAGAGTCATTAAGGACTAGAATTTTTTAAAACTTTTTTATGAATAAAACCCTGAGCTTTTTACATGATGCTTTATAAATAAAATGTCCGATTAACAAAAAAGGGTTTTACATTTTAGTTACATACTTTTGTATACAAAATTTGTAAAAATATTAAAAGATGAAAGGCAGAAACCAAAGTTTGTGTTTTTTGGCAAGTAACTCTATACTGCATAAAACCACAGATTAGTAATTTTGTAGCTATCTCTGCTAATGTTAATTTGGTAAATTCAAGAAAATGAAGCCTGTTTTCACCTTTTTGTGCATTTTTATTTGACATGGTCTTTTTTAACTAAAATGAAAATTGTATTTGCTTTTTTTTTACTATCTTTCTTGTTTATGGAAAGTAATAGTGTTATGTTATAAGTATCTTCCAAGTGCTCTGTGAAAGTACAATATATTAAATTCTGTATGTTAGCAGTTTACGTACCTAAACTGTCACTTATGTTTTTATTTATTTGTTTACAGATTTTGGGGAGTACATGGAATCGTACTCTTGGTGGACGAGATTTTGATAATGTATTAGTAAAACATTTTGTTAATGATTTCAATGACCGTTACAATCTAGATATCATGACTAACAAGAGAGCTGTAATGAGGCTGATGCAAGAATGTGAGAAACTGAAAAAGCAAATGAGTGCAAACTCTTTAGAGCTACCAATAAACATTGAGTGTTTTATGGATGATAAAGATGTCTCAGGAAGAATGAAACGGTGAGTAAAAAAAATTACCGGAAATATGCACATCTTAGTTTTTGACAAACTGGCTTATATATTTTGAGATGAAAATTTCAAGTGCTTTTCTCAAAAGTATAATAAAATAGTTTCGAGTCGTAGAGAAAGTAGTATATATATATATATTTTGGAGCAGGAAGCATGAAAATAAGCTATGCTTTAATCAGCATTTGAAATATGGATCTTCAATTTCCATCTAAATATGTTTTTGCTTACATCATGAGATCACAGATGGAGGATGTGTGATAATTCCTTTTATTTTACTCCATTTAAAGGGCTGCTAAAGAGAAGTAGGATTATGAAGTCTAGGTAACAAAGTTCATGTGGTGATGAGTCATCAGTCATTATATTTTACTTGGATGCCACTGTATGAGCATCAGATTTCCCCTTGGAGTAGTAGATATGACAAATCAGGTATGCTCTTGCCTAGATCACAAATCATCTAAAACTAGCTGCATGTGCCAACATTTGCACCATTGACAGCCCTTTTGTGGGACAAGATGGATGAATTTCACGTAAAATTAATTTCTAGATACATAAATGTTGTCATTTTGAAAATACAGTAATTTCTATGAATACATTCATGTCCTTGTGCACTGGCCTGGGAAACAAAAATACTAATGTCAGAATTCACTGGAAATTGCTAAAATCTGCTTAGATTTTTAATATTTTCGTTTTTAGTTGTAAGCGGTCCGGTTTTAAAGCCCTTTCAGGTAATGAGTTATTTAAAAAATTCATCATTAGTCATCTGAAACTGGAGTTAATGTGAGATAATCATTTTAATAATGTTGAGAATTGCATCTAAGTTTATATATTATGAGGTATTACCAAGAAGAAAACTTATGTTCCAATTCCATTTTGTTCAGTTGTGTTTGTTATTTGTCTACCTATTTAACCTTCAACCAACAAAGGATTTGGCTCCCAAATTTCTCCAAACTGCCATGATTGGAAGATATTTTCATATTTAAAATGCCCTTTGTTCTTTATAACCTGGATTCTTTTTCATTTGATTTAGTGCCTTAATTTTTTGAACATTTCAAGATATCTAAATAAGTGCTAAAAAATACTTTAACATACATATACGTGACTCGGTCAGCTAAATGGTTAATAAGTGGAATAGCCATGCTTAGATAGTGGACAATAATTAGGTATCCTTGGCATAACATGGGCATTAGCAATAGGAATTAGCCATTGGCACTTATTACCTGCAAAGTTACCTTTCTGTTCAGCAGCTATTGAGATGTATTTCTGGAGAGCCAGCCAGTAAATTTCTAATGCACTCAATTTTCATTATCATTGCATTTACTAAATTTTTAGTCTCGCGTGTGATCCATTAACTTTATTACAGTAAGTTACTGTTGTATACTCAAGTCAACAAGTGATTCAGCAGCGCTCTGTGGAGCTCTTTGGGCAGGTAATTGAATAGTGTTTGGTGAGATGAAGGTTAGGTATTGCTTCTACACAGGTAGTATACTGAAGTTACTCATGCTTCTGTAATCATAAATGATACTAAACATAACAAAAATGACATTCTGTAAAAAGATATTTCATATGCATTCCATAAGAAGTGGTCAGACTTATGGCAGACTTTTAATAAAACTTTTACTTACACGATGCATCTACTCGAAAGAAATAAGTTACAATTGTGTCACTGTAACAGCTTAGCTGTGTTTTGCTGAATAGTCTTGTGGAGGCTATTAACCCAAACACCTTTTTAATTGTGTTCAACTGATGAAATAAAATTAATATATTAAAATAGGTATGTGTATTTAAAAGTTATTTCATGAATGAAATGTTAATGATTTTTTTTAATAGGGAAGATTTTGAAAATCTTGCTTCTGACCTCCTACTTAATATTGAAAACACAATGAAAAGGCTTCTTCGTGATGCACGTAAGTTAATATGGGCTTTTAATAAGTGCATGAAAATTCTTTAGTTTACTGGGCATTGCTTGATTTAAAAAACTGTAAAAAATTTCTTAGACCTGAAACCGGATGATATCGATTCAGTTCAAATTGTGGGTGGCTCAACAAGGCTTCCTGCTGTTAAGCAATTAGTCCAAAAGGTTTTCGGTAAAGAACCAAGCACAACTTTAAATCAAGATGAAGCTGTTGCAAGAGGCTGTGCTTTACAGGTAATTGTAAAATGAACTAACTCATAGTTTAGTTTAAATCTCACAGATAAGTTACACGCACTTAATATGTTGATGATTGGTATGTGTTTTATTTCTTTCTGTTAAAAATGTAGTGTTTTCATTCCATAGAATTCTCTCATGGTATAAGCTGAAGGTTATCTTTAAAATATGTTATCAGAAAATCATTTCTTCTTGTTAGCATGCTGTAATTTTGCAAATAATCTGCTTGCTCTTCTGTTTTGGTCAGGTACCAAATTTAATTTTTTCCCCCCAAAATATCGGGAGAAAACATAAATAGCAGTTAAACACTGTCTTATTGAGAATTAATGAGCTAACTTAAAATGAAGGTTAAGATCTTACAATTGTATTGTGATGTCACACTCATTCACTATTGGCAATAAATCACTGTGGCAGTCATTGAGTTGTGCTCATGCTGGCTTTACATGTCTGATTTGCTGAATTTTTTTTTTAAAGAAGGAATATTCTAAAATTTTAATAATGCCAGTTACGTGAGCTTCATTGCCAAAGTAGTCAGTTCTCTTACTGTGATACTAAAGCAAAAATTGATAAATATGTTCATATAAATAATATAATATACATTTTAACAGATTTTTCCCCAAGAAGATATGTATGTAAGACAAATATTGCTTGTGAGTATCTGATTACCATTTGTATCTAACAGGTGGATGCTGTTATGTCTGTCTCAGTGTTGTAAATTGCATGTTGAAAGTCATTAACTTTGATTGTTTAGATTATCGTTTCTCAACCTTCTTTGGTTCACCACTTATTTTTCAAAACTTTTTTTTCTTTTCTGTAACATGTGCCAAATAATTTTCTGTGAAAAGTTCAGTACACTAACCTGATGCTTTTAAGGGGGTACTGAAGTCATCAGCTCTCTTCAAAAGTAAACTTTTTCTAAAATAAGAAATGTATCTTTCAGGCTACTTATTTCATTAAGCAAACAGTGACTTAACATATCTTGTGTATAACTTTGGAAACTTCGATTGGCAGCTTTAAAAATAAAACTTCTTTTTGACAGTACTTATGTTGAAAACAAGGTACTGTTGAGCGAGATAAGAACACCATATTTAATATAAGGCTGGCCAGTAGTTAGTGTTGGTGTATATACCTTTCTATAGAAAATTGGCACATCGAATGCTGTAAGGGAAAAGGTACTTTTTAATGCGGCACCTTTTTCCTTTTAGCACTGATCAAGAAATTACTTTTTATTTTCCATAGCAACAAGAACTCATGGATGATAAGTAATATTTTTACTGATTTTTTTTTAAATGCATCAAAAGGTAAAATGTACTTTATAGCTTTCATATTAGGTAATTGCAAGACGTATCTCCAATATGATTCTGAAAAACAGTATTATCTCTTCCTACAAATACAACTTCTATAATTCAGCTTTTGGATAAAGATATTCTAAAAACTTGTCAAATGTTATTAAGGAAAAGATATATTCAGCAATTGATAAGTATAACCAAATCTTGAAAAAAAAATATGCAATTAAGAGATAACTAAATTGATGATTTTGCTAGAGGCCCAATGCATGGGGGGGGCAATCTTTCAAAACACCATTCAGAATTCTTTAAAAAGTGTTTGTTTTGCTTGGAAGAAGCTCCAGAGGAAATAAAATGGCAGCTAATACATGGGACATTGGTGAGGGAAGTCAAGAAGATTTAATTTTTAAAATGTGATGCAACTGGTGATAATAATAAAAAAATTGAATACAGTGGAACCTCGAGATACGAGTTTAATTTGTTCCAGCATTGGGCTGGTATAGCGAATTTCTCGAATCTAGAAACAAACTTCCCCATTGAAAGTTTTGGAAATCCAGTTAATCCTTTTCGCACCTGCAAAAATATCATAATCATTAAAAATCAATTTTTCTAATAAATAACACTGGTAAATAATATAACCATAGTTCACATTTATGATAGCTTCCGACTCCGACCTTTTAAATGCTTCTCATTAATCCACACCAGCAACTCTCATCTTCTAGATTTGGGACAATGCTTGGAAGTAACGGCTACATCAAGTTGCTTAATTTCTTCCTGCTTCTTCAGAATAGTGCAAATCGTCGATGTCAAAAGGGCGCAAGTCTTTGTCAATTCCATCGCTCTTGCACCGTGCTTTTTTATCTATGGTTTCTTTCTTAATTTCAACGGCCGTGCCTTCATCATTTTTCTTTGCAGCATTATCTGAGGCAACAATCTTCTTGGGAGACATGAAATAATTATTTTAGTGTTAAATGTAATAAACATTTGACACACAAGCATGCAAACATGTAGATCAAAGGACACCGAGTGATCTGACGAGGGGATTCCCCGAGTCGAGAATCAGGAAATGGTGCCACACATACCAGCAGCCTGGCTCATTGCTCGTTACTTGAGTCAATGTTCATATAAAGGGTGCTCATATCTTGAGGTTCCCCTGTATAGTATTAAAAACTACTATTTAAAAGGTTCCCGAAACTAACAGCGAAAATGATATCGCACCAACCTTAACACGTTGAGCGCTACGTCGGCCATCTGTGGCTGACACCAGACTTTCCGTTTAGGCCGCGTCAGCCATCTCTGGCTGACACTAGACTTTCTGTTCAGGCCGCGTCGATCGCCGCTGGCTCACAGCGTGTAACATGATATATAAGTATAAAATTTACACTGTTTTATGGAATTACAGAAAATTTATTTAAAATTTACTTAGTTTTGATTTATTACAGGACTAATGGATTTCACTGAAACATGGTAAACATAAAAATGTAACGTGTTGAATGAATGTCTATAGGAATCATGTTCCAAACGTAAACTATCTTCTACTGCGATAACAATCACCGGCCCTACAATACCAGCGCTTTTAAGCAGCGTGTTGCCTTAATGTGATTGCCTAAGAAATATGCATGGCGCTCAATGTGTTAATCAGATTTAGAAAAGCACTGCAAATTATAATATATTCTCTGCAAGCAAAAGAGCTACCAGTAATTTTACAAACATGAGAATGCAATTGAGGAACTGTTAATGAATAAGGCAAATAAATGTGGATCAGCAGATTGCTAAAATTCAAGATTTTATCAAATACATATGTCTAATAAATTAAATTTCAGTAGGGCAAAAACAGTTTAATTTTAACCTTAACTTTTAATTACTTTAGGTATTAATTACTAGATTAATCTTAATAGGTACATTTAAAACTATCTTATATTGCTGTTCAAGGATTGTCATCTGTTAAACTCAGCTGCTTAATAAATTCAAATATATTTGAAATAAAAATAATTTTAATAAGCAGGAGGTACTGTGTGTAGATGGATTGGCTATCTGGAACGTTAACTTTCATTGGAAGTTTTCAGTATATTAAAAACTGTTTAGGCTGTTTTGTATATCTAAATATTTTAAATTTTATATTTATTACTGTAATTTGTAATATTTATTTTATGTAGGTATATTCTTAATTTCAGGTTTTCAAAATACATTTTATATACTTAATCAGTAATAATTCAATTTGAATACATTTTATATACTTAATCAGTAATAGTTTTAATTTTTTTAGTAAGAGCATGATACTGTTCTCTTATTTCTTTAATGTTTCAAGACAATGTTTAATGAATTTCTTCATTTTTAGTGTGCTATGCTGTCTCCTACATTTAAAGTGCGAGATTTTTCAATTACTGATATTCAGCCTTTTCCAATAAAATTAGTGTGGAAGGCTCAGAAATCTGAAGATAAGTATGTATTCCAAAGCTTTTGGTACTTTATATGGACAACCTAAATACTGCTGTTTTAATTTTAAATAGTATGTTTTAATAAAAGGAGTAAATTACCTACTCGTTCAGATGAGATTAGGATCGCTGATTTTGTATGCAAATGTTTGATTTTTTGAATTGCTTCAGATATATCGACTTGTATTGTAAAATGTATAATAAATACCTGAATAGTTTGGAAACTTTCACACATGTCCATTCTTTGAATTGTGCAATTATCAAATCTGAACATTTCAGGCTTTTACTTACGAATATTAAAATGTTTAATATGTTTTCTTTTTATTATTATTAATATTAAAATGTTTTCTTTTTATTATTATGTGACATTCCTTTCTAAATTTACTTCTCGATCCCTTTTTTCTGTTGTAGCTATTAAAAGTTGCCTTATTTTGCTTTTTAACTGCTGTACTTTAAGCATTATAAAATTATATAAGAAGGATCTAAAATACCTCTCCAAAAATGTAAAGCCAGATGGAGGTGATCAAAATAAGCAAATTTTTTAATGACATGTTACAGCTGCCAACATCACATCTCCCAGTTTTAAATTTTTACCTTCTTATTTTGCTGCAGATGCTACAGCTTTTTCTCCTTATATGACAAACTACAATCATAAATGGCCGATATAACCATGTGAGGCATTTTTGTATCGAATCCATGTACATAATGAAAAAGGGAAAAACTGGTAACCTAACTTATATGAAGTAAAGAATTTATTTTACCTGCTTTATTCATTAATGCGGGTCCATAGTGTTTTAAATTTAATTTTTACTTGCTATTATTTATTTTTAACTTCCAGTATATTAGAGTACTTTGGTAAATAAAACATTTTTATATGTTCTCAGGATTTTGTTTAAGAAAATTACAAAGTGAAATTAGTAAAAAGCCCTAATATATAAGAATAGATAATAGATAATTGTTTTATAACAATCACATTACCAATAGTTCAATAACCTGAATCATGGCCTATGAAGGAAATTTAAATTGATTTTATGTTGTTTTGAAGTATTGCTGTGCAAAATGGAAATCTCCCAAGTTTTTCAGATTTTGAGGTTGGCAGCTATAATGTGTGCAGAAATGGCGAGCTGAGGTAGTAGGGGCACTGCTGATATTGGTAGCTAAAATTCATCTACTGCCATAATTATCATTTTGTGTGCAGACTTTGAATGATGTGTATTCTACATGAACTCAGCTCAACACGAATGTCATGAGTAGGGCTGGACAGAAATGGAGCAGCTGCCCAAAGAACATTCAGAAAATGATTTTTGAGCAGGCATTTGACTAATTGCCAAAAGTCAAAATGTATTAAGTAAGAGGCCGTCCCAGCAATAGTTTTAGAGGTGGTGACTGTCATATTGAAGGGCCCGCCTTTAAATCCCAGAGAAGGCATGGGCATTTTAAGCATATAATATATGTGTGATAAGGGAGCTTTCAAAACACACGTTCAGCCGAAAGTTCTTTCGAGAGGTACGGGAAGAGTGGTGAGATGGGAGACTCTTAAACTTGTCCTGGGAGTGGTTTTTTTAAAATTCAAAGTGGGGTGGTAGCTTGCCATTTAGCTGGGAATAGCAATATCTCAATTGCCTGTGTGACTACGGAGATGCTGTCCTAGCAAGAGTGGGTCATTTAATACTTGCAGAGAATTATATCACAGAACTTCTGCAGGTGAAGAAGCTGAAATAACTATGCAGTGACCTACAATTAGGCAGTAGCAAAATCTGACTTTCCTTTGTAGTTATTTACTGATGAGCCTATGCTTGCATGCTCAAGTATATTTAACACCTACAGTTCTGACCTTTGCATGTGTAATAAACCACATAGTACAAAATCTTGCCTATCACGAAAGATTCTCAATAGATATTGGAGTATGCATGCTTTACAACTTAGTACGACCATACATTCAACCTAGTTGCTGGAACAGATGCATGTGTGGCATCCTGATAGAAGATACTTAGCCGAAGTTTTCTGATATGGTTAAACCATGAACTGCCATCTTACTGCAGTAATGTGAGAAATTGTCCAGATTGATCTTAAGCCCCATTTCATTAGGTGCAATAGTTATGTTGATTGAGTCAACACAATCACCAGATTTAACATCCATTAATTTTTGCTGGAGGTACATTAAAAACATGGTCAATGAAGAGATCTAGTGGTCCGACTGTCAGTTACTTCTCGAAATCTGTGTGAAATGCATTTGAAGTCTTTGCTAATATATGGCAATTCATGTCCTCCTGTGAATCTTGTATTACGGTTAGTAACTGCATTTTTGAGTACCTTTTGTAAAAAGTTTATTTAAAATGGTTCTTTTGATTTTAACCTGCCTTTCTTGTTTGTGGTTTCTTTATGTGATGACAATTACTCATGCCATATCTATGAATAATCTTACTTTTGTCAGATATTTGTGTCATCCTGTATATTATAGTGTCAAAACAGTAACAGATTTAGACATCTACCTGATGTTTAGTGTTAAAATAGTTGTAGAATAAACCACATTCGAACATGGATAAAGATTATACGCATTGTTCCTTTCTGTTTATCAAAAAAAGGGGGGAGCGATACAAGAATTCATTACCACCAGGATTTGGCAATTGGGTCCCCTAATCCCAATCACCCTGTAAAAGGGGGAGTGTATGAAGTATTTTTATCCTTTCTTTCCACCTTTGACATGGAAAAAACGTACAATAGAATTTCGCGGCATGGAACTCTTCATGACCTTCACAGCACTAGGCTGTGAGGTAATTTACCCATCTTCATTCAAAACTCTCTGAAGGACCCCACTTTCCAAGTTAAGATTGGTTCGTTGCTCTCTCAAGTATTTGTACAACAAAAAAAAGTTACTCCAAGGTTTGGCCCTCAGTGTCACTTTTTTCAGCCTGAAAATTAATTTCAGTTTAAGAGAACTTCCTCCCACAGTGCATGGTTCCCTGTATGTTGATGATCTATTGTCATGGTCAAGATATGAGATACATTGAGAGACAGCTGCAAATTACTCTAAACAGAATCATAAAGTGGTCCAACAACAATGGCTTTAAATTTTCTAGCCAGAAGACCATCTGCATGCATTTCTGTCGCAAAAGAAATCTACATCCTGATTCAGAGCTTTTCTTCCGCATATCTTAAATTTAAAGGAAAAATGCACTAAAGCTCTCAACATGCTGAAAGTCCTTGCCAATACTTTCATGGGGAGCAGACCGTTGTTGTATGCTCCACATTTATAGAGCTTTAATACGTTCCAAACTTGAGTATGGCTGTGTTAACTATGGATCAGCAAGACCTGTGCTACTGAAATCAGTCCAGCATCAAGCGCTATGTATTTTTTGTGTGGCTTTCAGAACATTTCCAGTCCAAAGTTTATATGTCATCTGTTTTGAACCATCTCTGGAATTCAGACGCAAGCAATTGTCCATCGAACTTCATTATAAAGTAATGTCACAGGCCGAACATCTTGTCTGACTTATGACATCTGATCAGTACTGGCGTCTTTACCAAGCTCGTCATTCATGTATCCCACCTTTTGATCTTCATATTCACTCACTGATTGAAGAATTCAACCTAAATGATCTGCATCTCAAAAGCTTTGACCTTTTCGGTATTGCTCCCTGGCAAGAAGTGAATATTCACCTACTTAACATTTTTGGAGAACTTAAGAAGAGCAGTACCAATGATGTCCAATATCAACAAAATTTCCTGGAGCATAGAAACAGTTTTTCCAACTATAGAGCAATTTTTACTCATGACTCAAAGAATCATGTCAGGGCAGCTTTTGTTTGTGATAAAGAAATCAAGAGTAGTAAACTTCATAAGGCTGCATCTGTCTTTACTGCAGAAACTTTTGCCATTTTGAATTCCTTAATCTTTATTTCTAAGCAGAATAGCAGAAAGTTCATCTACTCTGACTCTCTGAGTGCTCTTGATTCTATAAATACAAATACTGGCCACCCTTTGGTCTTAGAAATTTTAAAAGCAAACCTCCATTTGAGAAACCCAGATTATTCTATTGCGTACTGCTGGGTTCCTAGACATGCTGGCATCAAAGGCAATGAACTTGCCGACGTCGCAGCAAAATCTGCTAATGTTACCACTGAAAATGATGTCCCTTTTACAGACATACGGAATTACATCAGATCAAAGATCTTGTTCAGGTGGCAAGAACTCTGGGAATGCCAGACTCTGAATAAATTAAGGCAGGTAAAGCCCAATTTGGAGTATTGGGAGCCGAGAGGGAATTAAAAGGAGGATGTACTCCTGACTCGCCTATGAATTGGTTACTGCAGGCTGACACATCAGTATCTCTTGAAAGGAGATAATGAGCCTTTTTATGGCACTTGCAATGTTCCCATATCAGTCAATCGCATTTTAACCTGCTGTCTTACTTTTAGTCAAAAATGTGATTATCATTTTAACTATCATTTAAGTCACAGCTATACCTGTTTGTGAGAGTGTACATCTGCCATTTAATGAGGTCTCGCTGCTCTTTATCACATATAGCATTAAACATTGGTTGAATATTTGAAGTCTGACTTGATTACTTGGTTGATATTCGGCACGGAAGACAATATCTTACTAAGCTTTTTCTATGTTGTATAGTACAGTGAAGCCTTGGTTCAGATTTTACTCATTTCTTAAGTTCATTCATCATCTGAAATGTTTGTAGACCAAAACTGTTTTCCTCATAGGAATTAAAAATAGATTAATCTGTTCTTAGATTAGTGTTTCTTTAAAATTTACTACTATTACACAACAGAGAACTATTTACACAAGTTCATAACACAAAAATAGTGGGCATCATTAAATCAAATACAAAATAATAATGGCAATAAAAATAAAACTTAACATTAAAAGGGCAAATTAGGCAAAAATTAATCTATATGGATATGCTGGAAAGTGGATAGTATAAATGGAAGATGATAAAGAGAAAAGGAAGAGATGTTATTGTTTGGAGTAGAAGTCTCTTAAAAAACTGGTAACTGCCATTCTGGGGCATCTTTTATGTTGTCATTATTACTTAATACCATTTGACTTTGCTTGAAACTCACTGTGCCTCTATTTAACTTAAAACATGTCCAGTGTAGTTTATTTTTGTCTTAATTTTAAAATGTTTCTAAAGATGTGGTAGTGTTATTGAAAATGCTTTGCTATAGTTTGATATTGCTTTATCTCAGTGATGTCATTCCATGAGGTTTTGCACCTCATCCATTTTACACAAATTTTGTGGATCAAAGAACTACAATAATCTGTGATCTCCCCTTAAAGACAGTTCCACAATTGCCTTTTGTTGCTGCCTCTGAGAATGATTCATATCTCTCTCATGGTATTAATTTTTATGATCCTTTGGTAACTTTATGTCCTAGTTGTAAATGTGAAGCCCATTTGCCTTGAAACATAATGTTTGTATATAGATTTAAAAAAAAAAAAAAAAAAAAAAAAAAAAAAACTTTTATTATCACTAAAAATATCCCTGCAACATAGTAGGGCCATAATTTCTTAAAGGCTGATTCAAAATCCTTAGAGTCATCTTGTTGCGAGGTTTTATTAATGAAAGTTAAGTAATGACAAATATTAAAATGATGTAGCCAGAAGATATTTTAATTCTTTGTCATTGGTTATTTCAAAACGTCTTGTTCCACTCTGTAGCTTACTTTTCTCTTTTGCTTAAATGTTTGTGCTCAGAATTAAAAAATGTAAAATCTCAAGCCTTGATGTGTTCTGTCAGTTTCATTAATCCATTGATTCTTGAATAATTAGTCTGAAATTACAGTATTGAGGTTTTGTTAAAGTTTTACTGTAATTTTTATTGAAAGAATTCTTCCACTGTGTAGTGAAAATGATTTTTCTACATTAGAGTTTGTATGTTCAATAGAAGTTCTTAGGTATTTTTAAATGATTTTTAGACCTTAAGTCCTTAATTTCTGCCAAATTTTGTAAAATGTTCTTAAATTTACTCATTCTGTCATTTTCTTTTTCTTTTTTTTTTTTTTAAACGACTGCCATTCTGAATTAATAATCAGCATTTTGGAGGAATTTTATTGATGATTTATTGACAAATGCATCTTTCATGGGTTATCTATTGAATTAGTTCATACTACTTGTATAGGGTGATATTTGAGTTTTGGGTACAAGACCTTACCTCTATCGAAATACGTCACTAAATTATTATGATATTTTTTAATGAAGAGTTTGTAACATACTACATCAAAAACGAAATTTGGATTCACAGATTTGCAAATTGTTTGAGGATTTTTTATTTTTACGAATGCAGTAACATTTTACGAACATATTAAATATAAATAAAATAATAATGTATTAAAGGAATAGTATTAAGAATAAAACATTTTCATTTTCTGATCTTTTAAAGTGTGGTTACTTTCAGATTCTGATGAATTGGGACTATTTTAATTCTGGAAAATAAACAAGATAATAAATGCATGTATATTTTGCTAGTACAGAGATGGTAGGGATGTAAGATTTTAGACCTTATACCTTGGAAAGCTTTGGGTAATTACCACCAGGATTTGGGGCTCTTAACCAGGGATAGTTACTAGCAGGGAATAAGATCAACCTTTTATTTACCTGTTAAGTATTTAGTTTATAAATTTAAAAAGGCAACATTTACTTTTTTTAAATTTATGAAGCACACTGAAATAATCTGAATTTAAATAAATGCATGTATATTTTTGAGGTTGTAAAAGGGTGGAATGCTCTAGAGCATTTAATAGTACGAGTATTGAGAACAAATATGAAATGATATATGGTCCCAGCCAGCAGCAGATCCAATTTTCTACAATTTTTAGAATTTAGTGACCACTGACTTTTGAAGAATTTGAAGGTTAGGTTTATAGACATATGATTCCTTAAAACATATGTCTATAAACAGAATTAAAAATGTATTAAAAATGTCTTATGATTCCTTAAAATATAACAGAATTAAAAATGTATTAAAAATGTCTTTAAATATAACAAAAAGAAATCAACACATGGGATTTTTAGGAAGTTTGTGGTGAATTTATTTTATGGAGAATTTTTGAAAGAAAAGTGAAAATGGAATTACTTGAATTTTCTACTTTTTATCTTAGAAATCGTTCTTTTAACATGTTTCCCTTTCTTGTCTCCTTCCCGCCCCCTTAGAGACAGGCATGGAAAGTTGCAAAAATGGTTCTTATCTTGTCACATAGATTGACATGTATCTGTAGAAAGGAAATTTCTTTTAGTAAAGAATTTGAAAACTGACAAATTAAGATTCATCTTGTGGCTAAGTGCGCCGTACACAGGATGAGTTAGGCGTTTGCCACCTGGTGCAGTCTGTGTGTGTTATGTATCATAAATTCTGCTGACTGTTTATTCCCTAAATTCTAAAATTTTGGCTTTTATTGCCATCACAAAATTTTATTGCTTATTCCTTCACTAAATTCTAAAAATTCTAGAAAATTGGATCTGCTGGCTGCCAGGACCATATATCATTTCATATTTGTTCTCAATATTCATATTATTAAAGAAACTAAATTAGCAGTTTCTTATGTGCATTCTAAATGCATGAAGTTTTAGAATAGAAATCTGAAATGAAGGGGAAACTTGTTGAGAAGAAATTGATTACTTGAAGAAAATTGTAACGCATTGATTGCATAAAAGAATATTGTTGAAACATTTAATATACTAGAAGCAGAAGAGGCAAGGGGGGATACTGATTTGCTTATTGAAGCAAATAAACTTTAAAAAGATGCTAAAAGATGCTCTAAAGAGAAATTGATACGTATTAACTAAAGTTTCTGGAAAATTTTCAAATTAAGAAGAGACAATTTTGGTGTGTATTGTTGTTACAAAAGATGTTTTATAGCTTTTAAGGTATAACTATCCTATTATTTAGTATCTGCATCAGGAATTAAATTTGTAATTATCTGTTATTTTGAAGTGTAAAATATTCTTAGATTGCGATTTTAATAGCGTTTATTTTAACAAATATTTCATAACAATATTTTACAGTTACCATATAAAATAAATTACCATATAAATGTAAGAGTATCTTAACGAGTTATCTGTTATTTTAAAGTGTAAAATATTCTTAGACTGTGATTTTAATAGTGCTTTTTTAACAAATATTTCTTAACAATATTTTACAGTTACCATATAAATGTTAAGAGTATCTAACTATGTAATTTAATTATTTATAACTTTACCCCTTGGAGTTCTCTGTCCACATTAAAAAAGCTATTGCCTTTCACTAATCTTTTATTGTAAATGCAAGATATGACATAAAAATGTAAAACTCAGCATAAAACATTATTCCTTGCAGCTAGTACGACCTAAAGCAGTACAAAACCACTGAAATGGTGCTGGTTCTTTGCTGGCTTATTGTAACTAAACTTAAATTTTTATATTTAATTCTCATCGTTTATAAATCTGGAAAATACATTGCTTTCATTAGAATGTGAAGAACTGAGATTTTTATTTTGAGAATGTTTTCGATATGAATAACTAGAATTTTTAATTCCATTAAAAGTTATTACTGATTTTACAAAATTTAATCACTGAGAAACTCTTGTTAACGAAAGAAACTTCACATTTAATGAATCGGAATTTTATTTGTACGCAATAACTAAACAGAAAGACGATTTAAGACGTGAAGGCAGGATATCGATCCTAAAAAATTAAGATAAATCCTGACTGATTTAAATTAGGAAGCTATTTTACCCGGAATCATGTAGCAACATAAAATCATTAGTTGAAAACAAATATAATTAATCAGAGATGTTTATTGGTCAAGTCTTGTAGTAATTATACTTACCATGATTTATGCCTTGAATAATAAACATCTTTGATAAGTTTAAGTAATATATCTTATTTTTGACATACGTTGCCAAATAATAACAAATACTCATGTTTGAAAAAACACTAAGCTTGCAATGATTTAAATAAGTTTTTGTAATTATGAGACATTAATTGCATAGAGATAATTATATATTATTTTGCATTCTAAATGGCAAATATCAAACCTCTGATAGATGTCTGATATAGATCTAAATAGCAAATCTCTGATCTCTACAGGGAATTTTATAACATGATTTAGCAATATTATGTGGAATGCAAATGTAACAAATCCTAAACTGCGATATTGAACACAACAAATGAAAAACACAATTATCATTGCATTATTACTGTCGAATAAAACATACGATCCATCCTTCCTGTACGATCCATAGTTTACGAGAAAAATACGAAAAACAAAGTAAGACGTCACTGCCGGTGCAAGAAAAAACACTTTATTGAACATATCAACAGCAGTATATGCAGATGTTAAAGTGTTCGCCGAGCATGTCGAGGCATGCTAAAAAGTACAGTACAAAAGAAAGTTAAATGTCACCATTCTTCTTTAAAGGTATGTGAGACAGAAGTGTAAAATATTAATGTTGTAAGGAATTTTGTAGTTTAATGCTAATTACTTGATAAATTTTATAAAGCTGGTTTAGTCTTGAATTTGTTTTATAATTATGTTAAATATTAGATCATGTATAATAAAAATCCATCCTACTTACTGGTTTCTTGTATTCTTGAAATAATATTACAAAAGTGGAGTTTAGGCGTAGTTGCTTTAATTTATTCAATTCTGATTTTCTTTTAATAACCTGTTTTTTAATTGATGGTCCTTAAAAGTACTTAATTTTCATGTGCAGAAATATGTTCAAATTGTGTAAATTAATCCTTTAAAAAATCGTGAAACGTTTATCTGATCTTAAAACTGGTTACTTCTCTCCGAGTCTAGAACTTTTATAATCTTTTAAAGTTTGTGTTTAAAAAAATAGTAAACGTAAATACCCCTGTAGTTTTAATTGGGAATAGTTTCCTAACTTGCTAACCTAATAGAGATGGAAATTAAGATTTGTATCCTAGTTTTATGTAAAAGTTTAAGCAAGGTTTAATTTCTGATACTAAAAGTATCATGTTCCAAATTGAGGCTATTAAGAAAAGTAAAAGGGTCTGACCAGTGTCTTTTTTTTTTTTTTTTTTTTTTTTTTTTTTTTTTTTATGAAGAGAGAAAAATGTAAAATATAAATTTTAAAAGGGTGTTAAAGTAAAATGCTGTGAACATAAATTATTATGGGATTAGTTTTCAGTATATTCAGTATTTCTCTTGGTAAGCATCCTTTGCTTTTTCATTTGCTTTTGTTTCTTTTTTTCAATATTTTTGTTCATTGTATTAATTTAGACTTTTAGGCTTTCTCAGAATTGAAATATTTTGTTCAGTTATCCACCCAAAGTAGGAATTTATGTAAAAGATTTTTGGAAAGCCAGAATTACCTTTCCTAAAATATGGTAACCATAAACATAGCATAACTTCAGCCTTTTCTCCCCAAAAAATGACACATGCTTTCTTCTGCTAGCGTTAACATCAGTGTCTTCAAATGCTGAAAAATTGAATTTAAGGGCTGTTTGTAAGATGCAAAAAATGTTAAACATCTAATTACAGAAAGTTGAATATAAATGAATAAAACTCTCCTTATAACTTAAGGTAAACACTTTTAATGTAAATTTTTTGCAGTGAAATGGAAGTTTTCCCTTATTTTCATCCGGTCCCATTCTCCAAAATGTTGACCTTCTACAGAACTGAGCCTTTTACTCTTGAAGCCTTCTACTCTGGCGTACCAGCAAGAGCAAAAATAAGTAAGACCTTTAACATTTTTTAAGACAGAGAAATTCCATGTCTGATTATTTCTTTCTATTACTTTTCCCTAATATTTTACAGAGACAGGGATATTGACATTGCAGCAGAACTGCAGGGCTTTATGCTGATTATAACTTACTGTGTGTATTCTTTTACTATATAGTTTAGCTAATACTGTGGGCAGCAAAATAAGCAAGCATAAAATGTATTCTTATGTGTCATTATAGAGCTTTCTGTAATTTTCTGTTTTTATACGTTTGTGTTTATTTTGATTTAGGTGTCAAATTGTCATTTGGCAGTGAATGTTGAACTTTTTCTTAAAGAGATAATTGTATATGCATAAACACAGGATCAACCAAAAGTTTGAGACACACAGTTTTTAAAAAAGTAGTGAAAGAAGGTGTGCTGAGTTTTTGATGTTGAAAAACTCGGCATTTATTTTTACATAAAAGAAAATAATTTTTGTGTCAAATTACATGTAAAATACATAAAAATGGAAAAAAAAATGTGTATATTGACAATGTTCACTAGCAACTGAGTCATTATGTTAACTGAACACTTGTAGTTCAACTGAACTTCAGATCCGAGCGAAGGATCTGGCTGCATGGGGCTTTTCATGTGTGATGTGAATGCAAGTCAATTTTCCTCAATAAGCCATGTACAAAGGTACTGCTCTCCATAGGCAGAGTTTTTTAGTCTCTAAAGTGTGTTTTTGCTGCAATCTGATAAAATATTTCATTGCAGAATCGTTGTGCATAAAATCGGACTTTGTAATAAATGACTAATATTTCATTGAAGGTCCCTTGTTTTTAATCATCTTTGTATTTTTTTATATTATAAGGTATTTCTCCTGCCTTCCTAGTGTGCCTTCGTGGTATAGCAGTTCTGCACACTGGCCCGGTATTCCAGAGGTCCGTGGTTCGATTCCTGGCAAAGGCGATTGCTCATTTTTTCGTCTTATCTGCTTCCAAAAAATACCTAATGTCTGTATAGTGGCGCGTAAACTAAAAGTGTGTTGGATGATGATTCTCCTCACCCAGGATTTGGCGATTGGGTCCCCTAAACTCCAGTCGCCGTATAAAAGGGGGGGTATATAAGGTATTTCTCCTGCCTTCCTAGCGTGCCTTCGTGGTGTAGTTGCTGCAATCTAGCGTGCCTTCGTGGTGTAGTTGCTGCAATCTGATAAAATATTTCATTACAGAATCATTGTGCATAAATGGGACTTTGTAATAAATGACTTTAATATTTCATTGAAGGCCCCTTATTTTTTATCATCTCTTTGTATTTTTTCTGTATGTTCTGTATGTTCGATTCCTGGCAAAGGCGATTGTTCATTTTTTCGTCTTGCCTACTTGCAAAAAATATCTAATGTCTGTACAGTGGCCCCTAAACTAAAAGTGTGTTGGATGATGATTCTCCTCACCCAGAATTTGGCAATTGGGTCCCCTAGAACTCCAGTCGCCCTATATAAGGTATTTCTCCCGCCTTCCTAGCACGCCTTCGTGGTGTAGTGGCTGCAATGGCGCCTAAACTAAAAGTGTGTTGGATGATGATTCTTCTCACCCAGGATTTGGTGATTGGATCCCCTAAAACTCCAGTCGCCCTATAAGAGGGAGGGAGTATATAAGGTATTTCTTCTGCCTTCCTAGCGTGCCTTCGTGGTGTAGTGGTTCTGCACTCTGGGCGGGTATTCCAGAGGTCCGTGGTTCGATTCCTGAGGAAGGCGTTTGCTTATTTTTCATCTCTCAGGCTTTTCCAATTAACCTAATGTCTCTACAAGACATTAACTCCATAAGTATTTCGAAATATCACTCCATTTTTCTCCTATAAATGTCAGTATTATTTATCTTTGCTTTTTAGTTGTTGCTTTTAACTTCTCATTTGGGCTTTAGTCAGACAGCTCAACATGGTACTAGAATGATGTTTTTGTGTTTAGCCCTCTAACTGTAACGGCCTTATATATATATATATATATATTTGAATATTTTTTGGTGATATCTCTAAGAAAGTATATATATATATATATATGCATATTAAAATATGTCGAAGAAACTAGGACAATAACTAGGACAAAAGTACATAAATCCATACAAGGAGAATTTTTACATTAAAATCAAGAATATAATTTAGTATATTAGTTCTATGAAATTTGGCGAAAACCCTGGCCGGTCAGAGGTTTAAAAAAGTGTTGCACAACTAAAGTAGCTAGTAAATGAATGATTTTGAAAAATGCATCCATCATTCATATTGTATATGTTTTGAAAGCAATCCAGTGCATCATTAAGAGGAACTTGCTTGTACCATTACACTTCTTCTATTTTAGATTGTCGGTAAAACATTCTACTATTTAAGATCTTAAAGAATTCAGTGTCTCATGCATCATGTAGCATCTGATTTGAATTTGATTGTTTTTGATTTTGGTAAAGTACTCTAGGCTTAGGGGAAGTAAGATTTTTAGGAGGATTTTCTTTAAGAACCTGCCATCAGAAGAGTCATCATACTTCTGTGTGCTTGAAAATAGCATGTTTTGCAACGTTTTAGTTGTTTACGAGCTTTTGTGAGTGCAAAGCTCTGTTTTTGAGTTTTTTTTAACTGAGAATAGGTATCTTGATATAGGGTTTGTCCATGTAATTGAAAATTTTCAGTTATTGAACTGATTTAAATATAGTTATTGGTATTTATTTCAGCTGAAATATCAATTATTTAGCAATTGGACTTTTTTGATTAAGCAGTAGCTTCTGTAATGCATTGAGTTTTTCCTGCATTCATTTTTGCTACATTCTAGTCAATCAAAGTATGCACCAAATATTCTTGTTTATGTGGAACGTTTTAGCGGTTTATATGCTGAATATGCATGTACATTAAATTAATTTCTAGTTGTTCCTTTTCATGTGGCTGCAAATTATAAGATTTAACCAAGTACTTCTATGTTACAATAATGAAAAATGCATTACATGCTGGTTTCAGTTTTGTCAACTGGCAAAAGAATTTATTGTAAGTTATTTGCAAAAAAATTATTGTACATGCAAGAACAAAAGAGATGCGTAGTGTGATTTTTGTGTGGAGAACGCTAGGCAGCTGAAACTTTAAATTATAAAAATCAAATTTACATTTATACTGTATCAAAATAAGCTAATTAGATTAGTGATATTCATGTTCCATGATAAAATCAAAATAATAGTGCATCTTAAAACTTAAGGCAGCTCCTTTGTTAATATGTATAATAGGAATATGAATTAAAAAAATTGCTTTTGATGCAATTTTTTTATAGGTAGAGTTGAAATATATAAAAACAAGCATGGTTGTTAGTAGGTTATTTAATACAGTTGTCTTTCAGAAGTCACACAGATGATGAAATTTGCATCTATTTTTAGAAACATAGGTGAATTTGAGTAGCTGAAAATCATTGCAGATGCAGTTAGTTAGCAGTTTTGAAATATGGTACAGCTAATCGTGTTTAACTGTCTGGACATATGAGAACTAGGCAGTCACTGAAGGTACTAGCATTTTAATGGGTTTTAGGGGGCTCATTTAAAAGCTGGGCCAAAGTGTTTATGGCATAATTTTTTATGATATTTGTGTTTCTGTGGCTGAAAAAAGATGGACGGGATATAATGAACGTTAATGTACCATCTGTCATACTGAAGCAGGACAGTCAACTCAAAGGTGCCTTTTTTTTAATTTGCTGTTAATAATTCGGTAATTTCTCAAATGTGAGAAGTATTCAAAACAGATCAAAAATTGTTTAGAGATTTGGGCCTGGTTAACCAAGGTTACTTCTCCTTTTGAATTTAGGTATATTACTGCAAGAATGAAGTAGAATTGATCAACAAACTTCACAACTGTTACTTCGATCAGCAAACTTCACAACTGTTACTTCAGTGATTGCAATGCCCCTTGTTGAAACAATATATGCCAGTACTGTGTGTGGAAGCCTTCAGATGAAGCTGAATATCAAATGTTTTTGTTCTATTCTTTGCACAATCCAGAATGGCAAGGTTAAGGTAGTGTTGTCAACATCTCTGTTGGGATGCTTCTGATTCGTGCAGTGCCCTGTTAGGTTTGAGTGAGGATTTTTCCTGGATTCAGATGTCTAAGGGTCTGGAGAGAATATTCGTACATGGAATCAGGCCTATATCATCATTGAGATTCATGCATTCAGAGATGTCAACATCAAGTTGTCAGCTGGAATTTTAATGAGATGTAACACCCAGGTTCATATCTTTAGAAAGTTTTCTTCGACTTCTACGTATAACATAGCTGAAGTTCTACAATAAGTGCTGCACCATTTAGTTACGATTTTCTCTTAGTGGATGATAATGTTTCACCGTCAAATTAGCACCATTAGTGATTGTAGTGTAAAAGCAGTATGTAGTGACTGCATTGTTCCACTAACCATGATTCCGTTGAAAGTCTTTTGAGATGCTTCTGGATATTCTGTCTCTGTAAGTTTTCCTTCTCCAGCCCGTCTCGGACAATTGGAAACTGCCCTAATAGAGGAAGGGCCGTTGTAGTGGTCGATCACCCTATGAAAGCATGGACAATTGCTGAAAAGCTTATTTGAAGGTCATACCTGATTAATGCAAGTTTTGTTTGTTTTTAGCTTTAGGCATAAGTTTGTTAATGACTCAAATGTAATGTCATTATGTAATTTACAAAAATTAAATATTATTTTCATCTTTGTACTTAATGCTTGTTTTTTATATGCATAAACACATTTACAAAATGTGCAATTTAGAATTAATCAAAGCTTTTTTATCTTTGTTGATATCATGGTCGCATGCTTAAGTTTTGAAAACCAATTTAATTTCCCCTAATTTAAAGGATTGCATGATCAGTTTGTGGAAACATTAATAATACTAGATATAAATGTAAATGAAAATGCAGTTTTGTGAAAAGTGAAATTAAAAACCATTAACTCCTTACAAACTGAGCCTTTTACTCTTGAAGCTTCCTATCCTGCCTGTGAATTTCCGGTTGGAGAACTGAAAATAGGTAAGACCTTTTTTAAAACTTTTTATAGACCCACAAAATTCCATATGGTTTTTTTTTTTTTTTTTTTCCTTCCTTCTGTGTGTTACTTTAGCTTAATATTTTACAGAGATATTGACATTGTTCCAAAACTGCAGGTCATAATTCATATATTTCTAGTTTTTGGTCTAGTTGTCTGCCTCATTATGCTGATTATAACTTACTATGCTGAAATGGTGAATGTATTCTTTCTTGATAGATACTTGTAACTTATTGTGCTGAAACAGTGAATGTATTCGGTTGATATATACTTTAACTGAAAAGTTGTGGGCAGTAAAATGTGCAAGCATAAAATATATTCTTATGTAAGTGTTGACATTATGCTCTCAATATTTTTTAAAGTTTTTGTGCATTTAGTTTTGTTGTGTTTATATTTTGTTTTGGCATCAAATTGATCATTTGTGTAAAGCTAAACTTTTCTTTTTTGGAAGGAAGGTAATTGTTAAGTGGATTGTAAATAGCATACACAAAGGATCAGTCAAAAGTTTGGGACAAAGAAAGATAAAAAAAAAAATGTGTGCAAAACAATGCTCTCTTTCTTCTTCCCCCCTTTTAAGTAAAGACCATAGTATTTATTTTTACAAGAAGAAAATGATCTTTAGACTGTATTATGTATTACTTGTGAAGCGCATAAATGTTGATCATTTTTCTCTGTTAATGATGATTATTCAGCAGCTGAGCAATTACAACCACTGAACACTGCTAAGTTTGACTTGTATTCAAGTCTTGGCAAATGGATTGGGTACATATGAGTTTTCTTATGTAATTGTGAATTCAGGCCAATTTTCCTCAAAAAGACTTACTTGTTTTGCCATTAACCGATAAAATATTTCATTGCAGAATCTTTATGCATAAAACAAGACTTTTTAATAAACAATATTAATATTTCATTCAGGATCCCCTGTTATTATTTATCTTTGTACAGGTGTTTTTTTGTGTCACTCACTTTCTCTTAATATGAACTTGCATGAGTTGTTTCCCCCCCCCCTTTATTTGCATTATTTCTCTTGTGCTGCTTTTACTTTCTCATTTTGGCATCATTCAGTCAGCCAGTTATGACAACCGTGGTAGTAAACTAACATTTTTGTCCTTAAAAAATAGTGTACAACCTAAGTAATATCAAGAAATGAATGATTTTGGAAAATACAGCCATCACTTATATTGTGTATGTATGAATGCTCTTTTGAAGTTATGTTTTGAAATCGATCTGTAATGAATGTAGTGCATCATTATGAATCCAAGACTTTTGCAAGGAAAATATACCATTACTCTCCTGTGTTACTTTGGTGATATGTTCTTTCATTTAAGATCTTCGAGAATTCAGTGTTATCCACATCATATAGCATCTGATTAAAATTTTGATTGTTTTAGATTATGGCAAAGCACTGTTAAAGTTTTTGTGAAGGATTTTCTTAAACCAGTTAGCATCAGACAAATTCTTAAACTTCTTTTTACTTAAAAATAGCATGTTTTGCAAGTTCTTACTTGTTTACCAGCTTTTTTAAATGCATATCTCAGTTTTTGGACTGAGAATTCATATCATATATAGTTTTAATCCAGGTAAATGAAAATTTTCAGTTGTTGGACTGATTTGAACATTTATTTCAACTGCAATATCAATTCTTTGGTAGCAACATATCTTTTAAAGTAAGCAGTGGCTTGTATTATGCATTTTTGATAATAATTTCAAGATAGTAGTGTGTCTGAAAGCTGCTCCTTTGTGAATATGTATATAGAAATGTAAGTTAAAAAAAAATTGCTTTTGATACACATTAAGCTGTAATAGATTTGGAAATGCACACTGGTCATCAAAAATAAGGGACACCGACAGAAATGAAACGTATGTTACTTAAAAATTATTAGTAGAAATTTGTACAAAAGCATTAGTTAACATAAATTACATTGTTTGGCTGTTGATTATTCCCAAAATATTGAAATCAAGTTTATGGAAATTAGAAAATGATAGAAACATTAAGTCACCTAATGTGGGAAAATATTTTCTTCAATATCATGTATGGTCACCTTGGATAGATAGCTTGATTTGACAGACTCGTGTCTTGATTTCAAAGACTTTCCCAAAGTGTTGATCAAGTCTTGTAGAATTGCACACCAATCTTCTAAAAGTGCACTTTTTAAGCCTTTAAACTGCAGTTGCGGAATCGGGATATTTCATGGACAAAGGAAGGCAATTTATGTATTCCTTCCCCTTTCCAAATCAAAACACGTCTAGAATCATTGTTCAAAGTATATCGTAAGAACTATATCGTTCAGAACTCGTAAACAATACTCTGGCTCTGTTGTCTTGGCTTCTTGAACATGATGGTGGCACTGGTTTAAATGGGCCCCTTTGGAAGCTGAAGTCAGTGGGACACAAAGCTTAGTATTCTCCCATACAGTTACATCTTATTAAGCCTCACTGCAGCAGTAAAAGTTGGAGTTCTCTGGCAGTCTTAAGCTCTAAAACCAAATCTCTCATAGTCACTTCACGGATTCTTCAGTCCAACAAAAACAGAAAATGATAGAAACATTAAGTCACAATTCTGATGCAATTGTTGCTCTTGGTCACCCTTGACCATGCTGTCTATTAATTGATTCAGTGCTTAAAAACTGGCTCTAAACTCTTGATGTAACACTTTGAGAGATATTCGAATCTTGTATGACCTCCATTTGTGTTTACTTTCCATTTATTCTACCAGTTATTTGCCACCTCTGACCTTCACTTAAATAATGCCTTTGAGCCGTAATTGCTGAATTCTGATCACTCTCAGAAACCACGTCACTGAATTTGCTTATTCGCTGAGGTGCAGTTTTGTGTTCAGTTGTATTTAATTAACATAAATAATTACAGCATTGGTCATAGTTGCAGCATTATTTTAGGGAGCATAAGCATACTTTTTCTCGTTATCCTTCAGTTTGATGAATGATGTATAAAAGCAAGCATGCTACTTAGCAGCAGTTGAAGGATATTTAAGTTCTTTTCATTAGAGCAAAAGGATTGAATGATCAAATTATGGAAACATAAGTAATACTAGGTATAAATTAAAATTGAAGTGCAGTTTTATGAAAAATGAAAATAAAAACTTTAAACTCTATATGAATTGAGCCTCTTGAAGCAGGTTTAGCAGTTGGGGTGCCAAAAATAAGTAAGCCTTTTTTTTACACTTTCCTAGACTCGGAAATTCCGCATGTCTGTTATTTTAACTTAGTATATTACAAAGATAGGGTCTTTGTAATATACTAAGTTACATGATACGTTCTGTTATTTTAACTTAGTATATTACAAAGATAGGGGATATTTACTTTTCAGCAAAACTGCATGGTGTAATGCAGGTATTTCTTAGTTCAGAGCTGTCTGTCTCATTTTTCTGATTATAACTTGCTGTGCTGAAATCAGTAATTGTATTCTTTGTATACATATAAACTTTAGGTGAGAAGTTGTGAGCAATAGAATGAGCAAGTATAAAATGTATTCTTATGTAGGTGTCATTATAAAGCCTTCAGTAATGGTGTCATTACCGTTCTCCCTTCAGTAATTTTCTGTGAAGTTTCCGTGCATTTTGTTTTAGTGTGTTTATGTTTGAAGTATAAAATTGGTCATTTGAGAGTAAAAGCAAAACTTCTTTTTTTGAAACAATAAATGTAAGTAAGGTGATTTGCACGCACACAGTCTCAGCCAAAAGTATTAGAAAAAAATATTTTGTATGAAATAAATACGGCTTGTGTTGGTTGTGTCAGCCTACGTTGAAAATTTACGACAAGTTATTAGTTGAGAAACATTTTCTCAAACTCGTGCAAAACCAAAGAAAGATGTAGTTTGCTATTTGTGTTAGTTACAGTAGGTAGCTAAGACTTCAAAATATAAAAACCAAATGTATTTCAAAACAAGCTAAATGGAAAGGTGATATTCATATTGTATGATAAAGTCAAATAATAATGTGTCCTAAAAAACCTGAGGCTGCTCCTTTGTAACAGAAAAGGTGGAGTTGGAAATATACAAAAGTAAGCATACAAGTTAGCAGCATTTGAAAGGTATTTAATAATTTTCCCTCATTAGAGCAAAAGGATTGAGTGATCAGTGCAAACATGGAGAATACTAGATGTAAGTTAAAAGGGAAATTCAGTTTTTTGAAAAGTGTAATCAGAAACTATGAACTTCTTATGAGTAAACAAAATGCAAAATACATATCCTAAATTTTTTAAGCCACAGCCAGTTTTAAAATATATAAGTAACATCTAGAAGATAATGTGATTATTAAATGAAAGCTAAAAAAAATCAAAAATCAGTAAAGGCAAAAGTGTGAAATTACACATGTAATGGGAGACAATTTTCCTGGATCATGGCCATGTAATAACTCACCACCTAAGTGACTATTGTATGACAGAGCTACTTTTAGCATTGATGTACTGGAATATCTGAATATAGAAACACATAAATGAGAGAAAGTGTGTCACTATAATCATTTTCCCATTGATTTCTTTCTGAGAGTTCTCACTTGCAGTGTGATACTGAGTAGTTGTTGTGAACTTGGCATATGTATACTTTGTCATAATATATTGCTTTCATTTCTATTTAACTTCCAGCATCTCCAGATCACATTCTCAGACAATGTTATTAGACAATTATTAATATAATTTTAGATGATGTACCTTTACAGTTCATGTTAGATATTTTCAATCATCTTAAAGAGAATGTTTTAAACAAGCAATTATGAGTTGAAAGGAGCGAGTTTATTATCTCATAACCTGTAGTTTGAAATTTGAAAGCATTCTGAAATTACCTATTTTAGAAAATGTTTGCTGCGCAAGTATAAAATACTTGCCTAGAATACATCTAAATAGTGAGATATACAGCAGGTATATTATGAATATACTTGCAGTACCTCACTTCTTGTAGAAGAGATTTTAATTACAAGAAGTAAGCATTATTGTAACAGCTGTGGAAGGAATATGTGACATTGTTGTGCCAAGATTTTTAACACTGTCAACAGTCGCGGCTTGCAGTTGTTGCACAATCCTTCAAAAAGATGGGAACAGAATTTGTGCCTGATGGAAGATTTTTAAGGGATATTCTGTGATTTAGAGTAGTTAAGTCATCATATTTATTACTGTGGATTGCTGTTATGATTTTTTTTTTCTTTCCTGTCTGTAAGCTGATTGTTTTTAAAAGATGTTAAAATAATATAACTAAGATAAAATTAATTTTTGAATGTATAATAATTATTAAATACACAGGTTCAGCTAAACTTTTGGCATTTTTTATACAAGGAATATGTATTTTGGTTTCCAAAATTTACATAATATTTTAGCTGGATTGATTATATTTGCCATGTATTTCAGCAAAATAATTTTAAGGTACTCCCCTTCCTTTTGTCCATTCTGTAATTAAAAGTTATATAATGTGGGTTGTAAGGTTCATAAATTATACCAAGTGCAGTGCATGAACTTAGGTTCTTGTATCGAATTAATTAATCCATTAAGATTTAATTTTTCATTTCCCTGTAACTTTTTAATGTTGGAAAAAGAAGTTGGCTTTGTTTTTAAGAAATTTATGTATTAATATGATCAGGGGATTTGGGGTTGTCAATTTTGAGATTTTTAAATAAGGTTTTGTAGAAAAAGTAGTTGCAGGGTAGTAACCGTTAAAAAAAAAAAAAAAAAAAAAAAAAAAAAAAAAGGATGTTTTGTTTGTTGCAAACTGTTTTTAATTGTATAAAACTGCTCAGAAAGTTGTAGTTATGAGTTATGTTTGCAAACGACATAATTTCAAGTGTATTTAGTAATGCATGATAAATAGAGAGGCACGTTTCGAGCGTGGAGGAAGAAAGGAGAGGACAGGCCCTAAAAAAATGTCTTCTGTGCTCAGACTTAATACCTCTCACTGGTACTAAAAGCATTCTATCATTTACCATTGGGGAATGTAAGTTTAGTATAGTTTGAAGGTGTTAAAAAAATTGCACCTTAATAAATGTACATAATAAAAGTATTGTACAATTTCGAATGATTTCATTCTGAACAGAATAAAATGTTTTTACTTTTCACATGTTTATAATAATTTTAAACTGAATGAGAAATCTCCGTAAATTTTGTTAACTGCATTATAAATGTGAAGATAATCTTAATTTTCTGATCTGATTAGCAAGTAAAAAAATAAATAAATAAATCAAAAGGTTTTTATGTTATTTCTTTTGTTTATGAAAGCTAGTTTTTAAAAGCCATTTTAAAATTAAGGAGCTTTTTTTAGCTTTGAGATATTTTTGAGTAAAAATCATGTTTGCAATATAGTTCAGGGATAACCAAACTTCAAGACGATGGGAGCCACATTATAGATTTTATAAACGTTCGAGAGGCGCAAGTCCAAATTTATATCGTTTAAAAAATAATGAGACAGGTTTTGAATATAACAAACTTTTGGTTATTTGAGTAAATTACAAATCATTATTTAAAAAGAGCAATTTTTTAAAAATTAATTAGCAGTCTTTTAAGGAGGATGAATTAAATGATACATGCCAATGCACACTGTAGAGAAACTGTTATTTAAGAAAGAATATTTATTTAAAAGTAAGCTATTAACTTGTTTAGGCTTCTGCTTGAAAAGTAAATTTATTTCTGCATGCAGTTAACATTAGAGCCAATATACTGGCATCATTCGAATCTTTGGATCCTATCCTAAGAAATCGTTAAACATTTTTCGAAAAACTTTGGAATAACTATTATAACACACACACAAAAAAGATTGCAATTTCAATGGTATTTGAGTAATCAGTAACTCTCATGGTGGCCCTGACCGATATAGTATTTTAGCGTGGCATCCAATGGAATCTGCCAAAATTTTTTAGTAATTGGCGTAATGCATATCATTGAAAATTCTCGAAACTATCTCCTGAATCGCCCCAATAATTTTGGACATAAGTAACGAAGTTCATGCGCATCATTGAAAATTCTCGAAACTATTTCTCAAATCATCCTGATAATTTTGGACATTGAGAACGAATTTCATGCGCATCATTGAAAATTCTTGAAACTATCTCTTGAATTGTCTAGATAACTTTGGACATGGATAACAAAGTTCATGTGCATCAATGAAAATTCTCGAAACCACCTCTTGAATCGTTACAATAATTCTGGACATACGTTACCTATTGCTAATAAATCTAATAGTTCATGCCGGGCTATATAAATGCTTCGTCGAGCACATATTCCATTCGTCTACCAGCCTAACTTTTCAACCTGTTTAATTTTGAACTGTCTTTCAAATACATGGCAAATCAAAACTAATGTTACGGAAAGAAAACATACCTGTCACTACTATAACGAATTTATTTCACAAACGCAGATATACCATGAATGTGTAACTCTTCATATTTCTATTAGACATGCACAGTTGTTCGATGTGGAGGCCTTTTGTAACACTTCAGATGTCTGTTCAATAGTTTAGTTCCTAAGCTCTTGCCAAATAGGTGAATGGATCCACCATATTCTAACTGCTGTATCCATAAAGGCAGTCAAACAGCGTATCGTCTTGAATCGTCGTGGTGCGCAATGAACTGGAGGTTAATCTATTAGCACTATCCTCATCTTCAGGGCAGATGTTTTTATTTTATTCTGCTTTATAATTCCTTACTAAATGTAGTATTTCATCTCGATGTACTCCGTCTTTGATATGATTTAAATCAAATCCCTCGTCATTATAAATATCACGAATACACATCAAAGTTTTCTGGTTGCAATTTTCTAATTTTGGCTATGCGCAATGTATGCTTTACGCATACCCATATTGAAAAAAATGTTTGATAAAGTAAACAAATAAATATTAAGCCTTTTTTTGTAAATTTTGATACCCTTTAGATCATAATTGCTCTTTATTTCATAAATAACAGTTTAATATTTTTAATTATATAATATCTGCATGCCATCTTACCAGATTTAAATTGATGATCTATAATCCGGAAAAACCGATAATCGGGAATCGCTGAAGTCCCGACGAGTCCGGATTACAGACTGTGTACTGTAGTTGAATGTTTTACTTCTGATACTAGAATCTTTTTCTTAACATGTTTATCTTCCCTTTATTTTCTCTACTTTTCACTAGACACAAGCATGGAAAATATCAAAAATGCTTCTGATCTTATCACATGGGCATGCATTATAGAAAGGGATTTTTTTATTAATAAAGAAATTGAAACTGACAATTTAAAAGATTCATCTAATATGTCGTAATGCATCATACTGGCACTAGGCATTTCCCCACCTGATGCAATCTCTGTGGATCCTAAATTTTGCTGCGTAGTGCCTTTTTGAATTCTGCTTCCAATGTCTGCTCTAAATTGTAAAAGTTTTGCCATTTCAAGATTTTGTTGCTTGGTGTGTCGCTAAATTCTAAAAGTTCTGCCACATCAGCTCTGTAACTGGCCTTTACCATATATATCATATTTCTTCTGAATGTTCATGTTACTAAAAAAAATAAAATTAGCCGCTTTTCTATACATTTTAAATGCATTTAGTGTTTTTTAGAATGACAGAAATCCTTAAATCCAAAAATTCTAAAATGAAAAGGAAACATGTTGAAGAAAGAAACTGAATATATAAAGAAAATTATTCTTGAAAGATATGTGCAGTTATTATTACGTAAATTACCCAGTTGTTTATGATTTCAGCTGTTACTATAATTCCTCATTTCTGTAATTTCTTTCTATAATTACTATAATTTCCTATATGATATATGAGAAAATAGGAATGGGAATACTCATATATGAGTTACTGGGCCAGATTAAATTCTCGAAACTATCTCTCAAAATCTCTTAAGTTAAATTGTATAATCTTTGACCACTAGTACACATTTTTAGTTTGAATTTGACTGTTCTTGTTTAATTACGTTACCGTGAGATGTAATTGACTTTGTTAGCATCAGAACATGCCTTTATGTTTGCTTTAAGTTCTTTTTAAATAAGAGCCTTATTTAAACCTTTGTCTGATATTGTAGTTACTTTCACATATAGTGATAATTTGCTTCATGCCTATTGGAGGTTTTGGACTATTTAACTTTACCAGATCAAGTAAACCCTCGTAGGTACATTGTGGAGAGGTCGACAAGTTAGGAGATAAAGCACGCAGAAACTAGCGAGAGCATTGGTTTGCATATTGAGAAAAATTTCTAATTGTTAGAAAAGATGCTTAATGAAAAGGAAATATTAGCAGATCTCTCTAGACAAGCAGCAGTGATGATAACATTCAGTCTTTTGTTATGAATCATGCTGATTATGATCTTACTTCTCATTTTAACCTATGACGTTTGACATAAAATCTACCTTCTATTTACTAAATCTATAGACCAGCGGTTCTCAACCTTTTGACTAACGTGTACCATCTAAATAAAAATCGAAAACCTTTAGCACCACCGCTACAAAGTACTATTACCACCACCAATCTTGGAACAAAGCTTATATTGCATAAATTTACGAATGTTAGAGAAAAAAATCTCAATCAGGATGTTGGGGTTTTAATTTTTGAAATAAATAGTTAAAAGCTTTACTTCTTTGTGTACCACCTATTTTTTTCTTGCGTACCACCAATTGAGAACCTCTGCTCTAGACTGACTGACCAAGTATGTGACAAAATGAGACTTATATAAAATCAACATTAAGCTAACTATTAGTAAAACGTAAATGTCGCTTCTTTCAAATATGTCCAACCTATTATAAGTGTAAAATATTTAATGCTACAGTCAAAAGTCGTTAATTCGGACACCCATAATCCGGAATGATCTATAATCCGGACCTCAAAGCTAAAAACTTTCTGCGCATGCGCCGCGTTGACGCATGCGCATAGGTGTTTACGTGTGCGCGTAAGACCTTTTACGTCTACGCATATGCGTGTGCGCAAGTGCAGAATACGTTTTCGCGTGCGCGTTTTATGTATAACGGACGGAATAAGCTAAAATTATCTCATTATCTATTTCAGTTAATGTTGATGATTGTGTTGTTCCTTAATTTTCGAATTGGATCCGTCTTATTATTTTTTGCAGACTGTAAGAGCAATACTATAAAAGTAAACTTGAACTTTCGATTATATCAAATAGAATTTTCGATGCTGGAGCTCCCAAACGATCTACAAAACGAAAGTATGTTTCGATGTCAATCAAACAAAAAGTGGAATTGCTGCAAAAAATGGATAAAGACATGAAGAAGGTGACAGAGAGGTTAGTGAAAACGAAAAAATTTAAATTGACAAGGTAGTCGGTATTCTCAGCACAGCAATTACGGGACTTGAACAGCGGAACTTCGTAACTGAACAAGAAATTATGTCCGTTTATAGAATTAAAGAGAAAGTATTATCACATAAAACAAAGCAACTTAAACAACTTACATTGAAAGAAATGTTTAATAAAGTAAACAAATAAATATTAAGTTTTTTTTTGTAAATTTTGATACCTTTTAGATCATAATTGTTCTTTATTTCATAAATTACGGTTTCATATTTTTAATTTTAGAATTTCTGCATGCCATCTTACGAGATTTAAACTGATGATCTATAATCCGGAATCGCCAAAGTCCCGACGTGTCCGGATTAACGACTTTTGACTGTACTTGATAAACTACATGAGGTTTATTTTATTCTCAAACTTATTGATAATTATGTTAATTCATGTTTAGTAATAGTGCATTTAGGGATCTATTTTACTTTTAGGATGGTATTACAAAAAAATTCAGGCCTAGAATAATATTTTTAATTGAATTTATTCAGTTCCCATTTGCTCATAGGTCCTTAATTTTTTTCATTGGTGGTCCTTAAAAGTACTTAATTTCCGTGTGCAGAAATGTGTACGAACCCTGAGAAACTAGTAGGTGAAGAGCTTTCCTGCAGGAAGCTATGAGAGAGGCCAAGCGGCATGCCTTTTAACCCCTTCGCGCCGACTCTCGCGTCTACATGCCAGCAACGAACACACTCACCTACCGGCCGACACGCAGGCGTGCCAGAGCATTTTCCCGTTTACTACCGACTGTCACGTATTTGTGCCAGTACCCTGGAACGTTTTAGAAACTATAATTTCTGCCACAAGATGGCACTGTATGTCCATATGATTTCAGATACATGTACATTAGACCTTCTACTCGAAATGAGAGAAGCATGACTCACATACACGTCTTTTTGATTATATAAACAAACGGGGAACTAAACGTTTCTGAATGGCGTGATTTATGATGTCTCTTTAAATCGCACTTTATTCGCATGTGGTAGTTGTTTATTGTAAGTAGAAGTTTTATATGCGCTAAAGCGTTGAGTATTTCCATTTACAGTTCAGTTTTTAGAAAATAATTAGATCTTGTTAGACGTGAATTCTTTCTGTTTTTACAGTTGCAATGTCGAAGCGTCGAAAATGTTTAACAGAGCATGAAATAGCAGAAATGATGCAAAATATTTCAGATATTGATTCTGAAATTCTGATATTGATTCTGAAAGATTAACTGAAAGACATTTTCCAAAACTTTGTTCAGAAGAGACTGATAAGAAAATGAGACGACGATGCTTCGTTTGTTCACATTCCCGGAAAAATCCTCTAAAACGGCAAATGAGTTATTACGAGTTCAAGGAATGTAATGTAGGACTGTGTGTAGATCCCTGTTTTCAAATTTTTTTCATACAAAAAGAGAATTTTAAGTAATGTATTTAGTTTTCAGATGTATAATGTTAAAAGTCACAAAATGGTGAGTAATTAAAATAAAATGTGTAAAATATGCATTTAAACAAGAAATAAGGTAATTAAAGTATATATATAAAATATTTATAAAGCATAAACCGTTTAAATACTCTATAGAGCATTATTAAACAATGCGTTGATACTTCGGAAATTTCATGGATTTAGGCTTAGTAGCAAAAAAGCCCCCGGCCCTGGAGAGACGCTCGCGGAAGACACTGCCGGCCTCCGCGATAAGTGCGCGTTTTCGCTACCCAGCTCGAAAGGGGTGAAAGTTTTGTAGAGTGTCTTGATTTTAGTAAGGATGCCCTAAGAGCACACACACTTCTTGTCTAAGCTCAGTAATTAGAACGGTTTGTAGATAAGTTTCTAACAACTGAGAAAGAAATAGCTGATTCTTTTGATTGTCACTACACATGGGTCCTAGAAACCACTACTATGCAATTAATATAATAAAAACTGCCACGATTCAAAAAGCATCATCTTCCTACCTTCATGGTTTTTGAGGTCTTGGAAAAGGAAATCAAAAAACAAACTTGAAGGAATGGAAAAAAGGGGAAAAATTTGCTCATAGTTGCCAAATGAAATAAGCATTGTAATCAAAGGTAGTATAAAACTGAACAAAATAATTAGAAAAGCTTTTTAAAAACTTCTGTAGGTAGACTAGAAAAATTCCATTTTATAAGTTACGGTGAAATGTGTAGATCATATCAACTTTTGACCAGAGTTTATGTTAGCGATTTAAAATTTTAGTAAACCTATGATTGTTGTATTTTGCTATTCAACAATAGAGTACTGCATGTATATAAAAACTGGCCCATTCTTACTGTTACAGGTTCATTTACCATTCACAATGTTACACCTACACCTGAAGGTGAGAGTACTAAAGTCAAGGTTAAAGCTCGTATTAACATCCATGGTATTTTCTCTATATGTTCCGCTACCATGCTAGAAAAGCAAAATACTATAGTAAATGAAACTGACAATAATGTGCAGTCCACAGAAAAAACTTCAAATAGCCCTAAAAAGAATAAACCAAAGGGTGAAGAAGCTATGGATTCTGAAAATGTTAATGCTCCTACCAATGGTGATGTAAATGAAGAAAAAAATACTGATAAGAAGGTAAATGTCTGTATATAAACTATGTTAATTATTGAAAATTGTATTAGAGCAAGACATTTTTTTAAGTTAGTTTTTCTAAAGTATTTATTTGTTTAGAACTTCCAAAAATGAGTTTGAAGAGTATAGTGCTGTAACAACGTTTTACTCTTTAAAATTGTAAATTACGTTTTTAATATATTCAGTTAAATTTTGAAACATTTTCCGTATTGCTTCCATATTCAAAACTGTTTGATATTTTCTTGTGTGTTCATCTGCATAATTACTTGTTACTTAACCTTTTCAGGATGGGTGGCCACTGTATTATCAGTTGTCTTCCCTGTTTGAAAGGATGGGATTGTCTTTTTTAATGGTCATGTTCCCTCCCCTCTTCCCTTATTTCCTGGCTAAAAGATTGGGATGAAATGTTGAAGTTGACATCTCTGGAGTCTTACACTTATCTCTTTCAAATTCCTTTGTGTTTATTTTTCCCTCATTGAGGAAAAGTAGCTAAAAGCCTATACGCTAATCCCTTCTTTTTTTTGTGTGTGTGTGTGTAAGAAATCAACACCACTGAGAATCCATTAAACAACACACAAGGATCTTTGTTGCAAGAAGGGAGTGATTTCGTAAAGGGGGTTCATTAGGTTCAAGATTCTTGCCTTTCAAGCCTCTTACAGCAGCCAACGCCCCATCCTCAAAAGGTTAAAGTGTATTATTAATAGTAAGCATCTTTTTGTCAACCTGCAAATTCTGAGCTTCTGAATTCATTATTTTACTTAAAATAATTCATTTTGGTTAAATGCTGAATCCAAAAATGTTGTGTATAATTATTTAAAATATTACCTAATTGCTAAGATTTGGGTAAAAATGTGGTTTAATTTTTTTAATTTTGCATTTACACTTTTTGCTCATTGTAGTTTTTTATCATTTTTTGATGCCATGTTTTTTAAAACACTAACTTAACATAAAAGTGGTGCACCAAGAAAGATTTATCCGAGTATAAGGAAAATCTGTACATGCGATGGAGACATATCAAAAATAAAATGCTAATATTGATTGTTTTATTCAGGAAATATGACTACAAGAAGGGAGACTGTATAATGCATTGGCCCATCTCTGGCCCTGATGTAAGTGGTTATCTGACTGGCCATTGACTTGTAGAGTTGGCAGATGTCGTCCTGCATAATTACTTGCCTTGCATGTTCCAGTTGGTGAGTTAGATTGATGTGATCCTGGGATGATCAGAAATGCCTGCTCATCGGAGTCGGAATGTGCTTCATTGGGCTGTGAACCAGTGATTTTGCCAGTCAAGGAATGGTTGGAGAACCAGGAAGACAAGCAATGGGAAGGTATTCTGTGTAGGGCCTGGGAGTCCATGAAAGGAAGGTCGACTCTACTGGGCATGGAATCTTGTTGCCATACTGCCATGCTGTAAAGGTTTCACAGGTCACAGCCAAAGGTGTCTGGCTATCAAATGAAATGGCATTGTTGGGCTGTTTTGCAGACAGATGATTATCCCACCACTGTCTTAAATGTCTCTAGTAGCATCTTTGCTGGTTATGGGGGGCTCATTTCAATATGGGACTCATTCTTGGAAACAGTTCTAGTTCAGTGTGCGAGATCCCAGCTGCACACTGTGGATGTGCCTGGTAGTGTGCAGTGATGAGGGGCACTTGGTGCAGTGGCCTCCATGACCTCAGCCTCTGAGTTGCTTATTAGTGATCATTGCAGTCACTAGTCCTCCAGTTGCAGGGTCAGATCGTTAATAATGGTGCATCAGGTACTAGGAGCACCAACTGGATGCTTGCTCTGTTGTAGTGTTTTGTCAGCATTGTCACTCTGCTTATCTTTATGTTCTGTATGACCATGGTTCACCCATTCCTACCAACTTTGAGTGCTAGCATTCCTCTAACTCAAATGTCTAGTGATCCTACAAGTTGGCCACTATACACCCTTTCTCAAATGCTTATATTCTTCATGAAATTGTCTACAGCTGCTCGTGTTCTGAATGAAACTGTATGTATGGGCTTGGTACCATTCACGTGGTCGACTGAAGCAAGCTTGCATGGAAGTTTTTCCTTGGAATGTCCTCTGTTTTTATGTACCATTCAGATACTACATTGCAGTGCACTGGAGCTTCAACTGGTCAATCACTGTGTTTTTTATGACTGCCATTTTGAGTGTGAATTAATATTTTCCAGGAGTATTTGGTAAATCATTGTCAAATATGTATTTGATGGTTATTCTTTAACTTTATCTCTGTTTTGAACTTAAAGGGTTTGGTTTTATATGATTATGGGAAGGGAAGGCTTGTCTTTGCGATGGACATTCTAAGGAAACTGGCTCATATCCACATTACACATTCGAAAAACATGAAAACACCCATGTAACCAGCTTCTTTATCAGAAGTGAGTTTAATGCGAGTTCTTATCATTGAACTATGAGTGTTCAACAACTATACAGCATGGCTTCTGGTGGGCCCTAATATAAACAGTGCAGTAGTTGAGTTTCTAGACACTAAGCCCTATCTTGATCTAAACATTTTCAAATTTTTTCTCTTTTGCAAATGAAGATTTCACCATCCAGCTGGGAAAGTGGTTTGTCACTCTGATTGTCATACCGAATGTCCTGGGTTCGAATCATGGAGAGAGCATGGATGTAAATTGTCTGTCCCTTCATAGGAAGCAACATTGGCCCACCTTTTAGCTGACTCCATGATAAAGTGACACCGATTCTAGACTTAATGATGACCAATGCCTGTAATGGTGCCTGCCATTGGGGAGGGGGGGAATAAGGTTTCTTAAAATACTGCATAAAAACAACTTTTCCCGTACGGTGATATAAATTTTGTTATGTGGTGCTAACTTTTCTTATCAATATTTTGCCAATAAGACCAATTTGTATATAAAATATTTTACTTGAAGATTTGTAAATTTTTCGACTAACCGTTTTTTTACAAATGTGACATTGATAAATATCATAAATTAAGAATTATTTTTAAGAAATGATATTTTTTTTATATTTCCCTTTCATATTTTAAAATGTACCATACGTTTTGATGATTTAGGAATATTTTGATTCTGAAAAGCTGGATAAGAAATGCTGTAAGGTGCAGCTTCGAATGCTTCTTAGCAAAAATAAACTGCTTAATTTCATTTTTTCGTGAGAATTTTTTCCTGTGTAATTATATGGTAATATTCAAATATGTATCAGTTTTTTACTGTTTCACTCTAAACTTTCTTCCTGAATTTTTCGTTTTTTTGTTCCAAAATGTTCTGACTTATTGCTCCTACAGAGTTGATAGTTTTTTTTTTTTTTTTTTTTTTTTTCTGGTTTTTGACCTTGCACCCCATAAGGTTTTGAGGTATTTGAATGCAAATTTTATATATTTGAGACTAAAAGATTCCAGAAAAGTAAAATTAAATGGAAAATGTTCTTCAAAGGTATATTAACGACAGACATAAGGAGATAATGCATATACTACTGTAAATACCGGTTTGTTTATTGATGCTAAAACTTGGATGTTTAAGAGAAGGAAATTCTTATAAACTAGCTAAAATCCCGGGAATATTTTCAAATTAAAAAGATGCGTAAATATATTCTGGAGTGTTGTTGCTACAAAGCATACCTGTTTTGTAGCTTTAATAAATAATTATTTTAATATTGTTTTAGAATCAATGTCATGTGTAATTTTCTGTTATTTTAAACTGTAAAATTTTCCAGTATTGTAATTTTGATATTTAACCCTTCGAGCATTACGAGTTTAGCCCTGAAATTTCAAAGTTCCTCAAAATGTCCTTAATAAATGGTAATTTCATAATTTTAATTAAAAATTGACTCTCTCATTTTGTACCTTGATTCCTTTTCTTTCAATATACATTCAAACCGAACTCAGATGCACTAAAAGCTGGGAGAAATTTTCATGTATAATGAATATAGAAGTCAGCCTTGTATACGGAATTTTCCGATCGTAACGCTCAGAGGGTTAATAATCATAATGCAAATTTAAAACAATTATGGATCTAAATGATTGCTCATTTTAGAAATTATATCTACATTTTAAAGTGAGTTAATCTCCCAACACAGAGTATCTACCAGAATAACTGAACACTGTCTTTTCAGGGAAAATCAAGCCGAGGTTATCCTTGGCAGTGTTCCAGTCCGAAAAGCTAATGAGATTTACCAAGCAACTTACCACATTCTAGTGCTTCATCAGCTTATTTTAACTTAGCAGTATATTAACTAGGTTACAACTCTAGAATTCTGCACAAAGCTATTACACAAACGGGCAGAGAAAGGCAATCCATAAAAGTATTTATTCCTGTATGTAGAGATGTATACAAACACTGTATAGAATGTACATAGATTAATTAGTGAGCCTTTTTCTTTATTTGCTCTGCCTGAAGTTAAGAGAAGGATTTTGTGTATCAACTTCCTAAATCATATGGTCATTATTAAAATAGATTACGTTTTTTAATTGTTTAAGTATCCATTTAAGATTTATATTTTTTGCAGGATGAGAAAAAAGAACCTGAACAAAAGAAATCAAAGAATGTTGTCAAAGCGGTTGAGCTTCCTATTTCTTCAGTGGTACCTCATTTAAGTAGAAATGAGTTAAATGAACTTATAGAAAAAGAAGTAAGTTAATTAATATTTTTATAAGTGATGTGATGAAAGTACGGAAAGTGTGTACAAACCAATAAATCATTAGAAGAGTACATTAGAAATTTATAGCTGTTCATAGAAATGTTGCTAAAAGTAATGCTTTATCGATTACAAAATTTAAATAGTTCATGTAACAATCTGCAATGGGAAATGTATGTAAATTTCGTCTGTTAAAATGATGTAGCTCTCTTCGAAATACATCATTGGAAAAACTGGGAATTGCTTGTAACACTGGTGACAAAAACTAAATTCCAAGTGTATGAAATTCAGCATTGCTGTAACCAAGGGGAATGGCATAATTAAAAGTAGTAGCATTGCAGTAAATAGAAGTATTTTGACTAAAACAAAAGTTCAGAAAGGACTGAGTAAGAAACCTGGTGAATGTTTAAATGTATTTGTAAAATTAGGCAAAGGAGCATCTTTATTTTCATGTAGATAATAATTGATAGAAAACTATCTATTACGAGGGCGATCAGGCAAAGAGTTTTGTTTTTCATATTTCGAATCTACGAGTCAAATTACACCAAACTACCAAGTTTTGTAAAAATTGCACAAGTAGTATTTAAAAAATTGGCTCTCAAAATTTTAGCTTCTCAATGTTAAATTGAGTTTGGTATATATTTATTAATCTTTTCTTTTTTTTTAATTAACCTTATTTGATTCTTCCTTTCACATTTCAAAATTCAGGTTCATTCCAAATAAAATTCGACCATTTTTTATTATTTACTTTTAAAATTTGTATTTTAAAATAATTTTCATAAATTTTTTTAAAAAAAAATTTGAATTATAATCTATAAAATTTTTGCCATCATCTTAACCCCTTAAGGAAGAACAAATCACAGTAACGGGACCGGACCTGCTGAAATCGATCTTCGCCACCGGCCCGAGCATTATCAGCAGTTAAGCCTAATTTTACAAAAAAATAAAATCAGCATTTTGATATTATTACTTCCATTTTTAGAGTTGCATATGTAATGTACTTGTTTTTAATGAGTGTTAATGTATAGAATATCATATTAATAGAAATAAAACAAGTAGAATACTAAAATCATAACTATACACACACAAATAAATACTATAAACATTAAAAAAAAAATTACAAATACGAACTTTTAAGAAAAAACTGAAGAATTCCAATTTAAAAACTGCTGTGTGTGAAATAATTCAAAACAAGGATTGAGACACAGTCCTACATTGCATATTTTGCACTCAATATACATTGTTTGCTTTCGCTTTTCCTTGGTTTTAGTGCGCTCAACTTATCTTCTCCTACCTTTTTTACCTTTCCCGTCAACGTAAATTTTTGGAAACTGTGTACCTAATGGAAAGGTCGAGTGTCCTGTGATTTTGGAAAAGATTTTTAAGTAAGGTCTCTTAGCCATCGCTAACGGAATGAAACTGAATATAACCCCAACACCATGTCCCAAAACTTCTTCAAAAGACGCTCAGAAATATTTCATCCTCAAACCCTGTGTGACATCAGGTTTATATTAGAAAACTTCCTGTTTTTTTATTAGAAAACAGTTTCCGCAATGACCGAAAAGTGATCAAGGAAAGACCCCCTGGGATATTCGTTACTGATCACCTCGATATATACATTATATGTAAATGCATTATACGTAAAGTAAATACATTATATACCAAAATATACTGCCTGTGTCATTATATATAATGACCTATTAAATAGAGTAAGAAAAACAGAAATGCTGGCTCGTTCCTGAGAAATGCGAGCGAGTAAGATGCATTATGCATTGAGAAAGCTGAGTCTTTCCCCTTGAATAATATTGTAATGTTACTTTTTAATTAACTAAAATAAATAGAAAAAAAAAAAAAGAGAAAACTTAATGAAATAAACAAAAATTCCTGTGCCCCTAGACAGGTGCATTTATGAAGAGCTGCGATCCCAGTTTGTTTATTTCAATAAATCTATCAAAACCAGAAGCACAAAACAAAAACTAATGCCAGTACATGAAGGTCAAAATGCTGTATGAATCAACCCATGTGAAAACAGTTACCACTTATTTCCATTTAGTGGCCTCTAAAAATTCAAATAAATCGTTCTGCTTTAATGTTACGTATACGTGACACTTGGCTGGTAGGAACAGAATTGTTACGTCGCGTATACGGTACGCTGGGCTGGTAGGAGTAAAATCTTTGTGTCGCGTATATGTGACGCTGTTCCTGAATGGGTTAAAGTAAACATATTTCTAAGCATACCTACAAAAAAATTAGTTTTTTATTTAAAATTTTCGAAGATATACGGGAATTTATATATTTTTGTGTTTTGAAATTTGGCATATTTGTTGAAAGCGATAGAACATCAAATGTGGTTTAGACACTTTCCTAAAATTATTTGAAAGTAGGAACGATGGAACCTTTTTTCCCCCGCTCATGCACAATGTAAGAATGAGGTGCCTTTCCTCCCCCCCCCCCACTCTGGCATAATGGAAGGGAAAGAAAAATTGGTTACCTATATTAAGAAGTTCGCCAAGTCAATTATTCTTGGCGCAACTTGAAAAAATTATGCTAACATAAATTTTTGAATTTCTCCGTAAATTACGCATTACATTTTACATAATTTAAAATCTACGTGTAATTTGAGTCAGAGAATCAAAATGTGGAAAAAAATTGGTGTATATAACATCTATATTTGTTTATGACATGCAATGTTTGCTTACAAATTTTTAAAAATTTATTGTTTGCCAACAAAGTTTATTTTTATTGAAAATCTAGGCAAAAATGATTATGCAAGACAAAATGGAAAAGGAAAAGGCTGATGCAAAGAATGCTGTTGAAGAGTATGTTTATGAAATGCGTGGAAAGTTGTGTGAAGAACTAGAAAAGTTTATCACAGAAGAGGTAAGTTTTTAAAGATTTTCACACATATTAAGTTTCATTAAAATATTGTTAAGTTTACTAATTTCGTTAGCTTGTGTTAATTTGCAACCATTTTCAATTTGAACAACCTTGTTTTTGTTATAAAATTGGATGAATTTTGTATTATGAATATTATGATTTATCTTTTAATTTGAAGTCTCTTGAAATCTTTGTAAAATATGTGTAGATATGCAATGGAGGAATGAATAAATTTTAACAACTGGTTTGTTGCCAAATGCAGAATAGTTAACTGTTAGCCAAGTTACCCTAATAAATGTAGCAGAATTCAATTTTAGAATCTGGATAATTAAATTAATATTTTAGCAAAGGATGGATGATGAACTGCTGTGAACTGTATGGATTCCATAGGTGAATTTGATAAACGTAGTTATGGTAGATGCATGCAATGCACATCAGCCTTTTTTCGTTAAGTTTCATCACTGTCATTCCAAGAACTATTAATCCATTTTAGTATGATATGGAAATATTAAAATTTTAGCACTTGGCATGCGGGTATACTTCGCCGCGAACTTACGCGTGCAGCGGGCATTTTTTCGTAAATCGCGCAGAAGTATGGTTATTCAGGAAAATCGCAGTAAATCAAAAACTACTTTGTTTTTATGAACGAAACTTTTTTTATTTTACACTTAAATATATACTGTATGATTATTTAACCAAAAAAAAAAGATATTTTTACGAAATCACAAAAATAAACGATTTTTAAAATTTTACAATGTATTCAAAAATATTCTTTCATAACAAGTAAAATAGAACTGATAACATGTTAATAGTTCTTTACAGTATGGTACCGTTCAAAACATTTTCCTCTATGAAGAGGAACACTGCAGAAGCTACATTTGAAAAACGTTTCACTTTGCACTATTTTGTCTGTGCACACGTGACGTTGTCTTTGTGGATTTTTCTTCTTCCCGGCATCAACAATTTTCTCCAATATGTGTTTGCACATATCCATGGAGAATCTTCCAGGAGTGTCACATTTTGATATCATTTGCTCTGGTTCTTCAGTGCTGATTTCAGGTAGTTCATCAGTAACCGATGTTGTGCAAAAATTTTTGGTACTTTATTTTTTGCATCTTTGTCAAATTGTATACTACATATGCATTGAAAAATGCACAATTCATCATATACATAGCTAAGCGCAGTGTCGACTTCACTGTTTTACGCAAAATACTACTATAGTAGGACAAATACTGATTTGCCCAATCTACTCCTTTCATGTACTTGTTGTAGTCGATCAAAGCATTTGCCTTTATAATTTTTTATCTTTTAATATGATCAACATTACTAATGAAGCCGCTGACCTACTGGCCAAGCAGGCAGCCAACTGCACGGATATATTAGAAAGACCAACTAAACTTCCTTGGTCTCATATTAAGTGAACAACTTTGACAAGTCTGCTGCAAAATTGGCAAAGTAGATGGACAGAGGCAGAGGTAAAACGAAGGAATTTCGCTTACTGCTAAAAGTTAACATGGAAATAAAGACCCACTGTGCTAGCCTAACACAGTTCTTGACAGGTTATGGACCATTCCCAGTATATTTGAACAGATTCAGACTTAGGGATAGTCCTTTCTGCGAATGCGGAGAGGAAGGTGACACGGATCATTATTACTTCCATTGTGTACATACAAGAACCTGGCACTTGAAGAAACCAGCGGACTGTGCCTGGGCAATGTGGACGACTAACACACTCAAAAACAGAATAGCCCTTGATAAAATAGAGAAAATCTCAAGACACTGCCTAAGCAGAAACAACCGTTGATAATATTATAATGTTTCAAATGTTCAGAACTTAAAGCAGATAACCAAAATAACGCTTAGTGCCTTGCAGTTATCAATATGTAAAAACTTTTATTAGTATATAATATTCAACCTTGTTACTCTGGAGTCTTCCCCGCTGTGGTGGTATATAATTCCATTTGGTTCATGTCCGTGGTCGGAAGCCATCATAGCGGTGCGCTCACTCACTACTTTCTTTCATTTCCGCGGAATGGATTGAAGAGATGAAACTGACTTCTTTCTTGGATTGCCAAACTTGTACCAATATATCATTTTTTTCTTCGAATGATTGTTTCTCCTTTTTTCAAATTAGTTTTTTTTTTCAGGCATTCTGGTAGACCTCTATTCTTCCGCAAATTCTTTTTTTTTTTTTTTTTTTTTTTTTTTTGTGTGTGTGTGTGTGTAAAAGGGCATCCGTGTTAGCGACGCTGTTGCAGTAATTGTCCATGTACAAATTGTGCCAGACATCAGTATATGCTGAAACTACTGTATCGTTTTGATCAAACATACACCTTCAGCTGCATAAACTTCAAAATTGCAAATATAACCAGTGTCACTTTCAGAATATTCGTATGAGTATGCCGTATTTTATAATTTTTTCCAGTGTTGTAAACTCTAAAAAACAATTGTCCTCTCCAAGGTATTATGCCTTTATCTAATGATACTTGTTGTTTCGGTTTGTAAATGTTATTGAATTTTTCAACAAAATAATTTAGTATAGGCTTGACTTTGAATAATCGATTAGAATCGTCCGTGATGTCTTCATTCTTATTGAAATGCCAAGCCTTCCATATTTGGCAAAATGTATGCCTTGACATAGTTTTTGAAAAAAAAAAAAAAAGGTGTACTTGTGCAGACATGAGTTGACCAATAATCGTCTCGGGCGTCTTTACGAACTTGTCCCATGAAAAAAATAAGCCCCAAAAATTTCTTCATCTCCAGAATCATGATATCTCTCCATCTCCTGCTTTTGGGAGATATTTTGAACTGATTCATATTTTGATAATAATACTTGTTTGATTCCGCGACGAAATATGCAAAAAAGTCATTGCCTATAAATAATTCAGCTGTGGATTCTCAGGAACATTAGCCATGTTAGTTATCCCAGGATGACCCAAAAACTCTTCAAGGTGTTGAGGATTGTCAATCGATGACCATTCATCTGCTTCTTTATCAGAAGTTGTTTCAGAACTAGAAATTCTTCTTCGGATGAACACTTGAGAATGTGGAATAATGTCATTGTCACTTTCTTCAATATCTTGACTTTCAGAATCACTATCATACAAAAAATCCGATAATCTGTCAGCGCATATTTCTTCATCACTATCTTTGTTACAACAGTTCATTTTATCAATTTATTTAATCAATAATAAAAAAAAGCTTCAAATTGAAAAAAACATGACTTGTATGTTCTGGAGCTAAGAATTCAATTGAAGACGAAATAACTCAACAAAAGACCAAGTAACTCGACAATCATAACTTGTTGAAAGAAAAAATGCAAAGCCGTTGCCTAGCAATGCAAACAACACCCATATAATGTCACACATACATATAATGATACGTATTTAATAGGTTTGTGGTGGTTAGCGGGTATCCACCACAAATCTACTAAATACGTATTTTTACGTGACCTGCGCTTCAGTGATGGACTGCAAAAAACGTAAAAATACCTTGCCCGCATGCCATACGTATTTTTACGTAACTCGCACTGCAGTGACAGACTGCAAAAAACGTAAAAATACGTTTCCTGCGTGCCAAGTGTTAACTGTCCAATGCTATGGTGATATACAGTGGTGGCCAAAATTGTGGACACTTTTTGAAATTTTTATGTTTTTGAACTTTGTATGCTTATAGAAAACTTTACGTTTCACAAAATGCAAACTTGTATATATCATTTTAAAGAGAATTTATTACTGAATTCGATACAAAACACAAAATTCAATTATTTGCAATACAAAAAAAGTTAAACAATAATAGTTATCGATATACATTAGATAGTGATGATTGCAGTGAGTTATCAGTACTTAGTAGGGTACCCTTTATTTTTTATTACAGCTTCACATCGACGTTTCATTTAGCTGACAAGAGTTTTAAGATCTTTCGTTATTACATGATGCCAGGAAATAATTATAGCCTCAATTAGTTCCCTTTTATTTGATGGGTGCCTCATTCGGACAAGAGTTTTCAAACGGTGCCACAAATTTTCGATAGGTTTGAGGTCAGGACTGTTTCCTGGCCATGACAACAATTTAATGCTCTTTGTACGAAACCACTCTTTCGATATTTTGGCCATGTGGCAAGGAGCAGAATCCTGCTGAAAAATAAACGAGGCATTGTTGTGAAAGAGATCTCTGATGGGAAGGTAGAAGTTTTGGTTCTAGAATAGTGTCAATGTATTTTCTGACATTCAGTGTCCCATCGATGACATGCATGACCAAAATCATAACACTAACTGGGTTCTTCACAGTTGCTTGAATGCAGTCAGGATGTAGTTCTTCTCCTATTCTACGTCTTACATATTTTCGCCCATCACTACCAAATAACGATATCTTAGTTTCATCACTCCATGTAACTTGTGACCACTGATCATCTGTCCAATTAATGTGTTCCTTTGCCCACTGTAGTCTTTTTTTTTTTCATTGCTGAAAATTAAGATAAGGCTTTTTTCGTGGAATTCTACCTCTCAGTCCAACATCTGTTAATCTTTTCCTGATTGTTCTTGAACTGACGGAAACACCGGCATCATTTAGATCACTTCTGATGGCCGCTGATGACATTTTTCTATCTTGGAGACATAGTCTTTTTATTCTTCTGTCATCAATAGATGTGGTGCACCTTTTTCAGCCTTTTCCTTCTTCGTTTTTTATGAATTTGACTCCTGATATTGTAAACAAAACTTTCGGACTCCAGATGTAGTCACTGAACCACCCACCTGTCTTGCAATTTCAGCATAGGAAAGACCACTTTCTCATAACACAATAATATTTACATCTCTTTCTAGGTGTCCAATCTACTCTTTTATTTTATGTCATTGCTTCTTGACTAAATATTAAAAATTTTTACAAAAATTCCTACTTGTAATTGCAGTGTATAAGAAACAGGTCCTCCTCCTACAGAACAAAGCAAAGTAATGAATTGTTTCAAGTGTAAACATGTCAGCTTCTACTGGCAGTTACTAACATTTGATTGGTTCTCAGAACAAGAACAGTGATTGGCCAGGAAAGCTAGACATTACAAACCACTTCATAACTGTGTTTTTTATTTATTTGTACATGCCCTAGAAAATCTGAAACTTACAAAATCTGATTTTTGTGATTTTAAAAGGGTATTTGAAGCCCAAGAGACATTACATTTGGCCAAGCAGAAGAAATTCTTGCCTTATTGGTTGAATATACTGGCTTTGAAAATGTGATTAACATTTAAATAATTAACTGCTGTTTAATCATATAATGAATTTGGGAAAAATTCATCCAAAACCTCAGTCATCGTGTTTCATGCTCGGCTTCATGTTATTTAGGAAGAAAAACAAACTTGCATGCAGTCACTACATTTGCAGTGCTTTGAATCAGTGGATAGGCTGCCAGTGACATTTTTAATTTTTAAATTCAGTTCAGTTCATAACTGCTAATATCTGTCAAACAAGTTAGTACTTTGATAATTTTTTACTGTACTTCACCTGTGCTATATATCCAATATGTAAGCAGTGTATTTATTATTCTGTAAAGTACTAAGTAGTATTTTTGTTATGGTAAAATGACTAAAAAATGAATCCATCTCTCACAGTAAAATGATTTTTCCAAAATTTCTTTTCTTTTGACCTAATTTTTCTAAGATTAAGTTTCTATTGGTTGTAATAAACCTGTTATTTTAAATTTGAGTTTTGACATCCAAACTATGAGTTCGCCTTTTTATATCTTCATTTATTATTTTGTATTTACATTGTGTGTATCGATCGGCTTAACGACTCAAAAGTCCTGCATTTTGAAATTTACTACTGTTCACTAAATCTTGTAATTAAAAAAAATTTATCTGTACAAAATTAGCAGCTAATGTTTTTATCGGTATTCGTTTCTAGATCAGTAGATTAAAATATATTTCTTCAGGAAAAATGAGATTTCAAGTTTAGAAAAGCCTTCCTTGTGACATAGAAAATATTATAAAACTGCCAATATTGTAACTTCTCATGCATGCAGTAAAATAAAATGTTTTTTTAGCATTTTTTTTTTTAAATTTGGAAATGAATTTTGGATTTCGTGCAAGTTGTAAATTTTTATTTTTATTGCATTTAGTGAATATAACATGTTATGTCAACGTATTTAATTTCATACATTTATTTCAATGTATGTCTTTTAATTTTTCAGTGATTGATTCGATCTTTCAGTAGTTGAAGACATAATCCATGAAACTAATTTGCAGTGGAGTGAATAAAATTTTATTTTCATTACATCATCGGTCCCGAGCATATGTAATGAGCAATTTATGTACCCTAATTATGTGAAATTCATGTACTCTAAATAAATTGCATGAAATTCATGGACGCAATTTATTTAGAGTACATGGGTGTTACATATACGTTTATTTAGAGTACATTATAAGATGTGAGTGTATATACTTTCAAAGATGACAAAAAATATTGTAGGCCATATGTACATATGACCTTGTGGGTCAGAGAGTTATGTAGATTGCTAAAATTTTGAATAGAATTTTAATAATTTTTATATAACAAACTACTTTTCGTAATGGATTTTTGTTTCTGTTTACGTGTTTATAGGATAAGAATAAATTCAAAACGTGCTTGGAAGAAACTGAAAATTGGCTGTACGATGAAGGTGAAGACCAGCAGAAAAGTGTATATATCCAAAGGCTAAATGACTTAAAAGTGAGTAAAAATTATTGTATTAATTGGTTTCTGATTTAGAAAACTTGTGTTTATGGAGACTTCATAATACTTTGTGTAAATTTTCAGAAATATGGTGATCCAATTGTGAATCGGTACAATGAGTGGGAACAAAGGCCTATTGCTCTTAATGAATTTGGTAGGACTCTACAGTTAGTGCATAAAGCTTTACAATCATATGCAGCTAAAGAAGAGCAATATGCACATATCGAAGAAGAAGAAATGATGAAGGTAAATTTTCTTTTATGCGAAATATTAAAGTTTGAATTTGGGTTTCATTTAACCCTTTGCAGTCATGTGTCTACTCTCAGTCACCACAGCAAAGAATCATACTGATCTTATTGTAATAAGTCGACAAGCTTCATAATCTTGCATAGTATGTATTATAGTTTGTTCAATGAGAATTGATTCTGATCAGCATGATACCTATGTATAAACTGCAAACGGTTAAATGTCATATCTAGTTGTGTATAAAATACTTAAGAAAAAAGTAGCAACAGCTGTATTGAAATTTTATTTTCCTTAATTTTGAGTCTCAAAGGTATTTTCGTATTTCGATAATTTTATATATCGTTTTGGCTACTGAAGTTATAAATCTATACTGAAACACACGTAACATACTTAATTATAGGTTGGAAAATTATGGGAAGAAAAAGAACAGTGGTTAGGCCAGTATTTAGGAATTTTATCAAAACTTCAGCAGCATGAAGATCCTCCTATTACTGCTGCTGTCATTAGGCAAGAGAGAGAAGTAAGTTACTTTTCAGATATAATAATTCATTGATTTCATTCATGACTACTTGGGATTTGTGTATAAAATTTGTGTTGACCAACAGTTTGTGTCAACCAAACCAGCATATGTTTGTGCATCAATAGGGGATCAGAACTGTGCAAACCTTGAAAAAAATAAAGTAAAAAAGCTTTTTTAATTATTGCACTTCTGTGTTTTATTTGAATTTATAGTTCTGAAAATTGCTGCCCATAAAAGTTTGATGTTTTTGAGACCTGTTGACATTTCCTTTTTAGTTGGGGACTTTCACACACTCCCCCATGGAGAAAGCAAGTGCAGTATGATTCGTCTGTCCATAGCTGCATAGAAGATTTCTGAATCTGTTACCTTGTGTTCTTCAGTTCTGCAGGACAGAAAAATTATTGCACTTGGGAATTTTTAAAAACAATTAAGAAAACATTAATTCCTTATCGTCAATTGGGAAATGAAAAGGATATTACTGAATTATTTTGTTCGAGATTTTGATAACGGAGGACATTGTGTTAAGAGAACATCCAAAAATCTATTAGATATGTCAATCTTCTGTAACATGTATTGTGAAATAAGTGATTGACCTCATGTTTCATTGAATGGTTGGTGTCTTAGGGTACTTTAGCAAGAAATTGCAAAGTAAAAAAAAGAGGCTATTTTATATGAAACAGAAGAGTGAAAAGAATGAAAATATGTAGAGTATGGTTTGCTATGGAGATGACTGAGATGCAGGAGTCTGACTGAATAAGAGGAACCTGTCTCTGATTGCACTTGAAAAAATTTATCCCAGTTTAAGATTGCTGTTTTGGTAATTGTTTTGGCTAATTTTAATGCCCATTTGTTTGAACTATTACATGTGTTGAGAGTTAATGAAAGTGTGATGTGCTGTTATAGCCATTTTGCATGCAAAATATGCATTTGAGGAGACATCCTATTTTCAGTTTTGAAGTTTTAATATTATGTTTTGATTTCTGTGTATGAAATGAGGAAAGCAGGTTCAAATCCTTATTGCTGAGTGATCCATCGAGAAATTCAAAAACTGTGGACAGATGATAAGCAGAGCATGTGGTGCGGTTGTAATGCATGTATGAACACTAAATGAATTATAACTTAATTATAATCTGATGACAAATTTGATCATAGTGCTGCTAAAAACTAATTTGAGCATATTTTGGCTCTGAAAAGCCACACAGTGGCAGGAAATGTAAGCATCAGTCGGTAATATAGGGTAGGACCTTTTTTTCTGTATAAAAGTCAATGCACTCACCTTATGTGGAGCTCCAAACAGTAACATTTCAAAAATCGTGCATTGTTTTCTGAAAATATTAGTTTAAAACAAATTTTAATTTTTGGTGGAAAGCGGTGACAGGGATGACTTAAGACAACAAAGTTCCCCTCAAATTGCCACTGTAACAAGCATGTCAAGAGTTATGTGGCAGAGATGGAGGTGCCATCGGAAAGCATATAGGCATAGACCTATCTGTAGATAGCCGAAGACCTAGCCAGTGCTCCCAGTGCGTACGCATTGGTGAGAAACATTTCTCTGTGATTAAATAGTTTTTGCTTATGTACACAAATACCTTTGCATTCATTCTGCTGTAAGAACCATTGTCAAAAAAGATTACATTGGTGTAAGGAGTGTATTCATTGGTATCAGCAATAGTGGTCTATCTAGAATGGTTCTCAGATGAATCTTAGTTCACCATCAGGAATGAATATTGATATAGTTGGTGTGTAGGGAAGCTTATTACCATGGTTAGAGAATCTTCTGGAAACTGGTTGCTGTGGTCAAGGGGTAATTCTGTGGGCAGCTATCATGTGCATTGAATTCACATCTTTAATGGAAATACATTGACATCACAGTAGTATTGCACTGAAATTCTCTTGGATCATGTCCATATTTTCTGTGGTATGACGGTGTCTGACCATAAAATGTCAACATGGAAAGGTACAGAGTGTATGACATAGCATGCATATATACCTGACCTAAATCACTTGAGCATGCATGAGATGTGGTGGACAAATAATACTGCTCAAACCTTAAAGGAACTTGAAATTGCCTTGAGACAAATACAAGGGGAAAAAAAAATCCCTTGGGTTCCCAAATCAGTGGGCAGCATTTGTAGCACATGCTGAAGGACATCACACTATGTATCCTTGGAGTGTAGTGTCCCTGTGAAAATAATGACAAATCTGTCCTTAATTTATGCAGAACAGGCATTTTCAGCAACTGTTGAGGAGCATTTCTCTTCTACTTACCTTGCCTTGAGCAAGAATTTTGCATAATAATTATACTCTATTGAATATGTACCAGGTCTCATCTTTTAACATTGTATTTCATTAGTTATGACAAAAAATGGCTTCCTTAGCTGTTGTCAAGCAGTATATGTTCATCTAAGAATGTTTTATAAATTCTAGTTTTATATGCTTGCTTGAATTTTGAATTTGTTGTTCTTTTGTTTTCTTATGGATTGCATTCAAATGGGGAAAACTGGATACAGTGTATTATGTGAAATACTGTAAAACATCCCCAAAATAATCTGTGTAATTCCAGAAGATTGTGGACTTCTGTGCAGTTGACTACTGTAAGGAGATCCTTGTTTATATTTTAAGAAATGATTTTCCTTGTCAAAGGGGTTGCAGTGTGATTTTGCTGAATATTGGAAATATTTAATATTTGCGAACTTGTTTATTTTAATAATGCTATTTTTAATGTCTGGCGTCTCCTTTCAGAATTTTGAGAACCAAGTGAAACCGATTTTGTCCAAGCCTAAACCAAAAGTAGAACCACCACAAGAAAATGCTGAAGAGGTGCAGACTGCACCTGCTGATAGTGAAATGCAAGACACTAATAATACTTCTGAAAAAGAAGAAAAACAGGAGCAACAAACTGGCAGTGAAGCCTTTAGCCAATCACAACCTGAAAATATGGAAACAAATTAAGTTTTTTTAAAAAAAAGTTGGATCTGTGATCATATTGCTTGTAAAGCCATTTTCATTAGACCTAAGGATTATATAATGCAGGTTGTAACTAAAGTTTCACAAAGTAGATTGACATGTGTCTAATTTAATAGATTTTGCTTTTATTTCGAATTCAGTCTGCTAGGTTAACACCTTTTTAACCAAAAAAAAAAAAAAAAAAAAAACTTGTATCTGACATATTTTAAATAGCTAGCTTCGGAGCTGAATTTCACTAATTAAGATGTTTGAGCGTAGAAAAACATTTTTTCATTCAACTTCAGTAATTGGGAACTAACCTCTGATGTTCTGTTTTTGAAATTGTTTTGATGTATGTTTAATACATAATATGCATATGTACATCAAATGACTAATGTAAAATTTGTTTCTAATGTAAAACTCTTCCAAATGAAACCCTTTAGGCAGATAGCTCTTGTGGGCTTTGCCTTAGCAAATAACCTACCCATCGACATGAAACATTTAAATATCATCTAATTCTTTATTCCTGTAATGTATTCCAGTTACAGTTATAGAAATGGATTTAATTAGGAATTTAAACTTTCATGCTTCTTTGCTTTCTGAATAAATTTTCTGTACTGGGTTCTGAATTTTTGCAATTAGCCTTTATTGTTCAAAATGACTTAAGCTGCATGCTTATGCATCCTCACATATCTTGATGGGCAGGCCTTCGATATTGTTCTTTTTATGTACTGAGTGAAAGAAATACTCTAATAATTAAGTGAAAAAATACTCTAAATAAATATAAATAAATAAATTGGGCTGTATTATGTACTGTAAATGTCAAATTTTAAGCCATGAGAATAGATTCTTAATAGCTTTTAAGTGAATTAGTTACCTTGGTTACACTCTGTATTAACATATTTGGTGATCAGTATACATCAGATTGCATTTCTGTACTTTAACAAATGTATATTTTTGCTCCATAAATTTAAGTTATGCATTCCTCATTACCATTTTATTGGTGTAACATCTCACAACTAGTTGACATATATACATACTATCATGAATTTTTCTTCCATGGTACAAGTATCAGTTCAAAGATAATTCTCAATATATGTATTTTATTTTATGGTTACAATACTCCTTGTTGGAAATAATGATTGTTATAACATTTAAAAAATATATAAATATATGTAAAGGGCTGTACATATTTTAATGTACAGTAATCTTAAGTTATTTTATTTATTATTCAAATGAAGACTTTTCATGTAAATGACAGGGCAATGAAAATAGATTACTCTTTTGTTATGTTGAATAAAAGTTACAAATATGAGATTACTTTCAAGTGGACAGCAGCAACTGTTGAGCTGCACTGTAGTTCTAAAAGTATATGTGAAGTATAATTTTGTGATAAGCATCTCCTATGGATGAAGCTTGCATGATAAATTAATCTGTGTAACACACACTATTTTATGTATTTATTATTTTCAACATTGTTGTTACGATGATTTTGAAAAATTACATTAATAAATGTGCTGGTAGGAATTGGTGTAGTTTTTTTCCTTCTGGTATTGCATCGAGCTTAGTAATTAATCTGTTGCAATTTAAATATGTATACCCCTCGTATTATTTACAAAAATAGATTTTACTGCTATGAAATTTTAAGTGTATTAATAATAGTTATATTCTTAGCATCTGTGATCACTTGTTGGGAATGTAGCTTTAAGTAAATTGGTATTCCTTGAAATGATCTCGTTTCAGCAAATTTGTGGGTTTTTGTTAGTGATTAAATATTCTTTTAAATTTTGTCTTTCAGCTTAATAAAGTGCTTTTTTTAAAGCTTGGGTAATTATGTAATGGTCAGTGAATTTTTATGCTTAGTTTAAGGTTTAATGATTTCATTGAATTAATTTCATGGCAGTGAGTCTACACAACCGGACCATAGATTGCACTATGAAGAATTTTGACATGATCAATACTGGGTCTTTAAACATGAATTTTTAATGTAACAGAAGTGTAGATTGACATAATTTAAGCAGCTATTTCAATGGTTCAGTAGAACTTTCTTCATCTGAAACTAAATGAAAGACTAATATATAGTTAATAATTAATTAAGTAGGACATCTTGTTTAATGAAAAGAAAGCGAATGGAGTGGAATTGAATTTGTGATTTGTAGAGCAAAAGTTTTTTCCCTCTTTTATTCGAGTTAAGACCGATTCCTAATTCAGTATTTTAAAGCCTCTGATATATCTCAGGCTATATTGACAATGAATGCTATACATTTTCCTAAAATTTATTTGAGGACAGAATCTGCCTGCTCATCCTGCCATTTTCACAGGCAACTCAAATGTAGCAAAATTTGCTCATCCCACGATTTTCGTGGGCATGTGTTTTTCTTCCTTTATTGAAGAGTGCATCCCACCTTTTCGGCATTTAGCCAATTATGTACAGTATTAGACGTTTAATTTAGGTTTTAACCAACAGATGTTGTTAGCAGCAGCTAAATTGCAGCATTTGAAGGTACAGTACACTCCCGATTATCCGCGGAATTGGGTGGTGCGGCCGCCACAGATAACAAAAATCGCGGATAATCCGAAAAAAAGCTAAAAACGGGTATAGCAAAAGAGAAAACAGTCATTCCAACTTTGAAGAATTGTTTTATGTACCAAAAAAAAAAAAAAACGTAAAATAAGCAGGAAATGTTTAAATAACGCTTAATATTTTAGTATATCACTCGAAACTAACCTAAAATGCATTTTGTTAATGAAAACAGAAAAGTGCTTTGTATACTTACGAGAGGCGTCAAAGATACACAGAAATATTAATATGTATGTACTCTTTTAATACTGTAATGTATTAGGTAATTACAAAAGCATAACTGTAAAACTACACCTTTTTGAAGAAATCAGTCATTTGTGTTTGCTTATTGCTTTGGAAGCATTTTCTCTTGATCCGAGATTGCATTTTTCGTAGCATAAGTTTCTCGGCCAACTCCGCGTCGTCTTGTTCTTCCAAATAGCTCAGCAGTCGTCGACTTGTTGCAAAACCCATTCATGAGTCTTCTGCATCTGCACAGTGGGCTCTTCTTCGCCTTCACTTCGCTGTCCTTCATTCTCGGTCTCTCCCCTTGCTTTCTTCACAATTTCGTCATCTGTCAAGCGTTCGAAGCCAGGTTCGTTAACGTCACAACTTCGGTTCATCAACAACTCGTTAATGTTTTCAGCACCCGGACTCACCCAGAACTGTTTTCACCATATCGGCAAGAGTTGCCGTGGGCGTGTCTTCATTCTCTTCTTCACAAGTCAAAGGGGTTAGGTTGTTGGCTTCAACATTAGGCATGAGTTTTCTCCATGATTTTATGAGGGTTGACGGTTTCACTGAGTCCCATGCAGATGCAATGTCTTATATGCTGCCAAGATTGTGTAGTGTTTCCAAAACTCTATCAGATCATAACCTTCTTCAATTTTGGTCATTAGCAGCTTGGGTATGTTCTGTTTATTGTTGCAATGACTCCTTGATTCATGGTTTGGATTAGCACACTAACATTTGGAGGGAGAAACTTTGAAAAAATTTGTCCATCAAAAAACTTTAGCACGCTTGTTGCTGGGTGAGAAGATGTGTTTTCAATCAATAGCACAGCTTTTTCAAGCCGGTTTTTCAATTTAAGATGTTTACGCACTTGAAGAACAAAGATTTTTTCGAACCTTTCTTGAAAAATGTTTCGGTTCATCCATCCTTTTCTTTGGTTAAAGTAATCAACGGGCAAATTTTCTATCCTTATGCCTTTGAAAGATCTTTTTTTTTTTACTTTCCAATGACAACAAATCTAAGTTTGTGTGCACTGGTAGCATTACTGCAAGACATGATAGTGATCCTTTCCTTGCTGCTTTTATGACCCGCCGCTTTAGTTTCACTTTCAAATGCTAAAGTGTGTGTGGGAAGACATTTCCACAAAAGTCCTGATTCGTCGGCATTGTAAATTTGTTCATAGGATAGCTCTTCTTTTAAAACAAATTCTTCAAATTCATGGTGGAAATCATCGGCTGCTTGTTGGTCACTGCTAAGTTTCTCCCCATGAAGTCCAATTTCACGAATTCCATGTCACTGCTTAAAACGAGTCAACCATCCAGAAGACGCATCAAAATTTCCTTTCAGGCCTAACAACTCAAAAAAGGTTTTTGCCTTCACCGCAATGATAGGGCCATTTACAGGAATACCCTCTTTTGGAACTTGAGCTAACCTCTCTGTCAATGCCGTGTCTAGCTCTTCAAAGGTAAAACCCTTCATAGTTTTTCGTGTTTTCATTGCGGAAGCACTGTCCGACGTTGATGCAAAGTTCACCATTTTGTCTTTTTGCTTTAGAATGTCACGCACTGTCGTTTCCGATATTCCGTAATCCAATTCCATCTACTGCCTTGTAGTGCAGTTTGCTACTTTGGAAATTAATTCTAGTTTTTGCGCAATCGTCAACACAACCTTCTTTCGTTTTCCTGACATCTTAAATCGGTAACGAAAAACACAAAACCAGAAAGCACAAGCACTGAACACAGTAAAAGATAAGAAATTAACTCCGACCGGTTCGCAAACACTATCAGGCTTAAGCTAACAATGTCGAGTGGGAGGAAGTGGACGTGTCAGTAAGACGAGAGAGGGCAGTGGAGCAGGCACTGCAAGGGTGAGTAAAAAATCACTTAACTCATCAGAGGGGAAGGTTCCGTGAAGGCCTGGGATATTTTTGCTATAAATAAGCACAATGTTAGCAAATTGAAGGTTTCGCCCAGTTTTGTCAACATTTTTATTTTCTTTGTAAAAAAACAAAAACAATGTGTGGCAGGCGTGGATAATTTGCTCCGCGGATAATTGGGAGTCTACTGTACTTGGTATTTACCGCTATGTTTACTTCACTATGTTTGTCGCATTTTTTAATCGGAAATGGCTGCTAGAAAACGTTCAGCGATTGGTGAAAGTTGCAAATGGAAAAAACAAATTCGCAAAGACTGGCAAGCTGGACTTTGCCTTGAAACCGTTTTAAACTCTTATCATTCTAAACTACTTTTCTAAGGTGTTTTTTCTGAGTGAATTATATTTTCTTAAGCTTTATACATTTTACTTTTTTGTGTTATGTAATAAATAGAAATTAACTGTAATTCAATTTAAATTTATTGAAAAAAATTTTTTTGTATAACATCTGAAATTGTTTTTTTCTGGCAGCTTAGTTCACATGAAAAAATCTTTTCTAGAAAGAAAAAAATGCATATTTCAGTTCTCCAATATATAGGTTTAAAATGTGCAACAAAAAAGTACATAATTTTTTAGGCGATTTTTCAGTCTACAAATCGAGCAGTCAGTGGGTTAAGACCCATGTTAAAAAAAAAAAAAAAAAAAACCTGAAAGGTTTCAGATTTTAAATTACGTCCAAAGGGGCGCTTTTTTTTTTAATACATTTGTCTGTTACCTTTATTTATTAAATATTACGTTCTTCGCACTTAAACCATAAAATTCAGTTCAAGAGCAATATCGCAAAATAGTTAAATATTGAGCATATCTTCAGAATTTCCGATGCACAGTCTTGCACGCTGGAGATAAAAAAAAAAAAAAAAAAAAAAAAAAATCGTACAGTGTTGCCATTGCTAGCTTTTAAATCGTTGAGTTTGTTAATCAAAAGTTCGTTAAAGTTTTACAAAATATAAAATAGATAATAAAACAAATTCGAAATTTGGGCTTCCAGATGCCCATATTTAAACGTACATTACTCAAACTTTGATGGCTCTAGGTATCGTTGTTTTATCACAATGCGAGAAACATGCATACATTTATGCAGATTCTTCATTATTTAATTTCTTTAAATATTGGTGACAACAATATGAAAAGTGAACCGACATTTCAATGCAAAATGCCAAAATGAAATTAATAGTTGTCCTGGGCAAAATGCCTCTTTGGACTTAAAAAAAATTAGAATTCATAACTCTTTTAACGTTAAGAATAAGTACGACCTTGCAATACTGCGTTTCCCTTAAACAAAAACTCAAGAAATCATGAAATATTCAAGAAAATTCCCTTCTCTCACATGTGGAAATCTTTCCGTTTAAGAAGCGCAAGAAATTTCATCATGTCATCGTATCTAGTGTTTTATTATCGATGATTACAGTTTAGTTATCCTCAGAGGAAGGGAAATTTTTATTATTACACGCGCGTTAAGTGACAGCGAGCATAATACTGAGATAAACTGCAACTTTACGTTCGTTCTTAAGAGTCAGATTCAGGACTCTTTTTGCCCCTGACGCTCTGATGGCTATAATTATATCAATAGGGAGTCAAGGTCGAAGACAACACTTTCTCTCATCAAGTTTCACCTGCAACTCTTCTTTGTTTCGTACTCGAGAATATGCAGTTCAGAGATGTGAGCCTAAACAAAAGCGGGAAATCTATCCCCAAAATTCAGTATAGTCAACTATACAGATATCTTGCTGATTCGATGAAAAGTAGACTGCTGTGCGTTCGTGTTCGAAACATCGCACTGAATATGAAGAAATTAAACTACTAAATCCGAAATTTTGGTCTTTTTCACCCCCTGGTATAATATATGGAAAAGAAGAAACATAAAATTTGTGCAAAAGGTTCCATGTAAATGAACGAGAACTTTTAAGGGAATTTATAGTTTTTAAAGACAATAACGGAAAAGAAATAAATTCTGCATTATGAAAACTTTTGTGATCAGTAAACTGTATACCTGTTTGAAGTGCCGAGTGCGAGAGAGGATTTCCCATAAACTTAATTTACTAGCCGCAACGCGCATCTCTTCATATTAAAACTCTTTCTAATTTAACGTTCATTAGACTCTCGGCCCTTCACTCAAAAACTTTCAGCCAGCAACTTCTAATACGTTCGTGGCTAGCAGTAGGTCATCATAGCGCAGTGAGAAGTCAGTCAAATCAGAAAAAAGAACAAACAAAAGATCGAGATTTGACTGCATTGTGGAAAATATTTCAGTAACTTCTTCATAAACGGTTAGCATGAAAGTGATCGATTAACAGTATTAGAAAAATGAATCTCAAGCAGTTTAAAATTTATTAGCAATTCAGTTCAACAAAACGTCAAACTAATTTATTTGAAAACCTGAATTTTGACAGTGTTAAAAAATTATCCATTGTTAACTGATATAAATATCTCTGTTCGCATATTATGTTTATATTTCATATTTCTAGCATTTAATATTAACAGTTTAGGAAAACATGCTTAATTTGTAATCTGGGGGGAATATACTACATTAATATTGATATTCAAATAATATATATAAATTTTCATTGCTTTTTGTATTTCTGTATTTTAATTAATATAATTTCTCATACTTTTTTTAAACACTTAAAAAATATGGAACTTCCGAAATCATTTATGTTAATTTATTTCACCATGTATATCATTTAACCTTTTTTTGATTTATTCGTTGGGAAAAAACTCAATTTAACTAATTTTCCCATATGGCAGAATATAAGAATTTTTCTGATAAAGATATGTATAAATTCAAAATTCGAGTTGCTTTTCTGGAAGAAGTATTATTGCATATTTTCTAACAAATGATGCAAATGTTAAATTTTTTTATTTTAAAACTAAGTACCACTGAAGTGCAAATTCATTGATGAAATTGAACTTCAGTCACTTAAATCTTGTTAACAACAAGAACTGATAACTGAAGTCGACAAAACTTAAATTTGAAACTGACCGAGATATATTTTTTCTGATCCTAGTGAGAAGATATATGCATTTTTGTGCATGTTACATGTTCTCGTTATTAAATTATGCGTTAAATCAGCCTCGGATAACTTCTTTTCCGGCAAATTAAAAATCTACTTAGGCTATATTTTTGTTAAATATATCAGTTTAAATGTCATCAAATATACTTTCTTAAAGAACTTTCAAGAGAATTTCGTGCAAAATAAGAGAACAGAATACTTAAGCATTATTTTACCTTTTAGCAACAGTTCCTATTAAAAAGCTTAAATTTCAGGAGCACATATTAATCTTCGATATTTTTTTCCCGTAATTTGAAGTGCAAGGTTTGTAAATAATTACATAAGAATTTAATGGCCATTACTAAAAATCTAAACTTTTTTGGATAGTTGTATTGGATAAAATTTAATGTTCAAAATATAGAAAGGTAAATAAAACTAAATTTTGTTTAAAAGTGTAAGTATTAGTTTTAGCGTTTTTGTAGAAAAATTATTTAGGATAATTATTTTTATTCAGATTTGAAGATCAATATTGATTAATTGAATGAAAAGCATGTATCACAATTACGAAAAAAGTGAAATTTATTATTTACAGTCATATTTACTCATCTTTTATCCTTTGTAGCCTACTGTATTATTAGTTTTCTCATACCACATTTGTTTTACGACTGATTTAACATTTATAATATATTTATTACTTATTTAATTGATTATTTATATACTTATAATTTATTTAATGGTAATTAATAATGTATTTTATATTTTTTAACTTTAATTTCGTCTAATTTAGTGATTTAATAATCATTCTTTTGTTCATATCAGTTTTTATGCATTATTCCTAACGGTTTAACATAGGGCTCCGGCATTTCTGATTTTAGAAATTAAGCTCTTGTTGACACCATTTGCGAAGAGGAAATAATTCAAGAGATTCAGGAATAATAGCCAAAATGTGACTGCATATACGGAACTGAGAAAGTTGAGTCACTCGCTACTTACTATACTTCTCAATTTCTCACATCCCCAAAACTTTTGTTAGTTTTACTGTTCCATAGTTCCTTTTAAAACCAGACAGAAAAAACACTGATGTAGCTATTTCATTGAAGGTTTTCTCCTACAAAAGAAGCTCAAAACCAAGATAAGTCTACTATTGCACTCATACTGAAACCAGGAAATAAGCCCACTCTCTACAAACCCATCAGTTTCCTCTCTACACTCAGCGAAATAGCTGAGTTTGTGATTTCCAGAAGCAGCACCTTCATTAAAGAATATCATTATCATTCATCAGTTTGAAAGCACTCCATGAGGTGAAAGCCTTATTGAGCTATGTAATTAATCTCTGCTGGATTACAAAATCTAAGTACAAGAGTATTGTTGTCAGTAGATATTTTGATCATCTATGGCTATACGCAGTACTCTCCAAACTAATTACTTTGGATTTCCTAAAGCACATTCCTGTCATATAGATAAACATTGGCATTCGAATCAAAAATACATACTCCACTCGTCAATCAATTCAGGCCACCTCTCTCAAGGGTCATTATGCAATCTGATGGCATCTTATTCATTTACAAAAAATAAAATAAAAAGTAAATAATATCTTCCTGAAAATATTTGATATCGCTATTCCATCTTGATCTCCGAAAGCAGAAAAGCTATGCAATATCCGTGTGAGATGGAACTTGAAAACATTTTATTTACAATTGATACAAAAGAGGTAACTCGGGAAACTTTTGCTGTTATTCGATGCAGTTAGTAGTGTTGTGTACAGCTCACTGCCAGCATTGGGGAAGTTGATATATACTTTTAGCAGAACCTGCTGTCAAGGCTTAATTTATAAAATTAGAAGGTCCGAAGCCCTATGTATTACCGTCAGGAATGATAAATATAAATATATAAACTAATAAATAATGACTAATTAAAACTAAATAAACAATAAAAGGAATAAGCAAACTAAAAAATAAAGTTAAAAAAATGGCGTATAGTAAAACAAGGATTAGAAATACCGCAACTCACCTTATTTGGAGCTCCGGATTTATTATGACTTGAAGACTTAAAATGTGCCGGAGCGGGCTCCGTTGAGCTCCATCTGAATTTAAGTCCGGCTTATTTATTATTACTTATTACTCGTGTATTACCTGTTCTATTGATGGTTAAAATGTATTGGTCTACTTTTTGCCTAAAGGATTTCCGAAACAGTTCGGAAATAAATGCCACGAAGAGTTCCTTCCTCTTAAAAATCGGATCACGAGCCCATGGACTCAAGCCCAGGAAGTATGATGGATGGCAGAGCGAACAAAGCGGCTACAGGTTCTGTTACGCCGCACCCTGATATTAATCTGAGAAATGATGGGGAAATTCTGCAGAAGTGTTATTTCATTTCACATTGCGAGTTTCAGGTTTAGTTCCAAACTTATGTAATGATACTGTGTACTGACAGTCTGTTTTTAAGCTATGGTAAAGTTGTCAAAATCTTTCATAGGAACCACCATATCTTTCCCAATTCTGGGTGTTCTACTAGACTGATTTTTGTGGTAACAGCAATAATGATGGCAATTTGACTGGCATTTCATGTTTGGCTCGTGTGATCTAGCTTACATCACACCCAGCACAAGAAAATTTCTGTACTGTGCTGAGTCCAATAGAATGGCGTCAGATAAGTCATTTTTGTATTCTTCTCAAATGGTACAGAAGCCATTGCAATGTAGTGTCTGGTGTTCTTTCAGAACATGAAACAAAATTCTATGTGATAATTATGTCTCTCAAAATGACTCATAAACCATATGGCATAGATTTATCACATGTATACGTGCAATGTGCCAACAGTCTGCACTTCTGCTAGATGGACCACTATTATATAAATCAACGCAGATACTCTGCACGCCTCATGGAAACCTTGATAATGCTGACGTGCTATACGGCCGAAGGCACATTAAATTTGTTTTCAACTCTCTGCACATCATCAGCATTCAACTGGAACTCATATAAGACTATTCTTCTCATCAGTATTGCCAAACAAAAATCACAGTCGCTAGATTTCAGTAACTACACTGCTAAAATACTAGGCAAGGAGCACAGCCATATTTTTTCCCTGAGGCAAATAGGTAAATTCGCGCCTCTACGTGAATTTAAGTAAACTATCTCTGTATACTTTCACAGGCATCATAAGTAGTTATATTAAATCGTTCTGCTGTCCGGGGTTGGGGGCCGCTGTTGACGGCAGATACTTTTACCATCCCTCCAGAACAGAGACGTGGAATGTGAGTTGCTGAGTATTCCTGTCGAATCAGCTTAGTCTTAGCTCGTCGGCTCGACCGATAGGTTAGCGGCTTCTCGGATTCTCTTATTTGTCCGAAAGTTATAAGCAGAGCAGGAGTTCGTCTCTTCTGTCTTATTTCAACGTGAAAATACTTGATGCAGATGCGTATGTAAGGATACACGGATTCGACAAATTTCTTAATCCTTATGCCCACCAGCGGCCGAGCGGTAAAGTCGCTGAACACTGGTAGTTCGGTCCGAGGTTCGAATCCCGCGAACGGGCTGGCTGCATGGGCGTTTTCGTGGTTTTCCCCATGTGTAACGTGTATACGAGCCAGTTTCCCCTAGAAAGTCCTCCACGAAGGCATCCCTCCCCTTAGGCAGATAGCCCTCGAGGCTTTGCCATAATCACACACTTAAACATTATTTTGTGTCTACTGTTGCCATCGTAGTAATTTGTGCAACATTTACCTTTTTTGTGATTGCTTGTACTTATTTTTTTTTCTGCATAAAAAACGGCAAGTGCAGTTACACATTATGTTAAACTTAGGTTAATTTGTTAATTCGAAAAAGCAACGATTTGAGCATAATTACTCGAAAACTGTTTATCTCTCTTGTCTGAACCATTGTCGTCTTCTTGGCCTTCTAATATCTAAACCGTTTTCCTCCTAAAGTCTTTAATAAGAATTTTGTTCGTCTTCACCATTCGTATGTGTTGTAATAGAAAATACTAAAAACCTTTCTTCAATACTCATGTCTGTATTTTCTAAATTAAGATACCTCATCTAAATTGATATTTGCTCTTGATGGCTGGCATAAGGGGTACAGTCAAGTAAAATAGAAAAATGCTTTGTTTGTTTGACCTTATTTAAAACAACTTGCTTAATATTATCCCCTAATAAGCTAATTGTTTTATTTTGAATTTTATCCCCAAGCTAATGAAGCATATATTTTTTTTTTTTTTTTTTAGTTTGAATTTTATTAATATATACAGACATGACATGGGTCAAATTTTGTGATCATTTCTATACACTTTACAAAATTATTATTTCTTTCGAATAATTTATTACTGGAACTATGGAAGAATAAGTTTTGCTTGGTTAAAAACGGAATGACCGAGATAATTCTTTCAATAACATACCGCCAATACTTAGTCTCTTTTTTTTAATAAAATTTGAAATTCCGAATTAACAGATTTATTCCTTCGTAATCGTTCAAAGAAATCGGATTAACTCTTTCGTTGTTTGGAAAGATTCGACATAAGTACATCTAAAATATAATTTACGTTCATTTTTGTCTTTTGGGAAACCGAAACTCGAAACCAGATTATGGTAATATCCAGGACCATTTTCTATTAAGGCTTGAACTTGGGATGGCAATAATGGACTTGGGCACAATCCGGAATCATCAGGCACAGGCAAATGCGTATCTACTGTAGAAATTTCTGTAGTTTTTACTGTAGATTTCGATAGTATTTCTTCTATTTTCTTCGACCGGCTGCATTGAAGTTAAAGGTAATTCCCGGGTGAAAACACTTCCTAACACTTTCTGATTATTAGGTTCTTTTGGTATTTTCAATGGTAGCTGAGCCGTTTGATGGACAACTAGTGCTAGCAGCGTCAGTTTGGGTGTACTTTGGGTTTTGGAAAAACTGAGTAATTTTAAAGTTCTGGTTTACTAAGTCTTCCTGTTACTTTCTTTTTCTTCATTACATTCTGATACTCAGGTAGTTTTTTTCAGTTTCTCTTCCGACATCTGGGGAAAATTGAAAACAGAAAAAGGTGGAAGTAAATATGAAAGTAGAAAATAACTATTATAAGAACTACTACGTCAAGCACTTCTTTTTTAAAACACTCGGAAAGTTACTGTTTGAAATAGTTTACCTTACTTCTTAAAAGTGAGTATAACTTAAACCATTGCTTAGAAAATATATGAACTATTAGATCAAATTCAAGCAGGATTCTAGATAATTCAAGGAAGTGGTGGTACTCTTTTGTTTATTAAAGTAAATAAATCGAATTTAAAGTATGTATTTAAGACGTAATGAAATAATGAAACATTTGCCTTCGGTTTTCAGTATAGCTAAAAATCGGAAAATGGCCAATTTTTTATTTTAGCATACCTTGCATATTTTTACTTCACTTCAAATCTCAAATAGGTATATTTTAAATTCAGTGGTACTCCGTAAATATATCAATCCTTTCTTCTCTAAAGATAATAATTTTTAGTTTAATAAACAAATGCTTCATGTAAAATATTTCGAGTAATTATGCTCAAATCCTCGCTTTTCTGAATTAAAAAGCTAACCTAAGTTTAACATACAGAGTCGTAGCTAGGGTTTTCAGCGCCCAGGGACAACTGAAGATTTCGCGCCCCTACTGCTTGCCAAGGATGGAAAACATTTAATTCACCAAATTGATAAAATTTCGTAATATCAATTTGGCGCCCCTTGGATGCTGTGCCCGGGGACAGATGTCCCCCCTGGCCCCCCTCTAGCTACGCCCCTGTTAACATAGTATGTAATTGTATTTACCTTTTTTTAACAATAACAACAAGCAATCACCAGGGGGGGGAAATCACAAAAAAGATAAATGTTGCACAAATTACTAGTAGACACAAAATAAGGACTAAGCAATTTGTCGAACGCGTCTACGGCGACCCCTGTTCCATTACATGCGTATCGGCATCACGTGTTTTCGTTCACATATATTTACAAGATCAGCTCAACTTATGTGAAAAACTGCAAAAAGCATTAATTGATAAAAATCAAAGCGATATAAATAGTATAGATCTCATGCATGAACTGCAGTTTTTGCAAACTTTTGGAGGAAATGTAGCATCGCCGGTTGAAACTCTGTGTTATATCGTTGTCAACAACATAGCGGTGCGCACAATAGAATTTTGGATGTATGCCTAGATATCAGCCTCAGAGCATTTTTTTGTGTCCTATTGTAATCACAGTTTGAACCCTGTCGTAAACTACCCTGCGAACAACAATTTATTATGCAAACTTATTAGATATGTATATTAATTTGTTTTTAATTTTAAGGTAATAAATAGTGTTCAGCAATATATTTGGTATCCAATGCGGTTAGTATATTATTTCGCTTCGCTTGCAGTGTTATTTTTCATAACATGTTGTTGTTACTGACTAATGCTCACTTGTCTGATCTATAGTTAGCCCAAGCCCACGAAATTCCTCGTGGCAAGGAGAGCAAGATTCGCCTGTCGTTCGCAACAGCCTTAAGCACTTTACAGGTAACAGTGCGATTTAGCTCAGTTTGGCCCCAAGTTTGACGGAAAGCACTCTGGAGGGATGGGACGGGTCCGAGCGTCTCCCACCCCTCTTTCCCTACCATCAACATTTCGAGAGGACTTTCGCCTCGCATATTTAGAGTGTCCTCCATGCCGCATGGACATTATACATTTACAAATATCCATGTTTTCTTCGGGATTCGAATCCGGACCCTTTGGCACGGCAGTCAGCAATGCTAACCACTACATCGGTTGGACGGTTTTTTTTATAACAGAAATGTATGTATAATTCTTCAATAAATATGCTTGGGTGTGGGTTTAACAAAGCACAAAATGCTGTATATTTAGACAAAAGATAAAATGTAACTTTTTGGTTTCTCATATTATTATGTTAATAATGCTTCATTTTAAATGTTAACCATAAGAAATGTCCCTTTAATATCGTCACTACATAAAGGCGCTCGCTAGACATTTGCACGACTGCGCCAAGTAGGCTTGGCGCGAGCCTGCGAATACGTCTTGAGTGTGCTTCCAGTTACACCGCGAAGGCATGCGGAAAGAAAGGAAAAAATATCTTATAAACTGTCTTTCCCGTCTAGGAATTCAAAAATTATTATAAATCATTTTTCCTCATTAAATAAATAATTACTCCAAACAAAAATGACTTCTCGCCAATTAAAATCAAGATTAGTGCTTTCACACATTACCTACAGCATTTATAATTTCTTTACTTTCAATGGATCCAAGCGTCAATTTTCGATAAAAAATTTGTATTCTCTCCCAAAAAGTTCAGTTATTATAAATATATTCACAATAACTTGTAATAAAAATATTTTCAGAAGTAAAGAAAATAATGGGAAGCACTTCTGCACAAAAGTCAATAAACGTAAATTCTGTTCTCGGAGGAAGTAAACCCAAGTAATATTTAAAATACTTGCGTTTGGTTTGCCTTAAAGTTTCATTCGGATTTTTTCTTTTTAGATTATGTAATAAAATTGGCAAAGAAAGAAATTAAACAAAAGCGCGTATTTTTGTTTTCCGTTTTTGACACCAGGTGGCAGAACAGGATGACAAATTCGAGAAAACAGAGGTAAGTATCAAAAGTCTGCAATGGAGCATTTTCTAATTCCGATACACATGCTTAGGAAAGAGGGAAAATGAGAGGTGTATAAGGCAGAGCTATAGATGTAATAAACCCAGGCGTAAAATAAAGTAATAACGGTGAAATAATAATAATTGCATGTGATTGTTAATAATGAATCAATAATTATAATTTCTTACAATAAATTATTATATACCCTACAAAATCAAAAATTAAACTCAAATTAATTTTATATCAGAACGGAATTTTTTCTCTTCCACCACTTCGACTTTTTAAACGAAAATTTATCTCAAAGAACCTCAGAGTCACGAGCATTTAAAAAAGTCTGGTGGAAATCTGTTATTAGAAATGTCCATAATATACAACTCGAAAACCAGAATTATGTATTAAAACAAATATTAACAGGACCCGTACAAAACATATTAAGGAACAGAAAAGTACTTTTGTCTTAAAATCACGAATGAGTGAAATCGTAATTCAGCCAGCATCCGCAAATCAGACAAGCTCTGATAGTTTTATTTATTTGTCATTACTTAATTATTAATTTTTCCTCTCTTTATACTTTATTCAAGTTTACTTCTTTATTATTATTTACCTTTCTCGACAGCTTTACAAGGGGTAATTTTTAAATAGTTATATCTGAGAAGTCTAGAAAGAATGATATGATTTGGTTGTCCTGTTTATTATACTGGAACCGTTAGAATAATTAACAAACTAACGCATGTGAAGAGATTAGTTTTATTACCCATGATTAAAATATACAGAAACGCACTTCTGCAGCTTTACTAATTCTATCTGGAGCTCTGCTTCTGAATCTAAAAATTAAAACGGGAGGAAAACTGTATCATTTTTCATACCATAAATGAAAATATTATAAAAATGTAGAAATAATAAGTAGAGATGAAGATTTTAACATCATTGAAGAATATCTATAGGTGGAAAAAATCAAGGCCTTTCGGTGATCCAAATGATTAAGAACATGACGTGTTTACTGATGGTTTTAGGATTATAGAGTAAGTTAAGTGTTTATAGTACTTTTTATAATATAATGCTGCTATACACACAAATATATTCTTATTCAAATATAGTATTAGCGCTATCTTAGGTCATTCATGGTAACATCTACATATTACTTATGCTTTTAAAAAGAATACTTAGTAGGTATTCTAGGTGAAATATTATTACATTCTTATCCAATAACGTTTCGTTTGAAAAATATCTTACCTAAACTAAATTTACTACATGCGATTGCATATTCGTTAACGTATTATTTAACTAGACTATACAGATGTCTAATTTTATAATCATGCTACATTTTAAGCCGTGGAGTGAAGAAATACGAAGAAAAGCACTCGGATTTTCAGAAAATAATTTTGTTAAACATTAAAACAATAACATTTCATAATAGTAAATAAATTATATGAATGAAATAAATCAAAATAATTGGGTAATTCTGACTTTTGTTTTATTTGAAACAATTAAAATGTAAAAATTTCCTGGGCACGCATGTTGCTCAAATGCGTTTATTTCAGTGAAAATAGGTAAACGTACTGCAGATAACGAAATTAATGCATCTTAAGCTGTTTGAAACAAGTTAAGGATGCATCGGAAGGGAATAAAATGCTCATTTTAGTGAAACATATGGCAGCTGAAAAAATAAGTAGGGTATTAACAAAAATTATAATTTGTTGGACCATCAAGGAGTCTAGAATAGCCTTTGAAGGTGTGCCGATACTTCAGGTTTTAAACGGAAAGGTTAGGTGAACTGCATTCTAGTATGACTGGTGTTGGCAATTGTTCGTACTTTAATTTCCATAAAAAAAATAAATAAAAGAGGGAGTGTTTCATTTTAATTTTGAGTTGTTTTATGTTTGTTTGCATTTAGAAACCTTTTAAAGCTTCATATATAATTCATAAACACTGCAGCAAAAAAGGAATTTAGCAGTTAATATGCCCATAATTCAGAAAATATCCTGAGAAATAACATTTTACGGTAAAACCATGTTTAATCTCATTAAATACGTGCTCCAAGACGCAGTATAATTTTTACTTGATCATAAAATATCTTCCCTATAGACTGTAGTTTTAGAGATTAAACAGTATAACAGATAATAAACATATTATTTCTTTCTTTATATTTTGTAAATATTTGGTTTTGATTAAAAAGAAATTTGTGTAAAACACTTGCATTATTGATAGTCTTAATATGGGAGTTTTCTTCTATGAATTCTTATGCTTTCTAATGTTTTCTATTCTATTGTGAGCACGTTGAGGTAATTCATTGAAAATCGTGCTATTTTTTGCGGAATGAAACTTTTACGTTCGTAACTTGTAGCGCAGTTATCAAGTTATTATTGCCTTCTAGTAGAATAACTTACAAAGCACCTGAGCTACAGAAAATACTTAGTTTAATTTAAAATATGATATAAAATCAATGGTTTAAATTTTCAAAAAGAAATCAGGAAAACCTCGCAATGCATTTTAACAAATAAGTGAAATTCTTTATTTAATGCTGTTAATTATCGGATATACGAGTAATAAAGAAAATATGAATATGAGCTCAATGTATTACAGATCTTTCCAGCTGTGTTGGTACGAAAAGAATAGCTAATTTAATATGATTCGTAGCAAATAATTTCCAAGAAACTCAAGTAAAATTTGTCAATGGAAAATAAGCACCTACAGGTTTTAATAAAGGAGAGGTCTCAATCATTAATAAAAGAGTAAATAATATAAAATCTAGTTAGGAGACTATGTACATCACAGAGAACAATACAATAAAGGGGGCATGCAGTTGTAGTCTTGAACATGTAAGCATGATTATGACGTTATTTTATGCAGTTATGTATCATAATATTTGATCACAATCATATGTGATCTATGAATATGTAATTTAACCTTCGAAGTGTTTCGTAGAATTTTCTGAGTTAAAACAATTATTAGAACAAGTAGAACATATCACTATTTTCAGATTCTGAGCTAATTAATAAATTGGCAAATCAGAATATAAGAGAGATTGGCTAGGGAAAGTTACAAATTCAGATAAAAGAAAGAAATTGTGATTCTTAATTTTAAACTCAGCGGTACAAGAAGAAGCACAATAGTTATCCTTTGTTGAATTGTACCCAAACCGTAAAAGAGATTTCATTTATTTTATCATGGAGAGCGCATTTACCTGTTTGCCTCAAGCAAAAAGGTATCTAGGCAGGGCGCTGTTAATTGGTCAAAGCACACAAATATTGTCTACTTTGAAGAAATCTCTTTCCAGTTCAAAAATAGATTACTGTTGAAAATAACTGCTTATCCTCCGTTAGAGCATAGATTAAACACACGTCAATTAATTTAATGAATTATACATATGGGCATAAGCATGAGAAGGTAAAGGATAAACTACCCGTTTTTCATATTCCATTAAGAAGACTATAAAACGTATTGCACAGAAACTTCTTGAAAGACTATCTCTTTGAATTCTTTTTGAAAATTATGTACATATGTTACGGTGAAACACCGAAATCTGGAGAATGTCGACTTTCACCGGCGAATGTCAACATTCACATAGTCTCTTGGTTATGTCCGAAATATTTTCCAAATACTCTTATTTCTGGCTTACACCGGTCAATGTCGACATTCACCATGTACTAATGGTGAATGTTGAACATATAACAATATTATATTTTCTTCTACGTAATTCAGTCGCGAATAAACGCACTTGAGACTTGAAATAAGAACTTAAGAACATGAGAACATAAAACACACAATGCATTCAAAATGAGAAAGGAAAATAATAGAAGTTAAAAACTTACTTAATTATACAGTACGTTCTAAATGAGAAAATAAAATAACAGTAATAAAAAACTTACTAAATTATGTGATTCAAATCTTATTTATTGCAACAATTTAAACTATTATGGCACTTTGTGACCTCTCTTTTCGACTTTCACCAGAGCATATCTGTGATTGTCGACATACACCGGTGAGGGTTCGAATATACAAGAATGTAGGGAAATATTCGGTCTTTCACCGACGTATTTGGTGAATGTTGATATTCTCCGGTGAAAGTCAACATTCTCCAATTTCGGTCTTTCACGGTAATACATACATATATATATATATATAAAGAAAACCTTCAAAAATTGAAAATTTAAGACTGGGATATATGAATTACTTCAATGTTGGCGCTTCGAATGTAAATGTGTCATAATAACACACAGTTCTTTAACGCAAATTGGGAAGTGTGACTGATGAGCACAGAGCAGGTAGGTTCTTAAGTAGAAACTTGTTAGGATGAATAAACATGAGGAGCACTTCAAATTCCCCACACTCTTCTTGAAGGTCCAGAATATTAAACAGATTTTCTTTAGAAGTGAATACTGAACATAAAATGATGTATTTTTAGATTGAGTTCATTTGTAATAAGAATCAGATATTCACAAATTGTTATGTAAATTTCAAAGGAAGTGCATCGTATTTCTTTCTTTCAAACATCATTACTTTTGTATTTATTCACCTGTTTAAAACACCGCTATTTTGACAAATGCTCCCCAACTTGAAAATGCTCTGCGTGTTACTATTGTCAAAGGTCTTTCAGTTTTAGTATTTTGCAAGTTAAAATGAGGCTTCTCTGTAGATAAATGGCATTAGGAGTTCTTACAAAAATAAAGACTTACCAGAGTCTATCACAAGCAATGCTATCAATCTATTCTTAAATCAATTCTTTCATTTTTTATTGCTGCTCATTTCTTAAATAAGATCTGCGAAATTAAGATGATTGAGTGATTTTTAACTTCATACTAAAATAATTCAGAATGAGCTGCATCAATAATGCAATAAAATGTGCTATTTAACTTTCAATTCAGTACCACTTACTACAAATCATAAAACGCCACCAGTAATAGATAATTATCATGTGAAAAGAAAATTATCATATGAAAAACAGTAATAGAAAACTATCATGTGAAAATTATCATGAGAAAACATTTATGTTATTTACATTAATATTTCATTTAAAAAACATATATCATGCTTTTAAATTTCAAAACATTCTACGCCTGCGGTAACTACAAAACTGTTAAAGGATAACTGCTGTGATGCTAATTTTTGTTTTTGTTTTTAGTTACGTAGATACTTTTCTATAGAGGAGCCTCATTTTTGAAGCTAAAGTTTTTCAACTTACTCACCCAGAATCGCACTTCCGATCTTCAAACTGCTAGCGCTACAACATAAAGGCAGGCATGGGGTGAATGCTATAATTCCTTACAAATTTTAACGGAGGAAACCTGTACCGTTTAGTGTACATTGCCTATTTTAAGTCACCATTAAATGGTGACTTAAAATGAAAAACTTAATTTATTTAACAGAACATTTTATTTATTTAACAGAACATGAGCTTATCTGAGGCTAATCCATGTGAATGAAGTGACGACTAGTGTGCACTGATAATCTAAAATGAATGGATATGCTTTTTACAAATTTTTATAAGAAATAATATCTAAATTTAATCTTAAACAGAAATAATATATACGGCTAAATTGTTTTAAATACCTTAACCAGTTATTTGTTGATTTCAAATGCTTAAACTGTCTGAATGATGACATGTATCTCAGCCTTACACTTTTTATTTTAATCTATTCGACAACAGATCTGCATGTGTAAAACAACTTTTACATTAAACATTAGGTTTATATCCTCTCCGATTTGTTGGCATGCTGCTAAAGAAGCTGCCTGCTTTAGACTTGGGCCCGGGCTCTAATCCCGGCGAAGTTATGAATGTTTAATGACTTTACGGCATGGGAGCACTTGATATACTGTCGAGAAGAAAATCCTCCTGAGAGGTTGTGGTAGGGAAGATGAGTGAGAGACCCTCGAATACGGAGTGCTTTCTTCAAAATCTGGACTAAGCCTACCCTTTCTCGTGGGTATAATTTGGTCAGTCCTGTGGGGCATCCTGGACAATATTTTCGATGAGATGATTAAATGACCGATGAGTTCGGCCATAATTTCCGATGAATAGTTAACCAGCAAGTTCCGGCCGTCAGCAGAAATAAAGATTTGCATCTAGTTCTCAGCCAAAATTCTCTTATAAAATAGACTTGAAGGCTTGAAAGTATGCTGGCCAATAAGCGCTTGACTCAGAACTCTTTTACCAGGAAAGCATAAAAAGAAATATAGATTTGACACTGTTTTACTCTTCCCCAAAAGCTTAAACCTGAGATAAAAATAAATAATGTAGTTCAAGAAGTTGAAAATAACTTTAAATTATTTAAATGACGAAAAAGCTAAGAAAGTGGAAAGGAAAGTCGTACAGTCCGATTATGGATACAACTTTGGACCGCTACAAATCCAATTTTAAATTCGCAGAAATTCAATATCACCGTAAGCAGATATGACGGAGGATTAATTTCCGCATCAAGATAGTTATTAAGGGAATACTCCGTTTTCATTCGTACAAGGAAGGTCTTCCAAATTTGAACTGTCAGATTTTCTGAAAAAATATGGGTTCGTTCTTATAGAGACACACAGTGGTAAAAAACGTGGCTGCTAATATTCTCTGAGAAATCTAAAAATATTATTAAACATGTAATTTTTGAATGCTAGTGGCGAAATCCCTAACGAAACGTGACAGAACTTTAAAATTTCATATATGCCCCTATATGCAGTCTCCACAATAGCACTGCATCGCCAAATATAGTAAACATTTTAGCCTTCCTGCTTATATAGATTCAGCGTTTAATATTTTTAACGTCGTCGCACAGCCGATATATACAAGGATACTGCGTGTCGTAGCGATGGGCCCGGGTTAGAATTCCGGAGAAGGCCTGAATGTAACTGTCCGTCCCTTCATAGGAGGTAAGGGTGGCCACCTATGAGGCGCTTCCATAATGAAATGGCTACCACTTCAGCCCTTGAAGTGTTTTTCACCTGAGGTAAATGAGCGCCCCTATATGCAGTCAAATTAAATGTATCTGTATATGTCCACATTCAACAAATGTAATTATATAAAACCATACCAGAAGTCCTTATAATGCCTGAATCATAACATTATGCATTCAGAAAGTTAATGCATATAACAATTTATAATTTTAAAAGAAAATGCTAAAAAGTACTTTTTTGCTAAGACAGCAGATGACACTGAAATAATATAAATAGTACTGCAGTTAACATGAAAATTATTGTATTCATATTTAAGCTTTTTTTTAAATTTAATTTTCCTTGCTTTTGATGAAATAAAGAAATAAAATCGACAGTAATTTTTTATGAAAATATACTTAGCTGTTTAATTAATATTTTAGATTTTTTGATACGATGGACGATATTTGAAAGTTTATAATAAACTGATATAAGTTTTTTGGGAGGGGGACAAGATAATATTTTTCAATTTTTTTTTTTTTTTTTTTTTAAAATTTTAGGGTTTTAGAAGCTTCTTTCTCCCTAACGATATTAATTGGAAACATTAAAAATATTCTCAGCGCAGTTTCCCAGTTTAGACATGATAGAACTAAATTGCATCCCTGAATTCTTTTAAAAGATCTCATTTTGCTTTATTGAAATAGCGTGTTTTCAAGTATAGACATTTCTGATGGAATATCTGAAGCATTTATACTATCATGTGGATTTTTAAGTAGAAGATGCTTCTTTTTAAAATACTTCAATTCAATGACATTAATTTTTCACCAGCTAAAAACGGAAAATCGGAAGCTATTTCGTTTAATTTTTATATCTCATTTTTAGTTATGAGATTAAAATATCTGTCATTTTTTTATTTCTACGGGAAAAAAATACTTTTCTGCGATACTTAGTTCTTTTATTAATTGATTCTTGACAATATGATTTATTAATCTTTATTCTTCACTTCTCTTTATATTTTGTATTCATCTTTGAAGCTATTTTTTTTTTTTTTTTCATTTCTCAAAATTATTTCCTCTCGTTTTCTGAAAAGGAAAAGTAATTCCCTTTATTGTGTTGTTTGTTTAATTTTTGTTGATTGTTTAGTTAAGTGTGAAATTTATGTAACTCTAGAATTTTTTATTTCCAATGCTTTATTCACCTTTTCCTTTTCTTTCAGGATTAAGTTCCAAGAAGACATATGTAAAATTTTAAACTTAACTGCTTATAGAAATTAATAGATACAATCCATTATCATGAATTTTTATTTGATATCTTATATAAATTTGAGCTTTGTATAATAATAATGAATTTTTTAAAATAATAATAATGATAATGATTACAATTTAAAATAATAATAATTTTATAAAATAAAAATAATGAGCTGAAAATTATATAAAATACATGATTTTTCTGTTTATTCTGATAATGATTTTTCTGTTTCACTTTAAATATTTAATAGTTACAATTAATCAAGTTTTTGATTTAATTTGTTTAGGATTAAGAAAGAGTGCACAGCTTTTTATTGCTTTATATGTGTTATTTCAAGACTGTGTTTATCCATACGTTTCAGAATTGAAAGTTAACGATCAAAATTTATCTTTTAAATGTATTCCTAAGAATTCTTAGCTAATTTGGCGTCCCTTTTTGCTGATCACTTGAGGCAAGTGCCTCACCTTTTCTCCGACTCTGTTTACAGTTTTCTGTGTACTATTTTTATTTCTAATAAATTAAAATTTCACAGAAAGCTCTATTTCAATTTTTAAAACTTTATAACTGACATTATGAAGTTAACTACGATTTCCTTAATTAACCTAGTCTAACCTTTAAGCCCAGCAAAAAGAATTTTCATCCTTCCTATTGTTACTAATTCAGAAGTTAAACAACAAAAATCAGCGTTATATTTACCAAATTTTCACAGGACTAGTTTCGATGGTTTTACCGAACCACCATCTTCAGCTGCAAAACCGCAAATGAACCAGATAGGAAATAATGATTAGATAAGATAAGAAAGCCTGAACAAGAATAAGCAAGTGGCGCCATCTGTTGGTAAAACCAGAACTAAAACATAATTTCTTTAAAGGCCGAAGGCAAATTTGGATTGGAATTAGGATCGTTAACTAGGACAGAAAGATTTTTATGAATGTGAAATGCCTCTAGAAAATCCAGTTCTCCAATGGAAGATGTTTTTTGAATAATTTTGGCAGCAGAAAAATTGAAAGTGTGGTTTTCGGACCAACAATGTTGAGCAACAGAAGACTTCTGTGTTTCCTTTTTTCTAACATATGCCTTACGTTCCTTGACGCGAAATTTTAAGGCTCTCTTAGTTTGGCCAATGTAAATTAAACCACACTGGCAAGGAATCCTATAAATACCCCAGGAATTCATATCCGGAATGGGGTCCTTGAGTCTGGAACTCGGAATTTTATTGATGGGAGAATAAACAACCCGAAAGTTAAATTTCTGCAAAATATGTGCAACTTTATAGCTAATTGATGGAAAGAAGGGAATGACAACAGAATTTTTATAATCTCCTAAAACAAGAGTGTGCCTTTTAGTGTGTTGAGATGAGAATTTTTTAACTGCTTGATTAATAATGTTGGGTGGAAAGCCCCTGTCAATAGCTATTGCTTTTAAATAATTTAGTTCTTCATCAAGGGCTAGTTTGGAGGAGCAAACTTGAAGAGCACGGAAAACATAGGAATAAAATGAAGCTAACTTTTGTTTAGTCGGATGACATGATTTAAAGTGTGGTGGAAGGCAAACCGATGATGGTTTACGGTAAACCGTAGTACTGAAGTTGGATGTGTTACGTGTGACCAGAATGTCGAGAAACGGAAGAGAATTGCAAGTCTCAAGTTCAAAAGTGAACTGAATAGCAGGATCAATAGAATTCATTGTTGAAAGAACTTTATTTAAATCATCTTTATTACCTTCAAACAGAGTAAAAGTATCGTCTACGTAGCGGAACCATGCCGGGAAGTTTAAAGTTTCAAACAATTTTGATTCATAATAATGCATGTAGATATCAGCCAGGATGGAACTGAGGGGGCTTCCCATGGCTAATCCCTCAGTTTGCTTGTAATATTTATTTTGGAAAACAAAATGTGTTTGTTTCAAACAGAGTTGAGTGAGAGAAATTAGCTCATCAATTTCAATGCAAGAGAAATGAAATTCGCGAAGTCTGGTTTCTAGACATCTTAATGCACCCTCCACTGGGACATTGGTGAATAATGATTTTACATCAAAAGAAACCATGAGTAAATTACTAGGAGAAATGTTTTTAACTTTTTTTACAAACTCTATTGAATTTTTTATGGTGTAAATGTTATTGTCTAATAGAGTTGAAAATCTAGAAACTAAATATTTAGCTAATGGATACGAGGCAGTACCTAAATTTGATACAATAGGACGGAAAGGAATACCACTTTTATGAACTTTGGGAAGAGCATATAATCTGGCACAATTCGCAACAGATGGGATAAGTGAATGTTTTAAGTTGCCTGAAATGATTTGCGAAGATTTGATCGCAGTTTTTATTTTTGACAAGTCCGAAGGTGAAGGATCTTTAGGGATCGGATTATATGGTCCTTGGTTTAAGAGTTTAGTGACACCATCGATGTAAGTGTTCCTATCCATGACCACTATCTGGCCACCTTTGTCGGCCTTTGAAATAATAATATCCGGGTTAGAATGAATTTCACGCAATGTAGCTCTTTCTCTCGCAGTTAGCACAAATCATTTCAGGCAACTTAAAACATTCACTTATCCCATCTGTTGCGAATTGTGCCAGATTATATGCTCTTCCCAAAATTCATAAAAGTGGTATTCCTTTCCGTCCTATTGTATCAAATTTAGGTACTGCCTCGTATCCATTAGCTAAATATTTAGTTTCTAGATTTTCAACTCTATTAGACAATAACATTTACACCATAAAAAATTCAATAGAGTTTGTAAAAAAAGTTAAAAACATTTCTCCTAGTAATTTACTCATGGTTTCTTTTGATGTAAAATCATTATTCACCAATGTCCCAGTAGAGGGTGCATTAAGATGTCTAGAAACCAGACTTCGCGAATTTCATTTCTCTTGCATTGAAATTGATGAGCTAATTTCTCTCACTCAACTCTGTTTGAAACAAACACATTTTGTTTTCCAAAATAAATATTACAAGCAAACTGAGGGATTAGCCATGGGAAGCCCCCTCAGTCCCATCCTGGCTGATATCTACATGCATTATTATGAATCAAAATTGTTTGAAACTTTAAACTTCCCGGCATGGTTCCGCTACGTAGACGATACTTTTACTCTGTTTGAAGGTAATAAAGATGATTTAAATAAAGTTCTTTCAACAATGAATTCTATTGATCCTGCTATTCAGTTCACTTTTGAACTTGAGACTTGCAATTCTCTTCCGTTTCTCGACATTCTGGTCACACGTAACACATCCAACTTCAGTACTACGGTTTACCGTAAACCATCATCGGTTTGCCTTCCACCACACTTTAAATCATGTCATCCGACTAAACAAAAGTTAGCTTCATTTTATTCCTATGTTTTCCGTGCTCTTCAAGTTTGCTCCTCCAAACTAGCCCTTGATGAAGAACTAAATTATTTAAAAGCAATAGCTATTGACAGGGGCTTTCCACCCAACATTATTAATCAAGCAGTTAAAAAATTCTCATCTCAACACACTAAAAGGCACACTCTTGTTTTAGGAGATTATAAAAATTCTGTTGTCATTCCCTTCTTTCCATCAATTAGCTATAAAGTTGCACATATTTTGCAGAAATTTAACTTTCGGGTTGTTTATTCTCCCATCAATAAAATTCCGAGTTCCAGACTCAAGGACCCCATTCCGGATATGAATTCCTGGGGTATTTACAGGATTCCTTGCCAGTGTGGTTTAATTTACATTGGCCAAACTAAGAGAGCCTTAAAATTTCGCGTCAAGGAACATGAGGCATATGTTAGAAAAAAGGAAACACAGAAGTCTTCTGTTGCTCAACATTGTTGGTCCGAAAACCACACTTTCAATTTTTCTGCTGCCAAAATTATTCAAAAAACATCTTCCATTGGAGAACTGGATTTTCTAGAGGCATTTCACATTCATAAAAATCTTTCTGTTCTAGTTAACGATCCTAATTCCAGTCCAAATTTGCCTTCGGCCTTTAAAGAAATTATGTTTTAGTTCTGGTTTCACCAACAGATGGCGCCACTTGCTTATTCTTGTTCAGGCTTTCTTATCTTATCTAATCATTATTTCCTATCTGGTTCATTTGCGGTTTTGCAGCTGAAGATGGTGGTTCGGTAAAACCATCGAAACTAGTCCTGTGAAAATTTGGTAAATATAACGCTGATTTTTGTTGTTTGACTTCTGAATTAGTATTTATTCGGCGTGTTATTGTGTCTTAATTCCTATTGTTAGTTGTTGTTGTGCGCCATATAATCCACTAGTCCTAATCCTATTGATTTAGTAACTCAGAAGGCTAAAATGCACACAACAGTAATATTAAATAATTAAAATTTATTGGTGTCTTTTACTCTTAAGTACAAATTAAAACTGTTTTCTTCTGCTAATGGAGGCGCCGGTCGCCAAATATGCGCCAAATGTGATACTCTATTTCAGGGGTTCTCAATCGGTGGTCTGCAAGAGAAAAATAGGTGGTACACAAAGAAGAAAAATATTTTTAACTTTTAAATTAAAACATTAAAACCCCAACATCCTGAATGAGTTATTTTTGTCTAACACTCGTAAATTTATGCGATCTGAGCTTTGTTCAAGAGTTTAACATACTCCTTGTTCTTCAAGATTGGGCAGAGCTGCACAGTTAGTGCGGTGGGACTATGTAAAACCTATGGTGAAATTCTGGTTTCCCACTCACTTATAACTGTATCTGTAATATTTAATGAGAACAATGCCGAATGTGTGCGTGATACCGAATTTGTGTAATTTTCTGATTTTTTTAAAAATGAAATTAAATTGTTGTGTACAAAGGAAGAACAAGAGCTTCGTTCTACCCATGTACACAGGGATCTGTTTTCGCTTAAATAAACATCAGAGAATTGCACAAATTCGGCATCGCAGACACCGTTGACATTAAACATTACATGTATTATATTCACTGTATATAAAATAGTTATTTTTTTTTCACGGAGCTTTATGTACCATTAAGGATGCTGCGCTCTAATTAGATTCTGCAGCAACCTAGATTTTCTTCTGTTTTTCTCGAGAATAACAGACAACACACAAAATCGAATTATTTGTTATCACAAATAAAATTCGATCACAGCAACTGGCTTATTAAAATTTTCAGCTGATTCTCTACAGCTAAATAAAACGTTTTCCGCTTACTTCAAGATCAAAAGTTTTCCGCTAACGTCGGTTACAATACAGAAGAGGTTGCTTCAAGATAACGGCTGATTTTAATCGCTCCTTCTGAACTAGGATTCTTAAGCTGTTTGAAACTATTTTCATTTACATAGTCTGGTAGAAGTAGTCGAAGCAGTAAGAATATAGGATAGATTTTAACATAGGCAGAAATGTGTTAATTAAAACAAAACTTAGATTCTGAACGTTAAAATGATTCGGAGAAATAAATTCCATTTGATTCTACACTCTCAGAGAGAAATCTATCGAGTCTAAACTGACATCTAAATTCGTTCTGAATTCAAATAAAAAATAAAAAACAAAAATCACACAAATTCTCACAGGATTTGTCATGCTTTAAGAGTTCGTTTCAGAGGATGCGTTCAAAGCAATATGTAATTTAATGGTGGATTTGTCCTTCTCTAATAAATGCATATTGAAGGAAACGATAGCTAGGATTATCAAGTATATGAGACTGAGATTTTTTGATAGCATTTCAATTAGCTGTTACCTCATGACTTCTTGATACTGCTTAAACTGCTTAAATAACTAAATTGTTTCTTAATGTATTCTCTGTGCCACAAGTATAAACTTAATAACTTCATAATTATTATTTCCTTTTTCATGGCAGTACTAGAATCTTTCCACAAAATTTCACAATTCAAAACACTGCAGGCGGCCTTTTTAAATTAATTATAATCAAATTCTTTACAGTTTTTTCAAGTTACCTTATATATGTATTCACTCAAATGCAAACTGCTTTCCCAAATATTTTAAATTTGTAAATATTTTAATTTTTGCAAGCTTAGAAAAACCTCACTTTTACTTATAGTCGTGTTTACTGCGAAAGTCTAAAATTTAGTCAAACACTAGATTAGACTTTTATTTCTAAACTGTAACTTTATTGGATGGTTTAAATGCATACAATGCGGTCTGAATGTTGTTTCAACTTTATACATCCAGTCATATGAAATTAACAGATAAGTTGTTAAGGTAAAGCAACTCGACGGCTGTTTGCCTATGGGTTGGTTTGGTTTATGGCAAAGCTCGCTAGGGCTAGCTGCCTTTGGGAAAGGAGGCCTTCACGGAGGACCTTTTAAGGGAAGCTGGCTGTTATGAATGTTACACATGGGAAAAACCCCGAAATGTTTTTGCAGCTGGCCAGTTCACCGGAATTCGAACCCAAGTTTTATGAAATTACACTTTACACTAAAAGATATCAACCTAAAAAAAAACAATTTCAGAGATTTTAAAAGAATATGAAATATCAAAGAAAATTACTTTTTACGGACTAATCGAAGCAATTCTCATCTTGTCAACTGAAGAGACGGATTCAGAAAATGAATCAAATAATACATATGAAAATAAATTCACAGATGTTTCATAAAAAAAACGTAAGTCCCGAAATGAATCTAAAGCCTCAAACATACATTGCAGGACGAAAAGGAAAATGTGTTAAAATTCTGGAACAGTATAACATGCCCACACATACACATGCACCCAAAAAAGTAAGGAATGTAGCTTGTAATGTATCCATAATAAATTTAGGCAGGTAAAAATCTTGCAGCATTTTTACTTCCTTGTAGGAAGTAAAGACTTTGATTTTAAATATTGTTTACTGACAATCAAAATAAGTATTTTGTGCTTTTTATCTCTTCTTTTATATTTCGTTGCACGAATTGATCAGCTTGGCAAATTTCCAGGTTTGTGAAACTGCATTTTAAAAACATGGAAAGTCAGCAGATACAGCTGTCACACCAAATCGCTCTCTCTCTCTTTTTTTTAAAGTTGTATAACTGTTTACTAATAACACATTAGTAAATTATTCAGTATTATGTATTTTTTCGTTGCGCAGCAGGATCACACGTCCGGGTCTCGATCCTCGGGCAGGGCAAGGTTGACTCAGCCTTTCATCCCTTGAGTGGGTCGGTAAAATGAGTACCAAGTTCTCTTGAGGTCTAAACACCGGGGGTCCTGCGACAAGCTGACCACTTGTCCAAGCAAAATGCCACAAGCACCTCGAAGCCCTTGGTCTAGAAAGCAGATATCAGGGCACTGTCGGCCATGACTCTCTATGGGCTGTTTGTGCAGTCCGAGTTAGTTTAGTTTTAGTTTATCTATTTTTTAGGTCAGCAAATTCTTACAATTTCTTTTCAGAAAAATTTGAAGTTCAATAAAGACCTTCCTTGTTACAGAATGCATCGTAAACAATGTATAATTTAATGGCGGATAATATCTTCCTGATAACTGCATGATGAGGAAAAAAGTAACTTGAGTTATTAAGTGTATGAGAATGACATTCTTCGACATTCTCTTCATTTAGCTGTCCCCCCCCAACATTAATTCACATTGCTTAAATAAATAAATTGCTTTTTGATTTTTTATTTTCAAAATTTAATTGTTCTCCAGGCTAATAAGTCTTAATTTAACAACCTCATAATTAACATTTAAATTTTTTATGATGTTCCTTCCAAAGAAGTTTTGTTTCGAATCATTTTTCTGTGTAAAATATATTACATTCGAATTACACTGTAATATTCTCATTGAAATGTTTATTTTCAGCTTTACATTAAGCTGCAAGTGTCCGTCATTTCATCCTAATTACTTCTAGCCCCCATAATGTGTAAATGTGTATACGAGTCAGTTCCCCTTAGAAATTCCTCCACGAAGGTATCCCTCGCCTTAGGCAGTTAGCCCTCGAGTGCTTTGCTAAAGTTAAATAAACTATATACCTCCCATAAAGATCTAAATTGCTTAGAAAAACATTTGTTACTGACAACTTTAAGACACTGTCTGACATTAATTAATTTATTGTTTTACATCATCTTACTCATTTTAATAAAAAATATCTTTCTACCTTTGTTTTTGTATTGTTATTATTGCTTATTGCTCGCCGCTGAAAATAGTTCCACAGAACATTTTGCTATTGCCAATATAAAAGCATTGTCGCCAACCGATGTTTCCCTTGAGAAATATTACATTAATAAATAGTTAGTATTTATCCGGTAAATATAAATAACATTTAAATGAAAGTAATAATGATCAAACAAATTGTAATATTGTAGAGGAGACATTAGGTATTTTTTGAAAGCAGGACACGTGAAAAATGAGCAACACCTTCTCTGGGACTCGAACCACGGGCCTCTGGAATACGCGCCGAGCGTGCTAACCACTACATCACGAAGGCATGCTGAGAAGACGGGAGACATACCTTATATATTCCCCCCTTTTAAAGGGCGACTGGGGATTAAGGGATCTAGTCGCCAAATCCTGGTGGTGGAGAATCATCATCCACCATTCTTTTTAGTTCGGGCGCCACTGTAGAGACATTAGCATTTTTTTAAAGCAGGAGACGTGAAAAATGAGCAACGCCTTCGCCGCGACTCGAACCACGGGCCTCTTGAATACGCGCCGAGCGTGCTCACCCCTACACCACGAAGGCATGCTAAGAAGGCGGGAGAAGTACCTTATAAACATATACATTTTTGAATAGTTAAATAATTCCGGTGCTATTCATTCCTGTTTGGTCATAATGCTACTTATTTCTGTTTGGTCATAATGCTACTTACACTGTATATGAGCCCGATGCTGTATATGAGCTGTATTTGAGCCCCACTGACTGTTCTTATGAAGCTGGAAATGCTAATGGTAGCAATTAAACACTTATTCAAACTCGCTGATTTATCGTATAAAATATAGTGGGAATATTAGTCAATCGGCCTATATTAAAACAACAGTATCTGAATGTGTTCCTTTTCCCGGTAATCCCAGTCTTGGCCTTTTCATCACCGAAACAAGGTGCGGCAGTTTCTCTTCCCATCTAATACACTGACTACCAATAAGTATTTGGACACCTGTGATAGAAAAGAAAAATTAACTTTATTCAAAATCAATAGTTGGTTATTAGCCTCCACGAGAGGTAATTACAGCGTGGACCCTCCGGGGCATACTTTCCAGAAGTCTTTGTATGACAACTAGTGGTATTTTCTTCCACTCGGCTTGGAGAAGACATAGAAGTTCCTTCACCGATTTTGCACGGGTAGTGCACCCCTGAATTCGGCGATGCAACTCGTCTCAGAGGTTCTCGATAGGGTTCAGGTCTGGACTCTGGGCAGGCCAGTCCATTCGATGAACTCCATTGGCACCATACCAAGCCTTGGTTAACGTCGAAACATGACAACTGGCATTGTCGTCCTGAAAGTAACAGGGGTCCAACCCGTAAAACTGCGACAACGTAGGAAGCACATTGTCATCCAAAATAGTGCAGTAGGCATCGGAGTTGAGGTTACCATGAATGGGGACCAAGGGTCCCAGCCCATACCAGGAGAAACACCCCCAGACAATAATTCCACCTCCGCCGAACTTGACTGTTGGCACAATGCATTCTGGCAGGAGACGTTCTCCAGGTAGACGCTAGACCTAGACCCTGCCATCCGAACGGTAAAGGGTGAACCTTGATTCGTCACTCCAAAGAACCCGTTTCCACTGATCTACGGTCCAATTTCGATGTGCTTTGCACCACATTAACCGAGCAGCGCGGTTGGACTTTGTGATCAAAGGCTTATGGGCAGAAGCACGACCATGAAAACCAAGCAGATGTGCTTTCTTATGGATGGTATTCATTGAAACAATACTCCCGAATCCCTGTTGAAACTCCTCGCGGATGAGGGCCATCGGTTGGGTGCGGTTCTTCCGAATTTCTCTGGACAGCACTCGTCGGTCTCTATCTCCCAGTTTCGTTGGTCTGCCGACTCTGGGCACATTCCGACAATCACCGCTCACCTTCCACTTCTTAATCACATAGGCCACTGTCGATTTTGGGTACTTCAGATGGCTAGATATGTCCCTTAAGGATCGGCCACATTTGTGATACCCGATAATTATACCTTTCTCGAAATCAGAGAGCTCCGAACTGCGAGGCATCTTGCATGCAACTAAAGCCGATACTGTTTCCTACACGATATATACCGGCGGAGTCTGTGACGTACCTTAGGACCGAAGATATCGTCATTTGCATAGGTGTCCAAATACTTATTGGTAGTCAGTGTATCTACCTCATTTGCAAAGAGTATCACTAAGGATTCTACAATCGTTAGGCCCCATAAAGGATTCTCTACGGAACTGGTAGGAGCAGAGAAACCATTCTCCTGCTGCAAACCAGTACACAAGCAAAGTGTCAAATATCAAAGTGAATATGTTCCCTGTATCTAGTAATTGAAACAAAGCTCTTGGAGATCGTCACTCGCTTTCCCCACCTAGCTGGAACGGCTATCTGCCGATTGGTAATTTTCTTTGCAAGAGCATCAATAGTAATCTGCAACCCCAGATTAATTGATTAATTATGTTACATAGCTTCAAATATGCTACTACGCGAAGTAAACAAGATGAACATCCTCAAATTCAAGAATTCTAATATTTTCGTCTCAGACTATATCTAGTGTCACAGCATCAATAATTGCTTTCTTTATAAAATACTGCTGAGATCCAGAATTATAGAAAATCCTCACTAGTTCCTGTTTTCTTCCGTTTTTAGAATGACAAGTCCCGTTGAAAATAAATCTTCCTTCCTTTTTGAATAATTTGAATTAGAAACAGAAGTTGAAATGCTTACAGCTTGAATCGTAGAATCATACATCTTAACATTATTGTAGATTGAATAATTATGCGTCTGATTATATACTACCAGTGGCTCAGCGTTTAAAGATCCCTCCCCATAGGTAGATAGCCCCATAGTTGCTTTGCCTTAATCAATTAACTTAACCTAAAATTTTAGTGAAATGACTTTTTGCTTTAATTTATTACTTAATTAACAGTTTTTTATTCCAGAACATTGAATGTATGAATCAATTTATAGCTGATTCAACGTGTTATTTATTTCTGAAATTCTTAGTCGTCAAGTGCCTGACAGCTGCCAGCTTTTATTTTATTCTTTCAATAACACGGAGTTTCCATCCGACTTTGTCTTTCGAAATATTCTCAAAGTCTGAAACTCTTCATTATTCAGATGTAATGTCTGCAGTTACAAAGGAATAAGATTTATAAAGAAATAATGAGTTGGTTACTAACTTTTTAAGGCAATGAACTTGGTAGCATAACTTGAATTAGCTTAAACTTTGAAGTACATGCGTAATCTGAATTGAACCACAGATATCATACATGATCTTCAACATAGAGAAGATAATCCTGGTAAAATCTGTAGCTAAGAAACACAAATAAGTAAAATTAAGAGCGCCCTCTGTCAGCGGTTTCTCAGATACACATATCGCCCTTATGAAGACGTCAGTTAATACATCATGAAGGCAATCACTAATCACAAAAGAGACGTACATGAACGTCTTTAAATTGACATGTAATACAAGCATATGAAATATTTTAAATCTTTAGGACACGTACAGCGTATGCTACCTATATGCAAGCTGGCGCTGCCATGTGCTACGGATAACACGAAGCTGGGTAAATGGAGAAAATCATTGCATAAACATGAAATATGAGTCTCTGAGACTCCACTATCCCAGTTTAAGGTTAAATGTAACCAATGCTTCAGCAGTTTTTAAGCTGTCTTGGAAATTTGAATCCAAAAACAAAGGATGAAAAATGTGTAAATTTGGAATGCAACTTGAGAAACACTATTATTCTATCTGGAATGAAAATTACGAAATACACTGGTGAAATAAATTAAGAGACTTTGCCTATTTATTGAATTGCATGAAAAGAACTGAACTGAAGGAAAAACCACTGCTTCTAGATAAAAATGCAAATCTTCGTACGCTTATGCCATATACGTGACGCTTATGCCATACGCTTATGCCATATTCGTGAGCGTATACGTGCGTGTACGCTTATGCCAGCATAAAAACAGGCTTTATAAGCGCGTGGAGGGTTTGACGAATTGCGTTCTCTAGCACACCTTGGCGAATTTCTTGGTGTTATCTTGCAGCAATCGGTTAAATTCACATCAGAACAGTAAAAATGAGTAACCACCAACGTTTAGATGATGGAATTAAGTGGCGAATTGTGGGGAGGCTAGAGGCAGGACAATCGCAAGTCCGGATATGCAGAAAGTTTAATTTAACGCCCAGCGTCGTGTGTAACCTATGAAAACAGTTCCAGGATACTGGATCCATTGAGAAAGCCTGGGCAAGGTCGTCCAAGAGCCGCGGCGTCCAGAGAAGATCGCTATTTGTCCATTTGAGCCAGGCGTAACAGAGGGGCTGCAGCTTCTCAGCCGTACTTTCATATGAAGAGAGTCAGGGACCCGCTACGTGGCCCCCAGTGTCCGCAAAATCACCAATTATGGCAGTGGCGGTGTAATAGTCTGGGCAGTCATGATGTTGGATGGCCGCGCATCTCTCCACGTCTTTGACAGAGGCTCTATGACTGGTGTGAGATATAGGGATGAGGTCTTGCAGCCCTATGTTCGCCTTTTCCGGGTGCAGTGGGCTCAGAGTTCATCTTACAGGACGATAACGCGAGGCCACATAGAGCTCTTCTGGTCGAGGAATTTCTCGACAGAGAGGATATTCGCCGAATGGATTGGCCAGCCAGGTCTCCAGACTTAAACCCTATAGATCATGTCTGGGATGCTCTGGGGAGGGCAAGCGTTGCTGAATGAGGGGGACCAATTACCACAGGTACTGATAAACTGCTTTATTCCCAATATGACATCACGCTGCGAGGCCTGTATGGCTGTAAGAGAGGACCATATCCCCTATTAACCCATTTCTTTTGTGTCTTCTGCAACCGCTGTTTCAGACTTTCAGACTCCCATGAGTTTTACACACGAATATGTGTGTCTATTACAGCTGTTGAATGTTTATTTTGCTTGTATAACATATAGAAAACGAGTCCTAATCTAGTTTCCGTAGGATGTCTTGGTAAAAAACTGCATATAAGTTTACCATCTTCACGTACTTAATTGGGGATAAACGCTCTTTGTTTTGTCTCTCCGATGGTTTTTGTTATATAAAATGAAACCGGTAATTGAAATGCTTGAAATAAGAATTATTAATTTAAATAACATTAATAATCCTAAAGAACACTAGTTAAAATCAAATAAATGAACTTCAAATCAGCATTAATCTGAAACACTGCTTTGGGTTTTGTCCTTGTGCATGTACACCAAATATCAGTAAATCAAATATATTCATTACCCATCTTATTTAACTAAAGCAGTTATCAAACTAAACTGTTAAGATAACTTCGATATGCTTGTATTACCTGACAGCGATTAATGATACTTCTGGGATTATATTTGCTTTGGTTTCAACACTTAGAAAGATGCAAGCGGTAAATTGAGATGAATACCAGATGCTTTTAACTTTTCTGTTTTTCCTCTTCCTTTCGAAAATGCCCGATTAAGAAGAATACCTAAACATGAAAATGTCAGTGAATAATTTAATTGCAATTTTTTTTTATTTAAAGGTGTAGGAAAATCATCAAGTAACGAACTAAATAAACTGTTTATATGTAATCAAGCAAAACAAGCTTCGACAACCGAACCGTAGCTTCTGAGAATAAAGGGACAGGGTTAACCCACATTCTTCTTTTATTCAACAGGCAACAGTGAGCCCAACTGGCACTACAAATTAACTGCCCACGAACTGTAAATCATAAGTATTGGAAAGTGATGAGCAAAGAGGCGCTATATATCTTCTTTTATTCATGACTTTTTATGAACATGCTCTTAAATGATCTGTGCCGTTTCCTGTAATAAAGGCATAAGCTGTTGATATGTCTGGAAAGCCTACGCAAACACGAATGTTTACGACCGCGATCTGATCTGGCATTAAAAATTCTGTAAAGACTGCAAACTCAAACTTACACTTTATATTAAAATACATTTATGTTTATAGTGATAAAATTTTGTTGATATATTTGGGATGAGCATATAAAAAAAATCAGTTTGTGCTTAAATTTAAAAGGCATCTTTAAAGAAACCACTCTAAAATGTAAATAATTTACTCAAGGGACAACTTAGCCTTTAATACAGTGATATATAGATTCTTAAACTGCTCACGCAGTTTTAACGCATTTTGAAATTTTACAAAATAAATGCGTATTTTGTTGGATTTTGTACCACTGTATGAATTCTCTAGTAATATAATTGATACATAATACTTAATAGTAATTTTTCTGAGCTTGATCATTAGTTATATTTACATCGGCTAGTGAAAGTTAACTCTGAATTACAGAAATGCTCATCGCTTTATTTTAATCGGGATCTATCAACTATTGATCTAGAATTCAAAATATTTTCTCCTCGACCAAGCTGAGTGACCACAACGAGGAATTTCAAAAGGTCTGCATACAACATTTAGAAATTCCCAATCATCTGACTCGCGGAGACCTTTTTAAAATTAATTTCAAAGGCACAGCCTCTTAGGTCTAACAAATAAGTGTTATTTAGATTCAGTTTCGGTTTATTTGATTATGGCAAATCCTGCGAGGGCTATCTGCTTAAGGAGGGATGAATTCGTGAAGGACTTTCTAATGAGAAACTGGCTCTTATACAGGTTACACACGGGGAAAACCACGAAAACGCCCAAGCAACCAGCCAGATGGCCTGAAACCTAGGTCGAACTACCAATGTTCAGCGACTTTACCGCTCGGCGGCTGATGGGTCTTAAATGGCGCTTAGGTCTTAAATAATGTGTTTCAGAGAGAGAAAAGGGGGATATACAGTGACGTAAATATGTATTTAAACAATTGTGCAATGACAGTGAAATAAAATTGATTTTAAATACTCTGAAATTTACTACAGTATCTCAATTCATTATCTACCACCAATAATTGGTGATCGTAGATTTTAAAATACACAGCGAGCCGGAACTCCTTTCGAGTGTTTGGTGATAGAGAAAGTGGGATAGTAGATCCTTAGACCTGTTTTTCCCCAAAGGAACTATCCTTCAAAACTGGGACGGAATTGGGCAAAACCGTACTTTTACTTAAGTGATCAAGTCCATGCCAACAACAGACATGAGTAGCATACTGTCAAAGGATTAGAGGGACTAGGCTAGTTCCCTGATATTTTACGCATTAAAATTTTCAAGTTTATTTTTACCTAACATTCAGCAGCTTTAAAAGGAATATCATTTTATCTCTATGAATAACGAAAAACCATTCGAATATAGTTGAGGATTCGTGGGATAGGAGGAGCTCAAGTTGCATATTACTCTAAGCAAGCGAAGACTAGTTGGTTTCCACCTGTTCCCATAGCTTCCATAGACATAGTGTTAGACGGTAAGTTGTAAGGGATTTTAATCTTCTCATGCTTCTTTTAAGCGAAGTAAATTTAACTTTTAGTACTATTTTGGTTCGTTTTCATGAAGGTGTGATTATGGTACACGAAAGAATGCGAAGTAAAATATTGAAATTGACGGCAGTAATTTTCAAGTTTGAACTATGGAAACGGAAGTGAAGCGAAAAGCTAGACAAGGGATCGTTACAGAGTATGCGCAAACAAATTTTGAGGCCGCTTTATGAGAATGTGCTGGCTTATCAGCTATGTGTGTCATAATTCTATGATCTTGATAGTTTGTCCGTCATGGTTTGGGGGATAATATAATTTCAAAAAACACACCGAAAAAAATGGCAGAAATGTAGATTTACTTAACGTGTTCTCATTTGCCCCAACATGAAACCTTGTGTGGAATATTATATAATTTCTAAATGATTAAACATATGCACACTATGAAGCAGTCTGTTTTGCTGCGATAAAATGTTTTTATCTAATTGGTTATTTTTCTATGATATTCATCAGATTAAAAAATTAAAAGAGTTTTTTTATTTATTATCGCATGATTACTTTGATTTTCCCTCTATCTCAGTTTCATGAATTTTTCACAGCATATTAATCATTATTATATTCCTTAGTCTTCATTTCAAAATACAATAAACTCCGTCGTGACGGTCATTTCCCTAAGATGACTACTTTGGAAAGGTTTTCAGTATTTCTGATAATATAACGAAACATTAGTACTCAGTTTTACCTCTCTAAGATGACCACCACCACTGTACACGAGCAGTCGTCTTAAAGAGGATTACAATTTTCCCTCATACCTGTGTCCTTCGATAAAGACCACAACACGTAACTAAACGTAATCTTGCGCTCCTCATCGCGATAAAATTTATGGACTTCTGTCGTTACTGTCAGATATATGGGATAAGTCACAGAGACAACATACGATATTTTCAGAACTTAGCCACGCATAAAAATTCTTCCAGAGTTCAATAAATCAAATCATTTGCGTTACTAGAGATTTTACGTCATTGGTGAGAGCAAAAACAATAATAACAATAAAAAAGGTCGTTACAGTGAACTCAGTTCCTTCAATTTAATCTACTACGCTTAAGTCAGTTAAATCTAATAATTAAATTGAAGTTCATATATATATATATATATATTTATCTTCATATTCGTTCATTACCTTTTTTTTTTTTTTTTTTTAAGTTTTATTAATCATTATATCCATTAGGTAATTCCAGTAATTGCACTTAGAGTACACTATAGTACAAAAGTAGACTTGATAAAGATGTTGCTTGAAATAATGTATAAAATCTTTAATGAGACATATGCGGTTGCACTTTCTTACAATTTTCTTATTTTAGTTTCATAGGATCTTACTCTATTTGGCTACATAAACTCTTTGGCCACTAGATCCTACTAAAGAACCTGGCGACTTCTCGCAGAAGCGTGTTGTAATTAATACCTGCACAGAAGAAGGGTGAAAATAACGCTTTATTATTCTCAACTATGAACAGAAAGGCACATACTTCGCGCTTTACAATAACACTTGCAGTGGAACTTAAGAATTGTAATACAATAAATTCAAGTCCAAAAAGAGTAGTGCTGGACTAGCACTTTTAAGTTACGACTAACTAGGTTGACTCGACAATCTATCCGGCGTGATAATTATTAAAATGGCCAAAAGACGTATCGGCAGCTCCGCATAACAGCAAGGTCAGAATCATAACGTGCGCTGGTCAGCGAAAACACGCTCTGCCACCAGTTTCACCAGCAAGCTTCACCAGTTTAAAAATTCACTTCACTTAACCTTAAACTTACATCCTGGCGAGGAAATGTGAGAGGAAGTTGAGGAGTTCAGTAAAGATAACAAAAATTTGAATAATCGGTTAATTAAACTAAGGGAAACCCTACAGTTTAACTTGACTATTATTGCAAGCTAATGTTGGTATTGGATTTAAACGACTCATGTGCCTTTTTGGTACTTTTAGAGGCAGACAATTTCGCTTCGCAGAGATATATGGTTAAAAACGCTAGCAATACTAATTTTGGTTTCTCAGTCAGGATTTTGAATTCATCTCCTTAAAATTTCTTACAATTACTCCTTACAATTCATCTCCAGCAAAAACATCGGTACGCTTTGGCTTTAAAAGCCATCTTAAATTGGCTGTGAAATGTGATGTCTAAGAGGATCTCGTATTCCGCTGTAATACACTGGGTGGAATTTTTTTTTCTTTGTTCAGACTGAATACATTCAGTACCCATATAAATTCATCAAGCATCTTCTGAGTTGTTGGAAAATGATGTATAAGCGAGTTTTTGAGGGCTTCGAGATACGCTTGAATATCTTTCTATATTTTTTCTGGAATCTTGATGTTTTAAGAAGCTTTATGTAAAAAGGAAGTAATATATACTTTTCTTTTCCACGCATTCCAAACAATTCTTAAGTTTCTTCTTAAAAGAAGAAAGAGATAAAGGATTTTTGCATAAAAAAAACTGGTCAGTTTTCCTGGCAGTAATAGATTCATTTTCTTCAGTTAGCTCTGAAATGTCATTCAAATACGCCATTTTATGTATCATGCGTCTGCATCATTTAAAATGATCGCCAACAGACTGTTACGATCAGTGAAAAATGTTACTATGTTGTCACTCAATTTCACCAAACATATCAACCCGTTTCCTCGAGACAACCGTCTTCCTTAACATAAGTGTGCTGCAGGGCGGACTCATGGTGGTTTTCCATAGTTTTCGCCCATTATTAGCTTGAAGCTCCAGCTTTTAAGGGATCGTGGTTTTATATTAATGGATATTTAACAGCTACCCGACTAGCCTCATAAGGATGTCGGACTCACAGAAAATTCGAAGAATAATGTCTAAGAAATCATAACGTTATCCCTAGGAAAATTCATTGAAGGGACTAGAAATCGACTAGCCAGCCTCGATTTATATAGAGCTAAATCTCGAGAAACTTCAAGCGGATTTCAAGAATTTTCAAAGGGTCGAGAATGGGCAAAATTATCTGGAATGTGAAAGTTTAACAAGCCACTTGGATATTTTGTTCCTGGAAGGGCTGTTAAAATGCGGTACGTGACAGAGAGCATGTGAGAAGCTGGCGCCCAGGTAGATTCATCTTCGCGTTGCAGTAATTTTGGAGCTAATCACGGCAGATGACAAACTGGTTCTGCTAAGGAAAGGCGTGAAATTCAACTTAGCAAATTTTTATTCAGAATATAATTCCCACTTTTCATATTTTGATTCTACTTTTTGTTTCTTATTCTGTAATTTCATTCAATTCTTCTTAATTTAATTTCATTAAAACGGCAGCCGAGATAGGTCGAGAACCACCGTTATAGTAATTTCATACTTATAACGAAGAGGTGAAAGAGAGAGTTCTAGATCAAAAACTCCATAAAGAACTTCAATGCAGAAAACAAAGCAGGAATAATATGAGCACAACCTGCGGTCCACTCAGTGACACCTACGCCTTGTAGTTATGTCTTTGTTATGAGTCACGCTGTTATGAAAGCGCAACTGGAAAATGGTAAGGTGGTTTTGTATTTAGCTGACTCTTCCAGAATTAGTGTCGTAATGCAGGATGCAAATCAATATAAATGGGGCGAATCTTAAATTTTTCTTGAATTCGGATCCGAATCCTAGAAGGTTCTCACCTCTTTAATTTTTCAAACCTCGAGTCTCTAGAAGGGAAAAACTCAATAATAAAAGATTCAATTGAAGCAAAATTTTAAATTTGTACTTAAAGATATTCAAGATTATGTTTGTTAAGTACATGTTCATTAAAATATCTGAACGAAATTTAGTAAGTTACTGTTCTGTTATCAGGACCGGGTTCAGAAATGTACGTATGCATGCATCTATGTGTTCATGTATGCATGTATATATGTAAGTACGAATGTATGCGTGTATATATATATACACATATAGGCACATACATACAAACACACGTTCATCGGTTCATACATTTCTGAATCCAGTCCCGATAACAGAACAATACCTTTAGTAAACAAAGTACGTTATTAAAACTTCTTGAGGTTGATTTTTTAGCATAATTGGGCAAAATATAAATGAGTAACATTTCAGGTTCTTACATTTTTCTGGAATATTTTTAAACTAAATGATGTATAGAGATATAAAGGGGAGAGGATTATTCACAAGGTTAATATAAATAAAGACTAAATACGGAATACTAAATTCTCTCCCAGAAATTAAGAGTGACCCGCAGTAAGGTGATATTGGTGATCTAAGATACAATCAAAATGATAAAATCGCATCCTTCTTTAATAAAAGTTTAAACTGGACATAGAAACTAATCTTTCCAAAATTTTCAGTCAAAACGCATAACATTTTTTTTTTTTTTTTTAATTTTAATGGAGGACTGAAATTTTCTAACCAGGGTGACCATGCAATAAAAGTAATTCGTACTCAATTATGCAAGAAAATGTACTAAATCTGTAAAAAAGTACTAAAATTTATTTGCTTCCTTTTTACTTTATTTAGAACACCTTTTAAGATAACATTCTCTTGTTTCGCAAACGATATCAACCTAAAATTGTTAAATTAACAGAAGTACATAAATGGAAAGTCAAAAGTCAAAATTCACCTCTTTTTATTCATCTAAGAGGTCATAACAATTATTATAAGGAAGTTGTAACTCTTAGCATTTAACATGTGTGTTAGCAACTTATCGCGAATTTTAATGCTTAAATAAACATTACACTAATTAGTTATTTAGTATGTTATTTACGTATACACGAGTGTTTCTTCTTACAAGAAAATATTGGAAGGATTTTTACCTTATTTTAGCAAATTTTGCTAATTTAATTAACTGTTTAATAGAAGTAAAATTTTCTGCCGAGGAATGTTTTAATTGCTCCTTTGTTAGAAGTAGTCCATTAAGGTTAGTGGATTTTTACATTGATTTTATTGATTGTCAATGCTGAAAATATTGTTTCAACTGCTATTGTTGAATGAGGGAGGCACAGCTAACTCTTGCCTTACTAATGTCGTTAACTTAGAAAATATTTCTTCTTCTACAACATTTTTTATTTCAAAAACTTTATTCCAAACTACAACAATTTCTTGATAATTTTTCAATGCTTCCATGGACTTTGATACTTGTCATTCTTTGTCAAGCTTTTCATAATTAGTTTTTCAGTAACATCACGAAAATTTAGCGTTGAAAAACATAGAAACATAAAAACATAAAAACAATCTGATAAGCACATTTCAGAATTACGTATCGTAGAAACTTTTAATATGGGATCTTAGAAATTTATTCGTTTCATAACCTGACTACAGAATTCTAGGAGAGACCATTCCAGTATGTCTCTTTTTGCAACTTTACTCTTATTTAAATCCACTAGTATTCTTTCACTCAGCTTCTAAATATAAATTTCAACTGAAATATTTGTAACATACTGGAATGTCAGGAAATATTTTCACGATCATTTTCCTTTTGTCTTCTAATGATAAAATTAGAAGATGAAAATGGTAACCTTTGCCGTGATAATCTAAATTTGGACTTACAGCTATAATGGATAACTGCTAAGAGAAGAAAATACACCTTAAAGTTTAACTAATGATAATATTTCTCGAAAAGAAGAAAGTCTCGAATTTTCCGTGAGTTTGCTAGAACACTAAAAATGTATAAAAAGTACCTCAGTACAGGAGGTGATCACAATGGTCCCAATCCTGCAAATCAAAATTAATATGATTTAACATCATTTATTTCTGAAAATATATGTATGCTTAGTTTTAGGGGGAACGTCCGCTACGGTCACCGCTCTTAAACCAAATAGATTTTTTTTTCTTCTCGGAGCTACTTTGAAAAAAATATGAAAGTGAATCAATAAATCGTGCAGACTTGCGTCAGTCGTATATTAGCCGTCAGTGCGTGCGTAACACCACCTCTGTTACAAATATTTCAAGAATACTCTATTTTATGGCACACAATTTTGCGAACGGCTGAGAGCAGAGATTTCGAAAAAATATTACACTAAAATCGTTTAATTAGTGGAACCTTTGTTTTGTGTTAGAAATCCTCATTTTATGGCTTTCTTTTAAATTTTAAGGATGCATATTTTTCTTAATATTAGCATGAACTGTGTTTTCAGTATCGTTGTTTATTTACTTTGTACAGTCATTATGTTATTTTGAAACAAGAGACGTGAAAAATGTGCATTACCCTCACCGTTACTCGAACCTCGGACCTTTCGAATACGCGCCGAGGGTGCTGGCCATTACACCACGAAGGCATGTTAAGAAGGCGGGAGAAATATCTTATTAACTTATCTTCTTGCCTTTGTAACTGTGTACTACCAACTCACAGCTGATGATCAAGATGATCGTCAGCAACACGAAATGATTTTCCCTTCTCTGCTTACAAGAAATAAAAGTCTTAGTCTCATTTTTCAATATCAGATGTGTATTGCGGCATTTTGAGTTTCACATAGGCTTTGGAATATGCAAGTGTTATAGCCTATTCTAATTGCACAGTAGATAAGTAATGGATTCTTTATGCCGATGTTGCTCGTAAAAGGTCAAAAGCTCAAAGAGGAGCCAAATCTGACACAAAAACCAGGGTTGCATCTGAAGAATTTTCTCTGTATATGGTAGGATACTGGAGGTATGGTTAATTTTTAACTGTTGAAAAATTATCAAATTATTAATGTGTACACAAATTAAATAATCTGAAATGGAATTTAATCACCAAATGACCTGCATTAATCAAAAGACCTGATATGATCCATCAAGAGGACAACGTTGAATCACGCCTTATAAGCGATTCGACAAAAGTGTAATAATGGTAAAACCTTACTTATCCAGATATATATATATATATACATAAAATTTTTTTTAAAATACGCCCAAAGGGGCGTTTTTTTAACGTTTTCTGTGTTACCTTTATTTATTAAATATCATGTTCTATGTACTCAAACCATAAAATTCATTTCAACAGCAATATCGCAAAATAATTTTAAGCATATCTTTCAGCGTATCTTTAGGATTTGCGACACATAGTCTCGCACGCTGGAGATAAAATGTTTTTTTCCCGTACGGTGTTGCCATTGCTCGCTTTGAAATCGTTGAGTTTCTTAATGAGAAACTCATATAAATGTTTACAAAATATGAAACAGATGATAAAACAAATTCCAAATTTGGGCTTCTAGAGCCCAAATTCAGAGGAGGATTACGTTATTAAAATTTGACGGCTCTAGGTACTGTTGTTTTATCACAATGCGAGAAACATACATACATTTATGCAGAATCTTCATTATTTAATTTCTTTAAATCTAACACAGGGCGATAATATTTGGTGGCAGCAGTTTGAAAAGTGAATGGACGCAAAATACCAAAACGAAATTAATAGTCCTTCTGAGCTAACGCTCCTTTGGGCTAATAATTATTCAAATAGTTTACTAAGAAGAAACACTTATCAGAAAGATTCGCTAAATATAGAATATTATGGATATCATACAGATAATTAAATTTATGTAACACTATTTTATTTTTTTCGCTTAAAGTTTACAGTCTCAATTCTGTATTACTTCCCTCTTTTTACTATTTATACGAACACGAAAACTAATGTGACAGTTCTCTTTGCTTGATCTTAATTAATGTTTCGATACCATTTGCATTTTGACACTTCCACCTTCACATAGGCTTCTGAACGAGAAAGAGTTAAGCAAATTCTGTGTGTGTTCAAAACAATTTTCAGGTGTGAAAAAAATTTGTTCACAGGTACGGTTTGGTTTATTTGATTATGGCAAAGCCCACGAGGGCTATCTCCCTAAAAGGAGGGATGCCTTCATGGAGAAAGTCCTCCAAGAGAAAACTGGCTCGTATACACGTTACACATGGGAGGAAAACACGAAAACGTTGATGTAACCAGCCCATACGCTGGGATTCTTACCCTGGACCGAACTACCAGTGCTCGACCGTGTGTAGGTTAACCTTAAAAAAAAAAAAAAAAACTCAATGTTACTTACTTGAAACAACAAATTAATTTTTTTAATATGAATAAATCGTAATAAAATTCGTGGGTTTTACTAACTCTTAACTACGCATCATTATCAAAGCTTAACATCTATCATTTTGAAGTATGCGAAAACAAGAATATCTCTAAATTTTTAGATCATAATCACTAGATTTCAATTCATTCATCATGCCACTGAGAATCGCTTAGCGTGCCATGACTGACATGCGTGGCTCAGGTTGTGCACAAATCCCTTATGCGTAAACAATAAATGCCGAAATAAGTAAACGTTTTCCGCAGCTGAAAAGTTGGAAAGTAGCAAACACTTCATAAACAGCTGCTCACGTTGACATTTAAAAAAAAATCATGCTGTTATTATATCAAGTACAGATCAGGTATGTATTAACCATGAAAAAACATCAAACTAAACAGCTTACATTTCAGTCAGAAGACGTCAAACAGAATAGTACCGAGCGTCGTTAATTCTAAAAGTGAGTGCCGATAAAACGACAGGTAGTTCAAGAAGGAATTACATTATTACATTAAGTCACACCGCTTTTTGATCCACCAGTACATTCGTAATGTGATTCAACCTGTTCCATATGTACCAGGCCCCATACCTTACATTGCTCGGTAATCCACAGCCGGAGATCGAACAAGCCATGAAACGTCGGAAATGGATGCTAGATTAAATGGACGAAAGTCGCTGCATTGACAAGACCTACTTCCTTCTGCACCATAGTGATGCCAAACGCCCACATGGGCTGTATTTTTTTAACAACATCAAGTTGTTATTACACCCCATTTTATCCTGGTGTGTCCTAACTCTACTGGTTACTATGTCACATGCTGTGCAATTAGTTCTTTTACCTGTAGACCAGAGACCTGTTAGTCTATCCTAACCACGTTTGCCAATTGTCTTCTTTGGTCACAGTTTCAGCTTTCGAAAGGGTAACGAATCCTATCATGCGCTCATGCAACTAGTAAATAGCTGGAAGAGTATAATAGCCAAACAAATAAAAAAAGTCGTTGCATTTTCCTTAGCAAATGAGTTATTTCCTGATTATGATCCACCATTTAATGTACAATCAACTCGCTTTGGTATATCCCTTGATGTAATGACCCGTATCGATATAACAATCCTTAAGAACGTATGAACCAATCTTCTATAAGTCTAACGTTTTCATAAGTCTTCCATAAGTTTAGTTTTGCTTTCAGTACAACCATACGTCGATGAGCATAAATCGAGTTATAACAAATTTCTGGAACGTATGAATAAGATGAAACGTGAACGTTTTCTCCAAAAATGAGATAAACAGTTTCCTTCAGAAAGCCATAAGTAAGGAAATTTAAGTATATGTATGCTCAGGGATTTTTCAACAGAACAAGAAACACAGACAGCCAAAAACAGAAAAATTTCACCTTCTTGTAAAAGAAAAATTTCAAAAAACGTGCTGCTTTAACTATGCAAAACCTTTGCTTGTACTTTGTAAAGCTTGAATAAAAGCAGTATCTTTAAAGAATGAGCTCAATGTATTTACATATTAGCGCAACCACCTTGTCGTAATTTGGCGATTTTTTCTAGGAAAAAAGATGTTTCTGGGAATTTTCGGATTGCTGCTTATAATGAATATGATTACCTAAAGAAATGTTATGCATATGGTTGAAAGAGTTTGACTACTTCTACTAAGGTGGTTGCAATAATACGTAAATACCGAACTCAAAATCTGGACAAAAACAATGTCATCAAATGAAAATTTCACTGGACATCTTTGAGATATGGGCGAGAGGGAAATTTAAATTGTGTAACATTCTGTTATTTCTAGATTATTATTCTGCACATGCTCAAAATGTTTCAAAAGGTTAAATTATTTCTCCAAAGAAGACCTCGATTTTTTACTAAAGCCTGTGGATCAAACAGTAACCTAGAACTTCTAAAGACATTATAGAAAATAAATTAAAAATAAAATCTTAGCTGTAATAGGAACCGGAAAGGCTTGTGGTAATGCGAGAGATTTTCTCCTTCCTCATCGCATGCTTTGGTCGTGTAATTGGAAAGACAGGTAGGTTAGCAGTGGGGAGGACCGAAGTTATAATTCCAACGAGGGCAATGTTAATTTTTCATGTTTCCCGGTTTCAAAAGAATTCCAAAGAGCTCTAAATTGACACCTAAACTAAAATGTGAAGGACGATAATTCACCTGGTCTTGGAGACTAGATCTCCCTTCTTTCCAGTTACCATTTGTGTGGGAAAGAATGTAAGGAATTTTTTCTTTTCTCACTACTTGCCTTCGTGGTATTATAGAGCTATTATTATTTTAATTAATCACTTATTATGATTTATATTTTTACTATAACTGTTCCTTTTCCATTTCTCTGCCAGAAATGTAAATTATTTAGAGTGTATTCAAGTCGAAGGTTTTGGATTTTTAAAACAGAGCGTGTTTCTGCCACTCGATGTTACGTTACTGGATTTCGCCAGCTCCGATAGATTAAAATTATTCAACTCTGCGTTATAGCTACCATCATTTAAATTGTACGCCGGTGAGAAGCTCTGAGAATCTTGAAATTAAAGTTAACAGCGTAGTCATCGACTACTAGACTTAGTTTAAATTCTGAAATTACTGTTACTTTTAAGTTGCATCGCCACAAGTAGTGGCTGATATTGTGAGTACGAGATGTGCATTTAGATTCAAGTTCTGATTTTAATAAAAAGGTTATTTTAATCTTTTCAAGTCTGTATAGTTCATTTCAGGCACAGTGATAATTCGCTTAACGTCTGTTAAGAGTTTGATACTAGCTTATGCTATCAAAGAAAGTCAAACTCTATAAAGTAATTAATTAGAAGCCCATCGGAGATCGGAAGATCCGGAGTTCAAATCCTGGGAAGAGCATCTCTGATCCTTCATGTTTCCCCGCTCCGATCAAAGCTTAATAGACTCCTCTGTATAACTACTCTCCATTTAGTGAAAGTCATTTGTAGTGAACTTTCATGTTAGCTATTTGCAATGGATTTCATGAGAATGGATTTTTCAACGAAAAATCGGTAAAGATTTTTTAGACTTTGACGCAGTATTACCACTCATCTCTTTTTCCACTGATATATATATAACGAACGAGGAATTAAATAAACATATAAAGAGAAACAAAACGCTTTAATATTCAGGAACAAAACACTTTACGCTTTAATATTCTGGAACAAAACGCTTTAATATTCAGGAAATATTACTTTTGAGGATTGAGTTGTAACATTCAAAATTATCATAGCGAATATAAGTACTAGTGCGTTTCATCGTGGCGGGTGAGGAAGAAATCTCTATGACTATTCAACAAAGATGTGATCGAATTTTACGTCAAACTTAGGAAGAGCCGTAACGAAATTATTGAAATGTTATAGAATGCAAATGACGATAAAACTTTTAACGTTACTAAAATATTACAAAAATGACTACAACAAAGCATGTTCTGTTCGCAGTCTGACAGCCTGGGCCATTTATATTTTTCTCTTATGGGCTAGTGTGCACAATGACTATTATACAAATATCTTGGAAATCAGTGGAGATATGAGGAAGAAAAAACCGGATATGCTCAAGAAAGAGTGGGATTTTTTTCAGGATAAAGTCCAGTGCATGTTTCTGCTGCAATATTGCAGCACTGTCTGAAAGCGATCTGCCAATAAACACTAGAATATCTTGCATATATAGCCTTGAATTAGAGACTTTTGATCCTGGGCGTTCTCAACTTTGAAAAGACAAATATGCGAAAAAGGGTTCTCTTCAGATGAGGAAATCATAAATGTCACGCTTGCCGTGTTAAACAGGATGACCCTTTCGTGATTTTAAACAGTTCACAAAACGCTGTAGAAAATCATTTCCTTTCTTCAACCTTGGAAAGCACTGATCGCGTTTTACCATTTATAGTTAATTTACTTTGGTTACTCTTTCAGTCAAAAAAAAAAGTTACACTTCCTGCGATTAATATTTTAGACTTCTGCCGACAGCATTTTCATCCGATCACAAGTGAAAAATAATCTAATCATTAAAACCCTCCAACCGCCCAAAGGTTTCCCTGAGAAGCACAAAATTTCCCGATGCACATGTAAATACTTTCTTAAAAAGTATTCTATGTCGTATATTTAAGTACTGCCTGGCTGGTCAAAGGGTTTATTTGTCAGCTGTGACCTGTAATCAAGACACTGTGGCTCGGAAGCTCTGCTTTGTGAAGAATCTTCTGATCAAAACTTGATAATTAGAAACTTGATAATTATAAAGGAAATTAGAAAAATACACTCATTGAGCCTAGCTATGAGATTTTACAACAGAAAATGTGTACTTTATACCTCTTTCCTCTCTTCGTCTAATACTGTTCCAACCAATATTTCTAGAACACGTTTCAAGTTTACAAATATTATCTTTACAAGTTTACAAGTTTGTTATCAAATTTACAAAATTTTTGAATGTCCTATTTTTCACTTGCAGAGTTGTACTGATATCAATAAACTAAATTATTATTTTTTTGTACAACTAGTGCACTTTATTTTGATCATAATGTAATTACTGCGCATTGTCATGGGCTTTTGTTTCAATAATAGAATTTTCTACTTCCAGTTCTCTTGGTTATTTAATAATAAAATTAGGTTCTTGAATGAAGCAAGTTTTTTTTTAAATTACTTTTCATACCAGAGCACACTATTTCATAACACCTCGACGAACTATTATTTATTTCAATTAACAAAAACCTCTGTCCATTACAAACAGTCAAAATTTTCACTATTTCATAACACCTCACTATTTCACACTATTTCATAACACCTCGACGAACTATTATTTATTTCAATTAACAAAAACCTCTGTCCATTACAAACAGGGGTTGTTGTTATTTTTGATGAATAAAATTTTTCCACCACTTTCGACATTATAACAATGCATCTCTTGTAGAGACATTAGGTATTTTTTGAAAGCAGGCAAGATGAAAATTTACCAACGCCTTCGCCGGGAATTTTTGGAATACCGGCCCAGCGTGCAGATTACCACACCGCGAAAACACGCTAGGAAGGCGGGAGAAATACCTTATGCTCTTATCATCGAAAGAAATTGTATGGTTTTAAACCTAGTTTTCCTGAAGTTTCTAATAGTGTAATGTATTAAATATTATTTTATACCACGAATTCATAAATAAAATTGGTTTCTAAACATCTCATAATAGGTCGATTTCAAAACATATAACTCTGTTCCTTAATTACACTGTCATCCACATCCGAAATAAAATATAATGGTTATGTTGAAATGAAATTTTGTAAAAACTCATAAATTAAAAGCTTTGATATTTATTTCTTTTCTAATATAGTTCAAACGAAAATGTACATTTTTAATATTCAGAAATGTATATAGATACGAAAGCCGAAGCCTTTAAAACTGAATGTATCTTTGAACTGAGTTTGATTTTTATTCAAAATTAAAGATTCAATTTTATGAGTTAGACACATTAGATGTTTTGCTTTAAGAAAAGAAGAGAAATATTTGTTATGTTTTTTAATTCTAGCAGTATTTTAATGGTAAATTGTTGTTTGAAGTGTCATGTTGTAATCTTTTAACTGTAAGTTTTTAGTTTGGAAGAAGTGTTTCCTGCCCGGCTGTATCAGCTTCAGATATTAATAAACCAATCGAGACTTTCCCATACTCCCCCTCCCTATTGTTTAAGCTTCGTCTTGCTGCCTGCAAATGATACTTATTTCAATAAGATTACTTATCAGATTTTCTTATCGATAATCGCCATTCTGGTGCTTATCATCCATATGAAATCAGCACTTCCGCATTAATCTGATGCATATCATTCTTGAATAATTCAGTTAAGCATAAGACGTCGTAATGACTGAGCATTTGGGCACTGTAGTAGACTAGGTTTAGGATGGCAGGTTTAGAACAGAAGCAAAAATCGAAACTTAAAATACGCCATTAGCCGCCAATCGACGGCCATACCATTAGCCGCCAATCGACGGCAAATGATTCTGGTCGATATGGGAATATCCTGGGTGTCTTGAACATGCTGCAGAATGGAGGTAGAAATGGCTTACGGGTGCGTCATCGCTTGTCGGCGGATGCTATGATCCACACATGCTGGCTTCACTCTGGTTGTACCAGCACCCCTGGAACTTGCCACATTTCCGTGTTCCAACCATCGTCGCCACAGCCGGTGCACCGTGAACTTGTCCAGGCATGTGTCATCTGAGATTTGCCGTATGGACCAACCTGCCCTTCTCAGTCCGATCAGCATGCCCCTCGTAAAATCGTCTTGTCTGCTGGAACTGCCTTCGTTGAGGACGGCTTGACATTATCTGCTATTACACTCGTCCTCTGAGACAAGAAAAAATTTTCTATAATGTTTTCCCTAGCAGAAATGACAGCACGAAAATGGAACATTCTGAAGGTTTCTTTCCTTATATCATTTTCAACGTGCGCCGGAGAGCTGCGCATTTCACATCATTCTCATAACTCGGTAACGTGCGTCTACCCTGAAATATGCATAATTTTCGGGCCATTCCTTTTTGGTATTGCATTTCAATGTCGGGTAGTGTATATTTCGGGAATTGACATGTTTAAGTTTTGTAATGCCGTCCATAGAAATTGCAGCATGCAAATTTCGTTGGTCGTTTTTTCGATTTAGCTTTGTTATTAAATAATTAATAAAAAATTCTTGGGGAAATTTTAAAAATTAAAGGCATATACATATAGTTTTATATTTCATAGAATAAAATTCATGAATTTCATTTCATAGAATAAAATTCAAGTAGAATTTAAAAATTAGAGTATGTATTATCATGTGAACATGTTGTGAATTTCTTAGCACGGCGGCATAGTGTAACTAAGGAAGTCTGCCTGCTTACAAAGTCGTGAGCTTTAAAAATACATTGTGTGTGCAATGATATGTTTCATAGCAACATGTGATGAGACAGATGAATTTTGCTTAACAAATGGTGTGAAGTCTTCAGTTCTTCACCAGCTCCATGGAACTTTTTTCATCTGTATGCCAATTTCATACCTTTATCCTCCTCATCGTGATCTTCTTATTTTTCAACGTATTTGATTGCATCATGTTACCAATGTTTTTAAAGATTAAAAATGATAACTAGACATATAATAGACTTCTAATACAATTTTGGAAATAATATGAATATATATGTTTAAGTATATGTGCAGTAAAATTCAGATTTCTGCTCGTTCAGATTTTCAGTGCTTTAATATTATTAAAATTTCTCATTCATAAACAGTAGTATTATGTATAATAATAGAAAAATTACTATTACTTTTTAAAATTTTAATATTTAATAATTTGTTATGCATTTTGTCATGTATCAGTTGTATACAGTTATATATGATGAAAAATGTAAAGAAAACAAGTAAATTTATATAACAGCGGTCTGTGAAAAAAAAATTTCAGTTATAGTGCACTTAAATCTCTTTTAGATAAACAGTCAGTTTTTAAAACTGATATTATATTAAAGTAATTCCCTTATCTATCTCTCCCTTTTAAAGAACGACGGGGATTTTTAGGGGACCCAATCGTCAAAATTTGGGTGAGGAGAATCATCATCCAAAACCTTTTTTAGTTCGGGCGCCACTGTAGAGACATTAGGTATTTTAAAGGAAGCAGGAGAGATGAAAAATAAGCAACCGTCTTTGCCGGGAATCAAACCAGGACCTCTGAAATACCGGCCCAGCGTGCATAACCACTACATCACGAAGGTACGCTAGGAAGGCGAGAGAAATACCTTATACGTGTATGTTTAAAAAAGATTCGCAATATTTTTAATAAATTATGTGCATTAGTTTTAATTATAGTTCTGTTACATTTTTATTGTTTTTTTAAAGCAGTGGAGTCGTAGTTTTATTGCTTTTAAAAGCACATGAAACTAAAAAACTTGCACACTATATAACAAAATCATAACCAGATTCACATGTGCATATTTTAAACAGGCCTAAAATCCGTTATTCTACTCAGAATAAATTGTCTAAAAGAAATATTTAGTGGACAATATTAGAAATCGAAGCTAAGCTAGGTGAAATTATTAAGGGTCACCTCTTCTAAACTGTTTTAATTGATGACAGCAGGTGTTCAAGATATCAAAAGGTATGCAGGAGGGTATGAAATGAGCAGGGTATCCGAGCAGGGTATGAAACGAGGAAGAGGAAATCGGTGAGGAAAAAAAGCGGGTGAATTTCACAATTTTGAGCTGAGGATGAATCAGAAAAGGACAAAACGGCACTAAGCCGCCCTGATGGCCCTATTGCTTTAAAACCAATGGGACCACAGTAAATTATTTGCCATTTTGTTTATTACTCTGAAAGCGGACAATATGAAATTGATCAAATTATTGCACCCATACTGTAATTTTAAAACATTACAGCACTGACTGATAATGAAGCAATCCGTTGCATGATTTCTGTTTCGAAATTCAATTACATTTCAAAAACAAAGCTACTGCAATTGCCAGGGAGCTGCATTTAGCCATATCTGTTATAGACGATTACTACTGATACAAAATGCATTTGAAAAGGATTCTAAACCAGAAGGGAATTCCCCTCCCCCGGAGGGGGAAATTTCATAGTTTCAGTGGTGATGCAGCTAACCTTTTATTGAACTTTTCAGTATTTAGTTTTAGTTTATGAAAATAAAAAACTGCTATTATTAAATTTTTGTTATTTACCATTATTTTCTATACCTTTTGTTGTTTAGTTAATAAAACACTTAAAAAAATTATATACATTTAAATAACTGTATACGTATTTTTTACGTTTTGGAAACGAGGGGGGAATAAACTTCTTACAATGGTGAAAAGGGTTCATGAAGCAAAAAAGGTTAAGAACCTAAATACAATTTACATGGAGAATGAAAACTGCCGCATGCAGAGGTGCCAAAGATTTTAAGACATTTGAAACAGGGAAAAGGGGGTTAGCGGTGCGCTATATAATATAAGAGTTTTAAGACCTTTCAGATAAAAAATAGTTACTTCTTATATATTTATTTCGCAATAAAAGAATAAAAAAACTAAAAACTAGGTATTTATTCATAATTTAGGAACCATTAATTTAGCAACTGTTATTCTTCATCATCACTATGGATGTCATCAGATATGTCATCATCTCAGTTCATGGACATTCCATGTAAAACGTCTGGAATATCTAACATGGCAATCATTTCCTGTGTGAAAGGGTTTCTTCTTTTTTTCCATTCGCTTTCCTGTGGACCGCAGATGTCGAATCTGATAAAGTCATGTTGAGTATGTCGGTATTTGTATTCACACTCCATTTTTTTCCTAGAGAATGTCAGTGATTTGATGATGTTGCTAACATGCATAAATTGTTTATCTACAGATGTATTCATTTTGTGCTGCCCCTGGATTAGTAGTGTTCTGGCATCGCAGATGTTATAATTTGAGGAGAATTCAAATGGGCTATTTGTGTTTTTTTTAGCCCAAATGGCGTTAGCCCAGAAAGGGTATTAATTTCGTTTTCGCATTTTGCGTCGATTCACTTTCTACGTTGATTTACTTTTCAAACTGTTGCCATCAACTATTACAGCCCTGTATTATATTTAAAGAAATTAAGCAATGAATAATCTACATAAATGTATATATGTTTATCGCATTGTGATAAAACAACGGTACCTAGAGCCATCAAATTTTGAATAACGTAATCCAGCGAATATGGGCATCTGGAAGCTGTAATTTGGAATTTGGAATTTGTTTTATTATTTGTTTCATATTTTGTCAGACATTAAAGAATTTTTGATTAAGAAACTCAACGATTTCAAAGCGAGAAATCAACACTGTACAAAAAAAAAAAAAAAAAAAAAAAAAAAAAAAAAAAAAAAATTATCTGCAGCGCGCGAGACTATGTGTCGGAAATTCTAAAGATATGCTCATTTTAAAATTATTTTGGGATGTTGCTGTTGAACTGAATTTTATAATTTAAGTGCGAAGACCATGATATTTAATAAATAAAGACCACAGAACGTTAAAAAAACGCCCCTTTGGGCTTAACGTAAAATATAAAAGCTTTCAGTTTTTTTCCCCTTTTTCTCTTCCACCCTCTTTAACTCCTTCAATAATTAAAATCTCTGTTAGATTTGTTGTTCCTGTGTGAAATTTTTGTTTCTTACATCCTGTTTCTTTGGATATATATCTATATCGTGTAAGTATTAAGTACAAAGCGGAAATTTTTAAGGAAATTAAATGAGGAATATAGATACAAAAGTAAAACAATTATTGTAACACATCACAAAATTAGGCACAATATAGAATGATAATTTACGAAGGGGTTGAATTTTCCCTCTATTCTTGAATACTTAGTACTTTTGATGCCCACGTTTCTTTTAGTCATTTCATCAAAGTTATTACTTAAATGTTAAAATGCGGGGATAGTTTTTTTTTAAATTAAAATTAGTTCTGCCCTTAATACTTCTTTATATGCGAAGACTCACTTTGGAAATGAGAACAAGAATATTTTTAATAATTTAATACATTCATAAAATTCAGCGCTGAGCAACGAACATACATTTCGCCATTTCTTGCCTTTTACTGAATTGGGAGAAGCTGGGTCATAGGGAGAAGAGCAATAATGGGGGAAAATCTACGAAGGAAAGGGGAAAACAACTTTCTTCGAACCTGTTGCTCTGTCACTCCGATGAACAAACACACACGCGCAACTGCTTCGATAGCTGCAACCGCGTGTAGGACACTACGCTATATAATATCGCCTATTTTTCTTTTTCTTTTTTCTTTTCCAAAATTGTCTGACTGGTTCTAACCAAAAAACGTGGGAGCTGACTTTGGAAAAGATATTTTGTTTGTACTTTACATCTAGAGTGAAAGGAACTAAGGGATTAAATTATCGAGGGAAGTCTAAGCGTTTAGCTGTGTCTTGTTTCATTTCCTGCAAAATTCATACGTAATGAGGTATGTAATATTTTATTTTTAATTAATTTAAGAAATTTGGGGAAGTAAGGGGATTTAAGCAAGATGAATTAAACTATATTTCGTGCACAAATATATTTTGATTTTCTATGCAGTTCAACTAGTATTTCAGAGCATCCTAATGTGAAAATTTCTCTCAGTACTAATCAGAAAATTTCGAATCGATTTCATTAACTGGCAAGCATAATAAAATTCCTGAAATATAATTTTTTTCTAATCCTTTCTTAAAGTTCTTCCTGTTTAAACAGTTATAGAGTTTCTATAATACTCTAGTATTAAAATTGAAAAAGACATACCTGAAATCAAGCATCTCATTTCTTCAGTTCTGGAGAAGATGAGCAGACGATTCCAATAAGGAAAAAAACTTTAGTAATAGTAAATGTACAATAAAAAATTAGAAAATCTCTTTCTTCGCTTTTCGAGTACAATATATATATCTGCTCTTGTGTGCAATTACTTTGTACACATTTTTCCAGTCATAGGTTTACGTGTAAGTAGCGCATATGGATGATTACAAACTCTGCATGCAAATAAATTTTTCAATGGCCTTACATCGCACATCATCCTTTCTCCTGTAACAGATTTATGTAAATAAAAATATATAAATAAATAATTTTAAATAAAAAAAATTCAGTTCAGTAGCCATGTCGCAAAATAATTTTAAAAGGAGCATATCTTTAGAATACACAGTTCCGCGCCCGCTGGAGATAAAAAGGTTTTTTTTCTCCCACCGTAGAGTGTTGCCATTGCTCGCTTTTAAATCGTTGAGTTTGTTACTCAAAAATTCGTTATAAAATATGAAATCGATAATAAAACAAATTCCAAATTTCAAATTTGGTCTTCCACATGCCCATATTCTTAGGAGGATTACGTCATTCAAAATTCGATGGCTCTATGTACCGTTGTTTTATCCCAATGCGAGAAATATACATACATTTATGCAGATTATTCATTATTTAATTTCTTCAAATATAATACAGGACGATAATATTTGGTGGCAAGTGATATTGGGTTGAAAAGTGAAATGGACATTCAGAGTGATTCGACGCAAAATCGCAAAACGGAAACAATATTCCGTCGGAGACAAAGCCCCTTTGGACTAATAAATGAACAAATAAAAGCGAATTTTCTGGAGACATAGAAAACAGAATAGGTTTATAAGGGTTTTGGCCACATTAACACATGTTGGTGTTCGCTTCCCACTTTCTTGCTGCTTACAACGATTTGCAGGAGGCTTGATTTCATTGCTTTATATTGCACTGTGTCCTAATTTAAAACTGGGAATTTTTTAAATAAAATCACTTGCAGTACGAATGATAATTTACATTTTCACCTGCGGAAAACCCAGTATGCCTTGTTTTAAGTAAAAGACCTGTATGATATATTTGAGTCGAATGTTTTCTCAAAGAGAGTTATAAATTTATAGGTGATTTTAACACTTATTTTCTCTTATGTGATTACCCAACAAAAGATTAGAACAAAGTATTTGCAGCAAAAACAATTGAACAAATGTTCTCAGTTAAATTTAATTCAATATTATGAACTTGTATCCTTGGAGTAAATACAATAGCTATTATTAAATGAATGTACACTTTACTACAGGAAGAATCGTCTGCTGTTTCTTTTTGCAAAAGCGCCATCTCACGGTCTAAAAACAAAAGCATGCGTTTTGAATACCTTTTACTCTTTCTTTTTGATTCTTTTATTGTATCTTCTTGATGTATTAAACTTCCCATACATTATAACAAATACTTTGTTTTTATACCTAAACGTAAATTCTTAATTGCACAAATTTCATTTTAATTAAAAATATCTTTAAAATGCCTTTTTATTTTGTTCTAAAATAAATAAATGAAAATGAAAACAGATAGGCCCGAAATTCTGTGATCACTATCATTTCTTTCTCTTATGATTTAAAAAGTAAAATCGATTTTAATAATAGACCTCACGAATAATCTTTTGCCAGATTTTACTTTTTTATGATTCGAAATCAATACGCTAGGTCTTTTAGTATATTGGTTTGAATAAATGACGATAATACAGTTCGAAATAAGGAATATAATGAGTTTAAAATATGTAATTCTTTTTTTCTAATTTCATATTTCAAATAAATGTAACATTCACGTGTTGCTCTTACAGTTATGTTTAATTTTTAAAAAATTAAACATAACTGTAAACATAACTTTAAAAAATTAAACATAACTGTAACTGTTTTTAAAAAATTAAACATAACTGTAATTAAACATAACTGTAATTAAAGGCAGAACTATTTAATTTTGCATAATTTTGATTGCAGTTCGTAGCGGGAACAGAACGATAAAGATTTAAATAATTATTCTAATTTTGAAATAAACAAAAAATATGAATAAAAATTAAGAATTTAAATCATCAAGTCAAAGAAAAATGACCTATTTCAGTGGATGTCGTAATAAAATAGATTGTTTACTGCCGTTTTTAATGTTTTTCAGATCTTTATACGAAATAATCAACAACTACTAATTAAAAAAATATCAATAGTGGTAAAATTAAGTTATTATGATAGGAAGAAAAAACATTTTTTAAAAAACAATTTAATCGCTATACGGAGAAGTAAATTGTGAATGTTTTGGAAGAGTTAATTGGAACATCACATTCTCATGAATTTGTCCCGTTTTCTGAATAAGTGCACCCAAGGAACAATCATTGATGCAGAAATAGTAATACATATTTTACTTCTGTGGTTTTATTCGGGAAAATATTTCTTATAGTACTGAGTGTTTAGAAGTTCATTTAGATCCTTTTGTTTACATCTTCAGTTATCCAGGGTCATAGCACTGTTAAAAGAGGGAACTATCTATAGTTCCTTGTTGCTGTTACGTATTTCCATGTCCGGGAATGTAGCCTACGGAATGGACTTAAAAGTAATCACATCAGGTGGGGTCCGGAGTGCCTATCGTTGACAGAGTCTTTCGGTAGCTCCATTCCAGTTTCAGTTGAAGACGTTTTATATCCATCCTCCCCTCCATCAACATCTCGAGAAATCTTTTGGTTATACATATTTTATACTCTTTCCCCGAAAAGATACAAAAACCTTGCCCGAAATTCTAAAACCGAACCCACTGTCGTTGAGAGCCGCTTCAATAACTACTTCACCGTCCGTAGCAGCGGTGAGTTCTTTCAAGACAAGGAGGAATGAAACTGAGGTTTTGTGTCACTTAACGGATATCATGCAGAATGAGTTAACTTTATAGTCACAACTCATATTTTAGGTGTTTCTGAGAGTTTTAGCCTTGTGTTTTCCATTAGGTGAAATTGTCCTGACGTGCATCATGCCATTAGATGCTAGCGGCATATATTGTCGGCCAATGTTTTCCACTTTGATTCTTCTACTATTCTACTACTCATAGTGAAGTATTATGAATTCTTTTGACTTCACTGTTAAAATGCTATATTAAATTCAAAATCTTAAATGTTTAGAAAATTTATGAAGAACTAAATTTTTTGCCAAAAATATTTTTCATATGGCATATGAACTAATATAACATCTTCCGCAATTCTCGTGTTGATTTTCAGTTAATGATACCGTATTTGAAGGTTTCATCAATTTACATTTAATCAATTTGGTAATTATTTACCCGGAGAAGAAAGGTTAGACCTTCATATAGAAGGAACAAAAAAATTTCAATTTCGTTCGGACATTTCCTTTTTTATAGTTAAAATATATATATTTATAATAATAAGCATTCAAAAGGAATTAAGTAATATTTTTTAGCTTTTATGATACATTCATTTCATTAATAAAACATGGTTTCCAAGTTATTAACGGAATTGCTCTTTATTTACTAAAACATTTTTTTTATTAATGCTTGCGTAAAACTATGTCTGTAGGCATCAAGCATTTAAAGGCGATTTCATTAAACAAAAGTCTAACTTTTTGCTTGAAATAGTGATAAACATTTTATGCTGTAAATATTTTCATGTGTATTCTAATAAATTATTATTTAAAGAAAATTAAGAAGCATCAGGTCTATCTTATTTAGTAATTCTTCTGCGTTACCTGTATATCTGCAATATGTTTGAAATGACAATGAACCGAACTTTGGGCCTGTCAAATTACAGTCAGATTGCTCTTACGATAAGAGACAGTCCTACAGGAAACGTTTGGGAAGGCCAATTTGTGAACGAAAATTTTAGATAGTAAAAGAAGGATTTCAGTAGATCCGAAAACAAAGCACATTTCCTTGGCAATGTGCCAAGGGATTTTATTACCAACCTAAGCAGAGACTTTATATAAAAATCTCGATTCAAATTTGATTTTAGTGGTCTAAATTAATGGCTGTAAAATTTCCAGTGATTTATTTTTTCGAATGTATTTTCCAGACAAATGTGAAACCTTGACAAAGGAACACGTAAACAACTTAACAGCTTAATTTTAAGCCTAAAATTGAACGACTCATTCACTTTAAAATTAAATACATTGATTTTTTTAAACTTTAATTAAACATATTCTGGCCACAAATAATGAAGTTCTGAAGACAAAATACTGCTACGTGTTTCATGTGAAAATTTGAGTTATGAAAAAACAACATATTTATATAGGAAATAATACGAGTCATAAACACTAATCCTTCAGACATCTATTTCATTCCTTTGATCCATCTTATGATCTAAACTGAATTCACTATAATCTAAATCGAATTCGGTGTAGAGACATTAGGTATTTTTGGAAAAAGGCAAGATGAAAAATATACAACGTCTTCGCCGGGAATCGAACCGCGGACCTCTCAATTACGCGCTGAGCGTGCAGACCACTAAACCACGAAGGCTTGCTAAGAAGGCGGGAGAAATACTTTATATCAGTTCGTCAAGTACTTTACGATTATTACTGTTTCTTCTATTGTTTCAAGCTTTTTTATCACATATTTTATATCCATGCTCTGCTACGAATTTCTGTAAATATATTTAATATTGAATTTTAAAATAAACAGTAAATTGAAAAATTTAATTTTTCAAAGCGTAAGTGAGTTCAGAGGCATAGGAAAATTTATGTCGGACAAAAAGCAGTTAATGATTCTTAGCCTTAAATCAATAAAAAAATTAGATAAAGTTTATAGATTTTAGTACAGATAAGAAGAGGTTTCTAGAAATGTCTTTAGGTGTGATATTTTCAATCTACTGTGTAGCGTTGTAATCATGTGGAATGATGTTAATTCAGTGAACCATTTATCTGCACTCAGATTAAATTCAGTTAGCAATTAAAAGTTGTGTATGAGCTAGTTTATGAATTTATCTTTGAAATGACTCTTCCTCTCTGCTCGCTCATCATGCGCAAAGTAAAATGTTTTTTCTCGCTCTTCACTTCTGATGTTCCAGTCGTTGCTTCTACCGCTTCTAATGCTAAGCCGTTACAAACTCGGAGTTCTTAAAAATTTTGCGTTGTAAGCCTCCTGACTGATGAGCATTCAAGCATTAAAATAAATAAATTTGATGGTAGCATAACTGAAAACATGTCTAAAAAGGAAAGCGAAGAATATTTCATTTTAAAGCTAAAATTCGAGAATGTTATTATACAATTATGCTATCTAACAATTTCATATTTAATGCAAGGCAGCAATTGTATCACGAGAAAAGCAAGTAATCAAAATATTCAAATAATTTTGAACCCCTTTCTTCTTCCAACTTTCAGGTGTATATCTGATGATGGATGTTATTGAAAGATTATTCTTCCGCTGTAGTATAAGTGGCAACAAATCAGTCAAAATGCTTCTGATTTATGTTGCATACCATTCTCTTGCCTGATTTTTTTGCCAATTATTTCTCTTTTATTGTGAACATGCTTTTATCGAGAAAGCTCAGTTGTTTGTAATATTTTCCCTTTCCTGCATATTCTTCCTTTTTTTGTTACAACTGAAACTTTAATCAAGCAAGAGTTTTTTATGAATAGTTAAAACTGCAGCAGTAATCCCTCCAAAAGAAAGTTCTGTTATATAAGATAGGGGAAATTTTGTATTGCAGTTTACGAAATATTTCTATAATTTAATCTGAATATATTTTTTAAAGAGTATAATTCCAAAATATCTCCGATATATATTTCGCGAGTAGCTCCATAAATAAGGTCCTCTCTAGACACAGGAAGTTATGATTCTGGTAAAGCATTAAAAAAATTTGTAAAAGTAGCATGAAAGAAGCTCAGAATGGTTGACGAGATCAATTAACTAAATACATTGATGAATAGAAGAATATTAAGTTTATTAATTTTAACTTAAAACGTTGTTTGAATCTTTTGCTGGAAAATGGATCCAAGCCATCTCGTTATAAACTTATTGCGGAAATTATTGTCAATTAGGACCTAACGTGAATGTTCAAAACGTAAAAGCCTTGCATGATTAAAGTATATATAAGAGCTTTTAACTAAGACTTGCTAGGATTTCTCTCAAAGAGCTCATCTGTCAAATCGAGTGCAAGAATATGAAAAGAGAAAGGATTGATCCCATATACTATACTTGAAAACTTAAAAAACTAGATCATTGAATCTGCCAAATAATTAAAGCTATGATATTTTTTTGTTTCTCGCTCATGTTAGGTAAGCACGATTTAGCTTGCCTCTAAAAAATATCCTTAAAAATATCCCGCTTTTGAGCTATGGTTCTCGTTTATTTGCTGTAATTTATTAATTGCTTCTCTGAGATATTTATAATAAATTTCAATTGGAGATTACAGAAAGAACTTATAAATGTTACCTTAAATATATCTCATTCTTTTTTTAAGCCAGAAAATTATCGTAGGTGGACTAGTAATAGAAAATTGTCAATTTACTCTCTTCGGTGAAAATGTATCTGTCATAGTAAAAGAATTTATCGAGAGTGTAGAAAGCAAAAAACTGCTTTTTCACTAGCACCGTGGATTCCGAGAAAACCGATATTGCTTTCTTAACTATACTTTCAGTCTGTGTCGTGAAGGTTTTTAGTAGATTGTAATACTGATACTTATTTAATATTAAAAAAAACTGATAGGATTTCATATTTCACCTTGATTTTGTAAATTGGTAAAACTGATTATTGCATGAAAGCTAAAGTTAGGGCTTTCTAGATAACTCAAGAGTAGAAAGTAAGAATTAATGAGCAGTTTCTCTGACGAGGAACAAATGCCTAAGGCAAAAAAGAAACCTTTGATTGGCGTACATTCTGAAAAATTTTTTGCTGATTTGGGAGGTGATCTGACATAGGTTCTTCAGAAGCAAAACATATTTTGGCAAACATTTTGTCTCTTTATTTATATTGCAGATTTTTTCCAAAATTTTCCTAAATACTTAATTTAAGAATTTAACTTACTAGTGTACGAATACACTAGGATAGTGCTAGTAAATGATAAATTTAAGATAGAAAAACCAGGGCAGAGTGCTTTGTAAAATGTCGAATCGAAAGCTGGAATTTTGGGGAAAGTGTCTGAAAGCTATAATGTGAGTGTAGTTTTTCTAGTCTTTTTTGATTGCAGTTAACTTAAAAGAGAGGTACAAAGGTAGATTTGTAATTCGCGTGGACCAAGTTTTAATGGCAGACCATTTAAAATCTGTATAAAAATAATAGCTTGATGAAACTGATTGGATGAGCAATGTCATTTATCCCACTGGGTCACTTTATTGCTCTAGGTTGAAGAGTTGTACAATCGTTAAGTAATCACTTCTTTTCACAGCCAAGCTAATGTTAACTTTAAAGAGTTTACTAGTATTTTGACATGACACAGCTTTTGGCTAAAACGTAGGCGATTTTTACTTTTTCGTTTCTTCCCCCTTCCCTCCACATAAATACCGTACGCCGACGAGGCTCGTCCTTAGGCAAGGCACGGCGTTCAAGGTCACACAAAGATCATCGAATGTCTTTTCTACATTCTGCTTATTTAATTTTTTTGCACGCTTTTATATCAAGAAGTTAACCATCTGCAGATAAAAAAAGTTTTTTGGCTTCGAGAGATCTTCCGAACATCCGTTTTACTGGTCGTTCACTGATGTAGGAAGCGAAAAGATTGTTATGGATTTTTTTTTTTCTGAATTTGCTTCCGAAATTTGGGAGGGATATCTGAAATGCTTCTGAATCCGACGTCGATGGAATGAGTGGCGTAGTTTCATGAAAATTGAGTACGGAAAACCACCGGGCTTACTTTCACTTTCTCCCGCCATTACTTCCTGAATTTCGAAATGTAAGGGCGATTATTTCGGAAAGAAAATGATTTTAGGCTTTTGAATGTATTATGTGGCTTCCCTTTTATGTAACTGGTAATAAAAAGGAAGCAGTGATGATCCCATAAAGCATTAGCATTTGAGCTGATATTTATATTCAGGAGAGTTTGTCTTGTGGGTGGCTTGAAGGTTGGCTTAAGACCTAAATAAATGACGTGAGATTAAAACATTAACAAAACATATCTTGACACCTTTACACGACAAATGTTTTCCATAGCAACATACTATATTTAACACCTTTTGCAACACACGTTTACGCACAACTTCTGGCATTTACTGCACTAAACGCAGTTTAATGCCATTCGCAATTCAGAATACCTCCCGCAACTTCTTTAGCAAATTTCTCTACTTTCCAGTCATTACTTAAATAATCGATTTTAAAATAATCAAGGAGCTATTACTGCAATCATTGCATTAATGGCAGACCATCCCCCCCCCCAAATCGCGTAGAGCCCTCGGTTCGAGTCTTTAATTAAAGCAACGATGGTTGCCTTCAGAAGTGAATTCAGTATCTGTTGCAGAATCATTATAAAAAATTGCGGTATTTTTCATCGCAGATTTTGGTCTAGACAAAGCATCTACATCAGCCATGTTGCTGTTAAACAAACATGTGTAAGCGTAAGAAGAAAAAAATCTTCAACAGAAAGGATTTCAAGATTTGTGTTCGCATTCAGTGATTTAAAGCTATAAAATGATTATGATCTTCAGTGCCTTTATATCAGTTGTAATACTAGGCTGTGATCAACAATACTAATTTCACAAAGTTTGACTTCCCCCAAATTTATTATGATAAAAGAAATGCCCATTTCTTTAAATTTCAGCAAGAATAGAGTTGTCCTCCGGCATTTGTTGCTGTTATGACTTATCTCACTTTTCTGACAAGACCATTAGAACAAGCCCACGAAATCCATCGTGGCAAGGAGTGTAAGAAATTACGCCTAACGTTGGCAAGAGCCTTGAGCACCATGCAGGTGACAGAAGGACTTAGCTCAGTTCCCCCACAGTATTAATGAAGAGCACCCTAGGAGGACTGATCCAAGGGCCTCACACCCCTCTACCCCTAACATCAACCGCTCGACATTCGGCTCGCCATATATTTAGAATGCCCCCATGCCGCAGAGACACTATACATTTCTAAACATCCATATCTTCTCCGGGATTTGAACCCGGGCCCTTTGGTACCGCAGTAGGCTCTTCTAACTACTATACCATGCGGCTGGGCGGCTTTTAAGAATTATAACATGTTCTATACTTATCACAAGAGAATAATACAGCTTATCCATAGAATTCCTTACACGAGCTTTATTTTAGCAACTGGTTGACCGTTGACATCCATTTCCAATTACGGATTGTTTTAAAAAAGGTAAATATTTATGTTTTTGCATTTTTATGTTTAAATGATGAATTTTATGAAAATTCTGCAATGTGTCAACGCCATCCACACAATTATGTTTAGTAAAAGTTTATACTCGTTCTGAAAATTTAATCACAAAAAATTTGACTCCCATACGACAAAAATTGACCGAAATATTTAATTTTAAAATTTATGATCCTGTTTCCTGAAAGCTTAGAGGCCGTATACATATTTAAGAATAAAATCTTTGAATCTGTGCATGGATGAAAATTAAATATCAGTTTGGAAAAAGACTTCTGACGTTAGTAGTTTAAGTGAAGAACGCTGATACGCATACTGTTGTGAAAAATTTTGCTAAAAACAAGTTTCTCAAAATGAAGATCTTATTTACAGCATCTTACACAATACGTGTTCTAGCGAAAATGGCAGCAAAGCTTCAGTATTGGTCACTCAGCGAGTTCATGAAAATGTTGACTTCATATAAATAATTCTGTATTTCAAGTTGAACTCTTAACAGTTTCAGCTGCATTACCGTTGGCTAAATAAATTCGTTACAAAAGCAAGATTTACACAATTTTTTCAGCCAGTTTAGCTAGCATGACAGTTTTCTAACAGTAGAACTCATTTAGCGCACTAAATCAGAAAGCAGCTTTATTTGCTTCCTTAAATTCAACCGAGTTTTTGTTAGGTTCTAGTCTACACTGGTACTCTTGGGAATGAATATGTAGGCAGATTAGCAAAGCAAATTTTTATTGCGTCTTGCATCCCAAATATACGTACAACTAGAGGTGGGTGGTACCCCAGAATTGCATCGTTGGTCGTACAGGTAAAGTCCTGCCGCCCTAATTGTGCATTTCTATCTGAGAGAGAACAAACTCCCTGAGGGCGGCGGTTCTCTCCAGAGGACCTTCCACTCGCCGCATATTTAGAATGCCCCCATGCCGCACAGACACTATATATTTACAAGCATTCATGCCTCTGGGATACGAACCCGGACCTTTCGGTACGGCAGTAAGCATCGCTAATAACTATCCCGGTTGGGCGACCCTCAAATATGTTAGAAATTGTATTCATCTATGTATGGAATTATAGCTTATTTATCAAAAGCCCAAAATTGTAGGGTCCCAGGGGAAAAAAATTGAAAAAAGAATAGGAAAGAAATCAAGTATTATTCCAATTTTTAAACACCTAGAAGAAAATACCTACAAACTGGCGCTATTGTTTTCACCGCCCTTGTTTTATGGCCTGGCAAAAATATAATACTGTTGCCACTTGACTGCCGTGAAATATTTGTTACAAGTCTAAAGCGCAACCTATCTAATGAAAAAATAATGCACAGCTATGTCTTGAATAATTAAGTACACACCAGAATTTCTTTTCAATAGCAGGGTTCCGTATTATTGTTGATAACCAGCGAGCGTAAAACGTTTGTTCAAGAACTTGTATGTTTTGTATGCATTAGAATTTATTTCTTCATAATTAAATATATTGTAAAATATTTTCATAACTTAATCGGCATATTTAACAGGAGTAAAATATCTTTAGACAATAATTTAAAGATTTTTGGGGAAAATGCAGTTTATAGTTTGTTTAAGTAGATTTCTTTTTTATATATATATTTGAATCATTTGAACTTCGAGGAGTGCTTTGTATATTCAAGAAAAACCCTACTGAAAGAAAATTGTTTATTGATAGAATTCTTAAAATAATGCCAACTATTGGAATTTAAAGTTGTTGATGTTAGTAGTATCATCTAAACGAAAATTCTGATATTATTTTTTTTAATTTAAAAAAGTTGTCATTTATTAAAAAAAAAATATTTTTCAAGATGTTTATTTCAAACACAGTAATTTGTGTAGTTTAATTGAAATGGTTCAAAATCATATTTGCATTTCGTATCAAGTTTAAAATAATGATAGTTTTTGAACCATAGTGGAAATGAATAGTGTTATTTCGAGCATTTTATCTTTATATTTTAGCTTTGATTGCAGGGTTTCTCTGTAATTTAGGCAATTTATTTAGCATTACAAGAAAATTTAGTTCTTAGAAAGGTAATACAATACTATGAAAGGATGCACTTGGTATGTTTTACGCACGTTTTTTTTTTTCAATCTATTAATATAAAGTAATAGTTTCTGCAGTCCAAGCACACTACCTTTGACTAACTAAATAACATGCTTTTCATCTGCACAGAGGGCTATTTCCGTTTTAAACATACATAGCTACGTCTTTGCTTTACGTATTTTATTGAAATCTCTTCACAGAAACATGTAATTTTATCGCAAAATAAGAATATTCTAGTAAAAATATAGATCTGAGGAAATTTTAAAATTTTAATTTAACTGCTTTTTAACTATGAAGTACAAAAATCTGATCTTGCTAACATAAATTTATATATATATATATATGAATATCGAATTAATCAGATTAATTAAAGCATTCATCTGTTAGTGCCGCAAAACAGGTCAAAACTAAATAGCTTTGAATTGTATTTTAAAATCCAAAAGGCTGGATTTGTTCGACAACTTGTCAGTTTTTGAATTATTTAAATGTTTCATTTAAAAAGAATCCACGCTTTTTGATTTGAAACTGAAGTTAATTAAAGTAAAAAAAGGGATTGACTTCGGCGAGATTCGATGCTGTAGAATATTGATTGCATTGAAAGCCTCTCGAAATCTGAGTTTAAACTGTGTCTTATTTATTGAATACTTTTGCGGCTTATTTTCCGATAAAAAGTAAGGAAAGTATAATCTTTATAATATATGGGTCAAATTTATATGTATGGGTTTATAAAATTTCAGATTTCTTTTGATTTGTATAAGGTCATGCGATCATAAATAATGTTTACATGGTTAATAGTTACATTTGTTTGCATGCACGCACCTAAGCTGGAAGAATAATTCGTGATATTAAATTCATGAAAGGTGAATGCTAGTATTCAGGAGCTATCTGCCTAGGGGGAGGGAGGCCTTCGTGGAGGACTTTCTAAGGGTAGTGCACACGTTGCACATAGGGAAAGCCACGAAAGCACCCATGCAGCCGGAATCGAACCCTCGACCAAACTACCAGTGTTTAGCGACTTTATACCGCTCGACCGGTGGTGGACCCAGTATTTTTTAGTGAGGAAAACAATTTCAACTTCAGATTGGTACTGTTAGCCCTTTTTTGATAAATTCTCCCTTTTAGGTCAATTATTTAACTTCAGAGATTTAGATTTTAAGCTACGGCAGATGAATTTTTGAACTAAAACTTGACATTGAGATGTATATATTGAAAACTTTTTTTTTATATGAAAGCAATTTTACCTTGCTACATACAGCAACAGCTGCTAAAACTGGAAAAAAAAAAAAAAAGAACTAGTGCATAATTATGCATCTTATTTATTTACCATTCCTTTTACCCTTCCGTATAAGTACTGAAAACTGAAGAACGCAAAATCGAATGTAAAGTATATCTGAGTGAATTTCATTGACACAAATAGCATGAATATGTCAGTAAGAACATATCTCCCATAACAGAGTAACTGTATATTCAAGAAACTTGTTTCTTTCCTAATATATTCCAAATATATTTCTTAACATATGTCTTAATACATTTCTTATGTCTTAATTATTTATTTTAATATCTTTTGCCAAGGGAGGTTAAGCCGCGGACCTCGCAGACTTTCCGTGATGCGTTGATTTCTCTAATGAGGTCTCGCAACATAAACGTCAACGACTTTGACAAAAAGGAAAAGTATTCTCTTTGCGACTTTCGGGGTCGTAAGTTTCGGCGCTAGTGGGATTGGATTGGATTATTCAGTTATGGCAAAGCACACGAGGGCTATCTGCCTAAAGGGAGGGGTGCCTTCGGGGAGGACTTTCTAAGGGAAACTTGCACGTATACACCTTACACATTCGGCGCTAGTGGGATAAAGATAAGAAAGACTTGTTTCACAGAGGAGAAAAGTGCGTTTTTCATAGCAATATTTTCGCAACGCTAATCTTACAGGCCGAATCCAGGAATATGACTCGGCAAATAAATTCATGTTGGTAAATAAAACGAATACACACAACAAAAATAAACATATCTAAGCAGAAGTTATGCTTAGGATTTTTAAACTGTTCGATGGCAGTTTCAGAAAAGTCTTAATGTCTCATGCGCATTTCCCAGTAGCCGCGTGGTTAAGACCTCTTAATACTGGTAGTTCGACATGGTTTGGGTTCGAACCCAGATGAACGGGTTAGCTGCACGGTTGCTTTTGTGGTTTTCCCCATGTGTAACGTGAATCCGAGCTAGTTTCCCTCAAAAAGTTTTCGACGAAGAAATATCTTCTCTTAGGCAGATAGCCATCGCGGCTTTGCAATATTTAAATAGTCTGACTTTAATTTCTTTCTTTTATAGGCAGAGCTTTTTTTATTAAATATTAAAAAACAGAATTCTAATATCGATTTCGTATAGCATTTAACATTTCGCGTGAAGTTGAAAATGATATTTTTTCCCCACTAATTTTTTTTTTTTAATGAATTGAATATCAGAAAAATTCAAACCGAGTTGCAGATGATACTGCAATTCGTATAGCAAAGTAAAAAAAAAAATATTCCGGTATATCAATATCTAAAAATGCTACATAAAAATTTTAATTGCAGGCCTTAAAATCAATTTTAAAGAAATGTAACGTAATTCTGAAACTGTCTGTAAGTTATATTAAATGAAGCAAATTTTAAATGTATCATCGTATGTTAAAACTTAATTTGTAACTATTTTGTTGATTGTGGTTAACAAAGTGAATTAATGCCACGTGCTACTCAGAGACAAATAGTACTTCTTTTTTGTAACGCGAAACTTGAGATGACTTTAGACTTTCATTATAAGACTTTATAAGATATTCTCCCTCTTCTAGCATGCCTTCGTGGTGTAATTGGAAGCATATCTGACGCGTATTCGGGAAGTTCAGGATTCGAGTTCCCGGCGAAGGTATTGCTCATTTTTCACGTCTCCTGCTTCAAAAAAGAAACCTAATGACTTTACAACTTCTTGAGTTATATTGAAATAGAAAACTTCCCCAGTAAAAAATTTTACTATTTACATCGAAAGGAAAAAGAGCTAGATATACACAAAGCTTTTGTGAATTTTAGAAATCAGTTTTTAGTGTTTGAGTCAGTAAATTATATACGAAATAAAACATAAAATAAAAATACTTAATGCACATAAAGTACACACACACACATATATATATATATATATATATATATATATAATTTATTTCCTAAACAGTATTGATTAATTGATTATATTATCTCCTAAGTTTAATTAAAGTAATATATATATATTGCATATGTAAATTGAAATTACGTCATGTTTATTTGTATATCCATTTATTTAATATATCTATATGGTAGTCGTGTGCATTTATGAAGCTGCATTAAAAAATTCTGGAAATTTTCAGCTGTCCTTTGCTCTTTATATTTCTTTGCAAAATTAATTTTGTAATCAGGATAAATAAATGGCTTTAATAAAAATTTAGATTCTTAACTTCTATCATGCTTCCAGAAAACGCAAACCAAACAATGTCTTATTTAAGACTACGTTATTCATAGGAAGTGAATAGTAACTATGATGGTTAAATTTTTTTTTTTTTTTTTCCTAAGCGCGTTTTTTCAGAACGCGTTATCTACATGTGGTTTTAGGCAATATCCGCGTAACACTGGAAACCACGGTATTTCAAGCCGCGTTATAACGGGAGGGGCGGGGGCGTCAGACTGAGCAAGTTACTAATAAATTCTGCAACAATTAAATAATTAGTGCACAAAGAAACGATTCACATTTAGTTAAAGTAAATGATATCGCGTTTTATTGCAACCACTTCTTCAATATGACATCTCATTCTTGTATCTTAACATAGATCTAAATTGATGAAGGAAAAGAGTCAGAGCTAGAATTAATAATAGAAATGTTAATAGTAGAGGAGTCAGAGCTAGAATTAATAATAAAAATGTTAATGGTAGAGAGATTCCCTGCCAGGTGCACAATAAACGGCGTCAGAAATTTAAAATGATTCTAGAGAAGTTATATAAATTTATGAATCAGATATAAACTATATGTATTTAACCATATATCATTTAGACAATGCATAAATTTTCAAAATTTAACGAAACCGAACGGCCCAATGATACTCAAATTCGTGGTCTCTAGTGTAGGATAAGTGCGATGCTGTTGTAGTGATAACACTTAGAAGAGCTGTGGAGGGTAAGTACTTTGTAGCATAACGTAACGTAACACTCCAGAAACCATGGACGTTGCAAGAGTTAGACTAACCCAGTGGGCGGTCCGCACATGTCCGGAAGGAGACGTTGGGGTGATCAGCTCTACTGCGACATTCAAATCTATGGCGTTTAAATAAAATAGGTGTTTTTAATTATTGTAATCAGATGCTGTATGAGTTGTGATATTATGAAATTCACAGCTTTTATAAATAAGATTTAATATATTTCATAAGGTTTTTTTTTTTGTGTGTGCATTTGTTTACATGTAATTCTTGTTTTGTGTAAACATCTTTACTCAAAATATTTATTCCTCAAAATTATTTTATTCTAAAAATTTGAATATAAATAACAGTATTAAAAATCGGAAAAAAAGTGAGCGTTTATTCGGCATTGGTTTCAAATGAAACGTCTTCGTATTTCGAATGCTAACGAAATTATTCTTTTCATCTAGGAGAAGAATGCACCCTTAATTATTGGCTTAATTATTAAATTTATTCCATTAATTGTTGCATTATAATTAGCCTTCGTTAAAATGAGTTTTTTTCAAATTCACTGAATCAAAATTTCTTTTAAAATTAATGCTGAAAGAAAATGCTTAGTTTCGATAAATCATTTTGAAATAGATTCCACGTTTCATTAGCATTCCTGTTACTTCGAAGAAATTGCGTAGAAATTGTAACTGAGAATTTTCTTAGTTACAATTTCTACGTAGTCTTAGTTTAGTCATTTTTACTTAGTTTTCTTCATTTTTACTTTTAAATATTCACATCTTTTATAAATAATTTTCGTAAATTTGCGTATCTTTTTCTTGCGAATAAATTCTGATAGATTTTTAAAAAGTTAATAGAAATCTTATCAGTATTTACTACTTCTTAAAAGAATTCCATTAATAAATATAAATGTCAACACATAAATCTAACAAAAATATAAGACATTTATCTTGAAATGTTTACAAAAATAACTTTTATATACTTGCACAAGGGCAATTAGATTCTAAAGAAAACTAAACTTGTCAATTTGATCTTAAATTATCATTTTCCCGGTGATTCATAATAAATTGCAGTTGCACAGTTGCATTGATGCTTTCTAATCTCTAAATATCTGTGCTCTAAAAACGCATTGGGTTATAAAAATCAGACTGCAATAAACCAAATTTATTATTTAATCAGATATTTTTCCTCATTCGTCACCATTAACGTAATCTCTTGAGGGGAAAAATCAAATATTCTAAAACTTTTATTTACTGCCGTATTTTTTGTATTGCTCTACTATGCATATATATTTAAAAGACTAACAAAAACAATGACAAAAATCATTACTATTAATTTAAACTAAATATAATTTCTTATTTAATAAAATAGTTTTTCTCAGGTTCGTATTATTAATGATTTCTTTTAGGGAAAAAATATAAGACAGTGTACACTGTTTTCCACAATGTGTCCTTAAAATATCAACAATAATAATAATAATAATATTTTTTTCTAAATTCCCAAGAAATTGTATCTGCAGTTTGTAGATCTTTATATTCCAATTACATTTTCAGATCTACGCTTGTAAAACTCCAGAAGATCATTCATTGATTCTTTTGAAATGAAGGCTAAGTAAAAATTAAAAAAAAATTGATTTACTGGTTAAGATTTTCTAACAAAAATAGCTCTATAAGATGAAAATTATAAGCGGAATCATATCAGATCATAGTGAAATTCTCCTAATCGTCCCAACTTCTTCGGCTGTGATCAGGGGTCACCCGTGGTATATCTCAAGTAAGGGAGAAATCCATTTGGGTTAATCTGTTTCTTGAATGGTCCATGCCAGAAATTTTGTAAATATGTTCTACAGACTTTCTAAAGACGTTTCTTCTTCAAAACGCACAAATTGATCTGCACAATAAAGCTACAGTCTTTGTAGAGTAAGATGCAGGTCTTGTGATCTTAAGGAGAAACAAAAATCAGTTCTGTAAATTAAAACAAACTATGCAACTTGAAATGTTTAGAGCTCGAGATTACAAACGGAATATTTACTCACTTTGAAATTTCAGTTTTTTATAGTTCGTTGTTTTACACTGGGACATGATACTCTTCAGCCCGCTTATGAAAAGTGTCAAAGTGATGCTTTCATAATCCTAAATTTTGCCAGTCAGGTTTATTTGGCTTTATATTAAGAAAGAGAGAAATTATTGGAAATTATTTAAAATTTCCAAAGAACTAAGCAATCGTGTAAAAGTTATTAAAATTCATGCGTATTTAATATATTTAGAATTCATTGAAATTTTAGAAAATGAAAGTTTTAGATGAAATTTTAGAAATGGATGTAGATTTGCCTCAAGATTTTGTTTAGAGAATATTCAGACTGCTAAATACTCATGTAATGACTGAAGAATATAGAAAAAAATTCTTTTCAAGAATGAAAAGAAGCTAAAGTTTAGCCAGCTAGATAGTTTTGCTTATTATTCTGATGATTTTCGAAGTAAAAAATTTATTTTCTCTAAGAAGCAAGATGGGGAGGAAATGTAAAGATCCGGGAACTATAAACTGTTTAAAATTAGCTGCAGGAAAACTTAATAAGTGAAAACTCATATCAGTGTTAAAAGGCATACCTCCACATTTCGGAAAGGTCGCACTGGAAATCAATGAATTTTCAGACAGAATAATTAGTCAATTTATGATCAACGATCACTTTGAAGTTCAAAAGATCAAGGTAATAAAACTTCGTGGCATACATGGAAATATTCCATGTATGCCACGAAGTTGTATCATATAATCCATGTATGCCACGAAGTTAAAACCGATAAAGAAATGTTAATCCCTTTGTTGATGATAATGGAAAGCAAAGCCTCGGAGGCTGCAATGTCAAATAGAATTTTTAATTTAATGAAGAAAATATGATGATTGAAGTATTCAGATTTTTGTATTAAACTTCCTATTTGCAAAATTTGGATGCTTTAATAAATTATTAAGGTACAGATCTTTTATACTGATTTCAAATCTCAGTATACAAAAGACGTTTGTAAACTAAAGAAGTTCAAGTAATATTAATTTTCATTTATTAACGTTTCTTCAGACTTCACAGCACTCGTACGACAGCTCCATAGCACTGATAAACAGCTATGCATCTTTCACGCTTTGAAAGACATCTAAACAAATTTGAATTAAGGAGTATTATAATTTTGTATTTAAATCCAGAAAATTAAATAACTGTTTCCCTTTCAGATTGATATGATTTAAATATTCTTATCTATGAATTTACTCAGAGCAATTTATACTCAGAACTCTGTTAAGTTGTCAAAAATTCGGTGTTTGTTTTTTAATAAGTAAAAAAATAACGTTTATTTTAAAGTAAAAATAAACTGTCAAATTAAAAATGGTATCGCAGTATGGTTATGGAATCAGTTGTTTAATAACTTAATAAGAAAAATAATTGAAATTCCTTCTGAATTTAGAATAGAGTAGTATAACGCAGCAGTTTTTACAAGGTGAGCATTTCTTAAGCATTTCAGGAAGCTAATGAATATAGACAACGACTTCTTATTTACATTTAACATTAAAGGTTACTTGTGAAACGAGAAGTTTTATTATTTGCTTGTTTTCTGAATGAATCAATTCGCAATTAACTATCAATCTGATAACGCATAATGAATGTTTTTAAATATGCAAATATATGATAATGGGGTTTCCGCTTGCTGCGGATTAATCTCCTACTTTTATAAATTATTAAGTTTTGAAAGAAAAGTTTATCTTTCTAAGTTTAGAGATGAAAGCTGTAATTTCTTGTTAAAAATAATTTAGCAAACCTGCTACTGCTATGCTTTAATGCTTTTTTTCCTTCTTTTGTTTATTTGTTTTTTAATATTTGAAGTATCAATATTTGAAAACAAGGAAAATTATATATGAGATTTTTTGTTTTAAATTTACTTCTGCTCTGAATAAATTAAGACAATTTCTGCGCGTTAGAAATTTGTTAAATTTACTTATTGAAGAAGAAAATTTAGTTTTCGCTTTTTAATCAATCCTCACAGTCTATAAATCAATCCTCAATTTATAGACTGTAATAGTACAACAAAGGTAGGTATTCTGCTTTCCAAAATTGTGTGACATATTGCCTATGTCTTTCGAACACAAAATCTACTTTTTATTTTATTTCATTTCATTAAACTGAAGGAGAGAAACATTATTAATTCTGAGGATGTAGAGTCATTAGGTCATTTTTGAAGCAGGAGACATGAAAAATGAGCAGTGCCTTCGCCGGCACTCGAACCTGGACCTCTCGAATACGCGCCTAGTGTACTAATCATAAGATCCATGGAGGTAGGAAAGGGAGGAGGGGCCATTCCGCGCTAGAAGTGAAGCACTGCTTTGAAGCTTGGGTCACCAGACGGGGTGTTCTTTGTTTACATTCAGAAGCTCGCTTGACAAGATTCTGATAGTATTTCGACACACGACAGTTCCATAGAAATCGAAAAAGGGACACTCTCGCATGAAAGAAACATTCATAGTGTAATGAATAATAGCAATTTGTATAGTTTACTAACATTTACGCAAAAATCAAATCTTGGTTATTTTTCGATAATTAACAACAGCGATTTTGATTATGAATTTGTTTTATAAAATTCTAAGCTGTTGCACTACAAAAATATAGATTTTAAGAAAATTGCTAAAAGAGATCTGCCAAAATTTATTTTCTAAAAGATTTGAAAAGTTTGAAACTTGATGACTAAATGTAAATATAAAATTATATATGTTAAAATATTTGTAATTAGGCACATAGGTCAGATTAAGTTTTTATTAAATAGAGTAACGCACGCGAGGGCTATCTGCCTAAAGAGAGAGATGCATGCCATCGTGGAGGAATTTTGAAGAAAAACTGACCTTTGAGTGGGTATTAAAAATAATACTTATAATTTTCATTCAAATTATATTCATATATATTTTTTATGTAAAACTTTCGGGTGTATGCTAAATTAGTGTAAATTACTTTACACGAAAAATATAGTGAATGCACAGAAATTAAAGATTTGCACATGCCGGAAATGATAAATAGGAAATATGTACGGGTATTTATGCATATGCTTGCAAAAAGCATGTATCTGCCTTTGACAAAATACTTAAATATTCATTAAATTATTTATAAATGTATTTGAAATGAAGAATTTATTCACTTATAAACAACTGTGAAAGTACTGTGAAGAAATCTAATGATTAAATGTATCTAATTTATAATGATTATAAATGTTATCTAAATATATAATAACCTTAATATTGAATTGTAAACATAAATTGAAATCCTGTTGACAAATACGTTATAAAACTATTTAAGCAAGAATTGTTCGTACTGGAAAGCAATCTGTTAAAAGGTATTGTAAAGCAAATGCTATGAGATGCGCACTTAAGAACGTAATAAAGAGTTTTGGAATATGTATTGTTGAAATGAAGGGTAAAAAAAAAAAAAAAATCTGATAAGTATAATTAAAAGAGTTATTCCCTTTACATTTTATAATAACTCAGTCACAAGTTTTAAATAATACTTAAAAAAAACTTATTTTATTCCCTTTCAGAAATGTTCAGAGAAAGTCAAATACTATTTAATACCTATTTAATTATTAGGAATTAGCGAAATACTTTTTTAAAGTATTTCGCTAATTCCTAATAATTCTCTAATTTAAAATGAACCGAATAGAGCATTAATTATAAATTGACTTACATTTTTCGATTTAAAAGAAGCCAAAAAATCATGTCATATTTAAGAAAGTATTTTAGGAAGAAGCTCTATAAATAGAAAAGAATGCATAATTTTAATATTAATAATACAATAAACTTTGATCTTAATTTTTGTACCTTAACCGAATAAAATCGAATTACCTTAATTTTTTTTTCTAATGTAATTAACGAAAACTTGTGAAAATATTTCATTCAAATTAAAAAACCATTCTGAGAAAACTGTCCTGTGAAAAGTATAGCATTTAATTCCGTTCAGAATGAAATGTTGTTTAAAAATATGTTGTTTTCACATACTTAGGACTCTGAAGTGTTGTAGAAAAAGAAAATATATACATTTATATGTATATTTGCGACGTAATTACAAAATATTTACAACCGAACGCGTCAAATCCCATAGAACTCAATGGTAAATGACCCAATGTTTTGGTCACCACGTAGGGATCGCCGGTGCTTCAGAGCAGGGTACGGAGAAACTTGTTCAGGGCGACTCCTTCTTACTTCCTACCTCCATGATAAGACCACGAAGGTAGGTAGAAAGGAGGGAGAAAATACCTTATACATCAGCATTCTTCATATAAGTATTCTTCATACACGTATTCTTGATATAAGTATTCTTCATATATAATTTATTTTAAGTAATGCTAATGAGCAGATTTTTCTGGCTAATTATACGGGAAATTTATTTTTATTAATTACCGTATACCAATCTCAGCAGCAATTGCACTGGATTTTAGTTTTGAAAGTCCTTATTACACTTTTATTCATTTTGTTTTAATTATATCCATCTTTCTTTCTCTGTATATATATATAATGCCATATTTTTTCGATCCACGAAGCAGCTTTCTTCCCATACTGTTTTTGAGAAATGAAACAAGATATGTAATACCTCGTTTTATATTATTTACTTTTTTAAATTATTTTAGTTTATTCGTTCATGTGTTATATATACATGTATATCTATATCTATGTATATATGTATATACGTAGACAGACAGATAGATACAAAAAAAGAGAGAAAGAGGTTGCAAGAGCTGATTGCTAATTGTGTTATTGATTGATTAAGAGAAAGCTTTCAAGAAGATTAAAGCCAATTTTCATGTTTTGCTTATGAATAATAGAGACTTCTAATCAGTATCTTAAATCCCAAATATTTAACACATAACCATAAGTCAGTAAATATCCCAAGTAAGCATAGATAAAATATTTTGAATTCAGTAAAAAAAAAGAAATAAACAAACATATAAATGCCAGAAAAAGCAAAAATTCTGCTTAAACCGACTGCCGATGCCTTTTAACCACTCCCAGCGAAGTTTATGAAAAATAATCAAAGTATAGAATGCAAATGGAAGAATAAAGAAGGTGTAAAAGACAAAAATGGAATAGGTTTGATTATATAGCTAATCCATTCTTATATGTATACATGTATATATTCAATGTATTTGAAAAAGGAGGTTGTAAGCTTTATTCTGTTAAGCTCTCTATAACATTAAGCTTATACATTTACCTCTAGTTGCAAAGTTTCTCAAAATATGACGGAAATTTTGTGAAATCATTTTCTAGTGTGCGTGGGGTTCTATAAATATAAAATATAATGCTAGGTACGTGTAGCAAAAATACGAAGTAGTAAAACATTCATCATTAATAAATTTAACACAAAAAAATCCATGCGTTGTTTTCCTATTGTATCTGGAAACTAACGTCCTGCAGCTCCTATAATTACAAAGTACTTAATAAGGTTTAAAATAAACTTTTTGTTTTAGTCTGAACTGAAAATAAAAGCCCACCTTGCCCTACAAGCAAACTACCACTTGTGGCTATTCAAATTAAGCATAACAGGCAGTTAAATTCAAACGGGTATGACGTATTCTGAGACTACGCATTCATTTGAATAAGCTTGCTCAGTTATATTACCGATGTATAAATTTAAAGCATTGGCTAGCGAGAAAGCCAAATTCGGAATATCAATTTTAACTAGAGCTAGCGAAAATGCAAAAGCAGACGTCATTACCAGAAGATTTCTTTACTAAAGATTCAGAATCCTCGGCTTAAATACATTCATAGATAATCTGCATTCTGGTGAGGAATGCGGAAGGAAGAAGTTGAGGTAAATATCAAAATCATAATATCTGGTTAGTTTCATAAGATACTTTTATGTGTTAAATTCCACGATACCTGTATAATTTGCAATATCAGGGAGTCAGTTGCATCACGGAGCCTCCTTAAATTCGGTTGGGAAATACTGAATTTTCTTCTATAAGAAGCACTGAAAATCATCTAAGTAAGTGAACATACTTAGCTTTAAAAATTATTGTTTCTCAACACTTACGTATTATATGTATTTAATATTGAAAATATTATATGTATTATATGTATTTAATATTGAAATATTGAGTAAAATATACTCTTGTTACCTAGTGTGTTGTGTTACCATTGAAAACAAAGGAAAATCCGTGACAAAAGGTATCTGAAATATGGCTTCTGGGATAGATGGCATTTGAAATTTAATATTTAATTGAAAAGACATTTGTGAAAAGAAAAGTATTCATTACACACATCTCAAATGTTGGGATCTTAATATTATGCCTATTTGGCACCGAAATGTATTCTGTTCCTCTTCTAATTTTTTGTTAATTAATATTTGTCCTTCCCCCTTTTTAAATTTTGTTCCGTGTTGTATCATTAGGCATTAAACGAAAAGGGAGGGTTGCCATTTTTGATATTTTCTTTCAACAAGTTCTCATACTGAAATTTGCAATTTTGTATCTTTTTGTTAAAAGATATTTACATGACTGAAACTGAAGGCTAACAATATTTCTTTTTTGACGTATTTCTTAAACTGGAGGTATGAGTCTATGACCAGTCGTTCAAGAAAATATGTATAAGTCTTTCTTCTTCCCATTTTTTTAATAGAATTTTTTGATGCCAGGAAACTGAAGAAATCCGCAATGCGCTCGCATGTGCTTCCAGTTATACAACGATGGCATGCGGGAAAGAGGAAGAAAATACCTTATATCACCCCCTTTAAAGAGTCAATGGGGATTAAGGGACCCAGTCTCCAGTTCCTAGTGGTGACGAATTATCGGCTACTACCTTTTAGTTCGGGCTCCACTGTAGAGCCATTAGGTTATATCGATGCTAGAGCGTGAAATACGTGCAATGCCCTAGCCAGGATTCGAATTCCGGTTCTCCCGAATACGCGTCCAGCGTGCTTCCAGTTACACCACAACGGCATGCGGAAATGAAGGAGAAAATACCTTATAAATATTTATCCTAATAATTTTGAAGCATTCTGTGGAAAGCAGGTTTCCCTTTGCATACATTTTCTTCCCAAATGTAATATTTTGATTGCTTAATTTAGTAATATCTTGTATGTGAATTATCCTATTTCTGGTACGGAACTGATGTAATAATGAAAATTAGGGAAAAATATATCTAACGCATACATTATTAAAGCTAACTGTAACAGGTAGCATTCAAATCTTGGTAGTACTATTAAGAGAGTAGTGAAGATGTAATTCACATCAGTAGAGTATAATAACATATTTTGATAATTATATCAAATAAACACTTATAATTTTGAAGCTATTATCAAAAGCTCAAGTTAGGTTGTACAACTGAAAAACAATATGTTATGAAAAAAATATCCAGAAAAGTACTGCTCCCCTAAAAAAAAAAAAAAAAAAAAAAAAAAAAAAAAAAAAAAAATCGGGGATTTATCATACCATTTGGTCCTGTCAGACTTGAAATGTCAAGCACTTGTGCATAAAAGCCGTAACATATAGTTTAAAAAATTACTTTTACATTCAGTGTCTTCAGATATTTTAATGGAGTAGTGAAAAGGAGTTAAGAGATGTCAGCTGATTTTATAGCGGAAAAATAAATTTCCTCTGAAAATGGTATTTTGCCTTAAATGAGCTATTGTCTGTAAGGTATATGGAATATTGATTGCAAATGTAAAACTTTTATGTATATGGCATCAGAATATGATAAATAATAAATTAATCAGATGAATTTTAACAGTAGCTAGGCTTCTCATGAATGTATGATATATATGTAAAATGCGCTCGAAAAACATTTAAGAAATTAACTTGAAAATAAGGGAGACAGTGGACAATAGAGCCTAATCGCCATCGCTGAGAAAAGAAATATAAACAGACATTTTATTATTATAATTCAGTTTCAGAAAACTATTATAATATTAGGTATTTCTCCCGCCTTCTTAGCATGCCTTCGTAGTGTAGTGGTCAGCACGCTCGGCGCGTATTCGAGAGCTCCGTGGTTCGAGTCCCGGCGAGGGCATTGCTCATTTTTCATCTCTTCTGGTTTAAAAAAAATTCCTTATGTTCTCTACAATAATATCAATAAAAAAAGTTGCTAAATATTAAGCAACGTAGTTTAGCCATAAAACCTATAGGCATGCATACGTTTCGTGTTTACTTGGGAAAGCATTATGCAGTGATATCATGCATTACATACATTATACATTACGTACTCGCCATGCATACTTTAAGGAGCACGTAAATTAAACGAACTTTCAGGTGAACGGTTTAATGAATCAGAAATTCGTGAAGGACAATAGGTGTCCAGCTTGAATCTTAAATTATGTATAACTGTATAAAATCCCATTTCATTTTGTTCGTAAATTCAATCTCGTGAAGGGCAGTGGATGTCCAATTTGAATTTAAATTTCAAGTAACCGTATACAATTAATTTTCATTTTTCTATATTTAAGAAAATTATAGTTAAATATGGAACTTTCTTTCAATTAAAATTTATTGATACATTTTCTGCCGTTCTAAGTTTCCATACTAAATAAGCAAAAATTTTCAATTTCAAGAAGTCACATGTTGTGTATGACAGCTATGAAGACTAATTCGAATATAGCGATAATAAATTAATGTGAATAACTAAAGAACATCTCGTACTGTATTAAAAATTTTTTTAACTACTTTCGTTAAAAGGGAAAAAAACACAGTTTTTGATTATGTGAAACGCTGCACAGCAAGGAGAAAAATAGCCCATAATACACGCTTATTATAAGGGCTATCATATCTTCTAAGATTTTATTTTAATTAACCAGTTAGCTTATTAGTTTGACTTTTCTATTTTAGAGTCATTAAGTTTATTTCAGAGCAGGAGACGTGAAAAATTAACAATGCCCTTGCCGGGCTGGGATTCGAACTCAGAACTTTCTGATTACTAGACGGACGTACTTCCAACTACACCAGGAGGTTATGGGGTTGAAGAAGGATGAAACGCAGTCGCCACATTCAGGTGGTGAGGAATTTTCGTCCACCAAAATTTTAGTTCGCGCACCAGAGAGTGTTATGCTGTTTTCGGTGAAGGAACTATGAAACAATCAGTGTTGCTCTCTTCGATTTTGAACTCCAGACCTTCCGGTTGCTCACCGGATGTGCTTTCCAATTACCCCACGAAGGCCGTGGTAAAGAGGAATGAAATTTATTTCACTATAATTTCTACTTTCGTCAACTGCCACCAGAAATTTAATATAAAATATAAATAAGCCGCTAGGTTCAAAGTTTTATCAGAAAGTGCTTGTTAGTCATAACTTTAATTTAGAATTTTGCTATTGCAAACTAACTTGCAGGCGAAGGTTTTGGCTTGCTGCGATTTTCCAACAAGAGATTAGCAAAGGTAGTCAAGCTTTAGACTAGGCTTTGCAAATTTTGTGTTCTATAACTGATTTAAATTAAATGTGCGTTAAAAGCTGTTTGTCTACTCTCAAGCTTGCAAGATTTCTGTTCCTGTTAAATTTTTCATGGTCAACGTGTTAATAAATATTTCTGTTTAAACTTTTGCTTTTGTTGTGCTAATTCTAGTTATAAGTCAGACGAGATGAAAAGTCGTCCGGCAATCTTCTGCGGTTTCAAAGTCGTAAATTGGGAGTTTAAAGTCAATAGCGTTACCGTATAACCTATTAAATTTTCGTAAACACAGTCACAAATTTTCTTTCTCTTTTAGAATGAGAAGGGTCTGCCCAAAAACATCCTAATAAAGGCCAGGCGTGCGATATGTATTCATTTATGCATTAAGTTTTTCGATTTATGCTAGTAGTAGAACTGCTAACTCCATTTACATATATATCCAATTGTGGTGAAAAACAAAAAAAATCAAGATCATAAAAATGACAAATCTTCGAGAAAACCTGTTTTAATCTTGAGATGCCTTGCTTTTTTTATTTTTTATTTATTTTCCGCTCGGGACGAACGTAAGAAAAGGAAAAGAAATGTAATCCGAAATAGTAAACATGCCTAAGTTGTAATTTCTCGCCTTGTATGGTTATTTAAAAATGCGCAGGTATTCAGATGCTTTCCAGAGTTTAAGGCAAGAAATGTGTGTAAAGAGTTATCCTGATGATGAAATAAATAATTGTTTAAGCATTAAGTTTCATGTAAAAGAAATAAACTATTAGTTAAATTTTATTTCGGAAATCAAAAGCGGAAATGTTCCACTTGTTTCTCTGTATGACTGATTAAAATTTTCCCAAATTATGAAATTTTACTAACATGAGTTTTTAAGATGTGCGGTGAAATTCTTTTGTTTTCCTGTTTCCTAGACAATTCTCCTTTTAACTCCTTCCGTGACTTCCAGACAATTACGGTGATGCTCCCAACTGATGGTCGAATGATTAATACAGCTGAATACGAGAAACTTATCCTGTGTTTGATCCCAGGTGATTGTACATCCTTCCCCTTAGGCAGATAGCCCTTGGCTGCTTTGCCAGATTCGAGTAATCTAACTCAATTTTTACCATCCCTAGGTAACCCTAAACAGTTATCAGGTACAGCTTATAGATTTATCAACTAAATAATTTTATCCTATGCAGTTCCTGCCCACTTTATTTAGATTTGATTTATTATTTAATTTATAATTTATTTATGATTTGATTACCTGTATAGACTTATTTAATTATCTGTATATTATGTTCTAGATTTATCTAAAAATATATAAGTGTTAAATTATGTAATTTATTATATTTAACTAATTATGTATAATTTATCTGATTACCTGTATAGATTTATCTAATTACATGATCTAGTTCAGACAAATTCTTATACTTTTGTATTCTTTATATTATTTCTATAATTGAAAAGATAATATCGTGAATTATATTATTAATTTCTTTATATTATTAATTAATTAATAATAATATTATTTGTTAAATATTTTTCTCCAGTGCAGTAAATTGTGGTATCATGCTAACAAATTCGAGGAGAAATGTGTAGCGTGTTTTCTCTTTGAATGAAACAAATGAAAATTTCTGTAGTTTTCTAATGTTTCTCCTCAAGTACTTAAAACACTTACATTTATAGATTATTAAAACACATATTAAATCTTAATTGGAACATTATGAAAATGGCAAACATAATTTAGGCAGTTATGAAACTTTAAATTTCCTCCTCCCTCTGCTTAAAGATAAGACTCTCACTTTAATATGAACCACCTTATGATGCATAAATCAAAAATTTGAAACTATTGCAAAAGCTGTAAGCAAGAAGTATCATGCGTCTTTTACGTCATGGATTATTAAACTACGGAGAAAAATTAACCACTTTCACAGGTTTAATCAAATAATTTTCGTTCTGTAAATAAAAAAAAAATGTTATTTACTTTTAATTACCTTAATTAACTCAATAATTATTAGTTATGTAGTCTATTAGTTATGCAGTTTATTAAATTGAAAAATTTAATCATTATATCTATGTCATGGGAAACAAGACATAAAAATAATATAGTTTGGATAGTTCCTATAGATATTATTAAGATTGCTTAAAACTTCAATAAAAGACTGAGCAAATGCATTCTTTCAACACCAAATTTTGGTATAGCATATATTTATTCTCAGGCACCTGTAGCGGAATAATCTGAATCAAAGACAATAAACCATTCGAAACAACAAGACTGGTTACAGTTAAAATGGATGGATGTGTGAGACTGAACAATGTAAGTCATAAACTGTGTAATAATAATAAAATTTAAGAGCTTTCCAAGTGTTTCTGAATTCAATCAGGAAGAAATCTGTATTCAGAATGCTCATTGAAGTTAGTTATTTAAAAGCTTTAAGCTGAAAGCCGAGCATTCTGGTACTTGTTTATCACACTGGCCTCACTGTTTAAGCTTCCTCAGTCTCCTTTTGTCCAGCTGAAAGCATAGCAATTAATGCTGTGGCCTTCTATAAGAGTTATTTTTAAGTAGAATCTGGCCAATCGCACAACTATAAGCACCATTTATCGTCACCATTGATCGGGAGACATATTGCATCATTTTAGCTTAGAAAAATCTTTATCCAGGTAATTTCAATTTCCTGGCACGTACGACATGAATTATTCTCAGAGCTGTAGACAATAACATACAGGTAATTCCTACGGCTTAAGACATTTAATTTACCTTTAAAATTACTGCAATAAATTATCCATCAGTGCCACAAAGTGAGTTTTAAAAACAACGTATTTCTCAAAAATGTTTGCAACTGTAAAGTTTTGGTACATATTATCCATGACCTACTACCTACTACTACTATATACACATACGCATTGTCAAAGGATTCCCTGCACTTAGAAAACGTTTTTCCATCATGATGAAACTTGACATGAGCAATGGAACGAAAAGGCATTAAAATTGGATTGTAATCGATCCATTTATTGAGCATCATAGGTAGAGAGTTTTTATATATCAATAGGATGTAAGCCGTCTTCTGTGGCAGTGGGAGGATAGTATTTGATATGGCATGATGTCATAGAATGTTGAATGGTGTCCTACAAAATTTAATGCCAGATATTCTGTAACTCTCCAGCAGTTTCATACACGCTGTGAACTGGCAGTAACTGGCTCCCAGATATGTCCCGTATCTGCTCCATTAGTGAAACATCTGTAGACATTCTACTGGACAACTAGGGGCATTATCTTACGAAAATTTACCCGCAAGAGACGCGATGGCATTGGCTTCCAAAAGATCGTAGAATGTCGTCAACGTGTCAGCGAGCTGATAAACGGTCCGAAGGATCACTAATGGCTACTGGGTATCAAAAGCAGTGGCTCCCCAAACAGTCACACTATGGTGGGCTTCATAATGCTGTAGAGTGAGTAATGGTGACTAGATCTCTTGTAGACACGAATTTTTTTCGTTCAACTGAAAATCGTGATTCATTCCTGAACAGGATACGGCTCCGATATATTCAGAACTTTACGGCCTGGATATTAAAGCAAGAATTATCTTAGATACTCAAGAATCAATAGTAGATGTTGCAGTGGACGGGAAGTGCAATCTCTGCCAGACTTCTTTCAGAGGTGGGTTTTCATACTACACGTTCAACAGATGCAGATAGTGAAGTTGTCGATGCAATTACATCAGCTTTCACTATGTTACTATTCGTCCAAAAGATGGTGTCATTCTAAGTTTAGTGACCACTATGACGGTTATGGGAATAACTGATTATAACATCGTATAAGAGTGTCATTACTCTGCCTCTTTTAATGGACGACATATCGTCATTGTTAACTGGCTTATTAGAAGAAGCCATGCAATCTTTCTTGAAATCATTCAGTTGTAACTAATACCATCGAGTAGGTCTTCGGAGCAGTATTGATTTGCTAATGTAAACACGTTTTCTCGAAAAAGGTCTAAACTGACACAACTGCCGAGCAATATACCGTTCCTGTGCTTGGGGGTGGGAAGCGGTTACATGCCCTGTGCTTTTGTGCTTTAAATGGTTGTGCATTTGATATTTCCGTGTCTGACTAAGAGGCATTTATGTGTTAAATTCCGTAACTGTATATTATTTATGTGCTCGAAGTTTTTGACGCGTACTTTGTATATATAAAAGTTAGAAAAAGAGCAAAACAAATAGTTTTCATCAAATCAAAGACATTCTGCAATCAAATCTACAGATAAATGGTAAAAACAAATATAAGAATAAACTATTGTTTCAGGTCGATTAAGAGTTAAACTTGCAACTATGAGCAGGCACGATTGCTTAAAAGTAAGATAAAAAGACTGATAAGTAGTAAAGTATAATACTGAGTGTATTCTCAATTTACTAAACTGGATAATAAGCAAACGGATCAAGAGAATTCGAAAATATGTTTGAACGTAATATACTTACTGCTTAGAAAAACTTGATTTTTAAAAAGTATTAATGCTGAAAACTTATTCCAGGCGTTAGATCTTTCAGATTTTAGAATCTGAATTCTTTCAGATTGCGATATTTTAATTTTATTCATTTAATTATTCATGAAGCAGAGGAATCTTCGTTCGCCTTTTTTAACTATTTATAGGTAGTAGTAATATCAGTAGTATATGTTTATAACTGATAAAGAAAATGGTGCTAATGCTAAAAAGAAAAAAACACGTAGTCTTAAACAGTTATAAATGAAACATTAAATGTCTTCCATTCAGTACAAGTATATAATGTGAAAAACACGCCATGGTGTTCAGTTCGTCATTCTTTACCAGCATTTTTTAAAATTAAAATTTTTTTTTTTTAAAGTGTATGAGAAACAGTTTATAATCATTTTCTTTCTTTCTTTCCTTTCATTCATTTTATCTTATTTTTGGGTGCATACAGGTTTTCATAAATATTTCTAATTATGCAGCCTTCAGAAGTTATGCTATTAAATAACAAATATACCTTTCTTCCTCCAAATACATCAATTTTCTGAAAATTCATTAACAGAGAAGTGAGGATGACAACATCTAACTTTGGCCACATCTCAGTTAGCCAATGATAGAAGTGATTGACAATTTCTCTAAGAATCGAACTTCGGTTTTTATATGCAACATAAATATGTATATATGTCGGTGATATTCACATAGAGATACATTTTATTAATATTTATAATATCCCTAATTATAAGTCTACATAATTAAAAAATGCTTATAACACCATATAGGTTGTTTACCTAGGTTACAATAAATTATTTTGATTTTCAGTGGTCATTTGATTTGCCTGGCAACTTTTTTCCTAGGTAAAGCTTCAACTGCGAAAGCGAATTCTAAATTTTTGTAGCTCCTGTATTTTTCTCCTGTATTTCGTTTCGTTTAGTGATTTGAATATGACAAATGAAATGTATTTTGACTCATATATGTACTATAATTAGTATACGTATGAATGCAACATTTTTGGAAATACATGTTATGTCCAAGTAATGTCCGTAACTTCCAATTCCGGACTTAATTTTTACTCTTTAGGTCTTTAATTATGGTATGATGGTAAAAATGTGCATCGTCAATGGAGTAGAAGAAATTTGTTTAGTATATTATTGCTTCTTTTTGAAAATCTGAAAAGAATTCCCTCGCTATGCATTATAAATACGATTAACTTCGAGAAACGATGTTCATTTATGATAGGGTCAGTCTCCCTACTTATAAAATTAAAAAAAAAAACTATATTTAACAGCTACCGAGTTCAAGTCGTGTTTATAATGAAGTACTGGAGTTGTAGTAGTTGCAGTTTGTTTCGGATTCAAACTCAGGTGAACGGGCTAGCTGCATGGTTGTTTTTCGTGGTTAGTTTACTTTAGAAATTCCTCCACGAAGGTATCTCCCCCTCTTAGGCAGGTAGCCCTCGTGCTATTTTCCATAATCAAAGAACATGGCCTAAGTAGTGGCTTAATTAACAAAGGTTGTCATAAGTAACTCATATGTGCAAAACAACGTTCATATAAGAAAAGCCCCAGATCAAACCAGCGTTCAGTTCTATGTGCTCTAAATTTAGCTGTGCGTAAGTTGAAAAAAATCTGTTTAAGAAATAAGATAATTTTCTACGATCTGATACTGAAGATTACGCACTTTTAAGAGAGAAAAAGATTTTGGAGCTAAACTTTACCTTGTTCTGAAACTTCCAAAACGAAAGAAAAGACAGGTGCGAGTAAACCCTCTGTAATGTACATTCTCCAAAGGAGAATCACGCGATCAAAGTTGCAAATAAAAGCATTCTAGCCAGAAAGCCAAATTAAATGTGTTACTTGTCAGAAAACAATATTGATAAAAGAGGACAAATATAACTAGTTTAAAGTCTATTTTATTATTTGCCTTCTGTTACAAATATAGGAATCAGAAGATTATAACAAGATTCCCACTCAATAAAAAAGTGTCATTTCAATGTTAAGTTAAAAAATATTATTTAAAAACTAAAAAATAATGCAATATATTACATTTTTGCAAAGCAAAACAGTGCAAAATCTTGCAAATTGTTCTTCTGATTAATTCTTCTACTTGTCCTACATATTGTTGCGTTTTTCTTTTTCTGACACCAGTTGTTACGTTTTTTTCTTCCTTCACGTTCGTACGGGGTTCGTAGATTTGGAGTGAATAACAACGAAACTTGATGAGGTATCGAAACACACTTTATTTAGCCAGTACTAATCAGGACAGCTCAAAAACACTTTTACGAAGATCTATTATAAACGCGCTGGAACAATCAGCGACACAGAATTCACACTGTCAGGCAATAACGGCGGAGACAGCTTCACTGCAGAGCGCCAGAGTAGAGATCCCGACTCTGCTCGGTCGTTCTCAGAACTCCACGCACTCTCGAGACTCTCTACGCGATGCACTCCACGATACACAAGAGTATAGCTCTCGACTCAGCACAGTCGAAGACAAAACTCGACGATGTACTAATTCGCGATGCACTAAAAGACTCTCTCGATGCACTCGACGACCAACCCGGCGCTAGACTTCGAGACACTCGCTCAATGACTGACTATCAGCTCGCTAGGCTAGGCACAACCACACTAGCCCTCTCGACGAGGCACTCTCACTGACAGCGGACCAGCAGCGTTTATATAGCTTTCGGCTGGTGTTCGAGAACATTCTGGGCTAAACCGGTAAGAATTCGTTCCAGAAGGTTCTCCATCCGTCCATGGCATTTCGCCAATTATGTCGCTAAATGAGCGATTTCTCACCAAACGTGGCAACCCTGCCCTATCTTCCCCATTTTATGGCAACCTTAAAACTGCTTTGCGGGGAAGCCATCTTACCGCGCCTGTACATTTCGTAACGATATATTTTGTTAGCATTTGACTTTCAACACTTCAAACTTCCTTTATAAATTTGTAGCTTTAGTTTGATTTTGTAAACTTTATAAAGTATTTCTCCCGCCTGCATAGCCTACCTTCGTGCTGTAATGGTCAGTACGCTCGGCACGTATTCGAGAGGTCCGTGGTTCGAGTCCCGAAGAGGGCATTGCTCATTTTTTACCTTCTTGCGTCAAAATAACTTAATATCTCTACAACTTTATTACTGGTAACATTGATTCATAATCCCAAGTCATTTCAAACATACCGAACAGTTTTCTTAGCACTGAATTTAAAATCATGAAATCCTCTTCCCTTCTTCAGCGATTACTCTTTTTTCAAATCAGCTTTACAATTTTTTTAACCATTATCTGACTTGATTATAAACTGAGGATTTTTCGGCCATGCCGAGCAGATGAACTCATGTCTGTTTTTCAGTTGATATATTGCAGTACGAAATTTTTACTCAATTCCATTGTAGTAGCTTTAGTTAATTTTTCCCGTGATTAAGAATAATTCGCAGTTCATTTTGCACATTTAAGGTTTTTTACGTCTCTTCAAGAAAAGAAAAGAAAATTCGCCCTGTGCCAAAACAAACATAAGGAATGGATGCAACAAATGTAGTGTTGGACTTCAAAGTGTTGGATTTTGTATAATAGCATGAATATATTTCGGTGTGGTGTATTTAATTATGGCAAAGCACACTAGGGCTATCTGCCTAAGAGGAGGGATGCCTTTCGTGGAGGACTTTCTAAGGGAAACTGGCTCGTATGCACGTTACACATGGGGAAAACCACGAAAACACCCATGCAGCCAGCCCGTTCGCGGGATTCGAACCTCGGACCGAACTACCAGTGTTTAGCGACTTTACCGCTCGGCCGCTGGTGGGCCTGAATATATTTCGAAGCTGCCATATTCTCCAAATTTGGAATCTGTGAAAAAAATACACAGTTGCTGGCAATTATTTATTTATTATTACTATTATTATTATTACTATTTGGTAAAAATATCCCAGTTATGCCTATATGATCGTTCGAGTACGATTTTTTTAAAAATGGTTTTTATTTTAACTATAAACATATTAATTCGAAGATAAGCATATTAATAAGTGAAAACAATTTAAAACGTAATGCTAAGTAATTTTAATTTTGAAAAATAATGAAAAAAAAGGATAATTTTTGCTTAAATTTTGCCTTTACGGCAACAACCACGGTGAACAATGTATATATAAATATGCAGTTTTTTAATTTGTATTTATGTTTACACTTGTTTTGTATGCAATGAAGCAAAATAATTAAGAAATATTTATATATTCTTGAGATATGTCAAAATGTATAGTATTTACTGTATATTTTCCTATTATTGCATCCAAAATCTAAAAATAAAAAGCAACAATTCAAATTCTAATTAATATTTCTAAAATCTTTTGCTTCAGAGCATGCATCAGATTATATGAAACATATATAGAAAGTATCACTAATTTTCATCCATAAAATTTTGAGTTATGGCTGTTACCATTGGCAATATTTACAGAAAAACACATTTTTCAGAAAACAAGTTTAAAGTTTTCATAAAACAATTTCTTAGTGAAAGAAGCATCCCTGATAATTAAAATTCCCCTGCTTTGTAACTTGACACCTTGTTTTTTTCTTCCCACACTTTGCACCTTTTCTTTCGAACAAAGCGTAATTTTTCTTTGGGTTTTTGTAAAACTCGTGGAATGCCACCAAAAGTCCTGATTTTGCACTTTATCAAGTTTTCGAATTCCCTGCTCAGTGTAAAATTCAGGGCACATACCTAACCTTGAAAATGCTTCAAGCAAACCTATAAATCCATCATTAAATAACATTAAATAACACAACACTTACATTTGCTCCACAGGTTTATGAATGTTTCTTTCGGAACAATTTGCAATAAAATGCCATTAAAACGTTCCTTCATATTTTGAGTTTTGCCATGTAGACACTTTTTAATAACTCTTGTTTATGTAGTCAACTCCATATATGTAGGTTTAATTAAATTCAAAATATATATTCATATACCAGAGGTTTTTGCCTAATTTTTTTCTTTCTGATTTCTGCAATCACACATTCATAGTTGCACCAATTCATTGATTACTGAGCAGTGCATTGGCTTTGAAGAAGAGCTACAATGGAACAAGCAGTTAGTACAACCTGCTGCATCTCAATTAAGTTTCAAACATGACTTCTAATTGCAATCCCTAATTCTGCAGTTTATCAATAAAAGAATCAGTCAGTTTACCTTTTCCTTTCAATTCAGGAGCGGAGTTTTTTACTTTTCTTAGTCTACTACCAACTCTTTTCTGTACATGTTCAATGCATTCCACTTTCTTGACCGAATCTTTACCATATACATCTTTTCCAATTAAAAACCCCTTAGAATCCCCATCCTCGTATAATACTCCGTGTACTTCAGCTTTCGTAATGTAATAGATCATTCAAACAGGGGATAAGCACCAACTGCTTCCATACCCGAAGCTGCTTCTTTATAATTTGCAGAACAATTATGTTACGCTTTACATATGTCGTGCTGAAGATTGCATGCCATTCTGTTTATTTTGTTGCAAATGATGCAAAAATGCGACATAGCTTTCAAATCAAGCACTTTGTCAACTCTAATCGACAAAGCAGCAACACATACATTCAACGTCGAATACTCTCTGCGCCAAACTAAATACGAAATTAAAGGAAAAAATTAACACCAGATGCTTAAAATGTATTACAAAATATCTAAACTTAGTACGCAGGTTTATAATTTACAAAATATTGATGATAAATAAAGTTTCTAAATAGGTATATCTATTTAAACGCTCACTTTCGGCCCAGAATATTGGAACTTCCGGTTTATTCAGTTACAGAAAAGTGCTTATAACTTCAGTTCTAATTAACCTATCAACAAGCAAAAACTTGTGTTTGATAGCTAAAAATGTATTCTTTAAGATGATGTAATAAAGTAAAAATCGAAATTTTGACCGAAAATCGTCTTTTGTACGAGGTCGGATACCTTACAAAAATTGAACTAAAAATTTGATAATTAACAGGTTAAAAGTTAAAATGTCCTGCATCATATTTAAATACATTTATGTGTTTAGACCCGTGGGGCGAGTGGCTACTATACTGGGCAACATGGATCTAGATACTCCGGTGTGCTCATTTTAAGAGGCCTTTAATGATACCTTCTCATTAATTATTTGCGCACATATCTTTGAAACATATCGAAAAGGTTAAGCTTAGTTACGCTTTAAAATAAAACACTCGAGGGTTGCCTGCACGAGTCAGGCTTTATGGGTATCCTGTTTGTTTCAAATATCATCTAGTTCAAATTAACTATCTTTGTCTTCGTATTGTGAACTAATTATTTTAATTACTGGGAAATAGAAACGCATTTTAATACTTCCTCTGTAATGTATTAAGAAATACCAAAATGATGCAAATTCAAATGTATGGGAACAAAATACTCTTGATGCTGTCGAAAATTATTTTATGTTTTCAGTAATAATTTTTGCATTTACTAGTATGCCTTAAAACACATAATTACATAACTTAATTTCGGATATTAGTAATCGTAGTGAGTAAATTAACTGCACTTTTCTTCTTATGAATGAATGTATGTATGATCATGGAATATATCGATAAATTCTTTGCATATGCTATCGTTTTTATATCCATTAAATTACCCAGTTTTAACTTAGTCTATGATTCTTAGTTCTCCAATGATAATTTTTTTTTAAAAACGTAAAGCCTCAGAATATGACACAAGATCACACACACCCTTTGGAACAAAGTCCCTTCTGTACCATTTCCGCTAGCGGGTGCATCCTATGTTTTCCTGTTCCTACATTTAAAAAAAAAAAAGCCCAGCAGTAGTTTCAAAATGATCTCTTTTAGAAGCGCTTTGTTATTTCATTTAGCCGAAAAAGAGAAAAACAAAAAGAAAGGCGAAGTTTTTTCATCAGGACAAGAAGTTAATTGTTTTCAAACAATATTAAATGACATCAAATGTGTTAAACGAAAAGCACCATCTTTTCTCATGTCTGGCTTTTACTTTTATAGGATTTTACTGTATGTATTTTTATATGACTAGAAGTTTAACTTAAATATGAATAATAGATCTTGACTAGCCACTTAAAGAGAGCAATACTATTATCTGAATCATCACAGTTTTATAGCATTCTTTGAGCAATTATTGTGTCATTATGCATTAATTAAAAAAAGTATCTTTATATAGCTTATTTTACCACATTTTTTAAAAAAAATTATTAGGTGTAAGTGTTATTTGAACTAAAAATTGTTGAATTAATTTAGAATGTATTAAATTATATTTGTATTAAATTAAAGTATTAAATACTACAAATTCAATTTCTCTTCCAGAGGATACCTTGAATAAAATTTAGATTTTTATGTCAAAAGTACCAAATGTTATGTCATAGTCCAAAAAGGGTGATTGACAGGAGCCGCAATGTTCATTATTCATATTCTAGGAAATCAATTATAATATATTTAAACCCCACATTATCTATTAATTTCACGCATTATCTATTAAATTACTAACGCCTGAATTCTGTTAAAGAGGATTATTTCAAGAATCTGCAGCGCTTCTAAAACATAATTACATCCACGAAAATTACGAAATACAAGAAGTAGACTGCAAATTTTATTACTGTAATTACTTCCTGTGCTCTTTTTTTAAGATGTCCTTATTATCAGGTAACCAAAGATGGTTATATATGTTGATAAAAATCATTCATTGAGTGCATAAAATGCAGGAATGACACAATAGGTCAAAGTAAGTTTAAATGCTATTATCATCTTTTGAATCTCTGAGGTAGTCTGGACCTTACTCGCAGTCCTCCTACACAACCAAGAGCGGCACAAATCCATCTAATTGAAAATGTAAATGAAATTTCTTCATCTTGCAAATTGTATACTCACGTCGCAACAAGTGTCTGCAAAGTCATCACATCCTTCTTTTTATCAATGAATCTTTTGAAACGACTTTCCACTTGTGTTCCAACTCAATTTTTACTTTTCTCAAAGTACAGATCAAACTCTGGGGACTCTCTTGTACTGTTTTGTACGAACAGCCATCTAGATATTCCACTATGCTTAGCTGTACATACCTATGATGTTGTTTTATAAATAAATAAAAAAACGTTTGCACACATTGCTTTAAAAATTTTTTTCAGAAAAAACAGGCAAGATTTTTATTACAATGAAGCACTCAAGAGCGATCCTCTTAGGAGGGATGGTTGCGTACAGGAAATTTTAGAAGAAACATTTTCGTACTTTCGTTGCATGTCCAGGAAAATCGTAAAAATCCCATGCAGCCAAATCTTCCAGTTGACAGGAACTGAAGCTGGAGAGAAATACTTGTATTCAGTGGTTTTTACCGTAAACACATGTTAGGTTACTTCAGCAATCATACTTAGACAATTTATTATTGAGATTCTCTTGTTACTCCCCCCCAAAGAGAAAATGGATATATTTCACAGATGAAAATTATGAATTTACATTTATAAATCACATTTTCATTAAGCCCTAATCCGTTAATTTACTATGAACGAGTATTTCTAGGTGTTTTGGTAATAGGTGTAGCAGGCTCAGACTTTCCATTTATTCCAGATCACCGTCATCTAGAAGTGATTAATACGTTTCGTTTCTTCCCAAAGCTAAAAATAAATATTGCTGCGAAATGTTCAGTTTCGATAAGATAGCTTCCCCGAAAAGCGGAGTTAGGGTTTCCAGAAAGTGGCAGTGAAAGGCAGGGTTGCCAGATTTGATGCAAAATCTCCCATTTGGCGACTAAACTGGCGATATGCCATAGACGAAGCGAGAACATTCTAGAACGCATTATAGGCTGTTTTTCTCAGGAATATTCTCGAAGGTAAAATAAAGCTATATATACGCTGCCTGTACGCGGACAGAAGCGTACAGGCAATTAGTGTATTAGTGCCTTGAGCTCAGAAATTAGCTTGAGACCAATCCATCGAGAAGGGAGCTGTACTTAGTGCTTTGCCGTGACGCTGTCTTCACCATTATAGCCTGAAGGCTGTATTGCTGATTGTTTCATCGTAGTTTTTCGACGACTGCAAATGTGTCTTTGAAACTTTTCTGTGTAATACTGGCGAATAAATTGTGCTTCGATTCTTCATCAAGTGTTATCATCAATTACTCCAAATCCGCGAACCTACAGAACGCAACAATATGATTTAATCACATTTATGAGGTTCAGAGAATTTGAAAAAAAAAATTACGTGTGCTGTAACTGTTCATATAAAACCCTTTTTATTATACAAGTAAAAGAAGAGTGAAAGATCTATTATGTTAGAAATAAATAAATTAACTTTCCTACTTCTCAATAAAATAATGATCACAAGTTCATGTTATTGGTTGGCATTTATTTTATTTATTAGAACAAAGAAAGGGGACTTGCAGAAGAGTTCCCTTATTTTTATTTATTCATTGTCACTGGTAACTAATTTTTTCTTTAATGGCTAGTAAACCTAGAAGAATTGCAATACGTTGAGGAAAGTACACTGCGGAAAAAGCAAAAAAGGTGGGGGACAGTTCTATATCTTCCGTTCTAGTGGGCCGATTTACGAAATTCAAATTCCGTTTTCCCTGTCTCGAAAGCGCGACTTCGGTTATATATTAGATTTATATATAGCTTTGTTCTAACATAGGTATTTTGACACAAAATCGGACTTATTCTGGAATAACATATTGTTTTTTTTCCATATTTCGATTCTACGACTCAAATTATGCCTAGATATTAAATTTTGTAATTTTTGGTGAGAAATTTATGGAGAAATTTAAAAATTTTATCTTAGCGAATTGTTTTCAGGTTGCGCCAAGAATAATTCACTTTGCAAACTTCTTAATTTATAGCAACCTATTTTCCTTTCCTTTTTCTTCATTGTCCACGAGTGGGAAAAAAGTCATCGTTCATACTTTCAAATAATTTTAACATAGAACGTAAACCACATTTTCGTTATTATCGCTTGTAATAAATACCCCAAATTTCAAAACGCGCCCAAATGTTAATTCACGTATATCTTAAGAAATTTTGAATAAAAAACTCTAGTTTTTGTGCAGGTATGCTTAGAAATACATCTATTTTAAGATGGTGGCAAAAGTTTTCTAGTTTATAAATAAAAATATTTTTTGAAAAAATTATTTAAAAATACAAATTTTAAAAATAAATCATAAAAAATAGATGAATTTTATTTGGATTAAACCTAAATTTCGAAATATGAGGAAAGGAAAAATCAGATAAGTTTATTTAAAAAAAGAGATATCAATAAATATATATCAAATTCAATTAACACTAAGGCGCTAAAATTTTGAGAGCAAATTTTTTAAAAACTACTCGTGCGATTTTTACAAAACTTGACAGTTTGGCATAATTTGAGTCATAGAATCGAAATATGGAAAAACTTTGGCATGACATATCAGAAAATGTCCGATTTCGTGTCAAAATACCCGTATTAGAACAAAACTATATAAAAATCTAATACATATCCTAAATCGCGCTTCGATAAGTGAAAAACGCAAGTTGAATTTCGTCCATCTGCCCACTAGAACGGCAGATATCGAACTATCCTCTACCCCCCCCCCTCCGCATTGTACTTTGTGCATATGTTTCTATTAAGATGAATGTTCTTGAAAATTAAGAATGTTAGATACATTGATCAAATAATTATTTACTTCCTTCTATCACTCCTATTAACAGCCGCTCACTAGTTAATTAGATATTCGCCAAGTTAGTGGCCAAAACTGAGCCTTTTACTTCTCGATACCAAACATGCCGCTTAGTTGAACAAAAAGCGAAGACCAGTATTGCCCCCCAGAAGGAGTAAGAGACAGATGTTGTAGAGTTTCACTCCTTAATTAATTTAGTTTCTTGAACCCAACTGGGATTGTCAGGCGAGTTATCGTCTCGTTTACGTAAATAACAGCTGCATCAGAAGAAAGTTTAAATATCCTTTTTTTAAAAAAATTTTAACTGAAAAGATGCACGTCTAGTGCTTACAACTTAAATCTGCGCAGCTTGCAATAACAGAAATGTGAATTTCAAAATTCATTTTAATTGGATGCTGAAGATATGCACTGCGAAAGCTCTACAAGTGTTACAAATTTAATTAAATTTCCTACTAAATTCGGCTAGCAAAGATGACTAACGCCGGATAACTTAAGTCACAGAGCTGGGCGACTTAATAGTATTATGGTCAGCTTCTCTGGCAAACCTCTTAGACTAAACTTTCAGTAACTTTTTTCTTCTCTGTGCGTATCTCAATTACATACTGGTGAAAGCTAACGAAAAGTATAAGTGATAGTAGTTATAAAATATAAGGTAGTTGGGTAATTAACATAAGTTGCTCCTTAACGTAAGGCATTTAAGTCTTGCGCAGGATTCGAATCCTTATTTGCAATAAGTCCGTGGGAAAGTCTTGTATCTTAATTACTGTGCTGCAAAAAGGCGACTTCCTATTATAGAATACCATGGAATTATAATTGTATTTAATGAACATCTAGTCATGTAATAGATTCTAAGTTTTCTACAAAAAGGAAGTGTTTCTGTTACGTAGAATAAATTCGTACTTTCACGAAATAATTAATAATAAAAAAAAACTACTTAATCAATGTGAAATTCTTTTCATCATTATTTAATGTACTTATTCTTGTTATGTTTTTTCATTCAAATTTTGCTGATTTTTAAACTAAAAAATGTTTTAGAGTAAAATTAACAACTTTTATAAAAGCAAGGAAATGCAAGTTTGTGGGAGCGAACATATTCCGATAGCTATAAACACAGCTGTTTGCTGTGTCACTTTTAGAAGTATTATTTTCAACAAACTGTTAGCAATTTTTTCGCAGAAAATGAAAATTATTTTATTACCATCAACAAATAAAACACTTGTGTTCAGCAACTTAAAAAAAATATTGCAGGTTAAGGAGAATTAATTCAGTAAAGAGCGATGTCTAGTCAGATTCGGTCTTGGGCAGCAATGTATGCTGTCAAACTGTTCTCGACGTCATACTGGAAAGAGTTAAGGTTATAAAAATGAACCTGAAGTACTGAAAAATACTGCTTCAAGCCTTAAGTACAACATTTATGGAAATTTTATTACGTAATTAAATTTATTCTTTTTATTATATTTTATACTGCAACCGCTGTAATATTTATATGTAATCTTTCAGTATTTTTAATTAAATTTTAAGAATTATATTTTTTAAACTTCTCTTTCAGGAGCGTTCAGCATTACGTAATATCCAACATAAACTGCTGCAAAATAAATTCCTTCTTGTTAAAAGAAAAAATAGTGATGAAATCCTTAATCTTAGGTTTTCAAGTGATAAAGCTAATTAGAAATATAATTCTAGCTTAAGTATATCAGGCAATTCAATTAATATTGAAAATGGCTGGAGAAAATGAGACTGTAGACATCAGTAATGTTTAAATATAATGATCAGAAGCTTTCTTGCTAAGTTGAGTTAATTTAGTGCTAGTCCATAATCTTTGATTTGATCTTCTAGCAAGGCACATTCATTCATGTGCACACACATAAACGAAAACATTTGTATCTTAAGTTTGATTTAATATTTGGCTAGCCGATGGTTTACAGGTCATCAGCTCAAAAAAGAGTTTTTAATCTAGCACTAATCTTTAAAATATATTTTCCTGTATAAAAACGTTCAAAAAATCCTTCTACGCTGTTGAGAGTTAAACATTCAGCTTGTAGTTATGTGAATTTGAATAACTTTTCTTGACCTTAATATCTTAATCTTCTGTATCTTGTGCAATTTTAGTTGTAGTCTAACATTCAATACATCTTTTTATTTTCAGATTTTTGGCCAACTGCCGCTTTTCATGCGGCACTTGGACTCAGCGTCCATTACGAAATGTTCGCTTTGGGGAGTTGTCTGACTTTTCGCATTCTTGATCTTCTTCTGCATCATCAATCATTAGTGTAGAGAGTTCCAGGTAAGTGTAGTAGAAAACTGATGAAAAACAGTTGAGTATGAAATATTATTTGACGCCACCTTTTCGAATTTTTTGCCGCATACTATACTTGTGTATCTTTTCCTTTTCTTTATAAATTTTATTATTTAAAAATCGAGATGCGAAATTATGTGATGTTTTTCTGAAAGGGGAGGTGAAGAAAGAACTCGCCTGATTAAAAGGAATATTAGAATTAAAGGATATATTAATACTATTGTAAATTTTTTCCTTCAGTACAATTGTTTTGCTTTTCAACAGCATGCGTTATTTGTTGCTGTTCCCTTGGATTATGGATAAAAGCAAAATATCTTTGAAAGCTGTGTAAATTAAATCTGTAAATTCTGTGTTGAGAAGTTCCTTTTCTGAATTTAGGGATTAAGTTGAAAATTATGAAAATGAAGTAAAAGTTTCTAAATATTACACTAAATAATCTAAACGGGAGAAAATGCAAGCATGAGAAATACTCGAATAAGTACGGTACTAATAAGTAAAGCGAAATTTTACAAAAAAGAGTTGAAAAATACTTTTAAATTTCTTACAGCCACAAATTGTTCTTACGGTTTATAGGTTCATATTTCAAATGTGTGTTACTAAAACTAATTTTCCTTTGATAACCTTTTGATTTCTTTAAGATGACAGAAAAAACTTTTCGTTTGTTAATAAAAATATCATTTTGTGATCGAAGGACTTTGCCCTGTTTTATTCAAAATGCTTTCTTAAAAGTGATAATATTTTATTTATCCTGAAAAATAAAGAAATAGAACAACAATTTCAACATAATGAAACTCGTATATTCCTTTCCTCATTTGCAATGTTCATTTCACTTAAAGATTATGACATATACTCTGTGTTTCCAAAGAACAGATGTCAGTTTCATTGGCATTGATCAGATAAATGGAATAACAGACTAAACAGAATATCATGTTTTTGCCTTATGCTTTTTCACACGCAGAAAGTTCCCAATTTGTTTGTGGGCGGAAACAGCGAAAAATGTTACTCGCATTTTGATGGAAAAACATATTTGTAATAATCGGCGTATATTTCATCATCTTGCTTTCTGCTGTTATTAGAATATGTTGGCTGTTGATATGGTTACTAAAAACGAGGATTTTTTTGCCTGACGGCGAACAAGCGATCATGCGCTTAGAAGACGACCTGATACAGACCAGTACTACTTCTACAGATGGAGGCCTGTATTTAATTGATAGTAGAATTATGATGTAACAAACATACAATAAATAACAAAGGCTAGAGTAACTTGATCAAGAAACTGATCATATTAAATGCATGATATTGGAATGACTTAAGAGGAGGTCAGCTGCATCCTCTTATCCCTGTCTCGTTGATCAGCAAGACCTAGCACTACTGAGAAAGGCAGCTTCGCAGATAAGAAGTAAGCTGAATTTACTTAATATCCCAGGATTAGCAAAAGCTAGGATTAGTACCAAAAACTGTCAAATGGACAACTATATTTACCCAAAAAATCTTGCAATAATTCTGATTCTGTAGGGTTCAAACTTGCCACAAGAACAATAAACCACTTGAAAATAGACCAAAATCAGTATGCTATGTCTGATGCTCTAGATAAGGACATAACGGACTTTACCCCAGAAGAACAGCGTGTGGAGCAGCAGCCAAAAATAAAACGTCCGGAATAGCGACAATTATGTTAAACCTTGGCAATCAGTTTTAAGGATTTTCTGAACCATCCGGCAAATAACACAGATACAAATTTTCTGGAAAAATTAAATGGCAAATGCCTAAAAATTTTACCATTCACAGAAAACAACCGTAGGAAATAAGCGCTTTATTTTCCATGCTATGTTATCAATGTTAAACATAACAAAAACATTAAATTGGGGTTTTCTAACCACAACTGATAAAGAAGATAAAGAAAAAATTACTACAGCCCGCAATGAAAAAGCATTTGCCGTTCAGAAAATTGCACATTTAACACGCTGCAAGACTAAGGCTCCCATGCTGCTGATTCTGGCAAATATTATGCAAAAAGGCAGTGCTGTAAAAAAATTTGTAATCTCAGGAACTGTTTTATTTCTCCATTACTCTTGAGCAGTTAATATCCAAAAAATCAGGTACCCCGATGGCATCATTCATCTGATAACTGTTATCTCGAATCTCAGTGCTTAAAGTGTGCCTTATTGAACAGAACGCTCGATAGCCTTAGGAAAAAATGAACAGCCCAAGTGCAGCAATTGCCAAGCCGTCGGCTTGGTATCGTAAATTCCCGAAAAGTAGACTGAAATAACCAGAAGGAAGATAGTTTACTTAAACACGGCATTAGTTATTCTCAAAGTACTAAAAATCAAATTACTAAGCCCAACGTTAGGTCTCATGTTAAAATTAATAACAATGACCAAATCTCTGAATTCCTTAACTCTAGATTCAAATATTTGGCAAACACAAGCTGCTTTAATGAATAAAGCGTTTAAAAATACATGCCTAAACTTTCTCAAATCCTATATTAATTTCGACCATTTCCCTCAAAATGAACGGCTCTGAAATCGGTCCCTTCGCCCCACTGCTAATCCAGGTTATTTTGTTGAATTCACTTTCAGCCAGTCACTAAGCTCTTCAACCGACCAACCACAGCACTCTACTTCCTGATGTCAAAGCATACGTCACTGCAGCACTCAACACCTTCAACGCAGTAGCGCAGTTCACTATCGCGCCAACTTTCGAACAATATCAATTATATAGTATTGGAAGATGATAGGTTTATCCCACCACTCGCTGAGTAACTGTTGGGCTACTATAACTTTCTTCCTAACTAATAGTTTATTGTACGTACTTAAAAAAAATATTTCTATTCTTTTCCATGTTTTGATTTATAATTTGTAGTAATTAGTACATGTTCTATTTATACACAGGTTTTATTTTACCTATATTTTAACTTACATCTGTGTCATTATCTGTATTTTGTTCTTAGTATTTGAGAATTTAATACTCTGTACAGGAATGTATATTTTGAATTTTTTTCCCTGCACAGTGGTGTTGCATATAGTTTGATTTTATTTCTCGAGTCCGCCTGTCACTAGTGTGGTGGTTTACACTTCTGTCATCCTATTTATTTTATAGTTGCATATCTGAAATTTAACCCTAGAGCTACTCGTCAAGTCATCACTGCATCAGGATAACGATTACCTTTTTCTTTCATTTCATCTTCTTTGGAGCATTCACCTGATTGAACTTTAAAGTCATGGCTTTTTAGGCAAATCCTTATAGAGTGGTGTATACGAGCTAGATTCTCTTAGGAAGTCCTTCACGAAGGTATACCTCCCCTTAAGCAGATAGCCCTCTAGATCTTTGCCACAATAAAATAAAGCAAACCAACCGTTTAGAGCGAATGGCGACCCAGTCGGGCTATGTGCTTGAACATCTGTAATATATCCGTATATGCACGTATATTCAATGCTGCACGTCTCGTTGGGACACCTATTACCGACTTAGATTTTATCTGTAATGATGAATTTTCAGGCGCTCCCTTAACCTCATTCAGAAAATAATTGCTAATGTCGTTTTACAACCCATTACAGCCAGGACTTGACTCTGCCCAACGTGTGACTGGATTACCTAAGCCACTGATGCTATATTTTACGTATTTCGTTTTTCAATGCAATGTTCAATTTAGCAACAAAGACTTAGCAAATGATTTCTGGTTTAGAATCTTGAGAAATCGTAATGAGTACTGGTATTGAGTACTACAATACTGAGAAAACATCATTCCACGAAATATTTACGCTTTTTTACTCGCATATTATACCTATGACCTGAAAGCATTTTCATATTTGAAGAGAAGTATGGTAATATATATCGATACATTTGCAGAGAGTATATGTTTTTTTAATGCTGAAATGAATTTCTTAAGTGAAACTTAAATAGGATTCTGTCAAGAAAAAGGATTCTTTTTTCTTCATTTCTTGTGTTTGCAATATATACGCAATTTACCAACGATACAGATTTTCTACCTTTTCTCTGTCAACCCGATAAACATCTTTTACAGAAGTTGTTTTCACACTCTTTAGACGATTTTGCTTTGCTATAAAAAAATCGTCTGCTTGAAAATTTTTGTTTTAACTGAAACTATATTTTTCAAAGTATAAATTAAAACTGCTTCTTGGCAGTTGTGTTTTTGTGCAATGGATGGAAGGCTATGTTTCTACTCTTTCCAAAGAAACTTATTCGTATGCAGTTATTAAAAAACTTTGCGAAAGCTATCGTTTTTCGATATCTAAAGCTACAGTAAGTAATATTGTCAACAAGAAAGGAAACAAACACCAAAGTTTGGCTTCAAGTGGAAAACTTTTTCCGTACACATATCGAAGTAAAAACGCAATCTTTCGAATGTTGTAAAGGTAAGAACTTTAATGTTAAAAGAAAATCCGCATATAAACTATAAACAAAGAACATGTCAACAAAAGAATACGTCAAGCAAACAATATGTCATCTATAAACAGTGATTAATGCTGATTTAAATCTTAAAAAGTCAAAAAAAATAATGTGCATCATATTTCACCATGACATATCGCTGAAAGCAGAACACGTTGCAGAATTTTTTTTTTTTTTTTTTTTTTTTTTTTTAGAAAGATTTACCCGAACAAAATTGGAAAAATGTTGTCACAATAGATGAATCTTGGGTGCATTTAAACGCCTGCGATAAAAAGAGATTAATTTATTTTTATCAGAGAGGAGAAAACAATCTTAAATCATGGTTCAAATAATCTAAAGAAAGTTTTTCGAAGGGATTTATGATTGCTGCTGGTTTTTCATATGACGACAGATTAAAAAAAAAAGAGATTGAACAAAAATGTTAAGATTAACCCCATATATTATCAGATCATACTTTATACCCAATTTTCAAATATGAAAAAGCCTTTTCTTTAACCACAGTGTGACTGCATCAAGACAAAGCAAACAGCCACACATCAAAATCCACTGTTAATTTCCTGAAAAAAAAGAAACAAGAAATGGGTGTCTAGGCCATAGCCTTCACGCATATCTCTATAAAATCTCCTGATGTATCACCTATGAATTTTTGCACTTTTGGACTTTTAAAAAGCAGATTGTTCAAACGTCGATCTGCAACCTTCCTTTGACTTTGGAAAGCTATTCAAAGGGAATGCGATAAAGTACCTTTTCCGATACTAGGAAAGGTTTTATTGCCTTGAGATTTTAGATGGAGAAAAATAGGGAAGAATAACGGCTATCAAACAGAACATTTGAAACACAAAAATGTGAGGAAAATATTTGTTTAAATACGATGAAAATCATCTAAAGAACGTGCAAACAGCCTTTGTAAATACAACAGACATTTAAACTGAATGTTTGGTGCATTTAAAACTGTATGAATTGTCTGCATTTGTAACATTCAAAATGATTTTAAGGCAGATATTCAAAAGATGCAAGATAACAATCTTCATATTTAATGCCATAAAGAGAACTTTCTGTATCTAATATGCACACAGTTGCATTAGATTTGTTCCGAAATGCATATGAACTGCATTTTCCCCCTAAAGTTTCACGACCAGTTCATCTATCCCTTTCCTTTAATATACACTTTATGTGACTGAAACATTTTGAACAAAAATCCAGGATTGGATCTCGTCAGCAATTAGATGTTAAAGAACATGGGAATCCTGATGACACTTAAGCTTACTAGAATTATCAATGATATGCTCTACCTAGGCCACTTTCCCTAGCCCTGGAAAACAGCAGTAATCTCACCCATCTTTAAACCTGGCAAAGCACCAATAGATCCTGCCTCGTACAGGCCAATTAGCCTGCTCTCTTCTACTAGCAAGATGACAGAATATGTCATGCAGCAGAGGCTACTCAAGCATGTTAACGACAACAACTTAATGGTTGATGAACACCATGAAGTTCAAGAAAATGAATTCGACGGTACATCAGTTGTATCGAGTTACTAATCGAGTTGTACCCCTTAATTGCTCGGAACAGCGTTTTATCTATTGATAATAAATTGCTCGTTTACAAAACCATGCTACGTTCTATAATTACTTGCGCCTGCCCTGTCTGGGGTATGCTAATGATACTGCAATTAAAAGACTGCAAGTACTGCAGAATGTTGTACTAAGACAGGCTGTGGATTGTCCGTGGTTTATTAGGAACTCGGCAATCCACAGAGAATTCAAAATACCAGAAATATATGTCTACATGGCAACCCTTGCCGAAAGATTTTTTAGTAAAATGACACTAATTCAATACCCCACTAGCCAGATGTTGAATTATGACTATAATGACGGGGCAAACAGAAAGCGACCGCTTGCGGTACTTAGACATCTACATTAATCAATATTAACATCATGTGAACGAGAATTACCTAAATATCAATATCAATATATATATATATATGAAAAAATGAAAAAAAAATCTAATAACTATATAGTATGTATTATCTCTTTCTGTGAATAACTCATATGCCTCAATTATTATTTATGCATACTTCATACCTTGTGCTATATCCATGTACCTATCACCTTGCTATGCACACATTGTATACAATTATGTCACCTCATTTGTATTTTATGTATATATTTCCCAGATCTTGTGTTTTGCTTTGTTTAATGTCGTCAGATAGATTTAATTATGTATTTATGTATGTCACACATTTGACTCTCTGAGATTTGACTCTGCAACTACTGGCATTCCTTTGCTTTGCTCGGTACCATCCTGTACTTAAACCTTTCTCCGCCTGAATTGGCCGGTCGGCTACAGCCGTAGCACGCTGGTCTCTGTCGTCTCATCATATTTTTCGCCATGGACTACCCGTAAGATTATGCCTACCTTTGCTTCATCTATGCCTTTCATCTGCGTTTAATTATTAGGACAACTTACGTTCGAAGCTTCAAATAATCGAAAATTTGCATCTATATACTCCGAGGTAGCGCCAAGTTGCGCGGGTACTACACTGCGAACAAATGTTTGCCTGAGTCGAACAATTTTGAAAATGTTATGTTTAACGCAGCCACTTCTTTTTTTAATTTCGACCAATATGAAGGTTACATTTTTTCACTTTCGTGTAACTTTCATTAACTCCTTCTGATTTTAATGCAATTTAACTCACAACAGTGATAATGAAATACATAGTTTTGGTGTCGATAAGGAAAAAGAAATATTATCAGTTTGAAACGTTTTTTCATTGATTGATTGCTTCCAAGTAAACGCCAGTGGAAAAGTATATGAAATATGTATCTCAATTTGCATAGATTTTTAGCACTTTTTATGACTGTTTAAAATAATTCAGAAATGTACATAATGGTGTGAAGTACTGCCTCTCGTAATAATGCCTTGCGGCGGGATTTACAAGACTAAATAACCACGAAATGGTGTTAATAACCTACCCGCTTCTCCATTAAGTTAATCAACGTTTCCTTCAAGATTTGCTGGAAAAAAAATCTCTCTCTGTGTCTTATAAAAGAAGATTAATTGTAAAGTTACAGATCTAATCGGAAGATTTAGGCAACCAGTATAACTTTACTGAAGAGGTTTTACTGATGTCGAAAGCGAGTGAACGAAAAAAACAAAGACTCGCAATTTTTATTCACAAAGTTTTACAACATTTCAAGTATTTGCAATAGCTAAATTATAAAAATCAAATATACTCTGTAATATATTATGTTTTTTTCTTCTCCTCAAGGTTTTCTTTTGCCATATCTGTGTTTGGAGTTGTTGCGGTCAGAGCTGGAATTTCTCTTCAAATTCAAACCGACTTTACTACAGCTACGGAAGAAAGATTTCTTCAGCCTTGACGAGAAGTCCTGTAGTGAAAGTCCGGGGTAATTTATTTTGGATCCCTGCCGGCATTTGGAATGCGATAATTGCCCAGGTGTCATCATGGATTTTCGAATCAGCTTGGATTACATAGTGGAGAATCCGGATTACACGAAGAAATTGGCAAACGGTGAGTAACGACTTTTTCGTCATTAATATTTTATTATTATATATTAAACTTTGAAATAATATTAGAACACGTAATAAAATCGAAATAGTTTTAGCATCTGGATTTAATCATCTATAGAATATTTATATGCTAGTAGTTATGAAAAATAGCACCCTTATTTCCATCTGTATTTAAAAAATTCTTATGATTTCTGATAACTACATAATAATCAGCTTATAAAAAAGTAATTTTGAGTCATTTTCTTTTACTTGTATTAGTCAAAATAAGTTTTGTTAATAAAAGACAAAAGTGTTTTAATTCGCTTTTTTGAATTTGAATGTTATTTACATATTTCAGAGAATTAATTCTGGGTATATGTTTACTTTCACATATTTTATCTGATATATGTATGGAAAAGAAAACGTAACAAAAGTTAATAATATTTTTTAATATAATTGCTTCCTTATACCTTATAACTAGATATGCTCGTGTTATGCCTTCGGTAACAGCTATCGTATGACTGGCTATAGAGTTTGCTTTAGACATGAACTAACAAGTGATTACAATTAAATAATCAACTGGTGAAGAAATTCATTTGTTTCTTGATAATTGTTTGAATGAAGAATTCATTAAAGTCCCAGATATTCACATTTACTCCTCCCTCGCTGCATGCCTTCCTGGTCCAACTGGAAAGCATGTCAGGCTAGCAATTGGGAGGATTAGAGTCCGAACTCCGAGAGCAGTGCTAGTGTTTCGCATTCCGTGCTCCGAAATAAACCTAATGACTCTACATAATTATATATTTCTTCATAGAGTTTCCGTGCGCTATTGTTTAAGGCTTGTTTTCATAGTTTCATAGATACAGTTTTACTTCGGAACGAAAACTATAACAATGAAAACACAGTTAAATATCCATGGAAAATCTGTCAGCATGATTAGATAAAATTAGATAGATTGTAACGCAAGTAGAGAATTTTATTATTTAACATTCTCTTTTTCTTTAAAAATATATATAAAACCAAAACAAGCTAACATTTTTTAATCTGATGTCACTCTTTGTAGATCTGTCAGCTTGGTGCTTTTGCAATGATATCATCCCAATATTGCGTTTTGAATTAAAATAATTCTTAATAAAAGAGAGAGTTGATTTATTTTCTTAGTGGTATTTAAATAAAAGCATTTCATAAATTCCACACATAAGTAAGTGCTTTCAAAAGCATTTTCCCTTTTTAGAAATCATATAATGTTCCGGAAATCATTAAAAGGTAAGTTATATATTTTCATGTTATAATTAAGACAAGAGTTGAAGACTGGAAACAGACCATGGTTTCACAGAAACGGTAAGAAACTTAATTTAATCATGGTAAGTTACCAAGCTCTTATTGAAAAGATAAAGGTTCGTAAAAAGGTGGACAAGTTAACCTTCATTCTCTATAAATGCATTTCATGATAATTTGGAATTTTAAAAATAAATTATTAACTGCTAGGAAAAGGATCAGAGATGAATTACCATGCATAAATATGGGTCCCCATTTATCTTATTATTTTAGATTTTCTATTTTTGGTTCATATGTATTCTTATGCAATAAAACTTCATATATTTAGTTTTTTGGATTCAAGAGTTAATCGAAAAATCGCACTTTTAGTCTTTTATATTTATTTTAGACTTAAAACTTTCAGTAATAGTTTATCTTGGTATAGTAACAGTTTCAGTATCATCATTTTTATTTGATATCTGATTTACCTTTATACCTTAGCATGAAGAAGAACTGGTTAAAAGAGCCACTAACTCTTATTCCAGTCAAAGGGTATCCACTACATATTTTGAATCTACGTATGTGTTTTGGGTGCTCAGTTGATCAGTCGTAAGTTATTGAAAGTGGAGACATGTAGTATCACGCGAGTAAAGAATTACAGATTTAAATATGCTATTACCCTGTTTTATAGATCAGTAATCGATTCAGTATCCATATCATATATACTTAAATCACCTCTTTATAAATATATAGTTTATTATTACCAGAAACTATCTAAAAATCAGCTTTTGTTTCAATGCTCAGTTTATGGCAAATTTCAAAATAAATAACATATTCCAGAATTTAAATTTTAAATTTTAAGTGAGGGGAAATTTAAAAAAAAGTTCGTATTATTTTGTTCAACTTCTCAGCGAATATAAGTTGCTGATAGAAAAGAAATTTGTCTTCGTCGGCCACGCTGTCGTCGCACGTATGCTAAACTATTCATTCCTGATTTAACAGCCCACCAGCGGCTAAGCGGTAAAGTCGCTGAACACTGGTAGTTCGGTCCGAGGTTCGAATCCCGCGAACGGGCTGGCTGCATGGTCGTTTTCTTGGTTTTCCCCGTGTGTAACATGTATACGAGCCAGTTTCCCTTAGAAAGTCCTCACGAAGGCATCCCTCTCCTTAGGCAGATAGCCCTCGAGACTTTGCCATAATCACACACACACCTGATTTAACAAACTTATATTGTACATAAAATGGTAAAAGCTGCAAGCTACTTAAGTATTCAGTTTATAGTTTGATATAAATTGATATGAGAGCACCTATCGCTTTTGCCGGTTTTTGAGTTAAATTATTAAAAATATGTTTTTGTTTTCTTTTGTCTACAAACTATGATTAAGCAGAAAGAATTGCCTGTGTATTTTATATTCTCACTGTCTTTTTTTCACATTTATATTTTATAAGTAGATATTCAAATACACATTGGTAATTTAATGCTATAGGCGAACCAATATACTGCAGTATTTAATGCGCTTGCTTGTACTTGCAGCTCTCGTCTTTCTTATTGTGCAAATTTCTAGGGCTTTGGTTAGACGCGTTGCATTAGAGCAACATTTTCAAGTCAAGAGTACTTCGATTCTTCGAGCATAATACATCGACTTTCAATAACTTATAGTGTTAAAGTGCCATCCGCAAGCACTTAAGCTCATTTTAAGCAATGTATGTTGTATTCTGACTGACTTTTTTTCACACTTATATTTTACATGTAGACTTTCACACATACACATTGGTCATTTAATGCTGTGTTCATCGTACACTGCTAATAATTTAACGCCCTTTGATAGCTAGGTAATATAAATCAGTATTCTTTGCAGTACTAAACAAAATGCACTTGCTTATACATGTAGCCCATGTGTTTCTTAGTGTATAGATTTCTAGGATGTTGGTTACGCGCGTTACATTAGCGCAAGTCAAGAATACTTCGATTCTTAGAGCCAAGTACTTCGATTTTCAGTGACTTATAACATTAAAGTGTCATTTGCAAGTAATAATCTTCATTTTACGCAAATTATACATAAGACCAAATGCAATGTCATTGTTTTCTCTCAAAAAGTAAATTAGTTTGAAAATATCGTTTACCACCTTCTCTCTTTTCACTGACTAATGATATTATAATTTAATTTGACTTGATTTTCTAATTATATTATTAATTTAAAATCTGATAAACTACAATTAAAATATTATGGTTAAAAATTAAACAAGAATAAAAAATTACAAGGCAGTGTATATCATAAATTTCGAAACAGTAGGACAATAAATCACTCCGTTCTTGTAATATTTCTGAAATAGCCAGTTTGATATATGTAGAAATTGGCCATCAAGACACCATTATCTGAGTATGCCTTCCTTCTGTTTTGAACTCTTGTGACATGACACCATGGATTAGAATTCGGAAGCGTTTTCTCTTAAAGTCGGTAGAAACGAACAGAAGTACCTGATTTCGATATCTTTTCCCGTTGGTGAACTTAAGTTTTCTATGACTGTGACAAGGATAAAAAGAGAGAAAATAATCATTCAAAATTAATTTATTCTGTTAGAGTTAAAATTTCAGTTATTTTGATGAAATCGTGCAATATACTCATGCAATGCCAAAAGCTCCTGCTGCTTAAATGCTGTCGGCTTTTCTTTATAAACTCAAACCGAATTTCATCACGTATGTATTCAGCTTTCTTCCTGCCTCAGCGGTTAACGCCTTGTGAAAATAAAGTGAACAATATACCTTAAGTGACTGTGATTTTTATAGGTTAATTTACAAAGCATTTATGTTTTCTTATATTTACTTGTTATAAAACAAATTATTGTACACACCCAGTTCCGCTAAGGTAGTTTTCCTTCCAGATGCACAAAAACATAACATACCTAAAAACGTGAATAATTAAAAAGAAAACAGATAGTGTCAAACTTCAATAAGCTGAAATTAAAGGAAGGCGAAAGAAGACTTTCTACTAATCCAAAATTGAATTTTTCTAGAAAGTCTGATTTTAATTTAAAATTGCACTTTTCGACATTCAGTTCGGTTTATCGTAAAGTTATTGAAGTTCGAATAATTGAAATTCTTCTGAAAATATACTTAACAAAGGCAACATTTTCTATTTTGCGTATCTCAAAGTATATTTCATATTATTTTCGATTAAACTAAAAATTTTAGTCTATGGAAGCGAAGATAAAGAAGATCTGGATGCCTTGAGCAGTGCTTTTTCTTTTCAGTCACAGATCCTTATGAAGAGTTTCGATAATCTTGACAACTCCTTGGTGAAAAATAGGTACTTTTCTCTTCCTCACAAATGAAATGTTATTATTTTTGAATGTTTTTGAGAGAAATGTTTTCTTGTTATGAAGATGAAGTGGTACAAAATAGGAGATAAATTGTACTTAAAGTTAATAAAAGGGGGTAGTCAGTCCTTCACACAAATTATATATCTTCAGGAACAGTGCCTTCTCAGAAAACAGATAAAGAGCTCATTTTGATGCATGAGTTCTATTTCTAGCTGGCTTTTTTAAGTGCTGTTATAATGGCTGCTTATCTTCTCGATCCGAGGCCCTGATACTGATTTGAGGCAAAATTGCCGTATGACTTTTGCCCAGCTCCGTGCCAGTTTGATCGATGACACTCTTGGGAAAGGAATACAAAGTTCTCTACCCCACTTCCTCTCCATCAGCCTCTCGAGAGGCTTTCGGATACACGGATTTTAAGAGCCGCCATCCCGCAAAGACACTATACATTTACAAACATTTATGTTTTATCCAAGATTTAAGCCCAACGATATAGAAGTCGTATTTCTAATCACTATTTCAATCATAGCGTAATTTTTAATACTATCAAGAATATTAGAATTCAACTACAGCTGTGCTCCATAGTGATTCATATGTAACACTTTTCGAAGATTGCCAGAAAGGTCTCTGGGTGCTCCTTCAGAAATTTGTGGACCCCAGAGAAAAAGAATCGACTTTGATTATGGTCATCTTTCAACTCTAAATCATAAATAAAGTGAAACATAAAACATATGACATTTTTTTAATACTGTATATCTTATCATTTTGTATTGTGAAATGCTGAACTATTTATATCTAAGATCGAATTTAACTAGAGTTTCCGTTGAAGCATGCAATACGAAAGCTAACTAGTTGACATTCAGAATAAGCGAAAATAAACTAAGAATTATTTTTTGAGCAAAATATGAAAGCATATTAAACTTATTATATTACCTATTCTGGATAAATCCAACAGCTACTTTTCTTCCGCATTATCGCATTTTAAAACAGTGAAAAAGTAATTTTATTGATTTATTTTTCATCATACCACTTGTTAATTGAAATCATATCATTTTACTAATGTGAAATCACTAACAGACTATTAAAATTAAATACATGCAGTAAGCTATATACTTGCAAGGCATTCTTGACAAATATCCTTGTAGTGGATGTTTAGCACATCCAGCTACAAAAGGAAGATCCGTATTTCGATTCCTAACTAGGGTACCGTTAGTTTTTTTACCTTTCATTTCCTAGAAAACCTAAGAGTCTGCACATATTTCTGAACGATAATTTAACACAAGGACAGCGGTATTATTACTGTCTATTGTTTATGAAGATGTTTCAAACGTTTTAGCTTCACATAGCATTCGACATGCTTGTCAAAATATACTCGTATGCTAAACTAAGAGAATTTGGAAATTATGCATATTTTTACGAAAAGTATTGAACTAAAGGTACTAATTATACCGCCGAAGAATTATGCAAATATTTAGAGTTAAACACATAAGCGTAAACGTGCATGTCCGCGGAGAAGTGATTGTGGAGAGGATTGTATAAGAGTATGAGTGGTTTTCGGTGATTTATGTGCTGATACTCTTTCTCGACATTCGCCGTGTTTCTCGCAAAATTTAGCTAAATCTGGCCAATCACAAGATCAGGTGGATACAGAACCCAGTGTAGCTCCCAGTGTCGTCTGCAATTTGTGGAAACCGTTTCAGGACACTGGATCCATACTGAGAAGACCTGAACAAGGTCTACAACGACTTATGGATAAATGACGAATGAGATTCATCATTTGGTACTTTAATCGCGGTGACACAAGACAGCTACAACTTCACAGCTTTCACGTGAGCTGTCCACTGAAACCCGAGTTTCAGGGACTACAGTTGTCGAAAGGCTTCATGAGGTAGGGCCGTATGCAAGAACACCCGCTGTTTGCGTCCATCTCACAACAGCATGCAAGGCAGCGTGTTTAACATGGTGCAAACAACATGAGTCATGGACCAGACTTCAATGGAGCACCATGCTTTTTATGTGCGAGTCGAGATTAAGCCTGAACACAGATTCTCGACGTACCTCTATCTCAAGAGAGCCTGGAACACTACACAATCAAGGACGGCCGCATACCTCTGCACTTGCTTGACAAAGGCTCTCTAACTGCTATTAGGTACACAAAGGCAATCTTACAGCCCTATGTTCGATTTTTCAGGGCCAAAGTTCATCCTGTGTTCCTGTTAATGGACTCCAAAGCACGTCTACATAGGGTTCAAATGGTCGATGATTAACTCAAAAGTAAGGATATTCACTGCATGGATCAGCCAGCCAGATCTCCTCATTTTAATCCTATAAAGCATATCTGGGACGCTCTTGGGAGGGCAATTTTATCTCCCCATCCCCCTCCGAGAACCATCTCGAAGTTGATAACAGCCTTGCTGCATAAGTGGGATTGTCTGCCACAGAAACGCCTGGCCTGACTGCCTCCTGTCCAATAAGCCATCCCGGTGTACGACTTATCTGGCTACGAAATGGGACCGACTATACCCCATGTTACACTTATTTTCAGTTCGATATCACAACAGGAGTTTCTACATCCCTGCAGTATGAGCTTTACAGATACTCATGCGTACATAAAATGGATTTTGAATGGATCTGTTTATTTGTTTTAAATATATATTCATGGCAATTTCATGAAAATCTGTCTATTAGTTTTTCAGAAATTTGACATAATTTGCAAATTCTTATAATTTTGCACATGAGTCTAGATGTGTGTGTTACTGTAACTGATCACGTTTCGCATATAGTAAAGGGCTACGCAAAAGAGAACGGCTGACAATAGTATTTGTCTTACATAAAATTCACAAACTGTTTTCATAATTACATGAGGATAGTGTAAATATTTGAAACAAAGTTCAAACTATATTATTAAATAGTTTAGGACACAATATTAATAGAAAATTGAGGTTGCTAGCCAAATATGCATAAAATCCTTTCAGAAAAATATTTTTCTTAAAATGATGCATTCATTTTGCTATTTTCGAAAACAGTGCCCAGTGTGTCACTAGAGATAAGCTATAAAAGCTATTTTCTTCAAATATTTTTTATCTTACCGAAAACATATTTCACGAAAGAAAAAGGGAGAAGAATGAAATATTCCTATGATGAAATGTTTCATAACATACCATTATATATGACTGTTTAATGATGGTAAACGTTTGTAATAATAGTTGCCAATCTTTAAAATTTGCTGAGCACTTATGATATAGAGATAAGAATGTCATAACTTTTTAATAAGTATTTTATGTTGGTGCATAATAATCTGATCTCGTACCCTCTCTTGGAGAAGAATTACGTGGTGAAAATGTAGACTAAGTAATTTTTTTTTCTTTTAAAGTGCTTCGAAAAATGGTTTATTGCTTAGAATTCGCACGTTATGTATTCAAAAATACCTTTACTGCTAAATGTAAGCGTTGTTTTTCTCAGAAAGACTTTATTTCACATATACTTTGCATAAATTTACAGACAAAATATATGATCCCAGAAAAGACATTTTGCGAAAAACCTAACCCTGAAATTATGAGGTGTCCCATGGTGGTTACGTGACTTTCGCACTTTTGTTGGCGAAGCAAACAAAATACGTTTTCCCAAGCGTTTCCAGGAAATTTTTCATTCTAGGAACTGTAAAAAAAAATATGTCGTGCAAAATAAAAAAAATGGCTAGGATATAATAAAATTACGTGGATTCGTAGGGAAAGCGAAAACAAAGCCACTCGTATGCGCATTATCAATCAGCAATATAAACTCTTTATGTACACTGTACAAAAAAAAGGAGGGAGGGGGAGTTCTATATCTCTCGTTCTACTGGGCCAATTGACGAAATTCAAATTGCGTTTTTCATGTCTCGAAAGTGCGACTTAGGATATATATTAGATTTATACATATACATAGCAACTGTTCTAATATAAGTATTTTGATACAAAATTCGGATTTTTTCTGAAATGACATGCCATTTTTTTTTTTTTTTCCATAATTCGATTCTGTGACTCATTATGCCTATTGGTGCGAAATTTATGAAGAAATTTTAAAATTTATATTTTCGCATTTTTTTTAGTTTGCGCCAAGAATGATTCACTTGGCGAATTTCTTAATTAATAGCAACCTATTTTCCTTTCCTTTTTTTCATTGTAAACCAACGGAAAAAACGTCATCGTTCATTATTTCATATAATTTTAACGTTTGCGTAAAAAGTGCGTAAATCCCATTTGGCATTATTATCACTTATAAAAAATATGCCAAATTTCAAAACGCGCCAATATGTAAATTCACGTATATCCTGGAAAATTTTGACTAAAAAAACTCTAATTTTTTTTTGCAGGTATCTTAAAATAGATTTATGAATAAATCTATTTTAAGATTATGATAAAAATTTTATAGGTTATGATTCAAAATTTTTTTTTGAAAAATTTATAAAAATTATTTAAAAATACAAATTTTAAATGTAATTCATAAAAATGGGTGAATTTTATTTAGAATTAACCTAAATTTCGAATTCTGGAAGAAAGAATCAAGTATCTTTAATAAAAAAAGAGATATAGACAAAATATATCTCAAATTCAATTAATATTAAGTAACTAAAATTTTGAGAGCTAATTTTTTAAAAACTACTCGAGCGATTTTTGCAAAAATTGGTAGTTTGACATAATTTGAGTCGCAGAATTGAAATATGGAAAAAAATTGGCATGTCATATCGCAAAAAGGTCCAATTTTATGTCGAAATACCTATATTAGAAAAAATGCTATATATAAATCAAATACATATCCTAAGTCGCGCTTTCGAGACATGGAAAACGTAAGTTGAATTTCATCAATCGGCCCAGTAGAACGGAAGATACAGAACTGTCTTTTTTTTTTTTTTTTTTCCCCGCAGTGCACATTGCTTTTGATAATTTTTTTTTTTTTTTGGTTTATTTGATTACGGCAAAGCACTCAAGGGCTATCTTCCTATAGGGAGAGAAGCCTTTGTGGAGGATTTTCTAAGGGCAACTGGGACGTATACATGTTACACATAGAGAAAACCGCAAAAATGCCTATGCGTCCAACCCGTTCGCGATGATTCGAACCCCGGACGAGCGACCACTGTTCAGCGACTTCACCACTCTGTCATTGTTGGACAATAATGTATTGGTAAAGAATTCTAAATACGTAATACGGCAAATAAATGTTTTTGATGTTCATTTTGAACAATGGAACTTTAAGTGTTTTTTGTATTGGGCTTCCGAGTAGGCTCCGCTTTCTGTTATCAAAAATATAATAATTGCTATCAAGCAGTAGCATGAGATGTTTATAAATCGGTTTTCCTTATTACCCCAAAACCGGTGCTTCACATTATTGCATAAATCTTATTTGTGCATTATTCAACAATTTTAAATGTAACACTCGTGTCGAAATACTTTAAAGTTTTATATAATTGCAAAGTATAAATTAGTTTTCTAATATTATAGCCACTCACTTATAATCGTCAGATGTTGCACCTAATAAAAGAACCTGTATATCAAATAATATGCAAGAAACGCGAAAAGACTCGCTAGAAAAAGTACTCTTTCCTTGTGTCATTCACATTTCTAATTTTTTATTCAGATCAGATTACTGTTATTTATTGACAATATACTCGACTTAAGTCTCGTTATTATCCATATAATAGGTAATCTAATTGATAAAACACTGCTGATGACATTAATTTATTAGAAGTTCAACGTTCAGGTCCCACTGAAGCAAAGCCAGGCTCGATAATCGTTTGAAGCGTCTTGCAGCATGGAGAAATAACACTAACTCATACATTGAATAATATTGTCTGCTTAAAAGATGCACTGAAAATAAGAACTTCAGTAACATAATTTACAAAAGTAACAAGAGGGAAAATTTCTAGCACTGGTTGCGATTCTTAGCCTTAAGGAAAAGGAATTTCATGCAATATTTAAATTTATAATTATTTTTTAACATTTTCAAAAGATAAGGGACATAGAGGACTTTTGAAAAATAACTTCATGTGAGTCTGTATAACACAAGTTGTTTCATCATGTTAATCCTATAAACATGATGACGAAAAATTTTTAACTATCGAAGGAGAAATAAAAAAATAAATAAATTATATGCTTCTTAAAAGAATAAAATAATAGATTTCAGTTTAAATTGAATTGGTGAATTTTTGATTTAATTGAATCATACTGCCCCGTTTGAAAACTGTAGAAAAAAATTTGCTAGCAACTGATAATCATTATTTACTTATAAGAAGCTGAAATCTTAATCTACATAGCATTTCTTTTTTGAAATAGTATTTTTTACACCAATGGAAAGCAATACTATTTTTTCACCAATGGAAAGCAGTTGATCCACTATAAAGCCAGTTATCCAATTAGAGGAAAACAAGACAACATCTATTGTTTCAAAATGTACTGTAAACAATAGATAGTCAATGTTATGGCAAACGTAATTTTACCAGTTAAATCATTACTGCATATGGAGTGGAACTAAATAAAATTGGCTCTTGAGACACTGATTTCGTTGACTAGTAATTTTTCGTCTTTGAATGTAACTCGAAGCTCTTTGCGGTTGGAGATGCAACCACTGCGCTAACGTAACTGACAGTAAGTTTCCTCAGAGTTTTTACCTGAAGATTTAAACTCCAGGTAATTCTCTCTTGATCATGTATTTGATCGTGAGGTGATTACGTACGGCTTTCTTACAGTCCCTCTACTGTTTGTTCCAAGTGAGATATGCCTCGGCCAAATTGAAACATCGGGGGGAGCCCCATCTGCGTATAGAGGTTATACTTTTCCTGCGTTTAGGCTTAAATTAGAATGCGAATTTTAGAATTATTTTTGTGGATGAGCAATAGGTAGACTGTTTTCATTTCTACTGAAGATATGAATTCGAATGAATTGTATACCTTGACCTGGAACTTAATCCTGAGAAGACAGAAGGAAAATGATAAGCTTTTCGAGGAGGGGGAAAATAAATAAAAGTCTTTTCTTTTTGATTTTTTCTTTTAATGAGGCTCATTTATATGCGAGTTTACGCTAATTAGGTCTTGGTATGTTCTCCAGTTCAATACGGTACGTACGGTATGCAAGCAGTAAATCTAATAAAGAAGACAGGAATGTCTAAGCTATGAATATGAAATTTAAAATTCGTTTCCTCGAATATCGGGTAGGTTTGCCTAAAAACGTGGGGTAGATTTATGGAACAGGCAGAAGTTGCTTTTTAGGGTGTAAATACTTGTTACTGTCACTTCTGACAATTTATGAGTAACTACACATGCTGGAAGTAGCTACTCACGCTTCCTAAACTATTTATTTATTTATTTTTGAAAACTTCACGTGCCCCAAAAGTCGTATTTCAGGCTATTTTATTTATTGAATTCAAACCATTTTACCTGTTTGATTTTTTTCTTTCAATTACTCTGTTTTTTCCTCCCCGGCATAACTGTCAAAACAAAAAAACATGCTGTAACCATATATTCTTTCATTTTGCGTGCTTGAAGAATATTTTATGAGCTACGTTGGATGCCTAGCCAATCTTTAGACCTTTCACTGTTTTCCAGTTTACTAAGAAAACAATATGCTTTAATTGTTCATAACTCGTCGTTCCATGACAAAACTATGTTAAATATTCCCATATAAAGCAATTACTTCATATCTGCTTAGACATTTTCATTTTTGCGTGCGTCAGGAATATTTTGCGAACTACATGGATACTTAGCCAACCTTTAGACTTTTGTCTGTTCCAACTTAGCAAGAAGACGGTGCATTTTAACTGTTCATAACTCGTAGTTTTATGGCATAATTATGTTAAGCATTCCCAAGTAAAGCGATTATTTCATAACTGCTTAGACTTCTTTCAAATCGTAAATTGGTTCAATCCTAATAAGCGTATGAAAGAATTGCGACAGCAACGTATAGGACCAGATTAACAATTTTAAATGCCCTAAACACTTAAAAGATTACTCCTACATACGTTTACATTGTACTTACAATTTTCCTATTTTTTCTCTTTCTTGGTTTCGCAGCGTCATATATTCTAAGGTAAAACAAACAATGAGAAATTTTTGCGGTACCTCTATCTTTATCCGTAAGTACCTCTATCTTTATCCGTAAGTATCTTTATCCGTAAGTACGTTTTTACAATGCTCCTTTTCTTGATACCCTGAGCACGTGCTTGTTTTGCTTAACGGTTAAAGATTACACTTTTTTAAAATATTTAGAAAGATCTGTTTCATATGCCTTATAACATTTTTATTCTGAACTGTAAGAAATTATTTACTGGTACAGAATGTGTTGTACACCACTTCTTCATTCCCCCCTTCCCAAAGGCTAGTAAATTTCTTAAGTGAAGTCAATATACGTCCATTTTAAAAAATAGGTATGAAAGAGAATTTCAAGCATCACTTTTTTTTAATTAAGAAGCAAAATTAAAATTTTAATGCTGCTACAAAATGAATATATTTTTTATAAAACAGGCAAAAGATCTTTCAAAAGCAAGTGTTTCATAAATGCAAAAATTACTTTAATAATAATATAGATAAAAAAATGGGAAAATACTTCTGCAGGACTAAAAAGGCAGTTAATTAAATTTATAGCATGGACTAAATATTCGTTTTCTTTGTCTTCTTTCAATATCCGGCTAATTATCGGGAAGTACAAAGTTCGAATTCCGGTGAGCATTTGTCATATTTACTTCTTCGACTAACCTAATAACTCTATAGTGGCTCCCGAACTAAAATATGATGGATTTCGTCCACCACCATGAAATGGCGTTTGGTTCTTTTCCTTCCCCAGCAGCCCTTTAAGTGGAAAAGGATGTAAGGTATTTTCTCCCTGCTTATCATGAGTCTTCGTAGTGTAACTGGAAACATTTTCTGCCAGCCAATCAACAGATCTGGAGTTCGAATTGCGGCAAGGGCATTGCAAATTTTCATGTTTCTTCCTTCGACAAACTTAATGACTTTACAAGAAGTTTGGTGATTGATATTTCATCTGATGAAAAAGGAAAAGGGATTAAAAGGAGGAAAGGATAAAAAGTCATATTATCAAACAGATGAACGACAGTGGAGAATTCGGACGCATGTGCTTATGGTTGCTTCGGCAAAGACTTTATTCCTCTAAACCGTATGAATAGTGGGAAAAGTTGCTTGGATTGTACGAGTCTTCCTAATAGACCAGTGCTTGGTACCCTTTCACTGCTTCGTACCACATATTTTGTGTTAATCATATTTGTGCTTGAGATATGTAATGAAGTGGCTGATTGCAAGAAAAATAATTATTTTATTTTTTGTATTAAAACTGCCGTCAATAAGAAAAATTAGCATGTATTAAAACATGTAATTAATAGTACAGTGTAATGACAGGTAAAAAAAATCAAGATTCGTGTTAGGTAACACAATAACAATATTCGTGGTTTCTGAGACCCTAAGAATAGGTCGTTTAAGAATTAGAGGAATAATTAAATGACACTACTTATAGTTAAGTGCTTCAGTTGAAATTACGTCATTAAATGCTTAAACGTTCTCATAAATTGTAGGAATAACAGGATTATGGAATTAATTTTCGGTATATACTATTCTAATTCCTTAATCCAGTGGTCTCAGACTGGCGGCCTGTGGACCGCATGTAAACCCTAGAGCAATTTTATATGGCCTGCCATTACATTTCTTTTATGTATTTGTTGTAAATGTGGTGCTTGCAGTTTTGGAGATACAGAGATTTGGACTGAGCTTATGAGTGCGATTTCTGTTGAATGGCAAAGCGATGAAATGAATAAGTTGGAGCTTTGTCCTTGTCACTCTATGCTTTTACGCCAGGCTACGTGACTGGTGTAAGGTGGGAGAACTTCCCACGTCCGTACATTCAGTAAATTTAGTTGGACACCGACAGTTGGTGGTACTTCAGTTATTTGGTGTTCCCGGTTCTTTCTATAGGTTCTTTCTTACGTCATTTACTAGTTAATTGGCTGAAGGCACAGCTGCGCATTTCATATCGCTATAGGTACACTAATAAAAAGCTTGTAATTCTGTTTATTTGTGCTTGTTATTAGATTTACCTTATATCAGTACCTATGTTTGGAATAATACATAAATTCTGAATACTGCTTTTGAACGAATTAAAAATGCAGCCACCAGAAATTTCCTGCTTGTACCAACCTTTAAATTTAAGATAGGAAATAAATATAAATTAATTTTTACGCTATTAAAAGTAGTGTTGTTTATAAATATTTTTATTAATATTCAGTAAGTGGAATTTAAAATTTAGTTATTTTTTCCCTTCTGCCTAAAATCACTTTTTACTCTATTAAGAAAATTTTTCATTTTGTTAAAAAAGGAATTCCAGACTAGTCAACTGCTTTCAGATCATGCATTCGTCCCGCATGTAATTTGAGACCACTACTCTAGTCCATTAAGCTATCCCATAACGTGGTTCGCTGCCGCATTTAAAATTGTAATTGTATTTTTTATTGGTTTTTAATAGAAATATAAGCAAAATATAATCATTACATAACAGCAAAAATGACATCTCGTTGATATTAAGGTGCAAAAATATTCAACATAATCTCATTTCGCAATGCCTCACAGTCATGCCATTTCTTGTATCTTAAACATTTAATTACATTCATTGTACGGGGAAAATAATCTGAAGGCCTCAGCTTCTGTTGGCAGAGGTTCACAAAGCGTTCATACAAAAAAGCATCAGCGGTTCTCAATTTTTTGAATAACACTTACCATCTAAGCAAAAATTGAAAAACTTTAACGCCACCACTACATTTTACAATGACTGTCTTTCAACTTCTCAATAGAAATATATAAAAAATACTGTATCTTGCCATTTGCACAACCTATTGGCTATTTGTATTAAATATGCACATAAAATATTAGATTAAAAATTTGTTATCATTTTAATTATCAAAATTTAAGTTATACTAAAATTTCTAAAACTTAATGTGAATTTTAGTGAGAGAATTAGTTAATTCTGTGCAGAATTTTAATAGTTCTAAAATTTAGTATAAATTTTGGGGCTGTTAAAGAAAGATCAATTTCTTTATGTCTGGTCTTATTTTACTTACCTTTAACTGTAAATTAGGATCCACTTTTAAATTTATTCTGTATTTAATTTTCAAATATAACATGGAACAAAATCATTGTTGACACAAATAGGTTGTGCAAAAAAGCATTAAAAATCTGATAGCTGTATTTAAAACGTGTTTAAGTTCTTTTTTCCGTACAGCCAAAAGTTAAAAGTGTGTTATTTTTGAAATCTTCAGTTAGAGTTCGATCGCAGAAAATTTCTATCAACTGTTCTTTTTCTTCAGGAGATTTTTGAATTTAATTGTTAAAAATACTTTGTTCCTCTGCGTACCACCTATTTTTCTCTTGCGTACTACCGGTTGAGAATCGCTGATCTAGAATAAAGATTATTTATTTCAGAGGCTTACAGTGCTTTAATTTCTCTTACGGCCGTCGAGAATATTTCATAATGACTGAATTTCAGCTATGGAATATTAATTGCAATGATAGTTTCTAATTTTACTACATCAGCACTAAAGTATTCTGTAGCTATGAAGGGATGTATAAATAAACAATAGACTGATGTTTTTATATTCACTGAAGCTGAAATACAAGTCTAGTTGAAGTTCTCAGCTTGAAACAATTCTGAAGCAGTTCTTAATTTAAAATACACTCTTTTGCAAAAAAATCGAAGCACGATGAAGAAAGTGGTTGTTTTTGATGAAATTGAATATGTGTATAGCTCATACACAGGTAATAAAATAATTAAAAAATCAAGATCATAGTACCTGTTCACGGCTCACAATCACCCATTGAGTGTTCAAATTAGTAGTTGGTGGAACCGCCCCTGGCGGCAATGCATGCTTGAATTCGTTTAGGCAAGGGGTGGTAGAGATTCCTAATGTCATCCTGCGACACATTCTGCCACGCATTCATCAGTTGTCGCTCCAGATCTGCGATACTTTGTGGTGCCCGAAACTGGCGGCTTACCATGCCCCAGACATGCTCGATTGGTGAAAGGTCTGGTGAACTTGCTGGCCAAGGAAGAGTATCAACCGCACGGAGACAGTCCAGAGATATGCGAGCGGTATGTGGCCTGCCATTATCTTGTTGGAAAATGGCCCCACGATGACGTGCCATGAAGGGTAATGCAACCGGCCGCAGGATGGTATCAACAAATCGTTGAGCAACAGCTCAAACATCTTTAACAAAAGATGTACGGAGAATGACTAAAGATGACCTGCTGTCATAAAAAATAGCGCCCCTCACCATCACACCAGGGGTATTGCACGGTATGGCCACCCAGCTTCACGCAACCCTACAATGCGACCACGTTCGAAGTCGTTTAGTTGTCTGTAAGGTCTGCGATATCATAGTAATGGCATCTTTAGTTGCGTCTTTACGGAATTACAATATCAGTAACAAAAAAGGATAAATTTTCTGCCTCTGTTACTGGTTTTATACTGCGAATTGCGCACTAGAAATGCGCGCTATGATCGCAATTCCTGTTCGTTTGCCTTGAAACTTTGATCATTTGCATGTTCGAGCAGGATGTTTTTGCATACTAAATTTCGTTACCATCGCAAAATTTCTTGGTGCTTCGATGTTTTTGCAAAAGAGTGTATTTTGATTTAAGTCTTCAGTGCAATATCTCTGGATGGAGAAAGGATAATGATATTTGACCTACCTGCATTAAGAGGAAAATACTGAAGATTATGCCTTCGGTTAATTAATTGGATTCAGTAACACAGTTAAACTTGAAGTCTCCAGTTTAGTCTTCTGAAATAAAAAAAAAAGTACAAATTTTACTGTTCCGATTCCCCCTTTTAATTGTGGCTGAGTGGCTACAATTGCCGAACATAAACATTTCGCTATTGGTTCTATTTCAGGCTTTTGTGTGGACTCGTTGAATGAAGTTTCGTTTCCGAGGTTTTCCTCAAGAGTAATGTAAATATGAGCCGTTTGCTATTAAAAGTACTCCACGAAGGTATCTCTAACGGGGTTTTCTATACCGAAATAACTTAGTCCATTGCAATCCGTTACTTAAATCGTTTTCAAAAAAGAAACGTAATTGAATCCTTAGGCGCTAATTAAAAATTTAAGTAGCTGTTTACATTAATTTTGAAGATTTCTTCATCTTTTATGTCCTACAATTTCTTTTTTAGAATTACTCTTACTGATGGATGAATTACGATCATTCGTACTATTTACTGCATTCGCTCAATGCAATTTCGCTTTCCAGATATTAAGAGAATTAAGTGAGTTTTTCTACGTAACTGCTTGGGAGTGGGAAAAGTGGTCATTGATTTGAGGTAGAAGTGCAGTTATCTGCGAAGTTTTAGAAAAATTATAATTGTTGAGTATCTTATTCTATTGCCAGTTTTTATGATGTATAACATCTTTTCAGTCTTTAGGCGATTAGAAATCGATACGTAAATAGCTTGGTCACGAGTATCATACTGAAATTAGACAGACCTCGTAACATTTGAATAGTCTTTGTCTCTTTAACAGCAACGCAAATTGCTTTATAACCTTCAAAATATTATTAGAAAATCTTATGAGCTAATTCCTGTCAAAAAAATTCCGACATGATAAACATAAAGATTGATTACGAATAAAAAGCTTATAAAAACAATTTTTCTATGCTTTATTCAGCCTCATTTTATTTATAAGCATGTATTATCTAGCTAGTAAAAGCACGTAAATGTAAAATTTCTAAAAAAATAATCCTTTAATTATGCGCAGCTGCAGAAACAGTTTTTAAATATAACAAAGTAGTTTTGTTAAAACACTCAGATTGAAATCAAAGAAACAAACAATGTTCTTTACACAATTTAAATTGGCAATTAATTTAAAACTTTATGATAATAACTAATGTTGTAATCATAAATCGTTAAGTAGTGTTAAAAGAGAATAATTAAAATAATTATTGACTTTTATCTCTAGCTATTCATGTGTAGTTCCATTATTAGTTGTTATTACTTCTATGGTTTTAACATTAAGTTTTAAATTAATTGCGATGTTGAATTTTGATTGAAATAAACCAACCCCAAATTTTTAAACCAAATCCCAAAATCACTCAAACAGAAACCAACAAAGAAGCAATGTTATTTGTTTCTTTGTTTTGTTTCTGTTTATGTATTCCCTGAGCATATCTACAAAGAAATGCAACTTTAATTTTCAATAGCCAGCTCTCCTTTTTAATTTGGTCATTCCCCTTTCCATCCTTAAAATAATAACTGCTTTTAAGAAACCTCTCTAAGCTGCATAATTTCAAAGTTCAATCTTTTCACATGATTCTTACATAATATGCTTGACGCTGAAACTCAAACTAGCCAAGAAAGATGGAGTGGAGCCACGGCTGAATCTTTCTTGGATTTAATTTCTAAAGCCTAACCTGCCATTCCTTCTCTGCTTCTATCGGCTGCAAGCTTGCTATCTGCTACTTTTCTTGCTTACTTCAAAAAATGTGAAATTTCATTAAAGAAAGAGAGCGCTTAGCGCCCAATCATCTGTGTCTGCATCAAAAATGTGATGTCAATAATAAAGTAATTGCTCAGCTGGCCTCGACGACTATTATTATCTTTATATAGCAACATCTAAATCTAAATCATAACACATCTGTGCTGATAGAAGGAGTAAAAACACTGCATTTTAGCGCTTAAAACTGAGCGTAGGTAAAGATTTTCGTGGTCGGGCTTTGCATTAGAAATTGAATCATCTGGTCTCATTTGTGAAGTTTGTAACAATTAAACTGTCAAAATTTCAATATAGCAGCTATTTCACATTCAAGGCGCTAATTTAAAATGTGCAGGGTCAGTACTGTACCAATACGTTAGTTAGGGGGGAAATTAGGCATATGCATAAATATATCTGGGATTAAACGCTCACAACAAAAACAAAAAGTGAAAAATCGCAAGTGAAAAATCGCTGTTTAATGAAATAAGCATCTTATATTTTTGGGGAAAAGTATTGCTAGAACTGTATATGAAGTAAGAATAATTTCTCATTTTTTAAGAAGTAAACTACGGACATGGTTGTCGTTACTCATTTTAATGACAGTGAATCATTCACTTTCATTTTATTTACATGTAATTATATTGTAACACCGCAGATTAAGAGAAAAATATTCACATGTAATTTATGCCTTTTTTTCTATAAAATAAAAATGCTTTCTTGTTCACTATATTCTCTATGGGAGAATATTTAACCTGCATAGCAAGTCTGCAGAGTCGTTTAAAAATAACATTTCGAACAAAATAAAAAGCAGTTAAAAAGTAATTCAATATCTCAAAACAAGAAGAGTCGTATAATCTATATTTTACAAAATTAAATAATTTCTCGGTATCACAGAATAAGTAAAACTGTTTTGTCATTGAAGGGCTACTACGAAAATTTAATTTGGCAAATGTCAACATGAGGTTGTAGAGACAAACCCTTTTTCAAGACCTTGTTCCTGTGTTGCGAGTAATCTTTTTGGCGGGTGAGAAAAGATTTCTTACAGTTTGTTGCCTATTCTAGTTTTTCTTGTCGTCCTTGTCATTTTGTTTCGTTCACGCTTATTTTAATCCAAGACTAAATCCAGTGAGCTATTTCTTGCTTTTACGTGTCACCGCAATTATAAACTGTCGGAGGGAACTAAAACACTGAAATGATAATAATAATAGTGTTTGTAAAAATAATGATAAATCTGGGTGTACATAATACATAGTGTCTCATTATCAGCATTTATCAGAAGAATTAGGTGTCGTTGTGAATTTATTTGCATAACACTGCAAATTAAGATAATAATATTTATAATTACCTAATCTCCCCGCCAGCAGTTAGGCAAATAAAACTATTATCAAGTTCAGTATCATTCGGCATATGTTCATTTCTAGGAGGCCAAAATTGGCGATAGTTTAAGATTTTCTTTTTGTGTTTAATGAGAATATGAGTCATTTGTCCATATAGTCTTCTGTAAAAATATTCCTTATAAGGCAATTAGTTCATACCTACTTTTCTGCAATAAATATCCCAGCTTCATAATAAATTAACTAAAAATAAGTTAAGGTGTTCTAGTTTCTACGAGACCCATGACATGTATAAACTCTACAGCTCAACCAAAGATGCTTGATATGCTATTAAAAAATCAGCTGTGTTTTTAGGAAGCGATTAAAAATGCTAAGAGAAAGAAAAACAAATTTACCTTACTAGTTAAAAATACCGAAATGCTTTCAAACTGAAACAAGACATAAGTGAGCATATATAAAGACATACATGCAGATATAAAAATATGAATCCATGTGACATTAAAAAGCTGATTATGGCTCATCAATGGCCGACTTGTTGAGCTCAACAAATATGCGAATCCTGGCAAACAGGCTGGTTGTTGGCTAAATGTTTTCGCGGTTTTCTTCAAATGTAACCTGAATACGAGCCAGTTTCGCGAAAAAAGTCATGTTTTCTTTGAGCAATTCATGTTTTCTCTGTTGTGCTTTACTGTTTTCAATTAAACAAATAAAAAGATAATTAGAATCACTGCTACTCGACATCAACGATGCACGATGCAATATAATTCATGTATTATTCGAGGACAATTTTTGTTCTGAGACTTTGCATAGTGAGATTTGCTTTAATTAGCATGCTTTTATTTATGTTAATATATGTCCTATAAACCTAGTGTTTCTTCTGCTTCCATCAGAATTTGTAGATAAGAGGAGTTTTAAACAGAGTAAGAATCTATGGAAAGAGGACTGACATCGGTGGTTACCTGAATGCAGACTCCTCTGTTTTTGATGTAGAAAAAGCGAGTGGGAAATTCCTGAAGTGAGGCATTTCTCTTCTGGCTGTTGCTTGCCAGATATTTCTAGGTTCTAGGATATTGTTGTAGAGTCTTTAGCTTATTTGGAAGCAGGAGCCATGAAAAATGAGCAGTGCCCTCGCCGGGACTCGAACCACGAACCTCTCGAATACGCGTCGAGCGTGCTGACCACTACACCACGAAGGCATGCTAAGAAGGCGGGAGAAATACCTTATAGTTTTAATTCATGAATTGTGCGTAATTCGATTTTTACGTGTAATCTGATATCCTCGCCAGCAGCAGAAATAACTTTGTATTAAGCTTGTTCTGTATTTCAATCGGAAGTCTAGTGTAAGTGTTAGTTGTTTATTTTATGCAACTACCTTAAGCATTCTGGAACTGCAACAAAAGCTTGGACAAAAAACCGTCTTTACGTTTAAAGGATAGTCTACTGTAGTTTAATACGTTATTGCCAAGCCTACTTTGCTTGGTCCATGGTCGGTTCCTTGAAACCGACGTGGCGTTTAATGTGTTAAGCAAAATTGGAATTTAACCTTATAGTATTACTATTAGGAACTAATTATCCTATGTTCCTGCGTATAGCAAGATACCAAAATTTCAGTCTCTGGTGAAAATGTTAATCAAAGTTTTAATCAGAAAATAAATAGATTTTCCTCTATTTCAAGTCTAGTTTCAGCTGACTTCTGAAAGTTGTGTTTATTACAGCTGGCTTTAAAGTGTGTCTCTGTGTGCTACTTTAAATTACTCTTCTGATCATTTGTAGAGAGGAAAATAATCATTATATTATTCTACGGGCATCATAAAACAGTGTTTTTTTAAAATAAAATAAATAGCTATTTGTAATGATATTCCTTTATAAATCTATATTATTTGAAATACAAACAGAAAACTTCTAAATTGATGCTTTGTTATGATGAGCTTGCTGAATATGTAAGTGTTACATGGAAATCATACTTAAAATGCAGCAGTGTGAAAAGCTGAACAGATTTTGCGAAGAAATCATGTGCTTTACCCCAGGAATTCGTGACTAGTATGACTTCTATTTCTCAAAAACTTCTTAAGTAAAGCTAAGCATTGACTAAACGAGAAATGCAGCTTTCAGTATGAAGGCTGTCTCACTGCATATGTTTTACATTTCATTGCCTTTTGATCAGATATTTTTTCATCCAATTTATATACTGAATTTTAAACAATCAAGTGTTTTACTTGTTTTAAATTACTTGTCTTCAAGGCTCTCATTAGTTTGTTGGTTGCATGATACTACTTAAAAAAAAAAAAGAAATTTCCATCATGCAAATTATAAAAATGATAAAGCAGAGTAGATATGCATCATTATTTTTCCCAAATAGTGTTAATTCTGAACATTTTCTTGGAAAAATTGAGTTGCAGTTCCTTGAGAAGCAGTATACATTTATTACTTAGAAACTCTAACAGTTATTAAAACCAACTAATTCATGTATTTCATAGTGTATATTAATCCATAATTTCATAGTGTATATTAATTTTGTCCAGTGTATATTAATCCGTGTGCCGATAGATTAACTACATGCCTACATAAATTTGAATAATGCAGTTATCTAACTGACCTCTTTAGTGTTGACTGCTTCCAGTCTTTTTTTTTTTTTTTTTTTTTTTTTTTTTTTTTTGCATTTGAAACTTTTTCAATATGTTCCCCGATATGCCTATAATGTTAATCGTTCAATTGGACAAGTTAAATGAAAGCAGGGAGAGACCTATAAAATTTTTCTGAGGTTCATGAATTAGTTTCTAGTATCTTAATTACAGTCATTCTTCTGCATTTCTTTTAAAAGGCGAGGAAAATGGTCTAAAATGCTTTAAAATTGCGGACTCTTGTCTTTCTTTCGAAGTTCTAACTTAAACCTTTCCATTATATATATCAACAACAGTTAGTACAAAATATTATATTTAAAAGTAAACACATTAAGTCATACAGGTTGGGAAATATACGTTATTTTTCAGAACTTGCTCAATGCAATATATCTAGTCAGGATTGCAAACTTGGGCTTTTTACTTCTTTCATTTCCTGAAGGATTATTGTTTTCAGTAGTGTTTATATGTGAAGAAGACTTGTCTTCCGTTGTTATACTATAATATCTTTAAACAAATTTTTGTGAAATTCAGTGCGCATTTCTAACCGGTCCTAGCGACAAGACTTACACCTCGAAACTAATTCATGTATTTCATAGGAAAGAATTGCGGGGGTTAAATGGTAGGCGGTGATACAGGTAGTTCAACCACCTTATTTTGTCATACTTCTGGCCCCATAAATCATTAGTCTTCAGTAAAGCTTAGTGTAGGTTTTCAGTTCTGAATAAAAATCAGCTGCATGACGCAGGGTATGACGCAAATATTTCATCGAGTGCTGGAAATATTTGACACTGTTCCTGTCCGTTTAAAGATATGTCACTCGTTTTTATTACTCTTAACTGTAGGTGGCTTAGGCTGGATATGTTTACTCAAAATTTTCGAGCGTTAAGTTAATTTCTTAGTATTTTCGGGGAACATGACATTTTTATTGACTAATGAGATTAGTTGCTCTTCTTTAAGATTTAAAAAGTTTTTTTTTTTTTTTTTGGAGTCAAATCACTTTTGAGAAGAAAAATATAACGTTATTTCCGTCTAGATTCTCACGCCAATCATGCGTTCTAAACTTCAGCTTTTAGGGACGTAACACATTTTCTTTAATTGTTTTTTACTTTGGAGATTTGCTTTTACATAAACAACTTGCTTGAATATTTAGAAGGTTAAAAATGTGTTTACTGCCGTTTTGCACTTGATATGAATGTCTTATCAGTTAAATATTACTGAAAATTTACGTGGTGTTTGTAGCGTATGGATATCTTCTTTGTAAAACCGTTTGTCTCTTCATTTCATAAAATGTAATTATAATAAAAGTAATAATTTCTAATCAAGACGTGGTCTAAATTCTGCCTATGCCTGCTGCGTTTTTATTTGTTACGGCTATTTCAAATATAGACATCCACAAAAAAACAACTTAAAATAAGAACTAGAGAAGTTAATTTATTCAGAGTCGAAAGAAAGAAAGGCGAATTTATGTTGTCTTCTTATTCACGATGTAAGTAGCTAATTTCCCACATAGAAATCTATTAAAACATAAATATTCTTTAATAAGAAAGAGACCGTGATATAGTTGTTAATAAAAATCACATTCAATAAAGCTGTGCGCCTTGATGTAGATTGTCTAAGTGAAAAGGAATTCTTGAGGCGCATATGAAAGTGCATTTGTAGTACGTTAATCTATATCACTAGAGAAATAACTTTGAACTAAAACAAAAGTAATAATCTTAAAGAAGAAGAGAATTCTAATAATTAAAATTTTATGGGATTATTTCATATTATTTAAGATTCCATGATAGTCATAGTAGTATACATTCTCTAGTTATATACGAATTGAAGTGTCAAAATGTCAGACATAATTAATTAATGATAATTACCTGATCCATGTTACAAAATCGCAGTTTCCAGATGTGGATCTAAGTCAATGAAATATTAATGTCTTTGCGAGAGCTTATCAAGTTACGCACGTTCTGTAGCACCTGACAATGCACTTCTTAGTGCCAGATTTCTCGGCAAAGCACGAAATGAAATTTTCATATCGTCTAATAATTATTAAATTGGTTCAAATACAACTATCTTTTAACCCATTTGAGTGCTTAGAAGTCAGTAGAGAAGTCAGCCAGTGCTTCATTGAGACATTTCTGGGTCATTAAAAGGATTGCGTTACTATGTTGGTACAAATGCCGTGCCTTCTTAATTTAAGGGTCCAATAGACACTGCCTTTGCGAGTTTAGAGCAATAGGCTTTGCGAGTTTGGAGCGAATGTTTTTGCATTTTTATTGCTAATTCTTTGAAAGAATTGGTATAAGAAAATCCTTCGATTTCTACAAAAATCGATAATCTATAATTATGTTAAAATCGGTCATGTGCAAACCATCAGTCCCTATTTTATGCTTATAAAGCGGTTCAGATGATCTTGAGAGAATCCTGGTACTAGTACACTTCATTTGCAGTAGTTTCCCAACATGACTCCACTAGATTACACTTCTATGACAAAACTATCTGCATACCATAATTAAGTCATAAAATGACAAAACTATCTGCTTACCATAATTCTGTCATAACAAGACAAAGCTATCTTTAGACTGCACCACATTTTTTGAGAGTTCGGAAAGCGTAGCCTCGCATGGTCTCATACTCAAATGAATACACCCATCGGCTGACAATTATCGAAATAAGACTCATTTGACCAGTTTATTTGGTGCTAGTCAGCTATGGTTCAGTGACGAGGATACTTTCTGTGGCCCGGGTGAAGCTCCGTGCTGTCAACCAGTGGTATATGTCTCTTGGTCAGCTATTGCCAGAATCCTTGAAATGCAATAGGTGCTGTATAATTCGTTTATTGGTGGTTTGAGAGACTTCAGCGGTACATTAAATAGTGATTTGATGTAATGCTTAATGTAATTTAATGATTATCAGTCTTATCAAAAACCTGTGAACTTCTATTCTTGAAACTCCTGTGAGGCCTCACCTTTGTTATGGGTCTTGGTGTTGACTCAGAACTGTTATATGTTTTACATATCCGTGGCAGTTAACGAAACCTCTACAGTAATCGCTACCTAGGAGTTTTCTGGCCTCTTTAATCTGTCCAGGATAAAATGGTAATAAATCGTATTGGTGACTTGTATATATCAAACGTACACTACTACCAAGATTAATATTATAAATCCATCATTCGACTGATCCATTCTCAATTCGAAAGAGCAGTAAAATCCTTACAGTTAAGATGTACTTAATTCTGGTTTTTCAATTCTTATATCACCAAAGATATATAAAGCTAGTGTTTTGCTTCATTAAATTCTATTAGTGAATTAATTACGATAAAGCAGATTAAAATTATCTGGCTGGAGGAAGGGCTATCTTCAGTGAGAAAGTTTTGAAAGACGTAAATATTAAGATTCGTTCATAAGCCGCCCGTTCTTCGGGCAATCAAACGGTATTGCGAACCATTTGAGCAGTAAATATTTACTGGTCTTACCTACTCTGACACTGTTGTACTTTATTCAGCATTAACAAGTATTGTAAATAAAGGTATAGAAGTTTTTTATTCAAAAGAAATATGTGTCAGTTAAAATCCTTTTCATTACAATCTGTTCGCATTTGTAACGTAAAATTATCCATAATTATTTCTTAATCGCGAAGCACTCATATTGGCATTTCTTAAAGTATGATGCAATTAATGTTCATTTTATAAAAAAATGTGTTTTTATTGCACTAAATGTAATAACGATGTGTAAAAGGTTTATCTATATTAGCATCTGGTTTTACTGAATTTTTTATTCAATCTGAGAATCTGATGATAAGCTGACAGTGGGACTCTTCGTATGTGGTTGTTTCAAATAAACTGTAAATAAAAATTCTAGATTATAAGCACATTAATAATTTTCAGTAATACTCTGCAGCCAATGGGATATTCAATTAACTTGCCTCCTTGACATGCAATTAGATTTGTAAATATTGTATTATACATATTATACGCTCATGTTTGTTCTTCGAAGACTGACGTAAAAAACGAAATTTCAATGTAAATTAAATTAGTCATTCTTGAAAATGTATGTTTTTTATTTTAAAATGAAAATTTCTCCATCCATTCACCAGCAAATAGTATGGAAAAGATTCTGTGTAAGCACTTGGAACTAAGTCTAGTTCTACAGTCCAAGCGATACGTCAAAGCATATAAAGACTGTCTGCCTATGGGAACTATGCCTTCGAGGAGAGCTTTCTAAAGAAAATTGACCAGTTTTCTTGTAATGCATAGGAAAAAAACAAAAAGCAGTCCACACAGCCAAGCCATTTTGTAGGAAACCAACACGGGTTGAAGTCTCAACATTCAGCGGTCTTATTCACTCTGTAAAAGCAGACCCAAAGTCTTACTAAGTTATGTAAATAATCATTAGTGCGTTTTAAGTATGCTTAGTTAAGCTGATATGAACACTAGGCTAAATATATTTTTCGACTAGATAATACATATAGGAATCATGGAGACAGGAAATAAAGGAGATGCCCGAAATTATTTTTCCCATTCATTCAGTCGAAGCAGTAGCACAGATCCCTTCGTGGTCAAAAGATTCAGTGACTTGCTGTTAAGGGGGATCAGTAAGTTTTTGGCAAGATCGGAGGTAAACATTTTACAATTAGGTCGTAAAAATGTAAATATTTTCTTTTTCTGCAATATTTCAGAGTTATATAATACCCCGCCCAATAACCTATAACCAAATACCTATAAACCCAAAATGATTATTTTTCAATTATATAAAACTAAAATGAGTTTAAAATGAGCAACTATTATGTCTCTCCCATAAAAATTTTTAAAAAGTGCATATCACAGCATTATGTGGATGGCAAAAATAATTTTTATTTAAAACATTTTGATATTTGGAACATAAAATAAAAGTAGCAGCAAATAAACTATCAAGGGCATCGAAAGAAGCATACAGATTTTCACACTTATGCCAGTTAATTATAAGGAAACTGCGCTTTATTGACTTATAATATATAAGTTTATATAAGTGTTTTATCGACTTATATAAGTGTTTTATAGACTTAGGATATTTTACATTTCAATGGTACCTTATGGTATTTATCATTCTTTACACATAACATAAACATTTTGCTAAAATCTATATTTTTGTAGTCCAGTAGCTTAGAATTGTGTAAAACAGATCCATAAAAAACCAAAAATGTTTGTGCTTAAAAAGGGCACTAAACTATACAAATTGCTATTGTCCATCCAGTGAATGTTCCTTTTATGCGGAAGTGTGCCTGCTTTTGGATTTGTGCTGAACTGTGGTATGTGGAATTTTACCACACCGCTGTCAAGGTAACAGGCTCTGGATATAAACAAAAGTACCACACCCCCCTTCGTTCGGCTAGCAAAGCTTGGCAGCAGTACTTTAGCCGCAGTGAAAGGATTGCGTCTCCTTTTTTTCCTACCTCCAACATGATTGACTGCTAAGTTATTAAGCAATATTCAATCTTTATTCAAGCTGTTGAAATAATATAAATAATATAAATTTTTAACTTCACATGTATATGTTTATATGTGAACAAAGAAGAACTACTACAGATGAATAATAAGAAATACTAAAAAAAATTAAGTGGTTTCACAGCTTAGAATATGTTTGTTTGTTAAAACATATGTTTTTTTAGAAACAAAAATGTTTGTTTTCAAAACAAAAAATATAATTCATTAATTAAGTGTTTGCTTATAAAATTAGTTTAACATTTAACGTAATAATAGTCTGCTAATGATGATTATAATACTACTGAGATGAAATGTTTGACTTTTTAACGACTCCACATCGGCCTCTTTATATTTATTAGCCATATAAAATTATATGACAGAACTTCTTTACAGTCACAATTTTTGTTTTGGTGGCTTTTGTTTTCTCTGGTAACTACCTTGAATTTAACTTATATTAAAATGCACAGCATACTTGAATTATATTTGAGACGAAATTCAAAATCCATATTTCATAAATTCGGAAATCAAGATGGCAAGGCTATTTTATTTACTTTAATTATCATCGTAAAATTACTTTTCGAGAGAATTCCTGTCATTTCTGTAAAATTATAAATCTTCATATGCATGACTTGACTAATCAAATTTGCAGTATTAAAATTACAGTCTTTAAATACGCGCAAAGTGAATGAAATTAGTATTATTAAATAATATTCATGTTCTTTTTATTAGAAATAAGTTGTTGATTTATTAAATGCAATTATTCGATAAGAAAAACTAATTCAGACATTTCATGAGGTAGTTATTGTTAGCATATTATTTATGAAAATTAAGAATGTATATCAAGATAGTAGGCAGTCTAAAAAAATTTTGCCATCTTTGGAATGCTGTGAAATAATATCTGTTTTCAGTAGGCGGATGCTGTAAAAGAGGAAGGGGGCGGGTGTTTGGTGTATGCTGTTCAATGGGGGGGGGGCAAGTCATGCCCCATTGTATATTTAAAGTTTTAGATGTCCATGGAGAAAATGACTAGTATACTGTTTTCTTTTAAACTGGTATACCCTTTTTTCTGATGCTTCATTCTATTTTCCTAACTCTGAAAAATATCTAGACGCTTCATTCTAATCTCATAACTCTGAAAAATATGTGTGTTATGTACTTCCTATCCTTGGTTAATAATAAAAATACGTGATTATAATACCCAAAAAACCTTCTACTATAGAAGCTTACCAATGGTCGAAGGGTTAAAAGTATTGATCACTGGTAGTTTGTAGAAGATTGCCTTCGCTGTAGATTACGCTACTTGATTATGGGTGCTTTTCGACATTTACTTTTTGTGTAACGCAGTACAGGTCGTTCTCCTTTAGAAAGACAAAGTAAAGGCACTTACGCTAAGCCAGATAGCCCTTGTGTTCTTTGTCATATTTAAATATTCAGAATAATGTAGTATAACCTTCGCAAAGAATACTTTTCCGTATTTTAAGAATTGTATTCGCAAATGCATTTCTAAATTAGACTTAGTGCAAAGTATAGTGCATTAGAAGCTAATAAAAGTTCTTTATATTTTTAAATATATTCCTTTAATTAACAGTAAAAGGCGATAAATAATTATTTTCTAAGTTCTGCAGTGCTTGAGACAAATCTTTAAAGCTTGCATTTCATCGCCTTCAAATTCTTTCGGTCTTTCTGAACATGGTTTGTCATTAACGTGAATTTTGCGTCTTCGAACATCAAAATGGAAAGTCCTGTGTGAACAGAAATGGAAAGTCCTGTGTGAAATTGCCCTCAGAAGTCTCTTATCGAAACATATTGACAATCAAAATGGTTGACAAATCATCAGTGGCATAATAAAGAATTTAGTATCTGTTTATTGAACAGCAACTTGTTCGAGGAGGAGAAAACATTCTCCTGTTTGTGCTTCATAGGTGGAAGAATGAGTACCAAAAATCCCATGCAGCAAATTCCATCCCAGGGAGTCAAACCTGAAGCGAAGTTACCAGAACTCCAATATACTCGGTCATTCTTGGATGCCAGAGGGAAAGGGATTTTTCAAAGATAAAAAAAGACATAATTCAAGTTTACTGTATCGAAATGCTATAAAAAAAATCAGTAAAAATTTGTATTTTTTAAAACTCGTTTTTAATAATTTTTTTAAGAAAAATTAAGTATATGCTTCCAAAAATCGAATTAAATGCCAAATTTATTCTCCTCCTGAAAAGTGTTTATTTATAGATGTTCAAGAAACTAAATAGATAAACATCATAAATAAAATTATAGATATGTTACATTTTAAATTTGTTTGTGAGTAATGCAACTTAAACATACTTAAAACACGACATAATGCACTCTTTAATTTTAAACCTCATATTTTTTTAATGTTTTCCTGTGCACCGTAGTATTAAATTTAAAAATAATTTAGGTTCGCCAGTGGCTACGTGATAAAGTTAGTAGCTCGACCCGGACTTTCAAATTCTTTCCAGCTGCGTGAGCGTCTTCTTGGTTGTTTTCCTTACTTGTAAGGCGAAAATAAACCAGTTTCCTTTAGAAAGTCCTTCACGAAAGCATACCTCTCATAACGCAAACAGCCTTCTTTATCATAATCAAACTAAATCGAAATAATTTGTAGTAGTGAAAGCTCTGAAAATAGCTTAAATGTCGAATAATCCGCAATAATTTTTGACCGTGTTAGATAATCTGTTAAATCAGAAAAAGAAAGTCAGTTAATTAAAATATAAACTTTACTTGTAAAGTTATTTTCACATTACTGAGTACATTTCTGTACGCCTAAATAGGACACATGAATATTCTTAAGTCACATAAATATGCATGAAAAATAACAATCACTTTTCTAAGTTACGAAGATTTTTAAACCAGACAGTTTTATGAAATGATAAATTCAGTCTTCGTTTGGTTTTAGTTTGAGCAAATAAGAGACATTCAGGGCATTTTAAGGGCATACAGTCTTTTCTCTCATTAGGGGCAAAATTTCTCATCCGGAGCAGCATAACATCTACTCTCTCGTGTTCTCTTGAAGACCTGAAAATGTTTCAGAATAGTTTTATATTTAGTTGAAAAGAAAATATAAAAGGTATGAATTTTTTCTATTATTCAAGTCAAATTTCGTCTCTCGTAGTTATTAAAAATAAATACTAAAATAATAATATTGTATTTAGTTGTACTTGTAACTGGATAATTAACACTGTGATTTTTTAAAGAGTTCAAATATATTAATCGTCATAAACAAAGCAGTTGGAAGCTCTTAAAGACGCAAGAGTGTAATTTCTAAGAAATTTAGTGACCGAGTACTATTCAGAAATGGTATTATCACATTTTTCAATATAGATGTCCATACAAAGAAGTGCTGCAGTACCGCAAAATTCTTGAACAGACCGCACACAATGTAGTTATGGTAATTTTTTACTTCAATGTCAAGCAAAAGAAGAATGTCGCTTCAGTGTCTTCTATTGTGTGAAAGAGAACAGATGTTATGTCTACACTGTATTGCTCCATTATCAAAACCATTACCGATGATAATCAGTGCTTCGAATTGCATAATTTTCCAATTACTGTAATAATTAGATGATTATTTATTTTCCCGCGCATGATGGAGGTGAGATTATCCTGATTTTAAGGAATATAAATATAGCATTAAATCAATATTTGCGTAAATAAATTTTTAAAAGGCTTGTTGCATATTTTGAATAATAAATTAAAGTCATCTAGCAATACAGTATTTATTTGAAAGAGAAATATGAAGTGGACATATATTGTTAAATATTACAAATTAAATTATACTATGTTGTAAGACGTTAGAGTAAAAAAAAAAACAGTATCATGACATGAATTTATTTTTGTTTGATAACTCGTTATAGAATAATCGTATAAACAATCTATGATTTTGGAGGTATCATGTCAAAAGAATAAGCTAAGAAGTTTAATCTCTTAAATAAATTATTTTGTTTCTTAGCACTACCTTCTTTCAAAGATATTTCTTGCTTTCTTTAAACCAAAGATAGTTTCCTTCACCCCCCCGAATTGTAACAAAAAAATAAAATAAAGTAATAAATAAATAAGAAAGCATGTCTTTTTTCCAGTGTAGCTCTACGTTTTATTAAAACTGACTTCAATTTCCATCTTTAGATGTGAGCCAGAAATTCAAAGCTCTTAACCTTTCAAAATCAAGTAAATAAAAGATTATTTATTCGACATAAGTAATGAAGACATAGGAGCTCCATGAAAATTTACTCTCACTCTTCTGTGAAAATTTGTCCAAACTTTTACTAATACTATTTTCCCCAAATAATAATCATTTTTGAAGAAATGGAATGAAGAAACATTGTCTGATTGCTACTGAAAAGCACAAGAAACGCTGCTGTAAAAAAATCTGCAAAATCGTAAACTGCAATTTAGATTTCAAAAAGAAAATCCTTTAGATTTTGATGACAGCCTCTGAGATATATTAAACATATATTATAAATTGTCATTTCCTTAACACGCACCACCAAAAAAAAGTCTTGTTTTACTAAAAACATGTATTTTAAATTTGCATTTGCGTAATCGGAAAAAAGTTCTTGCTTATCTCTTATAAAGAGCGTATTATTAGCAAAAATATTCCTTTTTGTGTTACATATTGGAATCCTCCAAAGAAATAACAAATTTTCATAATGTATCCAACTATTTTGCTGCGACATTTTGTGTCCTGCAAAATTTAATTTTTCCATGATGTTTAATCCTCATCTCCTCATCTGCAAATGAAAGGTTTAATTATTCCACTGAATAAATACAGACTGCCTAAAGTCAACTGTCTAATGATTAGAAAGTTCCTTTCTTTTCTTTAATTGCTGACATTCCAGCAAAAAGAACTGCTTTTTAACACTTGAATACGAATAGTCCAAAATGCTGCTTTAAAATCCTATTTAAATACTTACGTATATTTAGTAAATGTAATGTCGCTTTTAACACGTTGTTACGTATATTTAATAAATGTAATGTTGCCTCCAACACGATGCGTGTGAAAACGCGCATTTTTCAAGTTTAAAGGGCCAACTGCATTAAAAATGTTGCCTTTTTTAAACTATATAACAAAAATTAAGACAGAACTTTCATAATTCAAAAATTGGACTGTTAAACACTTTTTAATTTAAAATCTGGAGGACTTATTCTAAGTATTATGTAATATACAGATAAAATTCTTTAATATATACATAAAATTAAATAAAGATTAATTACTTTATGGGCTAAGAACAAAACAGTCATTGGCATATGCTGCACTTTAGCTGGATTATTAATCCAAGTGTTTAAGGTTATAGAAACCCTATCTCATGGGTATTTATCCACTATCCTAAACGTTTTTAACATGGGATCTGCGGTTTTTCTTTCATTCTAGGTTATTCTAAAACACTATTCTATAGGCATTGTTTATGTTGCTGAAATATTGTAGAATTAATTTTTAAAATTCTCGGAAGGCTAAAATAAGGTTAATATACTTTATTGATTCTCTAACGACGAATTCATTACTATATATGTAATTTAGTCGGATTGCTCAGAATCTATTGAGGTTTAAATCTCTAAACAGCTTCAGACCGAAAGTTAAGTGATGAAGGTCTCAACTTGACCTTCAGATCCGTCATTTCGAATACTCTCTAGAAGGCAGTGGCTCAATGACCCTGTTAACGGAAGTGGAAAGTTGGCTGCACCTGCTAGGCTATGAACGCTGCTGTCATGAAAAAAATAACAAATGAATCTAAATAAAAGTTTAAAGTTCGAATTCGCCAGTTCAACCTTGGCACCTAAACGATTATCACCTGGTCTGGGTGCCAAAAAAGGAATCAAAAGTGCCGTGACAAGGGCAAATCGGAATTATTCATCTATAGACCCTTGACCACTTTCTCCGTTGTACCAAACGAAGGAAGCAAGAACTTGTGCCGAGAGTGACATAATCACTCGAGTAACCCAGATCTAGCTAATCTGTATGGAGTATAGACTCATAGGCGCGCTTTGCTGAATTGCTACCTTGAATTCCCGCTTACTTTTCGAGATTCCTTTCCTGATTGCCGCTTAAACCTCATTCACCTTGAAATTTGATGATCCCAGTAAATATTTTCTTTGCCTTTTACGACGATTTATGGATATTTATTGTTGTTTATAATTCCAAGTGAACAGCGGAACCTATATTCTCATTGTTGGCAAGTTCAGAGAACAACGAAAGAAAACGTTTATGCGCATTAACATCTTAATTCCGTCAGGCAGACACTCGGATTTTTATTTCTATCACTCATTCAGACTTTTTAAAGCCACTTCAGAAAAAAACGAAACTTAAAATCGAATGAATAGTTTTCCAAGTATTAACATATTTTATGATCATAATAATTTTGATTCAATTATTTAATTTGTAGTTCTCGGAGATGCTTTAATAATAATTAAAAAACGAATATTGTTGTACATGTTTGCTGGAAGCTGTTGTTTGGAGCAAATTTATGTGATATCAAAATTTTCTTTCCAACAAGACATACTAGTTTTCGTGGTTTCCCAATGAACGCAAACCAATTTCTCTCAGAAAGTCCTCCACGGAGGCATCCCTTCACTCCTGTTTCTTTGCCACATTCAGATAAACTACCTAGCAAAAGATAACAGAAAATAAATAAAAATACTAAGGGAATAAAATGTGGACAATCGAAATAATTTTAAAAAGTGTTTTCTTAATTTTTATTGTTATAAATATATCATTATATTCCAAAATAATTTAATACAAAAGGCACATATTTTATGCTTGTTTTAAAACGTACGTCTTGCACATATTTTGTTGGCCAGAAATGTTATCAAGAGCTCGTTTATGGTTTAACTGAATAATCTAAAGATACGAAAATTATCTGAATAATGAGAGGATGTCTCTGTGGTTAACTTCGAAAACGAGATTAAACTCGTATTTGCATTACACATGGAGAAAATCACAAACATATTCATGCAGCCGACCCGGTCAGCAAGATTTGAACTCGGAAGGAATTAACGGTGTTCAGCACTCCTCTGGTGAGAAGCATTAGCTGTTTTAAAGACATACAATAAAAGTCCATATTTCTGATTGTATATACAAGGCATAATAAAAGTAAACATAATTACTACTGCAAATGTTTTGTATACATGTAAAACTTAACAATTTAAAAAAAAATCTGAAAGCTTTCAGATTTTATATTACGCCCAAATGGGCGTTTTTTAACGTTTTCTGTGTTATCTTTATTTATTAAATATTATGTTCTTCGCAATTAAACCATAAAATTCAATTCAACAGCAATATCGCAAAATAATTTTCAAATGAGCATATCTTTAGAATTTCCGATACACAGTCTCGCGCCCTGGAGATTTTTTTTTTTTTTTCCCCGTACAGCTTTTGAAATTGTTCAGTTTCTTAATCAAAAATTCATTATAAAGTGTTACAAAATATGAAATCGATAGTTAAACAAATTTCAAACTTAAGCTTCCAAATGCCCATATTCGGAGGGGGATTACGTTATTCAAAATTTGATGGCTCTAGGTACCATTGTTTTACCACAATGCGAGAAACATACATTTACTTATGCAGATTCTTCATTATTTAGTTTCTTTTAAATATAATACAGGACTGTAATAATCGGGGGCAACTGTTTGAAAAGTAAATCAACGCAGAAAGTGAATCGACACAAAATGCCAAAACGAAATTAATAGCCCTTCTGAGCTAACGGTCCTTTGGGCTAATAAAACATTTTAAGTTTATTTAAATTATTAATAATTAAATATTATTTTGTTAAGTACCAAACAAATATTAAAGCGATGCCTTTTAAATTCAAATATTTAAATAACTGTAAGGCAGTTTTTAGGCCTAGGGGCGTAGGGGCTAGCGCATCGCGCAGCAGCACCACAGGTCCGGGGTTCGATACTCGGGCTGGATAAGGTTGACGTAGCCTTTCTTCCCATAAGTGGGTCGATAGTATGAGTACCAAGTTCGGCTTGTTGATTAAACGCAGGGGGTCCTGCGACAAGCTGACAGCTTGTTCGTAGTTTATGCACGCACCCCAGGGTCCACGGTCTAGGAAGCAGATATCAGGGCACTTCCGGCCATGGCTCTCTAAGGGCTGTTGTGCCCCCGAGTTTAGTTTTAGTTTAGCTTAGGAGAATATTTGGAAAAGCAACTAAGAATATAACTGGAATTTTTACATAAAGCTTAAGACTAATAAGTACTTTTCTAAAAAGTAACGGTTATAAATATCCACAACTAAGCTTTTTACAACCTGATTTACAAATATTGAATAGAGATATTGCCGTTGGACCTGAAATACAGTATATAATTTAAATTGTTCTTTTTCTATCTTTTATATTTCTTATGCTACCTTCAGCTCTTTATTTTACTGCTCATAACTTAAACAAGAAGTTACTGTAGGGCCTTTTTTCTTTTCATTGCAAGATTTTCCTCCAAATTAGAACATATCTATGATTAATCAATGCAATAATCATTATTTTTAAACGAATCTTTTTTTTTTTTTTTTTTTTTTTTTTTTTTTTTTTTTTTTTTAAACTTTAATGTTTAATTTTTTTTTTTTTTTTCATAATTTAGGTAGCCGATAGAGAAGAAGACAACACAAATGATGTGAAGGTTTAGAGATTTAATAAAAAAAATTCCACGATTACATTTTTAGTCCAAAGAGGCAATTTGCCCAGAATTTCGTTTAATTAATGTCGTTAATTAATTAATTTCGCTTTGACATTTTGCGCTAATTCACTATAAACGTTGTTTCACTTTTCAAATTGTTGCCACTAAATATTATCGCCCTGTATTATATTTAAAGAATCTAAATAATGAAGTGTCCGCATAAATGTATGTATGTTTCTCGCATTGTGATAAAACAACGGTACCCAGAGCCATCAAATTTTGTATAACGTAATCCTGCTGCGAATATAGGCATCTGGAAACCCAACTTTGGAATTTGTTTTATTATCGATTTCATATTTTGTAAAACTTAAACGAATTTTTGATTAAGAAACTCAAGGATTTCAAAGCGAGCAATGGCAACGTTATAAAGAAAAAAAAACATTTTTATCTCCAGCGCGTTAGACTGCGTATCAGAAATTCTAAAGATGCTCACTCCTTAAAATTATTTTGCGATATTGCTCTTGAACTAAAATTTGTGTTTTAAGTACGAAGAACTTGATATTTAATAAATAAAGGCAACGCACAAAATATTAAAAAACGCCCCTTTGGACGTAATTTAAAATCTGAAAACTTTCAGATTTTTTTTAAATATTATTTATAGCTTTGTTTGTCTCAAAGGAAACTTACTGTTCCTTTACTTTGAATATTTATGTTCACCGCCCTAGTGGCCGAGTAATTAAAAACCTCGGAATACTCTTGTTCTGCTCAGGTTGGATTCTCGGTAGTAAACAGCAGATGGTAGCAGATGAAGAGTTAATTTTAAGACTGCTTAATAATTCCCGCCAACCTGCAGAAAGGGTCACCCACAAAGCTTATCACGAACACTTTATTTTTAGAAACTCAGCAATAAAGCCGGAAAGTTTGAAAACGTAGACCCCGATAGAATATTTGAATCCAAACTGCCTTCATCTGTTGTACTGTTGTCATGCGCTAAGAACTTAACTTTTAAAAACCGTATATTGCAAATTTATTTGCAGCTATTCCGGTGGTTAAATCAATGAAACATTTATGATTTTATTGAATTATTCATGATTTTTTTAGGTGCCCGGCAATCTAGAATTCTTATTTTTCCGAATATAAACAGAACTTTTAATGAGTAACTGTAAATGCGAACAGTATATTTACGTCTCAATTTGTAGCAACATGCAACATCAGTTTCGAAACTCGTTGCGAAGTGAATCGCTTTGAATACGCGAGCGAAATTGCTTTTCATATATCCATATATGGGGAGGATTTTTTTAATAGAAGTCGGGCCAAGGCCAAAACCCCATTAGCTTCGAATGCAGGTACGTACACTCAGACAGACGAACAGCATCCATACGACCTTGAAAATCTCAGTCACCCTGCGTACCGAGCCAGCTAAGGAGCGCCTGATACTTCGTAGATGAAGTGATTAAAATGCTATTACTTGGACTTCTTTAAGTGCGTATCATCGTTAACGGGGGAGGGGAACTGCCCGTGGATAAACTGTTCTTTTCTTTTCTTTTTTTTTTTTTTCTAAATACCAGGGAGCTGCTGAAGGAGAAGTAAGGTAACAGCTATTAATAACAATAGTGTATAATATGCGAGATTTTAATGCTCTTTTTAATCGAGGATGTTCATGCTTCCGAGTTTATTCGCCTCATTAGTGTATTATTTGCTGACTAAAGTTTTAGGAATCATTTTTACATAGAGTTTAAATATTATTACTGTTGTGATAAATGTCGTATTACAAAGAGCGCTATTACTGCATGCATGTAGTTCCATTATTACTATTACAGTTTTAGAAGCAGCTATGTACTTTGATAGAAAATTCAGCTGTGCGTCGACGGATGTGTTCGTTATTGAATTTTACATTCAGCAACTGTATGCTTATTGAATTTTAGATGCAGCAGCTATATTAAATTCTGTGGAAACAGGTCTTCGTGTCTTCTTCACAGACCGCTTTTTTTTCCTCCGATGTCCGCCTCTTTTTTTTTTTTTTTTTTTCTAAGTAATAGTGAAATAAGTGCGGCTGAAATAGTCGAGATGTGCTATTTTACAATTAGCAATGAAGTAGCAAATTTCTAAATATGCGGGCATGTTTGAGCTCTGTGCGAATGTTTTTATAAGTAATAATTATATATTAAGAGCCTATAATAATAACTGCCTACAGTTCATAATAATTGCCTATTGATATCTTAGGTCAGTGATTCTCAGCCAAAGGGGAATTTAATAGTTAAATGTATTTTTGCTCTTATTAATATCAGAGGAAATGACAATCTGAGGGTTGAATGCGGTCAGTCTTTTGCTTAACTGTTAAGTATTTAATTTTAGTTTATGAATATAAAAAGCTACTTTTATTCAAGTTTTGGCATTTATCAATATTTTATATGCTTTTTCACGTTAAATTTATAAGAAACATTTAGAAGATTCTAAATTTAAATAAATGTGTATGTATTTTTTAAGTTTGGGAAAGGAGAGGAGTGAGAAATGATCGTCTGGTCTAGCAATGATTTGAAAGGGGTTCATAGGGCCAAAAAAAAAGTGTTCAGAACCACTGCGTTAGATTATGTCAGAAACTATCGTATAAGCTCTTGTTACTTTTCGGATAAATTTAGAAAAAGAATTTTTGACATTTTGTTGCATTCAGACTGAAATTATTAGGTATCTGCTAATTATTTATCGAACAAGAATTGTAAGGTAGGGTAACTATGTTGACTGTAACAATCAAAATATCTGTAACTAAAAGTCTACAGGGATGCTTACTTGATTCTCCTCTTATTAATCTCTATTTTTCTATTATAGTAACTTAAAAATACGTAACCAGTGCCGCAGTTCCAGTTGAAATCTTAACAGTTCGCTGAGGTTGGAGGACACAACTTCGTGGCTTCTCTTGATCTCAGCTTGTTTAGGTATTTTATTTTGCCCTCCATTTATATTCATTCATTATTTTGTCTTCTGGAGGTAGCAGATTAAAATGCGCATGAGTAGACTGGAAGTGAACTAAAAGGGCTAATTGGCTAGAAAAAATAAAACATACCTTAAAATGCACGTAAGCAACATACGTGCATTTTTAAAATGTAAACGACAAAATTCACGTTTAGTCAAAAATAATAAAATAATAGCTATAGTTTTATGAAATAGTTCATGCTGATTAACTTCATTTAAACCAATTAACTCTTTCTAATGGTTTTCTTTCCTTTGTTTTGGATAAATTCATTCTAGAGAAGCAGCAAATTGTCAAGTGTAATATGCATAAGCGGGAATATACATGTGTTTACGTATGCAAACATAGATAGCTCATACCTTATAAACTCTAAATAATTTTTATTGTTTGATAATATATGCTGAAATCTTTAAGTGATATGTAAAATATTATTTAAAACGTTCCGTTCAAAATTTGTAATTTATTCATATAAAACCTGTGTAGGAAAATGTTTCCATAATAATAGGAATGTATTTTTTCTCTTATTAATATCAGAGGAAATGACAATGCCAATCTAACTCTTCTGCATTTAGACTTGTATTGAATAGCAGATCGGGACGGATAATGTTGCGACTGAGGCAGCTGCTTCTGGTGAAAAATGAACTGAAACGAAAAATTACACTTTAATAAATTAAATATTCACATGAAATTGAAAAAAGTTAATTTTCAGACTTTACCACTTGAAAACACCTATTACTAGTTTTACCACTTGAAACCCGGGGAGGGAATGCTGTATACTATTTCAGAAGCATTTTAAATGATATGCAAAGCACATTGAAAAGCACATATAAAGACACAGTAAAGTTATTATACTATGCATTTGAAAGGACTGATCAATTTCAAGAATATTCCTTTTACTTACACAAAATAGACCTTACATTGTTACCGTGAATCGGAAGTCCCTAAAAACTAGAGGGGAAATTTCGCCAGGAGAGAAATATGCGAGTAAATACTGTCTATACATCTACATATATATGTGTGTGTGTGTAAGATAAAATATGTAAAAGATAAATTATAACTTTAATTAGCAATAGCCCCTTAATGCTTAATTTGGTATTTCCCTCGCTATTCTAAAGAGATTAATATTTTTCTGGGCTGCGTCATTTCGACATTAATTTATATCCTACCGGCTGCGATATGTACATTTTTGTGGTGTAATGAAGTTTTGAGCATTGGACTATCATACAACTCTTACATAACACTGTTGATGTAAATGAAGCTAAAAATTCGAACAACCAATGATAATTTTACAGCAGTATTAATTATTCAATCAAATGCATTGAGAACCAAACCTAACTTACTCTGCGTTAAGATTTCATCCTGAACACAACTACACTTGCTTTAAACTGCACTTGCAACTGCACTAATTATAGATAAAAAAGTAATAACTATAGAACTACAACCACAAAGTACTTAAAAGAAATTAAATATTAAACCTGTACAATCCCGAAATTTCCCCCAAAAAATTGTGAAACAGCCCCACCAACTTTAAGAAATCATTGAAAAAATGTAGAAATATTAATAACAGTGCAACGAAAATTGGTAACACTAGCGAATTCTTTTTACAGTGATATATCTTTTCACCTTTCTCATCAGCGATGGGTCATTTAAAGATCTTATCATGCGTTGCGATAAAAATTAGGGTTTACATGTCTTTGAAAATGAAAGCAAAGCTAACAACCAGACACCAACTGACAATGATCCGTAGACTTGCTACAAGTAATAAAAGAATCCGAAAAATTCACTAAAGCTGATCTTTCCAAATGAATAATGCTGAAAACACAGAGTCAAGTACTCAAACTCTGATTGACGAAAATATAACTGCCCTGTAAATCCGTGGAAAAACAAAAATTGCAGTAATGAAAGTGATACGATAGTGATACGGAAACGGACTTTGGGAAAATTGACCTTACTGGAAGGGGGATGGGAGGGACCTAAATAAAGCTCGTTTCAGAGAAATATCGCATACTTCTCCTACGGATCTTCTGTTTGACAAAACTAAGAATTATTGTATAGTAGTTGATAGAGTAATAAAGAATAATCTTTAATGATAGTCCAATAACTGTTAATTATTGGACTATCATTAAAGAGTAACAAATGTTTTTTTTAAATCTTAGGACTATCATTAAAGAATAACAAATGTTTTTTTTAAATCTTAGGACTATCATTAAAAAATAACAAATGTTTTTTTTAAATCTTAGGACTATCATTAAAGAATAACAAATGTTTTTTAAAAATTGTCTGGTAAAAATGCTTGTAAAGTACTTGGCAAAATTTTACAATTGCTAATAGAATTTTTTTTCTTCAGGGTGTTAATAAATGCGTTTATCCCGAAATAAAATCTTGTATGGACTATTTATTTAATAGAAAGAAGCAAATTTTATTCACGAATAAAAGATTTTGTTAAAATATTAATAGCAGTATTTATGCACTTATTTTTAAAAATAAAACAGTTTCAGAAAAGCTAGCCGGAAGAAAATTTTTGGCGTGATTTAAAATTTAGCCCATAGAGTTTCTGATTATCCGAGTTTGTTGGTTATAAATGTATGAGTATGAATGTGTAATAAAATTAATGAAAATTCGTAATTTAACTGTTGTGAGTGTCGCGATTAAAATAAAAAAGCATCTGTTACCAAACGTAAGAAAAGTAACTTCACTAATTTACCTCACCAGCAATTGTGATGGGATATCACATCGAAACAAAAGCATTTTCTTCTGCAAAATGATGTAGGTATATATATATATATATGCGTGTGTGTATATAAAATACGAGTCTATTCCCGTAATAATTTTCCTTTCTAAAATGAGTTTTAAGTAACGTATTGATCTGCCTTACGACACAGATTATATTCTTTATCTGTTGTGATCAGAATCGTTAACGCATCTTGAATCAGATAATTGCTTCAAGAACTGTTCTGTATTTTAAATCTGAATAGCAAATAACGTATTCTATGACAATCATTACTCGTTTTGCTTAGTAACGGTTGTAATGTCAAAGGTTGTCGAGGGAAAGGTTAGGATGTATCCATAAAAGGACATGCCAGTGTCGTTTTGGCTTGCGGTTTTGAATGACTTGACTTGATCGGGGAACTTTCACTAGCTATGGGTGTATATCAAATATTATGCAACTGGCTTTCGTATGTTGCTGCAATAAGTTTTTTTCTTCTTTTCTTTTCTTGCTAATGGTAAGAATTTTTTAAATGCAGAAAATCCTACCAAAAAGGGCTATTAGTAAATATATTACCGAGGAATAGCTTTGTTGAGGTAATTTTGAAAACGATGACTATTGCGTTAATATTTCATGCGTTAAAATATTAGCGGATATTCCGTTAATATTTTATGCATTTTCTTCCTAATTTGTTTATAATTAAAAAATTCTTTTTCTTATTATTATTAATTTAATTTTTGACTTCTAGTTTATGCGGAGTAATCTGGTGATAGCTAGCAATGAATATATGTTTTTACTCTAGAGAAACTTCATAAAAATTATTTCAAAATCTTTGAATTATCAATCGAATATAAATGATTTCTCAGAAGGCCTCTTCCATATCAGTTTTATTCTCTCTGAACTTAAATTTTCTTTAGAGAAGCACATGAAAAATCCCAGCAGAATTTTTTGAAATGAAGGAGAACGATTTATTCGATCTGCATGAAATCGTGACGCTCTTCATTTAAGCTACCTGTTGAACTTATTAAATGTAGCTTCTGGTGTTATTATAGCAATCACGAAGATTTTACTTGTACCTTGAGTGCAAAGATTTTTATCGGTACTGATATCACGTGTGAAAATCGTGACGTCTAGGCGTTAATTTAGGTTTAAATATTTTGCCCTTTTATTAAAGTTTTGATCGAAGCATGATATGCATAGTTCCGAGCTGAAGATAGCTATTTATATCAGTAAGATTAATCTTTCTGGAAAGCACAGCTGATGGTCCAGCATTCCGTAGTAATTACTTAGCGTTTCATGGCATATTTTCAGTTTTTTGCATTTTCAAATTCCTAAAAAGTCAGTTTACTTTGACATTTTGAATGTTAGATGAGCTTACGCAAACAAGGCAATAACAACACCTTTAATGTTTTATAGGATTGAGCTTGTTTTTAAAACTCATTTAAAAATGCGAACTGTATTGAATGAAAAGTTACATTTAGCTTTGCTAATGATTTGAGGTCTCCTAAGGCCATTAGCAAATTCCTTTTGGCCAATTCCTCCTTTTTAACTAGGCCAATTCCTTTTGAAGAAACTAGTACTTTTGAGCAGGCTCATGAAAACTATTCATGCTTTTTTCACTGTTGAAACCTCGAATTAATTCCTGTCGTCAGTAGGCCTTTTTAAATATTGAATAATGTCTGCAATTTTTGTTAATTATTAGTTGGATAAATATTCCCAACTTCGAAATGCGATTCCAGAGGTCTTCGTACTTCGGTATGTTTATTTATTGAAGAAGACAGATTATCGCATGCCAAGAATACAAGACATGTGATAAATACTCAAATTCCACTAGTTATCGAATCTATTTTTTTTTTTTTTTTTTTGTGCAAGATTTGAGTTAGATGTCCACGCTTGATTTATTGTAAAATATATCAAGTAAAGGAAAGTCAGTATAAAATTTTACGGGAAATTCTGGGGAAAATAGGGAACAGGTATTTTAATTACATCCCCTCTTTTATGAGAAGAAACCGTGATAATTTCAGGAGATCTTTCGTATTCTGATAATCTTCTAATGTGTGCTGAATAATAATAATTTGATACCAAATCGCAGTTTGTTTGTTCTCTTTAATTTCGCAAACAAATGCTCAAATATTCTCTATAATTCAGGCGGAATGAAATCTTTTATAAATCGCATGCCAAAGTATTGTTACGTATTTGGTATTTAAATAGCTAATGTTAGTTGAATTATAAATTAAATTGTTTTATTCCCCGTGCAGTGTAGCACGTGACGAATATTAAAGGAAAGCTAAGCCGGAAAATTAAAAATACAAGAGCACGTGCATTTAACATTTAAATAAATAAATAAATAAATATTTTTGTTTTCGAGAAAGTTCCAGAAAATTCTCGCGCGCGATTTAAAATCTTATAAAAAGGAAGAAAAACCTCTCAATTCGTTTATTAGTTAGTTTGTTGTTGTATTAAGCGTTTGTTTAGAAAACTGCTCTTGTTGATTGTAGTGAATTCGCGGATTAGCTTTCTCTAGCTGTTTTGAATTAACTTCTGTTGAACGTTTGAGTAGTTAAAAGATAACTACTTTGAGATATTGTAATACTGAAAGAATATCTGATGAAATTTAAGCATTTTTGTTGTGATAATAATAAATTTTTGTCCATTTTTCATCGGACTTGTGCATTCAATTCAAACGAACACGTACGCACGTAGCAGTATTATTATTGTAATGTAATAATTATAGTAATTGTTTAATTACAATGAATAATGATAATTCGTTGACGTAGCAGTAATATTTGTGCTCAAGCTGGGACTGCCATACGTCCGATCTTTTTGTACTTGAATTAGATGTAACACAACGTAATAGACATATTTGTTTAAAACTTATACTGTGGCCATCTACACATATTCTGATAATGTTGATTAAGTTATTTTCGTTGATTGAATTAAGTAAAACACTAATGTGAATACTAATCGATTTGACGAGACACGCTTTTCTTCGAAAATGTTTTCACACATACGCATATTATGCAAGAGACAGATCACGAATATTTCTATGCACCGGAAGGTTTTTGAGTTTGAAAATCAAATCAGTGTAGATAATAAAAAATTACATTCTTTACGCTCATAAATGCTCTTTTATAGTATGTTTACGCGTGCTTTAATGCGATAATTAATGTATCATTTGAGACTAGAAAATTATTAAAATCAGTTCTTTGCAAGTATAATTTAGAAATATACATGTTTTGATAGAGACGAAATGTATCCTGTAATGACACTACATGCTTTCTAAATGTTTCCATGCCCAATAATTACCTTTATTCGCGTAACTGTTGTATCGCGTGCTTTGAATTATCAGTTATGAAGTTGGAAATCAGAATTTTATTAACACTGATTTTTAAACTTAAGGACGACGAACAGGAGCTGACAGAAGGCTTGATAAATGAATGTTCTACGTTCCAGTTTTCCGTGTTTCAAAGAACACCAAAGGAAATTAATTGTTTACTTCTTCGGTCTTAGTTGTAGGATAAAATGGAGATAAAGTTCATTCTGGGAATCTAGATAACATAATTAACTGGCCAACACCTTAAAAGCGAACAAAAGGGTTAAGCGTTGAACTCCATTAATATTCATCTGGAATACATTTGTTTTTTACTTTCACGTACTGGGGCTCTCATATTAGGCATTATCAGTTTTATCTCAGATCACTATTTAATAGAACTGTTGATGACTGATCGATAATATCGAATTTATATTTTGTAATAAGGCGCGATACCTATTTTCTTCCTATTAGTTTTTGGCCCATTAGTATAATAGTTTTGTTTCGAATTACGAATCAAGTAACGTACACCTCAAACGTGCGAAATAATAAACTTTTTTCCCTCTGTGTCTCCCCCTTTTCTTTCCACCTTCTTTGAAAAACTAATTCGTACTTCTGAACAAGATTCAAAATTTGGGCTTTTGATGTTACAGCCTTTGTCGCTCAGTCTCGTCACTTTAAAATTGCGTTATGTTGCGTTCGCAACGCTACCAGACAATTTTTTATCTACATGGCCCAGCAAATTCCAGCTCTCAGAGTGTTGCCATTCGACGTCATAAGCTCTTTAATTTATCTTCCTATTTAAAACAGTACTTTGCTCAACTAATTGAGCAAATTGCAAGCATACATGTACTTTTAAATAATAGCTCTGTTTGACGTAATTTATAGTGTATTTAATTCGTGTGGTTTATATGTATCTCGCTAGCAGTTTGTATCATGTATTTAATAGAAGATGGTCTAATTCCTTAATTACGTACTTTAGTAATCACTTGGGCACAATGTAACTTTAGAAAGTATTAAATAAGTATTAAATGTTGCAGATAAGTATTACTGCAGCTTTCAGAATTAGAAAATATTTTATTATAATTCCACATCTTGTATGAAAATTGTGATATGTTAACTAGGAAGACAGAATGTCATCAAACAAATATGGTCAATCGGTTATAAATATTTGCTAAAGTACTGTGGGTGCAATTCTAGTTCTTAAAATCTGGAAGTTTTAATATATGAATAGCTCAATAAAAGTATTTTCTTTCTGCATAGGTTTACTTTTGTTAAAATTGGAGTAATTTATAGTAAAAACAACATTTCTCAAATTTCCTAAAACACTTTTCGTTTAAAAATTCTTCATCGCAGATATTCGAAAATAAACATGCTTGAGAAGAAATGGGAACTTAGCTTATGGAATTATACGTACCTAAACTGACGAATGGAAGATCCAAGGTTCAAATTCCAACGAGGACGCTGCTAATTTACCACGTTTTCTGCTTCCAAAAGTATAATGGTCATATTTATAATCTAATGAACATTTTTCAACTACTTTCTTTGCAATTCCTCATTCGCTTGATAATTTTTAATGTGTCTTGAATAGAAACCAAAACATGCTGGAAGTCGTGAAATATCTCAATAAATTTATTAGTTGTAGATTTAAAGTGAAAAAATGAGAACATGTTGCGTGTTTCAAAAGAAAATGAATACGTTAAAATTTGACACTAACTATTTCCTTATAGTAAACTTTCATGCACAAAGACAGCCAATACGTGGAGCCCTGTAGATTCCAACCATTAAGCTCTATTTAGCCACTTTACAAGGGATTTTTCTCCTTCCTTTTAGTATGCCTGCGTAGTGTAATTGGAAGCAAGTCCGCCCAACATCGGGAGGTCGGAAGTTCGAATTCCGACGAAGGTATTGCTGATTTTTCTTGTTTCTTTCTCCCATAAATATCTAAAGGTTTTAAAACGTAATTTCTTACTGTTAACTAATTTCGTATTAAAATTGAAATCAGATGAACGTCAACCTTGTAAGATTTGTTTTTGTTGGTTTTGTCACCTTAGTACAGCAACAAATGCGACATAGGAGAGATACGCCTTGTTATTTCCAATCATTCTGATATCAGATATGCACTAGCAGTTGCAGTTAGTTTTTCAATTAGTTTATATAACACAATGAAGGAAGTTTTAGTACTACTAGGTTCATGGAATCATTTTTTAAGAATTTCGGCTTGTACTGAAATGTTAACAGCTGAATTCAAAAGTGTATAAAATGTTTTAAGGAGCAACTAAATTAGGAGACTTTTTTATACTTTGTTTGTTTGTTTTCATCAGGCTTATCTCGTGTGGGCTGTAAAAAATAAGTCGTGCCACCCACAAAGTCAGGAGGCACACCAGGAGGATGAATAACAGTAAAAGACTAAAATGACGTCAAGACGGTGAATAATAATAAATTTTTATACAATGTATTTATTTATGAAGTAAAACTTTATTGCATTGACTGGAAGGTTTAAAAGATACAACGAAGTGATAAAAAATGAAAACTACTCAAAACCATTTTAGCTTCTTTGTATTGCGTGTAATACAATATTTATCAAAGTTCTGCCTACCGACTGTGATGACCAAGCAAAACATTTCATACTAGCATAGGAAAGATAAAGATAACAAATCTGAAAAAAAAAAAAAAAAAAAAAAAAAAAAAAAAAAAAAAAAGCTAAATTTTTAGCCGCTCTTGTTTCACTCTATTTAGAGCAATTTATAACATTACCATCTTATTATGATAAAACAGGTAAGTTGAGGCGTGTTCGACAAATATGTCAGAACTCAACTCACTATATATAGGCATCTATGAATTATAGAATTGCAGCTATGAATCATCATAAGGAGATTCTGATTATAAATGTAGTATTTAACATGCATAAAAATTAATAAACATGTTAAGCGGCTCATTTACAATTTACAGTTTACTGCGTAATTTGAACCTGAATTTAGTGTTTAATATAACGAAACATCACATTAGTTATTTAATATTCTATTCTTGTAAGATTTACTTTAAAAAACACTTTTTGCTTATGTTAAAATCTGTCCTATAATCCTTCTGTTTCATCTACCCCATCAGAATCTGAAAAGACTTTTCAATCTAAGTACGAATATCCGCGTTACAAACGAAAAAAACCACGAAAACGCCCATGCACTCATGCACGTTCGTGTGGAATTGAATCCCGGTAAAACTACCAGTCAATTACTTACTAATTACTAATTACCTGTCAATAATTAAAACTACCAGTCAATTATTACGTCCTCTTCTTGGAATCTAAACTATATCAATTGAAAACTATTGCGCATTTTTTCATCTTCAATCCTGCAATATAGTTAGCTCTTGCCCATTCACTGTTCAGATTTTAAACAAAGGATTCAACTCTCTAAATACGCTTTGCTTATACGCAATAAGTTTTGCCTACCTTCCTCTAACGTGTGTTTTTTACTTTCCGTTTCATCCATTGTCTCGAAATATGATAAGGTGCATGTAGAATCGTGGGGTGCTTGTCGCACCCACAGTGATGTGTAAACCAAGAATATATAGCCTAAGAAATTATTCATCAAGAAATAAAATTATGTAATGAATTTGCAACTACGTTTGTTTCAAAGTTCCATCCTACTACTACGCATTGCATCTGTATGCCAGCAACATCGGTAACCATTTCGGTCATGACTGAAAAATAATTGGTGTCTTTTCTCCCCCGCATCCTAAAATATTACACACATAACATATCCGTTTGGAGTCTCAATGGTTTTGTCAGACGAAACGTGTTTGCATGATCTTAGTTGATCAACTTGGTTGAAGGCTTCAAGGACTTTTCTCTTGACAACGTCTGTTTGAAGCTTTGAAAAGAGAAGATTAACAATAATATTTTTTGTGCACGTTTTTTAATTTTATTGTAGTTTGGATAGGGTTTTTTGAATATTTTTTAATTTGCTTTATCACTCATATTACATAGTGTTTCAGGAATTTTGATAGGATACTACAAATGTTTTTTTGCGACTCTTACTAGGTTTCACACTTGCTTTCTTCTTTATATATATATATATAAATTTTATTAATAGGGCAGAACATGTGCATATACTGTTAAAGTTTTGGATTAGTATTCTGAGCTGGTGCAAAATTCTAAAAATGCTAACTGTTTAATAGCTTTAAGTAGAAACATATTACTTTAAAATAAAGAGCTACAATAAACTAAATGTATCTGTATTCGCATATTAACTTACTTTGGTTAGCTAAAGACATTTATTACTAATAACTATTAAATCCTAGCTTTTGCCTACGGCTGAAGAAATCTTTTAGATATTAGTAAGATCATATAATAGGAGTTAAGATTCATATTTTAGTTCAAAAAACAAATTAGAGTAAACAAGTCGGCGGAAGTTAAATTACTCTAATTTGAAAAATTTACAATTCCATTTCAGGAAAGTGAGAAGCAATAAATTAAAGATAAAGCTAAATTTATAAATGTCATAAAAGCACAAACAACAACTGAGATAACATTATCGATAAACAGCCGCCAGTCTATCGAAATTCCATTATACTCCAGGCACTGACTTTTGTTGCAGTTTCGTTACCTTCAGTGAAATTTATCAGTTAATTTTTTTTCTATATTAAATTAAGGACATGTATATTTATGCTGCGTAGTTCTTTTAAATAGTTGCTATGAGATTTAAGAATAGTTTAAACATTTATTCGGTTGATTATTCATCAGATGTTTTTCTATATGATCACTTTTAATCCTAAATTAAAATTTATTATTAAGAGTCAAACAGATTAAAATAAATATATTAATTAAAAAAGAAATTCTGATAGTATTAATCAACACATATTACTCGGTCCCCTCTTTCCTCTTAAATAAGAAAACATAGTATCATTTAGAAAACATCGCCAATTTCAAGCTTTATTTACGTGAAAAGTGGCCTATGTGGTATCTTTTTTCTAGAAAGACAGAAGTTGTAAAATACGAAACTGCAATTCGAAGACAGATCAGTTTTACTACTTTTATGAATTATTCCCAGGGCCTAAAAAGTACTTTGCCCATACTGAACTCTAAAGACTTGAGTACGGTTTATCTCAGTCTGTGTACGTTTACGCGTGTGTTAATAAAAACACTGCAATAGAAATGTATAATTATCATTTCTGTATGCAGTTTAACAAGACTGAAACAGTGATAAAAATTATATGAGCAAAATACTAAAAATACTGCAAATATATATGCTCATAAAAAAGTAATTTTAACTTTAGAAACTTTTCCTAAACTATTGAAATAACCACCTTGAAAAAAAGAATTATTATCAAAAAATGTCGACCTTAAAATTTTAAATGGTCTAATTAAGTTAATTAGCGAAGTTTTAGGGAAAAGGTCTTCAAGACATCTTCAAAATGTCTTTAATATATCTGTGCATTGATTAGTCGTGCAGAAACTGACATGTCACCAAAATTTTACAAAATAACCATGCTGTATAAACGTAGATATTGTATGAATTATTAGTGTGATTTCAGTAAACAAAACCATTTGCATAAGTGGAAGAAATAAGTGAACTATTAATTTTTTTAATGAAATGTCTACTTAAAGATTTAGATGATATTTTAGCAACGAGTTTTAATATTAATCGTTCCATTACTTTTATTTCATTTATTTATTTTAATAACTATAGTTTTAAAATCTGAGTTGTTAAAGTCTTTTTCTAAAGAGTATGCTCTTTTATTGAAAAATCTGTAGTCCAACTTTCTACGTATTAGCGATAAAGAAAATTCATTCTTTCTATTGTTTAGCGAATAAAGAAACGGAGCACATTCTCATAAGAACTTTTCATGGTCATCGAAATGCTCACCGTTACCTTAAAACTACAACTCACTACTCACACATCACTGGAATAATGTACCGAATAAATTACCAAAACGGACGTGTGACATTGAAGGTTTTCAAAAACAAATTACAGGGAGGAAATTTGCAATTAAAAACTATATCAGCGGCTCCGATTTCAAGTTCCTCCACACTTGAAAGATTATTCATGATATATATCACACGTCTACCTTTTCCTTTTCAACTAGAGTACGTTTATTATGGAATTTCTCAAAACTGATAAAGCATTTTTAGACTCTGTGTAACAGTGAAGTGAATAAAGATCTCTAAATATCTCAATTTCCTTCCACGCTGATTACTAATGAATTCGAATTTAAGTTGTATGCATGAGTTTTAATGATTTTTCTCCTATGTTTCAGTTTTTCTTATAAAATCCGTGCACGAAATGGTTTCATCCACAAAGCAAAAGTTTTGCAGCCAATTCATAAATCATTTCTGAGAAGCTGCGGTAAACATTGTTTAACTCAACTAAAAGGTTATGAATCTTGATAAAATAAAGCCGTGAAGTTATTTTCAGTGAATCTAGTGCCATGTACTATTTGGATTTTAAAGGCTCCCAAAATAACACAGCAATATCTCGTTTAGATTTTTAATATATGGGTTCAATTTTGCTGCTAGTAAAATCTTTACATTTAAAATTAAAACATGCCTATCTAAGCAACGCTCATTGTCCACAATTTAACGAAATAGAAACTAATAGCAATGTTATTTGTTATCTTCCGAAAGTAGTAAAAGCAAAATTACTGACAACGGTATTATCTTAATGCCAGTTAAATCATTTTAAATGGTTGGAGTTTCAAGAACACATTAGTGTTTTGCTCTAAAAATTGCTTTTCATTAGTGGCGTTACCTTGCCAAGATTACCAGAAGTGCCGAGTCTAGTTATGCGCAAATACAAGTCTCCTATAAACTCAATACTTCTCCAAGTGATAAATATAGGTTTTGGAGATGGTTCCAGCCTAGCTATGGTGTTCGAAGCAATATGATAGAGATGATTCACATGCCACATCTACACTACTGGATTGTGATTCGATTGAAAATGTCTGACCACATTCAATCAAAACAGAAAATACACTGTTTAGAAAGCGACGTACAGGCTCTAAAACTGCGGTATCAAGAATTATGACTTGTGTGCAGTTGCATAAAATCCTACTATTTGTATTTCTTTAACTGTACAACACATGCAGATCCGTGAAACAGATGCCATGTGCATTTTGCTTGGGATTCGGGATAATGGATCAGAGTATTGTTTACTGAGGAGTCCCTTTTAATCTTATATAGAGATTCTTGACGAGTTTATACATGACTAGCCCCAAGATAGCGTCATAAATTCAGCCTATGTCGAAACAGAACGTTATGAGGATAGAGAAAACCATGTTTGGAGAGGTATAATCTTAGAGTCCTGTCCATGTGTTAGAACCCTAGTATAATAACTGAGATTTTATAAGAATATCGTCTTATGAGGCCGAGGGTTTATTAGAATGCTGCCTATATGTAAGGTATTTTAAAGTCTCATTTCATCCTGAGTTCCATTTAATTAGCGATGATGCACGTCCTCGTATTTTTAGCTTGGTTCAGCAATACCTGAAATCAAATTATATAAAACGACTTGACTGGTCAGTCTCAGAGCCATAGCTAGGGTTTTTCAGCGCCCAGAAACAGCTGAAGATTTCGTGCCCCCTCTTGTTTGCCAATAATAGAAAACATTTTGTTCTAAAATTTCTTTACATCAGTTTAGAGCCCCCTGGATGCTGTGCACAGAGACCAGATGTTCCCCTTACTCCCCGTTTTACGCGACGTTATCCTCCACCACGGACACTGAGCAGATCAGTGATCAAACGATAATTTAGAAATTTAATCGCTTTTTTAATTTGAAAGCTTATACCTAAATTGCGCTTCAAGTACGAGTCTTCGGATCCAAGTTTGCCGTTTCCTCTGTGAAATTTTAGTCTCGCAGTATACGACGATGAGCGTTCGCAGCTGAATCGTATAGATAGCATTAAAATATAATTATTTGTATTTGGTAGTAATACGAATCTTCCGAGACATTTCTTTCTCATTCCGAGGGCATTTGAGCTTGTTTGTTTTGCTTGACTTTCATAGCATTTTTTTCTTTTGCTATTATTAGCAACAAGATATTGTTTTAGAACTTAAGGGAAAGATACAAGTGTTTAATGAATTCTGCTCGACCAACTGATGCTCTTTTACTAATTAATGATAATAGAGGAATGTTGTTAATAATGGTTTTTATAGCATTCAGAACACAGTGATGAAACCATTAACGTCGTTTGCATAAATTTTAATATTGTATCGGATATTTCACAGTCACTTGAAACTCATTTTGTTTTTATCACTGACAGGAAATTAGCTTATTATTTCCCCAAAATTGACTCAGTTATATCTGCCTACGTTAGAATCGAGCTATCGTATCATCAAATTATTGCATTACAGTCAAAAGGCTTTCTTCATAAGATTTGTAATACGAAGCTGAATGAAAGTTTAGAGTTGTAAAGAAAATTGAAGGCTGAGTTGAAGAGTTGTACACATTTTTGTAAACGTAACACCGTAGCTTCATTTTATTCATGAGCGCACGCGGGAGTGAAATGATATCTTATGCAGACCATTTTTCACAATCACTGTGGGAGGGAATTTGGCCGCCAGGCCGGCGACAGCCTCAGACGTGCATTGCATGTTTTAATCAACCACCATTTCGGATGCCCACAGGTAAGCTTCCTAAGGATGTAAATTGGTATTACAAATGCGCATTAATTAGGCAAATTGTGTTGCATGTTCACTGTTCTCCGGAAGATAACATGTAATTGGCAGTCAGTTTATTATATTAGAAAATTGTTTCGGTTGTTGTATTTATTGACCGAATCATCAGGCTTAAAAAAAGTGCGTTTTTTATGCTCTTTGAATGAGTTCGAATATCGAAAAAAAGCTGTACTTTCATTGGTAACTGACACTTTCATTTATATGATGAAAAATGCAGTACGATATGTTATGAATGGTTTTGAATGTTTAAATTTTAGTCTAAGACTACGCGAGTATAAACTACAAAACTGAAATTGCAATTCTAACACTGAACATAAAATCATTCGCATACGCAAATGCACTGCCATAGAATTTTTAATGCTCCGTCAACGAATCTCATGTGTTACATCAGTTTTGTATAAACTTATATTATGAAACTGATTGCCTGCTACACGTTTACTGTGCCTGAAATAATGCGCTTGATCAGAGTAATTTTTGTTAATGAGGACAATGGACCTTTACTATTGCCCTTCGAAATGCGATTAAGGTTCTTTTTTATAGAAGGCATTTAAGGTATTTTCTCTCTCCTTCCAGCATGCCTTCGTGGTGTAACGGCAGAACACTCGGCGAGTATTTGAGAGGTCCAGGTTCGAGTATCGGAGAGGGCATGCTCATTTTTCATACCTTCTGCTTTAAGAAAAAAAAAACTAATGACTCTACTAATTCAGAAGTCAAACAACAAAAATCAGCGTTATATTTACAAAATTTTTCACAGGACTAGTTTCGATGGTTTTACCGAACCACCATTTTCCTATCTTGTTCATTTGCGGTTTTGCAGCTGAGGATGGTGGTTCGGTAAAACCATCGAAACTAGTCCTGTGAAAAATTTTGTAAATATAACGCTGATTTTTGTTGTTTGACTTCTGAATTAGTACTTATTTGGCGTGTTATTGTGTCTTAATTAATGACTCTACAGCTAAATAAAGATTAAATTTTTAAGTCCGGGTGCACCTTTCTTAATTCTTATTACTTCACAAATTTTGTAAAACGTTATATTGCCTTTTTAATTGGAGATGCAGATTAGTATATTTATAAGGTATTTCTCTCGCCTTCTTAGCGTTCCTTCGCGGTGTGGTGGTCTGCACGCTGGACGCGTGTTCCAGAGGTCCGTAGTTCGATTCCCGGCGAAGGTGTTGCTCCTTTTTCATCTTTCCTGCTTCCAAAATATCTGAAGTATCGGCAAACATCTGTTTACAGAACTCCAGTTATCCAGACATCAGAAACTGGAACTACAACCATACGGGGCGCTTTTTCTCCTTTCTCAGCCAAGTAAAACTAAGCTTGCTGTTAGTTTATTTACCTGCTTTTAATTTTTTCATTGATTTGAAAAACATAAGAAGTCTTTGCAGCATGGTACGTACTTTAACAAGCTTTTTAATCAGTTTAGATTAATATGTGTTGCAGAGAGATTGGCTAACAGTGTTTGGTCTATAATGGAAAAGCAATAACGTAGTATGCAGCAGCCTACTTTACCTTGCTTACTCCTTGAGTCATTGCTTAGCTATAAGAAGTATGCCTCTTGCAAAGATAGGCTGAAAAATTGTGGTCACATAATATTAGTTCGCTCTCTACAAAGAGATTTTGTCACAAAAGAGCAGTGTAACTGTATCGAGTCGTATCCCTCCCTTTTGCTGTATGTGTCTGTGAATGCTTGTGAATGGATATATTATGTACCGCGTCTATTTTTATTCCAAATAATTCATACTTTAAAAGATATAACATTAATTTTTTAAATTATATGTTTATTTTTAAGTACTAACCTCAGTTATGCGGACTAAATGGGACATAACGCATTCAGATGCATGGAAAGCCAGGAAACCATGCTCCTACGTTATTAAATGCGAGTTTATTTGAAGCAGTTCGTTTATCTTATTTTATTCCAATAAAGATTATGCAATTACAAAAAATAAACTTATATAAAGCAAGATATCACAATTCACTCTAAATTACGCAAGGAGAAATGACTTCTTATGCTCAGCCATTCACAGACACATACATCAAAAGGGAGGGATACAACTCGATATAGTTACACTGCTCTTTTGTGACAAAATCTCTTTGTAGGAAGCGAACTAATATTATGTGACCACAATTTTTCAGCCTATCTTTGCAAGAGGTATACTTCTTATAGCTAAGTAATGACTCAAGGAGTAAGCAAGGTAAAGTAGGCTGCTGTATAACTACGTAATTGCTTTTCCATTACAGACCAAACACTGTTAGCCAATCTCTCTGCAACACGTATTAATCTAAACTGATTAAAAAGCTTGTTAAGGTACGTACCACGCTGTAAAGACTTCTTATGTTTTTTTAAATCAATGAAAAAATTAAAAGCAGGTAAATAAACTAACAGCAAGCTTAGTTTTACTTGGCTGAGAAAGGAGAAAAAGCGACCCGTATGGTTGTAGTTCCAGTTTCTGATGTCTGGATAACTGGAGTTCTGTAAACAGATGCTTGCCGTAATATTACTCTACTCTTCAGCTTCTTCAGTTAATCCAGGGTTATTCAGCAATCTTACAGAAATAAATTGTCAGTTCTATTTAGAAGAATTGCTGCAAAGTCACAATTGCTGTAAAGGAAAAAGTTTAGTTCAGTTGTATGCCCCTCTTCAAAGAAGAATTGTAATGCTTTATTATGAAAAAATAATAAATCCCCAACAGCTGTGCATGGAGTACTATAAAACGTTTAAAACTCCGTACGTAGGATACATGTACTTACCGTGTATTCCGGCATATAACATGAACTTTTAATACATAAAATAAGATCGAAATTTATGGTTGCACTTTATACGCTGGATATATTAGATTTGTAGATGTGATGTTTATTTAAAAGAAATGACATACCTCATGAACTTAAGAATTTTCAACATCGGATAACATGAAAAGTTCGTTATATTCATTTTCAGTTATATCTTCAGACATATTTTCGAATTCTGTTTCATCTTCACCATCACTGTTTCTCTGCTCCATAAATAAATAATCATCTTCCGTTCCATCTAGATTGTTAGCTATACTACATTTTCAAATGACTTTTACAAAATGTCAGGTTTAATTTCATTCCATGCTTTTATTATCCAGTCACATACTATTTCTAGACTGCCATGACGCATTTGTCTTCCTTTTGTTAATGATATGTCACCTTCTAACATCCACCTATTTTATTGTCGTTTTAAATCTTCTTTGAATGGTTATTGGTGCACACATCTAAGGTCGAACTAATGGCATTAATCCGCCTGGAATAACTACCATGTCTGCATTACACTCTTAGAATAATTTCTTTGTATTATCCTTTAGATGGGATCTGAATATGTCCCAAAACTATAAGACTTTCTGGATTCTTTAAGGCAACAGGACGCTTTTGCCAAACATTTCTTATTCACAGTTTCACACAGTTTTCGTCCATCCATCCTTTCTTATGAATATGAATGAGAGCACCATTTGAGAAATTACATTTTGGCATCATCTTTTTTTAAAAATAATCATGAGTTTTAATTTTTTATTGTTCACTAAGCAGAACAGCACTTCGATGAGGTGAAATTTCTCGTGACCTGTTGTTTTTATATGAACCATTTTCGTTCATTTTCACATCAATTGTTTTTGAAGAACATTTATCCTTTGGAGGCATAGTAATTATTGTGATTTCATTTTTCTCCCACTCATGTGTGGAGCTTTCATCAATATCGAGCGTCCTTGCTTCAGCACAATTTCCTTCGCAAATTGAATGACTTTGCATTTGAAACCAGCACTGTGTTTAATTCGTTTGGCAGAACCATATTTACTACTAGAAGGAACACTCGATCAGCTGTATTTCGACTAAAGTAATTGCGATTTACTAAAGCCATCAATGTTCTCTTCATAATGAGGGCTTCAAATGACTACAGAAAACGAAAACATCTGACTGCTAATATCGAGAATTCGTTCGGGTCAGAAGTGCATTCTTACCCCGAATTATGTGTTCCTTTCGTTGGAACCACAGAATAACATTGTCTTGCACACTTGCATTGAATACATCCCACCCTCTTTGCAGAATTGTTTACATCCTCAAGCATTTCCTCGCTCATATAGTGTTCCCTTTATCGCTTGTCAGTTCATTGTATCCTTATTCGAAAGCCTGGGAACAATCTACCAATGAATGACTCCAAAAGATAAGAGCATCGCACATGTAGCTTTCAGATTTCTTCGTTAAGAAAAGGGTGCGCGTTGTACTGTGGTTATACCTTATAAGGTATTTCTCCCGCTTTCCTAGCGTGCCTTCATGGTGTAGTGGTTCTGCACGCTGGGCCGATATTCCAGAGGTCCGTGGTTCGATTCCCGGCGAAAGCGGTGCTCATTTTTCATCTTGCCTGCTTCCAAAAATTCTAAGGTCTCTACAACCTAAAAATTTAAAAATGTAGTTTAAAATTATAGGTGCGTGTTATACACAGGACTATCCGGTAATTAGGGAAAGTACTAAAAGAATAATTAATGTACATCTATTACACAAAACTAACAATAATACTAGTATCTCAGATATCAAACGGTTAAAAAATTATACATCCGTAAGTATATGACGAAATGAAAAACACGCAAGTTATTCCTTTTACCTCATGAGTGAAAGTATTCAGAGTATATGGCATCTAGAGAACGGAGGAACACCCGAATGCCAAAATTATACATTATTTGATTAATATATTATTTTCTAATCATAATGAATGCGTTTTAAGAAAGCGAAATGCATTTAACTAAAGTGTTTTCAAGTAGAAAACAGATTAAGGTATATATGCTACATGACTGAACTTGTAGAACAACCAGGAAATCAGAGCAGCTTTGCTGAAGTTATAAGAATATAATTAAAAATTTTATAAATTAATTTTTCTAATTGCGTGGCTTTACATGCATGAACAATCTTAAAGTAAAACAGCAAACGTACATCATTATAAATGCTGTATCCTATCATTTTCTCTAAATGACGCGATATCATTTTTAAACAGTATTTTGATGTCCTAGTAGCTTCATGTAATATTAGCGCACACAATTCCGAATAGCCTTGAAAAAATTTTAACTGACCACATATATTTTAATCAGTCTTCTTTCTATCATTTAGCAGTACGTAAATGGATAATAATAGCTAAATTATTATAACACTGATTTAAGGTTAAGTATACTTAATAAGTTTTCCCATTGACGATTTGTATGAAAGCGGCAAAATTCTTTTATATTTACCTGGTCAACCCTGGAGTTACCCTGGTCATGTTTTATTTCGTTTGTAAAAAAAAATAACTCCCCCTCCATTTCTTTTAAATCAGCATTATGGAATAAATTTTATTTAATTACCTTTCATGGAGAACTCCAATTAAATTGAACTCTCTTCAGATGTTGGTAGTACTGTTCATTTTATCATGTATAATCTTAGTTGTTTCAATGAAATTTGATGAAACTGAGAAAATTCCTGAAAACTTGTGTAAAGTGTATCCGATCAGGTTGCAGTGATAAACCTCTAACGTGCTCGGTATCATGCCGCAGAGGTCGCATCTTCCTGAAGCAGAATGTAGTCGAAACTTCCCACCCCCTAGGTTTTGTAAGAGTTGTATCACACATAAAACATTTAAGAAGAAGAAAGCGCAATTCTTCTGCTATATCACATGAAAAAGAATAGAGGTATCACTCTTGTAAAGGAATTTGTCATGTAAAAGACAGCATCCGTTACAAACAGAGAGACTACCAACAAGTAATTCCCTTTCAAGTTTTCCCATCTCGAGTGAAAACGTGCAATCTACACCTTTTCACGGAAAGGAGGGAGAAATCGTGCATTTTCTTTCAGTAATGAAGTGAGCAAAAACGTTAGTTGAAACAGTTGTTCGTCCGAACCAGATAAATATGTGATGCGGCCGGCAGTGGATGATGAAATTTTGGTTTCATAGTTGGATTCTTGGAATAACGCCGGAAAATAACTGAAAAAGGCCTATTAGGATCTGCTGAACATCCCATAGACACTGTATCTGGTCAGATCACGTCTCGCTCCAAGAAGGGAAATTATGAAGGAAAAACCATCATCAGATGCCTATCTTGCTAATGTTTCGTCTATCACTTGCCAGTCATTAATCATTTCATCAAATAGAAATATTCCGGAGCAGACTGTCGGTTTTGTTACCTCAATGACAAAGCATTCGCCCTAGCGGGGAAGGGTTCCTGCTTTCGAGATCCAGTGCTCTTCTACCTTTACCAACATAAATCCTCACATTTACTCATTACTCTTTTGCAACTGTCGAATTCTTTACAACGTGTTTTATACTTTTGATTAATATTTTCGTTCTCGATTACAATTAAAACGTTCCTTGAATCGTCTCTTCTTCTCCCTGTCCCTAGAAAGCAATTTCATGAAAACGTAAGCTAATATCACACTGTAAAAAAAAATCTGTAAAGTTACTAAGAAAAGTCGTGGAAACTGGGATGCCATGGATTATTTGAGTAATCAAAACAGGAATTTTCTTAGTAACTTTACAGAGATTATACCTGTAATGGTTACAGATGTTTGACATGTAATGTTACAGGAAGTTATTCTGTAGGCATAACAAAGTTTTTGTATGTTGATTACCGAAGCATATGCCTGTAACATTACAGATCTTTGATCTGTAATGTTACAGGAAATTATCGTGTAAGTATAACATGTTTTTCATATGTGATTTACCAATGTAAACATCTGTAAAGATTACAGGAAATAATAGTGTAAGTAGATCGTAATTTTTGAATGTGAATTACTAAAGGGAATATTTGTAGATTACTAGTGTTCTGCTTGTAAGGTTATTGCAAGTGATTATGTAAGAACATGTATTTTCATGTGAAATTTTAAAGGATATATATGTAAAAGTTGCAGATAATTTACTTAAAAGTTCTTCCAAATAATTATGCATATAGAACATATTTGTCTAATACAAAATACAAAAATGATGTATTCCTAAATATTAAATATTTTGATTGTAATATTACTATAAATAATTACACATGTAGAACATATGTTTTATGTGAAATGTCTACAGCTACTGCTTGTAACAAAATATGCTACATTTATTTATTTGTGGGGAAAGGGAAGTTATGTAACTTTAAGGAAAAATACCTTAGATTTTCTAAAAGATATACAACATTTTCTTTCAAAATATTTCCAATGTTAAAAAGAAGCTCAAATTTTATGTTTTTCTTACATCTGCATTACTTTCCTTTATTGAATTTTAAGACATCTCAAAGTTACATATGCATCACGAAATAGCTGGAAAAAAACTTGTGTATTAGACTTAATGGTTTTTTGGCAATAAATTAGTAATGTTCTAGAATTCCCCCGCTGAACACTGGTAGTTCGGTCCGAGGTTCAAATCCCACGAATGGGCTGGTTGTATGGGTATTTTCATGGTTTTCTCCCTGTGTAACATGTATATAAGTCAGTTTCCCTTCGAAAGTCCTCCACAAAGGCATTTCTCCACTTAGGCAGATAGTCCTAGTGTGCTTTGCCATACTTAAGTAAACTAAACCAAATCATTCTCCTTATACCCAACAGTGTAATCTAAAGAGACTGCAATTGGATATGATTACAGTAAAAAAATATTTTAATGAAATTGTTTCAATAAACAATTCTAAATATTTGTTCAAATTCTAAAAAAAATTACTTATGTAACTCAACAATGAACTTAAATTCAGTTATCACAAGTTATCCAAAATTATTTTCATACTTAATTGCATTATTCATTTTAATTACAACATATAATTCTTTTAGGCATAAATGCTTTTTAATCTCTTCTGCTACTGACCATTAATTGAAATAATAGATTAATTAATCGGACAGTTGTACAGGTATTTTCCCAGATTTAAAACTTTATTAATAAATTACATTCTTCTCATTGAATACAAAATTGAAGAATTAGTTAGTCCTAAATTTAATTTTTCAAGTATTCCTTCTACTAAAACATTTATTGCCTACAGGCAGCTAGACAGTAAGCTGAACACTAGCATTTGGCTCTAGATTTAAATCCTAGAGAATGGGCTGCCTGTGTAAATGTTTGTGTAACATGAAGTTTTCCTTAAAATATTCCTTTCCTTGGACAGATGGCCCTCTCTTGCTTTGTCATATTTCAAATAATCAATTCAAGCATTTAATGTAGGTATGACTTCACAACTTCGTCCCAAATTCTAACTAAAAAATTGAACAGAATCCCCTGATACTGTGTCTATAATACATGATGAATATAGAATGATCTTAAAAATTTAAGGAAGAAAATATAATGTATTTGGAAATGCCTTGATCCTATAATTATATTTTTCTCTGCTATGCCTAGAAAATTAAGAAAAGAATGTAAAAACTGAAGATAAAGAATTCAGCATTAATAATTGATATGATAGTAGTAATAAACTAAAAATTTTTTAATGAAAAATTGATAATGCATAATGGCTCCTTAAAATTTTAATTTTCTATCCTACTATTAATGGAACTAATTTATCACTATAATCAAAATGACTCAGATTTTCTTTCTTTAACTGATGTCAAAAATACGATGATTATTTCAAAATTCCTGTGGATGATTTAATTGTTCTCAAAATTTTCTATTCATTTATTAAATGGTTCAGATTAATTTTTTTGTTATCATTATTTCAAACGACTTTTTAAATCTTCGGGAAAAATGTTTAAATCTTCATTCAACAAAATTATATTTTTAGATAGATTTTTATGGAATCAAAAATTCTGTAAGATAATATTCATTCACACAAGATATTAACTTAGTATTTGCTCATTACTTTACAAGTATTCGATGAAGCCTTTTAGTGTAACATACAGGTTACATAAGGAACCATTTCATTTTAACGTAATATTCCATAATCATATATTTTATTTCAAAAAATATCATATTTTGAAAATATTGGATATTGCAATGGATTTCGACTCTTTATTCCAATACACAGAATATAGAAACAAAAATAGGTTTATTTTTATTTGAAAACTATCCAAAAGGAAAATAAAATAAAAAATAGGTAAAATTTATATTATTGTTATTTTTAATTAACTAGTTGTGAAGGTGCAGTCCTCTTCTTCTTAGGATTCAAAGCATGGCTCCTAAATAAAGAAAAAATCACATTCGTTAGACGTACATAACATATTCTAAATTTGTTATGTGACATTTTAATTTAGAATCTCTTCATAATAATTGCATGCACTTGCACATATTCCAAATGATTTAAATCTTTTTTTAAATTAAATAATTAAATTGCAAACAAGATTCCTTTTGGTCCTTTCATGAAATCATAAATTGCATGTATCATCCATTTTTGAAGCAAAAACAGTACAAATTTAAATAATTCAGAAATATTGCAGAAAATAATTTGAGGTTTATTAGATATTTACTATATTTATTTGTAATATAAAATAAATCTGTAAAGTAGTTTTAATAATGATCAGATTTTTTTTAAGATTAATTTCTCTAGAAATTGAAATGTATTAAGGTAGCACTTCTCAATCTGTGGATCATACAGCTTGCCCTCATGGTCCTCCGAAGTTTCCAAAGGAGACAAAAAAATTTAGTTGAAAAATCTCAGAGTTTAAAAAGTTACATATGACAATCATCTATCACCTTTTCTCGTAAGATAGACATTTTATGAAATTTATTATTGGTTACCCTACTTACAGACTTCCCACTCAGTCTTAGCAGTAAAAGATGGATTTAAAGCACTATAACTGTGGTACTTACCACCATATATCCAAATATACAATCATATATCCACTAAGACTGTGGTCTTACCATCATATATCCAAATATAGAAGAGCCATGCAAGAATTACAAATCATCCTTCTCATTAATAATCTTGAAATATTAGAAATATAACTTTTCTTCAATGGACTTAATTATGAAATATAACGGATTTTAATTATATATTAAAATATAAGTGTACTAGTAGTAATATATGCTAAAAATTGCTTTCGAAGGGAACAGCAGCAAGGTGATTCACAAATTATGATAATTCACATAATCTCTATTCGAAAAAAGTTTGAGAAACGCTGAAACAGGAGAATAATTAAATTATGGTTAATACTGGTAATTTCAGCCATATGCTTTAAACTTGATGATCAACATTAAAAAATTCTCAGAAAGTGTTAGATCAAAAACTACTTTTCCACATAATATGAACTTATACGTAACAGCATTTAATACTTAGCTCACTGGTAAAATATACAAAATTTTGAAATGCAAGTATATATATATAAGGCCAATAATATAGTTATCAACAATTAATGCATGAACTTCAATACTTACACAATTAACAAACACATGAACAATGATGTTACATGCATTCATCCTCTGAATTAACTAGTCAGTTTGGGTATTTTCTATCTTAGATGTCGCAAAAATTGATCATGGATTTAATATTTTAAATGTTCCTCTCATAGACATTTTAATACTTGTATTTTTTACATAGAGTGTCATCTTTAGTTTTACAGATATTCATTTGTTCACTTATTACGATTAAGTTTTACAGACAGAACAGATGATACCTGATTACATTAAGTGGTATTTAAGACAAACTTACTTACTGGTACTTAACACAGTTGCTAGAAAAATATTACACAGTGAAAGACAGGGTACAAAGTCAGAATCTGAAAACTTATTGACTTACACTAAGCTATTTAATGCTTGAAATATTTATGATTAGATAATATCTTTTACATCATCAATATCTAACAGTGATATGATATACTTTAAGTATACAGTAAAACCACTCTATAACTTTTCCATAATTTTGTACAATTTTGGTATTTAATGGAGGTGGTTACTTCACAAAGCATGATTCTCAGTGATAATTAATATCAATGTCTGTATCACCAGAATACTTGACATAATCACTAAAAGAGGTATAGTTGCTAAGGAAGGTTTTTCTATACTTCAAACAATGGTTTACATATTTTAAAAAGTATATTTTTCTGACACTGTTATTTAAAAAGTGTATAACTCCTTCTACTCTTAAGAATAAAAATTTGAAATTTTTATGCTTAAGAGTCATTCATTTAGTTGTAACTGACAGGAAGATATCTTAAATGCCTAAAATGTTTTAATTTATGAAAAACAGCAGTTAGAGTATATTGAAGGGTGCTCCCTGTATTATCAAGGGAGCGCAAGTTTGTGCAATTCTCTGATGTTTTCTTAAGTGAAAATAGGTCGATGTGTACATGGATAAAGTCAAGGGAGTGCGCGATGCCAAGTTTGTACAATTCACAGATTTTTTTTTAAGTGAAAATAGGTCGATGTGTACATGGATACCGAGTATGTGCAATCTGTCTTCGTGTAGCGGCGGTTTTTGGCACACAAATCGTCGCTACACAAGCCAAAATAACATGGTCAAAGAATCGCACAAACTCGGTATCCATGTACTGCCAAAAATCGCCAAATTTTGCCAAGGGGCACCCATAAATATGCTTTTACCAAAACAAGCTTTAAGGCATACTGTCACTTACATTTTAAATTCCAGTGATTTTTCAACACTAGTTCAAATACTCTAAGCATATGTTTGCATAAGTTACATAACTTTTGCATCAGCAAAATTTATAACTTAGCAAATATGAACTATGAAAAAAAATATTTGAACTTACCTTGACCCTTGGATTTACTAAATCTATGACACTTTTAACGCCAAAGAAATTCGATGACCGAAAATACGCGATGATTTATTTAATCTGGTTTTAAAATGGGTCATTTTAAGTTTGGCTATATCAACAACATATTACTCAGTATTGTTGGATAGTGAATTTGTAATTCTTTTTCATTCTTGAAATATATACACATGACAGAATTGGAATAAAAATTTTAGGTTTTTCAGATGAACTCATAGATTGAACTAATTTGTTGAATTTTATCAAGTAGTTCTTAAAAATACAACCAACGATTAATTAAAACCAACTGCAATTCAAATGGATACTCTTTGTCAAAAAGGAGCAGTAGAACTTATTTTAAACATTCAGCAATAAATAGTTTTCTGAATATATTTTTTTAGCGTAACGGCAGTTTCAAACATAATAAAGAGAACAACATTCATTCTAATGAGGATAATTTTGAAAATAATTCACATTAAAATATATCTGAAAGAGATTTTTAAATGAAAAGATGACACAAAATAATTATTTTCAAAAAATACATGTTATCTCAGATATAGAAGAAATTTGGCATTGAGCTGAGTATTGAAATTAATATATGCAACTGACGTATCATTACTAATATTTCCATGATTTGATATTGAATGCTATAACTATTAAATATTAGCAAATGCATTTTATAATGAACTTTGCACCAAAATTTATAGTAAATTTATATGTAAATTTACATTGTAAGTACTAGAATGAATGTTGTACCATTTTATTAATATTTTACTTTTCAACAAGCATAAAGCAAAAGCATATGTCAAAGTCACGGCATTTCGATTGCCTTTTGTAAATGTTGGTTATAATGTAACTTAATAGATGCTTTATAAGTTGGTAAAGACTGTCCTGGATTAAAACTATCTTTAACACAAAAAATAATATACATTGAATACTTTTACAAATATGTAATCGCTATCCGACTATATAATCTTTTAAGGCGAACTTATCGCATGTATTAATGAAATGATATTCCATTTTTAATGTATGTTAAGTTATTTTGTCGAATTTTTTAAATATATTACATTTATTTTTTCTTTTTCGTTGAGATTAATAATAACATACATAGTGTAATAATGCTCTGAAAAATATTCTAAAGCAGTTCACGCTGGGATTAATGATAACATGTATGGAATAATAATGTTACATCTGTCAACAAAATGAAAAATATGAATATTCTAACGCGATATGTTTTAAAAGATACATAAATATTTAACATGAGAAATTATTAGACTATAGATAGAACATTAATATTAAGCTTATTTGTTTTTAAACTAACATATTAACAAATTTGTTTCTGTTTATAAATATGAGCAGTTTAACTGCAGACACCTGCAGATGTAACGAATAAAAGTTGTTATTTTACTAAATGGAACACAAGTTCTGTGATTTGAACTCTAACAATAATTCAACACAGGTTTATTTAGGAGCATTAGAATTATAAGCTAAACAATAAAAGAATTTAATTATAGATAGTGTAAAGAACATAACAAATACATTACATAAAATTAGTAAAATACACGTCAAACACTATTTCGAACTTACCTCGACCATAGCAAGAATAATGGCTAACATGGCGACTATCGTTGAACTCTCCCGCTAAGACGCTGTTTTTCCACCTTCTTCCTGATTGGTTCTTCTCTCTCAGCCGTTTTAAGCCACGTGATCACACGCTACGGACAAAATCCAAGCAAAACTTCTTGAAAAACTCCTGTAGAGTTTACAGTTTCGTTTGGTTCTGTGTTCGTTACAGGTATTTCCTTCGTAATTGTTCGCATTTCTGTAACTATACAAGACTTTTGTCTGTAAACTTCGGGGTTTTTTTTTTTACAGTGCAAGTTACTCAAGATTAATTATAAATATTGCGATAAGTCAACATTTCTATTGTTCCTTGGACATCCATTCTTTCATTTAGAAGAAGCATTAAAAAGATGTTCTTGTTTCAGGCAACCCTTTTTTTACCTCCACGTCTTAATCGTGAGATATTTTTAATTGCAATATTCGCAAGTTTAGAAGAAGTTTAGTTTCAGTCTTCATTTTGAAAAGTTTTCGACAGATTGACTGAAATTTTCTTTGTTTATTAGAATGTCTTTCGAATTTAGATTTTAATTTGACAACCAACACTCTAAAACAGCGATAGATAACTTTTATTACTCCTCCAAAGTATGAAATACTTTCATTCCTTATATTACGCGCGAATTCATTACACAATGACCCACAACCACAAATGTGAATCTAATTCGAGCTGGAAGATAAACACGTAGTGTAAATTTCAAAATTAGGCAAAAAAGCAACCTTAGTTTGGGGTAGACTTAAAATAAAACTCTATAATTCTCTCTCATTTTTTTCAGGTCTGAATTATTTAAATCAAGCAAAACACATGAGTTAAGTTCTAGCCTAGTTTTGATAGAAAGGCTGCCCTGAGATACGTCTCTTAAGGACGAAAAAACAGTTATGATCAAGCTAATGTCAGAATTAGGCTCTTAGTAAATTTATCTGTCGGGGTTTACGTAACACCCAAATAAAAAGTTAATCTTAGTGGAAATCATTAAAAAAATATTTTTAAAAAATCTTAGCTTTCAGATTTTATATTACGTCCAAAGGAACGTTTTTTTTTTTTTTTTTTTTTTTTTTTCATTTATACATACATACATACATAGACGTTTCGAGAGCATTTGCGCTAACGCTCCTTTGGGCTATTTAGAAACAGCATATCTTTAGAATTTCCGACAAACAGTCTCGCTCGCTGGAGATAAAAGTGTTTTATTCCGTACAGTGTGTTACAACTGCTGGCTTTGAAATCGTTGAGTTTCTTAATCGAAAATTCGTTAAAGTCTAAAAAATAGGAAATAGGTAATAAAACAAATTCGAAACTCAAAGTTCGGGCTTCCAGGTGCCCGTATTCGGGTGGAGGACTACGTTATTCAAAATTTGATGATTCTAGTTATCGTTGTTTTTTCACAATGCATGAAACATACATACATTCATGCAGATTCTACATTATTTAATTCCTTTAAATATAGTACAGGGCGATAATATTTGGTGGTAGTACTTTGAAAAGTGGTACAGCTGTTTACAGTGATTCGACGCAAAATGTCGTTTTGAGACTAATGCAACTAATTATTAATGAATTACCGAAAATTAATATTAATTAAATGTTAAATTAACAGATTTCCTGTGTAACTGTTTATTGCGCATAAATTTGATTACTCATTATTTGATTTTCCTGTGTTTACTATTTTATTACTTTGTAATGAATGGGACAATTGTTTAATCTTTAATTCAATACTTTTTGGGGGGGAATAATTCTTAAAAGTTTTACTGAGCAAACATTAAAACCATTTTAATTCGAGATATGTTACATTGTTTAAGCTGAGATTTAATGTAAAATAATTTAAACAGCTTACAGTACGAACCATTATTCTGAACTTTTAAAAATATTCATTTTTGACTACTATTTGGCCATACTGGTACCATTTACTGGATGCCATCTGTTTCTTTTTTATCCGAAGTAGCTTATACGTGTAATAATAATGACGATAATGAAAATATTATACAAATTTTACTCCGAAAAAAAAAACTAATAACAGCTCGTAACTTCTGAAACTGCGTTTTAACCTGTAAATTACTTTTAACTTCAAATATGTTTTTTGTTTAGTAAGTAATACTAGATTACATTACTTTACGTACATTTTCTTTACATTAATTTACTTACTTTCCAAGCAAGAATTATCCATATCGAACTACCACATCCCACCTAATTAAATTAATTTTCAAGAGAATAATTTTTTAAATTTATTATCCAAGTTTTTTTTAGGTTTTTAGTCTTTAATTATATATTAACATAGCACATACAAGTTTAATGTAATGTATAATTTAGACCAGTTTTGTTTTAATTCATACGACGAGGCATCTGCTTTCTTCTTTTTAACACTACCGAATGGTATCGAGAAAGTTACTACGTATTTCATATTTCACAGAAAGGTGTTAGATTGAGACACACCTGTTGCTGAATGTCTAAGACGAAGAAGGAAAGAAAAAATGGTAATTCAGAACCAGGTTTTTCGACTACCGGCGCAAATTTGGTTATAATGAGGCCGTCGTCGATTTCAAGCTTTGCAAATCTAATGCGGTACAATTTCCTTTTTAAAGTCCCATCACCTAGATGGCCTACATATTTAGGCAAACAATTTTCCATAGTTTTTCCTTAATTAACTATTTAAGCCGTATCTAGGAATTACAGGTTATATTTTTGTAATGAAACTTGAACTATGCATCTTTATAGCTGTTTTAAGATAAAATTTCAAGCTTAGTCATTAAACTTTGGGAAGAGGAAATTAAATAGTCCTTGCATTTTGAAAGCTTTGATAATATTTTCGTTTCTTTCCCAAAATATTTTGAATTTTAGTAATAATATACTTCATGAGAACATCGGTATTGCGTCTGAACTTTTATTTACGTCAACAAGATTTTAGCACCCATTTATAACCATCTATTTACATCATAATAGCACCAATTTATAACCATTTATCTACATCTACCAATTAATAACCACCGTTTTAATCTATTCATTGTTGTAGTTGTGGCTACTCTTGCTTGGTTGATATCAGACCAATCCCACGAAATTCATTGTGACAAGGAAGCAATATTGCGCCTATCATTGGTAAGAGTCTTGGGCACAGATTATCAGTACGATTGTGCCCAGTTCTGTCCTCAGTTTTGAAACAGAGCACCCTGGGGGACGGGTCTACCCTACCATCAACCTATCGAGAATACATTCGGAGCGCCGCATATTTGAGTGCCTCAATGCCGCGTAGACACTATACGTTTAAAGACATCCATGCCTTATCCGGGATTCAAACCTGGGCCCTTCGGTACGACAATCAGAGTCACTAACCACTACTCTTGTTGGGCGGCTAATCTATTCATTTCTACTTTATGCATGATTGTCGGTAATTTTCTTCATTAAATTTCCTTTGATTTAGATTTGTTATTTGTGTCATTCTTTCAATTTTTGCATATATCATATCCATATATAATTAAATAGCATCAAACTAATGTATGCAATCAATGTATTTTGCTCTTGTTGAACACGTGTGTTTTCTCTGAATTTTTACAAAAAACATTTTTATTACTCTTATGGCAAATAAAGTACTGACTTTACTGCATCAGTCTCGTGAAAATTACAAATACGAACACTCCAGGTTGTATTTCCTTGTACAGAAATGCCTTATGAATAAATCAGATGAGTTTCAAATTAGTTTTGCAACAGCCTTCTTGCCCTAATTAGAGATCTCGAGCCTTATCTCACCACCTCTCCACTGCTGGCATCTCCACACATTTTCCTGTCTTATAATCAGTTCCCGCAGGCTAAATTTCATCATAATTTCTGATGCTTCTGGATGTTGCTGTTGCATTTTCACCATCCTGATGTGCAGTCTCTTAAAAAAAAATGGTAAACCCTGTTCCCTCTTCTTATCAAAGCTCGGCATCTGGCTTTCTCCAGTCATTGGTTTGAGACTAGATATTTCTGAAAAGCCGCCGCCATAAAATGTTCTGCGTAGTTTAGAATCAGCAAAACAGGGTTATTATCACTATGGCCAAAAAAAAAAAAAAAAAAAAGAAAGAAAGAAAGAGAAGGGTCCAACCAAACACTAAAAAATTACTCCCTTCAGTGTTAGCCCAGTTTCCTGCGAGGAAATATGACGACATTAATCCAAGTTTGCTGCAAAAAAATGGCTTCAAGAGATATTTTCCTTCCTTCTTAGGATATTTTCAGTTACTTTTTACTGAATCACAAAGTAGTTACGACATCGAGTTAACCATGAGCCATATAGACTATTTTTTAAGTACTTAAATTGTTTTTGCGACTGATTTTGTATTGGCGCCGGCAATAAGCAATTGTTCTCTCCTAGATTTTACATGATGGACACGTAAATGAATTTGTGAACTGAAATAAGATGTGCATATGAGTTAAAACTAATACTTCACATAATGTTAAGTAATATGCAAGTAAAATGGGATGTAAAGATTTTGACCAATTCACCCTGTCCCTTTTCAAATCACCTCGAAGTTGTGCTATTTCATTCTCCGCCATCCTCTTTTTCCCTTACATCAAAGAGTCTCTCTCGTTTCATCCTCTGTTCAAAACGACACTTTCTTAAACAGCGAGCATTAGATTTCAATAATAATTTTGCCATCAATAATAATTTTGCCTTAGTTTATTTTGCTTTTTGCATCCCAAATCTTTTAAATGATTTTGAATATATTCTTTTTATTATAGATTTTACACATCTTTTAATCGTTAAGACCTTTGTGCAATGGAAGCTCCACAGTAATCATTTTTTTCTTTTAATTTTGACCTTTTAGTGAAAGAATAGCTAATAATTACCTTAGAATGCAAAGAAATGGAGTATGACGAGCTTATTTCAGTTCAATAAAAATTTATAAGGGTACTCTTTAAAAAGCACGAAATGTGGGATTAGATACCACTGCGGAGATACAGTAGATTTTTTACGTTTTTGAAGTCTTTTAGGTATCGTCTCTGGCTTAATAAATGGAGTTTAGCCTGCATAGACTAGAAATAATATATACCTCTCCACATTCGAGAGATATAACTTTTTCAGGAAAATACAATGGAAAGTTTTTAATTATTTATGTCAACGCTTTTATATAAATTTAGTATTTTATACTTAGGTCAATAGCAGATCTGTAGAAAGAAAGCTGAGCTGCGTGTTTTGAAATGGATCATTCAGGAGATATTTCTCATAGTTCAAAATTAATAAACGCATTTTTGTTAGCCTAGATGGAAGTGAAGAAGAAGAATTCTTTCTGTTATATATGCCCTATACGAAACAAGACAGAAACCAAAATGTGCAACATCAGTGATTTTATCTGAAATTCCTCCCTCCCCCCCCCCAAGTGGTATCTTTCGCATACTGGAATATTAATATTAAGATATAAGACGTACAAGAGTACAAAACTCATTTCCAAAGTCCAAAATTTAAGAATTATAATTACAGATTATAAGATATTTCCTCCCTCCTTCTAGCATACTTTCATTGTGTAACGGCTTATATTTGAGAGGTCCAGGGTTCGAGTCCCGGTGAGGGCTTTACGTCTTCTGCTTCAAAAAAAAAAAAAAAAAGTAATGACTCTACGGTGGTTCCCGAACTAAAAACAGTGATAGATAATAATTCGCCACCAGCAGAATTTGGCGATTGAGTCCCCTAATCCCCAATCGCCCTTTAAAAGGGGGAGTATATAAGGTATTTTCTCCCTCCTTCCAGCATGCCTTCGTAGTATAATTGGAAGCATACTCTATGCGTACTTGAGAGGTCCAGGGTTCGAGTACCGGCAAAGGCACTGAACAATTTTCAAGTCTTCTTCTTCAAAAAAACCTAATGACTCCGAACTGAAAGGTTATGGTTATCCGAACAAGTGTTATCCGAACTGAAAGGTTATGGATGATAATTCGTCACCACCATGATTTGACGATTGGGTCCCCTAATCCCCAGTCGTCCTTTTAAAGGGGAGTATAGAAGGTATTATTTCCCTCTTTTTCACGCATGCCTTCGTGATGTAATTGGAAACACGTTCCACGCGTATTCGAGAGGTTCAAGGCTCGCATCTCGCCGAGGGTATTGCACGTTTTTCACATCTCTTGTTAAAAATAAGCCTAATGGGCTCTACACGGTTTGTTAAAGAAAGGGAATACATCGCGTGAGATTTTGGAGGCCTCTTATTTTAAAACGCACGGTACGTTTACTGACTTTTAGAAATTAACTGTGACGAAAAGGTGAGGAATAAGGCCTGGTATCAGCGTATATGAACAAGGAAGATCTGTTGCTGCGTGAAATCTTGAGATTACAAATTTTTATGTATAAAAGTAAATTAATTTCATACTAAAAAAATAAATGATTCGATCCATGGATTGGCAGTGTTGTTTTTGGCACAATGTGGTATTGTTACAAGAAGTAAGATGAGATAGCGAAATCTTTATAAATATGGTTTAGTCTATTAAATAAATCAGTAAGAAGTAGGCGTCTAGAAGTTTGGTTTAGCCTACTAAATAAATCAGTAAGAAACAGGCGTCTAGAAGTATGGTTTAGCGTACTAAATAAATCAGTAAGAAGTAGGCGTTTCATAGTATACTAAAAGTTAAGGGATGCCATATATTTTAAATATCTCATATATTAAAACGTATGGAATCACATGTATTTGGAACACCTCATATATTAAAATAAATCCGCTAATCCGCAGTCCCGTAGGCTACGATTCTTTTGCAATGTAATTCTGAAACCTGTTGGTATGAGTTCTTTCTGCTTATACAAGCCAGAACAAAGCCTTTAACACAAAACACACGTCGGGAAAATTTTTGCTAGTATCAAAGTTATTCCTCTATATCTATATCTTCCCCACGCACTGACTGCATTTATCAGCTTTTACAACAATATTTTGCAATTAGCAATATTTAAAAGCGTTATGATAGTACCACTTATATCATCAGTGACTACCGAATTCTTGCATATGTATGACCAGCTCCAAGAGCTTTGTAATATTCGATTTTGATTCTAAATTTAGAATAATATTCTCTTTACTGTGGGTAATTGATTTGAGGTAAATTATTATCTTCTACTATTGTAAAGTGAAAGCTAATTAATTTATTCAGGGAAAATTTAAAAAAGCACTGTAAAATGTGCATGATCTTAACTATTCTATTTGTAGCCATTTTCCTGAAATAGAATTGTCAAACCTTAATTCTAGCCGGAAATGTGGGTCTCTGTATTTCCTATTGGAGTTAAAATATATAAAAACGTTTCCAGCACTGCTTTCATTTCCAACAGTGCTCTCCAATTTGGTAATTCCCTCTCTCTCAGGCCCACCAGCGGCCGAGCGGTAAAGTCGTTGAACACTGGTAGTTCGGTCCGAGGTTCGAATCCCGCAACGGGCTGGCTGCATGGGTGTTTTCGTCGTTTTCCCCATGTGTAACGTGTATACGAGCCAGTTTCCCTTAGAAAGTCCTCCACGAAGGCATCCTTCCCTTAGGCAGATAGCCCTCGAGGCTTTGCCGTAATTATATAACCTAACCCTCTCTCTCAGTGATTTGAAATGTTTTCTTAACTCTGCCCCATTCGTAAAGACATATTTCTTTGAACCGCTCTCTCTAGCGCATTTTCATTACCTCCTCATTTATTTGCAACTACGATTCTTTTGAACTCATTATTATGTTACTGGAGTAATATGTTTTTCCAAACTGCATATTATAGATAATTACGAATGTTACGTTTTCTTTACGTTGTGCTGTCACAAAATTTTAAATTGAGTGTCCGTGGTGAAAGCTCACTATAACATTAAGTTGAGAAAGAGTAATGAAAGCCCTTATTTTTTAATTATAATGTTGTCCTCTGGAAATTGAATGAAGATGCGTTTTGTTTGGCCTGAAAGTATTATCATCTCAAATCCAATTTTAACTCATACTGTACCAAATTTTTATTTAAATCTTCATTATGTATGTGACTAAAAATATAGTAATTTTACCATTTAATAAAATTGTTGTATTTTAAAAAAATGTTATTATTTTGAAGAACATTTATATTAAACGCATGTCAGAATATTCTTAAAATTATTAAAGCTTTGAATGAATTAAATTTAGGTATAAGATGTATAATGTTGTTAGCATATCAGAGCTTGGCTTAATACGTGATTTTTCTATAAGCTTCATTTCTGATTTGCAATGAAAACGAAACAGTCTGACAGAGTATAAGGGAACATTAATGAAAATTTATCTGTCTAAAATATTTCCTGCAAACCTTGTCAGACAAAATCAAGCTCCAAAAGCAGAATACTCAGTGATTAATGTTGATTTATTTAACATCCCGGAAACTGGCTTAATTGAATAAATAACTGCTTCCGAGTTGAAAAAAAAAATCTAGAAGTGAAAAAACTTGAAATATTCATGATTTAGTAAAGAGGGCATGACGGAAAATAGATAAATACATATATTTTGCTATTCTTTCTGCGAACTCTTGAAAGGCGTATGTGAAAAGACTATCAAGATACAATAATAGCCTATACTATATATAGACTATCAAATATACAGTAACAGACTATCAAATATACAGTAACAGACTATCAAAATACAGTTATAGTGAAACTATCAAGATACAGTTATAGTCTGTGAGTTGCCCAATACTCTGAATTTAATTAAACGAAATCATATATTAAACTTATATCTATTGCCAAGAAAATAAAACTTGTATTTAAATATTATAAACATGAAAGATAATTAAAATGAAACAAACTGTTAATTTCGTTTACAAGTTTATTTACTAATTTTCAGTTTGCTTTAAGCAATTTAAAATGAGTGCACTTACTTTACGTGGAGATCTAACCCTTTCGTAATGTATTAAAATACCTAATATTTATACTTTTGGAAACATAACAGTAAGGTCAAACTAGCTGGTTATTCACTTTGCCCACTACTGCAGCTGAAAATAAAATTGATTTATTTTGCATTAAATGTGAGATCAAAACATTTCCTTCAGTCCCTTCTCGAAAGTTTTGGGTCAGACGAATGTATCGCTATGCAGAATTTATGCTGTGTTTAAATGCAAATATGCACATAGTTAATGTTGAATGTTGAAATAATTAGACAACTCAGGATTAGTTCATGTACTATATTAACATTTGTCTCCTTTAAACACATTTATTAAACTTAAGGATTTTTCCGAAGTATAAATGTTTTATTAAATACGTTTATACATTTAATATCTGATGGACTTTATTATTTGATAAAGCTTAAATTAGCATTCACTTCCTTTTAAATCGGAGGAATTCAAACAAAATATTATTACATTAAAATATCTCAAGAAACTGATATTTAAACGATAAATATATAAATAAGGATAAAAAATAAAATGATAACAGAGCAGTTTAGGTGTGTGTGTAATTATGGCAAAGCCTCGAGGGCTATCTGCCTAAGAGGAAGGATGCCTTCGTGGAGGACTTTCTAAGGGAAAGTGGCTCGTATACACGTTACACATGGGGAAAACCACGAAAGCGCCCATGCAGCCAGCCCGTTCGCGGGATTAGAACCTGGGACCGAAATACCAGTGTTCAGCGACTTTACCGCTCGGCCGCTGTTGGGCCGAGCGGTAAAGTTTAAGTTAACTGTTAGGCCGAGCGGGCCGAGTTTAAGAAAACAGAGAATTAATTTTTACCCTATTTGATGGCATTTCCTTTGATAGTTACTTAAAAAGTATGTTCTAACGTTTTCATTTTTCTGGAAAGAAAATAAAGTTTCATTTCGAACTTTATTTTCCGTATATTGTACTTATTCTTCAGTTTTTACAGTACGGAACTTAAAAATATGTGTACTAGTTTGTCAAAGATATTTTTTTCTTTTCTTTTGTCTAAGAAATCCTCATAGTTTAATCGCTGAAAAATAAAGTGTTACAATTTTGGTAAAGCAGATACGTCATAATGCAAGTAATAGGCTGAGAAAAGTTATATCAAGGTCAATTTCAAATTCACTGACAATTAGTTTAAATTCTAACCTTGAAGACTGAAGATACAAATTTCTTGATATCAGGAGATCGCACGTAGCATTTCCACCCACGACTGGAACTCTGGTTTCTGACTTTACGTCGAAACACAGATTGAAAGCAACGTACATCTACTGTTGTTTATTCAAAAAATATAGTGTCTTAGTAAAACATGGATTTCCTTCTCTTTGAAACATCTGCAGAATATATTATTGAACAAATTGAAAATTTAGGAAAGTTATTTCGCATCATTATGAATCAGCAAGTTGTTAAATTATTCATTTCTCTATTGTACCTGCAATCCGCTAACATTCTGTCGAACTGTAAGCATTAATGCTAAAAATAAGATCGAAAATGCTTTATATTCTGATTATCAAAACCATTTTCTAATATTTTGGTTAGAAGAATTTATTTCTTTGACACTGTATTTACAATAGAAAATATTTAAACTATAAATTATACTTTAAACACATTTATATTATTGGCCGAAACAAACAAAATTTATAACTTGTAGAGACATTAGGTTTTTGTTCTAAAGCAGGAGAGATGAAAAATGAGCAATGCCTTCGCCGGGACTCGAACCACGGACTTCTTGATACGCGCCGAGTGTGCTGACCACTAAACCACGAAGGCATGCAAAGAAAGCGGGAGAAATACCTTATAAACTTTTTTGGAAAAAAATATTGAAAAACTTTAATGTCATAAATGCAACAACGTCTTTTTCCATTTCTCGCAAGGAACTTTAAATTTTTCTCTTTGACACACGATACTGCTCATGTTCTTCAGCTCTGTATTTCAAATTATTACCATGATATGTGATATACACACACTGATATGCATAGACAGGGTGCTTCAGCAATTTGGTTACAAACTTTCAGGAAAGATAGAGTACACCTAAACGATGAAAAATAACATAGTAATGCGTGGTCTGAAACGCTTTCCTGGCGTGGTAGTGATGATACAAAACACAAGAAAGGATGGACACGAACAGGGTGGAAAAACATGTTTATTATGCTCAGTGCAGCTAAAATGTTGGGAATGTTAAATGTTTGCATACATTAACAGCCTTGATCTGCGTCTCCATCTGAATGCAACGTATCCTTATCGGCATACGTGGTCCGGTGCATTGGCCAGCAAGATCGCTACACCTCGCTTCCATTGATTACTTTCTTTGGGGGTATAACAAGACTCTGGTGTACGAAACAGTGCTCAGGAACTTGTTGCACGCATCGTGGCAGCTGCTGGGGAAGTCCGAGACACGCCTGGTATTTTCCAGAACATCATATCTTCCATGCGCCGGAGGTGTAGCCTGCATCACGTTCCGGAGTCGTGATTTCAAACGCCTTCTTTGATGATGATCATTGTCCGATTTGGTTCTTATTTCTTTTATTTTCTGCTATACTAAGCATAATAAACATATTTTGTCACCCTGTTCGTGTCCTTGCTTTCTAGTGTTTTGTGTTGTCACTACCGTGCCAGGAAAGCATTTCCGACCATGCATTGCTATGTGATTTTTCATCGTCTAGGAGTACTCTGTCTTTCCTGAAAGTTTGTAACCGAATTTCTGAAACCCCCTGTATATATATATATATATTGCATTTGAATACAGAAATTTGCTTTCGCTGTCCTGTTTTCAGTTTTAAAGTAGTATTTCTAGTATTTCTACTACAGGTTTTATAAATAACTTTAAATCTAAAAGGTTTCCATATTCCTAATTGTTACACGTAGAATGTGTTTCAAATCTTCATTTGAAATTAGCCACTTTCCGGTTTTTTAATTGAAAATTCTTTATCAATTCCGTATGGAAAATGCAATTTGAGTTATTTCTTATAAAAAAGCTGGTAAACTAAATTATGCATGAAAAGTTGGTTTGTTAACTATTTTACTGATTAAATCATTTTAAATGGACGTTTTTATAAGATAATATGATTAATTTCTACTGTAATATTTCAGCTTTGAACACATCAAATGTATCCGTTAAAAAGCAAGTTTTTGAGTTATTGGGGGCTCTGTGTGTCTACAATGCAGAAGGCTACCAAAGAGCTTTGGAAACACTGGAACATTACAAAGTAAGTGTAGTATTTTTGAATGAATGCAACTTAAGTAATTTTACATTTATTTTTACATTTCTGTCTTTCAATTATTTAGATCCCGGTGTATATGGTTCTAGAAACTATTTGCTTAACCTGAACCTCAAACACCTATGATGAATTACGCTTAAGATGTTTATCACTTAAGATGTTTAGTTCACAAAGCTTGAATGAAACCGGTGGGTTGTACTTGAGATCACTTTGTTCTAGGGTTAAAAATGACTTTTTCTACGTATACAAAGAAGAGAAAGGATTTGCTAGAGAAAAAAGCATGAGAGAATAAAATTATTTCTCTATTTTTGTTTATTAAGTGAATTTCTGGCTAATGACTTTTTCTTGGGAAATGTTAACTTTGCGGATACCCATCCTTTAACTAACTAGAAAACTTATTTTCAATACCTGATTTAATAGGAATTTTCAATAGGTTAAAAGACATGTAAACTCTTTTACATGTCTTTCAACCTATTAAACAACATGATACTATCTAAATCCTATTAAAGAACTTTTAACATGATTTAATAGGTTTAAAAGACATGTAAACTCTTTTTTAAGACTACGAGTTTTTTTCTGTTCTGTTCTTATTGCAGTGGATGAAAAAGCATTCTAGACTGATAAAAATAAATTTTTTCAAGGGTGGGGGGGGGATTCAAAAATTTGAGAAAAAGTTTTTTTGAATTTTATTAACACTTAAAAGAATTTTAACTGACGTCTATCAGAAAGTTTTTTTTTAAATCGCACATTCTTAATCTGCTTATCGGTGCTTCAAGTTTTAGGTTGCACTTTCGATATTTTTCTGTGTTAGTATTTTGATTTAAGTATCATCCACACTACTTTTTTGAGACAAATAAAAAATAACCTTACTCATTTCATTTTAACATAGAAAACGTCGTACACAGTATAACTCAAAAGGATTGCACAAAGAAATAAGTCAAATAAAGAAAGCTTTCAGATTGAAATAACTTTGGTCAAAAGGATTGCATAAGAAATTCGTCAAATAAAGAAAGCTTTCAGTTTGAAATAATATTGGTCAAATGTGACCTTCTATTGAAAACATGCAGAACTTATATTTTTATAGAAACCTTAGAGAGATAATTCAACTGAGAAAATATTCGTTATTGAATTCGTCAAATAAAAAATATTCCAATTTCATACGATCAAAATTTCCCCAGATAACCTTCATTAAACTTTTACATTGGTGTGTACGAGTACTTCTAAAGCCAATTAAGTTAGTTACAGTTTTTTGGATGTAAGTTTGTAAAATATACCTATTGCGTTAGATTAATACCAAAAGAAGCATGAATTTCAAGTTTTTATTTATAGAAATTCTAAAATCTGGGATTTTGTTTCTTATATGTTTTATAGTCACTTTAAAATTCGGAGTCTCGCAGCAAGTGTTTTTAAATTCCATCATTAAAATTTTTTTTTTCGTGGCCAGTTTGCTTATTCCTCTCGTAAAAAAACATATTTAGTAAGCTTTCTTCCTAAAAGGAGCAATTATCATTGCTTAAGATGTTCCGATATTTCTTCACATAGCCGTCGGGCTCGATCCATCCTTAAAGTGACATTCAGTCCTTTGAAACATCCTGTATATCATATTTATGAACATTTTAGTATTTTTGATTGCAAGAATTGAAGTCACTTGTTATTCACGGGATTTAAATTTTTTCTATTCAACTTATACATAATTTATATAACATTTCAGTTCATTTCTTATCTTCGTAATATATATATTTTCCATGATAATTCAATAGTTTATATTTTATTTCATACAAATGAAACAATATTTTAATTAAAAATTTTAATTTTTGCATGAAACCAATGAATTTACTATAAGCACATCTTAGTATCAAACAAAGCCTTTGCATTCCATTAGTGAAATTCTAATTATAATTATTAGTGAAATCATTTCCATTAGTGAAATTCTAATTATAATTATTACTGAAATCATTTCCATTAGTGAAATTCTAATTATAATAATTAGTGAAATTGTAAGGATCTTAAGTTTTACTAACGTTTATTTTATTTTAAATCTTTACTATCACTTCTTATTTTCTACTTCCGGCCAGAATTATAAGCGTTAACGTATTTATGCAAAGTTTGTCTGGCGAACGCCAAGTATTTAAGTTGTGGCCTTTTTGCCAAGCAGGAGAGAGGAAGCAGTGAGTTCGAAGCAGGCCGCTTACCTTAGAAGTTACGCAGTTGCTATTTGCCTTCCAGGCCAGAGGTTTTAATCCTCTTGATAAATTAAACGTATTGTAGTGTTCACAGTCTCTGTGCTACATACGCTTCCTGTTATTATAAGGCCAATCTTATTCTAAAGTTAAATTAGAGTTTAGTTTTATTTTTATACCTTTTACGTTAGACCCCGAGTGGAGGGTCATTGTATTCCGAAGTACGGAAGTCATTGTATATAAAGAAAAATAAAGGGTCTTGTATACCCTTCGTCTGTATCCTGTCTACTTACTACAATTAGTGAACATAGCTTTAGTAAGCTCTCTGTTCCTAGTCAGGTCATTGTATGTTTCCGAAGAAGGTTAGAAGAAACATTGAACCTGATAGTGGCGCCCGACGAAGAATAACCATGGCCGAATTTCAAGAAGAACCTGTGCTGCCTGCAGAAACGGCTCAGAATCCAGAAATGCCAGCTGCCGCTCTGGAAGGATTTGGGTACATCGTCCAGACCATGCGCGCTTCGATGAAACCAGAAGCAACGTTTAATGGAAACTCACAGGTAACCAGTTTTTTGGAAAAATTGGATGACCACTTCATGCTCTACCCCGTGCACGAGTTTCAAAAAGTTACCTTAGCTACCAGCGCTTTGAGGGGCCAAGCGCTTAACTGGTTCAAATGTATCGGCAGAAGTCTCTTGGGTCAAGCAGGAAGTCCCACCTATACTTACGAAAATTTCAAGACTGCCCTACTAAAAGCCTTCCCTGTTGTAAGGGATCGTGCGAAATTAGAAACAGAACTTTTCAGTATATATCAACAAAGAATGGAAAACCTCTCGAGCTTTATTTTAAGAAAAATTCACGTTTTCAAGCTCTTGTATGGAAACCGTCCGGATCCTGAAATAATTCAAGTGATTTTGCCGAGGTTACTACCCCAAGTGCAAGACTTTATTGAATTACGAAATCCGACTACACTGGAAAAGTTATTTGAGCTAGCAATGCAGTTTGAAAGTAGAAGAACGGCGGACGTCGAAAGAAGACGCCAATATCAACAGCGAAACCAATTTGGTACGCCAAGACTACAGCAAACTCAAGCACATGGCTACGGAGAAAAAGCGAATCAGTGGGCAAGGAAACCCGAGCATTCAAAAACAGCCGGCGAACGTCGACAGTTCAATAGCAACCCAGGAAAAAAGTCTCAAGGCCAGTGGAGAAAGAAGGAAAGCACCGAAAGGAAAATAATTTAAACTAAAACGGATTTCTACTGACGAGAGGGTGCGGAAATCTGAAGGCCACGAAAACCCCTCTTCCTACAAGTTAAATACAGTAATGGTGAAAAATTTAACTCTTCCGAAGATTGAAGTCTTGGTAAATAATATCCCGGCCACCGCACTCCTGGATACCGGCGCGCAGTGTTCCTGTGTGGCAGAAGTCTTTTTTAGAAAGTATTTTCGCAAATACCGCATATATAATGCGGATAATACAACAGTATTAGCGGCGCAAGGAGAACAATGTAAGTGCGTAGGTAAAGTACCTTTGTACATCCGTATCAAGGACGAACAAGTAAAGGTGATGTTTTTTATAGTAAAGAATTTGCAAGCAAATTTAATCCTAGGAATAGACTTTCTTTCAGACGCACAAGCTACACTGGATTTTAATGCAGCGTCCCTTAAGCTGACGATGAAACCAGTGCGTGTAGAAAAGGTTGAACCGCCAAGGTTAAATCTTGACCACCTGCCTAATGACGAGCAAGATAGAATCCGACAAGTGGTAAGTGAATTTGCTTCCTTATTTAGTGATATTCCAGGATTTACTCAGGTTACTAACCATAGTATTGACACCGGAGATGCATTGCCGGTTCGTCAAAAACCATACCGGTATGATAAGAATAAGGAAAAAATTATAGAATGGCATATTACCGATATGCTACGTAAAAAGATCATAACGCCTATCTCAAGTAGTTATGCTAGTCCGGTGGTTTTATGTAAGAAAAATAATGATTATCCTTTGGAGCATCCAAAAAGGTGGAGATTCGCTATTGATTACCGTAAATTAAATTCCATAACGAAATATCCGGTATATCCGTTACCGATCATAGAAGAAATTTTAAGGAACATAAAATCAACCAAATTTATGACGACTTTAGACTTAACGAATGGTTATTTTCAAATAGGGGTCAGGCCTGAGGACGTGCCTAAGACTGCTTTTATAACCAAGTCTGGCACTTATGCATTTTTGCGTATGCCGTTTGGCCTTTCAGGCGCCCCAGCAACATTTCAGCGATGCATGGACATTGTGTTAAGACCTGTTCTTGGAAAGTCCACATTTATCTATTTAGACGATATCATTATTACTAGTGATAATCTCGACCAACATATACAGGATTTAAGACAGGTGTTTTCTTTATTAAATGAGGCCGGTCTAAAAGTTAATGTCGAAAAGTGCAAATTTGCAGCCCCTGAATTAAAATATTTAGGTTACAAAATATCGCAAGAAGGGATCGAGACAGATGAATCAAAAATAATCGCTGTACAAAAGTATCCGACTCCAAACACGGCAAAGAAGCTCTCTTCTTTTCTAGGACTTTGTTCATATTATAGGTCCTTTATAAAAGATTTTGCGGCTATCGCTGAGCCATTGTTAAAATTAAAAAGGAAAAAGGCAAGATTCTCGTGGACGGCTGAAGCCAATAGTGCTTTCGAAAAATTAAAACAAGCATTAACGCAAGCCCCTGTGTTGAAATTTCCTGAAAAGGATGAAAATTTAGAAATTTCAGCGGATGCTTCGGATTATGCGGTAGGAGCGGTACTTTCGCAAAATCAGCAGCCCGTGGCATTTTTTAGCCGAACTTTAAATCAAACACAAAGAAACTATTCCGCGACCGAGAGAGAGGCACTTGCAGTTCTGTTAGCAGTGCAAAAGTTCCGAGTCTATTTTGGAAAGGCGCCGATAACAGTATATTCTGATCATGCGGCGGTAACTAGATTGTACTCAGGGAAAAATTTATCCCCAAGGTTAATAAGATGGGCACTCAAGCTGCAAGAATATAATCTGGTAATCAAGCATACCCCCGGAAAGGAAAATATCGTAGCAGATGCCCTATCAAGAATTAAAATAGATGAACAAGGTAATACTGTAAAGGTGGCAATGCTCACAGCATGTACAATAAATTCCCGAGAAACTGTAATAACCGAACTGGGTAAGGATCCTGAGTTTGGAAGCATTTATGAGTATTTAAAGGATCCTGAAAATTTTAGCCACCAAGATATTGTGGCGATAAGAAATAGGGCGGCCCATTACGAACTAATAGATGGTCTATTATTCTACACAAAAACTACGAATTCCAACAACGAATTTCGACCTGTTATCCCAGCTAGTCTTAGATTAAATATCCTGCAAGAGCTCCATGACAGCCCTTTAGCTTCTCATGCTGGTATTCGAAAAACCATCCAACGCGTACGCGAGGCAGTCTACTTTCCTGAACTGCAAAAGTTAACAAGGGCGTATGTCCAGTCCTGCCCAACATGTCAAGCCGTTAATTATATTAATTTCCGCCCGGCCGGGTTTCTAAATAGTATTAAATCCGAATTTCCAAATGAAATAATCGGCATCGATTTATTGGGCCCTTTCCCAAAAAGTCAGTTAAACAAAAGTCGCTATCTCCTTGTTATGGTTGATCATTTTAGTAAATGGACCGAAATTGTTCCCTTAAAACGAGCCTCCGCGAAATTAGTTACTGATTCTATTTTAAATAAATATATTTTAAAATACGGGGCGCCCCTAAAAGTTATATCGGATAATGGTCCTCAATTTGTAAGTAATATATTTGAAGACATGTGCCAAAAACTGGGCATACGTCATTTAAAAATGGTCCCGTATCGGCCGCAATCAAATATAGCGGAACGGGTCAACAGAAATATAGTGAAAATTATCCGTAGTTATGTTAAAAATTTTCATAAAAGCTGGGATAACTATGTCAATGAATTTGCTTTCGCCCTTAGGACCGCAAAACATGATACAACGGGCAAAACTCCTGCTGAGTTATTTCTAGGCAGAAAGGTTATAACACCGTTAGATAAACTATTTTATGTGCAACAAAGAGCCCCAGAATTTAAAATGGGTGATATAGAAAAACTAATAAAAGAAGCAAAAAAGAATACGGAAGTAGCACAAAGAAAACAGAAGTTATACTATGATCTGAAACGACGGGGAGTAACTTATAAAGTAGGGGATGAAGTTTTAAAAATCAAGCATTCACTTTCTTCAGCACCAGAAGGTAAAACTGCCAAATTTTTTCCACGCTTTGAAGGACCATATGTTATAGAAAAAATAACTCACGCTGTTGTAGTGTTAAAGGCAAGAAATGGTGAAACCTGTTCCGCAAATATTGATCAAATTAAACCCTACTTCGATCGTAATAAAATGAAAATCTTTTCAGATCTTTTGCAGGATCCGGTACGGCAGACACCGCAGGTACAAGTTCCAGAGGTGGGAAAACGACAAGTACAAGGGCAAGCCAATGAGAGACAGAAGCAAGTGAAAAGAAAATTGCCCCGCGGAAAAACTGAAGGTAAAAAAAAAAAGAAGCCGTTCCACCGTCCAGAAAACAGAGTGCACGAACACCCCCAGAATGAAGAAGGGAGAAGGACGACGTATGTGGAAAGGACCGGGAGAAAGGACGGCAACTATAACCCGGCTGTGAAACGGAAGATTGACTCATCCGACAGAACTCTCCGCAGCAAAAGTCGCCGAACTGCGGAAGGGCCATCAGCGGCGGAGGAAAAGTTACAAGGAAAATTTGAACGGCCAACAACGAGGTCCAAGCAGGATCACGACAGAAGTTTCCCGGTTCCACCAAGACCAGCTGCCTTCAAACGGCCAAGACCACAAGCAGAGCACAAAAGGAAGGTGTTCAAGGGTGGCCGTACTGGTGAAAAACGGAAGCTTCCAGAGGAAAGCACTGAAGGGCGAGCCCGTACAAGAAGGAGGATCAACCAAGCTACTATCTGCTATACCTTTATAGACTGGGCCCAGAAAAGGATGTCTGAATATTACAAAGATAAGTAAAATTTTATGTTACTTTACAAACTTAAGTTAATCTTCCATTCTTACTGCAAGTGGCAGATTTCAAGAAGTTTTACCTCATGCGAGGTCTACCTTTATCGCCAAAAGGGCGAGAAATGAGTTGTGACCGATTTTCTTATTATGTTTTTCAATTACTCGCGCGTAAAACTAAAGTTGATGTATAATAGCGTTGTGTAAAGACTTAAATATTGTAAAAAGTTATTGTATAAATTTTATTTAAAACATTCTAGCAAGAAAGAAGTTTTAGTCTGAAAGACTTTTTGAAATGTAGTATTATTTCAATGTAGAAAGAATTGGCACTTGCTTTGAAAAGAATAGAAGTTAACAATGTACTACTAATGTATGTTTTCAAATGTGTAAAATTAACGGCATGTTGATATGTTCTTGTATACATGTGAACTGTTATTTTGAATGTTAAGAAATACCGTGATATGGTAAAAGTGAAAGTAATGTTAAAAATTTGTTATTCGTGTGACTGTAAAGATTAAATCATGGTGAATATGTGTTAAAGGTTGAATGATGTAGTTAGGCTCTCTGACGCTACACTTTAGAGTTAGCCACTTTCAGAATAGTACCTCTGGGTTTAGAGTTGAAAGTAGGGTGTGTTAAGAGGTCTCGTATGTTGAATTTTAACACGTTAGTGTTTTGATTGTAGGAGGAAGTGTGGCACACGTAGACAGAAACACATACGTGTTTGGTGTTCTTTTACAACACATGTCAGAGAGCACGGGGAGAGATAATTAAAATAGTCATGAATGAAATAAGAATGTTAAGAGAAGTATATTCTATATGTTAATTGCAATGTCATTCTGTAACATTTCATTAAACTAGTTTTCCTTCCAGATCTCTGGAAGGAACCAGAATTGAATAAAGCTCCTGTTTAGATGCAGTACAGATGAAAAAAAAAAAAAAAAGATTGTTGTATATCCCGGGAGCTGCTATTGTAACAAATTTCTTTCTTTTAAATTTTCTAGTTTCTAGCTAAGTTATGATTGTAAAAGGTTGGCCTCGCGTTAGTTTTTAGAGCTAAAAGTTTTCAACAAGGTCGTTTTAGACCTCAGTTTCAAACAAATTAACTCTGGCGGGAAGTATGTAAGGATCTTAAGTTTTACTAACGTTTATTTTATTTTAAATCTTTACTATCACTTCTTATTTTCTACTTCCGGCCAGAATTATAAGCGTGAAGGATTTTATGCAAAGTTGTCTGGCGAACGCCAAGTATTTAAGTGTGGCCTTTTTGCCAAGCAGGAGAGAGGAAGCAGTGAGTTCGAAGCAGGCCGCTTACCTTAGAAGTTACGCAGTTGCTATTTGCCTTCCAGGCCAGAGGTTTTAATCCTCTTGATAAATTAAACGTATTGTAGTGTTCACAGTCTCTGTGCTACATACGCTTCCTGTTATTATAAGGCCAATCTTATTCTAAAGTTAAATTAGAGTTTAGTTTTATTTTTATACCTTTTACGTTAGACCCCGAGTGGAGGGTCATTGTATTCCGAAGTACGGAAGTCATTGTATATAAAAAAAAATAAAGGGTCTTGTATACCCTTCGTCTGTATCCTGTCTACTTACTACAATTAGTGAACATAGCTTTAGTAAGCTCTCTGTTCCTAGTCAGGTCATTGTATGTTTCCGAAGAAGGTTAGAAGAAACATTGAACCTGATAAAATCATTTCCATTAATGAAATTATAAGTGACTCTCCCTCCTTTCTGCATGCCTTCGTGGTGTAATGGCCAGCACACTCGGCGCGTATTCGAGAGTTCCAGGTTCGAGTCCTGACGAGGGCATTGCATATTTTTCATGTCTTCTGTTTAAAATAGCCTAATGTCGTTACAGTGGCGCCCGAACTAAAAAAAGGAGGGTACTGTAGATACATTAGGTATTTTTGAAGCAGGAAATAGGAAAAATGAGCAATGCCCTTGCTGGGACTCGAACCCCAGCGAGAGGACTCGACCTCTCGAATACGCGCCCATTGGGCTGACCATTACACCACGAAGGCAGGCTAAGAAGGCGTAAGGAATACCTTATAAAGTGAAAGGTCCAGCAGCGGCCAAGGAGTAAAATCTCTAACTACTGGTAGTTCAGGAATGAACTAGCTGCTCGGGAGTTTTTATGATCTTCTCTATTTGTAACGCGAGTACGAGCCTGTTTCCTTCAACAGTCCTTTATGAAGGCATCCCTTCCCGTATATAAGCCTTATAGCGTAAAGGCAAACCCGCACTACAAGAAGGCTTTAACTTAAAATAATCTATTTACCTATAGTAACTTTTAAATTCCTCATAATTTAATACAATGTTATGTTAATCTATTGGCAGATTACGCCGACCAGTTAATTCTCTCACACATGAATCATGCTTGCAGTTTTCTTTCACTTACCGTATGCTCATCTAAGTACTTCCTTGTCTTTCTGGAGGAAGCTTGAGAAATCTCAGAAAAATAGGAAAGGTTAATTAAGAATAAAATACTATTCTCCAAAGTAACGTAGCCGTACAGTTTCAAAAAACAAATAAGCAAGGGGAGGCTTTAATATGATCATAATTTTATTTTTGATTGGCATATAACAATAAACCAAAATAACGCTCTAAAATCATCACCTAAATTGCATTTAAATAGTGCTTCATAATAACTGGAATACCCACGGCTCCGCGAGTGGTTAAGACCACTGAATATTGGTTAGTTTTACTTGGGTTCTAGCCCAGACGAACGGTTGGCTGAATGGTTCAGTTTCGTGATTTTTCGAAAGTGTCACTGGTGTGTGAGCCAGTTTTCCTTAAAACGTCCTCTACAAAGGCATACCTTCTCTAGGAAACGTAATTCCTTATAAATGTTCCGCTTGGATTGTTAACGAAATCCTCTCTTTTAAAACAATACTCACTCTAAACGGAAAAAAATCTCCTATTTTGCTTTCATATTCAAAGAGCCCGCTTTCTGGATAGCATGAATTTCTTTAAATCTTTACTCTAATGACTGAAACTTCCACTTTTTAAATATTTTCGCAATAAAACTTGAGTATCGAAAGTACTAAAGTAGCTCTTAAAAATTTATAAGAACTGGACTTTATAGAAATAATGCGCCTGGAAAATAGTATGTAAAGGAAGGCATACAGATTTCATTATTTTAACAAAATAGTTCATAAATATAGTTCTTTTATTTAGATCTGAATATGGCATCCTTTCAACTTCCTACAGGCTTACCAGCGGCCAAGCGGTAAAATCGCTGAACACTGGTAGTTCGGTCTGAGGTTCGAATCCCGAGAACGGGCTGGCTGCGTGGGTGTTTTCGTGGTATTTCCCATGTGTAAAGTGTATACGAGCCAGTTTCCCTTACAAAGTTCCTCCATGAAGGCATTCCTCCTCTTAGGCAGATAGCCTTCGGGTCTTTTGCCGTAATGAAATAAACCAAACCACACCAATCGAACTTCCTACAAGTCGCAAATCATTCTACTAAATCGATTCTACTGAACGCATAAAGCATTTTTTTTTTTTTTTTTTTTTTTCAGTTTCTCAATTATAATGAATTACGTGTCTTTTATTTATTATTCTGTACTTGGATAAAGTATTTTATTTCTACAAATAAATTATACCAATTTTAATACTGGGCTATAACGTTGAGAGTTTCGGAGCGTATTAAATTTTTCTAACATTGATCTGAGGACAGTTATTAAGTTCTACCTTAGTTTCTTAAAAGTCACTTTGGTCAAATAAGTATTTTTAGTTCTGAACTTTTATTCTAAAATTTCTTGTCTAGGAGAATTATATGTTATTTCAAAGAAAGTAATTCTATTAAAAAAAAACATTTTAGAAGTAGTATAAATGTCCTGTTGAAAGAGGGAAAGAATTAATTTCGTTTTATATCTATACTATTGATAAGATTTCATTTGCATAAACTACATGAAAATCTATGCTTTAAATTAGGTTACAAATATCACCTTGTAAAGTAAATGTAATTAGCGAAAATTTAAATGTTTTTCGCCACATATTTCAAATCAGATTCTAAAGCTATGCAAGTTTTTTTTTTTTCCATAAATCGTTTTGCTATAAATAAAACGCAGTTAACGTTATTGATTGATTTATTTAAATTTCAGATTTCCATAAATGGAAGATATCGTTTCAAAGTTGTCGTAGAAGAGTTGCACAATTCAACAGACTTGGAATATCTGACTGCTGTCGTTGCTTTTGTGAACTGTACCATAATATCAGCGAAGTCTCTGAAAGATAGAATTCGCATTCGAAACGAGTACATCGGTGAGTAATCCCACTTTATTTGGTTGAATGCTGGTTATCTATGAAAACACAGAGAACCAGGAAGACTTTTATTTGAAAAATGTGACATACAATAGCTTGACTTGTTAAGGAAAAGTCGTTTTTCTATTACATTTCGTGGGTTTCAGAGACGAGATAAGATTTGTTAGTTTTGTTCTTTTATAATATAGAATCAGGAAATTAAGGGGAAAATCATATCAAGAGCTTTTAGAACGAACCTGCGAGAAGTATGTGACGTATACTTAAATATATGTGTGATTGAACTTTATGAAGGAGGAAACAAAAGTTAACAAGAACTGACATTCGTAGTGTTTTACAGTTTTGTACTGAATAACTGTACGCCTCAAATACCTCCCTTTTTTTTTCCATTCTTTAAATATTTTCTTTCATTGTTGAAAGTTACCTCATATAGTATATTAAGTACAGAAATATATTTTACGCACTGCATAGCTGTGGTGCCAGTGCTGTAACTAGGCAGGTGCAGAGGTCTTTGTTGCCTCAAAATGAAAGTTTTAGTACCGATGAACGTTGCGGATTTACAAATACATTTATTAAAATTTCGATTACTTTTTAACGTGTTTTTAGTTCACAAAAATGTGTAGAAGATGTTGATACCAAAAGTTGAATAAATGTAGTTTCTTACATTCATAAACTAAAACTAGATACATAACAGCTAAATAAAATGCTGACCGCATTTCCACCCCTTGAAACTATTAAATTCTTCCGAGGGAAGAAGAGCCCGTTTATTAAAAACCCCTGACCTAATCCTCATGCAGGACATTGGCTTTCCTATTACAATTTTAAAGAAATAAGGCATTTAAGAAATAAGGCAGTAGTTTGATTTATTTATTTCCCATGATTACATCGAATCTTATAATTGTTCATTTTATAATAGCGGAGAAATGTTTTCGAAGCTAACGAATAGGTTATAATTGCTTTTCGAGTTAAACTTGTTTAACTGCAAGCAATAAAATAGCTCTTACGAAATAATAAATCTGAAGTTGTCCTGTAGGTATGGTTATTCCATAATGAAAGTTCTGATAGATTTGTGCTGTCTTGGGATAATAAGGTAAAAATTAACTCTGCTTTGCGTACATTCTTTCTATTTCAAAAAAAAAAAATCATATTAACTCTTATTCAAAATAGTATTTCTGTTAGAATTGTTTTAAATTCCTAAAATCTTCAAGAAATACTAGCTAAGGAGAGACTATTGTGTTTACTTTCTGTATTCTGAAACTGATCTTCCAGAAATGCAAATCTTTTATGATTATTATAATTCATTTCTATTATGAAGCATCAAATTTCTTTTCGCCTATTAGCGCATTTTCAGAGAATCACTATACTACGCTAATCATTCTGTAATACAGCTTATTGAGATTAAAGTCAAGAAACCAAAACTTACCTGGTAGCGGTCTTTTTAATGAACATAATAGTTGCTGTTGTGTTGTGACTTGTCTCACTTGTCTGACAGTAACATCAGAACAAGCCCACGAAATTCAGCGTGGCAAGGACAGCAAGTTTGTGTCTGTCGTTGGCAACAGCCTTGAGCACCATACAGGTGACAGTAGGACTTCGCTTAGTTCCGCCCCAATTTCGAAGGAGAGCACCCCGGGAGGGATGGGTCCTAAGGTCTCCCTCGCCTGTTTCCCTACCATCAACCTCTCGAGAGGGCTTTCAGCTCGCCGCATATTTAGAGTGCCCCTATGCCACATAGATATTATACATTTACAAACATCCATGCCTTCTTCAGTATTCGAACCCGGGCCCTTCGGTATCGTAATAGGCTTTCCTAACCACTATACCACACAATAGTTAAAATGTGACAATTTGTAATAGTATAAGGTATTTCTCCCACCTTCTTGGTATGCCTTCGTGGTGGGGTGGTCTGCACGCTGGGCACGTATTCCAGAGGTCCGTGGTTCGATTCCTGATAAAGGCGTTGCATATTTTTCATCTTTCCTGCTTCCAGAATACCTAATGTATCTACAGTGGCGCCCGAACTAAAAAGGTTGTGGATGATGATTCTCCTCACCCAGTATTTGGCGATTGGTTCCCCTAAAAATCCCAGTAGCCTTTTAAAAGGGGGGGTATATAAGGTATTTCTCCCGCTTTCTTGGCATGCCTTCGTGCTGTGGTGGTCTGCACGGTGGGTGCGTATTCCAGAGGTCCGCGGTTCAATTCCCGGCGAAGGCGGTTGCTCATTTTTCATCTTTCCTTCTTCCAAATTACCTAATGTCTCTATACAGTAAAACATCAAAGCACACTTAACATGCGCATTAAGCATTTTCTTTTATTTTAATATTAAATTTTCTATGTTGAAGATCAGACCAATAACTTATTAAGCGAGCTGATATAGTTCTCATTAGAATTAGCCATTATAGATTCTTTGCATAGCTGAATGCACATGCTGTAGGCAAATATCAGGTGAAAGCATTGCTCATTCATGTCCTTCAGCGGCAAAAAATCCTAATGTCTCTACAGTGTCACTTTTTATGAATTCGAAAATTCGCTGTTGCTGCCTTTCTTGGTCAAATTTATTAGTCGCGACTAAAAAACATGCCTCGTCAACAAGTAAATTAAACTCAATACTTTTTTTAATAAATTCCTAGTTTTAAACATTAGTTTTTGTTGTCTTTCTTTCAGAAAGGTTTTCTTATTCCCTGTTTTCTATTTTTTTTTAAATTTATTTTTATTTTCTATATTTCTGTCATCTCGTATTTAGACTTCATTTTACAAGTTATGATGATCATTACTTATTAGGGAACGTATATTTAACTCTGTTTTCTATCATTGCAGGTTTAAAGATTTTGGATGAAGTTTCTAAATTAAGGTAATGTAAAAGTTTCTTCGTAAAATATAATAAATTAGTCTCAGCTGCATTCATATTTAATTCCTGTTTATAAAATTCAGAATATTTAGAACATTGAAATTTAACACTTAAAGTAATTTCGAAAACAATGTTATGAAAAGATAACTTTATAAGCAAATATATTATTTGGACTACTTTATGATGGCAAAATATGCTATGTTCACAGAGAGTATTAATGATTTAAAGTAAAAATGCTCGGTATTTCTTCCATGGGTTTTGGTAGTGTCTTTGTCAATCCATTCAGTTAAGTAGTTGGAGATATCGGCTTACGGATACCGGTAATTATGTTTTATCATTCGATATCTTCTTTCAAAATCCTGACTATTTTACTGAAGTAATTAAAAATTTTATCATTCCGAATTTTGTTTGGTTTTTACAGTCTCTTTCTCTGTATACATATACTGGGTAATCCAAAAGTAACAGAAATAGTAAAAGTTAATTAATTCGAAAAGTATGGGCAGTAGCAATTTGCAAATTCTTTTTTTTCAACATATGACAACAATGCAGACTAATTTTAAGCGTCCTGTAGACTTATAAGTTATTTCTCCCGCCTTCCTAGCGTGCCTTCGTGATGTAGTGGTTCTGCACGCTGGGTCGGTATTCCAGAAGTCCGTGGTTCGATTCCCGGCGAAGGCTCATTTTTCATCTCTCCGGCTTCCAAAAATTACCTAATGTCTCGAGTAAAATTACCTAATGTTACAAGTAGTAACTTTCGCTTAATGGAGGTGTAACCATGCATAAGTTCCGCATCTGAACAAAACAGAACCCACGTGAAATTTGGTTGACCGCTTTGCATACGCCAAAGATGGCAGCATGTTTCGGGTTCACTATATCATTAATTACAGATCCCTTTTTCTTTGAGGATGTCCGTAATGGGACATTTCAAATTGTTCCTAGAATAATTAAGCGTTATACAGCACTTTTAAAATCACAGCATTCGTCCATGCAAGAGAGGCATGTGCTCCATAATGTAACATTCATGTAGGCGCACTCTCCTTCGCACAGTTCCTGTCCAGCATCTGTTGCGTCGATATTTGACGATGATCGTGCCCTCAGTCGCTCATGCCCACACAGGTCTCCAGACTTTACAGCTTTTAACTTTCGGTTATGGGGCTACTTTAATCACAGGCGTTTGGTCGAAGTTATTAGTCATATTAAAGGAAGTTATTTGCCATTATATTACAGGAATTACAAGTGAACCCTCTTCGATGCTGTGTAGAGTGTCGTGCCTCGTCTAACAGCCGTTCTCACGAATGACTGCTGTCACGCCTGAACATTTATAATCTTAGATGTGTTGCTAACTGTACTGCGTCATCGTACGAATCGGTAGATGTGACATATATGTATTGGAAACGAAGCGCTGCCGGTTGTTTTACTCCGGAAATGCAGCTAAAAGAGTAATCAAAAAACGGTAAGCTGTGGCCGGCCTCTGGTCCTGATGCAAGCTGTTATCCGGCTGGGTACCGACTCGTAGAAATGGCGGACGTTTTTCTGTGAGATTGCTTGCCATACACGTTCCAACTGACAAGTTAGATCGGTGATTTCCAGAGACAGTCGGTGTCACCTGCTCATCATAACCTAAACGCACTCTAATGGGAAAGAGATCTGTAGATCGTGCCGGTCAAGGAAGATTTGAAGAAGCAGAAATACAAGCAGTAGAAAGGCGTGCCATGTGCGTTCGTTCATTATCCTGTTCAAATGTAAACCCATGGGTCTGTGAAAGGAAGGACAACACTCCTGGGCGTATAATCTTTTCGACGTACTGCAGTGCTGTAATATTGTCACGTATGACAGCCAAAGGGATACGGCTATCAAATGAAATGGCATCCCATATCATAAATCCTCATTGTCGGCTGTGTGGAGAACAACAGTCAGGTGAGTATCCCACGGCTGTCCCGAAAGTCTCAGGTCTTCGCTAGTTATCGGGTCTCATTTCGAAGCGAGACACATCGCTGAAAACTGTTCTATTCCGCTGCTTGAGATCCTAAGTCTAATGCACCCGATACCACCGTAAAATGTCCCTCGCGGTGCGCAGTGGTGAGGGGTAGTCCGCGTAATAGCTTCCGTGACCATAACGTTGCCTATCAATGGCCATTGCAGTCACTGGTACTCCGGTTACACGTCGGATAGTTGATAAAGACGCATCAGGGGCTGTGAGCGACGATCGGATGATCACTTTGTCCTCACATTCTGTCGTCGCTCTTGGTCAACCACTACCTTCTTAACGCTCTGTATGGTTCAGTACATGGCCATGGTTCGCCCATTCCTATCATTATCATCGACCCAAATATCTAGCGATCCTGCAATTTGACATTTCATTAGTAAACTTGCACGTACTCTCTCAAATGGTTATATCTGCTTATACTGTTCGCGAACGCGACTGCGAGGAACTGGTAGAGTCCAAAATCGGTGGAGAGAACCGCATTCGCATGGAAGTTATGGTTTCGCATTGGAATGTTCTCTATTGTATGCATCTGGATGCTCGGTTGAAATGCGCTGAAGCTCCAGCTAATTAGTCGCTGGCCGCGATTCTTCATATTGTATATACATATATGCGTGTTACTTAAACTGAACAGTTATTTTAATTGCACTTAAGCTGTAGCTGTTTCTAATTTCCTTACATCTTTTATTAACCTGGGTTCGAGCGAGCCGAAAGTCCTCTTCGAGTGTTTTGGCATCAGAGGAAGAGGAATGACAAGTCCTCTGATCTGTTTCCCGGTGTACTGTACCAAAACAGGAACGGAGGTGAACAGTTAGTGTTGTAGGTCTATACCTGTGATACCACTTCGAGAAATTCCTGCTTCTCACACATTTACTCCTGTCCTCTCATGTAACTGCAAGATGCAGAATAGGGCTCACTTTATTGTTATTTTATTCAAATGTTAGTAACACTTATTCTGAGTTGATTATTGACTACATTTTACTGCATTTGCTCATGCTTCATGAGATATGATATAGCGTTCTATTTTGCGATGGCTTCATATAATCGCGTTAAGTCTTGGAACACTTTGCCCGTGGATTGTAGCACTGCACTACACACACACACCTACATACACATATATACATGCATGTAATGCGTTACTAATTCTGTACAGTAAATTGCTCACTTTGACTTCTGTTTTCATTTCTCTCCTCTTTTACGATGCAGCAGCTAAGTTTACTTTCATTTTTTCCTTGGCTCACTAAAGTATTGCATACATACAATATTTCTGCCTTATTGCGTAAGAGTTTGAAGCATATTGTCTTTATTACAGTAATAGGTAGTATGCTGCGCCTGCTTTTGGAATCAAGGCATCATTTTGTTGAAAATAACGATATCGAGCCTCCTCCAAAATGTGTATATGGCCAGAAAGCGGGAAGACTGCGGACAATAGAAACTGTCTCCTATATACTTACATTCTCTAGTCAGACTATTATATTTCTTCATTCTCGGGAAAAATTATTTTTCTGACATGCTTCTCGTTCCAGGAATAATGATGATGTAGTACCTATCCTTGTACAGACATTAGGTATTTTTTGAGGCCGGAGAGATGAAAAATTAGCAACGCCTTCGCCGGGAATCGAACTGCGGACCTCTCAGTTACGCGCTGAGCGTGCAGACTACTACACCACAAAGGCTCGCTAAGAAGGTGGGAGAAATACCTTATATCATAAGCAATGAAAGGCATTCCTTTCTTGTGCTGTTGTAGCGTAAACAGTCAGCTTACCGAGATGGTAGTTTGAAGGTCCTGTGCTCAGCTCCGAACAATGATGCATCGATATTTCAACAATACCTTTCTCCCGAATTCTTCTTTTCATCACATCTGGTGCGTGGATTAAAATGGCAGTTGATAATTCATCATTAAACTAGGGTTAAGTGTGTGGTGTCGTCTGTTCTTCCTCAGTTGTCTTCAATAGGAGAAATGTAAGGAATTAAATGCTTTTTTCCCATGTGTTCCCGTTTTTAAAGACTTATCTCTTCTTCTCTGTACGACATTTTTAAAATTACATATACAATATATATTTATGTAAATATTTTGAGTTTGATGTTCCTTTAAAAAAAAGAAAAAGAAAGAAAAGGAAAAAAAGAGCTAATACGCTTTTGAGAGAAAGACCATAACTTGCGTATGAAAAGGTTACAGTGCCAAATCCGTGGTCTAGATCAGGCATATCAAACTCAGTATCTCAAGCGCGCCAGTTCGCGACTAGTGAGGGCCGAAAGAAATAAAAACATCATTTCCAAACTTAATAGTGTGTTTGAAAAGTGAGTGAAAACATAAAATTTAATCTAATACAGTAATTCCTTAAGAAATAATAGGAACATAAGGGAGAATCAGAGTAACAAATGGATACCTAAGTTTTTTAACTGACATCTAGCATTCTTTCCCCTGTAACCGGCTTTCCGATATCCGGAAACATGCTGTTCGCGCTTCGGAAGAGAAGTTAGCCGAATGTCGGTTAATCTAAATCTTGATTGAGCCGTGTTCGTTTTATAAGCGACAAAAGTTGTACATACTGTTATGTACTAGCGAACATGTAAATCACATACAACTGAAAGTTTCGTATTTCTGGGAAACATAGATGTAAAAACCTGTAAAACACGGGCATACCCACATCTCTGAATTTGTGCAACTTGCTTCTCTGAACTTGTTTCGTACTTAGCACAAACTGGGAAGTGTTCCAAGTCAAGGTTTTTTTGATGGAATTCCAATATTTATTAATATGTTATTATAATTATATCACTTTTCTTATTTTCTTGAAATCAACCTATAAGGTATTTCTCCCGCCTTCTTCGCATGCCTTCGTGGTGTGATGGTATGCCCGCTGGGCTCGTATTCCAGAGGTCCGCGGTTCGATTCCCGGCGAAGGCGTTGCTAATGTTTCATCTTCCCTGATTTAAAAAATACCTAATGTCTCTACAAACCGAAGGCCTCAAAAAATTGGTCAAGGGCCGCAAGTTTTACACGCCTGCTCCAGAGTCTCTGTTTTCGGTGTTGTAGATAAAACATGGTTATCAGTACCTCTTCTAACAAATGTTGAATAAAACTCAAAATGCGAAATTATTACCTTAATTTAAAAGCTAGCTTATTGAGTTAATTTGATTAATCCCTCAAATTTTCATTACTTTTAAATTTCTTCAGCTGTTGAAGTTCGTTATTATTAGAGTGAAATCCTTCATATTTCACTGGCGAGTAAAGTTACATTAATTACTCATTCAAAACTTATGTACTTTCAAAATGCTTTACATGAAAACTATGTTTTCGAAACTGTTAATGAATTTTCTTCTTTATTTGCAGATCAAGATTTTCAGATAGCCCTGAATGTGATTTGTTAGTTCAATTGGATATCTTCGACGAGCATAAATATTCAGATGAAAGCCAACTAGTTGGACCTAATGGAGTGGATCTAAACAGTCATCAAGATGTTTTCTATGCCATACTCAGACAGGTAAGATACAGATGATACAAATCCTTTTTATTGCCTTCTGCATAAAGTAGAAAAATACAATAACGATGTAAAACGTTTTAGCATTCTTTCATCATAAAATGCCTCTTAGGCTTTTATGAATTCCATTTTTTAACTTTTAAACATTCTAGTTATAAAGAAATGTACTGCTTTTATAGCTTTTGCTGTCATTCTTCTGCATTAGAAAATCTGAATCTTTTCTCATTTTAATGAATTGCCCCTCATGCAATTACATTACATTAAACCAATTACATTACATTAAACCATGCTTACATTACATTAAACCACAGCAAACTACGACCCGCGGACCAAATCCGCCTCGACGCCTGTTGTTATCAGGCCTGCTGCTTAATATCGTTTTCACGTGATAAAATGTTGAGTAAATCAAATTACGCGATCTAACGCAACTACCGATTATCAAGTTGAGATGTTGTCAATAATGACACATGTCTTGCTGCTGGGTGTCATAGTCGCATTTTGTTGTCTGCCGTTATCGTAGAACAAGGCATTGGCAGTTCTGTCAGTTTTGTTTTAGCGGTACTCGTAGTATTTATTGCCTGTCACGTCTATCCACGCTCACTGTCTATCGACGCTCTATTTTCAATTTTTTTTATTACCCACCATTTCCATGTCGATTGTCGAGTTTTAAAACAGAATAGAGTGAGATAAACGTACAATACCCTCGTTTGGATTCGCCCTTCTGATTAAGCGTCGGGAGTGCTTCCAATTACACCACGAAGGCTAGCGAAAAGAAAATACCTTAAAGGGCGACAGGACATAAGGGGACTCAGTCGTCAAATTCTAGTGGTGACGAATTATCGTCCGCCACCTTTTACTTTGGGCGCTTCCGTTGAATCTTTTAGAATTTTTCAACATCAGGAACTGAAGAAATGCGCAAAGCCCTTGCCGGGATTCGAACGCTAAACCTCCTGATTGCTGGCCATATATGCTATCCAGTTACTTCCCCCGAAGGTGGAAAGAAGGGAGCAAATACCTTATAATTATCAGCTAGATTATTTAGAAAATGTTTTAAAAATTGAAAAAAAAATTGTTTTAAAGAATTTGTAAAAAAATTTAAGAAATACTTTTTTCTTGAAATTCTAGCCAATAAAAAGAGAGTACTAATACCTATTCATGCGTTTGGTACTGACAGTAAAATATATATATTTTTTTAAACTAACCTAAAAACTTATGTTCTGTGAGTCACCAGAACGTAAATAAGATATATTTATTCGTGTATATAATCCATATATATATTTCCATTACGCAAATCAGACGCTATCTAGCCGTTCCTAAGAATTTTTCCAGAACTTTCCGTTTACTTTTGTTCGACAAGAAAGATCACATAATCGTTCTATTGCTCTTTGACGATACATTAATTCGTTGTGTCACAGAATATTACACAGTATTGAATTTTTAATGATAAAATTATTTTTTCTTCATATTGATGAAACACATGTGCAGGATTACTAAAATTTATGAAATTATTGCACTGAATGACAAATACAAATTGCGAAGTAATGCTAAAGCCGAGGGTGCTAACTGTGAGATTTAAAGATGGTGTTAATTAATGAAGTCAGTTTTATAACATCATAATTTTTCTTTCAAATTTTGATGAAATTGTGTTCTTTAATCTAAATGATTTTTAGTTCGGATATATTTTTGTGAATATTAGGTTAAACATCTTGTGAGAATCCTAGGCAAGAAATTTTTATTAAATAATTTCTTTATTATTAGTATTTAAAGCAACCTCTTCTTTTTAACACCGCAAATCATACATGTATTAATATAAAATTTGGTATTGGGATATTATATATAAATACAAAATAATAATCGATTTTAAAAATCCTTTACTAAAACTCTAATTTATCTTTTGGACTATTTTAGAATCATTTACATTCATCGCAGGTTTTTCATACGACTATATGCCGCGGTACTGCAGGTACGAGCAAAAAATTATAAATATGAATGTTTTACCTAAATATCCATCACTGATGTCCTCATTATGAACGAAAATCTGCATGTGTAATCATGAACACCAAATGTAGACCTGTTATTTAAATATTTATATTATACAACAATGTATTATACTTTCAAACAAAACACACTTTTTATTCATTAAGAAAAATTTCAAGGAATACTTTTAGCTCAATTAGGTTCCTTGTGTTACAGTATTATCTTCTGTAAAATAATGACAATTTTCAATTAATACAAAAAGACAAAGAAGATTAATTATGATATATTATGCATAGATGTCTTGATTGTTTCTAATATTAAATGTATTAAAGTTGAAACAAGTGACCATTTCTTTAAAATATGCTTTTCAGGTGACTGAGACTCCTCTGGAGATACCGTTTCTTAACATTCTACAGCATCTTCTTCGGGTGGATACTTCCTTGCCAGTTTCCGATATAATCTGGGATGCTGCAGAAAAGCTAGTGCATCGTGCAACTCTTTGCGAAACCAAAGAAGACACTGAAAAACTCCTCAAGACACCAAGCTACCATCACAGTTTGAATAAACTGCTCAGAGGGCTTCAAGAAACTGGAGGCCGTTGTCAGTGTTCCTGTCATAATAATGGAGAAAATACGTGTGTCACCATGGAAGGGCGAACCCGAAAGCGAACACCTTTACAACTGTCTTTTGGTACGACAGACGGATCAAGGACACCGGGTATACTTAGTCCTGCCAATTCATCGATGGCTTTCAGTCCTGAACTTTTGGCATCCCTCTCCAGAGCAATTTCACCTCCTCCAAGAGTTCCGCCGGCTCCTCCACCTCCACTTAATGCTGGAGCTCCACCTGCACCACCACCACCTCCACCTCCGCCTCCCCCTCCTCCAGGATCCAATGCAACTTTGCCACCACCTCCTCCTCCGCCTCCAGCACCCCCTGGTCTCCCACCACCACCTCCACCTCCTCCAGGAACTATGCCCAGTACAACCGTGAAACCCTCAACTCCGACCGCAGAATCTCAAGCAGTAAAGCTCCCTCAACAGTTTACTCCCAAGCCAAAAAACAAGATGAAATCCTTAAACTGGACAAAAATTCCAAGTAACAAGGTGAGAATGTTTTATAGACATTCTCATGTATTTGCGTTATTTAATTAAACGTACAAATCTTAATCGGCTTTAATTAGTAAAATGCAAAACTCTCTACTAAATTTCTATTAATTTTTAAATATCGGCGATTCTTTGTAACTGAACAGGCTTCTTTGTAAGTGAATCGATCACAATAACAAAAAAAAATATAAACCAAATTAGTAACGCACAGACTGCTGTAGCTGAAGGAGTAATATGAAATACTCCAAATTGTGTATGGTATAATACAATTCTAATACGCTCTTCCGTTTCCTTGTTACATATGTTCTAGAATTTGGGGAGTTGTGATTTGAAATTTCTAAATTCGATATTCATTTTTCACTGCAAAATTAGCATCAATGTACTCTACCCCCCCCTAAAAAATAACTTCCTCGAAGCAATATGGACAGAAATGTTTCCTAATTTCTTCTTTTCAGTTAAGAAAATGCGTATTCTTAACATAAATATGAATTCGCACTTGAGCACTTAACGTTTAGACTGCGAAACACTAACTTTTAGACTGCGAAAATTCATAAATCCCCAGAAGTGCAGAATCCTGACAATCTGAAGTGTACCTCATTTTTGTGAATAGGGCCTGAAGAACGTCTTTTCGTGTTAAAGAAGTGTAAGTATACCCTACTATTTTTCAAACAAAAACTAGGTATTCTGCTAAATTTGTCAGGTAAATATTGAAAACCTTAATCGGTACTTTAGATTTTAACTCTACCAATTGATTCCTGAGTATGGAAACCCAAAGAAAAACGGATTTTCTTAGTGTATTTAATGATCGCCACAGCTGTAATTTTCTGCTATGATACAAAACTCTAAATTCGGAGTTCCAATTGTGAGGCAAAGGCAGTAAGGAAATTCTAAATTTATTGCTTATAAAAGAATATTCTTTTAAGAGCAATTCCTTTATTATTCCTTTAAGAGCAATAAATTTTGCATTGTTGGGCTTATAAAATTTGCTTTTACTAAAGTTTATAACATTTGTTATGTCATCACCTAATCACGTACTTCCTATTCTATAGAATAAAACCTCAAATAATCAATTGCTTTAGCAGAATACGGTTCGACGAATTACTAAAATCTAAATTCGTGAAACTGGCAAATTAAATTTAACTCTCAACTTAGCTGAAATTTTTTTAACTGATTTTTCATGCTTAAAAAATTATTTTAATATATTTTCAAAACTTAGACAGAAATTTTTAATTGTTTTATAAATTTTAAATGTTGAACTCTTAGGAATTTCAAATTTAGTTGAAATCTGCTGAATGTTTTTGAAAATCATGTAGAAAGAAAACTATGTTTAATAGTCTAGCTTTGCAATTAGATAATATCGATAATAAATATATGGATGTATATATGTGGAGGCAATTTCCCCAGAATTTGGTTTCGTGTTTGAGTGATGGATTTTATCTAAAACTTACCTCTTGAAACATATCATTTATATAATAAGATTATCCATTCAAATGATTATTTTAAAAGCAATTTACCAACTACTTTTTTAAGTATATTTTCATGAGTAATGCAATCAGAATTTCTCAATTAACTGTGAGATAATTTAACTCGAGTATATTTTCCATGTAAAATTTCTTCCATTCATTTAAATTTTCTAACTTAGGTTGTAGGTAAAAATAATTTGTGGTCGCTTATTGCAAAAGCTCACGATGGAAGCCCGAACGACTTGGACTTCGAAACCATTGAAGGTTTATTCTGCCAGCAGAGTACGATGCTCAATGGACAAGCGTCACCAAGGCTAGGAAACAGATCTGACAAGAATGGAAAAGACAGCTTGGATAGAAAAAAGAGAGAATCCTCTGAGGTGAGTGACTAGAAAGTAATTACAAATCTCAAACCAGACAAGCCTGAAGGCTGAAATCATAATATGTGACATTATTTGCAAAGAATGGGGGAGTGAATGAAGCCTAGATTAACTGGTCTCCAATCCTTAAATTGCTTAACTGCACGTAGCGTTGGTTTTTCAGCTTTAGAACTGAGACAGATACTATTTATTATTCGTATAACGTTCAGTAAGGTAATTCGAAACCGAATCTCACATTTGCGTTCACGAGTTGTACTCGTAAAAACGCAACTATTTTTGTTTTTTTAAATTTTTTTTAATGTCCTTTTCGTACAAATACGCGCAAATGTTTTTTGACTCCTGAACTAATCATTATACGAGCTATTATACGTATAATAGCAAAGTTGAGCAAGAATAAGTAGAGATGGTATTCATGTCGCCAAAATTAAAAATTTTATATTGTAATTAAATTTGCAGGGAAATTAAAATCCAAAAATTCTGCCACTTTGTAGAGACATGAGGTAATTTTTTTAAGCAGGCAAGATGAAAAATGAGCAACGCCCTCACCGGGAATCGAACCACGGACCTCTCGAATACGCGCCCAGCGTGCTGACCACTACACTGCGAAGGCATGCTAAGAAGGCGGGAGAAATACTTTATATACTCCCCCACTTTTAAAGGGCGACCCAATCGCCAAATCCTGGGTTTGGAGAATCATCATCCCAACGGGAAATCCACTATATCGCCTATCGCTAACGAGAAATCCACTGTATCATCTGTCGCTAACTGCTTTTGCTCCTCGGCTGTTTATGTCCACTGTTTAGTAAGCCGTTAGGTATCAATTACTATTATAACTTGTTATTTATTCAAAGGTAAAAAACATCCCCTGAGTGAAAAAGGAAAAAATAAAATAATATTCATTAATTAAAAATTGGTACTCTTCTGTTATCGGGACCGGATTCAGAAATGTAAGTATGTATGCACGTGTGTGTCTGTCTGTGTGTATATATGTGTGTATACACGCACATACATACGTATGTACATATATACCCGCATACATAAACACGTACTTCCATATATACATGCGTACAAATATACATTTTTGGACCCGATCCCGATAACAAAGAGTACCTAAAAATTAATTGTTCAACATTTTTCATGTGATAAAATTGCACATGAGAAACACTGACATAGTTTGTAGAACAGAAGTAGACAGGCATTCTTTATATCACTGAGTGTACATTTAAATTAAATTCTTGCTTTGTGCTTGTAATTTTTAGGTGTAAATTGTTCAGATACTTTCGAATGTAATTCAATTTAAGGTTTAGAATTGGATTTTAAAGTAAGTAAATTGGTTAAATTCAGAAGATAGTTTTGCTTTTGATATTGTTTGTTTACACGTGTAAAAGAGAGCAAATAGTTTTAGTTTATTTTTAATAATTTCCAGTGCATGCTAAAATTTAATACGCGATTTAAATTTTAATGGAATTTATTCATTAATCTTATATCTGGTCAGTGGTTGGTTCAAATTATAGTAAGGTAATACAGTGGATTATAGAAGGATCTCTTTCCCTAAAAATATTTGTTTTATTCTGCCTTGTACTTACATAATATGTGCATTCGTATAATAGAAAATTTACGCAAATAATCTAACTCAGTCGGTTTCTTTGATTGGCTTAGACGGAAATACATAACGTTAAACGATTTTAATCATTTGAACACTTTTAGTTTTCTTATTTCCCTCTACTTAACTGTGTATACAATCGTATAAATTTCAACTCTGAAAATCCTTTTCTAAAATCTTTAATTACGTAAAGGTTTTAGAAAGTGATAGTAAAATTATGACTATACAATAGATAATAAGATACATTATTAATTATAATAAGATTGTTCAAAATCTGTAAAGATTTTAAATAATTCGTGGTATAATTGTATTCTTTGAACAAAATATTTTTACGACGAGAAGTTTTTTCCCCGGGTGTAAATAATTGGTTCAAATATGCATTGACAAGAGTTCTCTAACCTATCGACAATACCATTGTAGGATTTTATGTTTATTAAACCTGCATATCTTTTTTTATTACCACTTCTACTTTCGTTAACTCCCACTAGGATGCAAATTAATCAACGTATATAAGCATAGATTTCTTGAGTTTGAGAGAGAGAGATTGCGGCAGCTGTCACTGGCTGGTTACTCTGTTACGACTTCTTACTTCTCTTTTCCTGCAGAGGGCAAGCATTTCATTAGACTCGAAATTTTTCCTATACATGGAACTCATCTTCCAGCCGCAAATATTTAATCTTTGATGATGTAGGGTACGCCTATTTACCATGTAATTGAAATGTCGTTGATCTACTTGATTGATTAATTAGCTTTAGCTTCTCAAATATTTAGAGCCTGGGGCCAAATTTTATTTAGGCGCGTGTTGTAATTCATATTTTGACTTCAAACTTTCTAGTTTACTTTAACTAAAGTCTACTTAATATTTACTAAAAGTCAGGCGGACGTGATAATACATAGATTTATTTTAAAGTTTCATATAAATATAACATATTTCATATAATATAAACTTTAGTTTTGTGTACTGTACTTAAAATGTAAGACGGGATGAAAAGTCCGTCTGTGTACGATTCTTGACTTTACGTGCTGCCATTTAGAGTAGCGTCGAACCGTACAATCCGAATAGCCGTGTAAATGATGTTGAGCAATTTCTTTTGTTGGCGGAAATCATGAGCAATTATCATTGCGCCTTGCGTGTATATGTCGATTTTCTCGCATACGAATGTAGAGATTCCTGTATTAATCTGATCGCGATCGGCAGAGCGCCCTCTATCGGTGAAAATGTAACCTAAATATTTATCCAGTCAAAAGAATTCATCTACCTTTTGGCCTGTGCGTCATTTTCTTGCAAACTTACCACCTGTTAGATTTTCAGACATCTGGTTGACTTATATAAAAATTTTAAATACTTGTGAACTTTTAATGTTACTAAAACTTAACGTATTTTCTAAAATATTGACTGCTGTTAGTTTACAAACGAAGCAAGTGAAATCTTTTTCAAAGCAGGAAAAATGATATGTGTGTTTCTTACACTGTGAAAGGCTACATCGAATGACTGATTGTTTAAGTACAGCAAAAGTCCGATATTCTGGCACACTCGGGACTTTATAGATACCCTGTTACCGGATTAAAGTTGCATAGTTCCACAAAACAAATTTTTTCGTATTATTGAATGCATTGAAGAATGAAAATGAATTTCAAATACTATTCTACAAACATATTTCGTGTGTAAAACATATAGAGCAAATAAATTTAAATCGCGGTTTAATTTATTTAACTAGTTTTTGCTTTGAAGTCATCGCTCTAGACCAGGTTTTCTTAAACTGTGGTTCACGACCCGCAAAAGGGTCACGGCACCTGCACCAGGGGGTCGCCAAAAGTTTTAGCAGTTTTGATCATTAACTTATCATAATAATTTTACAATTACCAAATATTTTTACACAATGTATCTGAAAATAGATAAAGATAAGACAATACAGACAAATAAAAAAACGAAAACGTTTCGACGCATTCTTTTTTTAATATAAATGTTCATTTTTCTTGCTTTGCACGTGACGCTGTCGTTTCGTCTGCTACTTATTTAAAATTTTCACATTGTTTTATGTCTTAAAATTAGAAATTAAAGTTAATGACCTAAAACTGCAATAGTATATTACAGTACAAGTGAAAAAAATGACAGTTCCACTCACAGGTGCGTCGGATTTGCGCAATACTTATGGGGGGGGGTCCACAAAATTTTTGTGAATATTATAGGGTCCTGGACGTCGCCAAAAAAATCTCACTAATAAAAGGGGGTCGCGACTGGAAAAAGTTTAAGAAACCATGCTTTGACAGCAGATGAAATCCTTTCTTCTTTTTAAGTAAAAGTTAAATATTTCATAGTTTCTGACGCCCTTTAATATGTTATACCATTCGTATGGTATAACTTAATAAAGGACACCCCCCCCCCATTATTAAGTTATTCCATACGAATATTTATTAGTTCCCTAATATTATATTTAGGCCTCTCTCCCGGCAAATTTCGCAAATGCATTTAACATTTCGCAGGCCTCATGCATAGTGATTTGGGTTGAAACTTCTTTGTCGTCACTATCAATTTCTTTTACGATCGAAGGATACTTTGCACGACGTCATGACTAAACGCTTCTGGCATATTTCTAAAATCACATGTTTCCCTTTCAATGTTTTTATCAAAATTTAAAATGCTCTAAATAAGCAAAGAAAGCCAACTGTATATATGTGCGTGTGTGTTTTTATATATTTTTGGCATATTATTATGTTTCTATTTATATATATATATATAGTATATATATATATACTATATATAGTGTATATATATATATGATCTTAAATTCACTTAGTGCGAAATCGAGTTATTCTACTACTTGCGCAATTGCTGCAAAGCAAGTTAATAATAATTTATTTACTAAATAATATTGATTATATTATCTCCTTAGATTAATTATAGTAGAATTATCTGAAAAGAGTGAATCCATACTTAGTAAGTTCTGTTTCGAAAGATGTTTTGAAGTAACTTGAATGTAAATTGTTAAAAATGTTTAACGGGGACTAGATAGATAGATAGATAGATATATGCAAAATATAAAATATCTGTCTTTCAAATAATAAATTAATAATAACCCTTTAACTTTCGTTTTCATTCTAAAAATAACCAGAGCAATAATTTTTCTAACTAAACTCCCTGCAGTTCTGATGCGCACTTATCGATGAAATCTGAACCCAACATCTGGACATTAAGCTGTCATGTGATCTGAAATGGTATAAAGGGTAGTTTCGTCGCAACTCCCCCTCTCCTCTCTCTTTTCCCTCTTCTATTCTGCTTCTTTTCGTTGCATCGATTTGCTACTCGCCACGCAGAGTTTACTTTTCTAATTTCGTCCATTGTTTTAGAAATGTAAGCTGTATAAAATTGTGGTGTGCATAGCGCGCCCATAGTGATGTGCTTTATCATGGAATAAAATTGTGTTTCCAAAATCAGCGACCACGTCTCCCTTCTAAAGTTGTCTTTCTAGCTACGCAGGTGACTGGTGAGAGCGGATCCGGACACTCGGGAGGCTTACTAGGACTATTCCTGTATCGTCCAGAATCCGCAACTGTACAACGCGATAATTCTTTGGCGCCCCAGAAGCCCGGCGTCAGGAGCTTAATAGAAACTTTTGTTGGTGCTGTATATTGAAATTTGGGCATTTTAAACTGATATTTAAACATTTTAGAATACACAATTTACACACACAATTTCTAGCTACGCAGTAAAATCTCTTAAAGTTACAACGCAGAGAACCATCCTCAGTCCGTTGTAAATTTCTTTCACCAAGTCACCTTATTACAATAATGGCAGTGTGTTGTTACATGTATAATATATATAGATATGCAAAGTTTTAAAAAAACGACTAACTGAAAATGGCAAATTACCGCAAAATAATTGCCGATCCTTTCCGAATATTGCCGATTAAATGCTAGCAGAGCCATTTTACGGCAGGGATGCCGATGAAATGGGTACCGGATTATCGGGTGTGCCAAACCACCAGGGAAAGAATTAACAGATTTTCACTGCATTTCTTTGTGGTAGTGGCTTAAAAGAGTTATTGGTTCGTAAAACGCTAATGTCGGGAATGAAATGAAATTTCCAAATGAAAACATGCGGTATATCATGCAGGGCTGCAAAGCTTCTAGCTCAGTATACTCATTTAAGTATGAAGACTTAGATTATGTTCATTTTTATAGCAAATATTTTTTATGAATAAAGTAATTTCGTTCTATATATATGAAGATATTAAACTCAATAAAAAATTCAGCCCAGTTAATTTCTTTTTAATCTGCTCATTTAAATGCTAAAAATACCACACATATTTTTATATACGTTTTTGGCTGAAAACATAAATTTTTGCTAAATATTTTAAAAAGTAAGAACTGATTGGGGGTAGCTATAGGCTCAAATATTGAAATGCATATTAAGCTTAGCTACATTCGTGTTCAACCGTCATAAGAATGTCTGACTCTGGAATATAATTTTACTCTTTTGCTCCATCTCTGAGTTAGTTTGGTAAAGAAATAAAACAATGAGCAGGGAATATTGTGCATCTACTAATATGAATTTGTCAAATTAAACGAGTATCGTAGTTCAACAGAAAAAAAAAAAAAAAAAAAAAAAAACGAACCGTGTTATTGCCTACGGATAGGTTAACTACTAATGCTCCTGTCTGTGGAGAAGGCGATCCTGGGTGATCTCTAACCGGGGCCTAGTTCTCTGAAATTTGAGGTATAATGCGGCAAGTGAATATGAAATGGAAAGACGTATTCTCGCATTAAGTTGGCTTAGCGCTACTGAATTTTATGTCCCATGGTTGACTGTAATCTCAGTTTAGACATTACTCAATCATACCAATGTATACAACTCACGTTTATTGTATAAGCTCTACGTAATATAATATTTATACCAGATGCTTCCTCTAATTATACTATTATTAGCTTATACCTTGTAGAGTCATTAGGAATTTTGAAGTAGGAAACACGAAGAATGAGCAATGCCCTCGCCGGGAGTCGAACCTCGACCTCTCGAATACGCGTTGGAGTGTGCTACCGTTACACTACAAAGGCATGCTGGAAGGAGGGAGGAAATGCTTTATATACTCCTCCTTTTAAAGGGCAACTGGGGATTAGGAAACCCAATAATCAAATCCCGGTGGTGACGAATTATTTTCCACCATTACCACCTTTTCTTTAGTTCGGGCGCCAGTGTAGATTTATTAGGTATTTTTGAAGCAGGAGAAGAGGCAAATGTGCAATGCCCTCTCCGGGACTCGAACCTGGACCTTTCGAATACGCGCCGTGTGTGCTATACCGTTTCCCCACGAAGGCATGCTGGAAGGAGGTAGAAAATACCTTATAACATTTTGTTATTATCCGCAAGTGTTATTGAAATAATGTATTATATCCTTCTGGGAAAATTTTTAAAAGTTACGTGTAGGCTATGTTTAAAAGAGAGTTACTTATTTTTAAGTTATATACCATTTTAAGCTTCTACTGAGTTCATTGCAATCATTTGATTTCTGCTACTCATTGTGATTGAGTAATCATTTCAAAGAGTTTTTAATGGCTTAGAATCATTTAATTAATAATCGAAAACTGCGATTTCGTGAAATTAAATTATTAAAAGGCTAATTATGGTAGTTTCTTAGCTGCTCAACTTAAGCTACACATTTGCGCAGAAATGTGCGCAGTCTCTTTTACTAAACCTCAATGGCAATTTTTCGTGGAAAACTAATTCTCCAAGTCGTCATATTTGGCAAGAAAAAGTTTGTCAGTTACCGAAACAAAGTCTGAACCACCTGTAATTGTTATGAGTCATACATTATTATATTTAAGAGCTTGATCATCAAGGAAAAGTAAATTAGGTAGATCCTCCCACAAAAGACAACTCGCTTCGAGTTTGAAGTCGAAGGAGAAAAAATATTACGTGACTAGCCTGGAAATGTCGATAAGATTGAGTGGATATGGGCAAAAGAAAGAAAACGAAAAATATCTGTCATTGCTTAAGGTATTACATTAATTAAGAGGGATGATTCAGTGGCCTTATTTGCAGCAAATTCATTAAATTGTTTAAGCAGATGTAAAACTTGAAATTTTTCCTATGTGAGGTGTATCAGATATCGATAAAAAATTTTGATTGCCTTTTGCTACTCTTTCCTTGATTAAAGCAATAATTATTGAGCACTGATTAAGGAATTGTTTACCCATAAGTATTTTCTGTTTAGTAGGTTTTTTATGGTGTGTGTGTGTGTGTGTGAGCGTAACGACGCTAACAACGCACAATTATTGGTAACCTTGTATTATATAACTCTTTTTTTCTAGAACTCTTTTTTTTTTCTAAACTACTTTAAAAAATGGCATGTAAATTATTATGCTTGGTTTTGTTGTTCTGTTATCGGTTTTCCTTCACATGATCTGATAAGTTTAGTGCAGTACTCATTAAAACGGCTTACTGCAAACAAACACTGTGAACACTCTTGTTTTAACTGGTATGAAGCACAATTGAAAGACTATTTGCACATGTCAAAGAATTAGATAATAACTAAATAAAAAAAATAAATAAATAAATCTATTAATAGATATTGTACATTATTGAATTGCTTTCTTTGCTTCGGTAAACAAAGTATGTAACAATTCACTTAGAGCTTACAATCAAGAAGTAAACAAAACTGTTTCACTGCACGATCAGCTTGATTCTTTTCATATTAAAGTCCCTAAAATTCCTATTAAAGTCTTTATGTAGGTTGTATGAAAAGTGCTTAAGTAACTATCTCACGAACTATGGTACAATTTCGGAGCAAGTTACAAAATTCTGCATACCTCTGACAAGTGCCTTACTGAAGTACATGCCCTCAAATGTAAATATAACTTATTGATCTCAGGTTAAATTTACTTAATCTAAAAGAAAAGGGATATGATCACTTCATATAAAATAGCATTAAATTTCCTTACAACATGAGGTTATTTCTCTTTTCTCAAGAAAATTGAAATTTTACTCACAATAGGCATCCATACTGCTTTTGTTTCACTACAGTCATTTCTTTTTATAGTATTTTTCCGTTCAGATAGTTTTTGTAACTTTGTTCCTAATTTAAATCACAGCGTTTTCAGGGACCATTTTGAAAATCCTTTTATCTCCCATTAATTTCAGAGTCATTTTCGAATTTTGTAAATAAATACTTTACAAATCTCAAGACATTGAATCCGTTTTCAGGTGAACGACGTTTATTTCCTATCTAATAATCCTTAAAACAAAAATGCTTGAAAAGTATCTGCACATAACTTGATATAATTCAAAGCTATATCTTTTCTGTTTCTTTGAACTGGTTAATCCTACTTAGTACATTAAAACTGGTTTTATTTCGATGGGATTCTGAAGGAAAATTCCGCATATATGTATTAGAGAGAAAATAGATGCGTATCAAAGATCTGATATGAATTATTAAAGTGCAACAAGTGTTTGTGTGTAGTAAAAGAGTGGGTTACCTCGAAGCATGGAAACGTTTCTTTTTAATCGTTTGTTTGCTTGTTTGATTATTGTAAAGCTCCGACAGTGATCTGCCAAAGAGAAGAAATGCATTTGTGAAAGACTTTCTAAGCGAAACTGGCTGATACTTACACGAGAAAAGTCATAAAGGCGCCTATGCAGCCAGGCTGTTCGTTAGTACTTGAATCCTATGTGCAGCAGACAATACCTGGCGGTTCTCTTAAAATTTCGTAAACTTTTTAATATTTTATTTAAGTGAACACTATAGTCTTTCTGCTTTAATCTGCTCATCCTTTGGTGACAAATCGCTGACGTTTAGATTTTACAAATCATCTTCAGCGCTCTGTAACAATCATGTAAATTAATAATCTACAGGAAAGTAAATGTGAATACTTCTGCAAATATGCTGCGTCTTTAAATCAGAGTTTTAGACTCCCCCATAGTAGATTGACCACCTAAAGTTGAAAAGATTACATCTTTATATAAATGATTCTGCCCCAAAATCATTATGAAAATTATTAAAATATTCGGCTCTGTAATTAATTTCCAGTAACATGCTACGGAACCAGCGCAAGAGAAATCCAAAATGCAAAAGCTTTGTCAAAAAGGAATTATCACCAAAGCAACATTTTATACCAATTTAATATTAAATTACATTTATCCATCGCACTGAAAAGACCATTCACACTCATGATTCAGCTATATGAGTTTTGCATACATCATTTAATGGGCACAAATACGGGATTTTTATATGTATCGAAATTTGTATTTTTCAGAATATGCTTAATATAGTATGATAATTATATGCTAGTTCAGATGCCAAGAAATAAGCTAATTCTAAATTCTGTGAGTTTCGTAGTCAATTACAAGAGAAACTATACTGGAAAAAAGGTTTTCATCTGCAGTTTATTGCAACAAGAATTTCATTACAAAATCTAAAACTGCAGCTAAATAAATTGAATAATAAATGAAAAATTAATTGACGCTAATCTCAGTTTAATTATATCTAGTTTATGAGTATCCTCAATGAAATGATTGTTTCCATCGCCACGATCCAAACTATGTAAAATCGATCGAAAATTATCCTGCATGTTAAACATTTTTTTTAAGTAATAGTTTACCTGTGTTTATGGTTAAATGTAAAAGAATTAAATAACTGGTAAGTATAAACAAGTATTTTAGTATTTCGTAAAATGTATCATATTTAAAATTAAGACTATTCCTAGATTTACGAGTAGCTATAATTTTAGTAGTCCCTTGACAGTTATCAAATCATGGTTTAACTGTATACGATCACTGTTTCTTAAAAAGAAGTCAAATTTGTTTTTACATGCATTTGATCATGTGGGTGTGATTTCCTATCATGTCACAAAAGTAATAAAAATTTTTTTCACTTAGTAACTTCCCTATCATATCTTTTTCGAAACCTCCTCCTACAAGAAGTAGTTTAAGATGCGCAAATGCATTTGGTTCAATATGTAAAATGCCTACTCGCATTTAATCTAGATAGCAATGTCTCTTCTCAAGTGATATTCATTTCCATTTTTTTCGGGAGGATCCAAGATACAAACGTCGTTTTTCTGAAAGAAAAATGACACTGTCGGTGTTAAAATCATTTTCGTGACCTGCTCTAAGATGTTTTGTCCATTAACTCCAATGAGGAATCTTGACACGGAGTCGTGAAATAGACACCTGCCGCGTAGGACACCCACGATTCCTTCTAAATGTCTTCACATCCTGACGCAAAAGGCAATAGTCTTCGGTTCATGGCTAGATTTTAGAATTAAAGAAAGTAATGGCGTTCTGGATCACGGCTACTGTTAACTCCTACTGCTTTATCATCTGTGTTTATTTTTTGCATTAAGATGAATTATTTATTTTTGCGTATCTCGCAGCTATTTTTGTAGAATCATATTTATAAATTTGAAAAAGGTTTAAAGCATCACTTTCAACCGATAAATCTTGAAGAATTAGTAACTAAATACGGTCTTGTATGTGGCTTAAAATGCGGGCTTGTGGTATAAATAGGAGTTTTATTGAAGCTTCAAAGCTCCTCAGTTTCATTAGCTACTTTGAAACTATTCATTGGCTATCGAGAAGAAATATATAACACATGAAAAATGTGGTATAAGCAATACGGTGGCATAATACTAAGAGCCAATACGATTAAAATTATAAAAAAGTAAAAGATAAGGCGCTGTTAGTTAGAATTCTTAAAATCATAAAAGCAGAATTCTAAACTTTCAGATACCTCAAGTTATTCAGTGATCGAAATTACATTAAACGATAATGGTAGAGAGTTTCTTAATCTGTTCTGTAAGATTTAAAAAAGCTGAATTTACCTATGTAGCGTATGGTATGTATTATTCCTTTTTTAGTTAATGTCCGTAACGAATGATATGTATTATGGATGGTAAGTTTAGTATTGTGTTTGTAAGATATGGTATGTATGATGGATGGTATGTTTAGTAATGCGTTTGTAAAATATGGTATGTATGATTTCGTTTATAGTTAATAAGCTGAATTATAAACATTCCAACTGGAAAATTCATATACCTATCCAGAATAATTTTACAAAGCCTTGTAGAGACAATAGGTTATTTTTGAAAGCAGGCAAAACAAAAAATGAGCAATGCCCCCGCCAGTATTCGAACCACAAACCTCTCGAATACGCGCCGAGTGTGCTAACTATTACACCACGAAGGCATGTTAAAAAGGTAGGAGAAATACCTTACATACACTCCCTTTTAAAGGGCGACTGGGGATTAGGGAACTCAATCTGCAAATCCTGGTTATGGAGAATCTTCATCCACCACCTTTTAATTCGGGCTTAACTGAAGAGTCATTAGGTTATTTCGAAGCACGAGACATGAAAAATGAGCAATGCCCTCTCCGGCACTCGAACCACGGACCTCTCGAATACGCGCTGAGTGTGCTAACTACTACACCAGGAAGGCATGCTAAGAAGGCAGGAGAAATACCTTACAGCCTTACCATTTAATAAATGAGGACATGTTGCTGAAATGCTGAAAACTGCAGAATTACAGTCGAACTTTTATTATTTAATTTCAGTAAGTCGAAATGTTCGGTACTTCGAGCTGAGGTTGAAAGTAGAACTCGAAATTAATTTCATTCTTTATAACATGTCAAATGTTTGATTATTCGATATTTTTCCTACTCCTTTTAGTTTCAGCTTATTGAATGTAAATTTGGCTACTTAAAATAGCATATATTTAAACTAAAAGTAATTCTTGTTAAAAAAACAATTGATTAATAGTCAGAACTTAAACTCTTAACAGAAACGGGGAAACATTAAAAGAAATAAATATGTTGAAGCTATATTTTTAAATAAGGAATTGATTTCGTTTTACATGCTTGGGAATGACATTTTCTACATGTATTGTAAACACTTTAAAGTCGTTTTAAAATGTAGTTGATTTCCTAGATACAATGAGCATAAACCTTCCTATATTAATTATCAGTAACTTAACAATTGTTTCTTTGTACAAATAACATAGCTCGCACCTGTGTAATTTAGGTAACATAGTACAATTAACATAGCTCGCATTTGTGTAATTTCGGCTTTGCAAGAATGTACATGCAATAAAGTTTACTTTTGTTACACCAATCTCCAAACAAGCTTATAAGGTATTTCTCCCACTTTCCTAGCGTGCCTTCGTGGTGTAACGGTAGCACGCTGGGCCGTTATTCCAGAGGTCCGTGGTTCGATTCCCGGCGAAGGCGTTTGCTATTTTTCATCTTTTCTGCCTCTAAAAAAAATCCTAATGACTCTACAAGTGGCGCCCGAACTAAAAGGGTTGTGGATGATGATTCTCCGCACCCAGGATTTGGCGACTAGGTCCCCTAAAACCCTAGTCGCCCTTTTAAAAGGGAAGTATATAAGGTATTTCTCCCACATTCCTAGCGTGCCTTCGTGGTGTAACGGTAGCACACTGGGCCGGTGTTCCAGAGGTCCGTGATTCGATTCCCGGCGAAGGCGGTTGCGTATTTTTCATCTCTCCTGCTTCAAAAAAAAAAAAACCTAATGACTCTACAAGCTCTTAAGCAATCTCCAAACGTTGCTTTTTGAACATGGTAAGCGTTTCATAGATTATGAAATTTCCCACACGCCCTAGGATTAGAAAAATTAATTTCTTGCATGCAATTGACTACCAATGATTCCAGAAATTTGCTCTAACATACCTATGTAGCTTTGTGTCCTTTTCCTGAAATGTAAATTTGAGTTATATCATGTGTATTGTGTAATCATTTCCTTAAAAAGTATTCAGAAGTTAATTAAAAGTTAATTATGTGCATTTATTTATCTATATTTAATTTAAATTCTCAAAAAAAAAAAAAAAAAAAAAAGAATTTGATGGAAATAAACTTTATGCTTAATTTATTATTTAAATAATGTATTATACGTAAAAAAGCGATTTCCTCGCTTAATTTAATATCACTTCGTAGAGTTTTCTGTAATTCGGAAAGTTAAGTATGTTTAAAATGTGCTCAGGCCTGTCTAAAATACTCTTATTGTTGATTTTCAATATAAGGGAAGTTTAGAGTGTTTAATGATTCAAATCCTTGAGCTATAAGTACCCATTAACTAAAACTGAGAATTCCTATTATTTCTTTCTTCTCTGATAACGATATTCAAAGTATAATGTAAGTACTTGCTATTGTATCCAAATGAAAGTTTCATTTCTCGTTCTTTGCTTCATGGAATTAAGAAGCAAACGGATCCAAATGTCCACCCGTCTTCCCCTATCACCAAACTTCTGGAGAATACTTTCAACTCACTGGTATTTTAAGTGCCCCCCATGCCGCGCAGACACCATGCACTTAGAAACATCCAAGCCTTATCCGAGATATATGTATATACGTTACGGAGAATGGAATTGAATAAAGTTTTCAAAGATGTTACATACCAATAAAAGTTTAAGATATGAATACTAAAAACAAAATTCCAGAACTAAAAGTTAAGTGAGCCCATTTAATAATCAATTAAAAATGCACCCACTCGCAAGCGCAAGCAAAAGGAGAATAATTAAATAGGCACAGTTCTCGTGAGCTATATTAAAAAAGAAATAAAAGTCTTAGAAAAATAACTGAAAATAATAATAATAATTGTTTTGAAAACCCTTTTCATCGGAGTTAAACAATTACTAAGTCACACACGAAACCTGATTCAAAAGTATTCCAGTGATGAGAAACTGAAATTCTCATATACTGATCTTTAACAGGACTTCTTGCAATAGAAACTGAATTTAGAGATCAAATTTAGATTAATAAAAGATAATACAAAATCACTGATATCGGTAGCATCGAGTTTCTTGGGCAAGTTCATCATATATAAGTTCATTACCATAAATGCAAATCAATGTAATTTCCTTAGTTCCAACAGTAGAGTTTAATGTTAGAAAATAATGCGTATGATACCGGAGCTCTTTCGAGAATAAATTAATGTTTCTGCTAATTCAACTGGATTATTTACAATAAAAAAAACTTTTCTTAGCCTCATTCTTGGAATCAATTAAAACAATGCAATGAAAGTTGTGTATTGAAAAAACTTGATTTTAGGAAAGTAATAGAGTAAATCAGTTAATTCATATTTATGATTTTGTTGCTTATTACGCTGACTACTTATTAATGCTGTGTCAAATGTAAATTAAGAGATACAGTTTTGACCAAGAAGATAGATATGAAGGATGATTAATGAAAAATCAGACAGTCTGCCATATAGCGCCGAGAATGAAAGCAGCTGCAGAATATGTTTTTCAGTTATCATAAATAGTACTGACAAAATTTCATAACTTTAAATATACTGTTCTAGAACTATGCTTCTTGATAATCTTCGGAGACTAAAATTAATAACCACAATTTCTTTTTCAAAATACATTTCTAACGTTTCGTAGCGAATTTGCTACCGTTTCTATTTGTTCACCTGTGGGAAGTGCTTTACCATTGTCCTGGCTCTGCCTGTAATTCATAAGAAATGCTTCTAACACCATAATACTCATTGCAGAATAATCATTAGCTCTCTGCCTAGTAATAAAACTTTTATACTTTTCATTTTCGAGAAGTTAGAAAGTTAGTTAGTTTCGAGAAGTCAGTTAGAAATATGTAATGCCACGAAATTACCTTCGCCCTCTTGGCACATCGTGATTGTGGTGTACACGAGAAGAGAAAATTATATTATGAGTATGTCCCTATATTTGCTAAATTTCCTAAATAACACTTGTCACATATTTCCTAAATAATAATTGAATTATTTTAAGATTATTTTATACATATTTTCAAGTTTACCAACTGTATCGAAAACTGCACAAATACGTGTATTATTTACTATTTCCCATGATGTGCGACCACCAATGGCCGAGCGGTAAAATCGGTGAGCAGTGGTAGAACGCCGGGTTCTCAATTCCGGCGAACGGCCTGACTGCACGAGAGTTTTCGTGGTTTTCTTCATGTATAATGTAGATATGAGCCACTTTGTTTCAAGAAGGCAAATAATCTAAACAATCCAGACCTATGGCATGCACTGAATATGCACGCTGGGAATAGCAGCTACGAAGTTCTTCATCTGAACTTCTCGTCTCCGAATCTTTCAGTTGGCAAAAAAGTAACAAGACTCATCTAAATAAGCGTCTATATTTGTAAACTTACTTACAAAAATAAAATGTTAATAAATTTTGATGGTATAGTGTAATTTTTTATTCCAGATGTAAAATAATAATAATAATAATTTACGAGTAAGTTGCAGGAAAATACGTAATTATAATATAACAGCTTCAGAGTAATCAAAGTTTTTCTTTATTTTTCAGTCGCTGGGAATTTCTTAGGTGGACACTTAATGTATAAAGCGATTTGAAGATCTTGTTTGTTTTTTATGGTACTTGATTTTATTAGACACCGTAACTTAAAAGGAACTTCATTCAGTGTGTTACTCACGTCCCAAGTAGCACGGCAACGTCGTTACAAACTCGCCGAGGATGTCGTTGCAAAAACGTGGCAATATGCCGTCTTTAAGACGCCCAGATGTCCGCGAAACTCCACTGTTTTGCAACCGTTGCAAAGACGCCTTTATTACGTCTTTGCAGATGGGATTTATGTTGAATAGACGTCGTTATTGCGTCTTTCTCAGGTTATATTTTGGTTGTGAAAGCATCGTATCACGACGTCTTAACGACGCCTAAATGTTCGCAAAATTCCATATTTTTGCAACAGTTGTGAAAACGTCGTTATGTCCTTGTGTTACACAATGATTTATGCAGAAAAATAAGCTTAATAATTAATGTATTTTTCTTCTTTTTTAAAATTTTGTATTCCTTGTATTTTTCTAAAGTTTAAATATTTTATCATTTCCTGAAAATCAGAAGATAATACAATTTTTTCTCTTTAGACTAAATATGCATAATTAATAATAGCCTTAATTATTTTCAGTACTTTAACCTATATTTTTTTAAATAACTTAAATTCTAAATTACGATTATTTAAGATTTCATCATTTTTTCCCCTTAATCCTTTAGTATGTAAGTAAGAATAATTATGAAAGTGGTTATTATAAATATATAACAATAACAGTAGGTTTTAAGAAAATAAAACTCAATCAGACGTAAATAAAAGTAAAGATATATATGTGGGTAAAAACAGAGCGTTTCTGATAACAGCATTATCACATTTATTTCTGTTAAATCTCAGAGACATTGAAAATTGCCCCTGCCATGATAAATTAGGAAGCGGTACTTAAGGTAGCATAATCAGTATTTTAAATGAACTCAAGTATAAATCTATTCGCGTTTCACAGTAAAAAAATATAACCATTGACTTCTATATCTCCAAGATATCCAAATGAAAGAAAGTATAAAGTAGTTACTAAATGTGATCAAAAATATTTCATACAAAAATACACCTAAATCTAATAACTTCCCATATTCATATATAGAATGAAATAATAACCTAACAAACAACATACATGAAAGCACTATTTAAGAAAAACATTTAGTAGTATTTGAAAGTATAAATAGCAGAAGAAAGGTAACAAAACTAAAATTTCCAATTAATAAAAAATCATTTGCGTTTTTTAAATAGTAAGCAATTAAAAGTGCAATAATTATGGATTGCAGTATTTACTAGTAATGCTGATGTCTCTTAACACCATTTCTTTAGATCAGGGATGTCAAACTCATAGGTACACTTGGGCCAAACAAACAATATTTAACTTTAGGCGGGCCGAAAAAAAAAATCAATATTCATAGAAACGTAGATTTATTTCGAATAATACAATAATAAACATATATATATATATATATATATATATATATATATATAGAAAAGAACAAGAAAAATTTAATGTTTACGTCCTGATATTTGACATCTCTTCTCTGCTATTATCTTTCCTATTTCGGGAGAAATTTTGTTTGCAGTGATAACTCCCAACGCTGACCCAAGGTGAGCATTATTAATACGGTTTCTAATAGGAGACTTATTACCTTTCATGACTGAAAATAACTGCTCGCACCGATAAGTGCTACCAAACATGGAAATAATTTCATATGCGAATTTTTGAGTATTTTCAAACCTGGCTGGTAAATATTTGTAAAATTCAGGCACGCCCACTTCAATGAATTTTGCTTTCAAATTTGAGTTTCGTTGAATCTCGATCACCTCCATTTGCATATGGCTGGGTACTGAGTCAATACTTATTGAGAAAATCGAAGAAAACAAAAAAAAAATTGTCTTCGAGGGAACTAAAATCATTAAACCTCGTTTCAAATTCAGTTGTTAAATTTGCAATTTTTTCTGCGTATTTTTGATACAAACAAGTATCATCTAAACTTGATTTATTCATGCTGCACGTCGGGAAGTGCGTCAAATCTTCATTTTTAAGTTGTTTTTCCCAAAGAACTAGTTGACATTTGAAGGCTTTAATTATGTCAAACATGTTCGTAATGATATGATCTTTTCCTTGTAACGATAAATTTAAATCGGTTAAGTGTTTGGTTATATCAACCAAGAAAGATAAATCTTGTATCCATATTGGATCGTAAAACAAACTTACGTCTTGATTTTTCGTTTTTAAAAACTGACATATTTCTTCTTTCAAATCCCAGAATTGTTTCAGAATCTTGGAGCAAGATAACCAACGTACCTCGGTATAGTAAGACAAACCCGAATATTCACTATCTAACTCATTTAAGAAAGCAGTGAATTGACGCTGATTTAAACCTCGAGATCTTATAAAATTTATAACTTTTTTTATATATGACAAAACATTCTCCATATTTATTACTTTCGTGCATAGAACTTCTTGATGTATAATACAATGCATATGATGAATGTTTGAACCGTGAATTTCACTAAGTTTTTTCCTTAGTAATGCTAGGAAGCCCTTGTTTTTCCCGGTCATTGATGGAGCGCCATCTGTAGCTACAGAATTTAATTTTGCCAAAGGTAGATTGTATTTCTGCAGAAGTCCAAAAACACAAGTAAATATATCTTCTCCTGTGGTAGTACCAGGCATCGGTATTAGTTCCAGTAATTCCTCAAAAATATTAAAATTCTTGTCACAAGAACGAAGAAACACTGCTAATTGAGCTTTGCCACTAATGTCCGTGCTCTCGTCACAGGCAATGGAGAAACTTTCGAAACTAGATGATTTTGCTTTGATCTGATCACTTAAATTCGCAGCTAAATCATTAACTCTTTCCGCAACTGTATTTCGAAACAATGAAATTGATTGAAAAGCCTTCACATTTCCAGGACAAACAATTTCTCCAGCTTTCATTAGGCATTCCTTGATGAAATCACCGTCAGTAAAAGGCTTCGAATGTTTAGCTATCAACTCGGACAAGACGTAGCTTGCATGTACCGCCGCTTCTCTTGCAATACTTTACTAAACATGGACTGTTGCTTTTTCACTCCTAACTTGAGCTCTTTCAACTTTTCTTCTCTCATTAATCCTTCGTAATTGTTATATTTCGATTTGTGTTGTTCGTAATGACATTTAATATTATATAACTTTGGTACATTAATAGTATTATTACATATCAAGCAGATTATTTTATCTTTTATTTCACAGCAAAAATATTATAATTCCCATTTTACTTGGAATATTCTATGTTCGTCAGCGATTTTTCGTTTAATTTTACTACCACTTGGTTTTGATATAGACATACTGAATACAAAGGGCTGGAATAAACACGGTTAACGTTAAAAAGTTAACAAAAATTTATTCTTTCCACAAGAGATAAATCAAGATGCTGAAATATTTCTTCAAAAATATTCTAACAATATCACAAAATGCCAAACGTTTAGCAAAAATCAATTCAAAGCAGAGAAACTAATTCTATCTCACAGCGAAATCGCTACAAATCAATCACAGCATTAAGAAAACAAACAGTTCGCTAGAACTACAGCTACTACTGAGATGAGTTGTTTATTCTCGGCTTTTATAAGCTTTATAATTAATTTCTCGAATATACTGGAAACATCTATAAATATCTGGATTTTTGTGGATGGCTACAGCAATTACGAGATATTTATTTATTATGTATTAAATGCACGCGCTGTTTTATTTTTAACCTTCCAACGCAGCTGTCTTTTCAAAAATCGTCTGCGTAGTTAAGGCAACATGAAGCAAATCTAATTACAATTCTGAATTAAAAAAAAAACTAAATAAATAAATAACTATGAAATCCGTAACAATATGAATTAAGTAATAATTAATAATAAAGCAAAGTGCATGCACATGCATGCACCAATATATCGTACAAAACTATGATTGGAAAACTGAAACCATGAGTTCGGCGACATTCGGCTATCGGGGGATGCGTACAAGTTCTGAGTGCACGTGTCCACCAAAAGCCGAAGGTAGCTGAACGCAAGCTACTCACACGCATTTGTAATTTAAGTAGTGTGTGTGTCAGCTCGCTGTGAGTAATCTAACAACACTGAATAAATAATCGTTAATTACTTAGCAGTAAACATTTCATTTTTTTCTTCGTCGATATGTTATTTTATTATTATATATTATTATTTGCCGATATATTGGCCGACCCGCAAAAATATTTGTTGTGGGCCGCATGCGGCCCGCGGGCCGCGAGTTTGACATCCTTGCTTTAGATCATATGTAAATGTATTTACTTATTTTTACTTTCTACATTTTAGAATAGTGGTAGATTACTATGATAATTTCATGCACCTTTTTATAATCAATAACTTTCCTTCTGATAATAACACAGAACAGAAATAATGACTTGCAGAAATAATTTAAATAATATAGTATACAATTGTAAGCTAAGTACGTTAAAGTAAGCTCTTCGTTAAATAGCACACGATGAAACTTTTTGTTTCTATTTATTATGAATTTCTTTGTTATCACAAGCACATAGAAAGAAAGTAAAGAAAATATTCCTGAAAATAAGATGGAGTCTGAAATTATTGAGCAGTTAACTAACTAGTTCGAATCTGGCAGCGGCGCAAGCCTCGAGCTCAGATGTTCGTTTATATAATCATCCAGTAAATAATATACATGGAATGTCAATCGGTCGAACAGCAGTTCAGTGTAACTTTTCAATGATTTATACGATTGCATTAAGCCTTTCGACGGTTCTTCTGATAATTTAATAGAATCTTTTTTAAATGGCCTAGAAGAATTATTTCAACTGAATAGAATTACGAACAATGTTCATAAGATTATATTTACAAAACATTATTTATCGGGCTCTCTAAACCATTTGTGTGTATACGAGCCAGTTTCCCTTAGAAAGTCCTCCACGAAGGCATCCCTCCTCTTAGGCAGATAGCCCTCGAGGCTTTGCCGTAATTAAATAACCTAACCTAACCTAAACCATTTGTAACGTCGGTGTCGCCGAATCCCGAGTGTACCGTATACTAGGATTAAACCAAGCATTTTTTAATGCAAGGAGATGGACAAAAACATAAAAACATAACAAACAGTTCATCAGAATTTTTATAGGTAATTAATTTCGTATTTTTGTTCACAGTTTCTTTAATTTTTATGTCAACATTTATTAGTAATTTATCAAAGGCATTAATTTTGTCGTTATTTCTTTCTCCTTTTCCATTAATTTTTCCGTTCTGCTTCTCCTGATTGTCGGTGAGTTTTTCGTCAGATATATTGGACAGACGTTAAAAATTGCATGGATATGCATCGTCTTTTAACATTGGACGTTTTCTTGGAATTCTTAAAATCGCCCCATTTTTATCCGTTTATACATCTTCGCGAAAATTGTACTTTTTGCTCTGTATGCGGTTAAAATGTTTCATATTATGTCAGCATATTAATTCAAATAAATTCGTCCTTACTTCAAAAATAATAAATAAAGTCATTATTCAGCAGTGAAATAATTGCTAACATGTGATTTGCATTGATTTCGGAAATACGATTTTTTAAAATATATAAAATGCATAACTTAATAACTTACTTTATAGATTAGTTTCATTTTTAAATATTTTGCAATAATATTTATTAAAAAAATATTTTAAGTATTAATTATTTTAAACAATAATTTAGCACGTATTTTAGTACTAATTAAATTTAATAAATCAAAAGTATTTATATTAAATTTACATTTCATTAGATGAATTTATCTTAGATTAATATATTTAGATGAAATAAAGTAATGAAATATTGCAAAATAAATCTTATGCGGACTTCAGATTCTTGAAAGGGCAGATTTAGTCTCTTTTCATTCTAAAAGTAACGCTGACGAACTATGAAAAAATGCTAAAACGATCACGTCTAACAGCGGTCATCATGACGTTTCAGCGACGTCGACAAATTGCCAAGACGCAACGGCAAATATTTTGCGTCTTCGCTACGTTGTAAAGACGTCGTAAAAGTTACCACGACCACTTTGCAACCTCTCGGACAAGTTTGCAAAGTCTTTGCTACGTCATGTGCTATTTGGGGTTGGTTGCAGCTTACGATTTCAGTTTTTAAACCATACATAGTACCTATTCAGTAAAGACTTTTTTTTTATGATGGCAATGAGTCTAAAAAATCTTCCGTTCTTCTGACAAATATATTTAAATTAGATAAAAAAAGAAATACATACTGCAGTTCTAAATAAAAAATTTTCTTTATTGGAAATCAAGTTTGAAATTTGAGATAAACTTTAAAAATTTAGCAATTCTATGTTTTAGCCATATATTTATTTTGTCTACGATGAACTTCTAACGTACTGAAAAAGATTAATTGAGTTTTAACCTCTAGTAATGTAATATCTAACGCAATCTCATCTGATTTTATTGTAAAATATATATGTATGGAAATCGATTTCTTTTGAATGTAATATATTTTTCTTTTCAGGTTAATCTGTTGGATGGAAAACGAAGTTTGAATGTTAATATATTCTTAAAGCAATTCCGTAGGTAAGCATTTTTGTAGGTAATATGTAATTTAGGACACGAATTGAATAGCTTAGGTAAATTCCAAACCTATCATAATTATGTCATTGTGGATGTGAGAATGGTGCAACACTGCAATTAAAATAAGTATTTATTCTAATATGCAGAACTTTTCAGTCCTGAGATGAATAAATTTTGCTTATTTGATTTTAATAGCATTAGTAATTTATTCAAACTGTAGAGCCATTAGGTATTTTTTGAAAAGCAGTAGACGGGAAAAATGAGCAACACCTTCGACGGGAATAGAACCATGGAATTCTGGAATACGCCGAGTGTGCTACCGTTACACAACGAAGACACACTAAGAAGGCGGGAGAAATACCTTATAAAACTATAAAGTTCTTGTTAATTTACGTGTCCTTAGCTACTAGAATTTTAGAGAACAATCTAGCAACTATTCGCTAGTCTTCTTGCGATTTTAAAATATAAGTACAAAGAAGGGTTAAAACACCATTTTATTCACTCAAAGAAATATTGCAGACGGCCCCTCTCGGGCTTACAGGAAAGCCTCCTCTCGGGCTTTAACTTAAGATAGAAAATAAGGATCTAAACTAATTCTAACTAGCTGAACTTTAGCCGAAGCTGTACAAAAATAACTAACCGAGCTGGCCCGTAATTAAACATCACCGACGAATACTAACAGGCGCGTAAGACTGCGGCCGAACGTAGTAATACAGGCTTAAATTAACGACGTTGCCCGAAGGTAGAATACGCTTTACTGAGAACATCTGAGCTCTTCTACGGAAGTGACTGAACTTCCCATAAATACTGGTTCTACTTCATTTACATAAAACGCGATACTGAAATCTCATTCAGGCAGACAGTTGTAGGTGTAAATAAGAATTTAAAGGAAAGGGTTTCAAAATTAAAAATACCTATTAGAAAATTAAAATAATCCCTACAAAACCAATTATAACGTATCAAAAGAGCTGCATGTAATTTATTTTGTTCAAATACCAGTTTTTATTTTCAAATGTTGCAACCAGTTATAAATGTTAACCAGTTATTTATTCCAAAAGTAAACTATAACTATTGCAGGGCAATTATTGAACAAAAAAATAATTATTTAAAATATGTCTGTTCTTCATTAATACCTGTAGTTTTACTCTTTAGCATAAATGGGTTTTTTTTCTTATGCTTTTATAATTGCATAAATGTGACTGTAGGATAATCTATCATTATCGCATGCTTCATGCATAGTTTTAGACTGTTTTACAATTACGGACTAGAAATGTCTCTTTTATAGGTAATAGTTGCCTCAGTCTTCTATACAATCTTTCTATATAAACACATTTAAATTTCACTTTTTATTTTCTGTTCAGTTCGTGACAATTATTCCTCAGTTTTGCTAACAGTAAGTTTTGAATTAAATTACATCCTATATTTCTTGGCACTATACGATATTTGAAAGTTCGACCACCAGAAAGTTCGGCAAGAAGCCCACAATTCATACTGTGCCATGGCTTACCCGTCGAGCGAATATTTGCCCTATCATCTGTGCTCTACAGAAAATAGTAATACTTGAATCGGTCTTGTTTAGAGATTTCTTTCATGCAACCCATGGCAAACATTACACCTACTTCTTTCGTCTCAATAGGCAATTGCGAAACGTAGTGAGATATCTAGCTATTGCTTGGGGATATCATTTTGCTCTTAGAGTCATTTTTGTCTTCGTCAAAAGTATTAGCCCTTGAATAACCTTGTCTTTCGGAAAGACCTGTATTGCAAATTTCCGTCCATATTCTTTATATGATATTTAGTTTTTTGGAGAATACCTGATTAGGACTGATTCCCTGTCTAACAGAACGATAACTCTCCATCACCGCGATTAATCGAAATACTATCTTTAAAATATTTTCAGCAAGAGCTAAACATGCCATAATCTTCCATAAACTTTCCATAATCTGTTAGAATGTGAAGTAGGTTTCAATGCGCATCATATTAAGGTGTCTTTATTTGCCCATTTTTGATCTAAATCTTAGCAGCCTTCTGCAAAAACAAAAACGCTCCGATCTGCCAATGCTTCACATAATAGTTGTGCACGAAATTTGTAGTTTTCTTTAGCGCGTCTTTCATAATACATCTGTTTTAAAATATCCTTTAATAAGTTTCTACTTATCTGTGAGTTGAAAAAGACCAAATAAAATTGTATTATTTTTTTGTTTATGAAGCCTTTATAACAAAATTTTTCTTTTCTACTGCTACAGCTCAAATGATGAAATAATCAACATTTTAAAACGAGGGGCTCACGATGAAATCGGAGCAGAGAAGCTGCGAGGGCTTTTAAAAATTCTTCCCGAATCTGACGAAGTAAGTATTGGATGATTTTTTTTTCAAACATTCTTTAACTTCATCTCGTATTTTGTCGTTTATGGGAAATAAGGTAAAAGAATTAGTATATGATTAAATTTTTATGCATTTTGGTTTTCTTTATATTTCAAATTCAAAATCACAATATTTGTCTGAAATCATTCTTGAATCTGGGCAAACCAAACCGCTGGAGGTTCTCTCACCTCTCTTTACTTACTGCAAACCTCTCGAGAGGACTTTGAGTGCTCCCCCCTTTCCACTCAGACAGTATTATGTCTACAAACATCCACGCCTTCAAGATTCCAACCCAGATCCAATGGTACGACAATCAGCGTCACTATGCACTATATCGGCTGCGCAGAACTTCGAAAATGAAATAACTGGCATTGAAAGTAAGTCCCAAATTAATCATATGTTAACATTCCTTCAAAAAACAATGCAAAACACCGCGAAAATTCATTTAATATCAAACGTCCGGTGATATCAAAAAGATCAGTTTGTGCACAGCCACACGACACAAAACCAGACTTTTGAAAAGAAGAATGAAGAACGCACAATCTGAGGAAGAAATAATAGATGCATACCTGCTCTTCGCAAAGTAAAGAACAATACACAAAAGAAAAATCCGGGAAGCGAAATTAAAATGCTGGAGTAAGTTCGTAACAGGAAACGAACATCCCTACTGGCCCGTATACAAGTTTGCTCAAATGAAGTTTCTCGCTCAAATCAAATTGTAATTCAATAAACAACAAATAGCGCAAGCACAGAGGATGCTACAACAGAAAACGTTAAAAGTATAATGAATTATGTTCTTCAACTCCTCAACGACTATTCACAGAACGACTCAGCTCCGCAAAAGGAGAGAAAAAACACAGCCCCGTACGGAATGGGTAACTCCCTGATCCAAATCCTTCACAAACAATTTCCTTTATTCCTGTAAACCTTTAATAAATGTCAGTATATTAAGTTAATTCCCTCCAGCTTCCAAATGGAGAAAATTATTCTCTGGAGAAAGGAAAAGGCAAGATGCATTGAACTATGTTCCTACAGGCATATCAATTTATTTCCATCTCCAGGCAAAGTCTTTGAGAGAGACCTTGCAAACCGCCTAAGTCATCACATTAAGTAAGAAAACTGCGCACGTCAATTCCAATTCAGATTCACTCCGAACGGAAGTACCATTCATGCTATAAATACAGTAATACGGCAAATTTCGAATAACTAATCCCAGAATATGCATTCGGTGTTACTCTGCCTCGATCTTATAAAGGCATTTGATTCTCTCTAGTGGCCTGAAATCTTAAACATACTCAGGGACATCAAATGCCCGTAACTTATCTACAAAACCTTCCAAAGGTACCTTTATAGACAGAAAAAATATTATTACAACCAATAACATAATAATATCCAAGAACAATAATAACCAAATCGAAAAGAAGCGAGAACGAGGCTGTCCGCAGGGTTCTTGCCTTATCTCTTCTCGAATCTGGCGTTCGATAAAATTATCCAACATAAACGGCCATCGCACCTCAAATGCATCGCTTGCTCCGATGATGCGGCTTTTGTTGTCAATGGTATAACTCGAGATCTGCTCGAGAATAGTGTAAATAGCACATTAAACATCTTTGACAAACTATGCAAGCAGAAAAAATGAAAATTCACAAGCAGCTATCTTCAATAAACTATCATAGAAAATTAGCAGAATTCCAAAATTCCTGTAAAACTTTAATAACCTGCCAAACTTGCCTGTAAAACCTGCCAAAGTTCCATATCGAAAATAAAAACCTCAAAATCGTAAAATCTATGAAATATGTCGACAAAATTAAAGATAATAAATTGAACTTTATGGACGATCTCGATTAAATCAAAAGCAAAATCTCTAAAACAGAAGCAAACCTATTGATAATGCATGAAACTGGATGGGGCACAAACTCGAAAATACAGAAGATGATTTATATCTCAGTCGTTGAAAAAATAGCTGCATACGAAGCAGCAGTTTGGGCAAAACCAATGTCTACCTGTAAACTGTAAAAACTACAAAAATTTTCAAGACTTTTTTGTTCTCAATTACACCAGGGGATAGAGGATAACATCGAAGGCTGCATTGTGCCAGATTGTTCAAATTTACCCTTCTTTCCACAGCAGCTGAAAAAAAGTATAGGAAAGCCTTAAGTAAGAATTGACCCCCCCCCTCAATTCAAAGCTGGATACTACTCAACTCCCTGAGTGACATCCTGCAGTGAAGAACAATATAACTCTCTGCGTCAACAAATAGCCGTTCATAAACAAATTTCCACAAATTTACACGAATGGCTCTGGCCTGGAATGTGGGAAAAGATTTGTGCCAGCCAGTTCACATAAGAGCCAAAGTTTCACTTAAATATAGAAAATAGTTCATTCCAAACTCCAATTGCAATAACAGAATGGGTTCTGTGATTCACGGATACACAACTCCTTTAAAATCTCTTATATTTTTACAGATATCTGTCAAGCAGGCAATAGCCTCGCGAACGAATAAATTCCCAATAATCCAGGAAATCTTCAACACTGCCTCTAACATAACCAACCAACATTTCATAATATCATGGATCAAAGCCGATGTCAGCAACAGGGGCAATTAAGAAGTGGATGCCCTAGCAAAGAATCTGAGGGAATTAATGCAACAAAACTAGCCGCTCCATGGCCAGGCTTCTACGTTAAGATGTAACTCAAAAATACATTCCAGAAAGCATGGCAACATTGGTAAGATTCCGCCGTAAAGGACAGGCGCCCATAAGACCAGTATCCAAGAATAAACTCCACTTCAAACTTCATAAGCAGACAAATAATATGATCGATCTCGGACATGGTTCTTTCCCCATGCATTCTTACAAGAGGAATCTCTCACTTTCAGATATATTCCTAGATTTAGAGAAAATAATCAAACCACTTGAAATCAAGCACAGTCTCCATCCAAATAGTCTGAAGCGCCTAAATACACCAGAAAGTCAACGAACCAATATGAGTAAACTACAACTGTTCCGAAATATCTCAACAATAACCAAAGTATATAATACAATATTTCTAAATAAACTGTAAAACACGCATTAACCCATTGTTAAAATGCGTAATTTGCTGATTCTAAGCTCAACTTTAGCATAAATGCACTCGCAATGAGACTGGCACGAAAGTATGCATTAAAAAGGAATTCGGAGCATATGGTATCTCTAAGCAAGGTAAGGTGAACATGCAATCATATCGTACGCAGTTTAAATCCTCCACTAGCCCAAACAGGCAAACGTATAACTTAAGCAACAGTGTAGTGTATTCCTGTTGTAGCCATTGTGTGTATATAATCTATAATGTATAATTCGAGCATCATATTCCAACTACTGTATTTATAAAATGTATAATTTCAACATCAATGTAATCCTGTTATAACAAACGAATGTATACACATCATAAGTGATCAAAATGCATGTCCATATTTAGACAGTAGGGTAACACAGTTGTATCAGTAGTGTGCATATAATAAATACTTCAAACATCAGTGTATTATAACCATTGTGTATATACACTGCGTAAGTGAACAAAATGCATAAACTGTCAAATGTTCAATAACCGAACGCAGATTCACAAATTACCTGCTCCATCGGTTTAAAAAATGTCAATATTTAAGTAATAATGAAATCATATGGTAACCATTATGTGTAAATAATATGAATTAAGTTTTAACTACTAAGTGCATATCAAATATATGTGAACAAATTGTATCAATTTTTATCTATATTAAATTATGTTCAAAATCGTAAAATATCCAATGACCTATATGCAACTGCAGACAGCAAATGTTCAATCTGATCAAGTTTACAACGTTGCAGTTTGAATAATGTAACAGCTACGTAATCATTGAACATAACTGCTGTAACATAAACGTTTCAATAATACCGTAGGTCTGGGCATACGGCGGGACAACCAGTGGCACCGCCGGCAGTGGCAGAGCCTGCGATGTCGGTCGCACTAGACAGCAGTAGCACCTCAGCACTAGAACGGCACTATGGACTCCAGGAAGACGTTAATCTGTATAGTTAGTGTAAGGGTATTTACTTACTTAACTCAGGGTAAATAAGTTAACCCTGCACTTATACCTCACTTAACCTATACCGGCTGGTTGGCCATTCGAATAAGATAGTATGCAAGTAGGAAAATAAAAAGGGGATTCAAAAAATAACTTACAGCTCTCGTCACCACCCGCCAGAATTGGGAAAAAAGGATGGTGGGTGCACAGGATAACTCTATGCCCACGTCATTGTATGGAAACAATGTCATTATTATAGTTGTAAGAAGGGTATCGAGCACAAGAATATAATGGTGCATTCTTCCGAAGTTAAAAGGCAAGAACAGTACGATTTTGGGGAGGGAGAGCAAAGCATCTTAATTGGGCGGGATTCTTTATGAAATTATGGAGGTGAAGCAAAGATTGCCATACCCAGTCATAATTATAATCAAATTGGGACAGCAGTTCGGACATGGCTGTATGGACTTAATTGATACAATCGATAAGGAAAACCTTAAATCTCGATCACAGATGAAACTGTGCAGAAATCTAATAAAATGGTTTACAGCGATCGTAAAGTGACAGTCTCAGAAACTGAGGGTGAGTTCGAGTCTAACAGGCAACCATTTTCAAACGATGAAAGAGTGCAAACAAGGATTTTACGATGGTTCTGTGACGAAGGAAAAGAATTTTATCCGCAGAGAATTTAATAATTGGTTGAAAGTTCAGACAAATGCTCACAGAGACTGTGTTATTATGATAAAAAGAGTGTGATATATGCCTGTCACGCTGAATCTCAGGATGCCGCTGAATAAATTTTCTTGAAATAAAATAATCAAGTTTAACCTATTTTTTTAACTCCCTACATATACATATACTGTCACGAAATGCAAAATTGTGGTGAGATAGTTTCCCTACAAAGTGGGTATAGGGTTGCCAAAGTTGGCGTGAAGTCGCTTATTTGGCGACAAATTTGGCGATATGCCATAGACGGATGGAGAACATTCTGGAGCAAATTGTTACCGGTAGGCCCAGAATGTTCTCGAAGGCAGACCAAAGCTATATAAACCCTTCCTGTACGTAGAGTAGGGATGCATCGCGAGAGCGTATCGTCAGTCTATCGAGAGTGCATCGTCGAGATTTCTTTTGAGTGTGTTGAGCTCCGAGAGCGATCGACCGAGTCGGGAGCTGTACTTTAGTGTTTTGCCGTGAAACAATCTCAGCCATTACAGCCTGATAGCCTGAAGGCTGTGAGCGTGTTTGTCGTAGTTTTTCGACGGCTGTAAATGTGACTCTGGAACTGTCCTGAGTAATATTGGCTAAATAAATTGTGTTTTGATTGTTCGTCAATTGTTGTCGTCAATCACTCGAAATCCACGAATCCGTAGAACGCAACAATATATATATATATATATATGAGAAAAAATTATTTCTACTTAAAATAAATAATGGTATTTTAACTTAATAAGAATATTTCACTTTATTAATAACATCCCAGTTAAGCAAAAGATAGCATTCTACTTTGATTTCAGTAATAATATAGCCTGGCATTAACTCGTCACTCAGAGTGAAATTCTCTTATTGTCTTCTTTAAAATTAATGATTTCACTGTACATTGACGTAATTCGATATACAATGGTATCATTTTCTGCCCCTTATTCTGAACTATTACTAATATTTAATGGGATTTTCTACTCACCATACCCCCTTAAGGGCTTATTTACTTAACGGTATTATGAGGGACGCTCAGATATAAACAGGAATGCATCAACTAAACATTATTTATTAAATACAATGAACGGACTTACAACCTATTTTTCTGTGCAGTTCCTGGGCGCTGGAACCAGCGCCCAGGAAGTTTCTTATACCAGAAGAATAAAAGTATTTTAACTGCACATTCAATCCATTATTGTGTATGGTGTCATTATTCTTCACATTAGACTTGACCTTTTTTCCCATCTAAAAATTTCTAATTTATGTTGATCTTTAACTAAAGATTCGACATCGCCAATACTTATATTAAATTCCATAGCGATTTGCCTCATGGTGATTCGCCGATCGACTCGAATTAGGGCATCAGTTGCAGCTAGCTTGTCTTCATCGGTTGAGTTTCTTGGCTTACAAGCATGAGGTTCTATTTCAGTTCTCTTCAGGCCTTCCTTACATATTCTACATATTCTTAGATTACATATTCTTAGACTAGGAGAAGGACTCATCTTCAAACTGATTTTTATATCTCGCATAAATCTTAGACTGAAAGAACCATTCCTTAATCCAAACACTAGTGAATTCACTGTGAAACACTGCTGCGAACTTCCTCCTCTTACATGTTGATTACAATTAAAAGATGTGATGGAAAGAGAAATTAACCCTTTTATTGACACATTCAAATCTGTATGTATTTGTCCAATGAATCATTATTATGTTCAATTCCTTGCAAGAAGAGTTTGATAATTACTGTTTATATTCGTTAGTTCCCCCATATAATATTTTTACACTACGATGGCACTGCTCGATTTATGTCAAGATCCACGTCGGAAACAATTGACAAAAGAAATAAGGCGTATATATTGCCTCAATGACCAGTAACGATTGAGGAAAAAAATATAGTTCACGTGTTGTGTCATCATTTTTTAATGGTCGTAAGAAGTTTCCATATCTGTTATACTATCTAACAACGAATAATTGAGAATCATAAAGGATTCCATAAAGTACATCGGGTATTAACAGTGTTATGCACTGTCATTCAGAAAAGAAAAATTGTTGAAACTATTAGCTATAGTCTTAGTTGAGTAACGCACTGTAGTACAGAGGCCCATTACAAGCCGAATGAGTAAGACCGCTGAACTCTGATATAGTTAAATCTAGGTTTCAATTGCAGGAAACGAACTGACTGCATGCGGCATGGCTTTTCCCATTGTAACCAAGACATTCCTCTGTTAGGCAAATAGCCGTTGAGTGCTTTGCCTTAATCAATCAATCAAGTAGCTAACTGAAGTACAGAAGAATACTAGGCTGGTCGGATTTGGCAGATTCTGAAAAGAAAACAGACTCTGGTAAACTCCTGGTCGCCACTGACTAATGAGGTCTTCCGCGATACTGTTTCCGCTTACATGTTTTTATCTGTCGCTTCTTATGTTTATCTGTTATCTTTGCTACACTAAAACAGACTTTTAATTTAATTTGTGAATTTCAAATTGTATTTAAACTATAATCTCTTTATGTCCTAAATCATTATTTTTAATAAATACTTGATGCGGGGTGTGCATGGGACTGCACGATGTACGATAATAGATGAACTCTAGATCCTTTGGAAAGCTTCATTTGCTCATTTCCTCAACCCTTTTCTTGTAAATTCCTATAAAACGTTTAAATTTTTTTAATAGTTAGTATGGGAAGACATTACCAATTGACCATGGTGCATCGCTGGTGTCCCCCCTTTTACCTGTACCTGTTTTCGCATGCAACTAGTGACGGTAGCAAAAAATCACGCCTCCTAATGTTATTCTCTCGAATTTTTAACGTCGCTTAAATCTTTTTTTCTTACTTCTCAAAAGAATCAACTATTAAAACAATATTTAATATTTGTAATAGATAGACAGTTCGTCACTGACCGGTTGGGCAGCCCAGTCTTATTGAGTTATAAGTAAAATATGTATTACATTAAACTAAAATAAAATAAGGCGAAATAATATTTGCAGAAATAATCTTCCTGATTATTTTTGTGTTTTACATATATGCAGGGTGATCTGTATTAGCGTGGTAATCCCAAGATAACTAAGACAATATCATCTTTAAGGATTATCCTAGATGACGTGAAAGTTTGTAAGAAAGTTTTTAGGTAAAAAACATTTAAGGATGAAATTCTTTCTTAATTATCCAAAAAAGATTGTTTATATTTTTGACAGGTTTTTGAAAAGTAAGTCATTTTGGAACGTCCAGGAATTGAAATAATAGTCAACCACAATCATAAAAAAGATTAATTATTAGACTATATGTAGATTAGTCTAATAGTTATTATATATAATAATTACTATATTATAGTCTAATAGTTATTATATTATATATAATTATTATATTATAAGGTAAATAAGAATTATTATTAGACTGATAGTCTAACAAAGTTACATTTCCCGTTGACTGTTTTCCTTAGCTTAGTGAAAAGGCTATTTCTCCCGCCTTCCTAGCGTGCCTTCATGGTATAGTGGTTCTGTACGCTGGGCCGGGATTCCAGAGGTCCGTGGTTCGATTCCCGGCGAAGGCGTTTGCTCATTTTTCATCTTGCCTGCTTCTAAAAATACCTAATGTCTCTACAGTGGTGCCCGAACTAAAAGGGAGTTGGATGATGATTTCTTGGAGATTGGGTCCCCTAAAAATTCCCAGTCGCCCTTTAAAAGAGGGGGTATATAAGGAATTTCTCCCGCCTTTCTAGCGTGTCTTCGTGGTGTAGTGGTTCTGAACGCTGGGCCGGTATTCGAGGTATTCCAGAGGTCCGTGGTTCAATTCCCAGCGAAGGCGATTGCTCTTTTTTCATCTCTCATGCCTCCAAAATACCTAATGTCTCTACAAGGTTATGAAAATATTTCTTCGTCATCCACTTCCTTTTCTAAATACTTTAAATTATGTATTTCACATGCGTAATATCAATGGATAACAGATATTTCCTTTTTAAATTATTTGGGATAAACGAATCTATAAATGATATAAAATAAGAAGAAAAAGAACTTAAAAAATTATTTCAAATCAAGGAAACTAAATTTTGTAAATACGTGAAAAGGAAATGATCAATTACCATATAATTACTGACATTAATTCATTATGCAGATGTGTTTAAATGCAATAAAAACAAACTTTTATTAAAAATAATCTACTGTTGAACTTATTTTTCCTTTTAAAATACAATGTATCTCTTTCAGATCGAACTTTTACGAGGTTATAATGGTGACCGAACTAAACTAGGAAACGCTGAAAAGTTCTTGCTGCAGCTGATAGAACTGCCAAAGTAAGCTATTTTTTAATTGAATATTTCCATTTCTAGATGCTACAATCTGATTTATTTTTAATAATCTTTTGTCTCTACTCAATCAATTTCAGTTATAAACTCCGTTGTGAAGGAATGTTACTCAAAGAGGAGTTTGCTTCAAATATGGCTTTCTTGGAACCAGCTATTGAAAATATAATTTCCGCAGTTGAAGGTGAATATTTCTTTTAGATGATGGTTTTAAATATCTTCTTCAAGGTATTAAGACTCAAATGTCTTCAAGCAGTAAAGTTGTTAGATTATTAAATTAGTATTCAACTTTTTAGGCAAATATGTTGCAGATCTTGGTTACTGGCTTGCCAGTATTTGCATACTATTGCTCCTATCTCGGATGCATTTCTCAGTAGCATACTAGTAAGTAAGCCAGCTTCAGTAGGCTGCTTACATCTATATTAAGGTTGAATTTAACTGTCCTACTGAAAACATCATTTTAGTTTTCTTGAGACTGCTTGCATATTTTTTGTTTTTGGAGAAAGAACCTTTTATTGGTTAAATAAAATTTAGGAAAAGTTTTTAAAAATTTTACAGAAAAAAATAGCATTTGCGAAGAAGTGAAAGTACTAATTAACTTACAAGATTTAGTGACGCTTTTACGAAAAATCATTACGATATTAAATTGCAATGTTTGAAATGATATCCTGGTAGAAATTTCGGAATATCATCAAATTTTCACATGTAGAAAATGAAAATCTTTAAATTCTGTATTTGTGTAATTAATTTCTCTGATGCCGCCCTACAAAGTATATTACATAGTAATAAATAAATGAGAAAAAAGGGTGAACTCGGAAACAAACATACATCTAATTAATTTCGTTTTCGAATGTCCTTGAGTACTTCGTTAAATACGAGATACGTTGTTTTCTTTTCTAGTACATCAAAAAAAGGGCATTTACGCTTTTAAGCGTGCGATTTTATTCACATTGGCCTCTTTGAAGAAAACGTTAAGTTCATTTGCAAGGATTTGTTTTCATTAATTCCATGCAATGATACTAGTTAAACTTTTATTGCACAAAATTTAGAAGTGTAAGAATATAGATTTTAATTAATTATAAGTGTAAGCATATCAATAAGTATAATTACAGAAATAAAAAACTGAAAGAATTGTAATTTTTACTAAAAGACCATTATGGGAATGCCTAATTTCAAAGCAAACGTAAATTAATATCTATTATAAGCATGTTTCAAAATCATTCGTAAATAATCATACATATGGTAAGAGCATTATAAATATTGTTAAAAATTTTTTGAGAGATGTAAATAAACTTATGCTTGTATATATTATGCCCATTTAGAACATTTTATTCATTTCATCTGAATAGAAATTTTTTATGATGCAATGAAAGTACCTAATTTAATTTCTGTTCTTTTTCGTTTACTTAAAAAAGAACTTAAGCATTGTCAAGAATTACATGAAGTTCTCTACATGCTTTTGGTTGCTGGTAATTTTCTGAACTCGGTAAGCATTAACGTCATAGTAATCAAAATTTTCTAAGCAATAATTTTGTTTGCAATTAATGTCATTTTATTTTATTTTATTTTATTTTATTTTTTCTTAAGGGTGGTTACGCTGGCGATGCAGCAGGATTCAAGATGATGTCTTTACTGAAAGTCGCTGAAACTAGAGCCAACAAACCAGGAATGAATCTTATTCATTATGTTGCTCAAGTAAGCTTATCAAAGAATTCCCCTTTTTTGCATGAACTTACCAAAATAAAATGGGAGCAACTTACTCTGTTTCCTATGATTCGCAACAACTTAAATATCAAAAACTTATAGCATTGCTGTTGTGTTGTAATTACAGTAGGTGTTAGAGGAAGACAATAGGGTACGAACTTAAAAAAAAAGGATTTATTTCAGTATGTAATCTATTGACTTCGATACTTTCATTGCATCAACATTCAAAAGTCCTTCTCTAGCGCATTTTTATGGCACCTAAACAAAACATTGAAATGAGGGTCAACTTATAACAAAAGAAAAAAATTAATTCCTTGTATCCAGAGAAAAGTATTTAATCCTTTCTCTCTGGTAAGAAGAATTAATTCTTTCACATGAAATTCTTCTCTTAGCTGCATGGGGTTTAGAATATTTAGCATTTAAAAATTAAATTAAGTTATTTTTCAGGGGGATATAAATAAAGTCATTTTCTAAAGTAACGGAATCTTTAATAATAAAGTACAGCAAATTCAGTACAATAAAAAAAGTACTGAAATATAAAATCTTCCAGAAATTTCCTTTTAAATTCCTGTCTTATAGAAATTCTTCATGATGAAAAAAAAATTGCAACTTATTTATATGAATAAAATGTTAATAAGTATTAGAACACTGGAAGAAAATCGAGTGATTCTTTTAAATACGTACAGATAGGAAAAATGTATTATTTTGTTGAGAAAAAATTAATTGTTGATGTATTTGTAGATAACAATTACATAATTATTTAACATACATAACAAGCATTTATACATAACAAGAAGCTTGATAAGGTGGGTTTGAACATGCCCAGAATAAAAAAACTGCGGAGGACTACGAATTCGGTTACTGCAACTAAAATCATAAAACTTTTGCAGTATAGACAAGAATAGACTTCGTACTCCTCCTTTCCGAGTTATGGATTCAAAACTGGCCCGTAACTTAGAATTTTTTGTTTATGATTTCTCATATTCACAGTTATAATAAATAACTAAAATCTAGATTCACGTGTGATGTATAAATGAGGTAAATGGGCTGAATTGCTTTAATTTCAAGCTACCTCAATGCAAATATTGTGGCAAAGAGTCTTATTTTCAAGGATGCAAGAGATTTCAAAAATTTGGAATTATATTAACAATTAAGCAGCAATTTCAAGAAAAGTCAATATTAGGAGAAAAATATTTAGATGTGAAAATATCGTCGAAAGAAATAAAGCAATTTTTAAGTTGAGAGCATATAGTGTTAATTATCTTTGAAAGTAGTTGCTCATGAACTTACCTCTAAGAAGATGAACGTGTAGAAACCTCGTGAACAGATAAGCGAATAATCACTTGTTTGGGAACAGAGACGTAAAACTCAAGAAGGGTTAATTATCCTTTATTACACAAAATAAGAGTGTACAGTCGGTCCTTTCTCAAGAGCGTACGGCAAAGCCTCCACTTCGGCTTGAACTCAAAATAATAAGAAATAAAACTTAACTAAAAGACATAGCCGAGGCTATCAAATTTCTACCTAGTTGACCCCTAAATATCGAATAAACTGGCGAAGCTATCAAGAGCCTGTAATACGGCCGAGCGTAGTAACAGCTTAGAGAGCCGTAGACAAAAGGCAAGCGCGCGCTAGTCAGAATCTCTGGCTCTCTAATGAAGTCAGTGGAACTTCGACTTAAATACCGCTCTTACTCATTTGCATTAACCGAGATTCTAAAAATACATTCTGGTAGGAAATTGTAAGATGAATTTAGGAAGGATAGGAAAGTAGCTTTAACTAAAGATAACTGTTAAAAACTTCGGATAAACGGTAAACCTTACAAATCTACAGTTCATTTTGATATTTAATCCACTATTCATTTGTAAAATGCTGATTAAAAGCTTCATTCAAACTAGCGCCTGCTGTAAAGTACCATACGTTGTCCCGACAGTGCTATCACAACCTGAGACGTCGTACTGTCGGATTTGCATCCACTGCCCACATTAAAGGAGGGTTAGTTTTTATTTATTTTCCTAATTTATTACAGGCGTTAATTTTATTGCTTTATTTAAAGTTACTTTCTTGAATGTTGTGAATGAAAAAGCACATAAGTTTCATGTAACACTTGAGTGATCTCCATGGAATCCCAGTATTCCGTGGAACACAATTTAAGAAGCATTGTACAAAATTAATTGGTGCTTCTTGAGTAATGATTTTTTTCGTAAATTTTCTATGGACAGAAATTTCATTTCTGTTAACTAAAGAAGCTTTCAGAAAATACGAATATCTTCTAATTGCGAATTTCTAAACTTTTCTGTGACATTCATTTATTTTATTGTTATTATTAAGTTATTTTATTAATAATATTTTATTATTAGCACCTTAGTTCATATTATGAACCCTCCAAAATTCAATTTTATTTTTCTTGTGGATCCCCTCAAATCTTCTATGTACCCCTATATGGACCCCGGTTGGAATACGCTACTGTAGTAGCAAGGAATACTGTAAGAAGGTGACTAGTATTGCACTTCGAAATTTGTTAACGAGGCTATCACTCATCTCCTAATATCGGCAGAGCTGTCTGAGTTGATGCCGATCTTTATTACCTGGAGAGTGTTCGAGTAGAAAATGCTGTCTTCTTTCTTAGCGCCAATGTCCTCTGCACTTTTTGTAAACAGACAGACAGTATCCAAATCCTGAATTTATGCCGAGCCGTGTACAGCTATCTGACTTGTAGTGACAATATGATGAACAACTAGTTGGATCTTCTATCTCACCTAGTTGTTCTGCAAGGCCATTCTAATGGCTGGCGTATATACTGATGGAATTTTTCAGCCGATTGGACTGCGTATGTTATCAAGGTATCCAAACGACGTTTATGAACAAGCCAACGCTTGCCATATATTAATTACCAAGCATGGTGGGCAGCAGCTTCAAAAATTTAATACCCTTCTATGGCCTTCCAGAGGATAGGTGACTAGCGACTTATCCCCAGTAGACTTCTGGGGCATGCCAGAAAGGCAAATTCAGCCTTCTCAGAATGCATTGCATTAGCTAAGTAATGCTCGCGTAATTTGTAGTAGAAATTTTCACAGCGAGGCTTATATAGCTTAATTTCAGATGTCAAACAACAAAAATCAGCGTTATATTTACAAAATTTTCACAAAATTTACAAAATTGAATTAGTATTTATTCGGCGTGTTATTGTGTCTTAATTATAGCTTAATTTACCTAAATAACTTAGCTGTATCGAATAACGGCTTGCATGGCTGCCAGAGGAGGTTCTTTCACTAGCTAAAATGTAATCTTATTGTTAATAAAAGTTTTTCCCCCCTTCAAAATTTACATATCTCCTCAAATGATTCATATATGCCAAACTCATGCTATTGCGGCTTTATTTTTGATAAATGCACATACTTACACACACATATATATAGATATATTCACACACACATATATGTATCCATAGACACTCACTCACACAAACGCGTTTTTTATTTGCAATAACGTGTATTTCTACTGACATTTTGAGCCCTATAAACTGCAAATTTGTTAAAACTTTCTAGCTGAGATATTTTCCAATTAAATGTGAAGATAATGAATGGCTAGACATTTCAGTGAGTTTTTGCAAATGTACGTCATTTTTAGATTTCCTGTTATTTTAAATATATGTATTTTTATGCACTAGGAAGCTGAAAAGAAATTTCCGAACTTGCTCGAATTTCCTGACTTTTTGTCTAATTTGGAAGAAGCATCAAAGTAAAGTAGTTCTTTTTTAGCATTTTTATATATATATTCATTTATCTATAAATGCTTGATTTTTATGTAATGCTGCACTGGGATTTCTTAACTTTAAGGCGCTTAAAATTTCGTTCTTTGAATAGTATAAAAAATGCTCATTTATAATCAAGAAACCTGCAAATTATCTATGATAATCCAACGGAGAAAAAGTTTATAACTTTTCTGAATTCTTAATGTTATATTTTGATTAACGAGTTTTGATTTTTTTAATTTTATACTAAAGGCCTTAGTTTTTTTTGTGTGTGTCGGGGGGTAATCCTGTCTGTTCCATTATAATCCTTTTTATTAATATATTTCTAAGCTTATTATTTTAAGCTAACCAGTTATTATAATTTGGATCTATACTTTAACTTCTCCTTTCGGTATTCCTAATCAGAATGCAAATACGATAGCCAGTACTTAAACTTAGGTTTCTGTATTTTAAGACAGACTACGCGGGCACCCTACATTTAGTTCCTGCCAGCTCTAACAGTTATAATTATTTGCCTTTGCGTTATATCGCTGTCGACACTTTGATTTTAACGCTCCGGTAGAATTACTGAGCCAGCTTTGAGTAATATTTAACTGCATAGTCTTTGACTACTGTTCCACATTTAACTTGAATTTGATTGTTCTTTTAGTTGCATCAGCACGAGCTGTGGCTGTTATTGTTAGCACAACAAAGTGTGTTTATGTTCTGAATTCTGTTTAAAAATAAAAAGGTTATTTTAAACCTTCTCACGATTTTGTAGTTAATTCAGACATAGAGATAATTCGCTTTACGTCTGTTGGGCATTCTAGACTAAATACCAGGCTCAGATCAAGTAAAACCACACATGTTTAAGACTTTCATTTTCGTTTTCTGTTTTAAAATTTACTTTTTAAATAGGATTAGGCTTTTTATATGAAAAACCAGCCGAACTTTTTAAATAAAGTACAAAATTGTTAAAAATTAAGACTTTTATCAATAAAATGTTAGCTTTAGTCAACAGATAGATTTCAGCAAATATGTGTTTAATTGCACTTGGATTACCCTTGTATGCATTTGTGTTAATCACAATTTTCATGGCTTCAGAATCATATTTTATAGTGTTCTTTTCATCGTCTTCTTGAGTTTGAAAAACAATGGCATGAGTCTCTTGCGGCCTTCTTGTGTTTAAAATAATCGCATGAGGATAAATCTCGCGATAAGATGAGTACTGTATAACGTAAACTTTTCTGAAAAAAAATTGTGCAATGCGATGATTTTGTTAGGTGGAATATTGTCATACAATACGTATCAGCTTTCGAACTCTAAATACTCTGGCTTAATGCATAATTATTCTTTATCGCTGATAATTTAATTCAAATAGGGGCATCATAGTATCATCCATACAATATTGCCTTGTAATAGTTTCATCTGCTGGAACGACTTCATGATAAATTATTGCAAAGGAGTCATTTATCGTGAAATAATGCGAGTAATAAATTCATATTACTTTCATCCACGTCTTTTGCAAACGTAAAATACTTTTGTTTTGGACGACTGCAGCGATTTCCTTGATACGCTCTGACACTTAATTTCCAACTCATACTTAAAATTTTATGCCTCAGCATGAGTGACAATAAAATCTAAAGCCTTCGATGCTCCAGTTTTATTAATGTTTTTATAGGATTCGACGAGTGTCTTCTGTTGGCTTGTGGACTTCAACTTCTTTGTCAATATGACCCTTTCGAATTGATAGCAATAATCTCTTAGATTTTATTCTGTTATTTTGACAGTAGTCGCAGTTTTCAGACAGCCGCCCTTCATAATGACTTCTGTTCTGTTTCTAAAATGCATATAGCACCTGAAAACTTGCATAGTGATCAGTTCCATAAACTGTACGTTAAATGCAACTATTTTTCCTTAAGTTTTACTAAGTTTGCTTAGCTGTATTCTGATTTCGTAATAAAATGCCATTCAGAAAACGCATTCTGGCCTTCGTTTTCCAAAAAATATTTATCTTATGTTTCTCGCTAAGTTTTAATATCAATAGCAATAGTATTTATTTAAATATTGGTGCTTTGTACATCATAGGGTGCTTCTAATTTCAAAGGAAAAAATTGAATTTCTTTTTAGAAGCAGCGCGTGTGTTGAGAATAGAATGTTCTTCCATGCATTTTATGTGCAATTACATCTGGCTAATTTAAAACATATAAAATTTTTGGTTTCTCTTAGATAAAGTGTAACGTATACCAAAAAAACAACTTCAAACTTCTTTTTGTGTGGGTGGGGGGGAGACTGTGCATTTAATTCAAATAGGGGCTTTTTATTTTGTCCCATTTTTGTAAAATATGAATAGCTTTTACATATAAAGCTATAAAAAGTATTTAAATAATAATTCCTTAAATGTTGGTAATTTGCTATTTAATACCTCTAATCTTTAGTCAGGTAAGTAATTTAGTAAGCATTAAATGAAAATTTATATTTTCTTTTCTCTTAGACTTTCCATTGACAATTTAAAAACAGAAATAGCAAACTTGAGTAGCAAAGTATCTAAAATTTCTCAGCAAGTGTCTTTGGCTGGGGAAGATGTTAAAATGCAAATGGAAGAATTTCTGCAGGTAAGAACATTTTCTCAGCAAATTTTTCCGACCTACTGTGTTTCCCCTTCTATCCATTACAAAGTAAAATCGAAATGTTTTGAGATTTTATACAGGGTGTTTCAGCACAGAGGTTAAAAGCTTTCAGGAGAGATAGCGTACGCCTACACGATGGTATACGAGTACACCTACACGATGGATAAAATAGCAATGCATGGTTGGAACGCTTTCCTAGAGCGGTTCTAACAACACAAAACGTAAGAATGGAAGGATACGAACAGGGTGACAAAGCATATTTATTATGTTTAGTACAGAAGAAACTAAGAAATAAGAAAAAAAACTGACAATGATCAACGAAGGTGTTCGAAATTAAGGCCCCGGACCGTGATGCAGACCACATCTCCGACGCATGGGAAGATCTGGTGTTCTGGAGAATATCAGGAATAATACTAGAATAATACTCTATGTCTCCTGAAAGTTTGTAACCGCTGTGCTGAAACACCCTGTATATTAACAATGCTGTAGTTCTCGTTACTGCACTAGAGTTTTCTAAGGCTTCTCAAAGTTCCGCTCCTTCGACCAATTTTGCCTTGTTTTATATTTCACACGCAGTAAATGAGATGCATAGTTTTACTAACATTTTTCTATGGATAACATGCATTTGTAAGCTAAAATAAGAATAAATTATCATTTCATCAATTTTCGGATCTCAACAGTCTTCTTCTTAGCAAGCATGTTGGGGATATTTGCATGTTGCAAGTGATGGATATATGCATATTGCATAAGATGTAATTTCATGTAATGTTTAAAAGCAATTGATATAAAAGTATGAATAAACTCTCAGTTTCATTATTATTATCATTATTATATCACCCTATAGTTCGCCACGAGAGAGACAATGGCTGTTCAAAAGGAAATCGACAGCTTAGAAAAAGTTCGTGAGGATATGGCTGAATTTCTTTGTGAAGATCTCCAGTCATTCAAACTTGAAGAATGCTTCAAAATATTTCAGAGTTTCTGCCAAAAGTTCAAATCTGCAATTGAGGTATGTTTTATTCTAAAATAAATAAAATGAAAATTTTTCAGTTAAATTAAACTGTAGGGAAATTATCTACCTTAGAAAGAAATAAAATTTCCGGAGATCTTAGAGAAAATATTGCTCTCATGTTGTAATACACATAGAGGCAACTTTAAAATATTCATGAAACTTTTTTTCTGCTCCTTTTTTTTCGAAACTGAAATGAAAATACTGTGGTCAAATACTATTTATATAAGCAGTATTGCTTCTTATGTTACAAATAAAATGTGAAACATGTGCCATTTCTCTAAAAAAAAAATTTTTTTTTTTTTGTTTTAACTTTATTTACTACTAAAGTGTTATGTAAATGTAATTTGGTTTATTTTAATTGCGTTTGGTTTATTTTAATTGAGTATTTAAATTTCATTTTCCTATATTTTAATAGAAAATTCACGTGAATTCTATTTACCTGATTGTAAAGAATAAGAAAGAAACGGTTTATTTCAAAAGGGAAGCGTCAATTCGTTTTCTGTTCGATCAGGAATCAAAGGTTTAAGAATTTCTGCACACTTGCTATTTTTAAAAAGAGATATTAGAAGTTGCGGGAGAACAATTCTTATCCAGGGCTTCTGAACAGGGAAGGCCGGTACTTAAGGCACATGTTTTGCACCTGTATGGATGGCAATGGGCATGGAGACAGAGATCAACTGTCACTTCGCCGCAAAACTCATAGAAAAGTGTGGCTTTCAACACTTTCATCGCAGACTGAAGAAAAAAAATTTCATCGCCATCACCTCCGAGATACGAACTTCAGACCTTCCGGTTGAGCTGGATATGCTTCCAATTACACCATGAAGGCTCTTGGTAAGGAAAGAGAATATATTTTACATTCTTCCCATTTCAATGGGCGACTGGGAAGCGGAGACCTAGTCTCCAAATACAGGTTGCGATGAATTATCTAGTTCAGCTTCCAGTTGTAAAGTCATTAGAATGTTATTGGAGCAGGAAACCTGAGGAATTTACTATGCCTTCACTGGGTTTCGAACTCCGGACCTCCCGACTGCCAGCTAGACGTGCTTCCATTTACACTATGAAGGCACGAAGTAAGAAAGGAGAAAATTCCCTTACATTCTTCCCTGCTTTAAGGGTGACTGTGGAGGCAGAGATCCAATACTCTCTTGATGTTGCAAAATCCTGCCGGTGACGAATTATCGCCCACGAAATTTTATGCTTGGGCGCCACAGTAGAGTCATTTAGAATATTTTTAGAGAAAGCGATGTCCTGGCCGGGATTCGAACTCCTGTCTTCCTGATTGCTAGCCAGGTGTGCTTCTAATTACACCACGAAAGAAAGCGGTAAGTGAGGCGAAAACACCTTACGTTCTTCCTCACTAAAGAATGACTGGTGAGGAGGAGACCCAGTAACAAAATCCAGGTGGTGACGAATTACTGTCCACCACATTTTAGTTCAGAGCCACTTGCAGAGTTATAAGAATTTTTTTTTTTCAGCTTTCAACATAAAAATTGTGCAAAGCCTTCGCCAGGATTCAAACTCCTGACCTCCGAACACTACTAAAACACGTGATAAGGAGAGAGAAAGTACCTTACAGTTGGACAAAGGGAAACTTGAAAAGAGTAATATTGTTTGAATTTTATCTCTCGCAGTTAACTGAACCAATGACGAAATTGGATGGCAGTGTTGATTACAAGTACGAAGTTTCTTAAAACTTGCATCTCAGAAGAAAGTATAATTGTGTTATTACTAAAATTTGAAGCAAAAAGAAAAAAGAATAGTACAGAAGAGACAGGTATAAATCACAATATAAGTACATCTGTAGAGATAATAGGTATTTTTTGGAAGCAGGAGAGATGCAAATGAGCAACGCCCTCGCCGGGAATCGAACCACGGACCTCTAGAATACGCGCCCAGCGTGCAGACCACCACACCACGAAGGCATGCTAAGAAGGCGGAAGAAATACCTTATACATCAAGCACACAGTATCATAACTTAAATATCAAGTAAGTGAAAAATCTATAAAGAAATCACGTGTCTTTGAAATTTGACTTTCCTTCCTGCTCATTCGCTGAGGTTACCTATAAAGAATTAATTAGACAGAGCAGTCAAAGTTTAAAAATAAATAAATTTTTCTCTAAATGTATAATATATTTTTGACCAGCTGTTGTATTAATTTATTTATGCAGGAAAATGAGAAACGTGGCCAACAAGAAAAAAGAGCAGAGGCTAGGAGAAAACAGAGAGAAGAACAACTAGCGCTTAAAAAGAAAAATTCTTCAGGTACAAGTATCCCTTCTTTATGCAGTTTCCCATTTTTAATTCTTAATTTCTATACTAATCTATTTCTATCGAATACAACAGTTTTTGTATAATTTTTTGCATAGCATGTGCAATAAAAGCTTTAGTCTCAAAAAGTATTTTTATACGGAAGATGCATTGTAAATGCCATTAATTAGGTTCTAAAAATATTATTATATTTTTCATATTGCTTAGAAAAAAGTGTAAAACTTTGTACTCTGTTAATGTAGTTTTTTTTATTTGTTCGCCGAAGTTGCCTAAAAAATACATATTTAAGCTAGTTAAAAATTTTTAAAAAAAATTGTTTTGCACCATGTGCTGTCATTCTTTCCATAAACTGTAATAACACGATTTTATTATGCAGATAAAATATACTGCAAAACATGCACGTTTTTCTGTTGCTAGTTAAAAAGCTTTATTGCCTAATGGGCACAATTACTCCTTAGAAGCATCTTTCGACGATTTTCAAATAAATACATTTAAGAAAAATAAACTAACTTTTCGTTAAGGGAATACAAATTATTCTCTAAAATACAGTGAGCTTCTTTCATTAAAATTATAGAGCAAAAGGTTGAGACTTGTCATTTATTTTGAAAATATATCTTCAAATTTTTCACATGTTAATCACGTGTAGCACTCTTAATTTTTTAGCGTTTTCTGATGAAGATTTTAATGTAGATTTTTTTTTTTTTTTTTTTTTACAAATGGCCTATAATGGCATTGGCCGCTAATAAGGATAGAAATGGTAGCCATTTTATTGTGGAGGCTCCTAATGGGCGGCCACCGTTACCTCCTATGAAGGGACAGACAATTTTACATCCATGCCTTCTTAGAGATTCGAACCCGGGCCCTTTGGCATCGCAGTCAGGCTCCCCTAACCACTATACGGTTTCGTCAGCTGTAGAAATAATATTTAGAGACTTAATCAACAAATGAATTTGTTCCCCAGGTTTAAATATCAAAATAACACATTACTGAGAAGGAGACCTACTTTTGTGTTGTTTCATTTAATAGTCATAATTCAAAATATTCTTGAAAAAAGTTAAAGTTTTCAGATATGGAACTCTAATTCAGCTAATTAATTTTTTTAACAGAAAACCGACCTTCCTCATTCTCCGGTAGTGAAAGTGATAACATAATAGATATGCTTCTCGGTGATATTAGAGGAGGATTCAATCGTTTTGGAGCCAACGGTAGTTTCAAATCTGCGCGTACAACAGCTAAGCCGAAGCGAACATCAGCTGATGGAACAGCGATTCCTGGTGAACTCAGTCGTATGAACAGCCTCACTTCAAGTGTTCCTTCCGAAGAAGATGCCACAGCATCACCTAGGATTATTCGGCGACGAATTGGATCATCAAATTCGATTGCTAATGGGTCTGGTGGAGACGTAGATAACATCGACACTCAGTCCCCAGATGTGACACCGAATGGGACCCTACATCGACGTAGAAGTCGATTATCTTCAGAAGACAGAGAAGATAACTTAATAGATTTCTTAAGGCAGACAGCTGAAAATGATTCTCTAAGAGGAGACAAAAGTAAGGTACCTGACAGTGGATCTTTAGATAGATCGTGGATTAGACGGTCATCAAGAAGGTTAGTTACATGTTAATTTCATTTATTTACATTACTTATTCTTAATTATATTTATTTGCGTAAATATAACTCAGATAAGCATTCGGTTATGTTTACATACGTATTCCGCATAAAAAATATTTTAGTAACCTTGTATTAAAATGAGCGGCTATAAATATGACTACGATAAATTTATTTAAAAGAAATTGCTTTTGGCCTTTATTTGAGTTTTGAAATACAGGAAAGAATTTAATATGATTCAATATGATATCAGCTGAGTAATGCTGATATGATACGATGATTAATATAATATCAGCTGATCTTACTGAGGCTGCCAGTATTGTTTTCTTTTAGAAGGGGGGGGTCTAACATATTTTCAAATTTTGCATAATTAACGATAGCAAAGCACTGCACTTTTCTGCATAAGAAAACAACTGCCATCATAAAGGACATTCTATAGGAACGGTTTTGAATTAGCTTTCTACTTGGGGGTCAAGCCAAATGCTACCATTCCGTGGCTTTGGCCTGTCGGCTACAGGTGAGGCAGTACACTTAGCTACGTATCATAAATATTTCGTTTTGTTTATATAAAATTATTTTCATCAAATTACCATTAATATGATAGAGGAAACTTTTTTTTTGATAAAAATAGTAAGAAATTATTCACATATTTATTGATTTAAAGTACGTAACACGTATTTGCATATTATTGTATATGTTAGATTTAGAAGTCCTCAGATGTGCAAGTTAAAATGACGGAATAGATTACACTATATTTCAAAAACATATCTAATCTAACTTAGATATAGTATAGTATATGTATTATTGTATATGTTAGATTTAGAAGTCCTCAGATGTGCAAGTTAAAATGACGGAATAGATTACACTATATTTCAAAAACGGTATTACTAAATTTAAGTCTTTCAAACTAATGCTTGCAATCCTATTTCAAACCAGCTATATTCGTTTTTGAATATATACCGTATCCACAAAAGTCCTCACCTGACCTTTAGTTCCTCAAATCGTAGACATATACTTCCAGTTACAAACACTTTTTAAGTTATTTAAATATCCATGTTTTTGGAGTTTATAATTTTAAAACATTAATTTTGTAAAAATTGCAAAATTGCAAACTCATGTCCTTACGTATTGGGGATCTTACGGTATTAAATGTGTTGATTTGGAAAGCTTTTGTACAAAGTTATATTGAAAAAACCGTCTCGTCCTTAATTTTTGCACACCAGTGTATCTAAGCCAAATTTTATCATACGAGAATCATACTTTTCTCATTTCATTTTTATTATGTGCTTAAAAATTTTCTAAACATAAATATAGGGAAACCTATAATATGTTTGATTCCGTAAATTTTATGAAATTAATGTTTTAAAATTAAAAATTCCAAAATATGAATACTTGCGTCATTTAAAATATTTTTGTAACTGAAAGTATATGTCTACGAAGAATGGCTGCAGAAATAAAGGCCGGGTAAAGACTTTTGTGAACACGCTGTATATTCCGAGTTTAAATAATCCTTCATAAATAAAAGAATAACGTATTTAATCCTTTAAGAAGATGCAATGCATTTAGTAATTTAGTAACTGCTTTCATTCAGCACTAAAATTGCATTTATTTTATTTCTAGAAGAAGACCTGAAATGTTAGCAGCGGAATTAAATGAAAGAGAAAGGCCTGCATCTCCAAACCCATCACCCTTATTAGAAAGAAGATCTGTTGCATTAGAAGCAGAAGGCAGCAAACCAAAGCAGTGGCGCCTCAAAATAGAGGAATGGCTACAAGAAAATGAAAAAGAACAAGAAAGAGAAAAGAAACTCAGAGAAAAAATTGCATTGGAACGTTGTAAAGGTAAAGAAGCTGAACATCGAGAATCAGATTCATCCTCGAAAATTTTGGATAACAGTAATGAATGGAAATCTGCTAAGAATCTAGAGACGCTGCATGAGGTGAAAACCGACTCGGAACTCTATGCTAACAAAATCAAAGAAACCATGGCAAATGGAAATATTGCTCAATCTTCGGAGACCCTTGAAGGAATTCCGCTTAAAGACAAATCCAAATGGCGAAAAAGTAATCTTAATGTCGCTAATAGTAGCGAATCTATTGATGATGAGCGCAGAAGAAACAGAAGTAGAAAGACTGTTTCCGATCCAGAAGTTGACGATACTATAAGCTTCTATATCAGAAGTACTGAGAGCGTTGATGTTGAAAACTCAAATTCAAACGCCAGTAAAGATAAAATCACGACTATTAACGACGCTTACGTTAAGAAGCCATTATCATTATCAGGTAGTTCAAGAAGTCTCGAATCAGATAATTTTAAAGCTGATCAACAGAAATATAAAGAAAGACCTCCAACACTTTCGAATTTTGATGAATCCTCAAAAAAGTTAAATTCTCAAACAGAAAATCTGAAAACGTCTGATAAAACAAAGCAAATGCATTTCCCAGCTCTAGATAATGTACAAAACAACGCTCTTGAAAAGAATGAAACAGGAGTTTCAATAGGTAGAAGCCGATTTTATCAAAGTGCAAGGGAATTGCCTCTTAACAAAGCAGAAAAAACACTAAGCAAAAGCGAAGTGACAGATGATCTTGCCCTGGAGCAAAAAGAAATAAATAAGCCTAAGAAAATTTATTCTACAGATTTTTCAGAAAAATCTGTCACAAATGAAGAATCAAAAACTAGCTCTCCCGAAATAGACAATGAAGGTAATTTTGACAGATTTTCATTCATGAGAAAAACAACACGACGAACCAAATCACGTCCAAAAATTATAGAAAGTGATTTTAAAAAATCCGAAGAACACTTAGATAACACACAACAGTGTAATAAAATTTCAGAAATTGAAAAGGAAGCAGAACACTCGCAGTTTTCTCAGATTCAGCTAGTTAAAAAATCGGATTATGAGGCAAAACGTATTGAAGATGCTTCGCAAGGTTCCAGTCCGTCACTGAAGGACATAGGAAAATTAAACAGTGAAAAGAATAGAAATCACATCAACACGTTAACGAAAAATATAACAGAGAATGTAAAAATTGCAGAAAATGCTGATGATCAGAAGAAGAGAGATAAATCAACTTCCCTTAAAGCAAGGCTATCGAAAAGATTATTATCCTTGACAGAAAATCTAAAAGCTGTCTCAAAACCTTCAGAATCTACAGAGATAAATGCATCTGTAACTCTAGGTCCCAAATCTGCAGTTGAAGATAAGAAATTCCACTTAATGGAAGACTCTCCTTGTCCAAGAATTGAAAAAGCGTTATCTGAAAGAAGAGCAAGCTTAAAAGAAGAGAAACCAAATCCAATAATGGAGCACAGAGAGAAAGTTTTGTCCCGCCCGAGGCATGATATGTTACAAATACCTCTTAGAAGTAAACTACCTCAAACAACTGAAGACTGTCTTCCATTAGTTATAGCTAAACCTAAATTACTAAAAGAGAGTTACATAGCCGATTCAAATAATATTAAAATAGTTCATGCTACACCTCTTAATCATGATGTCAAAGCTTTCGAAGCCTATCCTGCACAGAATAAGTCTAAAGAAGAACCGGAAAAAGATGAAGGTTTCGAAGAAACGCAGTCACAGCTTTCTGAGGTTGCATCTCAAGAGGCAGGTTCAAATTATGACACAGACTTAGCAGATTCTCCTAGAAGTGTTCGACAAACTAAAGATTTGAATCAGAAAGATGCACATCATCTAGTGCAAACAACTGCTAAGCCAGAGATTCCTTCCCTTGAACATTACCCAAAGCTTGATAAAAATACTACAGATGACATCAAACTGACTGAACATAAATTGTCAACCAATACCCTTAAGAGAGAAGTAGATGAGAAAAAGCAGCCTGCTTCTAGATTATTCACCGCCTCAAAACCATCATCAATTACTAGAGGAAGAGAACCAAGAACATCACCAAGCACTTCTAAAAAAATTGCTCCTGTAAAATCTATTGCTGATAAAGAAAATGCAAAGCAAGCTTCACAAGCAGCTAAGAGTTCTGTTCAAAACAGGAGCTCTATCATAAGGTCACGCAATCCCAGCAACATTCGATCCAATTTAAGAACTTCACGAGATAGTGTATCTAGTGCAAGCAGTAGGACTGGAAAAAGTCCTAGTTTAAGAGGTTCACAAGCAAGTTTAAATGAAGCAAGTCCTAAAATTGGACGCAGAGTTGCAGCATATACAAAAGCAATAAAATCGATGACAAATAATTTACGTGGTACATCAAACAAACAAGTAGAAAACTATGATGTAACTCAATCTATGCCTCCTACGCCATCAGAGGAAAATAAATCGTTTATTTCTGGTTTAAATTTATCAGAAAATGCGAAAAAAACGCGCTCAAATTCATCTGTATATAGTCCGCGGTCCCAAAGTAGGCGTTCTAGTGAAAAATCTTTAAATATAAGCCTTGGAACATCCAGCAGAAGAGGAAGTGACAAATCGTTATCTAGAAGGTCTAGTGAAAGAAGTTTGGATTTGTCGAGGAAATCAAGTGAGATATCAATTGTTACTGTGAAGAATGTGAACAGAAGAGGCTCCGCATCTTTAACAGGACGCTCGAAACCCATGTCGACAATTTCTCGCCTTACAGAAACCAGAGTTAGACCTAGCCGTCCAAAAAGCCCCATTCAGCCAAGGCCATTACGTGCATCTACACCTATTAACAAACAAGTTCTAAGATCAAACTCTAGTGCAAAAGCAATGCCATCATCTATAAAGCCTAGTTTGATAGACAGGAGAAGATCTATTGATAAATCATCTTGTGGATTTATGAAGGCTACCTCTGCATCATCTGCAAAATCATCACCTTCAAAATACATTCAAGAACAAAGCATGCAGAAACTTCAAGCAAAAGCTATAGCTCTGGGAAAAGTTGAACCATCGTTGAACAGGGTAAAACAAAGATATTGATATTTCTAAAAAAATTTTATGTATGCCATGTTTAATGCTGAAGGAAAGAAACAAACCCATTCCAGCAAAAAGAAGTGACTACAGACTGAACAACTTTGATGAAACATAGTGTGTTTCAATGCAGTTCAATGCAGAAAGGTATTTTTAAGTTCATTTATACTCATAAGAACTGTGTTAAGTTTTTCTTTTTAATCACATTAGAAAATTGTGTATACTGAAAGGAATGTAATAAGCCACCTCCAAATTCATTGAAAAGCTAGAAAAAGACTGCATTTGATTTTCATTTGGCTGTGTACAGCAAAATACTGAACAAAGGTTTTGATACGAATATGACCTTGTTCTTCGATAAATATGAAATCCCCATTGTTTTATACCCAAGAGTATATCTTGGTGATTAAAAGTTTCCTGAGTGTCTATGTTCCATGATTAATTTTAAATACTATGCATTGAGCCCTCTGTTTAAACAAGTGAATTCAGTCACTTCAACACACACAAGCTGGATGCTTTACAGAAGTGCAATCTGTATCTGACAGCATGATCTAAATAATTGTAAAAGTGTTCACAAATCAATATCGCATGATTATTATGCATGTTCAAATTTAATTTTTCAAAAAGTTCATCCGTCCATATGTTTGAAACTCTGAAAAATATTTTTATACAGATTCATAATTGATACATGTTTGCAAAAAAGACTTCACTAGAACATTTTGTAAATTTGAGACAATCTTATTTCTCTTCTTACAAAATACATTAACTATTAGTGCCAAATGTTTTTATAAATGGAATGTGATAAGCTGGTCACATGGAATATGCATGTTTCCTCAGATTCTGTAATGTAGTAAAACATATACTGCAGTTTTATTAAAAAATGTCTGTTCATGTCATGGAGAGATAAATCATGTAAAATACGTTTTCCAAAGAGAATTCAACCCAATCATTGTAATTATAAAGCACATATCTCCAAATATATTTCTCATATAATAGTTTCAGAGATACATTAAAAAATCTTAATTATATAAATTTGTATATTATATTGAAATGTTAAATTAAAATTTCAACCAAATATTTTTTGGGGAGGCAGGGGATCTATTACACTGCATTTAAAGATGCACAATGAAAGCTGAGTAATAATACTTTATGGATATACTGAAATTCTTAAATGTTAGAGAAAGGTTTCAAGGCTAGAAAATATGAAGTTAAAAACTGTGTTTTTGTCATTATATGTAGAACATAAATCCTTTGCCTTAATTTGAATTGTGTATTCATTATTCCAATGATTGTGAAATCTAAGAGGTCCATAGTGTCTCGTAAATACAAAAAGTTTTATTTTCAACTAAAGAAATGCAATATATGTGTAGCAATACATTTATTTCTAAAGAATATTTTTTAAACATGTATCAATAGGCATGTTCATTTGTAAGAAGTATAAATTTTCATTCTGAAATAAAATCTCTTTCTTACTATACAGTAAGTTCTTTATTTCTTAAATTTATACAGTGAATAATATTATTTCCTAGAAATGTTGTTCAGTTAAGCAGTAAATTTAACTTCCAAAACTCATACTATATCAAAATATTACACAAATTAAACATTTCCAAATGCATAGTAATAAAATGTATAGCAAAAAAAATCACTTATGTAACAATTAATCTACTGCAACAAATACATCTGAAAGGGTTTTCAAATATAAAATGGAATGAAAATCAATATATCTCAGAATTATTTTAAAAACATACATCAAAATTTTGGCCCTTAAGTATTTTGTACTTCATAATGGAAAAATATTTAACTTTTTATGCATTTTATCATAGCTAGATAGGTTCATTTTAAAACTTTTAGAGAAAATAACAATCAATTTATCGTTACGACTCAATTTAAGACTTCAATACATGCTATTAATATTTTTAATTTATAAAAATTTTCAATTAGAAGTATTTATAATATATTTGTATATAATATAAAATAATATTATATAATACGATCATATATTTTCCAAAAAAGTTATAAAGAAAAAATAACACTTAGCAGATAGAATAAATAATTTTAATATCTAGTTAAATAATATTTAAATTGCACAAACATTTTTTCCTTCCTTCTTCTCACAGTAATTTAAATTAAATAAGCATTCACAGCTTGTTAGTGTAAAATATTTTGATAATGAAAAAATGAAAGAAAATTTATATAAGTGTATAATAGAAAACTACACTGTTTTCTTTACTTGCTATATGTCTGAGCTTGCACATAGCATGTAATAGAACTATAATACAACTTTTTTTAAGAGCTATTCGACACAACTTTGATTGCTTTTTAATACGGAAATATAATGTATTTTGTATTTGTCATATTTAATCACATAGGTATTTTTCAAACATTTATAAAACTAATTTCCATCTTAAATAGTTGCCTCAGATGTGGAGTATTTTTAATTATTAATAAAATGTAGAGCTGACTTGTAGCATTTATAATTAAATTTTCAAAATGTTCAACTTTGTACAAAATATGTAAAATTTCAGAACATTTTTCACTATAATACTGACACTAATACAAATATAATTTATATCATAAAACACAGGAACTCTCTCTACATATTTATGATTGACTTAATGATGTTGTTCACTTTAGAATGTATTATGTTATGATTCAGTATAAAGCACAAACTGGCATAAGATAATTTAATCATATAAATCTCTCAAAAAAGTCTATGAAAGCTAAATATAGAACAGAAAATAATACAAATATAATTTTTTCTTTGTATACAACATTGAATTTACATTATAATTTCATACAATTAATCTGCTGAGATTAATTAAGTTTTATAACTAATCAAATACTAGAAATTTTCATAACTGAAGCAACCTGCAATACAGTTTCTTGGGATGTATGCCTGTATAATCTTAGATAATTATTTGGAATGCATACAGTTGATAACATCACATAATGATACATCACGCTCTGTTTTATCAGATGATGGAATTAAGATATAAAAAATTTCCATTAAACCATGAAAACACATCTTAATAATAGTAATATTAGTTTACTTATTCTTTTACTATTGATAGTGTATGTGTACATATCTGCTCAATGAAAAACATTCCTTTTAGCAATGATGATAATAATAGCTCTTTCAAATTCAAATAATTAATTTTAAAGAGGAATCTATTAAAATTATACAGATGTTACATACGATAATTATATGTATTTAACTACACAGAGAAAAATTCTCAATGCAAAATAAATAACAAAAACTATATTAAAATTCTACACTATTAAATGAATTAATACATGATATTTACATTTATACATCTGTTTTCCCCATTTATATACTTTCAAACTACTGCACTAGAATGATACAAATGAACTTAATAGTATACAAAAAATGTAAAATAAAATTATGTATATCATGCTAATTAAATACAAAGAAATAAGCACAATAACTAACTGGAAAAGAATAATTTGACTTGAACAATATTTATTTCATTGCATTACAAAACTAGATAAAGAAGAAGAAATAGTTTGAATACTTTAGCCTGGAAAATTCTTAAAAAAATAATTTGAAAATTTTAATATTCCTAAAAAATTGACACAATGGAAATGCACAAAATAAATTGCAGCATGAACTCCCCTATAGTCAGTAAATATGGCACAGTATAACTTTGTATTTAAGAAAGCATTATGTGCAGAATTTTTTGCTAAAACTGAAATTTAAATGAAATATATAAAGTATTGTGAAATAACACCATTGACAACATAGTGCAGTTAAATTAACTAACAATGAATGCCAATGAGACTAGTTATGGGAAAAGAAAGATCCACATGAATATCTGTTTAATACACTTATTGTAATGCAATGATATTAATGTAAAATAACACAAAAAGCAAATGTTTGCAGTTCAAAAATCTTCTTTAACATAAGCAGTTGAGCAAAATGTATCAAATATAACGTATTTTCTCAGCTTTAAATGAGAAATGTCTAAATTAGAATTTACTTTGATAGCTGTAATAAAACATTTTTTAATAAAGGCATTCAGCTGCAGCTGAGACATCATGTATATTCTATTAATAACTTTTCACAAATAAAAACATTAAAAAAACTACATTTTGACACGCTTGGTACACACAAAAGCATTAGAAACGTTAAGGTTTACTTATAATGGGACTTTCAAATATATTTGTCATAACATCTTAAAAACTGACTAGGCCTTTGATACTACGAAAGTATCTATGGCTCAGTCCTTCATGAAATTTATTTAAGAAAAAATATTAATATATTTTTTCCAGAATAAATATATCCATTCTTTTCTGCTATGATAGACAATACTGAGGCCATCAAATGCTTCAAACAACTGGCGTTTGAAAGCAATACCAAGATCCTAGACACAAAAAAACAAAAAAAAAAATTATCTAAAAATCAAAATAATTCAAAGAATATTTAGAAGGGAAAAAATTACGCTCTAATGAATCACAGAAACAAGCTATTTATTAAATATAACTATCACCATAGTGAATTTAACTTAAAGACTAAACTAACTATGAGATTAACACATTAAGAAAATGTGAATACCAATAATTAAAAGAAAAAAATATATATCCTATTATGAAAAACTGTTCATCATATTAAATAAAATAGATTAAATAATAATATCTCCAGTTGCAAATCGATAAATCAATAAATGAAAATTGTGCAGCAGTTAACAGCACACAAATACAGAAGCAAATATTTAAACTATCTATAAATGAAAATAATGAAAAATTAATCAGATTGAAACTCTGAAAGAAAGCAATAAATAAAAGGATTTGGCTATACTATTTACATTAAGCACAGAAATTATCAAAACCTGTATGAAGAAAATAAAAATTAAGTAGTCAAATGCACAAAATGTGCAAACAATGTAAATGAAATACTACGTCAAATGTGAAAACTGTGCTCGATAAAAATAAAATCTATATAATAAAAATTTTATTCTCTAGCACGTCAAAGATTTGTTCTCTGCCAAAATAAGAAATTTATAAAAAAATCAGAATAAATATGTAATAAAAATGTAATCGGTATATCTGCAGGGCAATGGTATTAGTTTTTATAAGAAATCACTGAACCGTAAAAATATCCTTATCTATTAATATCTTTAAATAGGGGCTCAAATTATTGAAATAAATTAAATATAAGAAATAAGCTCAAGTAATGTCATCATCTAAATGAAAGACATGCCAATACAAAATTTACAATGATGCAAAAAAGTAAACTTAGATTGGAGAAGATTTTGTATAACATTATTGATTTCAATGGGAATCAGACATTGGTTCTTCAAGAGTTAAAAAAAAAAATAAAAAATAAAAAAATAAAGAAAACGAGCCTTCTAAGGTCTAAGGTAGTTTTTTTTTTTTTACGATGCTATTATGCTTATTGTATTTCATTCATCTTTTTTACTGGATTTAGCTGACTATTTCATCCACAGAGTCGATTAATGTTTAGCTTTTTTATGCTGTTCTCACACGCATTTATGGTATTTTTATTTAAAAATGTTTAATAACATACTCAGTTATTATTCTTATTGCCCAGTATTTATAGCAGTAATAACTAACTGAAGACCTCTGGATATCCTGAGACCTGCAGCCAAGAATAAAAATATTTATTACTTTTAATGATTACGGACTTCCCGATGAAAAAATGCACATGCAAATTTCTGATACAAAGTAGCTGAAAACCTACTTTGGTGTATTTGATGCTTCAAATGATCGCTGCAGAACTTTTATTAACATGCATTATATTTTAATCTTTACAGATTTATTCCACATTCAATTTTAATGTTTTATTGGTCTCATAACCTTGCATTCTCATAACCTTGCATTACAAAGTTCAAGAAGTTGGTTGTTAGAACTGGCATCCTGTATTTATTGGGCATGAAATTTTTATAATTGAGCTTAGTGTTGATCTATCTGTAATTTTTTTGAGATAATCAATATTTATTAATTCAGTATGTATTTCAAAATACTGCATAAATAAAATACATTGCACGGCCCATGGAGCCAACAGTCTCTTAAATTGGCCTTCATGTTTTCAGAAGCTCGATGTAACTGATTTTTACTCTCAGTTACAAAACAGCTTATTCAAGGATATTTTAAATCCCATTTGTACAATATTGCATTCATCAAAATACTTTTTATTCCATATTAAAATATAAACATTTAATAATTACTTCCCAGTTACTGAAAACTACTTTTGAGTTTGAATTCCAGCACATAAATAACATCACAGAAAATATTCTAAAGAATAATATTATGACCTAAATGTGAATAATGAAAGCTTAAAGAAGAATACAAAATATTCAATCTGCAGCATTTTTTGAGGTTTTACTCATGTATCTATCATTTCCGAGAAAAATTTAAATAAATATTTCAGTCTAGTTGGAAAGACATGACAAAAGAAAAAATGTTAATAAATAAATTAACATCGGCTTATAGCACAATTAAGCAAGATAATTTATTTTAATCTTAATTTTTTTTCATCTTAATTATAATGATATAATTCCTTTATTTATATTCAATTTTATATATTTAAGTTTTTTAGTCTTCTTTATAAATAAAACAATTAGATTAAAAAATGTGAAAGAATTTAGAATAACCAAGGCCAATCATAATTTTTTTTACAAATACAATTAATAAACAGTTGATCATCATGTCAGAAAACTTAAGGGCATATGTACTTTAACTTAAGTGATTTAAAATGGTCAATTAATTATTTTAGTTACAACCTAATAGCAGTAAATAAGCATACCTTAATCAACAGTAAAACAATTAGGACAGTAAAGTTGATTATTTTTGACTTGCACATCTGTACCACAGGATCCATTACCTAACTGTGTATGACATATACAACAACGGAAGCATTCAATGTGGAAATACAGTCTTAAGGCTTCGATACCCATTGCTGAGCCTTCACCTGTAAAGAATTTATGAGAAATTAACTGAAAATTATTTTTAAAGAATGCCAAAACCATCTAATAATTATACGAATATTGATATAACCATTATTGAAATGAAACACGTTTACAAAGCACATATTAGAACAGCTAAATGCGAGCAAAACCTGAAACGAGATTACTTTTTGCTGATATTTAATTCTTTGTATTCTGCCTAGTTAATAGTTATCAATGAAATATTTCGAATGAAAGGAACAGTTATATATAACAGAAATCAAAAGAGAAAATATTCAGCATATTTAATTTCAACACAGTTAAGAAAATAAAATTCAAGTTTGATTTTAAAAGTAATTTTAGTTGATTAGTTTTAGATACCAATAACAAAAAGTTTAAGCTTTGGTACAAATAAATCGGCAGTCTTTAAAAAGAAATAAAATTTAGTATAAAGTCTCCGTATGTCTTGAAATCTCACACTGAGAAACCCTTCTCCTTAAGTAACGTTTTTAATAATTGATAGGGCTGCTACATTTTGAAAGAAAAATGACCTAACATTAACTGCCAGACTTGATAATAGTTTAAGAAAAATGCCTTTAGAAACTAAATGCCTCTTACAGTGAATTGCCCAGGTGGGAGGAAGAGAGGAGGTTTCGGTCATCATTAATATTTTAGGAGTAGTCAAAGATTAAACTACGTTTAAATATGTTTTTATTAATTAAACATGCTTTTATAAAAATATTTAATTTTCAGGTCACAAACATGATTATTTAAGAAAATGTGCAAAATTTAAATTCAAGCCTTTAAAATATATATGAGTGCTGACCTGGACACAAATTTAGAAATGCAGTTGGTTTGCATCACAACTTTGATTCAGTTTTTGATTTAAATTTCAATCTTAATTTTACCTATCACACACGTAGAAACAGTAGACATTATATTCAAATTTAGACAATAAAAACACATTCTGAGCTCATCTTTCAATAATTTTTTTCAGAAAACTTAATCACACTTTAAATACCTTGTTATAATTTACACAAGACTTTTATTGTAAAATTGATCATATTTTTTACTATTGGTGGGACGCTTAAATTTCAACAGATCGGTAATGTTTTTTAGAGACGTACGCAAATAATTTCAGAAACCTGCACGGAACCTAAACTTGATCTTGTGAAGCACAAATGTTGCTTGCCATTAACTAAAGCATTTTTTCTAAAAATCAGGTGGCTCTAACTGGCCACAAACATAGCTGTAACATTTACAATTTTGTAACTAGTTAATAATAACCAATTTAAAACATGTAAAAACAGAAGTAAGTCTGTAAAGTATTTTCTCCTTCCTTACCATAAGCCTTCATGATGCAATTTGAAAGTACATCCTTCTAGTACTCAGAAGGTCCGGGTTTAAAATTTTGGCGAAGGCAATGAGGATTTCTCACCTTGCATGACTCTGAAAAAGTCTAAAAGACTCTGACACTTTAACTAAAAAGTGGTAGTTAGCAGTTCTGTATCATACTTTAGAATTCTGAGTACATAAATAAAGCTTTGGTCGCTATAACTGAACAAGCATTATTTTGTAACAGTGCTTGTGTTCACTATGACTTTGAAGCTAGTCAGTGCAGGGGCTGACCCTGTGCATCTCTTCGTGATGGTCGCCCGCCGGCCCCGGCACTGACGACCTAATCTGTGAGGGAAGTTTTCCCTCTGCAGCGATCGGGAGGGGTGGCGCCCTACCAGATCGGTCCTGGAGTTGCAGCTCATTAAACCTTGTAAGGGAGACCCAAGTCTTCCAGGGCAGGGGCTGTTTCTCTGGTGTTAATGTTAATGGTGTTAATGTCAAACACATCAAATATATGTATAGCTGCTTCATTTATATACCATAGTATAACGTGCTAGAATCATCCAAGACCAATTATTAATAGGTTACCTAGATCCAGAACTCTTAAGACAATTCTAGAAATAGTTTCGAAAATTTCTGAAAAAGCGCAGCATACCGATTACTAGAAACGTACAGTAGACCTAATTAGATAGTATATTGAAAATACTTAAAGCCTGATACATTCACCTGCTCCCCATACTGATGATCCCAGACCATACTGATGATCTAAATACCACTGAAACTGAATCAGTCGCATTCACACCCACTTTTTGTTTTAAATGATGCTTATATTGGAAAGAAATAAAATTATCTTTCGAAGTTTTGGGTTAACGTTTAACGATTTTTCAGATTAAGATTCAAAAGGCGAAAAAAGCATAAAATTTCGAGTGTTCAGATCTCGAATCGTTTTTACAATTCACAAGATTCGAATGTCTCATCTGTAATTTTTATTACTTCTTAAAATAATGATTTTATTAAACACATGGTACACTAGCGTAACTATTAAAAAGAAAATTAATTTTAAGATAATTTTTATAAAGCATGATTTTCCTCCTTATCATAAAATTTCGATTCTGCTCTGCTTAAGATCAAAGAAAATCGTACGGATCTGTTTACATATACATAAATTTCACTTACAAAGACCTTTCCCACAACACGAACAGTTGTGCACTTCTGACTCCAAAATATTTGTATCACAGTTCATATCTCTGTGACTATCGAGACTGCGGGTGCGCAATACATCCTGCTTCTCTGATTGTGAGTATGGTCCATATAAATCACCACCATTTGATGTTTTATTCCAGACTGCTGACCTAGGTCGCTGTTGCTGAAATTCATACTCTCTATCATCCCATGTACGAACTGTAACGTCAGGATGATGATTTGTGCTTGGAGGTGGCATGGAGTACCTTCGTTCAGTATGGATGTTAGCATATTGTAAACTTTGTTTCAGTTCTCCATCTTGTGCAAGCCAATAATTCTGATTGTAGTTACTTTGTCGAAAAACAGGTTCAATGGACTTCCTACTGACTGGAGCAACCTTAAAAAAGTGTACAAACAAACACTATGCCCATTACTTCAGAAAACATTTTAAAAATTATTACAAACTGCATCACAAATAATATATACACATATAATTTAACAACCATAATACTAGCTACTAAAAATAATTATATATAAGAATTTCACAGAGTAATTTTCCCATTCAGTTCATATATAATACATTCATATAATAATCTTCTCAAATGATTTTTTAAAAATTTGTATTAAGGACTAATTTTTTTTTTTTTTTTTTTTTTTTTTTTTTGCAAATTAATGAGCAATTCTGAGCTTTTAAACATAAATTTTCATACTTTTAGCTAGAATATTTTGTACACGTCTGCTTCAAATTATGCATTTAAGCATAATTTAGAACAGTAAGAATGGAAACAAACACTTTTTTAAAGTTTTATTTGAACATGATTTATGTACCTTTATATAACGCCTTCTTTATCAAATATATTACTTTGTTCTTTGGTTGGCCATATACCTTTATAAAGTTCTTTGATATCAAATACATTATTTTGTTCTTTGGTTGGCCACATACGTTTATATAAAGTTCTTTGATATCAAACACATTATTTTGTTCTTTGGCTGACAAAAAAAAAAAAAAACTTGGTAGAGGAGATATGAAAATAAGCTAAACAGATTGTTATTTGCTAATAAATATGTCGTTATTAATTAGATCAGGAATTCCCAAATGATTTTAGCACAACATTTTGTGGGGTTCCACTCTTTTATCTAACAGCTAAATGTGTAGGAACCTCGTGAAAAAATAAGCGAATAATCGCTTGAGTTCGGGAACAGAAACGTAAAACTCAAGAAGGGTTATTTACCCTATATTATTCAAAATAAGAACTGAACAGTCGGCTCCTTTCTCTGAGCGTACAGCAAAGCCTACACTTGGAATAAGAAAGTAATAAGAATAACTCCACTCCAAAGTAATAAGAAATAAAACTTAATTAATGCTTAACGAAAAAGATATAGCCGAGGCTATCAAGATTCTAAGTAGTTGGCCCCTAAATATGAAATAAGCTGGCAAAGCTATCAAGGGCCTGAAATAATGCCGAGCATAGTAATAGCTTAGAGAGAGACGTAGCCAAAAGACGAGAACGCTCGCTAGTCAGAAACTTTGAAGCTCTCGAAAGAAGTCAGTGGAACTTCGACTTAAGTACCACTCATTTGCATTAAATGCCCTCTAAAAACACATTCTGGTAGGAAATTGTAAGCTGAAATTAGGAAGGACAAGAAAGTAGATTTAACTGAAGAACCTTGTTAGAAACTTAGGATAAACCTTACAATTTCTTTAATAAGTGTTTATGAATTCATACAAATTACCCATCTTGATATTCAAATCAAAATAATAAATATAAAATGTATACTAATAAAGCTTCAATTTATTATTTTAAACTAGATGCAATTGCTTTTACTGACACAGTTAAACTAAATTTAATGCAACATTAATAGCAAATGGACATTAGCAGAACGGTTTGGAGGATTAAATTTTCAGGGACAGTAACGGTAAAGCACTTAAAGCCAGTAAGAAGACTTGCAGTCACTTGCGCATAATTTGAAATCAAGGACATTTTCGTGCAAAGAAATATTCATTGATGAACAAGTAATCTTAATATCTTAATATGCATAATTTAGTAGCACTTGCACACAGAACCACATCGATAAACTTCTGAAACTCGGAACAGTTGTAAGGCTTTAGGCTATTTTAAATGTCTGCTCCTAGAACCGTAAAAATAGGTAGATGTCTAAAATAGGTCCTAGCTTACATTTTATGTGCAGTCACCACGTACTCAAATGAAAGTTTAAATAAACCTATTCATTAATGTGTTGCCCTGATGTATATGCAAACTCATGCAATAAAAGAAACTCAGCATCAGCTAATTACAGGAAACGGTAATTCTAGTCAAACTAAAATACAAAATGTAAATTAACACAGGCCTAAATAAGCTTTGACTAGGGTCCTAAATATTCAAAGCCAAATGCAGTTTGCCAAAGTTAAAGCTGACCAATTAACATAGATAAACAGAATGGAATAATAGAGAGAGTGGCATAAACAGAATATCAGGTTAGCTTTCCCTCATACTCAAGAACTCTACACTTATATAAACTAACTAATTTGCCTTCTTGGGGGATTTGATAAAAACAGAAGTTATAGTAAAGCCAAAGTAATAAAATTAACTGGGTTAATTTACATAAAATTTTATATAATGACTGATTATTAATCTATTTTAGCAAAATTTTTAGTTATTAGAATGCATCAATATAGATTTTATAATATGCATGCACTAGAGTGTATTTGTATGAAGAAGGCTATGTACCGTTAATCTGTCTTGCAAGTACTTATAATTTTTAGACTCTGGACAGGCAGAAAATGCTGGCATGTTGAGAAATAATCAATGGATTTTTCTTTTCATTGTTGAAACACAAATTTATTTTATTTACTTATGAAGTCCCAAGTCAATTAGTCTCTTTGTCCAAAGCACAGACTGTATATTCTTAGCCACATTTCAGTTTTGAGATTAATACAAGAGCATTTAATTTCTTTCATATTTTGTTCGTTGTCTCGTCTTTAATTAAAATACTCTCAATCTTCTCATCCACCTGAATGAATTTTCGTTTTTCAATTCTTTCCAGAAACTTTCAAATCTACATGATTGACTCGGCAGTCATTATATTTTTAACCTTCTCTGAGTGTTGATATATAAGCTAAGAGAAGCTGTGAGAACATCAGATGAGATCTTTACATAGGCTTGTTGAGTTTGTGATTCCATCCTTCTACAGTACTGTTTAAACTTGCTTCTCCCTTTAACTATTCCACGTTTTCTTTACTCAACCATTGACTGAGAATATTGTAATGTCAAAGAATTGTCTTAATTTATGTTCTTCTGGGCAATAATTTCTATATTTAGCCAGTCAGCCTTCATTGATAAATAGTTGAGGAAGATGTGCACATTTTGACACTTGATTAAATTTCTTCATTTTCCAATGCAGATTTAAAGTACAAATGTCTTAGTCATATCCCAAAAGTGCTTGTGTTAAATGATAGTTAACATCCTTTTATTTGGATTAATTTGATTTTTGAGTTGGAAAATAAACATCTCTTATATGGCACTGATTGCTCCTGCTACATCATAATGTATTTCAGATTCCAACCAAGTTTTCCCTTTAAAGCTTAAAAGATTTTGTAAAAAAAAAAAAAAAACTTCATTTTGCTAGATATTAGAGCACATACTACAGCCTCCATATGTTCATCCATTGGGCTACTCAAATCTATATGCAAGAAATACAACTGAGAAAGCTCCTTGAAGCTACATTTGAGTGTTCCATTCATGAAATAATTTGTGGTATATTTCAAAATCAGACAGACTTCCCTTATCAGTCCCACAGCAGTCATTTATTGTACTGATCTGCACCTAGGCAGTCTCGGCACTGGGAGATAAAAACAGGAGCCTAGAGGTTCCAGAACCCCAAGGGAAGAACGTCTTATATGGTTGAACTAAGGATTAGTGGTAAGTCTCCAAACTAGAAGTACTGTAGCAGTGGTTGGTCTGTTGTCTACCGAATTCCATGTAATAAGGTGGCCTAGAGCGAAGCAGACTGCACAATACTGGCAGAGGCATTAATGATGACCAGTCAAATCTTCAGGTTCATACGTCCACAAACCTTGGTGGTCGGCTAGGAAAGATGACCTCGGTCAATAAGTTCAGCCATGGGTTTGAAAAATTTTTAGTCTACCACCTGTAAGTGTAGGATGAGCAGCAGTATAGAGAATTACATTTACTCTCATTGGTGGCAAGATCTGCCTGACAGACCTACCTCTTGCCTAATATGCAGCTCTTATGTTGGGGTAGACCTGGTTGTACATCAATCTGAGTTGTTTGTGGTACTAGAGTGGTTAGTATGACGAGCTCCCTTTTCAGTACTAAAGATGAGAGGTCCGTCTATATCTTTGCTATTGTGCAAAAGGACGCTAGTAAAACCAATAGAAACTGATGCACTATGGCTTACCAGTGTCATCCGGTTCCAGCGTGATATCTTGAATGATTTTCACTGATGCACTCTGGCTTACCAGTGTCATTTGGTTCCAGCGTGATATTTTGAATGATTTATCTGTATTCAATGAAGAGATGACTTGAAATTCTGAGATGATGGTATGTGAACTACAAAACTATAACTCCTGTAAACAGTCTATTGCTATCATTATTAAAATTATTAGTAACATGCCAACTTCTTCTCTAACATGTTTAGAAGCTCTGGACAACTTAAATTTAACTTTTGTTTTGACTAAATCATATTTGTTCAGCAACTTTGCAAAACGCTTTTTGCATTGCCATCCAGCCTTTGTATTTATCAGTAGCCACTTCAGAATTTGCATTAACAGGAAACTGTCATTATGGATAATGGTTGTGGATTGCACATGGTTATTGAAAACAGTTTTCTGAAACCAACTAAAACACTGCATGAATTTGGGAATTTCCTATCATATGCAATACAAGTGGTTATTTTATAGAACTAAAATTCACTCTTATGAAAGTTATGCATTCTTTTATAAAATAATGCTCAAAAAACTTTTTAGATATGCACAATAAAGAACTGAAATTCTTACTGCATTCTCATAACAGTATTGCTAATGATATTAATAAAAATAACGACATGAACTAAGGGAGAAAAGACGTATTCAAGAATTGTTCACATTCAAGAATTATTATATTGTAGAAATTAAATGCAAATTTGGAAAATAATTCTGTAATGCATATAACTCCAAAAGTTAATATTATTCTGAAGTTTAATACAAATGAATCACTGAAATGCACTAACAGAAATTTTCTGAACAGGCGGAATTCGGTATTATAACTCCCTTTTTACTTTGAAAGCTAAAATGAAAAACATGTAAGTCTCAGTAGAGTAATTGAACATAAGCTCATACAGGGAAGAAGAAAAAAAAGCAAAAGTAGTTTCACTGCCAACAGCAATAGTTCGTCTTAGATCCAATCAAACTCCTTCCTCATGTTTGAGAAATATGCATATTCTTAAACAAATGAAACATACCTCCAGGTAGCATATTTATAATTTTTGCCATACATGTAATTTAGATTTTGTAAACGGATCTGAACTGTTAATGAATGTACCATACATTTAGAATTGTGTACCTTTTCTGTGATCCATTTGTTACTATCCATAATTTTTGCCTTTGGAGCAGCTCCCAAGTCTTGAATATTCTGCTTAGCTTTATGTTGAGGACTTTCAGTTAATTTGGAACTTTCATCTGCAATATGAAAGTAAAATATTTAAGAGCTACTAATACATTAGCAATGGATATTTAGAACATTATTTGAACATATTTTAAGTAAGGAAAATATAAAATAAAGGAAGTGAAGTAGTACCAGGAACTGAAGCTGTAAAGACACTTGATGAAGGATATTGCATTTCATAGGAGGCATCAAAAAAGGACTGATCTTCCTAAAAATAAAAGTGATAAACATTTATCAATAAACTTACAATGAAATATAATTTATATGAATTTGTCTAAAATATGTCATTCATAAATAACATTATAATATGTATTCTGACCAGAGATAGCTAAACTGGAATAAAATCAAACGAAATGAATCTGAAACAGTTTTACAGATTTATGGTGCATCATTTTTTAATCACCTGCCAAATGTAGAATAGAGTTTGACACTTGAAACTGGTCCAATCAATTAATTATCTCTATTGTTACACCAAAAACATAATTCTAATTTACTTGCTTTTTTCTCACCAGCTCAGAAGCATATTTAATTTTTTTATACAACACAACATATTGCTATGGTTGCACACTTTCTCTTAATTTTTATATGAAGGTATTTTATGTATATATGCTCATGTGCAAAATTAAGAGAATTTGCAAATTATGTCTACTTTTATGACTAATATTGAACCCAAAATACTAATTATAATGCCAAAGAATTATGAAAATATTCAGAGTCAAAATCACAAACATACATGTGCATGCCTGCAGAGCTGTGACTGTGCAGAGGATTTAAGAGCACAAGGGTGTTTTAGTAATTTGTGTGCTTGTACTCGTTCACAGTATTTGGTGTGTTTCTCATAAGAATTGGATAACTTTTATAAGGCATCAAGTAAAAGGAGTAGCCACAAATGTATTGATGATGGAATGAGATGAAGAATTGTCGTTGGACAAGAGGGAGGCCAGTCACAAGCACAGGTGGCTACAGAGCTCAATGTAATGCTCAATGTTGTCTGTAGTTTGAGGAAATGATTTCAGAACACTGTATAAATACCGCAATGAGCTGGACAAGGTCCATCAGGATTCACAATAACAAATGTGGATCATTTATTGGCACTTTATATGCAATGAAACAAGATTGCTAAAGTTTGACAGCTCTCACGTGAGCTGAATGCTGATACTGGAACCAGAGTTTCATGGTCTACAGTTGCCCAAAAGCTTCATGAGATAAGGCTGTATGCCAGAAGATCTGCTGTTTGTGTCCCGCTCACTGCAGCACACAAGAAAGTGCATTTAGTATGGTGCAGACAGCATACGCCTTGAACCAAACCGTGGTTTTTATAGATGAGTCGAGATTCAGCCTAGATACTGACTCACAATGTACGTGTGTCTGGACAGAGCCTGGAACATGATACCATCCCTCACTCATCAGGAAAGCCAAAACCATTACACCTCCTAATGATCCTTTTTCCTTGGACGGCACACACTATTGGATGTGTTTTGACAAAGGTTCAACAATTGCTATGTGGTATAGAGAGGAGATCTTAGAGCCATATGTTTGACTTTTCAGGGGCACAGTTGGTCCTGGGCTTCTCTGAATGGATGATGATGGTCATCCACATACAGTTCAGCTAGTCAACGATTACCTGGAAAGTGAAGATAATGGCTGCATGGATTGGTTAGCTAGATCTATTGTTCCCTATCCGTAACCCTATCCGGAATGTCTCAAGTAATTTATCAATTTTACTGCATAAATTGCTTTTCACACAAAATTGAATTAGCGAAAATGCTTAATCAGAATGAGTTCTTTAGTGCTCTGCATTGGTTCTTGATCCCTTTAATTCACGGAAATATTTGGCCTAACTTAAATTGCCATTTTGGCATCACCTTATTACTTGAATAAAGGACGAAACACCTTCGTATTTATCTCTTAATTATTGTTAATTGAACGGGAGTTGGTTTGTTCCCCTTGAAAAGTCAACTAATTTCCGATCAATGGCAATGATTACTTGCTTTTAATTTAATTTCTTTTTACAATTGAAATTTTTTTATTCATAATTTAATTCAAGTCCCTGTTAAACATTTTTAACAATTTACATACAAGTTACTTTAAAACAATTTTTGGAACTAAACTTACTAATTATGGATTTACTCTTTTTAGATAATTCTACTAAAATTAATCTTAGGAGATAATATAATCAATATTTCTTTAGTAAATAAATTATATATATATATATACACACACACACACACACACACCATATATATGTGTGTATGTATATATTACTCAAATGCTTACAAATGAAAAAGAAACTGCTGTTCAGACAGTAGCTATTTCATAACCTATCTTAGTGTCACTGAGAAGCAGGTAAATATTTTAAATATTACTCTTGCACTTACAAACAGTACATTATTAATTACATTTGAAAGGCACTTTAAATGTACTACATGGTTAGCAATACTTCATTGACTTCCAGTGAGAATTTTTTTTAACCTATACAGAGCCTAATTTAATGTGTAAGCCAATCACAGCCATAAAACAGTTTGTAGGTCTTAACTAGAATAAGTACATTTTTCTGAAAAAAGCAGCAGCAGTGAACTGATTCTGGATATTTGCTTGTTCCTGATTTACAGCCACAATTTTGAAAATCTTAAATGTCCACCAAAAATTGAATTCAAGAGGTTCTGAAATATCCTGGAAAATGTATGCAGACATAAAACCATTGATTACTTGATATCACACACACCTCAGCAATATTATATAAAGAACAAAATGTATAGGATGAAGTATATGATTTGTATCATTTTCAATGTATAACAGTTTGAGATGCAATCACATATTCTACATAGTTAGGAAGATAAATCCAATAGATTTTCTAAAAAAAAGACGTAAAGACCTAAGCAAGTGTATATTTTCCAGAAGTAAATTTCAGAAAGGAACTCCCGTCTAGATATTCAGACACAGAAAGCTAATATCATCCACATTCAAGAAAGTGAAGTTTCAATTCAAAAGTACATAAAAAAATAGACACAAAGAAAATATTTTTGCATTTTTATTCTATTATTTTTATTAATTCTAGTCTTATTATTCCATTATTTTGTTCAACATGTTAAAATATGACAATAATAATAATAAGATAACTATTAAATAAAGTTCCAAAAATTCTACTACAATTTAAGAACAATTCAAATGATTAGCAGTTTTAGTACAAGCCATGAAAATGGCTTTTTTGGTAGTTTAACTTTTTTTCCCCCATTTCTTTATGCACTAGAAATATTTAATCATTCGAACCAATTAACAATGATTCAAAGATTTCGATATTATTGAAGGAATTGAATTATTCAAGAAATAAAAGTTAGATGCCCTATATTAATTCACTTTTAAGTTTTAATCAAATTATGGTTTAAAACCAGAAATTTTCCCTAGAAATTATGCAACTCTGTACTACAAATCTTGTAATCAGTTTTCATTAAGGAATAATTTCACTACATTCATTACTAGAGTTCCATAATTTAACAGCTTCACAGAAATAAAGCTAGAGAGCAGAGCTAATAACAATGAAAATCAGAAAAGTTATTCCTTTAACAAATTAGCATTTCTTCCATAACACAGGTGCAGAAATGTGCTAGTCACAGCTTTAAAAATTATCATAGAGTGAAAAGGATGTATATTGTAAACTTTCAGAGTAGAAATGTATAATAAAATTTTAAGCAGTTTCTTTTCATTTAAAAACCTGTTTAGTGGCCTACTCTTGCACAATACTGCTGATGCCATTATCTCCAGAATAAACTAAACTTGTGAAACTGCCATACTGTCAGTGCAGCACACATCTTTGATATACTGTCTATTAGGTATCCTGGTATTTCCTGAGATGACATTAACATTTGGTATTTTTTCCCCTTGAGAACTAAATAATGCATTCACAAGGCGGAAGCATATAAGAAGCCTTAAATAACAGATTATAATGATAAAAACTTATAAATTATCTTCTGAAAATAAAACTGCACTTACATAATTTTCTTTCCAATGATCATTTTCAGCATCAGTAGTAGCAATTTCTGAATTATCTTCTCTCTCTTCTATGAAATATTCAGAATTATAATCACCTGCAATATTGAAATCACATTTGTGGAAAAAAATGAAACAAAATAAACAAATGTATCTTAATTAGGATACCCTCCATCACCAAATATAAAGCAGATTTTAAACAAAGATATTATAAGCTTAATCAAACTAAGTACAAAGGGATAAGATATATGTTTCAATCAAGTCAAATTAGATTAGTGCAGCGAAAAAGACTCTGAAAAAGAATTTAAAGAACAAAAGGCATAAACTCAGAAAACTAATACGTATTTAATAATAATTTTGCAATTCTTATGCAGATAATTATATCAAATATGACAAAACATAAAAATTAGTGAAAAAGAGAGTACCATCAGAAAATGCCTCCCCAGGCCACTTTCTATTGGTGCGATTGATTCATAAAATATTGAACTGAAATGAATAAAAGCATTGGCTTTAATTTCCCTCCTCAAATAGCCGCCCTCCTTTTTTTTTTTTTTTTTTTGAGAAAATTTTTCCTTATATAATAGCTGTAAAAGTGGGAATGGAAGCATAAATAAAGATAGAAAAGTATTTGTATTTAATGCAGATAAGATGCGAAATTAATATTATAGAATCAGAGGTCCTGAAGCCTAATGCTTATATAATATCAGAAATGATTTTTAAAAAATTATGTGCATGCAGGTTCAGATCTGAAACTTTATTGATTTCAAAACATCTAGACTAAAAGACATACTTTAAAAATTAAATTTAAACTCATAGTTACCAAATTAAAGAAAACTAAATGTTTCTTTTCAATTAATCTGCAAGAATTTGTTCTTTAAACACATTTTACTAAGTTCATGGTCAGAAACAGTGTTAAAACCAGAAAAGCAGCAAGTAGTGCATGCTCGTTAAATGCAACAGAAACTTTGTAGTAAAGGAAAACTTCTAACAGAGAGGTATATGTTTGTTCCCTGAAGTACAAACAGTTGCATGGCAAGAGCAATAGATAATTATTCAAATAACACGTTTTCAATGAATACTGAAAATTATTGCATAATAAATATGTGTTTTGTTTAAATTCTGTATTTACGATTGGATACGAGCTGTCGCAATGCAGAAGGATTATATAAGCAAGCATGAAATCGAAAGACGCAGCTCTAAAAAATAGTTATAAATAATTTAGAATAGAAAGGGGGATACACAAATTAAAATGAGAATTATGGATTATTGCTAATTTATAATTTTCAGGTACCGATTTTTTTTTATCTTACATATACCTCTCCTTCAATGAGAAAAAGCTTTAGCGATGAAAAAAAAGAAGAGAAAAAGCATGAGAGAGAAAGCAAAGCAGGAAAAATATAATTTGGTCAAAAAATCATAAAATCCAAATTTTGAATATAACAACTTCAGACCAATGAATGCAAAGTTTTGAGACCCACTGAAATTTTCAGTCAAACTATAAAGTTTATCAAGTTAATTTTTCTCTGAAAATATTGCAACTCCTAATTTTTTCAAATTCGTGCATGAATACCCTTAATGTAATTTTCACAGTCCCAGTTGTAGTAATGAAGGAATGTTATGGTAAAATAATATTATAATAAAAACATTATAGTAAGAAAATGTTGTGGTATTACCCAATATCAATTAACAATGCAAATTACCATGTGTGCCCAATCAACACGTGCTATTAAAATAAAATAAATACACTGCACTATATAGATGCAAAAACCTGATTTTAAAAGTATGGTGAACATAAATCTCTTCCAATCTATTACTTGCAAATAATAACAACAAGTGTATTTTCTTGCTTGTATAGTACCAGTAAGACGTATCACGAATTTCGCATGTGTATCACGAAATTCGCATTACTTTCTTTCTTTTTTCATCTACTTAATTATCATGATTATGTGAAACATTTCCAAAGAGACAAAACAGATTCCACCATCATTTTTACAGGCCTTGGGAGTTCTATTCATAACAAAATTATACACGGTTATGAGACACATGCCTGTCTCTAAAGATACTGTTAAATAAGGCTTTGACAAAACACTGAACTTGGAAAATATCACTGCTGCTAATCTGTTCTTGAATTTAAGCAGATTAATTTGTATGTATGAAGAAGCTGCACTAAATTACGTCTATATTTTAAATGACAGTACATGGCTCGCACACACAATAGCAGGACGAATTCTTATAACCAAAAAGCATCGTTCTTTGATATAATAAAGAAGATACTTGCTTCAGATGAAGTTAATCTAACCATTTTCTATTGTTTTGAGCACACAGTTCTCTTAATTATACCAGTCATATTTAGCAAGTTGAAGATTTTCATTATACTATCGCTGGAGACATAGCACAAAAAAGCGTAGCAGGGAAAGTGAGGCCAAAGCCTCCTTCCCCTTGCCACACACCATACAAAAATAAAAAAAAAAAAATTAATAAATAAAAAAAGGAGGGAAAAACCGGTTTAGTGAGAATTTACGCAATCTCTTTGGGTGAATTCTATGGAGATTAATTAATCACAGTTCAACTGTGAATACTTGCTTTCACACTGGTCTTGAAAGCCTTTTGTAAAAACTATTGTAGTCAATATTGAAACAAAATTTTCCTTTACATAATCATGGAATTCTATTTAAATTAATTATTTACTCATTATAAATAATCTACATTTTCTTATTGTAAAGCAACGTAAAATGCACTTTAGAAATTAACAAACATAGAAAAGTAACAAAATGCAGTATAATACCAAAATAAACTTTGATAGAAAATATGGTCAGGTCCTCTATGAGCAAACCAATGTAACTACTTTCTGATGTCTGTGGAGTATTTAAATACAATGGCAGATTAAAAATCTTCATTCCTTATAAAAGGTAACTGACTTCTAGCATTGTATGAATACACCAAGTTATTAACTATGATGTATGACGATATAGTTCTTCAGTGTTACATAATGGAAAAAAAAAAAAACATAAACATACAAAAATTAAAAAAAAGAAAAAGGAGGAATATGTGAGATAAAAATAAGAAAGAAAACAATTAATTTCACTTTAGCAATAGTTCCCATTTTAATTTGGTTACATATTTGGTCATTAAACTATGAATCTAATCTGCATCACCTGAAAAATTAATCTGCATTATATCATCTTAACAATGCTGCCATGCAGTTAGCCCTTTTCCAGTCACTTCTCAGAATTTAAACAAAGAAACCAACTCTAAAAATACTCTTTGCTGACTTTCACACTCAAATACATGCAGCCTATTTCTCTGCTTCATCCATTGTCTAGAGATGTGACCCATTATATAAAAGTGTTGAGGGTGCTTATTACTTCCAAAATGATGAGTGAACATGTTTATGCTAATCAAGAATGCCCAGAAATGAATTAATGTGTTGTTTTGGTCATGTCTGTCTCTGCTATGGCATCTTATGTAATATTTTCTGAACTAGAAAAGTGAATTAAAAATTCTTCTTTTAATAAATTCGTCTTCAATGTCATCTCATTCACGCATATAAAATATAAAAGCCTCACCTTTTAAAAAATCCAGAAAACCAGTTAACTTTTCTTTATCAGAAATACCTGTTGCACATCATCATTTTTCAGAAAACATAATGTACTTATGAGTGGGAAGATCTTTTGTGGGATCAAATACCATTATTGAAACTGTAATGTAAGGGCTGAAGTCTTAAGAAAACTGTTTAAGGATTATCACAAGCTTATTTAAGCTGTTATGACTTTTCTAAAAGAAAAACTATAGGTAAATTTATCTTTGTCAATGCACACAATTTCAATTTTCGTGGGACATTTCTAAGGTTTTTGACCTTGCAATATTAGAATTTTGTCAAAGAATCATAAATTTCTTAATATAAGCATATAAAAACAACAATGTGAGAGAATAGGAGGGATAAAGTTTTTCCTTTTCCTTTATGAAATACATTATTTCATTAATGGGGTGGTGCTGGCGTTTGGATAATACACATAGGGAGAAGTAAAGATGACACAACAACGTGTAACTTGTTTTGCTTTGAATTTCTGACTGTAAATAAAATCTATGGTGAAATGCAAAGCTGGGCATTTAAAGTAATTAACAATGATTTTATGTTCGAGTTAAAAAATAATAATTCCTTTATACATAATTTAAATTTAAGACAAGCGCGGGAAGCACCACATATTCTAAGATGCTGCCCCCTGGTCTCAACAGATTCAGCTCTAAATAAAATGGTGGCTATTGTTTGCAAAAAGTATTTTCACTTTGCAGATATGTTATAGACGAAAAGCTGATGAGGTTCGAAAATGTCATCCAAATAGCAGCATTTTGGCCCCTAACTCTCTAGCAGTTTCCTTCTCAATATTTGTTAGAGCTCAAGCTTACTTAGAAAGTATACAGATCTACCTGCTTATCTGAGACAAAGTCTGTTCAAACTTATGCTATTAACATCTTCATAAATTCTTCCTCTAAGATTAAATTGAATGTTAAATATAATTCACATTCTCTCTAGATGAATTTACAAAAATCACAAAATTAAGACACAGCTCATCAGAGTAAAGAACCTGTGCTTGTTAATATTGGGTTTTATTGTTAAATGATGGCTCAATACACAGTTCATCACACTGAGTATTTTATGAGGCTTTAAACCACAGCATATTTAGGTACAGAGATCTGCATTAAGTCTTTTTTAAATGATATACCATAAAATTCTTTTCCCTGTAACTATTGCAAGTTCAAGAGCGAGCTGCTTAACACTATGTTTGCTTTGAGGCAATAGTCAACATTTTTTAAAACATGGCTTGGCAATGACCTTGCCTGATAAGGGATGAATATCATTATAACCTGACTTAGGGCTATTTCTTAACCTTGATTTCAGGGCTACATTTTGGGGCATATTTATTGTTCCAGATACTTTATTCCGGAACTAATCTCTTTTATTTCATCAGTTACTCTGTATGATTGATAATCAACAGATTAAAGCTTTTGAGATATGAATAGGCTCTTAATAAAATACAGACAAAGTGAATCCAGTGGGTGAAAACTGACTGCTGTGTCCTTTCTTCATGGGTCTAATTTTCAGATCCAACATTTGCAGACATATACAGAAACAATTTTTCCTTCTGCGTGTTTTGTATTTGCATATTTATTAGAGACTTACAGTTCCTTTCTCATATTGTTAATTACTATAGTTTTATAAATTAATCTTCAACTTTGAGCAACAATGTACAATAATTATTAACAGTAGTTTTCAAAATGGCGACAAATATACTTACTGAGGCTGAAGTCTTCAGGTATTTGACTAACACATTCATTAGAATAGAAAACAGAATCTTCAGTTTCAGCTAAAGAAAGCCTTTTCTCTAACCATTGACTCTGTTCTCTTTCTTGTTTTAATATTTCTTCCAACCCAGGAGGAGGAGGAGGTATATTATCTGGAAATGCATGTTGAATTAGAAAAATTCCCAATGACAATCACACAATAGCTTTTTTTAATTCAAAATGTTGCACATGTACAAAAATACATAAAGTTAAACTGATCTGCTTTTCTCAGATAAAGCATGAGTAATATTCCAAAAGAATCTGCTTTTCAAACTTATTAATTTGAAGCATCTTTTACCTGCACTGAAATTTTGCTCATTGAATTAATAGAAAAGCATAATACTGCATAGATTACAATTAATAGGTACTAATGTGTATCTGGCCTAACACCAGATGGTTACCCTGCAGACATAGGCAGCAAATAGGAGGCATGCAGGCTGCTTCTGCACCCCAAAAATTTTGGGTGATTAAAATGAAGAAATGATAATTGAAATAGAAGAGGGAAAAAATGACTTTGACATTTCAATTTCTCTTTATTTTCCATTTCGATTTTGAAAGATGGTTGTATATTTGAATAAGAAATGTCAAAAGCATTCAGCCACCCTGCCAACCTTTTCAATAGCATAACGACTGAATATGATGTAGTCGCTAGAATACCACAACGGCCTAGCAAGGATTCCACCGGCACCCTTCCTTCAGTCACAATAGTTATTCTTCCTGGCTTATTACACTTTTCTTGAACAGTTCAGAAATGCCCACCTGTATGATGATTGCATCATAAGGAGAAATTTTCTTTCATTATTAGAAGTGACATCACAGTGTGCGATGTCACCAAGCTACTAGTATGGAAGGGTGCAAATTGGCTCTTGACCCTTATTGGCTGGAAACGATTTCATTTCCTCATTACTAAGAAAACCTGCTGCCCAATATAATTTTGCTGCAATGATCCATTTATGCTAAAAAGTGTTTATTTTCCCCTTCTACTTCATCAAACATGAACTCTAAAACAGCATCGTTTGACAATTGCAGATTTTTTTACGAAAGCTTCTAATATATTTGAAAATGTTAATGAGCATATGAACTCTTTGGAGGAAATCCACAAGGAGTTCACTCAACAGAGGGCTGATGATAAATGATTTTAAATTGTACCATCACAAGATTATCAAGTAAGTTCTATAATTTTGCCTGTAATTCATGAAAGAGACCCTGCTAATGGTCCTCAAAGTGCCAAAGGAAATGTAACTTTAGGTCCTTATCAATCTGAACTTTTTGTTTTCCCACTCGATAAAAGAAATCGTAAGTTTAGAAAAGAGTGGTACAATGCATACAGATGGTTAGAACATAGTCCTTCAGCAAATAAAGTGTTTTGTTTTTGGTGCAGAGCATTTTCAGATCCTAATAAAGGGTATACTGAATCTGCATTTACAATCAATGGGTGTAGTAACTGGTCGAAGGCAGTTCAAAAATTTAAATCTCATGAGTCTTGCGATTCTCATAAAAACACAGAAAGTTATTTGGTAAATTTTACTGAAAGTTTATCATCAGGTTCCATCTGTGCTAAGTTTAATAAGCAGTATTCAAAAGAAGTTGATGAAAACAATACATATTTGAAAAAAGTCTGTAAATGTTTTTGTGCATGTCAAGGAATTTCTTTGAAAGGACCAAAAATAAGTTCTAATAATAGAGACAATTTTTGGAATTAATGGATTTGAGAGCTAAAGACTGCCCATTAATTGAAAAAAGATTTTAAATAAAGAGAAATTCTATTCTTATGTACATAAAGATCATCAAAATAATATTCTTAATTTATGCATATCACAAATCTGTAACTATAATTCAAAATAAAATAAAATAAAAGGCTCATGCTATGTTTCTGTAATGGTAGATGAAACTCAAGATATTCCCAATCATGAGCAAATAGCTGTAGTTTTCTGATACATAGATAACAACCTGAAATTCAATGAACCTTTTGCTGGATTATACATGACTAAAAAAACTAATGGAGAATCCTTGTATAATTTATTGAAAGAAGTAATTTCTTCATTTGGGCTAAATCTTTCAGATTTACGAGCCCAATGATATGATGGTGTGCCCAATATGGAGGGGACCATACAGTGGTGTAATCACACGAATACTGCAGGATAATCCAATGGCAATTTACGTTCATTGTTATGCTCATATCCTAAATCTGTGTTTAGTTAGTAATGTTTATCCAGATAATTGCATTTGAGCGGCTTAATGCACTGCACACATTCATAGAAGTGCAATCAAAAAGGCATGCCATTTTTGAAAAAATAAGCTTGACCACAAATACATTTTATGTTGGCTCATCAACTTTAAGATCACTCAGTGATACTAGATGGAGTGGCAAAGTGGAGCTATAAAGGCAGTGTTTGTTAAATTTGAAGTTGTGATTTTAACACTTAAAGACACATCTAAAAGTGATGCTCTTAACGGTGGGAAAGCCAGTACCATTTTAATATGTATGACATCATTCGAATTTTTATTCACTCTATCTGTTTTACACAAAGTTCTTGAACAATGCAGTGATCTTTCGAAGCACCTTTAGTCACCTGATCACAGTTGTGATGTTGTAAAAATTTTATATAAAGCTACTATCGAAACTCTTGATTCTTTCTGCAATGATGTGTTTTTAAATAAAGTGTGGAGTTTCTCTTCAAGTGAAGATCAGACACAACTTTCATTAAAAAAAAATTTGTTCAATGTAAAAACTAAGTTTGTAAACATGCTGTTATAGAATGTTCTGTTCGCTAAGCAAGGAAAGTCAGAATACATGGAGTGAAAAATTATTCTTCTTCGTTAAATTTTGTTGAAAAAGCAACAAAATTTAATTCCTCATTAAACAATTTATAAGTGCAGAAATTTCATCAAAGTGGAACCCAGACATAAAGCATTTTAGATGTAATCTTAATCAACCATATCTTCCCCAATCTAATTTGTAACAGCTGTCAACGATGTTTAGATCGCTTACATCTAAACATCATTTATTTAACTTTGAAAGTTCTTGTCATAACTAAACAGAAGAGTACATAGTTATTTTAAATGAATTATTGACCTGTAATTTGTCTTCACAACAGCAATAGACAACTTTTTAAACTACTTGTAAGAAAAAATAATCGATTACCTACCCACATCTACTCCTTCTGGAGAATCAAGACCAAGAAAATCTGACCTTCTGCGCCAAAGTTCTTTTTTTATTCTTTTAGTAGAATTAGTACGAGCTACAGATACAGCCTAAAACATAAAATAAATTTCAGTATATCTCTATGAAATTTTTAAAAATTTGTGAAAAATGTCATTTGTTATTTTGAAGAATAGTAAAAATAAAAGAAAGAAAAGTTCTTAAATTTTAAAGCAGTATTTCAAAAATAAATTAAATTTTGAATTTAATACACTTTAGTTCTGAAATGTTCTTAATAAAAATTATTAATGTTTTTAATAAAAATAATAATTTAATCTTAATTTAAATTCTTAATAAGAACTAAATTTAGAAAAATGAATGAAAATTAATGAAATATGTTTATGGTGCAACAGGTATATTAAAAATAATTTTGAAAACATGGTCTTTCTAAGAACTTTCTCTTTTGGGACTTCTAGAATTTAAAAACTGTTTTTCTTGGGCTTCCTATCACAGCTGTTCTTCACGACTTTCTGTACTGTAAAATGCTAGCGTATAATATAAGTGCTAACATTAGCTATAATAAAATTAGCAGAGCCCAGATAATTAGATAAGCAGTATGAATTGTGAATTTATCAAATTAAATATTTCATTTCATATTAGACCTAAAACATCCTACATGCAATGAAAAAAAAAATGCTTCAGTTTTTATATAACTTAGATTTAAAGCTTTCTTATGTAAAGATACAGATGGGATAAGTATTAAATAAAAGCTTTGTAGTACATTTAATATGAACAAAGTTGACAAAAGAAGTAAAGAATAACATACTAAGAGTCACTGAGTTTGTTAGTATTCAATTTAGCTACTTCTTCATTCACAGCAAAAAAAGTACAAAGTTATGATGGGGGGGGGGAATAGAAGCCTTTTTTAGGAAAAAAGTGTGCAAGATAAGTAACCATGATTTGCAGATAAATGACAAAATACCTACAAGCAACTCAAAGTTACTATCATTCAGAAGTACAGTGTCACTAAACAGAATGGGTAAGTGGCTTTAAATTCCTTGTTTCAAAACTATTAGGTCTTTCCCTTTAATAATTAAGAATTTAATTTATAATAATTACAAATATTATGTGTAAAACATACTTCTGTAGTTTTTAATTTATCTGTTATAATGCTTAAAATTTCACTTATTCTTGGACGCTTTGGAATTATGCTTAAAAGAAGAATATGTTTTAGTATTCCATTCTTCTATTTTTAGAATGTGAGAAGAATTTCTTCTTATGCAGCTTAATTTTTGTATTAATGGCTTCAGTTTATATCATTTTGATTAAAAGTATCTAAAACAGCATTAGTTCACTAAGCTACTTCAAACTAAGCTATCTAAAACAGCATTAGTTCACTAGCCTACATAAAATTTCCTATATAAATGGAAATTTCTCAAACATTATGATATATTATTCATACTCATGATACTCATAATATTATTATTTTCTCAAACATTTGTTAATGAACTTGTGCTCCTCATGGAGGGGACATATATTCATTATCACTTTGCATAGTTCAAGTTTTGTTTAAAGTCTCATCCAGTTGGTAGTGCATGCGTGGAATGAGAACCGGTCGCTTGTTTCATGTATATAAAGGACCTCAATGTTGCATTAAAATCTGTTTATCAACCTCTGGCTGCAGTGAACGTTTAGTTAGTGGTTAATATGCCCCATCAGCAGCGGAAGATGCCATACCAACAACTAACGAAGCTAGAACAAGGCCGCATTATCCGTATGCTAGAGGGTGGACTTTCGCATCGAGCAATAGCAGCATGCACGCAGCATAATGCCACAACAGTGATGTGAGTATGGAAGAAATGAACAGAGGAGAACCAAACTAGGTGAAATCCTGGTAGTGGGGAACACAATAGCATGGGAAAATAGATATCTCATCCGTATTGTTGTGAGTGATCATACAGTGTGCTTTCATGTGTTAGTTGGAGCATGGTGACAGGTGTTGTGTTGTCTAGCTCCACATTTTTGTCGTTGTCTGCTGCAGTATGAACTGTGTGCAAGGGTTCCTCTATGCAGGATTTTTCTGTCGCTGCATCACAAACACCTCACACTTCAGTGTGTACGGCAACACAGTGCATATTGTACCCTGTAGCCGCAAGTTGTTTGCTCTTATGAATTTCGCTATAATTTGAAATACAATCACGTAAGAGTATGCGCCAGACATTACAGGGGGAATACTATCCAGCATCATACCGCACAAGTGCCTAGCATCATGGTGTGGGGAGCTAGGGTATAATTGTTGATCCTATCTAGTACAGATTGTGGGCAACCTCAACAGTGATTGCTACATAAGGGAAGTTGTGGGGCTAAAGGTCCTCCCCATTCTTTGACACATTCAGGGTGCTGTATTTCAGGAAGATAATGCCCGTCGCATGTTTCTCAAACTGCACAAGCCTTCTTTAGGGCACAACAGGTTTCACTTTTTCCATGGCCTGCTTATTTCCCAGATATGTCACCCATTGATCATGTCTCAGATTTGCATTGGTTGGCTACTCATTCATACAGCTGGCGGGTCACACACTAAGACTGAACTTTGGTGCCAACTCAAAGTCCCAGGATTAGATTCAATGAATTTACATTTTCAGAACCTATATGAGTCAATGCCACAGTGTGGACAGGCTCTCTTCACTTAGCGTAAAGGACAAACAAAGTAATGATTTCCGAAGTTTGTTTTGTGTTTTTGTCTTGTAAATTTGATCGTTTATTTGCACTACTATCAGTAATATGTGAAGTGAATTTAATTCATTTTTGACTATTCCTTCATGGTGTTGCATTTTTCACAAACATTAGTGTAAAAAAAGAATTATGCTTTTATTTTCTTATCTCAAATAGTTTGGAATGTTTTTTATTTTGTAGGGTGGCCATTATAGCTATTTATTTGTACAATTTTTAAAATTTTTATTCCGTTTTGCCCAGAATGAGAGAATTGTAAAAATGAATTGTATCAAATTCCACAATTTTTAGTATATGTACTTTCATGCATATACAAATACACATATATGTGTATGTATATGTTTTACCTTCTTTTCAGAAATATCCATTTCTGGTGGTGGAGGTGGAGGTGGGGGTTCACTTGGAGGCTCTAATTTTCGAGGAGTAAGATCCTCTAATAATTCAACTTCATCCGTGAAATAAAGCCACTGTTTACTGATATCTTGTTCAAGTTGTGCTTGTAAGCCTTCTTCATTTTCCTGCAGCTATTTTATTAGAAATACATAAATAAATAAATAATTGGCAAATGAAATAATAAAAATGAATTAAGAATATAGGAAAGTTGATTTTCAATTACAGAAAAGACAAATAAATATCAAATTTAACAGATGATTAAAAGCACCAATAAAGATTTATTTTTAATTGAAGGGCTTCATAGGAAAAAAAAATGCCCTATGTTTACCTATTTTAAATTTTTATACAATGAGGCAACTTTTGACATCTTTTATTATACTAATTCAGACTCATGGTTTCTTTTGATGTAAAATCATTATTCACCAATGTCCCAGTGGAGGGTGCATTAAGATGTCTAGAAACCAGACTTCGTGAATTTCATTTCTCTTGCATCGAAATTGATGAGCTAATTTCTCTCACTCAACTCTGTTTGAAACAAACACATTTTGTTTTCCAAAATAAATATTACAAGCAAACTGAGGGATTAGCCATGGGAAGCCCCCTCAGTCCCATCCTGGCTGATATCTACATGCATTATTATGAATCAAAATTGTTTGAAACTTTAAACTTCCCGGCATGGTTCCGCTACGTAGACGATACTTTTACTCTGTTTGAAGGTAATAAAGATGATTTAAATAAAGTTCTTTCAACAATGAATTCTATTGATCCTGCTATTCAGTTCACTTTTGAACTTGAGACTTGCAATTCTCTTCCGTTTCTCGACATTCTGGTCACACGTAACACATCCAACTTCAGTACTACGGTTTACCGTAAACCTTCATCGATTTGCCTTCCACCACACTTTAAATCATGTCATCAGACTAAACAAAAGTTAGCTTCATTTTATTCCTATGTTTTCCGTGCTCTTCAAGTTTGCTCCTCCAAACTAGCCCTTGATGAAGAACTAAATTATTTAAAAGCAATAGCTATTGACAGGGGCTTTCCACCCAACATTATTAATCAAGCAGTTAAAAAATTCTCATCTCAACACACTAAAAGGCACACTCTTGTTTTAGGAGATTATAAAAATTCTGTTGTCATTCCCTTCTTTCCATCAATTAGCTATAAAGTTGCACATATTTTGCAGAAATTTAACTTTCGGGTTGTTTATTCTCCCATCAATAAAATTCCGAGTTCCAGACTCAAGGACCCCATTCCGGATATGAATTCCTGGGGTATTTATAGGATTCCTTGCCAGTGTGGTTTAATTTACATTGGCCAAACTAAGAAAGCCTTAAAATTTCGCGTCAAGGAACATGAGGCATATGTTAGAAAAAAGGAAACACAGAAGTCTTCTGTTGCTCAACATTGTTGGTCCGAAAACCACACTTTCAGTTTTTCTGCTGCCAAAATTATTCAAAAAACATCTTCCATTGGAGAACTGGATTTTCTAGAGGCATTTCACATTCATAAAAATCTTTCTGTCCTAGTTAACGATCCTAATTCCAATCCAAATTTGCCTTCGGCCTTTAAAGAAATTATGTTTTAGTTCTGGTTTTACCAACAGATGGCGCCACTTGCTTATTCTTGTTCAGGCTTTCTTATCTTATCTAATCATTATTTCCTATCTGGTTCATTTGCGGTTTTGCAGCTGAAGATGGTGGTTCGGTAAAACCATCGAAACTAGTCCTGTGAAAATTTGGTAAATATAATGCTGATTTTTGTTGTTTGACTTTCTGAATTAGTATTTATTCGGCGTGTTATTGTGTCTTAATCTTTTATTATATTTAAGATCTTCCATCACAAACAATATGCTCCCATTCCCTCAAGATATAATCTTTAACTGATTATACTTGGATTTCATTAAAAAATAATGTTCGTAAACATGCTGATATACTTTCAAAAAGCTTCTCATCCTAAAGCAAAAGGAGAAATCTTCAAATGTCTTGCTTAATCATTGTTCAATCAATAGATAAGTTATATCCCTTGTTTTAAAAACAGCTTAGAAATGTTGATGACATATCAGTCAAACCAACATTAACATGTGACTTATGCAACTATTTTAACATAGAATTGAATACTATTTTTAACTTTATCTGCAAATATAGCTAAATGACTTATTGTAAGAGGGCTTGTCACAGTTTCATTTATATATTACTTTCCTTTAAAATCACTAGAAATGAAATAGCCTTTCATGACTTTTCTCCAATAATTAACTGTATTCATGCAGTTCCACATCCATTTAAGCAAACACTTGAATAATTCTAACTGAAAATAAATTACAATTAAAATTGTGCAAAAAGAGATTTTCAAACATTACTTTCTCTTGAAAATTTACAATTGGCATATAGGACTTTTCTGCTGAGTCTTCCATTTTCGATACAGAAAATAACAGAAATACTTTTAAATAATGAACTAGGTTAAATAATTTATTATTATGCATAAAATAACCTAAGTTTAATTTATTAACTCTCACACATTGAAGTGAATTAACAATTAGCAATGAAATGATTAACAGTCAATTTAGCTTAAGGACATTTATTTTTAATGGACAATAGTTGCACCTGTATTTTATGAAAAGCAATCAGCCCTGAAGATTGATACACTCTCTTATGAAAAAGAAATAGCATTACATTTAGCATTATACAGAAAACGAATAAACACACCATTGCATCAAGTAATCAACAAGTGCTCTTTCCTACAATTGTCATATTTCATATGCATCATTCATAAGGATGAGGAGAAATAAATCTTCTCTGAATACATATGTACTCTAGTTATACTCTCTTGTACTTAATTCGACATTAATGCTCGTAAATTCTTTTACGATTTATAATTGATTAAACAGTTTATTTTAAAAAATTAGGCAATGATGAACAGAACTAATAGCCTTTTTATCAAAGAAAAAGAAAGGTAAAGACACCCATATTATGAAAGCAGCTTCTCCCTGTCTTATTTGTTGCATTCCCAAGGAGGAAAGAGGTATACTAAGCAGAACAATGAGAAGTAAGCGTGGGCATTTTTTTTGGGGGGGGGGGTAAGCTGGAGAAAATTAAGTAAATAAAAATAATAATTAAAAAAAAAATACAGTAGAGTTATCAGAAGGTTAAATTTAATCATTAAAATATAAATAAGAATTTTCAGATTAAATTATTAAAATATCAAAAACAGTCTAATTTGGAAACTATACTTTTTATCTACACAGGTATACCGTATTCTGTTTTATTATAATACTGCAAATTATCTCACGGCTGTAAACTATTTTTAATTTACATTTGGTTTACATATTTATACTTTTTGACATATTTCTTATTGAGATATTTGCATTATCAAACACTAGTAACAGGTGTTAAGTTTTTAAGCAAGAGAAAGAAATGGAACGTGAAAACTTCTAAAATACCAGATTTGTTCACAACATCAATAAATCAATAAATAGAATATTAATTATGTTCAGAAACAGCTTCCAATTGATTATTAGCTTATTCATGCTTCTTTCTGAGCAAATGCAATAAACTTGTAGGTGATGATACATCCCAACATGTTATACAAGTAGTATTTTATGGATACCAGATAAACAGTACACTGTGTATTTAAACATTAGATATAAATGTAACTAAAAATAAAATTTCAAGAGGAATGTAAAGTATCTAAACATGAACACTAGCAATTATTATGATTAACCCTAATTAAATGCTGGTTATAATTAACTCATTAAAGTTTGCACTGGGACATCTCATCTGTATATTTTGCATTTGTATGCATTTCATCTGTATATTTTGTCTTTGTATGCATTTCAAATTATTTGGATAGTATGGCCACTGAAGACAATGAACATCAGCTAACACTTTAAAATGGAAACTTTAAGGGGGGAAAAAAAGTCAGACTTATTTGCAGAAACACATTAATAGAGGATTTGTATGGGAAATAGTATTCGTCATCATATCGGTAGATTGTGTTAAAGATTAAATGCATCGTTTGATTAAAGTGACCACATTTTCATTGAGATAAGCGGGAGAAATCGAATGAAATGAGAATTATAATTTAGTTATGAAAGCAGACCAAGATTCATATACTTGTCTAAATGTACAAAAATATATTTATTATTAACTATTAGTAACTAAAAAAATATCTGTAAAAAACAACAATTTGAATATTATGTTTTTTAATTAATTTAATATTTATTTTAAAAAATTATAATCTTCTTTCACAGTTATATTTTTTTGTCTGAGTGAATACTTTGCAATAAATTCGGATCATTTATTAAAATGTAGCGAAATTTCTCACATGAATTGGTCAAATTATATTTTAGGCTTAGTACAGATTTTAAAGTTTTAATGTTCAACTGTGGGGTTTTTTTTTTTTTTTTTTTTTTTTTCAATTGTCCATATTTTATTGATACTAGAAAAAACACATTCTGTTGCAGCAATTGTTCCTGGAAGGGAGAGCGTGTGTTCTACAATTTTCAAAATATTTTCATAAGGAATATTATTCTGTTTAAAATGAAGGTATAACTCCATCCATTTTTTTTTTTTTTTTTTTTTTTGTGTGTGTGTGTGTGTTTGTGTGTGTGTGTTTCCACATTTGCAGACAACCAACATTTAGTTTTTTCATCAGTAACGTATCTTTTTACCAATGACACCTCATAAAAAAAAAATCATTTTCAATAATACTATTTTTCGCAAAATGGTTACTAATATATTAAAAAGATTTTTCCACATATTCCCATAAAATCTCCTTTTTTTAATATCACCCAATGAAAGTTTTTAATATCCTCGAATTGAACTGTCCGTTCTTCAAGGTATTCCAAGCAACTATTATAAAAATTCCTGACTTCTTTCAGAAAATCAGGTCGTTTAAAATGGCACCTTGTTCTTCCAACCTGTGATGTCCTTTCAAATAACTAAAGAAACGTAATTGTTATCAATTCGTTCTCGCAATTTTGTGTTTAAATTATTGATTTCATTTGACACATCCGTAATTGAAATTTTGTCCCTTCAATAATTTTCACAGCATTGTGAAATAATGTAGCTTTTTTGTGGATGAACTGAAGATAAATTTGTGATGTCTTATTTTCAAAAAACAGCTGCAATATTCTTGAACATTTATCTTGTAATAAAAAGTATGATTTTAATGGTTCGTATATTTTAAAAATATTTTCTACAGCTGGTAGAGCTAGCCATCGTGTTTTGCTGCAATCAATAATTCTTTCCTATTCGATTTCTGTGCTTTCCCAAAAATCCTTCAAATTTTCGACACGCACAGTATATAAAAATACGAATAAATTTTTGAAATAATATTTTCATCATCCACTGGAAGTAAGTCAGATGCTGTTTGAATAGTATTGTGTAGAATGTGCGTTGCACAAGCTACTCCAATAATTTTTTGGTTCAAACGTTCGTTAAGTTTCGTAAAAAAGTTATTGATGCCTCTTCTAGCTTTTCCACCAAAATTTGCGTTACTGTCAACAATAAAATTATTGCTTTTATTGTTCAAATTATTCTTTTTTAAAATAGTACTTATTGAATCAAAAATTATTTATGAAGTTTCGCCTGGCAGCCGCCCAGACGGTATAGTGGTTAGAGGAGTCTGAGTGCGATACCGAAGGGCCTGGGTTCGAATCCCGGAGAGGAAACGGTTGTAACTATCTGTTCCTTCATAAGAGGCAATGATGGCCCACCTATTAGGTGTCTCCATAATAAAAAGACCACCACATCTGGCCTTAGTATAGATTAATGGACTCTCTTACAAAACTGTAACAGTTCACAATCTGCCAATGGAAAAAAAAGTTTCACCGGCATTGAAACAAAGTCTCACATTCTAATTTTAATTCCTGTTTCTGGATCAAAAAGTCTGACAATTGTGGAAAATAATTTTAAATCTTTGTGGTTGGAAGCATCATAATATGTGACAATAATAATAATAATAATAATAATAATAATAATGTGCATTTATCTAATTCTTTCTGCAATTATGAAAACGAATATGGTGAAAAAACATTACAAATGGTTGTTTGGTTTTTGTCCTTGCACGTGCAATTTTTTTGTCGTGCAATGTTTTGATCATTTGCGACGTACAATCAATTGATCTGAAACTTTGACTGTGGTTTATGGTGTGGAAAGCAAATAGCCCTTCAGCTAATGCTAGCTGTTCCTCCGTTAACAATACATATTCCTTGACGAGACGTAACGACAATGATCGAACACCAGCGAGTAAATCTAATTCGTTACATCGCCTAATTTAGTTTACTCTGCATGCATTTTATGTGCTTTTTTATTTCTTTATATTCACTGTAATAATTAATAAATAATAGGTAATATATTTTTAAGTACATTTAAAATAAGAAATGCAGTTGTTTTCTAAAAAGCGGGACATTTTTAAAAATCGGCGAGACGCGGGACAGTCCTCCAAAAAGCGGGACTGTCCCGCCGAAATCGGAACGCGTGGTCACTTTACGTTTGATGCATTTCGAGAATGTGCATATAGATAACTCTATATCTTAGTAAAGTGTAAATGAATTATTCACAAAACATTATTTTGGTTTCCACACTTTTCTTCGTGCCATTGTTATTAGGAATGAAAAATAACAATTTTTTCCCTTGCTTGAATTATTGTTAAAACGTCCTTCAAAGGGAATGATACGTCACGCAATATAGTTGCATAAAAAGAATGATCTAAGAAGCACTTAAAGCATGGCCCAAGCAATACATTTTTTTTCTCATTTAAGTTCTTATTAACCCTAAATATTATATGAAGTCTACTAATTTTTATTTTTATATGGAAGAGAAACACGACAAAGTATAATGTAAAATTATTGCCCCCCTACAAACTCATAGATTGGGGTAGATTTCAAATTTTCGATTTCGTAGCGGTCTTGTTTCTTCAAGGGTGAGAGGAATTCTGCCAACCATTTTTTGGTCTTGAAGAAAAAGGATCCATGTCAGTTTGCTGCCCTGAAAATTGATTACAGACATTGTCCCTGAGCATGCGATGCATACTTAAAAATTTAAAACTGGGGGAAAAGGATACTTCTAACTCATTCATACCGTAAAATCCTTATTAGTTGCAGTTAATTTATAGTTATGCAGTGAATCGTCGATTTTCGCTCCTCAAAATCAAAATGGAAGGTGCTGCGCGCTACGCTGCCCTGTTTCTTTCTGCCCATCCCCCTACAATAAGAGGCCAGTGCATGCTAACGAACCGCATCATCTGATAAAACACGGGTAAAGGGGTCTTCTCCCGTCCCTCTCCCAATGTTCAAGAGTGGGGGACTTGCATACTGTCGAGTTATAACTACAAGGAAAGAATATGTATTATTTACCTGAATTTAACCCAATTTAATATTATTTCTTAGTACACTACACAGTAAAGCTCATACTGCAGGGAATGTCCAAAACCCACGTTGTGATATCCAACTGAGAATAGTCTAATATGGGGGTATGGTCCCTCTCATAGCTAGACAGGTGGTACAGCGTGATGGCATACTGGACAGGTGGCAGTTGAGGTGTCCCTGTGCTAATCAATCCCGCTTCTACAACAAGGCAGTTTTCTACTCGGGATTGATTCTCAGAGGAGGATGGCGAGGTGAAATTGTCCTTCCAAGACTGCCCCAGACATGCTATATAGGGTTACGGTCCGAGAGCTAGTTAGCTAATCCATGCTACGAATATCCTCACTTTCCACATAATCGTCAACTAGCTGAGCCTTATGTGCATGAGCGTTGTCGCCCATTAACAGGAACTCAGGACCACCTGCACCCTTGCAAAGTCGAAAACAGGGCTCTAAGATATCGTCTCTATATCTCCTAGCAGTCAGAGAGCCTTTGTCAAACACATGCCGTCCAATATAATGTCTGCCAAAACCATTACAGCTCCACCACTGTAATGATCCTCTTCTTTGATGAGGGAGGGATGGTATCATTTTCCAGGCTCGCTCCAGATAGTCTGGATGAATCTGGATTCCTCTGTGAAAAGCATGGTAGTCCACTGAAGTCTTGTCCAAGATGCATATTATCTGCACCATGCAAAACATGCTGTCTTGTGCAGTGCAAAAAGCAGAACGCAAACGCCAGCTCTTCTGGCACATAGCCCTATCTCGTGAAGCCTTCGAACAACTATAGAAAATTCGGATTCTAGTGACAGCATATAACTCACTGTGAGCTGTGAAGCAGTCCTGTGTCATCAAGCTGAAATTGCCAAATACTTAAATCGTCGTTATGGATCTCGGCCGACCTTGTCCTGATCTTGATACGGATCCTGTATCCTGAAACTCTTTCCACAAATTGCGGAAGACAGTTGGTGCTACACTGAGCTCTGTATTCACCTGCGCTTTTTATGAATGGGCTGACCCCCCCCCCAAAGTCTACCGACAATTTTCCATCTCATTTTGCCATCCATACGTTTGTGGCTATTCATTTTAATGATGCGTTATAAAATTTACACAACTCTTGTGAGAAACAAGGTGAATATCGTGAAAGTACGAACAGACAAATCGCCGAAAATCCTTCATGCACTTTTACCTCCTGCATAATCAAAGCTCCACAGACATGCACGTGTTCGCTTATGTATTCGACTCTGAATCTTGTATAATTCTTCAGCAGCATAATTAGTACACTCAGTTCAATACTTTTCGTAAAAATAGACATAGTTTACAAATTCTCTTAATTTTGCATGCAAATGTACGTAATGCAATTTTGAATTTTTAAAATTAATTATTACTATTTTTTTTTTCTTTGATTTTGTTCTTTTCAGCTTCTTGACAAAGGCAGAATAAATGCTTAGACTTTGTATGAAGTAATTTAGTAACTTCATTGCGCTATTAGATCTATTTTAAGACACCAGAAATCTCGGTTTTATATTAAGCTTACAGCTTTCCACACGTGCGCGATCTATCTAGAAGAGATCTTATTTTAAATCAGCCCATAAAAATACTTGTAAAGCTTTATAAAGCTTCAAAAATAAAAGTGTTTTAAATCAACTGATAAGTTTTAAAAAATTTATCGAAAAGCAAAAGATGCCAATTATAAAATTACATAAAATTGCTTGATCTAAATGAGAAAAGAAAAATAAACAGAGCTGTCCGTAGATATTTCCTATTATTCAAAATGATTTATACAAAAATTGTTCAAAATGGAATGTGGAAGGTCTTGTTTTTATAATAAGCTAGAATGTGTGAGCTTTCTAAATAAGGAGGAATTTTCTTCCTCAAATCTAATTTTCCTAAACTTTTGAAAAGTGGACCCTAAATTCTAACAATTTTAGCTAATTCAAAAATGTTGTTAAGATATCAAGATCCATCTTTCCAAACCGACGAGTTTTAAACTTTTATCTTGTGGATTTCATTTTTATACAGTATGGAATATTCAAGAGACAAATAATGCAGCCACCTTTAAAATCTATACACTCTATTATATTTTAATATAATTTTTAACAAACTTGGTTTTAAGCAGCATGCCCTTTGCGGAAATTCAGAATACACCCTTGAAATCAATATAATTTGATTTAGAATCTAGATCAATCTAAATTTTTTGGGTTAATTTTACATAAAAGTCAGCAACTGAAACTCATAATTTGGTACCAATCACAGTGTGTATAGTTAACAGCAGAATACACATTTTAAACATTTTTGGAGTTATTTTTTTTTATTTACCTTTGAAGAAATTTTATCTGTTTGATTTTAGGCATGTTCAAACTTTTGGAATTATTTTCTGATTTATCTTTATCTAGATTTTATCTGCATGATTGGATCTTCTGCATTTTGGATTAAATTTTTAGGAGAAAAAGTTACTTGGTCCTACTTTCATTAAAATTACATTATGATTTCCTGAATTTACTTTTTCAAGAACTTTCAGCTACTCTCCTTACTTCCTTATTCACATTTACAAAACAAGAAGATTACCTTTTATAAATATACCAAAAAGTATGCCTATAACAAAACAAAAAATATAATATTTCAAATAATGCATCCCATTATTTGCATAATTTACATAGTCAGTGCTAACTGGCATGAAACTTTATATAAATATAACATTATTAATTACATTCACCTGCACTTTTAAATTTCATCACAGCATTTGATAAAAAATAAAGGTACCTCAAAAGGGTCTTCCTCTTGTTCTAACTGGTGCATAAGTCTCTGTTCAATTTCATCAATAACATCCAATGACGTTATTTGGTCTATACTCTCATCCAGTTCTCTACAATAGTCATCATCTTCAGATCCTTTGATAACATATTTACATTCATCATCCTTATCTGGGCTATAATTTAAAGCTTCATTCAATAACTCATTTTCAAAATATTCTGAATTATTTGATTGGATCTGGTCAGACAGAGGTACTTCATTTATATCATTCTGAGTCCAAGAGTTTTCAGGATTTGTTACATTTTCTGCATTTTGGTCCATTTGCACTTCTAAAATATTCATCTGCTCAGTTGAATCTTCACCATTTGACTCATCATTTGGAAGGGGAGAAAAATTTGATGGAGCAGTCTCGATAACAGTTTCTGTGTCAGGTGTTTCTGATGATGTAGTTGTACTGGCTGATATCTAAAAATGGATAAGCTATTAACTATATTTCATATAATAAACAGATATAAATTGGAAAATGTTTTAACTTCAGTTCAAAACTTAATTCATTTACTTAATGCATTAAAAAATGTTAACATATAAGAAAGAAATAGATCTCTATGATTTACATAACTTTACTTACCACATCATCTTCATCAATTTTCTCTAATGGTAAGCACAATGGTGAACTCATATTTTCTGTACCATCTGAGTTACCTAAAATAGCTGTGTTTCTGTTTTCTTCATATAGCTGATCAGTTGTTTCGCTGCTATCACACTCTGCAGTATTACATACATCATAACAGGCACTTGAATACAATAAATCATCATCCAGTTGTGAATCTCCCACAGCAAAATGACATGGAGTATCAGCACAGTCAACTATTTCAGATTCCAAAATCGTTATCTCTTTCACTGAATTTTGTGAATCACTTGTGAATGGTATATTCAAAATTTCCAAATTATGCTCGTTTTTTACAGATGGCTCTGAAATAACACCAGTTATTAAGTTTGATTGCTCATACAATGACTCAGAAGCAAAATATGTCACATCAGAGTTACCATAAGACAAATCACCAAAACCCTCATAAGTAAGATTATTTTCAGGAACGGGAGCTGAATTAATATTACATTCTTTATTTTCAGCCACAGAAATATTTTCAGTTACTTTTTCAGGAACTTCGCTTTCACAAAAATTAAAATTATGACTTGGAAGAATCTGAATTTTGCCATCAGAATTAAAATGTACAGAATCCTGAGTTATAATTTTATTTCTATCTTCAAAGCTAGAAACAGCAGCAAATGTTTGTTCATTCTGTAATATGGCATCATGTTTCCCATTTTTATTCAGAATATTACTATTAATTTCAGTTTCTAATTTTGAACTTATTACAAAACTTTCATTTATATTTTCATTCGAGGGAAATTCCTGAAATGAGGTATGATCACATCCTTTAAATGATTCAAATCCATGATTTTCTTGTATATGCAAACTATTGTTTGTAGATGATGAATTATTCTCTTCACTAGTCACTTCACTTTTAAGCTGTTCATTGAGAAATGCCCTATGTTTTAGTTTCGGTTTTACAGGAATTGGTGGAGGTCGACCTTTCTTCGCAATACCATTTTCTTGAATGAAAGGTTGGGTTTGTGTTAAGTCAGCAGAAAGACGTTTTTCAGAAGAATTTTCAGTTTGCAAACTATTAGCTGTCTGAGTTACACACGATGATCTACGGTTTATAATAACGGAGTTTTCAGTTTTTCCATTTTCAAAAGCTGATCTTCTTCTTAAAACTAGTGACTCACGTTTGATTTCATCAGGTTTTGCAGAAACTGCCTTTGGATCTTCGACAGAAGTGTGCTTATTATTAGCAGTGCTAAACAAAGCAAGCTTTTCTGCAAATGATGAAACTTTGGTTGAATGTTTGGTCTTCATTTCACTACTTTGGTTAACTGAAAAGGAAAAAACTTTGCTTTTTTAGGACAGAAAAACAAAAACAGTATAGTCTCAAAATTACATCTAAATATATTAGTTTCAAAAATATATAATAGAAAGTGAAATTTTGAAAAATGTCTCATTAAAATAATTAATTAATAAACAATAATTATTAAAAAATTAAATACAGTCATAATCCGGACTCGTCGGGACTTCGGCGATTCCGGATTATCGGTTTTTCCGGATTATAGATCATCAGTGTAAATCTGGTAAGATGGCATGCAGAAATTATAAAATTAAAAATATGAAACCGTAATTTATGAAAATTTATGAAAAAGCAATTATGATCTAAAGGGTATGAAAATTTACAAAAAATAAAGCTTTATATTTATTTTTTTACTTTATTACACATTTCTTTCAAGGCGCGCATGCGTAAAGCATACATTACGCATAGTCGAAATTAGAAAACAGAAAACTATTTGATGTGTATTCGTGATATTTATAATGACGAGGAATTTCATTTAAATCATATCAAAGACGGAGTACATTGAGATGAAATACTACATTTAGTAAGGAATTATAAGCCCAATAAAATAAAAACATCTGCCCTGAAGATAAGGATAGTGCTGACAGATCCGCGCTGTGTCGTCCCCCCCCCCACAGAGCAGCGTGAAATTGATAAACAGATTTCGGAATGGTTAGAGAAACAAAGGATATGCCTTTATCCATTTTTTGCAGCAATTCCACTTTTTGTTTGATGGACATTGGAACATGCTTTCGCTTTGTAGATCCTTTGGTAGCTCCAGAATCGGAAATTCTTTTTGACATAATCGAAAGTTCAAGCTTACTTTTATAATATTGCTCTAACAGTCTGCAAAAAATAATAAGCCGGATCCAATTAGAAGGTTAAGGAACAACGCAATCTGCAACATTAACTGAAATAGATAATTAGATAATTTTAGCTTAGCTTATACCGTCCGTTATACATTAAACGCGCACATGTAAACGTATTATGCGCATGCGTAGACGCATATGCGCGTGCGTGAAGGTATTATGCGTTGACGCATCCGCAGAAAGTTTGTAGCTTTGAGGTCCGGATTATAGATCATTTCGGATTATGGACGCCCGGATTAAAGACTTTTGACTATAATATAAAATCTCATTAAAATAATTAATAAACAATAACCAAGAGCTGAAAACATGAAAGGAACTAAATCATGATTCAAATCATATAATCTGCTTACAATATTTAATTGCTCATAAAATCATTCCCCAAAAATATTAAAACTAGACATTAATACAAGATGTAACTGTTTAGTTTTTCATATTGCCTTGAATGATAAAGGTGAATACCTTTTTTAGTTGGTCTGCATATGACTACATCAAGAATTCCTGTGTATATAGCTTGTTTGATAGAAAAAATAAGAGAAGCATGGCTATAACCAGCAGTAAGTTCTCCATTTAGTAATATTATTTTATCTCCCTCTTTTAGGCCAGTAACATCAGCAGGACCACCTAAAAATAAGGTTATAAAATTTATCAAGAGTTTTTTAACAGTCACTTATGTGCATATATTATTCATTACAGATTCAGTCTCATTTTAGATTGTAATGGAGTTATTTGTTAAAAAAATGATAATGTTTTAAAAGCGGTAAAAACATTTCTTGGAGAAAGTACATATATTGCATTTCTTCAATAGTTAGCTACAAAAGAAGGGGGTATAATTTTTTTACTTACAATATTTTGCAAACTTGTTGTTTTATTAAAACAAAAAAATTAGGAAGTTTAGTTGCCTAGAATGCAGTGTCTTTGTGGAAGAGTTTTTGAAGAACCAGCTTGAATTTATTTTACTAGTGAAGGAAAGCCAAAAAAGTACCCACGAAAGCTGCATAATCTGTTGTTGGAAATCAAACCGAGGGCGAAAGAACCAGTACCATTTCATGGCTTTAGCCTTTAGACAACTGGTGAGCTTTGGTACATAATTAATAAACTAAAAAAGATTCTTTACCATAAAATTATCAAATATATCACTAATCTATCACTAATACACTATGAAATGTATTCTAAGATCGAAAAACTAGAAATAAATTTTTAAAATCTAAATAGCAATAAAAAAATAGCTCAAAAACCAATCTGAAAGATTTAAATGCAAAAAATTTGAAAGGTGAATAATGATGAAGAAATGAATATGTTGCAACAATTCAGATGTATTCGAACAAGATTTAAGTAAACTGCAAATAGTATTTATAAAAAACTGCAGAATAGTAATTACTAAAACAAATGCACACACAGCTGTTTCTCAGAGAAAACTTTTTAATCCCATCAATTCATATAATACTCCAAACCTGTACTTGCATCATTTTTAAGTTTTTGCTCACATTAAGTCAGATAAACCCTTAGTCAAAATTTTAACTTTTTGTAATAAATTATGCGAATGTGTAACTATTAATTTTAAGACAAAATGCTTTAGTACACATTTCAAGAGAATACCAGCACTCACTTCTCTAAATTAGACTGTAACCTAATCATGCTGCAGAATTCAAGGCATAAGTGATGCCAAATGCTGTCTTTTGAAAAATGAAATTGTTATTTGATTTGATGTGATCTAACTATAATCATTCTTTTCTTCACTTACTAAAAATAAAGCGAAAAAGAAAAAAAATTGATCAGAAAATATAAACCTCAATCAGTCTAGTGAAAATATAAAATTACTAATTTCTATACATCTCTACATAAAAAATAAAATGCTTGCATAAAAGTTAAATTGAGAGAATTTCTAATAAATGAGAATTTCTAATAAATAAACATCACTTATGTAAATGGCAGGGGAAGGAGGCAATTATTATAACAACTTTTTCATTACATTTCCCAGAATATTTAGCTGGAAAAGTATATTTTATTTGCTATATTAAAACTGCACATAAGTTTACCTTTAGTCACATGGTCAAGGTATGGAGGACAAGCTTGATCTTTTCCACCTTTTAATGTAAAACCAAATCCTTTGTTATCTCCTTGTTTTATACAAATTTTAAATGAAAATTCTTCTTCATCAGCATTCTAAACAGAAAATATTAATCAGGAAATTTCAGGAAAGGAATAAAATGTAAGTAAAATACTAACTAAAATCAAAACATTTACAATAAAAACTTACAAACAATAACAGCAAACATGGAAAATGAATCAGGATTTTCTAAAAATGCATGAAGGTAAAAGGAATAGATTATTATTTTTTTAAAAAACTAACGTAGCTTGAATAAGAAGCTTCAGAACTTGATATTACAACATTATTCAGAACCACATAACAAAGGTAATTGAGTATTGTTCTTTAATCCTTTTAGCTAAATGCTAAAAAAATATTGCATGACGAAAATTTCTCCTGGTACTGCTACTCAATTTCATTTTGAAGAAATGCCACAGCTCATCTCATTTGGGGTTTTGGGGCGCTTCTGCTGGAAGTGAAATTCCTGACAAAAATTGATAATTGTAACAGCCAGTGAGTTCTGAGTGAATTTAACTATTGATTATTACTGATATTCATTTGGTGTTGCATTACAATCAAGAATGTGTTTTTACTAATGAACATTTAATATTTAATAAGCCTTTTTCAGAGCTTCAAAAATCAACTCTGCTTTCACACGGAATCAAATTGAAGGTCTTCAAGGTATTAGCTGGGTGTGATCACTGCTGGCAAGTGATGGGGGACATGGGCACTGTGCCTCTACCATACTGGTTAATCAGTACAGCCCCAGATGTCAAGAGGGGAGCCACACTGGCACCTCGCTGAATTAGTATGCATTGATTATATATATAAATACAGTGTCTTATATGTCATTCAAAATACATATTACATGATTTCCTATGGTGACCTTGATAACAAATTATAATTACACTGACAAATTATTGTTACATTCAATAATACTTTGACAATATATGACTTGATTAAAATATAATTTGAACAGTCACTATGTGACTTGATTAAAATATGCATGGAAATATGAACACTATATATTCAGATGCATGTGATATAACAATGATTATATATATTACATATATATGCAATAGCTACTTAATATATAATATCATGCAGTGCAGGATTAGCACACAAAGAATACAGTACTCATTGCAAAATGTTATGATCATAGTGATTTGGCTTGGATATATCACTGCCTACAAAGACAGAGGGGAGAAATGCTTTTAATTCCTTAAAATACATTGAGATTCTTGAGTCTTGACAGTAAAATATTGGTTAAAACTGTGACCAAGTAAATACTAAATAAATTCTTTTACGGCTTACTTCAGTAGTTTCCAAAGTGTGAATTAGGACTCTGCCATGGGTAAGAATAAACTTTTTCATGAACTACAGAAAGTCTGAAGTCCTCTTTGTCTTTGGATAACTATATAATAGTTATCCATTCTTAATTATTAGTTCAAAAATTTCAGTTAATTATTTATAGTTACATGTCATATTTAGAGTTACGATTTTAAGGTCCTTCTAAAAAGATCTCAAAGCTCATAGCCCCTAGGACTTTGAAAATTTGCTGGTGAATAGCACATGACTCACACTGGTGTACAAATGTAGTAGCGACATAAAATTCTACCGTATACCACTAGAATCGTGGTTTGAAGTAAAAATCCTGAAGTTTTAAGATCTAGGAATCTGAAATTTTGCATACGACTCATGATCCACCTCAGTATAGCAAGTTTTGATATAAAATAATTATTTCTATGAATTTTCAACAATTGGAATCATGTGCTTTGCATCTTTTACTGAAATTTTGGGCTTTTATCAGGTATTATGCCATAGAGTATATATTTATTAGTTTGTAGAGACATTAGGTTAATTGGAAAAGCCGGAGAGCTGAAAAATTAGCAACGCTTTCGCCGGGAATCGAACCACGGACTTCTGGAATACCGGCTCAGTGTGCAGAACCACTGTACTATGAAGGCTCACTAGGAAGGTAGGACAAATACCTTATAAGTTTATTAATACATTATTTTCTTCATGAAAATTTGTTTCTCTCCTTATATGTGTGAAAATGTATGCATGCGGAACATGATGGTAAGGAATTTGGAAACATTGATCTACATGTTAAGTAATGAAGTGGAAGACATTATTTTTATAACACATCTTTTTTATAAATGATAATGCTATTTTTTTCTAAATTTCCCATTGAAATCCCTATTATTTTATAAGAATTAATAAAAACTGATAATGCTAATAAATATCACACCTTAATATTTGTTTCTTGTATCAATATAGTTTTACACTTTTCGGTTTCCAGGGCTTCTGACAAATCATTGTTTATTTTGTAGTTGCCTTTTTCTAAGTCATTGCAGCCATCTTGACTCAAATCAGATGCACTATCTACAAGATCAGTCCGATTGTTACCATCACATAAGCTGTTGAGTTCAGAATCTATGTTGACAGAATGTCGACAGTAGGAATTGTCCTCCTCCGATGAAACAGTTTCTGTATCACCAGCATGCCCTTCAATATCTGAAGGTTCTGCAGAGGAAATATTATCAGCAATAGACAAATCTCTTTTAGAAAGGCAATGTTGAAAAAGTTCATTTTGTGAAAGTGATTGATTATTGTCAAGGACATTGTTCAAAAGCTCCTTCTTCAACCAAGAGTGTGGTTTTGCAGGAACTTTGGGAGGATTTTTATCAGAAACCTGGAAACAAACACAGCTCATATTACTACCACTTTACAAAAGTAATTACAGATTAACAAACAGTAAAACTTGAGTAATTTTAGTTTTCTTAAAATTAAGTATAAAGGAATAAAACTGAGCTGGCCTAGATATAAATGGAATTAAAGTTTTTTTTTTTTTTTTTTTTTTTTTTTTTTCCCAGAAATAATATGAGATCCCTAATAGTGCCTCAAACTTAGATAAGGCTAAGTTGGTCTGCATTCCCTACTCTTGCTAATTTAAAAAAAGTTTGCCAAAGAAAGACACTTAAATCCTTTAACAGCTGTTATCAAAAACACTTGTCTTAAGGTGTTATTTTCTGATAAAGATAGCTTCCAGTTACTGGATTAGTTTTCAATTCTAATTACTTTTAAGGTAGTTTTCAATTTACTTGTATATTTAAGTAGTTTAATAAATTCATTTGGTTACATAAATTAAATCAACATTCAAAACATGAACAACACATTTCAAAACAGAAAAAAAATGTTTTCATTTATGTTACTATTGTTTTTTATAGGAGTCAATGGGAAACAGAAGATTAACAACTGTACACTAATGTATTTTTACGATTTAACGATTTATTTTTAATGGATGATTTTATAGTATTTATGTATTATAGTTGTGCCCAATTAAATTGATAACTATTGTGAACAAAAAGAGTCCGAAACATCATCTACTATCACTATTGTTATCCCACAAAATTATAATTTTTTTTTACATTACCACTAAAATTTCACTTGATACTGAAAGTTTATGACTGTAATATTCTCACTGCTCTGCAGAAAACAAATTTAAACTTTTTTTCTGACAAGATCCGTTAAATCCACAACTCAGTTAATTGGGTGGTTGAAACATTTTTTCTTCTCCTTGCTGTAAAACATGAATTTCACTATATAACCCTTTATTACAAAGACTACTGTAATTATTTTAAACTTCCCGAGCTAGTTATGAATAAAAATTGAGTAATACAGAAAATATTTTGCCCACAAATGCAAAAGAATGCAATCAATATCTAAGATATATAAAGCAAAGGTATGTGGCGGCCTCGATAGCCATTCAGCACTTGCATCATGGAACAGGTCCAAAGTGCATTTTTACTCTGTGGTATGATGTTTGGTTTTTATGCAGCAGGGCTTGCGTTCGACCTTTAAAGTCATTTATCACCTTCAGGATAATGAGACAGTAAATGGTACTGCAATTCTCATCTGTACTAATAGATGGTATTACAAGACAGAGGCAGCTAAGTTAGTTAATGCCGAGGTCAGCTACAAGTGTAATTAATTATGTATTATATTATGAAAAACAGACTTTGCAACAAGCTTAATGGATTTCATGTTTTTAAAAATGGAACTTTTAACAGAATTATTTCCTAAAATGGAACTTAATTATTAGACATACATTAAGCTGAAGATATAAAAATATGAAAAATGACTGAAATCGTAAAATAGCATATTCATGTAAACTATTTCCAGTGTTATATTTTATCCTGTATTTATTGTTCATTTACTCTCACTGTTTTGTTTTAATAATGATTGTAAACAAGGTCTAATGAATGTCTGCTGTGTGAAAATTTTACATCTGAACTTACATATGAATGCTGTGTGTGAATATGTGTATAAGCTTAATTATGAATTACTTAATAAATTAGTAAACATAGCATGCGTGATTAAGAAATGCTTATATTTTAGGAGTATGATCATATATCACATTTTAAAAATGAAATGATAAAGGTGAATGAAGTTTTTAATAACTATTTAAAAAACCCAGATATTTACTTTTTCTGACTTCTGTATATCACTATCAACACTTTCTGCTTCGGATGTCATCCCTTCGCTAGTGTCAGATCGCAGAATAGAATTTTGGCAATCAATTGTTTCATCTGGCTCTGGTGTGCCACCTAATCCACTATCATCACCTTGCCCAATGTAAAAATCTAAATTATAATTACGAGATGAGGACCTAAATAAGAAAAAGCAATTTAGCACATATTTTTCAAGTTAAACAGAGGGTAAAGTACTTAAAAATTTCTAGTTCTAACAAAGTTTTTTTTAATTGTTTGTGTTCTTAAATTATAGTGGAAAGCGAGAAAACTTATGAAAAAAACCCGTAAAAAATAATTTTAATATTCTTATAATACTCAGGTCTCATTGTAAGCTGCAGTTTATTAAGAATAAGTTTCTGCAGTTAATTAAAATAAATTACATATTTCACAATATAATTTTAAAAATACCTTTTTTCAACAATTTCTGAGAACTTCTTGATTTTTTTCTGCTGCAAAAGCAATTGCTCTTGTCTTAGCTGTTCCTCAGCTTCTATCTGTCGCATTTCTTCAGCTCGCTGAATAACTTTTTCTGAAATCTTTCGCCTTCGTGATTTCCAGTTGTCCAAGTTCTGAAAAGCAAAATAAGTTAATATGCATGGGAAACATATACAGTACAAAATCTGATATCTGAACGTCCTCCGGAATGGTCTAAAATACGGATCTTAAAGCCACCAACAAAAATTTTTTTAGGATTTTTTTTTAATGCTTTAAGCATACGCATTTGATTGTTTTCCCCGTAAGAAAGCATGTGGAGAATTCCGATTCTTAATTTCACTTCGGCACTAAATAAAATACCTCGTTATTAAGGTTAACCAAATTTAAAAATCGCCATGGTATAAGGCAATTAAGAATTTCAGGTGAAAATTTTATGCTGAACTATTTGCAAATAAATTCATTGAACTCCTTAATATTTAAAAGTTATCTCCAGAACAAATTTACAACGCTGATGAAACTGGTCTTTTCTGGCAATAATGTACCGCAAAATACCTTGGCAACTTTTATAGAAAGGCTCGAACTCGTGTCAAAGATCCCAAAGCGAGACTAACAATTTTAGCATGCGCAAATGCTGCAGGAATGCACAAGTGTAAACTTTTCTTAATCGGAAAAAATACAGGACCTCAAGTATTTAAACGAGTAAAGAGTTTCCCGTTATATATCGTGCAAATAATAGAACATGAATGACACAAGTATTAATAAATGGTTGGTTTGAAAATCATTTTATACCCGAGGCTCGGCAGAATTCGGTTTGTTTACGTAGGCCCCGGTCGGCAAAAATTGGTTGATGACTCAAAAATTGCATAATTGTAGACAACTCTTTGGCTCATATTTCACTTAAAATTTTAGGGAAAGATAATGTATCCGTATTATACTTTCCACCAAACTGTACGTCCAATCATTCAGCCTATGGATATCGGAATAGGGCGCGCACTAAAAATGCAAATATAAAACTGAATTTTTAAAACCCATGTTAAACTTCTTGAATAATAGTACGACTATTCAAGAATTTTTTTTATTATTTTAGTGAAAATCTGCTTTGTGAAGCATCGCAAGATCGTGGGAGGATCGTCTCCATATACTTTAAAAAACTGCTTAGCATAATTTATGGCTAGCATTTCATCTTGAGGATAAAAAAGATGATAGCTGCGAATGTGAAGGTTTTCGGATAACGCAAACCAAAGGTTAAAATTTCCAATTAATGGATTTTTTAATGAAATATAGAGAAGCGGTAGTAAATGAAGATGATATAACAGAAGTTTTTCATTGCGATAATAATGCTCCAATTATAAATCAATTAACGGACGGCGAAATGTGTGGTACGGTTCTAGATCCAGGAAATACTGCTGAAAGTGACAGTGAGGTTATTTGGAAACGGAAGAATTTCGATTGACGAGTTAGTCGGAGTTCTTGATACAACAACTACAGGACAGCGGAACTTCGTAACTGAACAAGAAATTATGTCTATCTATAGAATTGAAGAGAAAGTATAAGCACCAAAAACGAAGTAAATTAAACCAATTTACATTTATAGAAATGTTTAATAAAGTAAATAAATAAATATTAAGTTTCTTTTTTTGTAAATTTTGATACCCTTTAGATCATAAATGCTTTATTATTTCATAAATCACAATTTCATATATTTAATTTTATAATTTCTACGTGCCATCTTACTAGATTTAAACTGATGATCTAATATTGGAAAAATCCCAAATCCGGAGTCGCCGAAGCCCCAACGAGTCCGGATCTCGGACTTTGTACTGTATATGGAGTACTGCAGGTACACCTCGCAGGGGGGGAAGAGGAAGGGACAGTTCTGTATCTCCTGTTCTACTGAGCCGATTGACGAAATTTAACTTGTATTTTCATGTCTCGAAAGCGCGACTTTGGATATATCCTACATAGCAATTTATACATAGCAATTTTACATATACATAGCAATTTTTCTAACATAGCTATTTTGACATAAAATCGGACTTTTTTTTAAAAAATAACATACCTATTTTTTTCCATATTTCGATTCTACGACTCAAATTACGGCAGTGCTAAGTTTTCGTAACAATTGAGAAAGCAGTTTTAAAAAAATTAGCTCCCAAAATTTTAGCTCCTCATTGTAAATTGAGTATGGTATATATTTATTATTATCGCCTTTTTTTTATTAAACTTACTGATTTTTTTCTTTCACATTTCGAAATTACGATTCAATCCAAATAAAATTCGCAATTATTTAAATTCGTATTTTTTAGTAATTTTCCGAAAAAAAAATTTTGAATTGTCAGCTATAAAATGCTTGCCATTATCTTGAAGTCGAAGTACTTCTAGCCATACCTGCAAAAAATAAGAATTTTTTATTTAAAATTTCCGAAGACATACGTGAATTTATATAATGGCGCGTTTTACAATTTCGCATATTTGTCATAAGCGATACTAACGCCAAATATGGTTTACGCACTTTATTAAAATTATTTCTGAGAATGAACGATGCACCTTTTATTCCGCTCGTGCACAGTGAAAGGGAAAGGAAAATTGGTTACCATAAATTAAGAATTTCGCCAAGTAAATTATTCTTGGAGTCTACGATGTGTACATTACAGACAAAAATGCAGTATAATATTAGCTAATAATCCACGGAAAAACTACCGAACAAAGCTACAAAAACACATACCGATTGCCATTCTTCTTCTCCTTCTTTGAGAGCTTCCCTTGTTATTTTAACTTCTTTGGTTAATTTTATTTGTTGTTCAGCCTAAAAAACAAAAATAATATTGAAAAGAATTACGGTAGAAACAAACACACACACAAAGATATATACATATATTCATTAAGTTCAAATTTAATCTAAACAGGCAAAAGAAAAACAACAGAATAGTCAATAAAGCATTTTGAGCAAATGAATGGTACTGCAAACAGAATTTTCGAAAAATAAAATTAAAAATGGAGTCAATAGAATTCTTGCAAAAGAAAATATAGTGGTTATTATCTTATTATCCTCAGACGCTTCCGTTGTCAAGAGGAGGATAAGCCATTTTATGATAATACACATTTCCCTGGCAGATTTATTCTGCTTCTGTACGCATAAAATTATCCTAGGCACTGAATTAATAATATAACTAATAAGTACATCTGAAAATTAAAAACTTCTCCCCTATAAAAGAATTCTTGCCCAAATATAAAAAATACAGTACTTCTTAAATTTTAATCTATTATACTTCGGTAATAAATTAAAATTCGCGTCATATACACAATGGTAAGAAATAATTAAAACTGTGAAAACACAGCCAAAGCTATAATTACTTGCATTTCGTTGAACTTCTGGTAAAACAAAGAACCGTTTTAATCTGGAATTTTGAGAGGGGACGGAGGAATGTGTAGTGGGGGGAATCTGACTTTTGATCAAGTAATGAAAAATGAATATTAAGTAAGAAAGGTTAAAAAGGAAACAATCTTCACACTAATCGGCAGACAACAGAGACTTATAGAAAAGAAACATTGTCAATTTTTTAGTCTAAGAAAGAACAGAGATATCATATAAATTTTACAAAAACTATTCTATTTACATTTATACACTATGAAATTTCTTCTCACACATCCGTACCATCCCTCCTAAAATAAAGGTTTAAAATTGTCTTCATATCGTTAGATAAAATTTCACAGGCCGTAGACCACTCCAGCTTTTTTTAACTGTAAATTAATGAAAATCCACTGTTCAAATCATTTACCTTACTGACAGAGGGGGAACGGTAGCTTAAACACATGGACAGACGCAAGAACTTTGCTAGTCGTAATGCAATAATTTTTTTCCCGGTGTTTTTTGAGCCTCTGGAAACCTGTGCTGCATGAAGCCGATGATGGTCAAAATTATTTGCAAACAGAGGGAATTAACGTGCAACAGTGCGCTCAAACAATAAGTTCTTTGCAGATGCCACTCACAGAGAAACAAGTGCTCTGAGTTATGCTAAAAACTTTTATGAAAACCATAACATTTTAATGGGACTTCCCAGATGACTAACGAGTAAACAAATTTTTGGCGACGGAAGTAAAGATGCATCCTTGTCAAAGAACGTCTATGTCTATGTCAATACATATTCTTTGGCCTTGTGCTTCGAAAAAGAGTTGAAAGGAAAGGAAAGTGGTTTTCTTCATTAGATAAGGTAACTGTAGAAATTGATGAGAGGTTCCAGCAACTACGGAATTCTTGCTTTCTTATGTCAGCCAAACTACTGGACGCTGATGACCAGAACTTCAGTATAGAAGCACGTATTTCATGACACTGACAAAAAAGAATTCAAGCTCGAATGCGTGCGGCTACGGACTTTTGCTGCTGAGACAGGCAATAAAAATGAATTACTGAATTCAGGCCCACATGATTTATTAAAATTTATTATGCAACGTAAGCTGGAAATTACCTTGTAAGATATAATTATATTGCTATGAATTTTCCTCACAACTGCCATAAGCAGTGCCAGCTGTGCTTCTCTAACCTGAATTTAATCAATTTTTACCATCGACAGCTTTTGAATAATATTTATTATAATTTTCTACTAGCAATAATTAAATAATAATAATAATGTTTTTAGATAATAATTTATGAAAATTAGAATTCACAGTATGTTTCCGCAACTAAATTTTGTTTCCTAGTATGTAAGAATTTAAAATTTTGGAGAAAGAAAATCTCTTTGCAGCTTAACATTTTCCTCGCTCTAGAAAATTTCATCTTTATAATAATATCATATTTTGTAAGCAGGCAGGAAATTTGGCACCAGCCCCGGGCGGCCGAAACCTATGCTACATCATTGGTACGATCCTAAAGTTGTATTTCATCTTACGAAGCCTTTCAAAATAAAAGCAGAGGATTTTGTACAAAATATTTTAGCATAACGAATATGAATATAAAACTTAAATTTTCATACAGTTCTCCTAAGTCAAAAAGTCCAGGACACTTTAACGTATAAAATCCCCGGAGACACACGATGACGAATTACATCTCATTCGAATCGAAAATGAAAAATTCTCAGTCAATTAAATTGAGCAACAACAAAACAAAAGTTGAGCACTTTTGGGATTAAAAGTACTCTCTCGGGGGAAAAAGTACTCAGAATTAAAATTTGTAGCTGGCCTTATGAAAATATTAATTTAACGTATGTTTGCAAATTCTGCGTAAAGTAGGGCGCATTTTATGTTTACCTTTTTAAAGCATACAGAATATTGGAACTTCTGCTCTACGGAAATTATATAAAAATGTTAAATTTTATGTTCAAGGAATTCAGCAACTCTGTTGCAATTGTTTTCTTAAAGTTCATTATTTTATTTTGAACAACTTTGTAATCAGAAGCACGGATTTAAGATAAATATCTAAGAAAATAAAATCTGTAATCTCCTTGTTTGTGTGGGGGGAGGGGTAACACCACTTTCTGTGAGTGTACAAGAAAAAAAAGCACACATAAAAAAGGGAGAAAATATCAAACTTTAAACATAATCAAAAATGTTTTGTGCATCCACAAAACAAAATCATTCATTAATTCTTCACGTAAAATTCAACATAATTTTCTTATATGATTTCAAATGAAGAAAAAGGATGCGGAAGTATTTTTAACGATTTAAAAAAAAACTTCTTTAAAGCATTGAAATAAACAATCATAAGACAGCTTAGATATGAATTATCTTTTTAAAGAGAGAGCAAGGTGAATTATGCTTCCATCTACAGGGGGAAAATCATTTTTATACGTTTCAAATTGCTTACAATTTTTTAAAAAAAAATTGATGCTGTGGGTACAAGTGTAAAAAAATTATAATTTATTATTAACATATAAAAGTAATTTTAATAAATATATAGTGAAAAGCAAATAGATAAACAATTAAAAAAATGACACGAATTCCTCTTTTTCGACAGGGCTGAACCCCGTTTAAGAATTTTTTCGTTCCGCCGTCTTTTGTACGATTTTAATGAATTATACACTGAAGATCAGCAATAACATTTTTTAACATAAGCTACATATCAACAGTTGACAGATTCCGAATAAGATGTAAGGAATGATATTTTACACAATAGCATGCAAATATAGCATATGCAAAATTAAACCTAAATGTTTGAGGAAGAAAATCGCGTTATCTTTTGCACAGGTCTCTATCTTTCGCACAGAAAGTTTTATTATATATTTATACAGGAAACTGAAATTAATCTCGAAGCTTGAATTTTATCAATTATGCGAATTGTTTTTTTGCTTTAAATAATTATGTACGACGTCAATTTCTTTCTTTTTTACTTTTTATTTCTTGTGCAAGACAGCACATACAATGGTATCTACCTAACAAAAGATATCCCTTCATAAAGAACTTTTTAAAGCAAAATAACTCATATTTACATTAAAGATGGGGGAAATCAGGAAAACCTCCAAGCAGTCAGCCTATTTGATGGGATTTGAACCCGAGTCGAACTGCCAGTGGTCAGTGATTTTTTAACTTAATTAAATTAATTTGACTTAATAAGTTTGTAGGAAATGAAATTCGATGCATACCCCTCCTTCCGCGCTAATTAATTTCGCACCTACTTTTTCATGTTAAAGCAAAAGCAATATGCACATTAGCAATAGTAAAGGAACCAGTTTTTAAAACGCTTAACGTGCACTCTCCCAAAAAGAAAAGTTTAAAAGTACCTTGTACAGAAAATGTACGGATATGCGTACAGAAATCGTTGTTTTTTAAATTAATGGATTTAAAAACAAAGTCATTACTTAGATTTTATATCTGAATACTCGTAGAGATAGTAAAGCGAATTTTTCACTTGAAACATTAATTTAGAAGGAATCTGCATTATTTACAAATCGGGAAGATAAATAAAAGTAAAATATATCAACTAAGGCAATATTTGAATAGTTCGATTTTTAGTATCTTTGGGAAATGCCTTTATTCAATTTTGCGTCTTGTTATTTAATTTTCTTATGCTATTTAACCAAAGACTTTCCTTCCTTGCACTTTAATACACTGTTAACTTTTTCCTGTGCATATATTTAGATTATATTTATGGTGTATTTTTGCTTTTTTAGTGTCTTTCGGCTGATGCCATCGGATGATGATGATTTCGGATGATGGTTTAATGCTTTCATTTAAATTCTGAAGAAAGTTCTTCCACAGGGATTTCAATAAAAAGTACCTGATAAGTAGTGGTGCAAATGAAAAGGAATAAGTGGGGACGCATAAATGAACCAGAATCAATTAAACTATCATAGAATACATAATAATAATTAGATCATATGATCTGTTGAACACAAGTTACAGATTTCCATTTATTCGTTAACCATATCGTTCAGCAATTTTTATACTGTTAAAAAATCTTTTCGGTTTAACTAGAACTCAGAAATATTCAGCCAAACTAACATTTTTGAGGAGCAAAACGGGACCATAATTTTAATAAACGCGATATCAAATTATACCCTCTCAATAAATTCAGTCATGTGACTAGAAAAGTGCAATTCACATTGGCTTAAAGTGCATTCATTCATTAATCACAAATATATAATAACGAACCTTTTTGTACAGTGGAGACTGTACCTTTACGAACTGCAATGGATTGTGTGATGGCAGTTTGGGTGCTTTTCCGACAGTCCTCGTTGGAATGTATTCTCCGGTGTTTGAATCTGCGCTTCGATGATTCGCAACACTGCCACATCCCGAACTACTACTCCCACTGCTTTCCAGGCTATCCATAGAAGCGGAACGTATGTGTCTCTCATCACTGTAACTGCTGTCGCCGCCAGACGTCGCAGACTGCCAACTCTGAAGGGTGACATTAGGCGTTCGAGGAGCCACTGGTGGTGGTTGTCGGCTCGGCATCATATTTTGTTGAGGAGAGTTCACTATCTCGTTGTCCGTAGTCGCTCGGAAAAGCGTTGTGCTCCCCGGCATAGTACAGGCAATCTCAGATTAAACAAAGCTATGGAAGGCTTCGTTATATCTCCCGAATTTCCATCTTCTGGTTGGGGTCAATCTGGACTTCTCTGAGGAAAGAAAAGAATAATGCGATTGAGAAAAAAAAAAAGGGGAAGGCATTATAAAATAGAAATACCAGTTTCTCATATATATATATATGCATATACACACACAGTAAAATCTAAATGCCCACAGAAATCTCAAAAGTTCATGAAAATGAAACAAATGGTTATATGGTTTTCACGAAAATTAATCAGAAGGAGATGAATTTTTTTTTGGCAACCAGTAAACGTTTAAGCATTTCATCGATAGGGAAAGCTGTATTATACTGGCATTAAAAATCTTAGCCAAGACTATGAAGAAAACAATGCATCCGTTTACGCGTTACAAAAGCAAATTATTCAGGCTATTTCCCAAGAGAAAAACATTTCGATGTTACTCTAAATATATTCTTGGTACAGTACAGTGACCTTTATCGATAAAATTGTACTAGGTATTTATCCTTTGTGACAGTGTAAAGGTTTAGTTAAGGCTGAACTGGATGTTTATCCTCTTGAAAAAAATAATAAACAAATAAAAATTTTTAAAAATCCCTCACACCCCATTGTACCTTTTTTTTTTATCTTATATATATTATATGCATTTCCAGGAATCAGCAATAATTCTCTTGTTTTAATCTTTTACATTTTATCTGACACAGCAGCAACTTTATTAATTCCAATTTTGACCACAATAGTACACATTTCCATTCTAAATTTCACCTCGAAGTTCCTAGGAGATAATTTCCTTTATTTTCTCTATAAATCTATTGAATTATATATATATGCATGTAAGAAAAATAAAGAATATGTAAAAGATTAACTTAGTAACATAAATTCCCTTCTGTATTCTAAAAATAGTAACTCCTATTTGCACTGCGTTATTTCGAGAAAAATCTATGTCATATGGCTCTTACGTAATTCTAATGATGTAAATGGAACTAAAACTCAAACAGCCAATAATAATTTTACAGAAATATTAACTGTCGAATCAAAATGCTTTGGAAACCAAAACTAACTCAGTCTAAATTAAGATTTCATCCTGAACATAACGCACTTGCTTTCTACGCTTTGCCTTAGCTGGACTGCAGTCTGTCTGCTCCTTCCTTTCTGCTGCGAATCTATCAAAAATGTAATTCTTTTGGAACAGGCGCGTTTAATGTGCCGACTTGTGTGTAGCCGCAACATGTGGCTGAAAATAAAACTGAAGATTTAATCTGCCTTCGCCTCCAATTTCCTACTCATTTTGGATCAACACTTCTACGCCATCAAAATTCCTGCTCCTGGTCATATATATATATATGCTGGACTCAGATCTGCAGTGTATTTATGGCGGCACTGCATATTTTCTTTTTTCGTAAAATAAAAATGTTACATAATAAATTTATTAGTATATTTTAAATTTGCAAGATTTAAAGCTCATTCCTAAAATTTGAAAAACTAAGAATACAGATTATGAGCAAAAAGGGATCTACAAGCTCGTGTTCTTTAGTCTCATCGGAAAAAAAAAAAAAAAAAAGTTACTTGCGAAATACGGATATGGTAATTATTATTTTATTGCATAAAAGAGAATAATTTTTTTAAAAATGCATTTTCGAAGATATATGATGCCTTTCATTTTTAAGGAATGAAAATTTAACTGGCTATTAAGAAACCTGTTTTATTAACAATTTCTGCGGAAGTATTAATGGGCAGCATAATGATACGTACCGTTTAATCTTTTTTTCCTCCTCGAATTTATAACAGGAACAAACACTGAAATATTAACCAAACAATAAAAGTATTTTACTTAATCTTTTAAGGTAACTGAAACTAGACCCATGTGCATGAACTTTGTCACTAAGCAACCGTATTTCCGAACAGCAGTGTTTTGCCAGGGTAAACACGACTCCCATTCATGATTTCAGCTTTGAAAAGGTAGTGTTACATTACAGCCTGCATCTCTTCAAAATGATGGATTTTAGTTGAGGTGCATATTTAGTACTCTGTTAAATGTTAAGTTCTGTTATTAAATAAGTTATAACTATCATTGGACGTTCGTTAAACAGTTGAAATTCACAATGACTGAGATAATTTAGAATGGAAGAAATTTTGAAAAAAATTTGAAGTAACCACATTCGCAACTATTCGATTCTGTTGCTGAATTAGGAAACATTTTATTATTCTGTGATATGTTTTATTTGGAATACAATCCACGCAAATCCTGACGAATTATTCGTAACTGACCCACTGGCTAAAATACCAAAATCATGCATGGAATTCCTTTTCTTTTGCTCTTTATGTAATAAAAAAACCCTACAGTTCCTTACACTTGCCAATCTCTCTCAGTCATCTGACTCGTAGCTAGATGCCTGCCAGTTATCATTCAGAAATTTTGAAATGCATACACAACAATACCGTTAATCTCAAGCTCTTCCGATAAAAATCTTCATTCTTTTTATTCGTACCTCGCTGCGCTTTACCCACACATGAAAAGAGCAGGTACTGACCCATACTACCCGGAAACTGCTGAAAGCGTTTTGAAACATTGTCTAGGGTGAAGAAGCTCAGTCAATGAGTTCATGTTTTCATTGGGTATTTTTATTATTATAACTACCTAGTGTAGAGCTATTTGGAGGAGAATGTATGAATCATATTAGCATTTTCGACGCGCCCTGCAATAAGAGATTCTATAGTTCAACAGTGAGCCCAAACTTTTTGCCACAACGCTATGTATGTCAACAACTGGATTTTGAAAAAATAAATAAATAAATAAATAAATAAATAAATAAAATAAAAAAAAGCAAAATTGTACAGAATGTCATAATTTTTAATGGAATGAAGTGGTGAATTTGTGGGGGCAAACACATTACACATTTAACAGTATTTGATACCTATAGACCATCTCTATTAAAAAAATCAAAATAGTTACAAAAATATACCTGAAGCATGCAGCTTATTTATTCATTTATATCTGAAAGCTCTAGTGTTTTGCTAGCATGTCTAGGAGCTCTTCTTGTGTAATATTATTCACATTTCATATAGGTTCAGAAAAATAATATCCTATTCTAATATATTTTTACAGACTTTCATTACATCTTGTGTAATAGACTAGAAGAGAAATCTTTTCTGATCTTGTGTAATGTATTTCTGATCTTGTGTAATCTTTTTTGATCTTGTGTAATGTTATTATTCACAGTACATATAGGTTCAGAAAAATACTATTCTTTTCTAATCTATTTTTACAGACTTCCATTACCTATTCCATTACCTTCACAGCATTTCACAGTCCTCTGGTTTCCAGAGAAAAATCCGAATTTCTCCATTATAGCAGTTTTTCACATCACACCACACCTCATTAGCATAAATAATTTCCCGGTTCATCTCACAAGCATAAATAATATCACGACACACAATAAAGGAACATTTTACTATTAACCTGATTAATTTCTTCTACATATTTCATACTAGAATTTAATTAATAAGATTTTTCTTTCAAATATTTTTGCACGATATATAAATATTCCAACTAGATGTTTGTCTCAGGTAAGATGCAGTCATAAGCAGGAAATAAACAAAGCAAATAGAGTGGAAATATCTAATGTATTCGTCCTTCGTCGCTGATATAAGACATAATTTTTATAACCCTATAAAACATATTTAACCATATAAAACATATTTTATAACCCTATAAAACCTATTTGACATAGTTTTTATAACCCATCTATGAATTTAATTGCCAGGCTTGATTGAGTGAAATTTTGAGAACACTTTATAAAATTAATTTTGCAGAAAAGAATTACTGACTGTGTATAAATATACTACTAATAATAATTTAATAACACAACAAAAAAAAAATCTTTGAGGTATTAACATATATATTTACAAATTTTCTTTAGCCACAGTCAATACAATTGATAGATTGTTGCTTCAGTGACATACTTAGGCTTATTTCTATGAACCCAACCTTTTTTATACTTGGGTCTAGAGTCGAAAGAATTACATTCATTTCATAACCAATGATGATCCTTTAAATTCTTACACAGAGGGAAAACTTTATTCACCCATATTATATTGTAGTAATTGGTAAAAGAATGTTTATAGTTTTATTCTATAATGGATAAAAACTCCTTTTCTCCGTTACCTATAATAGGAATAAAAGAAAATTCTAAGCTCAGCTTCAAGGATACAATCACGTATAAGTCTAATAAGACTACTTTTAAGTTCTTTTTTTGTTTCACATAAATGGAATCCCATATAATCTAATGAAGATGTAATGTGATTTCGAGTCTAAATGATTTTTTTTTTTGTTTTTTTTTTTTTGTTTTGTTGTTCTTGTTGTTGTTGTTGACATTAATTCAAAGTAGTGATAACGTTTTCTTCTCAAACCTGCAAAGGTGTTGAACAACAAGTTTTAGTAGTTCTTTTTTTCGGTTTCAAGCAATAACATTGACTAACATTTCAAAGAACCATTTTTTGCTATATCTTTCAAAATTAAATTTGGTTTTTTAATCCATTAATTTTTTCCGTGCAAATTAATATATTCTCTAATGGTTATTGCTCTTTTAGATTCAAGTTAATTTAGGTATTCAAATACGTCAGCTAAGAAGCCATTTTTTGCAACCAGTAATTGTCTTGCAACTTAGCAGAATACTGAGTTACCCTCAGAAAATACTTATAATTCTTTTTTCAATTTATGAACTCTGGACAGAACTCCCCTTGCCGGTATCGCCCTACCCATTTCATCACTTTTCCTGCCACCTTTCAGCGCATAAAATGGTAAAAAGACACGACTGAAGTTGTCTCCTTTTGACCAGATTCATCATTTTTATAATGTCATTAAGAATTCCAGACTTATAACATTTGACACGAGAGCTGCTAGAAGTGCATTATTCGAGAATCAAAATTATCAGACCGAACTTCGGACTCCGAGTCTCTGACCTTCATTGCAGTCATGGTATCAGCAAATAAACTTACATAATTTTCCTATGACACTAAATACTTGTCATTTTAGTCATACATTATTACTAAGTATTCATTGATCCTTTTCAGCCTAAGCTGCTGATGCTGTCGCCGCAATAATCAAGACTTCGCGGTTAAAAGTTTCGGGGCTCATCTGTTGAAAAACTCTTCTTTACAGGACAGCATGTGCCAAAGAGTCTTCTGCAGAAAGATATATGCGTCAAAGCAAGTATTGTCAAAAGCCTTTAACGTGAGGCATTCTGTTTTAGTTCTTTGTTTGTTTGTCTTACTGAAATACTATTAAGAGATATGTTTCTTACGTTTAGAAAAATTTTATACCATACTGTCATATAACGGAGAGGACCATAAAATCAGATATACAACGCAGTCAGTTTTGAATATACTATATTATATACGTGCATGTGTGTGTAATAATGTAGAAGATTGATGGCATAGATATTGTTCCATAATGAAGACCAAACTTGGCAGCCGCGGCAGATTAAATACTCATTTTTATTTCAATTGACATCTGTGGCCCCAATTCACTTTGCTTTCTAATCGTGCCTATTTCGAAACATTTACATTTTTTACATTGTTGCGATATGCAGAAAACAGCGCTACAAGGTTTAAACCGGCAAGAGAAGCAGAAGCAAAGTGCATAGTTATTTCAGTATGGAAGCTTACTAAAAGAAAAGGTTTTGATTTAAATTCTGAATTAACTGCGTCATCATCGTTATGTAAAAGTCATATGATATGATATGCATTATTCTAGACTTCTAGAAATGAAGCAGTCCAAAATAAAATTACTATTTTTAGAATAGAGAGGGGAAATGCCCAAATTAAGAGACTATTGCGAATTTAAGTTATAATTTTGATTTACATAATTTTTATTTTGCATATATATATATACTTTATTATTTGGTATATATATTATATTATTTGACCTCAAATAGTTTTAATAAAATTTCAAAAAACTCAGCCTCTTTCATTGTATTCCGAAGTAGAGATAATTAACATCATCGTAACACAACTTCCCACCTACCCTTAAAACAAACTGCAAATCAGATAATATGTATAAGATACACACAGATTTTTAGTATTATTATTGAAGTCCAACATACGTCTGCAACAGATGCAAATGAAGGAACAGATAAAAGAAAAACAGACATTTTTGCAAGCACAGATTCTGTAGAAAACAAAAGCAACAAGAATGCAAACTTTTGCAGCCACTCCAAGTTCTTACAAGTTTTTTTTTTTTTTTTTTTTTTTTTTATATAAGTGCCACTTTTATGGTCCCATTTTTCGAAACAATTCTAGCCTTAAAAGAGCGAAGTGACAAAACTGAATTCTGAGAATTCCTTTCACTGCATTGAATTACATGAAATTGTCAGTTTTTATCTTCAAATCTTATATTAGATTTGATCACTTCATGTTAGAAGCGGTTGAATTGCTTAATAACAGGAACCGAAGTTTTACTGTGTTTTTTTAAATTTTTGTGCATATATAAAACTTGCTGAAAGTTATTATACATGTTTTGAGCATCTGACTAACTATTTTTAAAACGTAACTAATTATTTTTATAAAATGTTTAATATCATTTTATAAAACCATTTTTTTTAATCTTAAAAATAAAATTGTGTTTAAAAGATTAAAATCATATATAGATATTGCTCAAAAATAAATTAGTGTTTCAGCTAGGTTTTAACAATCAGTCTTGGATTTTCCTCATATCCTTTTCAATTTTTCACGAGATTTCTTTTGCACGATTTCTAGGGAAGTTATGAATTGTGTAAAAACAAGTTTGGATTACAAGTTAATGTTAAAAAGAAAATCTAAGGGGAACTGAGTCTTATTCACGTAAGAAAAATGGGTCGAGCTACTAGCATTCAGCGGTTTCAATCACTCGATCACTTGTGGGTCACATTTAAAATGAACATTTTAAACTTTGTTAAGGGCTTTATCATTGATCAACTATAATTGAATACGCTGAGCATAAAATTTATTTCACAATGTCAGTTAAAATTTATTTCACCTAAATTCATTCAATATTTAACGTGCAAAAAGTATACATAACATGAAGTGGTATTTTTTCTATAAAATAGTAGATATTTTATAAATGCTATTTGACATGCAGTTACACCGATTTAGAAATATTATCAAACTAAAAAGGAAGAGAGTGAGTGACTTTAAAGCAGTGATTGCTAGCCTTTCTGAACTGATGACCAATTTAAATGAACACCTCTAATCTTGTAATACTCTGATCTCTTGGTTTTTGAATCACTATTATTATTATTAGATAATTACATATTTAATTTGAATTAGCCAAATGGTTAGAGGAGCTTAACTGAGCCGCCACTGTGCTTGGAATTCAATCCAATAACAAACAGACGTTCGAGACCATATGCCGTCTTTGCGAAATGAAGGAATTAAAATCCTTGGATATTTAAGCGTTTGCGAGAAGTTAATGGCAGATAAGAAAAGTACGAAACCCTTAAATTCCACCTCCTGAAATAATTTTTGGTTAAAACTGGAGTGGAAATTAGGTAAATAGCCTTCGAGAACTTTATTTTAATCAAATACTCCAATCCACTTTTAATGAGGTCGAGAATTCGGTATATTCACAGAATTTGTGAAGAGAAGGTTTTTAATTGAGAGATTAATAAGAAAATTATCTTAAAGATATACTAATCTATTTCTCTGTTTTAAGTTTTAGTATTGTTTTCTTTTCTTTTATAAAAAAATACTGATTTGCACAGTATGATGTTGGAAAAAGAAAGAAAATTTTAAAACATATTATACTTAAAAAATTTGCTACGCTCTTAATGACGCTTAATAACATATCAGTATGTCACGACATTTGGGAGATACTGTAACTGTAACTATGTCCAATGAAGAGATGAAGAAATGGGCCTGAATGAGGACGATCTTTATGAGACAACTAGGAAACATTAATATATCATCAGTATATTCCAAAAAAACTAAGTTCCGTACAGTTCCGGAAGATAACCCTCCATAATTATGCAGCTACAGTTTATTTCCTATGCAGTATTCGAATGCTAATAAAACAATATTCCAATCATTCACAGTTTGACAATTAGGGAGAAATCAGACAAGAATTGGGGGAAATTACGAAAGCTTCTATTGTGCCATGTAGGACAGAATCTCCACCACTCCCCGCACTGCTTCCTGCGGCACTAACGCGGGGAACAATAGGCATCAGTTAAGAAGATTTGGTAGATGGTATATACATTTAATATTTAATGAGTTCTAGCCACTGAAGAATGAAAAAGAGCTGGAGGAGAACCTCCAAATACATGACTAACAAGTGTGAAAATGGCACGCAAAAGTATGAAAATTCGACAGCAGTTTTACGTTTTCCTGACATCGCCTCATTACTAAAGGTACAAGACATAGCGGTTCACACGGAGAATTTCGCTGTTTTAAACAACTTAGGCTCAGTTTAAACGGTGGGATAATTTAAAATCAGTAAAGAAACAACCTTGTATTTCGCGCAGATTTAGACAAAAAAAAAAAAACCTCAATCGATTTCGAGGGCAAACAGGACCCTCGTCATCAGCAGCATTTTTAAATTTAAATTACTAATTTTGCCAATAGATGGCGCTACCTTCCTGTTCGCTTCGCTGCAGTAGAGTATAAATAGGACCGTTACGGTTTTCGTCTCCCTATTATCATTCAGAGGCATAACATTAAAAAACAACTAGAATGTGACATCAAACTCTTCGATGAAACTGTGCCAAGGGTAAAAACAGTCAACTATCTTGGAATTATCCTAAATCAAAAGCTAACATAAATGGATCATATTCAGAATATAAGAAGAAAAGTGAATAACACAATCCACAGTTTATATCCTCTGCTTAGTAGAAATTCAACCCTAAGTCTGAAATGCAAACGTCATATTTACGTCTCAGTTATCAGACCGTTTATTACTTATGCATCACCAGCATGAACTGCCCACACACCAGCCAACGAAAAAATTATGCAGACCCTCCAAAATAGGGTGTTAAGAATAATGACAAACGCACATTTCGTAGTAAGCACGGACATTCTGCGCCGAGATCTTAAGACCCCGAGAATGCATACACTACTTAATGATCTGAATGACAGATTTTTCACTAAGGCTATAAATTGCCGGACTGTCAACTATTCAGAAATTTTCGGTTATGAGATTCTTGACAACGACAAATTACTCCGACCTTTCGCCGCCCATTTACTGGCACATGAAAACTTTGTCACATAAATTAAGGTCTTAATAATTTATACATACGTATCTATATATAACGTACATAGTTTTTCATTCTATAATTTATTTATAATCATTTTCAACTGTCTTAGTATTTGTTAGACGTTCTTTGCCAGAGCTTCAGTTTCTCCTGAGCGACGACAGGTGTAGCCGCGCTGATCGTCACCTCATGGTGTAACATCGACACGCCCTTCTTCTCCTGGACTCAAGTCACCGCCCCATGGACACAATACCCTTCAAGTAGATTACAATCTCAAGTGCCGCTCTCACGGCATTATTTCAGCAGAACTGGTAAAGTCGCGCGATAAACCAGCAATAATTCATTATTGGTATTGGTATTAGTCTCCCTTTATTTCTGTGGTTTTCCCCGGGAAATTTAGCTAAGGAACTCTCACTTTCATCATGCTCTTCGGGTACTCTCTAAGAAGCTGGAAAAAGCCATTTTATAACAGCTGCATAACAACTAGTTCCAAGTTTCAAGTAGTCTCCCTTTCCCCTTCTTGTTTCTCATGTTGGCATCTCCTCTTCTTCCCGTTTACTCTTGCACGTTTACTCCTGCACATTCTTTACCCTTTTGAAGTGGAGATAAATGGTTTTATTACCATAGGTACTCTGAACACTGCAATCCTTGGACCTGCGCTCCAGTCTTGCAAATTTCTTTGCTCCTGATGAAGAGAGACCTGTTTTCCCTCGAAACCGATTGAAATTTTGTAGAAGTATACGCTAAATAAAAGGTTGTTTCTTTACTAACTTTCAGTTTCATGTTAGCGTGCATCTCTTCTGATTTCGTGGTATAAATGTCACAAAGGCATAGTCACAAGGCATAAAATGCGGGAATTCCGTTCATACCTGCGAGACAGGGTCTAAGCTATAGCCAATTAGAGAAGGTAAGTTTGCGCGTGTGTGATTGTGTCTACACCTTTCCCGCACAACAGGTTAAGAGTGTTCTCTCTGATTGGTCGAATCTTATACCAAGTCGGCATAAAGTTAAAAAATTCCAACTTTATGCCAAAAGCCCTAAACCAGTTTTTGTGATGTAGCAAGGTCTGGTTACCTAGCAACAAAGCTCGGCCTAAACCACTTAATGACATTTATACCACAGTCTGAACCCCGGAGCCTTAACTTCCATAGCCTTACTTTTAAAAGTATTCTCAGACATTTGGAAGTTTTCTTCTGTTGATTAGGGCAAACTTTAATTTGTATTTATTACCCTGTTCTGGCAAAATATTCGTATTTTACTCTTTTGCTTTCTTCATGGCCACGAAACTACGCTTGTGTCTTAGAAGTTATAAAAATAAAACAATCAAGCAAAATACTACAAAAAATAAATAAATAAATAACCAAGCGTAAACAGTTAAACAAAAAGCTTTTATGAATAGGTACAACAAAGTTAACCGTTTGGGGTTGCGAGAAATTCTACAAATACATTAAAACAGTTATTAATAATAGAGATTTACGTTTTCTCCCAGATCCATCTCAATTTTTAAGTTTTGTAATAAATAACCTTGACACATTTCCTTAGCATCTCATTTAAAAGAAAGATGTACATCCAAACAAAGCGCAAATAACATTTTCTTTAATACAGCACACCGGAAATAATTTAAATACAGACTAACGGAAAAATGCAGGTCTATCATGCAGATTTTTTTTTTTTTTTTTTTTTTTTAATAAAGCGAAAAATATTACAAGGAACACCAGTTGTACTTAACAAGGCAAGCGAAAGGTATGTTTACACGGGTAAATCATAATTGTGAAATAACTATTGAAATTTCAAAGTTCTGTTTTTTTTTTTTTTTTTTTAAATTAACTCAAATAACTTACTACATAAAATAAACTAAAGGTGCAAAATTTCTCCATCCATGTCTACGAAGGAATTTAAATTAAGAAATAATTTCAGGTAAGGATTAAAAAATGTTTAATGTTTAATGCAACTTCTCTCACATACAACCAGAGCTGCCACAGTTGGTAGAGTTGTTAATGACGCTGACTGCCGCCCCAATGGGTCCGGGTCCAAATCTCGTAGATAGCATGGATGTTTGCAAGTGTATAATGTCTGTGGGGTATCGGGGCCCTCAAAATACTGGACAGCCGAAAGTTCTCTCGAGTGGTTTGGTAATAGGGGAGAGGGAAGGAAAATCCTCGGACCGTCCACCGGGTACTTTCCATCAAAACTGGGGGGGGGGGAATTACTCATTTACTGCGGTGGGACTATATCTGTACAACCAATGGTGAATTTCTGGTTCCCCACCCACTTGTACCTGTACCCATTATTAGTCAAGCTCATGCACAAACGCGTATACCTATAGCAGTAAAATATTCTTATTGTCTCCTGTCAGAAATGTCGACTTGAGATTACATAGAAGACCGACCGAAATGTTTCAATTTAAGTTACACCTTTTAGGAATCGTTATACAAAACAAACGATGAACGACATTTTCACCTTTTTTTGTAAATCCCAAAATACTTCATGGATTTCTTTCTCTTTATATTTGAAAAAAAGTTCTAATTTAGGTATTTTTTAAAAGTGAAGTGTGTGTAAAACGCATTAGAAAAGCCGGGGTATCTCTAACATTAATCGCAAAAGAGGTGTAGCTTGAATCGCACGGAAGCTACAAAAATCTCCTTTGCATGAATCCGAATTCAAGGCAAATAGTATTACAAGCATCTTAACAGGTATTATGATGTATCAAGTTCTGAAAGGGTTGAAAACCCTTTTTAGGTACCACCAAAAAAAAGGAGAGGGGAATTTGAAACGTAAATAAAATTAAATAAAACCTAATATTAGACGAGTTAAATAAACCTCGACTAAATAATTGGCAGACGAAGCGTATATATTAGTATTCATGTAACAAAATACAGCATTAGAAACGCACTTAATGAAAAGAACAGTATAATTGTTTCAGGAATATATTAAAGAAGATAACAGAGCACTCAGTCACAGAGGAAACCAAAAGTCTAGTACGGAATAAATGTAGACATTCGTCCTTCAATGTTCAACTTATTATGCATTCAAAAGCAAACAATTAAATTGTTTTTACAGTTGACTTCTTTCCACTAATTGCCGAGGACTATATACAAAAATAAAAATCTTTCATTATACCTATGCTTGAACGAATGCAAGCAATGAATGAAACATATATTTTTCACATTACGCAGCAAGGCTGGTGGTTTCAAAGCAGATTTGCTACTTTTTGACAGTTTAATTATTTCCTCAGCTGAAATTAAGCATGTTGATTCTTAAATGTTAAAAAAAAATCTCCAATTAAATATTTTTGCATGTAAAGATGTCTAAAAAATTTTGTAGCTAAGATCTGTTAATATTTTTGACATAGGGATTTGGAATTTCGTTTAGTTTTTAGAAGATCTTTAATACTCAGATGGAGACATTTTCAGAAAACGAACAGATTGGAGACAGAGAAATATTACCCGTTATGTAGAAGGTATTGACAAAAAGGAGACTTAAATGAATTTATAAGGTATTTTCTCACACCTTGCCTTCGGTGTGTAAGGTAGCACACGCGCATTCGAGAGTTCAGGTTCGAGTCCCGGCGAAGGCATTGCACATTTTTCACGTCTTTCAGCGTCAAAATAACCCAACGACTCTACAGTGATGCCAGAACAGGTAAAGGTGATGGATGATGATTCTTCACCACCAGGATTTGGCGATTGGGTCTCCTAATCCCCAGTGGTTAAATGTGGGATTTTTCACTCTTTTCTGCATGCTTTTTTGGTGTAACGGTAGCACACTCGGCAGGCATTCGAGAGATCCAGGTTCGAGTCCCGGTGAGGGCACTGCACGTATACTTATGTCTTCCAGCTTCAAAATAACCTAATGACTACAAATTAATCTTTAGTTTGTAAGACACGGATTCCAGAGTACCAAGACTTTTTTCAATGAATACAGCGAACGTAATTTGATCTTAAAATCGTTAAAGGAATTTCTGTAAATTATTGATCCCATATTCGAAAAGCGTTTTAATTTTATTTATGAACTTTTAAGACCCGACAATACCAAATACGCACTAAAATTTCACCATATTTTTAAAAAAAATTAATCCTGAAAAACTGTTAATATCATGATATTATCACATAACGAGAAAATACATGAAACCGTATTGTTAGAAAAAAAAGTCTAATTTTCAGAATGCATGATTTGAGCAAACTTACAGTTTCATCTGGAAAATACCTTTCACATAATTAAGATAATTAGAGAATTAGTACCTTTCACATATTTTCTAAAATAATAATGAAAAAAAAGAATCAACAGTAATTAATTAAAATAGATTAAATAAAAAAGGCCTGTAAGACGCTGTCTGCAGTCACGGTATTCCGTTACCTTAAGGCAAAGCAATCCTCCAACAACAGAAACAGCATAATGGAAAAAAAGGATGCAACCTGGGTTAGAGTTTTAATTACTTCACTTACGAGTTCAGTTCAGGAAGTAGCTGAGAATGTCAGGGGAATGTGGCTGGAGGGCTTTAGAAGGTCAGAGAGATAATCTTCTGGACAGCCCTGCCCTACAATCATTGGTCATCACATGGAGGGGACTTCATTACGATTTCGCCTACAGCGAAGCCCTTGGCACGTATTCGCTAGCTTTCACGCCTGTTTTTACTTAAATTAGTCTGAGATAAGCCTTCATTACGAGTTCCTTTCCATTCAGAGCACGAAGACATTCAGGTGTTTTAAATACTTAAAAATAAAGCGAATTACCAAACTTAAAAATAAAGCGAATTACACTTGTTTCCTCAGTGCATACAAAGCACTGAATGAAAGTCGAATTCTTAAGTTAGGAATACACGCATTAACTTTAATCGAAGCCTTAAGTTTTAGAGTTTAGAATTACTCAGCATATTCGAAATTTAGCATTATTCTAGGCTAATGCAGATTAAAAAAAAAAAAAAAACTGAGAAAGCAGAGGTACATGCCATATTTACAAACCAGTTACTTTTTATCTAAAAGCTATGCTCAAAATTAAAAAGGAAAAATAGATTTTCGGACTTTCAAACAATCAATAACAATACAACACCAATAATAAAGTTATAACAGGAATAAAAGAAAAACTAATTCTCAGATGCTTACTTTTAAACACATATTTTCCACTCACATATATTGCTGCAATATAATAATCAGGTAAACAAAGAATCCAGAGGCTCCTGCAAATGATAAAAAAAGAAATATCTGAGATAAGTATTATCTTTGCTTATATAAAATCTTATTCATGAAACTCTACTTACTACTACTTATATCTAAAAATTTCAGAAAATTCGTTCAAAATAAAACAAAACAAAAAACCAGTCGGAACTTTGGTAAAAATCAAATACCGCTTTTTATATAAAATTTTACGACAATAATAAATCATTCTATGACTGGAGAATACTGTCCTTTGAATGCTTTCATTTGTTTTCCACTACTATTCTCCCCCCCCCGAAGGTAATTTAAATTTTCATGCTATACATGCATAATACATATATATTCTAACAATCTGCATGCATTCTACGAACTCAAACTGTAAAATTACAGTTATTATGATACAGTAATTATATCAGGTTTTAGTAGCTTCTGGCAAACTAATCAAGAAATACATTTTCTTAAAAATAATAATAATAATAATAATAGTAATAATAATAATAATCTGAAAGGTTTCAGATTTTAAATTACGTCTAAAGCGGCGCTTTTTTAACATTTTACGTGTTACCTTTATTTATTAAATAGTATCATGTGCTTCCAACATTCAGTTCAAGAGCAATATCGCAAAATAATTTTAAATTCTAATATCTTTAGGATTTCCGATACAAAGTCTCACGCGCTGGAGAAAAAAATGTTTCTTCTGTACAGCGTTGCCATTGCTCGCTTTGAAATCCTTGAGTTTGTTAATAAGAAATTCGTTAAAGTTTTACAAAATATGAAATCGATAATAAAACAAATTCCAAATTTCAAATTTGAGCTTCCGGATGCCCATATTCGCAGTAGGATTACGTCATGCAAAATTTGATGGCTCTAGGTACCGTTGCTTTATCACAATGCGAGAAAAATACATACATTTATGCAGATTCTTCATTATTTATTTTCTTCAAATATAATACAGGGCGATAATATTTGGTGGCAACAGTCTGAAAAGTGAAACGGACATTCAGAGTGATTCGACGCAAAATCTTAGCACGAAAACGATAGTCTCTCAGGGACAAAGCCCCTTTGGACTAAAAACCCATTAAACTCAAAATGTATTATTATGGCCATATCAAATAACAATTAACTACGTCCGTAAAGTTATACCGGGAAATTAAAATTCGATTTTATAACAAATACTTCAGTACAAATTGATTGATTGATGCTGTATTGTAATTGATTGATTGATGCTGTATTGATTGACGCTGCATTGTAATAATCTTCTAATAATTTATTGATTGAAGCTGTATTGTAGAAATCTTCTAATAAAATATTAGAAAATGCAGAAAATAGTAATTATTTGCCGTTAAGTTTAAAATTTACATAATTTACACCATTATGTATCATCATTACTTGCTTGGCGTATAACGGCAAGAAAACGTACGAAAAAAAAGTGCTTTTAAATGTATTAAATATGCTGATACAGAATTAGAAAGTGCTATCTTTTTTTACACACCTCTACTGAAGGTAACAATTTTCATGTCATTCCTTTTCAGTGTAGAAAGAAATTATAATTTCGAACTATAAATACTATGATTCAAAAACATTAAAAAAGGAAATATTTAAAACGTTTTGCGCCGTCATTATCCTTCTATAGTATATAATGCTATCTATCATATATACATTTTTGTAGATGTTCTTCAATACTTTTTTTTTTTTTTTTGTGACAATTTGTGGCGTGTTTGTTCAAAGATTTTCGGAAAAGAGTTCATCTAACAAATCTTGAACTTGACGAATATGTGTAATCATACTCTTGACGGCGTAAAATTGCCTCTTGTTATTATTATCACCTTTATCGACAGAGAACTGTGTTACTATTGTTTGATAGAAGCAAAGTGTTTAGTTATGCTGATTTCTGAAGAACTCTGAGTAGGAGAAAAGTAATGATGTAAAGAAGCTTCAGCAAGCTGAGGATTCAAAACAAAAGACTTAACATAATGCTTTCTCAGCACTTTAATCTCAACAGTCCTAAAGAACTTTGATCCGATAAAGTAACATAAATCTTCTTTCGAATAAATGCATTCCGTGTAACTTACATGAGACGAAGGGGAAAAAATCGACCATAATTCACGGTCAATCGTTAACCTCTGACCGACTGCGACCGGTTATGCAAATACTGCTACAGGTAGTATTCTGAACACCTGCATAGATGTTATCTAATGCATTTGTGTGAAACCTGTCTTCATGTGATCAAATAAAAAAAACTGAAAGGAAATATAAGATTTCGAAAACAGAAATTAATACTTCGTAAAATGTATGCTCAAGTGCTTTACATACAGGAAGTCACAGATCAAAGAACAGAAGTGTTAAATATTACGATACACACACACGATGAATTTCAAATTTAATTACATGCGAGAAACATGTTTCAAATACAGTCGTAAAAGATGCATCTTGCAGTCACTTAGTGCAGATGATGAAATACGTTTTCCCAATCCGGTGCAAGAATATCCGGTGCCAAGAAGCAAAAAAACGTAGACGGTACTTACACATTATCTTTGTCTCTCTATATTTCTCTGTTATACTCATCTAAGCACACACATATAGAAGATATGGGTATTTATAAAATTAATATTATCATGAAAATTCAAATTTTATTCATTAACATTAAGTACATTTGCACGTATACATGATATCTATCCTCTTCCACCAACATTTTACTTCATGTTGACTAGAAAAGTACGATAGATATTTCATTTAAAGCAGATTTCGGCTTCTTCTCGAAAAGGAAGGAGAGAAGGGAGAAGGACACTGGCTAGAATGATATTTGTTTAAGCTTAAATTCGGACAACCATTTCGAGCACTACTTTCTTAAGATAAGAACATAAGAATTATTTTAGGTAGTTAGATTAGAAATAAATGAGATTAATAGTGTTAGACGAAAGTATTGCTACTAAATGCCCAGCTGCGGTAAGATAGCTTCCCCGTCAGAGAGTGGCAAGGAAAGGCAGAGTTGCCGGATTTGGTGCGAAATCTACCATCTGGCGACAAAATTGACGGTATGCCATAGACGGAGAAAGAACGTTCTAGAACATTCTTACCGTTTTTTCCAAGAATGTTTCCCAAGGTGAAAATCTATATATGCCCTGCCTGTACGCAGGGTATCTACAGTATGTTGAGTTCAATAACAGAGTCTTGAGTTCAGAGATTAGCTCGAGAGCGATCGACCGAGTCGGGAGCTACACTTTAGTGCTTTGCCATGTAGCTGTTTTCAGCGTTAGAGCCTGATAGCCTGAAGGCTGTGTTACGGATTGTTTCAGCGTGTTTATCATAGTTTTTTTATGACTATAACGCGTCTTTCAAGCTGTTATGTGTAATATTGACGAATAAATTGTGTTTTGATTCTTCATCAAGCGTTGTCATCAGTCACTCCAAATCAACGAACCCGTAAAAAGCAACAGCATGTTTTTCAAAACATTTACGCAGAAATGTTGTTTGAAATAATGAGAGATTTTCTTTTAATATCTTTTCCCTGATATCGCTTGTGAGTAACTATTTCACTCTATCGTCTGATGAGTAATGTATACGAAAACCAACTCTAAGGTCTGATTACTGCCTAAGCTTAGGCTTCCAGATTTTAGCGGTCCTCAAAATCGTCTTGGAATTTCTTATAATCCGGTTTTTTCCTTGATAAAAGCAAGGAAAATGGGCGTTAGAGCCTACAAATAACACTGTCGTAGAGCTCGAGACTTTCTTAGTTCAGACTTGGTAATTTCCTAGACAAACTTCCCTATTCACTATTTTTGAGCACAAGGAAGTCATTTGTTCTGATCATAAAATAAATTGCATTTATGGCTAATTGATTGAAGTAATGGAAAACGTTTATTCAACAAACTTGGAAATGATTGGCTTTTGGATTTAACTTACTTAACATTATTTTTTCTGTACTATTTCGGCTAAACTAAGTTTGATTACACAAAGTTAGATTAAGTGGGGTTTACAGCAATATAGGTATTAAAAAATGAAATGGAGTAGTTATGGTATGGTTGACAAGTTAAATTATGGCAAAGCAAGGAAACATTAACTCCCAAAAGTAGTGCCTATAGAGATAATGTAGTTCATGATGCAATAAAAATTAATTTGTGGAAGTGCTTACTATAATCACAGCAGCGTACACTTTGTATTAAAGGATACAAGGCGTAAATTAAGTCAGTATTGTTACAGTATTGAAATAAAAGTGTTGTGTTCATTTATTCAGATTTAAAAGTACAGAAAGAAAATATTTTTGGAAAAAGTTGCGAACCTTAGAATGCATGAGCAAGAACAGTGCAAATGAATTTCTGTAAAATTGTAGGTCTGAAAAATATCTTCGCCTAAATGGCGTTTCGCTCAATTTTCCTTCCTCCTTATTGTCTACGGAGAAGTATCTTTTCCCGAGGTTATTAATTATTATTAAATTACTTTATGTATTTCTCTCTACAGTGTGTTTCAGAAAGATTGTACTATTAAAAATTTACTGTAATGTATCTCGCAAACAATTATTCTGTACCATGGTACGTAATATATAAAACATTTTTTATGAATTAAAATTATTTATATTAACAAAAAAGGCATAAGTATTCGAGTTAAAAATATATTATAAATGAAGTGTAATTTTATTTCTGAGTTTTAACTATTTTCTTTTGCAGAAATATATGGAATTACTTCTCAAAGGATAGATCCAGAAATAATAATCATACTGAAGAGAGGCATTCCAAGTTAAATAAAAAAGCTACCGGTTCCCATTTAAAAGGATTTTCATTGATTAAACTTCTAACGATGATTAAACCATTTAGAAAATAAATCAGTTCTGCTGATACTAAGTTGCAGCAATAAATCAGGGATATTCCTTTTAAAAGACAAAGAATTAAATGAAAAATCAAAAATTTTAAAAGGAAAGTTATTAAGAAACAAAATTTTATTAAAAAATTACGTCGCTGTTGTGAGTACTGCATTCATTTAGAAGCCTAGATGTTGAAATGTTAAATAGCGTTAATTTCATTTGTCAATTTATTTCCAATTTTAAGTCATATTTTTGCATATGCATTTTTCAAACTTTAATTGACTTTCTGTACGGCTGAAAATTGCTTTATTTAAGCATAACTAATTTAATATTTTAAATATAATGGTTTTAATCTTAATTTAGACATTTATTTATTTACATAGTATACATAATTTAAGGTCATAAGCAATAAGAAGAGATTTCATTTTAAATAAAAGTGTAATAAATAATATCATTAGTTTCAGATATTAAACTTCCAAATACATAAAATAATGCTTACTTTCATGCAATAAAAAGTCACTGTTTTTCACTTGCATCATCTCTCTTTTTAATGCCAAACAAGATAGGTGCGAGTAACATTTCGGTAATGGGTATTTTAAATATTTAATGAGGAAAAAATAAATAATTTGATTATTAAAATGTAACATTTTTTGAATATCTCAATTTAATCCCTCATCGGGGGGGGGGATTTTTTTAAAACTAGAACACTGTGATTTTGTTAACAATACTTGATAATGAATTAGGACGCCAAGAATTCTTTTCAACTGCTTTAATTTAGAGCAATAATATTTTTAATTGTTTAAAAAAAAATACTTATATTCATGCAAAGTAGCTTATTAACAAAAACAGTTGCTACTCGGAGTTTTCCATGTATATAACGTGAAGAACGAGTCGGTTTCCGGTAAAAAGCTTTCCATGAAGACAATCCTCCTGCTAGGTTGATAGATTTCGTGTCTCAGCAATTAATCAAAACCCAGTCTTCTTCAAAAGCAGACAGCCTAATCAAAAGTATGATAATTTAACAGAAATCCAGCTTTAAATTAAATTTCCAATAAAATCCGCATTCGTCTTCTCTATTATTATGGTATTACGTTTTTAACCCTGAAATATGTTGAGTAAAATTTTGTCTGTTCAGGCTACGAGAACTACAACCGCCAACATTTTGATCGTGAACTGCCATGTCAGTGAAAGGTTTTTGGTAGCTCATGGAAAAATATTTCCCTTTTAAGCTAGTATTAGAAACTAATATAATAAACACACAGTTATATAATTATTTCAAATCACAATTCACGAGTCACATGATGAATAACGGGGTGCAATAATTTGCCTTAAAATTTAAACTATTCAGCTGAATCCAAAATTATCCAGAAATGAACTGGAAAACTATCCATTTAGCTGTATCATGGGAAATTCATCAGAAACAGAAGTGGCTTCTCTTTAAGAATACCGTCTTAAATAGGGGAGTTAGAATTTTTCCCTCAATTGAAAACCACATCTTTGACGTTTTCAAAGCGTTTATCATTATAACAGAATGTTTAAATTTTTAGCAAATAAGTTAAACAAGCATCCAGTAATCCTAAATTGTTTCTTAAAGTCGTCTAAACGCTTTAAACAGATGGAGAGTTATCAAATAAATTAACATTTAAGAATATTGCTCATGTTTATTTAGTTATAATTATATAAATGCATGATAATGCTATATAAAACATCGATACTTGTGCTGTATTCTTAAGTAGAAAATTTTAGCAAATTAGTTGTAGAAGAAATTTAAACCAAGAATATCTTAACGAGCAGAAAAAACACAGAACAGTCTTGGCTTTGGGGCGAACGAGGATTATCGTTTTGGGCAGACGAGGATTAAGCGTTATCGGAAGGATAACCCCTACGGTGGGAGGGTAGGGGGTTGAAGTGATTTGGTCGATAGAAGATCAAAGGAGGAAAAATAACCATAAACGGGAAGTGAAATTTTTACCTGTCGAATGGAGAAAGGCATTTTTGGACAAAACGACATTGGGCGAAAAGACATATATTCCCTCAAACAAGATATTAAATTAGTGCCCTATCAGAAAACAGGTTGAATATCCCACTATGAGAAAGATAAACTGGGTTTAATTGAAAATACTGCAATGATTAAGAAACCTTTTTCGAGCAATATTACTTTTCAAATTAAAAAACCTCACTAGTTAAGGAACTCAAGTGAAAGAGCTTAATGTGCATGCTATCGCTTTCTTTTAATTATAAATCTAATATTAATATTATTATATTATAAGCTACTAATATATGTCAAAGATGAGAGCGAATAAAGAGGGATATAATTTCCTACAAGAGAATTTTACCTACTCACATTCTATTTTTAGTTCGAAATATAAATATATATATATATATATATATATATATATATATATATATATAAAATAAATATTTTATGCTGCTTAAATAAAAAGTTAATCTAATTAAATCAGAAAATAATATCTCGTGCAACAGCATATCTTAAGCAAAGCAGGTATAACAACTCGTGCAAAAGCATCTATTTTCGTGATTTGATGTCAAATTCTGAAAAGAAAGCGAATTAATGAACATTTTCTAATAAGACGTTACTAATAGTAAATTATTAAACGCAGACGCAATGGGAAATATATTTTTCCAATCCAAACAACATCTTAACATATCAAGGTCATGACTCATCGCATTCATCAGTCAAAGAAAAGGAGGAGAAAGAGAAAAAGGAGCAAGAAATGAGGAGTCGCAGTATAATCAAAAGCAATCTCAGTGAGGCGACATCGTAACTCATTATCATGACCTAAGGCAAGCTATATCAGCTAAACACCAGTAATTAATCGAATCGGAGGATCGTCTTCTTTCCCTTTCAGCTTAATAAAACATGGAAACCAAAGACGAGGTTAATGACTTCAATTAAAATTGTAGGGTCTTATCAATGTTTCCTGAATTGTCATACATATTAATTTGAATCCTTTTTTTACTCTCGTTTATTAAGTTCAACAGCTGTGCATAATTATGTAATACATAAATAATCCAATTTAATAACTATAATATTTAACATAAGGCGATTCAAACTTTCACAATATTTTGACAGTGGACTTGCTCTGTCGCAGACAGGTGAAGAAAGTATATTTGAAAGGCAAGCATAAAATTTAATTCGCTGATTCATTAATTTATGTTCTTGATTTATTCGGATGCTTCGATACTAACAATAGATCTTAGATAGAGTAAACAGAATTGTAACATTTAATATAGAGTTAAATAGAATTGTAACATTTCAATGCAATAGATTAGAGCAACAGATCAAGCAACAAGCTAGAGAAAAAGGTCTTTCGAAAATTTCCCGTTTAAAAAAATAGTCTTTCCTCTATTTTTTCCTCCTTTTTCACTGGAGAAACAGCAGTCACATGGCTTCCTGGCTAATAAAATACACACATACATATATACACTCATGTCCATAAATTAAGAATAATTCGGAGTCACGCGGAAATCGAACTCAAAAATAAATATATCACCTGCAAAATCACTACACACATCTTCAAGAATCATATGCAAATTTCAGGACGTAACCAGATGACACCGATGGTACGTCACAATGACGAGAGTGTAAGAGAGTGATATATAAGGAATATAGGCAAAGAAGTAAAATTGTTCGCAGGCGCTTTATAAGCATTTCAGTGCAATAACCGAATAGTTATGACACAAAGGACGCATTTGGATGATTTTTTTACGTGGTAGAATTATCGGCCGTCTGGAATGTGGGCGTACCCAACTGGAAGTATCAGGCGAACTTGGAATTGCCCAGAGTGTCATCTCCAGGCTTTGGCAACGATTCCAAGACGATGGTAATGTGAGCACAGCACAGGTCGCCCCAGAGTTACAACGCCGAATGAGGACCGGTATTTGGCAGTTACTGCCAAAAGAAATAGGCGGAGCACAGCCTCACACCTGTCTCGTCAGCTCTCTTCAGCCACTTGTACGACAATTTCAAGGCAGACCGTGTACAGACGCTTAGGGCAGATTGGTCTATATGCTCGTAGACCTGTCAGATGCGTTCCACTAACTGCAACTCACTGTCGCCTGCGGTTAGCCTGGAGTAGAGAGCATGCATTGTGGACACCGCAACAGTGGGCTTGTGTGATGTTTTCCGACGAGTCCAGGTTTAGCTTGCAGTCTGATTCTCGCCGGACTTTCATATGGAGAGCTCCAGGTACCCGTTACCACCAAGAAAACATCATTGAACGACACCGTTACGGTGGTGCAGGAGTGCTCGTTTGGGGTGGAATTATTCTGGGTTCCAGAACTGACCTTCATGTTCAAATTGGAACCATGACAAGCCAAATCTATCGGGACGTCATTCTGGAACAACATGTACGTTTGTTTCGGGGCGCCATGGGCGCACAATTTGTGTTTATGGATGACAACGCCCGTCCTCACCGTGCAAACATCGTAAGCGAATGCCTTCAATCGGAGGATATCACCCGTATGGACTGGCCAGCATTCTCATCGGACTTGAATCCAGTAGAGCACGTATGGGACATGCTTGGCCGACGAGTTGCAGCCCGTCAACCTCCTCCTACATGTCTACCGGAACTTTGGAGAGCATTGCTTTTTGAGAGGTGTAATATCCCCCAAGATCAGATCGATAATTTGATACTCAGCATGCCTAGGCGTTGTGCGGACTGTATTGCATCGTCTATGAGACATACAATGTATTAACAATCATACCAACCATGTAATATTGGTTTTTTGTAAATAGGTTTTTTTTTTTTTTTTTTTTTTTTTTTTTTTTTTTGTAATTTGCTCCAGGGAGAAAAAATCGCTAATTTTCTTAATAATATCAAACATATAGCATCTTTTTTTGCTCTTTACCTTTTGTTTAATAAATAAGCTTTACAAATAAGTCAAATTTGTTTTGCTTCTAACTCTTCCTTTGCCTGATTTTGCATTATCCTTAATTTATGGACATGAGTGTATTTACAGAACAGACACAAACTTCCCTATTAGTTTGTTCCTGTTAAAGAAAGAGACTAACAAACCAAAATTGATTGAAACCGCCTTTTTTTCAATGCCTTAATACATTAAACTTTACCCTGGCTAATTAGCTTCAATTGTTAGAAGTACGTAACATTTAATGCGTAATTAAATTCATACTAAACAAATGCATTTGATGAATTCTTAATTAATTTGTTATTAGTATCATAGCTATAAGCAGATATCGAGCAACTCTAACGAGTACGAAAAACATAAAATCAAAATCGTTTAACATTATCAGTTAAAAGCCCATTCTACATTCATCGTTGCAACAGAAAAGAAGCAATTCCTATATTATCATATGGTTAGCTCACAACGAAAGGCAACATAGAAAAATATTTTGCCATTGCTCCTGCGATTTTATAAAATTTTTAGGTAGCATTACTACTGCAGAAAGCTTTGTTTGATGTTAAGCTGCGAGAACTTACAGCAAGTGGATTCAATATATACTGTATTCAGTCTTCTATAATCAATATTTCACTGTTCTCAACATTAATAACTTTACTCATTGTAATCTCTTAGCTCCATTTTACTGATGCCTCATTTTACATTTCTGATAGAATTTATTCTATAGTATTGTCAACGTGTACACGAATATTATTGATAAGTATTGCAATAAAATTTGATACAATATAGTGATTCAAAAGTTAAAATATGGTGAAGCAAGTGAAATTTTGTTGGGTATAGCATAAAGAAGTGAATGAAAAGTACGACAATACTTGAAAGGTGGGGCAGTCTAATTCCGCCGGGAAGCCATTTTTACTTAGTAGCGCAGAATGATTTGAAAGGGTACTTTCTCCCCCTAATAGACTTATTCTGCTGAAATTAACAAAGAATGCCAGCTATGATGAAAAGATTTGTCATCTACAGCATTTCTGTTACAGGATGACAGCAGCAATCGCAATTATGACTTCATAATTCAGAGGACTTAATAGAAGATCGAATAAGTTTGCTATGAAACGAATGAAATAAGCGTTAAACTTACTAATTTAAGAAGGAAATTTGGACATTTCTTAGCATTTAAACATTTGAATCATTTAACAGTTATTCAGTAAGATTTTTCTATAAATCCGTATATTCTTTCCGTCGACCTCGTGTAATTTTCAGGAAACTTCAATTCATGAATCTTCACAATAAGACATTACAATGTAATTACATTACAGACAAATGTAAATAGTCTTCCAGGAAATTCAAATCTTGAATCGTCGCATCAAGTCATAAACAATGTGCAGTTGACTTACAATATTTAAAATAATTAAAACAAATATTTAAAACACTTAAAATATATAAAATATTTAAATCAAATGAAAAACAATTGAAACGCAGAAAAAGGCGTTATTTATCACACATATGAATTTGCATTATTAACTACTGTATTAGTATAGCAATGAGAAAGTACTAACTTTGATTTTTTTGTGCGTGTTTTAGGCACATCTCTTTTCTTTAACCAAATAATGCACTGTCTTGATCATTGATTATCATGTTTAATTACAAGTGCAGAAATTTTACAACCTTTCCTACATTTCCAAGTACTTAGAAATATTCTAAGAATCTGTAAGCTGAAAATGCTGATGGGGGACCATCATATGTTCAAAGGGAGAAGGATACATTTTTGATTTCTTTTCCATTTTGTCAGCGTACACTAATGCAGCATTTTAAAAACTTACTGATGAAAGAATTTTTATGAATATTTAGATAAAGAAAAAACACTGGTATTTTAATGACGAGAGTATGCAGGAAATCAAATTTAAAAAAAAAAAAATGAGTAATAGTAAATATAAAGTTGTAGTTTTATCATTTTGAATAAAAAATAACTTAATTCCCTAATACAGCACAGAAGAGAATGGAAATAGTTACCTTAATTAAATCCACTTTACAGCCTAGAGAAACATTTTATAAACAACTATATGCGTTTCGTTGTGACTGATTTTAAGTATATCAATGCGTATACTACACGAATATACTTTTGAATTCGTCTGTAAGAGTAAATTCTGACTCTTGTGATAATTATACCTGCTGAAATATATTCACCTGCTAGATCTATGTTTAATGAAAGACGATTCTTTATCAAAACTCGACATTTATTTTCCTTGGAACAATCAAAACAGCATAATAAATCATCGTTTAAATCACCTATGGCACGCCAGAATGTTTATGGGATATGTACGCATACACGTCAATGAAAAGGTTCGCCTACACATTGAACTTTTAACAAGCATTTGACAATTTCTTTCGAACAGGTGATTACATATTCGTGCCGAGGAGAAGTACCAGATAGGCTCTTCGTGTTCTAGATAACAAAAGAAGCCTTTAAAATTATTCAGGACAATGTAGGAAGGGCCTGCTATTAAACGGCTACTTCTTGAGTTTAGGTAAGACACAAACCCTACTTAACCTACTCCCCTTTTCTTAAATGGAATCATCTTATATACACTAAAAGAAAGTGAATGAATCGTTTTGGAGATAATGCGTGTCATTGTCATCACAATACTGAAATGACACTCGTAACACATAGAGTAATGATACCGCTGTTTTCTCAAAGGGTGGTGATAGGATAGTAAGAAAAAGAAATCTTTTTAAAAGAAGTACCTACAAACACGGGAAAAAAATCATTGTTTTTAATAAACATAAAATAAAATTCTATTACCGACAAAAATTCGGACATTATTAGAATAAGAGATTACAAGGTATTGCAGTACAGTTCCTGCTAAAGCAACTGAGCAGTTTGCCCTCATTTTGAAGAACACTTGACGGCAACCCAAGGGTCTCCCAACCCTCTTTCTTTAACACCAACTTCTCGAGAAGGCCTTCGCCCCACCGAGAGTCTCTTTGCCGCACAGACACTATACACTTACAAACGAACATACCTTCTCCAAGATTCGAAACCAGACCCTTCGATATGACAGTCAGATTCACTAACCCCTATACTGGGTGGGGCAGGAAAAACGAAGAAACGTAGAAATTCATTGATATTTGTGGCATGGTGTTTCTAATGCAAGTTACATCAACGTAATTAATTTTTTAAAATACGAATCCCGCTTAATAGCTTATTTCCAACAACAACTTTTTGAGTTAAAAACAGTGTAAACAATTCAGAGGAAATATAACAAAAGACCTTTGAAAATAAATTGATGTGATCAATTCAGTTGGACTGCTTATAATACAAATTCCACATGAACACCTTTCTTGGAATTAGAGGAAACTATGCCATAAAAATAGGAGTCCACCTGCATAAAATAGTTAGTATATATACAATATATATAATATACTGCATAATATAAGTATAGGTAACAACGTAAATTGGTTAATTTCTTATTTACTTCCCATTTATTATATCAACAGAACTCTGATTCAAATGTAAACTAAGAGATGCACAGCTGACCAAGTGGATGCCCAGAAAAGAATTAAGTGAAAAGAAATAATTGGCTATACAGCATTCATAATAAAATACAACTTTTTAAAAAATATGCAACACTTTTAAATTATCATAAACAGCACAAGCAAAGTTCATTTCAATATGTTTTAAAATGTGCTTATTGATGTGCTGCAGAGCTAAAAGTTATTTTCTCCCTCTTTTCTGCTTGCCTTCTTCGTGTAACGGTGGCACACTCGGAGCGTATTCGAGAGGTCCAGGTTCCACTCCCGGCGAGGGCACTGGACATTTTTTACTTCTTCAGTATCGATATAACATAACGTCTCTACAGTGGCGCCCGAACTAAAAGGTGGTGGATGACGATTCTTCCCCACTAGGATTTGGTGATTGGGTCCTCTAATCTATAGTCGCCCTTTAAAAGGGGGAGTATTTTTTCCCTCCTTCATGGTGTAACAGTAGCACACTCAACGCGTATTCGAGAGGTCCAGGTTCGTGTCCCGGCGAACCTGTACATTGATCATTTTTCGGCATTGATAATTTTTCACGGCTCCTGCTTCAAAATAATCTAATGACTCTACTGCATTTATTCATGGAATGGAATTTTTTAATCAGAACTTATTTTGACATTTTAGTTTTTACTTTTAGATTATATATTACACTAGTGGAATGTCGTTATTTAAACTGCAGGAAAATGGTAAGTAATTCATCACATCAAAATACTTAAGCGGTTTCGGCTTTGGAGGGATGCCTTCGCAGATGACTTTCTAAAGGTACTGAAGTTATTTATGACAAAAACTCAATTCTTTCAATTCACTCATCCGGAACGAATAGAACTCCCGGACGCATTATCGGAGTTTAATAGTATTTATTAACCGCTCAATTATCGCTGACTCCCGAAGGAAAATAAGTTCCATGATTAAATCTTTACCAAAAAGCAAATTGTTTGTTGAAAAATAATATTTTTGAGGAAACGCTCTAAAATTTAACAAGCTAAAACGTGTTTCTTTTCCTAGGTCTTTTTCCAAGCTGGAATACGTTGGTGCGTTATAAAATCTATGGTAAAGATTGCTTTGCATAAATTTATAAAAGTGCTATCGTCTAGTCATCGTGCATTATTTATATTAGTTAACAACTTTATTCACCGGAAAAATTAATTAGCTAACGCGATTTTTGCAAGCCAGATGGAGAATCTTTCTTGAAAGCCAGATGAAGAAAACAACACCCTTACACGGAAAAGCATTATGAATTCGTGAACCTTTGTTCAACAGCAAACAGAGGAAAATAAGGAACTACCTAAGAGACAAAGGTTTCTATCTCCTAAACCTTTTGGTTGTTGTTGTTGGGGTTCTTATTACAAGCATTAAAGTCGTTTTTACTTATTCTGGTTTCGTTAAAAGAAATACAGTAACAGTTTGCGCCTAAAACTTTCAGTCTTACTCTTTCATAAGAAAACAAATTGATAGGAAAGCTCAAAGCTGTCGCCGTATGATAACATACTACTATAAAATATGCCTATACAAAAATGAAATCTATTTTTAAAAATTTAATCATGAAACCCAGTATTTCTAACAAAGCATCGTATTTATCAGTAAAGTTTCATTTCAATTTTGGACTAACAATATGACTGGATTTAATCTGATCTATAGATTCCTTTGCTTCTGAGCTTTGCTCAGTCTCTTCGGAGAATGCAAGCCTAGTGGCAAACATGGACCTTATAAGAAATAAACTATCCCAAACGGGTTTTCTCCCTCGTCTGAGGCGTTGTCGGCTGTCACCTTGATCACATCCGGAGGAGTAGGGACGACTTGCAGAAATTTAACATTGGTTGCCTACTGCAGCGTGTATAATTATCAAGAAAAAGCTGTATGTAGCGCCTCATTTCACAAATTAGAATTTCTATATATTTTTATTTTTGAAATTGAGATTGATTTTTAAAACTTTAGCATATTTATCAAGCATAATTAACGTTTCAAATAATTATAAAGCTATTGCACGCTTTCAGGGCTGGATATTTTTTTTAGCTTTTCCTATGCCGTAAGGAAATTTGTAACTACTTATTTTAGAAAATAATATTTAAAATCTGAACTAATAGAAAATTTCAAACAAGCAATTTTCTCTTGCAATTTTTATGCTTTTTATTGGTGTAAATAAGTAAAAAGCACTAAAATATTTAAAAACGAATTTTTGAAAGTTTTGTTTAAAATTCTAAATTGTGCTGCTTTTTTAAAATTATAGATGAGTATTATAGCACAATTTCTATAAAAGAATTTTATTTCAATTATCTTTCATAATACATCATAGTGATAAACACTTTTGATGCCTTAAAATTTTTATACATTTAATTCTAATATTAAAATTGTATTTAACCGTAATAATTAATTTTGCTTGTATTTTATAGTGACTATTTTCTTAAATTTATTTTTAGTTCTGCATAAGATTTTTTTTATTTACTGTTAATTTAATTTATTAGCCCAAAGCGGCGGTCGCCTAGAAAGGCTGTTAGTTTCGAAGCTGCACTTTGCGCTGTTTTACTATAAGTGTCCGTGTCTCCTTGCAAATTGTTGTTACCAAATATTATCGCCCTGTATTATATGTAAAGAAATTAAATAATGAAGAAATCTGCATGAATACACGTATTTTTGTTGCACTGTGACAAAAACGACAGTATCTAGAGCCATCAAATTTTGAATAATGTAATTCTCCAACCGAACATGGGCATCTGAACGGCCGAATTTCGAATTTATTTTAATCTATTTCATATTTTGTAAAACTTTAACGAATTTTTGATTAACAAACTCAACGAGTTCAGAGCGAGCACTGTACGGAAAATAACAGTTGTATCTCCAGTGCGGAAATTCTAAAGATATGCTGTTTTCAAATATATTTGGTTTACGGGCGAAGAACATGATATTCAATAAATATAGGTAACACACAAAACTTTAAAAAAAAGGTTCCTTTTGGGCGTAATATAAAATTTGAGTGCTTCTAGATTTTATTTTATCTTTTTTTTTTCTCTTTATTAAGCTTCGAAAAGTTTATGCTCCGAATTTTTTGAATTATTAAAATAACTAATCCACTTTAATGTTAATAATTTCATGATCCTATAATCAAATAAATATGATCGTTTTGTAATGTTATTATTGTTTGGAAAATCACTGCCTGAAAATTTTCATTAATTTTTTTTTTTTAAATTATCAGATCTTGTTTAATTTTACTTATTTATTTCAAAGCATCATGTACTATCAATCTTATTTAATTTTACTTTATTTTTACGCAAAATTAAGTTCATAAATTTTGTGCTTAGAGTTTTTACTGTTTTACCAAAGTAAAGATGCTTGTACAAGAGTTACGCGTGAAAAAAATGCGCGAAATGCAGTAAAAAGTGCTTTAATGAGATATATTAAATCCTATTTGGAAAAAACTGTGGCTTTCATAATCTCATCACTATACAACGTATCACATTTAATAATTAAAAAGAGTTATGTGATACAAACGCAATAGGTTTCAATGTTAAAGTAAACCAGATTGTCCCTACTCTTTCTTGACGACATGTCGGTGACGCACGCCCCGCCCACTGGGTTAGTCTATTTCTTATAAGGTCCATGGTCCATTTCTTATTAGGTCCATGGTGAATTTATGACGTGGGAAGGGGGGCACGTCACCTGAACGTTTGAAGGCCCCTCACATTAAGACATATAGCATATTTATTATTGATTGAAATTATTGTTTATGAAGAGAGAGAAATGTCACTTAAACTTTTGAAGGCCCCTCACCACAAAAAATGTGGAGAAATCCATTGGAAAGCAGTACCCTTCGTAGCTGCAAACTGTGTCATCCCATAAATTCGTCTCTGTGGAAGTTAGTATAATAAAAGACAGGAGTTATGAATATAATTGCAATATTCTGTATTATTCTTCACTTTAACGCTTACCAGTCTACCCGGAGTTTAAGGTAATTTGCAGCTATTGATCAATGGAATTCAAATTTAGAGATGAGATAATCTTCTTGAATATTTCTAATCTGCAAGTACACGAGATTTGATTTAATATATCAAGGCAACTTTGCAAAGTCTACCGCTTGTTTATTTAATCGAAAACTGAAAGGCATACAAGGGCTTTATCTGCCTAAGAAGAAATTTACCTCCGTAGAAGACTTTTCGGCTAGCGTTCACATTAAACATTAAGCAAACAAATGTGAGTTAAAATGATGTGTTGGTGCCACAGGCCGACTAATGAATGCCAATATTCAAGAATACAAACGAGTTTATAAAACGAGTTTTTTTTTTCCCCCAAGACCAATATTATTTCAAATTAGCAATGTTTCATACAAAGCAACACCGAGACCAAATATAAGTCGACAAGCATAAGAAATTTTTAAGGTAATTCTGAAAGCATTTTCTCGTAAAATATTATACTTTTAACTGCTAAGTCTTAAATTACAGTAGAAGCTAAGGAGAACGCTTTGGGTGTACATGCAAAGCTACAGGTTCACCATAATCGGCTTTTAGTAATATTGTTGAAAGGAGGCTACAGTCAATAATAATAATAATGTTAAATTTTGTTAGATCAGCTGCAGGCCATAAAAAAAATTACCTCCGGGGCCTCTAATTGGCCATCAGTACTTTAAAGAGTTAGTTAAAAGACAAGACCTTGATAAGAATCCTGTGCAAGGGAGTTTTTTAGACGATAAAAATAATTCCTGGTTATTAAATGTAACTGGAAATACATTATTATGAGTGTACCCGCCTACAAGTTGCAGTTTGCATAACTAATGCTTTTGTAATAATGCAGTAAGCATAAATTCCAATTACCGATAACGCTTGCAGGGTTTTACTTGAATCTGGTAATGCTAATTAGTCCGAAAACCCTAAGAGACGTGAAGCGAATTATGGCTATGTCTGAAATAAAGACGAATTCGCGAGAAGGTTAAAAATAACCATTTTATTTAAACAGAATTTAGAACACAAAGACACTCTCTTGTGGCAGAACATAAGCTGCAACTCGTGGTGATACAACTAAATAGAAGAGTCAAATTTAAATCAAATGTTGAACAGTAGTAAAAGACTGCACAATTAAATATTACTAGAAGCTGGCTCACTACTCTACCGGAGCGTCAGAATTTTAAGCACCAGCAGCGACAGAATGCTAGACCGAATTATTACAACTATCAAAGCTGGCAGAAAACTAACAACCGTAGCGGGCACACGATGCCAAGAATACGCTCTATATTATAATCCCAAAACTTAAGTTTAAATACTGGCTGCTCATTTGTATTCTGGTGAGAAATACGGAAAAGAGAAGTTTTAGTTAAGACTGAGATTACAAATAACTGCTTAATTAACGTTAAGTTTCTCACAAGCTTTATAAAGATTTTTCTATTTGCGTAATGCGTGTGTGCATAGTGTAATTAGAAGCACGTCCGGCTAGCACTGGAGAGATCAGGAGTTCGGATACAAGAGAGGGAACTGCGGAATAAGGCTAATGACTCTGCAGCTTTAGTTATTATCTAATAATCGTATTGAATAATTAATTCCTTCCTGGTTATAACACTGCTTCAGTTAATTTCAACGTCAGTTTAACTAAAGAAAAAATAGTGAGAATCTATCAAGTAGTAAAAAATGTAGTAGATATAAAATGTAGACTGGATATTATGCATTGTAAGGATCTTAAGTTTTACTAACGTTTATTTTATTTTAAATCTTTACTATCACTTCTTATTTTCTACTTCCGGCCAGAATTATAAGCGTTAACGTATTTATGCAAAGTTTGTCTGGCGAACGCCAAGTATTTAAATTGTGGCTTTTTGCCAAGCGAGAGAGAGGAAGCAGTTAGTCGAAGCAGGCCGCTTACCTTAGAAGTTTTACTCAGTTGCTGGTTGCCTTCCAGGCCAGAGGTTTAATCCTCTTGATAACTTTAAACGTATTGTAGTGTTCACAGTTCTCTGTACTACATACGGCTTCCTGTTAATATAAGGCCAATCTTCCACGTTTATTATTTTAAAGTTAAGAGTTTAGTTTTATTTTTATATTTTTACGTTTAGACCACAAGTAGTGGGTCTTTGTATTCCGAAGTACGGAAGTTATTGTAAATAGAGAAAAATAAAGGGTTTTGTATACCCTTCTTGTGTATCCTGTCTACTTCCCACAGTTATTGAACATAGCTTTAGTAAGCTCTCTGTTCCGAGTCAGGTCCTTGCATGTTCCCGAAGAAAGTAAGACGGAACATTGAACCTGATAGCATCACCCCACGCGGGATTTACATAATTTACGTTTTACAGCTAAATAAAGTCAGTTTATGCAGAAGAATAAAACGAAAGCAACATGAAATAATTTCGTGTAAGGAAGTACATTTACCGTCCTCTTTTGTGCTCCCCTTCCCTAAAATGGTTTTTTCTTTTATCCTTGGATATCAAACAAAGATTAAGAACAGTAGCACTACAGCAATCCATGAAAATTTTAATTATCCAGAGGGACTATATAAAGCTGTATTTATGATTTCATTTTAGCCATTTAGTATTTCTTCCCAGAAACAAGCCGTTAGAAAACCAGGAATGCGTCACAGAAAGCAATACTTGTAGAAAAGGCGATTACTGTAATGAGAAACGGAGCAGAATAGTCTTCAGCAACCTCTCTCCCCGTTTTTTCTACCGAATAAGAAGTAGTAGAAACGCAAATTCATCAAGAAAATACTTTAGAATGGTTTTAGGCATGCATCCAGCTTATACTTTTCCTTCAGGGAAGAAAACAACGCCATTGAAGCAATTAAAATAGTGGCTTTGGAACTCAGAAGATATTAAGAATTCTACAAGCATAGAACACCGGATCTCATTTCGAATATTTGTCGGATCCCTCGGACTGAATAGCTTATATGGCTTTGCAACACAAGCCAAGCTGCTGATATTTTCGAAAATAATGGCATTTTCGAGCCTACTGCATCGAATTTTGCACGAAAAATTTGAGTTCAATTCATTAATGTCTTCTCTGGCTCTCTTTATTCCTTCATAACCATTATTCTATTATATGCTGCCATACTAAGATTGTGAAATTCCAACAAAAATTGCACAGTATTTTTGGGTATATATGACACCGATCTATATAATAGAAAATAACAATAGCTTCAAGGGTAAATGATTCTCTCTTAAAAAAAAAAAAAAAAGTTAAATTACTACAATGAAAAACATTTATAGGAGGGGGGGAGGGTGTTCATTTAATTATGATGTAAATTACTGAATTCACGATAATAAAAGCATTCGAAGGGATCTCATTTAGTAGAAAGTATATAAAGCTTATTGTCTGAACCACTGGGAATAAGAAAATTCTAGAAATTTCCGCATCATTACACGTTACAAGTGAGCGCATGTTCTTTCTAGACACAACATACAGTGAATTTAAAAGACTACAATCTTTTCTTTTCTTTTCTTTTTTTTTTTCTTTTTTTTTTTTTTTTTTTTCTTTTTGAATTCTTTTCCGAAAAAAAAAGGGGGGCTGGCTGCATTGGCGTTTTCATAGATTTTCCTATGTATAACGCGAAAGCGTCTCTTTCCTTAGGCAGACAGCCTTAGGATGCTTTGTCATATTTAATAATCTGCTTATCATTTTTCACAACTATCACGAATGATTTAGGTTAAAATTCAATCTCGTAAATATTTTTTTAATGTTGGGAAGATTATTATTTTCGTTAATTCTAAATAATATAATTTTAGATAATTTCTTTCTTTTCTTTTATCTTTTTGTTTGTTTGTTGTTGTTGTTTTTGTCACACAGAATATTAGAATTTCAGAATTATATCAGCATTGCAAAGGAGAAAAGGCATGTCAGCCATTCAAAGGAAAACTCGATTCGAATAACACACATAAAACGTTTCGAATAACACAGTTTTTATGAAATCACAAATATATCCAATATAAGTTCCCTCAAGCATTACAAATAAATTAAACAAAATTAAAGTTTATTATAGAATTGCTTGAATAAAATGAATAATAATTATATTTAACTTAACACATAGACTTTTATTTTGACCTGTTACTACCCATACAATCTAAACCAGTGATTCTCAACTGTTTCGAAGCTGCCGCCCTGCCCCCTAGGAGAGACAAATTTTTCAACGCCCCCCTTGTCAAAATCTTGTAATTTAGGTATAGGAAAGAGGGATTCCTGAATTATAAAAGGCAAAAATTCTAAGTAATTTTTTTCACTGGACTTACACATCAAGTTTTTTTTATTTAACTCGATAGTTTTTGCCTGAAAGGTAATTACATTCTTTTTGTTAAAGCTGAAATGACTAATGCCAGAAAAAATTTCTTAAGTGATGTTTCATGTTTAAAAATTCTTTATTCTTCATTAAATAATTAAAAAAGAGCAGCAAAAAATACACTAAAGGAGTAATAACAATGGAACAATCAAGTATAACCAGTGAGAGTTTCTGAACGTTCGGTTCAATATTTTTAGAGAGATGAAGGCACAAGTCCCCTCTTTCCACGATTTGGAGACGACTTCTCTTTTTTGTATCAACTCTTCGCCCCTGGTATGAGCTTTCCCCGATTTAACAATTAATTTTGTTATAAAAGACTATCAAACCATCGTCGCATTTTTTTGATGAGGTTGCTAGTAATACTGAGACAGACGGTGCCTTCTTGTGAGTTTTTAAATTAAGTTCGAATGCTAAAACATGCTCATCGTCCCCTGACCCCCACAACAAGTTCCTCGCCCCTCAGCATCTTTCCACTGCCCCCTGGGGAGCGGTATCGCCACCGCTGAGAACCAATGATCTAAACGGTAAGGAAATATTATCTGAAAACAATTCGGTTTTAGACATATGCAGACGGACTATGTAAAAGAATATATGTGTTAAGATATCCTTAAAATACATTGTAAACCAGTAGATTTAATATTTTTTTAATATTATATAAAGGACGATTGCTAATGATAGAAATTAGAGGTGAGATTAATTCCAAATTTTCTCGAATCAAAATCAAACTGTACTCTTGATTCTTGAATCTCGGGTGTCCTTCGAATGCGAAAATAAGAAGAAAATGAAAAAGACTTTTACTAAATATTAAAATTTTTTATTTAAAGCAAAATTTGAAACATGCGTTTAATGAAAAATCATATGCCATGTGTGCGACGCAGTGTTTACATATTGCAGTGGACTGAAACAGAGTGGAACTTAACGGAGTCACCATCGAAACAAATCTCTTTCGATGATATCGCTTATGGCCGCTAAGAGGAGATATTCTTGATCTAACATCACTGAAATTGCAACAATCGCGTTCTTTCTTTGATGGACCTTTCTGCGGAATGCCAATAAAACAAGTCTCTTCAAAGCTTCCGATTAAAACATTTACCTGCTTTCAGGTTAGGGTTCGAAACACTCTACTAACGAAAAAAATCTCAAAGATTCGACTTTTCGAATCCTGAATCTTTTTCAAGATTCGCAAAATTTAGCGATTCGATTGTTTTATCTCTGATATAAAACGCTATACACCTTAAAATTTTATTTTCCTCAATGAGGGAAAAAAAAAAAAAACTTTACGGATAGCATTTTGTAAAATGTTGTCCAGAAATAAAGGAAACCTACAACCTTGAATTACTTTAAATAAGAATTTTCCATTGGGAGAGAAAAGGTCTTAGAGAATTTTTTTTAAAAATTTAACTCAGTATTAAAATAAAGAAATCTCTTATCAAACAAAGTTTGCTTATCCCCAAAACTTCAAAATGTAATGAAACGAGAATACCAAACCTGAAAACACAAACTTCTGCGTTCTATAAACAACCCTAATGACAATTCATATAAAAAATCGAGTTTCTTACAATCTATGTCAAGGCAGTTGAGTGAGAAACTAGTTATGTGATATTTTTATCTTTACACCACTTAATATGTTTTATTTGACAGTCAAGCATCGTCTCTTATATACATTTCTCATGTATAAGATTCTATATCAATACACTTTAGAAAAGAGGCAAAAAACTGAGGAAAGTTTTAAAATACTTTCATTAAACAACTAAGAAAAGTCCTCGATACCCTTCCATGCGGTATTTGCACAGACGTGACATAAAAAAACACAGATCTATTTTTTAAAGGATTAAACTGGAATGATTATAATAACTGCAGGAAGTAACATTATGCACACTCTTTTTTTTTATTATTTTTTATTATTAACTGATGCAAATAAAAGTTGGGGTCATTTTTTGACAAACGTATTATTATTCCTTCAAACTCAAATGACATGCGCGTTTAGCGGAAAAGAACGGAGGCTTTTAAAAAGAATCATTTTTAAGGAATGAATTCGAAATTATTACGCAATGCAGAACCTTTTCAAGATTTACCAGTTTTATCGTTCGACCTAAATTTTTTGAGCCCTACTTTTCTTCATTCCTCTAATTATACAAAAATTTTATACAGAACTGACAAAAACCTAAAGCGATTTAAACAAATAAGTGTCATTATTTTCAGCAGCGCCCGCACATGTACGTAATCATACATAAATTTATGCAAGAATGGAAATTTCAAAAGCCCTATGAATAAGCGACTTTGAAGCCACAGTAGATATATTTCTTCGATACTTTACGGCAGGGGGAGAACGTGGTGTTACATTATTACTGTTATACATTTATAACAATCTTAGAATAACGCAACAAGTATTGGAAGGCTACAGAGATGATTCTATTTTTTTTTTTTAACCTCCAGATCCTGTAGGGATTATACCGTGCAATGGTTATTCCTTTCAATGCAATAGAAACGACCTCATATTTGAAGTAACATAAATGTAAATTACAAAGTATTTCACTAAATTCAAAACGTTAGAAATTTATCTGGACAGTCAAACTGACAACAGTATCCTATGAAATTCTATCATCCACTTCGGAAAAGAGGAACATACATTTCCTAACGCAAAATTATTTTTTCCTTCGATACAAGAAAGTGTCACACGTCATCTAATGGTCGTAGGGGGGGGGGGAAGGAGAGTATGTATCAGTGTTCAGTTTCATGTTAGAATGAGAACAGCGTTTCTTTTTCATGCTGGTTTTTAGAATGTCATCTAAATATAATTGTTACTCGCTGCTGAATCGGTCGAGAGGCTCCATAGGACCTGTATTGTGCTCTTAGCGGGGTCTCTTGACCTCAGCTCTTGCGATTTTCTTCTAATATCCTAAGGTACTGTGAACATAGCACTAATATCTATGCTTAAAGTTTGGGCGAGCTGCTGTAACAATGCATTTCATCACTCTTGAGCAAGCAGAACTTGTGTCGCGGGAAATTAACTGTCGCTTTGATGTGTGCCGGTTTAAGAAAGCTGGATGCATAAAACATCTGACTTTCATCTTTTCCCTATCAAGTAAAAATATGCATGCTTTTTTAAAATAACAATTTTACAGGAAAGTGAAACTTGCTCCTTTTTTAAACACCCTGTACAACCAAATTCGTAGTAGCAAAAATTGACTAAATGGAGAGAGAAAATAGTTCATGCTTTATTTCATTTAAGAAAAAAAAATTCTTTCGATGAATTTATAAACTTATTTAAAATACATTTAAGGACTATTTAAGACTGTAATTGGGATGTAACATAGTTTTGTACGTTTTGATAATACGCACACGTAAACAACTCATTAACAATCAAAATTCCTTAAATTCCTTCATCATACATTTAAATAATTTACCTCCGCCAAAACCTGAATGTCGTATTTTTGATGCTATCTTTAAATAAACAAGTCAGGAATTAATTCTCCAAACTTTTAAATGTCCACTCAAATGCGGAAATGGTCATTTATCATCGATCCTTAAACAAAATCAAATATTACAAATATATAAAAAAAGAAATAAACTTTGATTAATCCGGGTGTATTAAAAAGCTTTAACAAAATTGCAATTCAGTTTGCTGATATCATTAGCAGATCATCAGTACCTTGTGAACATTTCTAGAGCGAGCTTTATCTACGACGGATTGAACATTAAGAATTTTAGACACTACAACGAGAAAGAAATAAAAACAAACGCATTGCTACATAGGTAAGATATTCCTCTATAAATTATCCTTCGAATTGAAACAGGGCACTCAAAACTTCTCTGACTATCCCTAACACACACCAGCATTTCTTTTAAGATACCGAACTTTAGTTTTAATTCACTAATTGGCAAAACAGCGAGTTTGTCATCCTGCAATCAGATCTCTCCCCCAAGAAAAATAAATGGGGATTCTTTTTTACAATTGATTTACAAATATTTTACTACTCTTATCACTTACTTCCTAGAACTAAAAGTCACACATTACATGACTCTAGCTGATCGGCAAGGTATTATGGTATGTTAATAAACTCCATTTAACAAATCGCTCAATTGTTATATGAGAAAAATAACTGGCGATTCTTTTTTACAATTGATTTACAAATATTTTACTACTCTTACCACTTACTTCCTAGAACTAAAAGTCACACATTACATGACTCTAGCTGATCGGCAAGGTATTATGGTATGTTAATAAACTCCATTTAACAAATCGCTCAATTGTTATATAGCCTGCATTAACCATTTCTGATAGATACCTTATAAAGTATTTCTCCCACTTCCCTAGAGTGCCTTCGTGGTGTAACGATAGCACGCTGGGCCGGTATTCCAGAGGTCCGTGGTTCGATTCCCGGCGAAGGCGGTTGCGTGTTTTTCATCTTTTCTGCCTCTAAAAAGAACCTAATGACTCTACAACCTGAGTATTTTCTATCCTTGGAAAAGCTGCATCAACCTTAGGACGCACATACTTAGGTAACTTTGGTTTAATATAAATATAAAGGCAAAATGCTAAGTTATGATAGCTTGAAAAATGTGCGTGACATGAATTACAAAGAATATATGTACATTTGATAATGTGAAGTTGATAGCTTTCACTCGAAAAAACATGTTCTGAGTAAATAGTCGTGCAGATGTTACAATAGTAAGCTAGCAGAGAGTTTAAGGATCTAAAATTACATTTTATAAATTTTGTTTGAGATATTGATTAATTAACGGCTAAATGCATTCATTACAGGTACTAAAAATATCCTGTAAAGAGTACGAAACCAATGCATAAAACATAAAAAAGACGATTCCTTATGCTATTTAAATGAATATTTTAACTCATCTTATGTTACGATAGCAGCCAAACGGAGCGCTGTAAGAAGCAAGTCTTTATTAAGTTTGTAAAGTATCATTAAGTTTCTAACCCGTTATGTTAATGTCCTTCTCTACAAGTCTCGTTTATATTTTCTTGCTGGAATGTAAATTTCTAGCTTGCGCGATAATCGAATGAGGTAGAGAGTATTTAAAGGAAGGTTTCGAAGGTTAAAATCAGAGAGTGTTCGGCCTCTTGAAGGCCACTTTGCTAACTTTGATTCTGTAGCAATCAAAGCCAGCTTGCGCGCTTGTTAAACTCTCAAGCCGTTAGACTATGCTTAATTTCATTAGCTTTAGTTCATCTATTATCTTTGATAAGCATAAGCTATTGGCTTCGGTAAACATGAGTTGATAGCAACTGTTAAACTTTATTTGGATTAAATAAAGGGTCCTTTATACCTTTTCCCTGTATCTGTGGTACTTACAAGGCAAAGTGATAATTCACCAACTGTCTTTTAGAGTTCTGATCTAACTGTATGCTACCTAAGAGCTCCAGATTCTATGTTGGGGCCCGAACAGGGAAATACAGAGTTTGACCTTCTTTGGTAGCATATAGTTAGACAAACTCTAAAATGGAGAATTATCACTATGTCTTGTAAGTACCACAGAGACAGGGAAAGGCTGTAAAGGGCCCTTTATTTAATCCAAATAAAGTTTAATAGTCGGCACAAACTCATTTTACAGAAGCTTTGGCTTAAATCAAAGATAATGGAACTAAAACTAACAGAATTAAGTATAGCCTAACAGCTTCTTAGTTTACAAGCTTCACAAGCTGGCTCTGATCGAAGTCGGCCTGATGGCAAGAACAACTCAACGTCGCAGAATACTGATCGCTAGAGAATCAAGGTTAGAATCAGGTACGCAGAACACGCTCCGATTTTTACCCTCCAAAACCTTCCTTTAAATACTCTCTACTTTCTACCCCATTTGAATATCGCGTGATTTAGGACCTTACATTCCAGCAGGGAAATAGAAAAGAGACTGATAGAAAAGGATATTAACATAAAATAACTGGTTAGAAACTTAAAATGATACTTTACAAGTTCTTTCCTTGCTTTTAGATTGTTGTGGTAAATACACAGAAATGAAAACTTTCCCTAAACATTCTTCATTAGTTTTCTCTAGCGACATTACCTAAAAAGATGTTAGTAACAACTTATGTTTCAGTAAATACTTTTTGTCAGTATAAAGGAACTTCGTCAGAATTCATAGGGTAAAAACAGTGATTCTTATGTTCTGGCCTGCAGCAGGAAATGGGAATAAAAATATAATAATATCCTGTTTTTAAGATAATAATAATAATAATAATAATAATTAAAATTTAAAAAAAAAGAACGTATTTAGCAGGATGTAGAATCATTTGCTGTTTTAAAAGTTTTCCACAGCGATTTTGAGAATAAAGGATCTTGAAAATAAAAAGAGAATTGTTAAGATAGAGAATAGACGTGGAGCTCTTTGATTAAAAAGTTTGCATGCCGTTTTCTTCTCACGCTTCTCAAAAAAGCATTGAAAACGGAAGTACGATTATTTTACAAATGCACAGATGTACATCCCGCCTTTTCAAGAAAGTGAGGATTTGAGCCTCATTCAGCCGTAAAATTGAGTGGGAAAGCATAGGACGAGGCTGAGCTTTAAAGTGGGCTACTTATCATATCCTTTTGGACGCGAGAATCGAAAGTCAATTATCTGAGTTATTGAAATGATTCAAAAATCTGGAACTAAAACTGTTCATTAAAAAATAGATTCTGCTTGCATAAAAGAGAACGTCTCTGTTCAGCAATACGCCAACTAATTGTAGAAACTCGAAACGATTAATATTTAATGATTTTTATCTATTCTGTAATTTAGGTTCCACTATTCGTTGGGTAAAGGAAGGCTAACTTGATGGTAATGAAATTTTCGTCTTCTTTCTTTTATCCTCTTCGTTAAATTTTTATTTATGCCAGTTGATTAGTATTCCTTATGCATTTGTGTCCAGCTGCCTATTTCAGCTTCCCAAATGACATATTAGGATTTTCTCCCCTTAAATAACTTTTTATTCACTGTTTGAAGGCTTTCACTGTTATACTCAATAATCCTGCAGCAATGTAGATAAGACATAACCAACATTACAGTTTCCTTTATTCGCCTTAAATCTGATGTAGATGCCTCAGTTGTGAAATACTACAACACCGTTTTGTTCCCCACTAAACAAAATGTATCTCTTTCAAGGGAAAAAAAGTAGATTTTACAAAGGATATCAAATCTGAATATGGAAGAGAGTTTCTCTAGAGTTATAAAATCCTTTGATAAAGTTTCACAAGAAGATAATATTAAAATGTTATGAAACCTGGGTAATATCTAAATTATTATCAATTAAACCTAATAATCCTCACTAAACGTTAATGTGATAACATTACCAAAAGATTATATAATCAACATGCCTTTGCTAATTTTATCGGGTCAAAGGAATACAAGGAGATAAAAAAAAAAAGGAAGACGGATAGAAAATAAAAAAAGGAACATCTGTATGACCTTTTAATTATTACTGCTAAAATCATATTTATTACTTCAAATATTCATAGCGCTCAAAGGACTGCTGAACAGTTTTAGACAATAGAATCATAAAGTTAGACCCTGTATCCAACATCACAACAATTAATCACTACAACACATTGTTACAGTGTTAAAAGCTTAAGTGTAACAGACATAACAATACAAGCATATTTCATCAGGCCCACTGAAGTGAAATTCCTTGCCCTTTTTAGCTATCACGGGAATAAAAGCAATCACATCTCATGGCATATTTTAAATTGTGGTTTATGAAAAGCGACACTGGCATTTTTAAGTTGTGGTTGAATGAATCTCTTTCCTTGGGAAAATGAATATTCTCATATCTAGAGTCAATTGTTATTGCTAATGCAACATATGATACAGCGTATGAATATAATTGATGTTTATTAACATGCTACGTATTTTCTTTTCCAGTAAGAATAGTTGTTCTCATTGAAAAAGAAACATATTAATGAATATTATCAAAACGCAGAATAAATATTATTTTGAACATTAATTCGAAATTATTTCTCGTATTCATGTATCAAGGGATAAATAAGTTAAGACTGTGTGTGCAAAAAAGATATATGCTAAAAGCAGAACATACGTTATTCTTAGATCCTCCAAGGATATTTATTTGTTATGTAGACTGGAATATTTCATAGTTACGAAACAGAGCACGTGCGTTTTCGAACATTTATTTCTCAGTAAAAATGAATCACTTTCCAGAAGCGGAAACACTGATGAAAAACAGACATATTTTTATGAGGAATAACTGTCATATTTTACCGTTGCTTTGAGTTTCGCTTTTAATGATTAAGCACATGTCATAGTAATGGAAGCCATTAATAAAATAAATGGCTTCCAACTGTCGACCTTTTCAAAAGCAGTTTGGCCCACATTTGATGTATTACAGACAGCTGAATATTCTCTCTTTCAAAAACACCGAGATATATTAACTTCCTAATATTGTGATCAATAATATACGGAAAATCTTCACAGTGTATCTAAGGCTGCTGGATAATTTTCGGGCTCAATGTATCTACAGGTAAGCTAGGATCCTAAACTAATGAAATGAGAAAAGTATTATATATATATATATATTTACTAAGGATTGGGTGGGAGAAAGCAGTAAATTCCATTTTTTATTAGAAGTTGATGTCAGTCAAATTTTCGTTTCAAAAACTGAAACAAAAGCCATCTTAAAGATTAACATTAACTAAAGAGTGGGCTAAGAGTTAAATTTGTGATAATACATTATGGCAAAGCGCATGAGGTTTGCACAACCAAAAGGCAGAAATGACTGGATTGGATTATGGCAAAGCATATGATGTCAAGTAATAATAAGGGGGAAGAAGACCTTTCTGGAGGGATTTTTTAAGATTAGATTTTGACGGATTTCGGACTTCATGAGCAAAATTACAAAAACCATATTTTTATAGTTTTCTAATTTATGCTGATAATTATAGATTAACGATAACTATCCATCTAATGACATAAATACATACCCAAATTTATTTCCCCTTCAGCACACTACTTTCAGATTTCTGTATGGTGTTATACCAACCTCTACGGGTATCGTAATAAACCTTTTTTTATGAAATTACTTTTCTGGCGACAAAAGGAAAAGCAGTTAGAACGTTGATACTAAATTAATAATCATAATTCAACAGAAATATCTTTCGATAACTACGAGCCCAATATCCAAGCACCACGGTTCGCCAGAGAAAGGGATATGTCACGTGTGATTATCTGCAAATCGTACGTGCGTAAAGCGTAAACATAAAGCGTTAGGTTCGAGACTACGAAACGATCTGCAGTGTTTGAGTTCTAGTCAATATGTCAAGACGTTTTAGAATAGGTTTCAGTTAGTTTTTTAAAGAAAATACGTGGATACCTATACCCGTCAATTTGACAGATGTCCGTAAATATAGGTATACAAAAATGTCCTTAAACCTAGAGTTAAGGGAACTTTTGTAGAGCGATTAAGTATCGGAGCAGGAAACAAGAAAAATCAGCAATTCCCTCGCCGAGATTTGAATTTCGAACCTTCTGATTTCTAGTTGGACATGCTTCCAGTTACACCATGAAGGCACGCAATAAATAAAGAAAAATTCTTCACAACTTTATTCAACGGGAAAGCCACAGAAACTTCCATTAAGTCAGGATTTGAGCCCAAATCTAATTACCAGTGCTCACCGAATATATCACTCACACGCTGCTGGGTGCTAACCTAAAAGGAAAGATACCTTCGCAGAGGATTTTTAAAGGGAAACTGACTGGTACTTACATTATAAATGAGAAGGGAAACAAAACTGACACAGAAACTCTTATGACTACCAAGAAGAGAAGCCGGGAAGAAACTACCAGGGTTATGCAATTTTAATATCTTTTCGGCCACAGTTTTAATGAACAAGAGAAAAGCTGTAGAAATATTGTCATGTAACAGATCATTTGCCTTGGATTAGTAGCTATTTAGTCAGTCAGTTATGGTAAAGCATGTAACAACTATCCAGGTAAGGGAAAAATAATAATAAAAAGCATGAAAACTACTTAAAATCCGTGTCCTGTCTCATAGAACCAAAGTCGGGACGAACAATCGAGGTTCCGGTGTTTTAGCCTCTCCTCCACAGATAGGATTGCAAAATACGAAACTTACTATCTCTGCTGTTTTCTTTCTTTCCTTCTTTCATTTTTTGCCCCAACCCCCCCTTTTTTTTTTCTTTTCTTACGAAAGCAAGAGGAAAGCCAATTCTTAGCCGCAAATCGAAGCAGAAACTAAACTCACAGCATTTAGAGGCTATAGCAATAAGAGGGTATACAATTTATAAATCAATCAATCAATAAATAGAGTTAAAAAAGTAATCGTACATCAGTACAGTGGTTAAATTTACACTAAAAAGTTTTTGTGCGGTGATATATTTTATGTGAGAAAAAGCTTACATCATTTTAAAACTTTATTTTACTATATAGCAATAATTAACACAATTTTAAATTATTTTAATTAAAATTTTAAATAACACTATCTGACATCAAATACTTATTTAACTGATTATTAAACATCTATTAGCTTTTCCCAAGCGTAAATTTTCTACTTCTTGATCCGAAACACCTTTGTTTTCAGCCCTGAGTTACCCGTAATTTAACGAGTCAGAACCGAAAAAAGATAGAAAACGACAGAAACCATGCATTCGAATATCCGACTGCTGGATAACTGACAATAAACCTAACTTAGTGCAGAAAGTTATCTGAGGCGCTTTCGAGGGTTAACGAGGGCTTTCTTCCACTATTGATAACTTGGTTGGATATGTAATACTTTGCGAACATTTCCGTTTCATCGATCACCATTAATTTTAATACGAAGAACCAGAACAAGGAAAAATTATAAACAAGCGAAATAACTATACTTCCTTGTTACTGTCTCCGTTTCCAGTAAAATGTACTTTTATTGCTGTTGTTTCATACTTTCTGTGTTATAAAAAGAAGCCTCATAAAACTTACGTAACAAGAAATTTCAGACACACAAATAACAAAACTTAAATTCACAATAAGCACTTTAATAAACGCATGCTCAAATTAAGCGCCCTTTTTTTTCATACATACTTTAGTAGTCTCTTTTATACTTAGAGGGTCACCACACGGTGACAACAATTTCCGGTTTGGAATTTTTAATAAGATGATTTTGTTTATTGTATAATAGCTTAAAACGCTAAACTCGCTTAATTGCACTTTCATAAGAGCAACCGCGCAAAGAAACTACGTGAAAGAATGACAAAATGAGGAGAAAACGCATGTAATTTTAGAAATTTTTAAATTACTTCAGTTTTCTGAATCCTTTTCCTGTCTGCTGTAAAGGAAATTTCAGTTGTTTCAGAGAATTTATTTTAATAGTTTTTAGGAAATTCGACAAGAATTAAAAATAAACAAGTAAAATGAATAAAATATTGGACAATGTAAAAAAGCTTTGAAATTATAAGAACAATTCTTCTGGCCTTATTAAATTTTTCATTAAATAGTTCAGAAGCATGATTATTTGTTGCATCAGAATCCTGATGAGACGTTACGAGAAACGTCACACCTTCGTTTTATTATTATTATATGCTCCTCCTTTAGGCACTATACGGAAGGGGAGGGATGCCCCGTGAAGGACCTTTTAAGGGAAACTGACTCGTATACACGGTACGCATAGGGGAAAACCACGAAAATGCCTAAGCAGCTGGCCTGTTCGCCGGGACTCGAACAATACTCGAAGCCCCGAACTACCAGTGTTCAGCGGCTTTTACCACTCGGTCGCTGGTGACCCGGCATTTCGCTTCGCTATTATTTTTATACTGAAATATTTAATTCTCACTCTGTCGTGCTAACTTTATTTTTCGGTTTTCACTTCGCAATATTAATACTAAACTATTAATGATACTATTACGGGAAGAATATAAATTTACTCATTGAAATTTGACCGAAGTTTCTTTTATTATGTATGATACTTATTTAAGTTATTTGTGTTACGGCTACATGTCTTATAGGCTTTTTTTTTTTTTTTTTTTTTTTTTTTCGGCCGGGGCCGGTGCTAGTGTGAAAAATTCTTAAATTTCTTAGAGTTAACTCTAAATCTCAAAACTTTTCCCAAATTTTCCTCTTATATTACTCGAGGATGTTGTCTTTTATTCTGCGATAAACTTACTACCATTCTAATAAATATTAAACTCAACAACATTTCGTAATGTTGTTGACTCGAATGATCTTAATAAATCATGTGTCGAGAATAAGTAATAGGAAAATAACAGTTATTCTTGGATGACAACTTGAGCCTTGAATTTCTAGGGTACGAAGTGACCATAAATCATACGAAAGAGAATTCTTCTGGGCAGAATCACTTCCTCATAAGAGGCGAGGTCTTTTGGAAAGAAGGGAGGAAAACTATACACTAACTTAAGATGACAACAAAATCTCAAAACTCTGCAGGAATTGAAGTATAGTCATCGCAGCTTCATCTTATGTGAAAAATGGTGCTCAACCCAATCTGATATTACCCAACGCATTTCTTGATAAATTTTGCCTTTCTTTGTGGAATCATGGGAGAAACATCTCGAAAGCATTTTCGAGATTTTCTTTTCCTCTCCCTTTTTCTGACCTAGCCTCATGATCTCTGCCTTTGGTCCTCGAAATTTATAGATGGGAGTTCATTTTGGCACGCGCAGGTCTCGCGAAAGGTGAGCTAAATACATCGGTTACCTTTGGGGATGGTTGCAGGAGAATAAAATAGTACCCACATCAGGGAGGGATAAAAGGCGAAGGGCTGTTCCATCCCTCTTCATGACGACTACGGTTTCGTTTTAAGGGGCCACGCAAGGGAATTGCAGAGTGCAGAAACCTAATTGCTGTTGGAAACAGTTTCGATTTTTTCCCCAGAGTTCCGTGCTTGAATGGGTACCATTAGATGCGAATGGCAGAAGCCCTGCTTTGTTCTCTTTGAATTATACTAAACATTCAGTTCCCTAGATGCATATACGCAGGCAGGTACTTTTCTACAGATAAAGAGTAATGATCCTAAGAGAAAAATATCCATCATAGTTGGTAAAATAGGAATAAAAACATACATAACTTAAATAAAATTATATTTTTATTCTGAGACATTTTAAATCTTTGGTCCGAAGCATTCGCCTTTAAATAAAAATATAATTTTCACGAAAAAGTTTCCTTGAAAGCACAAAAGTGTTGAACATTGTGATGATATTTGTTTAACTCTTTAGAGGCTTTTGCAAGATGTAATCATATTCCTAGACATAGGGCATAAACTTAACTGAAGAATTAAATAGGTATTTGGTGAAGACAAAATTTTACTAATTAATAATACTTAACACATGTTTTCCTCCAGCTTAGATAAATATCAGTTGATTTCGGAGCGTACACTTTAACCGATGCTTGTACATATACCATAAGCGAAAATTTATTTAGAATACTGACAATTAAGATCAAGATATAGTATTTCCAAGAGAGGATTTCCAAAACTTGTGAACGGCAACAAAAGACATTTTATGGTAAAATGCCCATTTCCATATGCACCAAGTCTAGTTTGCAGAACTTCTAAAAACTAAACGTTTAAAAAAAATAATGCATAAAAGACTCATTTAATTTTTTAAATTATCGCTTATGTTAATTTTACTATACTTATTTTTTTCAACTAGACATCTTTTAAAATTTTACTAGCTTATAATAAATACATATACACATGACCCTCATTTTCTTTGAATTGGTTATAGTTACAAATAACGTCTTTATGTTTAACATTTGCAGAAAGTTTGTTACAATACATTAGCTTCTTCTTAAACTATTAACCAAGAGGCATATAAGTTAAGATGGCAGCAGAATATGCACTGTTTTACTAAAAATGAAGGACATTGTTAAAAATTCTTAGCACAAGGCACTGTTAGTGTAAAATACAGTTTATTACAGTTAGACTGCATTTTATTTTATTTCATACGTAAGTCAGACTGAAGTGTGAATTTAATAGTTTAACAAGCAGCTATACTTCAGCAGTTTCTTCATCCCTATAATTAATTATACGAATACATATTGGGATTACTTTCTTTTTGGTGGACATACATAAATAAATACGTCTTCCAATTACACGTACATTTGAGCCGCAGAAAGGTTATCAACAATTGGAATATTTTTTAAGTTTTAATTTAGAGATTGAATACTCCATTTCAATGCATGACGAACAGTTTTCGCGGAATGTATTCCGAGTCATCGAAGATGGCGTTATTAAAATCTGTATTCCATCTGACTTTTAACAGCGAAATAAATATAACTTGTAGGCAATAATAAAATTTTTAAACACAAAAATAAATTCAATCTATAATCACAAAGCTTTGGAAGGGAAGTCATTGTGGTTTAAATACATTTATGTTTTCCATCTTAAAATGTAGATTAAATATTCATCTTTATATCAGAAAGCATATGTATTGAATTGTGATATGGCCACAAACAGGAAGCCTCCCTCTTTTCTTCTGCTTTGATCTGGAATCAGAATTACTTTTGAATTACTCGAAATTACATTCAAAGATTAGCTGGTAAGTGTGTGTGTGTGTGTGTATTTAATTATGGCAAAGCGCACTCGGGATATCTGCCTAAGGGGAGGGATGCCTTTCGTGGAGGACTTTCTAAGGGAAACTGGCTCGTATACACGTTACACATGGGGAAAACCACGAAAACGCCCATGCAGCCAGCCCGTTCGCGGGATTCGAACCTCGGACCGAACTACCAGTGTTCAGCGTCTTTACCGCTCGGCCGCTGGTGGGCCTCCGATTAGCTGGTAAGAAAATACTAAATTCATCCTTAAAACAACGCTTTCAAACTTTTTCTGTTTCCCTAAATTTCATCAGCTCTTCATCTTAAGTCAATTAGCTTAATTATATCTATCATATTAAAATCACAATAACGCATTTTTTTCAAAATTTTTAATGAGTACTTCTAATTCTAGTATATCGTAAAAGAAATAACGCAATACAAATCAAAAGTGAATGCATTCTTCTTTTAAAATAATTATCTGAGAACGGAAATTAGAGATTTTAGATACAAGCCCTCACAAGAACACCTGGCAAACAATGAATGAGAGAATTCAAAACCATCAACTTTTGCTCTTGCTTCCAGACTTAAACAAATAAGAAGGCTTGGCACTACGTTCGAACTACAGAATAATCAAAATCGAACAGTTGAATGTAAGCAGTGAGGCAGCATTTGTTTATTTTCATAGCCTTGACATTAACGTTAGAATTTCTTACTTAGAAATTCCGTAGTTAAAATTATATATCGCGTTATATAATTCAGCAGTTATTTATTTCCTAACATTATACGTTTGAGTTTTAAACGAGGCCATCTCTTCCCTGGCAATTTCATTTTAACTTACTGGGAAATTAAATACCATTCTGAGACTTGTTATATTTTTACTCAAACTTTAAATTCCTTTTTTAAATTATGAATTAAATGGCATTGTTATTCCATTCTGGGAAAGAAGTAATTGATCGACACACATCGCGACTACAAAGTTTGTGGATTAATTTTGCATTTAAAAAAGACGGGATTTCCATTACTTCGCGGCCGATTTTGCAGTTTTTTTTAGCTTTGTGGATGAATTTTTGAAGCAGATCTTTTTCAATTTTATATGCTTATTACAAAATGGAGGGAGGGAGGAAAAAGAAGAAGGAGGATGAGGACGACGAAAAAACGCATTTTAAACAGACATAATGCCTTGTTTTAACAATATTTGCCGAAGTTTACTTTTAGAACCAACTGTTTCATATTTTTTTAGATATTCTACGTTATGTCCAGAGATTTTTTATTTGCGTTACGAAATGTACACTGAAAAATAAAAAATCTGAGAACCATTAAGTTATCTACTGCTATAATCAAGATATTACTGCCTTTCCATATGAAAATTATACTGAAATGCATGGCACTCAGCTGCAAATCACGTGATTTGAATGCATAAAAGTAGGCAGAAATCATTAATAAGTAAAACTAATACCTCAGCTGGAACGCAGAGCCTTGTTTTAACAATATTTGCCGAAGTTTACTTTTAGAACTCACTGTTTCATATTTTTTTAGATATTCTACGTTATGTCCAGAGATTTTTTATTTGCGTTACGAAATGTACACTGAAAAATCAAAAATCTGAGAACCATTAAGTTATCTACTGCTATAATCAAGATATTACTGCTTTTCCATATGAAAATTATACTGAAATGCACGGCACTCAGCTGCAAATCACGTGATTTGAATGCATAAAAGTGGGCAGAAATCATTAATAAGTAAAACTAATACCTCAGCATATAAGCTGGAACGCTGATTAATAAAAGCCGATACTTTTGCACTTGGATGCATCAGCTTGTATTGCATTTGTACTTGGGTGCATCGGCTACAAAATAACATAATGCTTTAATGAACATATTTGGGGGGGGGGGCTACCAAAGAATACTTAAAGCAAACTGACAATTTTCAACGTCAGTAGGTCCGAGTCCGACTCTCGGGTAAGGCACGGATATTTGTGACCGTAAATGCCACGAAAGCACTTAAAATCATCTCGGGACATTGGTAATAGGGAAAGAGAAGAACGAGACCCTCGGATTTCACCTTTATTTAAAAATTAGGATAGAGTTCAGGAAGACAAGCTTCTGTTACTTTTTCTAAATTAAGTAAATCCAATCCAATAGACGTTTTAAATATATATAACATTAAAAAATCGGTAACTCAAGATTTTAACTTAAATTAGCAACAGCCCCGTAATTCCTCCTTTTAATTTGTGTATCTTCTCTTTCTGCTTTAAATTGTGTATAATAACTTTTTCTGAACTACGTCATTTCTAAATTACTTTCACATAACGATGATGACATAGCTAATTTGCAACTCAAAATTTCGAGACCAAAGCCTTTTTCTTAAAAAGCTTACATACTGGATAACTACGCACTTTGCTTCTACCTTTGTTGCCGTTAAAACGATGCCCTGTTGTTTCTTTCTGATCACAGCACTATTAAAAATGTAAATATTTTGGAAACAGGCATAATTAGAGTGCGAAGTCATTTGTAGCCCGCAAATGCCAATAAAAATAAACATGAATATTTAATCTGCCTCGGCTGCCAAGTTGCTCTTCATTATGGATCACCACCTATGCTATCAACTTTTCTACAACATTATTACATCGAAGTCTACTTCATTACATCTAATCCTGTCGACTAGATGTAATGAAGCAATGAAAGGCAAAAAATAGGTAAATGAGAATTGTAACTCATATAGCCCCTTAATTCCTCATTTTGAAAATAATTATTAAATCTTAAAATAATTTAAAGGCGTTTTAAACTATAAGTTAAAAATATAACTATTCGTGTTAATAATCTTCCCTAAATAAAATACTAAAATTCTACAGTCTATTAAACGCAATTAGTAAAACAGAAATTTCTAATGCCATAAAATTTTAATCTAATATTTTCATAAAACAATGCAACATTTTTTAAATTCAGTACTTAAGAAAACAGCATTACATATCCAATATTACAAAATAATAATAAAGCCGATTAGCAATTTCTACATGATTGTATTTCTAGCCGCACTAATTAAAACCTTACTTTATTCATAAAACACTTGATGCAAAGTTTTAAAATCAATAGCACTATTTGAGTTTGTTTCACCGAAGTGACTGAAATTTTTAACATATTATGATACAAAGAAAATAATTATGAAGTTCTACTATGGGTAAATATCTGTCATACATCAATTGTGGAATTTACAGACGAAGAGGAAAACATTTCGCTGACAGCAAATAAGCTAGCTGTTAGAATTCTAATTGACTTTCGAATCGCTGATGCATTAAATCTTTTATGCAGTCGTTAAATGATGCAGCCGTATCTTGATTATCACTTTATAAATACTATGCTTGATTACTTTCGGAGCACTACAAGAGGGTTAGGTTAATTAAGACAAAGCAACTCGAGGGCTATCGGCCTATTGGGTGGGATACTTTTGAGGAGGAATTTTTAAGGTAAACTGGACTTTTTAAGGTCGTATCCACGTTGGACCTGGGAAAAACCATGAAAACCAACCACGCAGCCAGCCCGTTCGCCGGGATTCGATCCCAGGTCGAACAAGCACTGCAAGAGAACGATGATGGGAATTTTCTTTCACTTCTGGATATTGAAGAGATCAAGAGCAATGTTTCATTTGGATTCAGAACAGCATAAAATTAGTAGTCATAGCATCAATCAGTGAGTCGTTAACACACCTAAAAATTCCATAGATAGATGCAATAATGTTCTAGAAAAGTGTTTGCATAGATGTGATAAATCATGATTTGATATGGATTAATCTCGAAATGATGCAATCTAGAATTAGTTATTACTATTTTTAGAAGAAATACCAACATTAAAATGAAAAATGAAGAATTAAAGGGTTATTGCTAATTTAAGCTATAATTTTGAAACTGAGCAAGGATTCAATTATTGATTTCTTTAATAATAATTTAATTCAATCTGGTTTAAAATTCTTGCAAATGGAGGAGATGAAACGTAATCGCCTGATTTAATTATTGTTATTTGAACAGAAACAGATTTGTTTCCCTTAAATAGTCAATCAGTTTCCGTTCAATGAGAATAATTGAATTTTATCGTCTTTTACAGTTTAATTTGATTTTTGCGTTTTTGACATCGTTATACACATATCTAATTTCTTTTAGCTCTTTAATATTATTTCTAAAACGTTCAAGAAGACAGTAACGATAAAACTGTAATGAAAGAAATATGCTTAGTAATAAATATTCACGTTTCAAATATCTCTCTAAATTTCTGGGTGGAAACAATGGTTGACTGCCATTAAAGTGTCGATCAGACAAAACCTTAAATCAAGTTAATTCGTGATTATTTTCTGTATTATTCAGACAGATTGATCTCGTTTAATGCAGCAGTAAGAATCTAATATCTTCTTTGTCCTTCGATGATAAAAATTTAATGGCACCATTTATTCTAAAGTTACAATGAACGAGGAAAATATAGGTAAAAATATACGTACACTTTCCGGATGGATTCTTAGTCATGCTGTTTTCAGGGTTTCCCCTATGTATAAAGGAAATACAAACCATTTCCTTTTCAGATGTGTTCTGAAAAAGCATATCTCCCTCAGGCGCGATTGCGTTCCCAAAATTACAAAGCAGTCGTTATCTTATCTAAATTAAATTCTAACTCTATCTGCTTTTATCCCACATTATGTCTGAGAATACTTTTTGTAGATTTCTTCTACAGAATACAAAATGATTGGACTGTTGAAATAAAAATAGATTGATATACACTCAAGAATTGTTGCGACTTATTAAAAACATTTAACGTTCAAGATGGATGTTATATTCTAAATAATAATTAATACAGTTCAAATTAAAATGTTCTTCTCATAATCGTTATTCTGTCTTATGTTAATGACTCAAAATCTTAAGAACATACCGTTGTATACCGAGTTCTAGAGCAGATCTAGCACCTACAGCAGCTTTGTTCTGATCGCATCAAAAATGTTCTTTTCTTTATTGTTAAGTGAAAGCACTTAATATAAATAACTATAACACCTATATCAGTGAACAGCAATGAAACCGTTTTAAAGGGCAGATGTTTTAATAAGAATCTCACCAACACTGGAGAAACATTAAAATACTTTCAGAGTCAAAAGAAAGATGGGGATCTGCTTATTTAAGAAAAGTGTCTGAAAACCTCACAATTTAACTTGCAAATACCTCTTAGCATGCAAGAGATAGAAAATCACAGAGAATTTACGCGTAAGGCAGCGTGAAACCTTCACAGCTATAGAACTGACTGGCTACGAACTAAGTCGTAGTCAGTCAAGGAAGTTAAAGTTGCACATGCGTGAATGTGCAACTCAATGAAATCATTAACCGAATGTAAGTTCGTGGTTTCTGTGCTGTGATTTGCCGGTTTTTGTTGCAGACTGGCATAAAGGTAAACAATTAAAATTCTTATGCCAATTTTTGTCACATAGCAAGGTCTAGTTTTCGAGTAATGGAGTTCGGCTTTGCCATTTGTGACAAAGAAGGTTAGAATTCTAACCCCATTTGGTCCTTGCTTGTGACGGCAAAGCTCTCGTGTGAACACTCCATTAGCAGCATTACTAAAGTGGACAGGAAAAGCACTTCCGAAAACGCAATTAAGGGATATTATTCGGCAGAAACCGAAAATTATAAAGATACATATTAGTATAACAGAAGAACTGAGAATATTTACGTTCTTAAGGATTTATAATACACATTTCATAAACAAACGTTAAAAATGGAAGTACAGCTCCTATCCATTCCAGGACACTGCGGTAGTGCCATTAACGAACACGAAGTTACTTTACGAATTACATAGTTATACTGAGCAAAACCAATGGCATTCGGAGGTCTCTTAGAAAATATGGATGAACGACTCAATGCAAATTAAATTCTCGTTAATAAAAGATGAACAATTTACCCGAAGATAAGGAAACTATTATATTGAAAAACATTTATCTTCTGCAGTTACCAGTTTTCAAGGCAGTTCCAGATTTCCCACTAACCTTGTAGGAATTTTTATTTCCGTTGTCCCTCGCCGTTTGCACTAAAAACTGCTTGTGTATAAACAGAAAAAAAAAAAAAAAAAAAAGCGGGGAGGAAAAACACACCGTCCTTGCGGGTCAGCTTGTCAAAGAAACACGACATTCCAAATGCAAGGACAGACACACGACGCTTTACGCTTAATAATAGCATAATACAATAGGACTGGAGAGCGTTTATGAATCACAAGTAATCCTCTTACACTGTACATATTTAATTAGGTTGTTATTTATATCAAAACAATCGTCCAAGAAGATTAAGAAGAGGCGTTTTCATCAATCTACAACTGCTGTAACGTGTTTAAGTACATTGAAAAGCTAGAGTAATGATAAATGCATATAACAAATAATAGTTTACAGTTAAATACCTCATAAAAGTATTATTAGGATCATTTCTTTCCCTGTTCTTTAAATAGCGAATTAAATATAAAAACTCCGTAACCGCTAGAAGGCAAGCTTATCTCTGATCTAAAAAAATCCTCGATCTTTTTTCTTTTAAATTTAGAAACATTGATACTCATGGATACCTAACCGTGAGAAAAAAAAAAAAAAAAATCTGAAAAGATTCAGATTTTAACATGGCAACAGTGGGTTTGGTAAGGTTTATTATGCTGCGTTGAGCTCGTAGTTTATCTGTCAGCTCTCGAGCTCACTCCTTTGGCACAAGGTTATCTGTCTGCTTAGCTTTATTATTAGCGTCACTTTCTTCGTACATACGCAGCATAAAATTCAATAGCAAAATCATAAATTATTTAAAAACAGAATATTTTTAGAGCTCCCGATACAATGCCACAAATTTTTTAGCCCAAAAGGGCTATTATTCTCGAACCCCACTTTCGTGTTAAACGAGTTTTGCTGTCTGTTTCACTTTTCAATTATCGGCCAGCCGCCTAAACAGTTACTACAAAAAGTAAAATAATACACAACACTTTTAATAAATCAAACAAGTGTAATTAATCCAGCTGGTAATTAATAAAAGAAATAAAGAACTGAGTTTCTTGCTTTTAAATCGCTTTGTTTGCTAATCAATAACAGGCAGATTAAATATAAAAGATATTAAAATACCTTACGTTTCGCGAAATGGCAACAAAGTGGCGCATGGAAATTAAAAATATTTTATATCGAATATCTTTAGAATTTCTGATGAAATGTTAACTATTGCCGTACACCACTTTTTTTAATATATATATATATATATATATATATATGATAAAGTAAGAAATTTAGAACCAATTTTTCACAAAGACCAAAAAATGAAATTCATAAGCATACTTTATGTCTTTACTGATAATTTTTTCAGCAGCTTCTAGACATGATTATATTTTATTTTTTTTAAATGTTTTATTCACTATATTTCTTTAAAAATAATACATGCAGATAACATTTGGAAGCAGCATCCTTTTATTTACGATGCCGCATGTATATTTTTATATATATTCACTTTTGGTAGTAACATTTGGATAGTGATATGGACAAAAAAGTGAGGTTTCAGACTAATAACACTTCTGTTGTTTAAAAAAAAAAAAAAAGGAAGAAGGAAAAGAAAGAAACAAAGAACAAAGAAGAAAAAGAATTTTTTTTTTTTTTTTTTTTTTGTCGTTTTTTTAAATACCTGTTTATAGCGTGTTCATCATGCAAAGTAACAAAAATATCGGCAAAACAAAAATATCGTTATCACTTCACTTGTGGAAGTATTTATTGCGAGCCTCATACAAAAGCGGCCCAGTGAAAAAAATGCACAGCTACATCTTAATAATTTAGTCCTTTCTTTATTAACTCATTGCCTGCCGTGAAGGTCATATTATTTTACAGTTTATATATTGGGGCACGAAATGCTAACTTTAATTTCAATCGGGTGGTTTAGACTTTTTTATATATATAAATGTAAATGACAATTCATTTTACACTTTTTTGAATTCTTACGTCTTATGAACCCCCCCCCCCAAAGTGCGCCCTCTACAAAACAAGCGTTATAAATCAATGCGTTAAACGCAGTTGAGGTCTCCATGTGGAATACTTTGAACATTGTCATAAAAAATAGTTCGCAACTGCCATATTCCCCAGGAAATGAGGATCTGTAAAAAAATACATGAATGTTAACAATAATATATTTTTCTTTATCTAAAAGTTTGTCAGTTAACGGGTAATTTAAAGTTTTCGCTTTGCGTAAGTTTATGATGGAAAAATATCATAGCCATTCCCTGCCATACAATAACATCGTTTGGCATTACTATTTTGAACAAAATCAATGATTTTCTGTTCTGCAAATTGAATTGTTGGGGATTAATTCTAAACTAACAGGCATACTGAAACTGTTTAACTGAAATTTTTTCAAGTGTTAAGCTGGAATTTAAAACTGATCAGATCGCATTTTTTTTTTTTTTTTTTTTTTTTTTAAATTTTTAGTGGCAAACTTTTATTTGAAGTATTAGACTGTAACGTGAAGTTTTCAGACTGCATATTTTTAAATATATACAGAACGTTTGGTTAATACAAACTCTACAGTATTCTAATTTGATCAAAAAATGATGCTTTCTTCATAAGATGCAAATCAAATTACTGAAAAACATGGGTAAAATAAAACTAGTATGTTCAATTCAAACATTCCTTAAAATTCAAAATCCATTATAAATTGGAGATAGGTTAGAACGGTGGTGGCGAACCTTTTTGGGGCCGCGTGCCATTCCGTTTAAGATATTAAATTAGAATTATTCATAAATTATCTCAAAATGCTTAGATTTGGAAAGTGGAATCTATTTAACAATGAAAGTATTAAATGTCACCGGCAGTCTGTAATAAATTTGAATTCGTTTTAGCAAACATTAGCTGCTTCAACTTCGGGTATTCTTTGCCAGATAATATAAGGTATTTCTCCCGCCTTCCTAGCGTGCCTTCGTGGTGTAGTGGTCAGCCCACTGAGCCGGTATTTCAGAGGTCCGTGGTTCGATCCCGCGAAGGCAGTTGCTAATTTTTCATTTCTCTTGTTTCAAAAAATACCTAATGTCTCTATAATAACAAGTAATATGATTGGCCCAAACAACTGAAACGTCATAAACTGGGTCAATAAGTATGTATATCATTCTATGGCGATATACGAAAATCTTATATCTAGGCTTAGGCCCTATGCCAGTCACATTATACGATAAGTAAGTGAAACGTTCAAGAACAGACTATATAAAACACTTATTTAAATTACACAACATCATATCATTGTGATTGTTGATTAAGGAAATAATATTTTACCCGCGTGCCGGCTGATGAGGCTCTGCGTGTCGACTGTGGCACGCGTGCCATAGGTTCACCATCACTGGGTTAGAAGGTTAATGCACTTCAGAAGCTTTCATAAACAATCACAATATTTTAGCTATCAGCCCCCTTTTTATTTTTAATACCAAGTTTTCCAGATTCTTTTGAGTTATCTGCTTTTTAGTTTATAAAGTTGATTCATCTACAAAATCAAATGACACAATACATCACATGCACTTGTTTTTAAATAAAAAAATGAAGTTACCCGTACACATATGCACATACACACACAAAAGAAAAAATAAAGAAAACAAGGTTTAAAAAGAATCTGGGTTGACTGGCTTCTGAAATCACCGATTCAATGCTATTCTTCTCCACCATTTTCGTTAAGCGAAGTTTTACAATATTAAGCAAAAGTGCAGACCAAATTATTCTTTCTTCATCAAAGCAATCAACAAAATAATTAGATACGCTTTTCTATTCCTTCAAGAGCAGGAGGATAACATATGTAAATCTTCATACACAGGAAGTGGAAAATCAGTCCTAAGCAACTACTGCTTCCTTAAGAGGACTTTGTATACTCAGGGAAGGGAAAGAAAAAATATTTTCTCACGCCACCTCGATAACCTCCCGTCTTGGAAGGTCCACAAGAAGTCAAAGGAACCATTTCATGTAAATTCATAGTTTATAATTCACAGATCTCCTCCTCTTTTTACATCATCTTTAGACATGTGAAGCTAAACCAAGACGTCGTGGGGCTAAACATACTTTTTTCGTATTAAGATAAAAAATCGGGCAGAGTAGAAAACTTCATGGTTGACTCAAAATCTCGCAAAATTCACCAACCTCTCTTAAAAAATTAAAATAAAAATAAAACGGTCAACGGGGTTTAAAAAACAAACGCTAATAGAAAATGTAAGGAAATTACCTCAAGTTATGTTACGATTTAAAACGTTATATTTTGATAAATTTTGATTTATCTTCTCGTTCGTAAAGTTATCTGCAATAATAGAAGATCAGTAGTAGAGACACGCATTATGTGTGCAACGAAATAAAATAAGAAGGTATAACTAAGAAATATAAACATAATTAATAGTTAATGGTCCTCTATTTATCGGTCCCAACAGTAAAGGAAAGCAACGGAACGGGGTCGGAATTAGGCTGCTGAATGAACGTAGGATTTTTGTATTATTCATTATCTATAACGCAAATGAGAAACAGATTACCTTCGTAAACTCTTCATAAAGACATTGCTCCACCTGCGCAGGCTGCCTTCGAACATTTTGCTTAATATAGTAACTCTAAAACAAAGCAAAGACTGACACGAAAGCAGTAAAAAAAAAAATTCTCTGTCTGATTAGCGATCAGTTACATTGGTTAGATAAAATTGAGATAATTTTTAAGATTACAGTTTGATAATTAAATAACTAATATGATAATTTTTGGGTAATTTTATGTTAATGAACCAGTTATTTATAATTTCAGCCTTTACTATAACTTCTCCTTTCCATATTCCTCACCTGAATGCAAATGAGTAGCCAGTATTTAAATTGATGTTTTTGGATTTTAAGACAGAGCATGTTTTTGTCATCACATGCAAGCTACGTGTTAGTTTCCTGCCAGCTCTGATAATTGCAATTATTCGGCCTTGTGTTCTATCGCTGAAGACACTTAAAAAATTTTAAACACTTGGCTAGAGTAGTGAGCCAGCTCCAGTATAGTAATTAATTGTGTAGTGTTTGTTAGTATAGTAATTAATTGTGTAGTACTTCCACGTTTAACTTTTAAATTTGACTGTTCTGTTTAGTTGTATCACCGCGAGTTGTGTTCTAAATTCTGTTTAAATAAAACGGTTATTTTTAATCACGAATTTGTCGTTATTTCAAAGTAGAGATAATTCGCTACATTTGAAAGGGTTAATAGATGTTTGTTAGAGTTAATGGATTAATTAACGTTACCAGATCAAGTAAATCTCTACAAATTAAAAGAGTAATATTAATTTCAATTTTAATTCTATGATTCACGAATTCAAAAGCATGTTTCTAGTTTTACCTAAGCCCGGCAAAGCCTGAAAATGGCTAGTAATTCTAGAAAACTAACAATTGCTAATATACTAAAATATTCACTTATAGCTGCGTAGTAATCGCATATAAATCACGATGGAGGAAAAAACTGACATCTTTTTAAACACATGTATCTGATAGCGCACCTTCTAGAAATAGAAACATATATACTAGATTTATATTTTCCCTTACCTGTCACTTTCGTTAAAAGAGTTTTAACATGCTTTTCTTCATCCAATAGAAATCTCTGAAAATAAAGATAAGCAGATTAAATTTATGCTATAAATAAACTATATGACAAAAGTAATTAAACAGTCAAAATATCAGTAATATATATATATATATATACTATATTATATAAAAGTGGCTCTATATTTTTTATCATAATAAAACTTAAGAACTTAATTCCAAAGGTGAATTGCCACAGCTATTCCTAACATTAAATTTCAAATAAATTTTTACGGAGAATTAATTATATGAAAATTTTTCTCTTAATGATGCGTAATAAATATTTATTAATACTATATGAAAAGCTTTTTTTTTAAATTATAGATGATATTACTCAAATTTAATTTTTTTTTTAAATTTCTTTCTTTCTTCCTTTTTTTTTTTAAATATTTGTAGGAGTAAATTTTTACGTTCGCCGTTTATTGTCTGCTATTTTAGCAAAAATTTGAAGGCAAATTTGGCTGTCAGATATACCAAGATGTTTCGAAAAGTTGGATGCTTTTTAATATACTTTCAGGATACTTCAAGGAATTTGGGTGTTCAAAGAGAAAACACTTGGACGTGTACACCAGCAAATACCATCAATTGAGCTTGTGTTAACGGAAAAGACAAAAAAGATATCATTGCAGATTAAAGTGAAGACTATATGGTTGCATTATGGTTGTATAAATTTAAATTGCGTTATAGAACATCATATCGTATCATAAACGGAGAATGATTTCTCATTCGAATTATTTGAAGATTCAGGAGTTTATCCAGTGATGTATGTGGATGTCACCTAAAGACGTTTTTCCTCTTGATGAAACCACTCTTTCCTTTCATCTCATGCCTTCAAAATGCTTAGCCTCTAAAGACTAATAAAGGCTCTGACCCAAATACTGATGGAATGGATTGAATTGGACTATTAAGAAAGCAGGGCTATCTGCCTAAAAGGAAGGATGCCTTCGTGAAGAACTTTCTAAGGGAAGCCAGCTGGCATACACGTTACGCATGAGAAAACCCAGGAACCATGCAACCAGCTCGTTTGCCGGGATTCGAACCCCGAAGCGAACTACCAGTGTTCAGCAACTTTACCGCTCTGTCGTTTGTCGGCCTTTATGAAATGGAAGGCAATAACTTTATTTAAAATGAATGTCAGAAATTCCAAGATGTTTCGAAAAGTTGGATGCTTTTTTTAATATACTTGCAGAATGCCTGAAGAAAAAGAGAAGAAAAAATAAATTTTTGCATAAAATTTAGTATTTGTATTTTTTTTTAATTTAAAACTTTTTAATGTTGTGATATTTGATTCTTGGGATTTCAAAAAAAAAATATTTAACTAAAATATGAATAACATTTTAAGAAATTAAATGTAGGATGATAAAATTGTGTAAAGCAATAAGCACACTGATAAAACTGTTTAAAGCAATGTATGCAAGTCATCCTAAGTTAAAATGTCGGTTATATATCTCTTATTTATATATCTTTTCTGAACGGAACATTGAAAGGCGTTTTAACTGTGCTTTACTGTATTTTCTCTTTTAATATATGCAGTTTTCAAATGCATCGTAATCTGAATCATAAAGTATTCTTCCGAAAGAAACGCAATTCAAATAAATAAAATCAAATTCTGGAAAATTTATATTAATAAATATATTTAAAATGCTCAGTTCGAATGAATAAACAGAAAATTTTAAAATAATTATCTGAAGAGACAATGAAACATAAACAATTAAAATAAAAGTCTAAAAATTTAAAAATTACCTAAGATAGTCAAGACGCAAGAGAACACGCCAACGGGGAAAATAAAACAGGCGAATCGACAGCCTTGTATTCGGCGTAGATTTTGTAAAATCCCAATCGATTTCGAGGGCCAAACGGTTCCCCTTCTTCAGGAGCAAAAAGTTCTGCAAAAGCGAGAAAGCAGAATCGCTTTGCCCTCAAAATCGATTGGGATTTTACAAAATCTACGCCGAATACAAGGTTGTCGATTTGCCTGTTTTATTTGCCTAAAATAGTAACTATGACTAAAAATATAGTATTTAAAAAAAAAAAAAAAAAAAAAAAAAAGAGAGAGAGAGAGAATTTGAAAAAAAAAAAAATAATAAAATAAAATAAAATAAAAAAATAATAAACGATGCCCCTTTGATTTAAACTACGCAATTCGAATGAGTAAATAGAAATTTTTAAAATAGTTATTTGAAAGAAACCATGCAACTTAAACAATTAAAATGAAATTCGAAAAAGAAAAAATTACTTGAAATAATAAACAATTATAATTAAAAATATAATATAAAGACCATTATCCGAAAAAAAGAACGATTGTCACTTTTTTCCCTCTCACACACGATGTAAAAAGGAAAATGAAAATAGGTTGCCATATATTAAGAAGTTCGTCAAGTGAGCTAATCTTGGCGCAAACTGAGGGAAAAAAAAAAAAAAAAAAAAAAAAAAAAAAGCGCCAACGTAAATTTGTGAATTTTACACCAAATTTTACAAAATTTAATATTTAGGCATAATGAGTCGTAGAATCGAAATATGTAAAAAAATTGTTATGTTATTTCAGAAAAAGTCTGATTTTGTGACAAAATACCTATATTAGAATAGAACTATATATAAATCTAATATATATATCCTAAATCGCGCTTTCAAGACATGAAAAACTCAATTTGAATTTCGTTAATCGGCCCAGTAGAAGTCATATAAGTCACTTTTTGAATTAAAACAGCTTTTTGCCAGTTCTTAGCATATTACAGGCTGCGATGAGATCACAGTGTTCGTTTCGCTTGACTTTCTTGTTCGTCTTTGTAAGGAATTCCTTCTGGGAGTACAGTATTGAGACGAAATAATGAAAAATGAATGATTCAAATAAGGAAATATTTTGAATATTTTTTCAAGGTTGCAAATCTCTTCGAGTATCAGAAGCAATGAAGATTGAAAATTCGTATGTAATCCTATCATCCACAAGTTCTAAAACTTGTTTCTGGGTTTACATAAGCTCCATTCTAGAAAGCCTAACAATGGGGGAGGAGATAAATGAAATGCGTTCGATGCCCGGCATAAGTCTGAAAGATAAACAAGATTTCTTAATTATAGTGGCAAAGAAACTAAAAATTGTAAAGTTTGGGAATTAAAGGAACTCTTAATTTTGCAACTGCCTTTTTTTTTTTTCACTCTCGTCTAACTGCGTGAAAAAGGGAAGAAAGCCGACCAGTTGCGCGAGCAATATTCTGTTCTCATAAAACCATTTGCACGAAACTTGCTTTCCTTCCCCTTTCCTTCAAGGGAGCTTCTGATGAAGGTCATCTAGCAAGGTCCCCTATCCTTTCAGAAAGTTTAAAGATAAGGATCACTACTAAATTCTACTTTTCGAAGCCAAAATGTGCAGCAGAATAAGTTTTAAATTCACGGTTTTCGTGCAACAAATTTTACTCACCAGAAATTCTGTTTTAATGTTTTGTATATGAGTATGCATAAAGATTGTTAAAAAAATGAAACTTTGATGTTTAATTTTTAAAGAATTTGAATTACTTTCAGGCTACACCTCGGCATATAAATAACATTTACACAAATCGAGAGGTCTAATTCAAAAAATAACCCAACTGAATAGTTGTCTCAGGGTCATTACTATGCTATAAACCGTTTGAAATACTTGTAAACTATATGACTCGGTTTACTTCCTAAATTATTTGTACCTGTGATGCATCAGTTCTTTCATTTCAAAACGGTGAGGTCGTTAGGAAAGTGGAGATAATTTAGCAATTATACTGTTGAGATTTTTTAAACTATGTCAATTAATGTTGTTACTAGCGATTAAAAGTAAATTATATTTTTTCCCTCAAATTTGGAAACTTCAAATTAAAAATTCCCCCTTTTTTTTTCTTTTCCAAGAACTTGATTGGATATACAACCTTCTGTAAGCAAGTTCTTCATATTTAAAAACTCAACTTGAGACACAATTTGTACCACGCAACAATAAAACTTGTACTGATTTGGATTGCGGAAATTTCATGTAGTGGCATTTTGCTTGGTAATCGAAACGTCAAGGTCAGTTTATATATATGATGCATCTACATAATTTTATTCCAATTTTCAAATTATAAATTGACATTTGGTATTAGGATTATTAATTAAAACATTGAAACCCACAAAAACACTTTATAAAACTAATAATTGATCTGATGTTTATTAGGTAAAGTAAGATATTTCTAAAAAGCTCCTCGTAAGCACTTCCACGTAAATGCAATTCCATGACAATATCAATCCAATTAGCTGAAATACACCGTATCTTTTTCCTCATAAATATAAAAATTTTTATTGTGTTAATAGAATGATTGAAACGTTATTTTTTAATTTTAGATTCTGGGAAAATTATATTTAATTACCAGTCTAAAATACTGAGACTGCTCTACATCACGGTTTAGTCAAGCAGAAACCTGAAATTTATCGACATAAAGCACATGACCTTGAAATGAAACTAAATTCATAGTAAGACTCTAACTGTAGTAACTACCTGAATTTGTTAATGATATGATCCACATCTGCTTTGTGACAGATGAACAAAATTGTAGAATGCATACACAGCATAGAATATAAGATCATTATCATCATTATAAAACTCACTACAGTCATCAGCAAAGTGAAAATATCTTCAACGGATTTCTTTCGCAAATTGAAAAATAATAAATGAGGAATTTAGCAAAAGCAAAGTAGCGAACTTGTATAAGCAATATCTAAAAAATATTATATGGGAATGACGTTACAAAGGCTTTTATCATCGCAATGACGAATATGAACACATTTATTAGAATTAAAGGTATCATCAATTACCATTTTAATTCAATTTAATGTTTTCAAATTCTTCTTTGCTGTTGTTTGAGAATATGTTGTCTTGTCTAAAAGTTAGTGCAGAAAAGTCAGAGAGGGCCAAAAGTATCTAAAATAGCCCTAGCGACGTCGATGATCCCCGAATAATATAGTACCTGGCCCTGAGGGGGGGGGGGACAAAATCCATTCTGAAGAGCCTGACCGGTGTGGCAGGACAGTCAAATGTCTACTACAGAAAGTTGTGTACCAGGGCAGCAATTATAACTTCGCTGCCATCAGGTGATATTTTCGTTCCTTTAAAATGGTTTGTTTTCAGTCTGGCTAAGGTAGATGAAATAATTCGGTTGCAGTTTAGCTCGGGAATATAATTTTTTTTAACTTGTTTAGAGATGAGTCCGACTGGCTGTTGCATCTGCATTAGAAAAGGTATGAGAATATAAAAGTGTAGATAAAAAGCCGAACATGTTCAGATATATGTAACACTTTTAAATGTGTAATAAGGTCATTTAAGATGACTACGAAGGGCGCTTACACCGGAGAATAAATTGCATAAAAAATATGTTTAGTGGATGACGTATTTGGAAGCTCTTATAACATAAATTATACTGAAATTCTACCTTTTTCCGAATGAAGCTGATTTTTTTATCAATTCATATAAACACAGCGCTTTTCTCTTTAATAGCTTTACGAATAGCACGGTAAGAAAATTTTAAAAATGTATGCTATTTATATAACTAGACATAGTAATAAAAATTTGGAAGAAATGCTTTAAAAATCGATTTGGTCAGACATACAATGGAAACTCCAAAAATATAAATCATATCAGAAAATGTAAATTCCAAAGAGCAATATTTTATGCGAAATGTTTTGCATTTCATTTACAGGAACAGGGAAAATACAGTAATACGTCTCATTACTGCAGTAAACTACACTGCTTAATTGTTTTACACACATTTATGCCATTCGAACTTCTTGTAACATTTACTTTTTTAGTTCGATTTATATTTAATGTTAATGAATATACAAAATAGTGAAGTCACTTTAAAATGGGCACTTCATGTATCTAGCGCTATCTCGTGAATTGCTGGCAGAGAAAATGAGCAAGAATACCATTAGCAGACGATTCTAGGACCACCCTCGGGTCAAACAAGGAGCGATCTCGCCCCCCTCCTGGGGAAAATCAGTAATGGGACAACGCAAAATGGTGAAGTCTGGGCTTCATCCGAGGTTCAGTCACCTTCAGTTGCCTACTCATACAACGCTAGATATGAAGGTTACATGTACGGCTTCTATTCACAATACTCTCTCTACTTCTCGTCACTTAAAACAATATAATATCTTTTATTCTTAAATTCTTGATCCATCATATATATACAGGGCTAATTTCTAGAAGTAGAAGTGCCGGAGCCCTATGGAAGATTAAAATTACATAAAATGTACAGAGATAAATTATAATTTAATAAGCGATTTTTTAATATAATTTTATTGCTAAAAATAAAATTTTCGAGATCAAATTTCTACTGGAATAATTGTTCACTTACATAAAAGAAGTGCCGAGTATTCTTATTTAGGGCTCCAGTGCACTAACTAGAATTAGAATTTATCCCCAAAACTAAGAATTACCGGTGCAATTTAAGCTCTGTATATATCTATATATATCTACATGTTTATCATGTTTATCTACCTCTCTCTCTCTCTCTCTCTCAGAGAGAGAGGTAGATAAACATGATAAACATGTAGATATATATATATATATATATATAGAGAGAGAGAGAGAGAGAGGTAGATAAACATGATAAACATGTAGATATATATATATATATATATAGAGAGAGAGAGAGAGAGAGGTAGATAAACATGATAAACATGTAGATATATATAGATATATACAGAGCTTAAATTGCACCGGTAATTCTTAGTTTTGGGGATAAATTCTAATTCTAGTTAGTGCACTGGAGCCCTAAATAAGAATACTCGGCACTTCTTTTATGTAAGTGAACAATTATTCCAGTAGAAATTTGATCTCGAAAATTTTATTTTTAGCAATAAAATTATATTAAAAAATCGCTTATTAAATTATAATTTATCTCTGTACATTTTATGTAATTTTAATCTTCCATAGGGCTCCGGCACTTCTACTTCTAGAAATTAGCCCTGTATATATATGATGGATCAAGAATTTAAGAATAAAAGATATTATATTGTTTTAAGTGACGAGAAGTAGAGAGAGTATTGTGAATAGAAGCCGTACATGTAACCTTCATATCTAATGAATATATATATATATATATATATATATATATATTGTATGATCTTAAATTCAGCGGCCGAGCGGTAAAGACGCTGAACACTGGTAGTTCGGTCCGAGGTTCGAATCCCGCGAACGGGCTGGCTGTATGGGCGTTTTCGTGGTTTTCCCCATGTGTAACGTGTATACGAGCCAGTTTCCCTTAGAAATTCCTCCACGAAGGCATCCCTCTCTTTAGGCAGATAGCCCTCGTGTGCTTTGCCATAATTGAATAACCCAACCCATGATCTTAAATTCACTTAGTTCGAAAACAATTTATTCTAATACTTGCGCAATAGCTGCAAAGTAAGATAATAATTTATTTACTAAAATATTGATTATATTATCTCTTAATATTAGTAGAAGTATCTAAAATGAGTGAACCCATAGGTAGGAAGTTTAAATCCGGAATAATTTGTTTTTGCAAAGATAGCATTATGTTTCTTAATTTTCTAATGTTTATTTCAATTACTTTGAGTTCTATTTCATAATTCCAGTTAAGATGCATCACCATTATTACTTGAGTAAAAGACGAAACACCTTCGTATTTATTTATTAATTATTGTTCATTGAACGGGAGTTGGTTTGTTCCCCTTGAAAAGTCAACTAATTTCCGATCAATAGCAATAATTACTTGCTTTTAATTTAATTTCTTTTTCAAAGTTTAAAATTTTGTTATTCATGATTTACTTCAAGTCCCCGTAAAACATTTTTAACAATTTACATTCAAGTTACTTAAAAACAATTTTCGGAATTAAACTTCCTACCTATGGGTTCACTCTTTTTAGATACTTCTACTAATATTGGGAGATAATATAATCAATATTTCATTACTAAATAAATTATTATATATTTACATGTTTATCTACATCTCTCTCTATGTATGCATATATATATAATTATTTTTTTAAACCTTTCTGATAAATCAGTGTCTTCCTAATATTGTCAGCTGAGACACATGTCGACCTGGGTAAGTTATCGCATACTTGAGAAATCGAAATGCAATGGGCGATCACTTGCTTTCATTTCAAATCTTGATAAATTGTACGGTCAAGGGATTACCACTTAATCACACTTCTTACAACAGTTTGCAGATTTTTATGATTGTATTGCTTTTCCTAAAGTAAAAAATTCTGCTTAAGTTATATATTCATTATGCTTTAACGAGTTAAAAAAAAAAAAAAAAAATCCTTAATTTCAAATGCAAAATTCACCGAGACAAGGTTAAAAAACACTTTTGAGGGACCAGCTACAAATTTAACAACAAATACTGCTTTACCTAAAGACAGAGCCATTAATCGTTAACAGACGCAACTTTTGTTTTCACTTGCTCTTTAATTTATCCTCAAAAGCCTTGAATAATGTCGGTTACAGGCATGGTAAAACGAATTACGCTCTTAATACCTCTGCGACATTTGCACTTAAGTGTAGAACCGTTTTGTTTTTAATTGATGAAAGTATCATAAATAATTTATCAACAGGAGCTTTTATTTTACAGGTTAAATGATAAAGTCAGTACATGAGCTGGGTCGAGGATGCTTTCAAAGAAATGAGCACGTTTCCAAGTTTAATTGGCTAACCAGAGAAATTTATCTAGGATTAATATTTAAAGCCAAATTCAATAGCCATATTTTTCCAACACTTTGTTATAAGCTCTGTATCAAAGAAAAAAATTTCTGTTACACAGCAAGTCTTGGTATGTTTGTTAGTTGCACAGCAAGTCTGAGCTTTGCTTCTTCTCTTTCGATTAGGTAGTTTTTCCCTCATTGTGGAATTCATACATTTTTTTTTAAAGATACATACGTATTATAATAACTAAAAAAGTTAAGCAGGCACTGTAAAAATGCAGATCGTGCAATTTAACAGGATCTGCTGTTGAATAAACTTCGACAGCGCGACATTTTTCACCAAATTTTGCAACCCGAAACTCTGTGCATTATACGAAATACGATCTATAAAAAAGGCTCCACCGAGAAATAACGGAAGGGTGTGGAACGGTCTTTCAATAGTTATTCGCTTCATTTTCGACACTGACATAATACTTTCGGTCAACAAAAATGATGATGGGAATGCCTTTATTTGTTTTCACATCCGGTAATTCTACTTCACTTCCGGGAATGGAAAGCTTCCGACGTAGTTCATTTATATATTTGTTTACTAACAAGCGCTGGTGACTCATTCTCTTTAGCAGTGGTTAGATGGAAGGAAATAAAATGCCTATCAATAAAGGTAAAATATTGCACTTTACAATGCAAGTGGAAAATGAACTAAAATGTTCAGATGAATGTAATATTAATAGAAGAGAAAAATTCATTTCTCTAGCTCTTAAAACTGTGCTACATACAGTTTTGTACCCCCACTTTCCAATAACACTTAAAGAAATTGCATATATTAATTATCGCTTTTGAAGTGTGCTTTTACAATGGAGCAAATTTACAGGCAAACAGTTCATTTCCAAAACAGTACAGACTCACATAGATTAAAATTTGAGGCAGATCAACAAGTATGGTAAGTCATTAAGCCTACCAAGTAGCAAAAAACAGTACACATTTTACAGTTTATCACGAGTTCGCATCTCAAAATGAACGTGGGGTTTTTCACGGCTTTTCCTTATGCGTAAAGTAAGTACGATCTTTTTTTAGAAGCGCTCTCTACAAATGGATCAGTTCCTTTAGGCAGAGAGCACCAGACTACTTTTTTTAATTTAAACACCTAGATGAAGTTAAAAATATTAAATTGAGTTCATTTGAAAAGCTACAATTAACTGCCTCATATTTTGGTCAATAAAGTTCCCGTTTTATATGAATACGTTATTTTTTTTCCTCACTTTTATGCAAAAAGTCTTTTAGAAATAGTAAACACGAACCTATTTTTACAGACGTATATGTAACCAACGTACTAAGAACTACCAGATATACATAAATACGATAATTCTTTTTTTTTTTTTTTTTTTTTTTTTTTTTTTTTTTTAATTTTGACATTTCGTAGATTTGGAAATCTATTGTTTAATTTAGTAATTCCCCCTTAACAGGCTTAGAGTTTGGTTTATTTGATTATTTTGATTATGGCAAAGCACTTGAGGACTATCGGCCTAAGGAAAAAGTGATGTGTTTGTGGAGTACTTTCAAAGGAAAGCTTAGTCCTATACACGTTACACACGGGGAAAACCACTAAGACGCCACACAGCCAGGCCATTCGCAGGGTTTCGAAACCGTCTCGAACTACCTTCAACGATTTTACCGCTCGGCCACTGGTCGGCGCTAACAGGCGTGGAGAATCAAGCAAAAAAGTTCTCTGAAAAACTACTAACTGCATAACTTTGCTTTCAAACTTTCGCCCTCCCTTTTTTTTTTTTTTTTTTGAGCTTGACTTTCTAAGAAAATGTTTTCCACATTTCTGAAGTTTGAATAAAAGCTATATATAATAAAATTTCAGGAACGTGTTGAAAAGCAAACTATTCAAATATTGCCTTTGTTGGGATGGTTTAATTTTACCCATCCTCTCGATTTGCACAAATCTTATTTACTTGCAGAAAAATACAAGGAATTAAATTAAATTCCTTCAGAATTAGTGATTCGTATGAAAAGGTCGCTTAAAAATCTCTACATAAATTCACATATGAGATCTTAAATAGTTTTAAAGCATAATTTCTGTGAGTAAAATTAGATGCACCAAGTATGCGAATTAATACATTTTCTTTTACGCTCTTAAGTTAAATTATGACTTCGAAAAGTAATAACCTCTTACCTTTTCTTTCAAAAAAAAAAAAAAAAAAAAAAGAAAGAGAGAAATTTGTTACACTTTTTTTTTGGAAAGTGTGAAGACCCCTGTTATACTAAGGGGGGGGGCATTTTTTCGTGGAGATGGTTTTAGGAGGTCATAAAATCCATTGTATAATTGATATGCTTTTCCTCTTTCTCGCGCAGTTGTTGGGACACCGAGCGTGATAATAGCTTCTTTTAGGAGAAAAAATCTTAGAACTTTTCAGTTTAACTTCTAGCCCTTGAAATCAAATTTCTCTCTTCAAACTCCTGGACTGTAACTGTCGACATAATGACATAAATTTTAATCTACGAGGAAGTAGCCTTTTGCACTAATTCAAATGCTCATGTCTTACTAACTGTGCTATAAAACTGAAATAACGAACTGACTGAGATGTGGACAGCTTCCTACTGAGTGGAAATTTCTCCAGCATTTCTGATTGTCATACAGTATTTCCACTTGAGAATCATATTTTCCAGACACATATATACAAAATGTTCAAAAAGGGTTACTAGAGCCTTAAACATACTTGCATATGCTTTCAGCTACACCAAAATACTACTTACATATGCTTTCAGCTACATGAATTTCAAACGAAACATCTTCAATTTTGAGATAAAAAGGTCCCTCCCCGTAGAGTGTTGCATTGCTCATTTTGAAATCCTCGAGTTTGTTAATCAAAAATTCGTTAAAGTTTACACAATATGAAATCGATAATAAAACAAATTCCAAATTTCAAATTTGGGCTTCCAGATGCCCATATTCGCAAGAGGATTACGTTATGCAAAATTTGGTAGCTCTAGGTACCGTTGTTTTATCACAGTGCGAGAAACATACGTACATTTATGCAGATTTTTCATTATTATTTTCTTTAAATATAATACAGGGCGATAATATTTGGTGGCAACAATTTGAAAAGTGAAACAACGCTTATGGTGAATCAATGCAAAATGCCAAAACGAAATTAAGAAACCGTCTTAAATAAGACAGCATTAATTATTAAATTTGTAGCTGGAACCAAGAAAATAATAATTTTCAACGTCTCATTGAATTTTGGAGGTAAATGCACAGAATTTTTTTTAATTTAGCTTATTAAACAGAATCAGTATTCTCCTTATAAAATGTTAGATTTTAAATCTATGATATAAAATAGATATAAAATGTTAGATTTTATATCTGTGATATCAAACAGATATCAATAAACAATAAGAATAAATTTTAAAAAATGAAACTTTGTTAATAAAATACTCATACGTGTGTAGTTAGCTATTAACAATATATATATATATATATATATATATATCAATAATTATTCTACCTGTAGCGTTCTATTTCTTTAGTTCCAGGACTAACATTTTCCGATAAAAATGTGTCCCCCCCCCAAAAAAAAACAGGTACGTTTTAAAAACGACGACGCCTTAGAACAGCAGTTCGTTCTTTGTTCAGGATTACCCCAATGTTTCGAAACAATTTGCTTTCATGTGTACACCCAACTTTCTAGCCAACAACTATTTACGGGTTGCTTTATAATGAAATACGAAACCTGCCTTTTGACAAAATAACCTATCCCTGACACTTTGCTAAAGAGTAAAAAAAAAAAAAAAAAAAAAAAAAAAAAAAATGGCGCCATCATCGGTCTTGGAGAGTTAGTGTTAACAACTTAGTAGCTAACCTCAATTAAAGCCTGGCATTCATTAAAAAAAATCATGCATTCTCAAAGATGGTATCTGAGGTAATAAAAACTCTGTTCAGAAAAAAAATCAGACTCATGAGTGAAGAAGATTCTGAAATTGTTAAGTTGCAGATGCCGAGATTACGCCATTACTTTCATAAAACTGAATGAGTTCTATACTTTGAAATAACTCAAACTCGTACAAGCAAGGCCCAGTCGGGCAAACCATGAACTTGGAGAAAACCAAGAATCCTATGACGCTATCCTATTCTTTAATTACACTATGTATGAGTGAATGATAAATGCAGCACAAAGTTTAATTATCTGAAACATCACTTGCCAATAAATACTAATAAACAACAAATGGAAATGTTCTGTGACTGAGTTTCAGATCAAACGGGGAAGAGGAAAAACCATTTCACAGCTCGGGCGAACAAACAAATACATTACTTAGTGAGTCGTGTATGTCTAGCCGCATCGCGGGAGGGGAAGAGCGTGTGACGCCAAACGTTATCTCCGTTAACTTGTAACTAAGCGGCCTTGGGGCAAGGTCGTGCTTACTCCACCCCAAGGCCGTATTAACAGCCCACGCAGACCAGGTTCAATAATAAAGCAACCATCAGAAAATAAACAAGTTTTAGCTTCAGGCGAAGATTCCAAATTCTTCACTGAATAAAGAAAACGAAATTCCTAATAGGATATACCGGGATTAAGGAAGCAGGACGTTTCTGATTTCTTGCATTAAGTTCGAATACTGGGGTACCCGTCTAAGGTCAAATTATTCGAGGCATTATTCTTTAAACACTTTATTTGAATTTTCACTAAAATTCTTAATGTGGAAGCAGGGCAAATTTCCGCTTAATGCAGATAATTTTCTCATATTTCATTTACCATTAAAGTTTTAAAATAAAAAAAAAATATATATACCATATTATTCCGAATTTAAATCACACTTTTTATTCAGATTTTTAAGACGTAGAATTAGGGTGCGTCTTAAAATTCAAAGCGAATATTTTAACAACCTATTTCTGCCGATCTGCCACTTCCCCAACAATCTCGACTTAAAAATTAAAGTGATTTTAAGACAGATATTTTTCAGTACCAACTATAATTAATAAATATATAAATAAAATTATTTTTCCAGTTTTCAGATCCTGCTGGGGCTTAAATTCAAAGTAATATGGTAATAAATATCTTATTTCCCCCTCACACACTAGAAATAACTGAAATGTATTTTCAAATTTAAAATAATAATTTTCTTTGATTTAATACTAAACAATCAGCCCTACCGAAATCACGAATAAGAAGTAAAACCGTTATGGCCACCATTAATACCTAAGCGAACTTTTATTTTGCATCCTTCTAATTCCATATCATAAGATTTATATAATATGGGCTTTCAGGTACATGAGAAATAATTTAAACAAAATAAAACAAATAAAAACACAAAAAAGGGGGATGGGAGCAATCAAATATTCTCTAAGCATACGATTAATCACTTCTAATAATAAAACCCACATTATTCCAGTTTTCTGTTTCCAAGCAAAGTAAGGACCCTTTCTATAATTTCCTGAAGTTTGGGGTTAAAAAGGTGCTGTGGGGTAGGAACAAAAACGTGAACATGTTAAAAGAGACTACTGTTTCCAATGCTTTAAATATTACAGAAAAAATAAACAATGAGTTGATCAAGTCTGCTAAGAGAAATAAGAAATAAGGTTGGTTGGTTGTTTAATAAAGGGCAAAGCACAAGAGGATTATCTGCGCTAGGAGGGATGCCTTCGAGGAGCACTTACTAAGAGTAAATGATCCCCGTATTCACATTACATTACAAAACTCTATGCAGACCAATTTACCGGAAATCGGACCGAGGATAAATTAATAAAAATCCAGATCATTTTCAAATTAATACAGGATTACGTTTCATAGTTCGTGTACAGTGCAACGGATTTATTTCATTATCTGTTTCATTTTATTAATCAAAACAACAGACGAAAATTGGACTTGCACAGCCGTGCTTCAGCACAAAGTTACTAACACCTTTATGCAAGCCGGCTACAGTTCGGAACAACTGAGGCTTTCATAAGAATGCATTAAGTTGTCTGCACTTCTATGCAAGTGAGTTTCTAACTGAAAAAAGCAACCTTATCATGAAGATGGGGTCACCTTATGACAGTGCACCGCTGTATATAAGTCCGATTTCTGTTATGAAGTTGTTCGGAGCAAAAGTGCTCGCTTTAAAGTTAATATATAGACATTTAACAATTTTTGGAATAAATAATAACAATTACATCTACCTCATATTGCATTTGACCATCACAAATTGCACCTTTCACAGCTTGAAAATTATAGCTGTTGAACTTACCACTTTAGTTCAACTACTGCTCAAAATAAATTTCATTTATTTTACTTTATTCAATTAAAAAATAAATTGCTTAGTAAAAAGTAATTAGATTAATACAATTAATTCAAATACTAAATTCACATAAACATATTTTTAAATGTTTCGATAAATAAATTATAGGCAAAAGTAATTAGATTAATACAATTAATTCAAATACTAAATTCACGTAAACATATTTTTAAATGTTTCGATAAATAAATTATAGGCAAAATAAATATACCTTAACTATCGTAAATATACATGTATAACCCATATATCAAATGCATATTTGCACAGCGTGTCTTCGACTGCCAGCTTATCTCCGTCTCTGTCCCACGACTCAAAACAAAATCCTATTAAAGAAGATGAATAGGAGAAGAAGGCAAGCTCCCGTAGACACAGTGTAAACTAGCCTTGCTCGCCTCGAGCGACTTTCGAATTGAAACCATTATGGGATGAAACAAACGCGCAGGGAGCTGGCGAAATTAAATCCCGGAGAATCAAGCCTACTTTAAACGCTATCGAAGTACGTTTAAAGTATATGCTATTTGAGAATTATTTTTGCTGTTGCTAATTTCTTGAAATTTTTGCCCTGCAGTATATTTTGCACAAGATGTTTTTTTATTTCACAGAACCTTTTTTTCATTTCATAATTATTCATTTTCGTACTTTTAAATGCTTCATAAATGGTTACCATTATTTTAATATTTCTAATGTAATAATATATATGCTTTAATTTTAAATGTAAGTACTTCAAAAAAATAAATTAATAAATGTTACATTTACTATTGTTAACAAAGCAAAAAACAGAGAGGGGTAAACAAGCATTATGCCTTAGCAGTAGTGGTCCCCATCGCAAACACGAACCGGCCTTGACTCTCGGGTTCAGATGAAGGACGAGGAACCCGGTTTTTGCCTCTAGGCTAACGGAGATTCAAGGAGAAAAAGGAAACTAAGGCAGACTGTGTATAAATATTATTTTGGAATGCACTCATTTCTTCAAAGATTAGGAATCAAAAATACATTTTCTCCATTGGGATTTTTGCTGTTCTAGTAAGCAGTGTGGAATAATTAATAAGAAATGTCAGTTAGGATAATTTAGTGTTTCCGAAGGTGTTTTCGAGTTCCCTCAGAGAGCAAAAACGAAATTTTTATTAGGATTAGTGTTGTAAACTGTTTCGGAATAAGATTTATATTTTGAGCTAGGGTAAATTTGGAATTGTTAACGGAACAATTCCAAATTTACTATGATGTTATGTTAGTAATTATAACATAATATCATAGTGATGATACTATTATATTATGTTACTATGATATTATCTTGATTGATGATCAACATAATACCATATTATGTTGTATATCATACTAACGCTGAAAACTCAAAGATATTTCTAATATGAAAATAAATAAGAACTAAAAGTTTTATGCAAAGAATTCACATTTTTAAATCGTTCAATCAGAGCTATCTGATCTGTCAGGTTCTTAGATATTGCTGGAAGTTTTGGAGCGCATGTGCAGATGAATTTGAAGACCTGTCTTTAGCCTGTATAGTATGTCCAAAGAAGACCCAAATCAAATTTTTTGGGATGTCGACGCCTTACATATTTTCGATTCAATTTTTCTTCGTGGCGTTGCTATGTCGTTGAAGCTTTATTTCTCTTAATTCAAACTGCTTAATCCTATGGCCATGGCTAATAGCTCGGTGTTATAGGATTGAGAGCTGGATTAATGGAGATTTCTGTGTTTAGACAAAATACCGCAGTCTCCTTGGGTAGAACTGAAAAGAATTTGAAGATTTTTCAGCATATTTTATCACTTCTTAATCATCTTTGCATGTCTTTAAGTTTGTCCACATTCGTTTGGAACACTCATAAGAGTACGTCCGTTAATATAAAATAATTATGTTGGAATACGTGTAAATTCAAATATATTTGGATTTCTGATCATTGAAGTTGTAATCTCGTGTGGTTTTCCGTAATTTTCTTAATAACAACCAAATAGTAATCATTTAAAATATGCATAGTAAAACATGATACAATTTAAGATTTTGCTGTTTTACTTCTAAATTAATATGATAAAATTTATTTTAAACACTTTACGGATTTTCTCAAGTGCAACCAAAATAAATCCTTTGCTGTAGGAACTAAATGGTGTGGTCCTCTGTGGTTTGCCAAAACTGATGAAGCCAACTTGATGCAGAAGACTATCATAAAGCTGCTTGAAACAGCCCGTTTATTTAGTTTTTGAACTTCTGGCGCTACTACGGCAGTGGAATTACATAAGATATATATAGTTTGTCCCAATTTTTCAATTTATATTAATGGAAGAAAAAATAAAAAATTCAGATTAAAATGATAACAATTAAGTAAAAATAGAAAAAGGGAAATGACTAGTTCCTTTCCATTAAAATTATTCCTGTTAGCAGTGTGGGAATATTAAAAGAGAATGGATATCCTTGTATGATAAGAAAGCTCTAATAAGGACGCAAGTATGCTTTTTCTATGTGATGGAAACTTGTATAAAGCAATACAACGATATGCGGATATCTAGCCCGGCAGATGTTTTAAAATCTTCAACAGAAACACTTAAACTTAGATGCATAGAGAATAAAGGAAAATGTGTTTTATTCACCCAGTTTTCTCTCTGCAGAACGGTGTTTGAGACACCAGGGTGCCTGTTAAGGTCAGAGAGGAATACTTGTTAACGTATTAATAACAATGGGTTTGCTCTCTAAATTAGTGCGAGCAGAAAAGTCGAGGAACTGGTGACTGTGACAAGAATGAGGTAGTGCAAAAATAGGCAAATTGAATTCATTAAGAATTATCAAATACAAAACATCAAATACTAAGACATGAACTTCTAATAATTATATACTTATACCTATACCTACAACATACACAAAAGTGAGAATGCAGACAGAAAATTCGAAGTGTAGCAGATAAGAGGAATGAAAATAAATACATAAATAAACACATTAGATTGCATATTACATGATCCATACAGTTAGTTGGGCCATAGGCCTATCCATATTTTCCAAACTGTTATAGTCGTAATCACAGATTTTAATACTGGGATTTTTTTATATTGCTGCCTTTCATGAAATTTTTTTGGCTAAGTTATAATAATGAGTGCGCAGTAACTCAATGCCTAACTCTTCATATATTCTATTATTCCTTACATACCATTCAGCATTTACAATTTGTCGTAGAACAGTATTTTGGCAGACTTGCAATCTTTTCCTATTAGTTTTCTTGGTATATGCCCAAACTGGATTTGCATTAGAATGGACTTGTAAATGAATAACTTGTTGTCAATAGATAATATACTGTTTCGAGCAATTAATGGGTATAGTTTGGCTTTACACACTCGAAACTTCTGGATAATAGATGTTAATGTGCGGGGACCATGTAAGTGACTTAGGAAAAAATGTGGAACGCTTCACAATTTTGCGTGTCATCCTTGCGCAGGGGCCATGTTAATCTTCTCTGGTATCGTTCCAATTTTAGTATATGTACTGCCAAAGCAATACATTCACCCAGTTTTGTTGGAAGGCATTACTTATAACCTACTGACACCCTAATAACAAATAAAAAGTAATACAATTTGTATCACTTCACAGAACAGTCGAACAAAGGATTTCAGCTGCTCCGATAAGCTTAACAGCTGTGCACCCTTCCGCGATAGTTTCATGGATCGATTTCGACATCTCGCTACCCCACCTGCGATTGTGCTACAGATGGTACCTTTGTAGTAACTTTTGGCACTTTCAGATTGGGCTACGCAGAAAGCAAATACAATGAAAATCCGTTGCACTTCTATGGCATAAAGGAGGGAATGAACTCTTTTAGTATCCATGAGACAGGTAATTGAATATTTTCATTACAATTCAAGTAATTCGTTGAACTTTACCTTGGCAAAGCGTAAAAGCATTAACTAATTGCTCAAGATGTCTGTGGAGTTTTACAGTATTCATTTATAAAATTTCAAATAACTGAAACATGTGTTTGAATTGGTTTGCTTTCAAATGTTTTACTTATTTTATATCTTGAAAATAAAGAGGGAAAACTTACGCATGTATAGCATTTCTGAGGGAAGGGTTAAATGAAAAACATAACACATTAAAAAGCACATATAAATAGATGTATTAATATTATTCTATTCTGCATTTCAAAAAAATTAATCATTATTACTTTAAGTAATATTATTTTTACTTGCACAATACATTTTCCTAACTGCCCGTATGTTTTACATATCATAAATCAGAAGTTTCAAAATCATATGAGAGAAATATATAAGTATAGTATATTCTTGAAATTTTACAATCTTGAACAGTGAATTACGTAAAATTATTTATAGCAATTTTATTCATCAACTTAGAATTCTAACACCTCAGATTTATGGCAGCCAATTAGCTCGGTAGGTAAAAACATAAGCAACACTGGGAATTCCCCCAGGGTTATACAAAATAGATGAAAAGGTTGCGACATAAAAGAAAAAATGTTGAGTTTCCGTCGGAAAATCCTCGAGGCATTCCTCTCTTTATGCAGACAGTCCTTGTTTGTACTGTTAGTAAACAATGCAGTCCAATCCAAATTTACCGTATTTCGCTTTTATAATACATGCTATACCTTGGCAAGACAAAAATCATGCAAAATGTATATCACACAAATAAATATCTAGCATAGTTCCTTTGATTTTATTTCCTTTCAGTCGAGAGAAAAATTAAGAACAAAAATAAAAAAAGTGAATCATCATTATTGAAATTTGAATCATCAAAGTTCAATAATGACGATTCCCCTTCCCATTTTTTTCATTTAGCTGCTACTCTACAGTTATCTGTGTATTCGTCCTATGTATCTTCACGAAATGGGTTTGCTTCAACTATAAAATGGGAAATATCAGAGGCTTAGATAAAATGGTTTGGTTTATGTGATTACGGCAAAGCCTTTAGGGCTATCTGCGTAACGGAAGGGATGCCTTCGTGGAGGACTTTCTAACGGAAAACGGGATGATGATTCCTTAGACGAAAGAGCTGGACTAGATTAGTATTCATTTTTAATTCTACAGCTAAATGTATTGCTGTCACGAGCCTTGATGTAGCAATATTACGATTCAGTCCTTACAGCTTACACAGTTACAATACTAAGCTTTCCGTCAAGGTTATATAACAACTACTCGTTGAATGGAATGATTTTAAATTAATACTTTTACATTTTTTTAAAGGTCAACACAGAGTTGGCATTTTCTCTAGATTTAAGATATTTTCAGATACAAAGGGAGGAAGTCTCTGCTTTATGTTTTTTACAGATCATAAAATAATACAGCAACAGTAGTTTTCATGAATGTGTTGAAATATTTACAGTACAAGGTGTTTCTCCCGCCTTCTTAACGAGCCTTCGTGGTGTGGTGATCTGCACACTTAGCGCGTAATTGAGAATTCCGCGGTTCGATTCCCGGCGAAGGCGTTGCGTATTTTTCATCTTTCCTGCTTCAAAAAAAAAAAAAAAAAAAAAAAAAAAAAAAAAAACCTAATGTCTCTACAACAGTATTTTTTTATTTTATTTATTTTTTATTTATTTTTTCATTTTAATAAATGGAACTTGACACAGAAATCGTCGATGGAAAAGCCATGAAAATATAGAAGGGTTAAAGAAACCTAAATTTGACTTAATTTCAGTTTTTATAGTAAAGGGATGCAATTAAAATAGAATTGAAAAAACATTTGATGCAAACATTCTTAAAATATTTAAACAGTATTTCGCAACTTCACCATTCTCAGTGCACAGATTCGCATAACATTCATATACCATACGAATCACACTATTGAAAGTAAATTATATTAAAACTCGAAACGACGAATTTTCAATCTGTGTCGCGATTTTACAACAGCAAAAACCGCTTCTCCCATGGATTCAAATTCCTAGACGGATTTGATTAAGTAAGACAATTATAGAAGGTTTAACAATGCTGGCGTCAATAGTTCTCTTTCAAGCCGCAATGGCAGTACTTTTGTAATGTTTCTTCTATTAAATGCCCTAAGAGACTAAATCTATCGATTACAAGTAACGATGTCTTGTCGCTTAATTTCTAAAAAAAGATAAAATCGAGGAGAAATTTTTAATGGGATTGGATTAATGTTAAGGTAACAGCCATCCACAGCTACTTAGAGAATATCCATGGGACTGAAAAATTGGCCTGTTTAAGACATGAGAAAAAGCATTTGTACAATACTTCAAGACCACAAATTATACATGGTTGCTCATTGATTAAATTTCTTTGACAGTGGACACACGAATACAATGAATACTATGCCACTTGCTTTATACAAAACTTCCAAAATATTTTAAATTATAATTAATAGGCAATGGGATAAAAACAAAGTATTAATTTGGCATTTTGCAAAGTCCTTGTTTCCAATTACTTATCTCATCGTCTGTATAGGAAGGAGAGAGTCAAGAGCAAAATATGTATAGATCATCAGTTAAATAACAAATGTTAGTTTTGGAGCAATCAATACATATGTTTAAAGCTTTATTTTTCTTTTTTTAACATATTATTCTTTTTTATACTAAAGCTTCATCATTTACTTTGCTTATAAACAACGATCATTTAGGAGGAAACATTCTGGAAAAATTTCCCTAAATGGTAACAATGAAAAAGCTCCGGTAATGTGCATCTTTTAAAGCCTAATGGTTGCATAACAAGATTTACTTCAGGAAAAATGAATAATAATAAAAAAAAAAAAAGATTAACATACTCATCTAGTAGCAGAGCCCAAAATAGTTCAATAGTACTGACTAAGTAGCATCACACTCACGCACAAAATAAAGACTCGAGCGTAATGAACTAACGAAAAATTAAAACTATTTTGGTAATTCAGAATCCGTGAAGAGAAATCTAGTAAGCTGTTCGAAAACGCAAATTAAGAGAAGTTATTCAGTCATTTAGACTGTTAACAAATCTAGTATACAATGAATAATACACAGAATATGCAAAGTTGAGCGAAAGAAAAAAAAAAAAAAAAAAAAAGAATTAAAGCTAAAATCTAAATATATGATGTACGCTTGCACAATTTTATTGACATTAAATTAAGGAAACTTTATAATTACAACACCCTTCCCTCTATTAAAAAAAAATAATAATTTTGTTGCCTTGGGCAGTTCACTGTCCCACAACATTCTGATATCATTTTAATGCAGTCAAACCCTGCTTATCGAAGCTGTAAAAATCGGATATAACGAATTTTATAGATACCTAGGACTAACACACTTCTTACATTTTTCAAATTTTGTTTTCAGAATTTTTGCAAGATTTAACCGAGAAATGACTTTACAGTCACCCATATTTAGACTATTACAGTAGGAAAAAATCATCCTTAACTTTACCGTTCTTTTACCTTCCCCTTTTCTTTGTTGCCTAAACAATAGCTATCTGAGGGAGGTGTAACACTCATTTCTTTTTAAAAAAAAAAAAGAAAAGAAAAGGTACAATCAAAACTTACGCCCAAAGGGGCGTTTTTTTAACGTTTTGTGTGTTACCTTTATTTATTAAATATTACGTTCTTCGCACTTAAACCATAAAATTCTATTCAACAGCAATATCGCAAAATAATTTTAAAATGAGCATATCTTTGGAATTTCTGATACACAGTCTCGCGCCCTGGAGATAATTTTTTTTCCTCCCGTGTAGTGTTGCCATTCCTCACTTTGAAATCGCTGAGTTTGTTAATCAAAAAAATTCTTTACTGTCTGACAAAGTATTAAATAGATAATAAAACAAATTCCAAATTAGGGCTTCCCGATGCTCATATTCGGTGGAAGATTACGTTATTCAACATTGATGGCTCTAGGTACCGTTGTTTTATCACTATGCGATAAACATACATTTATGCAGATTCTTCATTATTTAATTTCTTTAAATATAATACAGGGCTGTAATATTTGGTGGCAACAGTTTGAAAAATGAATCAACGTAGACAGTGAATCGACGCAAAATAGCAAAACGAAATTAATGCCCTTTTGGGCTAACGCCCTTTGGGCTAAAAAAAAAATAATAATATGCATATCTTAGGTATCTTAGAAGACCAGATTACGTTACGAAAAGGACTTATAAATGTGTATTTAGAAAAAGATAAATATTCGAGGAAAGGGTCTGAATCATGACTTTTATATTAAGTAATTTATCGTGTAAAATTATTAACATATGTTGAAATTAAAAATGAATGAAAAATAAATTTAATAGTTGCAAGCAATAATAATCGTAATTAACACTTGATAATATTTGTAATTAGACTATTGCCAATAATTTTAACATCCGTTGAGAAAGGCTAATAAATACAATGATAATAAATTTTTTCTTATTGTGTGTATGATTTCATTACTCAATTTTTTTACCTTTTTTTTTTCGGGGGGGGGGGGAGGTGTGGTTCTTACAGAATCGGGTACGACGAATCAAACTTTCGGTCACCTGAAGTTCGCTATAGCGTTGTTTGACTGTACTTTTCCTTTATTGCTCAGATATTATTGAGTTTGAATTCAGAGTAAATTACATTATTTAAAGAACATAAACTGTTTCAGCAACAAACAATGCTTAAATTTACTAAGTCTGTAATGATAGTTTTAAGTTATTTCGAGCAGCATGCTCACTATTTTTAGATAACAGCATTTTAAAGCCAATTTGTAAAAGACGAAAATTAAATTCACAAATATAACTCGTGAATTCCGTTAACGAATAAAGCTATATAGCAAGATCTTTTACTTGATATTTGTACACAAACGTTAATTCACTAACATACCTTATAGCAAAGAAATCTTACACACACATTAAAGTAATATTATTATAAGACAGAACATAGATAACGAACATAAATTCTTTACCTGAACTCACGACGATATATTTAAAGTCGAAATGAACTTTAGTTTGCGAGTTTACAGATCCACAATTTTAACGGGCTAAGTTGCCACAGGTTTGGTCCAAAGAATTTGTAAGGGGTTTGTCCCTTACAAATTGTTTGGTTTGGTCAAAGTAACAATCAAAGGAATTTCTGGAAGATCCCATGATAAACTGGAGGGTTACTTGGCCAATAGGGGGAGGGGAAGACAGATGTAAAAAAGTGGGTTCTTTCTAGGACATTTTAGCTGTACTACACGCATGGTCTACAATTAAAACCTCTTTGTCATTCAGCTTATCTGTCGAAATATACGTTAAATATGACTTTGTCTTCGCCCTTTCTTTTTTATATCAGCAGTTTTTAAGGACTGATTACGTAACTGAATAAATTAAGATGGCAATTAATTCACCGACTACGAGACTGTCATTTATAAAATCAGTTCAATATCAGCCGTTGTAATTTTCATGTTAAGAAGCTTTTCTAATGAAAAATAATGGATTTTCGATAATTTTTAGAATATGATTTAAAACTGGCAAGCAAAGATTCAAACAAATGATTATTACAAAATTGAATTTTAAAATCGTCTTGAAGGCTAAGGAGTTTTCGAAGCAGTTACAAGAGGATCAGCCAGTTAATAAAATATACAATTTTTTTGACTTGCAGAAAGTTATAACTAGAAAGACTATATAAAAAATTAAATAAGGCCGTGGATAGATCCAGGCGCATATAGAAAAATAATAGGAACACATGGAAAAATAAACAAAGTTCAATGATGCTTTATTCAGTGATCAATGATGTATTTGTAACAGCAATTTATTTATCCGATTTTTTTTATGAAGTCAGTTTTTTTAAAAAAAACATATGACCCTTATCTAATAAATACTTAATTTTAATTTTACACGTACAGCGCATGTTAACTGCAATGAAATTACAACTAGGCATATTATATCCTCTAATTAAACATCCAGTAAAAAAGCAGGCGACCGGAATTTTTTTTTACACTTCCTTCTACAAAAGTTGAATATAAAGAAATGTATTGATAAGAAGAATTTTATTAAAGCTTTTTAGCTGAGCTGAAAAAAAAAAAAAAAAAAAAAAAAAAAAAAAAAAAAAAAACAGGTTTATGCACAAATTTTGATGGAAATTTTATCAACAGAAAAATTTAAGATCGTCTAATGCGGCGCAATTCAAATTTATAAAATCTTGAAGATTTATGCCCCCCTTCAACTTCGCTGAGTGTGTATTGAGAGATGTTATGGTTTTTTAAAAGTGCACCCTGAGGCTACACGAGAAATAACATAAAACGTTAGCGCTTCATAATTAACAAAAAACTGAAATTTCTTTCTGTTCTTAATTTATTCATTTAAACAAAGACAAGGCGAATTTTTTAACTATTATCAAGCGGCATTTTTCTACAGACATTAAGACAGAAAAATAAATGTTATTTTTGAATGAAGAAGGAATATATCAAATTAAAGTTGTAGAGTCATTAGGATTTTTTAGAGGCAGAAAAGATGAAAAAAAGCAAACGCCTTCGCCGGGAATCGAACCTCGGACCTCTGGAATACCGCCCAGCGTGCAGAACCACTACACCACGAAGGACGCTAGGAAAGTGGGAGAAATACCTTATATACTCCCCTTTTTTAATGGCGACTAGGGTTTTAGGGAACCTAGTCGCCAAATCCTGGGTGCGGAGAATCATCATCCACAACACTTTTAGTTCGGGCGCCACTTGTAGAGTCATTAGGTATTTTTTTGAAAGCAGACAAGATGAAAAATTAGCAACCGCCTTCGCCAGGAATCGAACCACGGACCTCTAGAATACCGGCCCAGCGTGCTACCGTTACACCACGAAGGCACGCTAGGGAAGTGCGAGAAATACCTTATATACTCCCCTTTTTAAAAGGGCGACTGGGGTTTTAGAGGACCCAATCGCCAAATCCTGGATGTGGAGAATCCTCATCCAACACCCCTTTTAGTTCGGGCGCCATTGTTGAGACATTAAGATATTTGGAAGCAAGAGAGATTGAAAAATTAGCAACCGCCTTCGCCGGGAATCGAAACACGGACCTCTGGAATACCGGCTCAGCGTGCTACCGTTACACCACAAAGGCACGCTAGAGAAGTGGGAGAAATACCTTATAAAGTTATCATAAAACTCTCTAAAGTCTTATGTCCATCAATTTTAAATCCGTAATGTAAAATGAGTATAACACTTTTTTGTTTCAAACACTTGATAACCGTGAGGAAACATGAATTAAAAGCATTTTGGAATTGTAATGCATTGTTTTAACAAATGCATCAGATTCTAAAGCAAGTTCTCTAATGTATTACGTTCAGCAAATTCCCTGATACACCTTCAACTGATTTTTGCGCTTTGCTCATCCTATAAATCTTGCTCAAAATATGTTGACAAAAACGCCGGTTGGAAAACCACAGAAGTGGGTCGTAAAAGGAATAATTAAAATAATATCGTTGGAGGGGAAAATTCCCTTATAACATAAAGAAAAAAAAGTTGAAGTAAAACTGTTTGTTCTAAGCGTGTACTGCTCCTTTCTGCCGATCATACAACTCTTGAGTTGATTGCCTTAATGAATGTTATAAGTAATTACCCGGAATCGAATAAAAAATGCGTTTTTGCACTGATGTAATGAAAAGATGTATTTTGTAGCATAATTTACACCTCTAAATTGAGTTAAATAAAAATTTACTAAATCAACTATTTGTCGTCAATATCCATCCCCTTCCCTAGAAAATTTCCAGCGAACGTCCATATTTCACAATCTTACTAAAGAATTTAAATAAGTACCTGAATCTAGTGTCATGAATGGCTTATGTAATATTGTCAAATAATTTAAGTCTATAAAAGTGTCAACGAATGCATTTTGTCCAGTATTTTAATGAATATAAATATAATCAATTTTACTCGAAAGTTTGAATTTTCGATTTCCTTCAAGAACATATTTTAAAATTTTTCTTGAAAGCATCTTTTACCTTACACAGTTTTCGCGTTATTTATGCTTCATCTTTTAGATTTTGCAACTATCCGAACAATCGATTTTTTTTTTTTTTTTTTTTTTTTTTTTTTTTTAAGATTGTTACTTTAAACCAAAATCATAAGGATGCTTCACAAAGACACAGTTTAAATTAAACACAATATGCATAATATCATTTTCTAAATTTCACGGTTTAGCACCTCTGTCGCCTGTTATTAGATATGGTTCTTCAACATCCGATGATGGTGACAGTACTTTTTTTTAAAGAAAGCAATCGATTTAATAATAAAGAAAAAGAATAAAAAGACATCTGAGCTGCATTTAAAAGCGAACATTCCAAAAGTGTAACGGTAAATCAATTATTCAGAGCCTTTTGACCATACTTCATCGAAAAAACAATGGTCTATCAAGCAAAAACTCGGTCCAGCAACCTTTACGGGCTATAAATTTGCCATTCTTTTTTTTTTTTTCCTTTCGAGGTGTAAGCGTTTCGGCTGAGAAGTTACATATTGCGTTTGTTCCTTCATTTCAGACATGTGAAAGTGTTTTGACCTCAATAGTCCGCCTACTTTTTCGCTATACTCATTGACCACTGAGAAAAGGAATGAAATGTCGTTCCGTCTCGAAAAGATATTGTTCGAGGTGGCTGCATTTGAAAACAAATAACAGCGATTCACAACTCGAAAGATTGTAGCACTTTTTTCAAATTATTTGAAGCAGTTAAATGTGGTGCACGCTTTCGCAATGGAATGAAAGTTGAGGTCTATGATCAAACTATTAAAATGTTTCATCATTCAGATGCATTTTGATTTACTATAATGAAATAATGGATGCATTAAAAAAACTTTTATTATGTTGAGTGATCCATTGAATCATTTCATACGCGTGCACTTGAGATAAATTTTGAACATTTAATCTTGATCTTTACACATAATTCCACTGAACACATTGCGCATTATGTTAAACAAATAACGTCTTTCTAAATAATGGAATAACATAACCGATAACTCGAATTTTTTTTTTTTTTTTTTTTTTTTTTTTTTGTTTGTTTGTTTTAATTGCACAGTATTTAACGTTAGGGACCATTTTTAGTTTTATTCAAAAACAGAAAACAATATTAAGATCTACAATGAAGCATAAACTGTTTCCGTAACTTTTACGAAGGAGAATATGCATTGCAATTAGTTTTTTGATTTTGTAAAAATAAAATAGAAATGATGAATGCAAAACAAGTGTAGTAACTAATATAAATTCGGAGAGAAAAGCTATTTTTCAAGCTGTAAACAGAAAAGTGACAGATAAGCAGCGCAGAAATAAATTCTGGATAATAAACACATGAAAGGCCCAGCAGCGGCCGAGCGGCAAAGTCGCTGAACACTGGTAGCTCGACCTGGATTCAATTTCAGATTAACGGGCTGACTGTACAAGTTCGTTTTATTGGTTTTCGCTCTATTGTAACGTGGATACTAGCCAGTTTCCCTTTACACTTCCTCTTAAGCAAAAGCCCTCTCGTGTTTTGCCATAATCATTTACAACAAATCAAAAGAAATCATACAAGTGAAAATTTTTGTTGATTAGTTTATTACAAAAGCCCTCCAAACCTGTCTCCTAAAGCATTGTTTCTCAACCGGGATAATTTGGAAACCTACTGTTCTGTAGGAAAGTAGGAGGTATTCCAGAAGAAATTTTTATCAATAAGTTATTCATACGTAATAATACTTAAGAATGGCTACGCAGTGGATATCTTGAGATATGAATATTATTTCCAGGGCTTCATAAAAATAAAAAAGGTGAGAAATGCTGCCCTGTAGACAGGCAGTATCTCAAAGGACTTACTACGCTACAGTGGCTCGTATTTACTTAACACGAAAGCAAAGATACAGTTCATTACACTACCGAAAAATAAGAAAGGAGAATAAACACCATTCTTCAGCGACATTAGCAACTCAGCCGCTCGTAGCTAGCGACAATTTCTTGAAGCAAAAGTTAAAAAATGTTGCTAAGGTTTTTTTAAAGTTTAAATAAACTTGCAAAGAATTAGAAGCATTCCTCCTATGCGTCCTTGTAATGCAGCGTTCAGCGCATCCAACTAGCAACTGGGAGGTCTCGATTGAGTTCCCGACGAGCACAGTTAATTTTTCAAGATTCCTGCTCACAAGAAACCTCAAATCTGCAATTGCGCTTTTATACATAAATAAAATTAATATGAAAATTCAAGTTTACGGTAAACTTGTTTATTTACTGACAAGACATTTTTGTTACTGACTTCGTTTATTTACAATTCTATATCAAGCAACATTCTAAGTAAAAAAAGTTCATTCAGTAAGTACTTTATTAGGCGGTGCAATAATTGTCTACTTCTCTCTGGTAACATATCAAGAGAAGAACAGGCAATTATTCCACAGGTTACAACCCTTCGATAAAGGAACCTGAAACTAGGCCCCTAATCCCTGTGCATTTTCCCCAACTGTGATAGATCATTATTTAATTCCCTACCTGAAGCAGTTAACTTGCTTCAGGTACTTGCTTCAGGTTCGTCTTGCGCCGGGCCTAAACTATTAGAGGCCCTAAGTACTTAAAAGTTTTGGTGTTTCCGTATAGATAGATTTAAAGTAGTATTTTCTACCACCCGCCTTCTTTTTTCTCTCGGTCTTGGTTTAGCTGCACCATACATTCCATGGTATGAAAATGTTTTTTGGTGTTTCTTTTCTTGAGTCCCAAAAATGCCTTTTTTTGGTGCTCCTTTTCCTTGATGCCCTAAGCACGTGCTTAGCTCTGGTCTTGCACGAAGTTCCACTCTGATGCATAAAAATCAGCTCAGCATACACTTTTTGAGGAACATTAATCCACAAATATGAATAAAAACCCCAAAGAAAAAAGAAAATCGTGGATGCCAAATAAGTTAAATGTAACTTAAGGGCAAGCAAATCATAAATATAGAAAAAGTAAGTCCTTGCATTTTAAGCAGAAATAAATTAAGATAATTTTGAAAATTAACAGTTTCTTAAACTCATTTTTTTGGATAAAATATTGCTTCATTTTATAAATAAATTAACTGATCGTAACATTAAATTATATCTGAATAACGTTTTTAGCTATACAAAAGCAGTCTCATATTCTTCAAGAATTTCTAGTTCCTCAACAATGCTGAGAGCTTGGCTGCTTGAAAGTATAATACTTCTCGGATGACTCGATATTCGTGATATTTCATGATACCAGATTTCCTTCAATTAATTTTAAAATCATATGAAGGTCATGGTATTTCCCTCAAGTAAACCATCCAGATAAAAAGTTCTCTAATACCAGGAACTTAAGTATTTAATTCCTAACAACTATCCGATTAAATACCTGGAATTTATGAATAGACAAATTAATACGCAGCACATACGGGAAACAAGAACATAAGGAAAAAAGGTAAAAGTGCTAAAAAACAAGATGGACCCACATAATACGTTTGAGGAGCAATATGCATTCAACTAAGCAAAGGTATAAATTTTAAATCTGCAAGTCGACTTAGAAGCCCAAAGCAAAAAGCACTTTTTCGAAGCGGATAGGTGTCCGAAGGAGATTCTACAACATGGCTGAGTGAAACTCTTCGACCGAAAGTCGGCTGAGAGTTTTCGACAGCCAAATTCGAGAGATATTTGCGTCATAAACTCAAAAGGGAAGATTGATTGAAGAGAGAAAAATTCGAATAAAGGTAACAAAATCCTTTCACAGCCAAAGTGCCATTTGCGATTTTTATTTCTCAGCAATTGCACATGTTTTACAGTTTAGGAATAAAAAAGCAATAAACTAGAAATTAAGAAGCTACACCATTTTAACCCAATGACGTTAAAATTTATAATAATTCTTTATCAATCTTTATATCGTGATATCTATAGTTGTAATCTAATACTATGACAGTAGATGTTCACGAAACTTCCAAAAGTTAAAAAGCAGTCTCGAATGCATGAAGATACAAATTATCTCGTTAAAGGGAAAACTAATACGCACAGGTGCATTATATATTTGTGTAATTATGTATTAGAAGAGACTGAAGAAGGAAATAATTCTTCGAACTTTCAAATCTCCCATTCAAACCAAATCAATTTAATTATTGCGCTATCCCACTTAAGGGCATACAACAAATTTAATTTCTACATAATAAAAATATAATGACAAGGCTAATTAGTTAATTATGGCCCAATATGGAAAGTGGGAGAGACGCTTTAGGAAGCTAAGTTTAAGAAAATGGGCTCATATTCACATTACACATGCGGAAAACCACACGTAGGCTGTTTCTGAAGAACCGAGTCTGAGATGAACTATCAATGCTCACCGATCTTTTTCATACAGCGAGTAGGGGGTTATGTAACGTTAAGGAGAAAGAAAGTGAATGTGCATATCATGTTTTTATGGGGTGCATATCAGATGACTGCAATACACAAGAGCGTTTCAGAAGGCAATCAAAGAGAAAGTTTAAAGCATGAGCAGAAGAAATGGAAAATTAGCAAGTTGTTCATTTTCCTCTGGGATGAAACTGAGTGACAGCCATTTATGCATTAGTGTGTACTGTAACTTTTTATTTATTTATTTTATTTTTAAAAAGGACTAGAAAAAAATAATACACTTTTCTTGGAACTAGTTTACTGAATTCAGGCAAAGCACATACAGGTTATCATTCCTTCCTTCCTACTGGCAGTAGGAAGGAATGCTTTCTCTAAACGCATTTCGAGAGGAACTGGTTAATATTGACATTACGGATATGATGAATATCACGAAAACCTCATCCAGCTATCAGCCTCTTCAATTTCCGGAAACAGAATTCGGGACGAGCTATCAGTATTTCGCGTTTCTAACCGTTCTGTCATCTGTGATATTTGTTCTAAATATATAATGCTCTGCTTTTCAAAATTATGTTAGAGCTTCCTAAGATAAAATTATTCTTAAAAATAGACGAAAAGAATGCTTTTTCATTACAGCGAAAACCTTTATTTTTTAGAATAAAATAAAGCCTCTGTTTTCTATAATTCTTACATTCGATTAGCACCTTATTCCCTTTTTATATAAAATTAGCCGCCCATTTTTCTCTCCATTCAGTCCGTGGAAGATCACGCGCATTTTTCTCTGACAGAGCAACGAGTGTCTTTTTTCAAAATTCACATGCATTATCTTTCTATCAGCGTAAATACAGGCGTCAGTATATACTACACAAATTCTTGTTTGTTGACAGCAGACTCAGCATAAATCCTCGACAATGTTCCTGCACATTTTTTTCCCTCAGCAAGTTCCACTTGGGTGGTCTTTGACCACAAGCTGAAGGGAAACAGGAAAACTTAAATGTGTGAAATGTGACGGAGCAATTAATCCTAGCGTATTTTATTACAGTAAGCTTTATTATTACAATTTAATGCCATGAACAATATAGACGCAATCATCATGCCAAAATTAACTGAATCTATTACTTACGCCTTTTATTTTATTAGCCTGTAGAATAGCTCCCTTCTTCAAAAGATACACCACAAGTACATGCATTTCACTTGAACAATTGTTAAGATACTGTAATTTTAATATGGAATGAAGTCATTCTTTTCAGTATGAAATGGCACTAGATAATCATTAGCCACTTAACATACTTTTATTCATAACGAATACAATTGCTCAAAATTTAGCGATTCTTGGGAAAAGGTTGCTTTTATCGTTTTATCCGAAAACTAACATCTACATCGTTAGAACTATGATGAAAAACTGATTTTCGAAAGAAATAACTCTCATAGAGCCCTTTGAAATTATTTTATTAGTATAGATTAAAGCAAGCTCAACTTTTGGAGAGTATTATCTGTATATTAACCTTCATAGCGCTAGAGGAATTTCAAGGTTTTCAAATAAGTGTTTGTTACACGTGTTGGGAAAAGTTTGAAATTTTTCAAACATTAAGGATGAAAAGTTGACGTTTAACGAAGTCATATGAAAAAACAGTACGGAAAAATTTTGTTAACGTCTTTTGTATTGCTATTCTGACTTAAAATCAATATTTTTATTGCACTGGATATATGTATATAGCACACTTGAAAAACTATTGTCAAATTTGACGAATCTCCTTCACTAGAGTTACCGTTGCTAAGTTCTTGCGAATTAAAGAAACTTTTGAAAGAGAAAACAGTGATCCAAATATATGAAGAGCAGACTAACAATGCTGCTAAACAATGTTGAAGTAAAGCATGGCTCTTGAGTTGCAGAAGTTATTAAACAAATCAGCAGACTACGAACGTTATTGATATATCAACAGACATCAACCTGCGCTTTACGAACGTACGTTTTACGCCATGTCGCTCGGAATAACTAAACCAGTGCTATTTTCAATTAGCGAAAAAAATCCGAAAAGGATTTTCACGAAGAAAAGAAAAGAAAGAGAAAAAGATGAGAAAATATGAAAATATTCAGATTTGATGGTCGAACCAGAGGACTTGTTAAGGTTTTTTATTCTTTTTCTGAGCTCCCAGTTTACCAATAGGCTCTTGGACCCCTGCTAACATATTTTTTTGTCTTTTATAACTCTATTATTAAACATTAATTTAATGGTACGAATAACATAAATAACATTATTATTATTAACAATTCTTACGCCAAAATTCGCTGAATCTAGAACTTACGTTTTTCGTCACTTTTTATCTGGGGGGGGGGACTTTTTAAATCACTTTCTTTGCACTTACGCCGCATAAAATTCAACAAAATCACAAAATATTTAAAAACAGCATATATTTGGAATTCCCGATAGACTTGTAAAGAGTTACCATATTTTGTTTTGTTTATTTTTCTATATTGTTTCTTTAAAAACAATACATGGCGATAAGATTTGGTAACAACATCTTTTCATTTGAAAAGTGGCACAGACACAAAAGTGAAGATCGAGACTCATAGCACCCTACTGGTGCTTTAAAAAGAGTGTAAAGCGGTTCATTCAAGCTCCTCCCTTCCCATACTATGATTCCAAAAAATGTGTGACTTTAACTATGAAGGAGCACACAAGTGTAAGCAGACTTACCAATAAAATATACTGCTTTAATTCAAGCTTTTCGTCTTTTCTCGTCAGGTAGAGCACATGACAGATCGTGCCGATCAAGACTCATTTTCCCCCTACCTTTTAGCTCCAGGTTTTGAAAATTTTTAAATATTTGAGTAATTTTCCCATTCCTAAATGCGTTCACAGAACGAGCTGAAAATTTTTAAATATTTGTGTAATTTTCCCATTCGTAAATGCTTTCACAGAACGAGCTCCCCTAAATTTTAAAATGGATTTGTCCACGTATTGATTGTTTTTGGTCTTACTTACAAAGACAAACTACCTGGCAAGGTCAAGTCAACCCTTTTAACTGTTGAACTTTATGGCAACCTAACACAATAACCAGCCAGTCACAGAGCACCAAACATGTCAACGATTTCGCCGAGTCCAGCTCTATATTCACCTTCTTTAATTATTTATGGATGGTTTGAGGCCTAAGGAATAGCAGAGACAGTAATAATAACTGGCAAGATTCAAATTATAAGTAAATAGAAATGAAGATATCCTCCTAGGTATCGCAATGTTAATATTATTATGAATTCTTATTGGATTACAGGTTTCTTTTAAAGAAATAATTTTATGATAGTTACTTGTAGTTATCTCTGAATACTTTTAACTCATATTCTTACTGCAACCATGTCCGTCAGTAATTAAATTATTCGCAGAATTTTTTGCTGTCGATTTTCGGACGGTAAAACTAGTAAAAAAAGGGGGGAAGGGAATATCGTCATTACGCAGTTTTCCCTCCTCCTAATCTTCAGTTTTTTTTTAGTTTACGGATCTTTTTTTTCTCTTCTTTATATATACTTTTTTTTTTTTTTTATGAGTGAAATTTCTTCCTTAAACATCTACATTCATTGCTGACTGTTTAATTTATTATTATAATAATATAATCATTGAAACTGTCTGTTTTAGTTTTCAACTTTCACAATCACACTTGCGACAATCAAAATACATCAATAACTTTATTCAGTCCGAAAATTTTGAAAAGTGATAACGCATGTAGATTTGCATACTATACTTTTATCTTTCTTGGCAAACCTATAGTAAGTGCATATAAACATACAGTAATTGACCATCCCCTCTTAAAAAGTCCAAAATTTAATAATTTAAAAAATACCATGCTACAGGAAACTGATCACTTGTACAATTCTGAAAACTCTGAAGATTATTAATTTCCGAATTGCTAATATTTAAATTAATTTTTAATACCGAATAATACGCTAATAATAAGTACTAGCAATTTATTCATATATGTGTATTGTGTATTCAATTTATTCCCTTGCAGTTTATTCGTACTAAAATTTTTATTCGTATTCATATCGTCATATATAAGATACATTATATTTACAGTTTAAGAAAGTGCACGAGCGTTATGAAAAATATATGGAAATTAGATTAATTCGCTTTTTCAAATATAATAGTTATGAATTTATCTTCCTGCATCTCATTTACTAATACTTGTTTTTTTTTTTCAAGTACTGTCATTTTACGGGCAGTGACTTCATATTAAAAAAATATCCTACTACGTACAGAAAAGACAGAAACTGCGAGATGAAGACGCACTCCGCCTTCTTCCTCAAAATGCATTTGTTCAGTTCAAGCAACCGGAACCGTAACTCACTATTATTAAACATAATAATTTAAGACACAGCGTGGAGCCAAATTGCTAAGCGCTGCCAAATATTTATTTAAACGTTCGCATTACGATCAAATACAAATTACTTCGGCATACAATGCAGGTTACTAGACCTTGCATTTTAGAACGAAGCGAACAACTTTCCACCATGGCAAACAAACTTCACATAGTTTCTAGACGAAATCTAATTACAGATGGATTAGAGTTTCTGAGGCATGAAAACTAAAGTTAAACACGATGTAATAATAAATACCAATAGGGTATATTTTAACATAACCAATAAAAAATCACATACGGAAGTAAGCAACAACGTAATACAATTGTTTGCAACAAAGAATGATTTCACATGTTTGCTTATTGTTTCTATTTTGCTTTATATATTTCATAAATGCAGAAAATTCTCCATTCCAGATAAGAACGTAATTACAAGGAGCGAAATGGTACTCGACATAACAAATACTAGAGTTATCAAAACCAGAAAGCGGCAAAATGACCTCTAGATTTTTCGAAAAGCTTTTTGGTAGCCGAGAAAAGCACTGTCATGTATCATTTCTGAATATATGCAAATAGGAAGTAACACACACTTTTATATGTCAACAACAGTCTTAATTTACAAACATGTTAAAGTATGCCGAAAAACTTACGCATCGAACATACGGGTTCCGGCTATAAATAGAAAAGGTCGAAAAAGGGAATCCCCCCAAAAGCGGATTCTTTAGCGAATGCTTTTTCTTCAGACAATGTAAAGGTGATTGTAATTTTATTACAAAGGTGCGATGACAAATAAAACGACTTGGTCCTTTGTCCTAAAAGGAAAGAACGCCTGCATTTTATCATGAAGATCACATGATTCACTACTTTCTTTCACCAAATAAAATATCTTGGGCTGTGTAGAAATTTTTTTGGGGGGAGGGGGGGAAAGTTGTATGAGACCACGATAGCATTTGAACAATTCGAATGATATTATTGTCTTTACTCAAGACTTATGATTGTTTTCAGTGCTATATATGTATCTAATACGTTTGAAGGTCCAAATTTCGTAATTTTTATTTATAAGTGAGTTAGAAAAATATCAGACAGAATTTAAGCAATTTTCATGCTGCATGGCAACTACTTAAACATGTCTATCTATTTAACACCAAGTCGCGCGAAGAGCGTACGTCGCCTAGCTAGGCTATTCTATCTTCATGGTATTTTCATTGCTTCTTCTATCTTCACAGCCTTTTCTATCTTTATAGCACTTTAGCTAAATATATTATTCTCAGTACTTTTCCTTTAGAATGCGCTTTTGTCGCCATTCTAGTAACATCTTTTTAGCTAATATTGCCCAAGATTTAGAAACGTTTTATTTTAAGGCGAACAGTAAACTTCATGTTTTGCATTTTTAATTAAATTAAAGCAGTTTTAACTCATAAATACATTTGCAGAGGTCATATTTACTTGTTATTAGTAATTTCCTTTATTCTGTTAATAATTCCTTTACTGATATTATTTTAATTTTACTTTCGAAACACAAATTTTGCATTTTACTTAAAACATTACAGTTTTCAGGATATTGGCTCTTATTTCGTCTTTTCTGACAGCTGGAACTTTATCAACCATTCCGTAAATTTCAACTCCAATTAGGCGGGCACTTATCGATCATGTATGCATTAGAGAATGGCCGAACCTGTCAGTCATTTTAATGCTTTATCACGAAGAATGATAATTCACAAAAAACAGTCAATATTACGCCCCTTAAAAAGGGTGGTTTTCCCCATGTGTAACGTGTATGCGAGTCACTTTCCCTTAGAAAGTCCTCCACGAAGGCATCCCTCCCCTTAGGCAGATAGCTCTAGTGTGCTTTGCCATAATTAAATACACCACCAACACACCAACACCCCTTAAAGGAAGGGCGATACGAAAAAACGTCCATACATTACCCAGAACTCGAACATATCTATTCAGCAATGGATTTGCTTCCGCTAATCGCTATATCAAACTGATTGCTCTTGTCAGGAAACTTAAATACGTTACTTTTTTTTTAAAGCGTGTGTAAGAAAATAAAAACATTTGTTTAATCCGTATTTTTTTCTGTATGCATTATATGTTGTATTCTCGCAATAAAGCTACATAGAAAAGAAAGAAAATTTCAAGCGCATAGCCACAACATAATTTACCACAAAACTAACAGCGGGAGATAGCTAAGAAAATTAGTACGGTATGTACTACAACTAATTTTATTCAGACATAATTTACTCATACATTTATTTACTCGCAGCGGTGCCATATGAAGTTTACAAGTGTATATGTATTAGTATCTTTGCATAACTTTTTTTAATAAACTATTTTTTAAAGCCCTTGTACACAGTGTGGTTTCTCTTGATTTCGTCGAATAGCTGTAAATCACCAAAAATTTTCCATTGTATAGATTGTCCATTAATTTATCGGCACAACAAAAATTCGCTAATAATTCATTTTTAAAGTATTTTGGCGGATTTTATTTTATATTAAAAACAAATACTTCATTTAAAAAAATATTTTTATACTTAACGGCCGAACATTTATTAAATAGGTATTATAAGAAATCATCTCATCACCAAAAACATTGCTTAGGGTGTAACAAAGGCGAAAACGATATTTACACCCACAAAAAAGGTGGCAGACAGCTGCAAGTATCTACGCCTTTTCTCGCATTTGAACCTAGAAATGAAGATTCTAACTAAAATTAAAGTTAATTAGTTAACGTTTTAATTTTAATAGCCTTGAAAATTTCCTTTTTGATTTAGCTATGTTTTCTGTTTATCCAAAAAATAGTAAAATGTTTATAACAAATCATTATGAAGAGAATTATTTCAAAATTAATCCCTGTCGTATGATTTTTATGTAATGTAAAGAACTCGTACTTACATAACGCCAAAATGTGATAGTAAAATCGTTCATCCAATAATTGCCAAACCAAAGGTACTAGTACGTAAAATTAACTAAATAATAATAGAGCAGAATAAAATCCCCCCAGTTGAGAACTTAACCATTCTTAGGCTAACACCTATAACACGATCTTTGAGTAAGCAGTACGTCTCAGTGTATTTTGCCATAACCACATAATCCAATCAAGTCCGCAAAACCTACGCATTTTTTATCATAACACAAAATTAGTAATTATCCATCCAGTGAACCTACTTATTTTTTGTTTCGAGGTTTATGATATTTTTTCATTTAAAAATTAAGGTTTGAAAACGTTTGAAGCAATGATGGATAAAGTCGACGGTTTTTTGACATTTTTTTTCTTTTTTTTTTTTTTTTTTAGTATTAGTGAAACAAATTAAAAGATATCAACTAAATTAAGGGAGATATTTGTCGTATTTTGACGCAATCTCAAGGTTTTATATATACATATAATGTTGTATGATCTTAAATTAATTTAGTGCGAAAACAACTTAGGAGACTTAATTGAACTTAGGAGATAATATAATCAATATTATTTAGTATATATACATATATAACATTGAACCTACCCTCTCTCTCTCTATATATATATGTAATGGTTTGTCTCACAGGTATAAATAATAATACTTTAATGTTACACATTATTCTTATCTTCAGTACATATTATTTTCTTCATATTTATGAAATATGAGACTAAAATATGAGTGACTTAATTTATTTGTATACTATGCTGACTAGAGGACTAGGGTAAGGCAAAGCACATTTGGATTATCTGCCTAAATTCAACTCCAGTTTTGACCGAGAGCATTACGGTGGGGGTGGAATCTGCGATAACAAAAGGAAAAAATGTGCACACGTAACTGCTTATTTCCTACATTAATGTACATAGCTCATTTTGAAAGACTTTTGTAATAATCTATGTGAAAAAATATTTAATAGACGTAAAATAACAGAACGGAAATATATTTACTTTCTCAGGTCTTTTATTTCTTAATACTTTTCTACAAAACTTTAGAAGCAGTTATTAGAACAACATGAAGTTTTCACAAGCACAACCGTCACGGCTGCACTTTTTCGTAACTTTTATCTACGCGTCTTTTGAGATTTGATCTCATGTACATGTTAAGGAAAAAGGAAAGCGTAATTTTTTTCTTTCATAAGTAATGCATTGTTCTCTTGAGTTTTCAAAGTGAATAATTTTTGATTCTTCAAACCTTTTCACAAATCTCACTGGGTGTGGTCTTCTATGCAACAGGAAGAATAAAATAAAATCATAGCATGCAGCATTCATTTTGTTAGAGGTAGCTACGGTTGACTGTACAATTATATCACAAAACTGAATTTTCATTTTGAAACAATCATCATTATATGAAGAATAGTGTAACACTTAGAGCAGCACTGAAATCTGTTTTGCCTATTTTTACAGAAATAAGGTTTGAAGAATAATTTTCAGGAACAGAAGAATTTTCCTGACATTCATTCGCTCCGTATCCTCGGCAGGATCTTTTGAGGAATGTATCTATTAGCTCAGTAGCTTCTTACATAGATGTGCACGTGTGAAAATAACTCGTTTATCATGCTTCACATTTTATAATGTTCCATTTCCTTTGTTGTCATCTTGATTATTTCATCGACAATGGAGATAATGCCAGTCCTTGGTCACCAGCTAAGTATTGAAGAAAATCCGCATTAATTTGTACTCTGAAATCCGTAATCAAAATTTACAGACAAAATGCTTTATTTAAACAAGAAATATTTAACTTTGCAATCAAAATGTTCGTAAAATATCCCTAATATTTCAACTCTTTATTAATAACCGAATACAAACGATAAATTATACGCTTAGCAGATACTTAAAGCCTAGAATTTACATCTAACTTTCTGAACGTAAGAAATCGATTATGAAAAATAATAATTTACGTAACTAAATCAGAAAGTTTTTTAAATACACTTCTGCACTAATTTTAAATTACAATAAGATCATCTAGACTCGTTTAAAGAAAATGCTTCAGAATTGAAGAAAATCGCAACTAGTTGAAGGGAAGACAAAGAAAGCTCTTCATTTATCTGTTATTTCCAGCTGAAATATAAGAAACAGTGCTAGTAAAGAAGTATGTCATAAAAAATTAAAACTTTTATAATTTTCCTGCCAGTTCTCAAATTATGGGCACCTTGTTCCATGTTATCCACAAGCGAATTATTATTCACATTCTTTGAGAACCGAATCAAACTGATGAATGGAGGTGTAATTATTTATGTATGATATTTTAATAATTTAATTTTTTTTCTGAAACATAATTTTATTTCAAACTTCACTGAGAAAATTCGGCCTTTAAGGAATTCTACACTTTCTACTCGTGACTTCGATTCGCAGTTACGTTCCAATATTTAATACATTACATAAAATTGCAACACAATGTGAATCGAAGCGCAACACAAATGTGAAGTTCCTTTGAGCTAAATGAAGACAGAAACTTTATATGTAGCAAACTGAAAATATAAAGTGAACAGTTTTGTATATGTTCTTACCTTTTTAATATCGCCTAAATTAAGAATGAGTAAAATTATAATTTATGGCCACTTCAAGGTTTAGACAGATCTTAATGTATGTCAATCTGACTTACCAGACACTAAGAACCTTCTTCCAGCTACAATAAAGAAATTATTACATTTTATTTCTTTACTATGAGAGAAGTATGAGTTAGTCTTAAGATTTTTCATGGGCTTACCAGAGATAAAGCTGATTAAATTACTGATAATTTTATCCTTAATTATGTAGTTCATAGTTTTCGTTACATAATAAAATTAAGAGAAAACTATAGCTAACAAAATTCTTTAAGCTGATCAATTCCGGAATTCTCCAGGACCCCTTCCTGGAGAACTAAATTCTAAAGGAAAATAGCTTATACTTACACTGCAAAAAACATGAAAAAACCCAGTCATCCCAACCCATTGCTGAGCACCAAATCTACAACGAAATTATCAAGGTACCTTACGAAGTACCTTAGGAAGGATGACATTAATGATATGCACGTTACACATAAAAAAAAATTACAAAACCCCTATGTCCGCTGGGAATTTCTCCTGGACGAGCTATTACTTTTCAGGAGTTTATTCACTCGACAACTTGTGAGTCTGAAATTATCAGTGTTTCATCGCTTTAGCCACTGAGCTGTTGATAAACTTTAATAGTCTTCAGGAAAATCAATTGAAAGGTAGTTCGTAATATGCTTGATTATTATTGTATCCTTCATACATTTTATTGCAATTTAACTATCGTAGTAGTTTTTTAAGGGATTACGTATACTTAGAAAACATTTGTTTGTTTAATCGACTATTGTAAAACACGTACGGGTTAAGAGATGTTTAAGAGAAGTGATTAAAAACTAGCTCATATTTACGGTGAAAACCACGAAAATGCTCATGCAACTAGAATTCAGGCGATCAGTTTGAACGATTGAACGATCGTTGAACGATCAGTTTTCATCGTATCTATTCTGCCAATATAAGGCCAGTTTTTCAGATGAATACAGTATACGCTATGCTTCAAATGCCAAAAATGATCTATGTTTAATAATATTATCTATGCCAAAATTAGCTATATTAAGGCCACACTGCCGACATCCCTTATATGAAATTAATTTATGATGGAGAGTTTTTTTTTTTTTTTTTAAAGAACGAAACCAATTAAAAATCAATAAACTGTAATTATAAAATAAAGAAATGAATAGTAATCTTCTTTTATACGCTTTTAAATAATTTGGTCATTAGACATTCTGTTGATAATTCAAGTATGAAATATTCATCACTGTTTTCAGATAAGAATTAATCGTGCACTTCTAAATATTTTTCACTACCTCTTTTATTTTCACTGTAATAAGAATAAGTAACTCTTATAAAATCCGACAGTTTTATTAGAAGAAACGTGTAAAAACAGCTTTCCACTTGACCAAGGGCAACTGTTAAAAATTTCAAAGTTTTTCATCGTGTTATTAAAACGTAGTTGAGTTTTATGCTATAGCTATTAGTTACATTTTTTAAGCTGGTTATAGCAAAGCATACCGGGGCAAGTTACTTAAAGGAAGGGATGCTTTTGAGGAGTACTTTATTAGAATTGGTTCATAATCATGTTGCAAGAGGAAAAAATTGCGAAAACGCCCATGCAGCTAGCCCTTTTACCGGAACTAACTACCAGTCCTCAGCTATCTTACAGCTCGGCCACTGGTGGGTCATAGTCTGATAATAGGCCTTCACCTGCAAGTGATGAACGAGTAAAAGAAATCGTTCTTTGTTATACCTCGCCGAAACCAAAAGTTATAATACGGAAACTGTTAAATTTAGGTTTAGAGATAAAATAGAGTAGATTTTTAATAACATAACATACATATGACAGATTAACAAGTAATTATGAATAAACAAATAAATTTAGTACTTACTTTGAAGACAGCCTATTGTTGAATATTTCTAACATCAATTCTCCGTACAGCTGATATCACATGCAAAACAACACGCATATGAGATTTCCACTAACTTCGTAGCCAATACAAACAACAATTTCGATTTTGCACTATCATTCATTTTTTTTAGTTCAAATGTTTATATTGTTAAATGAAGGTATACCTAACTTAAGGTTACTATTTATCATGTAGCTTAATAAAATTCCTACATCCAAATTTATTCAAATAAAACTTTCAACTATTATTGACTGAACTCTCTGACGTTAAAATATAAATGTCATCAATAACCTAATTATATCATTATAATACACAATCATTTATTATGCTTTTATCCACATTACTGACCAGTCTTTAATACTGTGCAAAAAGTCAGTAATAACACTTAAATCAGTAACTCATGTCGGTTTAAACGCCACTTTTTTTATTAATTGATAAGAAATAAAAGTTTCAAAAACTCACCGAATGTCCAAGTCCTCTTTTAAAATATTGAACTCCTATGTGAAATATCTCATAAAGTCAGCACGAATCGAAATATGGCGCGAACCATCTCGAATAAGCATTTCATTTAGCCACAGTCTAGCCACGTACAGTGGTTAGTTGGATATTCTTTATGCCTTCATAATATGTGAAAAAGCGCATTGTCGCTGTTATGCGGATAAGTTATATGTATCTGATTAGAAAGAAGTGAAACACAGTCCACAGAGCTTGGGAAATATTATTGGTAACAAGACATGAAGAAGTACTCATCAATATGAAAATAACAGTCTCTTTCACAAGAAATGAAAAACGTTAGCATAAAGTAATATACGTGGATACTCAGAACCTTGCAAAACTGATATTTTCAGGTACTTTTGTTACAAGAATATAGCACAATACTTTGAAAACTGAAACGTACGCATACGAGGAAAAAACATACACTAAAAAGTCTGAAAAATCAGAGCGCAACGAAGACAATTTTTGAGTACAGTTGGGTTAAATTTCAAAGGTATTTAGAACCATTTGCACATTTACGCCGAAAATGAAATGTATGTATTAAAATTGCTTTCAGAAAATTCCTAATAACACATTAACTATGTAAGAAGGGTGCAATTTCACATGACGTTCCTAGGAACACATTAAATCTACTTATGTTTTATTTATGCGGTATGTAACATGCTGTTCTAGCATTCACCAATGGATGCCACAGTATCTACTCGGGAACAGTATGACGCATTATTTCATTATCATGTCAAAAACGCATTCTAAAGGAACTATGTCATCGAACACTGACACCAAAATCACTGAACCCCCAAATGCAAAAGTCCACAAACTCCTCTCACCTCAATTTTTGAACTAAAGAAATACAGTTTCTAAAGAATATGTGTCACCAAATTGATAACAATCCTCTGAAATCAAGATGATCACTCGCACAGAGTTGAGCATGCGACAGATTGTTTAAAAATACAAGGAAAGGCCTATCCGTCACTTATTATCATAAGACAACAGTAGCATCACATTGTTCCAGGGCAGGAATTGCTTCTTTGTATGCGTGTTCAGAATAAAAAGACGGTGCAAACGCGTGCACCCTATTCTCTAACGGCTCTTACGGTTCATTGCACCTTATCTCTGAATATAAGTGTCTCTAGCTGCTTTATAGATTTTTCACAAGTTTAAATACATCTTCAGGAAACTCTAGTATTATTGTGAATGGTATGAACGGAAAATCTAAATAATTTTGGTCAGTCGTCGATAAGCATGTTCTTTCTTTAAATATGCTAGTGTAATCAGATTTGAAGTATGTAATTTATGCAGTTGTAACTTTCCTACGTAAAATTCAAGTAAGAGAAACGGTCATGTGGCCAGTAAAATGAAATCTGTGAGAGCTGATTGTAATAAATTTACAAATTTTAATTAGAAAAATAATAAATATACCAGGAAAGACGAGCTGAATTAACACAGTTCTATTTCTTTCTTTAGGTAAGAATATTCAAATATAAGGAATAAAAACAAAGTACTTTTCCTTTAATTTTAAAAAAGACGAAAATGCATTCTTTTAACGCGAATCCCTGAATTTTCAAGGATTCGCCTTAAAAGAATGTGGTGTGAAAAGGTGAGTGCCTTAAAAGAATGTACCTTAAAAGGTGAGGTGTTCAAACCAGTTTGCGCTGCAATTTTAAGGACACACCAATAAAAAAACCTTTTAAGAAATTTCTGCATGTTTTCTCTTTAGTTTAAAGTTTAAATTGAAAAAAAAATTCCCTTCACTATGAATATTTAAAATGATTTTAAAAGGTATGCGCAAAAAATACATTTATGAGCTTTTACTGGAAATCAGTTCCGGATCAATAAAGAACGAACAGTTAGATCACATAAAAAGTACTTTACTCAAAGTAAATTTTAAAAAACAAATTAAAGAAAAGAATATGCAAATATTGCCTTGCATGTTAGAAATTAAATTTTATGGCTGTGATAATCTAGCATTTTGAATTTCCTTGTTTCGTCCAAACTTTAAAAAAGTAGTACACTTAGTTTAAGGCACATGACTAAAATTCATTTGAAACACAATCTACATTTTTGCGAATAAAAACATTCTCGTGAGCATCAAACGTAAGCATTCAGCAAAATGCGCATTATTTTATTATACATGCTTAAGACAATCAGCCTAAGAAAAAAGCGAAACCTGTAGTAGTATCAACCTGTAAGTTGATACTTATACATATGAAGCATGAAATTTAAGATCACAGCGTATAAACAGTATTAAATACACATTGTAATGTATCATAGGAATGAATTTCAAACAAGAAATTTTGAAAAAAAAACCCTTTTTTTTTTTACGATTTTTTTTTTTTTTTTTTTTTTTTTTTTAAATTTCTCGTTCACTGCGATGATGGGTTCAACCAGGAACTCTTAAATGCAGTCGTTTATCAAAGGTGAGAGAATTGACCTAAACTACAAGTCAAATTCTTCAACCTCTTCACCATTAACCTGTTTATTTCAACACTGGTAATTCCTTTGTCTGAATACCAGAGCACATTCATCACATCTACTCAGCCTGCTTTATGACATTTATTTTCCTTACACATATTATGGACATCTTTAACTTACTACAAATTGGTTTATCTAGCTGAGTTTGCCAACATGCGGTGAAATGAATTATTGGGTGCGATTTTGAAAATAATGTAGTACATATAAAGAGGACAAGATGAGAAGACCCACAAAAAATAAATAAATAAATAAATAAATAAAAATTTAAATTTTAAAAAAAATGCAGTTGCATTAAAACAAATATATTTTTCCTGCTACAGGTTTAAAAATTCTTAATTTTAATATAATCGTTAAATCTCTAATTTCACAGTTTGTTAACTGGGTATTAATTATAGAAAATTGGCGCGAAAACTGCCATTTTCACACTCACAAAAATAATATCAGCACAGAAATGAATTTCAATCATATAGAAATGATGTTATTTTTAAACGTAATTTATATTTATTTACATGTAAAATTAGCACTTTTCTTTGCTTTTAATACATTACCTTAAATGTATTAAACGCAAAGAAACCTTCCTTTGCTTTTAATACATTGCTGAAATAGTAGTCGCATGTAATTTGTATATAGTAGCATCTAATTTAAGAGTAAATTTAGGTACCTCTAAAATTTTAACTCTAAATGAGCATTAAACTACGCGAATTTTCAACAGTTCAAACTAAATTTGCATTTTCGTAAGGTATTAAATAACTAAAAATTTGAGCCATACGAGGTTGCCGATCGCACTGAAAAATAAGGGATGCGAAAGAAATAATATAATGAAAACATAGTCACAATCAAATATCTTAAAATCATCAACAAAACGCCAACTCACTCTGAAGAAATCTCTTTCATTTTCCATAACTTGATTTCATTTCATTATACTGACAGAGCTTTTAAAGCATCTTTTAAGTACAGGTCCCTTCTGTACGATCATCCTCTATACAATCCCTTCCATACAATCATCAATATCCCAAATTACCTCATTTAAAAAAAAAAAAATTTCTTCTTCCTCCCCCTTCCCCAAATCTATTTTGCCGGTAAAATCTTTGTAATATGTACCCCTTAATTGTTCAGTAAATAACAGTTAGCAACAATGTAGGATGTACTCGTACTTAGCAATCCAGTGTGTATCATATTCATCTTTACGGATCACCAATTGAGCATTTAACCGTGAAAGATCTTTTCTTAACGGGAGAAGAACTATGACAAGACAAGGATATTCCGACTATCGAAATGAACAAGTATCGCAGTTTATGACTTGAATGTCGCCGAAGAAACCTTGTCACGACAAAAAGCACCATACTGAAGTGAGATCAACGAGGAGAGATCGGAACCGTAAGACAGACATGAAGGACACCTTTAATTTAAATTTGGATACGGTTTGGATTAAACAGCTTTTTAATCCTGTCTGCAATAAGCATCAAAAGCCCATTATCGTATAATATCATATTATTTGAGATGAATCCAGCTCTTTTAGTCGAGAGAATTTCGCAGAAAATAAATTTTCATTTTAATTTGAAACAATTAAAAACTTAAAAGGTGTATCTTGTCGAGTTAATAAATAATATTGATTTGAAATACATACATTTTACTCAAAAACTCGAGTAAAATGGAGATTTTACATTGCTTAAGTAGCATATTGCTTAAGATATGTTCGGTCTTCGCTACTGAGTTCTCTCTTCATGTTTTTGTTGTTTGATTTATTTAGAATGATTTTAAAGATAAAATAACACATCCTAGATACGAATTTACAGTTAGTTTAGGAAGCGCATGATATCTATCTATCCCGTATGACAGTTGCTGTTTTATCTTTCAAAAAGATACAATTAAAGAAACGACGTGCTGCAATATAAATCCGTGCTTTTTATTGCCGCAGCAGAATAATCCAGAAGATCGTTCTTAACAAGTTAGCTGAGGCCGACTGAGATCTGTTATCTTTAAACCGCAACTTTGCAATAAATTCACACAGAAGTACTGTAAACCCAAAATTTTGCTGTAGTGTTAATGAACTAAAAATGGTTTAATTTTTAGAATGAAGCAAAACATTTCAAAAGCTAATTTTTTTTAGATTCTCGATAAATTTCTATTGCTGGTTAATACTAGTTGATTTTCTTAGGCTAAAATTTCTTTCAAAACTTAGCTAAATTAACGTTAAATTTTTTTAATGTAAAAAAATCATCATATAAAATCCAAAATTTGTATTTTAAAAGTTTACAACCAATCACATTTGCATTTCAGTACAATGCATTTAGGTCAATTAAGTACTGATGATTAAGTTAGTGTACTAATTTTCAAGAATAGCGTGATGTTCAAATTACATGTAAATATAAAAGGGTAATACATACCTATATGGTCAAGCTTTACCACAGATCGGCTTAAAATAAATTATTTCCCGTGAACAAAGAGAGGCTCATTATACAAACTTACCTTTCACATGATTAATGTCTGAAACTTAAATACGCTCCAGATATAAAAACATTATCTTTTATTCAGAAGACATCCTATCCCAAGCATACGCAAAATTTAAATGTTTTTTAATGTAGCCTTTCAAATAGACACTGTTTCAATATAACTATTATGATTTCATAATCACAAAAAGTATGAATTCGATATTACTCCTGCTCAAATACTTGCATTCAAATTCGGTCCTATTCGAATTCAAAATAAAAGTGCAAACTACTTATTTACAAAATACATTGAGATGGAAGCGCAGTTAAATCATTTTATGCTAAAAAAATCATAAATAAGCCTGAATTAGCTAAGTTTTAATTTATAACAAGTTGATTATTCTAATAAAATCAGAATTTCAATTTGCAGCCAGGGAAAAATACCTCTACTTACTTTTAAATTATTCACATTGACTAAGAAATTATGAGACCGGAGGCGGTTATAAACTTCATTTAAGAAACATTAGAGTTATGTTTGAATATCATTTGAACAAATGTATGTATATTTGAGCCCGAGTTCTTTCTTTTAAGTTACTCTTATAGTCTACACCTTACAGGTAGGTATCCGAGCTGTTTCTTTTGTTTGAATCGATCTATTTGGGTTCTGAATCCGAGTTCTTCTATTTAAACTGGTCTTATGGCTCATATTTAACAGAATAATGAGTTAGGATTATTGCCCAGTGTTTGGAATGAGTCACATCTTAAAAGCTGGAAAATTTTACAAGAATGCCTTGAAATTGCTATTGAATCTAACTTATACGGCCGTAAAGGATATCAGTAAGCAATTCACAGCCATTTTCAACTTGAATATTTAGAGAGATAAGAAATGTATGATACTTTTTACATGTTTTGAGCAATTACGAAATTTGTCTGAATGAAAGACTTGTGAACAACTTCAGTAGCGTCAGACTTTACAACACTGGTATGATTCAATGCGAAACAAGTTTCAAAATTTTGACGTAAAATGGCATTTGGGTCCGACTCAACTGATGAAACTGAGTGAAAGGAAACTAATAATTTTATCTCTTGTATGGGTAGGACATAAAAATCGTAATTTATAACTACTATAAAACATTTCCTTTACCCTTGATTTATTTACTTATTTTTCCTTTCATGCAGCTTCTCAGCCGCATTGCGAAATTTAAGCATCTTAATTGTTGTGCTGTGTGTATTCTTGATATATTATCGTATAGACCCGAAAAGCGTTAGAAAGGGAATTAAGAAAAGTGCAGAAATTCCCATGAACATTGGAACTCTTAAGTTCTTACTAGTCTTTCATTTCATTAGTAATTGCCATATTTGTATAATGCTGAAATAAGTGAAATTCTGTTTACTAAAATTTTGAATCAAAAGCTGTTCTCAATACATGGGTATTAAAATAGTAGAAAAGAACATAATATTAAAATATTTTAGGACAAGGATAGAAATTTCTTTATTTGAAAGTCACAAAAAAATAGTAAAACTTAAATGTGGGGTATTAAACTGTAGTTGTAAAACTGTTTTTAAACTGAACAAAATTTTACTTTTTTACGAAATTCAGTCAAATAGCTTTTTTCATACATCTGAAAACTAAAAATAAAAGACGATGTTATTATTTTCCTTCAGTAATTTACTAACGATATTAATAACTTATATGTTACTAATAACGACACAAAGCTACGAATGCTCTCGTAACTTCGCAATTTTGCTAGTGAGTTGACTTTCTAACAGCTTTTGGGTGTTTATTCGAAGTACAGGTTCATATATTTTAATCATAAAGGAAGATTTTAAGAAGTACTGAGTCAATTCAGTTTTCTACCTTTATTAACAATGAAGGAATAGGATCCTAAATTATTTGTATGAACTATGTAAGATTGCAATTAGTAAAGATTATATATATAAAAAAAAAGTATGAGCAAATTCTAGTTCCACTTACCTAATATTTTCGATAACTTTTTTTGAATTCGGATTCCTACTGGATTTTATTTCCAAGCGGCAAATAGTTCCTAATCTAGCAATTAAAATGATAAAAATATTTTAAATTGCCTACATAGTTCGAAAAATGTTTATAACTGTATATAATTAAAAATACAACAAAATTCTATTTCTCTTTCATTTTTCCCCCTACATTTTTTATACTGCATAAAAATATCCTGAATATATTTCAAACAGAAATTACAATTCTGTTTGAACTTTTGCTGAGTAATTTATATATAGGCATCAAATATTTACTCCCCTAAAAAATTAATAAAAAAAATTTGAAAGCTTTCAGATTTTACATTACGCCAAAAATGGGCGTTTTTTTTAATATTTTGCACTTTACCTTTAGTTATTAAATATCATGTTCTTCGCAATTAAACCATAAAATTCAGTTCAACAGCAATACCGCAAAATAACTTTAAAATGAGACTATTTTTAGAATTTCCGATACACAGTCTCGCGCGCTGGAGATAACTATTTTTTCGTACAATGTTGCTACTGGTCGATTTGAAATCGTTGAGTTTGCTAATCATAAATTCTTTAAAGTGTTAGAAAATATGAAATAGATAATAAAAAAAATTTCAAATTCCATATTAGGGCTTCCAGATGCCCATATTCGGTGGAAGATTACGTTATTCAAAATTTGATGGCTCTTGGTACCATTGTTTTATCACAATGCGAGTAACATACATACATTTACGCAGATTCTTCATTATTTAATTTCTTTAAATATATATAGCGCTTAGCAATAATATTTGGTGGCAACAATTTGAAAAGTGATCCAACGTTTATAGTGAATCAACGCAAAAAGCCAAAACGAAATTAATAGTCCTTCTGGGCAAATTGCCCAGAAGTTCAAATGCAAATTAGCGATTAAACGCCATCTTTAGGCGTTTAAACTATCAAAAGGATGCCGACAAGTCTTCTAGTAGTAACATTTTCCTGGAGAAGTAGGAGAGATGGAAAAATTTTATTGTACTGTATTTTAAAACATAATGGCAAAATACTGAAACTTTCTACAAGTATTCAGGGACTATTTTCTTCTAGAGTTTAAATAATCACAAATGCAAAATAGTGTCTACATGATTCAATTAAATTTTAAGCGGAGCCAACAGTGAATCATTGGAAAATGAGACAAAATAATTGAATACAGTATATAATGCACAAAATATTTACAGAAACATAGCATTTTTTGAAGATTAACTACCCTGTTAAGACTTTTATTAATGGTTATATGAACATTATGACTGTTATGTGTGACTTATTAAAGTTAAAGCGCGGATTCAGTTGGCATGCACCACATAAACTCAAACCGATTTCTCAACACAACAATCAATGAACCGTTACGATATGAATGACCGGTCAGAGAGAGTCTTCCTAAAGCAGCTTTAAAGATTAAATTACTCATTCTATATTTAAAATTTTTTCATTCAGAATTTGCACAAGTTAAAATAATTACCGTATTTGCGAAGATTTACATCCGCAGATTAACACATTTGAAATGCATGCACCAGGGGACGAATATTCATGTAGTATATTTAGTTAAGGTCCTCTAATTTTACACTTGCAAATACATTTTCTCCGAGCTGATAATAAGTTAAATGCCTCGAACTTAAAAACCGTCTACATTTAAGGAAAATTTTCATGCTTCTTACCTATAAATTTATTGCTTAATACTACCAGCGTTAATCCTTTAATTCCCCTGATTATGGAAACTCTTTTTAATGGCTTCTGAAGCATGCAGTCCTCTGTCCATTTAAGATCAACTGGCACATTATTGCTGCAAAGGTCTTGAAGGGAAAACATGTTTCTTGGAGGACTTCCTAAGGAAAGGCTGAACGTACTCACGTTACACATGGAAGAAAATTAAAATGATATGCAAAACCCTTTTCAGGTCACCTGGAAGTCATGCGGGTAAGTTATGGGTGCTCAGTTGTATCATTGACTCACGGATTGGCAGGGCAATAACCCAATATACAAATAATTCCTTAAATATAAGAGTTTCGTTCTCGGCGTAATGTAAAGATATGTAGGAATTTTCGTTATATGTAACATAATTTGTAAAAAAGAATACATTTATTTGAGGTAACGTATTTTTTTAGTAATAATGCTTTTATTAAGTGTAATTTGCAAAAAGGGCATAATTCTTACCTGCTACATATTTAATGCAGTAGTTAAAGTGTAACTTGCAAAAGGGACTGATTATGCAATTTTTAAAGCGTAATTTGTGAAAATGATTTTACAGCAATGAGAATAAATTTTTTTTTCCACTATTTTAAATATGAGCGGCGAGAAAGCTCAATATTTTACCAACTTAATATTTTCTTGGCGAATTTTCTTTTCAAACTTACTTAAATTTGCTTTTATGGCTTTTAGATGTGATAAGTGGTTGCAAAAACACTTTGTTCCTTTCTTCTTTTTGATCATATACAAAAGTTTTACTCATTTTTACTTGGATCTATCAGCAACAAAGTGCGAGGGCAGAGGGGTGGGAAGATAAACTACACAAATTATAAATGATTTCTCACATAGCATTGACTATTTCTCTAAAGGAAGGATAAAAAATGAGCAACATTTTGAGTGAATTCTAATTACTGGCCAGATCAACCAAATAATTTGAATTCTTATAATAAAAAACTATAGTGACAGTGATTGATCATTCAATGAAAACTGGTTCATGTTCACGACGGTATATGTAGAAAAACATATCAGCGCAATATGCAGCCAAGTTGTTTCGCTAGAAGACGAAGCTACTAGTGTTTCACACTTTTTGCCACTCGATTACTAGTGTATCTCTAAAATTACTAAAATACTACACGGTGCACGAAAGAAATGCGTATTTAAATATGAAATCCTTGCCCAAAATTGTTGGATTACTAATTGGCAACCCAAGAAATATTTCTTTCTTTGGCATTCGCTCCAATATTTAAGTCTTTGCGTGCTTAAGGAAGAAGAATTCCAAGTATGAAGAAACCTGAAACAAAATAGCAGTTGACGATTAATGCAGGAAGAAATCTCACGCTGCAGTCTTAAATGTGGGAATTTTCTACCCATTATAAAGCTTAGTGCCTGCTGTTGCGTTACACATCATTTATAGTTTTCTTATTTTTTATTTGTAATATCCACGAATAAATAAGCGCAATCCAAGACTTTTATTTGCATTAAGAAGGCAGAAGGAAATACAAAGTGGAGGGAGTACAAATTACCCTTTACCGAAATACAACCATGTTAAAAAAGACAGATATGCAGTAGAAACCACTGGATGTGGCAAGTAAAACTGACTTTCCCGAATTGCAACACCAGAAGAAGAATCCAGAAACAGTTGGTATTCATAAAAGTGAATCACGGCCTCCAGGCTAATGCAAATATCCATATTAACCTGAACCACAAAACTATTTCTTCTACTCTGATTGAGATAGTGCTTCAAATTTAACAGTTCGCTAAGCTCACCAAAGCGACACTTTTGTAGTCAAATTTCGATTCGACAGAAAAATAATCGAACCTTGACAAGCAAAGCCTAGACAAATGTAATCAGCATAAAAAAAATCACCCAATACTGAGTTGACGGATGGCATAACAATTGACGTTTCTAGAGCGTTTATATTCGGTTTTATACCCGTATCGGCATATCTAAAGATTATAAGTTACTGCTCTGTTCAACAGGAACAAAGGTTTTCAGGGTGAAACGGTATTACTTGTTTCCTGTGGATCACAGGTAACTGGGCTGTCAAGCTTTCTTTGGTCTAATTGTTTTTATATAAAAATCGATCAATGACAAGGTTGGTGGACTATTAAGGCCACAAAAAAAGTTTTCTCTCAGAAAGTAATAAATATTACATATAGGATTCTATACTTAAGTCATGGATTCGAAATAAAGATTATTAAAAAAAAAAAAAAAAAACTGTTGAGCAGCTTTAAAATTTGTAAATTTAGATCTGCTTACGCGACATAGCTCATAGTTTTTATGAAAGAATGAGACTGTTGCGGGAAGAAATTTATTAACTTGAATTTGTAAATTCTAGTGAGCAGACTGAACAATTTCAATGTCCTTCTGTTGTAAATCTTAGAGAGTACACTGAACTAAATTTCAATCACATCATTACCTAGCAGTAATATTCTTAGAGTATGTTAATTCAGACGTCTCCCTTGTCAAAGTGATGGATAGGAAAATGAGTGAACAGAAGAGGGGGGAATATACAAAAAGAGAACTTACTCTCTCTAAACAACACACTCACATGCTCAAAGAGAGAGAGAATATAATTTTTGAACTTATCCGTAATTGACAGCAAGCGCACATGACTAAAGTAAAGAACAACTGCGCGAAAAAATATAGAAAGAAAAAGAAAATAAATAAAACATCTTCACTTTTAACTACGACAAAATACTACATCTATACAAAATCAAAACACTTTTATGGATTAGGCAAAAAAGCAAACTTAGTTTGGAGCAGATTTTGAATAAAACTCTATCAACATTGGGGGGGGGGGGGAGGCGATCAAACGCTCTTCAGAGGCAAATTTTTTTTTTTTTTTTTTTTTTTTTTGCAAGAACGGCAATTTCCCTCCTGAAGGAGAGCAACCAGTTTCAGATCGCCCTCGAAATCGATAGAGTTTTATTTAAAATCTACGCAAAAGTAAGCGTACTTCTTTGCCTAATTTTGCGTACTTCTGTTTCAGTTTGGCTATTATGGATGTCATCGATATTTTCTGGTGAATATTTTTTTTTTCCCTGCTACTTTTCTCAATAAATTTCAACTGGAAAAAGAGAAATTCCTGAAACTGGTAATCAGGTCTTCATTTATAAAATTATATTTTGCTTTAGTTAACACAGTTATAAAATAATATTTTATTTTAATATCAAAAAAGATAAAATAAAGCGCCAAGATTTTTATTAAGTAACTGGGAGAAAAAACATGGCCATTGATTAAAATGCGTAGTGAAATCTTTATGCTCAGTTTTTTTGCTTAAATAAAGTGTACCCGTATATAGTAAGAGAGAACTCAAGACTTTCAATCATCGATATAAATCGAATTCAACAACTGTTAAAGAACGTAGAAGATTTTTTTGCCATAGCTCGCAAGCAAATTAGCCGTGAGTACGTGCGATGATTATAGATTAGGTTCATTTATCATCATTCAGAGGCTGTAAACAAGCATAAATCAGAAGCTATCTGCCCAGGAAGGCATGTCTTCATGGAGGACTAACTAGGGGAATTTCATAATCACTATATAAATGCATAAAAACTATAAAAACAGATCACACAGCCAACCGTTTCCTTTACCATGAGTCGAAGCCATAACGAAATCATTAGTACATTACGCGACTCATAATAACGGTATCGAACAACAAATTGGCTTCCTTTCAATAAATAAAAATTATTCCAATTTGTTAAAAATGACAAAATTAGGCATCAACTTTTTCAAATCCTTTAAGCTAAAATATGTTTAGTTACAAATGGCAGAATTTTATAAATATATACAAACACATAGTAGTTAAAATTTAAATGAAAGCATTTTTGATACTATAGTATTCTTTTACAGGCAATTATCACTGCCACTGCTAAAGGAAATTACAGATTGAAGTCGAAATAATAAAAAGAACAAAACTGCAACATGATATAGTAAAATATATGATAATAAAGGGACATGGATTAATTTACCTTGTAGTTTTTTCCTCGTTTCCTTTTCCACCATTGCTATAGCAGAATTAATTATCTAACGGGATGGATATGACAGCTATCTGTAAAAATATACAGTAAATTTTTAAGCCTTTAAAAAAAGTTTTTTTTTTATTATTATTATTGAGTACTTTATTCAATTGAGAAAATTTAGAAAGCTTAATGAAATTTCTTTTCACATTTAATACCTACTTATAAAACAAAAATTCGATTTTTGTTTTCTTTTTATATCCAAACGGATCAACTGGTTGAAAGTCTCATAGCTGATACGGAAAGTGGCTGAGTTTAACAGCAGTGCAGAATGAAAAACATTTAACGAAAATAAACAATTAAATTTGTGCAAGAAAATAGAGTAATATTAATTACTATGTAATAAAAATTACGTTGATAAAATTGCATTCGAATTAAAAATAAATTACATTATTAGAAAGGGAAAGAGAAAACTTAATCATCCAAAATATTATCTGGAAACTCCTTTTCACAGTTGCTCTTTCATCAATAAAATTTATGAAATCGGTTCTTACACATCCATCAGCTTAATAAGCAACGTGCATCACTGATTTCACATACGCATGGAAGACGAAAGTAGACGCAATATCTGGGATGCTTCAGGTTGCGGAAAAAGTATTTTAATCTGATGGGATACAACAGCTACGAATGCTATCTAAACAATCGAATTTGTCTGATAAGTTTTTTTCTCTTTTCTGAATTTCCATAAAATTAAGAACATAACGTCACTTAAGTTAAGAAAATTTTTGTTAAACGTTATTCTAGCAGATATTCACAAATATCTTATAGTTTTAGTGAATTACGGACGGAAAATATGGAATGTAAAACTAGGAAAAAAAAGAAAAACAGAAATTAAACTGAAAGTTATTTAGACTAAGTTGTACCTGTTACCTACAAAAATAAATAAATAAATAGAAATACAGAGATATAAATATGAGATAGAGATAAAGCTTAAGTTATCCAAAAAGGAAATAAAACAGAGCCATGCGGGAATACTGAATGAATGAAACCCATCTCATAAATGCGTTGCTTATACGTAATGTTTAAAAACTGCGATGCACGTAAAATATGTACTACAGTTTTTAAAATTTTATCTTGTCCATGCATAAGAGCGACGAAATTGATAACAGGAGTACTACCTCATTAAACATAATTCTTACATTTCAATAGGTAGGACAAAAATACAAAAATTTCAAGTGAATAGAAGATTTTTTATTTAATGATACTTTCCACAAACTTGACTTCAAAATTACACACAGCCCGTTGGGGGGGGGCTTACTCTAGTTCTAAATAAATATGCATTTCTTAACAGATGAAAGGTTCAAAACAAAAATAAAAAGAAAACTCCCATCGATGGAAAAATTCCCCTAATACACATTTAACTTTTGCGCATCAAGTTTTTCTCTTTTTAATTGCATATTTTAACAAATTTTTATATTAATTCCAATTATTATTTATCTACTCTATGTCAACAGGCACATCTGAATTCTTAAACTAATGTAACTAGGATACATGTTAACAGAAAATGCAATTGGCTGGTGTCTTTCGATTACATGATTTAAAAATGCAATAGCAGATTCGAACAAATTAATCAATACGCAGTTAAAAATTTCGCATAAATATGAGCACTTTTGCTCCAATTACGAAAAAGTGACTAGCGCGTGACTGGTGAAAGAAAAAACTATATCACGACTAATGCATTTGTCGAAAGTCATTTGTCAAGTTCTTAATTTTTAACCTCTTCAAAGACATATGAATAATGAGCAAAACATGTATGATGCTACTTCTCACCAACACATTTCGAGAGTGCTGCTCTCATAATGTAATGTAATATGTTCCAAATTTAAAAATCTTGCATTTAGTAAAGCTGAAAGATGATTTTTCGGTCCTCTAAATGTTAAATTGCAGCTATTGCTAAGTTTTCAAGATATTCTTAGAAAAGAACCATTTCATTAATCGATACGAGAATCCGAATATCGTACCAGCAAAAAAGTCTTTTTATCATTCCCTCAGAGTTTCAGGAGCTGTTCCTCAGTAATCATTATTCATGGAACTTCGTAGATAAGACGTGATTACGATGTGATTTTTCACTGCACTTCCCTTTGCCTGTCGCGAATGGCTCAAGAGGGAAAAAAAGTTTTTCTTATTTTTCAAAGATCCATATTCTAACTTTTTTTTCTTACACACCTTGCTAATTTTTCTGCACTTCAGATGATGGCATTTCAAAGAAAAGATTAAACTACAGATGGTTTTATAATTGAGTAAGGAAGATTTTTATTTTAATGCAGAGGTTTTCTTAATAAAGTCAAGCATCTAGGTTTGACTATTAACAGAATATTCGGGCTTTTCGTTTTGTGTAGTGAAATAATAAGGATGCAGTACTCTTTTTACCATTTAAAAATTTATTACGAATTTTGACTTGCAGATAATTGAATTCGCAGAATCTTCCCGCAAATTACTTGACTAGCAAATAATTAGACGGGCGATGCTTTAGCCCCTAAAGGGTTCAAGATGTCCAGATATGGGTGTTCATAATGGTTCAGTTTTACATTTTCGTGTCCTAGACTACATAATGCCATAGCAAATTAAACTGCAAACTAAAGCCAATACACAGATTTTCGGAAAATATCTTGATGAAATATAAGTTTAAATCTGGGACAAAAAAATTTAAATAATCTCTGAAGACTGCCTTACCATTACTCTTTAGATTACATCTGCGTTAGTCATGATTTAGACTTTTGCATTAAAATATTATCGTGTCCTCATTCTTTAAATTGCATTTCATCATTTCAAAGCTGAAGCTTAAAATGTCCTAATACATTCTAGAACTAGGACTGCATTCCATTTTCCTGTTCCACAGGCGGAAAATGTTGATTAATTGGGTGTTATTGTATTTTTGCCATATATGAAATAACAGTTAGGTTTCCTTAGGCAAAGATTTAGGTTAAAGAATCCATACACCAAGGCCCAAAGAGTTCTTCGTCGTAATAAATTAGCAAACTAATTACACCATCTTACACAAAATCTGCATGAAATAATTCTTCAGGGGCCTCAGGTTTATTTAGGTTTTCACGGCGCTTAAATTCATTCTTGCATGCCGTATAATATATCATATAATATACCACAGATATCAAAATACACTGTTTCACAAAAAGGCCGGTACCAATTTCTGACATTATGCTTCAATCAAAATTTAATTTTCAGTGTGCTGTTAGTTTTATTTTCAAGACCAGATCTTCAGTGATTGAATAGGAAATGGACGTCCCAGCATAACTTTGTAACACAAGCTCTCTTTAGATTATTTTGATACTTAGGGGAAAGGGGGAGATTCGGAAAGAAGATTTACATCTAGCATTCTCATAAGTCGTTTCAGCTGGTAAGATGACAAACAATTTCACAATAATCAGAGTGGGGAACTCACTCTTTCCCCTTACGATTAAACAAGACATATAAATTAAAATAGGCTTAGAGTAACTAATTCTATTAATTAACCTATTTAAAGCATGAAAATAAATATTTCCGACACCTCAAACTTCATTAGGATATATGTTCAGAAAGGCGACGTATTACTAATATCGAAGTTCGAAGGATACAGATGATTTGTTTTTACATCATTCAAGCATGACAGAATAAGTACATTACTTCAAATCTTAAGTAATGAAAATTAATCAAATCATTTGAAAAACGAAAGCTAGCTAGCTATATGTTGCGATATCTGTTTTCAATATTTCCCAAAAGGAAAGATAACTTCCTAGGGCTGTTATTAGTTTTTTACACTGAAGTATAGGCGGCGTCCTGAAAACACTTCACACATTCAGACAACTGAAAGTGCAATGGCACTTCAATTACATCGTAAAGCCTCATTAAGCAGCTTTACACGTGGAAACTTTTAGAATACAACTAGAACTCAGTTTCCTGACAGAAATTACTTCGCTTGAATCCACGTGGTTAAATTAAGACGTTAACAGAAGAGCAACAGTTCCTGAACCGTTCCACTACAAAAGCAAAGCGCTCAAGGTGTAAGCAGCATTGTCATGTGACATAATCTTCTACACTGTTTTTTTTTTTTTCATCTTACGCTTCACATACCTGCGTGGAACGCAGATTTCGATATTTTTTTTTTTTTTTTTAAATTTCTGGGCAAGGTTAAGATACTACTGCAAGAAAAGAGTTTAAATTGCATGATCGTATTAATGTGAAGAGAAAGGGAATATGGGAAGCGGTAAAAATTATATTTCATTGAGGAACTTAACGGGTAAGACAATATCAATGCATTTAATATTAATGGTAATTATTATTTCTATAATAAGTGTCGAATTTTTAAAATTACAGAACAAAACACTATTTGGTATGTTAATTAGTCGGAAGTACTTCACTTTTAAGCGACCTGTTTAAGCTTTTTTTTAAAAAAAGCATTGTGCTTTAACGTAGTTAACATTTCTCTTAAAAATCTCGAGTTCTCTACCGCTTTAATAAATAACTAAGTAATCATTCGCTAAAAATGACATGTACAGTAGTATAAACTAAAATAAAACCATTTCCTTCTTTCTCAAATTTATTCTCAATACTTACCGACTAGCCACTTAAATTTCAAATATTTGTTACGAAAGATAAAATGTTTGCTGTAAGATAGGTTATGTAAGCATAATGGCATAATATGGAAAATGAGCAGTTACTTATTAAATTAAAACCTAATTAAAATATTTAAAACCAAAACCATTCTGAAAATTTTACTTAACTCTCTTAAAAAAAAATTTCACTGAATACTTCATAATTATTTATTCGATATATACAATACTACTCAGATTTCAGATGATAGTTTTATTCGGCAAAATCAAGAAGTATTGTTCATTTTTTAGAGTGTTTTTGTTTTGTATGTTATACATTGCTTCAATACTTAGTTTAAATAAGAATGATTTTTTAATCATTAAAGATTTTGGGGACCAATGTAATAAATATAAAGTGGAGAGAAGCATTTTAATAGGATACCACTATCACTTGGACAGTAAAAATGCATAATTTTTAGAGAATTGGAAAAACTGGAAGCGATGCAAAAAGTTCAAGAATACTACTATTACTTTAAACGGAATACTAGCTCTAATCAAAGACTTTGAAAAGTTAACTACAGAAAAGAAGAGAATTCAAACGGAGACATTCAATAGCTTGAAACAAAGACAGATACAGCAGATGAATTCACATCTACAATAAATTTGATGACTTCTAGAATGAGGATTAGCATGATTCGCACTTTCGAAATATAAGATTACCTGAAAAGAAACAAAATCTTAACTTCTCTCCGAGAACTAAGAATTTGTCATGTCGCGGGGATGATAAATGCTCTGGTAATGTTACGTAACAGTGACAAAAATGATTCTATTGTAACGTTAAAAGTTGCACCGACCAGATTTTTGCTGAAAATAATATCAGAGCCTGCTTAAAGTTGAGCGATAAGAAGGTTTAGCTTCCTTCCTGAAATTACTTGAGCAATTAATGATGATCACACTGAGCACAGTGGATTTTAACTATCGCAATATTTTTTGCGTTTATTTGCCAAATTTCAAATCTTGGTGTTTAAACTGGTGTGAACTTTAGCCTAAAATAAACGGCTAGTTATCATTCACTAAAGTGAGTCAACAAATAAAGATCTATTATAAATACGGGTAATAACAAAGAAAAGGACTTAGCGCTGGAAAAAAATAGCCACGAGAAATGCACTAGTGACGGACACCCACACATTCTTAAGAAAACCTAAATTTGTGTACTCAGGTCTAAGGATTATTTTATGAAACACACGTTTTTATAATTCAAGTTTACAAATAAAGGTTATCCTGCATATAAATGCTTTTAATAAAAATGCATTGAACGGCAAAATTTATTTGTATGACTACCTCATAAATGTTAATTAATAAATCTTCCATTGCTTTACAATTAATGATAAATACTTGAAGGCAAAACGTTGAATAATTTAACAGCAAAAGAGGGTGTGGAGCTAGTTGTTAGGGAAGGAAAAAAAAAGTCAGGGCGTAGGCGAATTAACTTTCTTCTTCCCTAGGCGGGTCCTCATGTTTGGTCTGTTTCTCTCTCTTTTTTTTTTTTTTTTTTTCTATGAGCACGGAATAACATATTCGATCAATTCAGTTATATTTTTGATAGTTATCCTCCCTTCCCCTACAGAACAACTGTTCAATAGTAAAACTGCGTCCTCCTTCTGCTTACGCTTTCAACCGACCATTCACTTACAGTAGATTCTTATAGAGAGATTTCAATGTTCGAGGCATTTCCATGCTTAAAAATTACTTTCATACTTATTCATAACGTGGCATTAAACTCGCTGTTTCAGCTCAAAGTGGAAATATTGATCAAACATTTTTTTTCCATCTGACATATCTGAAGTGTAAAAATTAATGAAAAGGTATAAATTATAAGCTTTCATTATCAAGGAATACAAGATAAATTAATATCCAGGTTAGGAAAAGGCATACTTTGCTTTCTAGTTTTGCCAAAACTTAGTTACTACAGCTTTTTGACTACATTCAGCCAAAAAGTGCTGCAAAGACCATGACATGTCTTAAGAATGGAAATGGACAAAAAATTTTAAGAAACATGAGAATTACATGCACATAAAAAAATCTTATATTTAAGAAATGAAAACTGAAGACTGATTATCTTCTGTAACAAAATTTAACGTAAACTGAGGAATGAAGTTTCGTAAAAGTAGCAATTAAATCAAATAGAATATACTGCTCAAAGTATATAAGAGATTAATTTCAGAAAAACAATGCTGCATGTACATATAAAAAGAGGATTTTTTTAAAGTGCTGTATGCATATGCATGTAATTTTTTACCGTCTGTTAAGGTAAAGGAATTTATTCTTCTTCTTCCTCAATGGCTCGAAAGCCCTGGGTGGGCTCTTGCCTTCTCCAGAAATCATCTCCAGGCATCTCTACTTTTCGCAACTGTTTTCCAGTTTTTAACCTTTAAAATATTAAGATCTTTTCCGACGCAATCAATTCATCTTAGCGGGGTATATTTCCCATTGGCTTCACTAGAAAGATTTTCTTACAATAAGACATTAAGAATCAAAAAAGAAAGCATAAAATATCTCCCGAGACCCTCAAGAGCAAAGAATATTTGAAAATGCTTGTTTCTTAAAAAGAAATAAAAAGAAAAAAGAACTATGTATTAGTTTCACAGTCTGGTTAAATTATTTTAATATTCAAGAATGTTTTTTGGTTTTGGTTATCTGTGATTATGCCACTGCCTTCGAGGTTTTTTCGGCGCCATCGCCTAAGACTCCGAAAATGCTGGAAAACAAACTTAACAAAGATAATTGCTATTAGGCTTTATTACTTACTATATTTCATAACGCGATACGCATAATTAATTTTAGTCCCAAGAGCGCACTGAAGCTTATAAATAAATAAAAAAAGGGAAAAAAGGGGGGTGAATGCACAGCTTTAAACCAATAAAAAAAGAAAATCTGAAAGGTTTAAGATTTTAAATTACGTCCAAAGGGGCCTTTTTTTAAACATTTTATGTGTTACCTTTATTTACTAAATATCATTTCTTCGCACTTAAACCATAAAATTCAGTTCAAGAGCAATATCGCAAAATAATTTTAAAGTGAGCATATCTTTAAAATTTCCGATACACATTTTCGGGCGCTGGAGATAAAAATGTTTTTTCTGTACAACGTTGCCATTGTTAGTTTTGAAATTCTTGAGTTTTTTAATAAAAATTCGTTAAAGTTTCACAAAATATGAAATCGATAATAAAAAGAAACTCCAAATTTCATATTTGGGCTTCCAGATGCTCATATTCGCTGGAGAATTAAGTTATTCAAAATCTGACGGCTCTAGGTACCGTTGTTTTATCACAATGAGAGAAACATACATACAGTTCTGCAGATTCTTCATTACTTAATTTCTAACACAGAGCGATAATATTTGGTGGCGACAATTTGAAAAGTGAAACAACGCTTGTAGTGAATCGACGCAAAATGCCAAAACGAAATTAGTAGTCCTTCTGGGCAAATTGCCCCTTTGAACTAAAAAGTAACGAGTAATCAAAATGACGGCATATAAATTCTAACCTTTATAATATTGTGCAGAACCATATCTTCCACATATGTATAATTGAAACCCGTGCGTAACTCCATAAACCTCTGGTAACCATTTACAAAATTACGAATAAACTGCGAGTTGGAGGGGGTCCCTGAAGGGGTCGGGTTCCCAGCTAATTAATGTGTCGGGACACTACCACTGTTGTCTATGATGCTGTTTCTGTGCCCCACACACTTATACTAATTCGACTGTAATATTTCCAATTCCATACAAATCTAGTAGCACCTTTAGAAACTTTGAAAAGTTCACTTTACTTACGTATGAAAATGAGAACAACATTTGCGATAATATACTTCTTAACACTGCATAGTTCATTAAAAAATGTGAAAAAATTTACAATTCTCTTACTAGAGCTAACTGCTTTTATGAAAGTACGGCTGCTTATCTTCAGCGGAATGCTTCGAACTTTCTGTTTATATGGGTATTTGCGGCTATATGGAAATGGAATACCTACTAGATTTTCAAAACAAAGATACAGCTTTTGAATAATTTATTATTATTATTTTTTTGTTTTACATGCACTTACCAAAGCATGTATTATTGAAAATGCTTGGGATTTTATGACTCAGTTAAAATTCACTATTCAGTTATAAATATCAATGTTAATTAAAGATTCATTAATTAAAATACTGAATTAATATAATTTCAGTGTTTTATTAATTCAGTTATTAAAAATATCAATGAAAGTTCGACAGCGGAAGTAAGTGAAAAGAACTAATAAGTAACAATTTTATTCTAAAGTATTTATTGTCAGTAGAATTCGTTATTTTTGCAAAATGAAACCCAATGCAACACTTACCAAAGCAGTACAAAACTGACGAGTTCAGACCAGCTTAAGTGCCATCCCGAACCGTTTCTGTAGCATTCAACCGCGGCCTTGTCTGCGAGAAATGTTTGGAAGGACATTATTTTATGGAAATTCTTTAACATTTACATTCTTGATTTAATGCTTCTGAAATTATCAACTTTTCTTTTCACACTCAAGCTGAATAGTCTTCTTAATGTTAAATAACGAGTTGATGTTTATTACAACTTAATGACTTCCCCCCCCCCGAGCTAGAGCTTACGATATTCAACATCTTAGTAGAGAGTTTAAAGGTACGCACATCATTAATCAAATATTGTTGATGGATTTTTGGCACTTGGTGAAGCTTGAAATCGGATATTTACTAAGAATGTTAACATTTCTGCGCTCGCATATCTTGTTTTTATTCTTCATTTCTAGTTTCTTCGACCACTTCGTATAGGAAACAACAAGGAAAGGAAGTCGTATCGCAACAATTTAGAAATTTTACCTAAAAACACTGATTATACATGCTTCAGATAACATATAACGATAAGCAACTGCATAAACACTATTGTTTAGGCAGGAGTTAACACGTTTTCGTGATATGCGTGAAACAGAAAGAAACATACTACAAGAGCTCGCAATTATGCCACAAATTATCTTGAAATCAGACTCGCATCAAGCAGAACATTAGACTTTAATTAGCAAAGCTCCAAACGCAAACAGTTTATTCTAGGAGGAAGTTGAAATGAATTGTAAATTTTCCAAATAAACCAGATACTAAATTGTCTCATTTTGTTAATATTCGATTAAATCTATATAAATGCACAAAAGATTTTAAATATATAAACTAAACATAAACATTAGTTTTTTTTTTATGAATTTCTCCTATAAACTTTGTTCTATTTCGATATTTTGTTGCAATTAAAAATATTAATTTATCGTATTTAAACTTTCAATTTGTATGCGAATTTTAATCAGTTCGATAACATCGATGTGCTAGATGTAATAGCATTTTTTAATGTAATTTTGGGATACTTAATGGTTTTCTCATACTGGTTTAAAAGGAGGTGAAAATTAACAGGTAGAAGGGCTTAATTGATATCTTCTTTTAAAGAAGCCGATGCCAAGGCAAACGAACTTTAAAAACAACATTCCTAGGAAACTCCTATAACAAACCAATATTTCTTTTCTAAGAAGATACGGACAACAATTTTGAGCGAAGAACTGATCTTTTACATTAAATGAGTATAGGGTATGAGAAATAAATATATTAATAACATTGGAATAAACTATGCATGTGACCACCTGTTGAAAACATTAATATTTTACAAATGAAAATGAATTCTTCACAAAGTGCTGTACAAAGCGATCATTGTTTGTACAATCTGTTTGCAAGCTTCTAAAATGCGTTTATATTTTAGAAGCTTGCAAACCAGTAATGGGTTTTCTTCAAGAATATATACATTTAATAAGGCCAGACATCAAAATGCAAAAATCAACGACTATTCGAATAATCTTCCCATTAATTAAAAGCGAATCGCAAAGAATCAAATCCGATGTCATCCATGACAAACGCACACCATTAAAAAATTTTAATTGCTTTGTGCACTAATAACACGGAACTAAGAACGTTCGGTACTAAGAAAAATCCCTTTTTATAACACAGATTTATACAAATGTATGTACTGATGTTAAATATGCAAACAAACATACTGACTCGTAAAAATTAAAATTGTTTCGGACACACAAATTCATCACTTCTTAAACACTATATTTCAGATAATTAAATATAGCATATATTCCTCGCTCAAATTTTGACTGGATAAAACTCGCATGTTATTTATGACACGATAAAAATTCCCAATGACATTTCTTTCGTGCTGTGTCGTCAAATTTTATGTTCCTATTAACTACTACATTTAGATTACAATAGAGGAAAGTTCCATTTCGATATCTGTGAACTTGACCTTCAAAACCGTTTCACAAATGCTTGAAATAAGGACAGCTAAAATAACATACACTACAAATGCTTTATCTTAGCAAAAAAAAAAAAAAAAAAAAAAAAATTTCAGAATATCTACAAATGGTGAGTAATTATACAGTATTTTGTAAGCACTTTATCTTCAGCGGGTTCAAGGCATTATAAATAGTAAACCAGTAATATATAAGATATCCTGTAGATAATTCTAAAAAATATTTTGAATATGAAACACTGAACGTGTTGTTTTCAATTATTTAACCAAGTTGGTAATTTTGAAAGTATTATATAGAAAGCCCCCCCCCCAAATTTAAACAAAAGTTATCTAGAAGCATAAAGAAATAAGTTTTTTCCTTGAAAATGATATTTCGGTATATATTTAAGTTGAATAAAAATGAAAATTCATTTATTAAGTTTGAGCATAGTTCAAAGACGATGTATAAAAAATTATGTATTTGATCTACAAAGATTCCATCAAAATTTCAGCCATGCATTGCCAAATAAAGCAGTACTTCACTTTTAAAGACAGTATATTTGTTTGTTGAGAGCTACTATTTGTGTTTTGCCCAGTGCCAATTCTCATTAATGTTAACAGTTCAAATCAAATATTATGCAAAATTAATTACGAAAATTTAATGAGATAACTTATACAGAGTTTAAGTAAATCAGAAATATTTTTAGATTTTTATCAAAATTTTAGTATGTTCTATGTTATTTCTTCACTGTAGACGCATTTTAATCAGTTGTTTCGAAAGTTCTTTTTGAAAGCCATTATTATTTATTACCAGATCTTAAATTTCTGAAGAAATTCTTTAAACTTCACTGATATCAAAATTCCTTCTCGAATGATATACCTCATTCTTACTTTTATAAAATTAGTCGAAATCAAATAAATACGAGTGTATCTCTAGGACGATTCCTTTGATTCAAATTTATACTTTCTAACATTCTAGGACGATTCCTTTGATTCAGCATTATAGTTTGTAACATATAAACTATTTTTAGATATTTCAGTACTATTTCCGAGCAATTCTGAAATCCCAGGCACGGCTTCATCACCACCATCCACTGAGCATGCGCAAATCGATAAACTACCCTCAAGCTTTCGAAGCCCCCAAAAGAAAGTCCTTCCGAGCGGCCATCATAAACACCGGCATGATTACTTGTGTCTATAGATTTAGTGGAATGCAGATACAGATGCGATACAAATGCGTCAGTACTTGGGTTACTACAAATAAGTCAATGGAATTGTTTGTACTACCCAAAACAAATACGCAATTTAGTAACAAGCGGAAAAGACAGAACTGCACGCATTCTTTGTAAAGTTCTAGACTTATGAAATTTAAAAGAAGCGATGCCCATTTAACAATTTAAATATTAAAAAATAATCCACTACATTTTGCTAATTCTTTTAAAGGAAGTGTTTTAATAAAGATTTAATTATTTAGCTTACAGAATGAAAAACTGAGAAATCAAAGACCACCCACACGAGAGGAGAAGGGGAAAGAACGCATACAATTTTTTTTTAAAGTTATATTTCCTCTCTGTGAAGCATATACAAGTCTTCAAAACTCTTCTAATGACAGGCACAAAACACTTTTTAGTGTTTCTGTTTAACAATAATCATAATACTTCATGCCAAATCAAGTTAAAAATCTAAAAACACTACAGGAAAGCTAATACCAGCTCATTGACTTTTATTTAAATATTCTGTTCAAAGCTCAGAACATAGATGCTATTCTGAGCTCCGGTTTAATCATGTCATATTACTAAATGACAGGTAAATAATGCTTTGCTGAGACTTAGTTCTTTAATTTTCAACTTATTTTTTGCTGATTAGTCTAATAAACATTTAAAAAGGAATGAAAGTATCTTAGACTGTAATTTATTAAAATCAAATTACTTATACACAGTTTTAACTTCTTATATGCTAAATTTAAAATTTTGCAGCACTTCACTTCTTACAAACATGCAACTTACTAAGACATTTCCCTTCCAAATATTTCTTTTTTCTTTTTTAAAATTTTAAGGATATCTTAAAATCATTAAGTTTTAAAATAGCACATGTGATTCATTAACGAATGGGAGGAACCGACCGTGAATTTTTTACTGTTTTAACCATCGTGAAGTTTGACAGTCAAATACAAAGTGGAATATTACAGCCTGATTTTCAATTTAAAAAAAACACGCGATTGCAAAATTTTGGGACTGATTACTTTTACATTTTAACAGATGCACAGAACTGTATTCATTATTTTAGGACATAGAAATATTCTATTAAATCTAATGTTAAATTATTTAATTGCTTTTACGGATTAACATACATCATATATCCTTAAAATAAATATACTATAGAATTACCAGCGATCTTTTTTCAGCATATTTTTAAACATGAAAAAGCAAAAATTGTAAAATATGTCTACAGAGAAAGAAAGTTCAAAAGAAACGTACTCTAAAATTACCATTTGGAAGATTAAGATTATGTGTTTCGAAGCTACTTCTCTAGGAAAATTTTAAATTAAATTTTACCTCGTTAAACACAGAATCTTATAAATTATTTCTTAACTGCAATTAAAGAAAGAAATACGTGCTAGAATACGTGAAAACTGCATTTTTCTCCTTAGTACTTAGCGGTATATTAGTAAAACGCCGTTAAGAAGGAAATCTTTACTGACAGCATTACGACATCTGCCCGCTTTCAGCTAAGTTCATCATAAACAAAACACGAAGTCAAAATCCCGCAAGTGAAAGGTCAAATAGAATCGGTCTTTTTCTTACCTGACCTCGCAGAGGTTCTTCCGGTATCAACACTATATTTCTGACGAAAGATCAGAAAATCATATTTTTTTTATAAGTAACAAAATCCAATTTTAGGCAATTATCAAAACTCATCAGCAAATGATTCAGTAGCACAGTGTTAGTAAGAACACTGACAGATCATGACTTGAACTTGTAAGCACTGAATTTGTAGCTGAGGATGAACCGTCCTGTTTGGATCGCTCGGCCGTACCGTATGCCGGGGCCAAATGTTTGGGGAGCAAACCGCTACGCTAACCGTGTAGGGGTTGCCACTCGCCAATATTGCTCGCGCTACTTTCCTCTTTTCCAGTATGTGAGCTCTTCACTTTTCGCTCTGTCAATCCAGAACATTTAGAGGTAAAATCCTTCACTTAAAAAATTAACTGAAATGTTGAAATATGCATTTACGATGGCAGACGTATACTATGCATAATTTATTATATCATCGATACATTTTATACAATGAGGGATATATGAGTGATAATTAGGATATCACACACTTTTAGCAAAATTTCTTCCTAAGGTACTGCTGTTTGTTTAATTTAATGTTCTACAATTATTCACATTAGCAGGTATTTACGTCAGAGATGTCAAAATGAGTTCGCCTCAGGACTATAATGATGGGATTGCTCTGGAAGTTTCAGTACTTCTCTTGCTATGAATTTCTTTACAGCAGCAAATATGTTTTTTAAGAATATAAAACTTGGAAATACATAAAACGATGTTATTAACAAAAATATAGTTACATTTTGAATTAATATAACGAAGTTACTGTTACTTAGAATCGAACCCAGATCATATTCCCAGTGGTCAACGATTTACCGCTCGGCCGCTGATGGTCCTTAGCCGCGTCTTAGAAACCTCAGCCTTCTTCTTCAGTTCTCAACAAAAATGTTAATTTATAAATCTCTCCTTAAAAATTTTAGTTCCACAAAATGCTACGCAGGTTGCGAACGTCCATTTAAATGCCTCATATCTAAATCCCATTAATTTGTGCAAATCTATTCTTGCAGTTCTATTTTCATACAAGCAGGTCAGTAAGCATTGATTGAATTTAAGTCCTGCTGCAGAAAGCTATTTAATTCATAACGATTAGTTTATTGAATGTTTAGATTATAATGCATTGATTATTGCTGATGGTCAGGTGAGACTCATGGTTCTGCATCACAGTAGTTTTTATGCAAAGACATTCAATTGTTATTGCAGTCTTCATACAGCCGACGAGATAAGACCAAAGGATGCTGCACGCTCCATTCCGTGCTCGATTCCTAATGCGTGAAGGAGATGACTGCATGAAATACTCAGCGGAATTTTTCCAGCCAACAGAAATAAAACCCAATACTTCTTGGAACATCTTCAGTAATGGCTAAAAGGAGATAGTTTGAAAGGGCTTTGCAGCAATCAGTTAATCTTTTCTAATTACCTAAGAATATTCTCAACTAACTTCCAAGTGTTGTACAAAATTATTTGCATCTGGGTTCTTTGCATGGGAACAGAAACAGCAATACATGTAAAATAAAGCAGTATGGTCTGCATTGGGCGTGGTGTGAGAAAATTACATTTGTATGAGATCCAGCAGCAGCTGTTGCATTGATGTTATAAGATACTATATATATATTATATTCATATTTCGTCTAGCTGTATATACTAGTATATATACTAGTTGATATAGATGATTTTCTCCTAATGTTATAATTGGGAGGCTCAAAGAAAGTTAGGCTATGAGGAGCGCGATAGAAGGTTTTTAGATAGATGGGAACCTATACCTTTATACCGCATACTTAAGCTGGCTTCAAGGATGCCAGAAACTTCTGAGGGGAAAAATTCAGAGCTGGATTAAGCATTAAGCAAAACAGGAACATTCCCAGGGCATCAAATGTAGAAGGTACCATAAAAAGGTCCTTGGAACTTATGAAAAGCGGGCACCATAAAAAATTCTCTTAGCTAGTTTTACAATCGACTGTATGGTGTAGCTAAATCAAGACCGAGAGAGAAGAAATTAGGAAAGAGCAGGTATAATACTATAAATACATTGTAGGGGAAGGCACCAAAATCTTTTAAGTACTCAACGCCTCTGAAGGACTTAATCCATTTTTGGGAAACTTGATTAGGGAAGTCATTTAACCTGGCAAGAGATTAAAATAAGATATCGCACTGAAAATATCACTAAATCAGGCCACTACAATGGAGAAAGAGTTTCGTTTTTGGTACATTTTTCTGGGTAAGTAAAACGGATTCTAGATACTGAAATGATCATTATAACAGGGAAGCGTTACTATAACTAATTTATTCTTAATCATATTAGACAATTCGAAAGTGCCGTTGGCCCCGAATTGTTGTTCATATAAAATAACATTGTATGGTAAGATTCTGTAGCTGATAAAAAGAGAAACAAATGGATGGGTTCTCACCTTTGGGCAAGCTCTGACACATCAGACTTTCTGGGGAGATCCTTGGGGCATGTTGTCACTCAATAGAAGGTATCTCCCGAATGACCTCTCTCAATACATGGTTCACTAAATAAAATTATATTTTCTGTCAAAAATTCCTTTTTTTCTCTGTAACGTCTTATGGCTAACAGTGTTATATATTCATTTATTAAATAAAGTCCCATTATCCTCTTTCTTTGGATATTTAACCATACTAAGACATAACTACGTATGTACGCCTGTCCAGTTCCCAGACATCTATTGCATCGAAAGTTTTATGTCTACATTCAAAACGATATTCAGAAGTACAAAATAAAACGAGAAAGATTATTTGAAACCTTTTCTGTAATAAATGTTGGTTAAATGGTTTTTGTCAAAGCAAGGGCTCAATGATGTAGTCTAAATTCATGATCCAGGTCTCTCTTAGACCCTTCTTTCCAGTTTACTATTTGTAAAATTAATTAAAATTAGGAAGTTTATACTTCTCAATAGTTAAATACATTTCTGGCTCAAGCTGTCCCCGTGCTCTATAAAGTAATACGTAAATTCATATATTTCGTTACTGTACTCCTAATTTTTTATTAGAAAATTTATTTACAAGTAATCTTATTTATTTCTTTGCAACCAAATCCTCTTAGTTTTGTTATACATAATTTTTTCCCCTTTGTTTTTGTATGAACTTAAGTTTAAATTCTTCATGAAACGTATTACTTGGATATTTCATTTATTAGAACATCATTTTTTACTGATAAAATAGTCAAAATTTTTAGTCTAATTTATGTTGTTGCAATCTAATTCTTCAATCACATTTATGTTTTTGTAAGCTAAATTTTCTAAAACTTTAATTAGATGCCGAAATAATCGTGATAAATTTCGATCAGCATTGATCTGAGAAACGAATGTAGATACAGGTGTTGAACAATGACATGGAAACACCGAAATAAAGCTATATTACTGTGACGAATACGGTATAGGAAAATTGCTGGCATTAGAAACAACTTGCAATCTTCTCGGAATGCTTAAACAGAGAACTTGTATGCTTCGCTCAGTGGCAAGCTCAGTTAACGATGCTGGAGATGAATAACGCTCACGCATATTTCTCTCCAAAATAGCCCACAAAGGCTCAATAATATTGTTATCTGTGGCTGTTGTGGCCGTGGTAGATGTGAAATTTCACACTCATGATCGGAAAACCAGTCCTGGACGATGTGAGCTGAGTGATCAGAAGCTCTGTCATTTTAGAATACGGCATCACCATGAGGGAACAAAATTTGTACCACGGGAGAGACCTGATCAGCCAAAATGGTCACATAATCCTTGGCAGCAATGTGACCTTGTACAGTCATGATAGGTTCCATGGAATACCACAATATAGCTACACAAAGTATTATCTAACCTCCGCTAGGTTTCACTCACGGTCGCAAACAGTCACCTTCATACGCTTGGCACACCAGCGGCCGAGCGGTAAAGACGCTGAACACTGGTAGTTCGGTCCGAGGTTCGAATCCCGCGAACGGGCTGGCTGCATGGGCGTTTTCGTGGTTTTCCCCATGTGTAACATGTATATGAGCCAGTTTCCCTTAGAAAGTCCTCCACGAAGGCATCCCTCCCTTTAGGCAGATAGCACTCGTGTGCTTTGCCATAACTGAATAATCCTAATCCTTCATACGCTTGGGACGGCGTTTGCCAGATTTAAACTCGCCCAGAAGTCGGAAACTGTGTGAAGCAAGACTCATTCGACCAAGTGACAGTCTTCCATTGCTCTACAATTCAGGTTTTATGCCTTTGGCACCCCTTTCTCTTCTTAAAGGTATTTTGATGACTGATGAGTGGCTTTTGAATTGCAGCTCGCCCAAAAATACTCTACTTGTGGAACTCCCTTCGTATTCTTTTGGTGTTGACAGGTGCGACATTCAGTTCAGCAGTCACTTTTGCGGCTGTAGTCCTCTTATTTTTCATTATAATCCTCTTCAATGATCGTTTGTCATGATCACTCAACACACATTTTCGTCCGCGCTGTGATTTAGAGGATGCAGTTCTTCCAGTTTTCCAGTATGAGTTTAAAATCTTAGATATTATGCCGCTTGAAACGCCAGACGCTTCAGCTACCTTGATTATGAAAGCGCCCACCATACGAGCCCCAATAATTTGCCCACTTTCGAATTCATTTAGCTCCGACATAATTCACTCACAATTGCACAGAACACTGTCTCGATAACGAATAACGCGTGGTACGTATTGAGGATGTTATACAGGTGGCGTTAGTAAGCAAATACATCAGCACCACCGCAACAATTTTTGCAAGAATAAACATTTCAGTTTAAACATGCATTTTACGAGGTGTTTCTATATTTTTGTCCAACCCCTGTATCTTTTTCTTTTTAATTGTTTTTAATTGTTAAACGTCTTATCCATTACGGCATTGCTGGATCTCTGACAGAAGAATGAGACAACTTACCATCAGATGCAATTCTGAACTTAGCCTGTATCATATTGCCTGGAAGTTACTTAAAATATTAACACTCCTGTTATAAGTTCAAATTTATAGAAAAATTTAGATACTTTATTAAAGCAAAGCATTCAACGACTGCCTTAGAAGAAAGATGCCTTCTAAGGAAAACTGACTCGAATTAACCCTTCACACTCGGTTATCCCCTCTGAGAGGACACCATAAATTTAACATATCATTTAGAGTTCTCTTCCCAGAGGACATTCCAGTTTATTAGGGATTACACAGAATAAACTTACGCCAGTACAACTTGAAAACTGCATGCTTCCTTAAAGTTTACTGTTGAAAAGGCATAAAAAATCAAACCAAAATATGTATACCGAGATATATTAAAAATACCATCTGGTGATATGTCGGAACAAAATGTGTGGAGCTCATTTTCTAGTGTGAAAGTATGCACTTTTCCCTATGGACTCCATTCTAAAGAAAGAGATATGGGAAGTCTGTATATGTAAAGAAGATTTGTTTATACTCTCCATAGGATCTTGTAAAGTATGAACAGATAGATAAGCAAGTCAGACTGTAGCCTAAAAGAAATAGACCTTCAAAGCTGAGCGCAGTTCGTAGTGAGATATAGAATAGTTTGCATTGACACCTGCACTAAGTGCACTTATTCTGCAATATCATTATTCGTAATATACATTCTTGCAAAAAAGTTTATAAGGTATTTCTTCCACTCCTTGGCGTGCCTTCGTGGTGTGGTAGTCTGCACACTGGGCCGGTATACCAGAGCTCCGCGATTCGAGAAGGAAGCATTTTTCTTTTTGAAATTTGAAGCAGAACTTTAAAAAAAAAAAAAAAAAAAAAAAAAAAAAAAGTGTCGCTCTTTAAAGGACTTAGTTCAACCGATATTTCGATTCTGATCGTCTTTTGAAAAATAAAAATTACTTAAAAATGATAAAACTTACGGGCATGTGCAGTAAATATGAAGTTACGAGATACACTAATACTACTTTGTGTTAAAGAAAAACATTACAAAGTTTCATAACGTAAGTTATGAATTTAACAAGTTCATTGCATTATTAGAAAACGCATTTTATGAAATGAAAAATGTTGCTCAGATCAGGACTTGAGCTCAGAAAATGTTCGGTTTCGGTACTTCTTAATATTTTGAGTGAAATCGTAATTCTTGCCAGAGCACACTGGAGGTTCAAATCAAACAAATTCCGCTGTTCACTTGAATTGCAATGTTAAAAGAAAATATATTTAACAGGAAGTATTAATACCATACTTAATTTAGCGATTAATAAAAGAGATATTGATACTATACACAGAATAAATGAATCAATTTCCATGGGAAGAAAAATGCGTGGGAAAACTTCAGCAGCTGAGGTAAGAAAATCATTCTTGACAGAATGCAAACCCAAAGGGCAATTCTTATGAGCTATATTCATTTGATCAAAATGTGTTAAATGGATCAGAAGCCAAAATAAAAAGCACACATATATCAGGGCCAAAAATGTTTTCGTTCGCACAGATATACAAATGCATTTTAGTTTTCCTCAGAATGAATTTTTTTTTTTAACGCCCTCTCCCAGGCTGCATATCGATTAGCGGAGGTTGACTAGTAGTCTGAATGACAGATTGAGGGTTTAAATCCCGTTGTTATTTACTATGTGTTCTTGCGTGTACTTACAAGCGTTATATCAGATCCCTCTTATTAACATAACCCTGTACAACGATCTTGGTGATGAGCGGCTATATGACTGATCGATTAAGCTAACTTTGACAAATGTGTGAGAAAAAAGTGTCTGGCCACTGGGGGGGGGGAAAGGGAAGATATATATAGAGAGAAGAAAACTGACTTTATTCTCTATATCACGTCTTGTTATTACGGATTTACTTACCTTTTATTTCTTTAATTATTTCACTTAATGTTTTAAACTCTATATTAATTTATTATTACTAACTTTGTAGAATCATTAGGTGTTTTTTTAAAGCAGGAGAGAGGAAAAATGAGTAAGACCCTCGCCGGGATTCGAACCACGGACCTCTCGAATACGCGTCCAGCGTGCGGACCACTACACCACGAAGGCATGCAAAGAAGGCGGGAGGAATACCTTATAACTTAATCCTTTTGTTTAATTTTTTATGGTATTTTAATTCGTTATTTACTTAATTATTATTAGCTTAATTTATTAATATTTATATCCCTTTGTATTTTATTTAATTATTTTATCTACTATTTTATTTATTTATTTCCTGTTTCTGACGGCACTAGATGGAGTTCGAGCATTTCTAATTTCAGAAATTAAGTCCAAGATGTAGTATTAGAACACGTTTTGAACTTTATGCGTAAGAGGGATAAAGAATAGATCTTTAATCTGATGAACTAGAAATTTTAAGTGCTTGTATTTCATTATTTTATATGCTATGCAATATTTAACAATACATTAATAAGCAAATAGTATAGCCAACTTTCGGATACGTGTAATTCTAACTTCCGTTCATAAATATGATTTTTTTCAGAATTTTGTGTTCAGTAGCATACTCTTTATGAAAATCCAGGGTAAGTACCTGCTTCAAATCTGTGAAAGAGCAAAAAAGAGAAAAAAAAAAAAAAAAAAAAAAAAAAAATTTCATTATCGGAATTGATTAGCTACTTTGAAAGCTTCATTTATCTGTGAAACATTTTGATGTGTATTCTTAGTTTTTAAAGTCATTGTGAAAGCTTTTTTTAAGGTTGATTTTTCTTTCTAAAGTTTAGTGATTTTTGGTATCCCTTAAAAATTTTTATGAAACTAAAATCACTAATGCGTCCTGAAAAATCCTGCTTAAATTCTGTGATTCCTAAGGCAGCATTGCCAAATGAGAGAGAAATTTTAACATCAGCTTCAATGATTAACAAGGCAGTGTTAGTAATAATCGAGATTGCTAACAACTTTAGCAATTAAGAAAGCACTGGAGATGACGGTTAAAACTAATTAACATCTCAAGTGATTAATGATACATCACTAATCCTCAACATGTGTGCAAACAGTAAACCAGTTCTTAAGGCATTTCTGAAAAGTACTACTTAAAAGATTATACGGGGGGGGGGGGAACTGTTAAATCTGAAGACAGTAATTTATTTTAAACAGGACGAGACTGATCGATTGCAGGAACAACAGTCCGAAGCTTCATTATGATACATAAAGAGTTTTTGAAATTCGCTAAGCGTATATTGAGCTACATACTATATTGCTAGGCAACAAAATCACGTTAATTTATCGTTTAATAGGAGTATCAGATACCGCAAAAATGTTTTCATGGAAATATAAATTAACAACTTTCTTCATACAAATTTATGCTACGCACTCAGAAACTGCGATGAATTCTGCTTATTATTCAACGCAGTCACGCCGTGAGAAGTTCTTAAAGACTCAGCTTGCAGTAAATGTTACGCTTCAGCTGATTTTAGTGTTTCAGTTTCATACTGTCAATATAGACTGGAAAATAATTTGCTAACATTGTGAGACAAATAAATCACAAGACGCAATATAACAATAGTAAAAATGCTTTTAAATCAGCAGTGCATTATCTTTGTTTGAGCTGTTCAAATACTGAGCGGTTTCTAAAAGAGTAAATGCAAGTGTGAGAATGTTCGAGCATGTGTATCTCCGCAGACTTGAATCCTGCAAAAGACAAGGGGTGACCTTCGCTAAGTATTTAGTAACGACAGCTCTTCTTCGAAAACTACAGGGTTGTATGAGAAAATGTGTGCTAAAGGATTTAAACAAAACTTGATTTATTTCATTTAAATAAAAATTGCATGGACTTACGAGCACAAAAAGAGCTGTTATAAGTATTACTGCAGTATGTTCTCCGAATTTTTAGCACAGACTTCTTCCATGACAGTTTCCTAGAAAATATACCAATCAATATTTATTTAGTTAATAAATTATTAATACCCATTTACATGTACATCTTATGCTCATGTCGTATTATTAAAATCTATCATTTAATAGGGCTTAAACTTGAGTAATCGATAATAGGCGTTCTGTGAGCTACGAATTTTAAAGAATGTTATCAAGCTTATCTACATCAGGAATTAATAAATAATTTCGAATAAAACACCTTTTTAAAGTAAAAAAGAAGGGAGGAAAACAGTTCATATTTCAGAAATAATATTTTCAATCCCATCAGTTAATACTACTGTTTTCTACCACATCGTTTAAACCTTTGTTAAAATGATAATTATATAATAAAAGCCTAAGAGGGAAAAAAACTAGTGGATAAGTATTTTAATTAAAGTGCTACAAATTAATCCAGTTCAGTCTCAGTCGGGAAAATGGAATTCGGAAACACAGCTGTGTTTGAACTCATTATTATCTTCATCGTATGTCTCGGATAATGACTGCATTAAGTTGCAACAACGAAACGAAATTTCAAAAGACATAATATATCGCACCTTTAATTTACTAGGAATGCATGATGACTTTCATAACTTTGTAATTTACTAACAAAGTGAAGTCAATATCTGAGATTTTACAGTAAGAGCTGAGCATTTTAATGCTAGGATTGATGCGCTGGGGGGTATAACGACAATTTTAAAAACACTTTCCCCGGAAATAAATGTTTCTGTACATACCGCGGCATAATAAATCCAATAAAATAGGAACAAACTTGAAATAATTTTTTTCATAATCAAGGAAGCTGAAAACATCTGCAAGGCATTCAAACAACACTAATTTTTTTTTTTTTTTTAAATAACTGTCGTAAGTAGCATAGTAGACAAGGAGGGAGTTGTTCATAAAATGCTCATGTTTTTTATGTACTCAAGATATGCTTCATAAGCAACAACTGTGTTATTTATTTTGTATGATCAAAAACTAAAGCTCGGAATCTTAAATGAATAAACTTCTGTTCCTGCAACATGAAGGTCTCATATGTAAACTTGTAGATACATTAGGATTTTTTTTAAAAGCAGGAAAGATGAAATATATGCAACGTCTTCGCCGGGAATCGAACCGCGGACCTCTCAATTACGCGCTGAGCGTGCAGACCACTACACCATGAAGGCTCGTTAAGGAAGGTGGGAGAAATGCCTTATATACTTCCCCTTTTAAAGGGCGACTGGGTTTTTTAGGGGAGGGAACCCAATCGCCATTCCTGGGTGTGGGGAGTCATCATATACCACTCTTTTAGTGCGCACGCCACTGTAGAGACATTAGAACTTTTTGGAAGCAGGCAAGATGAAAAATGAGCAAACGCTTTCGCCGGGAATCGAATCACGGACCTCTGGAATACCGGCCCAGCGTGCATAACAACTACACCACAAAGGCACACTAGGAAGGCGAGAGAAAAACCTTATAAGCAATTCAACCACTTCTAACATGATCAAATTTAATAGAAGATTTGAAGATAAAAACTGACCTCTCTGACGCGCTGAGCGTACAGACCATCACACCACGAAGGCACGCCAAGAAGGTGGGAGAAATACCTTATAAACTGTCAAAACTTCAGTATAAGTGGAAGAGTAATATGTGAATGAGTAATCTAACAAAATATTTTAGTATCCTTTTCACGGTTTAGTGGCACACACGAAATCGAAAGCAGGAAAAAATCGAAAAGCAGGGACAGTTACGCGCAAAAATCATTCATTAATGAATGAGTAATAGTAGTTTGCGTACTTTAGTGGCAGTTCCGCACAAAACCACATCTTCTTGATTATCTTTCGATAACTTGGTACAGCGATTTGGATTATTAATTTGCTTTATAAAGTTTTACTTTACTGAACTGCACTTTAACGAAATGTTTGTATTATGTATGTATTAAACCGTTGTGAATGTGAAATACCTTAAGGAATCAGGTATCTTTAAAGTATGAAAATCCCCAAAATGCAACACATTTTAAAGGTCAATATCTTTATAACTGGTTTATTAGCATGAAATTGTGTTTGCTTATTTCGATAAACTTGATTCATGGTTTCATTACTTCAATTTTATATTCGAATTACTAAAATATTTTAAACAAAATATCTTTTTTGCTATCCATTTAACATTGTAATATGTATGTACTGTGTATAAATATGTATATAAACATATATTGTATGCACATGTATTGTGTGGTTATACAGACAAATCAATCTGTATTTTTAGCTGACTATTTTCCTCCAAATAGAAAAATAATGTACAACTAAAACGGCCTAAATTGAAAAAAAGATAATTCTATTTAAATTTTTTTTTAATTTTCATATCCTCAAGATCAATAATTTTACATAACTAAAGATAATTTCTAAAATTTTTAGGCGAGTGGCATAGTGGTTGCTCGTTTGTAACTCACTGAAGGTTTAAGCATTGGTCAAATGTTTTTGGAAATTATGACCGATGGTTTTGGAAAATTCGTGTACTCAAGCAAGACAATTACAGTTATGATAAATCTTAAAGAAAGATATAATCCTATAAATCCATATCATTTTCTTGATAAAGAAACATAAAAATATACTTATAAATTAAAAAATCATAAATATGCATAACTATATATTTAAATAATATCGCAAACTCAGTTATTACAAATTTGATTGAAACAATGAAAAGTGAGAAGTCAAAATTTTCATGATTTCAGATTTTATTGTATTCCAAAACGTTTGGGGTCAGAGTTGCTGTTTTATATTTTATACAGATACACGTAGTTAATCAACGTTTTTTGAAATTCTAATCAGCCATACATGTTCTGTAACTTTCAAAGCTACGTCGTTTTGCTTTGTCGTCGACCTTTTTTGCATCTTTCAGTTTGCTTTTAATACATCTCCATGCTGTCCTTTTAGAATTTGCATTAATACGAAACTACAGATACAAATAGTGATTAGAAAGATGGCTCATGGTTTGGCTTTCAATGTTTCCGCAAAAGGGGAAATTCATTTTACGGAAATATTCCGAAAAGAACTGAAAAAAAAAAAAAAAAAAAAAAAAAAAACTAATAACACAACATTTAGAATAACCGTCAGAGCAGGAATGGACAATATTTAGGAAAAATCATAGATAGCTTTTCAGTTTGCAGTGCCTAAAAAGTACTGAAGGTATTTCTTGTGAGAAAAGGAATTCCGTTTCTCATATTCAACCACTCCTACAAAACGTTGACAAGGATCTTTCTAGTGTTTTTATGTTTTGTTAAAAAAAAAAAAAGGAAAGAAAAGAAAGAAATTAGAGAAAAAAGTAGAAACTGTACCTGTCTTACGCACTATACGTTATTTCATTTATCTTTCATATTACAACAGATCAGTTAAAGGGGCACAAATAAAAACTATAATTATTCCTAAATAATACTTTGGCATTTCACAACAAAGTTTTTAACGTTTATACTATTAATGTAACTAAAAGCGATGCTTCGAAAAACTCTATGTTATGCACCTCCGTTAACAATTTCTTCTTTGCTTTTTCATTGCATTTGTATCTACAGTAAAAATCTAAATTTATTTAATTGACACCATTTAACATACTGGAATTCCTTGAATTATTTTAGACTCATGTATAAAAACAGTAAACTGATAGCAGGAAGAATACTTTTGTGGGGCTAGGAAAGAATATCTTTAAATGAAAAGTTTCATCTTTCCATGGGAAGTGCAGTTGAATTTTTTTTCTTTTTTAATGTTCGTATACAACTGCCTTGCATACGTGTCTATCAGATGAAAAATAACTTATTTTAGTCTTATTACATTATAATTATGTTACAAGATTCTTTGTTCACTGTATTGGTATAAAGTATGTAGAGACATTAGGTATTTTGGAAGCAGAAGAGATGAAAAATTAGCAACGTCTTCGCCGGGATTCGAACCAAGGACCTCTGGAATACGCACCCAGCGTGCAGACCACCACACCACGAAGGCATGCTAGGAAGGCGGGAGAAATACCTTATATAACCCCCTTTTTTAAAGAGCGACTGGGGGTTTTACGGAACCCAATCGCAAAATCCTGGGTGAGGAGAATCATCATCCAACACCCTTTTAGTTCGGGCGCCTTTATAGAGTCTTAGGTATTTTGGAAGCATAATAGATGAAAAATTAGAAACGTCTTCGCCGGGAATTGAACCACGGACCTCTGGAATACGCGCCAGACCACCACACCACGAAGGCATGCTAGGAAGGCCGGAGAAACACTTTTAAGTATAAAAACTCTGATATTCATTTTAATAAATGCAGGGTAAATATTTCCCTTTTTTGCCTAGTTAAATAGCGTCCTAATTAATCACAATTAATTTTCCTTAATTTTCTTAATTTTATTCTTTGCTATGGCTAATAACTTACGTTTACAAATTTACATTAACTGATGGATATGTATAATCAGTTCCTATTTCTTTTTATTACACTCGCTTAGTTTAGTTTCCCTCAGCACACATTAATCGATGGACTACTTAATTAGGCGTTAAGTGAGGTTTGCCTTACACCGGCTGTATAAATATTACTCCATTTCAGCATTTTTCAAAAACATCATTCTGGAATAAGACAGTAATAAGTTAAACAGTTTTATAGAATTTATATATTAAAATTAATTTTAATTAGTGCATATTATTAAATTAGTATTGGGCAAATATATAATACAATCCCCCGAAAAGAAATTTTACATACAGCTGCATTTTTTTGTACAAACAGCATCAGCTTTAATAATAAATATGCATCCACTGAATTAATGAGCAAAAAAATTATGTTTGGCGTAACTAATTTTTGCGCATATATTTTATGCTGGTAAGGAAATACCGCTTTTGTCAAAACTTTAAAAGATGAAGAAGATTTACAAGATGTCCCCAGACATTTAAATTTGATTAAATCTGTTCTTGATGGCTAGCTCATGATATCAATTATTTCTCTTTGAAACTACTATTTTATTAATTAGGAAACGTGTCATGAACCATTATCTTCACAAAATTTCCAGTCATTGCCTTATAATAACGTCCTAAATAGAACTAAAATTTCACAACGTGTATATTGTTAGCATTCTGTTTTATACATTGATGAATTACAGCAATGTCAGACTTATCACTCTAGACAAAACATACTCATATCGTCATTCCGCTTATCTGTTGAAAAAATTTTTAGATTTTTTAGGCGAAAATCATGCGAATAACATCAGCCACCGTTATGAATGTTCAAACTGAATTTTTTCTCGTATGAGAAAAAAATGTTTCCCACTTATCTGATTACTCTTGTTTTCTTGCTGTTAACAAATGGTTTAGCTGCATTTTAGTATATTTGAGATTTTTTTACTAGCATTAAAATATTGTCAGCTGTAGCATAGGATATTATTTGGCTTTCCTGTTTGTCTCCCCGTTACATTTTTTACTCCTGCTTAATAGAATACAGGGTGGAATATGGGACTCATTAGAACATCAGTCCATCAAAACTAACTGATAAATTAGCTAGTAAAAAATATAGGGGAAATTTATTAAACTTTCTACTCAATATTCAGTAAACTCAATGATTGAAATATTCCAATTTAAAAAGTATTACATTAAATATTCTAGTATTTTGATAATTTTATTTTTATCTTTCATAAAGTAGATGAAAAATAATAATGATATGCATCCAGGAAAAGTGACTACGGTCATAAAACTCGGCATATATGTAGTGTTTGATGAGTTATGTAAAAAATTAGAGTTTTAGGAGGGGTGTATTTTTTTATTAAATAATAATGTCAAGGAAATGACTATAATTCAGTAAGGGATAGATTCTTCTCTGATCGATATTTAAGTGCATAAAACAAATTTATTTATTTTAGAGAAGATTCTGCCACAGATTTTGCAACTGATCAGTTGATTCAGTTGTATTTTTAGAAATCTGCATTTGTTTTTCCACCAGGCTCCAAATGTGTTTTGTTGATGATAGATATGGAGACCTGGATAGCCAGAAAATTGTAATAATTTTTGAAGACATTGCTGAGAAAGTCGTTTAGTATGTGGTCTGATGTTGTCTACTTAGGAAATGACACATGGGCTCATTAATAGCAAAGTAAAACAATCGATTTCACAGTGTTTTTGACAAATAAGAGAGCCGGCAGATTAGCTTTCAGATTAGTAGCCCATGATGTGTTGATTTGCTACTCTTGATTTAGATTAGCTTTCAGATTAGGTACAGTAGATTGATTTCTCCAACAGGTGGCTTCGAAGACTGTACCATACCTGTTAGGGTGGGCGATTGCCATTCGATAACAAATGTGGGATCGGAATGTTGCCGCATCTTCTCCATGGATTTATGCAGCGGTCTTAGTACGGAGAGAAAAGCGAGATTCTTTAGTAAAGAAAGCGTGCCTCCTTTCGGACATTTTCCAGCATGGTCGATCTCGCCACTAATCCAAACGGCTTTGTCTACGTTGAACGATCAAAGCTAGACTCTTAATAGATACCTCCCCCTAATATGCCGGCTTCAATAGTACCTACTGCCACTACAAGATCTACGGAGGATGGCAAATGACATTTAATGGATGGCGGCAATGCTATCTGTGCGATAGTAGCTGTTTTGATTCAATGAATTTCTCCCTCGTACGTCTGGGAATCCTAAGCAAGGTGACCGCTCAGGAAAAATATTTGCTAACTACAATAATACAAGAAAAAGGTACTATACCTGGAAAAAAGTACTAAATTTATATTTGTTTTCGTTTCACTCTCTTTAGGGATTTACACGATGTTACTATCTTATCATGAAAGATGAATTCATCTAAATTATCGTATGTGCTTTAAATAACAAAAGAAAAATGATAAGACACACCTTGCTGTTATCATCCTTGAAGTTCATATACTTAGTAATTTAACATTTCTCTTTACATTCAGACACTTTATTTATTTTATATGCAATTTATATTTCATTTATTTAATATGCTAATTACTAATATTCTTACATACAAATACACTGGAGGTACTTATTCAGCAGTATTATACTTATTATTATTTATTTATTAGAAGATTTGCCAAATTAATTAGCTTTAACCACAAAATAAAATCTTTCGCTGAAGAAAGTTTTAATTTTTCCTTTGTCAACTTTCTTCTGACACCTCTTCCCCTACCACAAACAATTAGAGGGGACTTTCGGCTGTAGAATCATTAGGTTAATTGGAAGCAGAATAGATGAAAAATATGCAACCGCCTTCGCTGGGAATCGAACGAGGGACATTTGGAATACCGGCCCAGCGTGCTACCGTTACACCACGAAGGCACGCTAGGGAAGTGGGAGAAATATCTTACATACTCCCCTTTTTAAAGGGCGACTAGGGTTTTAGGGGACCTAGTCACCAAATCCTGGGTGCGGAGAATCATCATACATAACCCTTTTAGTTCAGGCGCCACTTATGAATAAGTGCTGAATAAGTCATTAGGTTAATTGGAAGCAGAAAAGATGAAAAATGTGCAACCGCCTTCGCCGGGAATCGAACCACGGACCTCTGGAATACCGGCCCAGCGTGCTGAACAACTACACCACGAAGGACGCTAGGAAAGTGGGAGAAATACCTTATACGGCTAGCCGTGTGTTTTGAAAGTTCCTTTACAGAACACATTACACTTACCATGCCTTCTATGGGATTCGAAACCGAGCCCAACGATGCAGCAGGTAGGAGGGTAATATCTATCCGGGCGGCTCTTTAAGATACAACTGATCTTATTCTGTAGAGACATTAGGATTTTTTGAAGCAAGAGAGATGAAAATTGAGCAACGCCTTCGCCAGGAATCGAACCACGGACCTCTCAATTACGCGCTAAGCGTGCAGACCACTACTCCACGAAGGCGGGAGAAATATCTTATAAGCGAGGCCATGTTATCTTGCACAGTAACATAATCCGGATGACTTCAGACAGAAGTAAAGATTTGCAAATTTGGAATTTAAGATTCAAAGATTTGATTTTCTTTACTGTGTAGTGTCTTCCGGTAGATCATTCAGGGCAGCTTTTAATGCAAAAATGCCTTTTCCAACCTGAAGTTGAACTGGATTCCTTCTTCTCTGAACACTGGTAGTTCGGTTCGAGATTCTTATCCCGCGAACGGGCTGGCTGCATAAGCGTTTTCGTAATTTTCCACATGTGCAACGTGTAAACGAGTTAAGTTTTCCTTAGAAACTAGTCCACGAAGACTTCCCCTCCCCTTAAGCATATAACTCTCGTGTGCTTTGTAGGCATCAAATAAACCAAACCAAACCAAACCCCAATAGATAAAATGGAATTTAAAAGTTTATTCGTCAGCTCAGGTCTGTGGTGAGATTTTACGTTTCATATCTGAAGATACTTTTCATAGAGATTGATATTGCTAAATTCTGATACCCCACGAGCATATTCCTTTACCGAAGCATATTCATGGAATTCTTACGCAGATTTATAGTATGTAACATATAGTACCAACATTTCTACTGTTTTAAATACAGAGAAATGCTGGTCTATATGTGTGGAAATGTGCATAACTCAGTTTAACTGCCTTAATGACCCTATGAATGAACCTAAAAATAACTCAAACCTGAAAGATCTAACATAACCTAAAATAACTAAAAGTTTGTAATTGTGCTCTAAATTACGCACAACGTTATTGTTTGGTTTGCATTGTGATTAGAACTTAAAGCGATTTCTTCTGCCATTTTAAGTAACTCTTTTTAACTGTTTGGTAGCATCGTCAGTTTTCGAAACAGCGTGATAAAATATTTTTCATGCAGGAAACTTCAATTAAAAATTTATTTGTGACTGTTTCCTAACCGAATACAGATTAAGAAAAAGAAAAATAAAGGAATTTTATTTCATTTTAAAAACTTTTTACTTAATTCATGATGGGTCTTTTTAAATTAAAGATATTATAATGTATATCCATCTACATGTTAGAATGTTGCTTTAAGTTTCAATAATAGCATTTGTGCCCTTCGATTTTAGAACTTTGCAATATTATTTTCAATTATCGTGCCGTAAGTGTTGTTGTTAACGCTTTTTTTAATATTAGTTTTCATCTTATAATTGCAGTCTAAGGAAACCATACTGGGGATTTATTTTTTTGGGGTTGTTGAGTAACTTTTCAAAGCTAGATTGCAAAATTTATAAATATGAAAAATTTATGTTTTTAAGAGCAAAAATAATGTAAATGCATTTATTAACATTGGTATATGCATTTCAGGATTTCTAAGGAATATTTCAGGAAGCAATATGAAGATTCGTTTCCGAAAGAAGCTTTTATTTTGACATTGGATATTTCATTCCATTTTTGGAAGTGAACTGCAAAAGATGGTGTATATAAAATCTTAATTTTATAAGTAATTTAATCCTTTTTTTTTTTTAACTAGGAGATAAATTCGAAGAAGCTAAGAAAAGAATGAAAAATGGTTACTCTAAAACCAGTTCATAATTTCTATGCACTGTGGTACAAAGGATGAAACCATTTTCGTTGAGTTTAACACCATTTTGTGACTTACATCGCCATCGAATCTATTGGTTTGTGGCAAACCTGTCATTAAGAACTGGTGATGTGAATTGTAGATGATCCGAACTAGAGAAGCAAAAGGTAAAGAAAAACCTTTGCAACATTCCTTCTCCCCTCCTTCATTTTACACCATTCCCCAAAGCTCTTTTTTTTTTTTTTTTTTTTTTTTAATAACCTTGACGTATGCACTTTTTTTTTCACTCACTGAAGTAATTTTCTATAGGCTCATCTTAAACATAAAAGCATTTTGAGTGGAGTTTTCTTAAAATATGCTCATATTCTTCATTTCTTGAAAAAAAGATTAACATTCTTCATTTCGCACCGATGCAAACATTTTTAAGGGCCCTTTTGTCACCTAATATCTTTGGTTATCGTTTGAGTAATTAGACATACCTAAAGTCAGACACGATACTTAGAAATAGTCCAGAGACTTTTTACGATGCGTTGAAACTTAACTCTTTAAATAAGTAGCAAGCAAGCACGTGTTGAATCGATGATAATAGACTTTTTTTTTTTTTTTTTTTTTTTTTTTTTTTCATTTTTAAGAACTATTGTTTGTATTGAATTCCTATGCTGAACAATATCACAGATAAAATAGGAGCAGATTAACTACATTAGACGAAAATATTAACTACTTAAAACGTATGCGTAGTTAATTACTTTATCTGTTGACATTTCAGATTTGTAAAGATAGAAGTATTATTATTTTTTTCTTTTATAGCTGTGTCATCTATCATATTAAATGTTCTCGGCTGATACTTGCTGAATCCTATTTGATAGCAGTTGAGCATTCTGGATTAAAAACACAGACCTCACCCAAGGAAAATATGGTTTATTAATTCGAATTTTGTCAGCTAATTCAGTTTGATAGTAAAGTTAACTTAACTTAATGTTGTTAAGATTAAATTATACTGAATTTCTTTATATTGCTTTAAAATTACAAAAATCTCATCTAGTATGTCTATGAAATAGATTTAAATAAATCGCATGGACGCGAAAAGTATAAAAGAAGAAGAAACAATTTTTGAGTAATATAAATTGCGGATACATAGTGCAGTAGAGCTGGAGCAAACCGCATGTATTCGTTACTGAGTAACGGGTACATCGTTTGACTCGAAGTACCGATTCGGTACTCACAAATTAATTTCGTTACTCGCATCTGTTCGTTACTCGCATCTGTCGTACGATGCGGTTTGTTCGAGTACGAATGATGCGGTTGCTATACGAATACGAATGATGCGGTTTTTATGCGAATACGAATGATGCGGTTTCTATGCGAATACGAATGATGTCGTTGCGTCACAATGCGCTCATATTTTTCATAGATAATTTTGAATTTTTTTGGGCATCGGACAAGTTCTTGTTTACATTATGTGTTTTAGTTGAAATACTATTTAGTTGTTGATATTTAAGAAAATGAGCAATTTTGATAGCGTGAAGCGTTATTTTGTATTTGCTTTTTACTATTGCTATTTATGTTTGTAATTTGAAAATTTAGATGATTCTTCTTTTTTTTTTTTTTTTTCCTTGAGCGTGCCATAGTCAGATTTTATTGATTTGAAATATTTATATACTGCACTTAGGTATTGTTTATATAAGAATATGTAGGTTAATATAGGTTCTTTACTTCCTTGTATCAAAGAAAATGGTAGTAATTATTGTAATCGAGAAAACTTTTGGGTATCATATTTTAATGGAAATATCCGTTTTTGACGATTACGGAATCCATGTGAATTATTTTTTGGGCTGACGCCTGTACGTACGAACACAATGAAGGACTCTCTCTCTCTCTTTTTTTTATCAAAAAAACTTATTGTTAAATGTAATCCCATTTAATCTAAGCTGATACTTATGACTAATGATTAAGTTGATACTTGAAAGGGATTTTTTTCGTGATGTGTAAGTACGTATGTATGCATTTTGCATAACTCAAAAACGGTTAGTTATAGAACGTTGAAATTTTGTATATGGTTCCGTTATAACATCTAGATGTGCACCTCCCTTTTTAGTGCAATCGGTAATACTATACTACCAAACGTAAATATGTATATATATATATCAAATAAATTATAATTAAATGTAAAGTACATATATATATGTCCTTATAATTAAATGTAAAGTACACACACATTTATATATATATATATATATATATATATATAAGCCAAGTAAGGCGAAAATAAAAGCTTTGGCTTTTATTTTATTTAATTATCACTAAATAAGTTACTTGACTTTTATTTTCGCAATCATTGGTTGTAGTCAGGACTTAATTTTTAAAATTAGAAGTGCTGGAGCTCTATGGAAGGCCATCAGGAAAGATGAATAAATAAATAAATAAATAAAATAGCTATTACAATAATAAAATAATTAGCAACTATAATATTAAATGATTATTATTATAATTCAATAAAAATTTAAAGACAAATGAAAATTTAATTAATTCTTAAATTAATGATGAATAACTAAGTAATGAAATAAAATACCAGACATCGTCTTGTTTGGGGGCTGTGGCTAAAATTGCAATTTAAGAACTAAGCCGAGCATTAGCTAAATTTAGGTTGTTGATGAGCAAATAATGTACTGTTTACCAGAGTATAGATAGAAATTTGGTTATGTAGCTCATTCTTCTAAAACGACGTTTCGTAGCTGCCTTCCACCACCAATTCCCTTTTTTTTTTTTTTTTTTTTTTCTTTCGGTTTTTGTTTATTTGGTTACAGCAAAGCACACTAGAGCTATTGCCTACGGGAGGGAGGCCTTCGTGGAGGATTTTTTAAAGGGAACTGACTCATATGCAAGTTACACACGGGAATAACAATGAAAACGCCCGTGCAGCTAGCCGTTGGCCGGGAATTGAACCCCGGACCGAACTATTAGTGAACTTAACCGCTCGAGCTCTGATGGGCTCTTCTTTCTTTCATTCGCTGTTTGAAAAACGGTTGTTCACTTTACGATAAAGTAAGCACCTGTTTATACTTCAATTAAAATGGGTTAGACGATATGACTCTTCCTACTTTAATCTCACTTAGCTTTTGATTTCTAATATTGATTCAATGTTTTCTGTAGACAAAGTATTCTGATTAGTATGATTTCAAACATGTTCAAAAGGTGTGTATCTGAATATAATTAGGTTTTTATAACCTAGGGCCCATTTTATTAGTTTCACATAGTTCTAAAGCAATTAAACCACAGCATCGCTGTTTTGAAAGAAAGTAAAAATGTGAGAAATGTATAATGAACATTAATATACAAGCTTTATTAAAAGTAGTCAGCCTTTTAAAACGTGACCGTCTATGCTTTTAGAGGATTTTTGGAGCTCTGTGCATTTGCTCTGGCATCTTAAAAAAGTGATGTTCAATATCAACGAATGTTTATGTTCTCAAAAATACAGGTTTCTTTCAGAAAGCGACCTCTTAGAAGTCGTCAATAAATGATTCAGTATAGTTATTTTCTAATAGACCATAGAATAAATTTATTTTAACGTCAATTTAAAAATGGCTGCTTGTACTATCAGGACTTGTATTCCTCTTTACTTGCTTTGGAAACATGAACTGTCCTGACTCGGAACAGGGAGCTTACTCAAGCTATGTTCAATAAATTGTGAAGTAGACAATACACACAGGAAGGGTATACAAAACCCTTTATTTTTCTATCTTGACAGTGATTTCCGGAACTTCGGAATACAGAAACCAACCACTTGTGGTCTGAACGTAAGAATATAAAAATACTAACTAAAACTCTAACTGAAACTAACTTTGGATTAATTTACAAGTGCCTAACTTTAAGATTGGCCGTTATTTAACAAAATCCGTATGTAGTACAGAGAGCTGCTAAATCTATGATACGTTTAAAATTATCAAGAGGATTAAACCTCTGGCCTTGAAGGCAACCAGCAACCGAGTAAAACTACTATGGCAAGCGGCCTGCTTCTAATAACTCCTTCCTCTGTTTTGCTTGGCAAAAAGCCACAACTTAAGTACTTGGCGTTAGCAAAACAAATTTGCATAAATAAGTTAAAGCTTTTAATTCTGGCCGGAAGTAGAAAATAAGATGTGATAGCAAAGATTTAAAATAAAATAAACGTTATTAAAACTTAGGATCCTTACAGTACTAAGAGTTAAGAGCAATAAGACTCTAATTTTTCTTTCGAAATTAGCTATCATGCCAGCTGAATTGTTTTCTGCATAACCTTTATTGTGTATAATTGAAATATTTAGCTATGCATTCAACAAATATACAACAAATGTAAGACAAATCATTAAAAAAATTAAAATTTGGAACATTAACGATAATTTTTTTGTTATACCTAAAATATTATTAATAAATGATGAATTTATATCATATTATATATAAATCAAAATTTAAACTCCTATTCCTTTATAATAAATTGAAGAAAAGCTATAAAGTGAATTAATTTTTAAAAACAAAACGAAAATTAAAAAAATAAATTTTGTCATATACCTAGAATCTAAAAATGACGAACACTGAATTTTACGACTCATGTGTGTATGGGTGTATTTAATTATGGCAAAGCACACTATGGCTATCTGCCTAAGGGCAGATGCCTTCGTCGAGGATTTTCTAAGGAAAACTTGCTCGTATACACGTTACACATGGGGAAAACCACGAAAACACCCATATAGCCGGACCGTTCTCGGGATTCGAACCTCGGACCGAACTACCAGTGTTCAGCGACTTTACCGCTCGGCCGCTGGTGGGCCGTTTTACGACTCATATAATAATAAATGCATATTCATATTGTAACAGAAATTTTGTTAGAAGTCTAGCATATGTATAGTTATTTGTGATCTTTTAAAACTGTCGTAACATGATGCATATTTATCATTATCGTGAACCAAAACAGTATGCTTTACATCCTTACAAATATACGTGACAGATTTTAATATTTATTTCTGCATATACTTACGTTTCCCAAAGACACGAAAGCAAGTCAAGCAGATTTTTGTTGTATTAAGCAGACTTAAGTTCTCTGTTAGCTACTGTAACATAATTTCGGATGTTAGTGTAACATAATTTCGGATTCTATGAGCCTTCCAGAATTATTAGCAAAATAGTAGAAATGTCTTTAAAAAGTGTTTTTATAAGCAAACAGCAGATGTACACTGAGCAGTGATCAACTGATATATTTCTTAAATGATTTGGTTTAGTTGATTATGACAAAAAACACTGGGGCTATGTGCCTTAAAGGAAAAATGCCTTCGTAGAGCACTTTCTTAGGAAAGCTGGCTCGTATGGTACGTGGTAAGTTGGCTTGTAAGCTGGTACGGGAAAAAAACCATGAAACTCTTATGAAGCCAACCCGTTTGCCTGAGATCGAACTCAAGACGGAACTACCAGTGTTCAGCGATTTTACCGCTCGACCGCTGGTGGGCCATTTCTTAAATGAATAAAGGTATACTAATAGCATTATCAAATAACACTGATTGAAATATTTAGTGCTTCACTATTATCTCTAATAAAGTAACATAAAACTTTCCTTACCTTTTATAGATTTCTAAATTTCTTTTAAGTTCTTATTCGTACTTAACCTATACATTTGCGAATGTTTTTATCGATTTTAGTGTTAAGTGTAAAAAGCAAGTTGACATTTATAATATAGCATTCCTTGTCTCAACAAATAACAGTCTCAACAAGGAGTTTTTGGAGAGGGGATGAATCGGGGAAATTTCACCCTTTCGTCATTAGCGGTTCTGATGAAGGGAATGGGGGAAGCAGCAAACGAAATAACGAATAACGGACAAATAACGAAAGCTAATCTTTAATGCGGTCTCCCAGTTTCTGTATTTGTATTTGGGAAAGTTTTATGGTCATTATGAAAAAGTGAAAATTTGATATGGATTCCGCATGACTTCCTTCTACGACTATTTAAATTATGCTTATTTTTTCTGCACTTCATTTAAACTTATTTCCTCGAATTATTCTAACTCAATTAAGCGATACCCAAAGGCAAGTTACAAATGGCATCAAACATTGCAAATTTTGAAACTAAATTTCCTGGTCAATCTTTGTCCTACGGGACTCAAACTTCTTGTATTTTTATTTTTTCATAACGAGTATAAAACTTTTCCAAATATAAATATAGAAACCAGAAGACGACATTAAAAGTTAGATTTCATAATTTGCCCAAAACTAATTCTTTTTTAAATTTGACATTGACAAAATATGAATATTTTCGTCATTTAAAATACTTCTGTATTTTCGTTGCACCGTATTTAAACTTGCTTCCTCGAGTTATTGACATTAAATTACATTAAATTACATTAATTCCATTATCTATCGGAAAATAATTATAGCAAATCATCTATTTACGACATCTCTAAGAGGTCACCTTTTAAGAGATCTCTATTTTTGGGAACATAAACAAACATTGGTAGTGAACATCATCTTTTTAAGACCACCACATGTAAAATCCTCTAAAAGCATGAATGGTTGCATTTAATGAGGACCCATTACATTTAATAAGGAATGTAACATTAATCTTAATTATACATGTTTTTGATGTGTGTGCCAAAATAGTGATAACGTACTTCTGTTGCTTTAGAAATGTGTGAAATTAAAAAATGGATATTATACAACAAAAATGTTATATTCAGATACACACCTTTTGAACACGTCTGAAATTCATTATTCTGCTCAACATAATTTGTCTGCATAAAATATTAAATAATATTAAAAAATCAAAAGCTAAGTCGAAGTAGAAACAGTCATCTCTTCTAAAACATTTTAATTGAAGTAAACAGACGTTCGCCTTATCGTAAAGTAAACACCTATTTTCCAAACAGCGGATGAAACGGGAAAGAGGGAATTGGTGGGGAAAGGCAGCGAACGAAATAACACTTTTTCGAGCTGGGGATTAAATAAGAAAGGACGAAACGATACTAAGCCAATAAGACAAGATCTGGTATTTTACTTTATTATTTAATTAGTCATCATAAATTTAAAAATTATTTTAATTTTTATTTGTTTTTACATTTTTATTAAATTGTACTTATAAGTATTTTATATTTCAGTTGCTAATTATTATGTTACTTTAATTATTCATTATTTTAATCACTATTTTTTGTTATTTTAATTATTAAGTTTTTCAATAAGTAATTTTTTTGTTATTTTAATTACTAATTAATGTTATTATTGTAATATTTATTTCCTTTCTTTCTTTATTTTTTATTTTATTTTTTCCTGTTTTCCTGACGGCCTTCCGTAGGTCCTTCTGAGTTTAGAAACTAAGCCCTGACAGCAATAGAAAATTTAATAATGAATCATATCCAGTGCACCAAAAAATAATAGCCAAAATAAAGTGAATTATTTCTACCCCAAAAAAGGCGACGGAAAACTAGAATAGCTCACGTGATTCAATGCAATGCGACGTTTCAAAGCCCTTTTTAGGGCTGTAGACCGATAAAATAGGCTCAGTATACGGATACCGATCGATTTTACCGAAAGTAACGAGTAACGATACGATAGTAACGAGTACTGGTTCACCGAGTAACGAATACATACGGGTACACAATTTCTCGTTACTTCTACAGCACTATAGTGCAGTAAAGAGGACCTATCTCAATTCACATCCCTATCAATGCTTTTAAGATAAAGACAAATTTGATACATATTTGAGTTACACATATTAAACAAATAAGCTGTATTTTAACATTTACACTGTACAGCATCTCTGTCCAACAGAAATATTATGCTACCTTATGTGTGCAATCAACTTGCCTAACAGGCACATAAAAAATAAAATTAAATAATATTTATACGCGTTAAGTCATAAAATTAGTTCGTTGCAGTTGAATGTAATTAGAACTCAACTAAAAAAATAAATTTTGAAATTTTCGGCGTTTTTAATGTATTCTATTCTTAACTTAAAATAGTATAAACTATCTCGTTACTTCCGTAAATAAGTCAGACACGATACTTAGAAATAGTCTTAAAATGTGTAACGTATGCAGCAAATTGGGGTGCAGAGACTTTGAAAAACTGAAAATATATTTCTTTAAATATAAAAGTTTATGTTCACTTTGGTCAAAATTTGGCTAAACTGGAAGAAAGAGAGATAAAATAACCAAATTCTGACGATTATATACAGACGTTTGCACATTTCATAACCGACATATAAATAAAAATAGCAATTTACCGTTTACTACTCAGGAGATTATAAAATAATATTTTGACAAAAATTTAAAGGGGAAAAAATTAAGAAAAATCTTCTGAACTATGATTAAATTTTAAAAACTTGAGTCATATGAGGAAATTTTTTTTATCAAGATTTAGTAATTATTATGACTGCAAAAATATTGTGCTTGGTACATTTGATACATTTACCGAAAACAACCCTAAGAGAAAGCAATAATATCCCTTCAGCAGGCCTAAGGAAAAGCAGGGCTGCCTTAAGATGACATGAAGCCCTATGAACTGTGTTTTTTCATCTCCATCAAGTGCTTATAACTTTTCTTGTTTCCATTAGAGGAAAAAAAAACAGCATTTCCAGGAAATACACAATGAATTTTCAGACCCTTAAAACCCACGTCTTGTGGGCTTAAGACGTAATCAGACCCTCAGGAAAGAGCTGTTTGTTAGAGGTTTTTCTACGCGAAATATGCTAATCCCATGTTAGAAGTAGAAGAAAACACAAATACGCCCATGCAATTGACCTGGTCGCGAGATTCGAAACCCATTTGCACTTCCAGCGTTCAACAGTTTTATCCACGCCGCCAGGGGTGTGCACTCGGCTGTGAAGAAGAAATTAAATAAGATAGCACGAGATCCTGAAAATAAACTAAAACTTATATTAGAAAGTTCCTTTTAAAATTATCAAAGAAAGGGAATGCTTTTTATCCAAACTGCCAATACTACAGAAAGAAATCTTTCTTATATATAGAAATAAACTGATAAGTACTAAAGGAAGGCAGTCTGACAGTGATCGAATGGAGATAATTAATAAACACTCTTTCTCTTCCCATTGTTCTTAGCGAATGGGCTGACTGCATGATGAATTTCAGGGATATATATTTCAGGGGATGTGAATACGAGTTAGTTTTGCGAGCTGTCTGTAATTTTTATACTACACACAGCGAAAATCTTGTAAAACCCATGCATCCAGCCTATTTGTTGAGAATGGAAAGCTAGTCGAACTACTAGTATTCTTATCCTCTCGGCCACTGATTAAATCTGGAGTAGCTAAAATTAAACCCTTTATCAGTTTATAGAATAAAAATAAACGCTTAAAGTTTGCTAAGAACCACCACGTATTAAAGACTCACAACTTTTTTAATAACTTTAGTGAAGGAGAGAAATTTAAAATTTTTTATTAGTTTTGGCTACTGTATTGTTTGGAGGAAATCGAACGGTTCTGAGCTTAACGATTGAATTCCAACAAAAAAGAGGTGGAGTCACATACGTGATAATAATATACGGCTGTGCTGCTACGAGTGTAATTGAAGAGTATTTATATATTTATTGATTGATATTCTAACAATGTCATGATACGAAACATGCAGGATATCCTATAAAAATTTAGCTACTGAACAACAGTAAGTAACAACTACACATCCTGTTCAGTCTTCATACATTAGTGTCACTGAAAATTAGTGATCTGTGCTTAAACTAGCTCCACAAACACATAAATAAAAAGAAAATATTATTTGGAACGTGCCCTGGGAAAAGAATGGGATAAAATATCTTCAGACACACCTCTAAACTTGGTGCATCAGTCCACGAGGTTTAGAAGAAGTTTATAAGGACTAAAGGTCATGCAAGTAAATACTAACTCTTCCTTTTATGAGATCGATATAATGATAAAAAAAGGTTCTTCAGTTCTCAAATTTTTTTAATAAAAAATCTGCGTTTCTTCGTTTAAAATATTTCATTTATTTGCAACTTTATATCGTTATTCTTCATCTCTACTGCAAATGAAACTATCTATTAGATTTATGAAATAAAAATTTGAATGAACTTTCGTTGGAGTTAATGTCTTGCTATAAAAACTGCATTTATTTAAGAAAATACATTAAGGAAACGTACTGTCTAGTTTTTGTGTCAAAATGTGTCAATCCCCATTTACAGCCACAGTAAATGCTGTGGTTTACTCAGAATTTTTTCTAAAGTCTTCATCTGATTACTGCTGAGCAAACACAGAAGCTCAAAAGTTTTGTAAAGAATTTAAATGATCCTTAAAAATTTATACACATAACTTTTTTTCCCAAATAACAGATGCCATTTTAACTATGCGCATCTGTATTGAGAAAAGTTTTATAAAATTACACTGTTAGCCAAAAAGTTACACTGTCAAGGAAGCTCTTAACAAATTTGAAATTTACATAAAAGGTAGAACATGCTGAGGTATGCAAATTATTAGCATTTCACGGCATAAGCACATAAGAATAATGATACATTGAAGCTGTACAAAAAAAAAAAAAAAAAAAAAAAAAAAAAAAAAAAAAGACCAAAATAATGATTTTTCTTTCGGCTATCTTAATTTTTTTGTGTGTGTTGGATGTCGTGTTATATCTCACGTAGGAAGAAGGAACTCATACCTCAGCAGGTCTTAGCAGTTTGATCGGGGAAGAATTGTAACCTGCTGGGGCTGCGGGTTACCTCTAGAAGCACATTCTTTCATCGGCATATCTGTGGGATCGATGGTAGTAGAAGTTATGGAATACATATTCCCTTCACCTGTTGTCTGCGTATCCAGTACTCTGATCAGCCCCTGTTACATTACTGGAAGTTAAGGGCCTCTGTAGCTCCCAGAACAATATGAAATACAGGTTGCCCACATTGTCATTTCCTCAATAAGTGGGGTGTTCGACTTCTGACTTGGCTGGCGGTTTCTCTACATCTCTCAGGCTCTGGGATAAATTATCAATGTTTATTCACTCAGACGCTGAAAGGGTGCAATAACTCAGACGCTAATAGGGCGTTACAATGTATTTGCGGGATTTCGCAAATACTAATATTTCATTCTTTGTCTTTTCCTATTCCTTTATTTAACTTGCCTTTGTTGTTTGCAAGTTATATATTTTACTACATATAAAAATTATTCTGTTCAACTAGCATATTATTTGTATATATGAGTTTAAGAATCGGATTTTTTATGTAAGCAAAATATTTAAAGTGATTCACCCAATTTAACAGCAAAAAATTTTAGAATAACTATCGAGAGAATGGTAATCTGATAAGAGTTCTGATTTAAGCAAAGAAATATTTTAATTTATGTCAGAATAAATATAAATTCTTTTCATTATGCAGAGTCAGTGGCATGACAGCACACGTGAGCCAGTTCCACAGATGAAGTGTGATGAATAGAATACCCTACGGACTGCAGTAACCGTAACTATTGTCCAAAATCTGCTCTTCTCTATGCTAAACCGTATAATAGCTGTTATTCTTACCGAAAAAGATGCTTGGGGTACTGATATCTGCTTATTCTGTATCTCAATTATTCTGTACCTGAAATTGTAGTTATTTCATCATTCCGTTACAATGTATTTGTAAAATAAATATGATTCAGCTGTGGTTTAGCAAGTTTAAAGCAATTTTTTTTTTTTTTTAATATTTGTATTGGGCAGTTAAGCTTGGCGCAATTGGTCTGAATTAGCATTTAAAGCCTGAGCTTTAAATGTCAATTCAAATCAGGATGCTGTACTGTACATTCCTTCACTGTTCAATGCGTCTTATATTAAGTACTTCCGCGTTAGCTGTGGCGGATTAACAATATTAATGGACGCATGTGCACTAACCTGTAAAAGTAGATCGAATATTGCATTTAATATTTAAATAAAAGGACCTTAAAAGCCATTGACACAATTTGACAGTAAAAAATTAATAGAATAAATATCGAAACTGTGGTAATCTGATAAAAATTTTAACGAAAGCATAAAATGAATTTAATTTACATCAGAATAAATGTAACTTCTTAAGTTTTAATATTGCTATTAGCCTCCTTCATTATTTTCTATAACACGAAACTTAACTTAAAGCTGTGGTCTTACCATGGACAGCGGGTTGAATTCTTATCCTCTTCATCCATATTCGATACTGTTATTAGGCGCAGGCAATGATTTATTTAGTTGAAGCCGTTGAATAATATGACAAAGGGACTTTGCTTACGCTTTTAAAAGAGTTTTTTTTTAATAAGGTTGAATTTCATATCAGCTCTCGGGAGAGCATGTTATCTTTGAAAGTTTAAAATATTTATTTGTTGGGATACGGTTGTGCTTTTACGCATGCTACATAAGTAACGGATGTAACTAATTAAAAAATCTAAACTAGCATGTTTTTCAGATGTTTCAAGGTAAATATCTTTTAATTTATATCCGCTTCACATTATTTCTGTTCGTAAATATATCTCCTGCTCTTTCAGAGCTGTACTACTGTTCATATGATAGCTTTAATACAATACATCACATATTGCAAGCTGGTGATAATTTTTAACCTTCTAGTGGTATGAATAAGCAAGTTAAAGCGCTATTATTTTTTTTCTTCCGTTAATTTACATGAGGAAAATAGTTGTGTCTTAACGCATATATATATCAAGAAATTAAATCAACCGTTTTAATGAAGCATGCCCAGATTTCATGCTTGTTTATTTTCAAACAAGTCATTTAAAGTCCCTCACTTCCGGTTCCTTCCCTTAAACGGATATTGGTATACATATGGTACTAAAACTTTCCATCTGCTCAACAAGGTCTTAGTTCATACTTTTAGTTGCGTGTCAAGCATCCGCCGGAAACCATCAGAAAATCGCCACATTTGGTTCCCAAATGGTTCCAGGTAGAAGAAGAGGGGGAACGGGACTTACAGTCAAGTTAGGATGGTGCAATTTTTCTTTTCTTTTTTTTTTTTTTACACATATTATTCAGTCGCCTAAGCTTTGTCCTCCCCCTATTTCTAACGCGGCACGTGCTTTCTCCTGATACGGAGAAGCATTAAAAAATTAAAACTAACGTCTCCCACGGCGAGGCGTTTTTAAGGGCTAAATATCCAGAATAACAGAGTATAAGAGGGGTGCATTACAGTACTACTTTTATGTAATTCCTTCTGAAGGTGATGCATCTTGTTGTCAAAAAAAGTTTGATTAGTTAAGAATTACTCATACAAATGTAAGAGACAAGAAGCATCTTTTAAAACTTCCGAGAGACATGCTAAAATTTTTTTAAAGACATTAGGATTATTTTAAATGTCTAGACTGTGACATCATTCTATTCGAGTTCACTTCAGAGAGTTGTAAGTGAAGTTTACCATTGTAAAACTAGTTGTTATCTGTACCAGAAGCTGAAAATTTCCAACGTCTGTGGACGTCTGTGGAAAATTTCCAACGTTCCAACGTTCCAACGAGCTGAGATGGTAGACAAGTGTCTCTACAGCAAATCTTACGAAACATTTAATAAAAGAACAAGGTACTGAATTTTACCATGCAATTTATTTTATTAGTTGTGTTAGAAATTTTTAAAATCACATTTCTGAAAAATCTCATTTTCAGCCGGTTCAAATAAAAATGAAACGCACAACATTTCAAAGTAAATGCATTCTTCAAGTAGCAGTAAATATCGCAGGCTTTCCAGACTAGTCTTAATAACGGTTACAATCTCCTAGTCCATGGTTTCTTAAACTTTTTTCAGTCGCGACAGCTTTTTATCATTGAGATTGTTTCGCGGCCCCCAGGACCCCATACAATTTACAAAAATTTGGGGGGACCCCATAAGTATTGCGCAAATCCGGCATACGCGTGAGTGAAACAGTCATTTTTTTCAATTGTACTGTATATACTATTGCAGTTTTAGGTCATTAAATTGAATTTCTAATTTTAAGACATACAAGAATGTGAAAATTTTAAGTAAGTAACAGACGAAATGACAGCGTCACGTGCAAAGCAAGGAAAATGAACATTTATATTATAAAAAGAATGCTCGAAACGTTTTCGTTTTTTTCTTTGTCTGTATTGTCTTATATTTATCTATTTTCAGATACATTGCGTAAAAATATTTGGTAACTGTAAAATTATTATAATAAGTTAAAGAAATCACAAAACTGCTACAATTTTTGGCGACCCCCAAGGGGGTAGCGACCCACAGTTTAAGAAACCCTGTCCTAGTCCAATATGCCGTACTTTGATATTTAACGTGTTTATTTTAAGCTTTATACATCATACCACATTCAAGACACTTCGCTATACGTTATACATAGACAGTAATTTACATCAAAATCTTAGAAGAGCTACTTCAAAAACTACATTTAAAAATAAATGAGTTTTTAGTAATCGAAGGGTGTAGATAAATAATTATTACGCATTCTATAATGAGATCTCAGTTATTCGTGGAAGTTCATTGTATAATTTGATCTTAGTTGCGCCATTGATTCAACCCAAAAAACAAAGCTTTGATAGAAAGAATTTAATATTTCCCCGCCCCTTTCTTCAGTTACTGCATCTCTGGAAGCAAGGAAATCGGTAAAAAAGGTGTTAAGACGAAATGGACCATTTTCTTTATCAAAAACATTAGAATAGTTTCAAATTTTATACCGGAGTAAACATATTTAATTCACACATATACCTTGTATTCTTCACTGATGTCCTGCATATAATTCAAATTCATAGTTCTTATTTTGTATTAGTACACATATTTTATGCTAGTGCCCATAATTCTGCTATCATTCCTTGCAGTTTTACATTTTTATTGTTCTTAACAGAAACAAATAGAATTTTCACTGTGTTTAAGCTCTTTTCGAAGCTTAGATGTACTTTCACGCCATCAATTCGTTTTTAACGCTTCCTGGCAACAATTCAAAAAGGCTCTTTAATCTTCTTGATTATGCTCTGATTTATTATTTTCTTTTCATGAGTAAAAAGGAAAGTTGAAGACAGTAAATTTCTTTTATCAACTTGACTTTGGTGCTTGAATGAAGTTCAGGAATTAAGCACCTCCTTTATTTTTTAAAGATGTTCCCTAAGTTTATCCATTTAAATATTAATTAAAATATATTCTGCACTTTTTTTAAAAGTCCACCTACCTAGAAAAATTGCTAAATTTTTCCATGGTGGCAAAATTTTCCATGAGCGAGGAGAGGAAAAAAGATGAAGAAGTAGTCAAAAAATTGATGGTTTTCAATCTATTTACTGAACAAAGAGGGCTTAAGAACCATTACATACTATTAGTGTGACGTACAACCAGCAATGCATTAGGATATTCGGATTAGCAACGGATTATTACAAAAGTCGAATGGTGTCCGCCCGAATTTACTGCTAGATATTTTTAGAATGTTCATGCACTTTACTGGAGGTTCTAAGAGCTGTCCTGACATACTCCATATGTCTTTGATTAGTCTGGAGATCAAGAAGGCCAAGGACTGGCCAAGAACACCTGGTAGTCATACACTGAGGTAGTTTGTCTTCTACGTTCGATGGACATTAACTTGTTTAAAGATGGCCTTCGAGAAATGCGACAATAGAATACAGTACACCGCAAGATGTGTTTGACGTATCGCCAACCTTTTTAAAATATTACCAAGAATCACTAAAGGGGATTTGACCTCACGAGCAATGGCTTCCCAGTCTGTAACGCAAGTTGTGAAGGAGATTGTCGCACCACAATGATTTGGGCTGAACAGCGTCAAGTTAGTTTAACTCCGTGATAATTTTGAAGGAAAATCTGCCGGGAAACGGATCCAGGGGTCTCTCACCCCTCTTCACTTTCCTTCAACCTCTCGATAGGACATTCGGTTTAACAGTATATTAAATACCCCTGTGCAGCAAAGACACTATGCACTTACAAGCATCCATGCTTTCTCTGGGATTCGAACCCGGGGTCAAGGTTATGGCACCAGGCTGCCCTACTACAATGCCAACGGAATGGTAGATCAGCATTAATTCCTTGCAGTGTCTATCAGACACTGCTTAAGAATATATATTTCTTACTGAAATTAAAAGAAAATGTTTCATATTTAGAAAAATGAGGGAAGTCTAAACCTACAGATAGAGGCAAATTAACATTAATAAAGTATATGCAAAAACTAGAAGGATCTTTGACAGAAAATACACTTTGATATACTTTTACAAAATACACTATAAACCATTTAAAGAACGTAGATATATCTATTTAGAAAAACGCCTACATTATTATGCAAGGTTTTCTGTTAAAAAACACAGATACCTTATTATTTTGCATGTACTATCGTTTCTATTATCGCCACTCCCATCAGGATTCAAATTAGTTAATAGGTTAAAGCATACAGTTGTTGAATTCGAGAGAGAGAGATTTCGGGTGGCTGAAGATTACGATTGCCCTGTTGAATTAATTATGAGTCCCTACTACTGAACTGAATCATGAGCTTTAGCTTCGCTAGCCTCCTTTGCTAAGCGAAAATACTGAGGGCAGAGCGAAAGCTTAGAAGTGTGTTTATTTTATATTTAATATTTTAATGTTTACTTCAGTATTTGCTCTAAATTTCCCATAAACTGCGGAAATTGTGTTTTGTTAAACCGTGAGGCTGACGAAAAAATAAAAAAGTTTACTTCAAATCTTCATCTAAGTTCGTGGTTACTTTGCTTTAGAAGGCAAAACAGGACGATTAGTTGGTCTGTTGACAGTGTACTGTACAATTATACATATTTTAATAATGTGATGAATGAAGTGATATAATAATAACATAATAATTAATATAAGTAATTTAAAATGTTTATATAAGAAAAGTGCATAAGCATGAATTTAACTACGTAAATGTTAACGTCTTGCTTTAGAAGGTTTCGTAAGAATTTTATGAATTTTGAGCGAATCTGGCATTTATTCTATAAGCAAATTAATAATAAAAATTTAAAAACGGTCAATGCCTTATTAAAATTGTTAATGAAAAACTCATAAAAGTTATTCAAATATTATAGAAAAGCATTGAATTTACTTAGAAAATGAAATATCATTTATTGCAGTGCTTTACTTTTCCAAATGAATTGATTTTATCTGCTGTTTGAGAGAGATTTTGTGGGATCCATCAGCATTACAATGCGTCAAATATGCATTATAAATATTTTTTATTACTTTACCTAATTTTTTAAGGAAGTCGTACGGAAAGAAAATTTTTATAAACAGTTAAGAGACTACGAATGTTTATGTGATATAATTATAAACGTCTTTCACATCTAATGAATTTTAATATATCATGACGAGTACCAATCTAGGCAATTCAGCTATTAACATTTACAAGAAAGAGATCGCAAGGAATCTAGACGTTAACTACTCTAATTAAAACTATCTTTCATGCGCTTAAAAACCTGGATCAAGGGAATTGCAAAATTAACGAGGCTGCTTCGTTAGTTCCCAACTAGGCTGAATAGACTTTCGCAAATGGTATCCTTCAGTAATGGAAATTGTATTCTACAAAAATACAATAAGCAAAACAGAACAAATCAGAATGCTGCATGAAGCAGCGCACGTGTTGGACTCGAAGAGAATGCAAAATAGATTCCAAGGCACAAAATAAATGAGGAATTAATTAGTTGCGTAAGATTAATGAGAAGCAACAATTTCTGCTTTTGCCTGGGGAACTGACTTGGGTATTCGTAGCAACAAAAACAAAACGTTTACCCCTTAAGCTGAGGTGTATCCCTGAATAAGATGCACAGAAATTAATGGGAGTATACAATACAACAATAAATATTCCGTTGCCGTAAAAAGCAAAGATGGTGTGTGGGTATTAGGTGTTACTTATATAAAACAGTTTCGGAAAAGAAAATGAAAATATCTCAGATATGCGTAACATATGACATTTATAATAATTTTAGCTGATTACTAACAAACATTTATCTTCGAGTTTCTGAAGAAAAAATTAAGTAAGAGTAATTTTATGCATATTATAAAATTATTTTCTTAGTCCAGTTCCTATGTTCGAGTTGAGATCGGGTAAAAGCTAGAGCAGCTAATTTCGCCTTAGATTGCTACCTACGCGGAGCAAAAGCGCCTTCCACAGAAGATTTCTAAGCAACAGCGGCTTTTATGTTACATTACATTTCTAAGAGAACATCCTAAAACTCTAACCACTCAGCTTACATAATTGAAATCAGATTCTAAGATAAAAATCACTAGTGTTCAGTTGTATTCCATTTTATCACTGTGATTAATATTGGCAAATCGGAAAGAAAATAGTAAATGGATAAGTCTAAAACGTAGTCTGGGATTGGAATCCCAGACTGCATTATAATCTAACAGTAAGTGAAAATATAAAACAACAGGAATCAAGGAAGTTTAGTTTACCGAGCACCTTAAGCACGAATTCTTTATCTCCACATCATCAAAGATTAAAATTTATCATCATCAAAAGATGGGTTCATCTAATAGGGTAAATTTTCGAAAGCCCAAATAAAGCTTTAAAGAAGAATGCCTTCGGATGTGAAAAAAGGTAAAAACTCAAGCTAAACTGATTATGGTACTTATATTTCGACGCAAAAATTAGGAATTTTGATAGGATGATTGACATGATAATTAATGAAAAAAGCTTTTCATAGTTAGGATATGACGAATGGCAAAATGAAGTGTTCATTAAGAAAAATAAGTTGTTAAAATGGGGCACACAAGCCGTATAAAACTCGTAAGCCTCGGGCTGCACACAAACTTCTAAAGCAGCCGACGAAGTTTGGTTTTGTCCACCAGCGTACGAGGGGTAGAGTTTCTAAACACTGGTAGTTCGGCCAGGGGTTCGAGTTCTGGCGAACGGGCTGGCTGCGTGGGCATTTTCGTGGTTTTCTCCATGTAGATACGAGCCAGTTTCCCTTAAAAAGACCTCCATGGAGGCATCTCTCTCTTTCCTTGTAGTGCCTAATAGCGGAGCTCGTAAAAAAGTCTGAAAGCTTTCAGATTTTACATTACGCCCAAAGGGTTTTTTTTAACGTTTTGTGTGTTACCTTTATTTATTTAATAACATGTTCTTCGAACTTAAACCATAAAACTAAATTCAACAGCGATAACGCAAAAAAAAATTTTAAAATGAGCATATCTTTAGAATATCCGATTCATAGTGTCGCGCGCTGGAGAAATTTTTTTTTTTTTTTTCCGTACAGTGTTGCCATTGCTCGCTTTGAAATCCTTTAGTTTGTTAATCAAAAATTCGTTAAAATGTTTCAAAATATCAAATCGATAATAAAACAAACTCCAAATTCCAAATTAGGGCTTCCAGATGCCAATATTCGGATGGAGGATTACGTTATTCAAAATTTGATGGCTCTAGGTACCGTTGTTTTATCACAATGCGAGATTCTTCATTATTTAATTTCTTTAAATATACTACAGGCGATAATATTTGTTGGAAGCAATCAGAAAAGTGAAACAGACATTTAAAGTTTTGGACGCAAAATGCCAAAACGAAATTACGAAAATAGCCCTCCTGGGCTAACGCCGTTTGGGCTAAAAAAAGAAAAAAAGAAAAAAAGAGTTCGGTTTTCTTCTCTTGTACATAATCAAAATGTGCATACTTTTCAAAAAAGTAACTTATTTTTTAATTTTTTTCCCTTTTGAGTGGCGTACTTCGTAAATGCAAATACGAGTACTATTTTGAAAGCAATCTGCGTTTCAGTTGGTCTTTCTTTCGCCAAAAAGAGACAGGAAGCTAGTGACTGCATCAACAATCGGAATTATAATTCTTCGCAGGATAGATAGGACATTTATTTAAATCATTATTGGCACGGCAACCATTCACAACCAATTTTAACTATTATTGCAAACCTAAGGTCAAATGGATTATCCCCTTAATATTGTAAAGAGCCGTATTAATGTTTCAAAATAATAAACATTCTGCCGTGATTCGTATGTTTGTAATCACATTATTATTATACAATAACGATGAGTAAAATTTACGCGTACTGTATTCATTCAGAGATATTTTCACTGAACTTCGCCACTTTAAATTTGAGATAAACTTCATTTGATGGGGTATATTGAAAAAAAGCGTAAGGAGTACTTTTTCAAAATCTCTCTCTGATTTCTAAAATGCTTCAAAAAAATAAAAGTGCGCCACAGTTAGAATGCTGAAAACCTTTGGTTAAGTAATATTACATAAAGACGGATGTAACTCAGTAAAATGAAGTAGATTAGTAAAAGTTATGTAACGTAGTGTCGTTAGTCTATTTGCTTTGTAGAAATCGCACTGAAAGTAAATTTCTTTGCTATCTGGACATACATAAAAATGTGTGAACAACTGCAGTATATTACTATCTGCAATTGAACACGCGATTTAATGTAATAGACATGTAGACATCTATCACAAAATAACAGGTGAATAAATGTTAGGCAGACAGAAAGCATTTTCAGTGTATTCGGTTACCATTTTATGTTTTTGACCTGTATATTTAATATTCACCCCTCTATTGCCAGTCTTATCGAAGGACGGGAATACAAGTATGCTAAGAAAATAGGATATCCATCTGTAAAAGGAAAGATAAGAGTTCCTATTCAAAATATTTTTTTATGATAGGTTCTGATGGAGTAATAGCGAATAATGTGGCAATAAAATCTTGAAACCCCCAAATTAAATCCCCGCATTTATTTCCGCAGATTCAATGAAGACTATATAAAATAAATACATGTTTATTACCTTATTCAAACATCCACATGAGAACATGCTCATTGAAAGATTTTTTTTTAGAGGTACTAAGATATTTAGTATTATAATGAAGATGCAAAGCTACATGCATTAATTGAACAGAAAGAAGTTAAAACTGTATGCACAAAGTTACAAGCAATTTTCAATTCTTCTTATTATTATTATTCTTTTTTCTCTCTTTTAGGAGGCATATATTATACCGCATTAAAACATTTCTGTCTTATGCCTTTCTACTCAGCACACTAATTCGGTAATTCAAAGGTACCGAGTTCAGCTACGAACAAGAAAAAGGCTAATTTCTCAGCAGTTTCCCTCTCCTGAAATCTGCTCGCATTTGGCACCCAGTCGCATGACATAGATTAGTTGAATAAAAGGCGTCCTTCCTCCTTTTCCTTCGCCTTTATGAGAGAGAAAACGTACTAATGTAAGGAAAGAATTAAATTATTATTATTAATGGAAGGAATTAAAGGCAGATTAACAAGCGTCAGAGATTAAGTTGCGCCGGAGTCCACCGGAGCCTGGCTTCGGTACTTCTTAATATTTGAGATAAATCGTAATTTTAGCCTAAAACAAGAGGATTCCGGTATTTATTTTACGTATCTGAAACGCAATTTCAACAGAAAAACATTTAGATATCGGAAATTTATTTTAATAATTAGTAAGCCTTAAAAATCGGTTTTGACTTTTGAATTTGTACCTCTCTTTCCCTGGAAAACAAACTCTTGGACTGAGGTTAATACGTTTAAAAAAGAAAAATCTTTCCCACATTCTCAAAGACTTATTCTTCAGGAAGTGAAATGAATTTATGAAAGCGGGTGAAAAGATTTTCCGCAGAGTTTATGGAACGATATACTCATATAAAGGGAGCTAAACTTGTGTCGGACCTTATGTTTGTCCTCAGCTAATCCTCGGGTTCGGGGACATTTCCCCGCTCCTGTCGCATTCTGCTTGACAGCTAGAATTATATTGGCAGGAGATCATGCTCAGAAAATGCTGAACTCTTTCTGTCTTTGTTTTCATACCTATACACTCTTCATTAAAATTTCCTCCTTACCCTGTTACTGTTTATAGTATACTTTTGATTCTCATTAACGACGCTTTAACCATTTCACCTTTTATTTTTGATGTACTAGAAAAAGAATAGTCTTTGTTTCTGTTATCCCTTTAAGTAGTACAGTATACTATATATTCAGGGCTTAAGCTCGTCCTCAAAAACTAAAAGGTCTTAAACTTGGTTGAGCTTTAGCTTGTTTAAGCCCTTTCTTAGTTTTTGAGTGAAGCCGTTAATTTCAGCCGGAGCCTCCAAAAAGGAGGAGGCTCAGTATTTTATTTTGTTATATAATTGTTAATCATTAATTTAGTTATTTATTAAATTTTTTATCTCTTTACATTTCATTGAATTTTAATGTCACTTATTCAAATATTTTGAATTATTAATTATTTTATTATTTTATTTATTAGTCCAAAGGGCTTTGTCCCTGAAGGACTATTGTTTTCGTTTTGCGATTTTGCGTTGAAAACTTTAAAAGGCTGTATCACTTTTCAAATCGTTGCCACCAAGTACTATCGGCCTGTATTATATTTGAAGAAATTAAATAATGAAGAATCTGCATAAATGTATGTATGTTTCTCGCATTGTGATAAAACAACGGTATCTAGAGCCATCCAATTTTGAATGACATAATCCTACTGCGAATATGGGCATCTGAAAGCCCAAATTTGAAATTTGGTATTTGTTTTAATATCGATTTCTTATTTTGTAAAACTTCAACGAATTTTTGATTAACAAACTCAATGATTTCAAAGCGAGCAATTGCAACACTCACGGGGGGGGGGACCTTTTTATTTCTAGCGCACGGAACAGTTTATCGGAAATTCTAAAGATATGCTCATTTTAAAATTATTTTGCGACATTACTGTTGAACTAAATTTGATGGTTTAAGTGCAAAGAACATGATATTTAATAAATAAAGGTAACACACAAAACGTTAAAAAAACGCCTCTTTGGACAAAATTTAAAATTTGAAACATTTCAGATTTTTTTTAAAAATTTATTGTTGTTTCTCTTTCCGGGTGGTTTTTCATGGGGGTCCTGACCTTCTAATTTTAGAAATTAAACTCTGACGAGTGTCCTTTCTTGGGTAACCGAATCCAATGTTAAACTTAGAATTAAAAATAGCTCTGAATTTATCATACGACTCTCGATTGTTCCTTTTGTACATGTCATGTAAATTTGTGATATTTAACTCTTCCGACAAGTGCATTTTCTTACTTTTTTTAAGGAATAATGAGATTTTTCTCTCTTTGAGGAAGCTGATAAACTCAATTATTTTAGAAATAGTTTTCTCAAAAATTGCATGTTTCCCTTCGCGGTCTACCGGTGCTTTTCTGTCAACGACAGAAACTTCTTTTACGTTTTAACCCGACTTTTTGTAATACCGTGGAACGAAAGAATGGCGTTTATACAAATTTGCACATCGTTATATTGTCCGTCTTGGAAACGACGTACTCGATAAGACTAAGACGCATTGTGAGATCATTCCTCATTTTTGACGGAAATTTGGCTTATGAGTATTCTTTGTTAGTTTTTGTGCACTGATTTTAAGAGGATTTGACCTACAGGTACTCATACAGGTGTATTTTTCTAATTCGGGTACTCGTAGGCCAAATCTCTTTATAGTTCTTTTTTATTGAGCTATACAGGATATTTTTGGCAGGAGTTTTCTTATTCGACACATTTCATTTTGGCAACTTCAAAATAAAATGGCAGGAAATACAACTTTTATCCATCAAATTAATTTTTTATAAGAAACAATATATCTAACAAAAATGAATTTATTTACAAATAAGTCCAGATCAGCAATAAAATTAATGAAACACGGAATCCTGAAAAAGGTGAAATCAGGTGTATGCCATTAGTATTCATGCAGCATATTTCAACTTAAACTAAAAGGTTTGACAGAAATTTTCTTTTTATTTATTTGTTTCCCTCACTTAGATTATTGTTTCACATATTACACAAATAATTATTTCTTAAACCATAAAAGAAATTAAAGCATTTGAGAAATAGCATTAGAACAATTTTCCAGTTTCTATTTTCCAAAACCATATTGTAAATAGCAGCGTTAAACCCATGAGAAAGAAAATGGCTAACTTAAGGGAACATCAACCATTTTGCTGCGGATCTCGCAGATTAAATGTAACATGGTAATAGACATTTGATATTTATTTATATTCTTCCGGTGGGAAAACATAGCAGCGAACTGGTGAACTGGCTGTAGAACATGCGGTGTTCGCCTAGAATAGTTTTCAAGAGAAATTTTTACTCAATTTTTCATTGTGAAAACTGCTAAAGACAACAAATTTATAGCTTGTCGTACAATCGAGGCCATGCACCTTTCTCAAGAGGAGTGTTATTTTTTTTTTTATAAAATCAAACAAAATGCATATCTTACAAAGTGATGTATCCTATATGAATGTACATTTATTATATTGAATTCATTTCTTACCATTGAATATACTTCTGTCATTTGAAATTACTACTGCTTATTTCTTAATTGAATTTCAAATTTTCTAGAGTGCTTTACTTGTTTAAGGTAGGATACCCGATAAAATATGCACCATTTTCAAAGTAGATACTTCTTTATCAGTAAAGTTAAGTAAACATTCACATGTAAAAGAACACACTAAACCTTGTGTCATTCTAAACTGAAACAACATACTTAAACAGGGAAAAGTGGACGGAGCACCAGAACTTGTTCCAGATATGCTCACACAGGCATTGCTCAGTCGTACTACTGTACAACAACATGCTTACAATAAGGGATGTCGGGTTCCAACCTTAATATAACAGGTAAGTGTGTAGGAACCTCGTGAACTGATAAGCGAATAATCGCTTTAGTTCAGGAACAGAAACTTAAACTCAAGAAGGGTTAATGATCCTTTATTATACAAAATAAGAGTGGACAGTCGGCTCCTTTCTCAGAGCGTACGGCAAAGCCTCCACTTCGGCTTGAACTCAAAGTAATAAGAAATAAAACTTAAATAAAAGATATAGCCGAGGCTATCAAATTTCTAACTAGTTGACCCCTAAATATCAAATAAGCTAGCGAAGCTATCAAGGGCCTGTAATACGGCCGAGCGTAGTAACAGCTTAGAGAGCCGTAGCCAAAAGGCAAGCGCGCTAGTCAGAATCTCTGGCTCTCTAATGAAGTCAGTGGAACTTCGACTTAAATACCGCTCTCACTCATTTGCATAAACCGAGATTCTAAAAACACATTCTGGTAGGAAATTGTAAGCTGAAATTAGGAAAGTAGCTTTAACTAAAGATAACTGTTAAAAACTTCGGATAAACCTTACAGGGAAAATGTTTTTTTTTATAGTGTATATTTGCAATTTATAATTAGCAAGTGAAGATAAAGTAAATACGCCAACACTGGCACTGACGTTCTAATTTAATCTCCTAAAGCTCTTCTCAAACTATTTTTTATGCTATCCTTTGGCGAATTCTTTTAAAACCAGCAACCATAAGCTGCGTGAAACACGGCCTTGCTTAAGGACACACGGGAGTAATACTCTCTCTCTTTTTTTTTTTTTTTAAGAAAAAAAAAGAAAGCCGCGAGCCGTGCACAAGCTCACAAGGCAGGTCACGTTGCGGCCATTTGCGGAAGCATTGTAAGAGCTGCAACGGCGGGCGAAAGATGGAATAATTTTATTTTTTTCTTTCTCTTCCATAACAGTGCGGTGAAAGTGCACGACATGGCGTCGAAACGAGAGCGAAGAGGTGAAGCAGGGTTCTACAACAATAAGTCATAAGTGATCACAATGTTAGGCAATGAGGACGAGTTCAGATAGATCCTCTGTCGTCACGATCCCAGGGTCGTTCGGCCAGTTTCTCTCATGTGCGTGTGAAGGCTCAGACTAAAATTGAATTAATGTCTCTGTTTATGCTTACCGTTTATCACACAATAAATTGTGACTCTAAATGAGTATTACTCTTTGTTAACTAAGCGCTGTTTCATATTATCCCCTTCCTTTACATTTATCATTTTAACAATTTCACGACTCTTTATGCTGATGCAGTTACTAAGCTCTTTAACACGATTAAGATGATTGGGGTAGCATACAATTTCCTCTTGGGATCCAAAATATTAAATACAAGCGAATAAAACAATAACCAAACCGTCATAATGTTACTCACAATCGTGAGGCTTGCTGTTAGTGAAGCAGTTCATCTCAATTATTAATGCTTCGTGAATATTCAGAATATGCGAATAGTTTCGAAGAGTGTGCTTATGCGAAAGCATTTACTAAAAGCATCGCATCTTTGATGTGAATCCACTCTTTTAATTTGAGTCTCTTTTCTAACGCATTTTGCTCCATTACTTGATTTACAACGTAATTTAAGTAGCATTTGTATTTTATTTTAACTTAGTATTAGGTTCAAATCCTCTCATGTTGATGCTTGGATTTGCAACTATTCTGACTTGTAATTTAAACAATTCATAAAATTACGTAAGAAACTATATTTTTGTATAACTATTTATACTAATAGATTATATGCCGATAATCGGTTATTATATTGGTTATAAAAATGATTAATCCATGATCAGTATTACAGAGCAGTTACAGATAATACCAGTATAGATTAGGTTTGAACATAACTTCTGAGTGTGCAAACAAATGCTCTAGCTCTGCAAATTCGAAGATTTGAGTTCTTAATTTACGTTTCTTCTTTTCGGATTAGATGATCTTATACTGCTAACTATAATATTTCCTTCTCGGCTCTAAGGCGATTGTTTCAAAAGTCTCTAAGCTCCTGTAGATTGTTGTACTGGAAACCAAAATTGCACATGAGCCCATTATTTACAGAAATATTTAAAATTTATTGTTCTTTATTCCACATAATGTCCTTTCCTCCAATCCACTTTCTCAATGTCAAAGTTTCTTTCGCCTATTCTAACCCACTTATTTTCGACTATTCTGTAGATCTTTCAGTAACAATTTCATTCAAGATTGTTTCCTGCTAAAATTTAGCATAACCGTCCATCACATTGTAGGGTTTATATTTATTTTAACTAACATTTATTTTTAGTTTAAACTACCTTTCCTGTCAAGCCTTACTTTCCCCTGGAACTGCCAATGCCAGAGTATGTAAATTTTAGTAGAACGCGCAAGGATTCAAATCATCAGCGGAAGTATTCTGAGTTAAATAGAAAGGAAATTAGTTCGAGGTGTGCTGTTCTTACTTCACGAGCGCGGAGGTAGTTAGCCAGAAATTGAAGAACCCCGCGTTTCGGCCTGTGTGCTTGCCTGGAAGAATTGTTAATCGTTCAACGTGATCTTCAAGTTTGCTGAATTAGCAGCGGTATTGTAAAACGCGGTGAAGTTAGTTACTTTTAGAGAGCCTCGTAGTTAGAGTCTTGTCTTTAGTTTCTTTTCAGGTTATTATTTTTATTTTACCGCCAAGTTGGCGTAGTTTGTGAGCGTCAAGAGCACGCACTTGTAATTTATTACGTTGAATAAAAAGGGACTTAAACCCTTAACAAGACTCTGTCTTTTATCCAGTTTCAACAGTCACCTCTTGGTTGCGTGCAAGTTGGAGGCGCGCAACGCTACAACATACTTGAAGAAATGATAGCACCATCGAGTACAGAAATAAAGTACATCTTTATTTCAGTAGGAATCTTCTACAGAAATAAAGGAAGATGTAAATTAAAGCTTTCCTAACAGTGCTTCTGGAAATGCACAGCAAGGAACTTGCTTAATCTGCAAGAAATTACCCCTGTTTTTTTTTTTTTTTTTTTTTTTTTTAAAAAAAAGAAGCTACTTTCATTAGAAATGATTAATTTAACTACTGAAACTTGCGAAATTCTCATTGTTTTATTCCATTAAACGACTTAATTTTCAAAGCATGAAATCGTTTTTAATTTCTTTAATGACTGTCTTGCCTCTTTACGAAAACAAGTGTAAACAATAAAGTTTGATTTGAACGGCAGCCAGTGATGCCAAAATGTCTATGAAAATCATTATTAGTAATAAAGGTTGTTGTTTTACTTAAAATTCAGAAGCAAATCAGTAATTACCTGTATGCGCAAAAGAAAATTCATCGCCACCGTTACCTATAAAACCCCCGAATAAAGGCCATTCTTTTACACTAAAAACTGATGTTTTTTAATTTGCTTCGAGGAATTTATAAGTTTTTTTAATGTATTTCTCTACTTATAGCAAAGAGACTCCACGTTTTACAAAGAAGCAGTTCTGAAAATAATTCATAGAGTAAAACCAGAGACTTCATCAAGTAACAGATTTCTGTTGGCATTTCATTCAGTGTAAATTACCTTCAAGTTCTGATTGCAAAAAGAACGTAATTTTTACAAGTCATACCCTTACTCTCCAGATCAGTCATCTTGCCGACTGATTTCTATTCCTCTAAGGAGAAATGGGATCTCTCATTAGAAACACAAAATATTTAAAAAAAATTTTTTATCATCAGGTCACTTGAATGACGCTACCGCGTTGATACGTATGTTGTAAAAAATTTAATATTCATACCCTACATTTTGTCATTTTATAGCATTTTGAAAACCCATTTGAAATTAATGAATTTATTTGAATTTAAATTTGTATTTTATATTTGAAAATTGTTAGTTTCTAATATTTTAACTCACATATTTAACAGAAAGTAGTTCATAATTATGAGCATTTTCTTTTATACTTTTGACTTTGAAGTAAAAATAAAAAGTAGTTTAATGGAAGCTTATTTATTAAAAGTCGTTAACGGTATTTTAATGTAGTTTATAGATTATATTTGTTTTTAACTACACTGAAACGAAAATTATAAAGAGGCGTCGGTAGCCCATTTTAAAAATCTGTGATTACTTAAATAATTTACCGTGATAGTCAAAATGAAAAGATGATGGCATATAGTCTTCAAATCCTGTTTATTTACTTTCATATTTTTATTTTTCACTCTCAGCTTTTCTCCTTCTTTTTTCCTGATTTTTTTTGTAACAGTACCTATAAAAAACTTAATTTGATATTTTAAGCTGTTCTCTAAATGAAGGCTAACATTCTTATCAAATACCATTTAATGCACTTTTTATCTCAAGTCATTCATTCACTCAAATACTATTTCAGAAGCGGGGTTATTAAAAACTTCATAAAAAATTAAGAAGAAAAAGTATTGACTTATCGGTCAGAGCTCTTATGGCATAGATCAAAAGAGCAGATGATTTATTTAAAGAGAATCACCATAGAAGAAAAAAAGAGAAGAAGCACAGCATTTTGATTTTGGCCAAGAGGATAATGAGAAGTCCTTTTCTCCACTCTGAAATAAAAAGAACTCCCGCTTTTTAAGTTATATCAAGACACTTAACCGTCATAAGGCTTCTCTTCAGTAATTTTTAAGAAGGTTATAAATTAGTTTTAAAGCTTTTAGGGACAAGTGAGCCTATGCTTTCAAATTTTTTTTTGGAAAACCATTGACCTCTAAAATTATCAGCGTTCTCTGATAAACCAGAATTGTGTACACAAATGAGAAATATTTCTTTTATCTCTCAACAGAAATTCTCTTTCATATTCACACTGGCTTTAAGTAATGTGTCAAATGTCATCCGAAAAGTAAACAAAGTGATAGTTTAGAAATTAATATAAAGGCGCATTATTTCAAGTGCTGAGTACTGACACATCAATAAATATTTCATTTTTAGTTTTTTCCCTTCTCCTAACCGACTTCAAATCACGCTGCATATAAATCAAGATAAGCTTAGAGGAATCGTTTCCTAACCGCCTCTGTTCCATTTTCGGAATATATTCAGTCGGCCATCTGTATCTCAACGTAATAATAATATAGAAAAACTGTGACTATTTATTTTTGATAAATATACATTGGTGTATTGAGTGAAACATGGAGTACATTCAAATCTAAGTTCAAATTATTTCTGGATTGTTGATATTCAGCTCCAGTATATTAGAGAAAATAATTTTTAGTACTTTATTAACCCTTTCACTGCCACATTTTTAAAATCATATATACATAGTTAATAAAGGCAATGCCCTCGGTCCTAAAATTCGGTAGGGAGTTTTCAATTAATAGGCACGAATTAGGGTACCCACAACATGTTTTTACTTTGAAGTTTTTCTGTGTGTGTGTGTGCTTATATGTGTCTGACGACATTTTCGTACACGTTAACTCTTATATGGAACTTCTAAATATGTTTGTTTCCCGTATTTAAGCTTTCTGCATCCATATAAAAAGTTTATAGAATATGTTCTCCCGCCTTTACACATGCCTTCGGGGTGTAACGGTAGCACACTCAGCGCGCATTCGAGAGGCGCGTTCGAGTCCTGCCACATTTTTCACATAGCACATTTTTCATGTCTCCTACTTCAAAATAACCTAATGACTCTACAAGTTGATTAGATTCTGGATAAAAGTGGACAACCGGAAGTTGTTGAACATTTCATTAAATTCACATAAAATTTAAGACCTAACAGTTTAATGAAAAACTGTATTAAAATATAATCCAAAACATTTCAATATTAGTATTTAAGACTTTTATATCAATGGTATCAACATTAGATTTGGGCTAAAATTGATAAATCGGAAGCGGTATTTTCTAACCAGACAAAACGCGCACTGAACACGCTCTCAACAGTCGCCGGCGTCTGTTGGCGTCCTTTCTACTCTATTTTCCGTAGCGTATGAAACTTAAATTTCTGACAAGAAAATGTGCATTGGAAAATAAGAGATATAGTAAAGGTTGCTTCGAAAATAAAATTAACTGATAATAAAATTAAATAAAACCTCACAACTCTATCCGGAAATCTACAGATATGTATATTTAAAAAAATTTGCAATTGTAAAATTATTGATTTGTGACTTCAAAACACTATATGACCAGAGGATATACTACGATCGATGCGATATTTTCGAATTAAACCATGAGAACGGATGTGTTAAGCACGTATAGTTATCATTGTTCATTGTAGGGGATAATAGACTAATAAAAATGAGTTATGTTAATTAACATTGAGCCATAAATTTTATAAAAAATTAGATTTTATTTAGAAAAGATAAACCAGAAGGGATACTTTACTTAAAGCTCACTACTCACTCCGTATCTTGACACAGAATTATCGAAAAGTCATATGCTAGCCACATCAGATTTTTTTGCCATATGCTTTTAATATTTTCTGTTGTTTATTGTGTTCCAATTTTATGTGATTTTAATGAAATCTTAAAGGTATTTTCTCAGGCGCAGTGAGACAAAAGTGTCCCAATTTTTATATTCTTTTCAAATACTAGGCTACAGTTATCTCACTACTCCCTAAATTTGCTGACATAAGACATGCTTTTCGCTTCTCAAAGAGAGTTAACGAAAGGCACACTCATGCTTTTTCTAATCATTGAGAAAAACAAAAATATATCGCCATTCTGGTGTTATAAAGACAAGGTCGATGATTCATTCATGTCCGAAGACTTTCTTTCTTTCAAGACCAAACATTTATCACTGTCCAAAAAATAAACAAATAAATAAAGACATATAAATTTAAAATTTATAGCAGGAGTCCGTATAAAAGTTTAAGTTTTAAATAAAGCCCAAAGGAAAGTTCAGTTGGTTTGATTCACTTCTAACATACTCAGTGCCCGATTAAGGCAGTCTGGGGTCCAAAACACAGCTTTTTCTCTGGGATCTCTATGTTCACTTAGTTTTTTGCCTGAGGAAAAAAAAACAAAGTTATGGAGAGTTAGGGGGTGATATGGGCCCATAAAACTTAAGGTTCTAGCCTGGCACTTGCAAGCTAGACAATAATCAGGCCCTGTATACACTAACATTTCTTTACTGATTCGTACCAGAAAATCCTCTCATTGGTTAAATTATTTAAAATCCGAAGAGAGGGTAACCTAAATTTACCTATTATTTAATAAATGAGGAGTGCGTAACCCAAATTTTATGTTTATCTACAAAATATTTCTGGATATTTCGCTCATAAAACTTAAACATTTTTCATTTTCACATTTCATTCTAGTCATAGGCACCTATATTAAAAAGTTTCACACCACTAGCATGTAGAAAATACTAAGCGCATCAACGAAATTGTATGAATTGTCAAAAAAAGGAAGCTACTAGTTTTCATATAAGCAGATAATTGCTATCCTTATAAGGTACTTCTCCCGCCTTCTTAGCGAGCCTTCGTGGTGTGGTGGTCTGCACGCTCAGCGCGTAATTGAGAGGTCCGCGGTTCGATTCCCGGCGAAGGCGTTCATAATTTTTCATCTTTCCTATTTCCAAAAAAATACCTAATGTCTCTACAGTGGTGCTCGAACTAAAAGGGTGTTGGATCATGATTCTCCTCACCCAGGATTTGGCGCGATTGGGGATTGGGTTCCCTTAAAAAAAAAAAAAAAAAAAAAAAAAAAAAAAAAAAAAAAACCGCCGTTTAAAGTGGGAGTTGCCAGCCTTTGTGGTGTAGTGGTCTGCACGCTCAGCGCGTAATTGAAAGGTCCGCGGTTCGATTCCCGGGGAAGGCGTTGCATATTTTTCATCTTGCCTGCTTCAAAAAAAAAAAAATACTAATGTCTCTACATCCTGTCTAGCATTTTGTAATGATAGTTAGCTTTGGAACTTAAACTTCTCGTGCTGGCACTGGCTGGTTTTTTAGCAGATGAATTTTTCAGTTTTAATACATAACTTTTGATCGTGAATCTCCAAAATGGCGGATATCTTTGGTAGTGTTTAAGGTGAGATTTCTGTTAAATCGCGTCCAGAGTTCGCCGTTTAATTCTCATTTCCTATTTTGCTGGTAAAAATACCTCAGATTGCTATTCTTTTGATCACAAATTTTTTAAATCATATTTATATGGGCAATTCCTTTTTGGCTAACAAAACTACCTCTGTTTTATAAAAGTCTAGCTGTTTGAGTTACGAAGAGAGATGACGGAAGTATTTGTGCTTTCTGTTTATCATGCCTTATGTCACAGATATCAAGAAAAGCGGTTAGTAGCATTTATCACTTTGCCCTAAGATTTAGCCTACTTTAAAACTCCATGTGGAAAGAAGAACGAACATAAAAGGCGAAGAAAGAAAATTTTCTTTTCCAAAGAAGGGAAAATAATGAAATTCATGCATTATCAGTATATGCCGTGTCATCGAAAACCTTTCGCGACTAACTCCATAAAAATAACAGAAATGCAGGATTAAACAAATGCCGTTAAAAACCAAATCTACTGTGCCAACATCCGAATAAATTTATCATATTACCCAAATAAACATGAGACTAGAAATATGATTCTTCATGCAACCATATTCTGCGATTAAACTTTGCATACTAGGGTAAGTGTTGAAAGAGTTCGGTTAATAAAAAAATTAAAATAATAACTATAATCCTTTATTTTTCTAAGTATAAAGTAACATATCTAAATTTCCTTATATTTCCCATATGGGATAATCATTAAAAGTCATTATTTCGCAGACATTAAAATTTTTCCAGTTGATATGTGTAGAACTACTATAGTATTTACCTTATCTATAGTATTTAACTATTTATAGCTATAGTATATTTAGCTATAGTATTTACCTATCTAAATGTTAGTGAAAATATAAGGTATTTCTCCCGCCTCCCTAGGGTGCCTTCGTGGTTTAGTAGTTTTGCACCCTCGGCCGGTATTCCAGAGGTCCGTGGGTTCCCGGCGATTCCCGGCGAAGGCGATTGCTCATTTTTCATCTCTCCGGCTTTTCCAATTAACCTAATGTCTTTACAGTGGCGCCCGAACTAAAAGGGTGTTGGATGATGATTTTTCGCACCCAGGATTTGGCGACTGGGTCCTCTAAAAATCTCAGTCGCCCGTTAAAAGGGGGGAGTATATAAGGTATTTCTCACACTTTCTTGGCGTGCCTTCGTGGTGTAGTGGTTCTGCACGCTGGGCCGGTATTCCAGAAGTCCGCGGTTCGATTTCCGGCGAAGGCGTTGCTAATTTTTCATCTCTCCGGCTTTTCGAATTAACCTAATGTCTCTACAGTGGCGCCCGAACTAAAAGGGTGTTGGATGATGATTCTTCGCACCCAGGATTTGGCGACTGGGTCCTCTAAAAACCCCAGTCGCCCTTTAAAAGGGGAGTATGTATGGTATTTCTCCCGCTTCTTAGTGTGGCTTCGTGGTGTAGTGGTTCTGCACGCTGAGCCGGTATTCCAGAGGTCCGTGGTTCGATTCCCGGCGAAGGCGTTGCTCATTTTTCACCTCTCCTGCTTCCAAAAAAATACCTAATGTCTCTACAAACTAACCAGGGCAAAATAGGCACCACGTGATGAGGCAGTGAATGCTCACCGAAGCAAATGCTACATATGAATCTGGTTATAGGTAAATATAATGTAAGTGCTTAGTTGTTGTTAAACGGTTTTAAAGAAGACAAATGAAAATGAACAGTTTCCAAACCTATGAAATTTGTTAATGAAACTCTATTTCTTGCAAGGAAAATTGTATGATTGATTGATTTCAGTTAAACCGAGTTCCCCTATTCACTCAAAATTTGTCCAATGTGATTTGCTGTTGCCGTTTTAAAATGTTTCTGACATGAGACATCGCATTATCATCGAAAAAACTTATACTATAGCTTGCTACTGCTTTATCAGGCAATAGCAAGCTTAACGCGAAACGCTGCATCTTATCCCATTTTACACAGATTTCACGGGTCAGAGAATTAAGATAACTTTTTTTTTTTTTTTCTTCCTCTTCCCCTGAAGACATTTCTTCCACAATCGCCTTTAGTTACTTCTTCTGAAGTTGTTATTCTTCGTTATTGAGCTCATTTTTATGGTCTTCTAGTAACATTATCTTAGTCTTCATGGTTAAATTCCTAGACCATGGCTCTGTCTAGACACGCAATATCATACTCGCACATAATTTTCTTAGGCTGAGGTTGTGTAACTCGCTACAGATTTTTGTTAATGAGACTTAAGCAATGGAAATGTTAAAATGATGTTTCCAGAAGGTACTCAGTGTTAATTTAGTAGCAAACCCCTTTGAAAATCATATGTTGCTATAGTGAGCGTTCGCAACTCGAGATACCGTTCGTCATCTGACACGTGTTTTTGTTCAGATAATTAGTTCGTGAGTCGAATTGTTTGTGAAGGGAAGCTTTTGTGATCCTTGGTTAAAAATGAGACTAATGACATATAAACTGTTCAGTATAAAGAAATGAGAAAGATTTTTCTGCATATAAATACGGTGTTTGAGAAATAAATCCTTCATTAAACATTAAATATGAGAACATTGTGTTATGGGAACTATACCTTTCCGAAAGCACTAAATACTGTTCTATTCAGAGAGAAGGCCACTGGTTTTAGACGAGTAAAATATTAACTTACATGAGAAAGCATCATTCCATTAAACAGCCGTCCTATTTCTCTGAGCTTTCAATAGTGGAATATTGTTATTGTTTATCAGTAAATATATTTAGGGACAAAAGGAAAATTGTGTTGGTACTTGGTACTTAGTCTAGAACGTGTACAGCATGGATAAAATATGTCATTTGGATCGGATTATTTTCTTCTTTCTGTTTTCATTCATGAAACGTACGTTTCCGTTATGCCCATTTTGCTTCCAGTTTTCTTGTAATTTATAGCATTATAATTTCGTTTCTAGTGTTTCTAGGTTTAAAGTATCTGATAATTATTTTCGTAAATTAGTCCTAATACAAAACACAAAACTTACACAAAAATTATTAAATATATTTTGAAGCAATAGAGACTCATCGATATATTATAACTTAAGGAATAGATTTCAAAATTATTTTACATATAGAAATAAATCGAGTATTGAAATGTTAAGAAATTTTAGTTTTAAATATTTTCTCCATTTTGCGAGAGGCAAATCTCGAAACTATGTTTTATCTTTTTCTTTAAATCTGATGAATTAGAAAGTAAAGCTGCGATGGCTGCTGCTGTAATTTTACGTAACTGCCGGAGATCACAAATGCAGAATGAGTCCAATGGGATAAACAGAAGCATTTGAAGCCGTTTTGTGGCAGTAGTAAGATTCAAGATTTATGTGAAAAGTTTTCTGTTGGTTTATAAGTCTTGTAAGAAATTGGGTTTTCCAGCACAGCACTCTTGAATCAATCCATCCTTCCCTATCTAGGCAATGTTGTTCTGCACAGTCTGCCTCATTTCTAACCAAACATTTTAAATACAATTTCGTCTCTTTTTAACGCTCAAATCATTTCAAAATGTTTTAGAGCTATGCATTTTTAAAACCCGGGCATTTTTATTTTATTGCCCCTGTAACGAAGAATTTCGAATGCAAAGTTCTGATATAATACCCCCTTTTTTAAACCATAAATACATGTCACACAGAGTGCTGCCTGCTTCAATTTAAGAAATAATTCAGGTAATCTAGGCTTTCAAAAATTCTTCTTACTTTGTCCAGCTGGGTGGACTGTATGTTATGAATGATCTCTTATGATTTAGATTTCTAACAAGGTAGAGTTTCAGGACGTCGAGAGGAGGAAAACGAAAGGATAAATCCAGCCATAAAAAGTCATTGTTTGCGAATGAAATTACTTTTAAGTGTTCAAGTAAATGTAATCTAACTCAGAATTAGATGGAATGAGTAACTTTATTTAATGAAATTAAAATGAATAATTTCATTAAATAAAGTCAGTCAGTTTATAAGGTATTTCTCCCGCCTTCTTGGCATGCCTTCGTGGTGTGGTGGTCTGCAAGCTGGCGCGTATTCCAGAGGTCTGCGGTTCGATTCCCGGCGAAGGTTTTGTATATTTTTCATCTTTCCTGCTTCCAGAATACCTAATGTCTCTACAGTGGCGCCCGAACTAAAAAGGGTGATGGATGATGATTCTCCCCACCCAGGATTTGGCGATTGGGTCCCTGAAAGACCCCAGTCGCCCTTTAAAATGGAGGAGAGCATATAAGGTATTTCTAACGCTTTCTTGGCATGCGTCCGTGGTGTGGTGGTCTGCACGCTGGGCGTGCATTCCAGAGGTCCGCGGTTCGATTCCCGGCCAAGGTATTGCATATTTTTCATCTTTCCTGCTTTCAAAATACCTAATATCTCTACAAGTTCACTTAGTTTCGTATCAAATGCACTGCTGACCATTAAAATTGCAACACCGTGTAAAGCAAATACAAAAAAGATATTTATTGTACGTAAACAGTTTGGCATAAAGACATGCGACATGCGACATGCGACGGAGGACGTGGGCACCACTCCTCTACCAATACGGTTAATCGGTATAGCGCCACGTCCACCTTTATCTAGATAATCATACGTGTTCATTGTGCTAATATACTAATATATAAACATACATACAAATTTGGTACTTCATACAGTGGCGTTAAAGCTAATTAATGTTAGACACTGGATAATACATTGCCATGTTACAACGTGTATGCAAAAGCATGGATACGATAGCATATATACATAACGTGTGTACTCATATGTTGAGTACACTATGACCCTTTGAAGCATTATCATTAGATTACAGAAGACATGCACATACTGAAATATTAGGTGCGCAATGTTATGCTGGAATAAGTAATTAGTACAGTGAATTAAAAGTTAGACCCTAGATTAGTACTGTGTAGTACAGTGTCTTTGGTGCAATTAATTTTAGAGTGGGGCTCTAGTTAGTTCTTTGCGATACGGTGCCGTGTTACAGGATAAAATGTGCAGATGCATAGTTACATTATCATATATACAGAACATAAATTCATATACATATATACAGACACATTAGGTACATGATTATTCAGTGCGTAATAGATGTATATTAACTATACAGTGCCAAGATATGTGATAACACTAGTAGATACATGGGTACAATTACATATAAACAAGGACATACACAATTACATATAGACAAAAGCGTGTATACGCTTATATTTTGGTACACAATAGTCATTGGTGACATAAACATTTCGTACTTACTTCATATACTGAAACTCTAGATCCATAAAATAATGTTATAACTAGTAATAGTAATAGGTGCTTATTTAATTTCATAATAGGACACTACGTTGATGTTTTGCGTTACTGTGTCACGTTACGTAGAAATGTATGCGGGTGCATGGGTACAGCTTCCTATATACAATGCTATACTGTTTTCTTATTTACAATGCTATACCTATTTACAATGCTTATATCATTCGATTTCATAATCAATAGGTACATGGCACATTTATATACATGAGCAGATGGTACATTGTAGAGTGCCGTTGAGGATAATTGATGCAATTAATTTTATAGTATTTTAAAAAATAATGCATTTATACGCAATTATAGGGTGTATAATTGTCATTGGGTACATATACATATTCATATATTAGTTTCTTAATACAATGCTAGGGCAAGTAATTGGTGCTGTTATTTTTACATGTTACATGATGCTGTAGGCAATTGGATGGATAAACTAATATATATACTAATATACATATACACAACTTTTAGGCACATAATAATCACTAGATTCTCAGACATTAGGTACATGGTATACATATACATATATAAACAGATGGTTCATAATACAGTGCTATGGAAAGTAATAAATGCAGTTAATTTTATAGTAAAATTCTAGTTTAACACTATGCGAAACGGCTTCATGTTACACAGTGTTAAATACTGACGCATGAATACAGTAATATTTCTACTTGTTAATACTATATATATATAAAAATATACAAATATTTTTAGGTGCATACTTAACATAGGATACATAATTATTAGATGCACTATGCATATACGTACATAATACATAAGATTAGTACAATGCTGGAACAATTCATTGGTGCTGTTAGTTTTAGTGTAAGATCCTAGTTTAACGCTATGTGGTACAGTGCCATACTACAGGATGATATGCGCGGAGCCATGGATGCAGTTATATACATACTAAAACACGTATACCCAATTATTAGACACGCAGTAATCATTGGATTTATAAGCATAATATACATGGTACATAAACAGACGATACATAATATATAAACAAATATATATATAATAATAATGCTATAGAAGTTAGTTAATGCAATGGGGTTTTTAGAATTAAGACTTTAGATTAACACTATGCGGTAAAGTGTCATGTTGCGTGATGTTATATTCGGATGCATGGTTACATTATCATATATACTAGGATATATATACATATTATTAGGCACATAGTAATCATTGGGCTCACAATCTTAATGCACATAGTGCCTTAGTCTCGTGGACTTGAAAGTACGTAATAAGGTTCAAATGGTGCTATTAATTTGATGATGCTAAATAATATTAATACAATAATGCAGCAATGATTAATACAGTTAATGATCAATACAGTAACATGTATACTAGAACACATATATACAAGTACAAGGCGCATAATTACATTGAGTATAGAAGCATTGGGTGCATTATACATATACATACATAAAACATAACTACATGGTGGTACTTAAGATGCATTTATAAACAGGTACAGATGGTCCTTATTTACATATTGCGGTACAGATAATAGACATAATTCGTTTGGTTGGCATAATGCAAATTGATTAAATAGTTTATTCTTGCTATATTACTAGGAGTGTTGGACACTCCTTACGATAATTCACAGTTATTTTGTGGTGTTGGTAGTTGGTGCTAGACACTGAATTACTATTCGTCTACATGGCTAAGTATGGCACAGGTCTGTGTTAAGATCGGCCAGTTTATCCATTAAAAGCCCTATTTTTCTAACCAAGTGCCTCTGTTTTATCAAAAACTTACAGAAAGATTGTCGATTGGTCGACGGAAGGTTGATGTGTAGCCCTTCTGTAAGGGGACAGGAGGTTAGATAATGCTCCGGAGAGCCAGTCTGTCCACAGGCGCACTGGCTAGTGTTACTTATCCCGCGTTTGTTAAAGTACTCGGGAAATGGTCCGTGACCCGTAATGTATCTTACCAATTGCATGTTTGCAAAATTTTTGGTAGTGTCCACGTAGCTGACATGGTAATAAGTCCGTCGGCCGGTATCGCTGTTGTCCCATGTCTGCTGCCATTTCCCGATTGCCTTTAAGCGCAATGTTCTTTTCAGGTAAGACACTGGCCATGGGATGTTGATTTGTTGAGATGTTGCTCCTGTGGCAGCTTCTTTGGCTAGATGGTTAGATGGCTAATTGATCTATGTCTTTAGTTGATTTGCAAAAGACCTCTAACTCTCCTTTCGATGTTGAGGAGATATGCTCCACCGCAATTTGTAGGCTGCTAATCGGGGCTTTTTCTTGGAGCTCCTTCCTGAGTTGTGCTTCTATCTTCTTACCAGTAGGCTTTATTATTAAACTAGGCCTCTGTGTTAGTTTCATTACTTCTGCAAAAGAGCGTGGGGGTGGCTCCTGTATAACTGCTGATGTTGCTGCGTAAGAAACTGATGCACTCAGTGCAGGAAGATCGCTCGAGGTTGTAGAAATCTGTGCACGTACTGCTTTGCAACAGACGAAGGTGGATGTGTTGACCCCAATTTCAGTTGTCTCAGGCTTCAGTGTGTATTCCGGGCCTTCTAGAACTAGCCCTTGTAAAACTTCTAACGACTTTTGTATGCGTATCCTTACGTCGTTTGGCAAGAGGTACTTGTTCCTTCTGGATGTCGCCGAGGCCTGTCTGATATCTTCTGCTAATGCTACAATTTTCTCTGCGTGCGTCCGATCTGAAGAAAGTAAGGCAAAAGGGTCTAGTATGCCATTGATAGGGGTATGATCTTCTTCAGTCGGCACAGCAGATTTTCGTTGCATGGCAAGAAGCACTATTCAATATTGCAACACTATTCAAAATTGATGTCACACAACACTGATTCTTAACATTCACGAATATGATAGAGAGGTATGCAGTTGTGTTTGAAAATGCAGTTGATTGCACAGTTCAGTAATACAGGGAATATTATCAAGATAGCAGTACTGAACAAATAATAATAATAATAATAATAATAATAATAATAATAATAGTTCAAAGTTCGGTACAGGGTATTACTGCATTAAAGTTTAGTCAGTGTCACAGATAGGACTAACTCAGTTCAGTGAGAAATATGTTACACTGTGGACTATTAAAAGCCTAGTGTAAAAGCTGTCACAGTAAATAAAGAACTTGTTGCTTTGATGCAGGTTCTAATGTATGTGTGGCATACACTATGTTAAAATAACACTATCACTATAGCAGTACAGATAACAGAGACAAAGTGACACTATAATTAGGGTAGGCTGTGAGTAAGTACAATTTAAACAGTAAGCCTAGTAAGAAGTCACACCTGGGGATATCACACCTGGGGATGTCAGTGTATTATACCTTGCACTAACCACAAAATGTTCTGAAGTGTAGTTTGAGATTGTTAATATACGGGCCTACTGCTCCCTGTTTATCTCAGAATGCAAGAAAGATGAGGTAGTTTTACCTCAGTAGATTAACATTACAGTTAGTAATATACAAGGATTATTCATTGACCATCTAGTAAAAGAACCGTGGTTAGAGAAATTCCTCTAAGTCCACTATGTGTCGGGAAAACTAAGAAAGAAGAGGGATGGACACTGAGAACAGATGAAAGAAACAAATTAGAAAGGGGGCAAGAAAGAGGGGGTAGATGAATAGTAGATGAAATTGTTAATAAGGGAGAAGAAGTGAAGTCAAACTGTGGTGGAGTGGAAACTTTGGGTTAAATAGTTACTGAGTAATAAGAGAAATAAAAAAAGGGGGTTAGAATCAAAAGGGGGGAAAGAAGGGTCGTAGAGAAAAGTGAGAGGTAAAATCGGAGAGGTAATAAGGAGGGAAGACAAACGAAGGTGGAATGGAGGCTCTAGGTGGTGTGGCTGCTGAGTTATTAGAGAATTAAAAAGTGGGGGTTGTGAATTAAAAGGGGGAAAGAAGAAGGGTAGGGGCTTATAACTTCTTAACTATAAGTAAGGTGTCTACGAAAAGGGAATTTTGTTTAGAGAGTGAATAAAAAGAAAAGAAGGTGTTAGAATGTTACAGGGAAGAGCTGCAAGAGAAATAAAACGTAATTAAATACAATTAAACGTAATTAAAATAGGAATAGCACTGAAACTAATGGAGTTAGAGAAGAGGGGGAACTGGGGATGTCAATAGGAAGGAAAGGGGAACCTATGTATGTAATTTTGTGGGGCTAGCTTGGGTTTAAAAAAAAAAGAAATTGGGGGGAGGCTTAGCGTATGATTAGTCTAAAAAGTGTTTCTGTGTGTGGGGTACTTATCCCTAAAATTTTCCTTTATAATTCTGGTATGAGACTTAGAAAAATTTCTCTGGTGAACAAAAATGCACTGGTGAACATATCTTGCAGGGTAATAAAACCATTAAAAAAGCACAATAATTGCAAATAAACACATAATATGTTTAATAAATAAATACAGTATGAGAAAAAAATATCAAATAGAGCTAAATTATAGTTTTAGATCATAATTTAATATGCCTTTAAAACGTTGTATAACACAATACTACCACAGAATACTAAAAATATGGGCAAAATAGCTAAGTACAAAATATAAACAAACACACGTGGTGAATAAAACTCATATATCCCACTTTGGAAAATTATTTAACAATAATTAGATAGCTATCGGAGACCTAAAATACCATTAGTGCTTTGTACTATAAGTATAAAGTTATGAAAAAATACTATTATTGACACATATGTATTCAGTTTTTAGTAATAGCCCTTTGAAAGTACCTATTTAGCACAAAAGCTATCAGCTCTTGTGAAAACCCGGTTGTGTAAGTCCCGGTTATGCAAATCGGAACCAGAGGCTATTGCAAATTTACAAATTTACAAATTAATTTTTAATAATTTGGCATAAAGACAAAAAAGATTAAATTTGTAAGCAGTTTGGGGGTTTACAAGGGTGCGAAATTAATAGAAACTGCTGCCACCCCTAGCAGCTAATACGGCCGTTACCCGGTTAGGCATGGAGTCGAACTGGCCTTGGATTACAGAAACGAGCAACTCATTCCATGCTGCTTTAAGTTTATGCCACACTTCATCAACCGTATTAGCTGAAGAGGGGCGGCGAGCTAAACTCTCAGCGACCCATGACCAGATATTTTCAATGAGTGGCAGATCTGGAGACCGTACAAGCCAGGGCAGCAATCGAATAGTGCTTGACAGGAACTCATCTATATCTTGAACAAAACAGGTTTTTATTAAAAATTCAATCGTTTGAAAAAAATCTATCATTTGTAACTGTATAGATATCATTCATTAAAACAATTTGCCCTTTTAGAATTACCACATTTTTTGAAAGTTTGATATGCATCACGTTTTCCGTCTGAGCTAGAGATGTGCGTGTCATGTACCCAAAGGCTGCCAAAACCATCACACCAGGTTAAAGGCCCCTATACCGATATCAAATGCAAGCAGGCGCCGTGCGGTCTCCTTGGAACCTCCAGACACGTACACGGTCATCAGAATACTGCACGCAGAATCGGGACTCGTCTGAAAAGACGCAAACGTTCCACTCCTGTATCCAGCTTTGTCGTTTGACGTAACAGAGTGGCCGTCTCTGTCTCTATGCTGCATTGTCAAAGGAAGTCGAAGTAATGGTCGCTGATAGTCCACGTTGCTGCCAACGTTGACAATTTGAAAGAGCGGATACCGGGCGTGCTGCAAAGATGATCATTTCCTGACTAATGGTTCGTGATATGGTTATACGGTTTTTCAGGGCTGACCTCACAATATGTCTGTCCTCTCGGACGTTAATCATGGGAGGGCGTTGAGATGCTCTATGGGGTTCAGTATGACCCTCAGGAATCCTTTGATTCCATATTCGAATGATTGTGTTTGCATGTCGACCAGTGAGAAGGGCAATATCACGAAACGATAATCCACACTCTCGATAAGCAACGATCCTGCCTCTATCGAATTCCGACACTTGCTGGTAAGCATTTCTTCTTATTAGTCGAGGCATAACACGATATCTGATCAAACTCGACCTTACAAAGGGCTTTCCGAATGAGAAATCCACTACACAACTTTTCTTTTATGCAGTGCTTCAGATGTCGCTTCTCCCTCCTGCGTCGTCTAAATGCGCTGAAATACTAATCATTTGCATATCCCAACCTCTTCTTCTTTTCATGTGATTTTGACGTTCGTCAGATTATCCCTTTCTGGTGTTGCAATTTTAATGGCCAGCAGCGTAATTTAAACCCAAACAGAGAGAAAGGTAATTTATGCTATGCAGTCAAATGTTTGAGTTACGCACTCTCACAAACGCACAAACTTTGAACATAACATTAAGAATGATTAAATTTTTATGCACCGGCATTGGTTTTTGATATTTTGTTGCATTTCATTTTACATCTTAAATTAAATTATGTGAGTTAAAAGTTGAGAACTTCTGTTAGGCAAAGTTTAACAACAATTTAGTTTTCCTTATATCTAAAGATTATAGGACCTTTTCCTTCGAGGTGACCTGAGTGACTTGAGACAACTTTCATTGCTCAGCAAATGAGCCGCAGAAGGAAAAAATAAACTGAGAACTCCGTTAAGTAGGTTTCCCTTCTTTAATTTCTTTAACTGTCTAATTTAGAGCAAGATATTTTAAAGATATTAAAAAAAGTACACCGATTTTCAACCTGTTGCTCGTTTCCAACTTATAAGGTATTTTCTTCCTCCTTCCAACATATGCCTTCATGGTGTACCGGTATCATATCACAATCGATGTGCATTCGAGAGGTCCAGATTTAGAGTATCGCCGAGATCATGCACATTTTTTACGTCTCCTGCTTCAAAAAAATTCATGACTACAGATGGCGCTCTAACTAAAATGTGGTGGACAATAATTCGTCACCATCAAGATTTGGCGCTTGGGACCACAAAAAAATTTTGATAAGATTAACATGACTGCATTCACTTTCTGGCTTTGACCATACAGTTGAAACTAAACGCATTTTAAAACAAAAGGAGGAAAATTGGGTCTCTCAGTAAATTTTTAAAAAATTTTAACAACGAAAACCTGGAGTCTCACTCTAATTATTAGTTTTAAATGCGTAAAAAATTTGGGATCTAGAGATCTACTGCTTTGCAATGGAGATACCAATGCTAATATCAAAGAAATTTTTTTTTTGATTCAGACAGCTTTCTGCGAGCAAGCTATCGAAAATTACTTAATGCAAGAGCGTTGTTAATAAAAATAGATTGAGTACCACAAAAAAGTGGATTGAATGGAAAATTTTGCCACAGATAAAAATTCAGATTTTCAGGCTTGCCAGTGAATTAAATAATGTGTACTTACAGCAGTTTAAGGTGACTTAACTTAAAAACTTCCGAAAAGCAAAAACAAACAAAAGGGTTCGCTACGACCTAGATTTATTTGCATCAATCTTATTTTAAATTCTAAAGCTTCCTTTTAAAACTATAACTTGCAATGTTTTCCTTTTAAATAATTTTTATTACGGCAGCTCAAGGTGAATATTTCAGTAACATTTACAACGTTAACATCATTTAGATCTGCGTTGTGACATACATTGCGGCTCGGCATTGGTTTTAATTTGGCTCGTCGACTACTCATTGGAATTTGAAAAATTCTGAAGCTAAAAAATATGTAAAATATTAAAATCTCCCCCCCTCCGCAAATCGTATGAACAGTATAATGGACAATTTTTCCTCATAATAAAATGCTTGTAACCAAACATTTCACAAGACAGTTATAAAATTTCGTAAATTGTTGATTAAAATATTTCTAATTGCAGAAACTGGAGCTTTACCGTGTACAAGAATTTCCATATCAACAAGAAGCTTTTCTCATAGGAGCCAAAGAGCGACAGAGTGAAAATACCATTGAATACTAATAGTTCGAATTCTGGCGAACAAGGCAGATGCAGTGCCTTTTTTGTTGCCTTCTTCAAAAGTGACGTTAATACAAGTCAGTATGCTTCAGAAAGTCCTCCCCGGAGGCATCTCTGCCCTTAAAATGACAACCCCGGTATTGCTTCCCATAATGCGATAAATTTATAAATTTATTTTTCATTTAAATTTTTTCCAAACGTATTTGTACTAGTTTTAGCTTCTTTGATGTAATGTATTCTTAGAAGATTTGTTATTAAAATACATAGTATGGCTTTTAGGGAAAACTAATTCCTAAGGCTCCTAGGGACTGTAGAGGCTCCTAGGGAAAACTGATTTTGAATGCAAAATTACATGGACGAGCATTTCTTATTATTTAATTTAAAGGCAGTACGTTAAGTTTGATACGATAAGAACACATTGCTGTTTTAAAAGAATATAGTTCAAGGAGATCATTGCCTATGAACAGGACAGCAAATATAACTTCTTTAGAAGCCAGAATAGAATCACGTGAACTCTCTAAAAGTAAATACTGCAGAACAACGCTTTTCCTTTAAAGCTGGAAACTAAAACTCTCAAGCCGTTCTATCAGTATTATATCAGCTATTAGATCTGATAGCCAAAGAAATAGCAAGCATGAGGAATCAGTAAAATACTGCTTGGATATTACATTTGTTTTATATCTCTATTTAAAAAAATAAAGTCGATGGTAGACAAAATGAGTCTTTCGCACCACTCAGTTATTTGAAGAGTAGAAAATATAACAAATACTACTGAAAGTTATTAAAGTGAAAACGCTGGTATACTGCCAATTTTGCAGCTTAGCGCTTAATGAAAGCGCCGATATAAAGGTTAAAGAACAAGTAGCAATTCTGAAGAAAGAAACATCACGAAGCTCAATATTGTCGAGGAACTATTGGAATTAACTGAAAGTATCGCACGTAGAAAGTGTATAATTGTTGATTTAAAGAATACCTTGGAGTGAATGTCTTGCGGAGGTGAAAACTTGTAAAATTAGAATAGATGAAGCATCGGTGACTGAAAGCATATATAATGAATTAGCAACTCTAACACTGAGCTCATAGTTTCATGATGTCATCAAATACTTCTCTTATCATTTACCATCAGTAATTGTTTGAAAGATCTTAAATATACAACAAATATCGGGAAAGGGTTTTGCGCAATACATTTCAAAAGATCTAATGAGTTCAATCATACAGACTTTATTTAAGGCCTGTAAAATCGGGATCTCTCGGTGGTGTCACAATTTACTTCAAACATATTCTGTAACTAAAGGAGGAGGTGACGATGATGATATTCTGGAAAACACTTGAAAAAAAGGCTTTCCTTAGAAGAAAAGGAACAGATGTGAGCTTTATATATATGTGTATGAATAACTTGGGGTTTTTAAACATATTATTAAGCATCTTTCAAATGCAAGAGCAAAATTACAAGAAAGAGATTAACTTACTAATAAAACTGTATGAGCATGTCCAAGCCGGCATACAGTGGCTGAGACCGTTTCAGAAACATCTGAGTGTGAATGAAGTTTCTTCACTTTATTGCCCTATAAACAAGACCTCGTTCGATAATGTCAGCCACGAAACGTACACCGAATTGATTGAAAAACTAAGTAATGAATTCGAAAAATGGTTTTCGGATTTCAGAACACATAAAGGTAAAATGAAACTAGTTTAAGATTTTATCCACTTGGGTACGACATTGCTCTTTCTCCTCATAATTTGTCAGAGAACTAATGGAACTAATGGAGATCCAAAAGAAATTTGATATGAATGGAAGATTCTTACAGCATGAGTTGTTCAAAACTTTATGGAAATTCTGTTTCTTAAATTCTGATGTAAATATCTCAAAATGTAACCTTTGCTTTAACTTTTTTTATTTGGTAGCACACATAGTTGTAACTAGTTGTTTTCTTAGCTTAAATAAAGATGAAAACCGTGAAAATAAATTTAAAGTATCTTATGAAAGATAGATATAGTGCCAGAATTTTGTTCTATAGAGTTATAAGGTATTTCTTCCGCCTTCTTAGCCTGCCCTCGTGGTGTAGTGGTCAGCACGCTCGGCGCATATTCGAAAGGTTCGAGTCCCGGCGTGGGCATTACTCATTTGTCACGACTCCTACTTAAAAAAAAAGCCTAATGGCTCTACAGTGGCACCCGAACTAAAAATGGTGTGGATGATGATTCTCCACCACCTGGATTTGGTGATTGGGTCCCCTAATCCCCAGTCGGCCTTTAAAAGGAGGAGTATATAAGGTATTTCTCGCGCCTTCTTAGCATGCTTCCGTGGTGTAATGGCCAGCACACTCGGTGCGTATCGAGAGGTCCGAGGCTCGAGTCCCAGCGAGGGCATTGCTCATTTTTTAGGTCTACGGCTTCGAAATAACTTAATGTTTGTACAGAGTATATAGATGTTAAGTATGCGAGAAGATATTAATTATTTGCACAAAATATGTGTCAAATGTTGCTTAGCTTTGAGCTTAGCAAATAAAAATAATTTTATATTGAATTAAGTAGTGGTGTGTAAATTTGTGGTGTTTTATAGTACATTTGTATTGTTTGCTTTTATTATAACTATTGGCCAAAATAAGGCAATACACAACAGAGTAAATTTTGCAATATGCAATTTTACGGTCCATGTTTTCTAATGTTTTTTGGTTTATTATATTTTTTATGGAACAAGTTTAGCACGCAAGAACCTTTGCGTGCTAAACTTGGGGAGAACTGACTTCTCAGTCCGTGGCTTTTCACACAAAACGTTGAGGTAAACTTGATTTAGACATCTAACAAAATAAATATTTAACACATATTGAGATCTTCTAGATCAAATATTTTTACCTCGTTCAATATTTTTTTCAGTTAGTTTAATTTTAACTTAAAAATGCAGTAAAATTAAATTTAACTTAAAAATGCAGTAAACTTTAATTTAAACTTAAAAATGCAGTAAAATTAAAGCTTATAAAGAAATAAAATTTTACATATTTAATTTCTTACAGTATGAAAATGGGTTCAAGAGCTTAAAAAAGGCAGAGAGAACTACGATGCGACTTAAATGCATTCAGTGTAATAAATACAGAATGTAACAGATATATCAGACAATAAATTTTGTTTCCTAGCTACAATTGCGGCTAATAAAATTTGGTAGATCTCATGTTGAATATTATCAGCAATACAATAATCCGTAGGACGTGGTTTGAAAAAACGGCTGTTGGACCTGGGTTCGAGTCCCGCATAAGTCATAGGTGATTGTGATTGTAGTGTTTAGGCAAAATGAGCTCTTTAAATCTACCCAAACAAAAGTACTGTCAAGGGACTGATGATAGGAAAGATGGGAACCAATTCCATTTCTGGGGTGATCTGGGTTAAGTGTGAGATGAAATTTACGCAGATAGTCCTCGTAGGCTTAAGTGAAATAATGCAGTCAAACCATATTCAATATCATTAACTGGAAAATTACTTTAATTATGTTAACAGAAAAAGAAACAAATATTGAGAATGATGAGATAAGTATTTCTATAACAAACGCATATTACAAAAATATATCCATTTTGTAAAATTCCAACATCTGAAATTACAGCTTATAGATAATTATATTGCCTATTGTTTAAAAGTAGCTGATAATTAGTAACAGATTATGTAACTTATGCTGCTACTTGAAACGTAGGTTATATACCATCTATTCACATGGAAAGATGATTTAATTTTATTCTTTTCCTTTTCTCAAGTATCTACTATCTTCGCTTAAGCTTTGTTTCGAATAAAGTATCTTTTTCTGCTTTATTTTTCTCCGATTTATTACTAAGCTACTGGTCAACTAAACGGAAGCCAAGGTTAAAAAAAGATAAAAGACACTTTTGACTTTGCCTTCCAATTGAGGTCGATGGTAAAATACTACTCATTAGTTACGTTTGAAGATCAAAAGGAGAGACAATGGCTTCTGCCAGTAAAGCAACAGAACTGCAACGGAAGGGCTATCAAAGAGTTTTAAAAGGAAACAAAAAAAATACCAGTTTGTTTCTTTTGATCCTAAGGGAGCAAAGTGCTTTAAGCAATACTGGAAGCATTTGGAAGGTGAATTCGATAGAATGTAGTTCCAATCGTTTGAGAATTGGATCTCAAAATTACGGTTGTTATCTCCAGTTCAAAAAGTTCTTGAAACTACAAGTAAGCTACGATTTTTTAAGGATTTTTAAGTTCTTGATATTTCAAAGAATATCAGTTAAAAAATGTCAAAACAATGACGCAGAAAATAAGATAAAAATCGTTTTGATGTTTCTAGTTTTTCAGGTTATAAGTTATTAACAAAATTTAATAGAACTCTACATCTAATCAAGTGTGAAAAAGAATTTGGTCTACGTAAATGAAAAAAGGTATTAAGACAGCTTTATCATGGTCTTCAAAGATGTATGGCAGCGCGCTGATCTGAAGATGCGGAGATCCTAAGTTATAGTTTCCCACTCGAAGCGAAACAGTATATAAGATAAAAATTGAAATAAGATTCATAAAGAAGGGTTCATCAGGGACTGCACATAATTTAAACAATATATTCAAAAATATATTAGAATAGATTGGTCTGTAGCTTCTGTTACGCAAAGGAACGGCTCTTGAGTTAGATGAAGTTTTAGTTTCAGTTCCCAGCAGAGGAAACTTCTGCATTACATATCTAAAATTTTAGTCATTAGAATGTTGAAATAAATTAATGAATTACAATCTAATTCGAAATTAGGTGCATCATGTGATTATTTTAAGAGAATGTTAAAACACCTGTGCATGCTGGAGACTTCGATTCTAAACTTTCAGATATATTAAATTGTAAAACAGTTTTTAAATTTTTTTTCATGGAGTGGGCAAACTTTTCTGGCATTTTCAATTTTATTTTCATTTCTACTATTTTCTCTTTCCCTAATTCACCTCACTGAAAATCGGAAATTGATGCTCAAACGTTAATTCGGATTTGGTAGGACTGAAGATCATGTCAGTTTTTTTATATATAATTAAATCAAGCGATGTTAAGTGTTTTTCCTAAATAACTGAATTAAGCATATTCCTTTTAATTTAACATGTTGAGTTAGCTTGCGCGAATACGAGGCGAATATTATGAAATGGTTGAACAGATTATTGAAATCTGTATTTTCTAGAAAAATGCCTCTTTCTTATCGATAGATGAATTTAAATTTGAAATTTGAATATTTTTGTTATTCTGATCGCTCCTCTCGGAGCGTGTAACATGCTGCTGTAATATAGATTTTTGCTATGTTATCTCTTGCCCACGCAGATCGCTTGCTACGTTACATTCTGCTACATCACCTGATTAGTTATTTCTTCAAAATCTGTTTCCTCACTAATTTATCTGTTTGCGAAAAGATAATGTAATTTCAATCAAGCGGAGGAAAGGTTATAAAAGATATACTGAGCAATCGGTACAGGAAGCGACTAATGAAACATTTGAATAAGAATTCTGGACTCAATGGAAGAAGCTTTGCAGTGATAAATAAATAAACAGATACTCGCGTTTAAGTATTGAAAATTAACTTCCCTATTAACCACTTAAATTAACTAGTCTCCGCATAGGAACATTGTCGACAGTATTAAACTACAGAAAGTAGGGGATAAAAGCAAAGCACAAGGAGCTCATCTACATTTAGGAGACACAAACTGAAAGACAACTGCAAACTAAATCTATCTCAAAATATCACTTTCAATAAAATGAATTGCAACTGGAAAATCGACCTTAGCACTTTCAATACTTTTCGAACTAAGTATAATTTAAATGTAGTTATGTTATGATACTTCTCGAAGTTTCTTTAAAATTTAAGTTTTTGAAATTGAAGTTATGAGGAAAACATTGTCTCTTTATATGGTATTTTTGTTTTGTTTTGTTTTGTTGTTTACTATACCTAGAAATTTCAAATTAATGGCTTCATAAGTTCTTAAAATTTCGTTCTCACTGAAATACCTTGAACTCATCTATTCTAGTTAGCTACTTCAGACAGCAGCAAATGAGCTTAAAAGTTTCTCTTTCAATCAATGAAATCCAGATTTAAAATACTATTTTGAGTTCCAAACATTATCTTTCATTTTTTATGCTATGTTGTTATGCAATTTGAGACTGATTTTATCCCATTTAAAAAAAAAGGTAGAAATATAAGGTACGTATAAACTATGTAATTGTTCATTGCAGAATACAAAATTTAAAATGAAATGTGTATAATTAGATTTTCTGAACTAAGTATGTAAATGTATTGAATGTGACTTGAACTAAATGTGAAAAATATTACTAATGTAAGAAAGGATTACATTTTGACTGCTGCTTAGACATCGGTAGCAGATCACATTGTAGGGAAACCTGGACACATATATAAGACAAGGAAAAATAAGATAATTAAATGGGCAGCAGATTTTAAATATTTTTGCAGCGCAGCTGCATGTACGTATAAAATACAAGGTTCGAGAGCCAATGTTGTCACGGCGTATGTGACTGAAGATGTAAATGCTGAAGAAATCATACGCATATGAAGACACTAAAAGAAAAATAACTATAAAAATATAATACATATTTAAAAAATTAACTAATGTATTATTAACTGTATTTCCAGGTTCAAGAATCCGGTTCGGAATGTTGTAGAAAATTATGGAGGAGTTTTCTTGAATTTGAGAGAGAAAAATGAGAAAAATTTTCAAACTTAAACTGAACTAGGAAAGGCTAGAATATGATAAGAACGTTTAGCGTTATGTGATTGAAAGGTATTACCAAGCAAGAATGTATGTCCCATTTGGCCTTAAGGAAGCCTTGAAATGAACTGGACTTTGTAAAGGTCACCACGACACTACTAAAATCTTAAGACCAAAAAGATATTAGCCACGGAATAACCATAGAGATACATTTTTAGAATAAGATGGAGCTACATTTATATGCGTATTTATGAAGCTATATTTTTAAATAATAAATTTAAATCTCTACGGAAAGGTCTCACTTGGATACATAACAATTACATCAAATTACGTTCCTAAATAAAGCGACGCGCTCGAAAACGATTTCGTAAGGGAAATATTCTCCTATTTATGTTACGAAAATGACTTCCTTTTAAGTTCCCTTAAACTTTTAGGACCCTAAAGGTTCCTAAGGACTCGAAAACGACTTCCTAAGGGAAAGTTCTCCTATTTACTTTAAGCACCCGCAAGTGCGCCGAAGGAATAGGCCTGCTGAACAATGGTAACGACATTACTGTGTTTTGCCATAATCCAGTCCAATTCTATTTACTTTAAACATGGATAAAGTCTTCATAATCCACCATTTACCTGCCAGGTATCACCAGTGTTCTCCGAGCTCACCCAGTTGGTTGATAGCGAAATGCATAAGAAAGGAATCACTAGTCAAACATTCCCTTATAGAGAATCATGAAGCAGAATATAGAGGATCATGAGACAGAATATGAGCAGAGAGAGAGCCATGGGACAGTTAAATAATCCCATCGTTTATGATTTTTAAATTGCAGAATTTTTTGACTTCTTTTTATTATTTTCTTTCTGTTGTTAAGACTTTTCCCATAGCAATTAAACTTCGATATTTCTTTAGGTCAATAATTACAAAAGGCGATTACTCGCCAAATATAGCGTACTATGATTCGATGATAATGAAAACCGATTGTCCGATAGTGTATGAGGGTGAGGCCATAACTGAGTTTCAGGTCAAAAGGTTGTATCGTGATTCTACACTGGACCGAAGAAACTCTACTAAGTTTATTTATGTATTTTTTATTTTTTGAACCAACCTTAGGCCCGGATGTTACATTACATTCACGTGAAATAAAACGATGTATCATTAGCTGCCTACACTTCGGGTACTCGAACTATTGAGACCATAGATAGGAGTTTATATTCCCTTTGTGTGTATTTGAATTCAAAGCTAATTGCCAAGCAATTTTGTTTCTCCTATTTTGATTACACTCAGATTTTTTGACACTGCGTTGTTCTCTTTTGATTTTTTGAGATAAGCGAAGAAGTTATTTTATATAACAGATTATTACTTTAAATTTGAGGGGAAAGGAGAATATAGTACAAGATAAGAAAGATTGTAAGATGACATAAAACTGATGTAAAAGAATACCACTGTTCAAATTTCATTTTCGATGTTTGAAATTTCTTATTTTTTTAATTTAGGACAAAAATCATCTGGTTAGCTAGCTATTTATAACTTTTTAGATAACGTTGGAGCAGAATAAAATATTCTACTTGAAAATAATTTTTGATAACTATAGATGACGAAGCAGGATAATCACAAATAAGAATTTAAAGGTTAATTTTCTCTAATCTCTGACATTTACGAAAAATAAAATTAACCAATTCAAACCATAATAAAATTTAAACATTAGAGCTACTAAATTCTAATTTAATATTTTCCACGATTTTCACAGTCTATGAGGTTTTTGTACTTTTTAAAGAAGAAAGAATATTTGAAACGTAACATTGATTTTAATGTTGTCTTCGATAAATGAAACAAAACAGGAATTAGAGAAAATGTTGTTAGATTATTTTATTTCTGGAATAATTTTTTCTGCATAGATAGATAAAAAGTAAGAAATTTAGAACCATTTTACACAAAAACCCAAAAAATAAATACCAATAAATTTACCAATAAATTTCAAAATAACCTATTTATATACAAAATAAGAATTAAATAAATATGAAATTAAAATCTAAAAATTATAAACACCTGAAAAAATATACTAATACCAGAAAAATGAAGAAAGAAGAGGAATTCAAATAAATTTGATGTAACGTAATCAAAAGGAAGATACAACAGATTCAATTACAATCCTCTTCCACTTGAAAACCCTTGCGTTTCTGTATTCAAAATTAGCTGATTAACTGAAGTTTTTTAAAATTATTACAGTTCATCAAAAATTTTGAAGTCCAAGGAAAAATTCAGTGTCAAATCAAGTAAAAGAATAAAATTATAATTTTTTCCCTGAATTTAAAATTGAAATAAAAATTAACGAAAATAAACCGAGAATATGTATGTAAAACTTAACTCAGAGGACGAAGTAACAATCCTATAGAGAAAAATAATAAACACATCCATTTGAAGAAAATCTCAAATTTGAATAAAGTATATAATATATATAATAAAATCTTTTATGTGTCAGATGTAGCGTGATTCATTCGACCACATTATCCGCTTCCAATCCTTAGATGTCCAGTGACTTCTTTCCCGACACCACTGCAAACGAATCCTTGCATATCGGGCAGAAATGAGTGGTTTTTCTCACAGGCATTTCATTATACATTCCTATCCTCTGCAATTCTCTGCCCATGGTTCTGAAATCTGCTGGGAAGAACGTTGGTAGACGATCTGTCTCAGTTGAAGCACAGTAAAGCCCCTGTTCTGCCGTCGGAGACGAAGCCGATCACTCTCTTGGGAAACTGTGCTGGAACCGCAGTTACGTTTTCTAGAGAAGGACTGTGGGTTCTGATTCCAAATTTTGAAAACCTTTGATTAGTCTGCTTTTGATAACCCAGTGAGATTCCCTGTCTTCGAAATTGAGGCTCCTGCTAAACGGGCACCAAGAATAAGCTTTTTTTCAAATGGTGAAGGATCTGGCGTTCTTCCCATTTTACTTCATTTATTATGAAAAGCACTTTTTCACCTTATAAGGTATTTCTCCCGCCTTTCTAGCGTGCCTTCGTGGTGTAGTGGTTCTGCACGCCGGGCCGGCATTCCAGAAGTCCGTGGTTCGATTCCCGGCGAAGGCGATTGCTCATTTTTCATCTTAATTGCTTTCAACAAATATCTAATATCTCTAAAGTGGCGCCAGAACTCAAAGGGTGTTGGATGATTATTCTCCTCACCCAGGATTTGACGATTGGGTCCCCTAAAAACCCCAGTCGCCCCTTAAAAGGGGGGTATATAAGGTATTTCTCCCGCCTTTCTAGCGTGCTTTTGTGGTGTAGTGGTTCTGCATGCTGGGCCGGTATTCCAGAGGTCCGTTTTCGATTCCCGGCGAAGGCGATTGCTCATTTTTCATCTTGCCTGTTTCCAAAAAAATACCTAATGTCTTTACAACCTTACTTACACTAGCATTCTAACCCCGTGTAGCTCACATCATAAAAGAAATTTGCATACTTCAACCCTAGTACGCATTAAAAAGAAAATCTCAAAGGTTTCTAATTCATTGGCTAGTGTGTGTATTAAGCATACAAAGCATACAGTGTCTCTCTTTTTTTTTTTTTTTTTTTGTATTTTATTAGCATAAACTAACGAGCTCTAAAAAGACTGTATGAGGAATTATTCTCAGGTCTTAACACAACAGAAGAGTCAGAAGAAGGGTATAAAGGACCCTTTATTCAATCCAATATAATTGGACAGATGGCCCCTCTTAAGCTTACATAAAACCAACACTTCTGCCTTAACTCAAACAGGTAACGTTGGATTTAAAATAAAATGCAATTAAACTAGCCTAATGGCCCACAGGATAATTTAACGCACAGGAAGGCTTTGAATTTTAGAAGCCGGCTGAAACAAGCTTTATGCCTAGAAGCATCCAACGCCACAGAATCAAATCGATAGCAATTCAGAGTAACAGCGTGGTCTTGAAGCAGACATAACACGCTCTGAAATCACCTTCCGAAATCTTCGCTTAAATAATACTTCTTTTTCCCTCAGTTTAAACACACGCGCGCTATCTTATGAGCATTCTGGTAGGAAATCGTGGGTGAAAACGTGACTGAAAGGAAAACTGCTTTAACTAAAAATTCGCTGCAAGTCAAATTAAATAAAACTCCACAAGCACGAAAAAAAAAAGCAACCGAAAAGAAATTCCCCCAGTTCTATACAGACGGTTCTTTCCTAGAAGAAGGTAACGGCAGCGCAATCAATATCTATCTAGGACCCTAACTCGACAACTGAACAAAAGTTCCACTTAGATCAATGAAATATTGCATCCCAATCGGAAATAATAGCAATAAATACAAATAAATACTGGAAGCAATAAAATACAGTATCACAAACTCTCTAAGAGCATCATATATCTTCAGGGGCAGTCTTTCAGCCATGTATGCCATCGTGAATCCGCACCACAGATCACAATTAATCCAGAGATTACAGAATGAACTTCAACATCACAAACTCAGCACTTCTTTGTCATTTGGCTGAAAGCACGTACAGGGAGAAAAGGTAACGAGGAGTCTGATATCCTAGCCAAAGAAGCAGCTAGGAATCAAATCGCACAAAACTTATCAGTGCTATGGGAACTGCCTGGTACCTCAAGGAACTCATAATCAACGAATCTAAAGTTGAATGGCATAAATGATGGGACAATACCGAACAAGGAAAAGGGACCTATCAACTGTTCTCAGATGTAGGAGGCACTTTACCCAATTCTTTAACATATCGGGGCCCCTTTCTCACGTAGTTTTATGCAAGGAACTTAGCTACGTCAAATCAATGTGTATGCGGTGAAAGAGGGAACCCCAGACACTACTTTTTTTAATGCTTCCTCACAAATGAATATTATCTAAATATTCCTAACTCAGAAAGTGAAATAAATTCTTTTATAAGACAAGGAATCAAGAACAACCAACTCAGATAGGAAATCACTTCCTATCAATAAGAGGCACTGAGCTATACAGCATAGTTTAAAATACAGTAGCGAATATATTCCCTGAGCAAGAAGTGAAACTAAAAAACGGCATGTTTTCAAAAGTGCCACAACATTTACTGTAAGAGGAAACTACATGCAACTACGACAATCGAACCATATAGCTAACAATGAGACTTTTAACAACGAAAACCTTCTGTCACATCAAATTCTAAAACTATCACAAGAACAGATGTGTAAAAAACCTGATAATTTCATTCAAAACAGTATAATGTAACTTCAGACATCGCACCTAGCTGCATCAGAGTAAAAATGCAAGCAGAACGGGACTTATAAATGAGTAATTTGTTGTCAATCGAAAAACGCTGTTTCGAGCAATTAAAGGGTATAGTTTAGCTTAACGAACTCGAAACTTCTGGAGAATACAGTGTATGTGCGGGGTCCAAGTGAGAGAATTAGTGAGGATCACCCCAAGATAAGGGACTTGCTTAGCCCAGGGAAGAGTTGTTCCATATAACTGCAGATGCTGTTGAATGTTCTTTTTTTATGGTAGACATGACTGCAATGGTCTTGTCCTCATTGACTTCGATTTTCCATTTAATAAGCCAGGCCTCAAGTGCGTGTAAATGTAGAGGTCTAAACCGACACAATGATGTTGAAAATTAGAACTGAATCTTGTATTCGAGACTGCCTTAAAAACTCAAGTACTCAGATAGAACGTAATGTACACGAAGGACATCAAAATACGACCTTGAAAGCAAGCACTTATTGAATACAGGCTGATCGAAACTTAAGTGTCAATGAATTTAGTATTTACCGCTACAATTTGTTGAAATTAGTTGCAGTATAGACAAGAACAAAGATTACTTATTCCTAATGGAACTTACTAACAGCACTGAGAGTTTTAATGCCTCAAATATCGGCATTTTTCTTAAAATAATTATTATCTGCATATGATGGTGGTTATTAATTTTATCTATCTAAATCATTAATGATATTATGAATGTAAAACAATACATACATTATGGCATATCAAAAACTTTCAATACAGAGTGTAGATGGAGATTTTGTAACTTCTAAAGCACACATGCACCCTCATTGCATCAAGATCTAAACGCAGAAAAATCATCTATCTTGCTGAAAAGATTATTATCAGAAACAGAACTCTAACAATAGTTCCAAAAACTCGTATCCTCTTACTTAACCTCAATGTCAGTAACAGGAGCTAGTATTTCAAAAGCTTTGACAATATGAGTCTTAACAGTCGGCATAAACAATGGAAGAATGTGTGCCACCTTTTTGACCTTCATTTAATCGCATCCTAAAATCTCTGTACAGTCCTTTTCTTGAATATATATTATGAGATTTATAAACACTTTAAGATTAATATTTTGCATATTTCTCACTTTTTAACTCGTTGCATGTCATACAAATAAACCGTTACGAAGCGCGCGCATGCTTTAGAAAATTTTTATTCTTTTTTTTTTTTTTTTTTTTTTTTTTTTTTTTTTTTGAAGAAGGGATTGTAATTCTAAATATTAAAATTTAGTTGAACTTCTAATTGAATAATTTCTTTTTTACTTTATTTATCTTCACAAGTAAAGACAGTTAGATAGCTCTCATGTTTCTTTAAATTAATATAATTATAGAATTAATAATTAAGTTATACTACAGAATTAATAATTAAGTTATCCTATAGAATTAATAATTAAGTTATACTATAGAATTAATAATTAAGTTAATTCAAACATATAAATTTTTTAATTTAGCAACGAATAGTGAGTATTGCCGGAGTGGAATTAATTGTGCATGCATTGAGCTCCATTGCCAATACCCAGTTTACAGAAATTTCAGTCAGAGTCATTCCGTGATTTATTCGCTGACTGGATTTCACCGCAATAAAATGGTTCCCAATGCATGATTTTAGTCTTACTGTTTTGAATACTTTTACGCAGAAAAATTTTAAGTCTAGAGCAAGGGTTCTTAACCAGTGGTACGCAAAGGAAAAATAGGTGGTAAGCAAAGTGTTTTTAACTATTAAATTCAAAAATTAAAATCCCATCATCCTTATATAATTTTTTGTCTAACACTCGTAAATTTATGTGATCTGAGCTTTGCTCAAGAGTGGTGGTGGTAGTAGTATTTTGTAGTGGTGGTACTAAAAGTTTTCAATTTTTGTTTAGACAGTACGCATTAGTCAAAAAGTTGACAACCGCTGGTCTAGAGCATACTTTTCAAGATTACGAAGAGGCTCTTTTAACAAAATGCAATTTGTTGAAGGTCTGCCACAATCCTAAATGATATTTTGACAGCAGATTGAAGAGGGAAAACAAGAGTATTAGTATTAAAAACTGTCTTCAAAACAACCCTTTAAACAGCACAATTTTTCTATTACGTATCCTGCGTGGGTGAAATAATTGTGGTTGATGTAGCTCAAAACAGTTGAGAATTACGACAGAGAATGCTTCATATGTTTTTATAAATTACGGGGACACTTAATGTGATTCATGCAGCTCTGCACTGACAGAAGCAATTTCCTTGTTCTTTTCTGCGACTTTACTTTTCACAATACGGTTGTTCGGTTGTTTTAATTTTATGATATTAAGTAAAATTTTTAATTTTTGTTTCGTAATCACGATTATTAAATCCGAAAGCTAGTAATATTTTTTTTGTAAACATACATGGAAGTATAACTTTCCTCTAAAAGAATGGCATTTATAAAGGGTGAAAGTAGGACAACGTAAAATTCACCACAGATAATAATTAAAATCTTTTTGCTGAAAAAACGTCCAAAAGCCAGGTATATGATTTTAATGGAACACCTAATATCATGTACCAAACATACATTGAAGTACTGTATTTTGCTAAAATATGAGAACAGACACGGATTTTATTCATCATAAAATTGCTTTTATCATTAACTTGCTTTATCTGTAAACAGAAAAAAAGATTGCTTTTATATGTAAACTGTTTTTTGGTTCAAACTTTCTTCAATTCTCAGAAAGAATTCTTATTCAGACTCATTATAATGACTGGTTTTCTTCTTTAATTAAATTCCTGCATTCCTGGAATCACAACCACGTGTGTTCCGACGTGCCAACTTCTGTTTTTCAGCCAAACAAGGTTAAAGCATGGTGGAAGTCAACAAAAAGGGACTCCCAACAACCCGTTCCTCTGGATTCTAACCTAGATCAAAATCTTGAAAGAGAAAATTTTCATTTCTCAATTAACCCTAAGTTAGCTGTTTGGGTTCGGCAACTAGTTTTCAGCCTGAAGTATGTGCTCCTGAATTCAGGTCAAGGAATACAGCACCACATATTAATCTGGCTTTCTTAATGCAAGTGGATAACGGTCATCGCAAGAAAAGAGCGTGCTTATTTTTATTCTCATTTGCACATTCATTTAGCTCGAATTTTAATGATTGGCGGTTTCAAAATGACTCAAATAATGTTTTGAAACTTTTAAAAATTACTGCATATTATATCTTTAGAAAAATGCTTAAGGAATTTTTAAAAAATGAAGGATTGGGTAAGGATTAAATCTGAAGGTTACTAAATGTCCTTCAATGAAGACAGCTGTCATCTGCTATACGTTATTTGAACTTAAAAGTAAATTTAAGTATTCTATTAATACTTTTATTTTCTAAGTTGTAGACTGTATGGGACTTTTCAAAGCAAGAAATGTGAAAAATAATCAGAGAGGCTGTCGTCGGGATTTGGGCTCCGGACCTTCCAATTGCCTACCGGACGTGCTTTCAATTACACAACGAAGACACGCGTTTTGGAAGGCGAAAATTTCTTACATGCTTCCCCACTTAAAGGGAGAATGGAGAGAAAGGCGACACAGTTCCCAAATCCAGGTGGCAATGAAGGCATATGGGGAGGAGGGTGAAAAATTTCTTATATATATGTATTTGTGTGTGTGTATTCCTGGATGCGTTTCCTTATAATACTACTTGGAATAATTTTTGGAATTACATGGAACATGCAAAATTAATATTTTTTTTGATCCACATAGATCGAAATACCTGCTTAGTAGAATGAGCTGTAGTTTTTAATAAGAGTAATATATTCCTTCCGGGGAATCTGCATTCAGTACTTTCATGGGGCCAGCTAAAATTTAATAACTATTTATTTTTTCACCCGTTACGGAAACATTATTCACCGAAAAGAAGAAAAAAAATATAGATTCTCCTTATATCTGGCTAAAATCTAATTAAAATATTTTACTAATAGATCTGGTGGTGTTTGGTGTATTGAATTATGGCAAAGCACACTAGCGCTATCTGCCTAAAGGGAGGTATGCCTTCGTGGAGGACTTTCTAAGGGAAACTGGCTCGTATACACGTTACACATGGGAAAAACCACGAAAACACCCATGCAGCCAGCCCGTTCACGGGATTCGAACCTTGGACCAAACTACCAGTGTTCAGCGACTTTACCGTTCGGCCGCTGGTGGGCCTCAAAAGATCTGTCAGTAAACATATTCTGCAGTATCTCTGAAGATTCTGCGCGTGAAGGTAAGAAACTTGTATTTAACTTAGTAAAGTACAAGTAACGTATAGCAATTTTTGAGCTTGAGTAAAATTTTCTATCTTATTTTGAGAAGTCCATGTGTAAAATCAATAGTTACGGCAATAAAGCCTGTAGTTAGCTTACTGGAACACCCTTTAAGAACATAACTATTATTATAAAAATGGTCATTTTAGATTTATGTCTGACTGTCTCTCAAAATCTTAGTGTCAAATAATCTCATTATTTTTGACGAAATCTTGAACAACCGACTATAATATGGTATGGGCCTTTACACAGCACAAAGTATAGCTACATGCGATAGAAGCTTTCGTTAAAGATGCTGTTCACTTTTTATGAAGTCTAGATAGGATCTGTACTGAAACAAACGAAATAGTAGTCAAATAATTATAGCACAATGCGCTATTCAGAGTCGGAAGAAACATATTAATCATCCACCCATTAAAGATCAGCGTGCTTATGACAGCATAAACTTTCAACTATAAAGAATGTAAGTTAAAGAAGAAGCGATCAATGAGGCATTTAATCGTGATCATCCTCTTAGGAATGCTCTAGTGGGTCTGTGCTTAGTTAAATTTGTCTTCCTACATTCATATAGGTAATTCTAAGCTTTGTGAAGAGTGTCTAGCGTATTAATTTTGTAATCTCGAATGCTTTAATTTATAAATATCGTAATCACGTATTTAAATGAATACTTAAAATATTACGAAAATATTTTTACATTCACTGAAATTTAACGTTATGCTAAACAAAATATTTTTAATATTCTGCCTAGTTTAGCAACAATTAATAACTGAATTCAATGGATTATAAGCAAAGAGACGTATTACAAGGAACACTACAAATGATTTTCAAACAAAATTCTTGCTGAAAAGTAGCTGCTGAATAGTATTGTGCAAAGAGTTGTGTCCTGAATTTAAACGTAAACAGATTTGTTCACATATAAATAATGGGTAGTGAGAATGATAAATTTGGCTCTCATACGATGAAACATGATCTAAAATGTACTCCGTCTGAATTTTAATATTTGTCATAACAAAAAGTATTATATAGTATATTTGAAAATGCTATAAGTACGAAACATTCTAATGACAAATAATATAACATTTTCCCACGAACGTGAATTATAAGATCACAAAATTCTAACAGTTTCTATAGAAGAACAGACGATGATGTACAGATGGGAGAATTAGATGAAAAGTTTTGAAACTAAGGCACATAATATGTAATAGCAATAAACGTATTTTATCAATTACTTTAATCACATTTTTTTAAAGTTCATACGCTTAAAAACAAGTTTGAAATAGCAAATATTTCACTAATAATTTTGCCAAAGAAAAGCATCAAAATAATATTAAAATGTCACTACTTTTAACTAACTATTCTGATAAACGAGACATTATTATATTTTGATGTATAAATTAAAGATCTTACGTCTTAAGAATGACAGCAGCTTGCTAAAAATCGTAAGCTGTTCAAGGTGTCGAAAAATTCCGCATTACTTGACCACAGCTATCATAAAAATGTCAAGACAACTACTGTCACAACTAAAAAGGACTCGTCAAATTTCATGATTATACACATGTAAAACAAATGAGAAAATCATTTTTCTGAGAATAGACTTTGTGATTTAATCGAGAACTGAACTGAATATATTTAATAACTACAATATTCCTCTATACTTAAATAAGTGCAGAGTTTATCTTCAAACAATTGAAGCCAATAGATTACGAACAGAATATTATAATTTTTTAAAATTTATAAGATTCTGTTATAAGATATAATTAGATTCTGTTTATTATATTCTGTTATAAGATTCTGTTTATTTAGTGAAGAATTTCCCAAATTCTACACCTTTATTTTAGGTCCCCCTTCTTTTGTATATTTTCTTATAAACTTCTAATGTCTCTATAGTTTGTAAAAATAATCATATAGTTTTCCTACTAAAGTGGGGAAAAAGAAAGTTTTACTCAGTGTTTTTCTTGGAAATCTACCTTAAAAATTCCCCCTTCATTCTTTAACACCGTTTGTTCATTCAAAATTGTGATAAACCCTTCCAATTTCTGTAGAGATGATGGCGTTAGATCATTTCTTCGATACCAGTTTTGTACAACTTAAAGTTGTTGTTCTTGTATGTTTCGAGCTATGACTACAATTTGAACTATTATGGTGCTCATACCTAAAGTTATGCCATCAGTTAACACTTTTGCAAATAACTTGAGTCAAGAAACATTTATTGTGGATGATTTAATTTCATCTATCAAGTCCTTGATATTGATGACAGAATACATGACTGTCACATTTCTTCCAATCTGTGTCACTGTAAATCAGCTTTCTTGTTTTTCAATACAGCTTTGCACGTGGGAAGTTCATCCTATATACTAAGCTTTAAAAGCTGCTATTAATCCGTAATCTAATGACTATGGAAATGATGTAACATTTAATGGCCGAAAACAGGACTTCAACAATCGGACTATCCCCTTTCAAGGGTTGGGTGTGACCAAGTCCCTAAAATAATTGGCAGTGAATTACAGAACATTTAAAGGTATATATATATCTAAGGTGGTATGTATTTTAGTACTACTTCTGAAGTAAAATTGTTCTTGAGCCAGTCATTTAACCTCTGCACTATGAACCGGCATTTTAGTTAGCCCTCTAAAACACTGGCAAGTAGCCCATATCTTTACCTTACGCAACTCGAGCGTTTCTTTTTAAACTCAAATAATCAAAATTTCGGATAACAAAAATTCTCAGATTCAGATATAAACAGTATATTTAAAGAAACAGATCTTTTAATACTGTCTACTGTTTCGAGTATCTATTACAGACTAAACGGTCTGAGATCATGTATGAAATTGCTTCAAATCTTTAAAAATCTCTTAGTCGAAAGATAAAGCAAACCAACAAAGAAGGCTGTATTTATTACATAAACTGCTTTCCGAGTGTAAGAGGAAACAATTGTTAATTCAATTTTTAAACCTCCATATTCTAATTTTTTTTAGGGAAGAAGGGAGTAAATTTGCAATTTTTTGGAAAATTTGCTTCAAAGAATGAAGGATTCCAACTTGTGGAATTTTCTTCAGTCATTAAGCCTATCTAAAAATAGACTAAATATATGTTGGTCTGGAATAAAATGTTAACATCCTCTTCCAGTTCATTTAGTTCTTCTGATAAAGTAAATCATGATGATATATCATGCTGAAATCATTATGATATATCACTGCGTAATGAAAGCGCATATTCGTATGATCAGTGTTCTTTCGGAAACGATATGTTCAACTCGATGAAATATTTTCTCATTTCATATAAACTTTTATGCTGGTGAAGCATATAGCATTCTAATTTATCATTCATATCATAACTACAAATGTTCAAATCAGGAAGAAGACTGGTACAAAATTCCCCCGGATAGAATAACTCGCATTTCAAAGACTAATGCAATATAGCGATGAGCTGATGATATCGAGCGTTGTCCTTTTCAGGTAAAGGAGATGCTATTTATTTGGCAGGCATAAGCTATTGATTTTGCGTTTAGCTTGTCATGAGTTGGTGGTTCAGCGTTATGAATCATCTATATTGGCAGGCAGGTTTTTAATTTTAAGAGCTTTAGCAGCTGAATTGGAAAACATATATGTTATCCGTCTGTAAAATTAGTCGAAAATGAATGAACGCACATAACTCCTAATTAATAAAAAATAATCCAATAAAGTGGCCGAAATAATAAATGTTTAAACAAATTAAAAGAGAATTATTCCATTTATCATTTATCCCTTGGATAAGATAATCGATGCTCAAGTTATTGACACCGGTACCTTTAATAAAAATTTCTGACTGCTTCAAATAATGAGCAAATCTCTTAAAAACAATGTATAACTTCATAAATTTAAAGGAAGTGAAAAATGATAAAATTATTACAGACAGAATTTTCATTTACTTTAATGAAAAGCAATCTATTGATTAAAAATTGTCTTAACGGTGTACAATTATTACCAACCAACTTTCGAAAATTCAAACAATGCTACGAAACATATAAACAGAATTTGATCGACTTTATTTCTACCTTCTTTATCAAACTTAATTGTCTGCTTTTGTCTTCTTTTTTATTTTTAAAGGAGATCGTCTTTTTAAAGACAGAATATCACGTTTTGTCGCAAAAGATATTATTTTAATCCGTATACCAATAGGAATTTGAAGTTGTAAGTAATACAAGTTCTAAGAATAGGAAATAAGATGTTGGCAATGCTTTAAAAACTTGGTGAAAGCTGAAAGAATTTTAGAACAACATCCTTATCTCCCTCGAAGCGCCTATTTCCTTTTAAATTAGAAATAAAAAAGGATTTTTCATAGTTTTTAACTTAAAAATTAACTAATTTTAATCTCAACGATTTTATATCAAAATAATTTTATTATATCAGTTTGGATCTATTCTAAACAACCATAAAAATGAGTAGTTAAAAGGATTTTTGTTAAGCGTTGTAAATAAATATCATTGGAAAGAAAATACGAATTGAGAAAAATTCAGTTAAAGTTTGTCCATAAGTTAATAAATAACTAAATAGACAAATTTCGTATTCTAAAAATTTGTAGGCTCTTATAAAATCGGATATTTTAGTAAATGAAACTACAGATGAGTTTAATTACCATACTATACAGCTATATATAGTTATACTATTTAAATAATAAAAATAAGCGACACAGTTAAATGCTGTATACATAAACTACACAATTTTCACTAATTATAAGTTGAGCTATTTCAGTTTAGGCCTGCATAGGCTACACTGGTTGCAGATATACCTGAAAACAGGTAGGTATCACTAATTTTTCTAAATATTTCTAAATTTTCTAAATATGCATCACGAATTTTTCTTTCCATACCATAATCAAATATCGTATTTAATTAGGTAGCTTTCTTTCATTCCGATAATAAACAATTGAATTCTAATAAGAAACATATTCACATAAAGTATTCACCTATATTTTTATTTCTTAAAATTTATCCTAAAATGTAAGAGGGGTCTTATTTTCAAACAAATAAGATAAGGGAAAATTTTTATTTAATTTGTAATAATCTCTAAAGTACCTTTTTAAATTTAGTTATTTGAGTGTTAAAAATACTTAATCTTTATAAAATGCATTATTCTAAAATTAATGAAACACAAGGTACTTTCATATTTACATAACAGCGAAAGTAAAAGAGAAATCATATTTTCAATAGTGTTCTTATCGAAACATTCTGAAACTAGTAATAATAAGGTGATATTCTATCCCTCCCCAGAAATAAAGTAACTTTCTTATTTTTAAGTCTATCACAGTAACATGTAATCTTCCCCGAAATGACCAGTTGATAGCAAAAATTAAGGTATAAAAGAAACACGCCAAGCGGGAACTGTACCTGTTTGCCCTCGAAATCAATAGTGTTGACTGAGATTTATGCCAAACACAGGCTTGTTGCTTTGCCTAATTTTATATAATCTTCCCTTTGTTTCTCTTTTGCCTAAATAATAAACATAGAGAAATTCCATACTTTAAAATTTTTAAGGTATAGTCACTCACTTTTCGCTTGCCATTTTACATCTGCGATGTGTTTTGCCTCTTTCTATCGCAATGCCTACTAGTGGCCGAGCGGTAAAGTCGCTAAACACTGGTAGTTCGGTTCGAGGTTCGAATTCCGCGAACGGGCTAACAGCATGGGCATTTTAGGGGTTTATCTCATGTGCAACGTATATACGAGCCAATTTTCCTTAGAAAGTCCTCCACGAAGAAGGCAGTCCGTTCGCCTGGAATGGAGCCCCGGCCCGAACTACCCGTATTCAGCGACTTTACCGCTCGGCTGCTGGTGGGCTAGAAACTGAGGGATTCATATGTAGAAGAAATGCTGAGAAAAGTGCTAGATATTCGATAAATCTTCCTAAAAGTTTATTGATCTTCTTAGTTTGAATTTTGTATGCTAAATCTCTTTATCTGCGCAAATACTGTATTCACTCGCGTATAATCGTTTGTTTTATTAACTCTAAAAAGTCAAGAGAAAAAGTTATGCAGTGTTCATCATTTCTGAACGCAGGTATTAGGGGAAGAACTTAGCAGGTTACTTGAATATGTATTTTATTTTTCAAAGAACTCATTGTACCTTTAGTTTTCAGTAGGACTTTTTTTTAACTTATACATTATTTTGCTATAGAGGTATATCCTGCATGTTCCTTTCATAAATCAGAAGTTCCTAAATCAGGTGCAGAAAACGTTGGGAGAAATATGCGAGTAAATGGGTATATTAGTGAGAATCGTAGAATGTGATATAATGTTTTTAATCGAATCAAATTTACGAGCATCATAAAGTCGGATACCACAAGTATTGCATAATCTCAGTGGATGCTATTTCCTTCTAAACAGAATTATTTTAAAAACTGTCCTGTTCTCTCGCTTACGGCAGATTACCAATGCTCTTATCAGCCAGGTCAATGAGATGCTGTAATTTATGCATTTTTATTACATATTTTTCAGGATAGGTGTCGCATCTTGACACTCTAGGTCTTTACCTAATTATGTAATTAGTAAAAAGTAGTTATTTAATTAACATATTTATAAAATTTAAATATTATCACATTTTTAATTGCTTCATTCTTGGCAGGTGGCTAAGAATGCGCTAAAAACGTTGATTCTATGACATCATTATTTTAACCCGTTCAAATATGTTAATTGCCGAGCTTTTAATTCCTGTCTGCAACAGACTTAAACATTTCATGCTGTGCAAATGAAGATGTTGTTTCTTTGGGTAGCAGAATGCTATGTTAAAATTTCATGTCCCTAGTTTCGTCTTTAGTTTGAAAATGTCTTTTCTAAATTCCTAACAACTGAAATACTAATGCTAATTTCTTGCTTATGTAAAGAAATCGTATTCATATTTTCCTGCTGATATCAATCTTATCACGTCTCTAATTTTCGATTAGCAGCAGAATTTTAATGTATAGAATTTATTTCTGGTAGTTAAGCTTTCATTCATATTATTTTGGCTGAGAAATTAATAATAATACCTGAAATTTCTTAAACTCTTAACGCAGAAAAATAAAAAAATATGAAACCTTCAGAAAGTATGTTTACATTCGCTCATGTAAAAACGTCAAATTTTCATTTTTTGTTTCCACATAAAAAAGGCGTCAAATATATTATATTTCTAAAAAAAGCATTTAAATAAATTTATTAAAAATAAGTATGAAATAATATTTTGGATTTTAATTATTTAATTCAGACAAAATGCAGATTTATTATTTAATTCAGACAAAAGAGTTATCATTATTTAATTCAGACAAAAGAGTTATCTCCCTAAATTTCATCTCAGTTTTGGTTGACACTGTTACCAAACAGGCCATATGAAGGTCCCGTATGTTTTCTTCCCTTGCTACAACCTCTCCAGAGGACTTTCGGATTGACAGATCTTACTCGCTGCATGTGACAGACACAATAATCATAAATGCCCGCGCAGGGTTTCGAACGCGGGCCAGCAGTGTATGCTTTCAGACTCCGCTAACCACCATACAATCTGGAATAGCTAGTGTTTTGAAAGACACTATTTTTTTCTTTAATGTCATCTTTACAGCCATACTAAGACGAAAGAAAATTAGATTTTGAAATGAAACTTAACGTAATTCTGCTTTTCGTTAACAGAAATATGAAATGAATACTAGCTTTTAAGAGAAGAGCTACTTTTGCTAGATATTTCTACCGAGTAATTATATAAAAATTAACTAGGCTACATAAATATGAGAAATTTAATGCTCTTTTCAACAACAGCTATTTTTATGAAAGCTAGTTTATAATGCTTTATATGATGCATATAAGTTAAGCTAACTACATTAGTAAAATACGCCTTCAAGAGAGGATACTTGACACTGAAGAAAGTTATACAGATTTTTGTTTTGCCACTGGATGTCGGAGTTCTAAACAAATTTTATAGTAGGTTAAAATACTGCAAGGTATTTTCTCCCTCCTTATCAAATGCCTTTGTGGTGTAATTGGAAAACATATCCAGCTAACAATTTGAGGTCCAGGGTTCGAATCTCAGTAAGAGCATTGCTCATTTTTCAAGTAAAATAAAATGCCTAACGATCTCCCCATTGCAAAAATTTAAATGCTGTTTTCGCAAGAGGAAGTATACTGAGAGAATGTTGGATTTAGAAAACTAAATAATGTACAAAACTTCTCGCTGTTTAGCATTTATATATCGAAATGCATGATTCTTATTTGAAAAAGTAAAAAAAGCTGAAAAAGTAAAGTCTTATTTGAAAAAGTAATTATAGTTTTATATTGCAAAAGAGAGACAAATTTAGTAGCCCTAACCTTTTTATTAAATGCTGTTATTTTATTATCATCTATTTAACGTTAGCTTCATCTGGGAATTTTTATCGTCTATTTAGGATGAGGTCACCTATTCTTTTGTACCACACAGACTTCTAACTAACTTAAACGAACATTTAATTAAAAACTACCTTTAGGGCAGTTTCTAATGTAATGTTCATCTAAGTTAGTAATCATAAACAGATTCTTTTAGGTTTCAAGCTAAATAGAAAATTTGATTTCACTAAATATGGGTGATAAATGTGAATAATATGTATGGATAAACATCGTCAGCATATGAATATGCTGAAGTCAGAAAGTAACTTTTTAATTTACCCTTAAAAAGGATGTCAGGTTTCTAGGTGTTCGTAAATTTTAAGCTTGCTTTAACAAAACTAAAACGCTTACAGATATATTAAAATATTCCAACGTTTTTGGTGCATAAATAAGATAAGAGGTTTTCTAATAAAAAGGAAAAAAATTAATGACTTATTTACCTTACGCTTCGAAACAGCCGTTAACATCATTTGCTAAAGTTAAAATTCACAAAAGAAATAGGAATCGTTTGAAGTTGGCTCAAAGAGAAAGCAAGTTATTGAAAATACTTGAGAGAACTCCAGTTGTTCGAACCTAAATGCCATGACAGATTTTTTTTTTTTTTAAATTTAAAAACACAAGAGCAATTTTTTTAAGTAATCAAAAATAGGAAATAAAAAAACATTGTATTGATAAACAAAAACATATTTATATAAATTAACATGCCTCGTTATTTAAAATAATAATTGTTCTTTTGAGTTGCTTTCCGGCAACGCTTATGAGCAGCTATGTGTTAGAGTTGTTTGACAAGCTGTGTGTAAAAGTCGTCTCTTGGGCAAAAGAAATTCCACTGTTTATAAATTTACATGTATTTTTTGGTGGTTTCTTTAGATACTGAACGTGTTTTATAAAATCAGAATCCTTTGCGGTAGAACAATACAACAAGTGGGAGTCGGTTAGCCTAAAACGGGCAGTATAAACTTGGGACATAAAATATTCCACTTTTCTTTAGCGCCAGATGATTGAAATAAAGGATTAATTACGTTACTGGGTTATATTTAAAATGGCGAAGTTACTTTATTTCTTAACATATGGGCATGGTATCATTTTATTTCTATCAATTATTAGAACTTTTGTTATGAAAGCCATTTGATAAAGGATGCTATATACGCGTTTGGTACTACGTACGTTTGTCTATCAGCAGCATTATGTAAGTATTGTACGACACCCATTTATCCAGGTTATGACCATATCAATTTTACTTTACTGTTACGACGACCATGTTACAAGTTATGACCATGTTGCTTACTACTTCGTTGTTACTATGACCATGTTACAAAAGTTATGACCATATTACTTGCTACTTCAATTATGATCATGCTGTTATTTTTAGGCATTAAGGGAACATTATTACAGGAATTTAGGAACTGAATACTTTATATTGCAGTCAAGTGTACATACACACACACACACGCGCACGCGCGCGTGCGCACACATAATATTACAACTACTACATTTTACAGCAAATTTCTTCTATTGTCTTCGTCATAAATGATGCATATAATATTCAAGGTTGCTTATAATATTCAATGCTTTTGAAATTTTACTAATCTGAAAATTTGGATGCTTATAAAAATGCTATATTTAACTAAATGCAAATAATTATGCGCCATTTCAAAAAAGATTCGATATAGAATTCAGCAAAAAATCAGAAATCAAATAAATGCAATACAAGAAGACATCTGTTAATCTAACAAATTTCCGCCTGAGTTATGAAGCTGACTGAATTATAAACACTACTGGCCATCATGGTTCTTGTTTACCTAGGAATCAAGTGGCAGTAACTGGGATCTGTCATATTTGAAAAGTTGGGGGGGGAGGGGGACTAGTTTCACTATTTGCTTTGCAGAGCGAAAACGATTGCTGATATAAATAAAGTAATGCTTGATCCGCGTATGAGTATTTAAAAAATATATGTAATAAATATAGCATTGGCACAAAGAAACGAGAGAGTTGATTAGACACGATAGCACGTAGTATTTTTGATCTGGTCTTTATACCGTTGCTGAAACTGCAAAGGAAGAGTAGGTGGTTCAGTAATTGAATTATGAAAACGAGGTTTACTTAAAATTTAAGGAAAGAAAGCAAAAAAGGCGAGAAACGTCTGCTGTTGGCAGAATACGAAAATTGTGCCTTATGGCTGGAGCAACTTCATTTGAGTCTCTCAGAATACAAAAGCATTTTTTAATAATTTACATTTTCAACAAATGCAGCAGATTATCTAAAACAGAACTGCTAAAAATATAAAAGCTACGCTGCTTACAGTTCAAATTCAGCTGACAGAATTTTTTTTTCCTACATGAATGCTGTTATTAAGTAATTGCTGTCGAATTTTAATAATCACGTACATTCGTGATTACTGTGACAGCATAAAATGATAAGATACGACAGAAAAGTACGCGTTTTGCTCAACGCCCAGGAACTTCAGCATAATTTTGTAAATATTTTGACAGAAATCATAATTGGTCTTTTTACAAGAGTTTTACATCAGATAATAAATAAGATATGCAGACAGTGAAATAAAGAGTTGGATGTGCATATGTTTTGTTGTTAGAGGAAACCAAATGATTAAACAAAAGGTGTAGTGAAGATCTTTGTATTTTTAAAGGCCCAGAGTAACTTTAATCACTTAACAGTACATCAAAAGCCTGAATGAATGTGTGACAAAAAATCTTTCATTCCGTTTAAATTTTATATTGTTTAAAAATTATTAATGAAATTTTAAAAGAAAAATATATAGCTTATTATTTACAATACATTTTTAATTTAAGACGTACAAAAGGGCAAATTCTTTTAATCGGAAGCAAGCTTCTAGGTTATCCGTCTCACTACATCATTGTGGGAAAAAAGAATTATGGGTCAAATAAACTTTTCTATCAATTTAAGGAATTATCATTCTTAGGAAAATGAAAGAAAACATAAGGCTTCGTAGTCTCTGTACTTTTTTTTAACTCTGTTAGCATTAACTTCAGTGGTTTAAAAAAGAGTGCTATCACTTCTAAATATCTTAACGTGAATAATGAAACAATAGGTAGGCGGAAAAAGATCTTCTTAAGGCCATTGTTTCCAGGCATGCAGCATTTTTCTTTGTCGCGCGCGCGATTAGAAATTAAATCTTAGATCATGGTTTCTGCGCTCTAATTCATTCGTGCCCCAACAGATGCTGTATACGGGATAAACACATTACTGCTACAGCATTTTGCACAGTTCTAAATTCAGAGTCTGTCGTATATATGTAATTTTTGAACAATCCACATTTACCCCGCTTAGACAATTAATATAAGTGCACATTGCTATGATCAAAAATTTAATCCAGTCCCACATTTAAGATGCTACATTGCTTGTAACAGAAAGGTAAACTCTAAAAACTTCAGTATTTCTTAAAAGTCCCCATAAAATAAAAATTAAAGTGAATGGCAGTGTAAAAGGAAAAATTACAGTCTAACTACCAGTTGGAGGGCAAAACCCTTACTGGTTAGTATATTATATGTTTGCTTTTTTTTAGTGCTCTATGTCGTACGAAATTTAGAAGGCAAACATATTTTCTCCCTTAAATTATTTATCGCTTTAATAAACTAAAAAAATCTAGGATGTTCAGTGTATGTCACTTATATTTTAACAGTAACAGCAGGGAAAAAAAGATGATAGATTCACTAGGCTCACTTTTAAATAATTATTTTTTCCAAGTTTTCCGAAGGAAGCAAAATGAATTTAAAAAAACCTATGTGCGCGTCTGAGAAATTTTTTATTTGTCTGCTCACAAAAATAAATAAAAAAAACAAACAAATGCTATTTTAATTTATTATTTCTGATATCGCCAACAACAAATTTAACGCTGATTATCATATAACTTGGAACAAAAGGTTTAGTTTCCAAAATGTGATGCAGTCTAAAACAAACAAAATTCGAATTTAAGTGGGGGGGAGCTTAATACACAGCAATCTATCAACTTTTTTCTTTTATATGTAAGCCATATGTATTCAGTGCAAGACGTATGTATTACTGTTTCTATAAGGCTGTAATGCATATGTCTTACAATATACATATGACGTAGGCGCGTTTTGTCATGTACTCGCTCAGGCCAGAGGTTTATATTGATTTTTTATGGCAACCTATGTAGTTTAAATCATGGAGGTAGGAAGTGAGTCCTTTCCTACCTCCATGGTTAAAATTGAGGGGAGAGAATCTCAAACCGGCATGACTTGTGGTAGAGAGCGTAGCTATTACTGCTGCAGCCGACTTGCCTTGCCTACCGTACGCCGCTGTTAGATTAAAAGTGAACGCTGGACATTCGTTGTCCGACCCAACTGATAATAATAGCGTCGAGTAGGAGCACCGCTGTTGTAATTAATTAAATCGTTGCAAGTTCGAGCCAGTAGTTGTAAGTGTTGGAGACTTAAATTTTGTGTTTGTGTTACTTTTCAATTACCAGCGAAGAGAAACTAAATTTAAGTTAATATTTCAAATGTTGTGTACCCGTTGCTTAAATAGTTCATTTAAGAGGAAGCTTTCATAACTCGCCATCACAATAAAGGTAACGAATGAGGTTGAATGGCTGTTAGAGGTACTTTATTCGCTAGATAGATCCCCTAAAATTGTCATATAATTAAAAAAATCTTTGAAATAAATCTTGCAGAACTGTTTAGAAAATTTCACCAAACAAGTATAGAGACAGCATATAGCTAAATCTGTGTAAAATAATATTTTAAGTACAGAGGGTAAAAATTGACTTACATATTTATAATTAAATCAAAGTTGTACTAAATTTTCAAAAGGATGGTAATGTTTAACTCTAACTAGCTTGCGTAGATTGAATTTCATCTCGCGTTAATTTATTAGTTCCAAAGAGAATAACCTAGATAATTCCTTTTTTAAAACTTCTTGGTAAAACCGTGTTTTGAAACAGATCTAACAGCAGCTTGTTAACAGTCTGGAGCAGCGGGGATTTAACCTTTCATCGAAATGCAACACCGTATCAGGAAATCCTCAATCCTCTTTTAACGAGCGTCTTAGAAACTAACTTTTGACCTTGCTTTCCAATACTCATTGCTGTTGAAATAAAATTATCTTGACTCGCATTCCTCCACTAACCAAAAATAAATAAGTAAGTAAAAATAAAATAATTTACGTTGATCTTCATTGAGGTGAAAAAAATAATAAAATCATTTAATAACTTCAGGGTATATGCGTGGGAGTTTTGGGTACAAAGTTAAACATGTAATACTTAATACTCATTCCCTACCTAAATAAACTGTGTTAAGTATAACTATATACGTAGGTAGTAAAGACGAATTTGAAAACAAAGAAACATGAGTTGCAAATTTGCTAAAAAATAGCTGAGAAGCTGAATTCACGTTATAAATGAGAAAATGTCATAAATAAGTTGGTGGTTCCGTCCATAAATTAATTTTTGAATAAAATTATGAATATTTTCAGCATAATTTAACCGCATTAAGTATCAAATTATTTTTATAATTACTCAAGGTTATTAAATTTTTCCGCAATGATAAGACCATTCATTCTTTCTTTCTTTTATTCATTCCTTCATTCTTCATTCATTCTTTTATTCTTCATTTTCATTCATGTTTTAGATAAGAAGTTAATTCCATTTGAAGAATTATTCTCTAAATATTAATGTAATGAAAAGACAGAGAGATTGTAAAATATGCCATTGTGCATTTTAATCTTTCTTTGTACGCCAGGAGTTATTACTTGAAAACAAAAATTTTCATTTTTTATACATACATATACAGAAATAAGCGTACTCTTCTAATTGTACTCAATGTTCATATGATGTTTATTTTCGTCTTTAAAAATTCAAAATATGCAAAGAGAAAAATTAATTAGTATTCTTTTTAATTACATGTATTCATGAAAATAACATCGATATATGAAGATAATTCACTCACAAAGACAACATTACGTCTAAAAAAATATTCATTACAGACAAAGACAGTACCGTCTAAAATGACTTTGAAAATTTAATGATGTTATCACATTTGCTTGAAGAGTGAGATATACAATCGATTTATTTAAGCCTTATAACTCACATGTAAGCTTTCTAAATATTGCATTTAAGCTTTGTAATCATTGAAATTAAACTTAATAAATTTCAAGTTGATTGTTGTGAAATAAATGTATTTGCACTAAAAACTGCAAGAAACAGAAAATTAATGCAGAAGATAACGTTTCCTTAATTCTCAAATAAATTTTATCCTTTTGTTGAGTAAAGGGAGACATGCCGATTTTTAACTAAGTAATCCACCTGTGACACAATTCCGGAATTTCATTTTGAAATGGCATGAACCCTGTAAATATGAAGCAATTTAAAAGTAATGGCATACATAAAATGTGTTCGAATAAAAAGGGTATTGCCTTCGAAAGGACCACTCATTTGCAAACATGAAAAGTCGCAAGGCATAAATTAAGAAATCTTATGCAGCAAGTTTAGTAACACTATATTTTTCTTCTACACTGCTGGCCATCCAAATTGCAACACCAAAAAAGACAAGAGATATCACAACAAAATTTATTTAGTAGATAACATGTTGGCCAAGTATCAAGCGATTAAATTTATAGACTTCTGTGAATTGTGGTTCCTTCCAGAATCAGTAGCCAAAGTAGCCGCCATTGTTGGAGATCACCGCTGCCATACGCCTCGGCATTGATTCAAAGAGACTTTGGATGTGTTCTTTGGGTACAACAGACCAAGCAGCTTCCCCACGTTGCAAAGTTGATCTGGTGTGGCAGCTTGGGATGTAATCTGGGTCAATCGTTCAGCAACCATGGACCACATGTTTTCTATCGGCGAAAGATACGAAGAGCGAGCCGGCCAGGGAAGCAATTCAATCTGACGGTTAACGAAAAACAGGATAATGCGCGCCACGTGTGGTCGCGCATTATCCTGTTGAAATATGGCTGTGGGCAAGGCCTGAAGGTAAGGAAAGACAACTGGCTCCAACACCTCGAAGATGTAGTGCTGGCTGTTTAAAGTACCGGCAATGCGTACTAGAGGAGTGCGAGAGTGATATAAAATACCACCCCATACCATAATACCCGGTGCAGGACCAGTGAGGCGGTGCATAACGCAGCTGTTCAACATCCTCTCTCCACGGTGTCTCCAAACTCGAATCCAACCATCGTGGTGTCGCAGACAGGAGCGTGACTCATTCCATTCTGCCGTCCACATCCTTCTTTCATCGTACCATTGGCGGCGGAGACGTCTGTGGTTCTGCGTCAAGGGTAGACGAAGCAATGGACGTCTTGCGGACAGACCACTGTGCTGTAAACGGCGTCGAATGGTACGCGCAGACACTGGATGTCGCGTTACAGACTGAACGTGCTGTGCTGTGGTTCGTGATGTGACTGAGCGATCCGTCACTGCCCTTCGTACAATTTTCCTGTCATCATGTGCAGTGGTGCACTGAGGTGGATGCGATCGAACAAGTCGGTTCGTCGTACCCTCCTGTATCCAACGGTCACATATCCGGATTATAGTTGTTTGGTTTCGTCCAACACGACTACCGATTTCCTTGAAAGATAGTCCACTCTCTCGGTAGGCCACTATCCTTTATCTGTCCAACTCTGATACTTGATCAAACGATGATCGCTGTTTACTACGAGGCATAATTGATCGGTTTTTTTTTTTTTTTTTTTTGAAGAAAACCACAAGAAAAACACAATTGCCGAACTTGAAACTGTCGAAACTCCAAGCCTTAAATAGCGCTTTGAAGTGGCGCCACAGGCGCGCGTGATGTGCGTCTGCGCTGAAATTCTAATCATCGCATATCTCACCTCCGCTAATGCATGTTGTAAATTTCATGTTATTTGCCTGCTTCCTTCAGGGTGTTGCATTTACGGTGGCCAGCAGTGTATGTTTCGTTAGCGGACCACAAGTGATCCTCGAAGCCAACCCTTGTGGTCCTCCTAAATTTTTAGAAAAGACAGAAAATAAAATTCAAATGAGCTGTGAAAATATCAAAGTACAATACAATCAAATACAGCTGAAAATATCAGAGTTTGAAAAATATATATGGCAGTCGTTTATAACATTTTCTCCCAGAAGTATCATATTTTATGAAATTTATTCCCAGTTGCCGATTGTGCTGCATCTCGATATCCTTTCACTGTATGTGAGGCATCCGATTTTTCGTAGCTAATCACCATTAACTTATCAGAAATTATAAGCAATGTTGATTCGTCACCTGTCTGTCAGTTCCGTAATTGTGTTAGTTGCTTGAAATTCTTCTCATGTGATAGATGTTATTAATTATCTTTGTTATATAGGGCCCGTTGTGCATGAAAGAAAACTGTTTTTGAAGCGAATATTTGAAAATAAAAGAAAACATGATGTTACTCTTCATTCAGGTAGTGCCAATAATGCAGAACCTGTGTAGGAATATAATATTAATAATAGTGATGTCGGTACTATTAAAGAAACATCTAGTATTACTCGCAGCTGTTCAAAGGAAAAATACTTTCATAAACATGGTAAGAATTATTTGGAATTTGAATTTGGTTGGAGAAAATGAACCAAAACCAGCGAAAGCGAACCAAAACATCATATACGAATTCAGAAGTCAAACAACAAAAATCAGCGTTATATTTTCAAATTTTCACAGGACTAGTTTCGATGATTTTACTGAACCACCATCCTCAGCTGCAAAAGCGCAAATTAACGAGTTCAAAAGTTCATATGTTATGAAGTGCTTGCAAACGGGTGCATGAAATCTGCGAAACTGAAATGGCATGAGAGATGAAATAGGCAAGTGTAAAAAGTAAATCTGTCGAATTTTTCAACTATGTGTTCAAGAACTAAAATCAAACTTGTTTAGAATATAGGTTTCGCAATCGAAAAGGGCTTAGAATCTTTATACAACAGAAATTTTCAAGCGGGACACCACATTCTATACGTGAGACCTTAATACTTCCAGCGCCGAAAGATGTAGTTAAAACTATGTTTAGTGAAAAAATAGCTAAGGGCAATCAATCTCAATTTCTACAATCATATGCAGAATTAATGACGTGGCTAATAACATAGAATCTGAACTTATGAATGTGGGATGAGGTTAGGATTAAAATAGAGGAAGTCAGTGGCATTTTAAAGGTATTTAATGATGAAAGAATAAACATGATTATGGTATGTACAGAGTGAAAGGAAGTAAGATAAAAAAGTTCTATTCATCATGAAACGAAATTATATCATCAATCAACATCGTCGAGCAGCATGGTTCAGTTACATCCAACGCCACGTCGTAACCTCATCGGAATGGAAGTCTGTCCATTTCCTCACGCAGCTTGAAGAAGTATCTCGCTACTGTAGCTGTTGCCAGATTTAGGAAAAGGCGGTGTTGTAGGAGCGAATGTCCGAGCCCCCATGTGGGATGAGGTTAGGATTAAAATAGAGAAGGCAGTGGCATTTTAAAGGTATTTAATGATGAAAGAATAAACATGATTATGGTATGTACAGAGTGAAAGGAAGTAAGATAAAAAAGTTCTATTCATCATGAAACGAAATTATATCATCAATCAACATCGTCGAGCAGCATGGTTCAGTTACATCCAACGCCACGTCGTAACCTCATCGGAATGGAAGTCTGTCCATTTCCTCACGCAGCTTGAAGAAGTATCTCGCTACTGTAGCTGTTGCCAGATTTAGGAAAAGGCGGTGTTGTAGGAGCGAATGTCCGAGCCCCCATGTGGGATGAGGTTAGGATTAAAATAGAGAAGGCAGTGGCATTTTAAAGGTATTTAATGATGAAAGAATAAACATGATTATGGTATGTACAGAGTGAAAGGAAGTAAGATAAAAAAGTTCTATTCATCATGAAACGAAATTATATCATCAATCAACATCGTCGAGCAGCATAGTTCAGTTACATCCAACGCCACGTCGTAACCTCATCGGAATGGAAGTCTGTTCATTTCCTCATGGTGCTTGAAGAAGTATCTCGCTACTGTAGCTGTTGCCAGATTTAGGAAAAGGCAGTGTTGTAGGAGCGAATGTCCGAGCCCCCATGTGGGATGAGGTTAGGATTAAAATAGAGAAGGCAGTGGCATTTTAAAGGTATTTAATGATGAAAGAATAAACATGATTATGGTATGTACAGAGTGAAAGGAAGTAAGATAAAAAAGTTCTATTCATCATGAAACGAAATTATATCATCAATCAACATCGTCGAGCAGCATAGTTCAGTTACATCCAACGCCACGTCGTAACCTTATCGGAATGGAAGTCTGTTCATTTCCTCACGCAGCTTGAAGAAGTATCTTGCTACTGTAGCTGTTGCCAGATTTAGGAAAAGGCGGTGTTGTAGGAGCGAATGTCCACATGAATATAATAAAAGGCAGTCTGTTTTATTTACTTCAGAAAGACGAGACTACCGACGTTTCGAATGATGCACAATTAATCTGTTATGCCAGATATAAGTTTAATTAATAATGACATTTGTGAAGATATGTTGTTTTCGAAGACGCTACTAACTCGTTCAACTGAAGGTCAGGAAAAATTTTCAAAGTCCCAAATGAGTATATGGAAGAACATGAAATTCATTGGAAAAAGTGTGTAAGTTTTTGTTCAGATGAGGTTGGTGAGCTCGCCGACAGGAACAATGGCGTTGTAGCTGAAATTAGAGCTTTGGAACCTGATCGTAATGGACCAGTTGTTTTATTAATAGGGAAGTCTTGGCGACCAAACGTATGTCATCTAAATTCAAAACCATCTTAGAAGTTAACTTTAAGTGCAATCAACTACCTTAAGACGAAGCCTCTGAGCAGCAAAATACTTTGATTACTTTGTGATGACATGCGTAGACAAACAGCGTTTTCTCCATCCTGAAGCTCGCTGACTTTCCTGGGGTAAGGTACTCACAAGGCTCTTTGAATTAAAAAAATGAAATCCTGTTATTTGTAAACGAAGTTCAAGAGAGTTTTATACCTTTTTTGCTAATGAAACGTTGTCAGGTGCATTGGCATATCTTGCAGATGTATTCTCAAAACTAAATGAATATCTGTGTCTATAATGTAATTCTTTGGCTGTTCTGAGAGATATGAGAAAATAGAGGGGTTTGAGAGGGAACTTGGTTTGTGGGACAGCTGTGTAAAACAGAAATATGTTTCACAATTTCCAGCCTTAAAATCTTTATTAGTAGAAAGTGGTATCTTTAGTGGAAAAAACAGTGATGTAATGATATACGTTCGCACTCGAAAGTCGCAATTTGAAATTTATGTTCCAAATGGTAAATGTAACGAGTTTTCATGAGTTCGTGATTTTTTTCATTACGACATTGAAAACAACAAACTGTTATTGAATGAAAGAGATCAGTTAACTGAACTCTTGAATGACACCAGACTTAAAATGAAATTCTAAGCAGAAGGTATGATTGATTTCTGGATCTCATTACCAATGAAAACGAAATACAGTGAATTATGTAAGGATGCTTAAAAATTATAATTTAGTTTGCTTCTACGTATCTGTGGAGAAAGGCTTTTCATAAACTCAAATAAAAACGAAGTCCCGAAATTGATTTGATGCATGTGCCGATCACTGACTTAAGCTTACCAGCACATATCCAAGCTGAAACAACTGCGTAAGAATCGACAGGCTCTCATTAATGTGAGTACTGACATTTATTTAACTTTTATTTAATTACATAAAAATTATCCAAACACTAATAATCTTGAGCTATTAAAAAGAATATAAATTTTCTTCTGTTGACTATTATTTAATACCAATGTAAAATTAAATATATTTTAATTAATTGTATTTTAAAGAAGTAAGTGCACTGGTAGTAACATCGAAACACCTGCCGTGGGTTTCAAATAACTTAGCTAGATCGATTAAAATAACAGTAAGATGTTACGCATGTTCTGAGAGGTGAATTATCACCACAGAATACCTAACCATCAAACAAACAGACACAAAATTAAAATACTTTAAGTTCATTCTACCTTCCCCACTTGTGAGGGATTAAATTAAAATATACGAACATAAATTTATCAGCAAACCTGGACCTGATTTAAAATACAATAACCTTCCTTTCACTATGTAGGTTGTATTCAACAATTGTATCATGTATTCAACAATTTAAATCTAACTTGATTAGAAGATTACAGGCTTTGCCTTGACCGCGACAGAAATTCAAACACACCACTTACCAAAGCGGGATCTAACCTCAGTCTACAGCATTCACATCAGAAAAAGTTTGTGAAAAGGCTGTTGTAATATATTTAGGTTCTCGCAGAGAACATGGAATGAGAAGAAACGACTCAGAGCCTTTCAATCGTTGTGTATTATCTTTAAATTATATTTCAACCCTGCCTATAGTCCAGTTATATAATCATAAGTCAATCTTTTTTTCAAGATGATACCTTTTAATGATTTTGTCTTTAAATCAAGAAAATGTACTTCGAAAATCTAAACCTCTTATATTCCAGATAAAGTTGTCTTTACTGCATCAGTTTATGGCTTTTATTAAACTCTCATGCACAAACTACGAACAACGTCAAATTAGTGTGCTCTTTTATTTCTTAAATAAATATTTATGAACAGTTTGCGAGTAGCCAGAAGAAATACTCGTGGTTTTTTTATTAATTTAAGACAAATTTAGCAAAGAAAGGAAATGATAAATTTAAAATATTTGGATTTAATATCATCGAAAATAAAAGCAAAAAGATCGCATTTGTTATAATTTTTTTTAACCTCAAAAGAAAACTCACGTTACCTTAGATAAGAAATAGAGTTAGTGTAAAAAAGCTTTTTATTAATTAAGAAATCGTTAATCAATATGTCGGTATATTACTACCGATTATTGTTTAAATTAAATCTTTTTAGCATCTTTTTATAAAATTTAGTTTTTCAAACAGGATAAATTGCCTTTAGCAATTTAAATGGTGCTTAATTTAATTTAAATAGTGTTTATGTTTAACAATTTAAATATTGTTCTTAGAGCTGTTGCTAATTTAACAGAATTTTAGATCTTTAGATATTAAGTTAACTTATCCAGCACTTTTACATTTGCTTTTAAAACATCTAAATTAATCAATAACGTCCTTAATTTTTTAACGTCCTTAAGTTACATTTGCTTATAATTAAAAACTATTGAAGCCTTAACGAGAATACCTTTCCATTGCCATAGTATAATGTCTTTTATTTTATGAGGAAGCCGTACGACTGTATCTCGAATTGAAACAATCTCGAAGAAATGTTAGCAATACGTTAAGTTAGAGAATATTTCGCCATCTTTAATAAGAAATCAATCCGTTGTCAGCGTTCATGATTATCATAACTAAACAATTGTTAGAATATGTGGTATGCAGCATGCGGAATCAATAATCTGCATAAGCATATCATTTTCAAATTCTTTTCTTTTTCAGATTAATTACCTTATTACTAGTTTGTTTATTATAAAATTTAAGTAGAACGATTAAAAAGAATACCTTCAAGCTTTCGTTGAAAATCTGAAATAATTTCTTTTGTTCACATTTGTTTTTAAATTAAATGACAGTTAACCTGTATGTTATTTATTATTTTAATTAAACCTTCCTTTCACTGTGTAGGCTATAAATTCAACAATTTAAATCTAACTTGATTACAGGCTTTGTCTAGACCACGAAGATTACAGGCTTTGCCTAGACCACGACAAAAATTCAAACACACCACTTACCAAAGCGGGATCTAACCTCAGTCTACAGCATTCACGTCAAGAGCAGCACTGGAGTCGCCAACATACTTTCAATCAGCAAAGCCACGGTGGACCGCAAGCCAAACTCTCACACATGTATTCGTAATTGCTCTAGTTACTTTATAGTAAAACTGCTTGTCACACATATCTACATAAATTCTAGAATGAGTGAACCTCACGGCGAAAAGTGGCAAAAAGGAAAGAAGTAAATTAAATAACACTTCGTTAGTAAAACTTAAACAGTACATGTTAAAAAATTGCTGTATAAAATATAATTTTATCCATCAAATATGATTTTATCTATGACTGTTGTATTCACTAGAAGTTTTCCTTGTTTTGTTTGGTAAATTCCTTAATTCCGCTAAATAAGAAATTAAAGTCTTAACATGTTGCTCACTTCTGCACCAAGTAATTCTTTTAAAGAAATTTGTAAGAACGTCACGTAAGTGTTTAACTAGAAATTATGTTTATATGCATTTTTATTTTAAAAAGCAAACAAAATTGTGTTTTTTGTCAGTGTGATCTTAGGAAACAAATAATTAATAAATCATTTAGTGAATCATGAATATCCAATACAAAGAAGTATTTTTCTCGTATAGCTAGCTTTTGAGCTATAACTAGCATTTAAACTTATTATTTTTTTTGGGTCAGATCAAAACATTGCTTTTGCTCTTGAAAATCGCAGAGGCGGAGAGGAAATTGCAATCCTGAGGGACTACGCATTCAAAGCAGGTCGCAAATTCGTAATTAATTTTCAAAATATAGAGAACAACCTTTCATCTTAAGATGAGCGGGCCCCACTTGATCCATCCACCAGCGAAAATTTTATTAACTCACCCAAAATTTATTTTAATGTCAATGTATTAAATCTGCGCGTACAGCAAATTGAATATTAAACTATTATGTTTCAGATTTCAAAGTATGTTTTTACGTAGCCATGAAAACTTGTAGAGAGAATAGGACCAAGCACCTTGATTACTAAGCCCTTAAATATTTTTCGATGGATTTCGAATTATTGGGGCGTAAATTAATTCTTCAGTTTCCTGTAGGTGAAATTTATTTAACAAAATGTCTAAAAATTATGGATTTAACCACAGTTCACAAATTAAATTTTTATATTAAAGTCCCAATATTTTTCATTACATAAGGCGAAAAATTGTTTCATACCTCACGGAATTAAGCAGAGAAACAGCTAAATAAAAACAGTTCAAGATTTTGGGCAAAAAGTTAACATCATCCACTATATCATATTACCATACTTAATGCTGAATGTGGTTAAATGCCTAAACACGATCTTGGAATATCTTCAATCAGACAATATTTGTGATATGTTAAATGAAAGATACAGACACAAATATATAAACTTTTAGATCATGTCTTAGTAATAAACTAAATTCCATAATGATGAATGCAGTAAATCACATACGGAATTGTTTCCCGCATCTTTCGGAACCAAATCTGTCGGTTAAATCAGAGGTAATATCTAGTCTTCTTTGACTGTCTCAGAATGACTTGATATCTAAAGGATTAAAAGCATCTAAGTAAAAAAATGGAAGATTCCATAGCTTAGAGCTATAAACTAATCCAGTCACTTGAAATAAAGCAAATCACATGGAGGATTATCACCTATAAACTTCTGTTTAATAACAATGACTGGGTGTTATTTATAACGGCTCCTGTCTCGTCTCTATCTTAATCATCTTTTTTAAATATAGGAAAAATATAGATCTTCAATATCAAGATTATTCAAAACAGGAGCATATAATTTTTTTAATGAAGCTACCGTCTCTGATAAAATCTTGATATAAATATTTCACTTGTCCTTAGTTTAAAATAATGATGTCAAATCTAATTTTATTTATATCGGACAAATGGAAACAATGGCTCAGTAATTTTTCACGGAAAATTTTAAATTACTGCAGGAAATTGTAATTTTAATAATGTTACATGCATTTTCATGACGTTGATGAAAAAACAATAAACAAACTATCTTTATATAACTTTTAATTAAAATAATTAAATTAATTTATAATTAAAATAGAAATTTTTTAATCATCTGAAACTAATCATTTAAAAAACACAAAACGATTATCACTTTTTTTGTTTCTTTTTAGATGGCTGTAATTATTTTTCAAGGATTAGCAGAGAGCATCTAAACTTTAAAATTACGTATGCATAATTTCTGTTATTCTTTTGGAATCTTGTGTTGTAAATAAGTTAGATAACATTTCCTTTGAAAATAAGATTCTGGAAGTATCAAAATATTATTGATAGCCTAAATGGTCAAAGGATGTATCATCATAATAATTTTGTTTAGACTTTGCTGTTGACTGGATAGAATCTAATAGAATTATGTAACATAGCGGAGACATAAAAGCCATATCTGAATTAAGCATTCCAATATTTGCAAAAAACCAGAAATTTTTACAATGCGTTCTTAATTTGTTTTAGTTTTGTAAATTAACAATACATGTTAGAAAAATTCCATGTGGACACTACATGACTTCCTTATATGGCCTATATTCCTTTTAGAACACAAATAAACTGATATTAAATATTGTTGGATATTTATGATTTACAACAATAAACTCATATTAAATATTGTTACGCTAACTAAATATATAAACTTTTATTGTAGATGTAGTTATATTTCGTTATTTGTCGAAAATTATTATTTTTTTTAATTTGACATTGCCAAAACATGAATAGTATATAACTACGACCAACGATTGCGAAAATAAAGGCCGGATAAGGACTTTTAAGCCGAGTAAGGGTCTGTAATTGTATATATATATATATTGTATATATATATATATATACATATATATATATGTAATAATAAAATTCCATAGTCAAGAATACTTAAAATTCTAACTGTATGTTCTTTTCATTTTTAATGGCGACGTTCTCTTATATGAAAGTACGTGGAATTAAATCCACAGCCCCGTAGTCAAGTTGTTTTTCCCGACTTTTTATACACGTACAGTTATAGAATGTTCTGGAAATATTTAAAGCGAACTGGATTGGCTGACGTCATTTCTTGGAAGCTCCGCCTTTCCAGAGGCTATAAAAGGACTCGCAAAAGAATATCAGGGCTTTTTCTTAAATGTCACGATGCAGTAAACTTCATACAAAATGTTACTAGTGGTTCTTTTTTATTTACTCCGGATATCTGATTTTGTAACTGCTATTTCTCCTGACCAATAATAAATGGATCCTGTGTTTTAAACTTATCGTCTGATAATTTAAGCTACAACTACATTTATGATTCTTCAACAATCTATTTATTCTTGACAAAAGCTGGTACATTACATATATATATTGTTTCATAAGAATAAATTGAATTTAATTAAAAAAATTAAATTTAAATACAAATTTAATTAAATATTCTTTGCATTTTTATGCATTTTTTTAAATGTTTAATTTAATTTTAATTTATTGAATTAGTAAATTTATTTTCATGGATTGAATTTGCACTTGATTTGCTTATGCTTCTGAATTTAAATGATATTGTAGATTAGTTCGAGTATTAAATCTTTTATATGTTTGCACATTTTTTTAAAAATTATTTTGTTTTTTTTTTTCCTTTTTTTAGGATTTAAATTTGCTTTTTTTTTTTTTACTTTTATACGTATTTGTTAAAAATTAAATTTAAATTTGTTTAAATTTAAATTTAAATTTAAATATATATATATAAGTATAAAATTTAGTTAATTGCAATAAATTGCCTAATACTTGCGCAAAAGCTTTGATTTATCAAAAACTTAGGTTTCTTTTAATACAGTTTTTAAAACAGGTTTCTTTGATACAGTTTGGGAGTTTTTTTAAGATGGTTTAATCTACTTCTACTAAATTATTAAACCCCTCGAAAAATCGATCTGGAGCATGAAAATATGAATTATCTAAGAGGTATTATAAAATTTTAATATGATTGATAAGTTCACTTTAAGTAAAATAAAAAAAAATTTCAAAAATAGCATGAGATTGTCTTAACATTTGCTTTAAAATTTAATAGGTTTCTTTTAATACAATTTTAGAATTTTCCTAGTGTGCTTTATTATACTTCTACTAAATTATTAGTTTAAGTTTTCGATATATATATTTGATATACGGCTCTGGTTATTGATATATACGGCTATGGTATTGATCTTCGGCTGTTTGCATTACACTGCTATATGGTGCAATATGGTTTTACCGCATTGTGGATTAGTCGAACTTCGTCTAAGTAGAAAGCTGTTTTATTGCGAAACGGTGGAAAAATTACCATAAGCCGACGGCAGACGGCATAAAGAAAACTGCTTATGGAAAATACAGAGAAGAAATGAAAAAGGCGTAGGATAATAACAGTGATAGCCGATGATGTCATACTATTTGTGAGTTGTTTTCGTTCACAGGAGTACTTAATTTAATTACACGTAATACGGTGTATGTAATTATTGTCAAATTATCCGTTAGAAGTAAATTGCTTAATCATAAAGTTAAATGAAATTTACCAAAATTAATATTTTGTTTTACGTTGACGTCTAATGAAATGTAAAAATATTGTAAACAGAAACATTATGCTTTTTATTTTGAAGTGCACTCGTTTAATTCTGACTACTGATTCAATTTAGGTAACCAAGCGAACTTTCTCTCCACTGTTTGAAAATACAGGTAGATTGTTAATATTTTTTGTTTTTGTTTTTTTGTTTTTGGTTATTATAATGTGTATTAATCTCCCTTTCATTTTTTTATTGAACTATCCTTGGATTAACTGTGGATGCCGTCCTAGGAATTACGTTGGTTAATCGAGGGTTGACTGAGTTTTTTTTTTTTTCTTTTTTTTCAAAGCACGTTATCGCTAAAAGGCTTTCAAATAAATTTTCTGAAAAGTTTCAAGTAGGGAAAGACGCTTGAACTGATGAAGATCAATTAGGCTCTCTCTCTCAATAATTAGAATATATGTCCTAGAAAATATAATTGCAGGAAAAACTATGTATATAAATGGTAACTTAAAAAAAAATTTGATATGCGTTTGCTGACCTAGAACATATCTAATTACTACAAAGGTTAACGGTAAGTTTTACTTCATTGCAAAATACAACATTAGGACGAAAAATAGCTGCCACCGTTAAGTTGTGAACAAGCGAATTCTCCCGCCCCCTGTTCTAAAAGTCACTAACAGAGCATTGACCTGAATATAAGTAGAAATGTTTTTCGCCCATAACTTCTGAGTTTTCTTGTCGCATTTCGCCTGATGGCCCTTTGTTTCTGTTATTAAACAACAGCCTAATTTTTTGTTTGGAAATTTCGACAAAAAAACCAATCAAAGTCCAAAAGAATTGGCAAGAAAATACATCTTGTGGGTCAAAGAAATCCTTTGTTTTCGCAGAACAAAAGATGATACGGAACTTAGTGAAAATTTTCTGTTTTTCTGTTTTCATATTCGAAACATGGCTTACTTAAGAAATGCGGAAATTATACGAATCTTGCAGAAATCTTCTTTCTCTTAACTATCTCAAAGAAAAAAATAAATGAATAACTGCAGCATTTATTTCCATTTTATCAATTGAGTTAGAGGCATATTTATTTCTTAGTGTAAATAAATAATGAATGTACTATTAGTCATTTATTTTGCAAGAAATCATGCCATTCCTCCGTGAGCGCTTTCGTTGTGTAAACTGTAGCACATACAGCTAACACAGGAAATTCGTGGTTAGATTACCGGCGACGGCATAGCTGGTTCTCGTGCTTTATGATTCCCCCTCCCAAAAAAACCCTAATAGTTCTACTACTTAAAACGCAGGAAATGAAAATATATTCACATTTAACGAGATAAAACTGTAATAATATGACTAACCATGAAGGAAGTAACAGAAAGAAATTCACTAAGGTGCAGTAAAGTCTGTAAATTGTTTCTTACAGTATTGGAAAAGCCCCAGACATATTTATTATAAAAAAGCATTATTTTTATTGGATTTACTTAGAACTTAAAATGTTTAATTTGACTCTTTTAATTTTTTTCTAATTTAAAGAGCCTCATCTTCAGCTGCCTGATGTATTATTGCATTCTGACTCATTTCTTCAGTTGCTGGTAAATGAAGTCTTGCTTGTATATTTGCAACCAACCACGAATAAAGGCCAAAAGATATTTCAAACGTGACAATCTTTACGTAATTAATGAAATTGTGCTGTGATATGTTTGAATGAGTTATAAAAATCACATCCCTATTTATGTCAAATGCGTACATCTGTTTCTAAAAGATTCCCATTTTCTGAAGTTCCACTGCCACATATTTCGATTTTGTTGGTTTTATAGCATATATTTGTAACGTATGCATTTGAATTTGATTTTTCTGTTTATAAGTAATGATAATTCTCTTCTCCCTAAATAAATTAATTCTATTTTTTGAACATTTTTTAAAAACTAATATATATATATATAACGATAATTTATATATCAGAATGCGTTTCTGAGGATGTTTAATTTCAGATATTTTCCACCGCTTTTAGTTTGTTTTTTGAAAAACACTTTTATTATTCCAGATCTTGCATGTAAAATGTTTCCTTAATTTAAATTTACGAAAACAAATTATCTTTGTTCCATTGCATTTAATTTTCCCTATGATTTCATTAAATTTAAAATTCCCCATTGAGTTAATTTTAATCAAATTACCGTATTCTAGCATGTATATGCCGCTCTCTAAATTTTTTATCTCTAATTTAACAAAAAAATTCTCGAGGATAAGGCACAGATAGCCGGTGTACCGCCTAAAGTATTTTTTCGTTCTGGAGATGTGAAAGTAACTAAAATGGAAACAGTACTTACCACACACTGAGACAAGACTTTTATCATCGGTTAAAAAAATGTGTATCTACTAAGTTTAGTGCCTCATATTCACGGTCACTGTCTGTATCACTAGAGTAATTGTCTGCACCACCTGCATCACTACCGCTAGTATCCGTATCCGACAGTATGTCATCCGCAGAGCCATCTGTAGCATTGAATATTCCCCACTTCAAAAAATCCTTTAACGATTGTTTCAAGCTTGACATTTTCCGATGATGCCAGAATCCATTCGCACACACTGCACACTCGAAAGTTTGATTTTTCTTTTTGGTGTAAAGTCACGGTTTCTTGTACTCGTCCAATTGTTATAATAATAATAGTAATACATGTCTTTGCAGACTTCTTATAGTGAAAATAACAGCTACTTTCAGGTATTAGATAATTATGTTTTGTTAAATGATAAAATGGAAAATAAAGAGTTTGACTCTTTAGAAGCTATGAATATGACTATAAAAGAATATGACTTTTAACAATCGAATTTTATTATATGCAGTTTCTTCTCTTGAATATATTGCAAGATTTATTAGCATTATTAGAATATAAATCATTTAACGAAATCCATGCATGGGTTCTGAGCTTTGATGGAAAATTCTGTTCTGAGCTTTGCGTCATCTAAATGAATGCCCTACAATTGTTGCAAGTCCGCAGCAGGTGTATAAAGTTCAAAAATTTATTTATGTAGAAAGATTAAATTGCAGGAAGATTGCAGTTTTTATGTATTAATTCTAAGGGAGAAACTTCTAGCTTGTTTTCTGCAGTTTGAAATTAGAATTAAATTATTATGTGCAATACCTAGGCATATGCAAAAGCAAAAAAGACTAAGAATTCGATTTTGTTTACATTTCTTCATTGCGATGAAACAAAAGTACGGAAATTGAATTTTAGTCAGTTATAATTCTTGAGTTTTGTTTTAGTTTGACCAAACAGTAATGCTGGGTAAGTTTTAATGCAGTTGATCATTTATCTAAATTTTCAGTCGAGTCTATAAAATTCATTTGAAATCTAGATTTTTACACTGATAGATGTTTACTGCTGATATTTCATTTCTAAAAATATTCTAAAATTCTTCTAAATTCTAAAATAAATAAAATTTCTAAAAATTTTCATTGGAAAATAGTCGTCTATTTCAGATGAGAAACTACAGAACAAGGGTATCAAAATTTAATTTCACTCATGATTATATTCAGAGAACATCATTATTAATTTACAGCACTGTTTACATTGTTAAAACTTTTTCTTATTAAAGCTTATGTTCTAAGTTTGGACTTAATAATTGCACATGAACAAAAGAGAAGTGTTTTCTCACTTCATGTTAATTTAAATTAAGAACAATGCAAATCACTAAAGAATCTCGCGTCACTGACAACTCGAATACGCCTGTTATTCTTCCAATAACCAGTTTCCTATTGCATAAGCAAATAATAGCTTTTTCCTGTACAACTGCAGCATAGATTATTCTTCAATAAATTAAAATCCAGAAATACTAACGTTACCATTGACATGCACATATTCAAATATCACAACGGCTAAATTGATTTTAATTTACCCCATGTTCATTATTACGAGTTTTATTTTGTTATAAACACGTAATTATACTTCAAAACATTTTAGGAACAAGAAGCCTGCATTTTTTTTCAAAATAATACACTTATTAATATTTACGTTATAGAGCTTTGATAGTAGTGACTAGTGCTGCTCGCTTTTGAATCTCGAGACATGCATTGATCATAACTAAAATAACAGAATAAAGATGAAGAAAATTACCTGTTTAAGATCTGTCATCTGATTAAGTGGAGCTAAGCCGCATTCAATACCGCTTAGTACGTTTATAATGCGCTCATTCACAGGATTTGTACCTTTTCATTAACAAATTCTCAGCCATATTTGCAAGGTAAAGAAGTCAGTATAGTGACACTTGTCACTCTAAAAATAAAAGAATTATCAGTCAATGTAAATTGATTTTTTTTTTGGAATAGGATACTGGACGTTTGTTAGAGAATGGCAGTTAATGAAGTTAGGTAATAAAAATTTATTTCTTAGCCCAAATAAAGATTTGTATATTGCCTCAAATACGTGTTTTAAATTAAACTAAATTTTTCAAACAATATCTTCTCTATTAAGTGAATTTTTCTGTATCTTTTGATTTTTTTATGTAACTAGTATCGAATTTTCAAAAAAAGGATCAGCTGAACTTTCTCATAATTACATGCAACAGCTGAGTTGAAACTGAAAGATTTTTTTTCCTTCCATAATCTAATTTCCATCAACAGCGTACAGAAAAAGAATAGTCCAAATTAACTATCCGAAATATAGATAATATAATTCAAAATACCTCAGGTATTCCTTTTAAATTCTAGACGTAATTTAATCAAGAAGTTTTATGAGGATCCTGAGGTAATAGTCAGCAATATTATCGTATTTTTTAACATTTGTTATTAAACCAATATTTAATAAAGCAGAAATATGATCACGCAAATGGATAACATACTCTCGAGAAAAGTTAATAGAAGCTAACATTAAAACTCTCACCTTCGAAAAACAGCCAATCAGCACTCTTAATATGCTTTCCATTTCCGTCCTCTAAGATATACCTCTGTATGAAGGTTTGATTAATGAGTAAAACGAGACAGCATAAACTTAATTACATTTAATCGACTCTGATTATTATTTATAAACAAATGATTATTTCCTTAATGGTGAGTCTTGCCAGTATGAAAAATTTCTGAAAGGCATATAATTTTCGAAGTCTTTCCATCCCCTATTATCTGGAGAAAGGATTTTAAAGGAAACCTTTAATCAAAAATTCCTGAAGCGTTTTTTTTGCTATTTCATATTCTGCCGAAAAGTGCTATCTAAAGCTACTTTTATCTAAGCAATTATCTAGCACAATAACTTCATTATGAACTGGTAAAAGGTTGATTTAAGACCAAATATAAGTATGTAATTGCGAACAAATGTTACCCTCAATAATCCTTCTCGCTCGCTCTCAGGGTTTGTATGCATATATATGTATATAAAATTTTGTAAATTTCTATAAATGTTTAAATTTATGTGATTGCATCAATGTTTGTTATGCATCGTTGTAATATTGAGGATTGTTTTATTTGATTATTTGTTTATTTGTTGCTTTTAAGGTGAGAGTTTATTTTAGTACAATTAAATTTGTGGGAAAAAAATTTCTATATATTGTGATTTTGAATACAACAGAGTTTAAAGTACGAAAATGTGAGATATGGACAAAACAGCTCCTGACGGATTTCAGCAAAATTTTTCTTACCAGTCTGGTGATATTTGAAGATTTAACACTATTTTGACGACTTTCTGAAATTTTGGGGAAAACTCAGTTTTGAAGCTTTAAGAGCGATTTTTCTCGAAGCTTCCAGAAGACCAGACAACACAACATAAGTGCGGTTCCGAATGCCAGGGCCAGCATGAATCAATTCTGAGTGCTTCGAAGAGACTGGTGTTCTATAAATTGCCTTTTATTCTATGAGTGGTTTCAGTAATTTACAATATTTCTCGTTTGCTAAGGAAGATTTTCGCGTCTCCTGGATTTATTTACAACTATATAATTTGTTGTGCTTTGCTACTAGTTAAAATTAACTATCATTGTCTTCCCCGCATTTCAAGAGATTATTTAAGTAGACATCCACGAGTCTGTAGTTCGTGAAAGATTTTAGTTTCTTTACTGCAGAACGAAAGAAAAATCACTATCAGCATAAAACAGAGCTATCTGAAGAAAATATAAACATGGAAAACTGGATTATTTGATTATAGGAAAGTATATGAGGGCTACCTGCCTAAGGGGAGGGATTCCTTCGTGGAGGACTTTTTAAGAGAAACAGACTCGTATCCACGTTGTATTTCAGAAAAACTCCGAAAAAGCCGGTGCAGCCGTTCTACAGAATTCGAACCTCAATCGAAATATCAGTTTTCAGCGATTTACACGCTTGGCCACTGGAGGCACTTAGAAGGAAAAGAAATCTCCGTGGACAACAGCAGTGGTAGAAGATGATATCATAGAAATTGGGATTTTTTTTTTTTTTTAATTTACAATAGCTCATAATTTAAGGGCACGTAATCGATTTAGTGGCATTTCCGCACAAGATAAATATGCACAAATCAGAAAGCAGAGACGTTTACGAACAAGAAACATTCATTGTCGGACGGGTAATAATAGTTTTTGTAGTCTAATGACACTTCCGCACAAAACCACATTTTCTTGGTTACCTTTTGGTAACTTGAACCAGAGACTTTGATTATTAATTTGCTTTATAAAATTTTAAGCTACTAGACTGCACAAATATAAATTTTAAGAAAAGTTTTGTATTATATATATGTTAGGGTGTAAAGAATGATAAATAAAGAGGTCAAAAACCTAAAATACCAAAATATCCCCAAAATATAATACATTTTAAAGCTCAGTAGCTTTATAACTAGCTGGTTTATGAGTGTGAAAATTTTTATACTTATTTCAATATTTCTGATAATGTACTTGTAATTTTTATTTTATGTTCCTGATATTAACATATTTTAAATAAAATACATTTTTGTCACCCTCATAACATTCTATGAACTCCGCTCAGCAGTATAAGAAAACTAATAACTTTTTAGCTGATTTTTTTAATCCTTTTAATTTTGTAATTCCAAAATGGATTACTCTTAATGGAATTAAAGACAATTTCTAAAATTTTTATGCAAGAGGCAGGATAGTTGCCCATTTTAAACTCACTTAGGGTTTATATTGTTGACCAAATTGTTTTGAAATTCTGACCGATGATTTCCGAGAATTTGTGCACGGAATCAAGAAAACTTATGAAACTTAATTATATAATTACCTTCAAATCCTGTAAATTCATATTATTTTCTTAAAAAAAGAAATATTAAAAAATATGCGTATAAATTAAAGTTCGTAAATATCATAATTATATATTTAAACACTATTGCATACATAGTTATCATAATGCAGAGTTCTCCACTTTGTAAATGCTAAGCTATTGTTGAACGTGAAGAATCTGAAGAACTGTTAAGCGAATAATCGCTTGAGTTCGTGTGACAAGAAACAACAAGATGGAAGGGTAAGTAACTCTTTATTATTCAAATAAGATTTAACAGAACTCCGTCTTGGAGTGTACAATAAAAGCCGACACGTGGGCTTGAACTTAAGAGCCTAAGAAGTAAACTAAAACTAATCTAAACTAAGGAGTATAGCCGAAGCTATAAAGATTCTAACCGAGTTGGCCCCTTAACGCTAATTGACTGCGAAGCTATCAAGGGTCTGAGTACGGCCGAGCGTAATAACAGCTTTGAGAGAGAGTATCCCAAAAGGCGAACGCGCGCTAATCAGAAACTCTGATTCGCTCTAATTCAGCAAGTAGAATTCGCGGTTAAATAGCGCTCCTCCTCATTATGTATTCAGACGTGATTCCAAAACTACGTTCTGGCCGGAAGTGGTAAGTTCAAGCTAAGAATTTGACAGGAAAGGAACTTTAACTTAAAATTTAACTGTTAATAAAATTAACATAATCCTTACAATAAATTTAATTGAGACTGAAATGTCAGGAACTGAAATTTTCATATAATTTCAAATTTTATTGTAGTTCTTGAAGCTTTCAGATTAGAAGCATAACAATTGGCTATTTTAAACAGATACAGTATTTGGAGTATTAATCAAAATTGTTTAAAATTCTAATCAACTAGTTCAGAGAAATAACGCAAGCAGAAAAAATCCCATTTTTTCTTAAATATTAATAGAAAAATAAAATTACTTTGAAATCCTGTAAGCACTTTATTTTCTTAAAATTAATAAATATATAGAGAGAGATGCTAATAAAATAGCTTTTCTACCATGTCTAATTACACATTTGTATAAAACTGTACAAAGAAGCATTTTACGCACATAGTTCAGGGGATTTAATGCGAAGTATTTTGCTGATATGTTAATATAAACTAATCGCCTGGCTCTTTAAATAGCAGAAGCTTAGAACTATCTTTCTTTACCATAACTTGAGGTCTAGAGTGAATTTTCACTTGAGACTTGTTTTATATACGTTTTGCATGTAAGAAATCAAATTTTAATATAAAAGCATGAAAACATTTTTATTTTAAGGTACATTTAAACACCTGATTCCCTTAATCTGTCTTGTATATTCGTCCGAAATTCACCCCAAACTCGTTTCACGTTCGCTGTATTCACTTTCAGTACGTTTCATTATTCAGTCTCGAAATTCCAAGATGAACATAGGTAACGGTGGTATATAGACGCTGTTTTAACAACTCCCAAATCGCATAGAGCAAGATCCTGACAAATAAAATGGCCAATTGAGAAGGTCGTCGTTTCATCTGCAAGCCCCTTGATTCAAAGCTGTGATTCCTGGCAAAATGAGGTTCAGGACTGTGTCCGTTGTAGACAGTAATCGCCACAAACAGTATTCATTTTGGTTAACTACCAGTTTTCAACATGCCTCAAAATAACTTGCCTGTTATAGTTGCATCATGGTAGGGGAAAAAAGAGGTATTTTTCGAAGAACACTCGAGAATCCTTTCTCAAAAAGTGAGAACTTCTGCAGAATCACGTTGGTGCGTCTCTTTTAAACCGTGCTCGAAACTCACTCTACACTGTAACAGTTATAGATACCACAAAACGATGGATGCAGAAAGAATTTTTCTTCTGAAACGTCATTTTGAAAACTGGGTGTGCGGCCCCTCAGTGGCCATGAGAAGTGAACTGTTAAAAGCGCATCCAAAACTTGAATAATCCTCGCTGCTGAAGGCGTGTATTGTTGCCATATAAGATGAGGAATAATTTTATTGTTCTTTTGAAACTGCACCATTTTGTGTAAGCCCTGTATCGCCCTGTTAATGAAAGGTCCTTTCATTTAAATTCCAACTTCTGAAATTACCTTCTGTAACAAACACATTTTCAGGATTTTACATCATAAGAACTTAAAACGAAATTATTTTTCCTAATATTTTAATTAAAGAGTTATTTTGCTTCTTACCAACAATGCGCAGATCTAAACACAAAGCGTTCTAAAACGGTAATGGTTTCAACAATAATCACTCGCGTCTTGAGAAAGTAGCATCTGAGAAATCATACCCGAGACTGAAAAGCAATGACATGCTAAGATATACAAAAAATAACCTAAACCAGTTTACAGTACAAAGCATAATCTTCTAAAAGTAATTAAAAAAACCGACAGACTGTAAACTATGTTTCTTTTTCCTGAGCCATTTTTTCCCGAAAAGCCGGCAATTTTCATCATGCATGTATCATTCTAACACCATTTATGATTTTTCAGTGCTGTGATCAATTTGCGCACGAAATAAAGTGGGTGTTACCTTTCGAAAATTTCGAAATTTTTTCACTGTAACCTTAATCGTGAGAGCTGTATTGTTTGAAATCATGAAAATTTCGAGCGCATACCTTCTGATAACAATATCCGAAATTTTCTTTCGTTTGGTTCAGCGGATAATCCGCTAGGGGTTCATACATCGGCGAAGGTTTTTTTTTTTTATGACCATCCTGTACATTTTAGGTTTTACCAGCAGTAATTCTAGTAATCTGACCGAATATTCCACTTTTAACACGTCTGATATCCCAATTCATGTTAACTGAGCATAGATCATTGACTCTTAATATTAATCTCATGCTATTTAATCTTTCAATAACTTTTGGCCATTCTTTGCCCTTTTACTAAACGTGCTATGTAGATTGGATTTGGTTATCTGATTCGGGCAGATCACAGAAGGGTTACTTGCCTAAGCTTCATCCTTATTTGAAAGAGATTATTCTAGGCGATCTACCTATCTATTTATATTCTGAATTCTGGCAACGTTCATTGAAAAACACTGCACAGATTTTTCCAGGTGATGGAATCTAGAATCTTGTACCCTCTTTTTCTTAGCAGGAAACTTTCAAGAGGATTTAGAATCGATAAGCGTAGTATCTTCATTCCTCAATGGCACCGCAATTACAAGAGTTTATGCCTTTACCAGAATTGGAGTCAGGATCGAAAAAAAGCCACAGGCAAAGCTTAGTTGACCACCATTCCTCTGAGGCGGTTGGAATTTTTATCATTTATAAGAAATGTTATACCTCAATGTCAAACCCTTATGTCAAATTCAAAATTTTTGCTTGAAATAATAAAAAAAAAATTAAAAATTGTAAAATTTCTTGTATGAAATATAAAAAAAATTATTAATGAAAGTAGTTACAAAAATTAATTTGTTCGTACAGCTGAATTTTTTACAGAAAACTCTACAAAGAGTGCACGGCAAAAGCTTTTCTCTTCCCACTCGTGTAAATCCTAAGACTAACATGAATACTATGAAGTAATATTACATAACTGCTGACTTTTTCACGAACAAATTTATTTTAGTTGTATAAAAAAAGCATATCGAGCTCTGGTCTTACGTTAAAATGAACTGTTCAGTTTTTAAAACATAAACATTTAAATAAACGAATTTCTGGCGTCTCATAACCACTTGCAAAATTCCGGGAAATTAGGTAGGAATCTCCAAAAGCAAACAAATCTGCATAGATGAGAAAACCTTACTTGCAAGATAAGGCTTTAAGTAATTCGACAAACAAAGGGATAAATAGGACAATTCGCACAAATTTAAAAGATTTACTCCTTGTGTCGGGTACTAATCTTTCTCGTAGAAACCATTCTTAAAAGATATGGTCTTATAATTAATTGAATGAATTATTTACTTAGTTTTAGGCAGACAGTAACTGCGGTGTTACTCCTTTTCCGCTTACTTAGAAATTTTTAGCTTAATTTAACATTCGTTTTAAATAAATCCTGTCACCGAGAATAAGAGTTATGCTCTTCGCTGAAGCTGTAAAGAAAAGAGTAGCTTAAACTGAAAATTACGTCTGCTGCACTAATAATTATAATGCACTGTGATTTTGCAAATAAAATTTATTTCAGTTATTTATTCTACAAAAAAATTTTCGTAGTATTGTTTTAATTTTTTTTCTGTATTGTATAATTTCCAGTCATTTTTAAAGCATCTTCTCTTGAAGCACTCTTATGGTTCTCTTTGATTTATGATTTGCTTTTTTTTCTTTTAAACGAAATTTATTAATTTGCTTCATTTTTTTAAATAATTGTATTTATCCATTGCATCAACAAATATCTATTTTCTACTAAATTCTATTAATTTTAGTTACTTTTGAATTTGTTTTTCATCATTAGTTTTTTTTTTTTTTTAATTTTAACACCAATTGCTTCATTTTTTAAACTATTTAACGCACACACATTTTCACATGCAAATTTTCAAGTACACGCATGTGCGTATTTCATTCAAGTTGCGATAGAAATTCATTACGTATTAGCAAAACTGTGCAATAAGCAAGCACCTGATTTTTATTTATTATGCTGTGTGTCAAATATTAGCTATAAGAATACCACTTATCATCATCAGTGTATGCTTGAATACGACCGCGCAGCACAACGTATTCTTCCAAGCGGTACTGGAGGCTGTCTCTTACTTACATATCACCAGTCATATTAGTGAAGCCCTTTACGGATACTGAACGTTAATATGGACCGTTTGTGGTCCTAGCAAGACTAGGCATACATCCAGAATAAGGCTGATTCACAGATATTTCGGCTGCAGCCATTCTCATAACTAATTTCTCGTTATAGGAATATCTATCAGCCGCCCCTGTTCCCTGATCCAACATGTTTGATTTTTATAATCGAAGTAGCTCAAACGAGAAGTTTTCCGAACACATAGTGCCACAATATTGGGATTGAAGGACAATATCAGAGCTGTTATTAGCACGTCTGGTGATGTATTAAACCGCATCATGGACAACTTCCACCATTATTTGGATGAAAGTGCCGTGAAAATGGGCCATCATTTGGCAGAAGTGATATTCAAACACTGGTTAATAAACAGCATTCCTGTAACACTACTATTTCGCGCATAAAATAATAGAAAAAAGACACAGTTATTGTATTATTTTATAATACGCTATTAAATTGTCTGCATCCTAGTTATGAAATTATGTTGCAGATGTGTTATAATAAATAAATATATCTTCCTAACAAATGTATAACCTACTATAAACAAATAAACTAAAGACTTAGATCATTAGATGAAAGCGACAGTTTCCTTGGGGTATAGTTTTTGTATGGTTTCTTAATGCCCGTCATTTCATGCCTCGAAGTGCTACCGAAAAACTCCGAAACTCATAAAAAATTATAACACCAATCAAAGTAACGAATTATTCCTCTAATTCTTATTCGAAAAAAAAATGGTTACCTTTTCGAGCCATTTATTTCATCTTCTTCTAGCAAATCGTTAAGAGATAAAACGACAGCCTCGTTGCAAATTAGATACTATTCAAAGACTAGAGTGGGGGGAAAAAAGAGACGCCAGTCATGAATGGAAAAGAAAGATGCAAATATATTTAATATCTTAATCAAATTTAAGATCATTTATTTATTCAACAAAGACAAGTATTACTACATTGGAAATTACATAAATAATGGTCAAGCAAAGGCACTGCATCAGAATTTTACGATTTACATTTAATAAACTGGGGTACTGCACTTTACAGACGACAAAAGCAAAGTCCGCCTCTTTTTCAATAATGTATATTTATCTCGTTATGGAAAAAAAGTATCTGAAGATGATTAGCATAATAACTAAATTACTTCCTTGTTCCTTTAGCATTAAAAAAGGGAAATAGATTCATACTTTTAAGTTTTCGAATCTACTCTTAGAGTAATGAGATTATATAAGCGTGTACTTTTTTATTGTTTATTTATTTATTATATAAGGGTGTACTTTAGAGTAAAAATGCACCATAAACATGAATTATAAAAATAACATACTTGTTTATATAATCCTTATAATAATGCCTGACCCTGATATGTTCATGATATTAGCTGATGTATAAGCCTAAGATTTATGAGTGTATACAAATGTCGACTTCTTATAGATTCAAATACAGGTGGAAATTCAGGATCGTTATTTACCAGACTTTCAGTAGAAAGCTGAAGCTTAGTGCCCTTACGTCGGCGTCTCTTTGTTAAATCAGTCGAAAACTGGTTTCCAAGAATTACTGCGTGAAACATCATTTTTGCTAAGCAAAATGATTGCACACTAACTATTAATAACAAATTATTACTTATATTAATTCTTCTGTATAATTTCTGAATCAGCATGAAACTGTTAATCCGTGTAATTCATGTAAGTGTAAAACACTTCCTTTTGTCTCATCTACTATTATTGATCTTAAAATAATCAAGTATATTCGCTTACAGTTTAATTTCACTGCTTAGCAGTTTCACTTGAAAGAAACTCAACTAACAACTTTGTAAAATATTTTCGTAAAACTGATACAAACCGTTTTAAAAAATAATGTACACATATACATCTAAAAGTAATATTAAGAGTGTAACAGAGTTGATGGTCATAATTTTAATCGGTGATAAAATATGGCAAAAGTAACAACATCTGAACTGTTTTTTGTGTGATACAATATGAACTATAAATGTAAGAAAACAGTAAGAACATGGAAGACCAAAAGTTATTTTAATCACATATATTTACGAGAAATAATGTTTGATATTTACAAGAATTCTTCAAGTGAACGACAAGTAACCGCAGTATGTGTACCGCAATGATGACGGATATGAGACGCAGAAGGATTCTTCTGAAATACTTTCTTGTTAGAATTAGCGTCTATGCTGCAGAACTACTTGACAAACCGGGTAGCTTCAAGAGTACACTTCAGTCACTTTGTCGTCATTGTGCTGAATGTATTGCTGGTCGTTCATTTGAGCAATTCCTGTAAGTATCAAACATTATTTCTTGTATATAAGCCGTGATTAAAACAACTTTTCCTTCTCCATTTTCTTCGTTCTTATTATATTATGAGTTCCCATTTCCCCCCTCATAGTAATATGGGAATTGTTACTTTCGTCATGTTCTGTTGCCTTGTAGAGACATTAGATATTTTTTTTGGGGGGGGGGAAGCAAGGTAGATGAAAAAAGAGAAACGCCTTCGATGAAAAAAGAGAAGGCGGGAGAAATACCTTGTAACCTTTTAAATTTATGACCGTCAATTTTGCTACACCCGGTATATGTGAACATATGTTACCGTGAAAGACCGAAATTGGAGAATGTCGACTTTCACCGGAGAATATCAACATTCACCAAATACGTCGGTGAAAGACCGAATATTTCACTACATTCTTGTATATTCGGACCCTCACCGGTGTATGTCGACAATCACAGATATACTCTGGTGAAAGTCGAAAAGAGAGGTCATAAAGTGCCATAATAGTTTAAGTTGTTGCAATAAATAAGATTTGAATCACATAATTTAGTAAGTTTTTTATTACTTTTACTTTATTTTCTCATTTAGAACGTACTGTATAATTAAGTGAGTTTTTAACTTCTATTATTTTCCTTTCTCATTTTGAATGTATTGTGTGTTTTAGGTTCCCATGGTCTTAAGTTCTTATTTCAAGTCTCAAGTGCGTTTATTCGCGACTGAATTACGGAGAAGAAAATATAATATTGTTATATGTTCAACATTCACCATTAGCACATGGTGAATGTCGACATTGACCGGTGCAAGTCAGAAATAAGAGTATTTGGAAAATATTTCGGACATACCATGTTGACATTCACCGGTGAGACTATGTGAATGTTGACATTCACCGGTGAAAGTCGACATTCTCCAGATTTCGGTGTTTCACCGTAACATATGTTTATATATATATATAGAGAGAGAGAGAGAGAGACAGAGAGAGAGAAAGTATATAAATGAAAAATAAGCTCTTATGAAATGTGAAGTGAAATTTAGATAAATTGTAGAAAAGTGAAAGTTAGATAAATTGTACTATTGTAGAAATTAAAAACTAGAATTTGTAAATAACTAAACTTGAATTGTTAATTAAAATACAAAACTAAAGAATAAAAACGAAAAGATCCCCACGTATCAAGAGGAATTGGAACTTCTCCATGCAACCATCAACAATTTTCTGGGACTTCAGTAAAGATACAGACTCTCTAGATACAGGTACACCGAGAGTCAGTGTCTATGCTGAATCCCGACTCATTTTTAAAAAGAATGGTGCTCTACTGAAGACTGTGATCCAAGGTGCGTGTTATCTGCACCATGCTGAACGCGCTTTCTTGTATGCTGCAGTGAGCGGAGCACAAACAGCGGGTTTTCTGCCATACAGCCAGTGCCGATTATAGACCGTCGGCCGCTCACTTGTAAATTAAAATTAGCCGCCCTTTTTTTACAGAAATATAATATGTTTGATAATCATCTCGCCGCCCTTAAATGATGCTGCCCACGTGCTGTGCAGCATCTTGCCCTCCCACCCCCCACCCCCCACCCCCCGCTAAGATCGGCACTGCATACAGCCCTATCTCATGAAGCTTTCGGATAGCTGTAGGCCGTAAACTCGGGTTTCAGTGGCAGCATAAAGTTCACGTAAGAGACGTGAAGCTCTAGCAATTCTGTGTCACCGCGCTGAAAGTGCTAAATTACGATCCTTATTCCTTGATGTGGATCTTAGTTGACTTTGTTTAGATCATTTCGATATGGATCGAGAGTCTTGAAACTATTTTCACAAATTCAGACGACATTGGGTGTTACACTGAGCTCTTTTCGACATGTGCGTATGTGATGGTCTGCCTCCAATCTACCGTCGATTTCTCCATCTCATTCCGCCATCCATACGTTCGCTACTCATTTTATTGATTTAGAAATGGATTTGAAATTGGCGCAAAAAATGCTCAGTTGTGAAGATAAAATGAACACCAAATTTTAAATATATATATAAAAGAACAAATTACTCGATCCATTAAAACTGTCTTTATAAATTAAAGCAAATAAACATCTACGATATGTTTATTAGCAGAATTTATTGACCAAATGAATAATATAATAAGAAGCCATGAAAATTAAGCAGTTCATTACACAAAAGCAAGCAGTCACCAAAAAATAAATAAAAATAAAATAAAATAAAAAGAAAGGGGAAGGATTTCCAAAAGCTGGAATTACTGTCCCGGCGGCTGAATAACTGGTTTTAGCCCAGTCATGCTATTATTCTATTCATTAATCAGGATCTCCTGCCATCAGAAAGAAAATTTGTCATTCAGTTATGTGTGTTTTTACTTGAGATAAATAACTTGAAGAATGTTAATTTAGGTGCTGGTGTTAAGACGCTTTGATGTAAAATAACATGAAAGACGCATAAATAAGTAGTAAGTAAAATAAAAAAAAAATATTAAATGAATAAACTCTTCGAAATATCTTTTCATTCTCCATTACTTTCGGAAGTTTTTTCCGAGGGGCGAAAATTATCTTATTTGGCTACCTATCAAGTAATTGTTTTCTTTTCTTTTCTTTTTTAATTATACTATTGGTAAAGTGTTTCGTAATTTTCTCCCCACTGGAAAGAAATTTCAAGTTTTAGTTTCTTAAAAATTGTGAATTCATTTTTGAAAGAGTGAATTCAACATTAAAATTCAGATGAGAAACGTGCAGGCTATTTTTAGTTAAATATCAATTTATTACGAATCAAGTAAATGTAAAATACCTGAGAGATATTAAATGCATTTAACGATGACTTCAATCTTTCTATTTTCTCTTTAATGCAGGCAGGGCGGAAATATTTAAATATCTATCGATATTACATAATCGCCTAACCACTTTTCCTGAATGTCATTGTTGGTTGTTTTAGTCTCAACAAAAGTGCTAAGATGTGAAAGTTTTAATTTTCTATTCAGGCTGTATGATTTTAAACAGTTTGATAGGGAACAGTCTTATTAAACAGAGGAAACAATTATGATATTTCCTGGGACAACCAATGTATTTTTTCATATCATGAGCAAGAGGTAAACCTTATTATCATTATGTAATACAATTTTTGTAATCTGTTTCTGAAATTTAAATAATTGGCATGATTTCATTAAAAGGCGGAGCGAGCGCTTTGCACAAAACACGTTTCTCTATGAACTTCAGGTTTGGAAAGCACTAGTGTTCTACAGTTTAATTTATTTTAAAATTATATTTAAATACACTTCATTGCCCCATACACGTGATCTGTATGTTGACCTCCAATGACTCTCAACTCGTCCAGTGACAAACAACTGTCTTGAAGGATAGCAGTGTCTTTTCGCTTAATTTTATATTAATAATCTTCTTAACTTCATTGCGTCACTGCACGCTTGATCATTAACCCGTTAATAAGTGTTATTAGTGGCATCATGGTCACTTTTGTTGTAATTTTATTTAATAATCTAATATAAGAAATTTTAAATATATTTAATTTACAATGAGGGACGATTTTTAAGAATATTTACAGTATTATATTAATTAACCAAAGATGTTTATTATGCCATACACTGCATACCTGACATAAAATCTTTTCAATTTCTTTTATAGCTTCTCATTTGGAACAAGTTATTTAACTTGAGTGAAGGTGAAAATAAAAACTAAAACTGTTTAAAACACTTACAAATAACATATAAAATTTAGATGCGTTCAAAATCATACAGATAATTTATACTGAGTTGGGGAACTTCTGCATTTAATTGCTCAGACGTACACATATTATTCACAATTTTTTAAACGTCCATTAATTGATGTTAAAGTATGCACTTGAATGTACATGAAATTTTAGCCTTCAGTTAGCTGCACTTCATTTGCATTCATAATTCAATTGCATTTATAAATTCAATTGCATTCATATATTCGTTATTCACTTTACGCACTGGGACGCTACTCTTATTTATTTTACTCACTGGGGAAAACCTAGCATTTCCCATACATATACCCCACTCCTAGTCAGGACTGAAATAAGATATTTATGTAACAGTTATTGAGGATGTATATTCTATATTAACAGTAATCAGTTCGCTTTACCTCATTAAACTCAAGAGAAAAGTAAAGTGGGAGTTAATTGTAATCTGTCGGGAGTTAATTGTAATGCTTTAAGGTATTCTAGATATCATTCAAAAGTACTATATAAATACAAAATATGCAAACTACGTATATATAAATATACTTAAAGCTCATCTTCTGGGTATACTTAAGGCGTTCGGTTCGAAGATCATCAGGTAACATTACATGGCATTAACATAGAAATTATAGCTTCAACTGACTGTATATTATTACTGGATTTCTTTACACTAATTTATTATAAGACCGTTGTTTCATTATTCTCGGTGATTTTGCATAATTGATCCACAGTCCAGCAAATTTTTTACCTTTTTTAAAAAAAAATCATTGAAAGAGGTTTACGTTGAAGTTTTGGCTCTTAATTCATTTTGGTTTCAGTTTGGGATTTACAGTTCCACCTGGAAACAGTCACTGAACTGTTTAAGTGCCACTTCTCAATTTGTCTGGGCTATCAAAGCGATTTTTCAAGCTGAACAGAATAAAATTGTGGTGCTTTCTCACAACGTATTCCTTGGTCTTCCTTTCTTGTGCCCATGGGTGAAATGACTTATATACCTGTTAGCAATCGACAGATGACAGCCATACTTCATGGCTATTTGGCGACAGGATATTGTCGTCGTTCTGTCAGAGCTATTAAAGTAACGCTGACATACTGACTCAGCGGAACGTTCCGAATTCTTTACTAAATTCTCTTCAAAATAATATACAGTTTATCACGCTTGGAAAATGAGTCAAATAATCAAAATAAATGCACACTTAGGATGCTTAAAATTCTCTCTCCCTTTAAGGTTACGTTCTGTTATTATTAACTTCTTTCTCTTTTTTTCTTTCGGTGATGGTATTATAATTAAGGGTTTCTATTTCCTTTATTTAAAGGCTGGATGTGAAAGAATTAGCTATATTAACCTATGCAGTAGGAGAGAAACACCTACCGGAATACTAAAGAAAACTATTAATTTTGATTAAAAATGCTTTTTGTTTTGCGAAGAATCGATTACAAGTTGGAGATTTAAAGTTTCTGTCTCTCTCATTTGAGGGCTGGACGGGAATTCCCACCTCGATTCCAAGATAATGTGAAACAACAGAAATATATATTGCTTCATGTTTTCAGGACTCCGAGTTTACGTTGGTATTATTATACAGCAACTATTCACTTTCATTGCAGCTTCCTTTAATGAAACACTATATTATATACTGTTTTGCATGCCAGAAAATAACTAAACTTTACCAACACATGCATTTTACATTTTTGATTTCAATATTTTATGTACTAAATCAAATTAAAAATCACGTGTTTTCTATTATTTTGTTAAACGCAACTATAGAGAAAGATTTTTATTTCAACGAGTTTATCTTGCACCGGGGAAAGGGAGATGGTTTTTGCATAAATAAAAGACAACCAAAAATTATTCTTGAAAAGAATTGAATAAAGATCAGATCAATGAATAACTTAGCTATGAGGAATTTTATTTCTTTAATTATTGTTTCGTTATTCTTCCACTTTCAGTTAATTCTATTAGTTTTAAATTATGTTAGTTAATTGTGGAATCTTATTTAACATTTAGTTCCTTTAATATGAAATCAAGTGAATTTAGGATTTACTACCACTTTTTATTTATACAAGCTGCAGCTTATTATTGTTATTCAAACATTTGATGCTTATTCCGAGTTCTTAAATTCGAGCAGCCGCATGAAAAATCACGGATGGATCTAATGATGCACCTGCGATTGATAAAAAGTTCCTGGTACCAGTGGTGAAACTGTTACTTTTCCTAGCTTCAGAGTATCTATGGTCTCCATTATTCTGAGGGATAAAATATGAGGATCTTGCTCTCTTCTCCTTCCAAAATTTAGAGAACTTATTCCACAAATTTTAAATGATCTGATTTCGCATGCATAATACAGACAAAAGCATCTATGCTATCACAGACAAAATCATCTTTGCCCAGGATTCAGCCTCCGGTATTTCGAAGTGAGTATAATTTACTCAAATTTCCATACTCATGACATTGTTAAACCTTCTAAAACTTGTTTCCGTATATAGCTTCTGTATTAATACAAATGAGTTAATGGTGCAACAACTGATATTTTCCATTGAAGCCCATCTAGGTAACTTTGCAGCCTTATGCATGAAATGAGTTTGAGAATCAAGCTCTGCATTTCGCACTACCAAAAGAATTTCTGAATCATTTCACTTAAAATACTTTTATGTTTTCCATTTAATTTCTTTTCATTCGAAAGAAACTAAGTAATTCTTGCAAATTTTTATTGTTTAAATTGAATTAATTTTGTTAACTTATTATTAATGTTTAAAAGTGTTTATGCATAAAATAAAAGCATTCTAATATGAAAAAAATGCTAGGCAGAATTCATAATTAATTAATACTGACTATAATCATTTCGAGGACAGCGGACCAGCATACTCACGAAATTAAAAGCCTTGGTTATGTTATCAGGTTCTATGTTCCTCCTTACTTGCTTTGGGAACATTAAATGACCTGACTCGGAACAGGGAGCTTACTAAAGCTACGTTCAATAAATGTGGGAAGTAGACAAGATACACAGGAAGGGTATACGAAACCCTTTATTTTTCTCTCTTTACAATGATTTCTGGACTTCGGAATACAGAGACCAACCACTTGTGGTCTGAACGTAAGAATATAAAAATATAAACTAAATTCTAACTAAACTAACTTTGGATTAATAAACAAGTGTCTACTTGAAGATTGGCCGTATATTAACAGAAAGGCCGTATGTAGTACAGAGAACTGTTAACACTACGATACGTTTAAAATTATCAAGAGGATTAAACCTCTGGCCTTGAAGGCAACCAGCAACCGAGTAAAACTGCTATGGCAAGCGGCCTGCTCCTAATCACTCCTTCCTCTCTCTTGCTTGGCAAAAAGCCACAACTTAAGTACTTGGCGTTCGCAAGACAAATTTGCATAAATAAGTTAAAGCTTTTAATTCTGGCCGGAAGTAGAAAATAAGAAGTGATAGTAAAGATTTAAAATAAAATAAACGTTAGTAAAACTTAAGATCCTTACAATGTGATGTCAAGGTACTCAAGATGATGCAGCGAATTCCTCATCTTTTACATAAGCCGCTATAACTATAAACCTATACCATCTTAAAAGTGAATTTTAGAACTGTGAAATGTGAAAGTCCACTCCATGGGTTTATTAAATACTTCTCCTCTTCCCGCTTTCCAAAAAAGAGCACGGTAAAGAATGCTGTGAATGAAATTTTCCAGATAAAGCAAATTTTTAATATTAAATGTATCGCGATTACCTTTAAACCTTTCCATTCGTGTTCATGTAAATAAGTTTCTACTATCACACTTCGTAACTGTTGATATAAAATGCGCTCAAAGATACTAAAATGTATATTACATTTTATTAAAATACATCAAATATAAATACCAGTCATTATTTTGCGTTTGTTAATGGCAGGAGGTTCTCACTTTGCCTTCAAGCTGCTGACATTAAAGAATCATTTTTGATTTTGCAGTACTATTTTTAAATGATATTCGTTGATCGCTTAATAGTCATGTTAATATAAAATTATTCGAACAATCAGTATTATATTTTTGCTGCTAAAACCTTTCATGTAAAATCTAATTAATATATTAACTACATAACAGTATTTTTCTTTCCAAAAGTTTTGACTGCACTCTGAAGCTAAACGTTTTGCTGCCAGTATTTCAGCACGTTACTATATAAAGTTTCAGTAATTACGTTTGAAACAAGGTATTTTGATCCATCAAGATCTTGCATTAGAGTACTACACTCATCTTTCACAATCTCTTTATCTTACATCGAATATTTAATATAAAACCATATTCCAACAATTAACATGTTTTAAAACAGAACGAAAAGAATTAAAAAGAATATTTTAAGTGAGTAAAAACTGTCTTATGTACCTATACGAGAAACACAAAATTATGATTTTGTCAAATATTTAAGGAAATATCTTTCTAATCTTCACTTTGCTTTCATCTTGTTAGTATAAAAAAAGTAAAGTAGAAGCCAGAGAGAATTTACATTCGAATTTTTCAAGCAGAATTTCTGAAGACAGTTCCTTCCACCCCACACTAATACTGAATTCAAAAATGCTGAAAGAATGAAAGTTTCCCATTATTTACCTGCTTTCACTGACATCGATAATTCCTTTCGTGAAAAATGAGAAGCGAATGTTTCTGCAATGCTCTTTTATTTTCATCTAAATTTTGGACCAAAACTTGTGTCACAATAGTTCATGATAATTTATTAAGCTCTCAGTTCTCGCATTTTTAATGTGCAATAGATTTTCTTCTGTTTTGAAAGTTATTCACTGGAGACTTTTTTTTTTTAAATATGAAAGTAGATTTTAGTGAGTAGGGAATGTTCTTACCGAGAACTCACTTCGAATCCGTATTCTTTGAGTTATTTATTTACCTAGAAATATTTCTATTAGGAACTGAATCTTCATTTTCCCCTCGAATTGGAATTCTTTCTAAAATTTGTTAATAACGAATATGAAAGAAATCTTCTAAATCTTCGATAAAATCAAAGCAGTGCAAAACAATCCAGCAACAGTTCATGACAGGCCTATTCTCAGGAGATCATCAGACGAACAGCATATGAAATCCTTTGCCATTTCAAACTTAAGCATTGTAATATTCTTTTTAATTTACAGTCATCGCTTCCGCGTTAATCTTTAGAAATTTAATTTTAGTCTTTTTATTCCATTCACTCACCTACCGACCTGAAATCCCGAAATCTTGGTGCTTCTCCAGTAACTTGTCCAGCTGCTGAGCTTTGGTCAACAGCACAGGCCCCTGAAGGGTGGCTCCTAAAGATCTCTGAAGATATAAACTATTCAAATAATGCTTAGCCAATATCTTCTTGATCATACAACCTAAGTTTTTCTGCTGTTGTTAAAATTATATTATTACTATTAATGTAACACTTCAGTTTGCATTCAAAGCATTCTATAACTATATCTTTTTTTAAGACATTACTTGATTGACTTATATAATCTATATTTCCGATGCACGTCAGCTTGAAAAGATCATTTTAAATGTCACCAAAATCATTCACCCTATTAAAAAAAAAAAAAAAAAAAAGCTTTACTCTTTGACATAGAATTAATCTGATGAAATAGATACTGAAAGGGAGCCGATTAGATACAATTAATTATATGCGGAATAATTATATACTCTGCATGCGTCAGTTTCACTGAAAGTTTGGACCCCTTGAGTATCACTCCCGTTTCCCAATCCTTTCTGTTTTCTTTTGTTGTTTATATGGACTAGCTTAACTTAAGTTGTGTTACTTAGTTACCTGGGGGGAGGAGAATGACTTACTCTCCTTCATCTGAATAAAAGATTGCACTGGAAGTCTCTGGGCAGAACAACCTCTCTTACTCAAGAACCCAGTTTTCCAAACTCTAGCAATGCTCATGTTTAAGTATTTCACCAAGAAAAAATTTCCTTTCTCTTTTCCAAGAAATTAATTTCCATAATGTTAACAAACAGCCTACTTAAATGAAGTGCTTATATCCTCATTAGGATTTTTTTAATGTACTACTATTGTTTAATTTCGTCCCTTGGGAGGAAATGCATCTTAGGCATCAATAGTTGCGAGACCACTAGCCAGAACAGCAGCATACCTAAAGAAAATAAATAGCTCATAGAAAATGGCAATGCACTGGAAGGGCTGCCGTTAGTATAAAAAAAATACTATTCAAATAAAAAGTAATTCAAACAATTGCAAAAGGTCGATTAAAAATTTATTCAAAAACTACGGAAACCAATCAGCTCTCTACTGAAGTGTTGGGAGAAGTCCTAAGCTGGGCATATACTGTTTGTCCATCACGAGAATTACTGTCACCAGAATATCCGACTAGAGAGGGTTACTATAGTAAAAGTCCCTGAAAAGTTATATTGTCATTTTGTTTTCTGGCGAATGTTGACCTCAGGAAAGACAAAACAACGTTATAATAAACATTTTATTTAAATCAAAAAGCATGCTTCTCCAATGCGTCATTAATTGCACCAAGATGGAAATTTGTGTTGGATTCTTTCAGACATTCTTTCAGCAGTTGTTCTTGCGGTAAAAAGGCAAAAGGCAATGTCTTTCCGCTTGGAGCCCACCAGCGGCCGAGCGGTAAAGTCGCTGAACACTGGTAGTTCGGTCTGAGGTTCGAATCCCGCGAACGGGCTGGCTGCATGGGTGTTTTCGTGGTTTTTCCCACGTGTAATGTGTATACGAGCCAGTTTCCCTTAGAAAGTCCTCCACGAAGGCATCCCTCCCTTTAAGCAGATAGCCCTAGTGTGCTTTGCCATAATTAAATACACCACACACACTTTCCGCTTGGAAAGACTTCAAATAATCTGAACAACTTTCTTTTGTCTTTCAGAGCATTTAACGAATACATAGTAAGCTATAATATTGTTTTCAACGCATTCTCTCAAACTTTTATAAAATTAATTTTGATTTTATAAAATTTATATAATTTTTTCTTTCTAGTTTAATTTTTTTGTTGCATTAAAACTTAAGTCGAGAATTCCCTATTTTAAATAAAAACCTAATGATTATTTCCTGTGAATGGGGATAATCGAGATCAATGACTTAGGTTCACTATAGCCGAATGTTTACTATAGCTGAATTTATAGCATTTAGAGTTGACTGCTTTCTGGGGAAGAAACTGCTTTACTGAGAGTTACACTTGTAAACACTGGAACTACGCTTTTTTAAAACCAATTTCTAAATTTGAATAACCAGGAAAAGGATAAAATCGAAAGAAAAAAGGTGTGGTTTCATGAGGGTACGTTAGCCTTCTTCATTTTGAAAAAGATAAAAGGAGCACTAGTGGGTAGAAAAGGAGGGGGAATAAAAAAATAATTTTTTAAAACACCACCTCCAGAAATTGAAGTACTTCCGTATTTTGTAGCGCAGGAAATGAATATGCATTATTTGACTGAAATGCAACCAAATAAACAATAATAATAAATCAGATATATCCTTCCTTTCAAAGAAAAACGTGCATAAATACTAGTTCATAGGGAGGGGGCGAAGGAGACTGAAGACTGAAGACCTTAAATAAATTATATCTGGTGAAAGTCTATCCGCACCGACAAGAAGATTTATATTCCTGAGATAAAAGAGTTTCTGGTACGTACTTTCAGATTCAAATCACAGCAACATGTTATAAGGCATGTTATTTATTTATTTATTTACTTATGTTTTGCTTAAGCGAAAGGACTGTTGTCTCCTCTTCTCCCCACCGCTTCTTTCTTTATAGGAATGCTGTTCGCGACTCGTCGTCATTCTAAGCGGGGTCAAAAGAACAGTCTCCAGAAGGTCGCAGATGTGACACTCTTATTAACTGCTTTTTTATCAGACTGTTTTTACTGAAATATTTCCTCGGGTAAAGCAACTTTTCTTACAGTTTATTTTTGAATCTTTTCTTTTAAAAAAAATATTATTGAAGTATTCTGTTGTTCGAAATACTGTTGCTTGAATTCTTTTACGCTCTGCATTTCGGAAAATTTTATTTTAAGAAACCATTAATATAATTACTATAATTACAGTAATTCCTGAAATGTTGTGTTTTGAACATTAAAATTCATCTTCTATATGGAATATGGATGCCAGAGGAAAAGCCTTTGTAAACTTCATTTCTGCTTAAATAAATTTGTATGTATTAAACATTGCGGTTTATTTTTAAGTTTCTTATCTCTTGCCATCATCTCCGAAATTTCTTGGAACACTAATAATGATGATTTTTTTTTTTTTTTATTGCATCATATGGTGCTTACAGTGTATGTATATGTTTTGCTAAAAATAAGAGATTTCCTAAATTAGTGGGTAAATACAGTCAGTTTCCTCCACGAATGTATTCCCTCCTTTAGACAAATATATCTCGCGTACTTTGCCATAATCAAACAAACCGAACACCAAACTTGGTCCGCACCTAAGTCGCGCTTTCAAGACATAACACAATTTGAATTTGGTCAATCGGCCCAGTAGAATGGAAGGTATAGGAACTGTCCCATTTTACTTTCGTGCAACTCATATTTTACATGACCATTAATAAAATGCTGGAAAGCGAATTAGCCTCATGCAGAGGGATACATACGTAACCATACAGGATACATCACATAGAAAACGTGGACTCTTTCAAAAATTAAACAGGCGGCAGTATATTCAAAGTAATTTAAATCCTCATAACTTTGTTGCCTTTAAATTTCACAAGAGAGTAGTTATTTGAATTATTTAGTTATGACTTTAATAATAACACGAAATGTATTTAAAAATATTTTTAACAGTTTTATTTCATGCCTACCATATTTACAAAAGCTTTTGTATGTTATAGAAGCAAAACAAACCTTAATGTGGAATATGATCTTCTCTGATTTTAATATTCTTAGCTTTCGGTGATCCATGCCAACAGAGGACAATAACTACCATTCCTGCGGACCCGACGAAAGGAAAGGGCGTTTCGGCATCGGCGTTTTCGTGGCTTCCCTCATGCGTAATATGAACACCAATCAGTTTCCTCCACGAAGGTATTTCTTCATTTAGGCAAATATATCTCGCGTACATTGCCATAATCAAACAAACCGAACACCAAACCTGGTCTGCAAACATATAACTCTAATATATATCCTAAGTCGCGCTTTCAAGACATAAAAAACACAATTTGAATTTGGTCAATCGGCCCAGTAGAATGGGAGGTATAGGAACTGTCCCCCCCTTTTTTTTTGCAGTGTACATAATATACTGGGAGGAAAACATGATCAAATTTGCATGTGGTTTGGGGTACATATCAAGCAGAACTCAGTAAACAGAGCTGCCATTCTGGCAACAAGTCGAACTGAGCTTGGATGAGAGATGCGGTATTTCATCTCAACCGGCGTCAACTCCATGTCACAGTTCATCAGTCGTAGTGGCTGGCGAACGGTGGTGTGTCATTCTCTCGGCAACCCATGATCAAATATTTTGAATGGATAAGAGTTATGGAGAACGTGATGGATAGGAAAACAGTCGAATACCTTCGATATCGAGGAAGGTCAGGATAAAGCGGGAAACAAGAGGTCGCGCATTAAATCGTCAGCAGCCTCGAAAAAGGAGCACAGCCATGGGTCCTAATACATCAGAAAGGAGCGGCGGCTATCCACATTACCAATTCTGCAACAAGAGTTGCCTGGGATATAGTCAGTGGCAGCCCATACTAGCCCACCACGTGCTAGGCCCGCATGATGAAAACAAATGCAAGCTGGCAATGTTCACACACTTCGGTGTCCACATACTTCGTTGTCCACACACATGTATACCTCTCTCATGATTCTGTAGGCAGAACCGGGATTTCTCCGAAAATACGACGTGGTGCCATTTTTGTGTCTACTGTTATCGTTCGTCTCCCCACTCGTCTCTGCTGCAGTGTTAAAGGAAGCGGCTGCAACGGTTGGCATTACTGATAGCCAGTGATGCTGCAGATGTCATCGCGTCGTCCGCATGTACACTTGCTGTCCTGCAAACCATCCGGGCTTCTGACTCAGGGTTCGTGTAATTGCTGTGCAATCCCGCAAGGTCGAGAGAACAACATATCTGTCCTCTAGAACGCCAGTGGCTCGAGGCCACTAACGTCTACTGACGTGAGATCCTACATGACCATCAGTAGGGTCCTCTTGAACCTATCGATTCCATATTCACCTGACAGTCATGGGTTCCCGACCAATACGAGCATTAATGCGGCGAAATGATAAATCACAACTCCGATAGGCCACGAATTCCGACACGTGATGGTAGGAGTTTCTCTTCTTTATATGAAGAATAACACGACATTTACATGAACAACCGACGGTCAAATGCGATTTCTTAATAGGAAACCCGCTGTAATCTTCCCATTTTCACAATACAAATGGCAGTATTCCCACCTGTTTTCTGAGCATGCCAGTAGAGTAGCTGTCTGTCTTCGGGTGCAGCATCCAGGGGGCGCATTTTGGCAAACAGGAAAGGAAACGAAATCATCAGATGCCCAGGGCCATGAAAACCTTAACTACGCTTCTGGGGCATGCGTTAGATTACTAATAGTATGTATATTTCCGTGTGTAATACCTTTCACATAAATTTGATGTTTTTTGCATGCCACTTTCATAGCAGTGTATAAAAATGTTTAGGTACAAATATGCAGTATGGAACATCGAGTTACGGTTTGAATTCTAGCTTTTCTTCTTCATTTTATTAACTGTATTGTATAATAAAGAAATAAAGACTGTAATTTATCAGAAGAAAATTTAATTAGATTTGTTTTGAAAACATAAACTCTTCAAATCAGGAATTTGGTAATATGCTTTTTCATTTTCCTTGAAGGCTATAGAATACAACATAAGAAATACAAGTATAATTAATGATACGGAAATATGAATGAAATTCACGTTGTACAAAAAAAAAAAAAAAAAAAAAAATTCTTGTAATGCAACTTATATATTACATACTTCTTTTCACTGTGTTTTAAAGATCAAATCACATCGGAAACTTAATAGTTAATTTTATTGTAAAAATATTATAAAAATAACATTACTAGAAATCTTTTCTTTCGTCTTAGGGTCTACGTTGCTTTCAGTGATCCTTGTATTCGTCCAATTTCTTTTTAGGCTAAATAAACGTTATGCATTATATATCACAGGAGAATACCACATTTTCTCTGCATGAAACTTTTAGAAATGACGCTAGGAAAAGGTAAATTTTGGTGAAGTTAGATCTGTTCAGATAGGATTATCAAAATGCATCCCTTTAGTTTTTAAAGAAAATTTGCTTATAAAGCTTCCTGAATGTGGAAAATTTGCATCAGCTTTTTGTTCAAATAGCTAGAGCAACTATCGACAATATTTTAAAAGTAAGCTGTTTTGTTATCTGTACTGTATCTTTCAACCAGAGAACTTTACATTCCTCCCTGAGCTCTCTAGTTAAAAGTCAGCTTGAAATTTAGAGTCCTCTAAATATACAGTATGCTGTAAGAAGAGATTTAAAACATAGATGCAATATCACGCACAAGATTTTTTTTTCTCTCGTTACCTATTTGTGCTGTCTTTTGAACTGCAATAAAAAAAAAAGCCTCAGCTTTTATTTAACTAAACGAAAAAAAATTGCAGAAATGCAAATTTTTACAAGGTTATCTGAGTTTTTTAGATGCACTTATATTAGTCATACATTATATTATTATATTTTAGTATCATGATATTCTTTTTTCAATATCTGAAATCACTTTTAGCTGTCTTTCTCAATGACATGAGCTATCTCTTTAGTAAAAATGAAGAGAAGCATTCAAAGCTTAATCGAAGAAATCTGAAAATAACAGCTCTGTCACTTAAATAAGCAAAATTTTATTGATTTATTACATGAGTTAGCAGAAACAAAAAAGACAATTTAAAATTATTCGCTTAAGAAACATTAATTAACTGAAGGAATTAAAAATGTAGTTTCTAAGTACACACCCTCAGGAAGCATACCTACCACTTCTTCACATCTCGCTAAGTTTAATGAAAAACTTTGTGAATATTTTCTGTAAAGAGCAAAGTTCTCCAAAATCTCTAAAATTGAAGACAACATCTTTCTTTTCAAATTAAATAACTAATAGGTGACTGAAAGTACAGTGAATAAGACTGAATTTCTAGCAGAATAAGAGGGTAGATGAAGAGTGCAAATTTTAGAAATCATATCCATGTGTAGCTGCATGATCCAGACTGTCAGCTCATCACAAATAATATTATATTTCAACTACACTTAGTCTAAGCAGCAATCTTAGCAACAATCTTCAATATACTCAATAACATATTCCCTAATACTTTTTGCAATGAGCAGGTGCAAAAATATTAGTTCATTTAATGTGCGCTGAGAATGCTGAAGTTCATGTGGAGATTTTTTAAATTATATCAGACTTCGTTAATTGATTAAGGCAAAGCGACTCAAGGGCTAAGGACGTCTTCGTGGAGGATCTTTTAGAGAATACTGTTTCGTATTCAAGTTATACTTGGGAAAACCAGGAACCCGAGCAGATAATAAATTTTTTCATTAATTTATACTAAATTAACTAATAAATAACACAATTATAATCATTTAAAGATAGAGAAGTTATCAGGTATCCTAATACAGAATTATTTTATGAATAATTCTGTACTAGGATACTTCATAAGGGTACTAGGATAAGTCTATTTTAGAAACCATTGCATTCCACCTGCATGCCAATATTTTGCAATCGACCAGAGCCACAACATCAATGATACACTTGTAAAGATTCTGGGCAATAACAGGATTCGAAGGCTCAAAGGCAAAGAATGACCTTGACAAACCACCCACAAGAGAAAGTCACACGGGATTAAATCCGAAGATCCAGGGCGTTAACGTTAACATCTCCTCGTCCTTTACATCCTGTCCGCTTTAGCGGAAACCATTAATTGAGATACTGTTGCAATCTGTTAGTAGCTATGTAGAAAATTTTGACTAACATACATTCGCAGATAGTCTTGATAATGATATCTGCGCCAGACAACTGACTAAGTGAAAGAGGTAATCATCATTGTTTTCCCTTAGGTTCAAATCTTACCAATGATGCATAAGTATCTGCCATACCTGGGAAAGTGCTCTGAGCACTTAATAAAATAAACTGAGCATAAAAAAATACACTGAGCATTTAAATAAAATACATATTAATAAAATTTTAGTGAGTTAACCTCTATTTCTGTGTAATAAAATTTAGTATGGTAATGGGCAGTACGCTTAGCGCGTATCTGAGAGGTCCGAGGTTCGAGTCCCGGCGAGGGCAATGCACATTTTTCATAGCTCCTGCTTGAAAAATAACTAATGTCTCTATATGGTCTGCTTAAAAAAATAATAATAATGACTCTACAAAATAAATGTACGCATATTTTACTACATTATTTCTAATGAAAAACATTAAATTTTTTTATTAAATTTAATTTCTTAGTTCAGAGAGACCATTCGGGAGCAAATGTGTAGACGTACAGGAGACACATAACATCAGATTGATAGCCAAGCGGACAAATAACAGCAAAGAGTGTAAATAAACAAAAAAAGACCAAAAAACCAGCAAATATTTCTAGAATTTGCTTAGGGTTAGGTAAAACTGCTATCAAAATTATAAGTTTAGCGAGAGCTTCTAAGTAAATGATTTTTAAGTTCATTATAAATATAGCGTTTAATGAATAATTTTCTTAATTTACCGAGGGATAAAAAGGATTGCTTAGGCTGAAGAATTTTTAACTTTTCGTTTTCTTCTCTACCAGCGTTTTCACTTGCTAGAGAAGAAATCACGATATTTTATGTCACTTGTCCGTTACGGATCTATTATATTGGATCATGCAAAGATACAAGCATGCATGCTTCCATGTGAAAATTATGACTATGTCATGAGTTTACCTTTTATACAAAAATAAGTAGAGCTGCATTAAAGTGAACTTTATCCCACATACAGTACTTAATTATTGCTTTTGGAATTCCTTAGCAAGACTGAACACGTAATCCAATCGAAACTTATTCCTGCTCAAAGTTCCTGTTCCTAATATTTTCTCTTCAAATAGGAAGAAGGAAATACGCAAAAAAGGCTACCATTTATTAAAATTCTTAGATAAACTTTATGCTTAAGTAGCGAAAAACTGTAGCCAAAAATATAAATATATAATTTCGTAAAATATTTGTTATAGAAAGCTTTTTTTTTCTTTCACTCTTTCCCTTTTAAATAACGATTTAAAAAACGAGTTAGCTAATGGATAGCTAAATAATTTGCTATTACTTTATTTATTTTGATTCCTAAAGCCAGATGATACTGCTTTATCACAGTTAAAAATAAACTCTGTTGAGATTAGCTAATTTAATATCATAGAACCTTTCGTCCAGCCTCTTTCGAGTGCTTGGACTGGAAAGCATTTTCTGAAAACAACATTTTAAGAACCTATCTCAAAAGCTCATTGTCTACGAAAACAGTAAGGGTCCATGTCGGTTACATGTGAACATTCATTCACCTTTAGATGGATAGGCCTGTGAAACCGGAATTCTTAAAGAAAACAGTTCCTTTGTTCCGTTGCCCTTTAAGTGCCTCATCTCATTGATGTCATCCTTGACCTTTGCAATCAGTTTTAGCATCCACCTATTTCACGCTTTTCCTTCCAAATGTGGAACTTACTTAAGTTCATATTAGCTCTTTTTATCATTTTATAGCTACGTTCATATTTCTCTCTAAACATACGAAAAATATGTTCCTTAATTGTTAAGATTTGTTCAGATACACTGAGAAATTATTTTCCTCCATTCGATAAAGTCGAATAGTAGGCGGAGAAAACTAAGAAGTCATGCAAAGCGAAAAATTTGATTTATGGCTTTATATTGGAAACTTTCTAAATTTTCTTTTAGAAGCTTATTGCGAGATGAGTTACTGGACGACTTTCCTTGTTTTATTTTAAAGAGCTTCTAAATCTAATCACATTTATTCTGATACCAATATAATATTGTCCTTAACGGAAGGAAAAAAAAGTTTAGTTTCGATTTATTATTTAAAGTGCGTGACAGATAGTCTGTCATTTAAACATTATGTTCACTTAAAATTAAAATTTACTCTTATTACTTTTGAAGACAAATTCCATTGCAGAAATAAATAGTTTTTGCGATTATAATTCCATTCCATTAATGCTACGCATTTGAAAGTTATTCATACAGCATCTGGTATTAGTTTGCCTTGGATTATTTTAGATACATTCAGAAAAACCTTTAAGTAAAGTATTATCTTAATTTTTAGATAGAAAACACAGTATTTTAGATTTGAAATTTAGTCTTTAAGCAAACGTTGTTGGACTTAACTGATTTACAAGCTTGCTACATTCTATTCCTTGAGCAAATTTCAGGAAACTAAGACCTTTACATTTTTGGTATTTTAATACACCTTTCTACGAAAAGAAAAGAATTAGAAATAAAGAAAATAGATTTATGCAGTTAGTTTTGTGAAGTTTCAGTCAGTACATATTTTAATTTTTAAAATCAGTTTCAGTGATAGTTAACATATGCCAAGTAGTCAGAATCAAAAATACAGTAGAGATGCTGAATAAAAATTGCTTTTAAAAGTTTTCTGCGATCTGAAATTAGGAGGTCCATTCATGAAACTGATCAGTTTTTCGTGGTTGTAAGTATCTTATTTTATTCGTACAGTAAAAATGAATAATCAGAATTTTATTCATTCATTCAGAATGAATTTCCTTGATTTTGATATTTATTTTGAGTTTATTTTATCGCCCATTTTTGTAAAATCTTTTCTCAACAGCAGGTTAACGGCAAAATTTTGTGTTTATTTTTAGATCAGCATCCATTTTATAAATTTTCGAAGTAATGGGGAGGGATGTTTTTTTCCCTAATACTTTATATACTTTTTAAATGAAATTAAATTCTTTACATGGGCTCTTTATTGTTTATTAATCTTCACAATACTAAAAATTTAATTGATTTTATTATGCTATTTTTCCGAAATAAATCTGATATATCATTTAATATTTTTCATAAAATACTGCCAAATAATGGATAAGTTCAATGAATCTTTATTTGCACGCCAAACCAAAATAATCGTAACTAATTAATAAAAGTACTCATAACATTTAATTGAAAAGCTTAAAAAAAAAAAAAACCCTACGATCTCTTAATTTTTTCGTAAAGTCTGTAACTTACTCAATTATCGGAAAAATGGCCCAGCGGCCGAGCGGTAAAGACGCTGAACACTGGTAGTTCGGTCCGAGGTTCGAATCCCGCAAACGAGTTGGCTGCATGGGAGTTTTCGTGGTTTTTCCCCATGTGTAACGTGTATACGAGCCAGTTTCCCTTAGAAAGTCCTCTACGAAGGTATCCCTCCCTTTAGGCAGATAGCCCTCGTGTGCTTTGCCATAGTTGAATAATCCAATCCAATTATCGGAAATGCAATCATTTATATGATGCAGCTCCTGAGGCATAATAATTATCTGTTTATAATAACACCTAAGACATGATAGTTAACCAAGTTCGTCTGTAGAGCGATGTTATATGAAGTCTAGAATAATTATGAATCTATTGGAAATTGCAGATAAAGGAATTATGAGTCACAAATAGAAATACAGTCTTGCATATGGTTATTATATCCCCAAACCCGAACCAATATTAATACGCATTTTTCCAAGAGTTATATTTCTTCTCAAATAAAAAAGGAATACTGGCTTTAATATCTGTAAAGTGTAACCATACACTTTTTTGACATATAAACAAATCTCCCAGACATTTGAATAACATCATATATCAGGACAGTAGACAAGACAATGATGAACGTATTTCACTATGGTAATATATTTTTGAAAAAGATTCAGGGAAAAAGTACTACAGATTTCAAAAGAATGTGCGTCTAAAAGAAACTGAGTGAGTAGACATTTAAAAAAAGCTCGATGAACTTCAGGCCTTAGCAGAATTAAAAATCTGTATGAAAGTCTGTTCCTTAGAAAACTTTATCGGAGTACGGAGTAAAACTTATTATTCTTTTACATATGGGAAGTGAACACCTTTTTTGAACGACAAATTGAATTGTAAATAAAAATTACACATATTTTTGTTTAAAAGTAGTTTTCCTCCGGATTATATGGTATGTCTCGTTTAGGCATTTCTAAGACACTACGCATTTGAAAAACGTGAATACATATTTTAATTACTTGAACATTGATTCGAGACATGGACTCCCCATTACAAAATCTCTCAAAATAAAGCTATAATTTTATGCAAGCGGTTTTAGAACTCGGATAGTTCCGTTTCAGCTGCTTCAAATCATTATGAAAAAAAACGCAATTATTTTTTGACAACATAATTAATTTACAAGGACAGATTTTTATTAAGTAATAAATTATGATGAAATGCAATTAAACATTGCATAAAGAAAGAATGCATTATTGTTTAGAGCCTTAAAAAGCCTTAAAATGAGTTATTCTTTAGAGTCTTAAAACGTGTCTTCTAAAACTCCTACTCATAAATCTCTGCATGAAATGATACGAATTCCTGCTTAAGAAATGTCTGACATATCGGATTAAAAACAATTTGGCAAATTGCAAATTTGTTTCTATGTTATGAATGATGTTTTGTAAGTCAAAATCCGCAATTTTCTTCAAACTCACATCTTAATAGTTAATCTTAATACTTCAGGTAAAGAGCGAAAATTGCCATCTCCTGGTAAACAGAAAGTAGGCTAATATCATTCCATAGAAATCTACTGCAATTCATAATTATTTATTTAAAAACACATGCATAAAAATAAATTTGTTAGTTAATGAATAACAAAAAATTAAACAAAATAAAATAAATGAAACTAAAAGTAGAAAGGCCTACTCGTAGACATCAGTATTTTTCGTAAAGGAGGTACTTTCAAAACGTTTTTTAACATTCCTAAATGAGATTCGGAGCTAATAAAATAGATGTTAAAATAAATTGTGATACTATACACATCAAGATGCTAAACGGATTTAAAACGTGCAGCAAAGGTTATTCATAGTAGTTTTTGATGTTTCTGTTACGTGAGAATCATTCTGTTTTCCCTAAAAGTATTCCCTTTTTTATTACGGAGTCCTCACCCGAAGGCATCTCTTCCCCTAAGCTGATAGCCCTCATGTGCTTTGCCATATTTAAATAATCTAACCTAACCCACTTGTAGCAACATTCCTCTCGATAAACTGTATTTATTTAAGGATGAAGTTAGAAGTTGTTGAGGAAAGATTTTTAATAGGAAGAAACAGGAGTCATTATTTTCTTCCAACAGCAGAAAAAGAGCACTGTCTCATGAAATTGCTTAATTTGTTAATGAATGCGGCCGATGGTCAGTTTAAGACAATTTCGCAACAACTGCAGCTCTTACGTCTTTGTTAATGTAATAACCGTTTTCGTTAAGTACGAAGTGTCGCTATTTTCACGTGTTACAATATCAAGCGACATAAAGTCCTTTATTGTCTTTCAGATTATAACAATGTATTTGCTTATCGGTGCAACGAAGCACATTTTTAAATAATACATGTGCTTTTCGAGCATTAGTTTATAAGGCTTGTTTTTCATAAACATTTTTGACATTACTATAAATTTAAAAAAATGTTATATTAATTACTTTGATTAAAGAAATTTTTTCGAATATTCCTAGCTGTAAATTACCTTCCCGCAAAATGTAATTCCTTAATACTCTGAAATAAAGAACTTTTCTTTGGTCGATTTGTACGGAACCTATCTACCTCAGTGCTAAATTCTATCACCGTAGACAGTGTTATAAGTCAGGCTATTTACCGCTTTGTCTTAGTCTTCCAATAAAAATAACTCTGAACTCAGAAGGAGGTTTGAAATAAACCTTTTTATTAGAACTTAAAATCAATTTTGTTTTGTTACTAAGCGAACCGTTTGAGTTGAAAACGGCTCGTGTAATTAACAAAACAATGTCCCTGCTTCTTGCTGGATTTTAAAAAAAACATAAAAGTATTTATGATATAAGTTAAAGTTAAACATTTAAAGTGCAAACTCACTCGAAAAAGTCCGACTGTAAGATTTGACTCAGGCCCTCAAATCATACGAGCAAACGCTGATAGCAAACGGCTAAATCCAATTCAGGTAAGTCTTAAAGCTGGATGAAACTAGCTCGGAGTAGTTTAGCCATTGCTGCCAATAACTTCCATTAACTTAAAGAATTCTGTTCATATATACCACGGCTAGCCAAACTTCATGTCAATAACAACCTCATGTTAGAATTCAGGAAAGTTCGAGAGCCGCAATTGGGTTTCTCAAAAGCTACAGGTTCATATTAACATTATTTTAAAAGTAGTGAAACAGATTTCAGATGGAAAGAAATGTCTTATAACTTTGTAAAAAGAAATGAAATAAACTAATAACTTTCTTTTGGGCACTTAGTAGATTTAGTTTATTTCATACACATATTATTATTTGCATAACAATCGCATCACTCGCCTGTGAGAGCCGCACCCGCCTGGCGAGCCGCGCTATGACCGTCTTGATATATGTGTTAACTAAGTTGTATCCTGGTGGGAGACGACGACAATAGAAGTGTCAATAAAGATTAATAAAGTTAAAAGCTTAATAAACATAAAACCCTACAGAATAACATAATTTCTTATTTATGTCACGTTAAACAATTGTATCTGCATACTTTGGAGTTTGACCCACATTAATAATTACTATGAAATGATGTTATAATAATGCTCCTTTAAATTTCATGCAGCTTATTAGTTTTATCTAATATTTTATATGCTTTTAATACACAACAGCAACTTTAAAAAATTGCTTGAGCAATTTTTCATGCTGTTCAGATGTGAAATGAACATAAAAATATACCTTTCCGTATAAGAAACTCTGTACTTGAATTTTTTAATGTTTGGCGTAAAATTATGATGATGGATTAGAGGATTAGAGGATGCACTGCAAAAGTCAAAGCAATACTTCTGCAGTTGCATCCTCTAGTATCAGGCTTTTATCAGTTCTGAAGACATGACTTCTTATTAAGAAATGGCACATGCATTTATTAAATTTCAGTTGTTGCATGCTTTTAAAAAACAAAATTTCACATTTCAAATCCTCCTTCTCAAATTAATTAGCCGATAAAGATTAAATGTTGCAACTTGCATCACAGGACAATTAGAAGTTGGATTTAACAAAGTGCTGGCTCATAATATCCTCATGGTCATTTATAATACAGAAATTGCTTAAAATGATATCCTTAAACACGATCATAATACTTTAGCATACACTTCGTCTATTAAAGCGAGCCTGTTCTTGTAAAATAACTTTTTTGTGCCATATAGATGCATCCCTAAAATTATTTGATAAAGAAGCTTCTTTATTTTAAATATTTTCATTTATTTTATGACTTTAATTTTTGAATTTAATTTTTTCTTAAATAGACACTCTATCATAAAATCTTCTTCGAAAATTTCGCGAATGTTGAAACATTGAAAGGAATTACATAGCAATAAAGTTAATGCAAAGGATTTTAAAAGAAACACAGAACAAATTTTTATCATCTTTCTAAGACTTTCATCTATCCTTATCGTTTACTCCATACATTCATGCAGATCCAAAGAGAGAGCTGAGATGTATAGTTTTTAAGAAGCAGCATTTGAAACACTAGACATTTATTCCCTATCATACCTTCAAATATTATTTAAAACATTTGGCAGTTGGTACGTTATTTTACATTATGCTTTTACATTACATTAGATACATTACGTTTATTAACATTCTTAAAGGGGCTCAAGGGCTATTAAAATAGATGTTAAAGTTAATTATGATACTATACACCAAGATGCTAAACGGATTTAAAATTCTGTAGCAAAGGATATTCATAATAGTTTTTGATGTTTCTGTTACGTGAGAATCGTTCTGTATTCCATAAAAGTACTCCTTTTTTTTACACTGCCCTCCAAAAGTTAAGGAACAGCATGTTTTTTGCATGAAGAGAACAGACGCCCATTGTTGACCGGTCCAAGAGATCTGTTCTCTTGCAGAACGTAAACGGGCACCTGTGTGTCCTCAGGTGAGGGGACTCAAAAAACTGGTCGTCTTGCATACAGACTTGTATTGTGCAGGCTTCTGTGTACTGTAGTAGCTGAGATTCTTGTTCTTATTGCCGATAAATGATCTGCCATGAACTGAGGCACAGTAATGTTACTCCTACTTCGGGCCGAAAGAGGTAAATAACGGTTTCCCGCGGGTGTTGTAATTCCAGGTCTGCCTGGAACATGTTTTCTAGACACAGAATCCTCGTATTCAAATTGATTCCTTAGTCGGTGGACCACACTACAGGAGACATTGAGACGTCTAGCAGCATCAACTTGCGACATCCCCATTTCCATCCATCCGATCGCCCGCCACCTCAGCTCATCGGGCAAACGACTTCTCCTGCACATTGATAGACTCTCCTGGATATTGTCTACGAAGCTAAAATAACAACTTAAGATCAACGCTCGTGAACAAAAATTGCAATTTTTGCATTTTTTTCCCCAATTCCTATATAAGTATTCATTTCTATAAAATAAAAGTGGTAGCTATTCTTTTTGCATATATTTTCTTAAGTTGCAGTGGGGCAAATTTTAAAAAGAAGTCTCTATTAAAATAATCGTTGACAATACTAGATTTTTTTTCCTAGAATTTTTTAGTATTTGAAAATAGTATGAGATGGCAAGCACTATATTAGGTTTCATATATCCGGTCACAATGTCTTGCTTAATTGCGACATGGATTAAAAAGCAAATTAGAAACCGCAAACACAAATTTGAAACTGTAAACACATCTTCGGATTGCAGTGACACAGATGACCTAACTGAGGTATTAAAAAATAGAACCACACTGATTAGAGCACGAATACCTTTTTTCTTATTCTTTATAACTAGGAACGATTAAGGCTGTCAGAGTTCCTACGCATACAGCTAAATCACAGACCGTCAACATCCACTTTCCTAAACTTAAAAGAAAAGCAAGATTATGGAGATTGCTATAGTATGGGAGACCCCCTAAAACTTGTGGCTCAGAGGCGTAGACAATAATCATTCTCAGTATGCCGGTGAGATGCAGTAAATGTTACTGTACGCGTGGAACAACAATTATATTATTTTTTAGTTATTTTCTGGATATAGGAATTTAACAAATTTTTATATAACAAACGAATTACTTAAAATTTTCAAAGCGACAGTTAACTTTGTAGAGACATTAGGTTATTTTTGAAACAGGAAGAAGTGAAAAGTGAGCAACGCCCTCGCCGGGAATCGAACCACGGACCTCTGGAATACGCCCCCAGCATGCAGACCTCTACAACACGAAGACATGCTAAGAAGGCGGAAGAAATGCCTTATTTATCCCTCGTATTTTAAAGGACGACTGGGGTTTTTTAGGGGACCCAATCGCCAAATCCTGGGTGTGGAGAATCATCATTCACCACCCTTTTAGTTCGGGCGCCACTGTAGAGTCATTAAGTTAATTGGAAGCAGAAGATGTGAAAAATGAGCAACGCCCTCCCCGGGAATCGAACTACGGACCTCTGGAATATGCGTCCAGCGTGCAGACCACTACACTACGAAGGCATGCTAAGAAGGCGGGAGAAATATCTTATAACTTATTAAGAGGTATTTATGTTTTATTTTATTCATATACGTTGCCAAATGAGAAAAAAGGGAAGCCCACTGCGCTAAAATTTTTAATGTATGCTCCATTTTATTAACCCATTGCCTTAATTTTAGATAAAATGTTTTGTACGCAAAAGTAGTTGTTTTAAAAATAGTTTTGGGGGATAGTAACAAATTCTATCCTGTACTAAAATTCCTCTTCTGTTTTAGGTAGGACAGATACTTACTTATTAGGTAAATCGTTCGGACATAATTCGATTTTAGGAACAGTAGGTTTTCTCTGCCAATTAATAATATGGTGATCATCTTTTACTTTCCAGAGAGCAGCAAGGAACAGAGGTATGCTTTTTATGTCTCGAAAGTAATGGTTCACACTGTAAAACTGACGAAAGATAGCAGGACTAAAGGTATCTAGATTTAGTTTCGTAATCTTCACTCGAGCTCATCTCATCTGTGACACATATGGGACATTAAGATCAGACTTCTGGGAAGGTAAATTTCCCTTGAATGCCCAGAAATCGGTATGACAGGGAGCTCAGTGATGTTGGAAAAGTTCAAATATATTGTCGATAGGTAATTAAAAGCTCTCAGTTATCAAGAGCGTTTAAAAAATATAATCTGTTTCATGATTTTTTACAGAATAACTCATTGTCAAACCAGAATACGAAAACTAAATCAATGTTATTATGAAATTAGTATATGATATAAAATATAATTGGGAAAATAACGTTTGCTGGTTCATCGCGAAGTTAAACAAGTTTATCAGACTAAAAATATGTAAAGCATCATTTCCTATTCAAGTAACAGATTTTTCAGTCGCAATGCAGAAAGGATGGGCGACACTGTTCCCAAAGAATGCTTTTCATTCAAGGTAGTTAATGCGCAACATTTCTACCATAAAACTAAAATTATGCAACTAATGCCGGATATCAATTAACTAGTCATCATAATAGAAGTCAACAGTAATGGGAGAGAAAAAGGAGCAAATTTTTAACATTTCTTATTAAGGTTTTATTACTTCCGAAAGTTTCTGCGACCTTCTTGAACACATTTTTTCTACTATGGACCGTTTTTCTTCTATCTTGCCAATGTCACTTAAAGTTGATTTTGCTATGTCTAGTTTAGATGCAATACCCTGTAAAAGAAACGTTACTCGAATGACAATATGACCAGCCTACTCTTTCAAACAGGAAGTTGACATCCACATTAGCTACGTCCACTGAATAAGTTGCAGATAGCACATGAGAACAAACATCTCACATTTACACGTATTCTTTTTACTGCCTATTTCTGCGCATCCGAGTTTCTTTTGCTAGGTTCCGAGTACTTTTGGGTATATACTTCTTCTCATATTTGGAAAAAGACCTATCTTCTATTTAACGAAAACGTCCTACATAAAATCTTGTTTTAAGGAATATGAAAAGGTAAATGTTTTATATCTATGAAAAGAATGTATGTAAGTAATAGAAAAAATATTTTGCTGGAATGATCAGATTTTTAAAAAATGGATGAAAGAAAAAATAACTGATTTTGTTATATACAAGAAACGGTGTACTGTGTGGAGTATTTTAACTCATGTTTCTGGTGTGTGAAAAAACTAAATTTAGTATATACCTGCAATGAAATCTTTTTTGATAACCACGTGGATGTTAACAATGAATGTCGATTAATGAAGCACTAGATGCAATCCTGAGCTGCTTAACATTTCTTTTACTATAGACTATTTTTTTAATACAAATAATTTGGCTCAGTCTGTGCTCCCATTCTTGAATAGTTATATTGGAAAGAAAGAGCGGAAGCAGACAGCAAACCAGCATGAGAGAGAAGCGGAGAAGAAATGCTAAATGACTATTATACTATTATGAAGGTTTCGTTAGGAATAAATCAGTTTAGGTTTGACGTTATTCCTTTTGGCTAGTTTTAGGATTAGGAGATTTGATGGACTATTAAAAATTAAAGTCAGGCTTTTATTTTGCATACTCTTTATCTTACATAGACGCAAATGATTATTCTAATAATCATGATCTACACGGACGGAGATTGGGGAGAATATTAATCACTATCGAAAGTTCTTCAAAAGCTGAAAAGTTAGGATCACTGTTTTACAGATTTTAGAGGAACAAGTTCGATACATTCCCTATTACTCGTATTACTGCTATCAATTTTAATGCGTTAACAGTGAAAATTCACATAGTTGCAGATCACTTTGCTTAGTTTTCACAGGCAACAGCAGCTCCGTTATGTTTTAACCGTCAGTTTCTTCAGTTTGATTCAAATTTTACGGTTGGTAACTCAAAGTCGTGGCTTACATCGGCAAAGAAAGCTTCTGCTATGCAATGGTCCCTCGTGTCACGTATATCATTTGATAGGCGTTGATAAAAAATTAGATGGTTAAGCTATTTCAATTTACTTTAATTTAAACCAGCTTTTTTCCTATGAAATAAGTAGTTAAATATAGTATTATTCATGAAGTCTGTGAAATATTTTTAAATTACATAACAAATAAACTACACAAACGGTACCAAATTTTATTGTACTGATATAGAAGTAAATACATGAATCATTTTATTTTTCATGAATTTAATTATTTTACATAAATTTAATTATTTTTTATTATTATTTTACATGTTTATTATACAAAAATTAAGTATGTCTGCTTTTGCTGGTAAGGCAGATATCTGTGCATACTTGAATGTTCACAAGAAGTGCACATACAAAGTAGTAAATGTATGCATACAGAAATGCAAGAATGGAAACAAACGTTTGTATGTTTGCCAAACTGCTGCAAAGGTATGATATGTGAAAATAAATAATAAAAAAGAGCTTTAAAAAATAAATAGAAAAGCTCTTCTGAGTTGAATAGAGCACCTGAATTTTCTAAATTAAAGCCTAGTTTCAGTACATATTCTGATTACCAGCATAATATAAGAGTTTTTTACCTTAGCATTTTAGTTGATCTAAAACACCTCAAGATATTTAACAGGTTGACAGAAGGATTTAATACAATGACTGCGCAATATCGCATTCTCTTCATTTCTTCTGATGACGGCATAAACACGGAGTTAAACCTACCGCATGTTGCTTAGATAGAGAAGCCATGAGATCACCTCCAAATTTCGTTTACTTTAACGGGAAAGGTAAAGAAACAAGGAGGCGGTCTTTGTCCTCCCTTACAGATCTGGCGAATCAAATGGAATGACAATCAATATTTGATGTTAGAGGTAATTCCGAATGGAAGAAAAATACATTGTTTGAACCAGAAATATCTCTTTCAAAACAGATCGGACAGGAACTGCGCATTTTAGCGACTAAATAAATATCTTCATGAAGATTTAAAGTACTTTACTTTTTATTTTTGTTTTAATAAAGCGGGGAAAGACGACACGGTTAGAGTAGACATATGCCTGGCTATTTGCAGATGAAATGGAAAAAAGAAACAGGACATATGCTAGAATATGTCTCATACTCAGTGACAAAGGCAGTGTTTGCAAACAGTCTCACTTTAGGAAGATCAGTTTAGAATGCTTGCTACGTAAGTTTAATCCTTCGGAGGTTTAAGTCAATTATTTAGCATGAAACGAAGCTAGCTACAGTGTCTCACAAAAGTGATGGGACACTTGTGCTTTACAAAAGGAAACTGTAATAAAATAAATTAAAAACATGTAAAAAATTTTTGTGGGTGTGTTTCATACTTAAATTTAGTAACAATTATTACATAACATACATTTCCTCAAAATATTAAAATATTAATTTAATAAAAATACAATTGTTTAGAACGGAGCAAAAAATGGCTCACATAAGTGATGGGACACCATTAGATACTACTACGTACTACAATAAAAATATTTTGGGGGTTTTTATTTTTACTCAAAAGCAATTGGAAATAATTTATAAAATCGTGTGCAGTATTTCTCTCCAGTTTGTTTTCGAATTTTTGTGTTTAGCTCTGTGCAGCCATGAATGCTAAACGAAAAGGAACTTTGCCTGAAATTCGAAAATTAGTTATTAATTTGCATATTGAACGTGGAAAATCTATTAGAGAAACTGCTGAAACAGTTAACTTCAGTCATTCAACAGTTTTCAATATCATTAAACGATATAAAAAGAATCATATGATTCAGGATAAAAGAAAACCTGGCCGACCATCAAAGCAATCCAATGGAATAAAGCGAATTATCGTTCGAAATATTAAAAAAAATCCAAGAATGAGTGCTCCTAAAGTTGCTGCTGATTTACATGAATTATATGGAGTAATTGTTAATTCTGAGACTATTAAAAGAGTAATTCGATCTACTGGATATCACGGTAGAGCAGCCAGGAAAAAATTCTTCGTAAGAGAAAAGAATAGAAAACTTAGGCTGGCTTTCGCAAAATCCAGCATAAAAATAAGAATTCTGATTACTGGATTGAAGTTATATTTACTGATGAGAGTAAATTTAATATATTTGGTTCTGACGGTAGAATTTTGGTGTGGAGAAAACCCAGGGAAGAATTTCGCAAACAGAACTTGGTGCCAACAGTAAAACATGGTGGAGGAGGAGTTATGGTATGGGGGTGTATGTCGTCCGCTGGAGTTGGTAATCTTGTTTTTATTGACAGTATAATGGATCAGTACAAGTATATTGACATTTTAAATCAAAATTTGAAATCTTCAGCACGAAAATTGAACCTTCATAACGATTTTAAATTCTACCAGGACAATAATCCCAAGCACACTGCTTTGAACGTTAGACTCTGGCTGCTGTATAACTGTCCTGAAATAATAAAAACACCACCACAATCTCCATACTTAAATCCCATAGAGAATATTTGGCAAGAATTGGAATCAAGAATAATTGAAGAATTGAAGAATTGGAATCGCAAATACACCATTTCTTCAAAACAACAATTAAAATCGGTGCTTCAAGAAGAATGGGGTAAAATCACTCCAGAAATCACAAAAAAATTATTCGATCCCATCCCAAGAAATTAAATCATGTTTTAAAAGTAAAAGGAAATTCAACAAAATATTAAAACCTTTTAAAAAGTAAAATTTTTGGATAAATATTTGATGGAAAAGTAAGTGTCCCATCACTTATGTGAGCCATTTTTTGCTCCGTTCTAAACAATTGTATTTTTATTAAATTAATATTTTGAGAAAATGTATGTTATGTAATAATTGTTACTAAATTTAAGTATGAAACACACCCACAAAAAATTTTACATGTTTTTTTAATTTATTTTATTGCAGTTTCCTTTTGTAAAGCACAAGTGTTCCATCACTTTTGTGAGACACTGTATATACCTAATCTAAATATTGAGTTAATATAATTTACAATATTTGAAACAGCACATTTTCTAACTAATGTACATGTCTGTAAAAGACATTAAATAGAAAAGAAAAAAATATGAGATAAATATATAGACTTATTTTTATTAGAAATCTTAAAGTAATATAAACTTAAAAAATACTGTAACACATTTTTGGAAAGCAAATAACGACTATGGAAAGCAGGTAATCAGGTAGATAAAATCCGAATAAATCTATTTTATTACCAACAAAAAGCGCAAAAGGACTTTGAGACGCGAGAACTTTTCTAGACATGATACCTGTTATAAACATAGATATGTTATAAATTTGATTGATCCGGCCATCGAGTTCACTTTTTAAACTAAGTCTAAAAATACCTTTCCCTTTATTGATAGAGGTTCGAATCCCGCGAACGGGCTGGCTGCATGGGTGTTTTCGTGGTTTTCCCCCTGTGTAACGTGTATACGAGCCAGTTTCCCTTAGAAAGTCCTCCACGAAGGCATCCCTCCCCTTAGGCAGATAGCCCTAGTGTGCTTTGCCATAATAAAATACACCACCAACACCACACCCTTTATTGATATTCTTATAATCCGCAATGGATCTGGTTTCGACACTACTGTTTACCGTAAAGCCTTTTCTGTTTGTTTACCTCCCTCTGTTAAATCATATCATCCGGCTTTGCAAAAATGGCTTCCTTTTAAAATTACGTATTTCGAATCTCAAAGTTTTCTCTTTGGAATCTTCGCTTATGATTTCATATCTATTGCCCTTAACAGAGGATTTTTGGCATGGTCATTAATAAATCTAAACGGTATTTCTCCCACCTTCTTATCATACCTTCGTAGTATGGTGGTCTGCAGTCTGTGCGCGTATTCCAGAGGTCTGCGGTTCGATTCCGGGCGAAAGCGCTGCTCATTTTTCATCTTTCCTGCTTCCGAAATAACCTAATGTCTCTACAAAGACTTAAAAAATTTTCACCTTTCCAGCAAAGACATTCCGTTGTTAGAAATAACATTAATAACCTTGTAGTTCTTCCATTTTATTCTTCTATCAGTTACAAAATTGCACGGATTCCCCAGAAGTGCCGTTTTCAAGTAATTTTCTCGCTTATCCATTCTCTCTGCTATTTGATTCTTAAAATTTCTGTTTCTAATTTTAATTCTGGGAGTATTTTTAGCATATCTTGTCAGTGTGGTTTGAGATATACCAGTCAAACCGAAACAGCGTTAAAGTTTCGATTAAGGAATACGGATTTTATGTCCGAAAAGAAGAAATAAATATGTCTTCGCTAATATCATGGTTGCTAATCGTGGTTGTAAATTTAATCGCAATTTAGATTTTGGGTCTGCAAAAATTATCCCAAAAGTTTCTTCAGTTGGCAAATTGAATTTTCTTGCAGCTTTTTGCATTCGCAAAGATTTATCTTATTTTCGTTAACGACTTTAACTTCAGTCCAAACCTTCCTAACTCTTTTAAAATTCTATAACTTAATTTTTCCCTTTTCTTCACACTTTCTGTGGACAGATAGCGCTACCTTCTCGTTCACTTTACTGCTTTGCTTTTGGTACAAATAACAGCCGTGGCCGAAGAGAGATCTGCACCTGTTCGCCCTTGAAATTGAGAGTCTTGATTAAAATCTACGCTGAACACAAAGCTGTTGCTTTGCCTAACGAAAGCTGAGTCCAACACTTACTGAGCAAGGCTCCCTGTCGAAACAAAATGCGACTGGGTAAAACATTTCCCCGCATACAAAGATTAACCGAGAGCAAACGAAGTAAAAATTTTCATTTTCATTTGGATTCATAGTTCCAAGGTCTGTCCTTCCGTGAGAAGCCACTAGCGTTAATTATGCATTACCGGGGTGATCACATTGTTCACGAAATATTTATCCGCTCTCATAAATTTATTGCTCTCCCTGACTTTGACATGTTAGATGGGGATTTTTCATTTCTCAAACTCCGTTCAATGTTTGTGCTTCAGGGAAAAACAGAATGCATTCAGAATTTAGAATCGATTTTTAAGGTTTACTTATCACAAAAAAAAAAAAAAAAATATTTTATGAAATTGTGTTTTACTGTTTCTGAAATTGTTAAATAAAAATAGTGCCGGAATCCTGCTATTTAGGGCTCTGATGCTTTCGAGCTAAGATTACGATTTATTTCCAAAACTGAGGAATATCGGATCCGGGCTTCGGCACAATTTAAGCACTGACCTGTTTTGATGCCATTGTGTAAAAAATTACATCCAACAATTAGGAATAACCGACGAGCGGTACAACGATGGGCTTAAGGCAATAGGTTTGGTACGTTTACCATTAGCTCATAGACCTTTTGGATGGAGGAATTGAATATTTTTCTTTCAGTGGATTTATTGTTTTTTGCTGCATTAATCTGACAGTTGTGATTAATGTGATAATTCGTCCATTTGAAACTATCCATATCAGGGGGCGAGGCGGCGCTATGGTCTCTGGCAATTTCCCAAATTCCTAATAGCTCCCAATCCGCCCTCGGTTTTATGTTAATTAACCAATTATCTTATTCCTTGATATTTACTTACACGTCGACTTTCGTTTATCATTACTACCTCACCGTTACCTTTTGTGTATATCTACAACCAGGACCGAAAAAAGCGGACGTACAAGCCCTTCATTACAGGCGGGTGCCGTTGAGAAAGAGGCGCCAACAGAAACTTTTCTGACAATAATCAATCACATGAATTTTTATAAATAATTTATGTGTTTAAAAGAAAATGTACGGAAAATAAAATATGAAAATATATAATGATAGAAAGTGTGTTTAATACTGATATATAATGTAAAAATATCTCTAGAATAAAACTAAATTTAGGTTTGGGAAAGTTCTGTAGGCCTCGAAGAGTAAAAGGCGTAACCCGTCCCTACGTATATTTTCAATATTTCTTTTTGAAGACGTCTTTTATATTCTTCTTTTCACAAATTTGTGAATTTGTGATTTGTTGAATCAGTACAAAAGCTCTGTGCAAAGCTATTAATGTTATTAAATTCAAATTCAGTTTATTCATTAGTGTAGTTTAAGAACTCATATACAAATTTTAGTGCTTCCCCACGGTTATCCCTGTTATTTCATCCTTACTTCATTTTTTCTTTTTACGTCTTCCGTGGGCTGCTAACTAGACTGACTTGCACTAATAAAATCCTAAAGCCTTTGCCATTCGTACTTTTTTTTTTTTCCATCAATGCATCTCTTTCTTTCATTTATATTTTCAAACTTTTGAACATCGAAGCCATTCTTGTTTCACAATATCAAGTAGTCATAAATTAGCATTAAATTCAATTTATCCTAAGCTTAGCAGTGAGATTCACTGTGAGTTTCTTCCAACAAGGAAAATGTATTTTTTTAAAAACGTTTTTGCCTCTAAAAAAAGAAAGAGAAATTTCCTTACGTCTATACGCGGATCGAAATAATTCACATATGTATAATCGGGAGTTCAGTGTTCTGTCAACTCGTAGCAGGTGGACACTCAGTTGCACGACGGGTAAATTTGCCCGATATAGTACTTTTCTTTAATTTACCATTAGTTGGTAGATGATCATATTTCATGAAAATGACCCTAAATATATATGCATGTGCTAGACCTAGATAAAATCATTCTTCCCGACGCGGGAAACTAATTCGTCATCACTTAAAACTTGAAAATGCTTATAATTAAAATTAACATTTTTCGACAATTAATTAATTGTCGAAACACATTTAATATATATAATATATACGTATCGAGCTACCGAGTAGTCGGATAACTGAGCGTCGGGCAAACGTTATACCAGACCAAAGTTACTTCACAGTTTATTGCTTACGTCTACAACAAACGTACGTTTCTGGGAGGGGGGGATGTTGGACATGATTGAGTCAGCGCTATTTTTCCCCACCACTGCTGTTAAGGGGAGTAAGACCTCTTCAAAAAATCGATTTTTCCATTTGATTTTAAAAACTTTTCTGATTCCAAAAATATATAAAGTAAGGTTGCTTATATTGAACTAAAATTTGCAAAAAAGAATATAACTCTTCCTAAAATTGAATTACTGCTTTGTGATTATCCCATAAGATTTAATAGGGATTATAAACATAATATTAATTATATGCGGTTTTATATGAAATATAAACAAAATTATGATCAAAAGTACGTTTGGTTGCAAATGTTCCAATTCAGAAAACAAGTTTCCCAAACTGAACTATAAAATAAAACAGAACGTTCTGTTACCTTACAGTAGGATCATAAAAGTAAAGCATGCTCTTCAAGTATCCTCCCCCCCCCGAAAAAAAAGGACCATCATAAAATAAAAGTGATAATGTGTAAAAATGCTAAAAGTGATAATGTGTAAAAGTGCTAAAAGTGATAATGGAACCCCTTAATGCGGTTGAGCGAGGTATACTCTGGTTGGCGCAGCGAGAGATTTTTATTTCTGCGGATAAATTTATAATGCCGTTTCTTGCCAGCTAGCTTTTATCTTTTCTCATTCGAATATCTTGAGTTAGTCCAAAAACGTGATTTGAAAACTGAATTATGTGCTTACAAAGCAATGCTTCTATTTCACGGTCAGACGTTGGGTTTCTGCCTAAGATTTTGAGGGACCCCTTAGCAATTTTATTAGTATTTCTGATATGCCGAAGAAGTGTTGACTTTGAAATGTTGTAGTAGGGCTACGTTTATTTAAACTCTTTTCTTTGGTGTGGTAAGCTCTTAAAGCCATCTTCATAGCTTCTGAGGACCACCGTCCATAATTTCCTCGTTTGGCCATCTTAAGGAAAGATTTAAATCACTGCAAAATAACAGTAATAATAATAATAATCAATTAAGTCACGTTTGGTTCAATTTAGGCAAGTCACTCTAGTTGAAAATCATAACCTAATATACAAAAAACTTCAAAGATGAAACATTCCTAATGGTATCTTAAAATATAATAAACTTCACCTTACTTTATAACCTACCTATTTCTATTCTTACCTCAGCCTTGTGTTTTCAATTTGCTTAAGGAAAAACAAAAAATATTACGATTAAGACCAGTATAAACGACAACAAAAGTAACTAAAATGCTTTTTTAACGACAACAAAAATAACTAAAATGCTTTTTGAGCGGGCACTTGTTAAATAATGTTTGCTGGACGAGCTCTTTCAAGAACAGTTTAATAAGATCGCACTAGCTATTTCACAGCATCATAAAATAGGTGCTGTTCAATTTAAGAGACGGTCCAATGTGGGCAACCTTACCCTAACATGCTTAGGTTTAACGCTTGTAAATTATAACAAAAGATGTAAATTAAGACAGGTACGCCTTTTTAAGAGAGTCTTTACATTTCTTAATTATATTATCTGTTTATGTGAACAGCTTAAGCATATAAGCATTATAAGCATTTCTATCCAGAATTACGACTGTTATTAACAAAAGAACATTTCAGAGATGAGAGTTTCAAAAATTATTAACTTGAGCATATCCATGGATGGATCGAAGCTTTAAAAAATGGATTTGTTGGTGTAAATTGGAGATGAGATGAAGATGGAGATGGAGATAGATGATTTCTAATATGCAGAAAGAGAATTATGTTTTAAAAACCTGATCTGAAAGATTTTGGAACTGAAGCGCAGAAAATTTCAAACGTTAATGGAGACGTACAGTAATACGCATAACGGAATTTGACAGATTGACAAGATCTATTTTTTAAAATTGAAACAATGATTTAAAAAAATCAGTCAGGAAGCAAGAATCTTTAAAAGACAAAATAAAAGGAAAAGTCAAGTTCCACAGCCATCATTACAACATGATTACGATGCAAAAAATTAAACAATCAGATGAAAATATATTGATAGAAAAATTTATTTCGTTTCTTACGTTTTTCTCTAAACGAGTTTAAAATCCGAAAGAAGGTGAAATTCGCCTCAGTTTCAGTATGAACGTTAAACCAAATCACTGCAAACGCCTGAAGACAGATTTATGTATTCTATACGTTTTTAGATATTGCATAGACGTTTAGATACTGCATAAGTAAACGTTTAGTTTCAAATGCAGTTAATTAGAAACTGATTAGAAGATCTACTCAAAACCTGTCGCAATTTGGGAGAAAAATTTAAGATGTGTGCTTTTAAGGACATTTGCAAAGATAATTTGAAAACTCAAAACCTTTTTGACTTTCTGCAGTTAATTTTATCTAAAGACTGATCTTTTGTAGCTTGTTCATTTAATTAAGAATATTATTAACTGTGCCTGTTGATGTTGCAAATGGTGAAAGATCATTTTCCAAACTAAAATGAATTGCGATTTATTTACGTACAAGTATGTCACAAGAAAGATTTATGAATCTTACATGAATAGCAGTTGAAAATTGTATATGTGCCGAATTAAAAATAAAAGATATAATTTCCACTTTCGTTCATCTAAGATACAGAAAAATAAAATTCTAATGTAACAAAATTAATTAAATTTTTAAACATAAATGTTTAATTAATTTTAAAATATACATTTTTCAGTACAATACAGTTTAATTTTTTAAGATAAGTTCTATCGTCGAAAGAAAATGAAAATAAGAAAGCTCACTTTGATAAGCGCTTTTGTTTTTTTAAGTCGCAGGTGGGCGCCGAGCAACCTAGCGCCGCCCTGTCTACTATTACTACATTTATTGTCAATAGTGTAGCTAAATCCATTATAATACGCTTACTTTTGAGTCTTTAGCGGTGATTAATTTCAACCGGGAACAGATTCCCCCTCCCCGGAGAGAATTCTTTAACTCTTGCTAAGGAGAACAGGAACCTTTGCTGAAATGACCTCCAGTTCCTCTTTGCTTCGTGTTTGAAAATTGAATAATTTAATATCGAAAAAAAAATGTTTTTATAAAGGATGACAAGAATTTTCGTGTAATCCTGAGGGGTATTTTAATAGAGGAGCTTAGAAAAATTTAAATATAAAACATTTCTTAAATCTTTGCCCCAGTCTGTCGTCTATTAAACATCCTTAAATTATATCTGTTTCTTCTGCTGAGCTGCGGTCTGTTTTCTCTTAGATCTAATGCCTTTGTTGCAGGGTTAAAAAGTTAAAATTTAAATTTAGTTCTAACGGCGTTAAGATCGATAATACTTCAGTCGGATATGTTGCTGTCCGAAAGCGACATCTATAAAATACAGCAAACTAAGCTAAATGAATTTTAAATCCCACTGAAAAGCAAATAAGTTCAGACAAACTTCGTAAATAATTGTATCTAATCTTTGGTAAGAAATCATAACTTTTCTGTGTGAAAAGAAACTTGAGAATGAATAATTAACATTTATTTTGAGCATTAATATTAATGGATATAGTTCTTAATTGCAGTGATTGCTAACAGATGGCAGCACTAAACAGAGCAATGCTTTCCGAAGTTTTTAATTTCATATTATCTGTAACATGGATTTCATTTTAATTTGTTAAATTATTGGGAACTTATACGGATAATTCCTTACCAGACAGCTAAATAAGTTATATTTCCATGAGGAATGCTGCATAATTCCACATGTCGCTAATAAACATAATTCTTAAAGAAGATATTTTGAAAATATAAAATGAAAAATATGTAAACAAAAGTTCGCATTAATAATGAGAAGCAAATATGTTTAATTCATGCAGCTTTCTTCATATTATTAATTAAACACTTATTCACACATTCACACGCATACATTTTGTCGTGAAAAACAGATTTTTTGACGAATGTAAAGCTATCATTTAATTTACGTTATGTCTTAATATTTTAGATATTAAAATAAATGTCATCTATAAACCCCATAATGACATAACTGCACCTTGTTGCGCATTCAGCGGGAAGAGATGACGTAATAACGGCTGCGTCATCTTGATTCCAAGTGACGTCACCGATAAGTAATAGTTTTGTTTTCCTGGTATTATTATGAAAAGAGGTAACTACGCAATTCTGACCTATATACATGAAATTTTGTGTGGATGCCTACAGAAATGGTGAAATCGCTAAGCATATGCCGTTGGTTCTGAGTTAGAAAAACTATTTAGAATTTGTATAAATTAATTAGTAATTTTATTATTTTAAAAACCTGTCATTTCCCACGGGTAATTTGTTCATACACTAAAGTTTACAGAATTAAATTATTATCGTATTAAGAGTTGGAATTTATCGGAAGGAAGGAATGAGGAAAAGTCTGTCAGAAACAGCAGAGGTGGATTCAGAAAAAATTTGAACTGTATATTATATAAAAAATATATAATATATGTAAATATATTTAATATTAATAATTTGAACTGAGTTTATTGAAACAGAAAAGACATACTTTCACGTACTGTAAATAAAAATATAACTTTATATAACTTAAAATACCAAGTTGTCACATCTTGCACAAGTTGTTCGATCGTCTTTATTCTGTTCACATAAGAAAGCTGCGTCATAAAAGCTATGAATTTCGAAGAATATTCGTGGCTTCGCGCATCCTTTCGAGTACTGGAGTAATGCACCTTTGGTATGCACTGTGATCAGTTCCAAAGGAAAGCAACTCACCAGCGAGAGAGTTGATAAGACCCCTGAACGCTGGTAGTTCAACCGGGGTTCAAATCGCGGTGAACCAGCTTGGCTACATAAATGTTTTCGTCCTCCACGAAAGCAACCTTCCCTTAGGAAAGTAGCCCTAGGGTGATTTGTCATTAACTTATAAATCTAATACAATCCATGTCGTAAGGCTAAGCAGTATGACTAGATACGTGTAATCCGAGTTCATAGTTCGTACTGGGGCGGAACGAAGCGGTTGACTAGGTTTCTTTGGCACTGGAGTGTAATCTTAATAAAGTTTTATGTAGAAAACACTTCTGCCAACATAGTTCTCAAATTTTTCTTTGGCTTAACAATGCAGCCTGTTCGTTAAGAATTATAGAATAACGGCTAATGGTGGGGTGTAAAATAACTTTATTGATCGCTTGACGTAGAGGAAAAACGCTTATGTTATAGGAATAGATGTCGGGGAAATATATTATCCTATATCTATTAAAACTGCTTTTTTATGGGCATTTAATCCGCCTTCCGCGAAATTCCATCCTAGCTTGAAATTCTGCTTAAATAAAATGATAAAGTTGTCAGTCAATTGCGTGCATCATACAGGGAAGTTAGATGCATCAGAATGATCAGAATCATAATATTTATGATGAGTAATAAAGTAGAACACCTATCATTCAGTTTCATGTGGCATTTTGCAGCTCAGAGCTACGAAATATCGAAGCCGTCAAGTTATACAGATATCAAGTAAAAAATAGATGCATATCTAGCAAAGTTTCTTTTTATGAAATATTCCCGTAACCTTTATTATTGCGCTACTTTTTTTATTAACTATTTCATATATCGGTTCTGATAACTCGCGTGTTAAATTCAGTTTTTTAGAACTGTGAAACATAGTTTGGGAAATAGCTTTGCATTTTAAATGCTAATTTTCTTATTTCAAAAGTGGAACCGAATTGAGTAGATAATTAAATAAAAAAAAAATTAAAAACTGATTTTCGTAGATAACCTCCCCACCAATGCCTAAAAGGCAGGCTAAGAACCCTATCTGCCAATAAATGGGAAAATGAAAAATGCTTTACGGGAATAGCTGTGATAGTTCGAAATCTATTTGAATCACCTTTTGCATGCCATTTCTACAAAATAAAAATTGATAACATGGGCAATTTAAGGATTTGAAAACTTTAAAACCGGTCCTTAAATCTACTCATTAGCATATAGATGCAATACATGCAAGCTAAATCTTTGTGCAAAGTGAGGGGATGCTCAATTTACTTTCTTTAGAATTTTTAGAAGCTATAAAGAGAGTAATATGATATTTATTTTGTTCACTGTAGAAAACAATTTTAATTATAAACCAAGCCTAGCCTAAATTCTTGAAGATATGTATTTTCATTTTTTGTCTATCAGATATTGTTGTGAGATCCTTATTTAGACCTCCTTATTCAGAACTTAAAGATGCGTATAAGATTAGACTGAACTGTCACACTCCTTTGCACGTGCTTCTACAGTATAAATAGTTGCACGTCCAATTAGCAGTCGAACGAACAGCGGTTCGTATCGCACTGATAATGATGTTTCATGTTTCTTTCTCCGGGCGAGGGAGAAAGCAATATATGTCTCAATTTCATTTGCAAAATTTAGCAACATCATCTCTTCAGTTTCATCTTTTCTCAGTAAACATCGATTCACATATCCTGAAAGCGAGATGGCGTTTAATGAGCTTATTTTGCATTCAGATTTTCATTATCCTAAAATTCCCCAGAGAATGTCAAGATAATATTGTAAAAGTTATTTTTAAACTGTTTTTCCATTCATGGTAAGCGATGATTGAAAAAAAATGCTTAGAATTTTCAGTGGCAGGAAATTTCAGTAGTGGAACCAGAATTTTAAGTAATAAAAAATATCAGTAGCGGAAAATTTTAAGTAACTGAGGAACTACTGCTAAAATGTTGATTGTTATCTACATATATTAAGAATTAGTAAGCAAATTAAATTCTAGTAACATTTATTTACTTAAGCTATCTCTGAAGAAAATTTTTTAATAAAATTTAAATTTTTGTTCACATGAGCAAAATGAGAGGAAAATCTAAATATATAATTTTTTTATATTTTTCTGTTACTTTTTGATGCTGAACATATCTACAGCTCTTCCCCCATGTTTTTTTTTTTTTTTTTTTTTTTTTAATCACAATTACATAAAGTTAGGCTATCAGAGAATGAATTACCTGCTTTGCCTGGCAAACTGTCACTTTCAGAGGCGTTATTATTTCATTTTCCACAAGATCTTTATCCTTCGAATTAAAATCAAATTATTCTGTGAGAAGGTTCTTAGTATATAGCATTAGATACACCTTTTTATTTATTAACTATAGTGGTGCAGCGGCTCATATAATTACCAATCGTATGTATTACAAATGATATTAATTACTTACACTGTAAATTATATCAGTTAGGTATACGGTTAACACTTTAAAAATGGCTTAAATTATTAAGTTTCTGCAGTGTTTTTAAATAAATCAGTTTCCTAAGCAATTGCGGTTATAATCCGAAACATAAATTAAAGATCTTAAACGGCGTCAAATAATAGCACTCCGAGGACTGACCGGTAGTGAAATATCAATCCTTGACAGATCGCCAGGACGATAAATGCTCTAGCAACGCAACGTAACAAAGCAGCAAGCAAACAAATAAAAAAAGAAGACATTATTGTTATTATACTAGTAAACTCGAATAGGATTCAAGTACAGATAGAAAGTTATTCAATATTTTTGAGAATTAAATATTCAAGTTTCTCATGCAGATTCACTTCTTACCTTCGCAGGTATATGCAGCTAAAAAATTTCAAAGCACATTTACTGGTAAGTGAAATCTAATGCGCATAAAATTCTATCCGATCAAGATCGCCCCCCCCTTCCCCGCGCATTTTGCACTTTGGCTAGAATTACTAGCGGAAAGGTAGAAGCAATTTTTACATTTTTGGGACAGCAGATTTTTGTTAGATGCTTTCATCTGACAATGTCAACAGCCCTCTGAATACTGAGGGAGAAAAAGCCCTTCCTCGTACAGCTGTTTTTTGGGGGAAGACATTTTATTTTTGCAGGCAGTAGTTTTCCCGTTTATTCGTGTAGTGAGACAGTATTGCGGCAGACAGCCTCGAGAACTTAGCCATAATTAATTAACCGATCAACACATATCAACAGCAAAAATTGGTTGCATTTTAGCAAACATTTATGCAACTTCACTTTATTTAAAATATATATCAAGAAAATAGTCTCCAAGACTGTTCTTCCATAAGACATTGTGTCCATTCTGTTCAATTTTTTATCAAATCAGAATAAACGTTCTTCCAAGAGATCTCTCAGCTTTCTTTTGGACATACTTCAAGATCTACGGTATACCTAATGAAATAACTAAAAGTGATTTAAGGCAAGGCGTGATCTTCGTGTATTGGTCCTCATGTTAAGTGTGCTTAAAAATTATAAAAGTTGTTTGAAATAAAAATTCGTTATCAAAAATGAGGGTTGCATAATTGTTAAAGCTTAGAAAATAACGTCATATATAAGTATGCATTCATTGTATATAACTAGTTTTCGTATCTGTTATTCATATGAAATTTAGCCAAACTAGTGTTGGGGCGTAGATGACGGACCACTTTGAAGCTATAAAAAATTACGTATAACTATTAACGTGATCTAAAATTTTGTGTTTCTTAATTTTTTTTTTTACTTCGTATAGTCTACTTAGAAGAGGCCGAGAACACTAGTAGTTCGAGCTGGGATTGAATTCTAATGAATGAACTGCTTGTGTGGGCGTTTTCGGGACTTTAACCTTGTATAACGTAAACAAGGACCATTTTATCATTCAGGGAGTCATTTCTTCCCTTACAAAAACCTCTTACGCTTTGCCTTATTAAAATAAACCAATATTCGTTAAGTAAATCGTCGAATAGATGGTAGTCATAATACTCTCTTTCACTACTTTACGAACTTAGTCCCCCCCAAAAAAAGGAGATAAACAACAAGGAAACAGCTCTTAATGCTTTCCGACTTCATATAATTGGATAACCCCCCGAAAAAAGGGTCCGAAATCAGAAATTTTGCTTTTGATACGGCAGTATTGTAAACATTAGTTGATGTAGTGGTATTGCAGAGACATTAGGATTTTTTGGAAGCCAGAGAGATGAAAAATTAGCAACCGCCTTCGCCGGGAATCGAACCACGGACCTCTGGAATACCGGCCCAGCGTGCAGAACCACTACACCACGAAGGCACGCTAGGAAAGTGGGAGACATTCCTTATAGTATTACTTGCAATTAATTTGCTATATTATAAGTACTGAACTTATAAATAAGTATAAATATAAAATTGATATAAATATAAAATTAATTCATGAATAGGCAGTAGGTTCGATGGCAATAAAGCAAAATATTTATCATAAGTTAAAAGGAATGCGATTAGATCATTCTCTTATTGCAGTTCATACCACTTTAATTGAAATAATTGTGATATTAAGCTGCGAAGTACAAAACTGCTCCTTTGGCTCACTCTCGGAATCACAGAAGCAGTTTGATAACTGTCAGTGAACGCCTGCAATGATTAAAGAATGAACTGGATGATAACTGAAAATGGTATCCGCAGAAGAGTTCATGCATATCATTAGTCAAAGTTAGCATATTTTCACATTTTGAAATATTATACATCTGGCGCTACGCTTATAATTTCTCCAGTTTCTTTCTGATGAACCTTAGAAAACCATTAATTACTCTGATTTAATCTCTGCATTTAAATTATTTAACATATTTTTGACAATATCAAACTTCATTTGAAACCTTCTGCCAAAGAGGTTCAACTTACCTGTTAAGCTAAGCTAGAAGTAATCGGAAATTCAAAGGTTTATTTATGCAGTTGGTGTTCTGATAATACTGATATTTTTGACATAAAAGAGCTATTGCAAGTGGCTATATTCAAAACATTTAACCGTGAATTAATACTAGAAAAATCATGCTAACTAGTTTCTTGAAAAATAAAAGATAATTATATAATTTGTTGATCCTAAGCACATCATGATCAGGGTTATAATCATAACTATTAGGGACGTTATAATCAACAATAATAACGATCAGGGTTGTAATCTAACGATCAGGATAACGATTAGGGTTGGTTATAACACAACCCTGATGATAATAGTTATGGTTTCTTAAACGTTTTGGTATGGGGACCCCATAACATTTACGAAAATTTTGTGGAACCCCTTAAGCATTGCTCAAATCCGACACACGTGTGAATGAAATAATCAGTTTCTTCACTTGTACTGTAATAAACTATTGCAATTTTATATCATTAACGTTAATTTTTAAAGTAAAATGAACGTTTATATTATAAATAAATGTGTCGAAATGTTTTCGTCTTTTCTTTGTCTGTAGTGTCTTATCTTTATTTATTTTCAGATACATTATGTAAAAATATTTGGTAATTGTAAAATTATTATAATAAGTTAAAGAAATAACAAAATTGCTAAAATTTTTGGCTACTCTCTACTACAGGTCTCGCGACCCGATCTGGGGTCGCGACCTGGTTTATATGAAAGTAATCCAATTAATTTAATCAACAAAATATCTTGATAAGAGTGAGTTACATTCGTCGAAGTTCATACCCCCTGAAAGTTTAAGACAAGTAGTGCATTTTTTTTTTTTTTCAGAAAATATCCTTCACGTTTTTTTGGGGGACGTTAATTCTGTAATCACTGAACTCCACCGAATTTCGCTTTTCTCTCACGTTCTAACATTCCAGGGTTATAAAACTAACCTATAATTCTGAAAAGCGATGTATTTTTGAAATAAAACCTCAATAAAAAAGTAAGTGTCACTGATCTCCAATCTAAGCCAACGGATGTGGACGTTGCTCATGTAGAACTGATTGTTAGCAGGAGAAAAGTCTCGAGGGATGGCTTTAATTTTTCTCTCACAAAGTATCTTCAACTCTTACGGGTCAGGAAAATATCTCAAAGCATGGTTATAACTCCACGTGGCTGGAGCTGATACACGTCTCAAAATATTTTTTTCAATTGGTAGAGACAGTGTTGAAAGTGATAACAGACTTTCCGCCCGTGGCGCAGGCGGCAGACGATGCAGTTATTTAATATTTAATTAACATGTATTAATTCAATTAGAAATACATTCAAAGAGTGTTTTAGATTTGATATTATTTCAATGTACTGGCAGATATTATTATTTTAATTCCAGCACGCGTTATTTTAATTAAAAATTATTTCCATCGCTTATTGCTTTAATTTAAACGAAAGCAAAAGCCATTTTAAACAAAAATATCTACGCTGATGAAATAGACCAGCGGTTCTCAACCTTTTGACTAACGCGTACCATCTAAAAAAAAATTCAAAACTTTAGTACCATCATTACATTTTACAATGATTATTTTTCAATTTATCAATAGAAATATTAAAAAAAATACATATTGCCATTTGCAGAACCTATTAGCTATTTCTATTAAATAAGCATACATAAAAATATTAGATTAAAAACTGGTCACCCTTTTAATTATCAAAATTTAAGTTATAATACTTTAATTCAAAAATTTAAGTGTGAAATTTAGGCCTTTTTAAGAAAGATAAATTCCTTTATGTCTGGTCTTACTTCACTTAGTTTTAACCGTAAATTAGGATCCACTTTTAATTTTCTTCCGTGTTTTTATTTTTCAAAAATAACACGGAAGAAAACCATTGCTTACACAAATAGGTTGTGTAAAAAGGCAATGAAAATTTAATAGCTTTATTTGAAATGCCTTTAAATTATTTTTTCGGTTCAGCCAAAATTTAACAGGTGTGTTATTTTGAAATCTTCAGTTAGAGTTCGATCACAGGAAATTTCTGTCAATTGTTCTTTTTCTTCACGGGATTTCTGAATTAACAGTTAAAAATACTTAGTTTCTTTGCGTACCACTGGTTGGCAATCGCTGAAATAGAGCAATAAGCGTACAAAGAATAAACTCAAAATTTGCCCAACTATAAATAATAAATCAATAATTTAATTAAAATAAGTTGTAGTTCCATTAACTTAAGGCTTATTTTTGTTTTCTAAGTAGTGCCCAGTTTCAAATTATTTTTCCGCATTCATTCTCTTCTTCCTCCACGCGCTGTTCTCCATAAAAAAAAATCACACAAACATGCAAATGAGATATTAGACGAAAGCACCAATATGACTGATTGATTGATTTCAGTTGTAGCAGAATGCTTTTGTGATCATCATCCCGATTGCCACTTAATATGCTGTTTACTGTGCTTGCACAGAGTAGTTTCAACTGTAGCAAGAATTTTAAAAAAGCGTAGAGAGATTTGGAATTCATAAGTGGTATGTTGCATTTGAGATTTTAACTTCTGTCGCAATCACATTCAAGTTCGAATTCCAGAAAATTCCAAAAATTAAATGAAAGAAAATTACGTCAATGCAAAATTAAAATTAAGCAAAAAAGCTAGATTTTATCTAAAACTATCGATTTCTCGGGAGATCAGACACATGCCTCTTTTCCTCAGAATTAATTAAAAATTAATAAACAATTAAACAAAAATTTCCCTGTAAGAAAGAAAGCCTAAAACGATGAAAACTACGAGCACAAAGCACAACAAAAGCAAAGCAAGCCTTGCTCCCGAAGAACAGGAACCTGTGTTTGATGTTGTGACAGCGTTACTGTCGCTTTGAACAAAATTCTTTAATCCAGTAATTCCAAAGGTAAGTGACGTTCATACATATAGTGGGTGATCTTGACACACACACACAAATACTTAATTTACAAAACTAATACACAGCATTCAAGAGTGTGAATGATTAAGCACTCAGCATTCAGATTCTTATTAATGACTTCGTGACTACATTCTTTCCCCAGATATTTAATGTATACCGAAGACAGGATGCATGAAGTGCCGCTAACGTTTAGAGATAGCGGTCCATAACATCTGATCGCCATCGAAATCCATAAAATGTTATTTAAAATGCATGCCATTTTCAAAGGAGATTCTGACGCATTCCGTTTATAGATACGATTTTCAAATGAAAGTCATTAGCTAGGACAAAATAAAGTCATTAGCTGATCCATATAATCAAAATTTAACTAGAAAGTTCTGTTATTTATCCAAACGTGCATGAGATTTTGTATAAAATGGTTAACTAGAATTCATAGTTCTTTTCAGTTGCAGTTATTCGACTCTTGGAATTTTCATCCCTTTCTTGTTTTTCTATCTCTGCTGAATCTTTTAAACATTCACATTAATTTGCAGTTTCTCTCTCCTTCGTACGCTTTTGCATGCAGTTTTGGAGGCACTTCCGCCGAGCTATCGGGAGGCCCGCAGTTCAAATCCTAGTGACTGCATAGTAGATTTTCTATGGTTTTTGCTCAGAATGAAATCTAACTATTGTATAATCTATTTTTTTTTTAAAGTTTAGGTTAATTCATCATTTATCACGTGTTGCACCTTTGGCTATTGTAAAGCATCTTAATTAGTGCAGTCATCTTTTAAGGCTCTTAATTATCTTCTTCGTCATACGAATATTTTTCTTTCATAACTAGAACAAGTTGTTTTTAATAGCATTTATTCAAAGTAATGATAAAATATTCAGTGTGCCAGATGTAAATTTGCTTAGTTGCTTATTCAGGTATGGTTTTTTAATTCACCCTATCCTGCATACATATAGTTTTGGCAATATGCATAAAAAGAAAACAATTTTTTCCTATTTTATTCGGTTGCGAAAAAGTTGCGAAGGAGTAGGGAATTTAACATTACCCAGTTTTCGCAAAATATTGTTACGAATTTTGTATTTAGTTTTGCTATTTTTAATAGAATTGTTATTAAATTGTTTCATTTCCTCGTGCAATGCTGCGCGCGACAAATTTGAAGACAAAGCTACGCCGAAAAAATGAAAAATACAGGAGCACGCGCGTTTAATAATAAATAGATATCTCGTAATTGCTTTTGCTATCCAGAAAAATCGAAATAATACGAGAATGTGCTCTTGCATTTAAAAAGCTTATAAAAGGCTGGAGGAAAATAGCTCACTTCAATTGTTTACTTGTTGCTGTTAAGGATTGTAGCGAATTCGCGGCGGAATCGGGTTAGCTTTCTCTGTTCTGAATTAAGTTCTGTTGAACGTTTTAGTAGTTTAAAAGATAACTACTATGAGATATTGGAATATTGTACCAATATCTCTAAGAAAATTTAAGCATTTTGTTTTTATTTGCTGTGATAATAATAAATTAATCACTTTTCATCGGACTTGTGCATTCAATTTATTACGAACCTGTACGCGAGCAACAATAATTAAAATCTGTTATGAGCAAAAATTTGCCATTAATTCAATCATCGTTATGCTGCTGCAATTTGTTTCTTCTTTCTTTGTTTCTTCTTTTGCTTTGCTTTGTTTCTTCCTTTTTCTTCCTTCCTTCCCTTTTATTTCCTACTTTTATTTATCATTATTTGCTTTATTTTTAAACATAGCATTGCCCTGACAGGAACTGCTACGGCAGATTCCTTTTGGTGGCAAAAGCGTGATTTACATATTTAATTAATAATTTAGAAAAGCTCTGGTCATTTATAAGAATTTCTGCGATTATAAATTTCGAAATAAAATATGCGATATTTATCTCTGAAGACTTACAAGTGAACAACATTTTGAAATTTCACATTATCCTGCCAGGGACTAGAGAGAATGACGACACACTAAACCCTGATCCACAAGTGATCGAGTAAAACTAGTAACCTGTGGAACAGTGGTAATTAGATCTGGTTCGAATCTTGTCGAGTACGGGGAGTTTCGTGAACCTCCTTACATGCGACGTGAATATGAGCCAGTTTCTCTCAGAAAGTCATTCCTCCAAGTCTCCAAAAATGCCTTTCTCACGGTCGGCAACTAACCCTCTCGTACTTTACCATATTCATAATAAAGAATTATAAATGCCTGTTATACTCGTATTTCCGTATAATTATTCAACTTGATTGAAATAACGAGCAGCTCTCATTACTGGAATGAAATAAAAGATATGAAAATATTTCGATATTCCGTCTTAGAAATGCCATAATAGTTGTCCTCTCTTTCGGTAAGATTATTTGTATTAGTGTCAAACTATTGATTTTTGCTTCAAAAGAGTACGAAATTTAGTGGTGGCCTTCTGCCGATTGATTTAATATTCACGATTTATCGCCACTTAATAGTGTGTTTGAAAGTTAGACTTTTAAATAAGCTATAAATTACAAAACTCTCATCAAATGACAATGGCTCTGGCTAAACAGAGTAGCCCAAAACGCACCCAGTACATGACTCAGATGAGGTTTCATCGCTTCTAAAGTGATTTGATGAAAAAGAAGGATTTTTTATTAATCTGTTTTCTTTTCTGAAAGTACATGTGATGCTGCATAGTACAGGTATAGCAGGTTTTCAGTGTTGCATCATTGCTTGAGAAAAAGACTATGGAGAGTTTTTCGAAGCTGGAAACACGAAAACTGTCTTCGCTGGAGTGAAACTCCGTACCTTCCAATACTAGCCGGACGTGCTTTCCTGTAACACAGCGAAGGCACGAGGTAAGGATGCGGGAAAACATTAAATTGTCTCCCACCGACACTTAAAGGGTCACTGGGGAGACCGGGACCCAATCGCTACCCTGGTGGTGACGAATTATTGTCCATCACCTATTAGTTGGGTGCCACTTCTAGAACAATAGAATTTCTTTTTTTGAAGCTGGGACACATGAAAAATCAACTGTACCCTCGCCAAGACTCGAACTCTGGACCTTCCTGTGCTAACCGGACGTGCTTCCAACTGCACCACAAAGCTACGTGGTTAAAAGGGAGAAAATACCTTGAACCTAAAATTATTACTTTATGTAAACTAGAATGGAAGTGCCCTTCAAATATAGCAAAGCAGCATTCAATATTCTTTATTAGGATTTTATTTAATGCTAGCAAATATTACTGCAACTAATTGATCAAATAATCTTTATACGTATTACATAAATAATCTTTACAATGTGTTACATAAACATCGTGCTACTTAACATTATTCGGATCATCCGCATTTTTAGTATTATCCAAAGCAAGGAGATTAGTATCTTGCCAACACACTGTTCATCAAGATGGAAATTTGTGATACTATATAAGAAATGAATATACACTGTTCTTATTACAGGCATTAAAATCACAGGGGCTTAAAACACTACGCAAGAAGCTGCAGCTATGCCCGCAGCTTACAAAAGTACATAATATAAATTTTCTCAATTTCAGAATTTAAAAGCTCTAGTTTTTCGTGCAGTTTTATGTTTCAGTAATTTTAGTAATTTGAAAGGAATCTGCTGGAAATGAATTTTTTCCAACATAATACGCAGGTTATGCAAATAGGCTAATGTTTGTATTACTTGTACAATTCACGAAAACGTTTTTAATATTAATAGGCATTACAATGTTCTTAATCAATAAGGCGATACTGTTACTCTATGAAATATGATACAAGTGGAATTATCGTTAAGCCATTTAGACGGATCTTCTTTCGCTAAAAAATGAGTTTTTTCATTGAACATATATTTTTTTTTGGGGGGGGGGGCCTTCCTTCTTTTTTTTTTTTTTTTTTTTTTTCGCCTTTTTAGTTTCTTATCCCCCCTTCCCAAGGAATTTTCTAAGTGATTAAAAGTGATTTCGCTCGGGATTTCAACAATGGAAATCGAAAATATTCTTAATTTTGGGATAACTTCCTTTTCGTTATTTAACAGATAATAAAACTAACGAAATTATATTTTTCTTTAGGTTTCTATTTTTCTGAATCGATTTAAGGCAAAGGAGTTTCGTTCTTTAGGTATTTTTTTAATGGTTTTTCTTAGATAAATTTTGCTTTTTTATCATGTTTCATTACTCTAAAACACACTCGTTTTAGAGTTTTTCGTACTTTCAGGCATAAGTCTTTAATTTTAGTTCCTCAATTAAATTAAGTTTAATCGTCTTTAATACTTCGTATTTCATGAATTTTTGAAAAATTTAAAGCTACACATTCATTTTAAATTGTTAATAAAATAATAATGAATTTTACAGGTACTTTTTGATAAATTTGACATACGTAAGTGTAAAGCCAAGTGTGTAATCAGAAGATAACTGTTGTGACGATATTTTAAATTCTCTCGATCTAAATAACGACTGTCTGTTCTCTATATTGTCTGGTATTTACAATTAATCAGTTTAAAAAATTAGAAATTTTTTTTATAAAATCTCTCGTGAAGGGTAGCATCCTTAAAAATTCAGTAGAAGAAAAACACAAAATGAAATGAAATTTTAAGCATTATATTTTAATAATGATTTTAGTTATTTTGATTCTTTTATTTTCATTTTGTATGGATTATATTTTATTTTATTATATTATTGTAACTAACTTGAAGAAAAAGCTCGAATACAGTGCTGACCAATTAAATTTGTAGCATCTTGAAGGACACACCCACTTGATATGAAATTGGAACAACGGATAGAACATTATAGAATATGAAAATGCAATTGCAAATACACTGCAAATTGCAAATAATAGGCTCCTGTAACGCCAAGTAGGATCAATGTCAAAGCGATAAGAATCCGGTCTTTCCTTACGGGATCTTTGTTTGTTTGACTTGAACTGTGGAGTTTGCCTCGAGTAAGAGGACGAATCGATCAGCAATATTTTGTTTATTTAATGTGATTTCATATTTCTTGTAGTGCAAGGAATCTGTAAAATAAACTTAGTTGTGTTATCTTTTGTCCCGCTCGGAGTTTTAATTTTCTTTCCCAGCATATGATTTCTAAAGAGTATAAGGATTAGAGTTTCGTTACGTAGTCCTGTAAATGTCTAATTAGTCAACCGCAAAATGAGAGAAATATTCATTGAATGTAAGGCACAATATTCTTCAGAAACAACAGCACTATATTAAAAGTAACAAAAGATAAGCTCCAACCACTTTAATTAATTCCCTCAAAGTCCATTAAGTTACTATATAGTATTACTAGTAGATAAAGAGTTTATATTTTGAGACCCATCGTGTAGTAAAGTCGCTAAATACGGGTAGTTTGACCAAAGTTCGATTCCTTTCGTGCGTAGCGTAGATACGACCTAGTTTCCCTTAGAAAGTTCTCCACCAGGGCATCTTTCCTTTAGCTAGATATTCTTCGTATGCTTTGCCTTAATCAAGTAACCCTAGCCCATATTTCGAGCACAGAACTTGGAATTTCCTGGTATTAAGACGTGTTACTAATCTTGCTTAAAGCCAACGTGCGTCTTTCACATTTCCTTATCGGTTCAAATTCGACATCATCATTCTTATAAATAATTTCCGTGATTATTATAATACATTTAAGTGCCTACAGTGTAATGATTTCCCTCATTCATTTGAAATAATCGAACGTCACTTTCATATCAATGTGCTGCGTTATGGCAAAATGATGTTATTCGCTTGGATTATATAAATAGATAATCGATGATATCCTGAGAACAATTATATGTAATTATGCCATAAATATTTAAGTTTCAGTTCTTATTTTATTGCTTTATTTATTCGTATTCGCTTTTCGATTGAGGCAACTATTTTCGGAAGTCATAATGTTGAATGTTGTTATTGCTGCACTTGTCTGACGTAGTCAGCCCAAGCCCACGAAATTCCTCGTTGCAAGAAGCACTAGAATACGCCTGCTGTTGGCAACAACCTTGAGCACCATTTAGGTGACAAAGTTGAACCTTTTGGCTCAGTTCCGCCCCCAATTTTTATAGAGAGCACCCCAAAGATTCCCACCCCTCTCCCCTTCCACCAAACCACACGAGAAGATTTTTGTCTCACCGCATATTTAGAGTGCCGCCATGCCGCACCGACACTATACATTTACAAACATCCATGCCTTCTCCGGGATACGCACCCGAGCCCTTCAACCGGTATAGTGGTTAGCGACGCTAACCACTATACCGGTTGGGCGGCATAATGTTGAATGTACCATTATAAATAAGAAGAATTAAAAATTTTACAAGCATTTCGATTTTTCAGAAAATCACGTTTGGTACATCAGATCGCACAAAAGTGATTAAATCATGTTTTAAACAATATGATTGTAAAACAAAACCATGGAAAATGATCGAGATAAGCTTCATTTGCAAAGAAAAGACGAACGTATAATACCAGTGAGTTACAGATGGATGCATCTAAAAGTGTCGCATTAGTCATTACTAATGGATGGTACAGAGAACAATTTATTGTATAAAGACTCAGATGCTGATTTAGAAGAAATTTCAAGTGACTTTTCATTTAGCTCTGGAGATGAGTGTCTGGATTTTGACAAAAACGATTAAAAGGAGTTCTTTGCCAGATAGATTAGGTGTTTGCAGAAAGTATTATTTTGTATTAATTTATATTTAAAATACTGTAAATTAATTATAGTGATCAGTAATAAAGTTTTATCCTTAAAAAATGTGTGTGAAAAAGGAGGTGCGTCTTATACGCCGGTAAATACGGTAATTTAATAGCGTTAACTACATTTAGTAATGTTCTTTCACGTATTGAACAATTTCCTTTCTTCTTCGTATATGTATGTACCAAATCCGATTCAAGTTCTTTCTACATCGGAAGCAGATGTCTTGGTAGCAGTTGTTGAAATTTTCAGCTGTTGGATGCTGTACATTTTGATATCAGAAAAGGAACCATTGCACTACCCTGAGCGATATATCAGTTCTTTATTATCTACGCAGCTACTATTCTTCGCGCGCTTTGTCCTGCTATCCGAATTAGCAAACAAAAAAATTATCGTTGATACAGGCCAAGGTGCATAAAAATACAGCAACTTTTAGACAGACGCGTATCCGGCTTAAGAATTTAAGAAGTACGTTAATATCATCTTCCATTAAACTCAAAAGGCGGAAAATTTCAAGCTGCTTTGTATTCACTTGAGTAGTTGAATGTTTTTCTAGTGAAGGGATAGCACCGGCATAACTGCTGTTAGCTAAATAAGAGGAACGTTATAAGCTATTGGGTAAAAATTCAAACTTTCACGTAGATTAATAATTGAAAAGGATCTAATTATGAGCGCTCTAAAAGATACCTGGTTAATTTCAATAAACTCTCTAAAACAAGAAATGCATGCTATAATTCGGTGATAATGATAAATGAGTGGCTGTCATTACAATGTAAAGATGGTAATCTCTTAGGTTAAGGAAACTAAATGTCGGATTTAAATAAAATTTAGATGAATTATGTTACTCAAATAAATATAGTATAAGCTGTGATGAAGAAAGAAGGTAGATGATTATCAGGAAATTTTAGATGCCGAAGAATCTTCCAATGAAATCAATTGTGGACATCTCAGATTTCTTTTTTTTTTTTTTTTTTTTAATTTTTTTATTGCAGCATAATTTAATGAATAAGCAGATAAAGAGAGCAGTATACCCAGATCCCAGTGCACTTAAAGAGATGTCGCCAATGCCCATGAGAAACATTGGGCAATACTATTACGTAATATTAGATAACAAGACAAGACCCTTTAGATGACGTCGTCAGAAGAACCGTCATCTTGAATGATGTAGAAATGAAAGAAGCTTTTAAGGTATAAAATTATTCAAGTTGTAAAAATGCAGCAGGAGAAAATCGAGAACATAAACATTTCGAGAAAGAAATATTTATCAATCATAATTCCTCAATTATGAAGTTTTGGGCATTGTTAAGAGGCATAATGTTCAAAATTCTGTGCTGGTAATTATAAATCTCCATGCTTAAGTTTCTGAGTATATAATAAGAAACTCTATCTATGAAACTAAAACTGAAGAAAGGTAGAGAAAAGGTACGTTAGACCAGACTGCACGTAAAATCCATTTTCTTTATAAACAACAAATTTTCGGCATATTATCGATGCGTATTTTAAAACTGTAATGTTCACTTAGTCATCACATTTGCTATCAGGACCAGCGTCAGAATCAGTGCAGCCAGTATGGCAGCACAGAGTAGTAGAGCTTAGTCCCTTCACAACTCAGCGAAAACATCAGGCGGCTGAATTTAGGATTATCAGATATGGTAACGGGTGGCAAAGCCTAGCAATGTTCAGTATATAAACTAAGAACTTGTTAATTCAAACAATGATGATGATTTCTTCGTTTCATTTCCAAAACGAAGGTCTAATTTAAATAAAATTTTAAATATTATAGACAAACATTGCTTTCTGAATTAGGGTTCTGTTTTTCGCAATTACTTCCATTTGTTTATATCTTGGATTATAACTATTGGTTGTGTGAGTATTGATATATTTCTGGAGAACATCTGTTGATGAACATGGAGCTGTGGCATAGTCGGAAACGCAGTATTTTCACACGAATATTGTCCTAACTAGCATTTATACTGCAACAAGATCGGAATGGCCAGTAAATCTTATTTTCAAGATTCCTAGCTTTTAAACTATTCTGTTGCCCAGCAGACCGTGACATCAGCTGTTCGGTAAAAGCCGGCTTACCAATCAGCATTCGCTTTTATTTTCTAGGCTAGCTATTCACTGTTTACCAGATGGCGGATGAAAATGCGTTCCATGGATTTTTAGGGTTAACGATATATCCCCCCCATCCCTTTTAATCGTCGCACGCGCGCGCAGTGCTCTATCACAAAATATCACTCAGTTGCTAGACCCGGAGGGGATGTCTGATTTTTTTTTTATTATTTTATTTCATTGTATTTTTTTATTTTTGCTCTTTGAGATCAGAAACCCACCTCCCTTCCTTCTGCTGCGGGGCACGTGCTATTATTGTTCGAGACCCCAACGGTCCGTAGAGAAGGGAGATTACCATTGACTACAGGGTTGCAATTTTATTCTGACCGTTGGGGTGCAATATGATTGATTGTATTATTTTGATCATCCAGCTGCACTCTGAAAGTCGCCAATTCTGTTCTACAAAGACGCAAACTGTTGACTAACGTTGATAATAATACATATCTGCATTCATATCGTATCTTTGTAGCTGAAACACAATCTCCTTCTCACTCTCTCAAATTCGTACAAAACAACGCTTTGTTCCTATAATGAGCTTTAACCTTCCTGAAGAAATATGAGATGCATCTGAATGATGGGTCTAACAGTTAGTGTTTTTTTATTGGATAGCTTTATTTAAACGATAAAAATCCGCATTTTTAAGGTGAACTTCCCAGTAAAAGTAATGCTGCATTTATACCTCTTGTCAAAGAAAGGAAAAGATTCCCCCCCAAAAAAAAGAGGGAAGTGAATAGAAATCTAATTATAGACTTTCCAACAGTATTCATTTTCCTCGGCGACAAATACTTTTTCAATGTAATTGCATTATCATGCTTTGATTCATTTGATTACGGAATGCAACTAAAACAATACTTTTAAAAACTCTTAAAAATAATCTGAAAATTTATCTCGAATTTCCGCGATTTATTTTCAGTCATTTCTTAATAGGTGGATACAAGTCTTCTTTCCTGCTGCAGAGAAATTTTATTTTTAATATCATTGATATCTCATTTTAATAACATTAACGATATAAAATAAGCGCTTTCTTAGACTCAACAGACAATGAAAACTCATCTCTGTTGCAAGAGCGAATACCTTTACGTTAGGCGTTCTAAGTTAAACCATTGTTTTATCTTATCCTTATATTATGTCTCAGTACTTTTTAGTGTCATCAGATATTGTATTAACTTTTATTTATAGCCAGCTATAAACAATGTTACATCAATGTAAAGTTATGAATAGAAAATTAATTATTAGTATAATTATATTAAGAAGTTTGATAAGATAAATACTATATTAAGAAGATAACTTTTTATTGTTATTACTATTATTATTATTATCCTTTTAGAGAAGCAATAAAACGGAAAGAAGTATTCTGTTATTCAGTATAAAAATCAGAAAAAATTCACTGTGTTACCTAAGATGCTAAATGTACAATACGTATAGATAGGCTTCCTAGAACTAAGCAGAATTAATGCTTTTTCCGGAAACGTTTCAAGAGTTTGAGCATCATTAATTTACGGACTTAACCGTAAATTGCTTCATTTCTGTAACTAAAAATCAGCTTATTTCATATGGTGTTATGAAAAAATAAGTTTAACCCTCTGACTGCTCAATTTGTGGACCAAAATCGCTTCCAAAATTGAGTTTTTTTTTTTTTTTTTTTTTGTGCATATTTTAAATCTATCTATCTATATATATATATATAGGAGAATTGAAAAATGCACTTTTTCTTTCTAGAAAATATTTTTTATATAGATTTTTATCATGAGAAACTACGTTGCCAGAAAAACCAATTTCAAATGTTATATATATATATATATAATGTTGTATGATCTTAAATCCATTTAGTGCGAATACAAGTTATTATTACTTGCGCAATTGCTGCAAAGTTAGTTAATAATAATTTATTTCCTAAACAGTATTGATTAATTGATTATATTATCTCCCAAGTTTAATTAAAGTAGAATTATTTTAAAAGTGTGCATCCATACTGGTAAGTTATATTTTGAAAGATGTTTTGAAGTAATTTGAAAGCAAAATGTTAATAATGTTTTAACGGGGACTGGAGTTAAATCATCACGAAGAATAATATTTCAATTGTAAAAGGAAAAATTAAAACATGTAATCATTGTCATTGATCGGAAATTAGTTGACTTTTCAAAGGGAACAAACCAACTCCCGTTCAATGAACAATAATTGATAAAAATACGTAAATACGAAAGTGTTTCGTCTTTACTCGAGTTATAAGTTAAAGCCAAACCGGCAATTCTAGTCAGGCCAAATATTTCCGCGAATAGTAGGAATTATGAACCAATGCTGATACTCAAAGAACTTATTCTTATGAAGCATTTTAGTCAATTCAATTTGGAGTAAAAATCAATTACTGTATAGAAATTCTATAAAACTCGAGTAACCGTCCCCGACACTTTCATGTTTATGCATTTGAGTACTATATTATTTGTAGAAATTAAACATTGGAAATTGTCATTATGAAATCGAATTCAAAGTAAAGTTGAAATAAACATAGAAGATTATAAAAAAGATAAATAATGCAAACTTTGTAAAAACAAATCAAAGAAAATATAAAAATAATATAAAAATAATATAGAAAATAATATAAATAAGATCAGTGAATGTACATGAAGATATAAAGGCCAGAAAAGGTATTAAGTAACTTACATTCTTTCTAGTGGGGGAGTTGGCAAAGTGTTCTCTTCGTGTCTGACTCAGAAGTGTAGGGTGTCCGAAAATTCTTAGCGGCAGTAGGGGCTTTGAATAATATCAGTCGGTAAGACTTGGGTGAAGTAATTTATGGTAGTGGGTGGGACTTGGAATTCTTGAGGGATGTATTTTGTGGAGTTCTTATCTGAGAGAAACCGTCTGTTAAGATTTTTTTGAAAATACTAGTGAATGGAAATTAATTAATTTCTGGCTAATTGTCGTGTCGCAATGATTAAGAATTTAAGAAAGGAAAAAGGCATTTTCACTGTCCAAGAGCTAATAGAAGAGCCAAGAGTCCAAGAGCTAATAGAAGAGCCAAGAGTCCAAGAGCTAACAGTGAAAATGCCTTTTTCCTTTCTTAAATTCTTAATCATTGCGACACGACAATTAGCCAGAAATTAATTAATTTCCATTCACTAGTATTTTCAAAAAAATCTTAACAGACGGTCTCTCTCAGATAAGAACTCCACAAAATACATCCCTCAAGAATTCCAAGTCCCACCCACTACCATAAATTACTTCACCCAAGTCTTACCGACTGATATTATTCAAAGCCCCTACTGCCGCTAAGAATTTTCGGACACCCTACACTTCTGAGTCAGACACGAAGAGAACACTTTGCCAACTCCCCCACTAGAAAGAATGTAAGTTACTTAATACCTTTTCTGGCCTTTATATCTTCATGTACATTCACTGATCTTATTTATATTATTTTCTATATTATTTTTATATTATTTTTATATTTTCTTTGATTTGTTTTTACAAAGTTTGCATTATTTATCTTTTTTTATAATCTTCTATGTTTATTTCAACTTTACTTTGAATTCGATTTCATAATGACAATTTCCAATGTTTAATTTCTACAAATAGTACTCAAATGCATAAACATGAAAGTGTCGGGGACGGTTACTCGAGTTTTATAGAATTTCTATACAGTAATTGATTTTTACTCCAAATTGAATTGACTAAAATGCTTCATAAGAATAAGTTCTTTGAGTATCAGCATTGGTTCATAATTCCTACTATTCGCGGAAATATTTGGCCTGACTAGAATTGCCGGTTTGGCTTTAACTTATAACTCGAGTAAAGACGAAACACTTTCGTATTTACGTATTTTTATCAATTATTGTTCATTGAACGGGAGCTGGTTTGTTCCCCTTGAAAAGTCAACTAATTTCCGATCAACGACAATGATTACATGTTTTAATTTTTCCTTTTACAATTGAAATATTATTCTTCGTGATGATTTAACTCCAGTCCCCGTTAAAATATTATGCAATTTAGTGGACAACTAACGATATCTGTTGGCGCAAACGTAAACTAGGCAACTAATACTGTATATAATTTATTTCAGTGGTTAAACGGGGAAAAAACTGGATGCGCTCCTGAATAAAGGAAGCAAAACATATGCCCGAGGAAATCGCAAGATGAGCAAATTTTGCTACATTTGAGTTGCCCGTGGATATCGCGGGATGATCAGCCAGAGGGTTAATACGAGAGTAAGATTTAAAAAAATCTTAAGCTAATTGATGATATATGTATGTACTTCAGCTTTTATGGACTAAAAGCAATTTTTTATCAAGACTAGGTAAAAAAAAGTAAGTCATTTGCTGAAAACTGCAAATATAAGTTTTTACAGAAAATTTCAATTTTGAAATATCACCAAACTTTAATATCGTATCTTAATTCTAAAAACTTGTTTTGTTTTAACTTCTTTAGATATAAAGTAAACAGTATGAAACATGACTATTTAAACCAATAGAAAAGAATAATTTTTTGAGCAAGAATGATCTAGTTCTAAATTCATATAATTTTAATCTTTATATGAAAATTAGATTACTTTTCATACTTCATAATTACTTGTAAATAATTATAGAATAAAATTCACATTTAATAAAAAGAATATACATTTAGATGTGTTTTCCCAAATTCAAATGAAAGTTAGTGGTTAAAAATCATTTATGCAAAAGAAAATATAGAAAAACTATCAAAGAAAAAAATATCCTGTGTAAGTAATCCTAAACCAGTAAAGAAATAATATCAGGCAATAAACGGAAAAATACGAAGTTATTGTACATTGTTATAATACATTGTTATGAAGAATGTATAAAAGGACCAAAGCTTTTGTTTGTTTACCTTTGATAACGTTTCATTCCTGAATGTCTGAGAACAAAGTCAAATGCTTGAAGAAGAATCATGATCTCTCTCTAATACCTTTCCGACTAAGAGCATATTCTTATTCCTCTGTTAGAAAAGTAAATATATTCTTCCAATCTATTGTATAAGTCGAGAAGACATGTATTACCACAGATTCTTATTCTGCTGTCAGATGCAGTGAATGATAATCCAGATATGTTTTATCTGGAGATTGTTGAAAAGTTGCAGTTTCATAAAAAAATGAGGTTGTGGTTGTTTTGTTTAGCATCAGCTTTAACTTTTAAACAATTTTAATAAAGCAATGATCTCTCGTATACAGAGTAAAACAGCCGTCTTAAGCGAAGCCTTCTTTAAGGACAATACATAAGAACACATTTTACTAAACTTTATATAATTATATTTAAGCTTGGTTAGACTACATTGAAATATACACGACTAATTAACGATGACTGAGTATAGCGATATTTATCGTGGATTATTTTTTGCAGTATAGCTCTTAATATTACAAATACATTAAAAATATTCCTATAATTGTAATATTTAATTAGACTGGCAGTAAAATATGAATCATTACAAAAAAAGAATGCGATCAGATTACTTTTCCTTGTCCTAAATCATGAGATAAAACTAACATTATGAGATAAACTTACAATTATTCTTCAAATTTAGGTATTGGCAAAGGTCAACTTCGTTTATAACATTTATGTTTCAGAATGTACAATGCATGATACTTACACCATGAATATAAATTTCATAAAAGCATAATCTGCAGTCGTAGATTTTCGTGGTATAGTATTCTTAATGTTTGGTAAATGGATAAAATATATTAACTAAGATAATCGCCATGAAATTCGATATTAAAAATTTACGAATAAACTTTGAATTATGAAACATTAAATAAAAGTTATAAAACAAAACGTTTTGTCTCTTCTAGATAAATCTAGCATTATCCAAGTAATTTTACTAATCTCAGAAAAATTTTTCTAAAACCAGTTTTCTAATTCAGCCTTACTGAATTTTAACTATAAATCTACATTTAAAAATTTTTATGTGATTTATTTATGTTTTTAATGATGTCAAAATCAGGTGTTTTAAAATGTTATGTTTAATTTGTTTTTGGTAACAGACGTACACAAGTAAGTTACGCTACCTAAACAATCATATTTTATTTTCTTTTATCTTAAACAATCATATTTTATTTTCTTTTATCTTAAACAGTAAAATAAAACATGACTTAGCTGTAATTAAGACACACCTTTTCTTTTCCAAAAGATTTCAAAATTCAATGAAAGCCCACAATTTTAAGATACATTTGAATGATATCTAGCATCTCTAGATATTTCTGAAAGTGAATAGAGATGGTTCAGAGCGAAAAGATACCATTTAAAAATTTCATTACGGCATTCACAGTAAACATACATTTTTATACTTACGATATTGTGATAAGAAGTAATATTTGTATTTCATTATTCATAAAATTTACTATACCTGTTTACTAACAATAGTTAAAATTCACCTTCAAATAATAATTCCTTCTATCAACAAAAGATTATAAACTCTTAACCTTGCAAATTTTGAAACGCAGCCAAGGACACAGAAAGTAACAAAATTAAACAGATAAAATAGTAATAATGAATTAATGTACATAGAGAAATCGTAAATAAATTCAATGAAAGAAGTAAGAAAATTAATTAACCACCGAAAAAATAATACCTTGGGGAAATTTAAATACGTTTTTTAGCATCATTTTCATTTCTTTTAGCTTAATCTCACTTTACACTTTTTATTCAAATACTTCAGTAGAAATATTTATTTGTAGGTATGTTAAAGTTATATTTAGTCTTAGTTATTTGTATATAATGTAAAAAACAATATTAAAGTCACTGAATTTAATAAGCATATTTGTTGATTTAGAGCTCCTTTCATTTATAGCTTGGGCCCACCAACGGCCGAGCGGTAAAGTCGCTGAACACTGGTAGCTCGGTCCGAGGTTCGAATTCCGCGAACGAGCTGGTTTCATGGGCGTTTTCGTGGTTTTCCCCATGTGTAACGTGTATACGAGTCAGTTTCCCTTAGAAAGTCCTTCACGAAGACATTCTTTCCCTTAGGCAGATAGCCCTCGAGGCTTTGCCATAATCACACACACACACATTTATAACTTGAAAGCTGTAGTTATTTGAAATAAATATTATTTAACTTTGGCTTATTTTGAAGTTGCTTCACTAAACACTCTTTCTTTAACTTAGAGGCATTACTTGCAAAACAGATGAAGAAGCTATGCTCTTCTGAAGTGAAATTATTTTCACAATGCCTCTGTATTTCAAGAATATGAAATTCACAAAACTGTGGAACATGTTTTAATTGATTTAAACAGGTTAACGGGTAAATAGATATATCTTACATTACATAACGTTTTAAGTTACATAATATTTCATTTTTCAAATATGAATGGAAACTATTCTGCAAGTCATCTGAATTACAGTCCCTCTGTTCAAAAATACATGAGTCGAGCTCCAGGACGTCCCAGCTGAAAGTAAGTATTGGATAAAAACTGCAGTGATTGACCGATGTGCCTTTTTACTTAAATCTTAAATATCTTATATCTTAAATATCTTATCTTATCTCTGACCAATGTATCTTAAATAAGATTATCCGTTGCAAATCCTGCTTTTGGAATAGAGTGACTCCGCAGAGCTCTTTTAATGCTTTTCGTATTAAAAAGTGCATAGAAATAAAGTAAGTCTAAAATTTAAGTAAATAAAGTAAGTCTGTCAAAATAAATTTCATGAAATTGTATTTTACCTCGTACAGAAGGTGCTCATGTGGTTTTATTTATACAAAATAAAATTCAGCAATTTTCAAGAGCTACTTGTTTCTTTCTAATAAATTTGCAGACTTATCTCAGATGTATTTTGTCTCAAGAATATCACCTTGATTCGTCAGTCTGTCACAATAATTTGAGCATAGCAGTTAACTCACTCTTCCCGAAATAAGGGGAAAAGGTTGCTCTCATAATGCTCTCAAACCTTTCTTTCCAGGGGTATTTAAGAGACAGGTTCAAAATTCTAGACATTTCCATTTCTTTTTTACAGTTACAGTTGCCGGTGTTTTTTCTCTCATTCTGCAATTTAGATTAATTAAAATAACCAAAACTCATTTCAATAAAGTCAATATGGTAGATACGTAAAGATTTTATTGCCCAAGACTGCGATTTGATGTCGGAAGAAAGTTTTACAGTAAGCCACTTGGCTAGCTTAAATTCTATCCTCTGTTCATTTGTATATTGTACTTTGTATATACAAATATTGTATCGCAAATTTACAGTGATCTAATTTTCCAGTCCATATTCTGAATATTTTAAGAGACAGACTGGTATTCCTGCAAGGCTAATGCAAGAAGCATATCTTTTTAGTGTAAAATTTAATAGCTCCTTTTTTAAAAATGTTCGTTAACTGACTGTAGACGAAAGCCCTGAAAACAGTGAAGTTTGCCAAAATGTTGGGAAGCTCGTAAGTGAGGGATGGAATGAATTAATTCATAAATTTATATTCTGTATGATGATTCTGATCCCTAAACCTTCATAATGGATGTGTCAGCTGGATGTGTATATATTCAATTATACCTTCTTCCTCAAATTGTACGCAAGCGTGAGCACGAGGTTTGACAAGATATATCAGACTAACACCCTCAACGGCCCCCAAACCTGAGATACCCGCTGTGATGATTACGTACTGCTTTCCCATCGTGTTATCATATTTTACTGTTACACATATCTCTTTGTATACTCGATCAAATAGATGTGTTTCCGGATAGAGACCTTTTAAAGGAAGCATTTTCTTCCAAGTTAACATATTTTAATGATATAATCGACACTCACTTCTGATTTATCAGCTATGAGAGCATTCTATCCAATCTTATGAACAGCATTTTCTCACTAAGAAATTAATGTTTTTAATTAAAACTGCTGTATAGTACAAAGAAATAGGAACAGTTTGAGGGTTCAAATGTTCCGAACATCTTAAGGAATTTATAAAAACAAAATATTTTCCATAAATCTGATGTAGATCGTTTAGGATATACTTACATTTATGAGAATGAAAATATTAAGCGAGTAGGATACTTTGATTGTTGTTTCATTTTCATTAAATATCCAATATATCGTCATCGACATTATATCGTAAATTACATTATTATTCAGCGTCTGCAGCAAATATAACTAGGAGCATTATGAGCAGTAAAGCATAAAAAATGATTAGTAATTACAAAAACGTTCAAAAACTTAATACAATAGATAAAGAAAAAATTTGTATGATAATCAGTTGAAAATCTCAAATCTTTGAGAATTAAACTAGGTTTGCCTCTGCATTACAGAAATTTAATATTTGCTCCTAAAACCTTTATATTCCCATTGTATGAGTCTCAATATACAAGTAAAGTATGAAAGAATTTTAGGCTTTTATGCTAATTAACTCAGTTATCTTACTATTTTGGCTTTGTTATTATTTAATTTCACTCCTAGTTTCATCAACGTCCAATAAAATGCAAACTAATTACAGTACAAATAAGTGCAAAATTCTCACATAGACAGCGAGAGAGAGAAAGAAAGAGGGTCATTGGCAGCACTGGGCTGATCGTCACTCTACTTAGTTTTTCTCCTAGTTGAATTAGTTTCTTCTACCCGCTTTTGCTTCGCAAACACTAAAGCCTCAGATGGGGCGATAGGTCGTCTGATAATCTTTAAGGTTACTTGAGGTGATTTTGGTTATTTAATGTAATAGAATTTAAGGTAATATAATGAGATTTAATGCACTTAATCAGGTTATTTAATTTTCAGAAAAAATTGCGGTAACCGAAAGCAGTACTTAGTACTACTTTAATTATAGGTGCTATTAATTAGCTAATTATCTGCCAGTTTTTAGAAAAATATTATACTTTTATCATCTATTATAAAATATAACCTCATTTGAGCTAACGATTAGTATTTGTAATCAGTTTCACTTTGAGGCGCTGTTTTTCATCGATTTTAAATACTTTCCTGATTTAGTTAATTAACGAAAGACGGTCATAGTTACTTTCGCGCTTGAGGAAAGGCACTGAATTATGGCTCTGTAGTCAAGTACTTTTAGCTACCAAAACCCCTGCAGTTAGTCCTTTCAACTGCCAGGAACGAACTACACTCTGAAAATAATTACAGTTGTTTAGCAGTTTTAACCATTCTTCCATTGGACGACTTTTCTAAGTTTACAATACATTTGAAAAAGTGCTTTAAATTACAGTTGTTGTATCCATTTTCAATCGTTTGTATTTTATACTTGGATACCATTATTGGCCGAATGAATAAAACCGGTAGATACTGAGTATGATTGCACGCTAAGACCTTTCTAAAATGAACTGACTACATGTGAATTAGATGGCTTTTCTCATAAATAAATTAATATGAACCAGCATACCTTGAAAAACCTTACTCCACGCATTTGTGGGAGTTGTCTGTCTGTCATTTTATTCGATACTTCGATAATAAAGCTATACCGGGAAACCGTGCAGTTTTTCGCATGGAATATCTATTACAGTTCTCTGTTATCAAGCGATATTTCTGTTAATAACAAGCGTAACGGTCTGACTCATGCTTCGCAAAAAAAAGGCAATTGCAAGGGCGCGTTCTATTTTTTTTTTTTTTTTTTCATTGTCTTCGCATATGACTGGCAGTGTTAAATCTAATATTGGAAGGTTTTTCTTAAATGTCTGTGCCCTTATATCAAAATTTTCAGAAAACGTTACCAGGAGTTCCTATAATGATCGAATGTTACTTCAGATTTAAGAGATGTAAATACACTAAACTACAAAATCAATAAATATATATGTGTAAGAAGAAAGACTTTAATTTTATGGACTGCTTAATCTCTTTTTCAGTTGAAAAAATTCCATCTGTTTTTATTATGTATCTTACTCTGCTTTATTTCAGCTAAAATTTAAAAAATAATCATTATTGGCGGTCTCTCTAAAATACTTGATTAATTAAAACCTTTTTAACTACAGCATGCCTCATCTTGACGCATGTGCCTTTTGAAAAATCTTGATAACAGTTTAAGAGATGTAAAGCTTTCATCCATTCTCCCGTAAAAGGCCGATATTATTAATAGCCAGTAGTACAGTTTGATAATGGCACTTCCTTATAAGAAATATCCTTGCTTAGTTAACATGTAGTTTGCCAGCAGGAAAAAAAAAAAAAAAAAAGTAAATAAGGACATCTTTTGCCTTTTGCACTAATTCAGTGCGGCTACGATCATACTATAATATGCGTCAAAATAAAAAGTTCATAATTGTTTCTTCATTAGAAAACAATTTCCAAAACTGTGCATTAGCATCTTCATTGTACACTAAATTTCATTACATATATGTGCATTAGATTTCACAGAAAATATATAATTTACAATTGCAACATTTTCAAATAAACTTCTGCAGCTCGATATGTATATAAAGGAGGATGTATTTTCGAAGAATTTTGAAAATGTTTAAAAAGGTGAAATTCTAGCTTTAGGTTAGTGCATCTAACTGTTTTTTACTGCATTTCGCTTGGAAACGAGCAAAGAAAGTATCTGTTTCTACTAGTTTATCAGATGTTTTAGCCTCTCATAATTGAAACTGTATTAAACTTTAACTTAACTGCCTTTCTAAATAATTTTGAAAGACTTTTCTTTCTTGCCTTTCTCCCGAAGATTTTCCCTCCTTCTCATAGCTTTCGCTGCAATCAAAATTTCTTTCCTAATTTTATTTTATTTTATAACGATAAAATTTTATATTTGTTTTAAAGATATGGCAAATAATTAATGTATTACGTACTTCTGAAAGGCAGTGCATTATGAGGAGGATAAATCTTCTCTGGGAAATACGAATGTACGTAACAAGATTCTGTATACAGCGGAATACAAATACAGCTAACTTCAATGTAAGGCAAATAAAATGAAATCTCGACGATTCATCAATCCTGGGACCATTATCTCGACAAATAAAGCAATACAAGATTTCTCCTACCACCAACACTACTAGACATGGACAATCGATAAGGAAAATTCATTTTTAGCATAGTACAGATTAGAACTGAAAATTAATCCCATTATAGTCCTTCAGCCGTCTTACGTACAATAAATGTATGATAGTTAAAAAATAAATCCAAAATAATCTCTAGCCATAACATGATAAATATCAATACTTATTTTCTCATATTATAACTTAATTTAAAATAAACCATGATACTTTATTTTTTTACTAATTACAACAATTAAAAATATTATAGATCATAAACGCAGTGTACAAACATGCATAAGCCGGTATTCTCTCTCTTTTTTTTTTTTTTTGTTACTTCTAAATACTATGTAAATAAAACAGTACCACACATGTAAATGCGGAGGAAATTTTCAGTCAAGTTTCGTTTACTTGCTGATACATGAAGTTCCATAATCTGTTCTGTTTTCAAAAATAAATTATTGCATAATGAACATGACATCCCATGATATTACTGAACTTGCACAGTAAATTTTAACAGATTTTTTTTTTCTGTGTAGTTTCGTTTGACAGTGCGATATGTAGTTTTTTAAATTAATGTTCTACTTTAATCTTTTGTTTTAAATACGCTAATAAAGCAATCACATTTTGATTATAGAATAGGAATCGCGCAAACACATCATAAATATAGGCTATATTAGTTTACAACTTTATACTTATTTTTAGTTGTTTATTTACCTGGTGGACGCATTCTGTCTATCTTTATTGAGGACTGAAGAGTGACAGAAACTGATGGTTAAAAGAGTGATAGATAGTCGAATTTTCACTATACATATGTACTATATGTCTTCTCTTCATTATGTCTCCAAAAGTTATTGGGTTATATAGTTTTTTTTAAGTATATATGTGATATTTTAAGTGCTTGACGACACTGATACTTTTAGCAGTTCGCAGATGTAATGGGTGACGATGGACATTTTGATGCGCTGCAGCTTGAAGTCTGCTTAGTTAGATGGATGCATAAACCAAAAACTTCCAGACGTGGCCGTTTCAAAACATAATTTTACTCCATTATAATTCACATCAGATCATTTTTGTAGACAAGGAATTTATCCAATCATATTTAAATGCAACAATTTTTATGGACACTGGTTTTAAAAGTACGACGTAAGCATCTTAGACAGGAAACCGTAAGCACCGCGGAGATGTTTGCATGGCAGAAGTTAGGAAAAGGAATGACGTAGCTAAAGCAAAAGAAAGGAAGAAGCATAAAGTATAACTTATACATTGGGTTGATTGATTAATTAAAAAATCAAAAATAAAACAATAAATTCATAATACTGGCAAAGTTTGCAATAAATAAAACAAATATAAGGATTAAAAAATAAAGGTGTCAGGAATTCTCATTTCTGTATTCTTGTTTTCTTTGTTTGAAAGTCTCTAATTGCGCCACTTCAGTATTTATTGCAAAATTACGCATAACCATGTTAATTGAAACATAATATTCGTTTCTTCCCTTCTGACGACTGAATGGCAGAAGTACCTTTTTAATTACATAAACTATGACGTTTATTCATATATTTACAAAGTTACACCAATTACATTTTTGGGTTATAGAACATTCTACTTAAAAGATGCGATGCATTATTCCACTCTGTCTTCATTTTGAATGTAACAATATGTTATTAAAGCAAAACGCAGGTAGGCTTATAAGGTATTTCTCCCACTTTCCTAGCGTGCCTTCGTGGTGTAGTGGTTCTGCACGCTGGACCGGTATTCCAGAGGTCCGCGGTTCGATTCCCGGCGAAGATGGTTGCTAATCTTTCTTCCAAAAAAAGCCCTAATGTCTCTACAATGGCGCCCGAACTAAAAGGGTTATGGATGATGACTCTCCACACCCAGGATTTGGCGATAGGGTCTCCTAAAAACCCCAGTCGCCATTTAAAAAGAAGAGTATATAAGGTATTTCTCCCACTTTCCTAGCGTGCCTTCGTGGTGTAGTGGTTCTGCACGCCGGGCCAATATTCCAGAGGTCCGTGTTTCGATTCCCGGCGAAGGCGGTTGCTAATTTTTGAATCTCTCTTGCTTCCAAAAAGTCCTAATGTCTCTACAGGCTACTTACTTATTTAATAAGTACCTTATTACCTTAATAACACTTATTTAATAAAGTATATGCTTTTGCATTATAGAGAACCGAATGAAGCATATTACATGCATTGGTAAGCAAACGGTTGATATATACCTCGCTTACGGTCTATTATAGACCTTTTCGTATGCAGGAAAATTTTGAAATTTAAACATTTTGAATAAACAGCATTGGAGCAAGTACGGATGAAATTGGAAAGAATAAAAGTAACTGGAATCAAGATGCAAGTTTCCATTGTTCATAAGAAAGACGTAGAATGCTTATAAATTTTAGAGAAAAATATAATAAAATTAACTAAATGAATAAAAACCTACTGAAGAGCAGATATATGCTGCCCTTGTCACCTATTATGAGTGCAATATTTTGTTTTGTAGATTTGTAGTTGATAAGAACAATTTGTTCCGTTTGAAACAACGGCTGAAAGTGATAAACTGCCAAAAACTAGCCGCCGCGTGACGAGACAGATATGGGTTAACTGAAACCCATCTGTGCTCTCGTGAGTATGTTGAAGTGTATGGGGAGGGGTGGAGTTAGAGCAAAAACGCAAACAGAAGTTGGTAACAAAGGCCACGCGACTCACTCTCCCCTCCAGACTCACCTTTCACTGTCCCTCACTCCTTCTCGGATAATCACTCCTCTATATTTTATTTCCACATACACTGCGGCCTTTAAAGTTTTAACAAATTACTAGAATAATTTCATTATCTTTATTTCAGTCGTCTAATTTGTGCTGTGTGTGTTATTACGTTTTTATCAATTTGCCTTTTACACTGAAATATTATGCTTGATATGAAACAATGGTAATTGAACAACAAAGTTCCTTCCCTAGGAGCTGGTAAAGTGTTTACCTAGATAATAACAGTGAAAATACTGAATAAACTTAATTGTCTCATATCATAATTGAATGAATAAATAACAACTGCATTTTATTTGCAACTCACAAAAAATGTTGAGTGTGCTTCCAGTCAAAACCGAATTGCGATGATCTGCGGCCGCTATTCGCATATCTTTCTTTTGGTGTCTACCGTCATCCGCTTTCCAATTCTTCAAGAGGAAAAATAAATAATCTCACTTTTCTTACCGTTATAAAATGATTTTGTTTACTTCATAGCACTCACATGAAATTTCCTAAAATCAGCCTACCTAACACAGTTCTTACTATTGATAATAAAACAAAATAAAAAAACCACCACAAGTTGCACCAAATGAATTCTCTATGATCTGAATTTCTTTAAAAAAATTTCTTTTTTAAAATTAAGAATATTTTTACAAACTTTGCGACTAGTTTAATCTGTATTGCCTTTTCCTTTTTCATTTTCCTTTTTTTCCCCCCTTCTACTCTATTAAATGCACAGTTACTTTGAGAGATCTTTGGATAATTTACTTCAAGCACTATTTGCTCAGTTAGGTGTGGTGTGTGGTGTGGTGTATTTAATTATGGCAAAGCACACGAGGGCTATCTGCCTAAGGGGAGGGATGCCTTCGTGGAGGACTTTCTAAGGGAAACTGGCTCGTATACACGTTACACATGGGGAAAACCACGAAAACGCCCATGCAGCCAGCCCGTTCGCGGGATTCGAACCTCGGACCGAACTACCAGTGTTCAGCGACTTTACCGCTCGGCCGCTGGTGGGCCCTGCTCAGTTAGGATATTTGTTATAATTACTCAATCGAGTCGATTCTTTTAACAGGGTAAAAGTTGCTGAAATAAGATCACTCAAAATCTACGAAGCGTGCTGAGCTCTAGAAAACCCCTTTTGAGGTTAAAAATTTTATGATAACAATATTATGTAATATCATATCTTATCATTATACAATATCATATATCTTTGATGCTGAAAAATTATACGATGTTCAGATATTTTCTCATTTTCGGCGTAACATGATTTAAAATTAGCATTCATTTCATTTATCATCTTTTCCTAATTAATAACTAAGAAAAATTTGTCAGTGTTCTTTTTAAACTTTTTGTAGTTCGCAGTCTTGTTGATAATAAAGCATCCATAAAGGTAAGATTTTTGTCTCAGTTCACTAAAACAGCACAATATACTCACGAAATGAAAAATTAAGAAACGAAAAGCATTCTATTAAAATTTTATTTTAAAATAGACTGAATTTGTTGTGAGGTATAAAGGCAAACGATTATCGTATAATTGATTACTTAACACATTGTCTTGGAAATTTCTTCTTTAATTACATTAATAGTGTAAGTGTTTGCGCTAAAATTATGAAAATAGTAATTAAGTGAATTATAATGTTACGGTATATTTTACATATATTTATATATATCAGTTATTACAATAAGAAATCTTTTAAAAAAGTGCTTTTTAATTTTTTTTTAAAGATTATTCTATCTTAGGAAGAACCGCGCGGGGCAGTAAAATTGTCTCATGTTGATTGGTGGAGAAAAATATATATATAATATATAGTTTATAATCAGTACATGTTGTTGTTAGTGCGATTTAGATGTTCCGCCCTCCAATTTTTAAGGACAGCACCCTGGGGAATGGATGGTTCCGCGGGTCTCTCCCTCCCTCCCTCTTCCCCTACCACCAACCTCTCGAGAGGACTTTTGGCTCGCCGCATATTTAGAGTGCTCCCATACCACACGGACACTATACATTTACAAGTATCCATGCCTTCTCCGGGATTCGAACCCGGGCCCTTCGGCACGGCAGTCAGCGACGCTAACCACTATACCGGCTGAACGGCATTTTAACACATTACAAAAGATAGCAATTGGGCTTAGCTCGTTATGCGTTCGACGGAAATGTCCAAACTCCTCTTTCATTTGGCCGACTCATCACGAAGAACTTTTCTCAAAGGAAGTGGAAGTGCTACATTACAAAAACGTAAAATCAAAACACTAGTTTAACCATCCAAAGTCACAAATTATAATTTAGCTTCTCATTTAAAATAACAAAATTTTCTATCAAAATAATAAATAGAATGTGCTACACAGTAGCCTAAAACCATGCTGAACTTTTTGTAGTGTTCTAGGCAAGTGCAACAGCTTTTGCATATGAAAAGCAAATTTCGCAGATATATTTAGCATCAAAGAAAAATATTTTACACACATTTCGCAAGTATATGTTGCTCGCTGCACTTTCTTAGGTTTCTTACCACTAGGCTCACAACATTTCCTTTTATCAGAATACGCTCTTTAGTTTTGAATCTTCACAGCTGGCTCTGTCTCAGTTCTTTATTTTACGATTTTCATCAACTATGCATGTTATCTTTCTTAACAGATGCATATAAGCATCAGACAGTGTGTAAAATGTAACTATACTTTTATCCTCTACAAATTCACTTGGAACTTTTCTCCAAAGTTTTCGTCTGCTTTCTTTTTTATCTCCGCTTTCTGCAAAAATAATTTAGAAATTAATTCTTTCATTGTTGAATACAGCAAATAAGATAATTAATTAGCAACTTTATTGTTGCTTTTAATTTTCACACAGTTCAGCTACAACATCAGCACATGTTCTGCTTTTGTTATGTTGTTATGGCCTCTGTAAGTACACTATGTATTTCACAGTCTGTAAATAAAACTGAGACTCGCTTTTAGATTTAGGAGATAGAATTATTTTTTCTTCTCGAATTCCAAAGAAGCTTTGTTCTACTTTGCTGCTTGCTTATATTTTTCAGTTCTCGATGAGTTTGAATTTTATTCTTTTGCTTGTTTCCGACCGTTGATAACATTTTACCAAGAAAATCCTCGGCTCTTTCAAACTGAATTGTTCATGTTGGATTATGACTTGTATTATGTATCGCAGGTAAAAGCATTTTCACAATATCTGAATTGCTGCTCAGGGCTTACTTGAAGCTTCTGCTTTCTTCCAAATAGTATCGCCTTCTCTTTCTTTATTGTACAGCCACTTCCATCGCTGCAACTTTTGATCATTAATATTTTTCCTTCATCAAAACCATTAAAGAGCATTCGGTGTCCTTGATTTAAATTCCGCACTGGTGGAAGGAGAAGACATTTAATTCAAATTTATATTTAGAGGAAGTTGTAATTAAAATTCTAGATTTTACCAAACCATTTTACCTAGCAAACCAAGTACCATGAAGACCCAAATGTCATCCCTAGAGGCTTGTGAGAAATTATTACAAAAAATAGATGAAAACAAACCATTGAATTGTAGCAAGGTCATCGTTAATCCCCTTGAATATACTGATATCAAATACCAGCTAGATATTAATGACTTGGAAAAGAAAAATATTCTTGATACAATATTAAAAGCAAACACATTATGTATGTTACATGAACATTACCTGAACCTGAATGAATTAGCGTATACACTGGTGGCTCTAAAATACAAGACAACACTGGGGCTGGTGTATACAGTAAATTCTTTTCCCAGTGTACTCCTGTGGGACACTTCATGCCGAATTTTGATGCAGAGATCCTTGCAATCTCACTAGCTCTAGAAAACCTCAAGATAAAGATCGATTGTTTCTCTAAAGCAGTTATTCTAGTCGATTTTAAAGCAGCCATTCAGGCTCTACTTATGAATCATGACACAGATACTCAGATTATCTCAAAAATAAGACAAATCTGGAACTTTCTTTATAAATACAACAAAACAATCGTTTTTCAATAAATCCCTTCATATGCAGGTATCGACGATAATGAAAAATCAGACTCACTAGCTAAGACAAGAACACTTGAGCCACCATTTCCTCTAGAGTTATTTAAAAAGCATATTTTTGTGAAATTAATGGATACTCTTAAATCTGACCAGGGAGCAAAATCAACAGGCAAATCCTGGGCTAACATTCAAGATTGTTGGAAAAAGTTTTGTCAAAAACCCCGTAAAGAGACTATGATAAACTTCAGACTGCAAACAGGCCACGATTGCATGGCACATCATCTTAATAAAATTGGCATCCTTCCATCTAGTATATGCCAAATTTGCAATTCGGGCATCATGAATGCAGAGCATCTTCTTATACACCCCGAACTAGATAAAGAGTCTCAGAAACGTGGTGAGATAAATGCAAACTATACTGGAATGCCAGAACTTTCCTGAACTTCTTATAAAACTACATCTCTTATGTTCCTTTCCTTGTTGTTTAAATTTTTCACTTTTCACTTTTGTTTCCATGTTCATTTGTTCTGGTTCTTACTTTAAATGTTTGTTCTTTTTTATTATAAACCATTGTTCTTGTGTGATACTTGAGCTGTTTTATTTGTTTGGCTTGATCTTTCCAATAAATCCATATGTAACAATATATATACATATATATATATATATAAACAGCATTTTCTCATTTACATAAAACTCCTTCGTCCTTTCGTAGTAGCACCTTCAATTAGCTTATGAAGTATACATGTTAAATTCTAGAGTAGAACAATAGTAAATATTATCGTTTTAAAACTGAAATTAGTAATAGTGTCTAAATTAACACTATTAATTATACATTTTTAAAAAAATGTTTTAGAATCTGATGTGGTCTGATTCATTCATATTTGTTGAAAGAACAAGTATTATTTCACAGTCGTTATCAATTTTTTGATTCTATGACGCGCTTTTTTTTCATTATAAATGTTGTAGAGACATTAGGATATTTTTGGAAGCAGGCAAGATGAAAAATTAGCAAAAGCCTTCACCGAGAATCGAACCACGGATCTCAGGAATACCGGCCCAGTGTGCAGAACCACTACACCACGAAAACACGCTAGAAAGGCGGAAAAAATACCTTATAATGTCACAGAAAAAAATTGTGTCTTAAAATCTTATATTTTTCCGAATTACTCATTATTCAACCGTAAATATTTTTTCCAAGTTACTAATTTAAATAGATATACTACTGTTGTCAATAAATCGAAGCCAATTAAGAAGAAATATTCGCTTGATGTAGTTTAGCGCTTTATTCGATCTATTCTTATAAATTGTATTCTTGTACCATTTTTATTATAATTAGTCTTTTTGTTTTATTGGAAGTACGGAAGTTAGAATCAAAGGATCCCCATCTGTCAATATGGGGTGGGGAAAGGCAACAAAAGAATACTCTTTATTAACACAATGCTATGAAGAATTTATTTAAATAAGTGATTTATGTTTCAAAAAAAATTTTTATGTTTCACAAATGTTATGGCCTTAAATAAACTCTCCAACTGAATTATGTGTTTAATATCAAAGTGTTTCGCTGAGTGGGTCTGACTATTGATCAGCGCATAGAGAAGCTGAGTTAGGTTTAATTGCAGAAAAGCGTCATGTAAATTCTCTGCCAAAAGAAATGCATTTTTGTAGAGGATTATATTATAAGAGAAACTAGCTTGCATTTACACTGCATATAAAGAAAACCGTGGAAAAAACTTCTTAGTCTGGTTTGTGTAAGAAAACTGAAGTCAGGAAAGAGGTTGGTCAATTTTAATTATGTCAGAACACAAAGGATCAGAATGTAGGAAGAAATACCAGCATTCTGTGACTTTGTGAGAATTATTAAGCTACATATGAGGGAAAATCAGCCATGTCCTCACTGGGAATCGAAATTTTTCAGTTCCTAACCGTACGTGCGACTATTATAACCTATCAGTACTTGAAAGAAAAATCTTTCCTTTTAGCCACTTGGTTATTGATAAGGCCAAAAGTAAAGGAAATATTTGACATAAAATCTTACATGCTTACAGAATTAAACTGTGTCCTCTCCATCTAAATGTTTAACTTCAATAGGACATAAGTTTCCCTTAAAAAGTTCTCCATGGAGGCCTCCCTACCTTCACGCAAATAGTCTATATCGTCTTACCATAATTTAATAAACCGAAATCAGATTCCCTAAAAATTATACTTTATTTTTTAATTTTACTGTTATTTAAGCTATTTAGGTTAATAATTGTTTATTTAATGCAGGCTAAAAGGTAGAAAATACCAAAAACGAACAAGTAAAATTTAAATTTACTTGAAATAAACCTTTGACGAATGACGCAGTCGTAAAAAGCGGGAACAAAAAAACTTTTATATATCATTTTTCTATGATAAAAGTTTACTGTAACTGCATTTACGATTTATTGTAACTATTATTTACTATTTTCAAATAAACATGTTTTCTGCAGAAAATCCAGCATCTCATATTTTATAAAACATTTTTCCTTGTATAAGAACATACTATTTTGAATCAACATAAATACAAGTTGAGTGAACTGAAACCTTTCTTTGCAAGAAAGATAAATCCATATTAGATAAGGAAAACTCAATTTCTTTTTCTCGGTTTTTGACTCTCGATCAAATTGTAAAAGCATTCTAGATAAAGCTATTTTTGAAATAATATTTGTGAGTAGATATGGACACTATATGGGTGTGGATACACAAGTGTGACTTTTCTAACTCGGTTAACTCAGTTCAACAAAGAATGCACAGGCCACTTTCTGAATGCAAAATACTTAACTTATTACATACCTTATCTTTGAATATCAGCTTGAAAATATTTTGAAATTGATTTATTTGAAAATTCTTTACGCAGCAAAAGAGTATAAAATAGAGCTTCTTTTAAAGTGTGAATTTTCGATTTGCAATAAAAATGTCTCAACGGAAAGCAGACATTTTTTTTCTGTTTAATAATTAGCTGATAAATAATAAGAACAAACTCTTATTTACAATTTAGCAATAATAGTAAATAAGCATTATTGCTAAATTGTAAATAAGAGTTTGGTTAATAAGCAAATCTTATTGAAATTATTAGAAATGCAAAGTAAATACGCTGCTTGCCATTAAAACTGCAACACCAAGAAGGAATGATCTAACAAATGTCAAAATCACAAGAAAGGAAGAAGAGGTTGAGATATGCAAATGATTAGTATTTCAGCGCATTTAGACGACGCAGGAGAAAGAAACGACATCTAAAGCACTGCATAAAAGAAAAGTTCCAGAATTCTCAGTTGCAGTGAATTTTTCATTCGGAAAGTGCTTTGTAAGGTTAGAGTTTGCTCGGAATGTCGTTTTATGCCTCGAATAAGAAAAGGAAATGCTTACCAGCAAGTTTCGAAATTCGATAAAGGTAGGATCGTTGCCTATCGAAAGTGTAGATTATCGTTCCGTGATATCGCCGGTTGCACTGGTCGACATCCAATCACTGTCATGAGAGTATGGAATCAATGGATTGCTGAGTGTCATACTGAACTGAACGGCATGCAGCATCTCAACGCCCTCCTATGACTAACGTCAGAGAGGACAGATATATTGTGAGGTCAGCCCTGAAAAAATCTGTACAACCACATCACGGACCATTAGTCAGGAAATCGACATGTTTGCAGCATGCCCAGTATCAGCTCGTAAGGTGCGAAGACGTTTGCAGCAGCGTGGACTACGAGCAAGGTGATCATTACTTCAGCTTCCCTTGACAATGCAAAATAGAGACGGCGACTCTGATGTGCCAAACGACAAAGCTGGGTACATGAGTGGCATAATGTCGCCTTTTCAAATGAGTCCCGGTTCTATGTGCAGTATTCTGATGGCCGTATACGTGTTTGGAGTGTCCGAAGAGAGCGCACGTCGCCGACTTGCATTCGACATCGGCATATGGGCCCTGCACCTGGTGTGATGGTTTGCGCAAGCCGTTGGGTACACAACACGCACATCTCTAACTCGGATCGACGGTAATTTGAACGCAGCTGGGTAAATTCTGACATCGTACGTCCAGTGGTTGTGCCCTATCTTCGAGGCCCCCCAAACGACATGTTCCAACAAGATAATGCAAGACCACATGTTGCACTTCGTGTTCTGACCTTCTTCGATACATAGGATATCCGAGACTGGTGCCCTTCCTGCATGGTCTCCAGATCTGTCACCCATCGAAAACGTCTAGTCATAGGTTGCTGAGAGACTGGCCCGCCATCCCCCTCCAGCTAATATGGTTGATGAAGCGTGGCATAGCCTTGAAGCAGCATGGAATGAGTTGCCCATTTCTGTCATCCAAGCCCACTTTGACTCCAAGCCTAATAGGGTAAGGCCTGTTTTAGCTGCCAGGGATGGCAGCTGTTTCTAGTAATTTCGCACCCCGTAAGCCTCTAAAATGCTTACAAATTTAATCATTTTGTCTTCATGCCATACTGTTTACGTGCAATAAATACCTTTTTTACTTTTTCTTTCCTTCATGGTGTTGCAATTTTAATGGTAGCAGTGTACTTTAATAGAAAATGCTATCTCGACACTAAGAAGTCCGTGTAGAGGAAGGAAATGTAGGCGAAACTTTTGTCTAGGTGACAGATTTATTTGATTAATGTTTCAAGATAAAAGGTGAAATTATAAGCGAGAAGAGTAATTTCAGATATGAAGTGGTGGTACATTAATAACCGCTGTGGTGGCCACGGTATCGAAAGAAAGCATGTATTGTGTCGTCCAGGCGCCGTACGTCGATTTGTAGGATGGAGCTCCATGTCAGTTTCGCCTGGGCAACAACGGTCCGTGCTGATTGTGGATGACGCTGGATTTGCCATCTGATCATGTTCTATTTGTGCTCGATGAGAGAAAGGTCGGGTGATCTCGCAGGCGGAGGTACCATGTCGTCACTTCTGCAGAGTACACTGGATGATAGCAAAGATATGGGGCTAGCATTTTCCTGTTGGAAAAGGGCCCGTGGAATAGAATCAAGAATGGCAGCACAACCGATGCAATCAGAAGTCTAATGTACAGATTTGCTGTCAAGATATATGGGATAACGATGAGAGTGTTTTTGTTGTCATAGGAATTTGCTTCCTATACTGTACTTCTAGTTTAAGTTCAACGTGTCTACGCCGCAGACAGCTTGGTTCAAAGCGCTTACCTAGCATCCTTCCAACCAAAATACTTCCATCACCGGCACCAAGACAGAAAGGGCTGTCATCTGAGAACACCAAGACAGAAAGGGCTGTCATGTAAAAAATCTCCACTTTGCCCTCCAGTGAGCTCTAGGTTGACACCATCGAAGTTTTTTTACAGTTAGTGGTATGGCCGCTACAAGGCGTCTGGCTTAGAGGTGCCATTCAAATAATCAATCTGTTACAGCGGCAGTCAATTTGTGTCACTAAGATGCCAACAAAAGCTCGAATGCCTGCTACTGAAGCAATGCGATGCCCTATAAATATGCGGCGAATATGCCGGTCTTCCTTATGAGTGGTGGCACATGTACCACCAGACTTGGCCTTCTTGAAGAAGCACCTTTCCCTGATCACTGCTGCCAACTCTCATACACAGGGGATATATCCCTGCGAAGTCTTTCTGCAATATCGCAAAAAGAAAATGCACCTTCTTGTATCCCTATAGCGCGAAATTCGAATAGACATCATCTTTCAGACGTACAAGCACGCCTTACAAATTTCATTTATCTGCCACAACTCCTTCTTGGTGTTTAGATTTCATTTTCCGTCAGTGGATTATCAGTTGGGGATTAATACATATTTATGAAAATCATTTGTATCATCTGATTTTTTTCTTCCTTAAATGCCTAAGAATTCACTCCTCCCTACAGCAATGCACATACTAGTCGGGGAGAAATGTTTGCAGCTTAATAAAATGAAGAGTTATGCCAACGATACAGAGATGGGGAGTGAAGATCTGCAGTTGCTATCTGCTACTAAGTCGCTAGTTGTTATATTACCAAATAAATTATCAAAGTTTTAGAACAAGCGTTTTGGGACAAAGAAGTCACGAAGCATCCTGAATGTATTAGTAAAGATTAGAGGACTTATCGAAACTGTATCATATCACACATGTTACACATGGGGAGAAAACGAAAACGCGCGTGCAGCCAGCCTGTTTGGCTTAGAACTCAAGTCGAACTTCCAGTGTTAAGCGGGTTTTATCGATCAGCTATTGTTGCGTGTTGTTTTTAAAGAAAAATGCTTCGTATTTACGTTACATGTGCAGAAAGCAATGAAAATTCTCATACATTGAAAGGCTGTTCGCTAGGATTTAAGCTCTGATCGCCCTAGGGGTATCCAACGATTGTACCACTCGGCCGCTGGTGGGTTCTAACTCAATCAAACAAGTGTTTTATATTTTACTGGAAATCTGGTGAATTAATTTACTTTACATTTAAACATGACAAGTAAGTATATGCTCTAATCCTAATTAATAACAGCGTTTACAAATAATTATAATGTTTACCATGTATGTAGGAAATTTGCCAAATACTGTTTTTAAATTGTCTTGCATATATATTGAGTTTGGCGGTCACTGATACAAACGAAACACTTTACTTTCTTCTATGTTTCCTTCCTAGCCCCTAGCTATAAATTAAACAAGAGTATTTAATGGCATCTTTCTCCTTAATTTTATTTCCTTTTCTTAGTATTTATGATACCGGTTGTTTTTAATGTGATATTAAATTCTTATGCTATTTTCCAAACTTAGAAATACTATGAGAATAATATATAGGCGATATAAATAATATACATATATCGCAAATGATATATATCAGCGGTTATCAAACTTTTGAGTAACGCATACCGACTAAAGAAAAACTGAAATACTTCAGTACTACCACTATACATTTTTACAATGATTATTTTTTAATTTCTCAGTAGTAATATTAAAAAAATATATTTTGCTATTTGCACAACCTATTGGCTATTTGTATTAAATATGCACGCATAAAAATATTAGAATAAAATTTGGTTAACATTTTAATTATCAAAATTAAGTTATAATAATTTAATTCTAAAATTAAGGGCGAAATTTGGGCCTATTTTAAGAGAGACAAATTTATTTGTGTCTAGTCTTATTTCACTTAGTTGTAACCACAAATTACGATCCACTTTTAATTTTGTTCTGCTTTTATTTCTTAAATATAACATGGAAGAAAATCCTTGTTCAAACAAATAGGTTGTGCAAAAAAGCAATAAAAATTAGAATAGCTTTATTTAAAATGCATTTAAATTTTTTTTTCGGTTCAACCAAATGTTAACAAGTGTATTATTCTTGAAATCTTCAGTTAGAGTTCGATCACAGGAAATTTCTATCAATTGTTCTTTTCCTTCACGAGAGAAAATTTCAGGTACATTTGACAAATGGATTTCTAATCCCGTTTTCTTCTTCATAATCCTTGGGAAAAAATTATATATCAATGAAAAATAATAATTTTAATGTAGGATGCTAATTCTTTTATTTTCAAATTATTCTCTGTTAGAAAACTTTTTAAAAGTGGCTAAAAGCATAAAATATTATTATCCAATTCTTTCATTATTAGCTCGAGGTTTTTTTATCATTGCATTAATTTTATCTCTAATGGCAAACAAACTAACACTTTTTCCTTGTAATCCTAAACTTGATTCCTTTATTTTTTCCAAAATATCAGCCAAATATATTAAACGCACCAACCATAGTCCACTAAATAAAAATTTTCAAATTCAAAATTTGAATCACAGATGAAAATTTGAAATTCTTATCGAAGTTAAAAAAAAAAAAAAAAAAGATTTGAAACTTTGCTTCTTGATAAACCCTTTCTTCGGGGCATATAATCGTAAATATACCTTGAATTTAAAGCTCGGCTTTTAATAAAATTAACAATTTTCACAGCTTGATTCAAAACGATTTTCAGGTTTTCAGGGATTGCTTTGGCTACTAAGGCTTCACGATGAATGAAGCAGTGAGTAAGTTTAGTTTTAGGGTGTACGTTTTTTTTTTATTTGAGAAAAAACACCGAAATGTTTTCCTGTTAAAGTCTGAGCTTCATCACTGCATACGGCAATGCACTTATTCCAAGGAGTATCATTCTCTGCCATAAAATTATCAATTACTCCGAAAATTGCAGTTGCTCTATCATGAAGGGATTCACAAAATAAATACTCTTCGGCAATTCGTTTATCTCCTTCGAAACGTATGTAAACTAATAATTCAACAAAGTTCGTTACACTTACATACTTTCATCCAATTGCAATGCGAAATACTCATTGTGTTTTATTTTTTTGAATAAGTGTCTCTTTTATGAAATTTGCCATTTCATGAATTCGTCAACTTATTATGTCATTTCAAAACACAATATTATTAAGTCCATTAGCCGCTTTTTCTTTGAATAATGTTAAAACAATGCCTTTAGCTGCTGGTAATGTAAGGTTTTCTTCAATAGTGTAAGCCTGCCCAGTCTTTGCAATTCTTAGGCTTACTAGGTAACTAACCTTCAAAACTTTTATACTTGAAGGACAAACTTTTCATGACTTTTTACTATTTTTTGAACTTCGATAATTTCCTCTTAAAATATTCTTTAGATTACATTAAATTGGCATGCTTAGATTCAAGATGTCTTTTAAGAAACGATGGTCTCATACTTTGATTAGATAATAGTTCATCACAAACAACACACTGAGGCTGAAGGTCCAATTCATCTCCATTCCAAGTAAACCCAAATGATAAAAAACTTTCCTTATATTTCCTATATACAATTTTTCTTTTCTTTTCGATATTCTTAGTGCTAGTAGATTGTCCTGGATCCATTACCTGTGAATCATCCCTTTTCTGCTTAGTCAATCCTAGCCATTTTACCATTTTTGAAAAATCTAGGTTTGTTTTATTATTTTTTCAAATATATTTAAATGCTAAATATATTACGAATTCTTCAAAAGCAAACGACGATATTCTCAAAATCGTCGTAGAAAAGTAAGGAATAGAAACAACAAAAAAAAACAAAAGACATGCCGTTGGAGACAGCAAATCGACGTAAAAAAATGATCCTAATTGAAAATAGAGCAATACGAACCTGGAAATGGTGGCGACACAATGTATAGACATGCTAATAAATCGATCAATTCTAAAAGAATTACTGAGATACTTTTATAGGAACTTGTTTTTATTTCCTATTAAATACAATATTCATTTCTACTATTCCTTTAAAAGCATCATTATGACAAATTTCGTTATGTATATGGCTAAAAGAATATTTGTAAAAATAAAAACGGATTATTTTCTTAAAGGTCTATGAGCGGCTATTGACATTGAACAAAGCTCAGATCGCATAAAATTACGAGCATTAGAGAAAAAAAACTTAAACAGGTTGTTGGAGTATTTAATTTTTGAAATCAATAGTTAAAATTACTTTGTTTTTTTGCGTACCACCTATTTTGCCCTTGAGTACCACCAGTCGTACGCGTAACCCCGGTTGAGAATCGCTGGTATAAATAATATATTAGATATAAATACATAATAATAATGTATAAAATATTTAATGCTTTTATTTGTAGTGCGACATAGGAAAACTTTTTTTTTCCATAGGGAGGTTGAAGAGAAAGTTCAAACCTAAAAGAGCATGACAGAACATTACTAACACTAGCATGTTATTCGCTTTGAAGCTTCTGATCTTGAAGTTTTACCTTGATATTACCTCTGATTTTCACAATGCAATACTGCACCTAGTTGAGGAAAAGGTTAGCTGGCAATTACGAATCGAAGGATTCAATTGAGAAAAAATTAATCATTATAGACATCTTTATTAACACCGCACGGTATATTTGAAATGCAAAAACAAAATAATGAAAAAATTATTTTCGATAAGAACACAAAAATATTTTCAATAGTTTTAAATAATTTATTGCAACATCTCTCTAGGCCTTTTAAATCGAAGGTTGTTTTTTTAATGCAGTTCCTAATTAGAACTAATAAAAAATTAATTTTTTCCATTTGATTATTTTTACTCAACTGTTATGAAAAAACGTGTTATTAATAAAAACAGACGATTTAGGCGAACTATCTGGTAAACAATATGGCTTCTTCTTCATCCGTTTAGATTATCAGATGATGAGTCATGTGAGGGAGATAAATGCATTTGCCTCTGTAACGTACCCGTGGGCGTCTCTTGTGACATTAGGAGTTTTCCAATACATGATCTTGCTTTCCAGCGAAAGCGCATTAAGGGACTGTTATCCGAAAAGATTTATGTCTTTCTTGCCGTGATAGCAATTATATAAGAAATCTATCAGGCCAACGGATTTTTTACAAGGCCAGATTGGATCTGGTCGGGTCCTATCAATAGCCAAGCTGTTAAAGAGTGCTAAATATTTGTAGTTCGTTGTGTGGTACAGTACAGGTGAACGGGTTGATTTGTTTTCCATGTGTATCATGAATAAGAGTCAATTTCCCTTAGAAAACTCTCCATGTCCTCCTTATGTTAGATAGCCCTCATGTGCTTTGCCAGACCCAAGTAACCAACCAGCCATTCCGGCTGGAACATTCTGGAAAAGTCCCCATCAGCGGCTGAGTGATATGACCACTGAACACCGGTAATTCGCACCTCGTACAAATCATTGCGATCGGGGTGATTGCATGGGCATTCATGAGTAACACGACTACGAATCTGTTTACTTATGAAGTTCTTTGCGAAGGCATCCCTTTCCTTAGGTACATAGCTGTAGTATGCTTTGTCATAATCTGACAAATACCATCTGTTCTGAAAAAACCAAATTAAATCAAGTGTTAAGAAAAATCGAAAACATTTTTGAGAGGTATTGTTTAGTTTACGATCAATGAAAACAGAAAAGTCAGAAGGTGGAAAAAATGAAATGAACTTTTAGACTGAAAGTTCTGAATTATTTCCTCTGTGTCACAAATTTTTAGACTAGCACTCAATTTTGAAGTTAGGCAATGCGCATAAATATAATCAAGAAAAACACTGCAAACATATCTCCATAAATATCTGAAATCAGGCCATAACATATATTGTAGCGAAGCGGTATCTTAACTTTAAATTAATAAACCTAAGAATACATCAATGCGAGTGGACTGTAAATTTAACCTTTATTCGGCGGTTTTAACTTTCGAACACAACACAGCACAAAGTAAAAACGACAGAGTTACAATGATCGGTTTTAAGAATGCAAGAACAAAATGCGAACTACGCATACAATCTGCGCATTGCGAAATAATATCTAACAGACAGGCAGAGAGCTCTGGTGGCTGAAACATTCCACCCGGCGTTGAAACATCGTTTCAAAATAAATAGCTTTTACAAAATGAAATTATCATAACAATATTAAATTATGCAAAAATGTATCATCAAAATATTCACAAGAAAACATAATATGTAATTATGCAATGAAACTAAATTGTTCTCAAAACAGATGCACAGAAGCCTTGATACAATTCAGGAACTTATATAGCTAAAGCAAAGTACAAAGTTATAATGCTTTAGGAAAAAAACTTAATCATTGATAGGCAAAACACTAAGTTTGTGAATTGGCCTTTTGAAAACTCCGTTAGCGGTTTTGATCTTCACGATACGCACAATATTATCTGAGCTAGGAAAAAGTTCCTGGTTTTCCTCTTCGAGACACAAAGCGCATTAAAGCGGCAATAAATGATTCTGATGTAAGATTACCTACTAATTCAATATGTATAGCTCTTGTAGTAAAACACACGAATACACAAATGTAGCATTTCATTGGTTTTACTCCTCGACCTTGCCTGGGCTTCACTTGAAATGGCCCGGCGTAGTCAATTCCAACTTTGGAGAAAACCTTTGACGGAACGACTCTAGACGATGGTAAATCAGACATTATCTGGGTAGATGTTTTAGCTCGTACACGATGACATTTCACGCATTTCCAAATCTGTTGTCTTACAACTGACCTAGCGTGGATTATCCAATATTCTCTTCTAATTACTGATAGCAATAGCAGGGGGCCTGCATGAAGATGGAATATATGAAAATGATTCACTATAATCTGTGTTATGTGATGTTTCTTGGGCAACAAAATAGGATATTTTCTGTCCTGCGCGATGTTGGATTGTCTTAATCTTCCTCCAACGCGTATAAGTCCATTCTTATCAATAAACGGGTTCAAAGAAAGGATCTTACTATTTGAGTTTAACGGTTGATTCTTTTTCAGAAGATTATATTCATTAAAAAACTCATCCATTTGAACTACTCTAACAATTGCATTTCTAGCGTATTGCAATTCTTCGGTTTTAAGGTAACCCTTAAGTCTTGTTGCGGTAGATTTAGCTGAATTATTCGCAAACCGAAAACACCATGCGATGATTCTTTTAAGTTTCAAAAATGATGAAACTTCATTAAGGACTGGAATTTGCGAAGCGACTGTTCCAATTGAACAAGAAATATTTTTCCGTTGTTCCCTTAAAGACTCTTCTGAAAATGGTAAGTTGATAGAGAATGGAATATTATTTGAATTAAGCCACTGAGGACCTGTCCACCACAAGTCATGAGTAGAAAGCTCTGAAGGCAAAAGACCTCTTGATGCGCAATCAGCTGGATTCTCCTTTCCTTTTATGTGATTCCAATGCGATGAAGGTAAGACTGATTGAATTTCTGAAACGCGGTTGGCTACAAATGTTTGCCAGCGTGTTGGTTCTGATTGTATCCAGGACAAAACTATCAATGAATCACTCCATGCGTAAATACTGTCAACATGAATTTGCAATGAATTCTGCACAGCTTGAACCAAATGCACTAATAGAACTGCAGAGCAGAGTTCTAAACGAGGAATAGAGATTACTTTCAGGGGAGCTACGCGAGTTTTTGATGTTAGTAGCTGCACCGAAATTGAAGAATGATTTGAAGACTTTAAATAAATCACTGCGGCGTAAGCTTTCTCTGATGCGTCACAGAAACAATGAAGTTCTACATTTGTAGATTTGGGCAATAATACTCTCCTAGGAATATGAATGCATTCAAGATTTGCGATATCTTTACAATAGATTTTCCATCTTTGATTGATTTCATCTGGCAAGGGATCATCCCACGAGATTTGTAATTTCCATATGTCTTGAAGCAAGATTTTTGCTGCAACTATAAAAGGTGCTAACCAACCAAGTGGATCAAAGATTTTCGAAATAGAAGATAAAATTATTCTTTTAGTAGAACACTCTCTGTTTTCGAAATTTCCAAAGTGGCAAGTAAACTCGTCTTGCGTTGGATACCACTCCAAACCCAATAATTTTATTGATTTAGTATCAACTACTGCACATGAAGAATTTGAGTTCCGAGCACTCAAAGCAGTTTCCAAAATCGAGCGATCATTAGTACACCATTTATGCAATTGAAAGCCACCTTTTTGTAAAAGTTCACTCAGTTGGGAAATTAACTTTACTGCGTTTTCTACTGTGTCTGAACCAAATAGGACATCATCAATATAACAATTGTGTAATATTATTTCAGCTGCCTTTGGGAATTTAGTTTCTTCGTCAATTGTTAGTTGTTTGAGTACGCGAGTAGCCAGGTATGAAGCGGAAGTAGTGCCGTACGTAACTGTGCACAACCTGTAAGTTTTAATCGGCTTCGATGGATCATCTCTCCAAAATATTTTTTGGTAATCGCGATCTTCATCATGAATTTGAACTTGTCGATACATTTTCAATAAGTCACTAGTAATGGCTATGGGATAGCATCTAAACCTCAAAAGAATAGTAAATAAGTCGTCTTGTACCTTGGGACCATTCATTAGCGTGTCATTAAGCGATATCCCTGATGTAGTTTTGGCACTAGCATTGAAAACGACGCGTAATTTTGTGGTAAGACTGGATTCTTTTAGCACGTGATGATGAGGTATATAATAATGAAAATTTACTTTATCTGGATTATCATCGGATAATTCTTCCATGTGTCCAAGTGATAAATATTCGGGCATGAAGTCTTTATACTGTTGATATACTCCAGGAGTTTTTATTAATTTTTGTTCCAGACTAAGAAACTTGCGAAAGGCTGATGGTCTGGAATTACCCAACTCATTTCTTTTAGGCTTGAATGGCAGTTTTACTGAGTAACGACCCTTTTCACTACGCACGTGATTTTCCACGAAATGATTTTCACACAATCTTTCCTCTTTAGTTAAAGGTTTCGATGTGGGAATTTGTTCCAAATCCCAAAATGATTTAACTAATTCCTCCGTGTTTACGTTTAGCGTATTGACTGAAACCTGCTTACGGTTTTGGAATTCAAAATGTGTAGTTCCAGCAATTATCCATCCTAACTTAGAACAACATGCAAATGGAAGATTTTTGCCCCTTTTAATTACCTCGCCATTTATTAAAGTAAGGAATACATTAACTCCAAGTAAAATATCAATTTCTCCCGATTCATGAATTCATATAAATTCAAAGGTAAAGTTACACTTGGAATGTTTCCTGTAATTTTGTCTATTATGTAAGCGGATGTTGAAATTCTGTAATTAGTATTAAAATGAGGTGTAAACAACAAGTCAACTTCTCCAGTAGTAGTTGTATTGAAAGTACCTAAGCATGACACTAATATCTTCGAATCCTTTATGCTCAATCCTAAATTGATAGCTGTTTTCCGACGAATGAATGATTTTTCACTACCTGAATCTAGTAAACATCTACAATTTATGAATTCCTGGTTTGAGTTTTGAACCTTAATTAAAGCAGTACACAAAAGTACATGACTACGTTTACCATTAGCATGAGCTCCAAAATGTTTATTTTCATAGTTGTTTGCACAAACAGTTGGAGAACCCTCACTCAAGTTGTTTTCTGGTTTAATTTGCGATTTCGGAACAAACACTTGTGCTTCCGGTGAAGGGAATCTAGATGCATTTTTTGGTTTGAAATTATTTTCTAAATGCAAAATGCTATGATGATGCTTAAAACAATGCTTGCAGGTGTTTGCACTCTTACACATTTTAACTTTATGGACATTAGACAAGCAATTAAAACAAAGTTTATTAGTCTTAACAAACTCTATTCGTTTTCGCACTGGTAAATTTAAAAAATTAGAACACCTGTATAAAAAATGATCTTCTTTACAAAATAAGCAGGTAGAATTAGAAATCAGAGAAGTAACCCTATTATACACTGGTTTATCTGATTTATGCGTTTTACTAACTAAAGGTTTACTGTTCTGTAATGTTCTAGCGTAATTCTTCAAAAATTCTATCAAGTCATTCAACTTTGGTATTTCATCTTTTTTTTAATTGACGCTCCCACCACAACTTTGTCGAAACGTCAAGTTTTTGCAAAATAATATACAACAACAAAGTATCACTAAAATTATCTATCCTTTGATCTAATATTTCCAATGAGCGAGTTATTTCGTTTACGTTATCTACTAAACTTAATATCGAGGATGCAGATTCCGTTTGTAATTGTGAAACGTTAAGAATTCTTTTAATAAAAGCAAATATCTGTTCTCTCTTATTAGAAAATCTCTCTTCTAGTAAATTCCAAGCAATACTGAAATTTTGATCAGCTATGGGAATTGACTGAATAATGCGATAAGCATCATTTTTCAAAGAACTCTTTAAATATTGTAATTTTTGAGCTCCAGAAAGATTTGGATTGTTGCGAACACTAGCGTTAAATAAATCTTTAAATGTTATCCATTCAGTTAAATTTCCGCTAAATGTGGGTAAAGATAATTTTGGTAACTTTAAACTTTCAGAGATTGATTCAGGTACGACAGGTTTGTCGCCATTTGCATTTACTACCTTGTAAATCTTTAACTTACGAATAATTTTTAAGTGAACCTCCTCAATTTTCTCTAAAATCGACTGTTCTTCGTCAACGAAAGTGTCTATTTTTTCATCATCACAATTTGTATAAATTTCTCTAAATAGAGATTTAAAATCTTCCTTAAAAATTTTACATTTTTCTAAGATTAATTCAGCTTCAGCATTATCTAAGTTATCATAATCTATTCTCTCAATGAATTTAGTTAACTGTGTTTTCAAAATTTTCTTTCGCTTTTTTTCTATATCTGACATTTTGAAAATATTCTAAATTCTCGATTTTACTAATACTTTAAACACAACAATAGTAGCAATAAGGAAATCTCAAATGCAATTAAAATGCGTTAGCTATTTCACTCACCTCGAACATTGTATGCATTCCGTAAGTCTTGAGAATTCTAAACCGAAATTGCATTATCAACTTCATTACGGACACGTAGAATTCTTATTCACAAGCGCGGGTTTTTCTCGAAGCTCCGGCGTATGACGACCAAATAATGTAGCGAAGCGGTATCTTAACTTTAAATTAATAAACCTAAGAATGCATCAATGCGAGTGGACTGTAAATTTAACCTTTATTCGGCGGTTTTAACTTTCGAACACAACACAGCACAAAGTAAAAACGACAGAGTTACAATGATCGGTTTTAAGAATGCAAGAACAAAATGCGAACTACGCATACAATCTGCGCATTGCGAAATAATATCTAACAGACAGGCAGAGAGCTCTGGTGGCTGAAACATATATATTGGGTACGAGGTTGTTTTCCGTTTTCAGAGTTCAGTCCTAATATAAAAAATCAGTCCGACTTATGGAAAATTCTTCGCCGCATTGTCTGAACTTTTCTCGTTTTTCTTCTTCATCTTTATCAAGAGCGGAATAGAATTTCTTTCCTTTCTCTAGTATCGAAATATCCAGCAATGACGACAATGCCTTGTTTAAGTAACATCCAAGTGTTCGTCGAAAGTTAATAGCTTGCGTTAGAACTGTCTGTCAAAAGTCTTTCAAAAGCAAACCCTTTAGCCTTTAGCCTCTCAAAGATTTATATATACCTTTATATTATATATATATGTGTGTGTATATAATTATAATATTCACTGTGAAAAATACGATAAAAACAGGATTTATACCAGTTTTCTTCAGTTGAGGATGATATAAATTTAATAATAACCTCTCTTCTAGATATATGTGATTAATTAAGACGTCAAAAACACAACAGGGTAAAATCAGTGCATTGTCCTGTACAGTTTAGATATGCTATGAGACTGAAAGAACTTATTTTTAATTAATCCCTAAAAATATCCCTAAAAATATCACTAAAAATATCACTAAAAATATCACTAGCGGCCGAGCGATAACGTCGCTGAACACTGGTAGTTCGGTCCGAGGTTCGAATCCCGCGAACGGCCTGGTGCATGGGTGTTTTCGTGGTTTTCCCCATGTGTAACGTGTATACGAGCCAATTTCCCTTAAAAAGTCCTCCACGAAGGCATCCCTCCCTTAAGGCAGATAGCCCTCGAGTGCTTTGCCGTAATCTAATAAACCAAACCAAACCTAACAATATCACTAAAAATAACTGATGTACATAGAGTTTTTTTAAAAAAAGGATTACAAGACTGATTACTTTTAAGACTGATCTCAGACGTGTACTTTCAAAAAGAAGGTTTGGATCTTTTCCGTTATAGAACAAATAATTTTCTCGAGAAAGATATATGGGCGACTTGATATTTCAAGCAAATTTTGCTTCATAAACATATACCGAATGAGGCAGACTTTTTTTAAACTCGGGAAATATATTTCTTTTTTTCTATAAACAAAAACTGGAAAAGAATGGCACACTTTAAAAATGTTTTTCTTGACAATTTATTTGTAGCCAGTAGGGACATTAGCGCATACATCTTTTCGTAGCAAATTGTTTGCGCGTGTTGTTATATAACAGAAAAGATCTTATGTTTCTTAAAATAAGGTAAGGAAATTTTATGAACATACGTTCAGTGTTGTGGATGAGTCGGCTGTGAAGGTTCGGTTGCTTGAATATGGAAAATCACACAACACCTAGTTGCTTGGGGAAAACTACGGAAGTTAATTATGCAACCAGCAGAATGAAATCGTAAATAAGAAGTTAATAATTTAGAGTAAAGGAATTCCATCGAAAGTTTCAAATACTGAATTTGCAATCAGATTTTAGAAGAAAGGCCTAAGGATTCTGAGCACAGAACTCTCAACGAAACAAACAGCATTATGTTTCGTTTTCAGTAACTGTATCATCGACTAGGATTTGGAAACTTCTGTCCTTAAAGTAGCTTTCGATTAGGTTCCTCACCCGGTTAGAACAGCCCATGGTGGCCAGAATGTGCAACACACATGAACACGAGAACACATGCACTCTGTAACACAGTGAGATGACGATAGTGTGCATGTCGTTGGTCCTAGTTACACTTTATGTCTGGAATTTTGTGCTATTTTAATTAGTTATCTTCCTTACTGATTTATGATCATTATTTTATTCTCTTCATTAATATATTTTATCTATGAGTAGTAACTGTTTCGTTAATTGCTTAGATAAAGTGGCAATGAATGAGTACTATAGTCAGAAACTGAATCCATATGTCACTGAAAATTCCTAAATCAATTTAATCAGGTGTTAACACTAAACACAGTGAAAGCGTATGCAATCGAATTAGTAAATAGTCTTGCAGAATTCTGCACAATACAATAATTTCACTTTTTGAGTTCATTAAAGCAATTAAATCTCCACAGATTTAAAAACACTATAGATAAAAGTTTAACAACAAGGCCAATTAAAACAAATTGTTAATTAAGTTCTAAAGTTTTTTTTTTAATTGGACATTTTAGAGCGCACTAAAGCGCCGTGTTTTGTGAAACAGCCAAGAGTAAGTTTTTATTTATTCATTATTTTTTTCCTTTCCCCTGTTGAGTGTCACAGTTAAATCTTTGTTTCATTTGCAGTAAGACTCATTTATAAAAATGAGGCTCAGAAATGCTCAAATGTGGTTGAGGGAAATGAAATTAATTACGTTGCTTTTTTTAACCCGGTCACTTTTCTTAAGATAAAACCAATTTATGCTCATTACGAGAAAAATCGATCGAAGAGCTCTGCTCGTTGCTCATGGCTGAAAAAATAAAGGTTATGTGGAGATACTTCAGGCTTATTAGACTACTTGTAATACGCTAAAAATTTCTTAATGTTCGATTTGTGATCCCATCGAGAACTACAATTATTTAATTAATTTTATTAGTAGTAGAAGACTACAATTATTTGTTAATATAATAATATGGTAATTCCAGAATTACGAAAACCAAATATATATATATTTTAAATTTGTTAGAGTTGCTTTTTGTAATACTTCGCAAATATACTATTATGCCTTCAGTTCAGAAAAAAAGCAAGTAAATTACAGAAAAAATCATATAACAGAAAAGTAAATTACAGAAAAGATCATATAACATTTGTCTAAGGTTATAGATGCAGAAGAAAACTAAAATTCAGGTGACAGGTATGTGTAATTGTATGGCTTCTAACCCATTTTTCAATGCTTGTGAAGTCAAAATGTATTATATTATCCACTTCACCGTTTTTCCCGAGAAAGACTCGTTCATTTGAAACTCGTCATTAAGCGTTAGCTACGTCACACACCCGTCGGGGTTAAATGTGTCTTGAATCGTTATTCCCAAGAAAACACTCTAACTTCGTGTTTTGCAACTTTCCAGAATGCAATGAAATAAAAAGAGGTGATTAAGGGCATAACTGGACATGCTTTCTCCACAGCGGGATTGTATGAGGATCGCACAAAGGTAAGTTCAGTGCAGGATTTACGTATAAGCTATACAAGGTATAGCTTAGGTCCCCCACTTTCTTGGGGGCCCCCCAAAAAATCCCTCTAGGTATCCGAAAATCATATTTGGAACTGACATATAATATCTGGGCTTATAAAGGGCCCCATATATCTCAAATAGCTTAGGGCCTTATCAGGTCTAAATCAGACCCTGGGTAAGTTCACTTACAAAGACGGAAAACATTAATACACTTCCGGCTCCCCTTTAGCTGGTATTGCAATGGAACTACTTCTAATTTAAAAGCCTGATTTTAAGGGATCATCTTTGTTAATTTTCGGGTAAGAGACTAGTTACTTTTCCCCCCTAGGTAGAGAAACCAATAGAAGACTTTGTAAATAGATTTTGACAGTTGGTGAAAAGGGGAAAGATATATTTCTAAAGCCAGTGTCAGATGCTAAAAATTTATCTTCGGAGGGAGGAAAAAGCAAATATTTGAGTTTTGTAGATATAGTGGTTATTATATTGTTACGAATTTTGTACACCAGATAGATGATTTTAGTGCAATTACATGTGAAACTGTTGCATTTTTCTGTATAATGTAACAAGAGAATCTAGAGAGACTAAGCTTCCCGGAAAAGTAAGAATAAAGTCTATTTAACATTGAGTAAATGGTTATCTCGCTAATTTGGCGACATTTCTCCAAGCTGGCAACGGTTTTGGCGACTAATTGTTTACCAACTTTGGCGAGAAATCGCCAGAAGTCTCCAAAATTTGGGGACCAGTTGGCGGCTTTTGGGTCTGGTCCCTGTATAACCGTAATAGATATTGTAATTGAATAACTGTAATTGATTTCATATGCAACTATAACCGTTCCCGACCTCATATGCCTTCCAGTAATTTCGAGAAGTACTAGACCAGCGATTCTCAACCGGTGGTACGCAAAGAAACAAAGGATTTTTTACTAATAACTTCAAAAATTAAGTACTTCAACATCCTGTTCAAGTTTTTGCTTTGTTACTCGTAAGTTTATGCGATCTGAGATTTTTTTCAAGGTCAATAACCGCTCACAGACTTTAACAAAATAATTAGTTTTTATTTTCACAAATATTCTTTTAGCCATAGACATAACAAAATTTTTCATAATTGATGTTTTTAAAAGGAGTAATAGAAACGGATGTCGTACTTAATAGGAAATAAAAATAATTTCCTATAAAAAGATATTAGTACCAGTACCTCACTAATTCTTTTGGAATTATGATTCATCAGAATGTCTAAACTTTATCACCATTTCCAGGTTCATATTACTCTATTTTCAATTAGAATAATTTTTTACGTCGATTTGCAGTCTCTAACAGCAGGTATTTTGTCTTCTAACTTTGTATTCCTTACTTTTCTAAGCGATTTGAGAATATCGTCTTCTGTTTTTGAAGAACTTGAAAAAGATTGCGAATTTAAATATTTGCGAAAAACTATTAAAACAAAACTAAATTTTCAAAATGGAAAAATGGCTAGGATTGACTACAAGGAAAAGTGATGATTTATAGGTGATTGTTCGAGGACAATCTACTACCACTAAGGATATTGAAAAGAAAAGAAAAATTGTTTACAGAAAATATAATGAAAGTTATTTATCATTTGGGTTTACTTGGAATGGAGATGAAATGGACCCTCAGCCTCAGTGTGTTGTCTGCGATGAACTATTATCTAATCAAAGTATGAAACTATCGTTTCTCAAAAGACTTCTTGAACCCAATCACGCCAGTTTAAAGGATAAATCCGAAGAATATTTTAAGAGGAAATTATGAAAGTTCAAAAATAGTAAACAAGTGATGAAAAGTTTTGTTACTTCTAGTGAAAAAAGCTTTGGAAACTAACCTAGTAAGCCTAAGAATTGACAAGAATGGGTAGGCTCACACTATTAGAGAAAACCTTATATTACCAGCAGCTAAAGGTATCTTTTTAGCATCACTGAATGAAAAATCGGCCAATGAACTTAATAATATTTCTTTATCAAATGATACATAAAGTCGACGAATTCATGAATTTACAAATTGTATAAAAGAGACACTTATTCAGAAAATAAAACACAATGAGTATATTTCGTATTGCAGTGGGATGAAAGTATTGATATAACGAACTCTGTTCAATAATTAGGTTACATACGCTTCGAAAAAGATAAACGAATTGTCGAAGAGAATTTCTTTTGTGCATCTCTTAATAATAGAGCAACTGCAAATAGAATTTTCAAAGTAATTGACAATTCTATGTATGAGAATGATAGTCCTTGATATAAAATTAATACATACAGCGGAGCACAAACTCAATTCTACACTGGCCATGGTCCCTTCCCACATTATCTTAAGAGATTCGGCAAACGAGCATCAGAATTGTGCGAATGTGGTGCGGTAGGTGATGCAGATCACTTCCTTTTCAACTGCCCACAAACCGACAAACTGCATTTAAAAATGCCAAGCAGTGAATACTGGCTGCAATGGGATGAGAATACCTGCGTCAACAAGCAGACGAAAACTAAAATAGAGGAGGTGATCAGGCTATGCTCAGCAAGGTACTAAGAAATTCTCCCCCTCCCTTGAGAATTGTATCTTCGCAGCATAATTTTAATAGCAATTCAAAATACTACAACAACTGAAAATCAACACTAGAAAAATAGCTCACCCCGCAGAATAGTAACAGGACTGTAAGAGTAAAACTATTGTAATGTAAGCATATTACTATCCAGTTTGTATGTACTTGATAAAAATAATATTGTAAAGCAGTTCAAAATGACATTGAAAATCCAGTCAATGTGTAAATGAATTACAAGTTTACTTTGATTATCTCAGTATTGTAAATATAAATTCAGATAATGTTTAAATGTACACATAACTGTCATGATTTTATGTAACTATCACATGTAACTTGTACAAGACAATGTTTGTAATTAACATATCTATGCTTATACACAGGCCTTGTATGCCCATGTAATATTTATATTTATATTTTTATACGGAAGAAATATTCCCTTCTGCCATGATGACTATTAACACTGTAAGACTATTACAACAAAGTCAGGTCAGTGGTTATCTCAGGCGGCGTATAAGTGCATTCTCGTATGCAGTGACGGAGTTCGGAGTTTAGCAGGAAAACATTCCGATGTTATTTCTAAAATAAAGAAAGTCGCACCTGAAACTAAGTTTACTCACTGATCCATTCATTGTGAAGCTTTAGTAGCCAAAACAATCCCCGAAACCCTGAAAATCGTTTTTAGTCAAGCTCTGAAAATTGTTGATTTTATTAAAAGCCGAGCTTTCAATTGAAGAATATTTACGATTATACGTTAAAAGATGGGCAGTGAACTTGAAACGCCTTTGCTACATTATTTGCTAAGGGCAAATAATAATCTAGTAATCTACAGGCCAAGTTTTAAAAAGACTTTGATCAGAAATTCGAATTTTCCTCTTTGATTCAAAATTTGAATTGCAAAAATGTTTATTTAGGGAATTATGGTTGGCGCGTTTAGCATATTTAGCTGATATTTTTCGAACGTCAAATGAATTAAATTTAGGATTAAAGGAAAAATGTTAATTTGTTTACAATTACAGATAAAATAAATGCAATGATTAAAAAAAAACTCTCGAGTTAATAATCAAAGAATTTAATAATAATATTTTAAGCTTTTAGAAAAATTTCTAACCGCAAATAATTTGAAAATAAAAGAAGAATTAGCATCCGACATTAAAAATCATTATTTTTCATTGATAAATAATTTCAACATGTATTTTCCCCGAGGATTAAGGAAAAGAAAAAATTGGAACAAAAATCTATGTTGCTGATAAGTACCTGAAATTTTATCTCACGGGGAAAAAAAAAAAAAAAAAAAAAAAAAAAAAAAAAGAACTATTTTCTGTAAAATTTCCTGTGATCAAACTCTAACTGGATTTTCAAAAATAACACACTTGCTAACTTTTGGCTGAACTTAAAAAAAAGAGAAGAAAAAAAAAAAAAAAAAGAATTTGAATACAAATAAAAGTGAATCCTAATTTACGTTTAAAACTAAGTTAAATAAGACCAGACATCAAGAAATGGGTCTCTCTTAAGCAGGCCCACATTTCACACTAAATTTTAGAATTAAAGTATTATAACTTATTATTATTTAATTTTGATAATTAAAATGCTAACAAATTTTTAATCTAATATTTTTATGCGTGCATATTTAATGCAAATAACCAATAGGTTGTGCAAATATAATTTTTTTAATATTGAAAAAATATATTTAAGTAATAACCGCATAATAAAAACCGTTACCGTTTATAAACGGGTATTATGATAAATGAAATTGCAGAATAAGATTATGGAGTTTAATTATATTAAATTAAATATTATTATATATAATAATTACACCATTTAAATACTAAACAAACCACACATGTAATTACCGTACATATAAAGTGCATAATTCCCTCTAATTATAATAGTCACGTGTGGCTGAGCTATTTCACGCAAACCTAAGAGAGGTTTGCGTCTTTTACTTGGATGGCTAGTCGCTGGTATACTTGAAAATAAATAGGTAACAATGTATCTCAAACTTTACTCAATTTTTCTTTCTGTATCATAGTAAACTATTTTATTTAATTAGGTAACTTACCTTCATTCAAATTAGATATTCACCTACATTTTTTTTTCCTTTAAATTTATCTTAAAATGTCAGGAGTGTCTTATATTCAATGGGATCTCATTTACGATTAAATGCGGTATAGCTTAGCTAATTAATTTCATATTTGCTTAATATTTATTGTAGTATGTTATATTAATTTTTTGATGTATTTCATTAAAAATGCTATGAAATTGCAAAAAAGAGGGAAAATAAAATTATTTGAAATATACTGCTAGTGCAAATCATGAGTCAAAAAAACTAGTGTCTCATTTATTTCAAGTACTACCAAGCAAAAAGTAAAATTGTCAAAAATATCAAATCCTTTTAAGTTACTATATAAACTTGCCTCCTATTATTACTACTGCAAATGATATTGTTAATACTTGTGTTTCCTTTAATTCCAAAGCATTGCAAAACATACGCAGGTGAACTCTTGTTTGAAAACTGTTTCCATATTTTATTGCATAGGTAAATTTTTTTAATGACCGGGCGCTTTACTTAATAGCCATTAGCCTTGCGCTACTACAAGGGCAAGAAGAGGTGACCATCTCATTGCGAAAACACCTAATAAGTGGCCACCTTTGCTTCATGCAAAGGGACGGACAATGTCTTTTCCGGGATGTTAACCCGGGCCCATCGCTATGGCAGTCAGTGTCACTAACCATTACATCGGCTGGCCGGGGCACAGGTAAAATATTTATAATAAAATATCAAATAATGTCAAAAATTAAGTATTATAATTATGAACGAATAAAAATATTATTTATGATGCTCCAATATAATTTTAAATTATTATAACTGAATTCGCAAATTCGGGATAACATAATGCATCAATAGGAATTTGTAACAATTTCATTGTCAAGTTCATGGATACTGTTTAGGAGTAATCAGTAAAGAGTAGCCTATAATCTAGCCGCTAATTCTTGGATTATTTTGTAAATACACTACAATTTCTACACACATTCTAAATCGTTTAAACAACAATTGTTGTCATAATTATCCATGTTCATTATTTCAGGCACATTTATAGACCTCTAGTGGCCTAGCAGATGAACACTGTAGTTTAACCTGGATCCGAATCTAAGTGAACAAATGGGTTACACGGATATTTTTACGATTTTTTCCATGCGTTAAATAAATGGGAACTGTTTCCTTTTAGAAAGTCTTCCAAGAAAGTTTCTTTTCTCTAAATCAGATAACTTTGGGTGCATTGCCATATTCAGTTACACAAACAAACGTTTAGATTTATACAGCATGTCTTTTAAAGCAGGCGTTACTGGAGAGTAAAAGCAGTACACCAACTAATAATAGCGCACAGAATGCCTGATTCATGCTAATGCAGTTTTAATAATAGTGCCTAGACTTAAGGTATTACAAAAAACATCACTTTGGTCTAGGTGAGTTTAGTTCGCAGTAAAATAATGTCGCAAGAGGGAAAGAGATATTGTTACTTTAATAAAACAGTTTTTAATATTTCATTCACAAAGCACATCAGTCAGTTGGGAAAAAAATACCACCGACCACAATCTTCTTTTCCGCCTCCCGAATACTTTTTTAAACTTTTTTTTCCCTCATCTCCAAGGAAAGGGAGGATCAATTATGACACTGAAAAATTCTTTTCGCTACAAGGAGATTATTTTTTTAATTGCATTATTAAATATCTAGTTGAATGATTCCTTGGAGTATTTGATTTGTTACATTAAAATTTGAAAGAATGGAAAGTCTGCAATTTTTTAAATCACAGTTTATATTTTAATTGTCAAACAATTCCCAAATCTATCTTTTAATTAACAAAGCCTTTAATGATCAAACTTTTCTAAAATATTAAAGAAAAGGACATACGTCATTTGGAAGAACAGTGCAATGCGACACCGAAAATCATGGCAGATACCCTTCGAGGCATTATAAGGAGTGTATGAACTCAAAATATTTTGGAAATGTCTTACAAATTTAAATATTTATTTTGCAGAAAATACTTCTCTTTGAGAGCATTCGAAATTTTTGCTTCGTATTTCAGGATTTTTTTTTTTTTTTTTAAGCTTGAAACGTTTCTTTTTAGGCAAGACATAATTCCAGAGTATTTTCTTGAACAGAGAGAAAGCAAAATCGTGTGTTTATCTTGTTTTATGGAAGTATTTCGGTATTTATCAAAATACATTCTTCATCTTTCAGAGATTTTGTCATCTTCAAGGGCATAAATGTAAAGATGTCCAACATTAAGTTAGCTTTTATTCGATCTAAACATAAGTTCGCCGAATTTTGAAGAACTATTTATCCATTTTGTTGATAAGGAGAGAGGGTTAAATTTCATAATAACTTATGCAAATAACCAGAGAACTTTTTTTCATGTAAAAGGTCAAGTTTGGTATTTAAGGCTTAATTAACGTATGCTTTATTTATGTCTTAATAATTTAAAGTCCTTTATTGTATTTTGTGAAAGCATTGAGTTGCTAAGAGGAATAATTTTATTTAAGCAGCATTTGTGGGATCACTTATATTTAAAATGCTTTGCGTAAACGTGAACAGCAAATAATGGGGTGAAAATTTAGCCAGCGAAGCTGCGGAGCAACACCCTCTGTCACACACGCACACATATGCAAAAAAATGCAATATATTCACCTGATTTGTTTTGTATGCATAAAGTGCAATATGAGTGAAAAAATAGATTTCTGCTTGTAGACACATTAGGAATTTTTGGAAACCAGAGAGATGAAAAATGAGTAATTGCCTTCGCCAGGAATCGAATCACGGATCTCTGGAATACCAGACCAGCGGGCTGACCATTACACCACGAAGGCACGTTAGGAAGGTGGGAGAAATGCCTTATATACTCCTCCTTTTAAAGGGTGACTGGTGCTTTTAGGGGACCCAATCGCCAAATCTTGGGTGTGGAGAGTTATCATTCACAACCCTCTTAGTTCGGGTGCCACTGTAGAGACATTAGGTATATTTTTGGAAGCCGGAGAGATGAAAAATTAGCAACGTCTTCGCCGGGAATCGAACCACGGACCTCTGGAATACTGGCCCAGCGTGCAGGACCACTACACCACGAAGGCACGCTAGGAAGGCGGGAGAAATACCTTATATGCTTACTAAAAGAAAATCGCAAAAACTGAGATCTACATGAATATTTTAAAGCAGTTTAAAACAATGATAGGAAAGAATCATTTCCTCACATATTAATAATATAAATATTACAAAATAATATATTTTGCATTCATTTTACTTTGAGGAGGGTGAAAATATGCTGCAGTACATTATTGCAGTTTTTATTTATAATAAAATCCTTTAATGTCCAACGCATGTCATTTCCAAAAGGAATAACGGAAGTTTTTGCAAAGTTACTGATAAGTACATTGTAATAATAGTTAGGGTTTGAGAAGCTCATCGTGCCCTGCCTTTCAGAGCATTTCTTTTTATCCCGAAAGATGATTATTACATATAAAATATAGCATAATGAATATGTATCAGTGATCTAAAGTTGCAGTAGATTCATCAAGAAAATGTAAGCTGACCATACTCAAATACAAGTTCCCAGGAACTCTATTCCTTCAAGAGCTTTACAGACGGGTCTAAACTCGCGAAAGTGTGCTACGGCAATATCATCGAGACTGCCTAGGTGTCACAATTGTACGAAATGATCAATACATGGTGAGTGTTCAACGCAACCGAACTAGCGCAGCAATTGCACTAGTTAGAGAACAATGAAGGGCAGTGTCAACAATAACCGTATCTTCAAGAATCATCATATTATAATGTACTTCTCCCGTCTTCTTAGCAAGCCTTCGTAGTGTAGTGGTCAGCAGGCTGGGTGCGTATTCCAGAGCTCCGTGGTTCGATTCCCGGCGAAGGCATTGCTCATTTTTAACTTCTCCTGCTTCCAAAATACCTAATGTCTCTACAATATGAAGTACTCTCTCAAGGTAATTTGAGATTTTCTTTTACGGAGCTACTGATTTAAGTTCTACAGAACCTAACTACTTTAAATCTTAACTGTGGCTCCCTAAAGACAGTCAAACTACTTATCACCTCATCTTAATCTTCCAGTAAAGTAACATCAAACACAGAAGATGATCCAAATTAAACCTTTTCACAAGTTCTTTAACTATTCACACAACTTTGTGTACTAACAGAACACTCGCCTTTACTTGCTGGATTAAGAGACACAGAAGTCAAATTAAAGTTTAAGTATTAAACTAAGATGTACAAGACAAAATGCGCCTACACGTTTTGGCTCAGGCCCTCGAGTTACGCGAGCAAATACAGCTAGCGAAAGCTAAAACGGCTAGTAAAAGCTAAAACGGATTCAAGTAAATTTAGAAGCCATGCAAAATAGTATCGAAATGGCCGATATCTATTGTAATTGCTGAGGTGCAGTTTTGATGTAATCATTAAGTTTTCTTGGAAGATCTTCAGCAGCAATGCTGTCTTTTCACCAGTTATCTTGATACTATGTAGATATTCACTGGCTTCAAATCTATTAAATTGGCAGCTGTGAAAGTACTTTACACTCACATTACCCTTTGTTTTCATCCTTTAGAAGACATATGTTTTTATTTAATTCAGATTGATCTTAATGCAATATGATTTTACTACCATGTCTCTAGCCACAATATAGCTTGTCTTCTTCACTTTAATGATTACTGCAAAATGATTTTTACTCGTAAGAGTTAACCCCAGTTTCTTTCTTGTGTCTGTTATTCGTCATTCGCCGTTAACAACAGTTTGTAGCTGTTGATTTCCTCTTTAACTTTCCGTAGACGCAACAACACTTTCCTTTAACATATATGTAAATATGGATTCCTTACAATCAATTATGCAGATATCTGACATGATCAAACAAAATAGTTTTTATTCCCATACGATCAAAATTACCCAGATAGCAATAATCCGAATATTGGGGATATCCTCTAAAATTTTATCCGAATTAATCCGAATTTTGCTGCGAATAATTACTTATGCTGAATGAATGACTATGCAATGGCTTATGCTAAACTGACTTATGCTGTCCTTACAATGCGTGACTTACGCATTATACGTTCCCTCTTTCAATATATATTTAGACTGCCAATATTTATGAAACACGGGCGAATGCGCGTGTGCATGATTTTACAGCAAATGCATTACATAATTTTGGGCAAAATTAAATTTTTGGTTATTCCAGATTTAATTCACTTTATAATTCTGAAGTAACAAGCATATTTTTATGATCTTATTTATATCTATTGTTAAACGTTTCATGCCTGTGAATAACCAGCTGATTATGAAAGGATTGTTTTGTTTTGCATTTGTTAATTCCTAAAAACTTTATCGACCAGTGACAAGAGTTTTTGACAACGAGAGAGCCCTTATTCGGACAATTTTTCTGCCTATTCTTTATTAACCGGAACCTTTACCAGAACATCTTTATTATGCCAGTAGTGAGCAACAGAAGTAAACATATAACTTTTTTAGAAAGTAAACATACTTTTTGACATAATTGCGCTCAATGTTTTTTACAAACTTGTTGTCATTCGGCAGTGTATATCTTTGTTACTGTTTAGGTCTTTTTGTGTAGAAACTTTTCATCTCTTAAAATTATAGACGTGAAACAATGAAATTGTATCTATATCTGCGCATAATATCCTTCCCACAAAAGTGAAATAGCATTCGATTAGAGGAAACTTGTGTTCTTTAAGAAAAAAAGAATCATAATTAAGATTTTGTCCTTCTTTTCTCCTACTCTATGTTGCAAAGGAAATTGTCTAAAAATAAATCTTCAACTTAAATAAATCACAGACACAGCTCTACGTCAGGTCTTTAATTTAAAAAAAATGTTCTGGTTTTTCAATCATTTTTAGTATATATATTTAGCAACACTGTTTTTTTTAGCCGTGTTTGTTTTAATGCTGTACTAAAGCATGCCTTATCAAGTGGAAATGCGCAGCAGACACATGCTTTCCAAAAAAATGCCACTAGGAGAATAACAGGATGAGCTTTTTACTCTTCCGGCCATATAAGTCCTCACTTCCGAAATAACTGGCGAACTCCAAAATGTTACTATACAACTAATAAATAGTTGTCCCACTTGCACTCATGCCATGAGAGGCTGTTAACTCTTACATAGTTCTTTCCGTATAATGTTCTCTATAAGAACTTTGCAAGAATATATTTTCGCCTAACTGGTTGACATTTACTCAACGTCGTGATGGCCCTATGGTATTTCTTGACTTTCTGATCATATAACTTAGAAAACGTTTTTTTCGGGATTCCTTGAGAAGATGCCATCTAGTATGTTTTAGAATAAATCCTATCAACCCAAAATTTAAAAAAAAAATATGAAGAGGCAAGCTTCCATCTACTATATCTTGAACATGCAGCGTAATTTTTAGAAACATTTAGCATTATTACTCTTAAAATGGGGTTTTTTGATCGTTACAAAAATTACTCTTAAAATTGGGGTTTTTGATCGTTACAAAAGAGAAGTCTTTAAACTTTGACCTTTTTTATATTTGCTTTACGTTACATTACCATAGTACTAATCATCCATGTGACTTCGTGTACTACAAGTTCTCACACTAAAATCTTGTAGCAGTTTAACGAGTAAGATACTGCCAATTGTTAATGCCAATTTTGGAAAAAGATTTAAATTTATTTTCCAAATTATGAAATTAAGTTTTATGCAGATTTGTGAGGCAAAGACTTTAAAAACAATTTTTGTACTTCTCAATAAGTAATTCTTATCTTTATTTCACTTTTAATATAATATCTATTTTATAATTCAAAAAGTATCGGTTTGATAGTTTTTATAAACGCTTATGCGGTTAGTTTAATTCGTAGAAAAAGTACTTTTTAATATACTTCTAAGTATTCTTTGGACTACAGAGTAATATAGAGTTAGAGAGTTAATGTATACATATAATTCTTTGCCTTTCCCATAATTTGAAGTTTCTACATATTCTAATTCCAAATTACCCAATTCATTGCAACTTTAAGATTTAAAAAAAAAAAAAAAAAAAAAAAAAAAAAAAAAAAAAACTGATGTGGATACCACATGACGTTTTTGTATAGCCATTAAATTCCATACATTTTTGCTTCATTTCATTTAAACGTATTTCCTCGAATTTCATTGGAGATATATTTCTCGTTCAATTAATTCAGTTCTCATTTCGCGGCAAAGCAAAAATGCGTCTCAAAATATTTTCATTGAAAACTGAAAAGTATAGAAAAACATAAAGTATCGAATACAGCTAAAACAGTTAAAAAACAATTTTTACAATTAAAATTAGATACAAGCAATTCGGCCAGCGGTCAAGAAAGCAGATTTTTCGGAGCACAGAACTAAAAGTTTACTTTTGGTCAGACTCGGCAAAAAAGACACTGAAGGTGCAGAAACTGACTTAATTCACTATTCTGCTGTTTCAAATGTAAACAAATTTCTGCTCCGTTAGACTTAGTCGCAATTAAACAACTATTAAATTGTTGGTAATTCTACAACTGCCGCATGCAGATTAACTAAAGGCGTAAAAACCTTAACAAGAACACAAGAACAACATAATTCAATCACTTTTAAAGCAAAACAGGCGTAATTTACCAACATATAAGAATAAAAATAACTGAGTTTACTCAGCCAAGTAACAGATATACACTTTTGATGCAGCCGATTGCAACCATAAAGGGAAGTGCACAGCTATATGTTATAGCAGTCAGTCCCATATACAAAATTTCAACTCCCTAACTACTCAACTAAAGACTACTCAACTAAACTACTATTCAACTAAAGACAGGTAAACTTCCACTGCTTTGTCATAAAAATTATATACTTATTTTTTTGGTTAAAGTTTATAATTGGGTGCCCCTTGTTTTTTGGCGATTCTTTTTAGACGACAAGATCGACGCCAGGAAGGCACAATTTCATGATGGCCGCTACACAAAACCAAACTAGGAAGTCAAAGAATTGCACAAACTCTGTGTTCATGTACACATCGATCTGTTTTCACTTAAGAAAACATCCCAGAATTGCACAAACTAGGCATTGCGCACTGCCTTAACTTTATTCATGTACACATCAATCTATTTTCATTTTTAAAAAAATCAGGAAGCTAAAACAAAGTTAAAACTATCATGGTAACCAGAAATGAGGTTTTATTGCCAAAATTTAACAAAATTTGTCGCTAATAAAAGGAACACACAATTCTGCACTACAGACACTTTTTTCTGTAGATATAATTTACATATATAGTTCTTGTGCGTGAGTATAAATCTCAGCGTGTGTACTAAATTTTGAACAAACATAGTATACAAGACAAATCATAGAAACATTATCAAATATGACAGAAATTCATCTATAGTCATATTTAGGTTAAAGCAATGCAGACCATATTTCCAGACCATATTTTATATGGATTTATATTCCATGGCCTATAACTCGTAACTACTGGGCTTTAACATGCATTTTTGGATGTCAATTCATATTAATTACATGCTGCTGCACTATACATTGGTATTCTCTTTCATTTCTTTATCTCATCATTTTAGTAAGTTAAATTTGGTGCTAAGTTAAATTTAATACCTTGTATAATTTCCCACGAAAGACCCTACAGTAACTTTCATCCGATTTCAACGTTCTAAGGCTACTCGCTTTTGAGTTATGCAAGATATATACATACATAAGTATTTACTTACACGATATTACTGAAAAAACTCTTCTGAATCCATTTTAAATCCATTTTTTAATCCATCTTGGGAAAAAGGAGACATTTATTATGTTCGTACATACAGGCGTCACTCAAAAACATCGTTCAGATGGATTCGAAATTTGTCAAAATGGATACTTTCGTTGAACTATGATACCCGAAATTTTTCGCGATTATACTTCTTTTACTTTGTATAAGGAGGTAAAAAACTGAGCTCACTGAGCCGTGTAACAGAATGGGTACATATTTATAAATATATTTATATATAACTTTGGTGTAGAAGATTGCAACCAAAGAAGGAGGTGCATAACTGCATGTTATATCAGTCCCATATACAAAATTTCAACGTTCTGAGGCTACTCGTTTTTGAGTTATGCGAGATACATACATAGGTACGTAGAAATGTCAGAAAAAAATCTCTTCAGAATCCATTTTAAATCTATTTTTTAATTCGTTTTGGGAAAAAGAGACCTTTATTCTATCCATACATACAAAATGTCCCTCAAAAACATCGTTCAGATGGATTCGAGAGTGGTCAAAATGGATATTTTCGTTGAAATATGGCATCCGAAACTTTTTGCGATTACAATACTTCCTTTACTTTGTACAAGGAATTAGAAAAAAGTTATTGTGTTAGCATTACTCAAGTTTTAGGAAGAAATATACACGTAGTATCCTTAACTCTTTAGCCACTGTTTTATTCTTTTTTACAAAAATAATTAAACTGTATTAAAAAATAGTTTTTAAGTATTTTTGTTTATTTGTTTATAATTCTAATACTCTGCGTCTGTCATTAAATTTGGAATTGAAGGTAACTAAATATGGGATTCGCCATTAGATAATAATTATAACGATTTAGCTCGTAAGAATATGAGATAATTTTTCATTATTTTTCTGCCTATTCTTTATTGAATAAATGCCCGTATCGTCATCTTTTTTTATTGGTGAATATGAACCAAATTTTATAAAACGATAAGTAATTCTAGATAACAAGCAGATCAGACAAGATTGTTTTTAAATAAAACACACAGATAAAGAACTTTCGCATGGGTCTAACATCAGCCATTACGAAAAGTAGCACTTTACTGTATCATTGTTTTATTTTCTCTACTTAAGGACAAATTTATTATATTTAAAGAAAAGCAAATTACTTGATCATTGATAAATTGATTTCAATATTTAACAAAAGCCGATTAATAAGCCTTACATTAGAATTTCAAAACTATGTCTTAGTGTTACCTAAACGTTTAGAATATTTACCTGTGAGCTTATGCATCTGCTTTCGAGTGTACCCTTATAAAAGCCCCCCCTCTTTTTTTCAACTTTCGGAATGCATTTTATACTTAATATCAGTAATAAAAGTAATATTACAAAAAATGCTTGCATCAGTACCTCTCAAGTGCACATTTTAACTACAGCTAGCTACTTCATTTAGACCTCTGAGTTTCACATTTTAAACATGTTTGTCGAAAGACGCGAAACATATTTTACATAAGAAAACTGTTATTATAATCACCAAGTGTTTATGAGCGATAATAAGCGAAAACTGCTTTTTGAATAAACAGAAAAATTTTTGAGTGAGAAAAAATAAACAGAAAAATTTTGAGATAAAGCAATAAAACCCCATCAACAAATAATGTTTCCCTTTCCGCAAGAAAATAATATCATGATCAGTATCTTGTTATTCCAACTGCGTATATTAGAACTTTGATAAAAGCAAAGTAGTGTTATGTAATTCCAATTTAAACCTTAACGATTAAACTAGTGAAAATATTCCGGGCATTTTGGGAATTACTAATAAATAGTTGTGTTTTTAGTCGTTTTAAAACGCTGAAGTGCGGTCTGTTAGAAAGGAAGGCCTTCATAGAGGGCTTTCTTCGGGGCAGGTTTTACATCCGGCGCAAATCAATGAATACTACTGATAAAAAGAAGTTGCTTAGTACATCTTGAACATCTTTCAAATTTTGAAGTTTAAAATACTAGGAAATAAAACATTCTTCTTTACAAATTGTTTATGAAGGCTCCAGATTTACGAATGTTTGAAAAGAGCGTTTCTTATTACATTTTCACTGAAACAAATGTCACCTCAGCATAAGCTGGCTTGATTTAAGGAAATTTAGCAAATGATTCCTAGACAGGAAATACAAAAAAAGCAAGCGGTTGTAAGCTACTGTAATTGGAATACACACAGTTTACCTGCAACAAGTGTAAAAGAATTTGAAATGAATCCACAGTGCAGTTTGTTTTGGCGTAAGAAGAAATTTTAAGAGAAACAGAAATTTATTTTCTGAACTGGATATGTATATACCAACATACTAAAGTTTTCCATTTTACTAGCGTAAAGTATGGGTCATTAATAGTCCGCATCTGACAGTAACACGAATAAGATGAAGTTCTGAACTATAGTAAACCAGATATCAAAACTGGATACTGCAGAAATAATGCTGTGAATTATGTAATTTTAATCATCGTTTTCTTTTAGTCCCCAAAGAATACAAAAAGTGCAGCTACATAAGGTTTGAAAAGCTAGAAGTAATTCGTATTTTACTCAGTTGGGGATAATGTCACGTAAAAGCTATCTGCATTCGTTGAAGACGAACGAACGGCAAATGCATCCGTTGAAGACGAACGAACGACATATATCTATATATTTGCATCGAGTATCACAACTTTCATTCGTTCGTCAGTTTTTACTCGAAACAGAATCAGAACAAAGAAAGCTAGTTTTTGTGTGGCTACAGCCACTCATTTACTAATGCGCATACAGCATAACCGGCAGTCGAAACTAATGATACTGCTGTACTTCACAATATAGATAAAAAATGTCTTTTAGGTCACCAGGTCACCATAAAAAAGGTCACCAGGAATGACGTAGAGGTCAGTGCGACCATTCGCTGCTGTCAGAGCCCATACAAGTAAGTCTCCTCCTCTGTAATGGTCTCTTTGGACCATGTGTGGCCCCCGATAGCGAGTCCCAGGCTCTCATCATATCCACCCGCATGCCTTTGCTGCGTTACTGGAAGCCTTTGCTGCGTTACTGGAAGCCTGTCCCGCTAGAGATCAGAAGGTCCGCAGTTCGAATCTTGGCAAGAACATAGCTCATTCTTCACGTTTCCTACTTCAGAAACTCTAAAGAAAACAGACATATATCCGTATATATATCATAAAAGGAAAGTAAATTTTGTATGATGTTAATGGACCAGTTAGTGATAAACGTATACTTTCATAATTTGTAAAACTGGAAAAAAAAAAAAAAAAGTTTTACATTTCATGACAAATTATCCAAAATTTTTAATCAACTTTCAACCTGAATATTTCTTTTAACAAGTCAACGAATTTTCGTATTGTATCTAAATAAAAAGATTGGGAGAATTTTGAAGATGAAATTAATAATAAAATAATTTGGAATTTAAAGATAGCAGAAAAGAAGCACGAAACACCAGTTAAAAGCACAGGCTAGTCAAAAACAACTGTTAATACAAAATACAAATTAACAGATAAATTATACGTGTCTGACATGTTAGTTGGTAAATAATGTAAAAGCTCTCAGTAAGATAAAATATAAAGTAGCAAAAGTTATAAACTGCAACATATTTAGTTTACAAGTGCACTAATAGCGAAATGCATGCTGTGAAATATGCCTTTAAAAATAAGGAAACATCCTAATTCCAGGGAAATATAGGAAAATATAATATTAAAATATTATTACAGTGAAATAAATGTGTTAGTGTGTAAAATTATCCACTGGATAGAAATAAAAAATTTGGATGTTAAATGAAATAAAATGCGGCAGTTTTACATTTTAAAAATGATAGCTTAAAATGTTTAGTAAAACCTATAATGGAGCTCGGTTAATTGCGCATGTTGAAACACTTCATTAAACCGGATAATTTCATAACGCCAGAATGTATTAAAGAAAATGAATTTAAAATTCAAGAAATTCAAATAAAAAAACAAGGAAGTGGGGTGCTCTTGTATCGACAGAGCAGAGACAATGCATAACAGTTTAAACTCATTTTTTGAAGCCAGAGTGATAACCATCTTAGACTTAAATAGCTCAAATTATTGAAAAATGATCTAATCTAACATAATAACATATCGAACAGAGAAATTAAAGACTCATTTCCAATAAAGTAAACCCAGAAAGGCAGTGAAAATAACAAACAGAAATGAAACATAAGCGGGATAAAAAGGAAATTATGCTGATAAAGAAAACCGCGGACTATGAAATCAAAATGAAAGTAATAAGCATAAACAGTAAGGTACTATATAAAGTATAAAAGCCTTGCAATGTCACTTTATTACTTTTATTTATTACTTATTTTAGCTTTATAATGAAATATATACATACGTATATATAAATACCATAAGAAAATTATTGAAGGAGGGAGGGGAAAACTGGAAAGAAAAAAAAATAAATCCAAATTTAACTTTATGTTCTTGGTTATGAAACAATAAGATGCGTTTATTCACTGAAAGATAAAATGCCTAAAATAATGCAATTAATGTAAATTATTCAAGCGAGAATAAAAGTGCGAAAAAAATCAAACTCAGATCCTTTCGCTCTATTCCTTTACTCTTTACCGGAATGCTCTGCTATTTGATGGTTGCGTGAGCACTTGTAGGACAGCTTAGATTTTTTTAATCTCTTCCAAAAGTAAGACTTTAATGTATATTATTGTTCCGATTTTCTAGTTAAAATTCTGCATATAAGTCATTACAATTATATTAAGTTGGAGCTAAATGCTTCCCTTTTTCAAATTAACATATCTTCCATGAATTCGCGAATAAATTCAAACACCTCAAATTTATCAGGAAACACAGTATTTAAAAATATGTATTCTGTCTAATTTTTGGCCTTTAGAATCCAATCCCTTGCCAAAGGTTTTTCTGTTTACATAGCTCTTTGTTTCTTTCATATTAACATGCTTAATTTTTCAAAATATTAAAATACTTGTAAAAGCCTTTTTAATTATATGATTTCACTTAAATACCTTATAAAGCAAAATATAATTTTTTGTGTGTGTAACTAAAATGTAACTAAAAAGAAATTCGCGGGACTGATGACAATGAAGGATTTTAAATCCAAATTGTCAAATAAAAATTTAAGTGAATTAGATGTCATCACTCTTACATATCTCATTTTTACGTTTTTATCATTTCTGTTAATCTCCGATTATGTTAATGTCCTCAATAAAAGCGGAAAGTTCTTATATAGGAACCCCAGGATTTTAGCAGCTAGTGATCAAGAATATTTGGTTAATTAAAATTATTTTTTTACTTAGTACATTTAATTATCTTGAAGCTAAAAAAATGTTTTTTCATGTTTACTTTATTCTGTACTTGTAATGGCAAAAAATAACAATATAAGAAAATCATTGCTTCCGAATGTAGTAAAATTACTTCATCTAATATCCATAGCAACGTAATACGTGACGTCATCTTTCTTAAACGTCGTCCTATCTATCGGATAGCGGAAGAATAATTTCAATTGGTTTAAATTTTAAAAAAAAATTATTCAATATTTAAATCATTTTGTATCCCATAGTATTAAACAAGGTTTACAGAGATAAATAAAAAAATACAACAGTACAACACAAAATAAAATAAAGTTACAAATTCACAGATGAAACTTAAGAAATAAATATACAGAAAGAAGAGAACGTCATTTTATTTTCAACAAGTACATGAAAAGTGGAATGAAACTTAATGTTTAAGGAATTTAAATGAGAACTGAGTTCATTTCTTCCTTACGTAAGTTTCGAACAGTCGAACAACAAATATTCGGCATTTTGCATACCTCCAAAGCAACAGTAACACAAGTCTGAATCATATAACCCAAATATCTTCAGATACGAGTTAAAATTACCCTGCACAGTTAGAAATTTAGCAATTCCAAAATTGCAGAAAAAATTATTATTATTGAGTCTGTGAGGAATAGAAGGAAAAAATAATTCAGCCCGAAAGGTAGTAGAAGAATTTCTGTATAATTCATTCCACTTGAGAATTGGTTTATTCTAACTTCGTTTCGTCGCTGAACACTGGTAGTTCGGTCCGAGGTTCGAATCCCGCGAACGGGCTGGCTGCATGGGCGTTTTCGTGGTTTTCCCCATGTGTAACGTGTATACGAGCCAGTTTCCCTTAGAAAGTCCTCCACGAAGGCATCCCTACCCTTAGGCAGATAGCCCTAGTGTGCTTTGCCATAATTAAATACACATACACACCTAACTTCGTTTCTTGAAGAATAACTTAAGCAGTTTCATTATGGCGTTAACTTGAAGATTTTCAGCTTGTTTCGCCAACCAGTTAGCCATTTAATTTCTTAGATTGCCAATGCAGCCAGGTACATGAGATGATTGGTTTGATTTATTCGATTACGTCAAAGCAGTCGAACGTATATGAGAGAAGATGAACAACTCCTTTATTATTAAGATCTTTAAGAATCGCTTGAGAATTCATAATTAATTTATTACAGGAAAAGATATTTATAAGAGAATATAAGGATGAAAGAGGAACAGTGCAAATAAAAAACTTACAACTTGACTAACAATAATTAGATATCCACTTAATTGATTAATGAATGCGCAATAATTCGGCTTCCTTCATTGGAAATTGTAAAGCGTTTATATTCCAATTCAGAATCATAATGAAAAATGACATAAGCTAGTCTAACTCGATTGTTATGATAGACAAATCTGATTTTATCATCACATAAAACTGTGGGACTGCTAACAATGAGAAGTTAAAAATTGATTTAGAATTCTGTCATCGTTAGCAACCGCATGATAGCTTAAAAATTAAGCCAAAATTCTATAAATTTGGATGCAGAACATAACAGATTTTTTAAAACCAGGAAAAATTAAAAAATCCACTGTGATATTTCCTGAATTCGAACTACGGATTCTCCACTTCCTAGTTAGATCTGCTAACCGTTTGCACCATGAGCCTATATCCCCAGCACATACCTTTGAGCGTGTGCTGGGGAAGGTGAACTTTTCTTGGAAAATCTGGTATTCCCAATAATTTTTTATTTATAAGATATTTTATAGTCTTTTCGATGGTGCATCTGGCGATGATTAATGACTATTTTGACCGCTAGAGAAATGTCTGTTTCAAAAATTCAACTCTAAGTGAATAAAATCCGTATAGAAATTTTAAAAAAATTCACTGTAAAATATTGCAATTTCATCGCAAATACCTTTATGTTAAAATTTTAAGGAAACCGTTTCGGTAGAAGCAGTTAAAATTAATTTCAAGGTTTTATCCAAAGAAGCACAAAAAATCTAAGCTAAATAAAATCATGTGATAATTAAGCGTTTTTAGGCAGTATAACTGATGTGTAATTTTTCATGATAACAATGTGTAACTTTTCACAACACCCAAACGGTATCACTCTTATCAGATGTACTTACTTAGAGGAATAAAAAATGGGATTTTTCTTACAGAAGTAATACATGATTGGATGATGCTTGAAAAAATTAAAGGAGAAAAATTAAGTTCTAAAATATACGCAAAACGGAAAGCAAAGACGAAACAAATTCAAGTTTTATGAAGAAAAACAGTGTTGCTTTGAGAATGACTAAATTGCTGTTGCCATAAATGGAACTCTTTATGCTCACGATAGTTCTCTTTAAGCATTAACGTTCAATATGCAGTATTATTATTCAACGATTATTGTCTTGTACCATGTTTCTTCTACAAGAAAGTAATAAAGAGGCTATTTTGTAAACTAAAGCTATTGTACATAATTTTGGATTTTTAACAATTAAACAGCAGAATGTTTTTGTCAAGGATATAATTAATACTCGACGGTGACCTATGAAAACTAACACTACCACTTTCAAGTTTTGCTTCGTAGATAATGAGAAATAGAAGTTCTTTCTACAAACGCGTATTATGTGATAACTGAATACAATTATACTGAGCTGTAGGTACCTTTTAAGCCTACGAATAGTACGCAGTCCAAAGACAAGGCCTATTTTTATCTATGGAACAGTCGGCACTTATTTAAAACAAGGAAATGTATAAGGAACAATATCCAAAATATATCCCCCGTCAGGAACGATTTAATAGTGTATGACTTAGCGTTTAATAATTTAAATCAATGTAAAGCTCTTTAAAACAAAGATGTACTATAAAATTTCTGAAGGGATTACAGTTTTTGAAAATATCAAAAAATATCATGCATAAAATCGTAATACAGAAATGGTTTCACTAGAAAACTAGAGATATGACAGCAAGCCGAGTAAGAAAGCCGGAAAGAACGAAAAATAAAAAAATCCAGGAATGTAAGACATTTATTACCATTCCAAAAAATGAGCGATATATTGCTATTTTCATAAGCTGGTATTCATATTGCTTCCAGCGATGCAACTAATATATCGATTCATACCATTAGGAAAGTTGAAAAGCCGCTGTCTTCTGAAGTTGAAGGACGACGCCAACGATCAGAAATGTTAGTAAAATGTAATTTGGTGCTTTCCATAATTAACTGCTCAAACTCTGGTTATTCTCCTCTACGCACTCACCCCCAATTCAACTTCAAACATTTTTTACGGAAATTTAATCAGAAACGTAATTCCTAATTTTAACAAAGTGTTACTCGTATATTTACATCAGCTTACCTAGATTTGTTTTTAATATGCCATTTTGTGATGAGATTGTTGAAGTTAGATTTATACGTTTTAGTCTAAAAATCAATTACACTTTTTCATTATTTCTCAGTATGCAATAAGCCGTCATAGTTTAATAATTTTATAGAAAAATTTATATTTGCTCCACATAAATAATTTTGAGAGGTTCATAGAAAACGTTTATTCCTTTATCTGATATTATTTTATTTATTTATTTATTTATTGAAGTTTGATTGGATAAAAGTAAATCAGTTCGCGCAGAGTGACTATACATTCAATTGCATATATACTAACATTCATATTGTACATATATATATATCACCTACATGATCTTAGTCATAAATTAACTTAAAAATGTAGGTAACAAATAGTAGACTTAAATTTTTGTACATCTGAATAACTGTAACTGGTAACTGATATTTTTGCATTTGCCATCGTGCCGCCCAGACGGTATAGTGGTTAGGGAAGCCTGACTGCGATACCGATAGACGTTCTTTGACCAAAGGCCCCGGGATTGAATCCCGGAGAAGGCATGGATTTAAATTTGTCTGTCCCTTCACAGGAGGTAACGGGGCTTCACCAATAAAATGGCTACCACTTCTGGCCTTAGGAGTGGACGGTGCAGTTATAGGTACTATATTGGAAAAAAAAACTGGCATCGTACATATGCAAGTAGAAATTGAAATAGGCACTAGCGAAGCAATTCTTAGAAGAAAGCTATTTATACTCTACAAGAATGCAAATAATCAGTGATAACCATCTGAAGTATACGAAAGTTTTGTTTAGGGTTGTTTAATAAATACTAGCCCTCTCTATAAAGCAAATTCAGAATGTATTTAACTCTCCGGAAGTTTATCATTTTCTACACGAACTGTAAAGAGGAAATCTATTTGAAAAAGGCGTAAATTTTAGTCTCTGAGAAATGTAGTTTTCGTATATTGCTTTAGATTCTATCGAGAGCTGAACGACTATCTGGATGCAAAAATTTCATTTCTAAAACTCCAAACTACTTTCTAAAGACTACACACATTGATACAAAGAGACAAGTTTGATAATATAAACTTCAAGATCGTTATAAGTATTTTAAATTATCATTTGGAAATTTTGAATTGTGGAAAATTTATAATTGATTAACTTGCTAAATCCAGGAAATTTTTTAATGGATAATTAAGCTTGCATTAAATGTTTTTCCTTTTTTTTCGTAAGAAAGATTCGGGAATTTCCTTACATATTGCTTGAACTTTGGAAGAAGGAACAAAAGTATAAAGAGAAGTATTTAAACTAATAATTACATGAAAAAGGTTTTAGATATACACATTGATAAATTAATTCAATTATTTTTCCCCATTAAATGTTAAAGTTCAGATAAATTTTATATTACGTAGTAATGTTTTAAAATTTGATTAGTAACGTTTAGACAAATCGGCTAAGATGTAAAAGAAGTACATGGATTTAAAACTTCTCAACTCTCATTAAATTAAACTAACATTCTCTATTCTCTATTAATCATTAGATTATTGTTAATCTATGATTATTGTGGCTGACACACCATTTTCAGAATGAGTTTACTACTTTTATTTTCATTTTACTCAATTACATTCTAAAAGCAAGGCTATTAGTTATTATAACATATTCTGGCTCATTTCAGAAGGGATATATTGTACGGAATATTAAACGCAGCTTGAATGACCTTATTCTATTCAATTATTAAACAAAAAGGATAGATTCTAACAAATCCATGAGTAATAAGAGTACACGTGTGCCGTCAGTGCATTGTTTACATTGTAAATTAAATGAACTAAAAACTCATCTTCGATATACGCTGTCCGTGAAAAAAGAAGCTGGATATCTAATCTCAGTTGGTTAAAATAGATTTCAAAAAGTGCTTTCATCTTGGTCGCGTGTCTCTACTCTTTCAGTTGAATGTACTAAAGAACACCACGAAGCCTAGTCTTCAGATGAGTCAGACGGGGCTGAAGGTAGATCGAATGGCAAACATACTACGCCAGCTGTCCGTACGACTTTGGTCCTCCCAAAATGCACCTCCCTTGTCTTCCGACAACCCCCTCTCCTTTTCATTGCTCTCTGTGGTTCTATCGGAGGTTCAAAATGGGTATAGCCGCAGCTGCTTTGAGCTCTGGTAGCCTGCAAGTAGCGTAGAATTTCAAGAGCATCTAACCGAAGAATTGGAACAGTTAATATTTGCATTTTTTTCCACAGAATTTTATCACTAAGCTCATTAACTGGACAATATGATACTATAATTACAGAAACAAATTAGAATTTTGTCTATACTAATCAGCCTGTATGCTTTATATATGCATAGTTAGGTAAATTAACAAAAATTTTATTCACATTTATTGCATCGAAAATATTTTATACTACATTCATATCTATATCAACTTACTTATTATATGTATAATATGACAGTTTTAATAAGCTAGAAAACAGATAACAAAGCACTTAAGCCTCCTTCTTCGAGGATATGCTATTCGCGTAGCTCTGCTTTGTAGCGAACAAAAAGAAATGCTTACTGTAGCATTATTTGCTTTTACAACATTACCACTGCAATTCTTATTTCTTTCTTATTTTTTTTTCCCATTAATCTGCCACAATATTCAAAGAAAAGGTTGAAAGACTAAATTTCGGATTATGCTGCAAAATGACAAAATACTGTGAAATCTATATTTATCGTATTGTATATGATATATATATATATATAATACAGTACCTCACAAAAATGATCGGCCACCACAATATTTTTGCTTTTTAAGTAATAAGAGAAAAGCTTTGCAGTAAACTAAGAAAGAATATTTTCTCTTTGAATACATATTTTCTTAGCTCTCTCTTTGTACTAAATAAATTTGAAAAAACGAAATAGTAAATTTAAAAAATAACGTTTTAAACTGAAATGGAAGAAAAAGATACCACAAAATTAATCGGACATTTTTATAATTCTAGTTAAAATCGTCTGCAATAAATAAAGAATGAAATTTTATGGAATTAATTTCGATAAAGAAGCTAGGCAAAAATCTACAAATTGTTTGCTTTTCATAATTCGAATTTTCTTTTTAGAAAATAGTCATTATTTTAATGTTTTATTACAATGGCTCGATCAGGAAAGGAAACATCGTTAGAAAACCGTAGATTAGTTATTGATTTGCATCAAAAGAAAGGAAAACCTATTATAAAAATTGCCTATTTAAAACTTAATTTAAGTGATTGTACAGTTTTTGGTATTATTAAGCGTTATAAGAACCAGAATCGTATTCAAAACAAAAGAAGACCTGGAAGTTCATCTAAATTATCTCATGGAATGAAACGCTTTATTCTAAGGAATATTAATAATAATCCAAGACTGAGTGCTCCTAAACTTGTGAATTATATGGAATATGTGTAAATCCAGAAACTGTAAGAAGAGTAATGCCTAGTAGCACGCAAAAAATTTTATGTCAGTAAAAAAACCCGAAAACTTCGACTTGCTTTCGTACAATCGATGAAACAAAACACACCCGACTACTGGAAAGAAGTGTTGTTTGCTGATGAAAGCAAATTTAACATCTTTTCGGCTCAGACGGACGAGTGTTGATGTGGAGAAAAACCAAAGACGAATTTCGGAATCAAAACTTAACACCAAGTATTAAATATGGTGGAGAAGGACTTATGGTATGGGGATCTATGGCACACTTCCGGTGTTGGTAATATAGAATTTATAGGTGGTATTATAGATCAGTATAAATATCTTGACATCTTGAAGCGAAATTTGGCATCGTCAGCACAAAAACTTAATATACAAAATAGTTTTAAATTCTACCAGGACAATGATCCAAAGCATACTGCGCACAGTGTCAGACTCTGCCTGTTATATAAGTGTCCAGAAGTAATTAACGCACCACCCCAATTGCCAGATCTCAATCTTATTGAACATATTTGGTAGGAACTAGAAATCGAAACTTCGAAAACAGAACATGTCTTCTCATCAGCAACTGAAAGCAGTGATTCAAAAGGAGTGGCATAAAGGCATAAATAAGCCCAGAAATAACACACACACACACACAAAAAAAAAAAAAAAACAAATATTGCCCTAAAGATTAAATGAAATGAACAAGTGTAAAGGTTATCCCACAAGGTATTAAGAGGCAGAAGCAATGTAAGTTTTTGTTATTTTCGGGCTGTTACTAAAAGTTTCCAATTATTTTTGTGAGAATATTTATTTAAACAAATTTCGAATTAAATCGATTTTTGAATTCAATTTTTATCTTTTCTAAAATGTACTTACTATAAAAAATGTTGAATTTATATATAATTAAAATAAAAGCCTTTCATTTTGTTTTAACATATTTTAGTTTTTATGTTGATTAAAGAATACGAAAATTCAGAATGCCCGATCATTTTTGTGAGCGACTGTATACAGTAGGGTTCTTCAACCTTTCACGCTCGAGGGCCCCATCAATAAATTCTCAAAGATTCGCGGGCCACATGTCTGTCAAAAAATAGTGTAGTCAGAAAATTTATAAAAAAAGGGAGGTTTGTTTTGCAAGGCTACAATTTATTCTAGGAAAAAAGATTGTATATATATATATATACGTTGGTTCCAAAAAGTCAAATGGAAATCGAATTAAAATGTTTTGCAACTTTTTTTCAACTATGAAAATAAAAGCATAAAGATGATTGCTCAGAATGATGTTACAAAATGCATTTACAATAAAAAAAGAAGAAGAAATTACATTATTGGCGGGACATGGTAGTTACTTTAGTTTTAATGTGAAATTCGACATTGTTTTTGCTTGATTAAAACTTCAGTATCCGGTTTAATCTGTATTGTTGCAATTTGTAAAGTTTCCTCCAAATGTCTATCTGCCAGCCGTGTTCTTGTTTTTTGATTTTAGGATTTTCATTTTACTAAAATGCTGTTCACATATGTAGGTACTGCCAAAAATAGAAGACATAAAGAGTGCATGTTTACGAATTCCTGGATACTTGTCTTCGGTCACGTACTTCGAAACTTCACGTACTTCGAATAAAAATAAATTAATGTGGGATTTTAAAAAAAAAACTTGCATTTTACTGTAGTCACACTATAAATCTATAAATTCTAATTGAAATTCAGGTGGAACATTTCCAACATCTACTGAAAATGGCGAAGAGAACATTCTGATCAAAATTTCATTTTCGCGAAAATCGGAAAATCTGCTTTTGAATTCCTCTTTCAAATTAGAAATGCATTGTATGTACTTATTTGAATTCCATGTGTAGAGTTCTTCATACACTCCATCAATTTTGGAAAGTGAGTGAAATTCTTATTTAGCAACTGACTTTCCCACATGATTAATTTTGTCTCAGAAGCTTTCACAAAGTAATAAAAATTATGATCAAGTAGATCTTTTCCTAGTAAGCGGTAGTTCAAATCATTGAGATGACCTGTAATATCGGCAAGAAATACAAAGTCTCTCAACCATTTCTCATCATTGAACTCGTGAGTAGATTTCCCTCTAGATTCCATGAATTGTTGAACTTCGCTCTTCCAAGAAAGCAGGCCCTGAAGCAATTTTCCTCGGCTCAACCAACGGGTGTCCGCCGATAACATCGCGGCAAAAACATCGCGGACGAAAACGTCGCGGAGAAAACAATGCAAGGCAAAAACGTCGTGCTACAAAACATTGTGGGAGAAAACATCGCAAAGAGAAAACATCGCAATTCTAAAGCATCGTGGTACAAAACATCGTCGTCGAAAATAAAGCGGTTCAAAAACTTCGCAGTTTAAAAACATCGTCGTCGAAAATATCGTGGTAAAAAATAAAGTGTCTACAAATCATCGCAGGACGATAACATCGCAGACATGCTTTTTTCAGGTTTTAATAATTGTAAATGGATATTCCCATAATGATTTGTGAGCGCAAGATGTGAAGAAGGATAATTTTTACTTTTACATTTTTTTATTAATTAATCAATTTTTGCTTAAAGTAAGAAGGAAACTTAAGCGTAGAAAATTAAATGCAACTTATAGATTATACTTTTCATGAAAAATTACCTGCAAAAACTTTATAAAAATGATTTATTAATGGCCTTTTTTAGTTAACTATGTCGCTTTAAAATTCTATTAAGTGCTATAAGTTGCATTAATTTTCTATGCTTAAGTTTTCTTATTTTCTCAGCAAAAAACTATTAGTTTATAAAAGAATGTTAAAGTAAAAATTATCCTTCTTCACATCTTGCGCTCACAAATTATTATCGGAATATCCATTTATAATTATTAAAACTTGAAAAAAGCATGTCTGCGATGTTATCGTTATGCGATGATTTGTAGATACTTTATTTTTTACCACGATATTTTCGACGACGATGTTTTTAAACTGCGAAGTTTTTGAACTTATTTATTTTCGACGACGATGTTTTGTACCACGATGTTTTAGAACTGCGATGTTTTCTCTTTGCGATGTTTTCTCCCACGATGTTTTGTAGCACGACGTTTTTGCCTTGCGTTGTTTTCTCCGCGAAGTTTTCGTCCGCGATGTTTTCGGCTGTAACCCAACCAACGTACTTCCGCGTAATACACAGCATCACCATATTCAGCTTCCAAATCACTCAAGAACTGCTGAAATTGCTTGCGATTAAGTACTTTAGACCGAATGAAATTAACCACTTTTACAACAACATTCATCACATGTTCAAAGTTTGAGAAGGACGTCTTGCACAAATTTTCTTGTTGGATGATGCAGTGGAAAGTCATCATAGTATTATTTCCACTTGCCTTCACACCAGATTGAAATAATGTTGTTACTCCTATTTTCTCTCCAGTCATAGATTTAGCACCATCCGTTGTTACAGCAGATATATTACTGAAGTCTAACTCAAATTTATCCAAAGTTTGTGTCAGACTCGAATACAAATCTGTTCCTCATGTTGTACCTTTAAGTGCAACGACACTGGCTAATTCCTCTACAATTGTCTCTATCAACGCCACGAATAAAAATTGCTACTTGTGCAGTATCTGTTGCATCTGTTGATTCATCCATCGCTACAGAATAAAACTCAAATTGTTTGCCTTTGGATTTTAATTTACTGAATATATCTGTTGCGAGATCCTCTATGCGCCTAGCTCTAGCTACTGTCGCACCAGACAAGCTAATATTCGATATGACTTGAGCCTGTGATCGACAAACCGCATCAGCTGCACTCTGAAGACATTCTTTTGAAGCAAAGGGTTGTAGGGATTTATATTTATTTTAACTAATAATTTAAACTGTCCTATAAGCCTTCATTCCCCTAATTGTCAGTTCCAGAATAGATAATGTTGTAGCCCGCGTGAACGAGTGCAAATTTTCTACTTTGAAGGAAGTAGTTAAAAGCCGAGTTTTGGTAGGATAAAAGAGAGAGACTCTAGTCGCCGTCTCTGCAGTAGGTACGTTTGCTTATTGCTGGTTCAAGTGGCTTAATTGCATTTATCTGCTGCCATTAACTTCAAAGGGGGGTTAAATTACGGGTCTCGCTGAGCTCTGTATTCTAGGTCTATTGTTTGCTAATATCTTCAAGTTTTAGTTTAATTATGTGATTTTCAGTTACCGCCCAAGCAGTGAACGAAGTTTGTTAGTGTCGAATTGATGCCCTGCACATTTTCAAAAGACTTAATAGAGGATATTTTAACCCTTCTCTTGTATAGTTTGCTGCTACCCCAATTTCAGATAGAAGTTCACCCACCTGGACTCTACAAGGTTTTCCAGACTTAGCAATTTTTCCTGCTATTATGTAACTAACACGAATACTATTTTCAGATTCCTTATTCGCTGTGGTGAAGAAAATCTGCTGCAAATTTAGTTTTGATTTTAATTCATTCACCTTATCTCTTCGAAAATGACCTTCCAATGCAGAATATATCTCACTGTGCTTAGTATCATAATGTCTCTTAATGTTGTATTCCTTCATCACAGCTACACTGTTATTGCAAATAAGGCAAACTGCCTAAATTCGTCATTTTCAGAAAATGTTTTCTCAAATAATATCAGGCATGTCAATAAAATGTTTTAAATATCAAGAATAAGAGGGAAAAAAAATTTTTTTACGACAAAAAGCTGACAAGGCAATTTCTTTTGAAATCAAAATTTCTTAAAATTCTTCAATGTTTCTTTAAATTCAAATGTGAGGCCACTAAAATGCCTTCAGCGGGCCACAGGTTGAAGACCCCTAGTATACAGTATCACAATTTTTTCCCTTTAAAAACTTAAGTATTCCAAGTATTTCCAAGCAATATGTTGCTGAAAATTGATCTCAGTCTTGTTTCTATAAGATTATGAATGCTAAGATCAAGAATTAACTGATTTTCAATTGTTTTATTAAGCTTTAGACAGCTGGGGCTGGTGTGCTATTTTCAATACAATTATTATTGTTGAATGGGATAAGTTTCAGATACAAACTAAGCTTGATAAACTAAGCAACATATATTAATACTTTAAACCAAAATTCACGAAATCTAATAAAAATAAACTGCCGTAGAACGTAGGCAGGGCTTGACTGGTCTAAAGTGGTATTTCTTCGTTGTGCCGACGCATCTGAGGGCCGCAAAACCGTAGTTTGATTTAGTTTTGTTTATTTTATTACGACAAAGCCTTCGAGGGCTAACTGCCTAAGGAGAGGGATGCCTTTGACAAGGATTTTCTAATGGAAACTGACTCGTATATACATATGAAATGGGAGCCACCCAGACGGTAGAGTGGTTAGGGAAGCCTATTTGCATACCGTAGGGCCCGGGTTCGAATCCCGGGGATGTTTGTAAATGTATAGCGTCTTTGCGGCAGGAAGGTATTCTAAAGCCGAAAGTCCTCTCGTGGGGATTGGTCATGGAGGTAAGAAGTAAGTTTATTAGTAGGAAGTAGTTTATTCTGCCCTCTGTATGGGACTGATGCTAGGGGAGAGGGGTGGGAGATCCTAGGGCCATCCCCTGTGGCTCTTCCTCAAAATGGGGATGGAAATAGAAGTTCAACATTCATGAGGCTCTGGCTGTCATTCTTCCATTCATGGACATGTCAACGATAATATAAAATGGGAATTCAAAGCAGTTAATGAACAGTTCCTACAAAACAGAAAATCTCACTTAAAAAAGGAAGATATTTTTTAGCCCCCCTCTCTTAGGGTCCCAAAAGCTACAAACACTTTTATAATTCTTAGGTGTCCAAAGTCCGATACTATTTTTCCCATGCCATGTTGAAAAGAAAATTTGTCCTTAAGAAGTTTAGTTTGAACATTTGCCATTTTCAAGAATATTTCAGAATTGCCATCATGTTTTGCATAATTTTTTGTCAATTACATTTTTTTGGATTTAATTATTTTTCGATATGAATATGTCGCTGATATACCAAAACTATAGAAAGTTTAGTTGACTAAGCAAACAGTATCAGTTAAATTGGTGTAATAAATTTTATTTTCTGGCTAAAATTTTGAAGCAATTATTTTTTCTTTTTTACTTAGTTCTTATCAAATCTTTCAGCTAAGTGTAAATCTTGAAAGTTCAAAGATTCGTTCAATCACTTTTCTTGACGCCATAGATTTTTAAAGTATCTATTAACTTAAAACTCTTCATTTCTTGCATTTTAACGATTTGAGGGGTGGTCTAGATAGTTAAGTATCTCGCGTTTAGCAATTTACCTCAATAACAACAAACACAATATATATATATATATATATCGAAACAGAAATTGTAAAGCTAACAAGTAATGAGACGTAAGACCTATTTGGTCTTAAAAATTTTTTGCACTATATATATATATATATATAATATTAACTTTATTTTCTCACCATTTAAAATAATGCAAAGACAGAATTAAAATCTTCTTGACTTACAGCTACTGACTGGAATTTAGCTAGCTACCACACCAGAGCTACAAATCGAAGTTGCAAATAACAACTGGATCAGGCAACCAAATTATCAATTAAAGTCACATTTATCAAAATCCCCTGCCTAATGTCTGTAAATCACTGTTAATCTAACAGTTACTTCAGTGTCAAGGGAAAACATTAACATTAGGAACAGAAGCAGTCTCTGCTACAAGTCACTTGATTGCGCTTCTTTCTCTCAATTTAAACTACGTCGCTTGCAAATCCGCATAAACTTGAGTGAGTACGCTTCGAAACGAGACATAAAAGAACGATTAAATGATAACTTGTTAATTAAACTTAAATGAAATTTCACATGCTTAAGATTTACTAACTTAATAAATGCTTAAGATTTATTACAGAAAAAGATTATAAATGTAATAACTTCGTTTATTTCCTTCTTAGCATGTTACACCGAGAAAGAACTTTGAGAAAAGACGTTTATCAATCCATGTTTGAACTGAACTAAAATCAAGAAATTTTTCAGTATTCTGATGCATAACAGAATCTAATAAAGTGGTGAATAAAGATTTTTTATCATGAATGGTTTCTTTCTTTTTTTTTTTTTTTTTTTTTTTTTTTAAGGGAAAGAAATGCGTGTCGCAGTGAACAATTTGAAAAGTGATAAATCTTTTTTCCCTGAACTTTATTAAGATTGGGATCATTATTCATTAGAATCTCTCTCTTAGAAAATTTTGCGTAACTTTCTTGATCTATTCTTTTTGCGGGATATCAGCTTCCTTATTTTAGATTTTAAGGTAATAAAGCAATTCTTTCATTTGCTTTTTCACATAATAAACTACTTCAATGCAATTGCTCAATAAGGAAAAAAAAAATAACAAAATGCTTTTCGGCTTTTTTTAGTTAAACAGTGCTTAACTGCAAGCAAAGAAATAGCTTTTAAATTATCAAGTAAAGAAATAGCTTTTAAATTATCAAGGAAAGAAATAGCTTTTAAATAATCAAGCAAAGAAATAGCTTAGGTTATCAGGTATTTTCTCCCTCCTTTCCGCATGCCTTCATGGTGTAATCTGAAGCATACTCGACGTGTGTCCGAGAGGCTCTGGGTTTACGTCCCGGTTAGAACATTGCTTAATTTTCACATCTTCTGCTTTTTAAAAAAAAAAAAAAAAAAGAAAAAGAAAACCCACTAATCACTCTATAAAATAAATTTACGTATAATTTACTATATTATTTTTAATGATAAGACATTGAAAATTCTTTATTAAATTTAATTTCTTAGCGTAGAGAGAAAATGTAGGCGCACAGGAGCTGCATAACATCAGATAGATAGCCAAGCGTGCAAATAACAGTAAAGAGTATAAATAAACAAAAAAGACCCAAAAGTAGCAAATGTTTTTAGAATTTGCTTAGTGTCAGATATAAGAAATCATGATTTTTTTGTGTCACTTGTCTTTTACGGATCCTTTATTATTAGATCACGCGAAGGTACGAGGATGCAGGCTTCTATGTGACGAAAATTCTGACTATGTCAAGTAGAACTCACTTACATGTAAACATTCCATACACAGTATTTAATCATTGCTTTTGGAATTCCTTAGCAAGATTGAGCCCTTCAAAAGGGAGGTGTATATAAGGTACTTTTCCACATTTCCTCATGCCTTCGTGGCGTATTTGGAAGCATACTCCACGTGTATTTGAGAGGTCAAGGGTTCGAGTCCCGACGAGGGAAGTGCATATTTTCACATCTCTTGCATCGAAAAACCTAATGATTCTACAAAATAAACAAATTTGAAGTTACGTAATAGTGTTTGTTCTGGTAAGATCTTCTTTACATACATTATCTCTGTTTGAAGCAAATAGTCTAACTCTTAATGCAAATAATATTTCTGTTCACAACACATTTTAAGGAAGATTTAGATGTTTAAAAATGTTTAAAAAATTTAAATATTGGGGAATAAACTTTCTGGCAATAATATTTAATTTTAATTAGAAATACTGTTTGCTACCTTAAAATCTCTTCTGCTTTCCGAATGTCTCATGTTAACAAGCTACGTGTCGAAGAGCATGGTTTTGCTTTTCTAAAAGGAAATATTCTTATTCCGGCATTAAAAATATCATGAAACATTTGATATTCAAATTTAGATGCAAAATAGGCAGTGCTATTAATGAGAAGGAGGAAAACTGTCAATCATCACTTTTACATGAAAAGAAGACCCCAAACGATCACTCGAAAACGAAAGAATAAGAAAAATGGAAGGAAAATTGTTAAAAGGAACTCATCATACAATCAGAAAAGGCCTTTTTGTCCGATACTTGCAGAAGAAATTCCATTTCTTGACTCCTTTAAGACAAAGCCACCAGTCATACTTCCAAAAGTACCGCTGTAATCCTTGAAAAAGAAATGTAGCCTTCTTCAGATCTTGCGTGTGAACTTTTCAGCATGTTCCTGCAAAATCCCTTGTCGTTTCACTTACATGCTATTGTGCCTGTGGCGTAATGAAAAGTGTTCTTTCTACGCCTGAAACCTACCTAGATAAGCGGAAGTAAAAGAGAAATGGAAAGCAATAAATACCGTTGGAAGTACTACGAAAGCCCTTTCTATCACGAAGCATGATGCAAACTTGCATGTCCAGGGAAAAAACAATACAACGAACATTTGAAAGATAAGTATTCATTTTTAAATACTCATATTAATAAGCAATGGAGAACGTATTCCAAAAATATATATTAACATCTTCTGTACAATTTCTGTTAGAAATAGTTTACCTTGTATTCAAGGAATCCTCTAAAAGCAGCTGAAAAGAGGCAATCATCTGATCTTAGTTTCTTTTTTATAGTGCCTATACGAATTTATAAGTCTCCTCTAATAAGCCATTCGCATATTGCATTCATTTTATCAATTGTTTCAATACTCTCTGTGCTCTTAAATTGATCATAAAGCACTATAAATCTGGTTTGACTATATGAATCATTTCTTTTAAACAGCATCAAACTTTAATTCGTCACCCGGCGTTAGTTAAGATAGCATTGATTAAGATAAAAATTAAAATCAAGATATATACTCCCCTTTCTTAAATCGTCAATTTTTAAGAGGCGTTTCGCCAAATAGTTTTTACCTGAGACTTGTCAGTACTTTTCCTATTATTATGCTCTTTTTCTGGCAATAGTATTATACATATGCATTTCTTTTTGGAATTATGTCTGTTAGCAACAAAAAATACTGATCTGAGTTAAAAGAAGCATTTACTTTAGCATATCCATGAACAAGCTCGAAGCTTTTAAAATAGTTTTTTTTTCTTTTGGGGGGGCGTAAAATCGTTAAATATGAGAGGAGGGATACAGTTATATGTCTTAGAAGTTACTTTTTGCTGACATGAAGCGCTAAAAATTTCAAAGATTGATATAAGTGTGCAGTAATACGCGTAAAGGGCTTCGAAACATAATACCCCATAAAGGCCTTCTTCAAATTTGAAACAATGATTTATAAAATCACTCAGGAAGCAAATATCTTTAAAAGACAAAGCAAAAAGAAACTTATAGCTGAAGATGAGTCACCGCAACATGATTATAATGTAAGAAAGTTTAAAAAAATTTTAAATGTAGAATGACCAAGCAATTTTTTTCGTCTTTTCACGTTTTCTACAAATGCATTTTTCAGTATTTAGCTACAGTTTTATATAATTCTATCCATCAAACCTTAAATTTTGTTTTATAATGTTACATACCTAAATATGTTGAGGGAACCTATTTAAGTTTATCTTTAAGTAGAAATTAACTATCGAGGCACTGATTTATTTAAAAAATACTACGTTTTTTAAGATTTAATTTTTTTTTCAAAACTTTTTAGCTTTACATGTTAAAATAAAAATAGGTTCACTTAAACTTCTAAACATATTTGTAAATATGCAAGCAAATTTGAAATGATTTTATCAATAAGAAAATTTTTTACGTACCTAAGTGTGATCATACATCTGAAATTTGTAATTTCATGGAACGTTCAAGTTTTTTTCATCAAAATATAATATTAAGGATAAAATTAAATTTTTAATTTAATGTAATGATGATATGTAGTTTCTCTAAGTAAAATATTTTGAGTGTGAAATGAGTTTTACTAGGAAAAAAATCAGGTTATTAATAGTAGAAATTTTTACCTCTTTCGCTGTCGAAAAGATTTGGACATGCAAGGTCTAAGGTGTAAGAGAAAATCTTTTATTAATAACTTATCGTCTCATTTGTTGTCCGTATCTTTGTTTAATAATTTTGCCTCTCTGAATTTTTTTTTTTTTTTTTGCCTGTCTGAATTTCGAAAATCGAATTTTCTTTTGTACTGTGGATCGTGTGAAAGGTTGAAAGCAAGGTAGATTGGCTATTAGGACCGATACATGTTTTTCCTTGCAGTACAGTTCTTCGCATGAAATCAAAATACCCTGCAAAAACTGCTTTATAATCAGTGTGCTATACCATAATTAGTTATACTTTTGTGCAATCGCAGAAAATAAATGTTGAACCAAATTTCACTTTTTCTTCTGAAAGCAGAAATCCTTTCTGGATTTCTTCTATTAACCTAAAAAAAAAAAAAAAAAAAAGTACTAATTTAGATCTTTCGTAAAAGCAAACGTTGAAAAACAGGGTAAAATCAATTCTTGAACTTTCGTTTTTGTTCGTTGAATTCTTGAACGCATCGTTTTTCTTCTCAGCAGATCCTCTAAAGATTAACTGAAGCATGTATTCAAAATAAGAACAGGACCGATGTCTCTACGAACAGGACAAAAGGATAAATAATCAGTGTGCTATACCATAATGATAATGACTGATATAAACTAAAAAGGACGAAAGAATAAAGAAGCCTGAAAAAAATACTGTCGTAATAAACCGTAATAAACCTTTATTTAAATTTAAGATCGGCAGCAACCGTAAAGTGAGTAGGTAAGCGTGACTCATTTAGGAACTATATGGAAATGCAGAATGAGTAAGGAAATGCAAAATGAATACAATTTTCATACAGAACATACAATTCACATTTTTTCATACAAAACATACAAATTTCATACAATTCATCTGTACATTTTCATACAGATGCTTATAAATTGAGCAAACATTTTGTGCGCTGATTTTTAAAATATTGTTGGCTCTTGCAGATATTTATTATGATAAAGTATACAACGGCATGGCTAAGAAGGAATACCTTCGGAAGAACTTTCTAACGAAAAGGAAAAAGAGATTGGGGGAAAAAACCCTGACATATTGGTCGCAGGGAAACGAAGTCGTAATGAAATACCAATATCCAGCGCTTTTATCCGCTCAACAACTGGAGAACCTTTAAGGTACTTTTTCTTTTAAGGCATAACTCTTTTATTTGAATTCGTCTTAATTCTGAATGGCTCATACGAACTGAATTGCCACGGTAATAAATATAGATTGCGTTGCGGCTCCACATACCGCTTTCACAGACTTTATTTCCGCTAGATAAGTCATGGCTTTGATTGCATCTAACTGTCAGACATAGTGTAGCCAGTTTTCTAATCTGTAGCTGTAATCCCCTTGAGGCCAACGGAAACGCACCAAAAAACGAAAGTGAGAAAAAAAGGAGACACCCGCATTCCATTTGACCTTTGTCGGTTGCGATAGCAACAAGATCTTTGCAGCTGCTTCAGGAACGAAAGACTTACGAAGATGCAACTACTTTCTCGAATACCGATTACAAAAATACTAAAATTTTTGTAGCTTCATATTCTGTTGTAATCTTTACATGAGCTATTTATTATTGCACACTATAGGAGAACAAGGTTTACATAGTTAAATTTCATAAACAAACAAACCAACAAATATATTAAAAGTTTCCATTAGTTTGAGAAGCTCATTCAAATGTACGCCTGTATAATTACAAATTACACAGAGACATTTGTAAGTATTACAATCCTACATAGTTTAATTACAAGGTATAAGGCAGCATTGTAACAACGTTTTCTATGGCTAGTCATACTGTGTTCTGTAATTTCCTTTATCAGTTGGAGTTACCAAGGAATACATCGTTAAAAGAGCAAAAAGAATTTTACTTTGCTTATTTAAGAAGACTTTCTGTAATCAGCTCTGTCAAATGAACACTCTAATAAAAGTGGTATTAGATAATAGTTTTATATCTTTCTCTAAGAAGAAATGAAACAGGTATTTTTTTCCCCTTCACAAATTTAGGAAATTTTTGATGAGCACTGAATATTTACCTGTGGCTAAGTCGTTTATTCATTAAGAATTGCCTTAAGCCTTTTTGTGGGATGGTTTTGTAATACACAAGATAATCTAATTCTTTTTTTCTTTCACGCAGTTTTATAAACACCATAAATTTTTGTTAAATTAGTAACACAACAACCTTGAGTTTTGTCAAGATCTCAATCGATCTCGAGAGAAAACGAGTACAGGAGCAAAGAAATCTGCAAAACTGGAAACGTACGACTTTGCTCAGTTCCGACCCCAATTTTAATGGAGAGCATCCCGGGGTGACGGATCCAAGGGTCTCCCACCCCTCTTCCATACCACAACCTATTAAGAGGACTTACGACTCGCCGCATATTTAAAGTACCCTATGCCACGCAAACACTATACATTTACAAACATCCATGCCTTCTCCGTGCTTCGAACCCGGGTCCTTCGATACGGCAGTCAGCGTCGCTAACTTCTATCCGGGTGGCGCGGCTTAACGTTAAAGTAAATACAATAAAACATATATAAAAAAAAGAAAATCATAAAGCTTTCAGATTTTATACTACGCCCAAAGTGGCTTTTTTTAACGTTTTGTGTGTTACCTTTATTTATTAAATATCATGTTCTTCGCACTTAAACCATAAAATTCAATTCAACAGCAATATCACAAAATAGTAGCTAAAAGAGTTATATTTTTAGAATTTCCGATACACAATCTTGGCGCTGGAGATAATTTTTTTTTAATAGTTTTGCCATTGCTCGCTTTGAAATCGTTGAGTTTCTTAATCAAAAACTCATAAATGCATTTACAAAATATGAAATAGATAATAAAACAAATTCCACATTTGGGCTTCCAGATGCCCATATTCGGGTGGAAACGTACGTTATTCAAAATTTGATGGCTTTGGGTACCGTTGTTTTATCACAGTGCGAGAAACATACATACATTTAAGCAGATACTTAATTCTTTAATTTATTTAAACATAATACTGGGCTCTAATATTTGGTGGCAACAATTTAAAAAGTGAGTCGAAATTTATAGTGAATCAAAGCCTCATTTTTAGTGAGAACCTCATTTTTATATCTCAGGAAAAATCCGACTTTTTTTAAAATTCAGCTTTGCCAATGAGGGCTTTAATGATTATCCGAAGAAATCTTCCAGATGTTCCCTGTAGTTTTTATTTATTTATTTATTTATTTATTTAGTGTTTGGGAGCAGCTAATCAGACGTCAGCTCTTTCCTACAGACAATAAATATCTATGACTTTGTTTTTGCTGCAAGATTTTCATTAATCGTCAAACAAATATTTAATTTATATGCTAAACCAGAATATATCATATTTTAATAAATACATTATATTTATTAAATATATTATATTTATTAAAATATCAATTTATATTTCAATATTTTATATTAATTAAAAGACGTATTTTAATAAATATCAATAAAAGCCTCATTCTGATGATTTAAGTAAAAATAATGAATAATCAAAAGCATGCTTTGATCGTAGGTAATCTGGTAATAATGTCAATATTAGCCTTTTAATCAAATTATAATGAAAGTGATGAGATTCAAAATTCAAGTAATTAAATTTGGAGAAAGTCTCATTCAGAGACAGACATTAATGTATTAACTACATCAGTAAAATGTTTTGCCAAATTTACAGTGTAGACTAAGATTGGTTAGAATTTATTCTTTACTTAGCAAATAATTCTTACAATTAACATTTCACAAAGCATAAAATTCATAAATTTTAAAAGTAGTTAAAAAATAAATAAAATACGCTAAGTTTCATTTAGATTTTCTTATATCGCATCTTAAATGAGACTTCACGAATCTTTCCCTAACAATTTCCTATAGCTTTTTTTCTTTTTTGCCAATCCAACAAAAAGTTCTCTTCTAGATAAATACTAATATGTTCGTGACTTCATCTTATATTGCAGAAAAGCCGAAAACAGGAAACATTTGTTTAAGCAGGAGTGAGAATCAGATTCTTAGCTTATTTGGAAAAAGACATCCCCCCCCCGGCCTCTCTTGCAGATTTACAAAATTGCTCAGACAAATTCCCCATTTCTTGTCCTTTAACCAAGGGGTGCGTGCCTATCTTCGGAAAGAAGAAAGAAATTTCCTTCTTGCGATCTTCTTGAAAATGTCAAATTCAGGAGAAGAGAGTTATTCACGAACAGAAATAGTGCTTACTTTATTGATCATTTATAGATTTTCAATTTGGTAGCACGTAACAGGTGAGTGTCTCGTGAGTATTTTAAGCTGAGGTAAAGATTTTTTTATTATTATTTATTTATTTTACATTCTTGACGGTTATTGCCTTTATATTAGAAAATAAGAAGCTGAAATATTTTATGAGCAAGGTGATGTGCTCGGCAACACTGAAAAATTTACTTAAAAATATATCTACAAGCAAGCGTGCATAATTCATGTGCTAATATAAAAGATGCTATACGAGTCATTCAATGTTTTACCGACTTTTAATTCTTAAACATCTTACTAAGTGTTTAGTATGAAAAAATAAAGTGGAATTCTAACCATGTCTTTTGCTAAGTTGATGACAATAGCTAATGTTTTTTTTGTACACTTTGTACTTCATTTTGGTATTCATTGTACTTCATTCTTCCCTTTATATACATACGGTAAGTAATAACAGAAATTTAATGTGATGTCGCAGAAAATAAGAAGATGATGCTAGATGCCTGCTGCTCATCTTATTCAAGTATAGTTCTCCATAACATTACTATAGTAAGCAATAGCAGATGAACAGGTGTAACAGGAAGACGCAACCGTTACGTTAATTGCAAGTGCATATTTCCCATACTCACGATATGATAGTTGTCGACAGAAGAGAGAGAAATAACAGATTATATTTTAATCTGACAAACTCAAGCGTGAGAAGAGAGCAGATTTCAGTGCGAAATTTTATAAACAAATATATGGTTTTTAATTTTCCTGCTGGAGAGAGATCCACCTTTATGATACTGGATGAAAGTTTGGGTACTTCTTATACCATTACCAAGAAGTTTCATAAATTTCTCACAAATAAGAGGCTAGATGTCAAAGCTAGTTATGCAGCAATTAGAAATGCTTTCATTAGCATTAGAAATTTCCCCAAGACACTGATAATTAATTACTGTTTGTAAATTTCAGTTGAAATAAAATAGGTGCATTGTATGAGATAAAATTAGATGCAATTTAGAGGTAGAACTTCCTAATTAAAATGATATTAAGGGTATCTTACATATTTCCTTTGCTCTTCAAAAGAAAAAAAAAAAGGCTTAGAAATAGAAAAGCCTTTTCCCCCAAGGAAAAGAATAAAAGCCTTAGAAAATGAAGAGAAATATTAATGATACTCATTTTATGGGAAATAAACTTAAAGGTATACTTCCAAACTCTGAAAGAGTAAAACTAGTCAAGTATAGCTTTTGAAGTTTCACAACGTTTCTTCATTAATTCTTTAGTATACTAAAGAGAAATATAATTACGTTTAAAAACAGATAAATTGAAACAAATGATGTTTTTTAAACACAAATTTAAAATCCCAACTCGAAAACTTTAATCTTCATTACATTTTCACTTGAAATATTATAAAGAACTACTCTCAGTTTTTAGAATCCGTTATCAGTTTATTTTTCCTAGGAATGATAGAAAATTCAAAGTTCTTAAAACACTTGATTTGAAATATCGTTTATAGAACTATTTTAACATTCTTAACCTTTAAAGTTGTAGAGACATTAGGTATTTTTTTCAAAGCAGGCGAGATGAAAAATGAACAACGCCTTCGCCGGGAATCGAAACGCGGACCTCTGGAATACGCGTTCAGCATGCAGACCACGAAGGCATACCAAGAAGGCGAGAGAAATACCGTACAAACTCCCCCTTTCAAAGGGCGACTGGGGTTTTCAGGGGACCCAATCGCCAAATCCTAGGTGTGGAGAATCATCATCCACCACCCTTTTAGTTCAGGCGCCATTGTAGAGATATTAGGTATTTTTTTTTTGGAAGTAGGTAAGATGAAAAATGAGCAACGCTTTCGCCGGGAATCGAACTACAGACCTCTGGAATACACGCCCAGCGTGCAGACCACCACACCAGGAAGGCATGCTAAGAAGGCGGGAGAAATACATTATAACATGCAAATCATCTAATTACGACATATTATAAAATTTTTTGGTATATGAGCTATATTTTCACGATATCTAAGCAATGTAATGGAGTGTCATGCACATGATTAAAAGTGGACTGCATAGTTCCTATGGAAATAGTACCCTCAGCAGCACAAATTCATATGCGACTAGCCGCTGCATGTAGTGAGCAAGCTCCAGCGCAAAGCTCTTTATTTAACTGTAAAGAATTTCAACACTGGTAATGAAAGTATACTGAACGAAACGAGCAGTAGTAGCTCAATAGTGAGGCGTATACCAGATGTCCATCTCCCTTCTGGCAAACTGAAGAATTACCTTCTTCAATTTTTGAAAGAATTGAATTACCTTCTTCAATTCTTTCTTCTTCAAACTGAAGAATTACTTTTTGCTTTATGGAAGACGTAGGTATAACTTAAAATGGGTATTGGCAATGGAGCTTTTCCCATAGTAGGTTCTTGAAGTTTTGGAAATCCGTAAAATATGCATTGAGTGGGTGCTCGACATTGACTCTGACCTGCAGAAAAACAACCTTTGATAATATGCCAGGAATTGTTGCATCAGACAAAGCACGTTCGATACGATGAAGGGGAACCTGCGTGGTTGAAGATTCGTCAGCAACGGTGGAGCTGGAAGAGGCTGTCCATGAATAGGTCCGCAGAACCTTAAAGAATAGTTTACTGCAACCATCTGAAAATGTCCAGCAAAATGAGAGCACTACATCCATTTTGGTGAAAATGGTCTGTACAATTAACATATATAATCCTGCAATTTAAATATATTCTATTACTTTATTCGTCTTAATCCAAATCATTACTGAACGTCCCAAGTAAATTATAATCACAAGATTATTCTGCTCCATTCTCTTACATTATCTCAGATCTTTGTGATGATGAATATGTTGGCTTATATCAATTAAAATGCAATATCCTATATTTAAACGAATAACATTTCTGCTATCGTGTATTCTGCTCCATGAGAAAAATTTATGAATTAATTATAACTAAAACTGATTCTCACTAACAAGTTTCTTGTCTTTTTTTAACTTCCATGAGAAAAGTTATAACAGTTGCAGTTTTTTTTTTTTTTTTAATTTTATTTTTAGCATCGGTATCCTCACCTCCTTTGGTAAAATACCGGGTGGCCATAGTTAAACTGACAGTGCTCACAGTGTTCTGTAGCGCGATCTATTTGCGAGAATGACGCCACATTTTGTAGGAAGATTAAACAAGACGGAGGACGAAGGATTACGCGAAAAAACAAATTAGTTCCAAAAGTCACCGCTAGGGGAATATTTGGCGCTGTGTAATAGAAAATAGAGTGTTAACAAATGCAAATTAATATTAATAAAATTACCTTTTATCATGCACATTTTCTGATTTAGTTCAAGTGCAATATGGCAACACTTTTAAAAAAGCGTAAAATCTACATAAACACCGATAAAGTCTCGTGATCTGCAATATCACGTACGCTGAGCAGAAGAAGTTCTTTATTCAAATTTCACGTTACATCCATTCGCACAGTGCCAGCTGCTTGGGTTTTAAAAGGCAATGTGTTACGTTTCGAATCAATTGGATTGAAAGTTTATGTGCAATGTCTCCTTCTTTAGTCGAGCGTGGGTTACTGGTCAAATTTTTTTACCTCAACCAGTGCAACACGTCAGCCGCTCTTCGTGCTTTTAGAACGCACAAAAAAATGCGTAAAGGTAACGGTCCTGTGTCAGTTAATGGGCTAAAAGCAATGGTTGCGACGTTTGAGAAAACAGGTTCTCTGAAGGTTCAGTCAGGCAGAGGACGAAAACCTGCACAGGATACCACAGGATACAATCGAAGTATCACAGGATACCATAGGATACAATCGAAGCAGTTGCCATGGCGATTGTCGACAGAGGACCAGACAATATTGCTGCCACCTCTAGCGCTCGTGAAGTAGCTCGGAATATGGATATGCCTTACAATACGGTATGGAAAATCTTACGAAAGATTATCAACTTCTATCCGTACAAGATCAGCCGTGTACAGGAGTTACTGTACCCCCACCATGATAAGCGATTGACTTTTGCTCTCACCTTTCTTGCCAGAATGGAGGTGAATGATGCTTGGCCGTGGAAAATCTTATTTGGAGACGAGGCCCACTTTTACCTGAATGGAACTGTGAATAACCAGAACTGCCGAATTTGGGATGACAAACTACCACATGCAGTCACAGCAATTCCCTTACATTCACCAAAGGTAACTGTTTGGTGTGGGTTCACAGCGGAATTTATCGTAGGTCCATTCTGCTATGAGAACATTACCCCGACAGGACCGGAAACCTGTTCTATTACCCGAGAGAAAAATAGCCACATGTTGAACAGCTTTGTCATTCCGGCAAAAACAATGGCTGGGGGAAATCATTTTCATGCAAGATGTAGCCCCTCCACACAATGCTGTACGGGTGCAACAGATGCTACGACAGAAATTCACAACAGAAAGATACATTAGTCGCTACTTTCCCACTGCATGGCCACCTCGGTTGCCTGATCTTACCACATGCAACTTCTGGCTATGGGGTTACCTTAAGTCCAAGGTCTATAAAGGACCTGGCTACGTTGAAGGATAACATATCACGGACTGTACGGGAGATTCCTGCAGACATGTTACTTTCTGCTGTTGTGCATACTGTGCACAGAATGCAATATGTGGTCCACAACAACGGCAGCCACATTGAACCTCATTTGAATGCAAAATAAAAGGTAATTTCCGTATTGATTTGCGTTGTTAACACTCTATTTTTATTACACAGCTCCAAATATTCCCCTAGCGATGACTTTTGGAACTAATTTGTTTTTTCGCGGAATCCTTCTTCCCCCGTCTTGTTTAATCTTCCTACAAAATGTGGCGTCATTCTCGCAAATAGATCGCGCTACAGAACACTGTGAGCACTGTCAGTTTAATTATGGCCACCTGGTATTTCATTTTCTGCATTTTCCTACTAACTTTACACAGTATTTTAAATTGTTCTTGTTGCATTTATTTCTAATAATATAAGAAATATACTGAAGATTCCACTGCATGCTAATCAATAATGTTTGCCATAAATTTTTGGATATAGAAAGGTAATAAGGATATCAAGCATATCTAATTGTATAATAACTGCCTTCAGAAGACCTCAATTACAAAATCCTTCCAAATGAATAACAGAACAGTTACACTGTAAATACAAAAATATGTGAAATTTATACCTACGCTTTAAGCAGCCAGTCACAAACAAGTTAAAATCTGTTCTCTATGGAAAGAAAAGCGAAAAAGGAACAGATTTATGTGAGTAGATACATTCAAATAACTCCTGAGCTAGAAATTATTCAACTGATTAATTCGTTTCCTCTTCGATGGCGTTTACAGCCCCGGGTCATAAATGTAAGGCTTTTAAGTACTCACCGGGATCTGAGAAGAAATAAAATGATTTTGCTTGGACATACTGTCACTCATTAACTATCTCGGCAGCTTGACTGAAGTAGATTTTATTTTTAAGACACTCATAATGGTTTTCTTTTAAGAATTGAATGGACAACGTGCAAAATAAATTGATGAGATTGTTATCACCTGTGTTACAGAAATAGGTTCTATCATCCGTGTTACTGGTTAAAATTTTCGATTTTCATATCATTTAATTAATCGTATTAAAAATTCTTTTAATTATTATAGGTAGTAAATTTATGACGCTGGACTAGTGTAAAGATCAACTACTTCATGATATTTAAAGTTTTACCTAGTTATTAAGTAAAGTTAATTAATGAATGAATAGGTTTTAAATAATAAAACTAATGACTGAAAAGATTTCACTTGAAAAAAAAAAAAAAAAAAAAAAAAAAAGATCACATTGGAATGAAGAGCTTGAAAAAATTTGTTTTTTTAAATATTAATTGATTTATTTTATAGCAAATCACACCATTGTTTTCACACAAAAGAAAGGAAATAGTTAATAAGTTAACTTGGGCAATTATTTCCGATATTAATATAGTCGTCTACCCAATATCAAGTAAGCAGAGTAAAGTTAGTTTGAGTTGATTTATTTTTATACTAGAGTTTTCTTCCAGCCGCATACGATTTGCGGGAGAAAATCTATTACTGTTCTCTCTCTGTCTCTTTTTTTTTTCTTACGTTTTTCCCACTTAATAATGATAGCTCTTGCCAAGCTAATAATTCTATATCATCGCGTTAATTTATCATTAAACACACGTAATTCCTTTATTAATCTGTTTAAAATGTGTATGTAAGTGTAAAGCTTTTTTATTATATAGAGATGCTAATCTATCATATGATCTCGGATGACCTAATTTACCTTAAAATAATATCAAAAGAAAACAGATCAGAGCTCAGATGGCATTTAGTAATCTTTCCAACTCAGTCTGAGAACATCCAGACAACTTATAGACATAAAAATGCATTTAAATATAAATTCAAAAAGTCTTTGTGACACTTCAAAACAAGCCTAGTTTGAGTTGTGGATTTAAATAAATCAAAGTTTTCCCTTTGCATAAATATCAAGCATTATGAAAAGTGTAATAAGAAACAGAATGTGATCTTGAATCGTTTGTTTTATAGAAGATTTTGACAGTTCATCTTAAGTATGCCGTGTGACCATAACATACTAGCGGAGAACTACAATGGGCAGAGAAACATATTCTTATTACTTACTACAGCAAAGCACTGTACTTGGGTATTTAAATAGCCGATCTCCATAAATACCATAATAAATTATCTTACTTTCAGAAAAATATTTCAGTGAAGTAATTATGAATAACAGTGAAAATCATAACTTTATTCGTAAGGTCAGCTAACAATATGTGCATGTAAAACACAACTTTATGCATTACTAGAAACTAAAAATATATTATAAATACTTTAATAATATAAAAATGAAAAAAAAATCTGTTCAAGAAAAGATAAACTAATCTAATATTTTTTAGCAAGCTCCGGACCATTCTAGGCTGTTAATACCTAAACCTTAATATAAGGAGATTTGTGTTATAAAATATTTCATCTATGAAAATAAAATATTTAAAAACGAACGAAATATAAACATAAAAGGAATCTGAAAGGGTTCGCATTTTAACGGTCATCCTAAGGGTCTCTTTTAAAAATTTAACATGGTTTATCAGTAATGATTACCAATAGAGATGATCCTGGTGGAATAGCAAAACATTTTATACGACACTAGATGAATATACATTTAGAATAACATAGGAACGTTATATATTTTCTGCATATTTGAAATGTGAAAAATATTCTATAAAATAATTCTATAAAAATATTCAATGGTTTTAATTAGATATATCATGAAATAAATGCATTTTTATTTAAATCAATCAGATTAAAACAAACAGGAAAATACTATTCTTAACAGCTGCGTCTACTACTTTTAAATGGATTCAAATGTTAACCAATAATAGACAGATTAAATTAGAAATATAAATATCCTAGATTTTGCGGAATGGCAACAGACTCAAGAAAAGGTGGAATAAGGCATTCACAAATGACGGTATTTAAGGTGAATAAACGCAAAATCATGTTTCGACACTAACAACTGTTTTGAACAAATGATAAATTAAGGAAAGATTTTTGTTAGAAATGAGATGAATTAAAATTAAGTAAAAGCGTTTCGATCGAGCACACATTCTAAGCCAAAAAGTGTTAAATGTGCAAACAGAATGGATCTGAATTTATATAGCCGGCAGTCCAAGCATAAGAATACTCCACTTTCCATTGTAGGCCATTCAGAAATTTAATTTATTCATGCTGAAATTGTCAACATTCGTACATATAAAGAAAAGCAAATATACCCAGCTAAAGTAAACATAAAAACATACCAGCTTACAGCAACTACCCCGCTTATCCTTTACAGATTCAGCTTCATATAGTAAAAAGAATTGTTCAAATAAAGGATCACAAACTGAAGTACATGCACCACAACGATGATGAAGTAATTGGTGTACCATTTCGAAATGTCTGGCATACGGCAGTTTATTTTCTTTCTGGAGCAGCGATACTATTATAGCGACAAGATGCTGAGCAAAATCAGTCTCTATCTCGTAAACGAGATCCATAATCGTGGTACAGTGCATTGCAGTTGCTGCTCGTCACAGTTCTTGAGCGTCATAGCTACGTAAATATACCAACATACCAGCGACAGTAACTACCTCGCTTATCTCTACAGATTCTGCTTCATATATTAAAAAGAATTGTTCAAATGAAAAGGATCACAAACTGAAGTACGTGCACCGTAACGACGACGAAGGGATTGATATGCCATTTGGAAATGTCTAGCATATGACAGTTTTATTTTCCGCAGCAGTGACAATACTTCTGGCGACAAGATCTTTAGCAAAGTCATTCTCCTAGACGAGATCCATAATCCCCATGATGCAGTATATTGCAGTTGCTGCTTGTCACAGTTCTTGTAAATATCAGACACTGTTTCTCGTAAATATCTTTTTTGTTGTGTTCCATGTTTTTCGTATTTATAGAGTCCCCGCGTTAGCATTTCGCATTCCGTTACACGAAAGTTGCTACTTATGCCATATTCTATCACCCCTTAATGTCGTGACTATCAGTTCTATTACATCCTCTGTTATATATATTTGTGGGATTCAGAAACGAAAGGAAAAGGACCATAAAATCATAAGACTGATCAAGCGCACATATTACTGCTGGAAATAATGTAGAATAGAGAAGAATTTTGAATAAAAGTAAGAATTTTTAATCGAATTCTCTTTTTTGTGGAGAACAAATAAAAGGGAAATCTTTATCTTGTTTACAGAAATAATTAATAAAATAAGTTTTAATATCTCAAATAAAAAATAGAAAAGAACAAACATTTAGAAAAATAATGGATTTTGATTAGGAAGCAGCCGCACAGAATACTAAAGGATTTGCAAGATAAGCATTTACACATAATTAATAAAATATAAGCTATAACTTATTAGCCTTTGTTAATTATGCTTCATTAAATAAAGTATCACATACTTTTGTGGGATAATTAAACATTTAAAACTCTCTGACCGACAAGGTGGAATATATATGGCCTAGAATACATTTTGTGAAGCCTTTAAGGTAGTATATTTGCACGCATCTTGAAATATATCCAAGAAATTAAGGCATTATATACAAAAAATTCAAAACTTCAGGTATAAAACACCAGGAGCATTTTGGCATTAAATTTAAAAATTACCTCTTTCTCAAAGGCAATTTTGGGAAATTGGGGCTTTCTTAGCGAAACCCCTTGCCTGTCAGAGAGTTAAAACTAAACTGCACACGCTTTAAAGCTGTGACTTTTGATGGTACGAATCACAGTCGCATATTTCTGCTGCACTTGCGACATCTGTTAATTGCACTGATGCAACTTCCGCAATTTGATGTTCAAATTACAGACTTTCTCCTTAAGCAGATATTGAAACCTAGTAGCATTTCTAATAACTACCCAGTTTATTAATACGAATGTACAAGTACGTCTATTGACACAACGACGGAAAATACCATCAGCAAATTAACATTAATCACAACTCAGAATGCTCTGAATTTTACGAATCATTGAGTAAAAAGAAATCTAAGAATTAAACTAAAAGTGTTTCATTCTTATAACTCACTCCACAGATTGACATTCTTCTTCGCATCCAAGGAATTTAATGAAGGAAAGATTAGATAGATAACCAGAGCAAGTTTATTAGAGGGAATAAAAGCGACATTATAAGAGGGAGCGTATGGTAGTTATATATAGGAGAAAATAAACGTTATATTTTAAGATGTTAAGAAAAGAATGTTATTTGAAATTAACTTTTCGTCGGATATTCTCACAACTTACTGGCACTCATATTAACTTACAAGAGAAGTATGGGTTGTTAAGATGAAAAGTCAGTAGCGTTATATATCAAGGCTAGAATAATTCATTTGAGTTCCCTATACTAGTCATAAATATTTTCTTTTCAGCTGCATGAAGTAAAAAGTGTAAAATATAAATGTATAATGTTTATGAACCATTACTTTCATAAACGTTATATGTTTATGAAAGGTCAGATAAGGACATGGTGGGTTAAATTTTATGAAATATGAAACAATATCGAATGCAGAAAAATGCAGCAAAAGTAAATTCAATGCCATTCTAATGTAAAAAAAAAAAAAAAAAAAAAAAAAGCTTTGAGATTATTTTCTGTATGTTGGTAAAAACTAACTTTCTTTTTCTTTTAATATGTAATTTTTTACATTCCATTTTCATAAATTATTGCACTTCCGTTCTTTAAAATAAAGAAAACTCGTGTACTTTAAGACATGTTTAGGCGATCTGAAACAAAACATTTCTTGTCTTGCAATTAATTATATAGCATGAACTTCTAGGGCTAGCTTTGGACATCTTATACTTGTGGACTTCCTTGGTATCATGATGAAGGTAATTGAACTAATGAAGGAAACTTATAAACATAATATTGAATATGTTTTGAAAACGTTTTAAGTATTATGCTTATTTTGCATATTATAGCAATCTGATTTTTAATATGCTGTTCGATGTATTTTCCTTACTAATTTAATAAAGCTTTACAACAGATATTTATTTGTCTTAGGTATTAATTGATCATATTTAGGTTAGGTTATTTGAGTACGTCAAAGCCACGAGGGCTATCTGCTTGAGAGGAGGGATATCTTCATGAAGGACTTCATGAGAAAACTGGCTTGTATTTACGTTACACATGGTAGAAACCACGAAAACCAACCATACAGCCAGCTCTTTTGCTTAGGATGAAACCCAAACCAGGTCGAACTACCAGTATTCCAGTGGTCTTAAACACTCGGTCTCTGGTGGCCTGATCGTACTTAATGATCTTTAAATAGGTAGTTTATTTTTAACTTTTATTTTATTAAATTAAGTTTTATTTTATTATAAAAATAAGATGAAATGCTTGAAGTTTTAATCGATAATTTTTTTTGTCATCAAGAATTATCGAGTAGAGGACTTCCTTATTAATGCAGGAAGAATAAAACTTCTTACAATGATTTTCAAGTCGTAGTTCATGAACTGTTGAAAAAGATTGCTTTTATGTTTTATTACTTGCTAAAATAAATCTAAGGAGCTTATGTGTATGAACTAAAAATATTCTTTATTTCCCCACCCCAGATTTCGCTAATAGTGCCAAAAAATAGCACTCCTGAGTGATTGGATAGGTTAGATCATGACAAAGTATTTGACGGCTATAGTTCCTCAAGAAGGAAACTTTCGTGGGGAATTTTCTCAGGGAAAGTTTCCTGTGAACAAGTTGAGTATAAGGATACTTAAAAACCGCATAAAACAAGTTCATTCAATGATCAGTTACAAAATCTGGAACGAATGAGTTGTAATCATTGATCTTACCTACCGCTAGTTGTAAATTGAAAGAAGCGGAAAGTAAAACGCATATTATAACATTTTGACTATGATTATCTCCTGTACTAATATTGCTACTTGGAAATTTGAACTTTAATTATCGAATTAGAATTAAGTTCACATTATTGGTAGTGAAATAAATGGTCGTTTTCTGTACAATTTGTATCGCAGGCTACTTTCACATGATTGAAGATAAAGGTACGCAGATTCCATTATTTTTTCCTGGCAGCGGGAAAACATGACCTTCCCCCTTTTTTTTGTCTTGTTTTGGCTTTAGATGATGCTTATCATGGTTAAAAGTTTTTAATATTTGATATTTTGGAGATTATAATGTTGGAAGTTCTAAATAAAATTGAATTTGCGAGAAATTGTGCAGTATATATACGTATTTTAATATATTGCGCAGTCAAATACTGCATTAGCAAATTAAACTCTGCTAAAATAGTAGGGACACGTCAGTTAGAAGAATAGATAAGATCGCTGAACACTGATAGTTCCAACTGCGTTCGAATGGCGGCGAAAAGGCTGGCTGCAAGGGCATTTTTGTGTTTTTCAACATTTGTAACGTCAATACGGACCAGTTACGCTTAAAATATCCCGTACGAAGGCATTGTTCTCTTTAGGTAGATAACTCTCCCATGCTTTGCCATAATCGATGATTTAAAAAAAAAAACCCTGTTGTACATACTTTTAATATCAATTAGGACAGCTGCAAAGAATATGTATTGCGTAATTTGTAAAATTTCATAGGATTGCAAGAAAATTACGAAATGAAAATGACACTAAATAATAAGCCTTGTATTTTTTTTTTCAACTTGTACAGCCCCTTGCTTGATATCGTTTCTGTTCTTTGTCACAGGCTGAATCACCCAGTTCTTATAGTATATGGAATGGGAGTAAAATTATAAAAGTTATTACTTTTACTAAAATATGTGTTAATTTTTATAATAGAATATTATAAAGATAAGCACAAAATGTTAAAAATTAATACTAAAATTGATATTAATAAACTTACAAAAGTAAGTAGAACTTTTCAACCCTTGAAAATGAAGGTCAAAAGTTAAAGCACAGTGATGCGTTTTATGCAAATGAAGTTACGTTGCGTCATTCTGTACGTACCAGTCGGAGTAATACAAGACAGGTTTATAAATTTATTTATCTAAAGTAGAGCTGAAAGCTAAATTATTTCTGCTTACTTCGCTGAAACTTTTGAGATAGCTAGTAAGCGCGTGGAAAATCCTAGTGAAGAAATTGAAAATAACCACCAATTTGGATAATCAGAATAAATCACTCAAAGAAATTGGTTAAATAGTGAACAGGAGCCGATACACAGTAAGGTCTGTGATAAAAAAAACTTCAAATCGTTTAATAGTGTGGTAAATGCACTAAGAAGTTTTTTTTTTTTTTTTTTTTTTTAAATTTCTAGCAGTAGCACTTGATATACATCATTCGCCAGAGTAAAAACACTCAGCGCAAGGACACAAGGAGAAACAACTCACCAAAATTATACAAAAAGAAAGCAGAAACATCAAATAGTAAACTGTAATCAAACAAATATATCGATAAAAGAAGTCAATTAGTCTTTAAGGTTTGCAACTATTCTCTAGCCTTCCAATATAGTTTAGATAATTTTATTTGGTAGTTCTTATTCAAAATATTTTTTATTATTTTGTTTATTGAAAAGTGTGGGATCTCTTTTTGTGTGGATTGCATAATACCTGCGTCTTTCTTTGCAAGAAGATCAGCCGTCTCATTTCGATATATATTACAACGAGAAGGTATCCATTACAGTACAATATTCTTTTTCAAGCTTTTTAGCAGTAAGTAGCCCAAAATTCTCTTTACAACTCTTAAGTCTCTAACATTCTGTATAAGCCAGAGATGAAACTGCTTGGATTGCTGAAACAAAATCAGAGAGTATAACTACATTCCCAAAGTCATCCACTCTTGTCAATAGTTGTTGACTGGTCAATCTAATAGCTTCTCCGTTAAACGACATGGTATTTGGCCCTAAAGTTATATAGAATGCAAACATTTCTGAAAATACCCCAGCGACAGCATTTTCCCCCTGATCCAACCAAGATCCGTCAGTATACACACGTAGCCATTCAGGCAGAGGATATTTGGTATTTAATAGTTTCCAAAGAGACAGCCTTTAAAACTGGATCAAGAGCATCTTTCTTCCGCACCACTTGAGTAAGATAAATTCTACTCTTCACGAGAGTAATTAAAGATTAATTGGAGGAAGTAGAATTTCCGGCTGTCCGGTATGCCAATTTCATTTTTAATTTTCACAACTTTATGTATAAAACCCTCTTGCGTTTTTAAGTCTTCTGTTTTGATTGTAACTAAATTTTCTAAAAAACAAATTGATGGTAATCGAATTAACTTTTCATATAAAGAAAGCTTTCTGCTGTATAATTTTTTCAACAGGCTTATTTTGGCTATGTAACACCGCAGCATTTATTGGGGGTACCTTAACCACTCCCACAATTCATCTTAGAACATGATTTTGGGTATTCTTCAGATCTGCCATTACATTATTACTACAAGTTATAAGTGCTTCTGAACAGTAAATCAAGACAGGTTTGATAAACATATTATATGCCAAGTTAAGAGTATCTCTATAACAGTCCTATTAAGCTCCAGCCAGTTGTTTCCAAACTAACAATTTCTTTCTGACATTTCTTGTAATCCCCCTCGCTGAGTTAACTTTTTATCAAAAGTAATGCCTAGATATTTCGTACAGTGAGACTCACAAACAAAGGAATCTTTATATTTTAAATTCATTCTAGTTTCTTGTCGATTTAGTGTAAATGTTTGCTAGCATGTGTTTTCAATATTAACTTCCATTTTATTATCATCGCATCACTTAAAAAGTTTTCTCAATGCATCATTTAATCTGTTGACTAAATAGTGTTTTTTCTTACGAATACTTGATGACCAGATAACCAAGTCATCAGCATATAGGTAACAGCCTATTTTTTTTTTAAATATTATCGAAAATTTGAGGTTAAGTCATGAATAAAAATATTAAATAAGGTCGAACGTGTGACTTCGCTCTGTTGTAATCCTAAATAAGATTGTCAGAATTTTGAGGATGAGAATTTCTCTTTATTTAACAGCAAAAAAGCGTTGTTGTTTTAAATTCTTAGCCATAGAAACATCTTCCCCTTTACGTCCAAGACCTGTAGCTTTTCGTACAATTTAAGTCTCCATACTCTATCGTATGCTAATTTAAAATCAATGAAGACCACTACTAATGTCTTACCCCTGCTCAGGGCATCTTTTACTGCTTAAGATAAAAGCACTACTTGTTGATTGGTAGAGTACAGTTTTCTAAACCCGGCTTAAGAGGACGAAAGAAGGCAGCCATTGCCGAGAAAGAATACTAATCTTTCGTTCACCATTCTTTCCATAACCATACACATTATGCTATTTAAAGTTATAGGTCTACAACTTGACAATTATGACAAGAAGTGGCGGCCCCCCCCCGAAAAAAAGCTGACTAGTAGAGAAGAGAGAAAAGTTCAAAGTGAATTCAACAATTTCTTCAGACGCTATGAGATCAGAACACTCAAGGAATACTTTATCAAGATAATTCATTCTAAAACTATCCGCAGAATTCTTTATTGGACTGGTTACAAATCTACAGTACCAGAAGAAAATCATATATCAGCAAAACTAATGGAAAGAAAAGGTTACACTCCATTTTGCAGCGAAGGATTTGAATCAAGAAAGTACGTTCTGATCGAATATATTATTTTCCGATGAAAATTAGTTCTTATTAGTTAGCTGCAATGGAAGTAATGTAGTTTTGAGAGAACCCAAAACTAAGATTCGTGGAAAGCATGTTCATGCAACAGTAAAACACGGAGGCAAACGTATGACGTATGGAGCTGAATGTAGGGTGCAGGTGTTGCTAATCTTGAGTTCGCTGTTGACACAATGGACAGGCATGTCTATTTGAATAAATATCATTAAACGTTATCTTCAAGAATGCTTTCGCAAGTTTCATTTATTCAATAACTTCTACTTCCAGGAACACAATGATTCCAAACATGGTGCACAATATTGTCAGTCTGTGGTTACTCTATCATACGCCTCACGCTCTCAGTTATCCAGCTCTATCACCTGACTTAAAATCCCATTAAACATTTAAGGAAAACTTGGCAACAGGGTAAGGAAATTTGTACTGAAATTGAGCCATATTAAAGGTTTCTGTCGGAAGAATAGAACAAAATTTCTTCTGAAACAATGAAAACATTTGTGAATTCCGTGCCAAGTAAGTTCAAGACTGTTATCAAAAACAGAGTACTCACCAAAAAGTTATTAACTATGTTTTATTCTGATATTTTCTTCGCTGTGCTTTCATTTTTGTCTTTCATCTTGATGGGTTGATGTTAAGTTCATTAATTTTAATTTTAATATTAATTTAACATTTTGTAATTATCTTTATAATATTCTAAAGATTATAAAAATTAATACATGTTTTGATAAAAAGTAATCAATTACAAGAGGCTGGGTGAATCAGTTTGTGACAAAGAGCAGAAAAGATATCAAGCAAGTTGCTATGCAAGAGAAAAAAATTATAAGGGTTGTTATTTAGTGACGTTTTGATTTCGTAAAATTCATGTCATAAACGTTTTCCTGCAAATTTATGAAATTTTACAAATTATGCAATATATATTCTTTTCCGTTGTACTAATGATTATTAAGGGTAAGAATAATAGTTTTTTGTCATCGAGTATGGCAAAGTATGTGAGAGTTATCTGTCTAAGGAGAAGGTATGGGATATAATTATATATTCTTTGTAGTAATCTTTATAATATTATATATTCTTTGTAGTAACCTTTATAATATTCCAAATATTATATATGTTTTGATAAAAATAATTAATTTTACAACCCCCCGCAACTTTTTGAGGAAATACAAAGTTTACATTCATTTATGTTCATTACTGTATAACTTTAACTTGAATATCATGTCCTCATACTGGTTATGATAGTAAAAGTGCAATTTATTTTGCGTGATAATTTTCATTAGTTGAGTAAAAGCTCTTTGTATATTGCTCATTGTATATTGTGCAAATTTTGAACTCATAATTATATCATTGTGTTATTAATATACACTTCTTCACTTAAAGATTTCAAGTCTGAGCACTAATTTTAAGTTCTAATCTAAAATAAAACAGGGCCTTTAATTAAACCATAAAGAATTTCACATGCAGTTAGTTAATAATGCAACTATTAGGATCTTTTATATTGCTATCAACACTATTAACTTTCAGTATAAGAATAACTATCTGAAAGCAGCATGTTGCAAAATATTAATTTGTTAAAAACTGTGTTCTGCAGATTATTTCTAACCTATGGCAGCAAACCACCATAACATATTAACATATATATTAAAAGAAATCTCTAAGTTACTCTCCTTTAAGAACCAAAACACATGTAGGAACATAAGCATCATTTAGAAGAATTAAATACATATTAGCTTATTTTCTTCATGCACTTCAAATAAAAATTAGTCGAAGACACTGTAAGCCAGCAAATGCGCTTTTTTACAAGTTAGCTTATAAGTGCTATTAAACCTCGACAGTACTTCGCTTTCGGGATTGATTAAATAGTAATAAGGTATATTATGCAGGGCTACGGTGAAAGCAGATTAAAAAAAATTAATTTATCTTTATAAATAAAGAAATATTTCTTTTACTTATACCCAATTTTTGCTTTGTTTCAAAACAGATGTCACTTTCGATTTGCGTGACGAGTAGAGCTAGAAGTTGAATTTCTTTCTCAAATTTGTATGTGCATTGTCTCGTAATCTTATACACTATTTCATTCATAAATAAAATAAAAAATTCTTACATCCCAAAGCCTTTTATTTCCCTCTTTTTTTCTCTTCTCCTCTCTTAAAATTGATGATTTCTATGAATTTTGTTTTTCACGGTTGCTATGCGACTCTAAAACAGAAGTATTTATTGCCTCTAAAATTTGAACTGAAGTACACCAATGTTCTATTTTTTGCAGAAATGGGGAAAGTTTTGTATATGCTTGCATTTTTTGGCTTCTTCTTTTCTCTTGCTACTCAATTCTTCAAATAAATTTGTAGGAGCATATCATCGTCATCTTCAAACTGTTTATTCATTTCCCTATGACTTTTACTTAATAAATACTGTTTGATGAAGCATTTTGCTGCACGGGATAGAGAAGGGAAGCAAAAAGGTTTCTATGTTCATCATTCACTTATAACCGAGTCAAAATCAAAAGATTCCTGAATTTGTATTTATAATTCGTCATTCTATTTTGATCAAGTGGTTTCAGAGGAGACACTGGATGACATGTAACCATTTTTAATTGGTCTAGATCTAGATTTTGGTATGGGCAGAATAGCTCTGAAAACAATTCCTGTCCATACTGAAAAACCATCCTATCGTTTTGGTTTTGACAGAATGGCTTTGAATGGTAAAAAAAAAGAAAAGAAAAAATAATAATAAAAGTGTAAGCTCTGTGCTGTTATAAGCAGAGTTTCCCACTTGAAGTTATACGGATAAGAAGTTGAGATATTTTGGGACTTTGACGAGTGACGTGATAACAGGAGTACTGTGGTATTCAGGCGATGGCTTAAGGAGGCTTGACTGTATTTGATTATTGCAGAAATAGTGTGCATATGGCGTCTACTTACAACAGGCTGGAAATATTCTGCTTGAAGAGAAGAGCATTTCAGGAAAAGAGAAAAGAAGTGCCTTGTAAGCTGCATATTTAACTTTATGCCTACTCAATAAAAAATAATTTGAGACTTCCCATTTAAATGTTACCTAAAACGAAGTACTTTATTGCTTTTTCCTCTGTTATTTATTAGTTCATTGTTTAGTTTTTTATTTCATTATAATGAAATATATGTAAGATTTTTTTTAATGCGTCTGAGACTTAAATTAATATAAGTTTTGGGAAGACTTGAAACTTTTTTGAATTATTTTACACAGTAAGGAATATTTATAAAAAGTATTTATATGCATATTCTTTGTATTAACCATTGTTTTAGAGAATTATGAAAAGAAAATGAAATTTATCTCTTATACTAAGCCTTTTGTCTCTTATTGTACGACTGTGAAAGTTGCAGAAATGAAAAGACTTCGAGAATGAGGAATTATCGAAATTATGATCGTGTTTTTCCCCGGAGTCAGACTTAGGACCAAGCATTGTTGGATCGATGTGGTAAGGACATCTTTACAAACTAGTTCGAAAATAAGAACTAAACCAAAAGAACAAGAAAACCTTCTTTAATTATTAATAGCAACAAAGGTATCTTGATAGCTTTCGGCTTTCAAGTTTGGCGGTACTAAAGTTTATTCCAACATGTAAGTTGGTCGATTCATTGATTGATTGATGAAATGGGGATTAATATTCTTTTTAAGAACTTTTTGAAGTTTTATTCAATAGTACTATCAACCCATTGATTTCTGAGCATAAGAAGTGGATTTAATGTATATATACAGAAATAATAACTCTTTCATTATATAACTGAAATATTTGTATTTTCACTATTTGTTGATGTTATGTTTTATATAATTTATGACATGAAGGTTTCTAAAGTGTTCTAATCTATAAATCTATAAAAATTACTATAGAAAACTATGATTTTTAATAATATAAAACGTGTATATTAGTCAAAGTAAAAGGAAAAGCAGTAAATAACATGCAAAATGAAAGGAGTTAATTTATTCTGAAAAGAGTTTTTAAAGAAATAAAATTCTAATGAATGCTTATTAAATCTTATTTTCGAAAGAAATGACTGTTGAAACAGTGAGATCAATGAAACATAACTGTACATCGTATTACTTACTACATTTGATAACCTGACTGCATAAAAAAAGTCACGTTATAATTTGAATGTCAGCTGATCACCATATAAAGGGAATCTATTTAAAAGTAATGTCAAAATTTAGAAAAAAAACAAAGATCTATAAATATTGCATCAAATCGTAGATAATATATTTAACCAGATTATCGTTAGATTAACATATCAATCAAATAATTCGTGTGCTCGAAATCTGACATATCAATGTCTCGTAACACAGTTTGATAGTTATCACATCATTTTAAAAGCACAGGGTTTAGTTTATATTACTTTATATCTTATCTTCCTCTGAGTCTTTTGACATATAAAAAGAAAAAAAAAGAAAAAGATAGAATTTTATTCAATTGAAGTTGTAAAAATCAAATGTAGCGGTACTTAGCTAAAGAAGAATAAAATGAAGAACTTCATTAAAATTATTACGAGTGACTAGTAATACAATATTTTTTTGAATGTGGGATTAGAAATTGCTGTGCTTTTTTCAGATTTATTGTAAACCGGAATTCTCTTCATGTTTAGAAAGTAACCGCATGTTAACGCATTTAAATATAAAACGACGTATGCTGGAAGATAAGGAATGTAATGTTTTCGGTTTAGAAATTCGAAAGTGAGTTTCCAGTGAATAAGCACGAATTAGGGCGCCCGCAATGCGTTTTTGCAATTTTTGAAATGTCTCTATGCCTGTGTGTGTGACAATTTTTCCACTCACGGTAACTTCCAAAAATGTTCCGTATTTAAACTTCCAAAACTTCCAAAAATGTTCCGTATTTAAGCTTCATGAACTATATTCATGGAGTATATGCATGGAGTTGATTAGATCAACTTTCTATATTCATGGAGTTGATTTGATAGTTTTCACATGGAGTTGATTAGACTTCGCATAAAACTGTACAACCAGAAGTAGTGCTTTCCATAAAACTCATAACAGTCTTTAATGGACAGCCGGAAGTGGAACTTGACTTAAAGACCATAGCAGTTTTTAATAAAAAAAAAACTGCATTAAAATATAATCCAAACTTTTATAATTTTGGTATTTAAGACTTTTAAAATCAATGGGACTAACATATTAGAGTTTGGTTAAAACTGATAAACTGGAAGTGTTACTTGAAATACCAACGCTTATATCACTGTATGAAATAATATAATGCGAAGGATTATGAAGCCCCTTTAAAAAGTGTTAAACAAAAATTAGCAAGCATTACTGGGAAGAAATGGCAACTGAATGCCTTAATGTTTTCTGCATAAACACGAGCACCAGGAATTTCAGTGAAATTGTAATTATTCTCAGCATTGTTTAGAATAATTTATTCTGAGGAGGCTGCTTTGTATTTTCAAAATTCAAATGCGTTTCTACCATATGCTTGTATAGTTTAGTCTTTCATTTAATTTTATGGTGATACAATTTTCTGGCACACGGGTTTGAATGAAAGTAATGCTAAGTAAACATCCTAAAAGGGAAAAAAAAAGCTTAGAAAATTAATTTACGAAATCGAATTTACTTAACTTCAGTCCTACAAATTCTAATTCTTTCCAACAATTTTCGAAGTATTCAGTGAGAAAAAGGGAGTAATCAATAACACGAATGATAATTGCAGACTATGAGCGAGTTTTCGACAAGAGTAAAAATAGTATCCTAAAGTCCTAAACCAAAATATCGCAAATCATAAGGATTGATTCACAACTAAATTAGACAAATAGATAAATAAATAAGATTTTTTCTCCCCAAAATGAGTGGAGTTTGTATGCAAAGCTATCTTGGGAATTAATTCTAAATTCTAAATTAATTTTAATTCTAAAGAAAACCTAAGAAGCTCGAAGATTTAGAACAGGTACTGGAAGCTGTCGACCTTTGATGCACCATGTGCGGCTTCTTCTCTGAATTTCTAAAATACGAAATCCATTCTTTATTTCATATCAGAGAAGTAAGCTTAAACTGTTCCAATCTAAATGATGTATGGCTTAAAATGTGTACCTGATGACCTCTCTCAAAACTTTGCTTAGTGGGATTATAAAACTGTAAATTTTCCAAAAGCAGACTATGGGAATTTTTAACTGAATAGTTTATTAAATTGACAAAAATAGCTAATAAGTATGAATAAAACTATTGTTTCGTACTGCGGGTTCGTGGATTCGGAGTGATTGACGACAGCACTTGATGAAGAATGAAAACAATTTATTAGCCAGTATTACCCAGGACAGTTCCAAAAACAAGTTTACAGTCGTGGAAAAACTACGACAAACAAGCTGAAACAATCAGCAACACAGCTATCAGGCTATAATGGTGAAGACACCTTCACGACAAAGCACAAGACTACAACTCCCTACTCGGTTCGGTAGAAACCCAACGTACTCTCGAGACTCTCCACGCTACAACTCGCGATGCACTCGACGATACACTCGATGCACCTCACGATCCATTGGACTCAGCAGTGCACACTCTCGATGCACTCCACATACAGGCAGGGTTTATATAGCTTTTGGCCTGCCTTCGAGAACATTCTGGGCCAAACCGGTAAGAATTCGTTCTAGAATGTTATCATTCCGTCTTTGGCATATCGCCAATTTTGTCGCCAAATGGGCTATTTCGTGCGCCTTCCCTTGTCGTTTTCTAGCAACTCTAAACCCGCATTGCGGGGAAGCTATCTTACAGCGGCTGGGCATTTCGTAACAATATTAAGGAATGCTAAATAACATTTTGTTTTTTACATCTAATTGAATAGAAACCAAAATCTGTAGAACAGAATAAAAATCTTGTTGATATGAGAACCCAAATTTTGTTCTGAAAATGGCTTTTCAAATAATTAATGTTTGCAACACACCGAATAATTAAAAAATAAATGGCACCTTAGAAGGTAATATTTAGAAGTACTTAGCTGATGCGACGAAAAATCTCTTCAACTATACAAAATTGCTATAGAATATTCATATCTACGTTAAAAAGTCGTCAAGAGTATTCTTGTGTTAAAGCAATATAATGCTATAAAATATATTTAAATTCATAACATAAAAAAAATTGTTTTTATTTCTAGCGATAGATATTTACTTGGAAAGCTAATTATTTTTAAGTGTAATGATGTTAAAAATCAAATAAAAGGCTTAGCAATAGGTTTGAACTTGTTTATTTTTGACTTTGCTTTCAGGTCTACTGGTCAAATAAATATTTTCATTAGCTTGTTTTAAATGTTTTGCGCCACATTATACTGTAATTTAAAATTGTAAATTTGCTTAATAAAAGTTTTTCCCTTCTTATCTCTTTTCTCTTTTAAGTGATTAAATTTGCATCTTTCAGGGATCTTCATTAAATAAGGAAAGGGCGGCCTTTAACTATAAAAACTTTTACATCTCCTAACCTAAATAAAAAAAGCAAGTAATGAAAAACTACTATATATTCCGCACATGCAATTTATTTTAGTTGAAAAGAACTTGGCTGTGTTTAATTTTCAAACAAGCTGAATTCCGGTTATTCGCTTACTTCCTTATTTTTTTACGTAAGTTATTATTATTTTACAACAAAGCGTTAGAGCAGAAGGAGAAAGTTCTACATTACCGTTAAACTAAACTATCTCCCACGCAGCAACAGGATAGGTCTTCCCTTTATGAAATTTTACCTCACTATTCTTCCACCAAAGAACCTCAGATTTCCTGTTTTTAATTTAACATTTGATTACAAGGATTTCGTTCTCTATTGATTTTATTGTATACGTTTAAATTTAATAATGTGTAGGATTTTCTAATACCAGATTTCAAAGTGAATGAAATAAAAATGTCAAATGCAAGACGATTCATATTATAATAATTTATATATTATTTATTTGTTAACTGTCGACAAAGTAAGAAATCAATACTTGCGCATGAAACCATTCTAGAGTAGAAATGACAAAAAAGATTTTTTGCTTAGCTTTCATATTGCGATTGACATTTGATATTCATATTCATATCGTCATCTGACGTTCGGTTTCTACTTATTTGCTTTAGAAAAGTAATTCGTGATCAAGAGAGATATATAAAATACGGAATTGAGGTTTTAAATGGAAATTTAAAGTATAAAAATGAAAATAAATCCGAAGAACTTCAAAATTTTTCAGCAAGAAAATCACAGTCACAAGTCCTCAGATTACAGTCTGACATCTAAACAAAAAATTTGTCAGTATACTTCATTTTTCATCGAAATTTATATTTCGTGTGTTTCATTTTTGCAGTAGAGAGTAGTAAACGTAGAGAATTTAACCTTACAATTAACGTAATCAATTTTTTATGTTTGTTGTTGCTGTGACTTATCTCACTTGTTTGACAGTAACATCAGCACAAACCTATGAAATTCATCCATGGCAAGAACCTTGAGCACCATTCTTGTGACAGTACAACTTTGTTCAGTTACGCCTCAATTTTGATGGAGAGCACCCCGGGAGACGGGTCATAGGGTATCTCACCCTTCTTTCCTTACCACCAACCTCTCGAGAGCGCTTTCGGCTCACCGCACATTTAGAGTGCTCCATGTCACACAGACATTGTACATTTACAAACATCCATGTCTTCTCCGGGATTCAAAACCAGGCTTTTCGGTAAGGTAGTCAGCATCGCCAACCAGTTACAGTTGGGCGTCATTTTTTATGTTTAAATTTTCTAAACTACATAAGATTTAAGATATAGACTCAAAAACGTTCATAGTTTAAAGTATTGAGCTTGAGATGAAACATACATTTTATGCTTGCTAACTGTTAATTTAAGCCAAAAGAACTACTTTCGGATAATTTTTTCATATTTTATCATTTTTATCATATCCCCACAATATAAGCGCAATTTCAAAATTAATAAAATTTAATGATGCTTCATGCTTTATCTTTACTTTTACTCCGCCTTCTCAGTCAATCTCAATTAGGGGGCCTCGATGGGGTAAATTTTATGAATATGATAGGTGTTTGAGGCTAATTTGTATTCGCAGAAATAAGCAAGTTTGCAACGTATTAACTAATTTTGACGTTTAATTTCAGTTTTTTTAATTTTTAAATCAACAGCGCTATAGTATTCATTTGTCTCTCGTTTTTCTATGTTTGAGTCTTTCTGAAACTGTATTTTTTATTAAGATTTATTAAGCGAAAATCATGTTAAGTAAAAATATATTTTGATATCGGTTACATTATAACCAACAGAATGAAACTAAACTTTTTAAAACATTTTCTTTTACATCAATGTAAGTTATACTAGAATTATCCAAAACAGTTTTCTTAAATCTCTCCCGCCCCCCCCCCAAAATAACTTTCTTTTCTTCCCCCCTTTTCGTTTTTTGATGTTAAGGAATTCCTTTTCTTGTTTCATTACAAATAAAATCCATTCTTGAGAAAGAATGTGACGAACTAATGCTCTCATTCGTTTATTCCGTCTAGCAATATGCGCAACTTCAGAAATAATCATAAAGGAAACTGTATATTGTTGATGCAAATTAAACATGGATACGGCAATAAAAACTTCAAACGATTACAATACGTTACATTTTCAAACATCCGTTTTTTGATATTTTAATAAGCCTTTAATGCGTTACATATGTAGGCATTTGCCTCGCCATTCATACTCAGTAAGGGGACGGTGGAAAGGTTGTTATGACGAAGTAAAATTAAAGGAAAGTAGTAAGGGAATTGCTAAAAAAATGTTGGCAGTTATGGTGCTTTCTAGGCGAATCTATTTTATGCAGCTCACTGCGCTACCGTAGACGAGCGTAAATTAACTTTAATTAATTGGTTAATTAATTCAGTACGTTGATCTAAAATAAATTTTAATTTTAGAAAATAGTATATATAATACTGTCACACCTCAGCACTTTTTACAACAAACTAATTTTATTTAATTCTTCTCTTAGTTCAACTGAATATTTTACAATTCAGAATTCTTTTGATACTTCTTGATGAGTTCCAGAGTCAAAAGTTAATAATCGCAGTTTCCTTTTCAAAATGAATTTCTAAATTTCCACAGCTAATTTGGCTCCTTTTCTAATTGTTCACCTGAGGCAAGTGTGCTTCACCCTTGTTCCTCAATCACTTGTCTCCCTGGGATGCAAAAGCTGTTAAGTAGATTAATTAGATTCACCCTCTCTCGAAAACACACACACACACACATATATATTGTGCTTTTGAATCATTATATGCTGAGATGTTTACTAAAAAAAGTTTTGAATGTCTTCTTACTTTCACTTGTCAACATGCGCGCAATATGTATACTAATTTTATTACAGCTCTTTGACTTTTATCTTATGCTGAAGTGCAAATATAAAAGTTTCATGACCAAGCAAAGTACAAGGAACAAATCGATGTTTATCAACTGTCTGCATTTCTCTTAGGATGGGGTGAAATACAATTTTTAGATTGAAATAAAGATTTACGAGTCATTGCCTGGCCGAAAATTAAAAAAAAATGAAGGTTTTATCTCCAGCTGAAGAGGCCTACCAGTAGCCGAGCGGTAAAAGTGGCTGGATACTGGTAGTTTGGTTCCGAGCTTGAATCGCAGCGAACGAGCTGGCTGAGTGAGTGTTTCCGTGGTTTTCCCCATGTGTAACGTGTATACGAATCAGTTTCCCTTAGAAACTTCTCCACGAAGGCTCCTTCCTCCTAAGCAGATATCCCTTGCGTGCTTTGCCGTAATCAAATAAACCAAACCATCTCCAGCTGAAGAAGAATCGGTGGTGAATCCGCTCAAACATTCCAAATGCTTCGCTACCTTCTTCTGTCCTAAATAAGAAAGTTGGGGGAAAGGAAATATTTACGATCGATCTATTTCTGCAAAGATTTGTGATTTGTTGAAATACAGTCGAAAAATTGCTCCAGCAGATCTGAAATTGCCAGCAAAAGTTCTCTAAATAACCTTCAATGAATATAAATAAACTAGCATACCAAATAGCGTAATTTATGTTCAGTTTTAGATAATCGTGATGCGTACACCAAATAAAGTTGGAAAAAGCTAACATTAAAAATAATAATAATTAAAAAAAATAGAAACTCGAATAAATGGTTTCAAGTTGACTTCAGTCTAATGTAATCTGTAGCTTTAAAATACATCCCATTAAAAACATAATAATAATTACTTCTAAGACTTTTGTCACTAAGTCGTAATGTTCGCAAAATGATTTATTAGAGAGTTGCACGGTAAGCAAAATGTTCATTTTTTTTCTTTTTCTTTCATTGTAGATGATACTGTGTAGCATTTCTCAGAGCTGTCCTCCATTAAGTCTTTGACACACTTTATATTCATTACTTTATTATCTACCAAATAAGAGAGTAAGGCGACTAGGGTTTTTCAATTATACAGTTTTTCCCCTCTCCAGAATCTTCAGAAAATTTCCTGAGAGTTATTTCCTTAGAGACCCGGCATCCCGGGAATTGTCATATGAACTCAGAAGATCAGTTGTATGTACTGACATATTTAATAATTAAACTATTTATAAGGAGAAAGATTATACTTGCTACCCATGTATTACGGACGATCCGCCGTAGAGTTTCTGTACTTAGAAACACTCTCCCAAAGCTGTCCGTAAGGATAATTTATAATTAAATAGTTGAGCTACTTTTTCCACACAGTGTAAGAAAAGGAAATGAATTCATAGTCCGCCGTAATAGAATAAGATGCCTTCTTTAGCGGTAGAAATAATCATTAATGCTGGTTTTCCCTCACTGTGTATAATAGCATTTTCGAATTATTCTTAGCCTCTCTCCCTTCTCAAAGTGCCCAAACAATAAGCAAAACAACATTAGTTTCGAGAAAATTTTATGCATAACATTTTTATTAATTCTAGCCTCTATATAAACTTTTTATATAAGACTGTTTCCATGCTCTCTTTGCTTGATCTAAAATAAAGAGCGCAAGTATTTTTGAAAAGTATTATTGCATTTCTGTTACTACAATGTTTACACCGAATTATTATCTCCAACATATTAGCCAGCTTAATTAGTCTTATTATGGTTATTATTATTGTTATTACAATTATTGTTATAATCATCAGCACCGTATGTGCACTGTTCCTAAGGAATTTGAATTACGTATAAATCTTAGATAATTTAAAGATAGTTTCAGTGATGACCTATCTAGTTCATAAGCTGGGGATTTCCTGTATTCCATTTCTACAACTTTATATATATATATATATATATATATATATATATATATAAAAGAGTCTGAGATATAATTTCAAAATGTTAAAAATTTTTTAACAGCCAAGTCTTAGCATTTGTGACTTAGAATTTGAATCAAGGAAGAATGTTTGCGTACTTTGATAAAATTTATTTGATTTTTGACGAGATTAGGGATTTGTTTTAAAACATAACGCATTCATATTTTTGCCACTTCTAAGACGTTTTTTCTTCTTCATAACAAAATATGTTATTAATTTTCCTTCCATTTTCAGTCCATTTCCACTATTGCCGTTTAAATAAGCTGAATCTGCATCTTAAATACTCATGCATGTAAACATCGCCGTCTTACCTATGGAACGCCTCAGATTAAAGTGTCTAGTAGACTCATCACTAACTACTGGGCAAAGAAACGAAAGGTTGTCTTATGAATTTTACCGATTTTTTTTTAAAACGCTAAAACGTGTTTTTGAATCAGACACAAAAAAAAAACTTGAATTTTTAATGGAAACATTATTGATGATACTGGAAACTGAAAGAAAAATGAAAATTTTTTTAAAAAAATTAGTCTACAATTAAACTGTGATTATTCCTTAGTTTGAACATCTTAGCTAATCATAGAATATTAGATTTACCAATCCAATTCGAATCTCCCAGAAAGAATTTAAGGTCATGGTTCCAATGGGCATGCTTTTCATACTGTACTACAAACATACTGTAAAGATTTTTTATTAATCAACCAATTATTATGATGTAAAATTCTCACTAGTGTATTTCTCAGTTACTGTAGAAAATAACGAATCTTAAGAACTAGTTAGCGAATAATCGCTTAAGTTCGTGTAACAAGAAACAACAAGATAAAAGGGTAACTAAACCTTTATTATTCCTCCAATAAGATTTAACAAAACTCCGTCTTGGAGTGTACAATCAAAGCCGACACTTGAGCTTGAACTTAAGAGATTTAAAAATTAAACTAAAACTAAGAAATATAGCCGAAGCTATCAAGATTCTAATCGAGTTGGCCCCTTAACTCTATTTGACTACGAGGCTTATCAAGGACCTGAATACGGCCGAGCTTTGAGAGAGAGAGTAGCCAAAAGGCAGACGCGCGCAAATCAGAAACTCTGATTCTCTCTAACTCTGCAAGTAGACTTCGCGGTTTAAATACCGCTCCTCATCATTAAGTATTCAGAATGGTTTCCAAAACTACGTTCTGGCCGGAAGTAGTAAGTTGAAGTTAAGAATTTGACAGGAAAGGAATTTTAACTTAAAATTTAACTGTTAATAAAATTAATATAATCCTTACAATGATTTAAACCTTTACTATAACTACTTATTTTCGTAGTCCTCATCCGAATGCAAATTAGTTGTGTGAGTATTTAAGCCGAGGGTTTGAATGCTTTAGAGTTACGAGTTTTCGGCAGCCTTGCTCTCAGTTTAACGTCCTATTACCAGCTCTGCCAGGGTTTTCGTGTTTTAGCCATTTTGTTAGACAACGTTAGAAGCGCGCCATTAACCATCTTAGTTAGACCATTTTATTAAGTAGACCATTTTGTGTACTCTTCTATTACGTCATTTAAATTTGAATTTCAACTATGTTATTTTAAATACCTCCAAATGGCAGAGTTTTGTTTATAAGAACAAATGGTGTCTTGTATTAAATTTTAAAGAACCTGTATTAAATTAAGAAGATTATTTTAACTTTGTCATCTTAATTCAGACCGGATGATGATTCGCCTGTCAGTGTAGTAAGTTTGAAGGACATTCATTTAAACTTAGTCAATTAGAACCCTAAGTGACATTGAGAAGAATTAATACAATGAAAGATAAAGCTTTTTCTACTTAAAATTATTTCCATTATCAATTTTCAATAAACAATTTGTTAGCACGTCCATTAGTGGGGGCTAACTGAAATGATTCATTCGCTGCCTTCATTTGGCAGAACTGAAAATCGTTAGAACTTATCCTATATTTCCTCTTCAGAAATTACTGAATTTTAGAACCTTTAAAATTCATTTAATACAATTTTAATATTCTCGTGATGTGATCAAGAAATATTTTCATTCCCAACAATAAAAAACTTGTACGAATATACCTAAATTCTATCAAAGTAAGATTCCGGGTTTCCTGGATTGAAATCGTAATAGTAATAACGTTGTAGAAATTCCATTCATTTCTCATAAATCCCTTTGTTGCTAATTTGTTTTCATTCATAATCCCCAGACTACCTTCTGTTCTCATTTAAATAAGTATGTAGAGTCTTACTCTCTTAGGTAGCATCCAATAAGTCAAATTCTTGAGACTCTTGTGAAGACTTAAGCGAATTATCGCTATGTCTAGATAAACAACAGAAAGTAAGAAAGGTGTCAAAAATCCTTTTATTAAGAGTTCATTATAGTTGAACAGAAGGAACTTCTTTTGCTTACAAAACCAGCCAGCATTTAAAGCGTAACCCAAAATTAAGAAATTTCATATTAACTAAATATAAATAATAAATTAGCCAGAGGCTACACAGAAATGATTAGCGCCCAACTTGGCTCCAACCTACAATGGCGTGACAAGCACTATTGGCAAGAATAAAAAGCAACGCCGAAGACAAATTGCTGTCAAAGAATTCAACTAGTAATGCTGCCTTCATCAGGCGGAACATGTTCTGTCTAAGTAACCTAAAATCTTCCTTTAATAATACCTCTTTCTACCTCATTTAAATACAGGCGAACTAAAATTAGCATTCTGGCAGAAAAGCGGAAAGGAAGAAATGACAGCAAAGCTGAGTAACATAAAATAACTAGTTCATTAAAATGAATAAATCCTGTACGAGTATCCATCTGTTTCAGTTGCTTTCATGAATGCAAGTTTAGTTATATGAACGCGGCCAAAACGACCCTGTAAATGACGAAATCTAATGCGAGAAAATCTTAGGAGTATTGCAATCCGAGCCCGGACAGGAGTGAGGCAAGTAAGGCACTTGTTTCAGGTGAATAAATAGAAGTAAGGCCAAATTAGCTGCGAAAATTTAGAAATGCGTTTTAAAAAATAAATTATGTTGCTGTGTGTTGTGACTTATCTCACTTGTCTGACAGTAGCATAAGAACAAGTCCACGAAATTCATCTTGGCAAAAAGTGCAAGATTGCACCTACCGAAAAAATAAATTGTGATTTTAACTTTCAAATTTGGAATACACCAAAGAATATAAAAAAGGTTTTGTGTTGCGAACAATCCACCTGAATTAAAAAAATAATATTAATGTTTTCTGAAAAGAGATGAGTTTTAGAGTAGTGTTGATGAGTTTCAGAGTAGTGCTTTTATTATTTTCTAGTATGAATATTTATTATTGGCCGTAGCATGCTGAAGTTAATTTAGGCTTGTTGTAACGAGCTATATAGACTAAACTTGCACAGAAAATATACTGCTGACGTCGGTAATTCTTTACTCTGTGTCTCATTAATTTGCATTGCCCCTATTTCGCCATAACAAGTTTTCCGAAGTCCACTAATTGAGATGGACGGCAACGAAACTGCCGACAGTTTTCTTTGCAGTGTAACGCACGAAGGCCTATAGGAATAGCATCAGGAGACTCTATTTGATCGATATTGTCAGAAAATGAGATGTACGTTATTATTTGTCTTTAATCTCTTCTTTTAAGTAAAATTTGGCAATGAACGACGTGTATTGTTTAAGGTTTGTCTTCTTTCATCCATATTTAGTTTGCGCGGGAACTATGTAGTAAGGTTTCACTAATAGTCATTTTTGAAGCAGACGCATACAGATTAAACGAATCCGACACTTCAGTTTGTGTCATTCTTTGTCGAGTGGATCTCTTTTTCGAGTAAAATTTCGCAATGAACTACGCGCACTTTTTTAAGTTTTGACTTCTTTTATCCATATTTAGTTTGCGGAGGAACTATATATGGTTTCACTAATAGTTATTTCTGAAACTGACGCATGCTAGACCGATTAAACGAATCGAGATAAAATTTTTCTCATTCTTCTTCGACTGCAATGTAATATCTAAGGTAATATATAACTTTGCTTTTCCCTATTTTTAGTTATTCTGTTATTTATAGTAAAGCAATAAAATTAAGTGTTTAGTTTCAAAGAAATAATAAAAAAAGAAGGTTTAAAATTTTGAATATTTCGTAGAAGATTTAAGGCAAACAGCTCTGGATGATTCTAATAAAATTGATTTTGACACAAAAGACCGTATTTTAAATAGTCTAGGTTTGCTCTTTGATTCTATGTCGATAAAAGATAAGTTTCTTATTAAAGAAATTTTAAATATACAGTTTCGAAAAGACTGAAGAAAGTGATACAAGCAAAAGCGAAGAACTTTTGATTTAAGATTTAAAAACAAAATAAATAAAATATTGAAATGAGTTAGACCAGAAGTGGGAAAATTGTTCATTACTCCGGATAAAAATTAGTGGCAAGCTCTTATCACATTTGCAAGTCGCCCAGACGGTATAGTGGTTAGGAGAGCCTGACTGCGATACCAAAGGGCCCGGGCTCGAATCCTGGAGAAGGCATGGATGTAAAATTATCTGTCTCTTCATAGGAGGCAGCGGTGACCACATATTAGCAGTACCTCCTACATACCTCGGAATCTTATTTTGTATGTCTTGTCTCTTATTTCTGAATTTCATGTCTCTCAGATGATATCTCGTGGATTTATGTCAAAAAGAACACCTGTTGCTTAAGTTGCACACCAGTGTAGTTAATTTGTATTGTAGCATAAAAAGTTGGATTTCGTAATTTTTCAGGCCTGATTTCTTAAAATTAAATAATGACAATACATAAATATTTGCATCATTTAAAGCATTTCTGTAGTTGGAAATATTTGTGTACGAACAAAGGTTGAAAAATAAAAGCTGGGTAGGGATTTTTACGGACACGGTGTATATTGTGCAGTATGTATGAATCTGTATATATTGTAATATACGTTTGCGTAAACACACACACTCACACACACACACACACACATATATATATATATATATATACAGAGATATATCTGTATATATATTATATATATATACAGAGAGAGATTAGAAATATTAAACAATTAATTAATAATTAATTACTAGAATTAATACTATTTTTTGTGTTGCAGAGCGAAATATATGAAAGTGAATAGAGAAAGTTAATGAGCTGTTGAAAATTAAAATTAGTATTTTTATTTACATATTTTTCACCTTGCAGACACAAAGTTATATTTATTTCGTTAGATAGATAGATAGATAGAGATATGTGACCAATAATGCATTTTCATAATATATACACTGTAGAGTCATTAGGCGTTTTTGAAGCTGGAAACGTGAAAAATGTGCAGTGCCCTCGCCTGGACTCGAATTCTGGACCTTTCGAATGCGTATCGAGTATGCTTCCAATTACATTGCGAAGATATGTGGAAAGGAGGAAGAAAATACCTTATAAAACAATGAATGCAGAGTAATGCATATATCTATGAAAATGCATGCTTTAATATTTTAATAGATTACTTGGTATTTATAATATATATATATATAAACACACACACATTTTCTGCCCCCACCCCCATATACAGAACATAAGGGCGCGTATTTACATCTTTGCATCGGGTTGAAAAAATAGGAAGGCACGACTCTGATTGTAATTATAAAGTAACACAATAATAGGGAAGAGTAAAGCAAATAGTTTTAAATAAATATTATTGTTTAATTTAAGTTTTAAATGTTCAACAAATTATTTAATAAAATTAACGTAGTTGTAATTTAAATCAAAATGATACCCATTTATAAATTATTTACATGTTTTTATTTGAGTACATCATGACACAGAATTTGAGTTAACACAAATCTATTTCAAATTATTGTTTAAAGAAATATCAAGTTCATGATTATTTTTCTTTCAATTTCAAGAAGAACAGCTCTCTCTGTAAATTATAAGCAGTTTTGAAATGCTCTTTAAGAAAACTGGATGTTGTCACCAGAAACTTTTTTTTTTTTTTTTTTGAAATTTTACATTTCATACATATATTTAGTTATTGTATTGATAAGCACTTTAATTTCATTGACTTGATTATAGATGTATAATTAAAGTTTGTAGTAAAATCAATAAGAACTCTTTAAACCCTTCTCCGTTTTTTAATTTCCTTCAGGGGAAAAAACAAGAGGTTCTTGTACATTCTTAGCTCTGTTCCAGTTTTGAGATGAATGTTAGAGCTTTTAAGCACTTCTTTTGGTATCATTCATTGCCTCCAAGTTAACTAAGACATTCTCAATCGCCTACCTCAAAACAGTTTTCTTTTCTCTTCCCCGAAAAATTCAAATCTCAGCAATCTATGTGATAGTCATTGCATTCTGAATCAACTCTTGAGTGTTTTGATGAGCTGCATGAATGCTGTATGAGATCTTTGAATAAGCTTGTTCAGTCTGTGATTCTACACTCCTATAATATTATTTATTCTGTGTTTCTCGTAATAACAACTCCATATTCTTACTGGAACATTTTCCCCATCCATCCATTCACTTACAAAGTCAAAGAATTCCGGTTCCTTAGATTCCCTGTGAGCAATATCTATTATTAACCAACCTTTATCGACGAGTTGCTGAGAAAGAGACGCTAATGCTGGACACATCTTTACATTTGGTTGGATTTTTTCATTTTCCCGCTACAGATTTACCAGCCATTGTCTTAGAAGCATTGCCAAAATATTTGTGGGAAATGGTAATTGGATCATTTGATGGTTGTACTGGAAAATAAGCATCTTAGGGCATTAATTTCCCCTTATTCATTGTAATATCTTTCGGATTCGACCAACTTTTTCCTCTAATCTTTGACAGATTTTGTAATAAAGCTTTTCTTTTCCTGCCTAGTATCAAAGCATATGCTACAGTCACCACTTCACGTTCGTCCAATGAGCTACGGAGATCTATATGTTGTAGGAGTTTATTTTAATTTCCGAACAGTTATTTTTATTTATAAAAATGTTTTCATTTAAGTCCCTATTTCTCACCTACGATTCTTTACCAGAATGAGTTTTCGGGATCCGTTTTATGTAAATGAGGTAGAACTAGTATTTAAGTGGAAGTCTCGGTCACTTCAGTAGCTTAGAATTCTGCCTTTTGGCCACGTCGTTGCTTTAAGCCTAATCTTACTATGTTCGGCCGGATTGTTACATGCCTGCTAGTATCCGCCGGTGAGCTTTAAATAAGGGCCAACTCTGGTAATTATTTCTGTGCAGCTTCGGCTGGTTTTAGTTTAGTTAACTTTAGATTAATTTCTTATTTCTTATCTCCAAGCCCATATGGATGCTTCCTATAAGCCCGATAGAAGCCATTTGTGAATCATTATTGAGTTAAATAAAAGGGTAATTTAATAAATGAATAAATTAATCTGGATAAAAGGATAATCTTTGGTCTTGTCTTTTCCACGTGAACTCAGAGATAATTCACTACACAGCTCGTAAGTATTCTAGCTGCCAAGGACTACAAGTTTAGCTAGAAAATTATAATGTAATTAATACAACTTTCTTTTCTTTTTCACTGATAATGAGACAGCCATCCACTGGGTTAGTTAGCTTTTCAGCAAAAGCTCTATTATCGGAAGCTGAAAACTTTACGCTTGCGCCTAAAGAAACTTTTCGACCAATTAATTTTAAGAAGTCTAGCATGGAAGGAGGACGGGAATTATGTTCAGACAATTTAATTCTGTAAATTGCATTTGAAACAATTTGTGGTGTGTTTAAAAGCTTTCAAAGCCTGTCTTCCTTTTTCAGTGCTAAAATGAGTATTCTGTGTATATCTTTTCTGTTGGACAAAAGAGAGCACCTAAAATAATAGGAAAAATTCAATTGTTATCTGGTTACAGCATGTAATCTTCAGCTTTCCTCAGCATTCTGCGCAGAGATGACTTCAAATTTCGAAGCGATGCTATATTAACTACAAAGCTATAAACTTTTGTCAAACATTACATTGATTTCATCATTAATATTTTTTGGTATCGAGCCATCTTCTCTTGTTCGTTTACATGTATCTGTCTACTGAACTTAAGCTTCTGCTTTGGCCACATCAGACTTACAGATATGTTCTGTAACTTTTGTAATTTTCAAAACCACTTCAGTTTGCTTCGTCATCAACCCTTTGCATCTTTCAGTTTCTCCTTTAATAAATCTCCAAGAATTTGCATTAACACGAAACATTCGCATCAACATGTGCAATCTATAGACATAGTGTTTCTTTAAGATGTTTGAATGCAACTGAAAAACATTTTACGTAAATTTTCGGAAAAGATGTAAGGTATTTTATATTAATTAACTAATTATTATGATTAAAACCTTTACTACAACTTCTTCTCTCCGTAGAATCCTCAGAATGCAAATTAATTTTTCGAGTATGTAAGTCGATGATTTTATGTTAGAGCTTTTAGCAGCCTTGTCTGTAGTTTACGCCTGCCACACAGACACTGCCTGAGATTATTCGGTCTTTGGCCTTTTTTGTTGGCCAACCTTAAAATGCGCCATTAAAATATGTGAGCAGCTTAAGTAGAACCAATCTTCGACTATAGTACTTGAATCTGAATTTAAACTTAGGTTATTTTAAATACCCGCAAGTGGAGGTTTGAAGGACACTGATTTAAACTTCTACACAATTAGAACCCTACAAAGAACTCGATGAAAAACTGATAATACATGAGAAACACTCAGAACAACGGTCAGATGAAATGAAAACATAAAAATATAAAGTAATATCGGGAGAAACATACGAAATATGCATAACCCTGTTTATAAATCAGTTGTTTATCGGACAAATATAGCAATATTCATTGTAAATACTTGCCTATATGAATCCGTAATCCCACATCTAGTGAATGAAATTTAACTGTGCGTTTAAATCAAACAAAGATTCGCTCCGAGAGAAAAGTACGAACCACTATAGTAATACGGAAATAGAGATCGAAGCCTCTCCAATGCGCTTGATGCATTTGAAGAATATAATAAAATCGCCGATGCATAACTGATCAACCCACGATACTGCAGAGAAAAGTACGCAATAACAGAATAACAGAAGTTTCCGTTGCCTTAAGCTTCGTCATTTAAGATGGAAGAGGGAAGATACAAAAAGAAAAATATCCAGTAACAAATGATGGCAAGCAAGAACAATGACTGCCCTTGGCTAAGGCTGTTTACCGTAGGATTTGTTGATTTAGGCTCCGCCTATCACTTTGTACAGTTAGCAATACAACAAAACGGTTGACGATGTCTTTATTAAATACTGGACTGAAAATATTTACGTATTAACAAAACTTTGGACAAGCTTTTAAAAATATTTTTGAGTCAATTCGATTCATATTTATACATATCTGGTAGTGAATGACTTTTTCTAAGCCAGTCTGCCTGTTAATATACATATTGGCATGAAAGCTTTCAAAGTAAATTTAATAACCTCAAAGTTTCAATATCTACAACAATAATGAAACCTAGGACAAGGACTTACGTACACCACGCTCAAAACAAAAGTATCTACAATCTTGCCTTTCAACCTTAATGTAATCATCTGCCAAGCAGGGGAGATAAGCATTTCTTTCAACAAATTACCGTTTCACATCTACTTAGCGGCAAACTCAGTAAAGTATCTCTGATAATAAAAAATGCAGTTTTTTAAATGATTATGTATGAATCTCAAGACATATTTATTGATATATCGATGCTTATCTCCGAAGCCACAAACAATAGCGTCTCAAAGTTGCTTAAATACAAAAGAATTAGATTTTTCTGTGCGTACATATAATAATTTTATTACTCCTAGTTTATTACATATTATTTAAAATTTTATAGCGTAATTTTCATTATCAAGAGAATTGTTGCTCTACTGTTACAGATTCAGGAACTGATTCTCCTCTGTTTTCAATGTTTATGTGTTATGTCTTATGTTTACTGTGTCACATGTTTCATGCGTCGCTTTGCTAATTTACGAGTATTATTTAAACTGTCTACTCGACAGTTTTTAATTTTTTGCCTGATTTTTAAACAAATTTATGTTTTGATGCTGTTTCTTTACAATTTGGGTTCATTTGAAAAATTGTGCTGCTTTACCTATCTACAACCTGTAGGGGTTGGATTGATAACCAAATATTTTTCTATTGTATTATAAGGTATTTCTCCCGCCTTCTTAGCATACCTTCGTAGTGTAGTGGTCTGCACTCTGGGCGCGTATTATGTCCTTGGTTCGATTTCCGGAAAGAGGAAAAACTGTTTTCCCGGAAAACTGTTTTCATTTTTGATTTACCGTGTCTTTGAAATTTTTCATGCAATTAGTCACTGTGCTTCTCACTATTATTTCTAATGGCATGTTTCGGGTGGAATATGAGAGAGATTTAAATGTTTTATTTTTATTCTAAAATATTACCACCAGCTGTTGAAGCTATCAATGCATAATTAGATTAGATTTTGAACTACTTTGTGTTTGTTTATTCATTCATATATAATGAATAAACAAACACAAAGTAGTTTGTTTACAAAGTAGTTTGTTAGTGTTGTTTGTTTACAAAGTAGTTTGTTAGTGTACGTGTATATATATATATATATATATAATGTTATTACGAAAACAATCTTATATGTATAAGGTAATTAAAAAAACAAACCACTACACACCAAGACACAAAAAAGTTTTTTTTTTAATGATAAACTGAATTTAGATTCAAACGTAAATTTTCAATACTATGAAAATGGTAAACAACTATTAATTAATAAAGTTTGTGAAAGTAAGCTCATAAGTTAGGAATTATGGCAAAAAGTTGAGTTATTGAAAGTAAATTAATGTAACAATTTTGAATCATTTTAAAACTTTAGTTTTATTAATGAGTTTTCATTTGCCATTTAATTAATTTATACGAGAGGCATTGAAATAAAAATTGTATATAAGTGATTGCATATAAGTTCGTGGTGGTAAGGCACGGAATATATGCATAATGCATAATTCTGAATACAAAGAATAACGGTTCTGGAAATTACAGGCTAGCTCCGTTTTTACAGCGGAAATGCGAGTTTTTGGCAAGGCTGCTTTTCATTTGACTTTATAGCAGAAAAAGAGTAGACATTCATATAATTTAAAAAGTAAAAGGCTTTGGGGAAGAAACATTTCTCTGAAAATATAAATCAATATTCAAAGGCAAATGTAACAAACATGGGGGGGGGGCTGTGCAAAAGTGACTTACTTCTCTTACTTGGGATAGGTATCACAAACTAATGCTGGGCGCACCCTATAGCCATAGACAGTTAAAAAATAGAAAACCTGCTAGGTGCTGCTTTCTGAAAAGGCCGCATTAGGGTACCAAAAAATTTTAGACTGCCAGATAATACATTAGTGTTCCAAGCTGAATGTGTGACGATGAAGGAATGTTTAAAGTGTCTGTCGTCTAATAAAAACGATAGTTAAGTTGATATATATTCAAATTGTTAAGCTGATTTAAATACAGTTTCAAAGGTAGGAACAAGTACTTTATTATCCCAAGAAGTAGAGAACATATTCATTAAAAGGAGCTCCACTTTTACTGGACCAGGAATCATATGAGCACTCCCGGGAGGGAAACAGCTGATATGTCAGCTTAAATGGGTGCAAATAAACATAGTATCGACTTCATTACGAAACCTCCAAATAGAGCAATAAAAACAGAGTTGCATAAGCTAAATATAATCGATTGGCGGAATAGGTGGGACGATTAATCATATAAAGGAAGGTTCACAAATTCTCATCAGAAGATGTATTTCAGATAAATGTTTGAATGAAGCTTTTACTAATCTAAAGCATTTCCTGATGTATTATTAAGGAAGTTAAATTTAAGATATTTCCCACGTCCATGTAATATGCCAAATGCTGATGTTCTCATATTATCGTGCTTCAAAGGACTAACTATCTTCCTGCGCTGTTATCAACTAATGATATCCAGAACCTTTTAAGTATGGTTTATACTAAAAGAAAGATCTCTAAAATAATCCAGCATCTAGCAGTTCACGAATCTGACATTCTCGTTTGGATTCCCCTTTATTTGAACATTATGTGCATATTTATTTTTCTGTTTACCCTTACGTAGTATTCACGTGTTCTGACATTTCTTTTAGTATAAACCTTTAAATGTTGCATCAGCTGGGTTCCGAATTTCATAATGCAGCTACAAATCTTATTTCTTAGGTACAGTTTCGAAAGTCACACTTCGCGTTTCCGACAAGAAGTCTTATTAATCCCTGATAAGCCTTTTACTGCGGGCCAGGCTGGATATATTTATTTATTTTATATATAAATTAAAATCTACTAGACAGTTGTAATTTAGCTACTGGTGTAGAACTCGTCGTATACATATGAGGTAAAATATACATTAAATAAAGACATTAAAACATGAGATCTTGTGTATATTATTTTTGATTAAGACTGAGCTTCAAGTTGAAAACACAAGCATGTTACATCCACACATGTTGTACTAAATTTCAATTTTCAAAAGTTACAAAATGAGTAAGTTGTTTTAAATTTTTGAGAAACTAACGTAAAACTACATATTGCTTTAAATATTAAAGACTTATCCTGAAGCTGAAACTGAGAATTTTTTTTTAAAGCTCCGGAGAATTTTTCACGTGAATCCCTATTAGTGGGAATCTTAATTGCACTCTTAATTACACTATATTCATTTCCACATTTAACGCTCCATGTACCTCATATACTTCTGTTCTGTCATGTTTTCTAAAACCATTACATACGCATTTTGTTAAGAAAACAATAATTAATGTATTAGTTTATTTTCTCATAAAGCGAGTGTAAAAAAATTTCTTGTCAGTGAAGGTTTGCTAGATCTCTGAAATATGAAAAAAAAAACATCATTTTCATAAAGTTATTCCGAGTTTTCTGTCAACACGCGCAAACGATTTCACTGCTATTTTTTCTTAATTTAAAACGTGTTACAGGACAGCAGATATTGCATTAAAGAAGAAAATCTGTGCGTATAGATTGAAAGGTATCAAATCATCATCTTTGAAATGGAAATCTTTGTATGATTTAACTGTGTTGATAACAAAAAATTAAAAACAAATATGAAACATAGAGTAGAATTAATCAGTTTTAAAACAATATATCAAGGGAACAAAAATAGAAAGTAAACAATGGCTTAAATTAAAACTATTGTATTAAGTTTTTTTAATATTCATGTAAAAAGTAAGAATAATAGGAAATGAGAGACAATTGGATATTATTTCTTTCCAAATCATCATTTTCCGGCCTTTAGCCTAAGATCAAAGTGTAGTATCTATTCTCAAATTGTAATGATGTTTATTTTTTTGTCTCCCAGAAGCTAAAAATTACGTTGCAAAAAATCGTATAATATGGGTGAGAATTGCTGGATACCCGTAATACGTTATTTTCGCTTATAAATTGCTTAAACATGATCAAAGTTGATGGAAGTATTGTATGAACTGTAGTATGTAATTAATTTTGATTTTACAGTATGCCAAATTTTAGTTGAACTTGCACATTTTATGCAAAACTTTCACTTCTGAAAGACGAAAATGGCGATTTCTAATTTCAACTGAAGATTCCATTAAGAAAGATAAATGACTTTTTGTAGAAACCTTTTCCTTGTTTACGGATTCGAATTCTTTGAAAAAAGCCGAAGAAGTTCGTATTTTTTAAGCGCTTTCTCTGGATGGATTATACCCGCCTATTCGAATTCCATTTAATAAGCAAGTAAAAGGCGGGTGGTTCAAATTCCTGCGAGATATACAGTTAATTTTACGGAACCTAATGGATTTTTGTAACACTTCAAGAATGTGACTAGTTTATATACAATACTAAGAAAATATGTAACTCAATGCTTATTTCGTTACACATTAAATATTTATGTAACTTAAATATTTGTTTCATATCTGGTGGATTTTTTTGGAAAGATTAACTTAAATCCTTTTCTGGGAGGCGAAATTATTAACAATCTTTTAGCGCAAATTTTCGGTCAGGAATTTTGCCTTTATTACTGGTTGTAAAATGATTACACAGTTAATGGATCAATAAAATATTTACTCTTAATTCGTATTTACCAAAGTAACTCAAATGCAATGACAGATTGTTCCCGATAAGGAATTAACATTTTAGCAGTTTAAAATCGCTGACAGACCACAGAAAAATATCTAGAAGTAAGACTGAGTGAAAAAAAAAAGAGCTGACTCAATCAGATCCTCGGTCTTTGTTTACTTAGCGTCAAAACTCTGTCAATATGTTGAGATTAGATGTGGTAATTTAAATATCATTCATGCTTTCATCAAAATTACATTTTTTTACGTTAAAAGCTATGAACAGAAATCTTACAACGCTGACGGGTAAATTGAAAAATCTCTAAGTTAAACATAAAAACTTAAAATTAAGCTCTGCGTTCAGTCGAAAAAGCGGGAGTGTTGCCAAGGGAAATTCATTTGCTATAGTCAACACTGTGTTGGCTATAGCAACTGAATTTCCCTCTCTCCTCAACTTCAAAATAAAAAAATTTAATGTTATCTTTCAGCTCAAGCTTTCAAAGAGTGAATGCAAATAAAGTTGAATTTTTCATTTATTCATAAGGTACTGTTTAATTAATTAAAAACACAGTGGAAGAAACGAAAAATAAAAGCATAAATACTCGTATGGTTAAATTTGTTTAAAATGGTGAGAGAAATATACTCAGTAGACGGAATAACAGTTGTTTTATGCTTAAAACTAAGAAACAAAGAGAAAAAATGAATTTGAGATAAAACTGATTTAATTTTAATACAGAAAGAAAGCATGTGTGTTAAAATACTCAGCTCAAAAACAGCAAATTAGTACCAATGCAACTGTATTCGAAACATAGGTACCTCCAAAGAATATTTTTGTTACAAATAAACGCAATTTTAGTGTTTCTTTCATATTCAAATACCAGATTTGCTGTATGGTTTACTAACAAAGCTAACTCAGTTTTCTGGTGCCACACATTTTACTTCTTTTATATTAATTTTTGTTTGTATTAATTTTTCACCATAAATTTGTAGAGACTTTATGTTATTTTGAAGCATCGTTGGGACGCGAACCACGGACCTGTCGAATACGCGCCGAGTGTACTGACCACTACACCACGAAGGCATGCTAAGAAGGCAGGAGCAATACCTTATTTACTCCCCCTTTTAAAGGACGACTGGCGATTAGGGTACCCAATCTCCAAATCCAACCAAAAAAGGTGGAGAATCATCATCCACCACCTTTTTTAGTTCGGGCGCCACTGCAGAGACATTAGGCTATTTTGTAGCAGGAGACACGAAAAATGTGTAATGTCCTCGTCGGGCCTCGAAGCACTTACCTCTCGGATACGCGCCGAGTGTGCTGACCACTACGCCACGAAGGCCTGCTACGAAGGGGAGAGAAATGCATTATATGTTTACTTATATTTCTGAAATTTACAATAGATCAGATTACGGAGTTAAAGTGCTAACATCGCTTAGGTCGTGTCATGTTTTGAATTTCATTCTTGGAAATAAAATATCCGAAAACATGCCGACTCCGGACAGCTCAGTGGCTAACACCCTAATAACGGAAATGCAGTAATATTTTGGCGTTATATATATATATATATAACATTTCAAACTATGAATATATATATATATATATTTGTATTCGCACTAAATGGATTTAAGTTCATACAACATTATATATATATATATACTTACTGGGTCCAAAAAAATCATTTCCCGCCTTTCGTTGTAAACATATACTTCCAATTACAAAAACGTTTTAAAAAACGCAGATATTGATGTTTCGGTATTTTTTAATTAAAAAAAAATCAGTTTTATGAAATTTAGGAAATCTAACTTTTTATACGCTGTCCTGGATAACTCCCTTATATTTAGGAAAATCTTGATAAAATAAAATTAATAAAAAAAAAGTGACTCACGTGCAACAAAAATTGACAGAGATCTTTAAAGTTTCAGATACGTTCTTGAAAACTCAGTTTACAAATTGCAGAGAGCGTGATTTAAATTTGTGTGTAACTAACAATAAAATATAAGTCTAGGAGAAAGTATCTGATGTTGGTGTTTTTGCTGCTGTTGCTTATGCTCACTTGTCTGACGTAGTCAGCCCAAGTCCACGAAAATCCCCATGGCAAGCAGCGCTATATTACGTCTGCGGTTGGCAACAGCCTTGAACAACATTCAGGTGACAGTGCAATTTTGCTCAGTTCCGCCTCCAATTTTGATGGAGAGCACCCCGGGAGGAGGGACGTTTCCGAGGGTCCCAACCCTATCCCCTTCCACCAAGCCACATGAGAGGACTTTCGGCTGTCCGCATATTTGAAGTGCCGCCATGGCACACCGACACTATACATTTACAAACATCCATGCCTTCTCCGGGGTTCGAACCCGAGCTCTCCGGCACAGCAATTAGCGACGCTAACTACTATACTGGCTCGGCGGGAAGTATCTGATGTTAATAAGTTAAATGATGAGCACTAATATGCAGAGCATAGTGAAAAGTTTTGATCAATACAAATGTTTTAAAAGATCTTAATTTTTAGCACAGAATATAAATAGCAAAAGTGTTCATCGCAAAAAAGCTTTCTAAATGAAAAAATCAGGCCCTCCCAGCGGCCGAATGGTAAAAGCGCTGAACACTCGTAGTTCGGTCCGGGGTTTGAGTCCCGGCGAACGGGCTGGCTGCATGGGCGTTTTCGTGGTTTTCGCTATGTGTAACGTGGATACAAGCCACTTTTCCTTAAAAAGACCTCCACGGAGCATCCCTACCTTTCCGCGTAGTGCCTAAGGGGAGAGCACGTAATAAGTTTTAAAAAAAAAATGAAAGAATCAATCTGCATATTTTTTCGAAGAGGAAGGAAAATTAAAGATTGATCAATATTTTTTTAATAATCCGCAATAAAAAATTTATTTTAGAAAATAATAGGGGAGGAACTCTCTTTTATAAACTGTAAGATAAAATATTAAATGTATCTCGAAAAAAAGGTCTTACAATACATTTGGTATGACGCATTAAAAAATAAAATATATAAATAATTCATGACACTGAAAAATACAGTTTTTGCTAATGTTAGGAAATACAGACATCCATATAATTAAAAAAAATCATAAAATGAGGAATTCTAAGGCGAAACAAAGGCTCTACCAATTGAATGCATTTAGTATGATATTTACTCAAATACATGCTTTCAGTTACTGCACATAATAGTGTCCATAAAATGAAGTGTTCTTAAACTCTTTTTATACAATTGATATGACGCACGTACTCGCAGCTAATGTAGAACTGAGTAAGTCTAGAAGACTTGTTTATTCCCTTTAATAAACTTTTTTTCCTCCCTAAAAAAATCATGGAGAGAAAAACCTAGTGGGCGCTCGTATTGGATATTTCACTGTAAACCCATATCCAATAGTGTTAGTTCCAAATGTACTTTTCAAAAAATTGCATCACCCTGCGGATGTACGTCCTGGAGCACCATCATGACCACAGTGCTGAAACCACACAGTTGACAAATCTTTCAGTGAGATGTTCTTCTAAGAAGTCAGACAATATTCCATTTATTATTTTTAATTTAATTTATGTGCACTCCTTGCCAGTTAAGAGGAAGAGGATTAAGGAGGCACGGCCCAATCAGAGTTTCGTTTCATCACACGAAGCAGTTACTAATTAGAAGAATTATTAATCAAAGAATATGACACATTAGTAAATTGCAAAGGAAAGCAATTGAATGACCTTAAATGGAAATAAAAACTTCCATTCACACTAATTTATTATTTAACTGTTCCTTTAATATTCGATTTTTTGGTGCTATAAAATTCTTAAAAATCGCAGACTTTAAAATTAAATACCTCGGTCAATTTTTGCTGGAAGGAAGTCAAACTTCTTGTATTTTATATTTTATAATCAATATAACATTTTCCTAAACATAAATATAGGTACTGCGGAGAGCATAAAAAGTTATATTTCGTTATTTTGGAAAACGTGATTTGTTTTTTTAATTTGATCCTTGTGGTGGCCTACACGCTGAACGCGTATTCCAGAGGTCCGCGGTTCGATTCCCGGCGAGGGAGTTGCTCAATTTTCACATCTCTTGCTTCCAAATACCAATGTCTCTACAACCGTGCATATGTTTTATTGTCGACTGATTATGTTTATTTTCATTTTCCCATTGCTTCTGCCATTAGACTTTTAAATTAAGGTAATAATTGTGGATATTTTTTGGTTTATTGTTGCATAATATTGGTACTTATTTTCATATTCACATATCTCGAATTTATTTGAAATTTATCCAAATATGTAATGCATTTTACTTTTACATGCTTGCTTATTATTACTCTTACCATTCTTATGTTGCAGATTCATATGTATACATATTAGATGAGAATCCGTGATAAAAATAAATTGCAAGAGTAAATTGTTGCTAAGAGTCAACAAAGAGTTAGACTTGCAAATACGTGGAAATAGTTTGCCTAAAATAATAGTCAAAAGAGAAGTAACATATATCCGAATTATAATAAAACATTCCAAATGGGTTGGGCGCCAATGTGATGTTGCCGTTCCTCAATAGACATTAATGCCGGCTAGCTTTAAAAGGATTTATTAACAGAGCACACAGGAACGGTTACAAACAAAAAGAAATATACATAAAAATGAAACATATACGAAATGGAACATCAAACATTTGAATAACATAACATAGTAAACTATCATCATGGCGGCTGGAGGTCGACTGACGTTTTTTCATATCGCCACGAGATGGCGTTTAAATAAAATAGTTCGGTTACAGTTCATGAATTCATGGCGTGAATAAAATAGTTCAATTACATTTAAATAGGTCTGTTACATGATAAATCTAGAGGAAATAAAGGAAAAAAAAGAACAACCTAATTTTCGTCTTTTTCTAATATGCATATATATATAGGGGGTTCGAAAAAAGAATATGGCTATTGGCTTTATTTCCTTAAATATTGATCCTAGAAGTGTACTTGCATTTATAAAGATTGTTTAAATAATAAGGTGCAGAATTATTACTATTGTTAAAAAAATAATGCGCAGAATTTTAAGATGGTGTGTTTGGGGAGAGTAAAGAGGGAAAGGGGTAACCTAAAGAGTTCCTTACCTTTAAGTGCAAAATTAACTATTACCTTTAAGTGTAAAATTAGCTAATGCCTTTAAGTGTCAAGTTAACTAAGGTACGCTAAATATTTTCATCAAAATGAAGCAAAGAACTAAAGAGCCTTTCGTAAATATAATGATGAATGCGTTTTCGCTAAAGACGAAACCATTAATTATTCAAATGAGAAGCTTTAGCTTTTCAACTGTTCTATAAATCTATTCTTAAAAGCCCTCAATTTAAGTCGATGATAGCATCGAAAAAAGATTTAATTTCCTAAATTTGGATTTTGAAAACAAATGGGAGATTTTTCGCTTTTAACTAATTAAAACATAATTAATGTTTTACTAATTGTAATTGCTATCCTACGGGAAACATAAAAGTTAATTTTTTTAAATGATCCCCCCCCCCCCCACCCACACTCATCCGAAGTGCTGAGATTATTTTCGTGTGCTTTTCTCCACTTTGCCTTTGGGTGTGTTTCCTGTACCACTTTGGAGCAGCCATCTTTCAATAATGAGGTTTATTATAACGGATTATTACAGCGTAATTTGGTTAAAGTAGTATAGTTTTCATTTTTTTAATTCACCAATAAGAATTTATTTATGTCCCATCAAACGTTGAGGACAGAAACGTATTTGGTTGATTTGAATATTTTTGTTGTCGCTATATAAAGATAAGACATGGCAAATCAAATCACTATTGTATTTTACAACTCGTCTTATTGCAATTAAATAAGCATTTATCAATTCTGCTTTAATTAGATTTTATGTAATGAAAGAAAATATGTATTCTCGAAGAAACTTTCCTGTCAGTCTAGTTCATTGAAAGTGCTGGTACTTTGACCTCTAAAACCCGCACCTTTCGAATGAGTTGGTATCCATTGCGTGAGTTGTATCTTTAGAGCAAGTAAATGAAATGAACAGTTTCCTTATTTGAGTTGAACTCTAATCGTTGCGCACGCAGACCATTCTGTAAACTTTATGAAATAGACATGCAATGAAGAACAATTTACTTTATTTTTACTTACATGCTGTTTCCAAAAATAACAAGCGAAAAATCTACAAAACATTCTATTAGAAAAATATACTTAAAAAATAATTCTCGTTCCTGGAACCTGTTATGATGTATGATTATTTCGATAAGTTGTTTAGCAGCATTTATTTTTTAGTTACAATTTTAATCAACAATAGTTACTTGTAAATGAACAGTCACGGTTGGCGTTCTTGAAAGAGAAATCTATGTATACAAATCCAAAGCTAACTGAAGTCGATAAACTGACAGTTAACGTCGTTCTATTATTTGATTTTACTTTTTTCGAATTCGAATTTGGTTTCAAAAATATTTCTATGCTATTTCCCTGAAATGAAATCGAAGTTGTTTTGAAAAGGAAACTTAAAATAGAAAATAAATAAAAGAGTTTGAACGGAAAATTTATACAGATAAATTTTTGTTATGCTTTTCAACATCTGTAAAGAAAGTATTATTATATTGCGTTTCAGGTCAGATCTCTCAAGTGGATTTAGAGAAACTGAGTTTTATATTTCAGAACAATAAAAAAGATTGTAAATGGCAGTTCCCTGTTTTAATTATTAATTTTTTCTGCAAATTCGTACTTTTATGAATTTTTAAACAGAATTATTGAAGCATCTCTTTTTTAAAGAATATAATATTTTATTACTAACAATAAACAAATATATTTCAAAGAACTAAAAATGCCGATACTTTTTTTTTAAAAAGGGATAATAAAGGGTACTTAATCCTTTCTTTAGCGATACTTCTTCGCAGTTACATATTAAAAAATGAGACTTTCGTTACGTATCTGCTTTAGTTTAATAAATAAATTGGTACAAGGGGTACTTTAGAATATAATGGTACATTGGTATGTAAAGGCCATGAATGGTCTATAAGGTATTTCTCCCGCTTTCCTAGAGTCCTTCGTGGTGTAGTGGTTCTGCACGCTGGGCCGGTATTCCAGAGGTCCGTGATTCGATTCCCGGCGAAGGCGGTTGCATATTTTTCATCTTTTCTGCTTCCAATTAACCTAATGACTGTACAAGTGGCGCCCGAACAAAAAGGGTTGTGGATCATGATTCTCCGCACCCATAAAACCCTAGCCGCCCTCTAAAAAGGGGAGTATATAAGGTATTTCTCCCACTTCTCTAGCGTGCGTACGTGGTGTAGTGGTTCTGCACGCTGGGCCGTTATTCCAGTGGTCCGTGGTTCGATTCCCGGCGAAAGCGTTTGCTATTTTTCATCTTTTCTGCCCCTAAAAAAATCCTAATGACTCTACAGGTCTATTTTGCTTAAAATTTAGTACTTTAAATCTGAATAAAATTTATGAACACTATTTCATCAATAAATCGAATACTATAGCCAAATATTATTTTATTTATTATCTTAATAAAATAATTAAATAATAAATTAAATAAACTCAGAAGCGGTTAACCTTTCTGATAAAAATATAAGGGAAACTTTAAATGACATTAATATTTAGTAGATATCTTCATCACCATTTCCTGCATATCATTTCTGATATAATATATCGCATTTTAATATATTTGGTCAAAATATTAAACTTTCCATTTTATTTGATCCACCTAGAAACAATTTTCCTTTCTAAAGGTAACAAAATCATTCACTTTTAAGCATTCCATAAAATTCCATTAGTTATGTTTATCTAATTAATATATATATATAAGAAAAATAAAGAGTATGTGAAAGATGGAATTTAAATTAGCAACGTAAATTAATTTCTCCTCTGCATTCTAAAAATAGTAATTTCTATTTGCTTTGCGTTATTTTGAGACTATCCATGTCATATGATTCTTACTTAATTCTGATGATGTAAATGGAACTAAAACTCAAATAGCCAATAATGAATTTTACAGCAGTATTAATTATTCAATCAAAAGGCATTGAGAACCAAAACTAACTCAGTCTGAATTAACATTTCACTCTGAACATAACGCCTTCGTTCGCTACTCTTCGGCTGTACTGCTGTCTGCTTCTTCCTTCCAAGTTATCAAAAATGTAAACCTCTAAATAGGTACAAATAATGTGTCAAGTTATTTGTGGCCACAACATGTTTATTGAAATAAAACCAAGATTTACTCTGCCTCGAGCTATCAGTTTCATATATCTTATTGGTCAATAATGATAACGACAAAAAATAACTATCTATAAAAGAACTGAAAAATAAATAGCAAGTCTGCATCCCTTGCTGTAAGTGACATTTGGTGGTAAATCATTCGTCACTTATCTTCATAATAGTAAAGAACTTCTTTCCTAAAATTCTGTCAGTTATATTTTATAACTATTACATGGATTAAAATCTGCCTTCAACTCAAATTTCGTTTCATGTAAAATTATCTGCGCTGTGTAATTTTTTTTTTTTTTTTTTTTTTTTTTAGACGAAGAAATTACGTCTTTATCAGGTGGATATTGCTTATGGGGATACATGACCTCTAGGATATCTCCACGAAGTCTTTAAAAAAAATTTTTTTTTAAATCGTATAACAAATAAACAAAGCTAATTCAGACTAGACGAGAAACACGCTAATGTGACAACCAAAATCATAAAAACAACCTTATATTTAGCGTAAGTATATTGAAACACTCAATCGAATTCGAGGGCGGCTAAAGGTCCCTCCTCATCAGGAGAAAGAAATACATAGAAAGAAGAAAAATAAAGGGGAAGGAGTCTCAGAAACACGTGGTCCTTATTAGCACTGCACGTGGTTATAACCGGATTTTTAATCAGAGTTACACTGGCCGCCTACTTTTACTGAGCCAGGCTATCTGATCCTTTGTGTTACATGTTTGATCAGATAGCCTGGCTCAATAAAAGTAGGCGGCCAGTGTAACTCTGATTAAAAACCCGTTATAATCACGTGCAGTGCTAATAAGGACCACGTGTTTCTGAGACTCCTTCCCCTTTATTTTTCTTCTTTCTATGTATTTCTTTCTTCTGATGAGGAGGGACCTTTAGCTGCCCTCGAAATCGATTGTTTCAATATACTTACGCTAAATATAAGGTTGTTTTTAGGATTTTCAAAGCTAATTTATTACATAAATTATATTAGAACAGCGCCGCCCAGACGGGAATGTGGTTAGTGACTCTGTGTGTTACCTTGGGTGTGCTTGGGGTTCGAATCCCGGAGAAGGCATGTATATAGTTTGTCCGTCCCTGCATGGCAGGCCATAATAAAGAGATCACCATAATAAAGAGACCACCTCTTCCGGCCTTAGTAGTGGCCAACGTTTATAAACGGCTAGAGCTTAAAAAAAAAAAAAAAAAAAAAAAAAAAAAATTACTAGAACAGCAATTTTTTTTTATTCTAAAATAGCTGATAATTAAATTTGGAAAAGTTGTAAATATGCCATCTATACACTTATTTAGAAAAAAATTTAAACTTGCCACATTTAAAAAAAAACCATTTCTTAAGTTAAAACATCTTAAGTTAAAACAAAAGGCCTGAAAATGTCTGTACTTTGCACGTTTTTGCAAGAAGATATATTGTTAGTTGAGTTACTAGATTCTATCCTTCTGCTAGTTAATTTTCATATACTTTCTGCTTAGGGATCAAGTATCTTAATAACCAAGGGTTCCAAGTTTTTTCTATATAATTTCAGAACAGCTTAATACAACGCAGTTTATAAAACTTCATAGTTAATTTATAACCTTATAATTTTATAAATATATATAAATTTTTCAGTTGTCAATTTCCTATATGTGATTGGTAAATAATGATAACGACAGTCCTTATTTTCTAAAGAATGGCTATCTATAAAAGAACCTCTTGAGTCAATAAATACAAATACCAGCCACCCTTTGGTCTTAGAAATTTTAAAGGCACTCCTCCGTCTGCGAAATGCAGGTTATTCCATTGTGTACTGCTGGGTGCCTGGCATGCTGGTATTAAAGACAATGAACTCGCCGATGTCGCAGCAAAATCTGCTGATATTACCTCTGAAAATGATGTCCCTTTTACAGACATATGGAATTACATCAGAACAAAGATTTTATTCAGGTGGCAAGAACTCTGGGAATGCCAGACTCTGAACAAATTAAGGCAGGTAAAAACCAATTTGGAGTATTGGGAGTCTAGAGGGAATCGAAAAGAGGATGTACTACTGACTCGCCTACGAGTTGGTCACTGCGGACTGACACATCAGTATCTCTTGAAAGGATATAATGAGCCTATTTGTGGCACTTGCAACGTTCCAGTTTCAGTCAATCACATTTTAACCTGCTGTCCTGCTTTCAGTTAGAAAACATGAATATTATTTTAACTCTACGAATGTTAACTTAACAGACCTCATTGGAAGGAACACTTACATCAATCTCATAAGATTTTTAAAAGACATCTCTTTTTACCACATGATTTGAAGTTTTTTCTTTTCCTTTCATCCTGCTCTACCTGTTGCTAGAGCATTTCTTAGTCATTTTCCCATGTCTTCATCAGCATTACAGGTTCATTTCAACAATTCATCTGATACAGTGTGCTTGTGTATTTTGGATTTTATTCACCATTCTTCTGGCGCATAATAACCTTCAAGGTTTTGTGCCATTAAAAGTCAACCAACCAACTATAAAAGAACTACAAATATCTGGCAGGGCTGCATCCATTGCTCTAAATGATATTTGGTGACAAATTATTTGTCGCTCCTTATCATAATACTAAAGAACTTATTAATTTAGAAGTCAAACAACAAAAATCAGCGTTATATTTTCAAATTTTCACAGGACTAGTTTCGATGGCTTTTATGACTTCTTTTATGGTTTTAAAAAAAGTACATATTTTTGGACCTTTCAAAAATTTAGATGTCATAAATCCGATCAAGTATATACTCATGTCAAGCTTAATGGTTCTGCTTAGAAAGCAGAAGCAGCATGTAAACTGTCAATTAGCTGCTGTGCTGCACTGAAGCATTGAATTACAGAAATTGGTCGAGCATATTTAAAAGTATCGCAAAGCGACGTAAAGATAATAAGAAAGTAAAAAAAGAGGTAAGAAACTACAATAAAAAATTGTATCTTCTGGATTAACTACGTGGCAGAAAATTACAACTCTGTTAAGCAGATGATAAGTAATGACGAAAATAAACACAAAGTTGATTATTAAAATTATTACTAATGAAATGCTTTAACCGCAGAGAAGACCATTTTCCGCAGATGAATTTTTCAGTTTGAAAAACACTAAAACTGATTTAATTCGATTCACAGAAGAGAGAAAGAAAATTTTTCCTTTCATTTCTCTGAAAGAGCAATGAATAACAACAACAACAAAAAATTAGAAAAGAGCTTCGAGTAAAAGTATTTTCTATTAAAATTGAAATGCATTGTTGCTTACATCAATTTTCATTTTATGCTCTGCTTTATTTGAATGAAATTTTTGGCAATATCTTAATCTTGTTACCGTCATGCAAATGATACGATTATATCAGAAGTTATTCATATTTTAAGCAAGTTTAATTGGTAAATTTATCATAAATTGTAAAAATTGCATTTTTTTTTTTTTTTTTTTTTTTTTTTTTTTTTATGAACGAGCACAATGTTGTGCTGTTAAAGCCAATGGCTCTTTCCTAATGCATATATAAATATTTGTGGACTGATTGCATCCTCCTAGTGTAGTTTATTATATTTTTCAGTGACAAAAATATGGTAAAAGCAGTAAGAAATGGAAAAGCTTGGTTAATATTTTCGTGGGATCAGTTTCGAATTTCAGCTGCACCAATGTTTACCTTATAAGAAGCAATTTTTTAAGTTACCTTGCGTGACCTGGGATGAACACTGGCCTGATATTTAAGTAAATGTCTTCCAGCGTATCGCCATTCTGGCGGATGGAAAACCTGAGCGTGAAATGGGCGCGTTAATTATTGTGACTAATCAAGATTTACGGAATACAGGACCTACATAAATAAATAAGGTTCATAACATATATAGAAAAGTTTCACTGTATAAATATACAAGATTCTGGCGAGTACATTCATTGTATAAACAAATGCACTCATTTCTTGTTTTCATACATTATTTACTTAATATCTACATGAGCTTTAACGATTTCGATGTGCGTCCATATGTACCCTGTAATCCTGATTAACATTATGTACCTGATGGGATTGAGTTCAAGAAAAAGTGCGAAACATTACAGTCCGTATATACAGCTCTGTTGCAGAGATATTTCTAAATCTGGTCTAAAATTTTCAGTTTCAATCAGTAACAAACATTGAAAAGTTAATGAAGTTTATAAGCTCGTTCTCAAACATCTGCACGAAATTTGTTTGTGAAAATATAAAATTTCTCGTTTTTAACTTTGTAAAACATAATGAACGTCTTTAGCAATTCGAATTTTTTCTGCATAAGGAATACATGAAATATCCAAATTTGTATTTACAGAATGTACCCACTCAGAGTGCGGAAACAGTTTCGTGAAGTTCTCTATTTTAATCTGAGAAACTTTATAAAGAGGAGTGTACGGCTAAAATTACTGTTTAAGGTAAAGAACCTCGTTCAAAACATCGATTTTGGCTAAGAAAATCTCATTTATTTTTTATTTAACATTTTAAAGGCATATTCTTAGCTATCAAAAACAATTTTTCTTTTCTTGGATATGTTGATAAGAAGTGGAGACATACCAGTTTTTCCAAGAAACAACAAACTAGAAGTTACTGTCTTCACCGGAAGTCAAAGTGTATAGGGCAAATTAAAGGTGCAAGTTTCACCTTTTTTTACGTTATTTTTTAATTAAATAATTTTAAGCAATTCAGTATGTCTGGAGAATCTCGCAAAGTATTTTCTCATTTTCGTTTGGTTGTGTATACATGTCATGTGACGTTAATCAGAAAATCTTATATGCGATTTTTGTTTATTTATTTTTTTACTGATTTACGTTCACAGCAACAGTGATAACCCCAGAAGTTCCTTATAGAATCATTTGTAATTTTACGGACAGAGTTTGTGCATTATTATGTATGGTGTAGAGCAGAGGTTGCCAACCGGTGGTACGCAAGAGAAAAATAGGTGGCACGCAAAGAAGCAAAGTATTTTTATGTATACTATTAAATTCAAAAATTAAAACCCCAACACCCTAATATTGAGTTTTTTATCTAACACTCGTAAATTTATGCAATCTGAGCTTTGTTCAAGAGTGGTAGTGATCGTAGTACTTTGTAGTGGTGGTACTAAAGGTTTTCAATTTTGTTTAGATGGTACGCGTTAGTCAAAAGGTTGAGAACCGCTGGTGTAGAGTAAAAGTTAAAAAATTAGCGTTATAGAATTTAAATTATAGCCTTTTTCCTTCAATAGTATATGTACTATTTTTTATGTATTTGTTAATTTCTATCTAAAATTTTCAGTTTTTTGTATAAATTTCACAAAATACTGAATTTTTTTATTACTTTTGTTGTGTAAGTGTAAGTGTAATCCAACAAAAAATCTCATAAATTCAGAAATATAACAAGCATTTTGAAGAAAGCCCTTCGTATGAGGTCGGTTGCCTTAAGAAAACAATATCAGTAATCGCGTTTCGTGAACTCCCTGTTTACAACTAGGGAGAACGATTAATGAAACGAAGACTAGTAATCACTTCTTGAAAGAAGAATTCAGAAGATACCTCAAAAGTTATACAGGTCCGAAATATGTACAGTAAAATGCTACGCCTTGCTTTTAATAAATGTAAGTACTGTCTATAACAGCGCCATTTTACAATGTCAGTTAGTGTTCCGGCCAGAGTATAATCATATTACTTTATTCCACACCGAACCCATTAGCAGCCATGCAGTAAAGCGCTGAACACTGGTAGTTTGACTCGAATGCAAATCTCGGCCAGCTGCTTGATTGTATCCGAATTTTCTTAGTTTTCCCTATGTGTAACTCGAATGCGAGCTAGTTCGCCTTACAAATCCTCCACCAAATCATCCCTCCACGAAAGCAATGATCCTCGAGTGCTTTGCCATAACCTAAATAAGTAATGATTCCTCTCTCATAACAAAAGGATTATTCCAGTCCGTTTAAACGCCTCGCTGTTAAAAGGTTAAAAAGTTTTTTTTCCCTTTGAATGAAGTAGATCTTATGTCTGTGCGTGCTTTAATGCATACGATACGAAACAATAATAATACTATACGAAACAAAAATGAGGAAATACAGAACCAAAAACGTCAAAGTAAATCACAACGTAAATTCTTCTTCCTTATAACGTATGGAGACGAAAATAAACTGTAAACAAAACAAACAATTCATCCTCCTCTAAAAATATTTTCTGGCTAGAGATATGAAAGTGTACGAGATATGTGATATAACTAATTTCCCGAAGATGCGAGTCCTTATTCCATTAAGATTACTAAAACATAAAGTTTAGATCCAGTTTCTGTTTCACACCCGACTAAATAATGTCAAACTAAATGAAGCCACGGAAGAAATGTTTCTGTAAATTTCACAATGTATACAATCTCCGAATTCAAATTAATGCTATTCGGTCTCACGACATACAGCAGTATATTTTCCTAATTAAGCTAAACTCATATACATTCCGTACCTTAATTTTATAGCTCTTGAAAGTTTAAAAATTATAATAAAACTTCAAATTTTATTTTAATTAGGTTCATTTTTAAATCGTTTCAGGCAGCGTGTTACAAAGCTATTCATATTTATTGCTCCATTTAAAAGAATTTTCCTCAGAGCAACTCACAACGAGAGCTTTTTAATAGACTGAAGTGGCTTAATGCCAGGAAGTAATCGATACATTTAAGAACACCAGAAGTCCTGGAAGCACTTCCAGATTCAAGTGAATTGACGCCAATGAAGAATTTGTGAAGGTAAACAGTATAACATTTACTAGAAATCCAGACTTTTCGTCTTGTCAATAACAACGTAACAAATACTTTGCATCTAATAACTCTTACGCCTCTATATACTCTTCTCTAAAGTATTCAAATTGCCGAACGTTATGAATGCGATAATCGTACGTAATAATATAAGACTGGATAATTAAAACATTTAATGTAGGTAAAAGTACATTAAAAAAAGTGATAAAATTATTTTAGCATGTTTCGTTTTCATAGTTAAGCTGTAGAGACATTAGGATATTTTGTATCGTGGATGTAGCAAAAGATCCCATTCGAGTTCGTACAGAGCCCAGCCTGTGAATGAAGACACATGTCTTATCTTGATGGAACATTACCTTTTTGCCCCGGAACTCACTTCGACATTTTTCGTTGATAGCAGCGTCAATACGGACTAGCATCCCACTGTAAACCTTACTGTCTAGGGTTTTACCTTTTTCCAGATACTCTTTGTGGATAATACCCCAGCAATCCCACCAGATCCAAAGCATGATCTTTTTGTAAGTCAAATTGTGCTTTACGACGCTGCCGATGGACTCTGTACGGATTCGAACGGGATCTTTTGCCACACACACCACATAGCCTCGACATCGCTCCTTCGGATTTCTACCTTTTTTTCATACATGCAGCTACATCTTGCTGGTACTATCTTCTCTTCCATTCTGTACAGGACATCCAAAATGAAATTGATTTGTTTTCCGATTCGCGATATTTTCCGATTTTCTGGGCCGCAGGCTTTGAAAAATTACCAAAACGTTAGCAGAAAACATAGATTTGGGTGGTGATTACTACCCACACGAAAGGTACTGCTTTCATGTTTTTTCTTTTTTTTCCCCCTAGCTCTATTGAGGCCGTTTTTTGGTGGAAAACTTTCGTTACAGCCCGATATAATAAATATGCCATATTAAATTGTTATTATTCTTATCTCAATAATCAACCATAATAATAGCCTTTTTGTGCATAATTTCATAAATATGTGTCCTGTGTTCCATAAGCCTTCTTTCGCTACATTTTGAGCTTAGCAATCGATCCGAGCAAAACTGGCACACTTCATAATAATGTTCTTAATTGTTTTATATTAAAAATAGTTATTAATTTACTTTTTATAGCAATCTTCTGAGTCTTATTGTCATTCTGATTTAAACGACACAGACATAAATATGAAAATTATCAGACATTCTTCATGAGACGGTATTGCCGGAGCTCAAAATTTTGTAAAATTATTAGCTTCGTATTCCACTATGTGTAGGATGTTTTATTCTCTTGCTGTTCAGCACCGAAAGTGATGCTCAAGTTGATAAGAAAAAATACAATTTTCGCATCCTCAGCTTTCTATAATACTTGAAACACTATTGTATTCAAAAAAGGCAACGCTATATATTGAAATAAATATTCAAATAAAATATGTAGCCTCCCTTAAATTATGAAAGTATCTTCCTCATAGCACATAAAAGTACATGGAATACATTGTTTTACATATTATTCGTGCAGCGTTTAAAGATAGGAAGGAAAAAAGAAACCTCACATTCAAATCATTTTTCTTCTGATGTTAATTATACGCGGCATCTACGGTTATATGAAAAGTTAAATAGGTCAACTTCAGATTAAACGAGAATTTTCCATAGTTAACTTAAAAATAATGATTGATCCGACAACACTTAAAAACACAGAAAGCAAGAACATTACAGCTACGGAAAAATACTGTTAGTTGTTTATATTCAAGCCGTTTAGACCGTGCTATAATTTTTTGGTTACTTAAATTAAATCAGTATTCTCTCTTTATTTCTAAGTTTACTCTTTATTTCTGGGCGCACACAAGTACTCACTTTCTCCCTCTGCTTCAACTTTTCTCCATGTTTCTTCTTCACTTCATAGTACACACATTGTTTTTGTTTACATTACTCATGTATTTCGGTAGGAATCAATGTGCAACAGAAGTCTGAAGCCTTACATTGTTTGCTGTCACTGCTGTTTGCCCACGCATTTTTCTTTTCCTTCCGTAGACAGATTTATTTTACGTTCATGATTTGCGATATGAGCTTTCTATAACACCGCAGCTAACAAACCTAACTTCTTTGTTAAGACAGGGCCCGGTTAACCACAAGACTAAGCGGTTCCTGGATAATAGGGAGTTGACTGTATTTTGCATAATTTCTTGAGCTTTCTTAGCTTGAATACAATTAAGCTAATTTATGCAATCAAGCTTATTAAATAGCTTAAAACTGATATCACAGCAAACGACTTCCCAAATATGCAAAACTCTGGTTTATTTTATTACGCAGATATTTCTGCATCATTCTTTAATGTATGTGTGAATGGAAAGTATACTGTGCGACGCCGCGTTATTCTAAGCGTTACGTCCATCAATAATGAATCCTTTAAAGAATATCCTGCCTTCTCTCACAATAGAAACCGCACTTTTTGCATTACATGAATATACCTATATACATTTAAAATATGCAGAGTTTCATTAAATTTAGACGTACTCTGTTATAAGATGTGTGGGAAGTATGTCGTGCTATTAGAGTTTTAATAGTAGAGTTGTTAGGATTTTTTTCAAAACCAGAAAAGCGAAGAAATCGATAATGCCCTCGCCAGGATTTGAACTTAGGACATTCCGATTGCTACCCGGACTGCTTCCGTTTACACCAAGCAAGCAGGCGGCAAGGAGGGGAAAAACACCTTATGTTCCCCTCATTTAAATGTTGACTGGAGAGACGGGGATCCAGTAGCCAGATCTTGGCAGTGACGAATTATTATCGTTCACCACATTTTTAGTTTGGGTCCCACTGTCCTATTCTAGAATTTTTTTAGAAGGGAAGCAATCAACTATGTTCTCGCTCTGAGTCGAACTCCGGACCTTCCGATAATAGCTGGACGGGCTTCCAATGTCACCACGAATACCTCCGGTACGGAATGGTGGTGCGGTGTATTTAATTATGGCAAAGCACACTAGGGCTATCTGCCTAAGGGGAGGGATGCCTTCGTGGAGAACTTTCTAAGGGAAACTGGCTCGTATACACCCACCCGGTACGGAATGAAAAAATACCTTACATTCTCCCCTACTTAAAAGGTGACTGGGGAGGCGGGGACCCAATCGCCAGATCCTGGTGGTGACGAATTATCATCCACCGCATTTTTTAATTTGGATGCCTCTGTAGAGTCATTAGGTTTATTACAGCAGGAAACGTAAAAAAATGGGCAGTGCTCAGTCTGAGATTCGAAGTACGAATCTCCCGATCGCTAGCCGGACCTGTTTCCAATTGTACCACGAAAGTATTCGATAAGAAGGGAGAAAACAGCGTACATAGTAAATTCTGAATCAAGAGTTTCGAAAGATTACTCTAACCAAAATGTAAGTTTTTTATTTAGTAGTTTAGGTAGCATTTGAACAGCTCAACGATAATTGTTCTGTTTAGGACATTTTTAATTGAAATAGTTCGCATTTGTATCAGAAGGAGAAAACCATGAAAATATTAAAGCAGAAAGTTCATTATGCCAATAAGGTGGTGGGGAGGAACCTGAACTGAACGGCCATTGTTTTCGAAGCTTTAGTTACTTGATTATGCATGGAGTGTAAATTGAGAATATGCTAAGTAACCCTCTTAAAACAAAAGGCTTAATTCTGCATTGTTGTTGAAGAATGGAATAAATAACCTATGTTGAGTACGAATGTCTCACAGACTTTTGTTAGTATGTTGTTGCTTAGTGCTAAAATATGCAAGGAAGTGCTATAAATGTTAATATCCTGTAGATATCGACAATAGTCTTCTGAATCAGATCACCATATCAGTCTTAAGAATTTGGTTTACTGGCTGCTGCTTTCAACACTTTTAATGGGTTACCTATAGTAAGCGCTCAACAAAAACTCTTACTATATGACAATTATTGGAAAGTTTTACTGATAGTGAATTTTAAATTAAAATCCATTTTATTTCTCTTGGTTCGTTACAATAGTCGCTCAAACCCAAAAGTTTTTGCAAACTGCATGACAAGAAAAGTTTAAAAAGCAGGTTGTTAATCCTAACCGCCTACCTACTGGAGCTCGTACCGTATCTCTGTCATCTTGCCTGAGTAAGTCATCTGCAGTAATCGTGAAGCAGTTGTCACGAGTTATTGTGCATGTTTGATAAATTGCTTAAGAAGCTGGTTTCGTCAGATCCAACCCAAGCTTTGTACATTCGAAATTATTTTGGCTATTGTAAGTAATCGAAGTGTCAGCTCCAAGGCAAGCCCAACACATTTATAAGTTTTGCACGAGAAGAATTAATTTCGTTTACGTTACGATTTTAATTTTTTAATGTCATTATAATTGCTTAATAATGTTCTGCGGTGATTTTATATTTGACTTTGAATAACTGTAAGGTTTTATTTTAGTTAATTCATTTATCTTATTATTTTCGCTTTACTTTACGTTCTACTTTCATCAGTAAAATTCGAAAGGTAATGCTTTCTTAATGTCTAATTCATTCAAGTTTAGCTATAGGGTAATTAAAAATTCGCTACATAACCTTTAACCATATTTCTGTTATAGCAATAAGGAATGTATCTGTTGTTTCATAATACCTGTAATCGAACGTGGTACTAGTTTCTGAAAATATTTTACATTACAGTGCTAACACTAAAGTCATCTGAAAAGTTTCCCTAGTTTTGAAACAAACCCACAACTCGTATAAGAATCGAATCACTTGCATTATATATAATAGTCTTGTTAATCGCCCCTATCATTAGTTTACAATGGAATATCTTGGCTGATTAACACCCTTATAACAGCCTCGCTGAAAGTCGTCTATTTGATTGTAGCTTGTTCAATGAAATGTTTTCCTACATTTTTTAATAGTAATCCCGTAGGCATATTTCGTAAGTGCACATCTGTACAGCCAGCGAGGGAGTGGCTTCTAGAATGAACCAATGGGCTTCCAGTAATATTTCTGGCATTTTACATGGCCTTTGCCACGCTTTAAGCAAGATGGTTGAAAATGCTTTGCAGCCAGTTTCCTGTACAAAATAATTAATACATTGTAGATTTCTTGTGAAAATTTTCAGTGCGAAGTCAGATCAAATATAGGCATGATTATATATGCAAATAATAGAAAGCTTAGCAATTTTTATTGCAGTCTATATGAAAAAGATGTTCAATAATAATAGCCAATGTACAGTTTTATTCTAAGTGAATTTTCCTAATTTGCATTCCTACATATTTAACTTGTTAAATTTCACATTAATAACTGTTCATTTTTAATATGTATTGCCTGCTCAAGAAATATTGTTCAAACAGCATGGATGCATCTTATTCACAACGAATATTTTTAATCTATTCATATGTAACTTTTAATGTTAACAGTAGGTATAATCAGATCATTCACAATATATATTTTGAATCTTACATTTTCAAAATCAAAGGAATACAAGCATTGAGATAAGAAAATACTGGACTGCTTGTAACACTCCCAGTTATTCTCAGCTCAATAAAAAAATTGTACACTTGAATTCTCTTAATCCACAGCTGTTAATAAACGAATAATATTCGAGGTTATTTTGTACCTTGAGTCATTTCCTCGATATAAAGAGTGATAATATAAGTTTCTCGAAACTGAAATGCTGACGATTAAATAGACTTATAAAATAAAAGTACTATGAGATTTTCTACTAAAATAGTAGCAGTGTTTACACGCCATACATATATAACTGCGAAACAAATGCAAAATAAAACGTACACAACAACATGAGCTCATATCCACGGTTTCAAAGATTCAGTGTCAACAGCAATTGAAGATCATTGATCCATTCTTTGAAACCCCTCCCTCAGTGGCGATACTGCTGTGCACGTGTGAATTTTGCACCCCGTAGCGCAAAAGGTCCTGTTACAGATCTGTTACAGGTATTTATTATTACATATATTAAATAAAATTAATACATTTAGGCGCAGAATCCTTGGAGGTAGCTATAATCAATAATTTCATGAGGCCAGCTTAAGCTTTAATGGCAATTGTTGTTTTACACAATGCGAAATCATTAGTTGCTAAAAGGGATGAATGCTATTCTGTAGTTTTTTCCTAAAACTGAGCAAAAAACATTTAGGTTTACCGTAATATATGCTGAAAGGTTTACCGTAATATATGTATAAGTCAATATGCTCGTTCATTTATGTCTTGCCCTGCATGTAGCAAAATAGTTAAAATTGCTGACGATTGAGAGTATGTAACTCACCATGTGTAAAGTGAACACGACCTAATTTCCCTATGAAAGTTTTTCTCGGAGACATCCCTCAGCTTACGTAGATAATGCTTTGCCATATCCAAATAACACAACCAAATCACTTATATCTCGACGAATTCTGCAAGTAAAGTTACTCTTATATGTTATTATGATAAATTTGTAACTGGAAGTATGTGTCTAGTTTAGTTTAGTTTAGTTTAGGAGTATGCTGCAACCATCCTGGCCGATAATAATCGGCCTCATAGTTAACGCAGCATACCCGACGCAGACAAACAAAAATACAGTTAAAAGATAAAAACAAAAGATTAAAACACAGATTAACACAGATTGTGTATCTTTAAAAATACACTCACATAATACAAAATAAGGAAAATCATAAGCATAATCGGTTAGAAAATAAAAAGTAGTAAGACGGCACATAACTCACTTACCCAACACATAAACTCGTAAACAAAAGAAAAACTAAAATATTTATTGTCCTATTCCTATGATAGTCTTGTTTTCATTCACAATCTTCATAATTTTTGTTGCATAGCTATTCAAGAATTTTCGTTTTTCAATTACATTCGAATCATATATTTTTCCAAATCTCGTCCTCACACTCTCGGTCAGTTTACATTCTTCCATAAAATGAGCTTCATTTCCGTATTTACCACAAGCCAAGCATTGATCATTGCCCTGGAGATTAATACGTTTTAAATAGGCCGGGAATCTACCATGATCCGTGATAACTTGAATAGTATCTATATTATTAAAAAGATCCATTTTTCTTTTTATAGTCAAAATTTTCAAGTAACCCTTCTTTTTATTTGCACCATTCCATTCCCAAGCCCATTTTTCCATTATACTTGCTTTCATTTTTCTCAAGGTTCTTCTGGAATCATTAAAATCTTCATAAATATCAACCTCTCCCAGGGCTACCTCTTTAGCGAGCATATCCGTCCTCTCATTCCCGGTAACACCAATATGTGCCTTGACTCAATGAAAATATATACCATTTATCTCTCTTATTTTGTTATAAATGTTTTTTATATCCAAAAGACGTCCATTGCTTAGTTCCGGATTCGCCAAGCCTTGTAGAGCCGAGAGAGCATCCGAATAAATATGTATTGTAAAGCACTGTTTAAAATTTTCATAATTCCACCGCAGTGCCTCTCTAATTGCAACCACTTCAGCTTGATACACTGATTTATTTCCTTCTAATCGTATTTTCTATTATAGATTTCAAATCCGTGATAAAAAATAACAAAAGCACAACCAGTTCTACCTTCATATCCGGAGCCATCAGTGTATATATCAATCACTCTAGTATTCATATAATCTTTATCGTACGGTATACCCTTAAAATCTTTTAGATGTATAATAATAAAGTCTTTTCCTGTCAAGACGTTACCATTTGAAACATCACCATTTTCACATGTTAAAATCTTTTTAAAATCACAGCTGAGTAAAAATTTTCATAATAAAAGTTATAAAATATTGAGAGAGGCGGAATGCTAGCAAGTAAGCAAATAACTTCTGTAGAAACAGTACGGAAAACTCTTGTGATTGAAAGCAGCCAGCTCCTTTGCAATGAATCCAGTTTAGTTCTCAGTCTAATCAATTCCCCTGCCCGACAGTCCCACAAGCCAATACCATATAAAATTTTTGGCCTAATAACATTTAAATAAATATCTCTGTTCTTTACACTTAATATGTTTCACAAACTGTAATCAATCAACAAATGGACTGTATTCCTACACTTTTATTAAATTACACTTGTCAGCGATGCGAAATAATTGATACAAAATAAGCGAGCCATTCTACATGGCTGTCACAGACACAATTCTATCAATCAATTATCTTGTTGCCACACATAAAGAATACAAAACTAAAGGAAGAAAAACAAAAGGAATTTACGCTGTTTGCAACAATAAAATGAAGCAAACGATACTCACATAAACATCCTGGCCCTCGTTGAAATCCCAGGGGATTTCAACAGTTGGAGCATTTTGAAACTTCTTAGTCTGTAATAAAAGATAAGCATAAGAAAAATAATACAAAATATTATATGCGAAGCAGTTCATAGTTTTTTAGTCTGAATAGGAAGAGGACACAATTTCACGATTGGTCGTTTTATGACACCATGACCAGTTTTAATACTAGCAACTCTGACTCTTTGATCTGAGCCCGGATGAACAGCAATTATTCTCCCTAACCTCCATTTAAGAGGCGGAAGGTTGTCTTCTTTGATGAGGACTAAGTCATTGACTTCTAAATTGTTTTGACTTTTTTGCCATTTAGGTCTTTGTTGAAGCTGAGACAGGTATTCTCGACTCCATCTTTTCCAGAAGTGCTGAAAAATAAACTGTCTCACATGCCATCTGTCAATGTGATTGAAGGAACTATAATTTAGGTCTGGTTCAGGTATGGCAGTTAAAGACGTTCCTATTAGGAAATGACCAGGTGTTAATGCAGTTAAATCATTTGGATCAGCCGATGTTGGACACAATGGCCTAGAGTTGAGACAAGCCTCAACCTGCGCTATCAAGGTCTGAAATTCCGGATAGGTCAGCACAGTATCACCAACAGTCCTTTTTAGATGTAATTTCATTGACTTTACTGCCGATTCCCATAGTCCACCAAAATGGGGAGATGATGGCGGGTTGAATATCCATTTTATTTCCTCTAAAGACAAAAATTTGTGAATTTCTTGATTTTGCTTACATTGCAAAAAACATTTTCTGATTTCTTTGTCTGCACCTTTAAAGTTAGTACCGCAGTCACTATAAATCTCAAATGGTTTCCCTCTTCTCGCAATAAATCGTTTCAATGCACTTAAAAATGCCTTTGTTGACAAATCTTCTACCACTTCAAGATGTACTGCCTTGATTACAAAACACACAAATAAGCATACGTAATATTTAAATGATTTTTGTCCACGTCCTGCACGATGTTTAATCATGAACGGTCCAGAAAAATCTATTCCAGTTCGATGAAATGGTCGTGATTGTGTTACTCTAGATTCCGGTAGATCAGCCATTATTTGACTTGAAGTTTTAGCTCTAAGTTTACAACACGTAATACAAGATTTCACAACTTTTCGGATAGCAGATCTAGCAGCTATAATCCAAAATTGCTGTCTAATTAAAGATAGAAGAAGTTCCGGTGCTGCATAAAGATATTTGACATGAAAGTGTCTAATTATGATTTCTGTCAGATTGTGTTTTGAAGGTAATAAGATTGGATGTTTTTCATTTTCTGATAGTTGCGCATTTTTCAGTCTTCCTCCTACACGTAACACTTTGTTGTCATCTAAAATTGGACACAAGCTAAGGAGGTTGCTGTTTGTAGGTAAGTCCTTTCCCAACTCCAAACATTGAATTTCTTTAAAAAAGTGAAATCGCTGTATTATTCGGACAATACAGAAAGTTGCAGCTCGAATTTCATTACTAGATAAAAAAGACGTATTTCTTTCTAGATATGCTACTTTAGAATTCGATATGAATCTTAATATCCAAGCAAATATGCGTTGTAACTTTGGAAATGAAGATATATTTGATATAATAATAGCAAGTTCCTGTACAGGTTCAGAAACTACAAATGAGACTGTTTTACGTGCATCTGGTAATGCCTTTTCATCTATAAGAATATTTTTAGACAAGGCAATCTCACTGCACTTTAACCAAGAAGGACCATTCCACCACAATTGATGAGATAATAGTTCTGCAGGAAATAATCCACGTGAAGCACAATCAGCTGGATTTTCCTTTCCATCAACATGACTCCAGTTCTCAGGTGGTAAGATGGATTGTATTTCAGAAACTCTATTGGATACGAATACTTGCCATTTTTTAGGATCTGACCTTAGCCATGACAACACGATTTGTGAATCACTCCAAGCTTGCACTAAATCAAAATTTATAACTAATGCAGCTTTTACAGACTGAATTAAACGTGCCAATAACACTGCTGCACATAATTCCAGTCTTGGAATCGTAATAGATTTTAATGGTGCTACACGAGTTTTAGCTGTTACGAGTTTAACATTAATGTCAGAGTTATTGCAAGTTTTGATATAAATAACTGCTGCATAACCTCTTTCAGACGCATCACAAAATCCGTGAAGTTCACATCGAAAATAATCAGGTAGCAGAATTTTCCTAGGTATATTTATAGAATTCAAAAGTTTAACTTCTCTACATAGATTTCTCCAATTTCGATCAATCTCTTCTGTTACAGGATCATCCCATGATAACTGTAATTTCCACAATTGCTGAAGGATCATTTTAGCGAGAATTACAAACGGAGCTATCCACCCCAATGGATCGAATAGTTTTGCTACGAATGACAAAATAATTCTTTTAGTCGGAACACTTTGATACTCTATTACACCTACATTACATTTGAATTCATCATTGTCCGGATGCCATTCCAATCCCAGAACTTTCAATGGTTTGTCTTCTATTACACGATGAATATTGTCACTATCTGTGTTTGTTAAGCCAGAGGTTTTTAACAATGACGGTTCACTTGTCGACCATTTGTGAAGCTCAAAGCCACCACTTTTTAGCAGATGTTGCAATTCGTCTATCAATGCAATACCTTCCGAACTATCTTTTACACCAGTTAACATATCATCAACATAAAAATCTCTTAAAACTATATTCTTTGCCTTTGGAAAGTTCAATCCTTCATCAATCGCTAACTGACTCAACACTTTGGTTGCAAGATATGGAGCAGCTGCAGTTCCATATGTAACTGTTTTCAAACGACAAACTTGTATTTGCTTATATGGGCTTATATGGGTTTTTAACAATGACGGTTCACTTGTCGACCATTTGTGAAGCTCAAAGCCACCACTTTTTAGCAGATGTTGCAATTCGTCTATCAATGCAATACCTTCCGAACTATCTTTTACACCAGTTAACATATCATCAACATAAAAATCTCTTAAAACTATATTCTTTGCCTTTGGAAAGTTCAATCCTTCATCAATCGCTAACTGACTCAACACTTTGGTTGCAAGATATGGAGCAGCTGCAGTTCCATATGTAACTGTTTTCAAACGACAAACTTGTATTTGCTTATATGGGCTATCTCTCCATAATATTTTCTGAAAATCTCTATCTTTTTCATGAACCTTTATCTGTCTGTACATCATTTTAATATCAGCGGTTATTGCAATGTTATGAAGTCTAAATCTTAGTAAAATACAAATTAAGTCATCTTGTATTTTTGGGCCTATCATTAGTGTATCATTTAAAGAAACACCTGTGGTTGTTTTAGCGCTCGCATCGAAAACAACTCTCAATTTTGTTGTTAAGCTAGAGTCCTTCAACACAAAGTGATGTGGGATATAATAGTGTTTATTCTCTAATTCATAATCTGTGTCTGGCACTAATTCTACGTGTTCTAGTGAAAAGTACTCTTTCATAAACTGAATATACTGGTTGTAAATTTCTTTCATAGATAACAGCCTCTTCTCCAAGTATTGAAATCTTCTGTACGCCACTTCACGGCAGTCACCTAGAATATCTCTATTATGTTTGAATGGTAATGCAACTGAATAACGACCTGATGTGTCTCTAAAATGCGAGTTTTTAAAATGTTCTTCAGAAAGTTTTTCTTCATTTGTTAAAGGTTGTACATTTGGAAACTTTTCTAACTCCCAGAAAGAATTTACTAACTCATCTGTGTTTGTATTCAAATGATTTACATATACTGGCTCAAAATTTGTAGATTCAAAATTTGTAGTACCCGAAATTATCCATCCCAACCTCGAATTTAGAGCAAATGGTAGATCAGGACCACGTTTGACAATTTCTCCCGTCATTAAATGCAGAAATACATTTACTCCAAATAAAATGTCAACTGGTTGTGACTTGTAAAATAATGGATCAGCTAATTGTAAATCACTGAAGTTATCGAAGATGATTGATGGCAAAGATACATAGGGAATGTTATCTGTCACCTTGTCCAGTACAAACGCTGATGTTGATACACGAATATCACTTTTAAAATGAGAAGTGAATACTAAATCGACTTCCCCATTACTTATAGTATTAAATTCTCCTACACATGATACAGAAATGGAATTATCTTTCACTCGTAATCCTAATTTCTTCACACAATCCCTTGAAATAAATGATCTCTGAGATCCAGTGTCACATAAACATCTACACTTCACAAATTGTTGCTTAGAATTTTGAACTTTTATTAAAGCAGTACACAATAAAATGTGACTGGTTTGATTACCTTTTGCATTCGAATCATAATGAGAGGCACAAACTGTAGCTGAAACGTCCTTAGGACTCGTTAATTCATCTCTTTTAATGATAGATTGCGTAGGCGGAGATATACTGTTTAACTGAGTTTTATTCTTTGAATTATTTACAATGTGCAAAATACTGTGATGCTTCTTAAAGCAATGTTGACATGTATTTAAACTCTTGCATTTTTTGAGCAAGTGCATATTAGATAAACAATTAAAACAGTAACGATTAGATTTTACAAAATCTATCCTTTGCTGAACCGATAAATTTAGAAATTTCGAACATTTGGCTAAACTATGATATTCTTTACAATAACCACAACCCAAAGTAGCAACCAGAACATTATTCTTATTTTGAAACACAGATTTAGATACCTTATTACTTGTTGATTTGCTATTTTGAAGTGTTCTTGCATAGTTTTTTAGGAATTCAATTAAAGTCGTAAGTTTTGGAATTTCATTAGATTTTAACTGACGTTCCCACCATAATTTTGTAGCAGGGTCTAATTTTTGCAAAATTAAATAAGTCATTAAAGTGTCACCAAAATTATCAATGGTTTGATTCAATACTTCTAAAGAACGAATTATTTCATTAATATTGTCGACTAAATTTAAAATAGCAAATGCTGATTCATTTTGAATAGTTGGTAAACTTAAAAAACGTTTAATATATGCAAAAATTTGTTCTCTCTTATTTGAATATCTTTCGTCTAACAGATTCCATGCTATTTCAAAATTACAATCCGAAATTTTAATGGTTTGAATAATGCGATATGCTTCACCTTTCAACGAAGCCTTCAAATACTGCAATTTTTGAGCATTAGATAAATTTGTATTATTTCTTACACAAGCACTGAAAAGATCTTTAAAAGCTATCCATTCTGTAATATTACCACCAAAAGTCGGTAATGTTAACTTGGGTAATTTAATATTGTCAAGAACCTGTTCTGAAATTACACTATTAGAATTATTTTTATTATTTTGATTTTTTAATATTTTTTCACCTTTAAATTTCCACAAATAAATTTTATCTGTGTACTCCTGAACATTATCTATTTCGTTTTCTAATTCTTTAGTATCTGTAATTAAACTTTCGATTTCAGAATCAAGCTTCCTTAACTCAGTTTCTTTTTGTTTCAATAATTCGACACATTCCTCTAGTTCTATTAAATTAATTTTATCTGCAGTTAAAATAGTTTCAATTTTTTTTACATAATTAGTAACACTCCTGCGTAAGACCGCTCTTTTTGTTTTAAAAGTTATAAGTTCACTCATAATTGATCAATTCAAAAACAGAAATTGTTCTTAAATCACTTAACACTATTATTAAAATGAAATCGAATTCTATGTTGTATTACAACATTGTTCTTAAAATTTAACAATAAATTAAATGAAATTTTGTTCAAAATCCACTTACCTCACAAAGTGGATAATTTTCACAAACCATTTGCATATTTGCGTTGTTAGAATACACTTAGAACAGTCACTATCTTCACTAGCTCTCCGGCTAGACTTTTGACCAACAATAAATGTTCTTCACACATAATATGTTTCACAAACTGTAATCAATCAACAAATGGACTGTATTCCTACACTTTTATTAAATTACACTTGTCAGCGATGCGAAATAATTGATACAAAATAAGCGAGCCATTCTACATGGCTGTCACAGACACAATTCTATCAATCAATTATCTTGTTGCCACACATAAAGAATACAAAACTAAAGGAAGAAAAACAAAAGGAATTTACGCTGTTTGCAACAATAAAATGAAGCAAACGATACTCACATAAACAATCTCTAAGGGTGGGGCTTTTTTTCTGAATCAAAGTTACTTCTATAATATTTTAATATTTTCTCTATATCTCTGTGAATCGCCTTAAAATGTTCAATAAAAGTTAGCTTTTCATCAATGATCATTCCAAGTTATTTAAAGTGACTTTTAATTTTAAAATAAATCTTTATACCATTAAATTTCAACTTTGGTTTTCTAGTAGCCTTACCACTCCTAGGAAAGAAAATGGCATTTATTTTTTCATTGTTAAACACTATATTTTCTTCTCTTATCCAGTTTATAAAATTTTCCTCTAAACTCTTGAAAGTTTTTTCGAGTTTCTCTAAAGAGTCACCATAGACAATAGCCAAAATATCATCTGAAAAGCAGAATAATTCAACACAGGTCATGTTAAATTTGATAGTATGTGTCTAGTATCAGATTTTATTTTCGAATGCCCAGATTAAATATGCATATCTGACTTATTTTACTTGTCTGATAGGACCTTCATAACAAGCCCACGAAATTCATCGTGATAAGAAGTGCAAGATTGCGCCTGTCGTTCTCGAGAGTCTTGAGCACCATACAGGTGACAGTGCGACTTTGTTCAGTTGTGCCCCCAATTTTGATGGAAAGCATTCCGGGGGGGACGGGTCCGAGTGTCTCCTACCACCAACCTCTGGCGAGGACTTTTGGTTCGCCACATATTTAGAGTGCCCCCCTGCCGCACGGAAACTATACATTTAAAAACATCCATGCCTTCTCCAGGATTCGAACCTGGGTCCTTCGGTACCGCAGTAGGCTCCTCAAATCATTACACCTCTGGCCGGCAGTATAAATATAAAATATATATTCAGAAAAATTAGTAATGAAATTTTAGAATTACTAGCAAAGGCAGAATTTGAAAGATTATGAGTCTCCAAATTTAATCAAAAGCCCTGTTGAACGAAAATGATCGTTTTTATGATTTTGTGCGTTGCTAAGGAAAGGCTTATTACCATAAATGAGACTTTCCCGCCACTTTGAAACGTCATTCAAGAACTTACAATGGCGATGTTTACCAAAAATCCACTCTTTTATTTCAATTAAGGCTAAAGAATATTTTCCCCTTTTAATAGAGAAATACAGCTTGAATCTAGTTAAATTTAATGAGAATTCAAAGGCATTTTTTTATTTTTTTCCTAGTTTAAGCGTAGGGAGTTAATTTAATGCTCATTAATATGCATGTTTGGATGATCTTTCAATGTAAAGGAAAATAACCGCACTGCCTCTGCAAATATTTATGGAGGGGGGAGGGAAACTTTCATGCTGCTGTCACATTTGAGGATAATTTTTATCAAATGAAAATACGAATTCAGTTTCGTAGCTTTAAAACTTAAAAACAGCGATCAAGCAATTTAATCTTGTTAATTAATATTTAATGTCCATTAAACTGAAGGTTTCGCCCCCAATCTTAACCATTCGTAAAATAGCGCTCTGACGTCATCAATTATCTACGTCAGAGACATCGGATGTGAGCGAACGGGGATATAATAATATTTTACTGGCTCCTTTAGAGAAAGAAAATCGAAAGCTTCTTGATTACTTTTTCGCTTTTATATTTTATCCTGTCATATCTTTAAAACGAGAGCTGTCAAGACGTCTTGTGGTTTTTATCCAGCTATAAAGGAACACTCGCATTCCACCTCCCCCCTTTGCCCTTTAATTCTTGAGTTTGAAGTTTTGGATTCTAGTACTCTAAAGTGAAGTATTTATATTTGAATTCCTTTCGGTATTTGACAGCGATTTTCAATACATATATCTAGCTAGATAGAGGCGAGAGAAAAGTCTTCGTCTCTTCATTTCCTTTTATCTGCAACTCAAAGTAGTCTTTAAATAATGTAGGGTAAACAGTTTCAATAATTAAGATACGAAGTAACACATCTCGGTATCTAACTTACCATGTCTTGTTTCATAAAAAAATGCAACTTTGCCATATGTATACATCTAGATTATTCAAAAGAATTCGAATTTTTAATATATTACAGATTGACATAAAGAAAGGGAGGTGCCGCTGAACATCTCACTGTAGAAAAACTGAGTATAATTTTTGACTAGCCTTAAGCAAAATCTTAACTACTACTATCTTCTATTAATTGGAAGCCTTGTTGATAACATAAAATAGACTCTTGATACATGCTTTATAATTATCTGTGTTCAATACTTACAATAAAGCAAGCTAAAGAAGTATTTAATTAGTCAATTGCATTAATATTACGTGAGGGTTATATAGGAAGAGATGCTTTTTTGGAAGACTTTCTAAGGAAAATTGGTTCATATTCATATTAAATATGAAGAAAATTATGAGAATTGCTGTGCATCCAACCTCTTTTCTCGGACTCAAATCTGGTTAAACTACTAGTATTCAAAGGTCTTATGTAAAGCAATGTGGAGTCTGCTGGCAGTTATTCAAAGTGATGCATGACGTTTTAATAAAAGCTCAGACACAAGAAAAATGCAGAAAATAAGAAGAAAAAGAATAAAATTTTAATAAAGAAACTTTCCAAGTAGTGAATGCAAGGCAGGACACCTGGACGGCCTTTTATGATACCCTTCCGTCGTTCAATAAGGACTGCATCGGGAGTTTATTGACAGTAACATTGTACATACAGGGTTTGTCCGGAAAGTAGTAGCATTGCATTTTTTTTAAATTATATATTCACAGTTTTGACACATCCACTTAATAGTTTTCAAATATGCCCAAAATTTTCTGCATCAACACAGCGTTTCCAGTGACTTTGCCGATCCCTGTAACGCAGAAACTTTAATGCCCTTCAGCTCCCTTGTTACGGTCTCTTGAATGGTCTGGACCGAGCCGTGGTGGTGCCGTCCTTTCATGACTCTTTTCAGTCGGGCGAAAAGGAAGATGTCTGAAGGAACGATGTTTGGGCTGTAGAGTGGCTGGGGAAGCTGAGTGATGCCATGTTTGGTCAGGAAGTCCATGACAGTAAAGGCGGTGTGGCTCGGCGCACTGAATTAAGACTGAATTCAAACTGAATTAAGATTTCACCCTGAACATAACGCACTTTCTTTCTACGCTTTGGCCCAGCTGGACTGCTGTCTGTCTGCTCCTTCTGTCTTACTGAAAATTTATCTAAAATGTAAGCTTTTTGGAATAAGAACGTTTAATGTTCCAACTTGATTGTGGCCACAACATGTTTACTGAAATAAAAAACGAAGACATAATCTGCCTTCGCCTGCAATTTCCTATTCATTATGGATCAACACTTCTACGCCATCAAAACTTCTGCTAGTCTACTTCTAAGTTTGTTTTTATTACATATATTGGTGTGTGTATGTGTGTGTGCATGCATATGTATATAATTTGACATAGGGTTTCACTTGACCTAGGAATGCTAAATTTATTCTATAACCCTAGCAGACATTAAGCAAATTATCGCTACGTCTGGAACAACAAAAAACTCTTCAGAAGATTAAAAATAACCTTTTTATTTTAACAGAATTTGGAACATAAAGGTCTTGTCTTGTGCTAAAATTTTCACAACTCGTGGGGATGCGAAATAAATAAATACATTCTAATTAAAGTTGAACATGGAAGAATAATCAAAGACTACATAATTAATTACCATACTAGAAACTGGCTGACTACCCTACCGTAACGTCAAATTTAGTCGGCAGCAAGAAAATGCAACTCCGAGTAATTGAAACTATCAGAGCTGGCAGAAAATTATCAATCGTAGAGAGCGCGCGATGCCAGAAACACGATCTATCTTAAAATCCAAAAACCCCAGTTTAAATACTGGTTGGTCGTTTGCATTCTGGTAAGAAATAAGAAAAGTAGTTATAGTAAAGGCTGAAATTATAAATAACTGGTTAATTAACGTAAAACTTTCTGAAAATTTTAAATGATCAATCAATTTTAAATGATAGTCAGTTCAAGCAAACTAGAAGTTAAACCACGCTCTGAAAGCTGCAGTAATTTAGTGGTAATAATTTTAAGTTTAATTAAAATGTAAAGCAAATTCAAATAATCATATTCAGTCATGGAAAAATAGAACCAAAAGGATTAGTAGAAAACAGTGTAAACAAAATATTATTTTAGAAACACATTCCTCATTTGTCTGAGCGGAACTTGTAAAAAGTCCTTAGTCGCTAAGAAATTTATAATCATATGAACAAAATCATTTAAATTCTGTGATTTTTCTATCGGATTTTTTCTGGTTTATAGCCTTGACAAAAGTAAAAAATATTCTTTAGATTTTATGATAAAAGCAAAAGCATCACACGCAGTTCATATGGGTGCTACATAAAGGATTCCTGGTGAAATTAATTGAAAACGTAAGTTTCAGTTTTGTGAAAGAGTATCCAGGCAGACCTTTATAGACCTTCATAAAAATTTTCCATTTCAAAAGAAGGACTTTGGTACAAATGAGAGACATACGATCCTCTGTCAGCACATAAAGAACATTTGCCACAAAGAAATCTTAAATTTGGATTCACCCATAGAAGTAACTGAAAGCTGCATATTGACGTTCGAAATCAAAAATCAATTTACTGATAAAATTTTACTCAAGGTAGTAAATATTTTGAGAAAGCGTGTCCCTTTTTTTCACTCATAACAAATACGTCTTTTCTTTTAATTAACCTCAATCAAAGTTAAGGGGCTCAGCAACTGTTCTAGAAATCAAAAGAATGAAATATTGTGATTACTATCGTACTTATTTTCATACATTGTACTTTATATATGATGAACTTTGAACTGTCATTGAGCTCATAAGTAGAAAAGAATTTGTAATTATTAGGCTGTTAGCTACAGTTACTAAAAGGTCCGATGTTCAGTTTTGATACTTCTAAGTTTTTTGAGTAAAATCATAATTCTAGCCAGAATGCAATGGAGTTTTAAATACGAGAGACTCAGTTGCACAATTTAATTGCAATATTATTAGAAAATATCAATGCCACATTTTGCTTTGCAGTTAGTAAAACTCATATTAATACTAGACACAGAATGAACTACTCCGTTTTCCCGGGAAGAGCAAAGTGCTTGGGAACACTTTAGCAACAGAGGAAGAAAATCCTCCTTGTCAAAATACGAACCACGAGAAAGAAGAATTTTTATGGACTATATTTCATTTGGTCAAAATGTCTTACACAAGCGTAATATTAGACTCTACAATTAAGTCGGTAAATGATAGATCGACTGGACTATTCATATTGAGTGGGAAGTAAGTATCCATTCGTTTGGAACAAAAAATGAGAGAAAAGCAAAACCTGCTTTTATCTTCTGTATCATCCCTTGTTATTACTAACTAAATTTCTTTTCATTTGTTTGATTATTTCTCGCAATTGTTTCGACTTTATATGAAACTTATTATTAATGTACTCCTTTTTATGATATATTAATTCCTTATTACTTAATTATTATTAAATTACTTTATTTCTTTTTGTATCCCTTTATATTTAATTTGATTATTCTTTTTTTATTGTTTTATGAATTATTTCATTTATTAGTTTTTGTTCCCTTCTTCTTTGCTTTCCGTAGAGTTCCAGGATTTCCCAGTTTTAGAAATTAAGGCTTAGTGGTAATATTAGGTAAAGGTTAGAGATTTTTCACATACAAGAAATAAAGAATAAATCTTCGGTAAAATAAAAATTCACCAAAATAAGCAAATAAAAATTTCTGTAAAATTTTATAAAGATGCGATAAAAAAGGCAATAAAATATCAAATCGATTTATAAAGTATATACATTCCTTCATAAAACAAGAGATAGAGGCCTTTTATCAGCCTTCTTATTCTACAAATAGATAAATGTGCGCAAAATCAATAAATTTAGTTAGAAGTAGCAAACTGTAGGCACGATTTAACATGGATATTGCTTAGAATGATTTTGTAATATACAGTTAAAAAATGCCATGAATGCATTATAAAGAAAAGCTATTTCTCAGTTTATTTTAATCAAAAAGCACAGTCACAAGACATAAAAAGCCAATACACAAAGAAAAACAAAATAAAATTTTTTTAAAAATAACACCGAACAGAATGAGTCCTGAAAAATGAGAAAAAGCTTGATTCTAATAGTAATTTATGAGATTTTCTAAAGGCAAAGAAATAAACATTTTCTAATTCCAGTTTTTCTGAAATTTTTATAAATATATTAGTCCTACAAATTATTTGAGTTAAATGTTCTCTGTTTTTCCCTTGCGATTGTAAATAAACGTTTTAGTACTTTTCTATCATGTATAAAGTAACCAGCGGTATTGGTAACATGATAAATGGAACTTAAAACTATTAAGTCGCTAATTTTGCCATTATCAGCATTACCTAATCAGTATTCAACATTTATCTGACCCTAAGATGAAATAATAATTGATTAATATAATTTACTTACTGATTATACTTTGAGATACACACACACACACACACACACACACACATATATATATATATATATTAGTGTGTATAATTACAAAACAATACTTTTGAAAACAAAATGTCTAGTAGTTTCGGGCATTAAGGTGCAGAAAAATTATCATTAAAGACATAAAGTAAGAAATTTAGAACTAATATTTCACAAAGACCAAAAATTGAAATTAATAATTAATAAATTTTAACCAATCTTATAAATGCAACAAAGAATTTTAAAAATGTTAAAACCAAAACAAACAAGCAAAACAAGCAAAGTTTTGCAAACAAGCAAAACCCCTTTTAAAAAAATTAATGAAATTTAAAGAAAATGAACAAAAACAGAAGAGGAATTCAGTTAACTTCAATATTACTTCGTCAGGGAGGAGGACATTGAAATCAATTGAAATCTCTTCTACAAAAGGTCCTTGCTTTTCTGTATATAGAATTAGCCGACGAACCATTTCAATGTATTTTAATTATGATAGTTAACCCGAATATACTATCTATATATATACATATATGACTCAAATAAAATTGAATTATGACCTTAAATTTTATTAATATGTGCATTTAATCATTTTCAAGCTTCCATTCATTACTCTAGTTTTTTTTTTTTTTTTTTTAAATCTGGGAGTCTGTAGTATGCCTTTCATAAATATTCAGTATACTCCTCTGACAGAAAGCTTATTCAGAAGTTACGAGTATTCTTACTAAATCTCATCTTTTTTCTGATTCTGGAGCATGGAAATATAATTTTGCTTCTTTCTAAATATTTTGAGACTGTAAGCTTTTTTTAGGCCACTTACGTCAAAACTGCCGTCTTTTTAGAATTGACTTTGTTTACCTTAAAATGTTGAATAAGTAAGAGGTGAATTTGTGGGGGCAAAACTATTGGTCTTGCTTTACAGTAGTAAAGGATTGGTTACGATATTATTTTCTCCGATAAGAACGCAATACTGCTTAACCTGTTTGTTTTGCTTTTACAGTAAAAAGAATAGGATTGTATATAGCCTCGTCGTTAACTAAGAGGATTAATTCATGAAGACGCGCAAAATAAGATCGTTCTTGAACTTCATTTGTATTAAAGATAACGATGAGAATTCTATGTTTTGAAACCTTTCGGCTCAGATATTTAATGAGGAAGATATGGGTCACTTTATTTCTTTTTGATCACAGGAGTATAAAAACAAATTGCAAGCGAAGTCGCTCCGCCGTCTGTCGCGTGTTATACTTGGTTACGGTGAACATATATAGAAAAGTAAACAATAAATCCACATGATTCATCTTGTTTCACATATCAAAAGCGAAAAAAGAAGAGGGAGGGAGAGTTTCCAGAACTTCCTGCAAGTTATGATTTCATTTTTTTTCTTCATCTTCAATCCATCACAAGTGTCCATACGTTTCTGGAGAGATGGAAATTATTTAAAAAATAATTGACTGAACCTTTTTTCCTGAAACTTATATAGTAACTCAGGATTCGGGATACTAGAGATATTCTATTTTAGCTTGAAAATGATTACCGTCTCTGGCGACACAAAATTTTAAAAAATATATAAATTCTTCCAGTTAAGTTATGCATTAAGGTTAATATGCAAACTAACTTTTCATATATTAAATAACAGCGAAGTAAACTACAAGAAATAGTCATAATAACATTTGAATTATTTAAAACTGAAGTTCTAAACTTTGCTTTTGTTTGAAATGGTTTATTTAAGATTTTTATTTTGGTTTCCTATGATAGTAATAGAAAGCAAATTAAAAAAAAAAGAAAGAAAGAAAGAATTACACAAATATAAAGACATGTAATGCGCTAGTTAATAAAAGACTTTATTAGGTGAAAATTCATTTGGAAGAAATAGAACTGAATTCTTATAGATTTTTCTCGTGCTTTATATGCTAACGAGTAGAAGAGTATTTGAAAAGAGTAATGTTTATAAAAGTGTATTAAATATGTAAAAGTTGGGAGCAATGTATGTGATAATGAAAGAAAATGTTTCGGAAAGCTTAGCTAAAAAAATTTGCCTTCACCTTCACGAACTTCTCTTCCGGTGGCTGGTTCGTGGGAGTGAGCACATCGAATTGCGAGTCGAACTCATGGTGAGAGGTAGTATCAATCATTTCGCATATCTTAACAGCTGTAGAGTTATTAGGTTTCAAGCTGGAGACTTGAAAAATGTACAATGCCCTCGCCGGGACTCGAACTCTGGACCTCTCAAATACGCGTCGAGTATGCTTCCAATTACACCACGCAGACATGCGGAAAAGGAGGGAGAGAATACCTTATACTTCACCTTTTAAAAGGCGACTAGAGATAAAGGAGCCCAGTCGCTAAATCTGTGCTGTCGAATTATCGTCCATCGCCTTTTAGATCAGTCACCACTTGTAGAGTCACTAGGTTTTTACTGAAGGAAGAGACGCGGAAAATGTGCTCTCGCCCGGATTCGAAGTCTGGACCTCGAATACCTTTGAGTATGGTTCCACTTACCCCACTAAGTTATGCGGAAAGGAGGGAGAAAATATTATACAGTCAAGGCGAATATTAAAAGTTTGAAAGAACATGATACTATTTACTACTGGTTATAATTGCGAATCTTAAAGTATTTAATTGAGCGTTCTGTCTTGCATATGTATGATAACCTTTTGCCTATTGTTCCTTATCTCAAAGCGCAGTTAACAGATTTTCAAAAACTATTATGCGAGTGACTGAGGACATTTAGGAATACGCTGAAATAATCTACAGTCTATGAATGTTAAGCTTCGCTTTTGAGCATTCCAGTAGCTCTAAAATGTTCATCAGTCAATAAATACCGATTTGGTTTTGTTTGATTTATTTGACTATGGGAAAGCCCTTGAGGGCTATCTGCCGAAGGGAAAAATAACTACTTGGAATTTGTCATTCAATAAATAACAAAAAATTGCATTAATATACGTGAATCCTCATATTTTGACGTATTCTTAACATTTTCTCAACTTTATCTGCACATATACGAGTAATAACCTAAATGTGTACACAGCTTGGACTGAAACCTAAGAGATTTAAATAGAGTTACTTACCATTATCGTCCGCATAAATTTCCCAAGTGGTATAGAAATGTAAGCCAAATTACATAAAACTGGCAAGTAGAAATATAACAGGAAGTACAGAAAATATTAATTCTTTTAAGTGAAATAAACAAACAATACGTATCTAAAATACACTTACAAGGAGAAAAAAGTAAATCAGCATAAGCGGTTATAGTTATATGAATATGGCAAAGAAGACGAGGGCTTATCATGCCTAAGGCGAGGAATGCCTTCGTGAAGTACTTCCTGAGTTAAACTAGCTCTCATTCGCGGTGCACATTTGAGAAAATGGCAGGGGTCGCATTACCAGCATTCAGTGTTCTTAACCACGCGGCCAGTAGAGAAAGACCAACCAAAAGCAAGAGTAAAAAAATAAAAATAGGTAAAAAATCTGAAAGGTTTCAGATTTTAAATCACGTCCATAGGGGCCTTTTTTTTTAAACATTTTGTGTGTTACCTTTATTTATTAAATATCATGTTCTTCGCAAAATAATTTTAAAATGAGCATATCTTTAGGATTTCCGATACACAGTTTCGCGCGCTGGAGATAAAAACGTTTTTTCTGTACAACGTTGCCATTGCTCGCTATGAAATCCTTGAGTTTGTTAATCAAAATTTCGTAAAGTTTTACAAAATATGAAATCCATAATAAAACAAATTCCAAATTTCAAATTAGGGCTTCCAGATGCCCATATTCGCAGGAGGATTACGTCATTCAAAATTGGATGGCTCTAGGTACCCTTGTTTTATCACAATGCAAGAAACATGTATACATTTAGGCAGATTCTTCGTTATTTAATTTCTTTAAATATAATATACAGAGCGATAATATTTGGTGGCAACAATTTGAAAAGTGAAACAACGTTTGTAGTGAATCAACGCAAAATGCCAAAACGAAATTAATAGTCCTTCTGGCAAATTGCCTCTTTATACTAACAATAGTGTCAAGCAAAAACTTCTCGAATTCTTTAAAAATTGCGTTTCTATCGTTACTCTAGCTTAATAATTTTCGGCTCTTTTTTTTATCTTGGAACGGACGTGAAGTAATTACTACACGCATGTACAGAGACCAAGAGAAAAAAAATAAAAAAAATCATCCATCTTATAGAAAGTATACATTTCTGACTCAGTAAAAAGTAACTTTGTATCGCTTTTGCTTCATCCTGGCAATAAAATAATAAAGTAAGGGCTTTAAGCGCCATGCGAAGAGAAAAAAAATCTATCCATTGAAATCCTTTTTCTTTCGCTGGGGAGGAGGGGGGGTAGTTCTTAACAAAAAAATAATACTCAAAATATCTGAAAAATATTATTTCTTTTCCTATAACTTAAATGCATTTAATGATATATCTGAGCTTGGCATTATAAGTAAGTCTTCTGTGGAAGGTCGGATTGTAAAACGGCTTACTCTCAGATTCTCTAGAATTTCAAGCCGTAACTTTTTCTTGTACATTGTTTTTCAGTTTAATTCAGTGTTTTTCAGTTTCATACCCGGCCAATGTCTTGTTCAAACTATACATTGTTTTTCAAAATTTAAGGAAAAAATAGGTCTTAGGGTAGAAGTTTTAAAGCAAATAAAATACAAATATGAAAAATTAGCCAAAATTATATACCATGCAGTGACTTACTGTGTATTACAGAGGATGTGCATGCTGTACTCCCGGGGAAAAATAAAACATGATTATAACAAAAGTCATCACAAATGAGAGATGGAGAAATGCCTTTTTATTCAAACAAATGAAAACAATAATTATAATGCGGATGAGGCCCTTGGTACGAATGCAGGCTTACCATGCTAAAGATAATTGTCACATGCATCAGCTAAAACAAAGACTATATGGCTATATTCCCGGTGATGTCCTCTTTTATCCCTGGATTTTGATCCAGAAAGGAAAATAGTGGATTTTTAGTCAAAAATTCTGCCCCCCCCCCCCACTTAAGGAACACGTGTAAGTAGCACGTCCTCTATCAGCTGTGGCCTGACTGAATAGTTGCCTCCAAATTATCCATACGCACAACTACACACTTGGCGATAACTTTTTAAACTTGGCTTCTGTAGAGCAGTCGAATAAAGGTGGAATAAAATTTATATCAATTTAACCATGTTTAAAATTAATTATAATTTAAAATTAAAGGGGAAGATAAGAAGTAAGTTTTGCTCTAATCTTTCAAGCATGAAATTACCCGATAATGGTGGAATAAAATTCACATAGCTTTGAAACGGATTAACAATAAAATGAAAATATACTGAAAAGTTATATTAAAAACTACTAGCGGGCTACGGCCAAAGAAAAATTTATAAGTTCTATGTACACCTGAAAAGAAAATGCTAAAAATAATTTCAATATAAACGAAATCAGTTCATTCTCCAGATGTAACTCATTTATAAATCCTACAGACAAGCCTTAGAAGACGAAATACTGCGTCGAGTGGAAGTAAATCCTGGTACAAGAACACGAACCATTGCCTCTGATAATGCAGTATCTCAGTCCAGTATATGTCGCACATTACGCAGGGAGCGTTTACATTCATGTCATTTGCAAAGGGTTCAGTTATTGCTACCTCAGGATTTTCCTCGACGAGTGAAATTCGCGCGCTGGTGCGTTGACAAATGCAACGAGAACCTGGCGTTTCTAACCTGTATTCTTTTCACAGATGAAACCATTTTCTGTCGTGAAGGAATCTTCAGTCAGCATGATGTTCATTTGTGGAGCTACGACAACCGACGAAGTATGCATCCATATGCTGCCCAACGACGGTTTTCCGAGTATGTAGGGCGGGCATTATTGGTGATTACTTAACTGTGGCATATCTCGTATTACTCCTACTAGATGATCGAAAATATTTTGATTAAATTATCACATTTTTTGGAGGAGGTACTGCCACAATTACTCGATAATATTCCTATGCCTGGTTCGGCGTGCCGTTTGTACTAGCAGGAAGGGCTGCAGCTCATTTTGAACGTTCCTTGCTGGAGTGATACGTTTGCGCACCATTGAATTAGGCGAGGAGGACCCCTCATCCGATTTATCTAGCCTGGATTTCTTCTTATGGGGAAGCCTGAAAGCCATGGTCTAAGAGACGCCCATTCACAGCAACACCGATCTCGTCGCAAGATCAAGACCTCCGTGGCAGCCGCAAACGTCCTCGATATGGCAGATATTTTTGAAAGGGTTCCACAGTCAATGTGTGATCGTTGTGAAGCCTACATAACGGTGAATGGTCGAAACTTTGAGCACTTGTTGTGAAAGTGAAATTGTATACGTATTGTAAATTATATCTAAATAAAGAGTTTTTCCACCCATTACTGGCTTTTTATTATTTCTGCATCTTTGTTTATCCTCAGGCTGATCAGAGGTAGTAGGGGAAAAATCTGTTGAAATTCATCGTGATCGCAAACTGACATTTATAAACCATAAAAATAAGTCCTGGCTTTCCTGATGATGAAGGTCTCCGACATTTCATAGGTGGCGTAAAGCATGGAATCTCGGACGTTTTGAAATGCACTTGGCTTTTTCAAGCGACGAAGATGCGCCATTTGAAAAAAACCTTCATGATTCCATGTTACGTTACGAAACTCAGAGCAACTTCATTATTAGGAAAGTCATTGTTTATTTAAAGCTTATGATCTTTAAATGTCAATTTGCGATCATTTGCCATCCTAATACCATTGCGGATGGCTATCGACAGTTTTCCTGCGACAGCCCCTTAGGACTGCATTTCCGACCCTGCATTGCTATTGAGTTTCGAGTCGTCTAGGTGTAATCAACCCCTCCTAGAAATTTGTTTCTCTAGTTTTGGGACTGGGATTATTCGATTATGGCAAAGCGCACGAGGCCTATCTGCCTAAAGGGAGGGATGCCTTCGTGGAGGACTTTCTAAGTCAAACTAACTCGTATACACGTTACACATGGGGAAAACCACGAAAACGCCCATGCAGCCAGCCCGTTCGTGGGATTCGAACCTCGAACCGAACTATCAGTGTTCAGCGTCTTTACCGCTCGGCCGCTGGTGGACTCTCTCTAATTTTGAATCACCCTGCTTGAAACTTGGCTTTTTATTAATGTTAATATAAACTAATTCATTTTATGATAGAAGCTATGCATTGATTTCAATCAGCAAACCGATTTAAAATTATATTAAAAAGCAACGTTAACTAAGGCTGTTTTTGGCCCCAATTTTAAGTTTTACTAGGGTCCAGTCCATTCTCTGGATACAGCCGCTTTTATAAACACTTAACTAAGAAAGCTATTTTGCATACCTACGATAATCGCCGAGGAATTTTCAAGTGTAATCAAGCATGTGAACAAAATAGCATGTGAATAATGTGGCTTTTCACATTTACCCCCAACGCCTCTCTTCTGAAAGAGCTCTTAGAATGCTTTAAATGACATTAGAGCAACCACAAATTGGGAAAAGTAACGCATTTGGAAAGTTTCTGACATCACATACGTCATTATAAAGTTGCACATGGCATACTCATACATCACTTCATGGTAAGGTAATATAAGAAATGGCAAGAGAAGCGAAGTTGATGCGTGCACTACGAGTAGGTTATGGCAGTACTAGGTTCACAGGTAGAAAGGTTAGGTCACAGGTTACATGTGTCACACATAAATAAGGCTTATTGCTGGAACGGGGAAGGCGTTTGAAGTGGTGAAAGAAATATGTGCTGGATTTAAAATATCGATAGCTATGTCTTTGGCCTCCATCTTTAAATGCCAGTAGCGAATTGCAAGTCCTGTGTTCCTAGCCTTCGAATTTTTGAAATTGCTGCACACACGTAGAAGAATTAATATCTCTTTATGTTCTTTTATACCATCTGTCCTTACTACCGTGATCATTTTCAGCACTTTTTTCAGTGTTGGCTTGGATTTTCAGGTTATTGCTGTTAAGAAATTTTGTTGCTTCTACAAGATAAACAACTCAGGTGAAACATCTCGCTGTTTGAAACTCATTCTTTCTGAAATTAGTCGGACTAACTGCTGGCTATCGAAGCCACAGCTATATATTGTTAAAGGTCTTCTAGAAGCTTCGGAAAAAGTAGCTCCGAAAATGCATTTCCCTGATGCGTTTTCAGGAGATCTCAAATAATCACTTCAGATAAACATGGGTCGTTTGTAATTAGCTAGAGCACACGTCAAAATATAACAGCTGTAAATAACTCAAGGATCATGCATATATTGTATAGAATCACTCCTATGTTTCTAAAAATGCGTTTGGTACTTACGTATTATCGCGTCGACCGGACAAGTTGCTCGATTTAGCGTCAATTATGGATGACCATTTCCTTTAGAATTCCGCAGTAACGATGGTGCTTGCCGACTTGCCGAAATTTCCGCCAACGGTCTACGGGATCATATGTAAATGCTATGTGTTTTTCCAACATTTCCAAAAAGTTGCGCAGTTAACACAAACTGCTGACAAGACGACAACATTTGACGACACTGGTAACAATTTTCGGTCACCAGTGCCCACTAGGAACATTTTTGTCTATATCTACAGCTCTAGAGCTATAATGCGAACGTCGGCGGATTCTGAATCGCAACCTTTAGAACTCTGTACAAAAAATAATCATTTATATGCAAATACGCGGTTAGAAACTCAGTTGTAAAACGAACTAAATCCTAAAACTCCAAAACATAAGCACTTGTATGCAAAATACATAGCCACAAACTCATTTATACAAAGAGTTGCTAACTCTAGAACTCTTTAGAAGAAATAAGCACTTACATGCAAGCTATAGAGCCACAAACTCAGTTACACAAAAATGTGCCCTAAATTTATTCCTTAAATTCAAAAAGTAAACAAAAGCATAATACAATAAACAATATTATAAAAATACATAAAAACAACAACACAATTAAGTGTATTCGAATGTTCACAGAAACTGTCAATTATGTATTAAGCAACAATATGACAATTTTATGTGATGCTCGATTCGGCTTACAGGAAAGCTGTGAAGTATTCCTGGTATTTAATGAAATGGTATTTAATTAAAGAATAAACTGAAGGAAATATGACCTATTAATTCAATAAGCGACTTATCTGGTCGACAAAAGATTCTGATTCAACCTTTAGCCCAAGTAAACTTTAAATGCCTTAATCCACTGCGCAGTCTATGCTAATTTTCATTAACCTAGCTCTGTAGCTTTTCCATTAAAGGAAAGCTTGAAGCTCGTACATCATCACATAGAATATATTTAGCAATTTATATTTGCCAAAGCCTTTCTTTCGTTATAAATTTAGCTTTTCGATCAAAAGCAGAGATACAAGAGAGTGCAGTTGTAGTAAAAACCTTTAACTGTACAATTGAACTGTGCTTCACTGCCGAATTTTCTTAAGCCATCTCTTTTCATCTGAAACTAAGTAAGATTCGTACTTCTTAAGAATAATTTTATTGCGTATTCATATCACGATATGATAAAACTGACAGCATTTCTTACATTGTGAGAGAGTTGAAAAGCACTTTTACACACTTGCCAAAATCAGAAGAAAGAAAAAAAAAAGGAAGACTGCAAAAAATAATTTCAGAAAAAGGTGACTAAGTCTACATTTCTCCAGTTAAAAAAAAAATTCTTAATAACGCTAAATTACTTATTATAAATGACATTATCAAAGTTTGATAGGCTGAAAGATTTTAGATTACTGTGATGTAATTTGCATTCTACAGTAAAAGCTAACATTCCTGCCAAAAAGTAGAGATTAGAATCATAAGAAATTTGGCGGAGAGATCTTTTGTTTAGACTAAGTTATTACTTCATGTCTTACTCAAAGAGGAAGAGAACTAATTAGAGTTGTCGCATGCAAACTCACAGAAATAGCTAAGTAGCATAAAATGCGAAAAACAGATGAAGAAACTTTCCTTGATTAAAAATAAAATAAAGGACGCTCCTTTTCAGACTGCATTTACTTTTATAATATCACACTCTGTTTTATTTAAGAGAAAATTTAACGCGAAATTATTAACTGGTGAGCTCTTTGAAAAACGCTTAGTTGATTAAAGAGTTCCTAATTGCAGCATTCATGTTCTTGACCCCTTGGCCTATACTTGTAAGAAATATCTGAGAAAAAGTCCATTCATCCAATTCCATATTGGTTGTCATCTGTACAAACCTATAATATAATTCCAAAACAGCATTCTGTAGCGAAGAAAATTGAAAGCTATTTAATCACTTGCTAGCTTTCAAACTGAAATCTTCCTTTCCTGACGCTTTTTTCGGCTGGTGGATATTCAATCTGTCAATTCTGATATTAACCCCAGGTACACTAAGTTGTCATTAATGATCGGACATCCACTGGAATGTTTATTAAACGTTATTAATACATTGATAACACAATGAAAAGACTTGAGCTCACAGTATAATTGTAAACAACATCTATAACAGTATAAGTGCTGCATGAAGTGCCAGCTGCATGAAGCTCAAAGTAGCATGATTACAGCTGCGGTGAGTACATCTATCAGATTTCGGACACGATCTAGATACCATGTGCCACAGTCAGTAATGCGTTAGTGAAATGCAAATATGAGAGAGTTATAAACTCCAACCTTGCATTGAGTAAGCCCTAAAAATTGGATCATCGATTCCTCTGGTGTGTGACTGGCTTCGGGATATTGCGCCAATTCCAGCATCATTTGTCGAGAGAAGTTTGCGCTTACTTACTTACCACCAGCTGAGCTGCTGTACCGCCTGTTATATGACTATCAGCATTTTGCGCTCAACTGGTAGAGCATTCTATCGTCACTAGGCCCAGCCAAAAATCTCTGTGGAATATTAAAATCTGTAAAAGTTACTTCGAAAGATGTTTATTTGTGACCTGTGGTTATTAAAGAGACCCTTTCGAGACTTAGACTGTGCTGAATGAAGATTTTAGCAATGTTTTATACATTGTGATTTTGAGTTTCCAGAGAATGTTTACACTAGAAGTCAGTGGTAACTTGGATATAAGAAGTTATTCAGATGCATTCTACCGGATATATTAATGTACATCCTATGTGCTGTTCACATATTTTCAGAGTCCCTCTGTAATATTTGCTTGTCACATTCATAATAGTCACTTATTTACAGTTCGCTTAAAATTCACTTATGTATAGTCTGCCTGATAACTGAAGGTGACGCTGAGAAATACAAATCAGAGTGTAGAGTTGAAAATTTATGTGTTCATCGGAAAACATGTGAAGTTCACTTATACACAGAGCACCATTTTATATCTGCTTGGCATTTTATGCCGGTTATTGGTACAGAACACTGAATATGGGACTTACTACCAATCAGCCGCTAGAGAGCTTATTTTTGTATTTTATGGGAAGGCTGCAACACATTAGTCAATGATCACTGAACGAAATACTCCGCCCCCAACGGGTATGGTTGTTCGCCAGTAGGCACTAGAATAACGGAAGACTATTTTATTGAATAGGAAATCATACTATATGTAGTGGAGGTTGGTTTGATGGGCATGTGTGAACAGAGAGAGATTTGTTTCCACTGAGAAGTTTGGAGGAGAAATTCCCATGCGGGACAGTTTTTCATGGCTAGGCTTTGGTCTCCTAAATTTCGTCCTTGGAACGCTAACTACCGAAAGCTATACAGTAATTCTGGACAGTTCCTTTTCTTCCAGTTCTGTAGAAATAATTTGGAACTGCTCCTACTCATAAACAAAGCTTATGATTGCGTGGTTTGAGGAAATGGAAGTGAATGAAGTTTACTGGGCTGCCCGAAGTCTCCTTCTCAACCTATCTGAGCATCTTTGGAATGAGATGGAGCTCCGGTTATAAGCTAGAGCACATTGCGTAAAAACCAATACAGAGCTGTTCACCATGCTACAGGAGGACCACCGCAATAAAACTTGCAAATATTTATAGAATCTTTGTTGAAATATTCCTTTATGTTTACGGCAAATAGGTAACCTACGTTGTATTGACATTATTTCAGCCTAAGATAAATATTTTCTTGTGAGTGCCCGATTATTATTGGCAGTACAGTAATTATGAAGTAATTATATGAAACTCATGCTACATCATTTCAAGAAAAAGAGCGCTCGCGTCCCAAATATGCGCCAATTTTCATATGAATAATTACATGTTTACATATTAGGGATAGCTGTTCTTAGATTTTATAGGACAATGGAAAGGGTGAAGACAGCCATGAGGCTAAAGCATTCACTTGTGACACATTACTAGTAATTAAAAGCAGATGAGTAAATAGAACAAAATGCAATTATTTGTAGAGTCATTAGGTTATTTTTAAAGCAGGAGCGATGAAAAATGAGCAACGCCCTCGCCGGGAATCGAACCGCGTATCTCTGGAATACGTTCCCAGCGTGCATACCACTACATTACGAAGACATGCTAAGAAGGCGGGAGAAATACTTTATATATTAAATGAAGAAACTCGGCGAATAAGGCACAGCAATGATTACATGATAAATTCGGCAGCTAAACACAGTAAAGACACGATTTTTACAGAATCACAAACAGATATAAATTTAATGGGGATCTTGCCGTATGATAAATACAAAAGTAATTTCTTTAGGAATGTGTAGTGTACGTAGAATGTAATTCGAATATGTAGCAGGAAAAGCTACCCGAAATGACAATACAAAACTGCAGCAGTAAAAATCTCACAGATAATGTACAGTAAATGATATGAAATAAATGCATTCATGCATACAACATTAAAAATAATGAATGGCAGAAAGAATCGCATTAAACAATACAAAACAAAATTATAACAGTAGAACTTAACAGATGTTATTCAGTAAATGAGTTAATATTAATGAATTGGTCTTAAGACAAAGTTTACAAAAACAGATTAAAGAGAGTAAAAGAGAACATGAGGGGGTTACTGGCAATGATATTGCTTGCAGGAAGTCATTTAACCAGTCATTCCGTTCAGGAAACGGAATTACCTTTGCATTCGCAGTCTCGTTTGTATTTGGTCTGCCTATACTGTTAAATTTGCATCAGCGGATTTCCGGAGACTGTAGTTGCCGGTGTTTGGGCAACTGGAAGAGATAGCACTTGGGATCTCCGACCATTCCATAAACATACTAGTCATTATTAGAGATGAGCGAATGAGCGAACCCGCTCTTTTACGGGATGGGATGAGAACCGTTCGCTTCTTAAAATGAGCCGATTTTTTATAATTCACCGCTCATTAGCAATAACTTTGATTGAAAAGATCTGGAACGGTAGGTGAATCAAAAGTCGTTAGCGATGATGGAGCGAAGAGCAGAAAGAATCACATGAGTAGTGGGATCGGGACCGGTTACCGATGTTGGAACTGAACAGCGAAAAGAACGGAGCGAGCTACGCAATCTGAACAATAAACTCAGTCAAGCGAGAATTCCACGAACTGATTTCTTTCAACTGAAGTTCTGAGATAGCCTGAAAAATCTTTTTTACACATCTTTCCTATACAGAACTAATAATAAAATTTTAGAACAAAAAAATTTTCAAATAGTTGGGAATTGATAAAAATTAACTTCCTTCAACTTCCAACTTCAACACGCTTCCAACTTCCTTCCGCTATTTTTTCGCCGATCAGACATTTGCGTCTTTAGTAAAGTGAATCAGTTTGCAAACGAACATCAGACCTTTATTCTTGCACGCTTTCAAGAAGATCTATCCATGATCTATCCTAAAAGAGCTACAATTCTTTATCTTGGGGTTGAGTAAATTCGCTCAGTAAAGAGAATCGGTTCTTTGAATCAGTTTTGGAGCGGATCATCTAACTCTAGTCTTTATCACTTACTACGCAATTTTGCAGGTAGCTCATTAATGAGCCGTGACCATTTGAATACTGTATAAATGGCGAAGAGCCATTGATTAGATATTTTCCAATTACAGGCGAAAATTTATGTATCCTTCCTGAGTCGTTTCACCGCATCTTTCCAATAACATAATGTAATATACTGCACCCACCGCTTATTAAACTCACTAGTTAATAAATTCAGCAGCTTATTCCGTTCATTCAGGAACGAAATCAAATTGCATATTAATCAGCAGAAAATACGCCGTTCATTAAAATCCTCTCCGCAGTTTATTAAACTCAAATTAGCAAAAGACTCTGTCATCAGCGTCATATTATCCTTTCTTATTTTATCTCTCAAAGATTTTCGTTATTCATCAACTTAATATATTGTGTACCGTGGCTTTTATCGGGGAGATCTTTGTAGACGTGCCACGGCGTAGATGCCGCACTTTTATGCAAGTCGACCGCTATTCGGAAAGACTGAAATCTTCATAAAGTTTTCTTACTAGAAGCATCAAAAAGTATCAAAAGAATTTAGTACTTAAACAATCCAGATGAACTAAAAGAGAAGGATTCATAGCATTAATTTATTCTCAAAAGCGCTGAGTTTTCACGGTACTATATATACTGTTTTTGAACATTAAAATTTATTGTTTGAAATAACGCATTGAAATTAATTTAAGCTTGTTTATACAAAGGTATTGAGCTGCATAGACTAAACTTGTCTAGAAATGCAGCCTTCGCTTTTAATTCTTTCAATTAAGTGTATTTCTAATGGTTTTTATTTCATCATTACAAGCTTTCCAAGGTCTACTAACTGAAAGTGATGTGACTGTTTACAGTTTCTTTTAGCAAACCTAATGCATGCATGAAAGTCTATTGGAGTAGCAACAGGAATCTAAACAGTAATGTACGAAATAGAATGTGTGCCCGTATTATTAGTATCTTGAATCATTTTTCGTGTAAAAATTGCCATTGAAAGTGATGTATTGTACGAGGTAGTTTGTTGCTTCCATGTTTAATCTGCACCGGAAATGTACTAAAACTAAACTAAACTCGGCAGCACAAACAGCCCTTAGAGAGCAATGGCATGGCCGGCAGTGCTCTGATATCTGCTTTCTAGATCGTGGACACCGAGGTGCTTGTGCATCTTTAGCTTGGACAAGTTGTCAGCATGTTGCAAGATCCCCGGCGCTTAAACTAGAAATGCACAGTTGGTTTAATTTACGGCTACTTCTGAAGCAATAACGCATATTATTGGACTGATTAAACGCATCAGCATTTTAGTCTGCCTCATCCTTTGCAAAGGCTGGAATATAAACATATAAGACATAACCTATGTTTTTAGAGTTGTTCTATTTGATACGAAAATGAATTGCTTAGTATATAAAAAAACATAAGAGGAAGTTTAAAATTTATAATTTTTAAAATAAGCCCTTATTGCTAATTTTAAAGAAAAAATATTGTAAAAGAAATATAAAATCAAATAAAAATAATCATAATAATAAAATATATACCTACAAAAAGGATAAAAATATACTTACAAAAAGAATAAAAATATACCTACAAAAAGTACAAGGTCTTGCTAAAAAAAATCTTAAAGAAATTTTAAGAAATGCACTAAACGTGAAGAAAGAGAAACAAAAGAAAGCGATAAAGCTGTCGATTAAAATAATAAAATTAAATGATCAAAAGTGATCAAACCAGGTGTTGCAAACTAGTTGATTTCTCCGAATGAAAATTAGTCGTTAACAAAATAAATAAATATTTGTCGTTTTCCCCGAACATCGGAGCCAGCCAAGTTTCTGAAGGCACCGCCTGAAGGCACTGTCTCAGAGTTACCTGAGACCTCATCAAAAAAAAAAAAAAAAAAAAAAAAAAAAAAAAAAAAAAGCGACGATGGTCTGATAGCCCTCTATAATATACCAAAATTTATTCCTAAATCGGTGAAAGCTCATACCATGTACAAAGAGTTGATACTGCCGGCTGTCAAAAGAGTTTTAGAAACGGTTTCACACCAACCAGCCGCATCCAAGGCAATGATACAGTGCGACGACGAATTGAAGACATGGCGGAAGATGTTGAAGTTTCGTTATGTAAACTTTTGATACCCACCGAATTTTCTCTTCAAGTTGAATCAACCTTGCCAGGTACTATAATCAGGCTTTACTCTTAGATTTATGTCCGGTTTGTGAAAGAAGGAAAAATTATTTAAGAGATGCTTTTTGCAAAAAAATGTGATTGCAGATAAAGGTGAATGTATTTTTAATACTGTCAAAGATTATTTTAATGAGAAAAATATTCCTCTTGCGAACATTATGTCTGTTGCCACCGATGGAGATCCTGCAGTGGTGGGTCGTCATCACGGGTTCATAACCCTTTTGAAAAAGAGGTACCAAGTATTTTAGCTATTTACTGTGTTATTCATAGACAAACGCCTCAGCCACCTTTTGCATCAGTCATTACAATATGTTATCTCTAGTGTGAATAAAATTCGCAGTAATGCTTTCAACAATCGATTATTTGGGCTGCTGTGTAAGGACAACGATGAAAAATTCAGTCGCTTGCCCCTTCTACAAACCGAGGTTCGTTGGCCTTTCAAAGGCGCCTGCTTCAGTAGGTTCTGGAATATTTTCGACTCTGTACTTGAGTTCTTCGAAGAGAAAGATGTAGTTCTGAAAGACAAATTGCTATAATTTAATAATGATGTTGCTTACATGACCGATTATATTCCAAAATTCATTGGAATTAGTTTGTAGCTTCAAGGCAAAGAGCTCAATTTGATGACAACAAAATCTGTTATTTCTGCCTTTCTAACATAAGCCGCACTTTGTGGAAGCAGAATTTTGGTCGCAGTGAGTTCAGCCAGTTTCCAATCTTGTCTGATCTGCATAAGAGCAGTGAATCCCGTTCCATGAAGCGCATATTTACTGTCAACGCCTTTAGTCTTTGTACAAGGACTTTTCCGAGCGGTTTGAGAATATTTTGTTCCTAAAAGTCCCTCAGTGAGTCATGAACCCTATTACGAATATTGAGACAGCAGAGGCTCAGCTTCAGGAAGGAACTGGTCGAATTTTCAACTAATGAAACTTTGAAAGCCAGCTTCCAGAATGGCGATCGTCTCACAGAATTTTGGCTTCAAAGTAACATCAGTCTCCTCTACCCAAGATTGTGGACTATCGTCAAAAACCTTGTAATTGCTTTCCCTTCCTCCTACCTCGTCGAGCGAGAAACCAGTGCTGTGACTGATCTAATTACAAAAAAGAGAAGTCAACTTTAAATCGCGGAAAGAATGGACTTGCGCCTTCATCTCTCTAAAAATATTGAACCTTACGTTCAGAAACCGGCTATGAACCATTAAGCACAGACATTTCACTGATCACGTGTAATTGTTTCACTCTTTTTTTTTTTTTCTGTTCTTTTTTAATTAATTAATTAAGAATAAAGAATTTTTAAGCATAAAACATCGCGTAAGTATTTTTTTCTGGCATTAATCATTTCAGTTTTAACAAAAAGAACGTAATTCCCTTCCAAGTAAAACTATCGAGTTAAATTAAACAAATTTGGTGTGCAAGTCTACTGAAAGAAATTACTTAGAGTTTTGCGTTTTATAACAGGGACCTCTTTTCCCATACCTGAATTACAGGATTTTCACAAAGGGGGCGTTGAGAAATGTTTCGCTCCTTAGGGGGGCGGCAGCTTTGAAAAGGTTGAGAATCACTGAGCTAAACGATTTTCTGCAAAAGGTATATGTGCCTATTAGACAGTGATAAATAAAATGCGTATTTGTATCTCTTATAAAAGTTCTGCTTTCAAAATAAGTATTTTCAATAAGAATTTTTTTTTTTTTTTTCCTTTTAAGTGGGTCGCTCTATATTTTTCATTATTTACTGAGATAATTAAACTAAGGTGTACATTTTTATATTTAGGAAAACATTACTACGATTAATAGAAGGCAGCCATATTCGATTTGAAATTCTTTTTAGGAAATAAGGGGGTATATTTGTATTTAATTTCTGATTGTACACTCCATGTTTCGAATGACGAACAAGTGTGTCAGATTCTATCGACACACTTCGAGGGCTATCTGCCTAAGGGAAGGGATATCTTCGTAGAAGTCTTTCAAAGGGCAAAGTAACGTATACAAATTACACCTGGTTTGCATTCCCGTTAAATGGAGAATACTACGAAAACGAACCATGCCATCAGACCTTTCGCCTAGATTCTGACCCGGACTGAACTACCAGCATTTATGGGTCTTAACCACTTCGTCATTAGGAGGCCATAGTTATATAGTATAAAGCCATATGCTTGATGGAGGGAATATACCTTTTTTTACACCGGGAGAGGTAAAATAGTTCTGAAAGTATACTTGAGAAATGAAAAAATTTGGCTTTAGAGATAAATATATTGATAAAGTAATTAGTAAATCAAACTGCCATTGATAAAATAATTAATAAATAAAATAAAAGAATTAATAAATCAAAACTGTTAAGAAGCAGTTGATAATAAAACTGATTTTTCCTAAACTCTTTTTTCATAGTTGGAATAAGAAAACTGTTCGATGTCTCACAACTGACATGAAGTTATGAAAATCTAAGCGAAATATTTTGTGATTTTCAATTTCTAGTCGGTTAAACATTAATGTCATTAAATATCTTAACAGCAGCTTATAACCTGAATATCCAAGTGATATAAATGTTGCAAAAATTCCATTAAAAAATATCTAGTTTTAAAAAAGAGCTCTTTTCAACAATTCCAGTTACTAAAGCATTTACAGGCTTATATTCATTAAAAACAATTCACGAATGTTGTTTAATTCAATCGTATCCGAATTTAGAGGCAGCTTTAAAAATACTTTTAAAGTTGCGATGTACTGTTGCTTATAGGGAAAAAAAGAGAGAATAAAACTTCAGCAAATTTAAAATAATAAAAAAAATATATATCACATCTTCATTACGTCAAAAAAATATTTAAACATGGTCATTCTGCACCTATAAATCAAAAATTCAGTAATAAGTAGATTTTGGAGAAAAATAATCGGTATTTTGTTTCGTTAAAAGAAAATGATATATTTATAAAAAATGTTAAAAATTTAATCATTACTATTTACATTACAAATTATACTATTTCTGCATTAATTACCGTTTATCAAAACGGAAATTTTTAATGCTTTTCATTTCAAAACTCTATGAGTCTATCATTATATGAATAATGTTTTCTAAATATACAATACAATGATTAAATATTACTATAAGAGTTCCAGTATTATGATTTGAAATAATTACTTTTAATGAATATAAAATTGTACAAATGTATTTAAATTGTCTTGTGTTTGGGTGTATAAATTTTATATGTATTTCTTTTTTTTATTCCCCTCCCCCCCGTCGAAATGGTTGGAATCTCTAGGCACCGCTCTATGTAGTATGTGTATGTGTAAGTAGCACGAATGGATGCAATCTCAAAGTAACTTAGTATGTGGCATGTATAATAAACCAGTTTCATGCAATAAAATTTCCAGTTAATGGATAACATAGCGTGTAAATACTTTAACATGTAGCAATGATACTCTTACAGTAGTTATTCAAATTATGAAAAAGCAGAAGGAAATAAAGAAGAAATTATAAAAATCCAAATTATAAAAAATATAAAAAGCGCGCATTTCATTTGCACTATTGTTAGGCATTTCGTATAAGGGTGTGAAACCGAAATAAAAAGAGGCTCGCTGAGTGGGTCGTTGAATACGAGTGCGTAGCTGAAAGCCCACACAACGCATTTCAAAGATTTAAAAAAAAGTACTTTAAAGCTCGCTGACGTAACGCTAGGTAAGTCCATTTGCACCGAAAGATGACCGAGCATGCATGCTGTTTGGATTTCATTTGCCCATCAATAAAATAAATAAAAATGAATACAAAATAGAATCAAAAGAGGAGTCTGAATCGAAGTGGGAAAAGAAAGTTAGTCATGTGCGGCAGTTCACTCACTCACTTCGGGGTTTGGGCCGATGACTCATATCGCTACCTCACTGCTTGCTTCTCTGAGTAGAGAGGCATTTATTTCTATTTCGTTGCTTTATCGCCTATTTGGCAACTTCTCCGCGAGAAAGGAATCGATAGATCGGAATTGCCAGCGCGTTGGGAAAATCGAGCTGTGAGTCATAGAAACCTCCCTAAAAAAACTCATAGCACGAATGTAATTTTTCAAGTAAATTATCATCAAAATTTAAAGTGATTTAAATTCCTGTGTCGAATTAGAAGTAAATGTTTTTAATTCAGAAGTAGAGTTTTCTAAGATATAATATGCATTTAATAAGTCATTGCCTATAACTATGGATATGAATATATTTATTTCATCATACCTGTACTAAGCATTTTTACTATTCAGTTCTGTTTAGCGTAAAATGAATAAAATAATTTGTATAAAATGTAAACTTATTAAGATTGCTAATTCAGGAAATGATAATACATTTCAAAATAGTATAATGGCGGAAACTTCACGTATCCATCTTCGTGTTATAGACTGGATCTGCGATAATGACCTCATTAACGTTTGAATTGGAGAAATATTATTATTTTATTTGAATGTGTAATCATAACAGAGAAGTTAAGGTTTCGAAATAGAATAACCATCAGACTTTGTTACAAAATTCGTTATATCAATAATTTGTTTAGTTACCCTGGCAAATATTGGCTGTTGACTATACTGCATATCCGCTTCGTCTGGTCAAAATACTGCATATCCGCTTCGTACTTTAGACCCCTCGTATAGTGTGAAAGGAGAAATAAACCATGGTGCGAAGAGCGAGGAACTATTCCGGCCGAATAATAGCGATACTGAGATAAAAATAAACAGATGAATAAATAATAATATTGCTAAATCTTTCCACCATGTTGTCGGCCTTTAGAAGAGACGTGTAGCTTCAATTTACCGTCGGCTATGAGCTTTATTTAACCGATTGAGAGAGGCAGTAACTTTGAAAGTTAAATTTTTTCTCTGGATAGGTAGATAAGAAGAAAGCTCTAAAACAGAAGGTTCCGTTTTAAACAGAATTTATACCGCAACTCAAAATTCCTAGACAAGAATGAAATAGCTTAGTAGGCATTATCTCTTTCAATGCCCCCCCCCCCAAAAAAAAAAGTCTGAAATGTTTCAGATTTTAAATTAGGTCCAAAGGGGCCTTTTTTTTTTTAACATTTTGTGTGTTACATTTATTTATTAAATATCACGTTCTTCGCACATAAACCATAAAACTCAGTTCAACAGCAACATCGCAAAATAGTTTTAAAACGAGCATATCGTTAGAATTTCCGATACAGAGACTCACGCGCTGGAGAGAAAAAGGTTTTTTTTTTTTTTTTTTTTTTTTTTTTTTTTTTTTTTTCTGTACAACGTTGCCATTGCTCGCTTTGAAATCCTTGAGTTTGTTAATCAAAAATTCGTTAAAGTTTTACAAAATAGGAAATCGATAATAAAACAAATTCCAAATTTCAAATTTGGTCTTTCACATGCCCATATTCGTAGGAGGAATACGTCATTCAAAATTCGATGGCTCTATGTACCGTTGTGTTACCACAATGCGAGAAATATACATACATTTATGCAGGTTTTTCATTATTTAATTTCTTTAAATATAGCACAGGGCGATAATACTTTGCGGCAGTGAAAAGTGATTCGCCGTTTGTAGTGAATCGACGCAAAATCGCAAAGCGAAAACAATAGTCCTTCAGAGACAAAGCTCCTTTGAACCTGAAAGGAAAAAAAAAAAAAAAAAAAAAAAAAAAAAAAAAATTAAACAAACTGAAAGGGAAAAAAGATATTACATTGAGATCAGTTCAGGAGGAAAAGGACAAAGAAGGGAGGGGGGGGACTAAGTTAAAAAAAAAAAAAAAAAAGGATACTGGGGCCGTGAAATTACTCACTTTTATCGCCTTTTTTATAATTTGTTGTTTGTGATGTTATTAATTGTAAATTACAAGACGCTATTCTGACAAACTTTCTCGGACGGAGATGATGCTAAAGAAAAAAGGCGTATCAGTGCATGGCTTTACCTTAAAATTAATTATTTTCTCGCGTCTAATTTTCCGGAAGAAATATTTTTGAAACACCTCTACAATTTAAACATTTTAGTGAGCCTCATGAAAAACATTAGAATATAGTCTTCCTTAAATAAATTTTGCTAAGAACTTTAAATATTTACAAAAAAATTTTAATATTTTTATTAATAAAATTTCATTGAATCTTATTCTCGGTTATTACAACTGCTTTTTAAAAACATAAGAATACATTTTATTTACTTATTTATTTGGGCAGTATGAAAGAACCCAAAATGTGTTCTGTCACTGTAGGGGGAGGGCTTAAGTATTTTAAATAAAAGTATGTAATGAAACGGTGCAAACGTTTAGATCATGATAACACTTAATAAATGGAGCGTATCAGGGTATGACTGGTTCGGTTTTGTTTAGTTGATTATGGCAAAGCATTCTAGGACTATATGCCTAAGGAGAGGGAGTCCTATGCGGAGGACTTTCTAAAGGAAAATGGCTGATATACACATGGGATAAACCACGAAAACGCGCCAGTTCTTTCCTATAAAATCGAACCCAGGTTGGAACTACCAGTGTTCAGGGATTTTACCGCTCGGCCACTGGTGGGCATCAAGCCATGAACTTAACAAATCTAATTTGTTTTCTCGTTTATAAAATAACCATGCAGAAAAATTTTATTAGGTCGAAAAACGTTGCAGAGGAATCACAAAATATAGTCTTTCTGAAATAATTTTTCCAAAAAATACTAAGCATTTATAAAAATACTGAAATATTTTTAAAAAATTTCTTTCAATATAAATTTTAAAAATGTCAAAATTCACGTTTTTCTGGGAGGGGGGCAATGTGAAGGAGCCAGTTTTCTTTTCTATTAGCGAAATCAAGATGTAAATATTTAAGATAAAAAGTGTATGTGAAATGATGCAGACACATTGACCATTTATAGTATATTACTAAATTAATATAATTTTAAGCTCTAATGAGACAGATGAATCGTTTTTATAAATTTCGACAATCTAATTTGTGAGTTAATTTGTCGCGTTTTATTTCTTTTTATTCATCCAACACCAGATGCTCTGATACTCCTCGCCTTATTCAGTATGCACCCAAGGTCAGGCACGAGCTAACACTTTCTATTTCCCAAGGAATTAAGCTAGGCGTTATAAAACCTCGACTTCAATTCATCATCCAGTATTTAAATAAATTTAACATTCTCTATCTTTTACCATTTAAAATATCTTCAATAACTTTACTACTGACTAAAATTTATCTCGCACATTTTTATTATGTAAGAAATAACACTGATACTTGCATTCCTTCTCGAACTTGTCATTGTATTAAAATTATATTAATTCTTTTCAGAGGCCCTTCTTTTCAGAGACCTTCTTTTCAGCCCATCTTTTTTATAAACTAATACTGTATTCCCTGCGGAGGATTAGGGAAAGTCAAATATCATATATGTAATATAAGCTTATTAGTTTATACTACAATATGCAATGTAATGTTAAGTCATCATTACTCTAAACACTGATAATACAATTTAGTAATTTTATAAATTTTGACAAAGTAATTCTGGAAATTTTTTCAGTTCAGTTAATTTCTTCATGCTCACATTCATTCTGATGTAATTCCAGCAATGTTTATGAAATAGAGATATCAAGCCTGTGATTATCAATTACCGCATTTAAATAATTTTTTATTATTTATAACTAATTAAATATCTTATCTCCTTTTTATAACTTTAAACACCTGATAATTTTCAAGGATCCCTTTAATACAAATTAAACAAAAAGAAAAACGAGAAAAAATTTTCACTCTATTGTGCTTCCTGAAATAAAACTTCATGTCTGAAATTTGAAATGAGGAAATGAGAAAACTAAAATTAAACAACTGCATCTGTGATTTGTTTTAAAAACGCGTTTCCGTGAAGCTGAAAGCAGAAAGCAGGAAGAGGAATTAAAAAAACATTTAGCCCTTTGTTTACTGAAACCCTGTTTGTTCATCAATCAAAATCGTCGTGAACTTTTTCGAAAGAATAGTGTACATCATTTGACTAGATTCAGGTTTAAATGGAATTCGGAACAATTTTATAATTAATTTTGGTAATATAACGCAGGAACCTTTGCTTTTATTTATGACCTTTCTTGTCCCCTATAAAATAAATAAACTAACAGCGTATTTTTTCTTTAAAAGCGAGCTTTTATTTTGCTCTTCTCCAGATCTTCTTTTCGAAAAAACATCCAGCGAAAATATCGATGATTCAAATAATGCGCCGCCGCCCTTGCTTCATGTTTCTCATACGAGTATTATGCTAGATGCACTTTGCTGTACCACTTCTGTTTGGGGTATTATTTTCCCTTTAATTCTTTTATGGGGACCGAGGGGAAACGGAATTGAGGCAGGACGTCTTTTTGGTGTGCTCCCGAAAAAGCGAGTTTTTTCTCAGCAATTTTAATCCTACGAATATAATTCTTACATTAAATAGTGCTCGAAGTATCCCTGTACATTTGGATACCTCATATTTGTGTGTGCGATTTGAATTAGTTGAGTTACTAGTGTTTTTGCGCCATCAACAAGGGAAAACAGGCAGCAGCAATTTTACGGTGAGCGTGCCAACCTACTAAGTCGACACTGCGACGGAAGGGTGCCGCGGAGCCACCACGTGGTTATCGTAGTAGGCATAAGAATCTAGTGATTTCCAGCAGTGCCACAAAGTGCTTAAAAGTTTAAAAAATCAATATCTTGGAATATAATCATCGCAGGAATCCCATCTAAAGAAGATTAAGGTAGGGTTCTTATAATCTACCTCCTAAAAACTTCAATAGCCTCTAACTGTGTAATCTCAAATTTTGATAATATGACATAGACTTCTTCGTTCAATTCAGCGGTAAATCTACCAGCTTTAAAATGTGTAATTCTTAATACATTCATATCTTGTTTAATAATTACAGTAGAATCCTCATCTAAATAAGTTTTACCTTGTTTTATGCTCCATCTGATTATGTGTTTATTTTAATTCTTTTTCATTATTCTGTGTTTTGTTTATTTAGTATACATGTAACGCTAATGCTATTTGTTATACTGTATGATACTTTCAAAGTGCTAAAATTGCCTAAATACCTAAACCAATATCTCTGCTTAAAATAATCCTAGAATTTTCTACTGCACAGATTTTAAATCAGTATTGTATTTTTATGTGTATATATATAGAGTCATATATTTCTTTTATGTGCATCTGTAATAGTTGTATGTCTTAATTCACTGCCGGCACAATCTAGATAAATTCTAAGTCCCCAACAGGACGGCCATATTGCCAACCCTGCCAAAATCTCAGCAGTAGCTGCGCAGGGTCCGTCCATGTAGTTCGGATATAACTTCTGCCTTGTATTTAATTGCTATTAACATTGACCTCTCATTGAAATTTTTGCTTTTATATACTGTGTCTGCTATCATGTATTGTATAGTGTGCAACAGCATTTACAAAAATCTCTAAGTCCGGAGTCGGACAAATTCTGCATTGCACTTAATTGCTATTAACATTGATCTCACATTGAAATTTTTGCTTTTATATACTGTGTCTGCTATCATGTATTGTATAGTGTGCAACAGCATTTACAAAAATTTCTAAGTCCGGAGTCGGACAAAGTAAATAGACAACTTTTGTTATTATTATCACCAGAGGTTCCTAAGCCTAAATCTCAACTTTTTAACCTAAGCCCCCTTCTTTAATTATAGTACTAGACACACCAAACTCTAATAAAAGATCCCCCTAGTCTTCCCCTTTCAATAATAAATAACTTTCATTGAATCTCTCCTATTAGTTACCCCTCAAAAAATACTTTTTCATTAGCTTTAATTTCGTTTAATTTCACTTAATTTCTCCTATTTCACAGCCCCTAACCCCCAGATACTAACCAAACCTAAAATGTCTTAATCCTCTCTTCCTCCTCTTTCTGAAAACCTATCACTCAATAGTTTCAAAATTACAAGCCCTCCCCTCATTTTTAATATTTTTTTATTCTATTTTATTATTATTATTATTATTATTATTATTATTATTATTATTTTTTTACCTTTTTATTTTCCGTTTTTTACTTTTTATTTCTCCTATATCTTCCCTCCTAATACACTTAGTCTTGTAATTCTTTCAGTCTCTCTCTCTCAGCTTGGCCTCAGGTTTTCAACAATATTACACTTTAGAACCTCCCTTCAAATTTATTTTCTCCCTATTTTTAATCACTCCTTATTAGCATTTTATTTCTCTTCCAACTTCCCAACTAATAGTAGTAACTCCACCGTACCACTTCTATTTACCAACATAAACTCCCTCCTTCATTCTACCACCATCCCCTCATATCTATACTAATTAATATTTTGTCAATGAGTTTAATTAACCTCTTGTCTCTCATTTTCACTTCTAATTTCCACTAATCAGCACTCGTAACAGTCTCAAAACTACGCAACAGAACCCAGCTTTTCTCTTATACCCCTGCGCCCTCCTGACTTACCCTAAAACACATTAACTAATTATTCCGTAGATTCTCCCCCACTTTCCAATCTTAACGTAGGACTTGCGCATCAGTACTCATCACCCTCATTTCCGAGCCTCTGGCGTATCTCCTGGGAATGTCAAGATATATACTGCTGCTTTTCTGTATTGAATTGATTAATACTGTTGTTATTCTGCATTGAATTACCCATTTACCTATTATCATACTTGTGAAATTACATTCCTGCATACATTCAAAGTGCATTTTCTTATTTACTAACTTTGCTATCCTCACCACTTGATGTCGCATCTTCACTGTCCGATTCACTTACTTTAATGTCCTGTGATATCACAAATTAAGCATATGACTGGTGGTGCCACACTGTGATATTAAGTGCTTACATCACGCATTCTCCCACCTTGCATACCTTAGTGTCCAACATAACAAGGGCCTTTTTAATCAGTGCATTTCAAGAATCAACGTATCCGCTCTGACATGTCGCGTCCCTCGTTTCAACCGACCGACACAGAGAATACCCAGTCGCAAGGCATTTTAGATCCTGAAGCTTTATTGGCATCGGACTTATCGCACGAAGAACGTGTAGCCGTCCTAGCAGGAAACATTCGGCAGATCTCTGCAACGTTTCGAAGAAATAAATTCCTATTAACCCAAGATTTAAGGGAGCAATTGGAAAAGTCCTTAGACGTCCTACAAGAATTAGCACTTGCAGGACCAGCATACGCACCAAAGCCAGTAACTGAAGACACAGGCACTAATACTTCTACCTTTGTGTGCTGTCAAGCAGTTCACGCCTCCACACACCCTGTGCAACAGCTCAATAGCGAACCAGCTCTGACTTCGCAGTCCAATACCTCCATTCCAACGTTCGCTGAGGTATTGCGTAAATCCAGAATACCTAGCATCATAATCAAGCCCATCACTAAGAAACCCACTGGAGAGCTAAGGAAAGAACTACAAGCAAAAGTTCCCCTTACAAAGATCCCAGTCACAGTGGAAAAGATACAACCTACGCCACAAGGAGGATTAGAGGTATTCTGCCAGACAGCAGAGGAACTTGACCAACTGCAACAGCATATACAAAAAGCCAACATAGATGTCGACGTCAAGAGACGCCAACGACGACGACCGAGGATTGCCATACACAACGTTCCTGAGAGCACCAAGCCGGAGGAGATCATCTCCGAGCTTAGTACAACAACGGGAACATCGTCTAAGCTCTACAAGGCGCTATACCGACTTAAAGAAAGGCGACCAAAGACAGTCAAGTGGATTATCGAATGCGCAGCAGAAGGATTTGCCGCCGCAACCAAAGCCCGACGCATCTTCACTGCATGGCAATCCCATGGCTTATCTGAATTCATTGGCATCAGGCAATGCTATCGCTGCCAGCAGTTCGGGCACAGTCAAGACGCATGCAGGTCAAAGAAGATGTTCTGCGGCTTCTGCTCCGGCCCGCATCCAACCAGATGTTGCACAGCTGAGCAGGCCTCATGTATTAACTGTGGGGACTCAAACTGTAGATGGGGCACAAGATACAACTTCTTTCACCCGACTTATGCTACCGAATGCCCAGTCTACCAGCGGGCAGTCGATACAATCCGCAGCAATACGGATTATTAATGACAGACCAGCTTGCACGACCTCGTTATGTGAAAACAGTAAGCAGATGAAAGATTCATCAACGACAAAGGATGCACTTAACATAATGCAGTCGGAACGACAATCAGAAACCAGGTGCCTGCAGATCAACCTACAGCATACACGTGCAGCAACATCGCAGACAGCTCTCTACGCTGCAGAGGAACGAATAGACCTAATCTTAGGTCAAGAACCATACTGCAGGAATGGTAAAGTAGTCGGCTTCCCCTTACAATGGAGCATTTATCAAAAAGAAGATATCGATCAACCACCAAGAGCATTTATAGCAAACTGCAACCCCAAATGGTCACCATTAATGATAGCAGCCGAAAGGGACTTTGTAGCAATACTATTAGAGGTACTAAATCTAACAGTGGTTCTGGTTTCAATCTACTCTCCACCAACAGAAGAAGCAGACCCCACATTAGAACGCATACAACGATTGATGAGATCGCACCGAATTGCTAACATACTATTTGCTGGAGATTTTAACGCACACAGCACCACCTGGGGCTATGCAATCACAGCTCCTAAAGGCCGCATACTCGAGGACTTTGTTCACAGCAGTAACCTCGTAATTCACAATCGTTCGGATGCACCGCCTACATTCAATAGACTACACTCGCGCGGCTGGCCAGACCTTACCATCACCACCCAACAGTTGGCACCCATACTGCAAGACTGGACAGTCGTCGAAAACCTTAGTATCTCCGACCATAATTATATACGGTTTAATCTAGCAAATAGCACAGCCACCTCTATTCTTAAACGGTACAATCTCCCTGGACGGAAAGTTCGAGCATTCACAGCCATCATTAGAGCCCGTCTGGCACCTTTTGCAACCGCAATAAGACAGGCCAACAGCAAAGAGGCCCTCCAGAACCTCACCCAAGACATCTTAACCGCAATCAAGAAGGCATGTGATGAAAATCTTCCCCTGCGCACGGCCAAAAGAATCACAACGCTGAATTGGTGGAATGGCACGCTTCGAAGTCAACAACAACGGTGTCGTGCTCTACGGCGACGCCTAAAGCAAGAGCGCAGACATAACCTAGAAACCTCCACCCTGCTCATTTACCAACGGGAGCGAGCACTCTATAAGCGAATGATTCTGGAAGCTAAGATAAGCAGCTGGAGAAAATTCTGCACAGAAACTACGACCACCTTTGGTATCCACCACAAAATCGCAGCTGGCAAACTCTTCAAGCAGGCAACTCTCTACCTCCAGCCAACGCCAAATACTAATGACCATCTCACGGAGGCTACGTTATCAGAGATCCTAAGGACAGTCTTCACCAAGGACAACCCGACAGAAGACACAGCCTTTCATACCATCGTCCGAAACCAGCCTCTTGAAATAAATACCATGGATGACCCTGATATTACAACTGCAGAAATACTCCAGGTCCTGCGCCAGCTTCCGCAGCGTAAAGCACCTGGACCAGATGGCATCGACAACCGGATAATAAAATTAATAGTGCGAACAAATGTCAACATCTTCCAAGTGCTATTTAATCAGCTTCTTCGTACCGGGACATTTCCCAGGTGTTTCAAAATCGGTCATGTAGTCTTGTTCCTGAAGAAGAACAAAGATCCTACGAGACCAGAGTCATTCAGACCGATCTGCTTACTCTCTACCCTGGGTAAGGTTTTCGAAAAGATACTCATGACAAGGCTAAGACACCATCTGCACAGAACCCGGTTCCTGAGTCCAATTCAATTTGGCTTTAGCCCAGGTAAATCAACACTACATGCTCTGATGGAAGTCAAAAACCAAATACTGGCTAACAGATCCTCTGGCTACCACACAGCGTTCATTTCAATAGATCTCAAGAGCGCTTTTGATACGCTGTGGTGGCCAGCAATATTACAAGCTCTACGAACCGCTAACTGCCCAAGCAATATTTACAACACTATCGTAAACTATTTAGCGGACCGCCGGCTGATCCTTCCACATAACAGCGGAATTATAGAACAAGATCAGACACAGGGATGCCCGCAAGGCTCATGCGCCGGACCGTTCCTATGGAACATAACCTTCAACGGAGTCCTCAATAACCCATGGCCTGACCATACAAGGATTATCGCTTACGCAGACGATACAGCCCTAATCGTCAAAGGAAGAACCAGGGAAAAGCTCCAGGCCAATGCAATCGAATCCTGCTCCCTTTTTCAAGAAAGATGCACAGCCCTAAAACTTCAAATAGCAGAGGCCAAATCTCAAATTTTGCTCGTCCCAAAAAAAGGCGGATCGCTGGCAAGACAGCCAAGGATAACTTTAAACGGACATCGCCTCCGCATCAATCCAGTGCTGAAATATCTAGGAATTATCTTCGACACCAAATTAAACTGGATCCCCCATGTGCTGGAGCTGAAAAAGAAAACTGCAAGATTAGCCCAACAACTAAGATATATGCAGGGCTATAAATGGGGTCTCAATCCCTATATCCAGAAAACGCTTTACACAACAGTAGCCGAGAAAGTTATAACTTATGGAGCGGCTGTTTGGTCAGCGCCTATGCAGGGCCGCAAAGTCAAGCATCTACTTAGCATACAAAGGCCTTTTCTCCTGAATGTCACCAAGGCCTTCCGAACATCCCCTACAAATGCGTTATGCGTACTAGCGGGATTGCTACCGCTCCATCTGAGCGTAGAAAAGGAAGCAGCCTATCAGGAGATCACTCAACTTGGCAATCTAACCACCTTCAGAGACGAGCTATACTCACCAGCCGAATTTGAACAGAAGATGATACGCCTTGCCGATCACCCCTCAACGCAGGGACAGGGAGTAAAGATTAGCATCAAGCAAAACACCAATGTAAAGGAAGATGATCTAGTCTATTATACCGACGGGTCAAAACTAGATGAAAATACAGGTTGCGCCTATGTTGCGCTCAGACAGCAAAGCACAATAGCACAATGGAAAGGTCACCTGGACACAAACAACAGCGTGTTCCAGAGTGAAGTAATGGCCATCAAACAAGCTCTACTTACGATAATCCAACAGCGGCAAAGAGACAGCTTCATTGTAACAGACAGCCTCTCCTCCCTGTATGCAATTGTGAACCCTGTGCACAGCTCCCCACTGATTGCAGAGATTCAGACACATCTGCGCGACCACAGCCATCTTAGCACCAGGATAGAATGGACCAAGGCCCACGTTGGCAACAGGGGGAACGAGCAAGCAGATCAACTTGCAAAGTAGGCTGCAAGAAACATCAACGCGGAACATATCACCATCCCTTGGCCAGTTTCATATTTAAAGAAAAGTCTGAAACACAAGGCAAAATCCGTTTGGCAGGAGGAATGGGATACTGGTGAGACAGGACGCCGTGCTCACTATCACGTCCCTACGGTAGACTCAGACCGTCTCATAGTGCATGCACAAATGGTCCGATACATTACCGGACACGGTCCTTTTCCCGTGTACTATGAAAAACACGGGATCGCACAAAATGCACATTGTATATGTGGTGAGATGGGCACCCCAGATCATTATGTTACCCAATGCCCGCTTACAGCAGATCTGCACCTGCCAATTCCAACTACAAACACGCAGGCTTTCTGCAGATTTATGGTTAAAAACAAACGTACTGTCCGAAAAATCAACAAGATAGTTGATAAACTCATGAACGTGGGCACAGACTTATGTCTAATCTAAAGCAAACGTGCTAAGCTATGATATGCAAATGCAAGGTGGAATGTGCAACGCCATTTACCATGTGCCATGTATCGTGTAAATTAAAAACCATGTCATACAAACTCCATGTATATATAACTATCGGCATGATGTGCTACGAGCAGCTCACAAACTAAAACTGTAAATAATGCAAATGAACTGAGTCAGTAATGAACATTACGCACTGAGGTCAGTTATCGTGCATATAACTATGCACTTTGCAGCGCGTATAACTGCCTTCAACAGAACAGCAACGTGTCAATACTGGCAAATTACGCAATGCAGGACAGTTCATGTACTACGCGTACTAATACCATCACATCCATATACCGCGACCTATTCTAAGGTGCGAAATGTAAGTAATGGAGAAATGCACAGATGCAAAATTCTGCAGTAATATGCTAACTGTAAATGCAAAGTAATCTATGTATATTAAGGAATGCTAATGTAATCCATTATATGTTTTTGTACATGGTAAATATATTAATGTAATGATTAAGCAATGTATTATAAGTGTAAAGAACTTCGGTACAGAATAACATTGTAAAGCTTACCGGCTTAATTATAAGGAGTAATGTAATATGCACTTTCGTATAAGTTAGTCGGTATAATTTATCCTGCATAATGTTTCACCAGTGCATAACAAATTTCCCTGCGTGTAACTTAACACGCATCATGTATATACACCCTTCTGTGCATAATGTTTTTCCTACGTATCACTAATTTCCCTGTGTATAATTTAATGCGCATCTTGTGTTGAATGCGCAGCCAGTGCAAAACAACATTATTACAATCTGATGATAATGTATCTGTTACCAGTATACGGTATATTAGGAAAGAAAATTAATGTAATAAGTATTTGGAAGTTAATGTAATGTTAAGGTAAGGCGTTATTTTGTCTTGTCAATCTGATGTGTAGAATATAATGTAATGTGTAAACCATGTATCGCAATATAAAATATGTAGTGTAGTATGTACTGATAAACTATCCTGTTAATTTGATATGTAGTACATTATCTAATACGTAAGCCAAGTATCGTAATATGTAATGTAATCGTAATAGTGTCATATGTATCATAATATATAATGTAATATGTAATACAATCGTATTAGTGTCATATGTATCATAATAAATAATGTAATATGTAATGTAATCGTAATAGTGTCATATGTATCATAATATATAATGTAATATGTAATGTAATCGAAATAGTGTCATATGTATCATAATATGTAATGTAATATGTTATGTAATCGTAATATTGTCATATGTATCATATTATATAATGTAATATGTAATGTAGTCGTAATAGTGTTATATGTATCATATTATATAATGTAATACGTAATGTAATCGTAATAGTGCCATATGTATCATATTATGCAATGTAATATGTAATGTAGTATGTACTGATTAATGAGCAACATGACACAGAATGCAAAGCCCAACTGAAGAAATGTGAATGCAAACTTTATAATAGTATTATGCATAACGATGTAGGCAGTGTATCGAGAAGCCTATCATGTGAATAAGTTATCCTGTATAATGCAATACCTGTGTATAACTAATTTCATGTGAATAATCTAACCCGTATCGTGCTTATAACCCCCTATTGCGTATAATGTTCCTATGTATCATTAATTTCCCCGTATATAATGTAATGTGTACCCAGTGTATAATGATAATATAATGCGTATCCTGTGTCTAATGCGAATCCTGTGCAAAATAACCCTTTTATAATGTACCAATATAGGGTTTATTAGAAAAGAATTTTAATGTAATAAGTTGATGTGAAGTTAATGTAATGTTAGGATAAGGTATTAATTTGATATGTAGTATATAATGCAATGTGTAAATCATGTATCGTAATATATAATGTAATATGAAATGTAAGATAAAGGTGGACGTGGTGCTGTACTGATTAACCCAAATGGTAAAGGGACAGTGCCCACGTCCTCCGTCGCTTATCGCTTATCGCTTTAATTCTTTTATTCGTATTAACAGTTCTCATTCACTGCAACTTATTTTAACTCTCCAAAACAAGAGGGGTTCGTTGCTGTTGTTATTATTACTTCATCTTATTATTTCGGATGTTCTTCGTCTACCCATCTGCTGTTTCAGTTATTATATACTGCTCAGTATTTTTCAGCTATCAGTCAATAAGAAATAATTTTTCTTTTCGTTCTCTTAAGTTATTCTTGTATTAGAGAATTTCATTGCAACTAATAATAATCACTGAATAGATATTTATTTTTCAGAACAGAAAAAATAAAATTACTAAATATGTTCAGCAGGAAAACATGCTGTTAGATACTAAAGTTACATAATTACTAAATGCAGTGCTTGATGTTATTAAAGTTTACCACTTGATGTTATTAAAGTTAATTAGTTTACCGCTCGAGATAAGTAGTTAGGGAACCGCTCGAGCGAGATAGTGGTTAGTAACTCTTGACTACCGTATCGAAGGGCTCGGGTTCGAATCCCGGAGAAGGCATGGATGTTCGTAAATGTATAGTGTCTTTGTGGCGTGGCGGCAGTCTAAAATATATGGCCAGCCGAAAGTCCTCTCGTATGGTTTGGTGGTAGGGGGAGGGGAAGACCCTCGGGCTCCCCTCCAGATGCTGTCCCTCAAAATTGGGGTGGAACTGGGCAAAATCATACTGTCACCTGTATGGTGCCCAAGACTCTTGCAAACGTCAGGCATGATTTTGTACTCTTTGCCATAATGAAGTTCGTGGGCTTATTCTGATTCAGAAAAGAAAGATTAGTCACAACAACAGCATAAAAGTTAAGGAAAAAAGCAGAAAAATTGGTTACATCATTAGTGGGCGTTTTTCGTTTTAAAGATATCAGACAGAACTATGAAAAGGCAGGTTTGTCATACTTGAACCAGGTTCGATTTCTGATGAATAGACTGGATGCATGAGATTTTGGTGGTTTATCCATGTATAACGCGAATATATGCGAATAGCTATTAGAAAGTCCTTTAATAAAGACACTAGTTTATTAAAATTAAGTTCTCTAGTTCCTTAGTCAGAAAGGACCCACCAGCGGCCGAGCGGTAAAGTCGCTGAACACTGGTAGTTCGGTCAGAGGTTCGAATCCCGCGAACGGGCTGGCTGCATGGGTGTTTTCGTGGTTTTCCCCATGTGTAACGTGTATATGAGCCAGTTTCCCTTAGAAAGTCCTCCCCGAAGGCATCCCTCCCCTTAGGCAGATAGCCCTAGTGAGCTTTGCCATAATTAAATACACACACTAGTCAGAAAGCTCTCTTGCGCTTTGCTTTAATCTGCTAAACAATTATAGCAACTGAATAGCAGTTGTAAGAAGCAATTCTGAATATTCTGAATATTATGAAATTCTGAATATTATGAAATTATGAATATTATGCTTACAAATATTATGAAAGTCCCAAACAAACTTAGGCCACACAAGTGTATAATATTTTGCTGACAGATGAGAAATGCTATTCACTATGTTACAATGAAATACCAAACTGTTTAAGAGTAGTACTAGAGTACAACTATGAAAAAAATTTGGAAGACGATTTTCCTAATGTGTTGGTGCCTTTTCAAACCTAAACAAAAATTAAAAACCTTTAGTACCACCACTACATACTACTACCACCACTCTTGAACAAAGCTCAGATCGCACAAATTTACGAGTGTTAGAGAAAAAACTCCGTCATATGTTGGGGTTTTAATTTTTGAATTTAATAGTTAAAATATTTTGCTTCTTTGCGTACCACCTACTTTTCTCTTGCGTGCCACTGGTTGAGAACCCCTGCGTCTAACCTATGTTTCATTTCATCACCTCATTATCGAATAGACTGATATTACTCTATCAAGAAGTGAAAGGATTGCGCAAAAACAACTGTGCATTAAGCGAGACTCGAACCCGCATCCTGAGGTTTGGAGTAGCACTTAGCTTCTGCTGATCAAGACGCCGTCGACAACGACAAGTGAATAAGAAATTATTTACAATCTTCAGGTTAGTTAGAAAAGGCTAAGAGTTCTTGTTGTGGTTGCCACAGAACTGGACATTGAGAAATTTACATATTAATTGCCAGGAGAATTCTAATCAAGCTACGCGCGCGATTACGCAATAAGAAGGAAATTTCACTCAATGCATTTTGGCTGCTTTATGGGTGAAATAATCAGAAGTATTTATTCAGTTACCATATACAGTAGAGAACTAAACATGTAAAAAAAAAAAAAAAAAAAAAAAAGAGACTTAAATTTATTCTGAATTTAAAAAAAAGAAGCATGCATAGAGATTATACCACGCAAGCAAAATATGTACTGATTAAAGGTATAAAGATAACGCAAAGTAAGTAATAACATTTATAATACCTTTCGCGTTTAATTACATTACTATTTGTGCTATTTCACTGTCAGTTGCTATTTGTCAAAAAGGTATTTTGACACTTTTTTATTGAAAATTATAAATTATTATTTATATAGTTTTTTAAATACATAAATCTATGATTGAAAATATTATAAGATTTAGAGTATCGTGATTTATGAAAACATTTAAAGATTTAGAGTATCATGATTTAATATAGTTAATTTTTGATGACTATAAAAGTGTACAGATGTAGCAGCTAATTCGATTTTACGTAGGGGCACGAATTTACCTCTTTGCCTCTGGCAAAAAAATACCTAAGCACGGGTGTGGGTCCAACATCAGACAATCGTATACTGCAAAATATGATATAACAAAGGAAATACTACATAAGACGAAAAATAAAATGCAATGCTGAAAAAAAAAATTTACGTACAAATAACAAAATTCTTCGTTTATCAACTAATATGTAACATTCATAGACTGCCAGATGTCAAGTAATAACAGACATTCTTCTTCTTGTATAGTTTCTTGGGGTTAGTACTTTTAGTGCAGGAAAATAGTTTCTCCGCACACCTTGAAGTTGTACAGACTCTAGAGTAATATTAGTAACAGCGCCATGTGACATACGCCATACCTTATATTAAATTCTCCAAAATACTTCCGAAAATATCCATGATTAGACCAAAAATTGATTCAAACATCTATCTGAAATACATTTCATATTAAAAATATTTGAAGAAATTTGAATGTGAATGTTTCTTTGTGTGACTGTCATTCCCATAAATTTTGCCATTCAGTTATAGTATTTGGCGTATAATATTGGTGGCGTAAATTTCATTCCGATCCTATAACTCATTTCGTCGTTCTGTTATCTTATGAATCATTTCTACGTACATTGACATCATGGTGTGCTGATAATGTATCTCAAATCTTGCCTAAGCAGTATTAGAATTATGTATAGCTTTTAACTTGCATTGTTGGAGAAATCTAAAGACACGTTAAATACTAAATTTTTTCAGATACTTCAAATAATAATAAGAAGAAAAGAAAAAGGAAACTTTTACTTCATGTTAAAAGGTTTTAAATATAGCAAAATTTCAAATCTGAACTTAATGAAAAACAAAATGTAATAATACTGTTTTATAAATACACCTTCATTTATTAAAAAAATGAAGTTTAGTAAATGAGCAACGTAATTAAAATCTTGAATCTTGAGTTTTATTTTTCTAGCATAATTTGACAAACATATTTGAGTAAGAGGTGAAATTTCAATCAACAGTTAAAAGTTCCCAATTCATCAATCATAGCTGATGAGTTCAACGGATAGACAGCTGGATTCATGGCTCAAACACATCGTATACATATATACATACCATGCCATGAATTCCTAGAAACATGCGGGACTTACAGTAATTTGCTATGTCCAGAATTATCCAGATGATTCATGTGTTAGTTTCGAGAAAACTTAAGGCACCGATAGCTTGAAAATTCTGGCAGATTTTGCTGTATGCCGTACTGAAACAGTGTGGTATTCAAGGTAGTCACACGGTGATTTTTGTGACCTAGATACCATTGAAATTGCAACAGACGCTTTCTTTTCATAATGGTTTGGTTTGGTTTGATTTATTTAGTTATGGCAAAGCACACTAGGGCTATCTGCCTAAGGGAAGGGTTCCTTCGTGGAGGACTTTCTAAGCGAAACTGGCTCGTATACACGTTACACATGGGGAAAACCACGAAAACGCCCATGCAGCCAGCCCGTTCGCGGGATTCGAACTTTGGACCGAACTACCAGTGTTCAGAGTCTTTTATCGCTCGGCCATTGGTGAGCCCTCTTTTCATAATGAACATATTTATTAGGCGTCAGCTGAAAAGTTAAGTGATTTTTTAGGTTGTAATTCAAACGATTCGAAGGGATTCGTAGAATCTGAGGATACGATTGTACCATCCTTAGAAAAAAATATATATCTCCAAATCCATTTCGCCTGTAATAAATTAGTTCAATTATTTAAGGCTAAGTTTGACTGCAGTATATCTGCCCTCGTGTTCACTTTTGGGAACTACCCCTCTAACTACCCCCTTTGGGGGGCCCTCTAACTACCCCCTATTTAGGAACTACCCCCTTTCAAACTCATTCCTACCTAATATGAATTAAAAGCGAAGAAAATCACTGGATTTATTTTTCAAATTAATGTTTTATTTTTGATTTAAATGAAAGTATTTTTTACGTATTTATACCCTTAAAAATTGTTAATTTTTCCCGTTTTCAATTACTTCAGTTAAACTCAGGCAACACTTAAGAATATTGAGGGAGGGATGCTTGATATTTCTGACAGAAGAAAGAGTGTTCAGTTGCATCGCATTACAGTTTGAAGATTCTGTATAGTAGGAATATCAGTTTTTGAAGATGAATAACTTATTTCTATTTATAGGTAACCATATTAAACAAAAAAGCGAAATTTTCATTAATTTACGTCAAATGTTTCTTTTCATTTAAAACTGCTTCATTACTTTTAAAGTGATTAAAAAATTGACTTCAACATTTTGCAAAATTTAGTGTCCGCTGTTGAAGTCTAATATGTGGCTTCGACTGTCATGGAGTTTGATCACACCTGACATATGTTTTATAACTGAAAATATTTAATCCTTTTCTTTTCAAGGATTTGTGCTTTAGAAACATGGAACTTTTATGAAAAAATAAATATACTATGATATATCAAACAAAATTACATTGAAAAATAAACGTGAAATAAGGTTACATTAATTTATTATGACAAAGCACTCAAGATGTCTTAGTGACAGTGGTTATCTGCCTAAGAGATGCCTTACTGGAAATTATGAATTAAGATAAATTTAAAAGAGGAACTTTTATGATAGCAGTAAATATGGGATGAAATATCAAATAAAAATACATTAGAAAATAAATGAGAGGAAGGTTAAGTAATTTAATTATTGCATCTCAAACTTACAGCATGAATTCAAATCAATTCGAAAACAGACACGAGTGAAAAAAGAATAATATCTCATTTCGCATATGCTTAAAGTTTGTAAATAATTTCCTATATACACTTAAGCCTTATCCAAATAATAAATCAATAACTAATTCAAACAATACTGTATGTTATCCCTTGTTCCGTGAATATCATTTAAAAATTTAGTTTTTGCATGTGGAAAGAAATATATCGTCATCAACACAACAGATCGCTGCGCAATTGAATATGAGTGGCTTATGTGCCTGAAATAATCAAGCCCATTGGTCTGTAGAGTCATTAGGTTAATTGGAAGCAGAAAAGATGAAAAATATGCAACCGCCTTCGCCGGGAATCGAAACACGGACCTTTGGAATACCGGCCCAGTGTGCAGAACTACTACACCACGAAGGCACGCTAGAGAAGTGGGAGAAATGCCTTATATATTCCCCTTTTTAAAGGGTGACTAGGGTTTTAGGGGATCTAGTCGCCAAATCCTGGGCGCGGAGAATCATCATCCACAACCCTTTTAGTTCGGGCGCCACTTGTACAGTCATTAGGTTATGTAATTGAATTGATTCGCTTTGGTGAATTTGATAGGCATTAATTGTGCATTCTATTATAAAAATTTGCATTCATGATAGTTATTTTATTTTAATTTTCTTTACTTTAATCTTGAATGCATTTTGTATTTTATTTTGAAATTCTGTAAAATGTTATGTCGGCATTTTTCTAGTATTGCATTTGTTTTAGCGATGCCAGCAAACCTAATCTAGAATAATTATTTTGTATACCTTTTTGCACTTTTCTGAATTGAATAGTTGACCTGTTTTTGTGAATTTGATTGGTTTTACTTGAGTTCTCTATCGTAAAATGTACATTTAAGGCAGTATTTTATAATAATTTTCTTTGAATTATTTTTGAATGACTGTGGTTTTTGAATTGGAAATTTTTCATATCTTTATGTTGGCATTATTCTTGTACTGTATTTATATCGCGTCGCCAGCAAACCTGATGTAGAGATTTTATATTACTTGGAGTGGTTTTGTTTTTAAACCAAATTTATGTTTTGCATTGCAATAATATCTCAGGTTCAGTGTATTTTATGATAATATTGTTCAGTTATCAAAGTTATTGGTTCTTAATTCTGAATTCATATGAAGAAATTTTATTTGGTAGTTTATTATTGTCTTAGTTTATTTTTATGAATTTTTTCTAAATTGAATGGTTCTTCTTGATATTGTGAATCTAATTGAAATTAATTGTGTATAATACAGTAATGGATGTATTATATTTTGTTTGTTTGTTTGTACCATAGTTTTTATTTAAATTAGTTGGACTCAGTTTTGAAAGTATTTCGTATTTTCAGTACAAATTATGAAAGTATACTCGGTTTATTGTTTGAATGCTATAGGTACTACTTGTAACATGCTTTCTTTAGGGTCTATTAATGACTATGTTACTTATGTCCTTGTGTTCTTGAAGGCCTTATATGCCACTGTAAACTTATTCTGCTTGGTTATAATAAATAGCTTCTGGAGACAGGGGCTTTAATCCGTGTAAGGCAGACATCATGGCAGCTAGGTAATGGAGCCCCTGTTCTCTGGTTAACAGTTAACAGTCATTGGGTTAATTGGAAGCAGAAAAGATGAAAAATATGCAACCGCCTTCGCCGGGAATTTTTATTGTATCCAAGGGAAGTCTATAGATTGAGACTTTCAGGGGGCTTATCTTTACGGTCAATATGGACGCTGTGCTATATTTCCGATTTCGGTAGGCAACAGATGGGCTTGTTTTATGGTGACCTCATTTTCAAAGTCAGTTCTACAAGATGACACATTTAACGTAATTCAACAAGAATGCTGGAGTGGGTAGAGGCCTTAAATTCAAGCAAATATTAAGAATTTTGTAAACTGAGGCAGCGGAAATCGCACAAATAGTACTAATTTTCCGAATCTTGTTATTTGATGGAGCCTTATGTGGCTCAGTATGGTGAATTCTTTTAGAAAGCGATTTTACTTATATTGCTTATTTGTAGAGCATGTACAAACAGTCTTACTCAAAGCTTTCACAAACGAAGCAGATTTTGTCTTACATTCATGTGTCTGCTGGTCGGTTGGAATATGGGTTATAAGTAAATTACTGGTTTTCAGTACAAAGCTGATACTTTTATATTTGATTTGCTTTGAAAAAAAAACAAGATTATGGTAAGCCATTTGATTTCAATCCGTATTACTTTTGATTGTTAAGATCTCGAAACCATAACACGTAGCACTTGCATAAATTCAAATAAAAAGTTCAATTTAAAAACTTTACCCTAAGACGCTAAAAAAAAGAGAGAGTGAGAAGACAAGAAAAGAAAAAAGAATTAATATCTTTAGAGAAAAAAATACCATTTAAATACTTTTCCCTAAGGAGAAAAAAAAAACAAAACTTTTTAAAGAAAGAAAAGTTGAAATATGTTAATAATCAAGTTTTTATTTGATAGGTCTACCGGGAATGCTTGAAAAAAATTATTCCCGTAACTTAGCAGACACACTGTGTGTAAAAAAAATCGTGAGTTATTTTATGTTTTTTATAAACCGCTTTTCTGTAAATACTCAAACACTTAAACTACCGCACCGTTATATTTTATTGTTTGTTTACAACTTCATTCATGAGATTTTTTTTTTCTGTGTGTAATTGATAATTGCTATAAAAATAAAAATTTAACTCCTTGAATTATTGATCCCTTCATTTCTTTTATGTGACTTAAATGAAAATGAAAATAATAGGCGGCAATTGTATGGGTTTATTTTATTCAAAATATGTTTTAAAATAGCATTACTATGGGAAATAATGAGTATTTTAAGCGATTCTTTTCAATTTTTTAGAGAGGTTAGTTTTATCCAACGGATTAAAATATCGTTTTAAGGGTAAAAGGAGAAGGAAATATCCGAAATGGTTTTGCCGCAGTTAATTTCAGAAAAAATGCTTTTTCTATATAAATGTAGTAGTAATAAAATTTAGAATAATTATGTAACTTGAGCATAGATTGTACATACTTTGTATTTTTCTGCAGAATATTGCAAATAAAATATTGCCTCAATCTGCCTTCATAAAAATTTGCATAACTAGTTAAACAAATTTTTACCCAGCGACTTAAATGTCTATATTTTTAAAAAAAAATTTAAATAATTAATTTTCAATTACGAAACTTCGTTGCTTTTAATTTAATTATGCAAAATGTTTAATTCATACGAATTGTAACAGTATGCTTTTGAAATATAAAGGTATTTTGAGTAAACCAACTGTACTGTTACAAGGTATTTCTTCCGCCTTCCTAGCGTGCCTTCGTGGTGTAGTGCTCTGCACGCTGACCCGGTATTTCAGAGGTCCGTGATTCTATTCCCGGCGAAGGCGTTGCTAATTTTTTATCTCTCTCGCTTTTCCAATTAATCTAATGTCTCTACAGTGGGGCCCAAACTAAAAGAGGGTTGGATGATGATTCTCCTCACCCAGGATTTGGCGACTGGGTCCCCTAAAAACCCCATTCGCCCTTTAAAAGGGGGAGTATCCGCCTTTCTAGCGTGCCTTCGTGGTATAGTGGTCTGCACGCTGGCCCAGTATTTCAGAAGTCCGTGGTTGGATTCCCAGCGAAGGCGTTCCTAATTTTTCATCTCTCCGGCTTTTCTAATTAACCTAATGCCTCTACACTGTGAGTTTTAGCTATCAAACCAAAGAAGCAAGAAATAAAATCAAAATATCATCTTATATTCATAAAATGAACTTAATTCATGCAATGATCTTGAATTTCTGATTTTCTTCAAAATTCCCTTTAAGAAAATACAGTAAATGCTACATCACAACGAAATAACGGAACTTCCTTATTGTAGCGGTCCCCAACATTAAAATCGCGAATTAACAGAGATATCTCGCCATGTCCTCTTTTATACTTTTCGCTGTATGTTTCATATTGGTTAAAGTAGCGGTTAAATTTTGGAGGCCGGAGGCTACTACAATAAGGAAGTACCGAAATAACTGTGAATAATATACTAACTACATTTAAGTGGTTGCTTAGCAATGTACGCCCTGCAGCGCAATAACGTTCCCCTTGTTATTTATGCAAAGGTAGTATTTCCCTTTGACAGGTAGACAAAATAGTATATATTGTTGAGAAGAAAGGAGAAATGAGTGTGAATTTGTGATACTGCTAAGGAAAAAGATGCGCAAAGCAAAGTCAGTGCAGCTTTTTTTTTAATAACCTCTCACATAATCTGAAAGTAATAAAAACATAAAGAAGGAAACAAATAAGAACATCAAAGGAAAAAAAAGTCGGAGTTATTAAAATTAATAGTTTGACTACTTAAATTATTACCGGGCTTTTGCATTCTTTTATTTCTGTCGTTTGAAGACTTATTTACTTTATTAATTACCTCCGATTTTTATCAGTCAGTATCACTACGGTTCCACATCTCCATCAGGTAAATTGTAAAGCATCCTTTTATGCAGCTATCTCCTAGCTTTTGTGATATATTTCCCGTTCTCGATCCTTTCGAGAAGAATCGATTGTATTTTAGCAAGCATACTATTAAAAACAATTTATAAAGTTTTATTGAATATATTATGAGAGGTTTTTCCTGAATTAACTCTTAAAAATAGTTTTAAAGAAGTGGTCTACTGAGCCGCGGTATTTCAAACTGTTGCCAACAAAGCTGCAGCTCAGGGTTGCAAAGCACTGATCTCCAATGTGGGGTGCGCGTAGCAGCTGCAATCGACAGATGGATTTGATAAGTGAGCGAGGGCATGAGTGCCCTTTGCAGTGATTCTCCGAATGAGCTCACATGTATTCCACACAATTTTGGAAATTCTAGTGATAATTGTATTCGTTAGATATGTGCTATCCCCATATATTCCTGTTTTAGTGAGCTTTACGAAGCATGTGTTAAGGAGATTGTTATTCATATAGTAGATACCGGCCTTTTCTGGAAAAGCTTTTGATATAGCTCAAAAATTTGTTCTTAATAAGTAAAGAACATTTAGGATCACCGAATGAAGTAAAGTATAAAAGAGTTTTGCTCCAGCTTTTGTACGTTTATAATAAATTAATTGATCAGAAGTCTCGTATAATTCTTTCGGATGTACTCTACTCTCCTTCTGTTTCATAATTTCATAACGCATATTTTGTCACAAATTGCTATAAAAGAATGAATTTAATAGAGCTTAGATGATGTTTTTAAAATTTCAGTATACATTATATAGCATGATCTTTTTCTACTTTAAATGTTGCATTAAATTAATGAAGGAATATTGATTGGTTCATGTCAGAATTTCCCCTTAAACTTCGTATTGATATATCCCTTACATACAAATCCAATTAGCAAGAATGAATAACAGATACTCATCACAAATGCCTGAAATTACGACAGTTTTCAAGTCTTCTGACTCTGTAATTTCGTCGAGCAACCCTAGATGCCTAAATGCTAGCAAGTAAGAAAGCTATTGTTTTATTTGCGACAACCACATTGGCGACTACAGCGCGAAAAAATAAGCTCGCAATGTTTGATTTATGGATTCTGAAGCAAAATTCCAGAAACGTTTTCACATATTTAAGGTATACATCAATAGATGATTGTTGATAGTCTGAAAGAAAATTTAAATTAACATTTTTTTCTTGTAAGAAAGTATGAGGAAATTAAATTTAATGTTATTTTACGCACTTACACACGTACGTACGAAGAAATAGTGACGAAATTAACAGGCCGATAAGCTTTTATCTTTAACAGATGGACAATAATCATAGCCTATATTAATAGAAAAAAGTCTTCAGATTGCTTTTGCGACTCCTGAGCAGATAACATAGGGCGCTTGCGTTTCACTGTCTTCAGATTTCAATAACATTTTTATTGAAATGGGAACAGTTTCGTTGCCTGTAAGCCATTCTATGAATAGATAATGATTGATGGCCATTATTTGGATATTGTAATATCAGTAGTTCTTATTAGGGAATGACTATTATTGTCTGCTGATGAGGCGTTAAACTACAGCTTTTCGAAATAAGTGTAATTTACATCAGAAGATCAATTTTGCGAATGAATTTGTTCCATCACTTAATAAGAGACAGAGTATACCAGTTTCTGTCTCTTATTAAAAAAGAGAGAGTGAGACATACGTAAATTTCAGAACATATTGTGCGTACGTACGTATTGCAAACGTAAATTTCAGGTTAGTTTTCTTGAATGAATGATAACCGCTCTTTTCCATGATATACCATCCCTAATTTCACTAATAATTAATAGTTAAGCTTAGTTGATTTTATTTATCGCTGTACGCATTCTCGAGAAAAAGTAAGAATAAAAATGAAATTTAGTTTCAATGTGCATAAGTATAAGCGTCATTTCTAAGCGTTGAACATATTACAGGATGCAACAGTTATTTTACTATTATAATGTTATTATAAGCTTTTTGTATAATTTCCATCTCTAATTATTGAACTGAAGCAATGTTAAACTTAAATGTTCACAGAAGATCTGTATTTGAGTAGGATTTGATATACACACAAAACAAAATCAATATCAGTTGTAGTTTCGGCATTAAGTACGCAGTTAATGAAATCTTGCCACGAAGACAGAGATATGCCATGGGTCATAAATGAAGTAGATACGCGGAATGCAAAGTTCCTAGTGGAATTGAAAATCCAAAAATTAAATATCTATCCAGTTATTGCCCAAACTTGGCCTGCCTTAAATTTAAATATATGTTTAAATAATTAATTGAAAATTTATTGCTAAACAACAAGGGAGATTTAGTTATGTTTATGTCTTTCACTCCAGGAAAAGCAAAACTTTAAAGGGAAATGCATTCTTGTATAATTAACAGGAAAATAATACGTTTTTCAATGGAAACGTCGTGTTGGACAACTGAATTTTAAAACCGCTATTCATGTTTTTAAGACTGGAATGCCATCAAAATTAAAATTTAGATGTATTGTATTGAACAAACATAAGCTAAAATTTCTTATTCTAGTAAATGAAAGTTAAGAAAAGTACCTTTCCTGAATAACCGAGATGAAATTTTATACAAATCATATATCGCTCGAATTTTATTCTCCCTTAATACCTACTAAGGGATCTCTGATCCACCAGTTCTTTCCATTGTCCTCCAATCTGATCAACACTGACGGGATGCGAAGACGAAACAAAATTCCTCTTTTCTCTTTCGCTTCGCTTCTTTCCAACCCAGGCATGTGCAAATTTAACAGGAGTACGGGCCAAATTAGAAATTAGAATTAGTGCTTTAGAATGCATTTTAAAATTGATTTATCTGAAAAAATGAGCACAGCACATCCTAATTAATTTAATCTCTGTGTTACTTTAAGTAAATTCCCATCATAAAATCTATAAAAATATAAAATACAAAATGCGATTTTCATTCTTAAATAAACAAAATAAGATTAAGATCTTAAGATTTTTAAATAAATATTAATAATAATAAAACACTTTTTTTATGTGACGATTGCGATTTTATGGTTGGCATAAGATGGTCATGCGGACGTTGAAACTAGCAACATGCTTTCCAGATGAGCATCAGTAATTCGTGTATTTGTCTCCGACTTCACACACTTAATCCTTGAAAAACTTTGGTCGCATTTATAGGTGCTTCTAAATAGAGTCATTGTTTTCTGGGCAAAACTGTAAGATTCGGAAACTTGTCACGTGGTAAAGAGTTTTCATAAAAGTCAGTTAGTGTAATATCCTTGATTTTAGTCGTCGGAAAAAGTCTTCTCTTATAGTTAGGTTAATTCCGTTTGCAAAGAAAGTGGGGATAGTTCGACATCAACATCAAATGGAGAAGAGAAAATTTAGGAATTTCCTGCTTGGTTTTTAAAATCATTGAAACTAGGATTGAGTTATTAAATAAAAATTTCAACTCATCCGCAAACAATTCGCAGTCAAAATCATTTTTGTGATTCTCAGGTGTGGAAAAATGATAACCATTGCCTTGACTTTCCCAGAGTCCTTTTTTTTTTTTTTTTTTTTTTTTACTCTTAGGTGTGGAAAAATGATAACCATTGCCTTGACTTTCCCAGAGTCCTTTTTTTTTTTTTTTTTTTTTACTCTTAGGTGTGGAAAAATGATAAACATTGCCTTGACTTTCCCAGAGTCGAAGCTCATCTAAAATGATTTGGCACTCTCATAAAGCTCATCTATTCTTGAGTTTGTAACTTAATACTGAGTTTATTGAGATATTTTGTAATATCGATAAAATATGTAAGATCACAGAGCCAGGATTTGTTTTCTAACTTTTGAATATGTTTTGCTTTCATATCTATTATCCATGAAAAGCGATACCTCATCTTTCAAATCATAAAAACGCTTACATAGCCAACGCACTTCGCAGTAAAATGTGAGAGCTTTGACTTAATGAAATTTATGCAGGAAGTTATCCTGCCCATCACATATGCAAATTTAATAGATTTTGCACCTAGATGTGTTGGTGTGCAATGCAGAGAAATACAGACAAATACAAACCAATCCTACGTAGGATCCAATCTTTGATGGAGCCTTGTCAGTAGATATACTACTTAGCGCTTCTCGCTTTAGGCTAGTAGAGGTATTTTTTTACTTCCTGGAAAATTTCGTTACCCCTTGTTGTATCCTTCATTAATTTGAGAGCAAGCAGTTCCCCCGTACAATTGAAGTTGTCATCAACTCCGCCTATAAATGTAGGCAACTGAGCAGTATCAGTGGTGTCTGTGCTCTGATGAAAACAATGGAAAATTCTTCAAATTTTGATGCGATATATTTAATGTTTAATTTTATGTCCCTGGCTATTTCAATTCCTCCAAAGAGAAAGACTTATATTTTCAAATTAATTCTTCTTCTCAATGCACAGCACTTTCGTGACAGCAGTAAGGCATTCCTTGACAACGCCTTCAGAATACGGTTTTGAGTGCTTCGCAGTTTTTTCGCAAATAATAAAGCTTGCACAAAACTGGCGGCAGCTGGTGAGCCCATACGAGTAACAAAACTACCACGACAGATCACTTGTAAAGGACAGCAGTTAAGATCAGTTCCTATGGGGAAGGGGGAAGAAAAATACAGAACAAAGTGAAAATAAGAATAAATAAAGTTTTAAATGGGTAAAGAAATCCTGAAAATAAGACTTTTTACATACAATCATTACAACTAAGAGTGTTTGTTGATCAAATTTAAACAGTTAACGGGTCAGATTCAATGATATTTGGAAAAGTATTCAGCTAGTGGGCCGTGTATTGCGCATCCCTGCTATAAGCCCTTATTTTTAGTTTCAAAATTACTAGTCAATTGCTTTTTAAAAAAATTTTGATTCATAATTTTCAATGCGTCTTCTTTGGCATCTTAAGTCTGAGTCATCTAGCTTTTTTTAATGTGTACTTCATTTTGGGCATCATAGGATAAATATAAACAAAGGAGTTACACGAAAAGGAAGAAGACAAGGAAGGTACAGGAAGACACGGCACATGGGTGAGGCATCAGTAAACAGGGACAGGGAAAAGTGGACGGAGGACCAGAACTTCGACAGTGATTTTTACAGGTACTCCTCCGCCGCATTACTGTCCCCGCTGGGCGTTCGGTTAGAAGCAAGCCATATTTAGCCTGTTTCAGGCATTTGCAACATTTCTAAACTTGCATTATTTTTGTAAATTAAGGAATGAAAGGTATTTAAACCAGTGAACAGCCAAATTAGCTATGAAATTCTAAAAATACATTTAAAAAATAAATTATGTTTGTTAACTTTCTAATTGATAAACTAAATCAAAAACTTGATTGATTGTTAACAATTAACTATTAAAAAGAGACAGAAAAACTATTATAATCTATTTGATATAATTTTTAGCTCGTTATTATTGCTTTATATTTATAACAAGTTCAACTTTGTATACGACATCAAATGCAATTCATTATTATAGATTGAAACTAATTACTTCTTTAAGCAATTCAGTTTAAAATTTTATTTATGTCTTCGTGGAACTTAATACTTCAAGAAAAAGAAAATGTTAACAAGGCATTGCAATAAAAATTTCTAAAGAGACAAAATTTCACACTTAGCGATTAACCTAATATTGAATCCCAGCGAATGTGTAGCTTGCATGAATGCTTACGTGGTTTTTTCCCGTGTACGAGCCAATTTCCCTCCCCCCCCCTCGACAAAGATATTCCTCTCCTTATGGAAATAGCCCTCGTATGCTTTGCATATTTACTAAGGAAACAAACATAATGGAAAGACTATCTCTTTATGGAAAAGGAGAGAAATAGCCTTCAGAAATGTAAAAATTTGGCTTTAAAGATGAATATATCAATAGAATATAGAAATTAAAAATAAAAGTTAATAAATCAGGCTGTTAATAGTTAATTGATAAATGAATTAAATTTGCCAGAATTCATTTCGTCATAGCAGAAATTAAAGAAATCAGAGATATTTTAATCTCATAACTAAAAAAAAATAAACGAGATAGCTTTCGATTTTCAGTTTCTAGCTGGTGAAAATTAATGTCGTTGAATTTAAGCATTTTAAAAGAAGCAGTTTTTACTTAAATATCCAAATTATGGAAACGCTAATGCTGTTTTTACAATTTCATTCAAGGACTGGAAAAGATCGGTACTTTATAAGATATAACAAATCTTCCGAGACAGTGGATTTCACAAGAGTATGAGGAGAAACTGCGTGAAATAAAACCTGAGAGGGAAGACAAAAATACAATGCATTATTTTTAGATGACTTTTGCATTTATCTTTTGGGTTACCGCTATGGCTATTACCTGCTTTAAAATTAACGTGTCCATTTTAGTAACTTTGAAAAACAGAGTTACTTGCCATTTTATTCGCTATTCTGATGATTAGCGCACGATGGACAGTTTGGAATCGATTAAATTATTACATATATAACTCAATTTAATGACTCAATTAATGTTAGGTAACGGTAAGAGTAATTTCAGGATTTCTGTTTGAAAATGCAACTACATTTTCAAAAATGAAATTATTATTTGCTGCAGGCAAGTCACATTTATGGAATCAAAGATTCTCATGCAGCTCACGAGCTACAGTTTGGCTATTCCTGCTGCATACGAAAACAGAACCGGGACAAGAGCAAGTCCAATGAGACACTTGGCAAAGTGAGGCAAATGAGGCCTCAGATGATTGACTAGAGAGGCGCCAAATTGGCTATGAAAAGTCAGTAATTTATCTTTAAAAACCAATTAATGTTAACTTTCAACCTTGAGACACATAAAGTTGTATTAAAAATATTTCTTAAATAACATAATTTTATTAACACGATTTATAAGAATTTAAAAGCATTCATAAGCATTGCTTTATTCTCTGCGTTATATTCCCGATTATTTTTATTTCCGTTAATTTTCCGTACTTCTCTTCTCGGTCATGATGACTCCTCTCGGTCTGTTTCACGCAGCTTAGTGTCAATATATTAAGCAGAAAAATAACTTGCATATAAAATTAACTGATTTATTTTAGTGCCTCAAAGCAAACAGGTTTTTTTATGTATGTTTTATAGCTTATAGTAAATCTCAATTTTATCTCATTTAAAGCATTCAACTGAATTAAGAGAATAATTAATTTAATATTTTTATATAACGTAATTTATTTTCAAAAGTGCTGAGTTTTTCACAATGCTAAACATATTGTTTTCTAATATTAAAATTCACTGCTAGAACTGTCTTTACCATTCTAGCTAATTCTAATATAACTTAAAATGATATAAAACAGCATGTTTTAAAAATTTTAATTTTCTTCCATTGCTCCTAAGATAACGCATATAAAATACATAATTATGCAATAACTTCCTAAAGAAGTTCGAAGAAATACAGTTTCGGAAAGATCAAAAAGTGAAGTAAGAGAAACAAGTGAACGACTTAAAATTTAAAAAAAAAAAAAAAAAAAAAAAAAAAAAAAAAAAAACCTGAAAATGAAACATCAAAATCAATTTTACTAAGAATGGAAATGATATTTTTGGATGAAAATAAAATTTAGTGGCGAACAGCTATCATAATCGTTATATTTTACACAGATAAGTCCCTTGAATTAACTGGGGAGGCAGGGCAAAAGTAAAGCATGAAGCGGCATGGAAATTTATTAATTTGAAAATTGTACTTAAATTATAGGAATATGATAATAATAATGATCTATAAAAGCATTATAATGATTTAATGGTCGTATTTAAATCACAGTTAGCTGGAATATAAAGTTCTGCTCAAACTCAGATAAATCTTTTTTAAAACAAAAATTCATTGGACTGATAAAAGATGTAAGAATATTTAAGAATTATTAGTTGACTAATCATTGTAAAAAACGTGGTGCTATGTGCTTCCCTGGGGATGCTTTCGTGGAGGATGTTCTGTACAAGTACCTCTTTTTTTAAATTAAGCTTGGGACACACTCATAGGTCATAATATAATTTGAACCAGCGATGGAAATATTTTAGAATAATTTTAGAAAAGTCAAGCAGGTTCAACATGAAAATCATATTCCATTTAAATCAGTGTTACGTTCTACATAGTTTTATTCATGTAAAGTAAGAGATGTTACGGATTTTTAGACGTTGGCAAATTAATTAAGGCAGCAGGTTATTGCAAATTTTATATAACGAAAACATTACTTCTATTAAAGTATGAGATATATCCCGTTATAGAACAACAAACGCCAAACAGTTTCCTTCCTTTTCTAAATTTTTACCAAGAGATTCATGTTAAAGAGTTACGTATTAGTCGCCGTTAAATTAAATGTGTTATTCTTAAAACTATTTTGGTTTCGCGCCAGTAATTTTACCTACCAACCAACCTTGAAACAGCTTTTTTGTTTTCAAGGTAAGTACCACTGATGCGCGACAGGCATTAAGATTTAACGCTACAAATAACAGAAATACATTAGTAGTTAAAGATATGGCATCAAATGATAAGTCATTGGAATGGGGTGAAAGTAACAGCATTTAAGAACGTTTTAAATTTTTATGCGAGTTATCCACATAGAATTTAATACTGCATAAAAAAATAAAAAATAAATAAAGACTTTCCAAAAATTGTATATAACTGTCTACAAAGTCACTAACAGAAAGATTATGTTTTCGTCAGGTAGCAAGAAAAAAAAATGTGTGCTTAAGAAACTGTATGCTCTTTCTAACTGTATGCTTAAAAATGCAAAAGTTTAGCTTTAGCGATAAATATCTTAACGGAATGAGAAGAGAAAGGGAAAAAAATTATTGAACGTAATTGTCATGTATCAAGTGATAAGAAAACTAATTTTGCAGAAAAATATTCGTTAATTGAAGAAGTGTTAGATGTTTTACTTTCACAAATGAAATAGAGACACAAAAAATGAAGCGAAATACCTGCCAATTTTCAGTTTCTAATTGATGAAAAATTAATTGCATTGCATTTAGATGATTTAAAAGCAACAAGGTTTCAATATAATTTTGTTTTTCTATTGAGATTTCACAAGAATGGGATTTTTCGGCTCGTGTGCATGATTTCTCTGAATTGGCCTATTAAAATTTCAAGAAATTATAATTAATTTTACAAGTAATGTATCCGTATAGAAAGGCCAATTCTTGTGCTTCTGACATGAAAACTTTTAAAACGATAATTGAATTTGAAATCATATGAAAATTTCGATTCCTCTCTTTCATTGTCTTAAATAAATATATGATATGGTTATGTATGCAATATTTTTTTAATATATAACTAAGCATACTTACGGACCTTAATTTATAAATATATTTTTGTATTTCTTTATTACCAAAATTATATGCATTTACAGTATTTGAAGGTAATTATATCTTTAAGTTACGATTTCTCATAGTTACAAATTTTCTAGCAAGCACGCACGATTTCTCCGAAACAATTGCTCAGAATTTAAAAAAAAAAAAAAAATACCAACTGTATAAACTCTTAAATGAGTTTTAAATGAGCAACTACCATGGCTCTCGTCTAAAAATTTTAGAAATTATTTTTTGTATTATAGTAAAAAATAATCAATTTCGGAATTATGAAAATAAAAATTAAATAAATAAAGTGCTACTTTAAAAATGTAATTCAATTATTTTTATTGAACATAGCTAATTATAATTCTGTATTATTTTCCTGTTTAAAAAAAAATCAGCTAAAAATACATAATGCTACATGCAGTACAACTTCGTAGGACAGGTTGTAACAATTGGTCAGAATTTAAAACTTAACTACACAAAAACGAATTTTGTTAAATTTACTTGTATCCGAATTAAACAAAGTGCAATCCTTTACGTGCGCCACCTACCGAAAAAATGGCAACGTTATAACTCGGAGGTTCTGAAACTTTAACATTGGCGAGCTGATGTCGAAGTCTTTTTTTTTTTTTTTAATCAATTTTAAAAATATCTCATTAGCGCTGACTATCTTATTACATAAAATGAATTCAGCACAACTACACCAGAACTTTGAGTCATTTTTGCGATCAAAGTTACTTTGTTATTGAAAGGCATTAAAAATTAACCCACTGGTAATGTAATGAAACGAACTGGAAAAATAAATATAGGCATGTAAAAGCACATTTCAACTTAAAAGGAATTTTATTTTGTTTCATCTTTCTACACATTTTTGAATGCATCACTTCACATTAAAGGAAGTATGTCGTTAGCATTTTTAATTTCTCAAATGCCTGTCGTTTGACCACTAGGCCATTTGAAAACGGGCTCTTCAATAGCTCGCCACACCACAATAAAAAGCAGATAGTGCACGGGACTCGTCCAAATGTAAGGCAGTCATATGTTAACTAGTCATACAAAGAGAATACGTACGAGTGTCCACAGTGTTAAAACGAAAAAGATGAGCACGGAGGCAATCTTGCCCAGTTAACATTCTAAAAGTTGCAACTTCAGCCTCACGATGTGAGTTAGGAATAAGCTGTAGTGTGGAAAAAAGTAGGTCTGCCATTCGAAAGATGCACCCCCCCCTCCGTATCATGAAAATCCTAGGTATTTCCAATTTAGCTGAATGGAATCGCTGTTTCACAAGGGGGTCTAAAGAACAGAAGATCCCTTCTTGGCAAAATAATCAGCCCTCTCATTTCCCTCAGTGCCAAAGTGGGAGGGGATCCACTGGAAGACACTCTATTAGGAAAATTCTCAAGCAAAGTCCTGCATCTTAGAACCCGGGGTTTCTCAACCTCTTTAGTAGGAGAAAGAGCTTATAGTGTAGAAGCAGAATCAGAATGGATCACAGCTTTTTTTAAAGGTGTTTGTATAAAAAGTTGTTCAATTGATCTAAGAATAGACTCCATTTCTGTATCAAAATAAGTGAAATTTCCACTCGGACGGCGAAAACGAAAAGGTTCGCTAAAGATGTCAGTTCTGGCGCCTTGTGAAAAGTCAGAAAACGAACCATTAGTATGCACATGTAACCAGTTATCGGAAGGGTAATGGTTATGGATGGTCTCCAACGCGATCGAGCGCAAGGCCTCGGGAGAAAGATCCGACTTTCTAATTTTCTGAGTTAGATCCAACCTTACATCGAGATCCATGTAATGGAACGGGTAGGGAGGAATAAGAAACTCAATCGGCAAGTTATTAATAATTTGGTAACGTTTAATATCACGGTCATTTTGTATAAAACCTCTCTGAGTCTTCAAATTGCGTTCTGAATTAAAATCATAGTCACACCAAAAGGCATTGTTTGGAGACCTTACTAGCTTATTACATAGAACAGTAGCCCTTTTTTATATCATTGATGGTCTCAGGTTTGGTCAAAAACTGTAAGGCCAACACAGGGGTAGTTTTAACTCCACCAGTAATAATTCTCGGAGTTTGGTTTTGAAAGATCTCCAAAAGCTTTACTATGACGTTAACAGAAGCAGAAACAAGCACCTCAGTGCAATAATTTAAGACCGTCTAGATATACACTTTATGGGTTAAATTACTGTGTCTCTTCCGCAGCCCCATCGTTAAAGTGAGTCAGTTCAGGAGAGAATTGTTGGATATTAAGTGTAAAACATTAGCAAGAAATCTTATCGGTGTTTACAGTTATCATGTTTTCAGAACACCATTGACCAAGTCTCTCAACAGCTGCATTCAAGTCAAATTTAGATTACTCATCTTTAGCATCTTTGACTTGGCACTCCAGACAACAAGTCAGAGTACCTTCTTATCGTAAAACTGGATAATTTTATTCTTGGAACTAAAAGGAGTGATTCGGTCTTTACCATCGATAATTTTAAGTATAATTTAAGCACTACTGGCATTTTTGACAACCACATTTGCATATCTTATCGTTAACGCATTGATATTGATAAATGGAAACGAAATTCAAGCTAATGCTGCAGTTAGGGCTTTAATTTTAGGATAAATTAAGAACTAACCTACATAAGAATGATTGATGTTAAGCGAAATAGACCAATAAAGCCAATTTTTATTGAAAAATTCAAAAATCTAGCAGAAAACTGAAATTATTATGAGACATACCTCTCATTTTATTAATTTTCCCAGATACTGCAAACTTCGGAAATCAGAAATTAGTAATCCTGCAGCGAGTCAGTCAAACTGCGCAGTTTTACCACCTAGATATTTTTCTCCTAATCTCTGAGACGCATTCTGGAAATTCGTACAATATTTAAAACTGTTAATCATTATTATATCGAAGCTATATCTATGAATATTTTGCGTAATATTGTATTAGTTAATTCTGTAAAAGAATATTGTTTAAATATTTCTGTCTCAAAATGTTACAATTCCCCTATAAATTTCCTATATTTGGCACACTGCTAATTTTCGCAATGCTCTAAACTTTCTATTAAGATCATATATAATTTAGATTATTATAATCTATATTTGAATGAGATAAAAGGAAGAATCATTCATCTCTTATTTTAAATCCAAACCTAGATATGATTAATCACAGATACAAAGATATCTCGAACATCAAGACAAGCCTAAATTCTAATCCTTTTACATAAAATAGGGAATTAATGGAAAATTCTTGGAGACAACAAAATAGCGAATGGAGAAAAAAAACAAATGCTCAGAAAGCGGAAGAAAATATTTATAGAATACGGTGAACGTAAAAGGGATACTGCCTTTTAGAACAGAATACGGGGAGCAGGTATTAGTTTAGAATGCAATATCTGCAGAGAAAACTTAAGTTTTATATTCACTGGGAAAGCAATCAAATTCATACGACTCGTTTTATTGCGGTGGCTTTTCATCTGTTATTCGAATATGGCAAATAGCTTGAGGGCTGTCTATATTACAGTGGACTGGAACCATTGCACGTTATAGTGGACTGGATATTGAGATTATACATTTACATATATTTAGTTTTGTTACATAGATATATATTTGTTAATATATATTTATACAGATATATATTTTTGTGTTAAATTTTCTTAGTTAGGGAAATTTATTTCATTTATAACATTATTTGAGTTCCAAGAATTTTAGTATTTTATACAAAGTTGTTTTCCGTATGGTAATTTTTCTGTGTTTTAATTTACGAACTTCGGTTTTGTAAACATTGTAAAATACAAAATTTATGAGAAACTTAATGCATTTATTTATATATTTATTCTCTAGAGAAATTGCAACTGATTGACTTTCAACTGCTAATGCCATTCTGTAGAAAAATTATTCAGTCATTTTCTAATCATCAAGTTACAGAGTTACAGTAGATATACAAGGACATTTGATACCAACGGCTTAGCTATGTATAATAAAATAATAATATAACGTTTGTAGATATGGTGACAATGATATAAATATGAGCTGCAATAATAGTATCTAATTCTTTTGCTCAGAGTATATAGTGCAACCAGATCATGTACAATAATAAAAATCTTTAAACAAATAGGGTGTAAGTGTTATAATGATTCGGGTATAATAAATCACGAATTCAATTGCTTTATATACGTAACAATGCACGCGTTATAGGAGACAGTAACAACAAATTAAGAAAGTCATAACTTTCTGCTGAAAGAAAGACTGTACTATGACACTCTATATTATGTGAAACTGTCTTGTACATTAATATATAAATTATTAATGCTAAAACATTTTTATGCATTGATATCTAAGCTATTAATACTCAAATTATGATATCATAACGTATCACTACAATTACTGTCGAAGATAGCATTTATAAAAGAATATGCCGTGTCACAAAAAGTTTACATCATGCGCTGCTATATCGACGCGCCGTATTGAATATTTGGGATTATACTTTAAAGAAGTGCATTATCCAGATTTATTAAAAACAAGAAGTTAAAACATTTCGTAAAATTCTGCTAATTTTACTTCTTTTCCGAATACAACTTTTTTCGGCTTTTATTTTCTCAATTACTATTTTTCCTACGATTCATACATATGATACAAAAGAAAAGAGGTATGTTTTTTATTCTTTCACTGTGTGGGATTCTGCAAACTTGTGTTAATGTCCTGCAGATCCTACTACACGGGAAGCGAATTATTCTGAAACAGATAATTAAGTCAACAATCTCTTCTTATTTGATTCTTAAATGAACAGAAAAACACTGCTTGTGCGACTAGTGAACCTTCGCTATTTGCGGGTATTTAAATTGATGTAAGGGAAAGTTAAATTTGAATGTAGATAAAGTACTGTAACATAAAATGTATTGAATTGCAAAAAATTATATAAAATGACAATGTAGGTAACACACTCTACACATAAAATAGACTACTCAAGCTGAATCATATTTTGATTCAGTTTGAGAAAAAGAATTAAAAAGAACAGCGCGAATTTCAAGCCTCGGCTAGCAAGATGCTAAAGCTGGAGACCTGGTAATAATAAATTAACTACAAGCTCTAACTCTAAACCTACCAGCCCTCGACTTACATTCATTAGTATCTAGTTTGCATTCAAGTTAGAACTACGAAAAGAATTTAAAATAAAGGTGAGACTCAATAATTGGTTAATTAACATAAAATCTTACAAGGATGCTGATGAATAATGATCGACACATAAGCATCTTAAGAAATATCGTTCCCTGTGAGAAATAAGCCCATTTGTGAGTATTTTAACAAGATAAGTCATCATGCAACGCAGAAGCTAAGGCCATTTTTTCAGATTTACTTTTTGAGTTATTTAATTTGTGTTCAAATTCGTGATTTGTATGTTAAAGTTAGGAAAAAGAGAGATGTTTAGTAAGAACTAACAAATAGCGTGTATGTCTTATAATGTTTTATAATGCTATTTGGATTAGCAATTCCCTAGATCCCTTAAAATCATTTAAAAATTATCCATAAAAATTTAAATAATTTCTTAAATCCATTAATAACTTTAATAAGAATTACAAGACATCATCCCAAAAAATGACTGAACGAATATCTCTCAAAAGGAATCCAACCACATGAGTAGGAAAAGCAAGTGAGTTTGCATGCATTTTATAAATAATGTTGCAAAATTAATGCATTTTATAGATAATGCATTAATTTTGTAACAACATTTCTTGCATGCATTTTATAGATAATGTTACAAAACTAATATGCTTATCCAAATAATTAGGTGTTAATAATTGATAATCCAATATAACTGGAGTATTGATACGTTTTTAAATTAATTGTTGTAAAATTATTATCAGTCTAGTAATCATAAACAATTAATTATCCATCACAGCTTTTCGTACTAAAAACTTACATAAAAAGCTATTAATTAGTAATTTATTTACATATAAAGCATCATTATAGTTAAATTTATTTATGCATAAAAGAATTTTGAACTCATTTTTAAAAATTTTCATTAAAAAAGTTAAAAAAATCTATTATTGTTTTAAAATCAAGAAACGAATAAATCTCATTTATTCAATATGCATTATTAAATACTTAACTGCCTCCTTGATGAAAATATTATTATTATTGAATCATGTACAATTAATAAGTGCGATATTGAATTAATACCATATTCCTCTGTGGATGTCTCTCGGGTGTTGAAGGAATGTTGATTGGCAGTACATTGTGAATATGCGTACACAAAAGCTTTAAAAATGACCTCTCTAGCTAGGTGATTCAAGAAGCTCCAGAGGTCCGAACCCCAATATACTTTCCTATTCATCACCCTCAAATAATAACCCTCAATAACTATCATAAAATAAAAAGACGTAATAACTACAGTATGCTGCAGTAGCATCAAATAAATGCTGATTCATACAAGCAATTATCTGATTATTTTGGTTGAAAGAACTTATGCAGTTAAATAAAAGCAAAGAGTCAACCCAGACGGTTTTTAATGGTTAAAAACATGTAATTAAATTTTTCTCTAATTTTTTTTTTCCTTTCCCTTTTCTTCTCTCCCCCACCCCTTCCTAGTTTTGAAATTAGGTGTAAAAACAATGGTTTACTGTATCTTGGCAGCAGAATATTGCCATTATATATCAAAATGGCTTATTGGAATGTTGTTAATAAAATTTAATGTTTCTTTCCCACTCGCTTTGGATAAGTTACATATTTGTATCATTTTCACAAACAGAATTTTACTAATGTTTATAATGGAATAGAAATTTTTCGTAATGTGCAAACAGCGCATCCTGAGCACTATTGACCTCAAATTTCCCTTATCGCGTGCCTTCGTGGTATAATTGGACGCATGTCCTCCTGGCACTTGAGAGGTCTGGAGTTCGAATCCCGGCGAAAGCACGGTTGATTTTTCGTGTGTCCTGCTGTGAAATAAACCTAATGACTCATAAAATTTTCCCATTTTTCCCCCAAGCTTGTAGTATAAAAAATTTAGTTCAAACGTAATGTAATTAATATTTATTCGTTCCACAATTAGCCGATTGGTTAAGACAGCTGAACTATTATTAAGTAGGTAGTTCGATTTCAAGCGAACGATCCGGCCGCATGACTGGTTTCGGTAGTTTTCTGAATGTGTAATGGGAATACGAGTCGGATTCCTTTAGAAAGTCCCCCACGAACTGTCAATAATTTTATTTTTTAAATTACATTATGCGCGTAGTAATTTTAAACAATTTCAAGCCAATCATCGTGCTCTAATGGACAAATTGAGAAAAAAAAGGCAAATAATTCTGTTTTTGTGGCATTCTAACGTCGTGATGCTGGCTTATGAATAGGATGACTATCTTGATAGTAGAAAATGGACTGTCGAAACTTAGAACAAGCGAATTCATTGCAAACATACTTCTTTGATAATGCATCTCAAATCGTAAAGAAAGGCAGGACAAATGTGTACAAATGTATAATTCTAATTTCATTAGAGAAAATAATAAATAATCTAATGATCAGTTCTCATCAATAGAATTAAGTAAATGAATGATTTAAGCCTAGGTTTGATATCCGTATTTTTTTTACATTTGTTGAGGGAAAAAAATGGAAATTATTATATTTATGCAACACCTCTGGTAAGCTGAAAGTTTACTTTAAAATAATATTTTTTTTTTTTTCTGATCTTGAACTTCAGTTTCTCCCCACTTCTATTCCTTCCACCTCCTGTAATTATATTAAAAAAGTAGCTAGTACTTGTTTTTTTTTAAAAAAAAATATTATGTTATTTTTCATTTGAATGGAAAGCCTCATAGGTTAGAATGAAAACCTTTATGTTTTCTTGCGTTTTAAATTTATTCCTTTTAAAATCAACTAAGAGTTATAATCGGTAGAGCAATTTGAATACTAGAAGAAAATACTTGGTTTTCTATCTGAGGAACAAAGAAGAAGACAAAGTGCTCATTGTATCATTAAATAAATTTACAATTTTTGAAGCATAGGAATATGTATTTTCTTGAACAGAAAAATTAACACTATTTTTCGTAACAAACCATTCTAATTAATAACCACCTAATGAAAACATTCGAAATCCTAGTTAATTTACTTCAAACGTTTTTTAGTATTCAAGAACTATTTTGCTGCTTTTAAAAAGATATAAATATGTAGTTGAAGACTGCTAGAAAAATCTAGCTGCTGCTTTTGAATATTCCTGGATTCTCTCATAAGGCTCTAACTTAAGTAAAGTTTGGCTCTCCGTCTTACGTAAGTTTCTAAAAGGCAGATAATTCTTATATTCTTTGCTATAATCAATTAAGCAAACTTATAAATGTTGATTTTTTATGTGAAATATCTTTCTTATGTCAGAATGATATAAATCAATATCTACGGTGCGATGTAAATATAAATTAAAAGATAATTTCTAAATAGTCCCGTAGAATAGCATATTTATTTAACGTTACCTATAAGTAACTAGCTACCTGAGAAAGGAGCTGAAACTGCTCCGAAGAAAGGAGCTTTTACAGATTTGAGTTGAAATTTTTGAAAGCAACAGCATCAGAACTTTTTACGTATTTGTCAAAGACATCAATATAAAATTATATTACGGACACCTCAGAAAGATCTGGTTAAAAATTTTGTAGACTATGGTAATAAAAATGTAATGAATGGCACACCATATTAACTATTCCAAAATATTCTGTAATTTGCTTAGATCAGGGGTTCTCAACCGGTGATACGCAAGAGGAAAATAGGTGGTACGCAAAGAAGCAAAATATTTCTAACTATTAAATTCAAAAATTAAAACCCCGAGATTCTGATTGAGTTTTTTTATCTAGCACTCGTAAATTTTTTTCGATCTGAGTTTTGTTCAAGAGTGGTGGTGGTGGTACTTAAAGTTTTCAATTTGTGTTTAGATGGTACGTGTTAGTCAAAAGGTTGAGAACCGCTGGTTTAGATGATTTATTTTTATGCATGCAGAGGTATAATTTGCGTTTAATACACTAAATAAATAGAAATTTCTTGAAATTAATTACATTTTGATTTTTAGATTACTGTGCTTTATGGGAGCGCTGAAATAAAATCTTACACATGGGGGGAAGGCCTTGTACCGTAGGACGGCCCTGTTTAACAGAAACGTTTGTCGAAATGTAAATCAATCAGAAGATTTGGACTTCAAACATCATTAGTTTTGCTTCGAAATCATAGAAATTGTATAAAATAATTAATATAATGTAACGTACTTGCAAACGTTTGTTATATTTAAAAATTTTTAAAAACGTTTATTTAATTTAGAGAAAATAAAAACATATATATTCATTTTCCAAACTTTCCAGTGTTTGAGCCAGATTATTATCAAGAAATTCTTACAATTTATCTTTCTCGAACTACTCGTATTTCGATCTTCCCAAGCGAAGTTTGTCATTAATGACTATTTTGATATTTACAAACCTTTTAAATGTCTTCGCATGAACATCAACGGATACAATGTTCTATTCGTATGCTTCACAGAGAATTCTTTTTGCTTCCGTAACATTTTTTTTTCCTGGTTAAAACTAAAGAGAATATACAGTGGCGCAGGTGCACTTTATCGAGTTTCCTTTTTACCTGTAGTACAAGTGAGGTTATGTAGTTACTTAAGATGCTGTAGATAAATTTTAGGACTATGAGTAGGTGGCCTCCTTAAATTTTTAAATCTTCATAAAAAGTAAACTGTCAGCTCGGATTAACTTTCGCTGCCATCCGACGAACTTTATAAAGCACTTTATACATTTTAACGAGCACAAATGTTTTGCTGGTCTCTCTTCAGTGTTAACCTACGGAAGTTTTGAAGAAATACTCCCTTACGAAAGAGCCATTGAATATGCATTTGCCTAGAAATTAAATTTTGCCTGTATACTGCCACTTTTAGTTCAAAGACCTCTTTACACGAAAAGGTTATTGTAGTATGTACCGTTCGAGAAATTGCAAATAAAATATCATTAGCCCTTGATTTTACATCATACGTTGTGTAAATTTTAAACTTGTGTAGATTTAGTCTTCGTAATTGTTGTCATTATGCAAAATTATTCAGAAATTTATCATATTTCTGATAAGCATAACCGCGTATCTGTTAATACGAAGTAGTTTTATATGAATCAAATGCAAAAGAAAATCTCCGAGGTTTAGAATTTCACCAAAAGAAAAGGTTGATGTATAACGTTACGTTGTTTTACGAATTAACTACGTCTGTAATGGATAGTTCACAATGTACAAGATTACTTGATTTTCCATGCATCTTATCTGGCCTGTCATGTCATATGGCTTTTCCTTTTTAGGTTATGTTAAATAGGTACTGGTAAAAGTGGGCAGGACACCAGAAATTCACAGTTAGTCGTAGAGGTATAGTTCCGCCGCACAAACTTTGCAGATCCACTCCAGTCGTGAGGGAGAACACCAGAGGGGTGGGTGGGTCGAGGGTCTTCCCCCCCTCTTCCTCTAACACCATTCTCTCAAGAGGACTTTCGGCTCTCCGTGTATGAGCACCCCCTTGCCGTACAGACAATATATACAAACATCCATGACTTCTCCAGAATTCGAACGTGAGCGCACATTTTTTAGAGATTAATTATAATTTCTCCTAGTGTGCTAATATCGCAAATTTGTATTAATGTTGGGTGCAGAGGTTTCCAATAAACGAATTCTTGAGGATTTAAAATTTTTCATATTAAAGGTGTTGTCACATTATTATTTCATTATTTCATGTTCATTACATATGCAATCTCTACAGATACCGAAAGCAAGAGAGAAATCAGTTTTCGCAAACAACAAAAAAAGTGAGAATTTATGCTATTTGTAGTCAGTCTCAAAAAGTGAAATTTGATTTTGAAGGTAGATTACTGTGGATTTGGGAAAGAGAAACAAAGATAACGTATGCGCAATTTTTTTAATATATTGCCCATTTTTTAGTGTGTAACGTGTATTGTATAAAAATAGTGTTAAGAAGATAAGAAACTTTCTTTTCTTATATACGTATTTTATATTCAGCGAAATGCGTTGTTAAGATGGTAACAATGAATGCATTTTTTCTTTCTTTATTGAAGATGAAATGTGAAAGAACACTCAGTTGTAAATTTATTTAAAATGTTGTAATATTTGTTAGCGTGGTTTTAAGAATCTGTATATGAGAAAACTTATTCAAATATACAAACAAGCACGCATGAACGTATATGTAAAGATAAATAAAACGTTTTGTATATATTAACTTTTGGAAACTTTAAATATGTTTTTAATGCATAATGAAAACTCCTTTCTGAAGAACAATTGCTTTTCAGTCGATAAGAACCAGTTCAGTCACCTTATCAGGGTCAATGTTCCTTCTTACCTTCTTCGGGAACATACAAGGACCTGACTCGGAACAGAAAGCTTACTAAAGCTATGTTCACTAATTGTGGTAAGTAGACAGGATACACATGAAGGGTATACAAAACCCTTTATTTTTCTCTATATACAATAACTTCCGTACTTCGGAATACACTGACCCGCTACTTGGGGTCTAACGTAAAAGTATAAAAATAAAACTAAACTCTAATTTAACTTTAAACTAATAAACGTGGAAGATTGGCCTTATATTAACAGGAAGCGTATGTAGTACAGAGACTGTGAACACTACAATACGTTTAAATTTATCAAGAGGATTAAAACCTCTGGCCTGGAAGGCAAACAGCAACTGCGTAACTTCTAAGGTAAGCGGCCTGCTTCGAACTCAACTGCTTCCTCTCTCTCGCTTGGCAAAAGGCCACAACTTAAATACTTGGCGTTCGCCAGACAAACTTTGCATAAAAACCTTAACGCTTATAATTCTGGCCGGAAGTAGAAAATAAGAAGTGATAGTAAAGATTTAAAATAAAATAAACGTTAGTAAAACTTAAGATCCTTACATACTTCCCGCCAGAGTTAATTAGTTTGAAACTGAGGTCTAAAACGACCTTGTTGAAAACTTTTAGCTCTAGAATCTAACGCGAGGCCAATCTTTTACAAACATACTTCGCTAGAAACTAGAAATTTAAAAGAAAGAAATTTTTTTTTTTTTTACAATAGCAGCTCCCAGGATTCACAATTTTTTTTTTTTTCATCTGTACTGCATCTAAACAGGAGCTTTTATTCAAGTCTGGTTCCTTCCAGAGATCTGGAAGGAAAACTAGTTTAATGAAATGTTACACAATGAAATGGCAAGTAACATATACAATTATACTTCTCTTAACATTCTTATTTCATTCATGACTATTTTAATTATCTCTCCCCGTGCTCTCTGACATGCGTTGTAAAAGAACACCAAACACGAATGTGTTTCTGTCTACGTGTTCCACACTTCCTCCTACAATCAAAACACTAACGTGTTAAAATTCAACATAACAAGACCTCTTAACACACCCTAATTTCAACTCTAAACCCTGAGGTACTATTCTGAAAGTGTCTAACACTAAAGTGTAGCGTCAGAGAGCCTAACTACATCATTCAACCTTTAACACATATTCGCCATGCTTTAGTCTTTTTACAGTCACACGAATAAAAAAAAATTTAACATTCACTTTTACCATATCACGGTATTTCTTAACATTTAAAATAACAGTTCACATTGTATATAAGAACATATCAACATGCCGTTAATTTTTCACATTTGAAAGCATACATTAGTAGTACATTGTTAACTTCTATTCTTTTCAAAGCAAGTGCCAATTCTTTCTACATTGAAATACTACATTTCAAAAAGTCTTTCAGACTAAAACTTCTCTCTTGCTAGAATGTTTTAAATAAAATTTATACAATAACTTTTTTCAATATTTAAGTCTTTTCACAACGCTATTATACATCAACTTTAGTTTTACGCGCGAGTAATTTAAAAACATAATACGAAAATCGGTAACAACTCATTTCTCGCCCTTTTGGCGATAAAGGTAGACCTCGCATGAGGTAAAACTTCTTGAAATCTGCCACTTGCAGTAAGAATGAAAGATTAACTTAAGTTTGCAAAGTAACATAAAATTTTACTTATCTTTGTGATATTCGGACATCCTTTTCTGGGCCCAGTCTTTAAAGGTATTGCAGATAGTTGTGTGATTTATCCTCCTTCTTGTACGGGCTCGCCCTTCAGTGCTTTCCTCTGGAAGCTTCCTTTTTTCACCAGTTCGATCACCCTTGAATACCTTCTTTTTCTCCTCTGCTTGTGGTCTTGGAGGTTTGATGGCAGCTGGTATTGGCGGAACCGGGAAACTTCTGTCGTGTTCCTGCTTGGACCTCGTTGTTGGCCGTTCAAATTTTCCTTGTACTTTTTCCTCCGCCGCTGATGGCCCTTCCGCAGTTCGGTGACATTTACTGCGGAGAGTCCTGTCGGATGAGTAGATCTTCCGTTTTAGAGCCGGGTTATAGTTGCCGTCATTTCTCCTGGTTCTCTTCACATACGTCGTCCTTCTCCCTTCTTCATTCTGGGGGTGTTCGTGAACTCTCTTTTCTGGACGGTGGAACGGCTTCTTTTTCTTGCTCCCTTCAATTTTTCCGCGGGGCAATTTTCTTTTCACTTGCTCCTGCCTCTTACTGGCTTTCCCTTGTACTTGTCGTTTTTCCACCTCTGGAGCTTGTGCCTGCGGTGTCTGCCGTGCCGGATCCTGCAAAAGATCTGAAAATATTTGCATTTTATTACGATCGAAGTAGGGTTTGATTTGATCAATGTTTGCGGAGCAGGTTTCACCATTTCTGGCTTTTAACACTACTACAGCGTGAGTTATTTTTTCTATAACATATGGTCCTTCAAATCGTGGAAAAAAATTGGCAGTTTTATCTTCTGGTGCTGAAGAAAGTGAATGCTTAATTTTTAAAACTTCATCCCCTACTTTATAAGTTACTCCCCGTCGTTTCAAATCATAATAGAGCTTCTGTTTTCTTTGTGCTACTTCCGTATTCTTTTTTGCTTCTTTTATTAGTTTTTCTGTACGAACTGGTTTCATTGTCAGCTTAAGGGACGGTTCATTAAAATCCAGCGTAGCTTGTGCTTCTGAAAGAAAATCTATTCCTAAAATTAAATGTACTTGCAGATTCTTTACTATAAAAAACATCACCTTTACTTGTTCGTCCTTGATACGGATATACAAAGGTACTTTACCTACGCACTTACATTTTTCTCCTTGCGCCGCTAACACTGTCGTATTATCCGCATTATATATGCGGTATTTGCGAAAATACTTCCTAAAAAAATCTTCTGCCACACAGGAACACTGCGCGCCTGTATCCAGGAGTGCGGTGGCTGGGATATTATTCACCAAGACTTCAATCTTCGGAAGAGTCAGATTTTTCACCATTACTGTATTTAACTTGTAGGAATAGGGGTTTTCTTGGCCTTCGGATTTCCGCACCCTCTCGTCAGCAGAAATCCGTTTGTTTAAATTATTTTTCCTTTCCGTGCTTTCCTTCTTTTTCCACTGGCCTTGAGACTTTTTTCCTGGGTTGCTATTGAACTGTCGACGTTCGCCGGCTGTTTTTGAATTCTCGGGTTTCCTTGCCCACTGATTCGCTTTTTCTCCGTAGCCGTGTGCTTGAGTTTGCTGTAGTCTTGGCGTACCAAATTGGTTTCGCTGTTGATATTGGCGTCTTCTTTCGACGTCCGCCGTTCTTCTACTTTCAAACTGGATTGCTAGCTCAAATAACTTTTCCAGTGTAGTCGGATTTCTCAATTCAATAAAGTCTTGCACTTGGGGCAGTAACCTCGGCAAAATCACTTGAATTATTTCAGGATCCGGACGGTTTCCATACAAGAGCTTGAAAACGTGAATTTTTCTTAAAATAAAACTCGAGAGGTTTTCAATTCTTTGTTGATATATACTGAAAAGTTCCGTTTCTAATTTCGCACGATCCCTTACAACAGGGAAGGCTTTTAGTAGGGCAGTCTTGAAATTTTCGTAAGTATAGGTGGGACTTCCTGCTTGACCCAAGAGACTTCTGCCTATACATTTGAACCAGTTAAGCGCTTGGCCCCTCAAAGCGCTGGTAGCTAAGGTAACTTTTTGAAACTCGTGCACGGGGTAGAGCATGAAGTGGTCATCCAATTTTTCCAAAAAACTGGTTACCGGTGAGTTTCCATTAAATGATGCTTCTGGTTTCATCGAAGCGCGCATGGTCTGGACGATGTAACCAAATCCTTCCAGGGCGGCAGCTGGCATTTCTGGATTCTGAGCCGTTTCTGCAGGCAGCACAGGTTCTTCTTGAAACTCGGCCATGGTTATTCTTCTTCGTTGGGCGCCACTATCAGGGTCAATGTTCCTTCTTACCTTCTTCGGGAACATACAAGGACCTGACTCGGAACAGAGAGCTTACTAAAGCTATGTTCACTAATTGTGGTAAGTAGACAGGATACACATGAAGGGTATACAAAACCCTTTATTTTTCTCTATATACAATAACTTCCGTACTTCGGAATACACTGACCCGCTACTTGGGGTCTAACGTAAAAGTATAAAAATAAAACTAAACTCTAATTTAACTTTAAACTAATAAACGTGGAAGATTGGCCTTATATTAACAGGAAGCGTATGTAGTACAGAGACTGTGAACACTACAATACGTTTAAATTTATCAAGAGGATTAAAACCTCTGGCCTGGAAGGCAAACAGCAACTGCGTAACTTCTAAGGTAAGCGGCCTGCTTCGAACTCAACTGCTTCCTCTCTCTCGCTTGGCAAAAGGCCACAACTTAAATACTTGGCGTTCGCCAGACAAACTTTGCATAAAAACCTTAACGCTTATAATTCTGGCCGGAAGTAGAAAATGAGAAGTGATAGTAAAGATTTAAAATAAAATAAACGTTAGTAAAATTTAAGATCCTTACAACCTGAACACTACCAGTTTGTTTTGGATTATGTTCTTGGAAAATTGGTGATCCTTTTCATGTGCGTAATTTGAATAAGGGTTAATTTCCGTAGAAAGTTCGTCATGAAAGCATACCTTCTGTAGCCCTAGTGTGCTTTACCATAATCAACTGAAGAACCTACTGTACTTTTCTGAAATCTGTAACCAAACGGCCTTTTTTGTCTGTATGTTGCTTTTCTATTTGTACGTTGAATTTTTCCCCTGTATAACTCCTTTGCAAGGTAAAAATAAAATATGCTTAACAGTTCCTTTTCCTTGTTAATTTGTGATGACTCAGTACTTAATGTAGATTATTTTTCTGGAGCTAGCGCAATTTTTGGTGTTATTCTATCAGCTTACATTAATCTTCTCTCTCTTCATAATGCATTCATAATGCATTCTTTATTGCATTGAAGAACTACTCTAAACTGGGTTTCAGAAACATCACATTTCTGATTCCTCGTTTCAACACGTAGAACTGTCTCGTTTTGGCATATTTTGGAGTTAATACAATGTCCAGGCCAAGCAAACTTATTTTGTTTTTGTTTTTGAGATGTTACTGTTTTTTTCTGTATATACATCATTAGATAGATGAGCGCACACATTTACAAACACATTTTTTTTTTAATTTGACAAAAAGTATACGCCTAGTAACGCGTCAAAAACATTGAAGTTTTGGTGAAGTCAAAGCTTCGTGCGTATGTGCGACCGCGAGTGAATGGCAAAGTCGTCTGGCAGACTCGCATGTAGACAGTAAAAGTGTATTAGGGTGATTTTATTTCGCCAAGCTAGTGGTATTGTAATTTATAGAAATTTGACGAATACAGCAGATTGTGTGCCAATGGAATTTACTGTTCAGCAGCGTAAGAGAATACAGGATTCAGGAGCAGGCTATATTTGCATGGTTAATGTAATTGTTAATGGGCAGTCAAGATTTATTCCAGCATCTGTATATATTCTACAGTCTTACAAATCTAAAAGCACGGGCGCTTCCGAAAAGTGAAATGGATGAAATTTAGCGCAGATGATTTCGTTAGAAGACTCGCGTTCTGTGTTGAAGACACGTTTCATTAAAGTTCTAATCACATTATGTTTCGACTACGCCGGACTGGACGTCGAAAGAGAAAATTCTCAGAACCCTCACATTTCCAGGAAACCCACGTAGCTAGGTTACCATTTCCCTTACTACAAAGACTTGAACGCCAAACAGAAATCGATTATCGCTCAAATTGGGAACACGTCATTCTTCAGAACTAGAACTTTCGTCTGACTGGTTGATCTCTACCCGGGACAGAGATCCAGCCGAGACGTTTTCGGTGAGGTTTGAAAAAATTCCGCGTAGCCGCAACATCGTTTCCGCAGCTAGGCGGGACTTCGCTTCGGGGGGAGGGGGCTCTTTTTTCTAGGAATCCTCCTGTTTAAACCAATGCAAATACAATATAATATTTGACTCACGAAAAATCCGCTAGCTATATAGGGAATATACCCGTAATTCTCTGAAGATAAGCGTTTTCTGCGCCTTAACAAAACGCGACAACCTTGTAATTTATTATCTGAGGATACTTGAAAATGAAGATTTTCTTGCGGCCCCTTCTCAACAGAACTTACAGCAAATAAAGCAGCGGTCCGGAGAGGCGGTTGGCTCAATTGATCAAGCTACATTATCGCCTGTGGAGAGTTTTATGTTCATTAATCTGTTATCTTATTATTTTGCGTTCATTATCATTTCTACTTCCGTTGGCTTCCAGCGATATCCACATTAGTTCATGTATTAAGTGCAGAATGTTTAAGAAAGATCTTTCCGCAGCTATAGCTGACGTCTCGCTATTACTTCTCTTAGCAGCTATGTTACTCATTTTATCTCCAGTTTGCTAGTCGTAACTGTTAGTGAAAGTTTGTGGGCCTTAAACCAAACTTGTGGTCTCCCTTTGTCGTGTAATGTAATATTTTAATTTTATTTTTTTATGATTCTACAAGCTGAGTAGATTTAATTTTTATACACAGGCTATATAACCTTTAGTCGGACAATAAGAAAAGAAGATTTATTTTAAAATACTAAATCACAGTTATTTTACTTAGACCTTTAAAGCGAGGCGGATAGGTCATCTGTCTTTATAGATCCAGTAGCTTATAGTCAGAACAGGGTGGATACGTATACCTGCCTGGCTAGAACTCGGGAACTAAGCGTGTAGATGTCTGCCATGTTATAAAGAATTTTAAAATTTAATGTTTTTGCATGTCCATAGAAATTTGGAGAGCTGAACTTTCGTATTATATTTGTATTTGTGAAATAAATTCTTTGCAGTGGTTATAAATATCTTTTCTTTCTGACAGAAGCATTTTAACTAAATGATAGTTAATATTTTTACAAAATTTTCATTTCATTTATAATTTATTCCAATTGAGATTGAATTATAGAACATCTAAAGCGCAGCATTATTTATACATTAATGGCATTGGTAACCATAAGTTTTTAATTTTGACAAATAAGTGAGATACGAGAGTGGTCGCCCAAGAAATGAATGATATACTTACTTTAAACAACTCATTCACCTTGAAATCGGGAATTTACATAGGGAAGGCATTTGGATTTCTCAATTTGTCAATCGTAAATAAGGAACAGGGTTAAACAGTTTGAGGCATCCGTTTCTCAACAGAGTGGTTATCGGTGACTAGAAATGGGTTCTATACAACTACGAGCAACGCTCCAGCGGTTTTCTTTCTATCAGCCAGGTATGCTTGCATCTAAATTGGGCTAACATTGAAAATCAGATTATTATGTATTTCGTTGAATCACCCTGGCAAAATTTATTTTGGCTTCCTTAAAGCGGATGAAACACTTATTGTTGGTATTTATTATTAGCATGTAAATCGGTTACAAAAATTAATTACTAAAAAAAGGCTGTCTGCGATCAGCAATAAAAATGTTGCACTTCAACACACTACGGTTATACACCGTGCTACATTAATGTCGTACCGCACAAAAATAACTAAAAGCAGCTTGGCTGTGAAGTTAACCATACTCGCCATAGTCTTCCGAAATCCGTTATCCAGATTATCATTTGTTTAAATCTATGAAATGTATCCTAAAAAACCAAAGGTTGTGATATGTCACTGACATTTAAATTCTCCTTGAATCATATTCTTCCTCACAAACAGCACATCCGAGGCCAAGAAGTCGAGGATAGTGATGGGTATTATAGAACTTAGATTAATTATAACGTAGGTTAATAGATACAATAATAAAAACAGCCTATTTCTATGTCTGTTACTCATATATACGTTTGACTTTGACATAGCTGATCACTTATAAGTATCCTTAATAATATTTAGGTTCTATTTGGCCACCCAACCGGGATAGTGATTAGCGACGCTGACTGCCGTACCGAAGGGCCCGGATTCAAATCCCAAAGAAGGTATGGATGTTTGTAAATGTATAGTATATGTGCGGCATGGAGGCACTCTAAATGGGCGGCAAGCCGTAAATACTCTCGAGAGGTTGGTGGTAGGGTAAGAGGGATGAGAGATCCTCGAACTCATCTCCTCTCGGGATGCTCTCATTCAAAATCGAGGGGCGGAACTGAGCCGAATCGTACTGTTACCGTATGGTTACCAAAGCTGTTAGAAACAACAGACGCAATCTTGCCTCCTTGCTACAATGAATTTCGGGGGCTTGTTCTGATATCAACAAGTGAGATTAGTCATAAAAAACGACAACAGCAACAAGGTTTGTTTGAGAATTCTAAGCTAGGTAATTAATTGGCACTGCGTTACTTATATTTAAAGTAGCCGAACTAAGTGCACATTAATAATATAAAGAGTGAATGTTTCCCTTTTAGTTTTATCTTTTTCCCTTTCTGAATCCGCATATGACCTCTTGCATTAAACTGTTTCATTACATATATTTATGTTCTAACATGGAGAGATTTTTCTTCGAAATTTGCCTTACGTGATATTGCAGCTGAAAACAAACCTAACAATATAAATGCATTAAATTTTACAATAATTTTAACAGTATTACTTGAAGACGTTTTAGCTGACGATTGCAAATTGGTATGTTGGATGCGTACGTTAGAAAGTTCGGTCGTGAACTCAGTTTGCTCTGATGACCTTGGATTCTACAGTGCATTGGCAGTAAAGCAATATTTACCGGTGGCGTAATGAACTTGACCCACATTCATCTCGTCGCTCTCAGACGTAATTGTAAAACAGGGTCAGTTCGTCTCATTCAGAGAAACGTGTCGGAATTTTATCCATGATGATCTAAACTGCAGAAAGAGGGAGAGGAAGAACGAAAGTAGAAGTTTGCGAAAACAGCCCGTGACGTGCATGCCACAGATTAATAAATAGCTTCAGCAGTAAAACGGAAAACTTTCACTTTTCTCACCTTGCTTCATAAACTCAAGAGTTTTCTGAAAATTTAGTTCCAGTTTAATTTTGTATTTATTTCTGTAAATTTTATAGCCTTTTTGCGTGTAAAATGTAACTGTTCTGCTTTCTTTTTTCAACTACTCGCTTATATTCATATCACGCTTATATTTAATCATGTGTACAAAACGTAAGAAATTTTTATTGAACCTTTTCAGTCTGTATTTGGGCTGAAACGGCAATGGCATTCATGTATGCTGGTTATATTAATTAGTTAATAGTTTGTCATGCTTTATAAGCATTGTTTTTGCTGGTGAAAAAGTTTGATTATTGCGTAGATCTTCATAAGATCTTATAATATTAATTCTTACTTAAAATTATGAAAATATTCCTGTATTAACACGAAGCTCAAAAATATTATCGTTCCATTTCACGCAGTAAAAACATTCACTTCATTTACTAAAAGTTCCTAAACGTTACATTCAACGATCAAATGAGATTCTGATCACTAAACTGTTTAAAAAAAAATTGTTCTGATTGTTCTGATTGCGGCCTTGCAGTTCGGTTGCTTAATCAGAAAATACTTAGGGTGGATTTTACTGATTCCCGAACATAACGCGAGTAAAATGTAACATATACGCCATACTAAAAGTAATACTCTGCAAAATATATATTTCTTTTTTCATATTAAGTAACCCGTTAGTATTCCTCACACATAGATAAATTTCATTAAAATAAAATATTTTGTTTAATATAGTAATGCTGTGCGTAGGGTGTTGTTTCAGAGAAGGCGGTTGATCAAATTAATATTAAGAAGACAACTCACAGGTACATTGTAACAGAACTGAAAGGATTTTGCAATTAATAAAGGAGGGTTACCTCATTAAATGATTATCCTTATTGAGTCAACGTAAAAAATGTTCTTAAAAGTAAAATAATTACATGCCCGCTTTAATAGCACGCACAAGTATATGAAGCAAAATAGATTAATAAGAAAACTTAACTTTCGTTAAAATATCATATTTCTTAATCATTTAGATGCACTGCAAGGAAGCAAGCGCTGAGGTTCATGCAGATTTTTTATGTTATGTGACAATGTCACAGGGGAAGATGCAGTTTCATTTATCGTTCAGCAGGAGCTAAAGATTGAATACACTGACATCAGGTCAGTCGCGGAACCTAGTCATTCAAAGTTGCTATTTCTTTACGAGCTCAAACTGGGAAATTTCACAGCTATTGCAGTAAAAAACATCAATAAAGTATTCATTGGATGAAAATCTTAACAAAGGGATCCGTTTCCCGTTGGTTTGCAAAAATATTCAGGAAAATTCAGGCTAAAAAATGAGCTTAGTGGTCATCGTTCTTCCTCCATTGATTTTAATGAATTAAATGATTTAATTTAATCAGCTACGAGACATGCTGCACGAAAGATCGCCCAGACACAAAATGTACACTTTTTACTGGCTTCACTTGACAATAAGAGGAAACGGAAGGAAATTCGACGACACAGGTCAATGAAGTCATGACTTCTGGACATCAGAGCAGTGGCACTACGCTGGGCAGTGGCGTAGCTAGGGTGGGGCAAGGAGGGACATCTGCCCCCGGGCGCAGCGCAGCATCCAGGCGGCGCCAAATTGATGCTACGAAATTTTTTAATGAAATGTTTTCCATTCACGGCACACAGAAAGGGGCGCAAATTCTTCAGTTGTCTCCGGGCGCTGGAATCCTAGCTAAGCCACTGACGCTGGGTAACCAAATGATGGCCATTTTCATACGGGGATGAGATCATAACATGCAGAGGATAAGTGCCGGAACAGAATGATCCGAGAGTCTGCCTTTAGATAAAAGCTATGAAGATAGCTATGAAGAATATTGCATCGCAGCTGCAGTAAATTCCGCTAATGGAGACATACCCAAAAAAATGAGTCTTTTATCGTAAATGATCAACTGCGCCCACCGTTGCACATTAATTGGTAGTGAAGGAGTCAGGTCGTCAGCTGTGCGAAATAATGGCAAGTGACTGGTGGAGAATTTTAGAGGGGGAGGGTGAAACTTTCGAAAGCAATATGCAATTTTGAAGGTACAGTCAAATAATTAAGGGGAAGGGGAATGTATTATAAGGTAACCTATCTCGTTCGAAAGGCCGATTTTGGATAAAAATATCGTTTTTTTATTTCACATTTTTAAAGGTCACACACAAAATTTTTTATTTTTGAAATTTCTTGCTAAGGAAAGGGGTAAACTACCGACAACTCACTGATATTATTCATGATAATCAGGATGCCATCGGAAGGATAATCGAATTGACAGGAACTATTATCCGTATAGATAGTGTTTCAGTGAACACATACATTTATTCTTGTTATGTCATATTATGAACTTCAATAGTGAAAGAGACCGAAATGCGTAATTAGAATTTAGTTAACTGTAATTTTTAAGGAATATAAAATTCTGCGTAATGAAATAATATTGACTCAATGCACATCTTATTAATTGTAATGAAGACAAACATTTTTTTTAAAAATTCATTATTGTGACAATTTTTAATAGTGAACATTGTCTTTATAAGGTTTATTAATTTTTAAAATTTTTTAAATAATAAAATCCTTAAGGAAGTAGAATTCCCCAAACTCGAACTAATGTGGAATGAGAGTGTGACGAGTTACTGAAAATGTCGAGCTTACGGAATAACGAGGAAATTATTCACAACTTAAAATATTTTAATAATTTAATAATTCTGGCAGAATACAGGAAACATAAAACTACTACAACATACCCTAAAGTAACTTCTTAAATTAAAAAAAAAAAGCATTCAAAACTGAAGAAATGACTACTATTTTGTTGCAGAAAAAATATCGTGAAGCTAGACTGTCTCTCACACTCATTTTGTCTTTATACAGCTTCATCACCTTCGCGGTGCTATTTTATCATCTTCTAAGCCCTCATAGTTTTCCTTCTACTCCATCTATTCTCCAACATGAATATTACTAATTTCTTCTCACCTGGAATTTTCTTCATTAAGTCCATAATTTCAAAAATTTTCCTACTTCTCTGCTTTCTTGAAACTTGTTCCCTGAATGGTCCAGCAATCTTTTTCAGGAACGAGTGAGGTTTATATGCTCGCTTTTGATCCAAATTTCATATATCTATGCCACTTTTTTTAGTATGTCTGTTTTAGTTTATCGATGTCACACCCTTCGTGTACAGCTAAGACAAAGCGTGGAAGAAGTTTACGTCCGTACCCCTTCTTCAATGCATCCAAAATACTTTAGTCCGTTTAGTAATATACCAAATTCATGTTAGGAGCAGAGTTGGACGATCCCCTCCAGAGCTGGTTCAAAGAGCCGATTCACTTTACTGGACGAATTTGCTACAACTCCAGGAAACGGATTTGTAGCTCTTTTACAGCTAATGGACAGATCTTGTTGGAAGCGTGCCAGGAATAGAGGTCTGTTATTCGTTCACGAACTGATTCACGAAGCGTGCCAATTTCCTATTTTACGGGACTAAGAATGGTTATCCTCCAGTGTTCAAAGTGAGTTTAATTTTTGTCAATTCCCACCTCTTTGAAAATTGTCCATTCTAGAATTTTATTTTTAGTTTTGTGTTGGAAAGATGTTTCAGGCAATCTCAAAACTGCAGTTGAAAGAAATCAGTTCAGGCAGTTAGCCTTTGAGTGAGACTATTTTTCTGATCCAGCAGCTCGCTCAATTCTTTTCGCTCTTCGCTTCAACCTTGCTGACTGGTCCTGATCCCACTGCCCGTTTGATTCTTTCCGCTCTTCGCTCCATCCTTGCTAACAGCTCTTGATTGACCAACCGTTCCAGATCTTTTAAGTCAAAGTTATTGTTAGTGAGCGGTGAATCATAAAAAAGAACCGGTTCATTTCAGAGAGCGAATGGTTCTGATCCGATCCCATAAAAGCACGTTTTTGTTCATCTCTAATTAGGAGGCGAAATCATAGCTTTTTTCTTAATAACATAACTCTTTCTTAATAATTTCTTAGTTTCTTAACAACTCTTCCTTCTTCTATTCTTAACATCTTCTTTTGAAAATGGATGGCTGTCTTAGAGTGTGTTCACTGTGTTTATTCTATAATATATATTTAAATGAAAAAAAATTAAACCATTATTGTTTGATATCTAAGCAAGACAGAGTCAGCGTTTTAGAACCTAAGACGTGAATGTTTGTTCATAACGGAAATTGTTATTCCATTGGATCTGCAGAATTCCAAGACTTCCAATTCTTTATAGTAATAAAATTTCGTGCAAAAATTAAGTTCTAAAGATTACTTTTGTTTACTTATTTAGTATATGTAATTATAATTTTTCTTCTTTCCATGCTAATAATTTCAGATTAGGTGATTTAACATAAGGGGCACAAACGATATTATATATGTATAAAAGCAATGATATCTAATCATTTGAGAAATGAATACTAAAGCAAAGTAAAATTTGCACTCAAGCTGCCTCACTTTTATGTAAAGGACAGTTTAAGAATTTTTCTTTAAATTCATGAACCACAGAGTGCATTGTATTATTAATAATGGGATAACGTAGTAAAGATAATGGTAATAAAAGGTAAAATATTGCAAAACGAGTGTAAAACAAGGCTACTCACTTTAATATTAATATTGGTGATTTTATTGCTCTTTTGTTTTTAAATCAGGTTTTCCTGCTGTTATAAAGTGATCACATATTGATTTGTGGCCTCGTGCCATATGTTTGAAATTCATTCTCTTGATTATATTGCTGAGAACTAAACAATTGAAATGGCTTAAAAATTAAAGCAACAGCAGATTTCTTAAATAACAATACAAACATATTTAACAGCGAAAGAAGCTTAGCTTTTATTGGCAAATCATAATGTGAGGAAGTGAAATAAGTTCAACAATTAGAACGGAATATGAACTGAAAAACATTAACAATAAATTAAAGTAAAGCAAGAAACAATGAATTAAAAAAAACCGCCAACTCAAAAGAATTTGTACAACAATATTAACAATCCAGAAATGAGAAAATAACCGAAAAATAACAACCGAAATTAGCAGATAATTAAATATTAAAACAATGGAAATTAGCAATCTGGTCTTAAGATCAATTAAGATTTTCTTCGAAATTAGCATGCGTAATAACGTAAAATTACACCTACGGAACCCTCGGAGACTGACTTTGTGACGACATCCAAGCTTCATGTGAGCTTACAAACCTATGACGTCACAAAAATCACCTGATCTCTGATGTTAAATGCTACTTTTTGCGACTTTTCGATTCTTGTCTTGCCACTTTATTTCAACAATTTCTGGCAACACTGAGCTAAATTAAGGCAGCATCACTGTCTGACTGCGGACGAAAAATAACGGCATAATTACAATCACACGACATATAACCTTCAAAGGAAAAAATAAAATAAACAATAAATAAATAAAAAATAAGAAACCTTTTTTATTTATTTATTTATTTATTTATTTGCTAATGTATGAGCAATTTTAAAAACCTCGCATTCTCCGGCTAGAAAGAACGTACCATGCAGCCAAAGCTTCGATTACAACAAAGAAGCCTTTTGTACCCAAGGTAGACATTATAATTATCATGGTGCTTGCGCCTTAAAACGAGGCCTATAATCCATTGCCTTTGTCATACGTTTTTTCATCCTTTTCATAGAAAACATAAGAGAACGGTAAACTGTCCCTACAGAACAAAAGACTTGTTTTCTTCACCAAAGAACTCTGCTTGAAATTTTGGTTTTCGCAATTTTCGGCTGTTCATTATTGTTGATTATCAAATATATTGCCTTAGAAATGAGTCTACGAAGAGATTTTTATTGCAAACCGTAAACTAGAAAATGATCTATCAAAAGAGGAGTACCAAAGAAATATCTTTTTATGCATCTTTTAGATCTCAAAACCCTGGGTCGAAAGACGGGTAATTTCCTACAAGAGTGAAACAAAACACAAACAGCCTAACAGGACATATTTTAAACCACCAAAATATGAGCCAAAAAGTGTATGGTAAACACATTTACCTTCTTTGTAGATTTAAATTATTAAAAATATACTTAAAATGCTCTGTATCTCAGTAGACGCCCACCAGCGGTCGAGCGGTAAGACAACTCGTATCTCGGCACATGAGCTGGCTGTATGTTAATTTTCGTGGTTTTTCCTATGCATGAACAAGTTTTCTCTTAAAAGTCCTCCACAAAGGTATCCTTGCTCTTAGACAGGAGCACTCGTAGTATGATTTCCATCAATTCATTATTTTAACCTAACCTATCCCAATAGAAATATTTCAAGTGTTCATTTGTCACATGCGGTGACTGCATTGTACAACACGGTATAATTTTTCGTATATTTTGCTATCCTAAATTGATCTAGACGTTAAAAGGCCGTTTAAGGCATTATCTCTAAGTCTTTAGGTATGATAAAATTAAGGGAAAGGGTGTAAAGGACCCTTCGTTAACTCAGATAAAGTTCACAGGTGGTACCAACGCGTGCTTACAAAATCCAACATTTTTGGCTCAACTCAAAAGGAAAGGAAAACTTAAAATTAAATCAAGTTAGCCTAACGGCTTCACAAGTTAATTACCGCACAGGTTGGCTCTGACTCGAAAGTCGGTGTAAACAATCTTAATGGCAAAAAGCGCTCACCGCCACAGGAATCCAATTGCTTGAGAAAGCAAGATACCAACGTGGCATTCAGGCAGGCAGAACACGCTCTGAATTTATTTTACAAACTTCCTTCAAATACTACCTTCTCTCTACCTCATTTTGAATACAAGCGCAATAGACGATATTCATTTTGGCAAAAAAGTGTGAGCTGAACACAAGAGTGATAGGAAAGGTTGCTTCAAAATAAAATAACTATAAAGTAAGTTAAATAAATCCCCACAACGGTTCTAATATTTTGCGAGCCTTTTCAGAAGTCAAACGCGATATTAATTTTTCCATCAACAGTCGGATACTTGTTGAATGGGAATTGGAGCATTTGTGATTTACAACGACACATTTGGAAATTACGCGTGGCACAATATTTAAACTTGAGGTTTATTCTGGGAGAAATAAATCATAATCAAATCAAATTTGTGTACAAATTATTGTAGGACGGCGGATAAAGCTGATGAGCTGCAGACTTTAAAAAGGATAACGCCATAGTCATTGGGACCTCAAGAAATTTCCCGAGTTTGATTTATTTATGCAAACACATTAATTAGTAAATAATATCAGTAAATTTTTGTATAGCGAGGAAGAAGATGAATTTAAACTCCTAAAAGCAAGGCACCTACTGAAGGTTGAGGGTTAGTAATTATCAAGAGTTTAGACTTTTAACAAAAGTAACTTGATTTCAAGTACCTTTCTTTTAACCTTAATCATATTTGCATTAGAAGAGCTTTTGATTTGCTTTAAAAAAAAAAAGCGCTTCTAAAGTCTCGTACCGAAAAGTGTTAAAATTCTAAATCCGTCCTTGGTTTTATTTATTTAATACTGTTTGTTCGCAGAGCGTGCAGCAAATTTATTGTATTGTCATTTTAGTAAAAACTTTAATTAGCGTCTTGCTTTTATAAACGTGTTATGAATAGCGAATAATTCAAAAATACTACTTCTTGGAAGAAATTGAAAGTATCTCTTGTAACGAAACCATACGTAAATCGGGATATGTCAAAATAAGGAAATGTACGAGTTCCACGCAGAAACAGTTAATTACGAATTTCAACCTTTTGCCGTAGGCAAGACAAAATGTATCCCTCGTAATAAAATGTATGATTATGGCTTATTTACACGCACAATGATGCGACATGCTATGTAGCTGATCCAACAAATGTCAGGTTATTGCATGCAAAATCGCATTTATGCTGTTCATATGCCTCTATTTCGAGGGAAATAAACTGTTTGTTTCTCGTATGTAATGTGCTAGATATTTGTCGTAAGTTTTGATTTTTTGAAAGGGTAATTTTTTTTTGGGGGGGGGTTGCATGTGTGTGTTGTGTCAGTGTGAGATCTGATATAAAGTTAGGAAGCTTGCGTAAATGCATATAATATAACGTTATAATCCTGAAGGAACATATTTGTTCCATTATTCTGCAGACGTCGATTTAATATCTTTAAATGCATTTATTTTGTTTCAAACATGCCCCGGCACTTCCACACTGATAATAACGAAATTATCCAATATTTGAATACTGATAACAGTGAGGATGACACTAATTTGGCATTTGATGCAGAAGATCGAGAATTTTTGTAAAGTAATCCAAACGATACTAGGACAGATATAATATTGAATCAGTCAATGACAAAAACTCGAGAAGTGATTATGATTCTGGGGACCCTATTCCCTATTCCTTCGATCACCACCCAAAGCACATAAGGTAAGCTGCGAAAACAATACTAGACAATAACTCATCTTCTGCTGTGGTTGCGGAACGTGTTCCTGGTCATTTCGGTCACTGTCCAGAGTGGATAAAGTCAGGTGGGAAACAATCTCAGACGTAAGTAAAACTCTTCACTTTTTGCTACGGGTGCTGCGGCCGAAGAACGTCTATTAAATAACTTTCACATAGCGAAAGCCCTATAGACTTTTTCTCTTTCAGAATGATGAGAAACCATTGACTTATGAATAAATTAACATAGACAAATTCTCCAGTTTAGAAACTTTGGCTACGCATCCAATGATACTGCAAATATCTGAAACAGTTGTTAAATTTGTCAGAGAATGTTACATGCAAACAAATGGGTTTTTAATTTTACGGAGGAACAACTGTGTCTCATTATTTTTTTCCAACTCTGTGTATATGATACTTCTAAAATTGGAATAAGTACTCGATCAGCTGCTGATTTAAAAAAAAACAACAAACTGTATTTCGTTTAGTGCAGTTTGAACCCTGACTCTTAACTATTAATGCAGTCTGAACTACATAAAAATAAATAAATCCTCTAATTACCACCATCCATCCCTGTTGTGCTTTATATCAATTTTCTTTGTGACACACTACCAACAGCATCTTCAAATATTTTATTTATGTTTTTAAATTTAATGCTTTTGCTTTTATTTCATGGACATTTTAATTTAATGTAGTAATTGAAACATCTTAATGTAATGGATTATAACTCTTAAACTGTTCGTTTGCATGAAGTTTTTTCGGCCAAGGATTGCTGATGTCGGCACCATGAACCCGTGCTGATTTTATACCCTTTCAGTAATCTCAAAAGGAACCACTACTTATTTCGCTTCCATTTTGCTCGATAGTCTCGTAGTCCCTAAAATGGAAGATATTCTGCTGACTGTAACAAGAACTTATGCTGCATGCATATTTTTTTCGAAAATAAAATGCACAGTGTTCCTCTGGTATATAGTCCGTATAAGTATTTTCGTGCTATCTGTTAAACAAAATGGCAAAGACATCAGCTAGTCTTTTGAGTAGTCCCTCGGGTGACCTGAAGATATTGGTCTGTACTTCTTTCGCACTTGAGAAGGATTTCTTAATAGCACTAGTATATTAGTTGCAGTATTGATTTCAAAAGTATTATTTAACAATTTAAGGATTAAGAAGAATCAGGCTTAATGCTGCGTTAATTAATACTACATATTTCCTTCATTAATTATTTAAAACATAATTTTTATAATGTCCTTCTGCCAGTTATTTCACGAAAATAAGGAGTATTTAAAAACAGCGTTTTTGCTTAAAATAAAAATCAAACTTAATGTACCTTTTAATGAGTAGCATTGGAATGTGATTACAGAAAAAGTACAGGAAAGAAAATTTGTCCATAGAGAAGAAATACGTATTTCCATTAAGTAAAGGGGGGGGACTTCTTACAATACGTTTATTTCAAATAATGTATACTTAAATAGTGCAGAAATACCTAATATAAGCTTAAGCTGCAGTATAATAGACGAAGTTTTAAATTATTGCATATATGTATTCAAGTAAAATCTGACATTTTATGTAAATCGAGATTGAAACACGTACATTTAATAATCTATATATCACATTCATACATAATATACAAGGGATGAACACCTTGGGAAATCTCAAGTAAAAGCAATTTTTGTTAGATATTGATGGTAATAAGTCAGTCAACTGACATTTATCATTCCTTGATTAAAAAATAATCACAAACGCAGATGGATCACAGAATACAATACAAAACTGTTATCGAACAAATTTTTTAAATGATTCAGCTATACTCCGAAAAACAAAATGTTACGCAAATTTCAAGCAACAAATTGATTTCTTACGAGACAGGAAATCTGAACAAAATTAATGGGGTTCAGTAATTTTATCCGCTCTATTACTAATTAAGACCAGTTTCTGGAATGAAACATTCAGCCTTTTCCTGCGAACTCGGAAAGCAGTAAGGGTAAATGAACTTTGAAAAGGGAGGCGAAAATACTTATCCTTTAACAAGAAAACATTTTCTTTTCTGCGTAACTGCAGTCGCAAATATTATTGATATTTAAATATTAGCTCATTAAAAAGTTATAATTTTAACAATATTTTTTTCATTATATCATTGAGAGTTTTTAAGATTTGTTAATTGCGAAACAAATCAAAATATTAGTCAGGCAAGTTCCGGCATTATATTCTTATCCTAATGTCGAAGAAAAGCTGTCACAGCAATAAAGTTTTAAATGAGAGCAAAAGAAGTAACTCTGATTGTATCGCATTAATTTCGCAGGTCAATGAAACTTCTGAGACCATTTTTATTAATTTATTTATGCTTTTGTGCTCGGCACGGAAAACTCCATAAACGATAAAACAACTTGTTCCTTCTTTTCGCGTGTGATATTACGATCACGTTGTTATGCTTTCCTCTGTTATGATTTTCCGTCCTCGACAACGGCTAGTTTTTAGGAAAATAATTCTTCGTATTTGTCACATTATATTTGCTAGTAACTGAAACATTTGCATACTGAAAGTAACATTGTTTCAACTGACTAATCTGATTGACCACGCCTCGCTATTAAATCATTTTTTATGGCTATTTTATAACTGTAGAAGGACAAGGTTACAAACGGACACGGAAGTTCGAAGAACTTTCTATCCAAATTGTTAGAATCTTTTAAAAGTTGTCTATCGTGGAAAGAAGGAAGTAAAGACGATATTTTAATAAATTTTTAATCATGAATGTGAATTGAATAAACTCTATTCTCTTTCTAACTGTGATAATCATACTTTAGGTAACTTAATTTTGCATGCATATATGTTACATGAATAACTGCATGATTGTGACTGAATATGGAGTTAAAAATTCAAAATTCGAGTAAATAATATAAATTTGATACCTAAAATCTACATCACTATTCTAAGAAATCGGAGATTTTTCTTGTAAATAGAAGAACTAGGTATTTCTCCCTCCTTGGAGCATAACTTCGTTTTGTAAGGGCACTTAACGCATATTCGAGAGGTTCAGGTTCGAGTCCCGGCGAGGACATTGCGAATTTCTTCAGTTTTCTGATATTGAAAAATTCTAAAAGACTCTACAATGGCACCCGAACTAAAAGGTGGTGAACAATAATTCGTCACCACCAGGATTTGGCAATTCAGTCCCCTAATCCCCAATAACCCTTAAAGGGGGGAAACTATATAAGGTATTTTCTGCCTCCTTTCAGCATACCTTCCTGGTGTAACGGTAGCACATTTGGCGCGTATTCGAGAGGTCCAGGTTCGAATCCCGGGGAGGGCATTGCTCATTTTTTCTGACTCCTGGTTCAAAATAACCTGATGACTCTACAGAACTACCTTTTAAGACAACAATAGGTTAGAAAAGAAACTGCTAACTATTCACAAATCAGTTCAAGCAAATTAAGAGCACTAGAAAGTGGCAGCCTTTGTAGCTTTACAAAATGAGTGCAATGACTGTCGGTTATGTAGCACAAGTATTTATTAATTTTGAATGATAATTTCGTCAAAAATCATTATATGTAATGCACATTGCTTTCTATCTCTTATAAAGAAAAACCTTAAGCATAATTCACAACTTAAAATTGCAGTTATTCTCTCTTAGTTAGCTCTGGAAGTTCAAGACAACTACTCCATTTTAAAGGAATATTTATATACATTGAGATGGATTTTACGCAACTCTAATAGTGAAGTGAAAGTTATTCAAAACAGGAAATTACTTATATTAATTTAGAAGTCAAACAGCAAAAATCAGCAGTACATTTGGCGTTATATATCAACGTTAAATATAAAGTGCGATATATATATATATATATATATATATAAGATAAAGTGCCATATATATCAGCGTTATATATAAATCAGCACTATATACAGAGTGGCAGCGAGGCTGCCACTTTGTTGTTTGACTTCTAAATTAATATTTGTTCGGCGTGTTATTTTAAGGAAATTATTAAATATTTTAATGATTGCTGATTCTTCTGTCTTCTGTCCGGGGGGGTCGTTATTAAGTTACATTCTCAAATACATTATAAGTTCTTCAGTATACCGCTTTCTATTCATTCTTCACTTATGTTAAATATTTTTTTAAGTTGTTTATCATACATTAAAAAGGGGAAATTTATTCCATAGCATGAGCCTGTGAAGTGCTTTGAATTACTTCTTTTTTACAAGGTAATTTCTTATGTATTTGTTAAGCAGGCTGCTTCGTCATATGTTAGCTAATTTGCCTGTTCTCTGTATGCTGTGTGTATTTTTCTTTTCGAAAAGAACAGAACGGATGAATAACAGCACATTCGAGGAGTCCCGCGTAATACAGAGATTTAACCCTCTGCGGTCGTATTAAGTTCATTATATTATTTATAGGTATTATGCTAATCGGAATTAATTTTTGTTGAACAAGCAGAAATATATACTATGCAAGGTTATGGAGTTAGTCATCTTAATATAAGATCAGTATGGCTCTTTCAAGTAGTGGCTGAGAGCAGGATAACAACTGGAATGGTAAAAACACTTTGGTGGCTGAGAGTAGAAATGCGACCGCAAAGGTTTTCTATCCCATATAAATAAATAAAAAATAAACTTTCCTCACATTTAAAATTAATATCCTAAGCGTCCAAACAAAGAAATACTTCATTAGAAATACAAAGCAAAGAAATTGGAAATACAAGCATATGACATTTCGAGATTAAATGCCTTTCTTAACATCCATTTGTACTAAAATATTTCCTAAAAAGTAAATTTAATTTGGTATGAGATTTCATTTGTTCTGATAAATGGAAGCAGAAAAGCTATTTTTGTATAAAGGTGATTGTGTTCAATTCCTTCTGCTTTCATATGTACAAGCACTGTTTCCAGAAGTTTATGCAAAATAATTAGTAGAGAAGACGCGTTCTAGGTAGTAAAAAGAGAACACTCAACTTTAATTGATCAAGATTTTGATGCTTTTTATTAATCCAGTCAGGAGAGGTAAACTGCCTGTAGCTCATATTCAGTGAGAGATATTAGTCAGGGTTGTTGCTTTAATCCTCGAAAAATTAGTTTGTGTTACAGCCCCAGTAAATTTTAATTTATTAGAACGCTTTTATTAACTTGCTAGAAGCAGTTTTTGTTTTTTGGTTATTAGTGACAAGCTGCAGCTCAATAAAATTATATTATCTGAAGTTGGTGTTGCTAATTTTTCAACTTTAGCTGACCATTTATCGAAGAGCGGAAACTTGATTCCATTCATTTTTTAGCCATTAGTGCCTTCAGGGAGGAAAATTACAGTTTGAAACACGCTAGAGGTTACTAAGTAACAATTTTGAAATCAATGGCTTACGTCTGCTCCAGTAAACCGAAAAATCTGTCTTTCGGAGACAATGCAGAACTGTATTTAAGTTTCTTTTTTTAATCGATGAACTTTACATCAGGTGAGAATAGAAAGTTTTAAGCTATTTTCACTGTGCTCTTCTAAATTATCTGCGTGTGTTAACCGATAAGATAAACCCGCAGAAGGTACTTTGTAGCTTTAATTTAATAGCTCATCAAACATTTAAAGGAAGATATTTAAATAGAGAATACCCCGTAAAGTAGTTTAATAGTACTTTTAAAAACATTATATCGAAGAACTTATCTGAAATTCTACATTATATGGAAGGATTTAAATAAATAAATAAATAAATAATACAAACAAAAGGGAAATTAAATTCATGCCACAAAGTTAATTAGGATAATGTAATTAAATAGTTATCACTAATAAAAAATTAGCAATATAAAAATGGTTTTAAATATACACATCCATTTACCACACAATGTAATCCGATATATTTACCAACTTACCATTTAAATTTTAAAATTTCTGACATCAGAGTCACTCATTTTGCTTAGCAGATGAATAATTTAACAGGTTTTCATGACGTTCTTTATACTGTAGAATTAAAGAAAATACCTGAGGAACCTCGTGAAGGGTTCTTTGATGGACACAATGCGGCATGTTTCCATTAAAAAATGTTTTTGGTCGGCGTTAATGTAACTCAGGCTTCCATGTAGTTTTATGCAACACTTTGTTTTAACTGAGTTTCTTTATTATTACGTTGCCATAGATTAAAATCAGAGCCACGCAAACAACATATTTTAGCCAAATCTCAAAACTGATTCCCGGCTCCCAATAGTACTTTTTGTCATGTCCGCGTCAAAATTTGAGTTATATTTTATTTTCTAATTTTTCTGAATTTTTTAACTAAAGTAATCGGAAAGTTTCCTCTCTCCCATTCTTGGCACGAATCACTTTAATATACTCAAAACATTTATGGCCTTCTCTCTGAATATTTCCGGTGTATCTAAAACATCATGATTCTTTAATACAGAATCATTTCCAAAAGTTACGAAAAACAGGGAAAATGATCTTCATTTTTAAAGACGTTAACTATTGTTTTTAGTGAAGCTTAACTTATCTAAGCGCTGGAAATCAACTAAAGAAAACTTAAAAATACACACAGATAAGGTAGAATTTTCATTTTTTTTTATGTTGTTAATAATCTACTATAATAAGCTTTGGAATTGTGAAATTTTCATGACGGCAAATAAACACCCAAACAGAGTTGTTAAGAGTCGTTGCGTAACACTGCTTCGTTATAAAAATGCTGTTGCTTTTGTGTAAGTCGTTCATCAAAGTAACCTTCACAAAGATGTCTAAGCATAATGCATAAGCATTCTTACGAAGAGTAGTTTTTAACTTGGAGAAAGTTGTGTGCTAAAAGTATCAGAACTATTTATTACCTTGGACACCGTTGTGAGAATACGATCTTAATTTATTACTCTAATTAATCAAGCAAACGAAAAACTCTACTTACATATCGGTGTCCTAGAATATATGTGCAGGGATGTTTATGAGGTTAAAATTGATTTTTCTACAAGTTAAAAGCAAGCCTTGTGAAAGCTGGTTGGTTGGTCTTGACGAACAATAGCTGACTTGAATAAATATGCCACCACGCTTATAACGGGGTATCTTTAAGATTGGATCTCATACGCCAGAAGTTCGAATTTAGGGAAGCATTTTCTTTTATAACAATATCCTCTATTTATTTTTATTATCCTCTAGTATTACTTTTATTTCTACTATCCTCTATTATTTAAAAGGAGAAGTTAAGTCAAGCTTGGTTTTTAAGCCCACTTAGTTTTAATTTAGAAGTCAAACAACAGGAAGAAGACTAGAGAAGAAGACTAGACTTAGAAGTCCTACTTAGTTTTATTAAAATTTACGGACAATCAGATGAGTCATGAACTCTTAGTTGATTGTAGTTAACAATTTGATAAAAAAGAATCAAATGAGCCTTAGGAAAGCAACTGGCATTTCTTTCATTAATGTACTTTTTCTCTTTATGCGTTCTTGTTACAATATCTCTACTTAAATGTAAGTTTAGCTGTTTTGTAAAGAGGTTGTCAGAGACTTTACCGTAGAAGAAATGTAAAATTAGACAAAATGTGGAGTTTGAGACTGTTACATCCGTCAGGCAGCGCCAAGTAAAACCATCGGTGACATAGATCGTCATTTTACTAAACGCACCAAAGAAATTTACTCAAAATTCTGCTGAGTTATCAAATATTATTTCATTTTTCATTCCAAAATTTTCATAACCGAGCCCCAAAATAAGAGTTTCGGAAGGTACAAAAAATTTCAACCGAATTTTTTCCGACGAGTTAAGAAAATTACATTATGCAATGTTTCTAAATCCATTCATGAACTTAGAACTTATAAAGCAAATGCGCCAATCCATGTATATCTAATTTCCTGACTGATATCACATTTCCACTCTCTTATCTGCTTCCTGCTTCTCCTTTCAATGCTGCAAAGAATGAAGAAATGCCTTGCTGTTGTAGAACAGATAATCGCACTCATAGTACGTCAGTTTAAAGCATGCTAATATGAAAGCAAGTCATTTATACAATCTTAGAGTTACAATGAAGAGAATAGAGATTTAAACACCGTGTAACACTAACATTAATTATTCAAAGGTGTTCACACTGAGAAAAACCTGTGATACAGTTTTGTTTCATTCTTCGTTGCTTTAGATTACATAATTACGCAAAATATATATCGAGAGATTTATAAATTACATAATTACGCAATACGCAAAAATAAATCGACTACATAATTACGTAAAAATATATCGAGAGAATTACTTTTTAAAATTATTCTTATTCAGTTAGTAAGATATTAATTGATGAGATATAAATACTACATTCATTATATAAAAATCAGTGAATCAATATATAAAATCATTGATCCTCATAAATATCTTCTGCACGAACCCTTATGCTTTCAAATATTTTAGGAGCTAGCGCATGACCGTTTCCATCTAATAGGTTAATGAAGTGGGCAGAAATAAGGGAATAGGATATCAGGATATAATAATGATGCAGTCATGCAAGTGTATCCAACAAACGGTACTGAAAAAGGAAGTTATAATACTCATAACACAAAAAATTTACACAAGGAAATTATTTATTTATATACGAACTCTGTATGCAGTATCGCACTATAATACAAATATGCTTATATGGTACCGTTAAACTTTACTTATATACCGCTTATAGATTTTAAACTGAACCATTCTTAACTGTACATTTATCCGCGAAAACTGAAATTGATTTTAGCGGTCTCTCTCAATCTCCCGTTCTTCACCCCTATTCTGAATAGAAGAAAATTGTTTTTGCATATGGCTAAGACCAGAGCCAGCTCTTACAACGATGCAACCCGTGTATTTGCATTAGACGACAACCTTTCGGAACAGCAAAATTGGTTTAAACAATTAATATGTATTTAATGGCAAGGGGTGGCAAGATTTCCTATAACTACGTTGGTTAGGATATTTTGTTCGAGTGCTCTACTATTCGTAGTTGTTATTTTAATCTCGTTATTCCTTGTAACAAAGAACATTGTATGAAGCAATATACTTTGATATGCTTAGATTTTATAGAGGACATAATTACTCCCTATTCATCTCGGACAACCTGTGCGTGACTTTAATAATACCATCATAAATTTACTTTTTACTTAGCATTTAGACTAGCAGTGGTATGAGATAGAAGACCATAAGTTCTGCAGTTCATTATTTTGTTAATATGAATTCACAAATATAGCGTTCAGAACTTCCTTTCACCACATACGCAGAGTTCACTGGAAGCCAGAAGTAATCACCAAAGTATTATTTTATCATTAAAGATGCACATTCTATCATTAAAGATTATTTTATCATTAAAAATGACTCTTTTAAATATTAGCTTGTTAAACTTCTGTTTAACTTCCAAAAATAGTGGTTTAGCGGAAATAGCGGTTTTAAAAACAAGACGGTATGTAAAAGGATGGAGATGTAAAACAGGACTGGATTGGATTATACGAAAGCGCACGAAAAACTATGAAAACTAGCCAGTCCATTCGCAGCGATATGCACCCGAGTCGAATTATCAATTTTCGGCGATTTTAGCGCTCAGCCTCTAATGACTGTTAAATAGGTGTGTGTGTGTGTGTGTGTGTATTTAATTATGGCAAAGCACACTAGGGCTATCTGCCTAAGGGGAGGGATGCCTTCGTGGAAGACTTTCTAAGGGAAACTGACTCGTATACACGTTACACATGGGGAAAACCACGAAAACGCCCATGCAGCCAGCCCGTTCGCGGGATTCGAACCTCGGACCGAACTACCAGTGTTCAGCGACTTTACCGCTCGGTCGCTGGTGGGCCCCTGTTAAATAGGAAGACGGACAACAGACAACCCAGCCAACTCCGAAGAGAAATCATTTATGTACAGACGCTTAATTCCAAACATTTACTGGGTTTAATTTCCAGGCGAACTAGAGGTTTCTTTTACCACATTTAGAATGAATTCGTCTAAGTTTCTTTTGATATATTGTCAAGTAGACTGGAGTTAATGTAACTGACATAATCATTTCTATCCCCATGTTTCTTCATATTTCGTTTTTGAAGAAATTCGCACCCACTGCAGTAAGCTTCACTAACTGGAATTGACTACTAAAATATGTAAAGCAACGTATTAACTAATTGGCGACTTAGGAAGATTTTAAGTGACTATGATCTATGAAAACTACTGGAGATTTGTTTTCAAGGAATGAAGCGAATGGAATGAATGTTAAAGGAATTAACTGTATTTCTTAAGAATTCGAGACAGAGTTTCATGTTACAAAAAAATGAAAAAATGGCCTTGAAAATTTACCTTGCGTAGCATAACTTCGAACAGAAAAGTTATAAAGTGTGCAAAAAATAAACAATGCAAAAAAAAAGATAAAAAAGAAGGAAAGAAAGAAAATAAATACTATAAGAATTATCGCTGCAGCTGATAACAGTAAGCTGAAGCCACATTCGATTATTTTCCCTGGTGATTTAATAATAATTCCTGCTTAATATATGTTAGTCTGTTGAAGTACTTTTCGAAGAATTGCTCTGAAAAAATTTGCATAAAAAAACTAGTCACTAAGTAAAATTCAAAACCTGTAAGCACGAAACGAACGCTGAAGATTTTGCAATATCCTTTGACAGTTATATCTGAATTCTGATTTAAAATACTAGATAAGGTTGTAGTAACAATTATTTTGCATTTATTATACAAAATCTACATTTTTTCATGTAAATTCTGATGTTAGTTGGTAGATTTTGCTAACTGAAACACTAATCCCAGTGGCGGCAGCACGTATATCTCGAATATTTTCCCCGCGAATTCTAAATTTTACTCACGTATTAAACATTTTCTACAGATTTAAAAAATAAATTTGATCTAGTGACAGATAAAATACTGAAATTTCAATTCTCCAGAAGTTCTGAATCCAAGAAAACGATTGCAGCGCATCTTTTTTTGATGCGTTTTTACTTTTTGTTTCCATCCACTAATGCCAACTATGTTTATCTCAGATTTTTAAAGTTCTCGAAAGAAACAAATCCTTGGTATTCTCAAGCATTAAATTGATTTCACTTTCTAAGTTGTAACTTCCATATGAAGTATGTTCATTGTAGCTATTTTAACCACCAAGTGGTCAGCGCAGTGAAGAATATTTAGTTAATCTGCGCATAAACAAATTTCAGCATAATTATCATCATTTTTGATTAAGCAATAATTTACTTTAAATATTTTAAAATTTACATGAAGTGGAAATGCAGAATGATCTAATAATAAAGAATTAATTTGTTTATATAAGGACGGAAGCAATATTTAATCACTTTCTGTATAGTTTAAACAAATAATTTTATGACTGTTTTAGATGTCGCACTACTTAACTAACTCTTACGTGGCTTTTGTGCAAATAAAAAAAAAATTTAAATAAAACGAATTCTGAAGTTTTTTTTATTGTTATAAATATTCTGTAGGGGTCATCTGTTGTGATTCATTTTTTAATAATAAGAATACTTATCAGAGTATATTGTATAAAGAGACTGTCAATGAAGATTTGCCCAAGTAACTTTTCAGTTATTATTTACGGCAACTTCGCTGCAATATTGAACAACTAGAGAAATTAAAATGATCTCTTGGGACAAAATGGGAAATGCTTTTGTTTCCAACTCATATTAATTATTTAAAGAATTTGATAAACTCTCACGGTTTTTACTCACAAATAATTATACATTGCTTTAATGTTTTCCATATATAAATAAACAACAAAATTTGTGTTTTTGTAAAACTGCCAAGTCCCACTCATAAATGCTTTCTCTAGAATCAGATTTTTTCTCTTTGGAAATTTGGATACCTTGTACTTGCCTTCGCGAGGTATGCGTTTGCTTATCATGAATATCTGAATGCTTTTTCAAGTTTTGTGGTTATTCGAAGGTGTTTAAAGCAACAAGATTTATGATTTGCTAGAAATTTGTACTGAATTGTAAATTTCATTACTTCTATATTAAACAGCATTAAATCTGAATATCTAAAAAAAATTATAGTAATAGCCAGCAGAGAAAAATTTTAATAGTAAATGCAATACGGAATAGACCGTAAAAATGAACATCTCAGAAATCCCATAGGAAAATGAAACTGCCCTGATTAATAATGATGTGAAATTCTAACCTTCCTTCAGAACGTGTAAGCAAATGTGCATGTACTTTAAAAAGCAACTCTTCATACACTAAAGAATATAATGAATACACAAAAGGGCTTTATTTCAGTTATATGTGTTCTTTTTTGCATGAAAATAAAGCGTTTATTAAACCCATTGCCTGCTGTGATTCCCATTTGGATTTTCCGCGAGCGTCTTGCTGAGGAGGTCATGTTTGTTTACAGCTGATATATTGCAGTAGGAAATAATTACTTGAATGTAATTTCATTCTGGTGGTTTTAGCACATTGTTTTTTCCTGGATACATGTAACTGACAATTCATTTGATCATTTGCGATTTCTTACATCTTGTGAAGTGAAGCGATTAGAATGGGAGGCCTGCTAAACAAACGTTAGAAAATCAATGAAGTAAATGAAGTTTTGAGTTTCATATAAAACAGTTTTGCACAATGGAATATAAAATAACTGTCATTTTTTCTCAATAAGAATCTGTAAAAAATACGTGACTGCTAACAACAAACTGCCTTTATGACGCAAAAGGAAACTATTTTAAAAATAAAATTTGATTTAAAAAATTTCGCAGTTAATGAGTTAAATAAAAATAATTGTCTACTTTCTCGACACAAAGCATATTTTTGCGGTCAAGTAACGCATGTATATATGGGGATTAAAAATATTAGTCTGTTTCCATATACAATCGGCATGCCAAATAAGCACTCTTTTTATCGATAAAGCACGATGTTGCGACGAACATGAGTTCCGTGTTCGAACAGAAAGACACTTTCGTTATAATTCAGAAGTAGAATTGGCACATTAAAACATTATTTATAGTTGAACAATGGTAGTAAAAAACCCAGACAAAGAAGTAAAACAATTTAAATGTATTTTTCATATTATGATCAGAAGAAAAGCTCCACGTCAGTGCGGAATCTTTAGAATTAATCTTGAAATATGCAAAGCTTTTTGTCAGTCCTAAAAATATAGAGAAATCTTTGAAACATTTATTTGAAAACAATATTTCTGCCTGTTACCGATGCATGATTGTTTTCATGGTACATGAGCGGGGAAAAAAACGTGCATCATTATTATTTCAAATAATTTTAACAAAGCGCGTAAAGCACATTTGGCATTATTATCGCTTATAATAAATATGGGAAAGTTCAAAACTTGCCGCTATGTAAATTCACGTATATCTTTGAAAGTTTTGAATAAAAAACTCTTTACACCTGCAAAACTTTTATTCACACCTGCAAAAAATTATTTTTGCAGGTGTGCCTAAAAGTACATCTACCTTAAGGTGACGGTAAAAGTTTTTATTCGAAAAATTTATAAAAGTTACTAAAAAGTACAAATTTAAAAAATAAATAAGGCGAATTTTATTAGGATTGAACCTAAATTTAGAACTGTGAAAGAAAGTAAGTTTAATAAAAAAAAAAAAAAAAGACATTAATTTAGAAGTAAAACAATAAAAAATCAGGGTTATATTTTCAAATTTCACAGGACTAGTTTCGATGGTTTTACCGAACCGTCATCCTCAGCTGCAGAAGCGCAAATGAACGAGATAAGATATAATGATTAGATAAGAAAAGATAAGAAAGCCAACATTTTCACCCAACATTATTAATCAAGCAGTGAAAAAATTCTCATCTCAACACACCAAAAGGCACATTCTTGTTTTAGGAGATTATAAAAATTCTGTTGTCATTCCCTTCTTTCCATTAATTAGCTATAAAGTTGCACGTATTTTGCAGAAATTTAACTTTCGGATCGTCGTTTATTCTCCCATCAATAAAATTCCGAGTTCCATACTCAAAGACCCTATTCCGGATATGAATTCCTGGGGTATTTATAGGATTCCTTGCCAGTGTGGTTTAATTTACATTGGCCAAACTATGAGAGCCTTAAAATTTCGCGTTAAGGAACATCAGGCATATGTTAGAAAAAAGGAAACACAGAAGTCTTCTGTTGCCCAACATTGTTGGTCCGAAAATCACATTTCAATTTTTTTGCTGCCGAAATTATTCAAAAAACATCTTCCATTGGTGAACTGGATTTTCTAGAGGCATTTCACATTCAAAAAAATCTTTCTGTTCTAGTTAACGACCCTAATTCCAATCCATCTTTGCCTTCAGCCTTTAAAGAAATTATGTTTTAGTTCTGGTTTCATCAACAGATGGCGCTAGTAGCTTATCTCCTGTCCAGGCTTTCTTATCTTTCCTTATCTAATCATTATATCTTATCTCGTTCATTTGCGCTTTTGCAGCTGAGGATGATGGTTCGGTAAAACCCTTGAAACTAGTCCTGTAAAATTTGAAAAAATAGCGCTGCTTTTTGTTGTTTGACTTCTAAATTAATATTTGTTCGGCGTGTTATTCTATCTTAATTTTAAAAAGACATATTAATAAACATATGCCAAATTCGATTAACAGTCAAGAGCTAAATTTTTTAGAGCTATTTTTTTTTTTTAAGGAACCACTCTTGCGATTTTTACGAAACTTGGCACTTTGGTGTAATTTGAGTCGTAAACTGGAAATATGGAAAAAAATTTTTATTTCAGAAAAATTTCTATTTTGTGTCAGAATAATTATAGAATAACTATAGAAATTATTAGAAAAATGCTATATATAAATCTTATATATATATCCTAAGTCGTGCTTTGGAGATATGAAAAACGGAAGTTAAATTTCATCAATCAGCTCAGAAGAATGGGAATCCCTCTTCCCCCCCCCCTTTTTTTTTTTTTTGTTTTTTTTGTTTTTTGGCGTAAAGTGTACCTATTACTAGAGATTTCCTCTTCAGTATCAAAGTGGCCAATGACATTCCTAGATTTTGATTGGCAAAAATATATGACTCATATTGCTTCTACCATCGACTCATTTTTAAGCGAAATGATTATGCAGGATATTCGAAAAAAGGTCAACGCAAACTTTATTTTCGCTGAGATTATTCCAAGTATGTACTTCGGATAGCAAAATTCTTCGAAATAAAGAAACGAATTTTGTGAAAACAGTTTCAATATAGTATGGGATAGTAGGTTCTGTAAATATAAACTTAATTTTTCATACGTTTCACTTTCATCCAGTAAGTGAAAAGCTTACTGTACTTCAATAAGGTAAATACGAAAAGTTCCTTACCTTATATTCAAAATCTTCTGAGATATTCCAGAGCAAATTTACAGACTTATATCACTTCTCTTTGCCTGTTATTAGCAATTTAGATAAGATTTTGACCAAACTTAAGGGAACAAGTTAAAAAAAAAAAAAAAAAAAAAAAGGTTGATAATTTTGGCGATTGATGCATAGGTAAACAGTACTCATTGCGAACTTGCCCGTCTTTACCACTTTTATCTATAAATATATGGAAGTTTCCGTATTTTATCTAATTAAAGTATCATGAATATTTTATTCGCTTGAACAAATTTTTTACATTAATTTATTTTAATAATAATATTTTATTTCAAACAACAGTAATTTATTTTTAATCAAAATGTAGCATGTGAAAAGTTAAATTAAAATTTTCTATTTGCAGAATGCTCATATCCTCGGTATTAAAATCCTCTGCTTTATTTTGAGACACTTAGTAATCCAAAATATGTAACTATGATCAATAATTAAGCAAATAAAAGTTGTTATTCTCATTTTTGAACATGTTGTATAAGCACATCACTCGCCGATTTTTAAGCGCGAAGATCTCGTTACCGACGATGCATCTACATTCGGAAAGGCAGGTGCTGATTTGCTTAAAAGGCTTATTTTTAAATAACTCGAAAACTGAAAGCTCACAGTTAACGCTCGCAAACCGTAGAATGAGGTGTAAATGACAACTGGAAGCTGTTTTCCGAAACGGTAGAAAAATAATTTTCCTCAGTATGTAAGATTCATCTCAGTATTATAAATGCGGCAGTAATAATATCAGCGAAACTATGTTTCGATATGTGTCGTTATAGTTGACTTTATTACTGCCATTTTCATAAAACTTCAAAGAAACGTAGCACATTTTTCCGTAGTTTTATCGATTTTTGTCATATTAGTGATTTTAAAGTATTGATTTTATTTGACTGTAATAATTTATCAGGTATGTTGAACTGTAGATACGAGAAACTCAGTTCGTTTGATTAGCCTCTTTTCCAACACTCTTATGAAACAAACAAAACATACCTTACTGTATGTTTAAAATGGTCAATGTGATTCAATATAATTGTAACAATTATATTGTGCTGGAACTGACCACCAACGTGTTAAACAAAGGTTATGCGAGAGAGCTCCATCGGTTAACAGAGCCCTTCCGTCGTGTATCTTTTTTTGTAATCCTGGTCTCTTAACAAAGAAAAGAGACACTGTGCGACATTAATTAATTTATTAATTTACAGCATCTCCCTCTTAATAACAAAATACTTTTTTCTTTCGTTTTTGAGCAGTCACACGCTCATTTAAAAACAATTTCAAAAAATTAAGTTTTTACTTTTGACCGCAACCAGATTTAAATATACATTGTTGTCCTTTCAGGTTTTCCTTAAGAAATGTTACATGAATAAATAGTCCATATTTTTGAAGTAACTACAAATATCATTTAAACAAAAATAGCTATGATTTCACAACAAATATTACAAATATACATTTTAGAATAATTATTTACTTCTGCGGCTACAACCCTACGCTTTATTCGTTATTATCATCATATCATTAATAGCATTACTTTTAAGGTTATTGTGAGAACGAAACATTTGTGAAAATTTCTATATTTTTATCTAAAACTGAGTGTTTAGAAACTATGGAAAGAAATTCGTGATTCATTATAATAAAATATTATCAGATTAATCCGAATAGAAATATTCTATAATCTACAGAATGCCAAGAAGTCATCCGAATCATTTCATCTCATCACACTGCAAAAATTAAAAATTCATCTTCCCAAATACATCTTCTGTACGTTAATTAATCTCGTTTGTATTTCTCAGATATTCATGTAACTAAAAATAAACTGAAATGCTTCATTCTCTTTGGCAAAGAGGGCTGGCTGGAAGAAACGAGATGGGTTTATATCAAGCCCAAACTGTAAGTAACATAGAGTTTATTTATGTTAACGCTTAATATCATAACCAACATGATATAAGGTAACAGCATGGAGTGAAATGCTTAATACTTTCTACTATTACTACAACTTTTAGCGTTCAGTTTCAACTAATACTTGTCAAAAAATACACTCGTGTGCAAAATTTCGATAATTTGCAAATTATGTCAATTTTTACGAAAAGTATTGAACCAAAGGTACTAATTATTCAAATATTCAGAGTTGAATACTTAAGCGTACACGTGAGTGTCTGCGAAGCTGTGATTGCCGAGGGGTATAAGCCCACGAGGGTTTTTCGATGATTTGTTTGTACGTACTCCGTCACGACAGTCACCGTTTTTCTCGAAAGAGTTGGTTAAATTTTATAACGCATCAGGCAAAATGAGTAGTCACGAGCGGAATAAGATGGAGAATTAGCGGTAGATGGAAGGCGGTAGATCTCCACAAGAGAAAGTGACTACAGAGATCAGTGTAACGCCCAGTGTTATCTACAATTTGTGGAAACATTTTCAGAACACTAGATCCACATCTAGAAGACCTAGACAAGGACGATCAAGATCCACAATGACGATGAGAATTGTTATTTGGCACTTTAGCGCGGCTACATAGGACTGCTTCAGCTTCACAGCTCTCATGAGCTGTATGCTGTCACCGGCACCCGACGTTCACGGTCTACAGTTGCCCGAAGCCTTCATGAGATAGCAATGTGTGCCAGAAGACCAGCTGTTTGCGTCACCCTCACTGTAGCACACAAGACAGCGTGTTTAGCAACTTCATTGGAGCTCTGTGCTTTTTACAGATGAGTCGAGATTCACCTGAGTACTGATGCTCGGCTTACTTGTATCTAGATAGAGCCTGGAACCCGATACCGTCCCTCTCTCATCAAGAAAAAGGATCATTATGGTGGTGGAAGTGTAATGGTTTGGGTAGGCATTATAATGGATGGCCATACACCCCTGCATGTGTTTGACACAGGCTTCCTGATAACTATAAGGTATATAGAGGGGGATCTTAGAACCCTATGGTCTAGTTTTCAGGGGCACAGTTAGTCCTGAGTTCTTGTTAACAGACGACGAGGCTCGTCCACATAAGGCTCAACTGGTCGACAATTACCCGGAAAGTGAGGATATTCGCGGCATTGATTAGCTAGCCAGCTCTCCGGACTTTAACCCTATACAGCATGTCTGAGAGGCTCTTGAGTAGGTAACTTCATTTCAGCACTCCCCTCTGAGAATCAACTGAAAACTGCCTTGCTGCAATAGTGGGACCGACTGATACGGAGACTCCTCAACTGCTTCCTGCCCAGTATGCCGTCACGCTGAGCTACCTGTCTGGCTGTATTAGGGGACTGTACACTATTAGACTCATGTTCAGTTCGATATCACAACGGGGATTTTGGACATCCATACGGACCCCGGATTTTCGACATCATTCAAAAGTCATAAAATGACTTTTGAATTCTGCATCTGCTTCTCTGTTATAAATGTATATTCACAACAAATATTATTAAAGGTTGATTAAAAGCTGCCCTTTAGTTTTCAGAAATTCGACATAATTTGCCGATATTTTTAATTTTGCACACGAGTATAAATGCACTTTGAACTGAGCCAGTAGATAACTCTTTAAAGAGAAGACACAATTTAACTAAATTTTGTTGTGAATTTAATTTTCTATGTTTCTTGCCAAATCTTTTTAAGCTCATAGCTATGTATATTTAATAAAATCAGTTTGTTTAGCATGAATATTGTCTTCATTCATGGAATTTTATCTGAATTTTAATTCAGTTTAATAAAAACTTTTTCTTACTAACTGCGACCACTAAAGCGGTCAATAAATTACGGTGTTAAAAAATCTTTTATCACTAGCTCTTAATATCAACATTATCAGAGGGGGAAAAAAGATAATTAGAAATAAGTAGACGCTTATTGCTAATAATACATCATCTTGAAAAGCAATAGAAACAAGTATTGCTAAGCTACATTTATATTTGGCTCAGATTCTATGGTTATCAGGCATGAAGAATGTGAAATGGGTAAATTACTTATACATTTGAAACTTCAGAGCGAATGATAAGCTTTATTTTGGACTAGCATATTCGGAATATGTATGAAACATTTTGTCTTAGCACTGAAAGAGCTACAGAAGTCTTCACTTTCACGTGTCATCTGAATACATTTTTCATGCCATTATTTTCAGATTTCGAGCTCGTTGTTATTTCTCGGAAAGAAAAGACTGCGCGGCCAATTCGGGAAGCAGCAGTAGCTTTCCAAGAAATCTATGCAATCCATATTGCAGTAATTCCATGAAATCACCTTCTCATTTATCGACATGCAAAGGGCTGGAGGAGAAATAGAAACAAGATATTTGATAATAGTAATTTTTTGGCTTTGGTTTCATTTTTATAATATTTATTATCATGTAATATCTCTTTATTTACATAAAACCAAACACAAACACAATGTACACTAAAGGAACGTGCACACACACACACATACATATATATATAGTTGGATATAGTTATCAAAAAATAAGCTATAGAACAGATTAATTTCGTAGTCCTAATCGTTGTCACTGTCATCTGTGTATCTTATTCCGGAAGAAGATAAGACGCATCTATGTTATCCATTTAATCACCGGAATAATAAATAACCACAAAATTTGTCATCAGCTTCAAATGAAATGTATTTTGTGTTGTGGAATATCTAATCTTTCCTCTATTTCATTAGTCTAAAAGTAGTAACTGTAAACTTTTCTTAAGCATATGCAGTGCATATTTTTCACAAGCAGTATTTCGGCTACAGTTTCAATGAAACTTTCAAGTAAAGCTGCTTTGTAGAAGGGTCAGGAAATATGAATGTCAATCAAGGATCGGTGAATAAGAAAGGAATGTTTATATTTCGATTGTCTTACTGATAAAAAAAGTTAATAAATTAAAAATTTCGGTATGATTTTAAATTTTTCGAATAAATCATTAATAAATGGAATACTAATAAATAAACGAAATTATTCATGCGCTTTATTTAATTAATTGTAATTAATTTAATAAATACCATGTATAATTTGTTTAAAAATAACCATGTATAATTTGTTATCAATGATAGAATTAAAATTTTATATAATTCACAGTAAAAATAGATTATAAGTTTAAAAGAAGAAGAAGAAAAGAAAAAAAAAAAAAAATTAACGAGTGCACTCTGTCTATTGAATACGTGACCGTAGATTCTTTGAAATATCTATTCTTCCTATTGAATGAGTTTAAAGGAACAAATTTGATGAACCTTTTATTAGTTTTTCGCCTTTAAAATGATTGAGTATGAAACTTAAATTCGCTTAAAAATTAAAGGTCAAACCCCTCTCTTCTCTATTTTCACATTTTGGTTTTACCGAGGAACATTGAATGAAACTACTGGGTATGTTTCACGATTTTACCGGGGTAAACGTTTTAACCTTGAAAACTTGTTTCTCGCATTTATTAGGCGGTGGAGCAGTATGGGATTATCCATTGGCCTTTTTAGTAAAAGACAGTGGTGTGGGAGGTGCGATCACTTTTAAATGAAGAGAAAGGGAGAAAAATTAAGGGTTTAAAAAAAGCATAACTGGCATTCTCTTTTGTAACAGAATGTCAGCTATGCTGAAGTGAACACAGCAGAAGCTCAGGGAAGCATATGCGGCGTATGAAGAGTTCTTAAAAAATTACTGCCACTATTGTTTCCAATATAAGTTTATTGTTAACAAATTACTAAACAACAAGCCAATTTGGCTTCTGAGCGTTCGTAATGATGAGAGGTAGCTCCAATATTAGCCAAGATGAGGAAGATTTCAAGAAATTAAAGGCGAGGAGCTGGTGAAAGCACTGATGTTGCACTATACTATGATAATATGTAAAGGGTAAGTTTGGGGTTCACAGAGCATCAGTGCAGAGACGGATTCACAACTTGGGATTTGCAGTAAAGTTCAACACTTGTATAAATTATGAATGATGGAAAGCCGTCTGAGAGAAAGGAGTGAACTGCTGTGTTTCAAACTTCTCCGGCAGAAAACATTCAGATATTTGCGACAAATAGTAGCTGAGGGTGAGAAAAGAATTTTCGGCATGAATCTCAAACAGAGCAAGACTGTCTGTAGTCAGACAGATCTCTAGAATCCACTGCAAAACAAAAGGTTTTAGTAAGTGACAGGTCTTACATCTATAGGAGGTTTTAATTAATGTCTGGTGATTTCTGAGGAGTGATCCATTCGGAGTTGGTACCACCAAATCAGTTTTAAAGAGAAAAAATGTACTGCTATCATCTGAATTGTTTCATAATGCCCTGAGTGGTGAAAAATGTCCTTCACTGACGAATCGTCGCGCAATGGTATTCTGTCACGGCAGCGTAAAACTCAATGCATCTATCCAAATTCAAAGAAAGTACAAGATATTAAGTGAAAATCATCCGATATCGTTCCAACACATAATCACTTTTCCGGATATTATACAGCTGTCTTCAGGGAAGGAATGCGGTAACGTAAAAGATCTTTGCAGAGCTCTATATAAAACATCCGTACATCAGTTAAAGTACTACAGTTCAAAACAAAATTTTAACAAACTTTTCTTTAAAAAAAAAAAAAAAAAAAAAAAGCTTAACAAATGAAAAGCTTGTGCTCACAGAACAATTCCTGCAACTTGAAGGAATTAACCTGGCGTAGAATGTAATTTCAAACTTAAAGGAATTTAGCCCTAAAGATTCGCAAAATAAAAGCCTATCAAGCGTTTTCTCAAGCTAATCTAACTGCACGTGCAAACTCGACTAGCAAAAGGCTAAAGCCTGTCTAAAGCAACTCTTAGAACTGAACGAGAAAATATCACAAAGGTCAACATCGTTGCCAAAGATCTCTCACTCTAAGAACTGTGTTCTTAAATACGCTTTGCATCCTAGTAGGACTGACGAAAGTAAAAGGGATAACGTGGTTAAAATAATAAGCTAATGGTTTAAGCAATATGAACCGTACCAGACTTAGAGCCAGTAATGTATTCTATACATCATGAATCTTTCATTTCTTCTCATTATCCAGAACTGCCAATAGCCGTTCCACAACTTTACCTTTCGTATTTCAGGTCCATAAATTTGCTCTTACATACCCATCTAACATGATGGGCACAGATGGACTGCTTATTTCCTTCAAATATGTTATTGTTGCTATTTGTTACTATAACAAAGTATTCGAGCATATGCTTTTTGAAGAATTTCTTCATGGTAGACTGCTAAAGAAAACTGACTGGTAATCTCATTAGAAAAATTAAAATCCACAGAAATCTATGCAGCCAGCTCGTTCAGAAGCTGAACCAGGTACAAATTAAATTAGGTTGGACTGGATTACTTGATTATGAAAGAGCACACTAGGGCTGTCTTGCTAAGAAAACATATGTTTTCTATAACATATTATGTTTATTGTTTTCTACAACATATTGTTTAAACATATGTTCTAGGGTAAATTAATTTCTTTTCAAGTTACACATGCGGAAAACTACTTCAAGTCTGAATTCGAAATTTAAAAATTCGAAATTTTAAACCGGTTTTATCACTAACATGTCGGTAACCTGGCAGTTACCGACATCTCACCACAAATATGTCTTTGTTATCCCAATAGGCGAAGTAAGTTTCCAAGCAAAAATAGAGAATATATGCAAAAAGATAAAAGATTTTGCGTGATATTAACACTATTCTTTCATAGTTCTTAAGTCTTCACCTTGAACAACTGATAACTCCAGATTTAGTACTTATCTTACATTTTAAATTGAGACTTGTTCATGAAAGAAATCAAAATTAAAATTCAATTCGTTAATGTTTTTCCTTTTCTTCCTTGTGACACTTGAACGATTACTCCATTTCAGCAGCCAAACGTGATGTCTTTTGGCAAATCCTTTCAATAAGATAAGATATCGCATAATCTGTTTAAACGTAATAGTAATGACTCGAATAATAATAAAGATATCACTCATGACCTCCAAAATCAGGAAAAAAAAAGTAACTTTGATCAGCCCATGATTATAGAGAAATTCAGAAATTCTATGAGTTGTGAATAACACGATTTATTTTGCTCGTTGACTCATTCCGTGCAATCTTATCACCTTCAAAGTGCGCCGCTCTTTCCGGTCGTTCTAGTTGCACCGGATTTGATGCTGACCCTGTACAGAGCACTTCAATATTGAGAAGCGGAAACTACGTTAATAATTCTAGTGGCTATTTTGGAATATTTAGAAAGAGAATTTTATTCACATTAGCTTCTACGTATACATATATATATATATATATATATATATATAAACTAATAATTCATAATAATTTATAATAAGAACCAAGGAACACAAAATGAATTTAAATGAATTTAATGAATTTTGAATATATATATATATATGATAAGGCTAAATTAAAAAAAAAAGGAAGCAAGCAAGGGAAAAAAAAAGCTTCTAAATATATGCTATTTACCGGTTTTGTTACAAATAACACGTCACTACAGAGCACTCTATCTCCGCAAGTTCAGTAAAGCTAAAGTTATTGCAGTGGTATTTTATAAGTAATTATGACCAACACATGAAATCGTCGGTGGGAAATTTTGTGTGCGTGCGTGTGGTTAAAACGAATTAAGAACGGAGTGTTGAATTTTTGAAGCAGTCTTATTGTCATGAATTGTAGATATTCCCCAAGAAGAATGAGAGAATCAGATCGAAGAATCAGATACTTCTTTCCAATAAAAAATTTTCAATCAACAACATGATGAAGAGAATTATTTTTACAAAAACGGTTTCACTTCTGTTTCATAATGATGCATGAAAAGATTTTGAAAATATATTTCGAGTAGGAAAACATAAAACTAAGTCTATATCTGATTCAAGATTCTTTTCCTGCATCCGTATTTTTAATTCAAGATCCTCCCCCTCCTTTTTTTAAATGTTAAGAGAAAATCACTATAGAAATGGGAATAATTTTTATTTTTGAGACAACTAAAAATGGTGTTTTTTTTAGAGGGGGGGGGTAATTGTTTCAGATTTAGATTAATATCATTTTTCATTTAATATTTTCTAAAATCTTGGGCTTCAACAGCTGCTTACGTTTGATGTGAGAGGTATTAACATGGGCAAGTATTAATTATCATATGTAAAGGTTCATGTTCTTGGTAAAAATTGCAAACTTAAATTATGAAAATCGAAAATGGAAAATACCGCTGCTCATCTGAAACAATTTTCAGAAGGAAAAGGAAGAATTAAAGCATGAAAGAATCCTTTCCAGAACTTTCTAAAATAAAAATCCATCTTTACATTACAAACTCTGGAAAACATCGAAATTTTCCATAGGATCACAGGTAATGGAACCTGAATTTGAAACAACGTTGAGTGATTTTTATCTTCTTGTCCAATGTTGATATTTACATGAAAAACTGTAGTAAATTTGCCTATAATATATAATGAAAGTTTTTTTTCTTTTCTGTAATGTTCTTATCGAGCTACTTATGACTACTCATGACTATGCTGATTCTTCTGTGACAGAACGAAATTTAATTACCCTGCAGCTAATATTCGAAGAATGTTATAAATTTCTACTACTAGTATAGAAATATTTATTAGTAGAATCCTATTAATAATATAGAATTATCTGTTAATACAATCCTAATTAATAGTATATAATTATCTAGTAACTGAATCCTATTGTAGTTAAAGTATTCCTAGTACAGAATTCCATTAATCACCAAGGCATCGCTTTAATTTTTATGTTTTAATTTAAAGGAAAATTAAGCTTTAATTACTTCGGCTTTGTCACGGAATTATAATAGATGAGCTCAAGTATGATTTACCTACGTTAACGAATAGTCGGTCTCTTCTCAGTTAACTTACTCTCAGAATTAGCTTATTCATTCCGAAAACCAGTATAGCTCTTCGTTTATAAGGTTTGCATTATGAAAAAAGACAACGACGAAAACGACTTGCTAATGCATAATAAATTAGAAGTGCTTTAATTTCGGTAAATGAAACTTAAAAACAGAACAAACTATATTTTTGCCCTTCTGACCGAAGATGCAATGGGAGCGTGAAATGATTATTTTGGAGCAAAAATGCATTTTATCGAAGAACTGATTTACATCGTGCATCCCTTTTTAGACTCTAGAAAGAATTTATCGCAAATGGAAGCTGTTGCTCTAACACTGAAAGGGATGATTTGTGTGATTACTCATGGAACCATGACAGAGATTGTGAATATCTTCAAAATCTGGAACTCATTTTCTAAGGAAAATATTATGCTCTATTTCCCAAAAAGTATTGACTCATTATATATGTTTTTTAGTTTGTTATTCTGCTAGATTTGTTTCGCATTTCAGGTTAAACATGAATCTTAAGTGAGATTTTATTTACGGCAAGATAAAGAATTAACTTTAAATTCTTTCCCAGTTAAAATTAATGAAAATTAAGTTGTACGTCAAGAACCTATAGTTAAATTAACTCGAGAAGAATTGGAATATGGCAAAAACATGTGAAATTATACTTCAAGACTCTCTTCTTAGAAGTCTCTTCTCTGTATAACGTATCTCTCCTACACACACATACATAAAATGGGCCTGGTTATTGTTGGCTTTTGGCTATTCTGCTTTGGGATTAAACTGTTTGTAGGAAATTTTATTGTGATACATTCACGAAATAACAATCAACTATCAAAAGGATGCTTTCGTGGAGGCTTTTCTAAGCAAGAGCAGGTCGTGTATACCCCGCATATTGAAACCTGCGAAAAGCTGTCTAATTTCCCTGCTTGGAATTGACATCGCGATGAAATTTGCCCCGTTTCCTATGCTTTTGTCTACTCGCTCCGAAGCAGCTCGCTGGTTACTACTTTTAAAATGGATTTGGAAAAGCAGATTAACAAAAAATCATGAAATTTTTAATAACCCATTCTTTGTGCTTATAGTAAAATTATCGCTCATACTTCAAACAGAAAGGTGAACATAGGCAATAATTATGTCTTGTTAAGCATATCGCATAGTTACGGGGGAAAAAAGAAAGGTTGCGTCTGAACGACAAAGGAAATAAGGTAGTTTTCTGATCAACGAATGAAAGGATTTAGTTAAGAATTTTTAATACGCGAGCGCACCTTTATTCGAATTTACTTTCTTCAGATTAAAAGTTAAATTTTATATTACGCTTCTTGCACCTTTTGTGACAATATGTGAAATAGTCTTAAATTTTATAATTCGCAACATATTTTAAATAAAAGAATAAAACTGTAAAAGTTCCTTTAATATTCTCTAATTTTCATTTTCCTTATCTGCTTTAAAACCTGGTTTTCTAAACTTAAAATACGCAATACTTGTGTAAATTGTGGAAGAAAGTATACGGAGCGTGTAGAACTTTATTAAAAATTAAAGTTTGTCTGAAATTAATGACATTTCTTCTCAAAGCTGAAGGAGTTTTAGTAAAAAGCGATACCTCGCATTTGTTAGTCTATTAAATCGGGTAAAATTTTCGTTGAACTAATTTCTGGTCTCAGCATCAGATACCTCAGAAGTCATCAAAAGCATTCATTGCGCAGTTCGCAAAATACATCATTAAAATGCATTTCATTCTGTCTCTAAGGGAGCATTTTCCCAGCCATTTCTTAAATAAATATTGTTCCTATGAAATGAATGGCGAATATTTGTTATAACCGCCTGATTGTTTCTAACGTCAATAAAAGTGGGTAGCCTGAAGCGTCGCGCTGCATGAGAACAGCATCATTGTAAATCTGAGCAAGTTCTAATGAAGACGACGAGATTTTACTTTATGTAAGTTAGGTTCCTAGGATAACATTGGTCCAATTTTTTGAAACTGAGTCTTTAAATATGTGTGTGCAGTTTGAATCACTAAAACATAAATAATTTGTTACTAATAAGAATTATTATTCTAGAGAGCTCTAAAAAAGTACAACTCTCTCTCTCTCTTCTTTTTTTTTTTTTTTTAAACAAAATTTTCCACATTTTGAAACCATTTCAGAAAATGTTTACTTTACTTTAAAATACTTTTACCACCAGCAATCTGATTCAAATTTCAAAATTTTAAATCTGATTAAAATTTCAAAGTCGTCGGTCATCAAATCCCTTTCAAAGGCATGCAAATGTAGTTAAGTATATTTCAAATAATTCAAAATGTTTTAAGTCAATAGACTTGTGTACTTTTATCCAGGCATTATAAATTTTTTTTGCAAGCCTCTGAATTTGCTGTTTCTTACTCACGTGGACCGTCAGCGACGTAGCGGTGAAATCGCTGAATATTAGTAGTGTAAACCTGAATTCAAATCCTAGCAAATGGGCTAGTTAAATGGGAGTTTTAGTGATTTTTCCCTTGTGTAATTAAAATAGTAGACAGTTTCTATAAAAGAAATCCTCCATGAAGGCGTCTCTTCCCTTAAGCAGATATCCTCAGGTACTTTGCCACAATCCAAATAGCATTAATTGTAGATCATTATTCCTGGAAAATCTGACTAGGAAGCGTAGTCCTAAATTCTCGTAATTTCTGAACATTTTCTTGTTAACTATGTGAATAATAAAATTTATGATATTAAGTTAGAAATGGAAAACGAAATAAAAAATGTATTCGTTTCGAAGAATGTAAAGTTTCTGTATTCGGGAAGAAGATAATTGTTATACTTTCCGAAAATAAAGGGAAAATACAAATGAAATGAAGATGAAAGAAAACGCTTTTAGTGCTGTGAAGTTATCTATCTGAAATTAAATAAAAAATGTTTTATAGACTTAAAAAAAGTAACGATGGGGTATAAAGGTAGGCTTTGGTATTTAAAAAAAAAGCTTTTGTTTCAGTAACAATTTCATAGCCAAGCGCTCAATTTGTACAAAAAATTATTATCTTACAAAATAGGTTTCTAGGAATATTAAAACATATTCATGTAATGCCAGAACTGTTAACATCTACCATTCAACTGAAAGATATTTTTCCCCTGTATTTTCCTATTCAGTCAGTTATTATTTCTATATCAGTTGCACTAATTTCTCTAACTGTGCAAACTAATTTGCGTAATTTTTTTTAAAATTTAGTTTACTCCCACCTATATGAATTTTAATTGAGGACTCTCATCTGTATGGAAATTCCGCAAGACTCAGAAACAAAAACAAACTTTTCCCTTTTTTCCGCTTAATACTCGTAGGAAATCCAACAAAGAAATTATCTGATGCACTACGGCTAAATTTATCCTTCCCCCCCCCCAAGAGCTTGACTTTCTAAGAACAACATGGTTGCTACAAAAAAACCACTTTTAATATGGGACGATAGATTTTAATTGGTAAATAATGCGTCATAAAACTTCGTAGCATTTAATAAACTAGTATATTCTACGCTACACTGCATTACATGCTATAGTTCTAAACAAAATAGTGCAAAATATACTCTACACTAGAGTACGTACGAAACTAAAGGACTTTTAGATAAGGTCGTCATTTGAAGCTAAGCCGGTTCACCCTGGGTGGCACATTGTTGGAGACGGCATTTTTTGAGTATTTGAGTATTTCATGACAGCATTTGAAAAAAAAAAAAAAAAAAAAGAGCTGTACTTTTTTTAGAGCTCTCTAGAATAATAATTCTTATGCCGTCTCCAACAATGCATTTGATAAAAGTTAATCATGTGTATCAACGAAAGAGATGAAAAATAACGAGATTCTGAACTGCTATGTGAAATTGAGATGGAAAGTGGTTTTACGCTAGATAAAGTATTCAAAGAAATCATTATAAGATTTCAACAGCTACACAACTTTTGTTACATCTTCTTTACTCCGTTAAAAGTTTTGAATGAAAAATACGAATGTCAACTAAACTATAATCACGATAACATTAATAAGAAAGAATTTTTCGTTAAGAGAGGAATATTCCAGAGTTTTATCTCCATTATTGCTATGCAAATCAAAGCAGGAACGTTGAAGGACTGTTCTTTTCAACTTCTGAATGTTTTCCCTAAATACAATCTCCAGAACGAAGTTTCAAATATAGTAATTAGACTGCAAAATTTCGTCAAAATTTCTGGAAATGTTTCTGGTTATGAAAATGTTTTTTTAATAAAATATCATTTAAAAAATATTTAAGACTTTCAAAAGCATATTTTACGTTTAAAAAATTTTTTCTGTACTGTCTGCGTAATAGCAACAAGAACAATGAAATAGACATTTAAGACGCCATCGATGGCTTTACGAACAAAGCAAAATAATAAAACACTTTTAAAATGTTGGACTTAGAATTTTGTTTCAAAAATAAATATAGAATCTAAATTTATTTCAGTATATGGTCATTTTGACATGCTTAGGTACTGATTGCGTTTCGAGAGGGGCAGCAAATTCAGTGACGCCCCAAGCGATAAACTGAGGTAACGCCATGGCTGGAAAAGAAGCAAGAAACAAGTTGCCAATTTTTTATTAAATAATTTTCGTGTCTCAATAGCAATTTCTCCGCAATATTCGCTATCCTTGATTTTTAATTGCCAATGGAGTGAGTATGGATCAACGGTAAAGAAAACTTGTTGTTTCAGTTTTTTTAAAATTTGCCTATTCCAACAATAATTTTAGAGCCACTCTTTTAACTTCTCTTTAAAGTGAATGTATTACCACACTCGCTTTCTTCTTCTTAATATCAATTAATCTCGGAACGCTTATTTACTTTGCGGAAAATGCCATGCCTCATTATCTAAATGCATCACGTCGTGATGAGATGTTTGGGTAAGGTACGTTTCCTGTTTCAAGTACCTTCCACGTAATAATGAAAAGAGGTTATTATTCTAAGTGCTGTTTAATTTGGCACGGAATAGCTATATATTTCTTAATAGGTACAAAATTCAAATCTGAACTGTATTAAAATTAATAACGAGCATTTACGCTTTTAAATTATTGATGAAACTTTATTAGTTTATGGGGAAAATCGGAGTCATAAAAATCCGTACCACTGATGCAAATTCCAGATATTTCCCGTGCTAAAATAATTAAAAGTGCAAAATAATTTGCAATGAAGTGTGCTATAAAAAATAGTAATAATAATAGGCTGGTGTGCAAGAGTTAAGAACCGTTTCGTCTCTCCCCCCCCTTATCTTGATAATGGAGCAGCCAAAGAAATGAAAGTCATACCAAAGATATCTCAGTATGCACCACACTGATGGATGAAGAAACACATATGTAGAGGCAAATACAGATATTAAAACAGAAGTTTTTAATGGGGCAAAGCTGTAAAGTAGCGCTTCCCAAACTGCGTTTCGTGGAACACTAATGTTGCGCAAATAGTCAAAAAGTGTTCTATGAAACATTATGAAGTTAAATCAACGAAACACTCTCTACTTTTATGTATTTAACACGATTTATAACAACTCTTAAATTTAAGCAGCAAATATAAAATAAATTGGTTTAAAAGGTGTCCGTAATAAATTCAGTAGTGTAATATAAGAGCAGATGGCTTACGTTGCTAACGAAATAATAGGAGGACCGGAAAGTAATGTCACTTTCTTACATTAAATTCAAACGAATATATTTTTAACAAGTTTTTATTTTTAATCAATAATATAATCACCCTCGTTATCAACAACCTTTTGCCATCTAATGTGCAGATTTTCAATCCCAGACCCATAAAAATCAATTGGTTTTTGAGTAAAATATCTCGAGAGGACATTTTGGACATCATCCAAATTTTCAAATTTTTTGCCACTAAGAAAATGTTGTAGGGATCCGAATAAATGGAAATCCAATGCTGCGATATCGGCCGAGTATGGTGGTATGATGGAGTATGGTGGGTGAGTATGGCAATATCTCCCACCCCAATTCATTAATTTTTTCCAGTGTTCGTCTTGCACAGTGCGGTCTTGCATTGTCGCGTTGCAGAATAACGCCTTTTCTGTTGACAACTGATATTTTTCGATTAAAGATTGGTTCACTCCATCCAACTGTTCACAATAAAGGTATGCATTAACAGTTTGTCCAGGTTTCAGCAATTCAAAATGAACAATTCCGCAAATACTCTATCAAACACCCAGAAGCGCCTTTTCGGGATGTAAACCCTTTGTAACCCCTATTAAAACTGCCTTTTGAGTTTTGGATTATCATATAGGACTTATTTTTTTGTCTCCACTAATCAAATGATCAAAAAACGGTTCTGTATGGTACCGTTGAAGCAATATGTTGCATGTGATGGATAGGTTGGCTTTGTTCTTTTCGGAGAGATTATGGGGAGACTCAAACACCTGCTTTGCTTATTTTTCCATTCTGCTTTAAATATTCTCGGATGGTCGACCAAGGTTGGTTATGACATGGATTTGCTTCCACTTCTACCGTTAGCATGTTGTTATCGACATGCGCAGAAACGACCTTACTTTCCGGTCCCCTATTATATGCAGAGCGCATTTCTGTCAGAGTTTCCATTCTGCACGCTGAAGCAAAGAAGTGTTCAGTGTCACTTTAGTATTTTAAAAGTGTTAGCTTCCCCCTTCTTATTTTTTTAAATGTTCTTTTTGAAATTGTTAAGTAAACATAACAGTTTTACTCATATTAACTACAATATTTTTAGTGTAAAAATTAGCATTATTTTTTTTAATGAATATTATAGTTTTCACCCTACGATGGAAATGACTATAAAGTCAAATTTCAGTTCTTACTTCGAGATCTACTTTCTTCCTATAAGAAGACCTTTAAATTTTACCTGGAATTTGACTAGCTCTTTTGTTAGCTACGTTTAAACGCGGTTCAACCAATGACCTAGTTTTATGCTTCTCAACACTGAGTATTAATTTTGCCATCAGTATGTTATTTTACTCTATATTATTTTACTTTAATTATATTATATTCAATTTATATCTGTTTTACATCCTTCTGCTACACCAACATACTTATGTGAAGCACAATTGTAGTTTACGCGACAAGAAAATGAAATTATAGAAACCTTGAAGCTTAAGTTTTTAACATTGTATCTGACGTTGTAGAGACATTAAGATTTTTTGGAAGCAGAAAGATGAAAAATTAACAACGCCTTCGCCGGGAATCGAACCACGAACCTCTGGAATACCGGCCCAGCGTTCAGAACCACACCATGAAGGCATGGGAAGAAGGCGCGAGAAATACCTTATATACTCCCTCTTTTAAAGGGCGACTGGGGTTTTCAAGGGACCCAATCGTCAAATCCTGGGTATAGAGAATCCTCATCCAACACCCTTTTAGTTCAGGCGCCACTGTAGAGACATTAGGATTTTTCGAAGCAGGTAAGATGAAAAACGAGCAAACGCCTTCGCCGGGAATCGAACTACCGACCTCTGGAATACCGGCCAAGCGTACAGAAGCACTACAACCACGGCACACTAAAAAGGCGGGAGAAATGCCCTATAACGTTAGAAAACTTTGTAATTCGAGGACTCTGAAGCATCGAAGCTATCAAAACTAAAATGAGTTAATTTATGATTTGTTTCATATGTCATTTATTGTAGAATTAAAACCTGAAAAATGACTCTTTTATAGGCATGATATAAAATTTGAAATGAATCTTTATTTTATTTATCTGTATCTGTATTGTTAGTTATTATAACTGAATATTATTATAACAAATTTACTCTAGTGTTCATTAAAAATTTTAGAACTGAAAAAGTATTCCGAGAAAATTTTGTGAAATATTGCTCTAAACCAGCGATTCTCAACCGGTGGTACGCAAGAGAAATATAGATGGTATTTAAAGAACAAAGTAGTTTTAACTATTAAATCGAAAAATCTCGTGAAGGAAAAGAACAATTGATAGAAGTTTCCTGTGATCGAACTGTAACTGAAGATTTCAAATACAGTAGACCTCTTAACTTTTGGCTGAACTGAAGAAAGCAATTTAAAAAAATTTCAAATAAAGGGTGGTTTTTTTTTTTTTTTTTTTTTTTTTTTTTTTTCCCCAAAACCTATTTGTGTGAACAAGAATAACCGTAAATTAGGATTCCCCAAAACCTATTTGTGTGAACAAGAATTTTCTTCCATATTGTATTTAAAAAATAAATACAGAACAAAATTAAAAATGAATCCTAATTTACGGTTAAAACTAAGTGAAATAAGACCAGACATAAAGAAACTGATCTCTCTTAAACAGGTCCAAATTTCACACTAAATTTTAGATGTAATGTATTATAACTTAAATTTTGATAATTAAAATGGTAACCAATTTTAATCGAGTGTATTTTATGCGTGCATATTTAATACAAATAGACAACAGGTTATGCGAACAGCAAAATATACCTTTCCTTTATATTTGAGAAACTGCAAAATAATCATTGTAAAATCATTGTAAAATGTAGCGGCGGTACTAAAGTTTTTCTGTTTTTATTCAGATGGTACGCGTTAGTCAAAAGGTTGAAAACCGCTGCTCTAAACCGTGACTGACCATTGCAGCTGCGCCATAGCTGAAATAAACGACAAAGGTGAGTTTAGTTAGAAATATGGCATCCCTGAACAGCAATAAGTCATTTACACAGTCTGCTTGTGTTTAGCACTAAATGATCGATATACTCGTGAGGCAATATTGCCTGATCCTTTTTAAGGGCACCTTTCAGTTGAGATTACGATGCAGTGGTTGCGGGCATGCAGCAAAATGTCTTCCCAAAGCGCATCACAGACGTTTAGCAATTATGGTTAAACTGTGGTTCTTTGGCCGTTAAATGTTGCTTACGATGTAAAATTTTATTTTATTAAAATATAATTTGAAACAAAAATCATGGTAAGATATATTATTTTTAACAATTCAATAACTGAATTTTTAATAATTAATTTTTATGTATATAGTAATATTAGATAGTTTCAAACTGTGCGCTGATCACCAATTAAGCAAAAGGCAACTCCATTTCTGTGACTTACTATATGGTGACGACAATACTTGAAAAAAACGGTGATGGTTATTCAGACAATAGAAGAGACAAATAGAAAAGACAATAGAAAAGGCTTACAGTTCCTCCACAGCGCACGTTATCCAGTGTCACTGGACTTTATTCTCTCCAAAGCTAGTATACAGTTTATGAGTATTTAAGAGAATTAAAAAATGATGTTAAAAAAAGTTACTACTATCGTTTTTCAAACTGCTACATTACTCTTTATTTAATCTAAAAACTTTTGACATTACTCTGAAGACTAAATTCTCCTTCACTTTCCTATTAAAATCATTTACTGTTATACTCTCGAACAAGGGGGAACTGCAAATCAAATGATAATGCTTCATTGTCTGTTTGAAAAAATAGTGTTCAGCACATCCTACAAAAGTTTAAATTTGTTTATCACAAGAGAATACTTTGCAGTACACACTGCAAGAAGAATTACGTTCATTTATTTTTGTTCACAAAATGCAGCATTAATTTAAAACGGAGAATCATTTTAAATTTACTTAAAATTTTTTTCTATTCAAAATATGTTTTGGTGCTTTAAAAATGATATAAAAATTCAAATGCGCCTCTAAAAAGTCTAGTTGGGGATCTTAAATAATCCTGAATTTTGAACTGAGACTTCTAATGATATGAAGTTTGGCCGTCAGTATTCTATAGGAGGCATGACTTAAATTGCAAATCTTTGGTCCCTTAAATGGTCATAACAAAGAATAATTTTCAGAAATCATATAATATATAATATTATCATTTCAATCTAAAATAAAAATTAAAATTTGAGTTCTCAGTATCAAAAATACTAAATTCATTTAATGATCCACATTTCCTCTATACTCAAACTTTCCGTAAAATATAACACCGAATTTTTCATTCTTAACGGTAAACTGGATAAACTGCTAATTTTATAAGCTAATATTTACGGTTCAATTAAAAAAGCTAATAATTGCTCTTGACAATGTTTACGACATTAAGTTTATGTATCATCGTTTCTTCCTCCTTGAATCAATCACCAGAACGAAAGTCAAGAGGTGCATTCTGAGGATATTTTTATTCGATACACACTCTCTCTCACACACAAATCAGAGTCTTAGTTTCAAAGGCAACGAATAGTCTGACAAGAGGTAAAACGAAATTCATGATCTGTTCAGAGAACTAAACTATACTAGTGGGCAAAATTAGATTGTAATGAAATTTGGTATGAATATAGATAAGAGAGAAAGAGGTGTACAATTCAAAAGTCATTTTATGCAAACATGATTGTTAATAAAGCTCATAGTGCAGGAATGTCCAAAATCCACCTTGTTCTATCGAACTGAAAATTAATCTACTATGGGATATGGTCTCCTCCCACAGCCAGACAAGTCGCACAACGTGACAGCACACTGCACAGGAAGCTGTTGAGAAACCCCTGCACTAGTCGATCCCACTCCTGCAACAAAGTATTTTGCGACTTCGAAATGGCTCTGGTAGGGATATGGCGAGATGAAATTGCCCTCCCGTGAGCGTCCCAGACATGCTGCATAGGGTTAAGGCAGGAGATCTGGCTGCCCCATCCATGGGACAAATATCCTCACTTCCAGGTAATCGCCGACAAGCTGAGCCTTGTTTGAACGAGAGTCGTCGTCCATTAACAGAAATCCAGGCTGAACTGCGCCCCTGAAAAGCTGGACGTATCACCCATCTATATCAGTCAGAAAGCCCTTCATATCAGTCAGAAAGCCTTTGTCAAACAGATGCAGGGATGTGCGGCCGTCCAACTTAATATTACCGGCCGTCCAACACACCATTACCGTTACACCTCTACCACGGTAATGATTCTTTTCCTTGATGCGGGAGGAATAGTATCGTCTTCTAGACTCTCTCTAGATACAAATAGGCCGACAATCTGTCGACTCATCTGTAAAACGCGTGGTACTCCAGAAAGTCGACTTATCTCGACTTCTTTCCATTGAAAGATAGACGGTTGTTGCGTTCAATCAAATTCTCAAAAGTATTAGTATGAAAGTTTGTCACATTCGCAGACCTATAAACTAGATAGAATATCCTTCACATAACTTCACATAATCTCACATAATTCCCGTTACGAGTTCCGTTGCTAAGCAAGTATCCGTTGCAAGACTCATTTTTGTGGAACCATTGTATGCTATTTCCCAAATTCTAATTTAATTATACCCAATTAATTGTAATATATATAGTTCTTTTAGGGAGAAAGGGGATACAAACCTTTTAAAATGCTTTATTTTTCTATCAGCACATAAAGTTCTGGTTAAACATTTTTTACTATGACTAACAATAAAATTAATTTAGTACATTTATGTCAATATATAGCCAAGTAGAACTGCCCTAAACTCAGAATCTAGATTAGATGCAAGATGCATTCTTGTATTTTACCCCAAAACGAAAATGATAAGTGTCATTTTCTTTTAACGAATATCACGCTTTTCCCAAGAACCTTTATGTGGTTCTAGAGTTATTTCTGTCATATAAATGAACTATTTTTATTCCTGTATAAATTATAATTTAACATATGCTCACTTACTAGCATTTCAATCTAAGCCAGGTTAGAAATAGTTTGAGAGATATTACGGGTTGTTTGCCTTATCAAAGAAGTACTTTTAATTTGATTACCGGCAGAAATATCTCCAAGCAAAAGGCGCAAAAGCAACAACAACAACAAAAAAAAAAAAAACTGAGTACGAATGCTGAGCTGAATCCAAGCTGGCTTGTCAAGCCATCGAAGTGATAAATTATCAGAGGTGAAATCTACTAAGAAAAATCATAAAATAAGAACAAGAGACACAAAATCGGAAAAATTTAGACCAGCCATGGGAATTTTGTGATTTCTGTATCCTGCCTGATGGCGAATGAATTGGAGTTCTGTTCTTTCTGCTTATTTAAGAAATGTACGTAAGCAAATGTGGCGCCAAAAACGACATCACTTCTCGAGCATTGAGCGAATAATGGGAGCTCAGAGACCATCCCGCGACACAAGCTGACGTTTTTAGCGTCACGTGACTGCTTTACTTAAGTTCTCTCTCTATCAAAAGCTGAGACAGTGTGGCCTCTGAATTCGGTCCTCAGCTGAAAAAAACTTCCAACTTGCATTTACTTAATAAATTTTCTCATGGATCCGTGTTTATTTCTTTCACCTGACATTCTTACTAGATTTTCTTTCTTCTTTTCAAAAAAACCTTTTTTCCCATTAATTTGAATATGTACTGCGCTTGCAAGATTAATGAATGACCAGTTTTTTTAACACAGAACTGAAAATGATGGAAAACTGGAAATTTAAACAATTGTAAATATTGCAATGATTTATTTCAGTCTGCCATGTTTGGCTCTGGATTTAAATTATTAATCGCTTAAAAAATAAAAAAGTAACTTTTTTTTAAAGCTCTTCTGGCTTGAGAAGAAGAATATGATTTCAAAAATAATTGCAGAAATCTTTATTATATCCCTTTTAGCTAGAACATGCACCTTATTTCTCTTCATACCCTTAATCAAGTTTTCAAACGTCTCGTATCATGGTCTGCCATGCTGTATTTCTTATGCAAAATTCACACTGACAATCTGCTTCCTGCATAGCTAAAAGTATATTTATAAATATGTACCAATCTGATGAGTTAGTTTAATTTTTTTACAAACAGCGTTTCTAGATTTAAAATGTATTCCATGAACATGAAATAAAGTTGTGCGTTTATCACCGTGGTTACATTTTCAAACCGGATAAGGTCAAACAAGTATCAATTAAAGCCACACATGATGCGGGGCTCAGTGCTGTATTTCATGTGGGGGGGGGACTCGGGGGAAAAAAAGAAAACTGATTTCAATCTCCACTCCTGTTTGGTTTTGAATACCTATGTTTAATGCAGAATAAAAGGATGGAATCAGAGATTGCCTGTTTTAGTTAAAAAAACTACAAGACATTTTCTACAAAATAAAACCAGTTTATTAACAACCTATGCTTCAACTTTATGTAAAACTGTTTAGAATTTATAAAACTTTGTAAAAGTGCTTAGAATGAATATTTAAAATTAATACTGCAAGAGTCTTCAAATAACCTTTAGTTATTATTCCTCAACGAAGTCTTAAAAATTTGCTAAGCATGATATAATGCCCAATATCACAGGTTAAGTTCGTCCTGGTACAGAAGTACTGCAGTTAACATTGTCTCTGTCGAGCCTCTACTTGTGTGGATATTGAAAAGACGCAGGCTACAAATTTTCTTACATAACGACGACTGGTCATTCTTTCGAAACACAGTTCATTTCTAGACTGCGTCTCCAAGTTAAAGGGGCTTCGAGTGAGGTACCATGATGCCAGATTTTCTACCAAGTCTGTAGTTTGCTGTTGTTTCCGCTTACGTTCACTTGTCTGATGAAGTCAGCCCAAGCCCACGAAATTCCTTGTGGCAAGGAGCGCTAGATTACTCCTGCCGTTGGCAACAGCCTTGAGCACCATTCAGGTGATAGTGGATTTAGCTCAGTTCCGTCCCCAATTTGATGGAGAGCACCCCCGGAGAGGGACAGGTCCTAGGGTCTCCCACTCCTCTCCCCTGCCACCAAACCCATGGAGGTAAGACTTACTTCCTACCTTCATGACCAAACCTTTCTGATTTTCTGAGAGGACATAGGGCTCGCTTCATATTTAAAGTGCCGCCATGCCGCACCGATACCGTTTGGGGGGCAGTCTGTAGTTTACAAGCAAATAATGGTTTTTTTCCCACGATAAGGGCTGTTGGACATCCAGGAAAACATTTCAAGATCGTTTGATTTATTTTATACCGATTTCAGAAAATGCCGCATTAGTTTAGAGTTAACCTTAAGCCATCATCCTACCTACGTTGAATCTGTCCAGCCTCGAACTATCCTATTGCTTCCTTTTCATTTCTTCACTGAGACAGTTTCTCATTTCTTCACTGATAAGATCGAATTTGCATTTTCAATTCCTGTGGATTTTCATTCAAAACAGGGAGAGGTTAATCTAAAAAGAAACATACTTTCTTTCTCCTTAAAAGAGACAGAACATGCAATTAAAGATATCAATCTATTCACGCAGTATTTTAGGAACTTTCATATTAACAGTTACCGGGAACTTGGATTGCCTACAGGGTAACTTTGACGGACCCTTAGGTACTGGATATTTCAGATTTTTATCTGTTTCGGCAATACAAGCTTCTTTAACGTAGCTGTTCCAATATTTAGTTTTACCCTTTATTTTCCGGTATTCTTGATAAAATCTGACTGATATTAATTACTCGCATAGAAAGTAAAGAAATCAATCATACTGCTGTTGTGATGTGATTCTCCACAACATGATTCCTATAGTAATTCCTTACTATGAGAATTAGAATATTCTGGACGTATTAGGTAGAATTGAATAATTACTTGGCGTTTCTTTAAATGGCTAACCGGGAGAGACTTATTAAGAAAATAAATAACACGATGGGAATTTAACAAAGCTAGGATATATTTACACTATTGTAAAGTATGGTAAAGTATGACGATGTAACTTTAAACGAAGTTTCCAACAGTAATTAAAAGGCAAGTACTACATTTTAAAACAAGTCCAATTTAAAAATGGGTCTTTTAGATACCATGCTTGAAACATCACTGCGAACCCGCAGGATAGAACAATTTGGGAATCTGTTTTTCAATCAGTTTTAAAGAAATATATTGTTTTTAAATGACTTGAGGTAGCATGGAATACTTTTCGGACATGAGAGGGAATGAAGGGATAGATAAACTTTGGCGTTATACTAGTTGTGAGTGGGATTAAGATCTGTTAGCATTTATTCAAGACCCTAGAAAGTTTCTTCTGGAGGCTAAAACAGAAATGCAATCAAATTATCTGAGACTAAAATACGCTCATTCAAGAAAGCTCATTACGGTACTATGATTAATTAAATTAAGAAATCAGTAAATTTATATATTACCTGCATATTTTATAAATTATTTCTGCAACAACCATCTGTCATTATCATTATTATTTATTCCTCTTTTAATAATCCTCCCCACACAGCTTTCTTCGTTAATTCTCTTTCCCTTCCCTCGAGGTTAATGCGCAAATTCTCTACATTTCCCCCCTGCTTTTCCACCACTTGCGAATATTACTTCCAAAACATCTATTTCCATATTATTCCTTGTGATATTAGGCACTTCATCCCTAAATACATTATAAATTACGCGTCTTTCGGTTCTCGAAGACGAGACCTATTAGCCAACCTCTTTGCCCAAAGATCAGTCTCTGAGGATAACAAATGACTGAACTCTATAATGACAGTCTAGTCTACACGACCTGCCCCACTTGTCAAACTATCAAAATATCAGGTACTGGAGACAGGAAATTACGCCGCACGAGGAACATAATACAGACAAGTAGCCGCTATAAACGGGTAAGCTTAGAATGATTGCTAAAAATTATTTTGTTATTAGTATTAACTTTGCTCCGTTGTTACGGTTTAAAATCTGATTGAAAATTAATAAGTTTCGCTAATTTTTAATAACATTTTGATCTATAGATGTCTTTTAATTAGACATTGGCTCTAATTTTATTTTTCTAAACTGCTCGAAATTCATGATATGAGCAAATTAAGTAATTTATATGAGTTAAATGCTTTTTTTCACGAAAAATTTTAACATTCTTAACAATATTAAAGAAAGATTAGTCTAATTCTGTTTTATTGGCAATGTAACTTAATGTTACTAGACTCTGCATTCTTTATTTTCTTGGCTGTTTTCTTGTTTGACTGCAACCACCTTTTTTTTTTAATGTAATGCAAACACAGTATCCCTCAGATCTCAGATTTTACTCTAAAAAAGAAGCCTCTCTGAAGTAAATAATATCCTATAAGGTTTCACCCTATTTTAACAAATAATTAATGTTGTAACTAAAGTTCCCTGTCGATTTCTTCCTTTCCTTCTCCATAGAAGGTGCAAATTAGCTGAAAACAGGGAGAAAAAGAAGCTCGCGAAATTTTGTTAATGGTCTTTGCTGCTAGCGCAATTTTTTTTTTTTTTTTAAATCTCTTAGTGGCTTAGATCTACTTACTGATCATGCTTTAAATTAGGAACTTTGAGGAAGATATATGGCTTTGGAACAGTAAATGAATTAGTTGTTCAGTTTAAATAAGCTATGGAAAAAAAAGAAAAAATAACTGACAGGAGTTCCTCCAAGGAAGAGGAGTATTTTATAATTTTAAATACGTACTTTCTGATTACCATTATATTTTAGAGTCATTATGTAAGTATATTTAAAATTTTGTAAGGTATAGTTAAAATTTAAGTGGAGTGCAACTGCACGTTTGAGTACTTTTGTAGCCTCCATTGTCTACCATGCGTTTTAAGATAAAACTGATTTCTTCTTTGAAAAATCAAGAAGTTTTCACTCATCTTCGAAACCAGTTGCAGTTTTGTTTACAATTCATATTATTTTGAATATATAACAATAAATGACCTATGCTTGCGTTGTTTTAACTAGCGTCATCAGTGAGTTGTGGCCCACCAGTAGCCGAGCAGTAAAATCCCTGAGCACTGGTAGTTCGGACCTGGGTTCGATCCCAGGCGAAGAGGCTGGCTGCATGGGTGTTTCCGTGGTTTTCCTGATATGTAACGTGTATACGAGCAAGTTTCCCTTAGAAAATCCTCCAAAAAGGCAGCCCTTAGGCAGATAACACTAGTATGCTTTGCCATAATCAACTAAACTAAACCAAACCAAAGTTCTGTTACTGTAAAATTAGTTCTGTTAATTGTAAAACTTTAATCCCTGATATTATAAATTTAAATAACAAAATATCGAATTCTTTGTGTAAGATTTCCACTAAATGTTATTGAAAATCTAAACTCTGTTAATTGACAAAACATTATATATAGGGCGGCAAATAGGCGGAAGTCTGAATGCCGTCTGGAATTAATTGAGCCACTTACTAGAAGGGTAAAAATTTTCAAATACTCTTGTACGCGATTCTCATTGTGCAACCAATCAACCACCATTCATCAGTACAGGGAAAAGAAATATGTAATTAGAATTATTTCAGAGCACTTTTAAAATTCAATATAAAACTCTACTTAGAAAAACGGTGATAATTCAATTCACAGCTTATTTATCGTAATGGGTAGCATAAAATTAAAATTATGCCAGTATAAAATTTAAAAATTAACATTGCATAAATGATATTTATTGGTTTGTTTAATTTTTTAAATAAAAATCTTGATAAAAGCTCTCTAGTAGGGGTTCAAGATTCAATATGTTTCATATGTAAGCAATGTTGTTTGTTATGTCGTGAGCAAAAGGGTTTTACTGCACCTGACTGCCACTGGCTCCGACATAGCAATGTGAATTCTCTACATCTAAAATTTTAAAACACCATTCCAGAATTTGAAAATGTATTTAATATTTTTTCTAGTCATATATTTGCAAGTTATATACTATAAACACAATAACAAAATTTGAACTTATCTGCACAACGAGAATAAGCCCGGCATCAATTTCTGAACTCGAGACAACTTTAGGAGGTAAAATACCGCAAACTCAAACCTAAGGATTTTATCCTTCTCAACGCAGCTAATTTCCTAAATATATTTTACTAATATCCGCAGCGGGTTCCTTTTCATTCACCCAAACTCAAAATTTTAAAGCCATAGTCTCCCAAAAAATTTTACTCAATTAAAATTAAAATGTATAGAATATCATTCGCTGTTGCCATTCAAGCAGAATTTTTCTTCCTGCAGCTGTTGCCAGACTTAGCCTCGCTGTAAGTGAGAGGTACAACAAATGTAATTAGTAATGAATAATATAACGTCTAGGTCTCTGGCTGACTATATAACATTTTAGTTGCGTAGAATTAACTTAAGTCTTTTTGACCCTATTAGACTTGCAAGCGAGTTATCGCTGCGTCTGAAATATTATGAAAAAATTCTAAGAAGGTTTAAATAACTGTTTTATTAAATCTCAAAATGAAGCACAACTTTTACAAGCAAATTAACTCCGCCATTTATGGGAGCCAAAATAACAAAGTTGAGCTTTCAAATTTAAGGTATCGTAGTCGGAGACTACACATATTTCTTACGTAAGGTGACTCGATATTTTGATGGCGCATACACTAAAGTGGACTAGCAATTCGGTCGGAGATTTATTAATAATTCTAATTTAATAATCAATTGTCTTAAGTTTATAGAATCATTAGATTTTTTTTTATACGTGAGACGTGAAAAATGAGCAGTGCCTTCGCCAGGACTCGAACCTGGACCTCCCCAATACGCGACAGGTGTGCTACCGTTACACCACGAAGGCATGCAGAAAGAAGAAAGAAAATACATACTACCCCTTTTAAAAGGGCGACGGAGGATTAGTGGATCCAGTCGCCAAATCCTGATAGTGAAGAATTATCATTTAGTTAATCTTTTAGTTCGGGTACCACTGTAGAGTCATTAGGATTTTTTTTTTATACGGTAGCCGTGAAAAATGAGCAGTGTCGTCTCCGGGACTCGAACCTGGACCTCTCGAGTACGCGCCGAATGTGCTACTGTTACATAACAAAGGCATGCGGAAAGGAGGGAGAAGACATCTTAGAAGTTTAAAATATTCCATAAAATACTTTGCAGTTTAATGTTTTACCTTTCCCACAGTATATTTAAATTTTTAATATAATTTTAATTTCTTTCTATTTTATGCGTCTTGATACGTAGAGGAATTATGTTTAGAATAATATAAGGCTATTCGGAAATAAAAGTATTAAACGACAATTTTATTAAACTAAATGATATTAGTGGCAGTCAGGTGGATGAAGCGTCAACCCGAGTGTGGCTACATGCAACTTATCATTCTCAAGCGGATGCGCGACTTGGCTGCCCGAAAACGGATGAAGATAGTCAAACAGCTTACTTTGACCGAGATGTTAAGCAAGCAATAACTTTCAGCACTTGTAAGTACTGAACAGTATGCTATATAACATGTACGTAAAAGTGTTGCCTGTTCATTTTCATTAATTAAAAACTTTTTTCCTTTAAAAGTAGTTTTTTCCTTCCATTTTCAACATACAGTACATATAGTAATTAATTAAAGTGTATGTAGACACTTTCTTTGGAAAAAATCCAATTATCCGAATGGGGTCCGGTCCCAACGCAGCTCTTTCCGATTTGATAGATAAGGAAGAAATGTCTGTTACGTCTATTTAAGACTTAATCGTAAACAGTTATCTCATGAAGTAGTACTTAACATTTTAAGACTAAACAGATTCATGAGAAAAAGAGGAAATAATTAACGCAGACATTTTGTACTCTCTTTTCAGTGACGAAATTTCAGTTCAGTATCAGATCATAAAAAAAAAACTTTTAAACTTGTTATAGTTGAATATTTTGAAGACTGTTTTACTTAGCAAGTTATGAACGAAAGAATGCTGATCGGAGTATCTTGTTTCTTTCAAACTTTTTAAGTCGCTCTTTGATTTTAATCAATAAAAATTTTTATGGCTTTCAAGATTTTGATCTCCAAAATTAAGAGGCCACTCGATTATCGCAGTTTGACACTGCATGTCAATTCTTTTTTATTTGTTTAAAATAGCTATCGTTTCTATGAAGCTTTTTTCGTTTCGATATTTTCCTTTAGATTAGATAAATAAAGTGTTATGTTAAAGATTTTCAGATGTAGATTTTTAAACATGCACTTCTTTTTTTCTAATATTTACTTTACAGCCCTTTCTTTTCTTACTCTTGCTCAGTTAACTGTGAATTAAATTTTAAACAATCTCCAGGTCAGGCGCAGAATAGATTTAATAACACTTTAGAGTAAAAATTACATAATATCAGAATAAATTCTATAAGTTTCAAATTTATGAAATACGAAAGAATGAAGCTAATGGTATGAAATAAATTTCATATTATTTCAATATATCTGTTGAAGCATATGAGAGTAATTTGTAAGCTAACAAGTAAATTTGTTAAAATAAAGGCAAACGGATGCAAAGGATGTTCAAAATGTTTAAGCCTAATTATAACTAATACTTCAAAGATGGCGAAAACACAAACTATTGATCAACTTTCTGGGATATTAAGAGCCCACCAGCGGCCGTAAAGTCGCTGAACACTGGTAGTTCGGTCCGAGGTTCGAATCTCGCGAACGGGCTGGCTGCATGGGCGTTTTCGTGGTTTTCCCCATGTGTAACGTGTATACGAGCCAGTTTCCCTTAGAAAGTCCTCCACGAAGGCACCCCTCCCCTTAGGCAGATAGCCCTCGTGTGCTTTGCCATAACTGAACACATCATCATCATCACCGGGATATTAAGAGAATTCCAAGAGTCTCTTTTTTCTGGGTCTGCGAAATGTTTGTCAGTAATGTCTGAGAAAGTCAAAAACATCAAATATCGTTCAGCGATACAGCTCTTACCAAAAGAAGACATAATATCAGAAAATATTCCTAAACATATGATTGTATTTTACCATTCCTTCCACCCCCGTATTCTCTACACACGGCTTCAAGGTCTTAGTGTCGTTTCATCTTTTCCCGTTTTATCCTCACCTCAAAATCGTGTCGATTCTTCCGCAGGCCACCCATTCTGATTCCCTCTTTCCCATTTCATCCGCTCTTCGAAAAGTCACTTTCTGATACAGTGAACACCTACTTTCTTCAATTAAAACGATTTAGAAGAGGTGTCTGGTATTGCTTTGACCTGGTTTAGCTTTCGATTTCTAAAATTTATTAAATATTTTCTTCAGACTATTTACATTTTGAGCAGAATAATGAATGGCAAGTTCAAAATATGTATATCTAAATCTAATTACGTTTTTGTTATATAGTGACTTTGTTTTATTTGAAGTAATTTTATAGCAATAGAAGTATAGTCGCATTGCTCTGAAAGAAAATGAACACGAAACAAATCGCTAATTAACATTAATGTACATGCTTTATTAAAAGTTGTCCTCTTTAAACATAACCATCCACGGTTCTAGAGGATTTTGGAGCTCTCTGGAAATAGTGATCTTAGAGAGATGGTGTTCAGTCAGTACTGTTAGATGGTGATGTTCTCAGAAATACGGTTGTCTTTCAGAAGTGGTCGCCTTAGGGAGATGATAGCCAATAATAATTCTTTTTTAGACAAAAATTCTACATAGCAATTGTTACATCATGTTTATTTTATTAATACCTCCATTAAGAGGTCCGAAAATAAAACTTTCCCTAGGGCACACGAAATGTTACTTACAGCCCTGACAAAAACTGTGTGATTAATGTGAGAGGAGAAATATTTGAAATTTTAAAAACAATATTTTAGTGGAAAGCATTATTAATTTGTTGTGTTCATCATTACGTTTTCATTCCTTGCAATATATTCCCAGACATAATTTTTAATTTTTGAAAGTATGTGTTCTTACTAGCTGTATTTGATTTTACAGTGAATGAAATACATCCGAAAAGAATCGACTGCGAAATAATACATTACAGGTATAACTTATTGCATACCTTATTGTTTGAAATGCATACTCTAAATGATATGAACCAAAACAGTAATAAGCTGTTATCTGATATAATAATTAAATAATGTGTATGAATTAATCAATGTAAGGAAGATACAATGAATTATCGAAAACTTCGTAGAAAAATAACTTAAAGCTAGCAACAAAACAAAAAAAAAAAAAAAAAAAAAAAGAGGTATATTGAAAGATTATTAAACCAGAAACAAATATGAAAATAGAAACACTTTTATCTTAACGAAGATGCAGAGGCATGATCAGATTTAAAACTAATTATAATTCGTTTATTGCAGATACGAAACATTGAAGACTTTTATTCAAATTCATATATTTTCACTGTTTTCTTTTAGCAGGCATATTACATTCGAATACAGTTCCTTCATCATCGAAAACGTGTCTAAGATGCACCACAGAGCGACCAGTTTCACACCCACGAGAAGTTCCGTCCCAGTTCTGACGGAAAGCACCTCGGGGGGGGGGCGGGTTCGAGCAACTTTCATTCTCCTCTGCCACCAAACCACTCAAGAGAACTTTTGGACTATTTTGAGATGCCTCCCCTCCGTATAGACACTATACATTTACAAACATCTATATCTTCTCCAAAATTCGAACCCGAGCCCAATGGCTCAGCAGGCAGGAGCACTAAGCCATCAGAGCGGCAATTTTCATCATTTACATATAGTAAGGATGGGCAGTTATGAATACAAGAAAAGTTGTGTTGTCCGGAATGGCGTCATCAGAAAGTGTGTGTGTATGTGATTATGGCAAAGCCTCGAGGGCTATCTGCCTAAGGGGAGGGATGCCTTCGTGGAGGACTTTCTAAGGGAAACTGGCTCGTATACACGTTACACATGGGGAAAACCACGAAAACGCCCATGCAGCCAGCCCGTTCGCGGGATTCGAACCTCGGACCGAACTACCAGTGTTCAGCGACTTTACCGCTCGGCCGCTGCTGGGCCCGCATCATCAGAAAGAAAAGAGCGTTTGTGATTCAAAAATAGAGACGGAGCAGGTGTTACCAGCGAACGCTCACCATAGTTATAATTAATTTCTTAATATATATATTGTAAGGATCTTAAGTTTTACTAACGTTTATTTTATTTTAAATCTTTACTATCACTTCTTATTTTCTACTTCCGGCCAGAATTATAAGCGTGAAGGTTTTTATGCAAAGTTTGTCTGGCGAACGCCAAGTATTTAAGTGTGGCCTTTTTACCAAGCGAAAGAGAGGAAGCAGTGAGTTCGAAGCAGGCCGCTTACCTTAGAAGTTACGCAGTTGCTATTTGCCTTCCAGGCCAGAGGTTTTAATCCTCTTGATAAATTAAACGTATTGTAGTGTTCACAGTCTCTGTGCTACATACGCTTCCTGTTATTATAAGGCCAATCTTCCACGTGTGTTATTCTAAAGTTAAATTAGAGTTTAGTTTTATTTTTTATACCTTTTACGTTAGACCCCGAGTGGAGGGTCATTGTATTCCGAAGTACGGAAGTCATTGTATATAAAGAAAAATAAAGGGTTTTGTATACCCTTCGTCTGTATCCTGTCTACTTACTACAATTAGTGAACATAGCTTTAGTAAGCTCTCTGTTCCTAGTCAGGTCATTGTATGTTTCCGAAGAAGGTTAGAAGAAACATTGAACCTGATAATATTAATAAAATATATTTGCTTTGTAAGAAAATTTGGATTAATAATTTCGGTCATCTGGAGTATCTACGATCTCTTTGGCGAGCCATCATTAAGAAAAATAAAAAAGTATTTCCGTTAGTCGTTGATCAACAAAGAAGAAAGTTCTACTCATATATCGGTGTAAATCCTGATTCCTGAACTTTTTTCTATATTCACTAATATAAACGGTAAATATAACTAATGAATATAGAAATATAATGGGAATTATAACCATTAATTTCGGAATAAGGAAATATATTCTGTAACGATGCGGCATAGCAGTTTCAAAATCAGTTTTCTAATATTTAGGTGGCTATTGTGGAAAGCGGTTTTTCATTAATTTCAGTAATTTTATGTATGATTCTTCTTTATTACTCGGTAATAATACCGGTATCAATAAGGACTTTTGGGGAAAAAAAAGATGAATCGAAAAGAATTTGCCTTCTGTACGTAGAGGTTATTGATGAGAGGAATAGTGGTTATTAACGGATGAATCGGGAATGATTCCGTCAGTAGAAATTACTGATAAGGGAAATGAGGGATAGCAGAGGAGGAATCGGCATGATTTTGACCACAGGATAAAGCGGGAAAGAAAGAAAGTGACAAATCACTACTCCAAGTAACTCTTCTTTCCTTTTGCCTGCTGATATTATTCTTTTGCTTTGTTTCAAAAATTTAAGCATTGTAGCAGCGCATACTGATTCACGTTACAATAAGAATGATGACATAAAAGTTGGGATTTAGGAATGGTTTCATATCTGTGACAAAATACTATTCTCTGTTTGCAGAGAGACTTCAGCAGTTTTACAGCTTTTTATTTCTCATAATATTAGCTATGTAATTATTTAGTCATCATCTTGGCTAATAGTGCTTTGAACCTACTGCTTTTTGCATCCCCCTTCCTCCAGTCAATAAAGGTTGCTACTATCTAGGGAAGATAAATAAACAACAAGCAATTGTTAGAACACTGTGGAAGATATATGTATGAATCCTGGTTTTGATCAACGTTTGAAAACTTTGAAAATTATTTTATGTAAATTTAAATTATCAATACTCAACATTATAGTTTATGCGTCAGGCATATTAAAAGTTTTTTTACCTATTTATTATGAGACAATGCATTGTCTCGTAACAAAGTTTCTTTTCAAAGCTAGTTTTTATTTCTCTAAGCTTTTATCTCTACTGAGCTGTGAGGAATTTGTGATAGAAGGTAATCCCTGATGAATGCAATATATGTCAAATGTCACTTCTGTTTTCTTGTGTTTGTTGCTGTACAGACTACACATTCGTTTTCTGGCAACAAGCTTCCAAGGGTATGAACCAAATAGCTCTAAAGAAGAATCTCATTCTTAAAACAAACAGATATTTAAAAGTGAAATTCTATTTTAAAGATAAATTGCAAAAGTTATAAAATATTTTTATTTTTTAATTTTCATTTTTTAAGTTAAGATACTAATATAAAATTTCCTTGCAAGCTTACATGAGAAGTTTTTTCAACACATTTATCTTACAATAATTCAAATTTTAATACACTGCCACACTTAAACTTCGAAATCTTATAAAAATAGTAGTTTTATTTACCTGAAAGTGGGATAAAATCAAACCAATGAAATGAGCTTTTGTAACCGCTTTTCTTAATTTAGAATACTTTACTCTGCAAAAAACGTTTGGAGCATATCATATTTTTAAACATTTTACCGTGTATATCAGTGCCCAGTATTGCACTAAAGAAAGGAATCAGAAAAGTATTCCTCTGGGGTAATTTAAAGATATGCGTGAACTTTTAATGTGGCCAAAAGATGACGATACCTATATTTGCGTAGATAGTATGACTAATTGATAACTTAATAGTAGAGATTGATAATAGTAGAGAGGATAAAATAATAAATATTACTAAATAATACAAAAGGTAAATGTTACAAACCAAAAGTAACTTTGGTGAAAATTTTTAGCAAAACTAAACTGATTTTGAAAGAACTTAACCCCACTTTGTTAATAGGACCAGAAGTTTTCAAATATCATAAGATGCAAAAGTTTTTTTATAGTACCATAAGATAACTCTGCTGATTCTCATCTCTACCTAGCGAGGAAAACGAAGACGAAAAAGTAAGTGCATTTAGATTTATTAAGAGAAGTAAAAGATTACTAAGACATGAGATGCTTAAGAGAAGATTATAAAAGATTACCAAGAGAAGTAAAAAGCGCTGAGTGTTGAATTTTGAACTTGCTCTTCATAGTCTTATTTGAGTGTCAAATTTTTTCAGTGCATTCTCCGGTCAATTCTCATCTGCTTCTTAAGGGCTCCGGTCTCTTGAGGGGAATATCGCATGCCTTATTGGTTTAATGGTTATTGAGAAGAGTGGTAATTTTACTGAGGGTAATTTTTTGGCAATATTTGTTTAAAATATGATAATCCTTTTGGCGTTGCTCAAAACAGCCTGTTTAATTCAGAACATACGCTAACACCTAGTTGGCATTATTCTATCATTTATCATCGAAAGCTTAGTAAACTTCGCGCAAGTAAATGGAAAAGATTTGATTCATGAACGAATATAGCAGTGTATTTTCATTCTCCTAATGCGAAGGAAAACCAGCGAGTAAATTTGAAAAATATGTTGTTGGAGAAAGTTTGCAGGAAAAGCGTATCCAAAAAGTTTTCAGTCACTAAGACTTTTTTTTTAATGTGGGAGACGTGAAAATGAGAAATGCTCTCGCCGAGACTCGAACCTGGACCTCTCGAATATGCGCCGAGTGTGCTAACCGGTTACACCACGAAGGCATGCTGGAGAGAGGGCGAAAATACCTACTCCCTTGAAATTGGCCTGTTAAGACCATAAGACCAACTTGTTTGGTTAGGTAGGTCGGGCTGCGCCCACTTCTGGTACCTTAGATACTCCCCATTTTAAAGGGCGACTGGGGATTAGAGGACCCAGTCGCCAAATCCTAGTGGTGGAGAATAATCATCCACCAACATTTTTAGCTAAGGCGGCACTGTAGAGTCATTAGAATTTTTTTTTCTTTTTTTATGTGGGAGGTGTGAAAAATGTGTAGTGCCTTCGCCGGGACTCGAACCTGGACCTCTCGAATACCCGCCTAGTTCGTTAACGGTTACGCCAGGAAGACAGACTGGAAGAAGGAAAAAAATAACTTTAAAGTTTTAAAGTTATACTTGATAATATGTTTCGATTCTTTCGAGACAGTAAATTTAAAATGTTAAAATTTTCTGCTATTACGATACGTAGAGCTGAGAAAAATACTCAAAATATACATTAATATTTTCAATTAAACTGCTTAAAACAAATGAAAAGAGAAACAAAATTAATGAAATTATTCTCCAAACAGTTTATCCCTTCGTGAGAATAGCATGATCATTGTAATGTAATTCGTAAACAAATGATTTTATAGAATCAGCTATCTGCCTTCATTTATAACGTGGCAGGATATTTGTATTAATTTTATCAGGTATCGATTTCAATTTAAGGTCTGACCAGATGAGAGGTTATCACATAAATGAGAATTCTGTAAAAGCATTAATTTTAAATTTGCGTATTTATTTATTTTACATAGTTTTATATTCATCAATATTTCCAGCTGTTAATTAACATGAAGTAATTTAGGGAATACAGCAGCAAATTTTAACTTTTTATGTTGCCGGCTTTCTGTAGAGCTGTATTTTAGATTCCTTTATAATTAATTCATTTATCTGCTCTTTTTCTATATCGTAGTGCTTAAGAAAATAAAAAAACTATTGTAATTTTGTATAAAGACTAATAGGATTATGCTCTTAGCAATTAAATTACCTTTATTAAAAAAAACTACTAAAGAAAATAATTGAGAGAAATTTATTTCTTCGTTACATTACAAATGTTTTTCAGGAAACTTAACTTCACGATATCTTAATTTACTTAATGAGAGTTGAAATATTAAAATACGTAACGAGAGCAGACAGGAAATTAGTGCAATACGCACATTTTCGAAAGAGGTTTCATTCAATTGACAACAGTTCATTAAAAGCGTATAAATTTGTCTCCTTTCTTTATTATGAGTGACGTAGTTTTTTCTCCTTTCTCATCGGAAAATATTTGAATGGTTTCTTTAAGCAAATTTTTGAAGCTGAAGTGATAATTTAATATGAAATATTTTCTTAATTAGAAATTATTTCAAATATATTTCGTAGCTGTACCAGTTACAGTGAAATTTTTAATCGTGAATTCAGATTACTAAGGAAAATCTAGGCAATGCCAGGCGTATGATTTAAAAGCTCAGCATCACAACTCACGCGGCAAATGATTACAGTTGGAAAAGACTAGTAAGAATTTCAAAACGAAAAAGTAAAAAATTATTTTGCAGTATCCTTACCATATTACTGCTTAAAGAATATGCTACTTTGGTTTATACCTCATTTGATACCGTTTTAAATCGTGTACCTGAGAGAATCCCGAAACAAATATCATCTCCCTAGACAATCCCTGCGTACTTTGCGTAACTAGTTATCAAATCTAACCAGTGTCACATTTATGTCAAACACAACGCGTTTAATTTCGTTTAAAAAATTTATATATGGTTTGTTATCAAAAATGTACACGAGGAAACCGTCTGTCAACTCTCTTGGTTGCAAACAGACGCGAAAATAAAATTAGGCGGTATGCAGCTACAATGCCATTTTTTTTCATTTCGATAGAAATAGCATCTATTTATTAATTTTAAATAATTTGCAAATTAATGTTAATACAATCACTTATTAGCAAAAGCTCACTTCAGTCATATAATTTCAAATCCACTTATGCAAAATTATAAATCACACAAATGTTTAACATTACTAAAGTTACATCATCAAAAAACCGTTAAATTTTCTAGCCATCCTTAATTTTCTCTAAAAGACCAGAAATGAATAATATAGTTTAGGAAAATAAGCCAGCTTTTCGGATTTCTTTGGTCAGGAAACATTATAAGGTATTTCTCCCACTTTCCTAGCATGCCTTCGTGATGTAGTGGTTCTGCACGCTGGGCCGGTGTTCCAGAGGTCCGTGGTTCGATTCCCGGCGAAGGCGGTTGCTAATTTTTCATCTTGCTTGCTTATAAAAAATCCTAATGTGTCTACATTGGCCCCCCGAACTAAAAGGGTGTTGGATGAGGTTTCTCCCCACCCAGGATTTGGCAAAAGGGTCCCCTAAAAACCCCAGTCACCCTTTAAAAAGGGGACTAAATAAGGTATTTCTCCCACTTTCCTAGCGTGCCTTCGTAGTGTAGTGGTTCTTCACGCTGGGCCGTTATTCCAGAGGTTCGTGGTTCGATTCCCGGCGAAGGCGGTTGCTAATTTTTCATCTTGCTTGCTTATAAAAAATCCTAATGTGTCTACATTGGCCCCCGTACTAAAAGGGTGTTGGATGAGGTTTCTCCCCACCCAGGATTTGGCAATAGGGTCCCCTAAAAACCCCAGTCGCCCTTTAAAAAGGGGAGTATATAAGGTATTTCTCCCACTTTCCTAGCGTGACTTCGTAGTGTAGTGGTTATGCACGCTGAGCCGGTATTCCAGAGGTTCGTGGCTCGATTCCCGGCGAAGGCGGTTGCTAATTTTTCATCTTGCTTGCTTCCAAAAAGTCCTAATGTCTCTGCAACATTACGTTTTACTTTTATCATCTACTTCAGAAAAACCTCTCTGCTGATAACAGGGAAACGATTTCATCCTTTCTACGTAAAATTATAGAAACCGTCAAATACAGAACCTATTTCTTGAATTTATCAAGCAGCTGATCTCTGTTAATTCTTTATCTTAAAACGCATGCAATGTTCCAAGATACATTGCAGTCTTACTGCCACCGCGATCCCTAACCTCACTCCGATGCATTTCTGGTTCTAGAGTTATCTGAAATATAGGGTGTACGCGTCTCCACGAGATTTGTCAGAAATGATGTTATGAAAGGTGAGTTATGCAGACTCCTCCTGCGATGTTACGTTCATACTGTCATCAACAATCTCCCGCATGCAATGCGTTATCGTCTGCGACAGAAAGCAGTTGAAAACTTGTAATTCCTATAAAAGCTTCTTTCTCTCTCCCTTCTTGTGTTGTCATTGGTTCTTTACAGTACTGTTCTTCGCCGGCAATTTTCAACGTACGTGTATCGTTCCAACGCCTATGTTTTTTTCAATGCGCGGATCAATTTGCGCAGGAAAAAAGTAGGCGTTACCATTGGAAAATTTCGAATTTGTTTCACTGTAACCGTAGCCGTGAGAGCTCTGTTGTTTTAAATCATCACAATCTCAAACGCATACCTTCAAATAACAATATTTGAAACATCATTTCGATTCGTTGAGCAGGTAGACGGCTGTGTATTCTTATACCGTGGAAGTATTTTATGACCACCTTGTATATACGTAAGATGAAAAATATGTAAATCAAAATTATAACTTAAATTGGCAATAGCTCCGTTAAAGTTCATTTTAGTTTGTGTATCTCCCCTTTTTCTATTCTAAAAGTAGCAACTGTTTATAATTTTCTGAACTATGCTTTTTCAAAATTACACCGTTTCATGCTTTCGTATGTAATCCTGCAGTGCGAACAGCTCTTATCTAATTACAGAACAAAATTTCAGCAAAGACCCGTCACTTTATCTCTCGCTGCTTCTGAGTGCCTGCTTTACTTTCCCTCCTCTTTGCCTTTATTCTTGCTAACACGCGTCGCTGTCCTCTCTGCTTCATCCGTTGTCTAAGATGTAAAGTTCAAAGAATCTTATGAAGATTGGGTGCATATTGCACCCATGAGGATATATGAGCCTGATTATGCGTCTCAAGGCATGCTTTACCAAAAATTAAAATTATGTGATGTATCTACGGCCAAGTCTTTCTGAAAGTATCTTCTTTGTATGCATCATTCGAACTACGCAGTACAAGTACCTATAACTGCCCAAATCCATTCCAACTCTCGCACAATCGACAAAATAATTACATATTATATGCCGCCCAACCGGTAGAGTGGTTAGCGTCGTTGACTGCCGTGCCGAAGGTATATATGTTTGTAAATGTATAGTGTTCGTGAGGCATGACGGCACTCTAAATATGAGGCATGCCGAAAGTCCTCTCGAGAGGTTGATGGTAGGGGAAGAGGGGTGAGAGACCCTCGGACCCGTTATCCCGGGGTGCTTTCCATCAAAATTAGGGGGGGCGGAACTGAGATAAATCGCACTGTCACCTGTAAGGTGCTCAAGGATGTTGCCAACGACAGGCGTATCTTGCGCTCCTTGCCACGAGGAATTTCGTGGACTTGGGCTGACTATGCATTAATTATTAACAGATTATATTACATAAATATTACATATATGTACGCATTAGTGAACAAATGATTATATTACATACACATATATATATATAATTACAAAAAAATTATTTTGAAAACAAAACACAAACATGCGCAGCATTTTCGCGCATTAAGCTGCAGAAAAATAATCATTAAAGATATAAAGTAAGAAATTTAGAACTAATATTTCACAAAGACCAGAAATTGAAATTGATAATTAATATATATATATATATATATACAATTAACTTTCTATATTTCTTTCCTTCATTTTATGTCAACAACATCTTTTTGTATTGAAAAGATGAAATTTTTGTCAAAAACTGATCTTCAAAACATTTTTTTTCTTATTTTGCGCAGAATCGGAAATCATTCCTCTAGAAAACATTTTTCAATTTGAAGATTTGTACTTTGAAACATCAACAGTTGCATGCCCCTCTGTTTTGCGTAAACGTTGAAATTTGAATGATTTCAGAAACAACGAAATGTAAAAGGATATTTTAAAACGTTTTACAGTTTAAAAATATTGTGGAAAATGAACGTTTTCGTTTAGAATTTTAAAGAGGAATGTCTCCAATAAATTTTAATTCCTGATAAGGCATAATTTATTTAATATCACAAAACCAAAATAGTTTATGATTGAATTGGTGTATTTAATTATGGAAAACCACACTAGGGCGATCTGCCTAAGGGGAGGGATACCTTCGTGGAGGACTTTCGAAGGGAAACTGGCTCGTATACACGTTACACATGGGGAAAACCACGAAAACACCCATGCAGCCAGCCCGTTCGCGGGATTCGAACCTCGGGCCGAACTACCAGTGTTCAGCGACTTTACCACTCGCCGCTGGTGGGCAGTTTATGCTTAAAATATTTTCATGACGTGATTGTAGTGTGAAATCTATTCGTTAAGGAAGATAATTCGGCGAATAATAAAATAATCTACTTTCCTTGAAATTTTCATGTCGCATCATTTCTTTGCACTCTCCTATAAAAATACTTTAATACATTTTTGAGTAAAATTTTAGCTAAAAAGATAGCTACTTAATATATCAGTTACGTCTTCCAAAAACAAAATTCGTAAACAGGATTTATGCCTTCGGATACTGTCAGGCATCTGATGATAAAAAATGCTCGGCTACGTCTTGAATAATGAAGTCTTTCCTAGTTAAATAAATGCAAAAGATTCCATCTGGTATTAATTTCTGAGAGTATAGTCCTTTTTTTTTTTTACTTTACTTTTATTGGTTTCATGAATATTAAACGTACCGCCTGAAAAACAGAGAATTGGGTTTATGTTCAGTTCGCTCAGTAGTAGCAACTACTTACTTAATTAAGTTATCACTATTTGTACCACAAAATCCTTACTATTTGTTGCCTCAGGAATGCAATTTTAGTGTGTTACTCGAATGAAATTTTAGTAATTTTAGTGCAATTAACTCGAATGCAATTTTAGTGTTTTTTGTTAACTATGATGAAGAATATATTTTTCTATAAAATTAATATCATTTAAAGGGAAAAATATAGAATCCACGTATTTTCTCGAGAGGAATTATTTAGGCTTTTGGATTCTTTTTCCGTACATTATATTTTATTAGATTCTACATATGTTGCTCCTGAAAAAGAAGAACTGAATCGACACTTAATGAAAAGGTACTATATTTAATCTTTTAGGTCGCTAATTATTCATTCGGTTAATGAACAGTTATTAATAATTATGAATTAATATTAACTTCGTTCAAAATTTAGAATTTTTTAATTCATTTTTCGTGAAAGACTTAACTTTCTTATTAAAATTAAGTTCATAAAAATGGTAAGTATGCTATTATCGATGTGTTCGAATGTTGGCAACGTAATGGGCAAAATATAGTGCTACTATTCTCTTCCATAGGAGGAGACTTCATAAGTTAGTTAATTTTAATCTGCGCTCAGTTCCCGCCTCCTCTTCGTGGGGTGTGAATTTTTTTTCCCTATATTACATTAAATTTAGCGTAGATCGAACGAAATGTACGGAAATCAGGAATTCTGTTTAATATAAACATTTTGTTTCAAACTTAAAAACATGAAGGATTTTCAAAATATAATACGTAGAGCTACACAATAATGTCTAAAATAATATTTACATTAACGAGAACTTTTTTTATAAACACCCCTCCCCTCTAATTTTTAATGATAAACTCGTACTCTGAAGTTTTAAAAAAGGAAGTTTTATTGCTGTTATTATTGTTTCTATTTACTTTTAAATTTCGTTAAGCTCGCCGAATGCAATTACTATTGCTAAAAAATATACATTTCCGTATTTCGCAACATTTACCGTATGTAAGTATTCCTCTTATGTTTCTTTGTAATGTAGTTCTCAGGACTCCTAACTAACAACTGAAAGACTTGAGCTTGATTCCGCAGTTGATTTCTCAAGATTTTATGACTCAGAAAACCTAATATGTCTACGCACTGATTGCGAAAGATGTTCAGAAATTATGGTGTATTTAATTATGGCAAAGCACACTAGGGCTATCTGCCTAAGGGGAGGGATGCCTTCGTGGAGGACTTTCTAAGGGAAACTGGCTCGTATACACGTTACACATGGGGAAAACCACGAAAACACCCATGCAGCCAGCCCATTCGCGGGATTCGAACCTCGGACCGAACTGCCAGTGTTCAGCGACTTTACCGCTCGGCCGCTGGTGGGCTCAAAGATGTTCAGAAAACGCGGAATCTAGAACGTTATCTCCGTTTTCAAAATTAATATAAACTTTCAGTGGGTCTAAAATGAGTTGAACCAAAATAGAACCAAAATACAAGTTTTTTAGATTACTCTAGGAGATGACGTTTCATGTAAAAGCAGTTTTATTCTAAAAGCAAACTGAAAGTTCTTATAAACATTTTCAAAATTTAATACGAAAGTTATTTTGACTCAGTTTCCATCCCTTAAAACCCTATTGGGCCACTGTTTTCCGTAATAATATCATCAATTCTGTCACTGATAGAAACGTTTAAAAGGAGAAGAAAGCCGTTCTGAATTCCGAATAACATTTCTATCGACAGGGTGAAAGTTACATATTAGATGAATGAAAATACTGCCGTATTATAATCAATTAGAAATCAGTAATTCAATCAGAAAAAACAGAAAACAATCACTCAAGAGCAGCTTTTAACGAAAAGACTGCCAGCCTGAAATTCTTTGTGAATGGAAAATTGTGAAGACTGGACATGTTAATCAAAAATGTACCGGCGACAAGCCATGAAGAAAACCTCATGACTTGTCGCCGGTGATGTTGTAAATCTCATTTCAGTTTTCCAATTGCACTATGTTTAGCATTTGAAGTAAAGACTGCTTGCACTGTTTACAAACCTCAGTTTGAGATCATAGTGCTTAACAAGCCAAGTAATTCCAGTCAGAGCCGGCTAAAGGCATAAGCGATATAGGCAACCGCCTAGAGCTCCAATTTTCTGAGGACGCCAGCTGTATTGGTCTAACAGCTTAGCTGGTGGGTAATAAATAGTGGATGCGTAATAAATAAGTAAAGGCATATTTTGCTCTAAATTATTAATATGTTTAATTTTCACAGGACAGCAAATGTACTAAGGTGCCGAATGTGCTGCAGTCGGGGCAGATCACTGCAATCAGCGCAGTCCATTTGAACATGCAACTGCGCAGAGAGACTGCCAGTGTTCTACAAATGCTTCTGATATACATGAAGACAGACTACAAAAGACTATCAATAAGCTAAAATTGCGTTTCCTGGAAATAATTAATCACTTTAAAGGTTATAACAGATTGTAGTGGAAGATGCGATAACGAAAGGTCAGTGTTTCCTGACAAGAATCCGTTATCAAAATAGAGATTGACTGAGTTCGTTTCCCTAATTGTGCCTCTGACGATAGAATAATATGTTTCCAGTATTTTCAGACGTAATAGGAGGAGCTATGACACAGTGTGCTGCACGAATAGTCGATAACATAAAGATCAAAGTACCTTCGTTTATCCTACGAAGAATAAGAAAACCTTTCAAGCAAAATGATTATTTCTCCAATGGCATTTCACCTGAATAGCTTAAGTTGCTTATTCTAATGCCACTAAAATAAATATCTAGAAAATGTTTAACTCTGTTTTCTATTTGTAAGCAACTTGACTATTAAACACTTCTTCTGACGGCCTCCGCTAGTCTTCAAAATTATCCAACTGACGTATTCTTGCTTAATTTTATCCTTTCTTGAAAAGCAGTTGCTTTTTTTTTTTTTTTTTTTTTTTTTTTTTTTTTTTTTTTTGCGAGTTGGCCACAAAATCGAGAACTTACAGGATGTTTCTGAAATGTTGGTCACTTTTTCAGAATCTCAATTAATCGGTTTTTCGAAGACGGAAGTTAATTCTTATATATTTTCAAAACAGTTCTGTCCAGTTAAGAAAGATTAGTTTGGTTTATTTGATTGTGTAAAGCTCGCGAGGTCTATCTGCCTAATGGAAAGGATACTTTCATGTAGGAATTTTTAAGGGAAACTGGTTCGTATACACTTTAGACATACGGAAAATCATGAAAAGGCCCGTTCAGTCAACCCGTTCGCCAGGATTCGATCCCATGTCAAATTACCAGTGTTCAGAAACTTTACCGTTCGGTCACTGGTAGGCCACAGTTAGGAAAGGATATTACTGTTCTGTTATCTCACAAGCATAACAGTAATATCTGCATGTTGAGCTTGTGTCGGTGTCAGCTGTAGGGGTGTCTTAAATAGTATTAGAGGGGTGTCTTAAATAGTATTAGAGGGGTGTCTTAAATAGTATTAGCGAGGAAAATCACTGTTTAACACAAAAAGTAAAGAGCTAGTGTTATTGTGTACCAATATTTTTTCTCAAAATCAGGAAGTAATACTTAACCTTCATAATCTCAGAGATTCCCGCCCCCATCAGAATTTTTGACTGATCAAACTAAATTTTTTGCTGCAACTGCATATTATTTATATCTTGATCAGTAACCGTTCTATCCTGAATTGAGACTATTGAGGCTATTTTTGCTGTAATAGAAGTGACTAACTAAACTTCTTTCCCCCCCCTTTAACTAAGATGAAGTCTTCGGAACAAAACTTAAAATATGAACATTTATAGTTAGGTTATAAATTAATGCATAATGATTCTTGAAAAGGTTCATGTATCACTGATAAACTTGACTGTTCTGAACTACAATTCAGCCGGGCCCAGTGTGTAAGAAATTTTATGTGGAAATATATTTTAATCGCCAAAGAGGGCGTAAATCTTTCATGATGTTATACTTCTTGTTCTTGGGTCTGGTAGTGCCAGTTGAATGTGTGTTAGACGTGAATAAACTTGGCAGTTTTGAAAAATGATTCGTAATGTTCGTTTACCTTGGTGATTACTGTGGGTAAAAAAAGTATTTGCACACCTATATTTTTGCTTGCAATTCATAAAAAGAAGCATTGAGAAATAAAAAAATTGTATTGCCAAATCAAAATAAGTTTAATCATCCAAAACAAACAGAAAAATTACAATAATATAAATAACAATGCTTTTTTGTAACAAAATTAAAATATCTCGTATCAAAAAAAGTATTTGCACACGTGCATGAATACAAAAGAAATAAAATATATAAGCAAATTTCAAATAACTAATATTTAGTATGCATTCCTTTAGCATCTATTACTGCTTGCAATCTTGCTGGCATTGATTTAATTAAATTTTCTGTAACAGTAGGGTCAGTATTCGACCATTCTTCAATAAGAGCTTGTTTAAGGGCAGATTTGCTTGAAATCTTCCTTTTTCTTATTTTTAAATCCAAAGAATTCCACAAATTTTCCAAAGGATTTAAGTCTGGTGATTGTGGTGGAGTGGCAAGTTTTCTGAGTACATTATAAAGCATCCACATACGTGTTATACCGGCAGTGTGCTTGGGATCGTTGTCTTGCTGAAAATAGTACGAATTACTAATACCCAATTTTATTGCACTTTGTGGCACGTTATCTCGCAACACATCAATATAGGTTCGAGCTGACATATTCCCATCAATGAAACACAAATTACCAACTCCTTTGCTAGCCATGCACGCCCAAATCATAACAGAACCTCCTCCATGTTTAACTGTAGATAACACATTTTTGGTATGAAAAGCAGTACAAGGTTTTCTCCAAACTAATTTCTTGCCATCTGATTTAAAGATATTAAACTTACTCTCGTCGGAAAATATGACATTTTTCCAGAAATCAATTGGCATATTGATATATTCCTTAGCGAATTCAAGTCTCTTCAGTCTATTTCGTTCAGTTATGAGAAGTTTTTTCCTTATCTCCCATAAATGTGTGAATTTATTTATAATGTGCAGAACATTTCGAACACTTTGGACACAAATTTGAACTCCAGATGTTGAAGCGACATCATTGGCTAAAGTAATTGCACTAACAAATGGATTTTTCGATGCTTCTCATGATTTTTCGCTTTATTCGCAGCGAAAGTTTCTTTGGGTGTCCAGAGCGCAAGTTATTTGATGTAGATCCTCTTTCTTTATGACGTTTTATAATATACCGAACAGTAGAGAAGCAAACATTTACTTTTTTACCTATTTCTCGATAACTTAGGCCATTTTAACGTAGAGAAACAATTTTTTCTAGCAACGAAATCGGCAATTCAGATTTCTTAGGTGTCATTACAATTTGAAATCGACAATCAACTGATAACGTTTCGACAACACCTCCTATTATAGTCGTCTTACGTATGTTATTTTATGCGGGATGACTGTCAAATAATAGCATAAAAATGCAAATTTGCTAAAGTTGAGTTGAGTGTGCAAATACTTTTTTGACATAAGCTATTTTAATATTGTTGCAAAAAATGTTTTTTATTAATATTATTGTATTTTTTGTAATTAATTTAAATGAATAAGCTTATTCTATTTTTTAAATGCCAAGTTTTGTATTTCTTAATGCATTTTCTTATAAATTGTGAACAAAAATGTATGTGTGCAAATACTTTTTGTACCCACTGTATGTGTGATTTGAATTAGTGTTTCTTGAACTAGGATAACTTCAAATCGTGACGGTTATAATATTTTACAGTAATGCTTAACCTGACTGTTTTTGCTGTAATAGAAGTGACTAACTAAACTTCTCTTCCACCCCCTTAACTAAGATGAAGTCTTCGCAATAAAACTTTATATGAACATTTATAGTTAGATTATAAATTAATGAAAAGTATATTTTTAGAGCATTTTTAATATGATGTGTGAATTTATTTTGAATCCGTAAAAAGAATATTCAGAAAGTTGCTTGGCACTGAGATTTTATTCCCTTCAAAAGGCTAGAAAATCAGTAATAGGGAGCGAACAATAAAACGCAAAGCCTTACCCTTAATAATCGTGGCTTTTCTTCACTGGTCTAAAATTATAATTCTTTTTAAATAAATAATTAGCTAAAATTATTTGTTTACATTTTACACATACACTTAAAAAAAAAGAGGATGCGTTCTGATTATTCCCACCCCTGATTCCAGCTTTCGGTAAACAATGTACATGTTGGTACAGAATTGGTTATCAACATTTTTGTTTTTGATGCAAAATATGCTGCACAGGTAAAAGAATAAAAGTAAAATTCTGCAGGTGAACCACATGACATGTCATGTCAGAAATATATTTTATTAATTATATTAGCGTTATGAATGCCTAGAACATCTATGAGCCCACCGATGCCCGAGTAGGTAAAGACTTAGGCTCGAAATCCAAAAAATGCGCTGGCTGCATGCAGTTTTTTTTCTCACGTATAACGCGAATATGAGGTAGCTTTTCTTCAAAAGTCCTGCAGGAAGACTCCCTTTTCCTTAGCCAGGTAGCCCTTACAGTCTACCAAACTCTGATAAGCACGCGCATAACAGATATTCAGGCAACCATGCACATGACAGATATTCAGTCGCCATTTTCGTATGTTCTTTTTTTATGGCCCAACAGCGGCCGAGCGGTAAAGTCGCTGAACACTGGTAGTTCGGTCCGAGGTTCGAATCCCGTGAACGGGCTGGCTGCATGGGCGTTTTCGTAGTTTTCCCCATGTGTAACGTCTATACGAGCCAGTTTCTCTTAGAAAGTCCTCCACGAAGGCATCCCTCCCCTTAGGCAGATAGCCCTCGAGGATTTGCCATAATCGCACACACACGTATGTTCTTTTTTATTATTATTATTTATTCCAAGTTTCAACGGCTTTTATATAAAAAAAAAATTATGATTACTTTTTGTCTTAAACTTGATTTTAAGATTTGTACTTGTAGGATTTTCCTGTAATAGAAGAAAGAGAGGTGAGATTTCTGCAGGAATCCATTACTTTGTCTCAAAATCGCTAAAGGAACAATGCTTCGAATTCTTTCTCGCAGCGGAATTTCCACAAAAACAAAAACTCGTTTGTAACTAGGTTAACTGATTGCCTTTAGGAGTAAATATATCGTTGAAACGTAGAATATGAACGTAATAACATGTAGTATTTTACAATAAAAGTAATTGTTCTTTTTCTTCCTTAAGATTCGTCAAACTGCTTCAAGTGGGGTGCGATAATACGTAAGTACCTAATCACTTTGTCAATAACCGCCGGCTAGCGTTCAGGTAGGAGTTCAGTGCCTCTTCTGCCTCTCTTTACCCAATGGGGCGCAATAGCTTGTGATTGCATTCCATAATTTCTACCAATTGCAAAATGTTCTACCAGTTCCCATACACTTCACAAATTCTTCTCGTGGCTTGTACAGCATTAGATCCTAGATTAAACTTGAAGAGTAAAATGTCTTCTCGACTGCCCATACTGATTAGCTTTGAAAATAGCTTTAACGCCTGTTAGTTATATGCAAGCTCTTGCCCGCAGTAGTCAAGCTCCAAACTGAAGAGAAACAAATGAATAACGAAAAGCAAAAGCTTCATAATCCAGTGTTCATAGTCCAATCAAAAATGGCACGGACTTACGCACTGACCCAATAGATAGTGAGTTAACTGCCGAATTTCACTAATCACCGTTTAGTTCAGTTCGTTTTCGTAACTGTTTATGACATTTGGCGACAAATCGCCCTTTCTTAAGCCCGAATTATGTCAAAATTAGGCAAAGGCTGAAAATCCGAATGCCGAAAGTCCAACAGACTTATCAAATTTAAGCCTCACGCCTCGGAGGTTGGGCAGATGTCAATGCAGCCAATCAAAAATATTGAAGATTATACGTCATTTCGCGGAATAAAGAAAGATCTTCATAATTAATCAAAGTTTTGAAAATACGGAATTTACTGGAAATTTCTGTACCTTCTATTAAATCCATGATGTTCATTACTATATATACTTTGTCAGCACTGTAAGAGGCTTTCCGACGGTGCCTCTTACAATGCTGATAGAGTGATTATATCATTTATGGGCTGTGCGATAAAGCTTCTGGACACTGGTGATTCGGTTCAGGGTTCGAATCCCGGCGGACAAGCTAGCTGCATAGACGTTTTTACGGTTTCCCCATGTGTAAAGTGGATACGAGCCAGTTCCTCTGAAAAGTCCTCCGAAGGCATTTCCCCCTATAGGCAGATAGTCCTCGAGTTCCTTTCTCCTTTCTATTAATCAAGTAACCTAACATAATAAATGCAAGCAGCAACCAAGACCTCTTTTTCTTTTTTATTTCTTTTCTTGGGCGAGCAGTAGTGTCAATGTCGTCAGTCTTTAATTTCTTGGATATGGTAATCAACAGCAACGATTTTTTTAAAAATTTATTACGTGCTCCGCCATTTTGCACTACGCAGAATACGCGTTACGCATGGAGAAAATCACGAAAAGGTCCATGCAGCCAGCCAGTTCACCGGGGCTCGAACCCGAACCGACCCCACAGCAACGTCGTTCGTCACGGATGTCGTTGTAATATATCGTCTTTAAGACGCCCAGATGTCCGCGAACATCCACTGTTTTGCAACCGTTTGTAGATGAGGTTTTTGTCGCATAGACGTCGTTATTGCGTCTTTCGCAGGTGATATTTTGGTTGTGAAAGCATCGTATCACGACGTCTTAAAGACGCCTAAATGTTCGCAAAATTCCACCTTTTTGCAGCAGTATGTATGTATGCAGTGCAGATAAATTGTTTATAAATGTTGCCTAAGTTAATTAACTGTTAAGCCCATTTTATGTTATCCGAAAGCTTAATTTATAAATCTTAGAATCGAATTGTGATGAGACCACTTTGACGATACCGGTATTAAATCGAGGACTGCCTGCATAATAACTGTTTCAATTGGTCATCAGAATATATAATATCTATATTGTTTTTACAAATTAATTTTAACTTCTTTACATACTCATTTCCTTAGACTAAACAAATTTGAATATAAGAATATTTTAAATTTTTCTGCATCATTGTTGCATAACTTATTTCTACGAGCAATTTCAGTTACGATATTGTCATAAATAACATTAAAAAATTAAAAATGAATTTTTCGTATGGTGAAAAGGATTTAGATTTTTTAGTAGTTTATTAAAAGAAAGACTTTTTTGTAATCTGTGAAACTTGATTCTACGCTTCAAATACTAAAAATTCGACTGCTAAATTTATGATGAAATTGGTAATGAAATTTACGATGATTTTAGAAGAATATTTTAAAATATTAATGCTTTAAATAGAGATTGATTTAAATTGCATCCTTTAAATAGTGGTTGGCCGAGTATTTTTCTGGTGTTAATTATTCTCCATAAAATAATTTTCCAAATCATGAGTACAGTTTCATATTTGTTTATTATCTTAAACTAACATACATTTGGCACTACACTTATTTCCCTTCTGTACTTTAAAAGTCTTGATCTGAATAACACTCTTTTGATGTGGTTGTAATGCAGTTCCAATAGCACTAGGGTATCTAGCGTTAATGATTGTTTTGTATCAGGCCTTTTTTAACTTTCACAATACAATATTTTCATGCTTCAGTTATCTTGCAAAATTTTTTAGCGTTGACGAATACAGGATCTAGCAAATACCTTTTGCCCAAATATAAAATTCTGAACGGCGATTCTTCAAACTTCTGGAGCAAAGCTGTCTAAATTTAAAAGAATCAGTAACCCGAAGGTCGCATTGATTAATATCAGCCTGTAATCCTGAGTACTTTTCTGATAGGTCTGTTGCCCTCGACAGAATACCTGAGCTTAATGTTGCAAAAATGAACAACACTTGTTGTTTCAAATATAATGTTGTATGGTTTTTTTAATCGATACGAAAGTATGAATTTTTCTGAACTTACGTATTAATGCAACTACTTTGGCGTAATTTGGCAATTCTTTACAGACGAAAAGGTAAAAGTTACTTTATTGGGTGCAAGATAGTGGTTTTCGAGCCTTTTTTTTTTTTTTTTTTTTTTTTTTTTGAAAGATTCCCAAACTATCGATATTTATCGTTAAGTCGGTAAATATTATCAATATATATATAAAAAAAGGTACTTTAGTAATCTAAAATACAAATTTAAATTATTATATAAAGATTAGGGGATACATTAAAAAAAATAATAACTTACATTCTTCTTTAAATTCTTCTACAATTTTTTTTCTTTTCGATATTCTTCTCTCAAAGTACACAGCGATCTGTTTTCACTTAAAAAAACATCAGAAAATTGTGGACTCGGCTTCGTGCAACCCTGGGCAGCAGCGGTTGTCGAGGAAACGCATTTCCTCGTTAGTCCCTTTAGAAAATTTTCAGCAAAATTCTGTACTGCTGTAATTGCAAAATTCTGTATTACTCTGTATAGCTGCAGAAATTTTACCGCAGTTTCTTCCACTGCTGGCCAATTCCCCAAGCTCATATTTTAAAACTAAGTTCAAGGCAAAAAAAAGGATCGCGATTTATTTATAATAACTGTTGAAACTTGGAATACAGCAAAAAAGAATGCATAGAAAAATCCCGACATTGCTTGACTGTTATGAGCAGAGTCGCCAGAGTTTGGCACATTCTGAAAATTTGGCGATTTTTCTTAAGGTGGTTGCGTTAATACTTAAGTACCAGGCTTTTTTTTTTTTTTTTTTTTTTTTTTTTTTTTTAATATTACAACTTATTAGTACATAGTTACAAAAGCTAATCAAAATGTGAAGTTCAGGAGTACAGTATAATACTGTAGTAATTTGCAGATTTAATTTCTTCTTGCTATTGATGCCTATGATCCTGTTGCAAATATTATATCTAATAAGTCAATAACATTTCCTAGTCCTGAGTTATTTTTTGTAATAAATATGGTTTAAAAAAATTGCCATATTAACTTAGGTATTACAAACAAAGCATGTCAAATTATTTCCCTTCAAGTTTTAATCTTCAGTGTGACATCTGAATGTTACTCCCAATCAATATTATAATTTTTTTATATTATTGATTATTTTTATATTATTTTAGTTCATAGTATTCTTTACATATCGTTTGTTCAATGATTTTATATATATTCTGATAATTGTAGTAAATTAGTGTCGATTCTACATTAAATTTAGGTCTTTTAGCTAAAATATAGACAGATGACATATGTTTTCTCGAAAGTTCGCGGTTGACAAATTTGCAATACATATAAATTTTCAGCTTGTTTGAAATTATAGTCAAATCATAAATCGCAGATTTTCAACTTGATATGGAAAAATTTTACATGGATAGCAGCATACATGCTTGTTGGTTTCAGAAAATACCAACCAACTTCTTCTTCAATTCGTTTGTTTCCAAACAGTTAAAATGATCATACGTGAGACCTCTGTTATGCATTTGATCTCTGTTCTTATTGACTGATCTTAAGATATCTATATTTCCAACACTTTTTATTTAATTTCTTCGTAGATTCCGAACTCTTTAATTCCATAAATTTCGCTAAAAATAGAAATCGGCAAGGAAATCGTATAAATAGTTCTCCTGGCTTTCTAAACAAAAAAATATACTGGTTGGTGTCATTTAACAAAGTCAAGATTTTGTCATTTAAATAGGTATATATAATAATAAGGGTAAATAATAAAAATAAAAGTCTGCAAACTGTTATTTTCAAAATATTACTTTGCGATTCTCTAATATAAAAATGGTAGATAATATTACAATTGAGTTACTTTTACTGCTCTAAAGGGCCTTTGTAATTACAATACTCTGCATTTTTAAAAGCTAGCTGCCGTCAAATACGTATCTAACTTTTTTAAAAACACCAGAAAAGAAGGCATGCAGAAGGCCTATGGTAGATCAAGGCTTTATGGAAGTAGACGAGACAATTTGAGGGAAGAGGGTTGCATTGTGCTTATTAAAAAGTATGCTAATATTTTTTGCATTTTTATAAAATATAGTAACAAAGGTCTTGCTAGAATAATCATGACTTATTAACACTAAAGCTATGTCATTTCCTCCTGACAGGCAAGACGAAGACAGGCATAGTCTTCGCCCAAGGGAAGAAATTTTTCAGGAGAAAATATATCAAATATCATATCAAAGGCAGAAAATTTTCCCTTGGAATGATATCTTAAATACTTCGAGCAAGGGGAAGAAATTTTTCGGGAGAAATTATTTTAAATCTTATATCTTTATCGATTTGTGGCTTCTAAACCGAATATTCAGAAATTTATTACTTATTTGCATTTAATGTAATAACCAGTTTGTTTCATTAACTCTCTTTGATTATATAATCAGGTCATTATTCAGTCATTGGTGCCTCTGGCTGCGGATAGGTCCCTTAGCCGGATAACCCTCCTCGAACATTTGAGTAGCCAATGGGTGATGAAAAAGGTGAAACGTCTCATATCGGACTCGATAGAAAGTTTATACAATTCCGCCTTTGCTGGGAGACACTAAAATTACATTTTAATTTCAGTTTTCATAAATAAAACAATAATTTTTTTGAGACAAAGGTATTTTTTGATGATAGTCTTTCGTAGCTTTTCGGCATTCGTTAGCTAAATCCAATATCTTTAAAGAAAGTTCGGGAATTTGAATCCATCATTTGTTTGAAGATTACTTTCGGTGAGGGAAGTTCGTAAAAAGATGTCTCTTGTACTTGCGTTCTTCAGGAAAAGATGCTGCAAGGCGAGGATATTCATCTTGTTTCGCACATTTTTCTTCAGATTTCTGTTTTAGCATTTATCAACGTTTAATCTTCGGAAGTTTTCTAGGGATTTTTACTCACTGCTGCAGCTTTTCAGGTCCATGGAAGTCTACCGAGAGCAAAATCACAGCAGTGAGTTAAATCATTTTGTGTACACTTGACGTATCTTGGGGTGTTTAAACATCACATTTTACAGTGCTCATAGATAGCACTGAATTATTAATTTCTTAGCTTTGTAGGATCTCATACATACAGTCGTAGGTGTTTCTCTGCAAAGATTTTCCTTTCTTCGTCGCTTCCCTGGGAATCCCCGAAGAAAGTAGATATTTTTTTTTATATAACTTTCTCACGTCTTTCGTAAATTCCCTGACTTTCGCAACGGGAATGCTGATTGCTCTGACAGCATCGAAAATTGCTTTCCCTCTTGTATCCGGTGAAGCCAAGAATTGCGACTTTAAAGGACAATCTGGATCTTGTGTTGCATTTCCTTTTTTCTCTGTAGCTTGATCTCTTGACTGCGTCATTTTCAAAATCTAGTCATATGTACTCTTGCTTGAAAGTGCTAACAAAATCGAAGATTTTATGAGCAGTAAAATGGCTAATAACATGTTTCTACTCCACCTCAGAAGTTGGGTAGAACATTGACTGAAGTTTCCGTTTAGGCAGAGTGCTCGTATCGGCATCCGCTGATATTTCCGTCTCGGTGACGTCTGCCTCAAGCGAGGCGTACTGACTTTTAATGGAAAATTCAAGACCTTTCAGGGTGGACAAGGGAGGCTGTACTGGCTTTTTCGGCGAAACACAACCGTTGTCTTGATTTGGCGTGGTAGAGTCGTCTTTTCCTTGGTTAGCAGTGGGAAGAGCTGGTAGTTTCTTTTTCTTTCCACCCACAGTGATTTTGAGAGTAAAATCTTGGGTTTAGTAGCTGCTGGTGGGGTAGCAAGGACTTTAGCTATGCGGTCGTCGGAAATGAGATCAGGATCATCAGTTTTAGACTTCTTGACTTGTGGAGTGCTGTTAAGAGGGAAGCGATTGTCGTTAAACCGAACAATCAGGTCAGCTTTCGTTTTCGTCAGATTTTCCTTAAGCGGCTTGCTCAGGCAAATTCGGGATTGCAGACTTTTAGAATCAGGAGAAGTGATGTCTTCTAGTTCACATCTGTAGAACATTTTCCTTGCGAGGGCAGCATTGATCAGAAAGCGATCATAAATAGGCATTTTGAAGTAATCAATACATTGTTATTAAAAACGGGTTTCGAAGAAAGCGTACATAGCGCAGCGGCGTCTGACCTCGAATCGAAATGTGATGAATAATTAATAACGATGATGGGTCGCGGGTACATAGCCAGGACATTTTACGCTGTTGACAAAAATGTTTCGCTGCTCCTGTTCTGTCTTGCACAGGAGGGAAGACAGAATATACTTCTGGAAAGTCTTTGCGTAATTCAACCAATCAGATTTGCTTGAAGCGAAAATTCTTGGAAATTTTTCTTTAAACGGATCTGAGAGCGATTTAACGCACTCAGGTACCATACACACCCAACCCTGCTTCGTCACATCCGTCGAGAACAATACTGCAACAGGGAATACTGCACTTTCCGAGTCCGTGCAAACAGGAAGAATATTTTAGTAATAAATGTGGAAACTAGAATCTCGTAAACAGAACTAATTTTTTAACCACTTGTCAGCCCCCGGGGAGGGGGAACTTCAAACATCCTTAAAAAAATATTCAAAAGATGTCAATGTTGCTCACATTTTGTGCGGAAAACAAAAAGAAAATCACCGTTTCATTATAATGTTACTCAGAAAAATAGACCCATTTCATATCATTTCATGTAGCAATAGAAATAAAAAATTGTTACCTATTTAATTATTTCAGAAAAAAAAATTGTTACCAACTTAATTATTTGAGAAAAAAATTGTTACCAACTTAATTATTTGAGAAAAAAATTGTTACGTACATAATTATTTCAGATGTTTATTTTTGCCGTTTATATTTATTAAAAAGTCCTTTAGAATTAGGACTTGGAGGATCCCTGTAGGAATTGACAGAGCCCTAGGCTTTGCAGAACACAATATGAAATATTGATCAATACTTATTTTCATGAATGGTAACAGTCTGTTTATAAATAACAATGAAATTATTGCCCAGAAACATACACGCTAAAACACAGAATTTCTTAGTCTTGGGCTGCCCTGATCAGTATAGTGGTTAGATCTGCTGGCTGTGGACTGCTGGGCCCGGGTTCGAGGTTCGGAAAAGGCTTGAAGTATGTATAGTGTTTGTGCGGCATTAGAAGCACTCAAAAAACAAAGCTAGCCGAAAGTCCTCTCGAGTTGTTTTGCGGCAGAAGAGAATTGAGATACCCTTGGAATCGTCTCCTGCGCCCGAGATATTCTTCTTTAAAACTGAGAAAGAACTGATCAGAGTTATGCTGTCACATCTTAAGATGCCCATAGCCGCAAACCATACGCAAAAACACTCCTTTCCTTGATAAAATTCGTGGATTTGCTCTGGTGTTACTGTCAGACAAATAAGATAAATCACAACAACAACACTTAATTTTGTTGCCACCAAAATATTATTTAAAAGAGTTTAATTTTCTCCCTCCTCATTGGGGTGCCTTCGTGGTATAATGAGAAAGACACTGCATTGGTTAACAACTGGAAGGTCCAAAGGTCGAATGCCAGCAAAGACATCTTCGAATTCCTGGTTTCCGGGGTAAAAAAATCCAATCGCTCTATAATTGCTTCTAAACTTCTCTCTTGACTCCGCTGATAAACAGTGTGCTGCTACAGTTTGAAAGTTAATGAAAACATTTTTTCCGAATGGATTAGGAACAGCTTCCTGTTTGGCCAATAAAGGATTTTTTTTTTTTTTTTTTCCAAAATGAAAGCAACAGCATCTCATTATATCATTAAGATTCTGTACTCTGGGTAAATGAATTTTAATTATTCTGGGTGAGAAAATTTGAAAATGGCTTGCCGATGATATTGACCACGCGAAAAGAATATCTTATGTTAGAAACTTACAAGCACATACTTACAAGCACTCGTATATATGTAGTACATGATACTACATATATACAATATCGTATCATGAGCTTTCCTAATTTTCACGTCTTTTTAAAAGTTACCTTTTCTTGTAGATAGTAGAATGTTCAGAATTGTGAATTTTAATTTGAATTTTTCTGTATTTCACTTGTGCGGCAGCAGTTTTAAAAGGGTTTCAGTAGGTTTAAAACCACTGAAACTATTTCAAAACTGGTTGAACTCGTCGATCATTTAGCCATCATGTATCGGAAAGTATCTTTAAAGCATCATTTCCCATATGCAACGTGACAATTCTCATGCCTTGCTTAAAAAAAAAAAAAAAAAAAAGAAGCCCTTCGAAGCAAAGGACTTCTTGTTTCACATCTTCAATTCTACCTCGTATGGAGAAATCTCATCTTCGGACTTCATCATATGTCAGGCCCACTCGGGATTCTGTGAGGATACTGGCAAGAGCAGGAACGAATTATCCTACTGAATGCCAGGAAAAGCACCAAAGCATCCATATGCAGCCTTATTATATTTTTCGATGGTTAAGTAATCCAATAATTATAAGTATAGTTTAAAAGTAAGAAGAGATCCAACTCATCAGTAAGAAGACATCCAATAATGTAATACATGATAAACAGCAATGTAAAAATCTAAGCATCTAACACATTTATCTTAATGCAGAAATTAAAAATTAAGAAAGTAAATTTGCAAAGATTAATCTCCCTTGTTTGGAGCTTCATAACAGAAATTGTCAAGGGAAAAGTGTTTTGAAATTCCACTCTTGTAAACTCACAGTGTGTACACATTTTTGAATCTGACTGTAACTGTGCATATTAATTCATAGCGAAAGTCTTTGTCTTTATCTTCAAAACTGTCAGAATATCATCGCCATTGTCCGTAAAACTCAAATAAAGGGTAAGTAATAAAAATGGGTATAAAAGGAAAGTGAATTTGTTTTTTTCTTTATAACACATCAGATCTTGCAATAATTTTGTTATAAATAAGATTTCTAGCAATAAATCTTGTTTCTGGTGATTTCTCTAAGCTTTTAAAAAACTTCTGTACTTTTAATAAAGTTCCACATTATCATACTTTGAAATTTTAAAATCTATTGCATTATCTCATACACACATATACTTTCATTCAGGGGGTTGTAAAAAGTTTTGTTTCGGGAACATTGAAGATAATAGAGGTACATTATTATTGAAGTTTTAAAAAAGATTTGTAAAGTTTAGCTTTTGAAGTATTTTATTAAAATAAATATTAAAAAAGAAGTAAATTACTTTGTTAAGTCGCCAAAATATTTTTAAAAAATGGAAATTATTGAACAAGTATATTGAACTCAGGTTCTTAAGATTCTGCTATATATACAGTTAGTTGTTTGTTGTTTTCGAATTAGTGATTTACCTAATTAATGAAGTATATTTGTTTAAATATATTATTTTTCCATGCTAAACAATATCGTAGTTCCGTGACGTACTACCAGATCTGTCACAAATTTTTAAACATTTACACGAATTTTATAATGACGGAATGTTAATGCAATTTTATTTAATCTAGGGCTCCAAAAGCCGAGACAACTGATTGCTAATAATTTGGCCTTGGCTCTAAACCAAGCTGATGGGAAAGCTAGATTGGTGCTTTTCGTAGCTTTTCGCATGTGTAACATAAATTCGAGAAAGCCTTCCACGAAGGCCTACCTCCCTTTAGGCAGAGAGCCCCCATGTCCTTTGATACATCCAAATATACTAACCTAACCATTTAATCCAGATTCATGTTTTATGTTCCTTATGTACGTCTTTCATTGTATTAAAAAGGAATGTTTCCTTTTGGTGATGGTAGTGATGGCTAGTAAAAGAACATTAAAAAAAATAAATTAATTAAAATATTCGGGGGGGGGAAATTTTCTGTCACATTGGTATAGTTAGAGATTTTACAATATCCCTTCATGTGTATTTGCACAATCAGTGGCATATTGAAGTTTTAAAAAAGATTTGTAAAGTTTAACAGTTCTAAACCATCGCTTTCTAACATAATTATTCTCATGAAATACTACCGCATATTCCATTGATGGAAAGATATTCTTGATATAGAATTTTTAAAGAATGTATTGCAGCGATACAGTTGTTCCTTCAGTGCATACAACAATATTTTTTTCCTTTATCATCTTTAAAAAAAAAATTACCATTGGTTAATTTTTTTTGGGGGGGGTGTCCTTATCTTTGGGAAAGGGGAAGAGGACCCATCTGCCCTTCCCCTAAGTGCGCCCTTTATTCCACTTATTTTATTCGAAAACTATTTCATAAAGCACAATTTTATCTATGGCCAGGGCACAATTGGGGTGCAAGGCGTCTGGGTCCTGACTTGTAGAAGGGTTCCCCCCCCCCTACAACCAAAAAAAAAAAAAAAAAAACACGTGAAAAATTATTGATTAAAATTGATATCATTTTGCAGCCTCATTAACACACTCTAAACACGAAACTAGTAAATACCGCAGTTGTGGTTGTTGGTAATCATAACATGCGAGGGCTGGTAAAATAGAAATTAGGAGAAATATTTAAAATTCTTTTTGTATCTGGTATAGATACGGTATTAATACGAATAGCGATGATAAGAAGAGTGACACTGAAGTCTGAATATGAAATTCTTACAAAGTGAAATATGCAACTGCAAAACATCTCATGATTCGGAATTAACTATAACTCTGAAAGTGTTTTACTGAAATCCTGACTAACCACTCTGAAAATATTCATAGTTTCGTAACCGTCTTGTTCAAGAAAGAAATCTGTATGTGCTTAGTAAACTAAAAGCAACCAAAATGAAGTAAGCAAAATTTTTATTGTTATGTATATAAGTCTGGATATTTTATTGTCAGTACGTAAAAACAAATAATAATACACATGTGCTTAACTCAAAAACTTCTAAAAATATTTGAATAAATTTTAGTGCCAAAACTGAAAATGAAAATCAAGAGGAAGTGGAAATAAAAAGTATAAAGACTAAAAAAAAAAAAAAAAGTTTTAAAACTCAAGTCAATTTTTTAAATCGAATTGGAAAAGGAGGAATGCCTTCGTGAAGGAATTTTAAGGGTCTGGATTTATTAGATTACGCCAAAGCATACTAAGTTATCTGTCTAAAGGTAAGAAGGCTTTCTAAGCCTTCCTTCATGGAGAGCTTTCTAAGAGAAACTGATTCATCTGTCTTACACATGAGGAAAACAGCGAAAACGCCCATGCAGCCAGCCCATTCGCAGGAATTCGAACCCCGGATCAAACTACCAGTGTTCAGCGACTTTACCGCTCGGCCACTAGCGGGTTTCCACCCGAGAGAGAAAAGTTCTAAATTAGCAAAAGATGAAGTATTAAAAGATTTTGTAGAAAGACACGCGTAATTGATGCCACTGATTGTGCAAATAGAAGAAAGATAAAAAAAATAATAAATAAATAAAAATAAAAAAAAAAATGCCTAAAATTTGGCTTATATTCACAATACACTTTGGGATAAACATCCAGGTTTAGATTAATAATAGCAGATATAGAAACATAGGAAAACAAAACAAAAAAAAAAAAAAAAATATGGGACTTCTTTTCATTTTAAAGCAAAAACTAATAGAACGAAGATTTCATAAAAAAATTGAATTTGAATAGAATGATGCGTATGGTACATTTAAATATATATTAAATATTACTTATAATGAGCTTTGCTTCCAATTATCTTCAATATCGCAAAAATTTCCTTTACATAGCCTGTGACTATAGCAAGTGCAGAGCATTCGTTTCATAAATTAACACTAATTAAAAATTATATTCCTTCAATAATGTGTTCAAAACGGTCAAAACTTGCCGTATTAAATATCGAGAGATGCAATGCTAATCCCCACCAGTGACCGAGCCGTAAAATCCTTAGTATTCAAATCACCCCCCCCCGAACAGTTTGGTTATGGAAATTTTCATGGTTTTCCCATGTGTAATAAAAGTGAATATGAGCCAGCTTTCCACAGAAAGTCCTTCAGGAAGGCATTATTCTCATTAAGCAGATCTTCGAGTGTTTTTTCATAATCTAAATGATCCAATTCATGACTGATTAAAAAACTACAGTTTTTCAATTTTAGTAATAATGTGGCAATAAAAAAGTGATATATTTAAACATGTTAAGAAAAAAAACCGACCCTATCTCTTATTAGAAAAACTGATTAATGTTCTTGGATAGTTGAGTTACTTTTCTCTCACAATATTTTTGTATACGCAAGTATCTACACATTCTTACAGCTCTAAAAATTTAGAACTAAATAGATTGCGGGGAAACCCAGCCCCTTGAGTCATCCCTCTCGTTGCGCTACTACCAGGGACCATTTTGTGCACTCATCGCTCTCTGGAGCCATTTTAAGCCCTAGTATTTTATCCTAAGTCCTGAACACTTGTCGAATCGACGACAATATGGTTTTCAAAGACTTTTTAGAGAAAGAGATATCCTATTAAACTTTAATTCACCTTTTCGCTTTTATTCCTTTATTTCGCTGTCTAAATTTTCTGGAAACATAGGAACCATCAACGTTTTAATTTCAAAAATTAGAACAGCCGGTCCACTATGGAAGTGTAAACAATGTTAAATATATAAAATAATGAGTAATCACTAATCAGATGAAATAAAATTTCAATAAATAAATAAAGCTTTAATAAATTCATTAATGACATATCGTTAAATATAAACTAAAATACCGGAATTCTTTTGGGTTCCAGCTGGAGTAACGATTTTACACAGACTGAATAATATATGAACTCGTTTCCGATGAGCTTGGGCTGAATTTAGGATTATGGATTGGATTATTTAATTATGGCAAAGCACATGAGGGCTATCTGCCTAAAGGGAGGGATGCCTTCGTGGAGGACTTTCTAAGGGAAACTGGCTCGTATACACGTTACACATGGGGAAAACCACGAAAACACCCATGCAGCCAGCCCGTTCGCGGGATTCGAACCTCGGACCGAACTACCAGTGTTCAGCGTCTTTACCACTCAGCCGCTGGTGAGCCTGTGTTGAATTTAAGGCTTGATTTCATCACATGCAAGAAGATTTTCATTTATCTTAAGATTATTTCAATTAAGATTTTTCTTAATTTAAGTAAACTTAATTAAGAGAAAATTAAATTAAGATTAATCACAAATTAAGATTTTTCTTTCAAGAAGAAAATAGAGCGAATATAGCGTTTTATTATCGATCTTTATTGTAATGAGCACCAATAAGATCGTATCCTCCACGTTATGATAGTTACCCGCTGTATCCATAATGAAGTAAAACAGTATGAGCAGGGCCTGATTTCGGCAAAGGCAAACGGGGTCCGTGCCCCTGGTCTCCACTTCCAAAGGGCGTCTAAATCTTCTTATAGTATTTAATGTATGTAAAATTTTATGCATATTTTCAGTTCTATGGTAGATAGGACAGAATGGATTTACAAAAGAGTTGGATTGTAAAATTTTAACAACAAAGTTGGATTGTAATTTTTAATGTAGTTTTTTAATAATTTCCTTCGAATCCAAAATTGTTCGTGGAGTATGTAAAAGTAGTTGAAAAAAATTGCGTTGTAGTAAAACTCCTTCCGCGTACTTACGCAACGCTTCTATCTGCACGAGCTGCATAATTATGTCTCTATAACAACGAGAAAAGAAATTTTTCTTTTATTGCATATTTTTTCTATTCTACTTATTTTATGTGCATAGATATGAAACTATACATCACTACTGCTGTCATTCACAGCGAAAGCTACTGTAAAATTTATCCGACACATCAAAATATTCTCTTAAAAAACGATCTTAGAGAAACGAATTAAACCACTCTAATAAATGATGTAATTATTTTGTCTGTAATTTGTAAGTATTTTGTCTGTAATTATTAAGTCTATTTTGCAAATTAAATATAGTAATTTCAAGTCTTTTAAAATCTTTAAATCTTAAAATGAGAAACCAAATTATAGCTTAAAACACGCTGAAAAATAGAAAATGATGAAACGCCCATTCTTCGCTCTGATAGGACGAGACGGAAAAAAAATTACGAACTGGAAAATGTTTGGCGACAGAGTAGAGCGCTTTGGCGAAATATATGCTTTGGTAACCCTTGTTCTTTGTCTAACTGAAGAAGAGAGGCTGCCGGCCGGCGTTTCGTCCAAACAAAGGAATTACCCGGAAGGTGACGGCGTATAAAGTGTGACGTCGCTATAAAACGTCAGAAACGGTTACGATTGTTTCATCGCAACTCCCTGCTCGCAATTTCATCTCTTCATTAAACTTTATCTTCCGATATCGAACTATTCCAAGTGTATCAATGGCTTATTCTGTCAACCGTTGGCTGCCAGGTAAGTTAAACATTCTGAATTCTAATATTTTTCGTACTCTATTGCTTGATAAAATGGTTTCTAAAATGAGTTTAAATATAATTTTGAGTTTTAATTTATCGTGTATTTAGTACTCTGCACTGATAATCAAGAGCAATCTGCTTATCATCTCGCGCTTTTCTCCTGTCAGATCAAAACAAACACCGATACACCACATAAAAACTTTATCTCAGATGATATCTAAAAATAGAATGAATCGGTGAGGGAAGGATCGCTTTTGTATTTGTATTCTTGAAAGATTTTCCTATGATTGCCAGAATTTTGACTTTTTTTTACCGTTTAGTAGCTGATGTATGTTCATTTGATCTTAATAGATTTCTACATGTGCGTATCTTACGTCTCAAAAGTTAGCGGTGTAAAATTTGTAATTGTTTATGTTAGTATAGGGGTAACCGTATATTTACTGTAGGAGTAAACAACAAAAATTTATTGAGAAATCTGACACATGTTTATTTGATCTTCAAATTATTTGTACACGTGCATATTTTACGTTTCAAAAGCCAGCCCTGTAACATCTGTTATTGTTTATTTTAGTAACTCGGAGTGGGGGAAAAAGTATATGTGCTGTAAGAGTAAACAACAAAAATTTATTGAGAAATCTGACGCGTGTTTATTTGATCTTCATATAATGTTTCAAAAGCCAGCGGTGCAACATTTTTTGTTTATTTCATTAACTAAGAGTGGTTAAAACGGTATATCTACTGTAGGAATAAATAAAAGTTTATTGAGAAATCTGACGCGTGTTTATTTGATCTTCATATAATTTGTACACGTGCATATTTTACGTTTCAAAAGCCAACGGTGTAACATCTTTTATTGTCTATTTTAGCAGCTGAGAGTGGGAAAACAGTATATCTTTGTAGGCGTAAACAACAAAAATTTATTGAGAATCTGACACACGTTTATTTGATCTTCAAATAATTTGTATATGTGCATATTTTACATTTCGAAAGCCAATGGTGTAACATTTGTTATAGTTTATTTCAGTAATTAAGACTGGGGAAAAGTATATCCACTATAGGGGTAAGCAAAAAAACTTTATTCAGAAACCTGGCGCATGTTTAGTTGATCGTCATGTAATGTTTCAAAAATCAACAGTGTAATTTGTTAATGTTTATTTCAATAGCTAAGAGTGGGGGAAAACAGTATATCTACTGTAGAGTAAACAACAAAAATTTATTGAAAAATCTGACACATATTTATTTAGTCTTCAAATAATTTGTATATGTGCATATTTTACGTTTCAAAAGTCAACTGTGTAACATTTGTTATTGTTCATTTCAGTAATTAAATGGGAAAATAGGAGTATAATATATATATATATATTAAAATTAAAAAAATAAATTAAAAAAATTAAAAAGGAACCTAACCTTACAGCTTCATGCTTGCTTGTTGAATGTATCAAAAGCATTTGCTTTATTTGTGTGTTTACACTGTGCCTTTAATAAGAACGGGCACGCTAATTCGGCATGTTACTGTTTATTTGTACATCTGTGTATGTTTCCAGAGAGGAATTATCATTTTCTGGGCCGGCATATTTAAAGTGTAAATGAATGTGAAAAGATAATAGTTTAATTTTTTTAAATTTAAGGATAATAAATTCATTATAAGACTGTATATGAAAAATAATAGATAAATCTTTTTTAGCTACTGATTCTTGAATTAACTGATATTTGAAAATCAGTACATACATTGTATGATATATTTTAGCCTTTTTTTAATGCTTCCTCAAAGCAGTAAAATTAACTGCGATCTACGAACCAAATTCGCAGAATTTAACATAGCCAAGCTCTAGGCTAATTTACGATGGAGCATGTGGAAGTGAAAATCTTGATCTATGTTGAAACAATAAATCCTGTGAGTAATCAAATTATGTTTATGGTGTCATGATGTTTGTACCGACATAAAAACACTGTAAATTAACAGCTACAGAGGAGAAGAGCGTACTAAATCGGAAGCATGATTTTCCACTTCATCAGTTATTAAGGATTTTAAACGTCTACTTAATTTCTCTGCAAAACCATATCCAACAAACACATGACATTTCTATGAATTTGTATTTTAAATATTGACAATTTAAATTTCCATTAAAGGCATGAAAAAGTAGACTATGAATTGATAAAACATATAGAATTTTAATAATAAAATGTTGCAGCAATGAAATAGCGTCTTTTGTTTGATTTTGAAATCAAATCTGTTAAATGCAGTAATTATTGATCTCAAAGTGATCAGTAAATTGGTGGACCTGTCATCTATGTGCATTTTTAAAATCGTTTTTAAACTGCTTTCAGTTAATAATTTAGTTGAAGTATGTGTCAAAACTCTTTTTAGCATATAAAAACGAAATTTAACGCTGTGTTGGCCCGCCTTTGGTAGCAAAATGTGTATTTTTCTAGTAATTCTAAATGGAAATCTCGCATTGGAAGTCATTAATTCATTATATCGTATTCGTACCCATGCATACGTAATGTCATCAGGCAATGATAAGGAAGATTTTTGATTTTATCATGAAATATCCAAATATAAAATTATTAAGTTAACTCTAAATATGTAATTTTAATATATAAATAAACTAAAACGTTTTCCTCTTTCCACTTTTTTTTTTTTTTTTTTAACTGAGTGACTTATACAAATGAGGAAAATTACCAACATTAAAATATCGTTGAACAAAGTGAATTAAATGAAGTTAAAATATAGTGAAACACAAGCGACCTGTTTGCCTGCCAGAGGAATAGCATCTGTAGACAACTTCAACAAATGAGTCTGACATTTTAGTTCTGAACCTTGGAAAAAAGTATATGAGTAAAGCTAAAATGCGAAGAGCCTGATATTATTTTGGAAGGAGATAAAACAAGAGAGATTAGTACAATCTCAGAAAGAAAGACGACGGAAATTTAGGGAATACTTTTTTTTAACCTATTTAAAGTTGATAAAATCTTCAGTTACATACAAAATGTCGCTAAAATTTCTCCGATTTATTTATTTATTTTTTACGTTGCATTACTTTGCTTAGTTATATAACAAAAGCTGATCCACGATTGCTATCCTAGTACGCTGAAGTTATGATTTTGTTTTTACGAAAACATCATTTTTTTAACTATTACGACGAAAATCTGGAGCATAATTATTTTGGTTGTTTATTATGACTTACTTCTCCGCTGATTCAAAAATTCTTTTATGTGATGTTTTTGCAATGAAAATTTCCCAGTTTAATGGAACTTAATCAACATTAGCCTTTAGAGGCCTGCTTTCATATAATGGTAGTTTAAATCTGACAAATTTCTCTCACCTCGGTCTAATTAAATAGAGTCTGTTATACTGCCATTTTAAAATGTGTATAAAAGTTGAATGTAAACAATGCAAATTGACTGTGCCGCCTGGGTTTTTTACCTGATTCTCTAATCAGTCATTATAAATTATTTTATTTTTCCAGTTTATTGATGATTCATAAGTAGAGCAGTAATTTTTGCTTCGCAGGAGGAGGCTGAATTTACGGGGCTATGGCGGTTTAAATCGTGAAATTTTGTAGGCTGGGATTTATACTAATAATTTCGGAGAAAATTTGCCTAGGACCTAAACTTCGAAAATTCGTGGGCCGAAAGTTTATGCTAAAAATTAAGAAGGAGAAAAAAAGGTCTACCATGTGCAAAGCACTAACCAAATAATTAATATGTAGCTGAACAAGTGTTATGTTAAAACTTTTTTTAAACTGAAGGCATAGTGGAAAAGATGCATACACCTTATGCCTATCACTTTTTAATACCTCTCCCCCTACTTAAGAAGCTACCCCTCGTGTGCTTTCAGCATTGCATAAAAACCCCGATAAAGCAGCTTGTAATATCTATTCTATTTAAGAAATATTGCTACACTAACATGTGCCCCTTTCGCTGAAAATAAACAAAATGAAATATAAAGATTTTAATATTGAAATATCATGAGAAACTAAGTTTTGTAATCAATTAAACTGCTTCCTGAGAACTAATTGAAGTGTGTTGTCTGTATTGTTATGAATTAAAAACACCGAAAGATCGAAGAACCGAAAGAAGAAGAAAAGTTATGAATTAAAAACACCGATCTTGGGAAGTCACATGGGCATGCAATTATTATTCTTACTATTTTCTAGAATGCTGAACAGTATGCATTTAGCATTCATATCATTACTCACAAGTGTCAGGACATTTCTGCTAGAAAGAGATTTTAGTATATTTTTTCCTTTATCATTTTGTGGCATGTACCTCTTTTCTACAATCCTGGCAAACGAATTGGCTGCATAGGCGTTTCGTGTTTTCTCCAAATGTAGCATGTTTCACCAAGTATGAAAAAGCTTCCCTTATAAAATCCTAAAGTCATTCCGACCCTTAAGCAGCTAGCTCTCGTGTGATTTACCTTAAACAAATGATCCAATTCTCTTTCCACTAAGCCCTTCAAATAAAACCTAACATTTATCAGCCAGTCTTATTCTAACAATATACTCAAAGCCTTAACGTTAGATAAAAATTTCAATTTAAGCGAACGGTGTTATGTAACATTCTGCTGTGCACAAAAAGATTTTCTGAAGTAAACTAAGAAGAAAGAATAGTTTGGCAGGGAGATGTTTTGCGGCCCAAAACGAAATAAGTAACTTTATGTAACCTAAGAAAATGACTTCTGTCCAAATTCCAGAAAGTCTCCCTAAGTTTCCCTAATGTATGATAAGTACTACCCAGTTATCATTAGGAAGTCCTCGAAGGAAGGCATTCTTATCTTAGGCACTAGTAGTTGAGTGTATAAGACCCTGAATACTGCTAGTTTGACCCAGGTCCAATACCTGACGCAAAGGCTGGCTACACAGATGTTTTTGTTTGTCTCCCCCCCCTCAAATATAACGTGAATACCTAGGAGAGATCAGCACAAAGCTTCCCTTAAGCAGATACCCTTCCTGTGTTTTGCCACAGTCAAAATATGCGATCCAGTTCCTTCCCTTCATCAGATACTTTAGTCTGTTAAGCAGTTAATCAGTCAGAAGTTTAGCGGAACCGAAGTTCAAAGTTCTGAGTGGGTTTTTAAATAAGGTGATTGCTTTAAAAGATGAGGTATGAATTACTTTTAAAGTGTTCATAGAATAATTTTGCAGAGTATTTTTCTGCTTTAATTCTAATAAAAATGTAATAGTACTAAATTGTTTGAATTTTAAAAAAATAGGGAAAAAAATCTTAATTTCGCGGTCCTTTCGATATTAGAGGAAAAATTTTCATATTTTCAAAATTTTAGAAAAATATAAAATTCGTGAAAGTAATTGCAGAAATTTGCTTCGCGAAGGAAACTACTGCCTTAGACATAAGCTTCATTATTAAAAATACACTTTTCAGTCAGAGATGTCAGTCATAGGCTATTGATATGTATTTTATAATGTTTCCGTTAAGCTTTTTGATATTGATTGCGAGGAAAGATAAGTAGTATTATTTTAAGCCCTCGGTCTAGGAATTCCATTTCAGAGAGTTCTTAAAAATATTACTTTTTAAAAAAGATAATTGCTTAGCTTCTATCACATATAACGTATTTTTTATTCAACTTCAATTAAAGATGATGCAGATAAAATGATTTTGAAAAAAAATTTAGTTTTGTAAAAGAATAGAATTATGCATATTACTACTAGCCTACTTCCGAAAGGAAATGTTTGCTTCGATGAGATTCTTTAGTCATCCGGGTTAACGACCCAGTCTAGCACACATCATATTTTGCTTAGTTAAATGTTGAACTAACAAGTTTAGAATTTTACAATCAGCTGTTACATGGTTTTAAGTGGAATAGGTAGGCCGGACGGATTGAGATGTATTATGAGGAGATCTTTTACAGCTTTTCTAATAAATCCTTTAAAACATGCACCTAAAATCACTTCTAAATTAAATGTCATAAATTTAGCTGTTGCTTGTATTTGTGAACTATACTACATTATTTATAGTTCACAAAATTTATAAATAAAAATTACAAATTTATAAATAAATAACAATTACATACAGGACCTGCTGTAACTGGTCCTGTTTGTAATTGTTATTTATTTATCAAATGCCTGGCTATTGACCATCAGATCATTAGGCAAAAATTTGAAATTTTATATGCACTGTTCAAAGAGAAGGACAAATTTAATCAGCATATCGATTAAATAAAGGATCTTTAGGGAAGGGAAAAACTATCTTAACTGTCATGAACATGAAGGGAATTGCTGGAAATAACAATTATTTCCAACACATTCTAATATTTTAGAGAAGATAGAGTTAGTTTGGTATATAAGGTATTTCTCCCGCCTTGTTAGCGTGCCTTCGTGGTGTGGTGGTCTGCACGTTGGGCGCGTATTCCAGAGGTCCGTGGTTCGATTTCCGGCGAAGGCTTTCCTCATTTTTCATCTTGCCTGCTTCCAAATAACCTAATATGCTCTACAATGGCGCCCGAACTAAAGAGTGGTGGATGATGATTCTCCACACCCAGGATTTAGCGATTGGGTCCTCTAAAAAACCCTAATCGCCCTTTAAAAGAAGGAGTATATAAGGTATTTGTCCCGCCTTCTTTGCGTGCCTTCGTGGTGTGGTGGTCTGCATGCTTGGCGCGTATTCCAGAGGTCCGTGGTTCTATTCCCGTCGAAGGCGTTGCTCATTTTTCAAGTCTCCTGCTTCCAAAAAATACCTAATGTCTTTACAAGTAAATGAAATAAAAGCAGTTTGAAATTTAAAATTAGGAAACTTCAGCCTCGGAACGAAATTTACCTAAATTATTGTTGTCTTCTGCTCATTGTACTTGTACACCTTCTAAACATTAGAAAGAAACAGAGAAATACAAGTAGATTAGAGTTATTTCATTTTTGTAGCGCTTTAAATAATGTTAAAGTTAAATCTACAATACCAGATAAATATTTCAGATCATGTGCAAAATGTAAGGAAACTGAATTGAAAAAGAAATGCAGAAAACTTCATCAGTAGTTTAATGCCTTAATCTCTCAAGACGTTAAATGCTATAAGCAGATATACGCAGAATAGATAATCCGGGCTCGATTCCCAGTGAGATGGAGTCTTTTTCCCATTTACATGTGAAAACGAGTCCCTTAAGAAGCCTTTCCGGAGGCTTTCCTTCATTAGACAGGTCGTAATTCTTAGGTGATTTGCCATTAATCGATTGACAACAATAGAATCAGATACATATTATTTGTTACTCTTATATCAAGTTAAATTCATAGTAGATTATCAGGACTGAAAAACACTAATTCCTCCATTTTTGACGAATAGACGGAGTGAATGGAGAATTACCGAAAGAAAGAATTTCAGTTTGAAGGATTCAATCTTTCGTTTTGTGTCTTCCTTAAAACCACAGTTTTATGCTATTAATCTGATACTGAAGCCTAATGGGATGAAGCGAACGCCTATGTAAACGACTGAGACATGAGTTCATAAAAAGTGATAAAGTGGTCTTGCAGTAATTTAAACAGTTCTTACATCGCTGTCAACTTGCAGTTATCTAAACGCAGTATTTGTCTGCCGATAAAACTAAGATAAGATACGTTTTGACTCATGTCCCTTAGACGGAAACCGTGAGTGATTTTGTAAATGATTTAATCTTAATGTTCAAAGCAATTCAATTGCGATATATGGGGAAAAGAACTGAGGTTACCGTCGTTAATAACATACCAGTTATAGTTGCATTTCAGTGGAATAGAAACCCTGTATCAAAAATAATTAAATCGCTCTGTTTTATCGATCAGAAACATAATTCAGTATCCTTTCATAGTTCTAAAAATTTGTTCCATTCTTGTAATATTAGAAATAATTTAGTCGCGGAAACTGCAAAATGAAAGATTCCCGGTAAGAACCCACGCTATGTAGCTTGGAGTTTCAGTCATCTTTCTCTCCTCCAGCTCCTCGTTGACATTTAAAAGCGAATCACAAACTCAAGTCCTAGACGAGAAAAATATGATAGTTATTCGATTAGAATGCGTAAAGTGAAAATCAATTTTATAGGAAGTATCGATTCTCGTGTATCATTACATTCTTAATAAGAGGAATATTCTAAACTTAGCTTTAAAAAATTCATTTGACATATATTACACACGCTTGGAAGTAAAATGACGCTTTAAAATATATCAGCGTCTGCAGTACATTTAAGTGGCCCAAGTGAGGAAGACTGCTGATACTAGTAGTTCATGTCGAGTTCGAATCCCAGCGAATGAGCTTGCTACAGAGGTGTTTTTTGGCAGATTGATTTGTTTAATACGAATGTGCATGCATGTTTCCGACATATACGTCAATGAGGTTATATGTTACTTAAATAAGGGCTCTAGTATAAATAAAAGAAATACTTTCATGGAGAATTTAAGAAAGGAAACTCAATTCATTACATATAGAGAAAAACATTAAAATTCAATGGAGCCAGCCTGCCGAGTTGCAGATTAATCCACTTGAAGAAATATTGTAAAGAGAATTGATTTTTAAATAATTTTAGTATATTTAATTGGTATCTCAACCAAAATATTCATGTATAGATGGCATTGAACTATTAAAATTTTATCAGAAATATGCTGTGCAAATAACTCAAATTATATTTAACCATTTCATGGATAGCTAAATGAGTTTTAAAGTACAAAAGGGGAAAAATACTTTAATAGCTTTTACAATGTGCCAGAGACCAAAACATTTACTTCATTAAATCACTTTCTGACTCTAGTACAAAGTTACTTGAAGTTTGATTGAATACGTAGCATTATTTTCCCAAACATAAATTTCGCTATTTGATCGATAAGTAGTCGAAATTTGTGTAACATAAAACATTCTAGCACATAAAACGCGTATATAATAGTGAAATCTTTATTATTTAATTTAATAAGAATGTTTCTTACAATAACCCTTGCGTACGTTTTTAAAAGCTATAGCCTTAATTTCGCATTTCCGAAACTCCAACAGACACAACGTAGTTTTGATTTACACCACAAAGTGCCATTGTCATTCTCCTGAGTAAGCAAAATTCTTTCTTATTCAGAAGGGTATGTGTAGCGTATTGCGTTTGACATCCGTTGTGCGAACTTTATCTACTTCCCAGAAAGTCGTTGGCTTGTGTGCGAGAAAGAAAGCGCTGTCCGTTGTGTGTGGACTGTCGTGGGGGTCTACTTTTTTCTCTCGCATGTGACGGATTCTATTTAGAGAAAGACCGTTATTTCTTCAATATTTATCATTCGTACCTTTCATTTAGTGATATAAAATTCACAAGAGTGTACTGTGATTGAATATAGTCTATTGTGTTTCGGAAATTTTCCTTGCTTATTTTTATTCCTCTCAATGTATTTATTTCCCTTTCCCCCCAGTAATGTTTTTCAGTAGAAAAGTGCCATGAACTTAAACATCAAACACTGTATGATATTTCTGAATATGAAAACTAAACTATACTTTAGTGGCAGTATCGGATAATATACAGATCTAAGTTTATAATGGATTCGTGAACGTCGTGCATCATCCATTTATTTCTGCGTTGTGTAAAAATGTAAGGGTTAATATTATCCGTGATACTGCATCACTAATTCCCTAAGATTAAAGTGACCACATTTTCATTAAGACAAGCGGGACAAATAGAATGAATTTAGAATTTTAATTTGTTTATGAAAGCAAACCAATAATTCAAAAAACATATTTTATTGTATATATATATGTCATAATAAGAGCAAAGGAAATAACGGAGCAGTGTAGATGCGTGATTAGATCCATATTGAAGAAGAATTTTGATTGCGTAGTATTTAAAGAACTTGGCAGTCGAGGCAGTTTTAATTCCATTTTTATTTCCAATTGATATTTGTGGCCACAATCACTTGGCACTCTAGTCGTGCCTTTCCGCAGAAGATTTACATTTTTGATATTGTTGGGATAGAAAGCGAGCCAGCGAAATTACATCTTAGCACAGTAGAGAGCAAAAGCTGAAGTGCGTAGTTATGAAAGATGGAAGCACGCGAAGAGAAAAGTTTTGGTTTACAATCGGTGATTGGTTGTCAAGAGGCATCTGGAATGAATGGTTACGTAAGATCGCATGATTAATTTGAATGACGCAATGCAGATAAGTTATTACGATTTTAGAATAGAGAGGAAAAATTAATGTTTATAGTTATAATTCTGATTCATACAATTTATCTTACATATATATATATTCATATACTTGTCTATAATTATACTTGTCTATAAAACTATATTTATTATTTAACTATTGGTAACTATAAAAATATTTGTAAAAAAATTATTATGTTTTTAAATTAATTTAATATTTTATTTTAAAAAATTATATTTTTCTTTCACGGTCATATTTTTTATCCGAGTGAATACTTTGTAATAGATTCGGATCATTTATTAAAATGTGAAATTTCTCACATGAATTGGTCAAATTATATTTTAGGCTTAATACAGATTTTAAAGTTTTAATGTTCAACTGCGTTTTTTTAATTGTCCATATTTTATTGATACTAGAAAAACACGTTCTGTCGCTGCATTTGTTCCTGGAAGGGAGAGCGCGTGTTCTACAATTTTCACAATATTTTCATAAGGAATATTATTCCGTTTAAAGTGAAGGAATAACTCTACATTTTTTTCTTTGTTTCCACATTTGCAGACAACCAACATTTAATTATTTCATCAGTAACGTATCTTTTTACCAATGACATCTCATCAAAAAGATCATTTTCGCAAATATTTTTTTCGGAAAATGGTTACAAATATATTAAAAAAATTTTTCCACATATTCCCTTAAAATCTCCTTTTTTAATGTCACCCAATGAAAGTTTCTAATATCCTCGAATCGAACTGTCCATTCTTGAAGATATTCCAAGCAGTTATTATAAAAATTTTTGACTTCTTTCAGAAAATCAGATTGCTTAATGGCATTTTGTGCTTCCAACCTAGTGATGTCCTTTCGAATAACTAAAGGAACGTAATCGTTATCAATTCTTTCTCGCAATTTTGTTTTTAAATTATTGATTTCATTTGACACTTCCGTATTTGAAATTTTGTCCCCTTCAATAATTTTCACAGCATTGGGAAATAATGTAGCTTGGTTGTGGATGAACTGAAGCTAAATTTGTGATGTGTCATTTTTTTAAAAAGAGCTGCAATATTCTTGGGCATTTACCTTGTGATAAAAAGTATGATTTTAATGGTTCGTATATTTTTTAAATATTTTCTACAGCTGGTAAAAGAGTTAGCCATTGTGTTTTGCTGTAATCAATAATTCTTTTATATTCGATTTCTGCGCTTTCACAAAAATCCTTCAAACTTTCGACACGTACAGTATATATATATATATATAAAAATACGAATAAAAGTTTTCAATAATATTTTCAACATCCACTGGAAGTAAATCAGATGCTGTTTGAATAGTATTGTGCAGAATGTGCGCTGCACAACCTACTCGAATAATATTTTTGTTCAAACGTTCGTTAAGTTTCGTAAAAATGTTATTGATGCCTCTTCTAGCTTTTCCACCAAAATTTTCGTTAGTCTTATCATTACAATGGGCAATAATTTTATTGTTCAAATTATTCTTTTTTAAAATAGTACTTACTGAATCAAAAATTATTTGTGAAGTTTCACCCGGCAATGAAACAAAATCTAATATTCAGATTTTAATTCCTGTTTCTGGATCAAAAAGTCTAACAATTGTGGGAAATAATTTTAAATCTTTGTGGTTGGAAGCATCATAAGATATAAATGTGCATTTATCTAATTCTTTCTGCAATTGTGAAAACGAATATGGTGAAAAAACATTACAAATAATTGTTTCGGTTTTTGTCCTTGCACGTGCAAATTTTTTGTCGTACAATGTTTTGATTATTTGAGAAGTACAATCAATTGATCTGAAACTTTGATTGTGGTTTATGGCTGGAAATCAAATAAATAGCCCTTCAGCTAATGCTAGCTGTTCCTCCGTTAACAATACGTATTCCTTGACGAGACGTAACGACAATGATTGAACACCACCGAGTAAATCTAACTCGTTACATCGCCTAATTTAGTTTACTCTGCATGCATTTTATATGTTTTTTTATTTCATTATATTCACTATAATAATTAATAAATAACAGGTAATATATTTTTACAGTACATTTAAAATAAGAAATGCAGATGTTTTCTAAAAATCGGCGGGACGTGTGGTCACTTTACCTAAGCTATACTCGTATATTCAGTACATAACGGCCAACGGATAAAGTGATAGCTAAAAACCGAATTTCCAGCTGTGTGCTTCGGTTTTCACCTGTAAGGGGTTCTATAGAGGTTTCTCTTCATTGGTCAGTAGTATTTCCCCTTCATTGCTGTAAGCTATTCTTGTTCCAAATGCCTAGTGGCTATCACCAGGTGAACGCGCGGGTGTCCATCGTTTGGCTGCTTCGAACAATGAAGGAAATTTCGCTGGAATTTATGTCTCAATACTTGTACTTAAAGGTCAAATTAGCTTCTTGTGTGCTGATGTCTGACAAGCTGTTGCCGAGGGAAGCAAGTGTAATTTTTGTTTCTGTTGTGGTACATTGCATAGGAATGATGGAGAAAAACTTAAAATGCCATTTGCATGATTCTGTACTTTGGATATTATGACTAAAAAGGCAGGACATAAAGAGTATGAAAAGTAAAGAGCATTTCCAATTAAAATTGACATAAAGATTTAAAATATTTCCAGGGCGCATTTCTAAACTTTTCATTGCATTCGCTTCTTGGAGAGATGAACTGTTGAACAAACAAACAAAAAACTCTTTACTACTTTAGAATCTACTTTAGAATAATTTAGCAATTACTTATGGTAACTATGCCAGGAATAATTTAATTGTGTGTTAAGCTTAATTTTTCTCTTTACATCATAAGGATAAAAAAACGGAAATTTTGAAGTCCAAGTAACATACACACGCACAAGCACCTGGAACCATATGAAGAACATCATATTCATAACATAACATAATGTTCTTCCAATATGAAGAACATAAAGCATCATAAAAACATTATCGTGTGGATATTTCATTAGGTTCTATTAAAAATAATATATATATATATATATTAATTATGTCAAAATAAATGTGTGTCTATCACACATAGATTAAAAAAGGTTTAAAAACTCGAATTTGCCCTTTTTATGGATGGACGTAGTTTACGTATCTTTGATTCGAAATAATAACCTTAAAACGGAGAAGGGAGAAAAAATGCTATATTAAAATTAAAATATGTTCCTCCCCCCTAATATTTTCATCCTCTCTTCCTTTATTATTGTTTTCTGTCGGTAGAAGTAAAACGTCTCTTACATTTAGCCTCTGCTTTGAAAAGAACAAATTTTTAATATAATTGTAATAATATTTATGAAACAAAAATTTCCTGTCTTAATCATGTAAAAAAAGTAAACGAATTCTACACGACAAAACTCTCACGTGAATCAAACCATCGCATTTGTGTACTGAATAACTAGAGCGTATGAGCGGAGTTGCTTGAGAAATTCTGTCTGTAGACCAGATTCCTAAATCCAGGAAGAACCTTGCCTTGGCCAGTCAACCACTAACCTGTGATTGCTCTTTTTTTTTTTTTTTTTTTTCCCCTTTATTTCTTCACCTGGAACGGAAGTTATTTCCAATTCAAAGCAATTGAAGCACAGAAATAAACTCTAAATATGTCTATGTGTCTTTTTCCGGCACATGTTAGTCATAAAACTCAAACGATTCTAATGTGCAAAGAATCGTGTCGTTTAATTAGAATAATAAACTTTTATTACTTTCTATGATACCAATATGCATAAAGGTCTGTAATTTAGATTTTTAATAAGCTTGAAACGATAACACCATCTTGCGATTTCTACTTTCCTTTATTAGCTCCAAATTCTAGAAAGCACCCAACTTTTTAACTCTTGCATCATGCTAATCATCCTCCTACCGAATATTAAGCAACCGCCTGCTATTTCGATTTATTATGTGGGAGACAGATATCAGTACAGCATTTTAAATGTTTGCATCTCCTAGTAATGAGAAGCTATTCACTTCAAAGATGTCCTGCTGTTATAATTATACGGGAATGAAAGTGTGGTATCCGCTATTAAGAGCGTTTGATGCAAGTTGGAAATGCCGGTTGAAAGAGCATTTTCGGTGGGCATGCATATATATTTATATAATTTTGTACAAAGCGACACGGGCAAGTATACTTTTAGAGCAGACTGCCTCATTCTGAATAACGCATTGCATACAGAAAAATGTGATTACACTCCTGGTAGGGCAGGTGATGTCTGTCTGGTTCGCTTATGTGGTGATGTCTGGTTAACCAGGTTATGTCTGGTTTAATGTATTATTATTTGCGTCTCTCTGTGGCCTAGTTGCCCAGTCTCTCAGCTGACTGAATACTGATAATTTCATAGGAAGTTTCAACCATGAACGACTTTCTAAGGGCTGACTTGTTGTTCCCATATTTGTTCGCCTGAAGGAAACGAAGTCCTTCCACAGCCAGTCCTTCATTTAAAATGAGATTTAATGGAAATGGGTTAGATTAAAGAACTGCGGCAAGGCTTGCAATGGCTATATGGTTAAGACTGTTGGTCAGTTGATTACTACAAAGCATGCGAAGAAGATGCCTTTGTGTAAGATTTCCTAAAAGAAACTGGCTCTTCATATTATGTATGGGAAATATCCCGTGCAACCTACTTTTTCGCCGAGACCTGAACTCGCGGGACGAACTGTCAGTGTTTATCTATCTTGTTCACTTCACTACTGCTAACAAAAATGCCGTCTTGGAAAATTTTTAAGGGAAAAAGACCAGTATTTAAGTGGGAAAGTCAGGAAAATCCTTCATCCACCGCTAACTGAATCTTGAAAAAAACTACCTGTATTTTTGAGCTTTTGCTCCTCAGCCGCTGGTTGGCCTTGAACAGCGAATATTATTTTCAACAATATTGTATCCACTGGGCCACTGATAAACGCAAACAATACTACGTAATCACTAACTCACCCGGAAAAAGAATTTCCAACTGAAATTCATGTAAGCATGGAGAAATTAAAATAAATCTAAATGCCAATATCGATTTCATAGAAAGAAACTATGAGCACTCCTTAAGGAATGCGAGTGATTAACTAATGGATTTCAAGAGGTCCAAAAATAGCTGAATCAAAACTAGTTGCAGATAAGCTAGCTTAACATCAAATAAACATTGTCATGTGATGCAAATATCCAAAATCTTTATAATCTAAAAATTGAGCTATTTGACTCATTTTCGATTATCTTTCTACTTCATTTCGATTAAGCGGGTTTTTAGAAAATAGAGAATAATTTGAAAAATAGACGTCAAACAATTTTTGAGGAGAATCAGGTACAACTTTCTATAATGTAGTGGTTTCCAAACTGGGATATGAACCGAGACATTAAGGGATATGGGAGAAAATATGCATAAAATGTTAAAAAAAGTACAAGTTGATAGTTGGGAAATTATTTATTGTTATGACGAGTTAATATTGATTTCATAGAGTCATTAGCAGGACCTAATTAAAACAATTGTACGCCTCAGAATAAGCTAAGAACTGCAACGAATATTGTTGTGTTTTTATAAATATTATTGCAAAGCACGAAGTTCTTTCATTATTAATAATTAGCAAATCTATTTATACTGTATATTCAAGATTTAGATCAAAATTTTATGATCTCCCCCACCCTTTTTTTCCCCCTATTTCTTTTTTCCTCGAAATTGCGTTTCTTTTGTTTTGTTAACTTTCTAATGCTTCTTTCTAAAAAGGTTTTTCTATCATCTAGCCTTTTTCTCTTTGAAGGAGGAGAGATACGTACGATATAAAATAGGAAAGAAAACTACTCATAAATTTAGAAACTGTCATTTTTAATTCCTCATTTTATTTTCTCTACATCCCCTTCCTGTCTTAAAACAACTAATGTATCATCTGAAAATTAATCTTCATTACGCACTGCGAATATTTATCCAATTGCAGTTCAACATTTAGATAAAGGAACCCAGTCTATAAATACCGCTGTTATTATTGCGCAGCGCTTTCTAAACTATATTGAAACAACGTCTAACTCTGCTAATGTTTTTCCTCTCCGTTATATCATCTTATGAATCTACGCAACTCTATCATTCTGTATACGCCGTACAGAATCATTAGATATTTTCAAAATGTTATTACAATTTAATTAGTCGACATGATCCTTCAAGTGCGGAACGGGGAATCTATTCAGCCAGCCCTTTTTGTCCAACTTCGCTTGTTGCTTACTTAGAAAGTCCTCCACGAAAGCATCTCTTCCCTTAGGCAGATGGCCCACCAGCGGCCGAGTGGTAAAGTCGCTGAACACTGGTAGTTCGGTCAGAGGTTCGAATCCCGCGAACGGGCTGGCTGCATGGGCGTTTTCGTGGTTTTCCCCATGTGTAACGTGTATACGAGCCAGTTTCCCTTAGAAAGTCCTCCACGAAAGGCATCCCTCCCCTTAGGCAGATAGCCCTAGTGTGCTTTGCCATAATTAAATACACCACACCTTAGGCAGATAGCCCTGGAGTGTTTTGCCGTAATTAAATAAAGCAAGCCAAATCGCTTGCTGCTTGCAAACACGCATCTGTTGAGTCTGCCGTTTATCGCCATTGTCTAAAGAAATATAAGCTGTATAAAATTGTGAGGGTGCACAGTGCACCCATAATGATGATGTGTAATAAAAAAAGAATATGTGTCCTAAGAATTAGTTATCAAGGGATGAAATTGTGTTGAAAGGTCACGTCTGCCTTCAAGTATCATCTGTTTATCTACTCAGTGACGAATTTCGAAGTTATTGCAACGCAGAACAATTCATTGCAACTATTCTCGAATATATATGTTATATAAATTAATTTAATTTAATTACTGTGACGATTTTCTGAGATTTTTAGGTATTTTATTTTGCCTGATCTGTTTATTTATCATTAATAAACGAGCTGTGATAACTATTATAGCATCCAAACAATATTAAACAATATACAATCGGCTCAAAAAACAGAGGAGGAGTATGCAATGGTTACATTGGTAAAATACCAGTCCATTTTTCCCATTATGCACCGTGTGTTTGGGGTTGTTGATCTTGCTGAAATATGAAATTTCACCCACTGATTTTATACCACTTACTTTTTAGATTCTTTTTGAGAATATCTAAATTCATCATACAGTCAATAAAAACAAGCTCCCAAATTCCAGGCTTGCGACCGTGTAATCCCAAATCATGTTTTACTGTTCAGACTGAACGTCGTAGTTATTTAGCTTCCTCCAAACAATGCGACGACCATTACTACCCCAGAATGTTAAATTTGCTTTCATCGCTCAAAATTATGTTTTCTTTATTCCTTTTTCTCCAAATAGTTTGTGTCATTAATTAATGTGATTAACGAATTCTAAACGTTTTCTTTAATTTTGACGGTTTTTTCTTTGCTACCTTGGTATAAAAATCATCTTTTATTTTAGAAAAAAAATCATTTTAGAACAGCTTACACACGAATACGCTTACCAATGGTACCTTCTACAGCAAGTTTGGTGACTCTTTACTCTGGGATCCAGCTTGCCCTTGACATTAACCGTTGCGGTCCCACCCATGATGTTTTGCACGTGATATCTTCCCTAATCGGGGTTTCTCTCTCTGTAGAATGGTGTTTGAGACACCAGGGTGCCTGAGCCAAGGCTCTACCCCTTGTAGAACAGTTTGATCATTTCGAAAGATAGTATACAATAACCGAAAGATAAATCGAATAGTTTTTTTTAATAATTTTGTTAAGGTCAGATAAGAGTATTATTAACGTATTAATATCAATGGAGTTGTCTAAATTATTGAGAGCAGAAAAGTCGAGAAACTGGTGACTATGACAAGAATGAGAATCGGGGTTTCTTTAAGGTGCTAGTAACAGCGGCTTAACATAAGTCTCTACATGTATCAATGCGTCAATTCAGCTTGACTGTTTTTTCAGTATTTTTTCCTTTTTAAAAACTGTGTTCAGAGTTTCTTTTCTTCCTCTTACACTTTTATTTCTGGCCAATTCCTTGTGTACCTTGCAGTTATTTTTTAGGCACATATGTGACTTCGTCCTGTAATTTAAGGGATTTCATGATAAGATTTACCATTCTTTGATAACATTAAAACAAACTTTCTTACATTAATACTGGCCTTTTTTTTTTTTTTTTTTTTTTTTTTTTTTTTTTTTTTTTTTTAAAGGTTTCGTAATGCCTTCTAAAATCCCGGATTAACGTATAAGAAACAGGTTGTATTGAAGAATAAATAACAGTTGTCCACAATGATAATACGAAATGATCTTTAAGTCTGCGGCTTTAAAAGATAATGGTAGTTAGACACATTTTTTTTTAGAAATGTATTCTGTTTTTGTAATATGTATAGTTAATGATCCTAAATTTCTTAAACAGATACGTTTCAATCTAATTTTTTAATTTTATATACGTAGATAATCAAATGCCCACACTTCTAGGCATTATCATAAAATTTTATATATTTTATCAAAATAAAAAGCAAATTTCTTCAGTTTTTGGAGTCACTAAGTGTTTGCTTAGTTTTTTCCGTGTGTAATGCAAATGCGAATTAACTTTCTCGTCTTTCATATAGATATTTTTCCGTAGGCAAATAGCCCTCGTATGCTTTACTATTATTAATTTAATCCAAAAATGCAACAGTGAAATTGTTGTAAAAATATTTGTGTGTTTTGGGGGAACAATATTTTTTCCTGAGAAGACTTCAGTAATTTGTAGGCTTATAAAAAATTATGAAAAGTTTTTCAAATACGATTTAAGGTACCTTACATATGAATTCACTTACATTTGGTTTAACACATTTTCGATTTCTCAAACAGATATTTTGTAGTTTGGATATAATTAATATTTTCCCTCCCTTTTATCTCATTCACTTCCGTTTTTCGCCTTTGGCCCACCAGCGGCCGAGCGGTAAAATCGCTGAACACTGGTAGTTCCGACCTGGCTTCGAATCCAGGCGAATGGGCTGACCTCATTGGCGTTTTCGTGGTTTACCCTGTGTGTACGTGTATACAAGCCAGTTTCCCTTAGAAAGTCCTTCACGAAAGCATACCTTCCTTTAGACAGATAGCACACTAGACTAGCGTACTCTAGTGTGCTTACGTAATAAACTAAACCAAACTAAACCTGTTTTCTCCATTTCTCTTGCCCTCCTGAGCAATGTTATTAACATCCCGATTTAAAACTTTGGCTAGTTCGCTTTCCTATAATCGATAATTCAGTCTTTGTTGAAAAAGATTTGTGAGAAGGAGGCAAACTAGTTATTTTTTCTCGCTTGATTTCTCAGATTCTCTTGCGAGTTTATGTGTGGTACTCGAGGCATATAATAAAACAAACCTGTGAACGCTTTATATTTTGAGAGCATATAAAGTTTTTTTTTTTTTTATTTTTATTTTTTATTTTTTTATTTTTCAGTAAATAAATGACAGTTTTCTGGTAATTTTCATTGGTTTACTCAAGTATTCACTTTCATTGTATAGACACATTCATTTTCACTTCTTAGGGTGGCAGCTAATGTGTTAAAGAAATAATGTGTATTTATCATCAGATTTGAATTGTTAGTATCTTTTCACTGTAAAAATAAGCAGAAAATATTACAGAATTACTGTGTATTATTTATGTTTTCTGTTGTGAACAGAATGAATGGCAGCTGCAGCCAGAGATTTCGCGTGAAAGATTGGGTGTGAGCAAACTGTTTTGCAGGCAAAATAGGATTTAGGAAACCCCTCAAAGATGATTCATTCTGGATTGGGTTATTAACGTTCTGGCGTCGTACTTTATGTCGGCTATTGCTCCGCGTCGCGCCGCCATGGCGGTTGTCATATGCAGGTAAGTCTGTTGTGGAAGGCATAGGGCGTACTTTAGGAGTACTTCATTTTATCAGCTTGGTTTAGAAGGAAACTCTTAGTTTAAATTCTGATTTTGTCTTCTGAGGGATTGATACCTTCTTTATCGTCGTACGCTTAAATTTTATTGACACAGTTCGAATTTTAGTTGGATTTATTCTTCTGTCTAAGGCAGGTAAGCTTTCCTCTCGGAAAAGAATCAGTTACATTATTCGTGATGTCCTTTTAAGTAATGTGCTTACATTACTTAAAAAGGCAAGCTCATGAGAACAGTCAAAAATGAAAATTATTTATCATAGTTGATATAGAAACAAACGAGAAGTAAGTTCGTTAAATGAAAGTAATTAGAAATCAAATGTAACCTGATTTAACTAATATATAAACTTGCCGTCTAGCTGGGATCCATCCGACTAGGTTATTAATAATCTTAATTCATACAGTATTTCGAAATCGTTTTGATGGCTATGATGCGTACAGAAAGTTAAAAGTAAAATATTATGGAAATATTTTACAGCAGTGTTTCCCAAACTTTTATAGCTTTGCGACCTACCTGAATTTTATTTACATGTCTGTAGTTAGTTGCTCTTTGGGAGGGGGGGGAGAGAATAAAAGTCTCAGAAGAAATAAAAAAAATAATAATTAAACGCATAAAATTAATTAACAAAGTTTTAAGTGGTAAACTAATTAACAAGTAATATGTATTATTATGTAGCAGAACCAAAATTTCTTTGACTTTTCCCCCGACCCACACTTTAATGAATTAGTGTACTAATCAACTGCAGGTGACACATTTTCTAGATTTCTAAACATGATACTTTAAAAAAATTTTAAGTATGCTATTTTTCATATTTTATTGCTCTGTACAGTTAGGGTAGGTTGACCAGTAGCTGAGTGGTCAAAGCCGCGAACACTTGTAGCTTCCCAAGTTCAAACCCCGCGAAATTGCATGGTTGTTTTCGTGGCATTCCCCATGTGTAACGTGAATACGAGCCAGTTTTGCCTCAACAAAGGTATTCTCCCATACGTAGATACCCTAGTGTGCTTTGCCTATAATAAGATAAGCCAAACCAATCTTTCCAAATTCTTATCTTAATAGTTGAATAGGCCGGTATGAAGCACGAGGTATTCGTGGTTTTCTTCATATGTAACGTAAACATAGACCAATTCTTTCAGAAAGCTTCGTCAAAGCCATCTCACCTCATAGGCAGATAGCCCTTGTGTGCTTTACCACAATGAAATATTCTGCTACAATCCATTGTTTGGCATGGTAACAAATAAATACTCCAATGAAGAAGGCAGAATGAATACAGAAGATAAAAATGAAAGAAATTTGTTTGACCTGGTTTTAGAGCTTGTTTATATATACTATATGCATACCCAAAACAATTCTCCGTGCTTTGTCTTAATATGATTTACCTGTTTTACTTATTGTAATTTTTTTTCTGGCATTTGAAAACTTTAAATACTGCCAATTTCTGACCTGGAATGAGCCATCAAAAAAGCAAAGAATGTTAAAATTAAGTATTATAAAATTAAGTTTCGTGTGCATAGTATTTCTCTTGGAAAATATTATTTTTTTGTATTCAAAAGTAAATGGCAGCAGTTTTAATAAAGCAATTCCATTATTATAAAATTCCTCTTAATTTATAGATAAAATGATAGTCTGGCGAACCTAGTTTGTCTGAATTTTCCAGTCTTATTTAACAGTTTTACTTGTTTTCGAAAACCATTTGAAAAATTTCCATTCCGAAGTAAAAGGCAAACAATACAGGTCTACTAGTCTCCCTTTGAAAAATGAGATGAAAAATACATTACACTTCTTCCTCCTCGTTTAAAAGAAATTTTTGAAGGGAGGGTCTGAAGCTATATGAAGAATAGGTCTCTTATGTTGTTTATTTAGCGTAACGCGCTGGCTTGATGATAGTGTTTAAATAACAAACTCTTATGACAGAAGTATGAAGATGAAAGATTAGTGCTGGTTTTTATACTGAATGTGACAACATTTACCAGTTTTATCAGAATCCTGTTATCACTTGAGGGTAGAGTTTGCATCAAAGCCGGAAGCATATGTAAAAAGCATGGACTACCGTTCAGCGCGCTCCCGCTGCGCTTATTGACGAAAAGGCTTTCCTTACATACTCACTAGGGTGGGCGATGAAAAAACAGTCCTAACCTGCCGTAATACTGCAGTCATGCAGTGAAGCTTTCGAGAAGAAATCTCAGTATTACTGAGAGATTATTTTGGAATGGCTGAACAATTTATTAAAGAATGCTTAGATTTTTACAGACCTGCTAGTAGAGCGTACAGTGCCTTCTTTGTCCATTGTTTCTCATACTTTTTTGGGTTACACCCTTCCTTGCTTATCTAATATTTTTAATGTACTTAGATACATTTAATTTACCAATTAATTCATCATCGTTTAGATATATTTAATCATAATTAATCATAATCGTAATTAACATTATTAATGATAATAGTAATTCGACCTGCGACTTTTTTGCATTTGCAAAGTTTACTAATAGAAGAAACATCTTTTAATTTATCTGCAGTTATTACTGGATATATAGTCATACAATAGTGGTAATAATAGCAACAGTAATAAAATATAGTTGACATTCGTTATAATGATCCTTTACGTTCTACAGGACATTATAGCCAGCTGTCGTTATAATGAAAATGGGTTTACTATAGTCACAACAGCTGGGGACTTTCTGTACCGCTCATGGTACTGGAGTGATGACTATGATGAATGAGTATTATAACGAACGTCCTCTGCACAGTACTATTAGCATTATAGTAATAATTTAACTTTTAGTCGGGTGAGCTTAAAAAGTTAACCGCTTAAGCTTTGCTAACAGAAGTCGCAAATAGCTGCATTCAATAATATATAATCGATTTCTTTGTTTTTTCAAAACTGGTATACATTTCAAAAACCTCAGTTCACAAACATATCAAGAATATGAAAAAAAAAAAAAATTACAAAGCATGGTGCTTTTTTTGTGTGTGCATGATACATGGAAGTTGTTGGATAGTATTATGACATTATCATCAGTATTGCTGCCGCCTTGAAACCTAAAACGGGTGCCTATCATTTACAAGAAATTTACCTAAGGAGAATCTTAGCAATGCTCACAATGAAGGAAACTAAGGCACAATAGCCATTTTGTCCATTTCCCCTATCTTATAGCCAAAGGAAAACTCAACAAAGGAAATGCTGGAATAAACAAAGTAGTATGAATTTGCTTTTGCCTTTCACTCTTTTCTAAGAGCTTGAATTTACAAGCACACGGTTGGTACAAAAAGACGTTTACCCCTTATAAATAGGACATCTGGCTAAGACTACAAATCTCCATTTTCAACTTTCAGAGAGTGTATAAAATTGTGCACGCAAAATATTAAAGTGAAAACTTGGTATACACTAAGGTAAAAAATGAATTATACTGACGCTTATATTATACTTTTATAATGCTTAAAAGAATCATAAACCAGCAGCAGCAAAAGAATCATAGGCAGCTAGCCCTTGCGAGCTTTGCCATAATCAAAACAAGCAAATAAAATATGTTAATGTTATCCAGAGATTCAGAAATCTACCTTTAAAAACTTCCCTGTATATATATACTTAAATTGGAAATATATATGTATCGGGGCAGGAGATACTGCTATCAGTTCGTAGAGCGGTTTCTTTTAGTCTTTCTAGATTAAATATTAAAAAATCTTCTTAGTTCATATAATGCTTTTACCTTATTTCAATTTTACGACTTTATGTAAATAATTCTCCTGTAATTTATAAAATTCAGTTAATTGAATCTGAAAATTCACTTTGTTAAACACCTATTAATTGACACTAGTATTATTGTAGTAGACGTTTTATTAAGCTATTACTTACCTTTTCATGACAAAAAATGTTTAGCGAAATCTTTCGAAATTTTTAGAGCTTTACGTTAAGTAATAATGCATTCGTTATCCATACAACTTGGCAAGTTTTTCCATTATGAGGTAATATAAGGTTAATTTATCTTCGACATGAATTCCCAGTTTTTTCCCAGGGTGATGATATTTAATGCTTAACAAACCGAAGGAATAAATTCAGGTTTTAATAATTTAAAGATTAAATTTTTTAATTGAGTTAACAAAAGATGTTTTTAACACCTTATGTATTTAAGTGTGCCGCCTAAAATCCTGTGTTTTCCATATAGTTTGAGGCTTCAATGATTGCATTTTGGGGGATGAAAATTACATTAAATTACAGTGGAAGGAGCAAAAAAAAAAAAAAAAAATGGACTGGGAAGGAAAAAGAAAATAATCTACTAAATAGTGCTAAGATGAGCAAGGGAAAAAGCTTCATTTTTATGACAAAACTAGTCGAAAATCAAACTGATTCTAGTGCTAATGTAAATAAAACATGGCATTTTATAACAATATATGCAAAACTGTATGTTTGTAAATGTATAGTGTCTTTGTGGCATGGGCGGGTCTCTAAATATATGACGAGCCGAAAGCCCTCTCGAGAGGTTGCTGGTAGGGAAAGAGGGGTGGGAGACCCTTGGACCTGTCCCCCTCCCGGGATGCTCTCCATCAAAACTGGGCACGAAACTGAGCGAAGTCGTACTATCACCTGTATGGTGCCCATTGTCAACGACAGGGGCAATCTTGCTCTCCCTTGCCACAATTAATTTCGTGGGCTTGTTGTGATGTTACTGTCAGACAAGTGAGATAAGTCACAACACAACAGACCTGTAGAGTTTGACAAGGACGTCTTGCAAATCCTGCTGAAACGAAATCTGGTCGTAACTGGAGGAACTAGCAGAGAATGAAGGAAAGCGTATTTTAGTTTACAAAAGAACATTGTTATCTTATTTTGGAAAAATAAAAGAAGCATTAAAAAACGCATAATTTGTGTGATAACCCACGCTTCTACTCATTTACATCGTTACTTGTTAGATATTTATTCACTGAAATATCATAGGCAGAACTTAGCACAATATTTAGATCAATCAAACAATGTGTTTCGAATATTAAAGAATAGCATCAATCAAAAGCATGCTAAAAGGACGAAGACGTCATAAATACAGTGTAAAACATGTCAACCAGAAAAATGTAATAATTATGATAAAGTGTACACCCCACCCCAAATAAGTTTGTCTAAATAAAATAAAAAATTAAATAAAAAACTGTAAAGTCGAATTAAAGCTGCAAATAAATTCCATGAACAAGCTTATTAAAAAAAGTAACATATTCAAATATTCCTTTAGTTGGAATCCTTTTTCATTCATCCAATCGATTTGTATAAATATTATTTAGCTTTTAAATATAAGCAGGTAATTAATTCGAATGCTTTGAAATAAAACATTGAAGTTTCGGGGGGAAAAATTCGTTTTATAATCTTTACACATATTTAGACATAAAATGTCAAAATAATATTTCTGGTGTATAAAATTTTGTGTGCGAAAGAATGCGCTTAAAACTTTTCCTATTACCCACTTTGGCATCGAAAAGTAGAATTTAGTCGTAACTTCCTAACTTGTTAAAAGGGGGGACTTGTTGAAAGAAGTAAAGCTTCAAGGACACAGCAACACCACGGAGAAGAATTGGCCTGACAAACTTTACAAGAATAAAGACAGGCCTTGAAATTCATCTAGTACGAATGCGATCCAAAACCGCCAGCAGCATCCGAGCGCTATATTGAACGATTTAAAAAGGTGAATTCTTCACATAAAACTTTTGATTCTTATTTCTTTAAAATTAGAAATATCATTAATCTGCCAACTTTGTTAAAAATCCATTTCTCGACATGAGAAAGTAACCAAAAATTATATATAAAAAACGATTGAACGGAAACTCTCATTGGAACATTTTATTTTAAAATTATAATACAGACTTTTAAAGAAATCAGAAACATTTGAAAGTATCTAAGTTTGCTTATGCAAATGCAGATTCCCTGCTTTACTTTTTAAGGACCGATGGTTGCTCAAAATTTCTAAAAACCAAACTAAAAAAATCAGCCATATTATATTTAGTGTCCCAATGATCCAATGTTATGCGATGCACTCTCATTTCAAACTGTACTAGTTTAGAGTTTTTGCATACGATATAAGAGGTAGTCTTAATTATGTATGGGTAGCATCCATAAAGATTATTATAATCAGTAATAATGGTCTTCTGAAAAAGGTGCACTGTATCATCTTAAGTCCTTAACTTCGAGTATTTTTTCATTCAAAATTTTTAAGATATCATTCCTTATCAAATATCCATCAATGGAATGCTATTGATGCAAAGCAATAAAGTAGTTGAAACCGCTGAACCCCCTATGTTTCGTCCAAGGTTTGATTGGAAGTGAAGGAGATGACTAAATTGGCTGACTGTGCTGATGTTTAATATAAGCTAATTAGCCTTAGAAATAAGATTGCTGAATACTAGTAGTTCGATCCTTGGTCAAATTCCGGTGAAAGTGCCAGACTACCTGGGATTTTCTTAGTTTTCCGCATCTGTAATGAGGTTAGAGCAAGTTCCTTTAAAATGTCCCCCACAAATGCATCCCTCCTCCGAGGGAGATAGTCTTAGTATGCTTTGCCGTAGTTCAAATGACCTTATAATTTTTCCAAAGAATATTTTCCATCAAGGTATTCCTAGGGTAAGTAACCTAGCGTGTTTTGCCATGATCAGATATAGTATATGCGCCTGAAAAAGCAATAGCTTTATTTTGATGTACATAGAGAGAGAGAGGGATTGCTTTTAGAATAGTCATTTAATTGCCTACGCTCCGATAATTCTGTGGATTTCATTTTTATTCTTATTAGAACATTTTCTTCCTTCCCCCCATTTTTTTTCCTTTGATTAAAAAGCCCACCAGCGGCCGAGCGGTAAAGACGCTGAACACTGGTAGTTCGGTCTGAGGTTCGAATCCCGCGAACGGGCTGGCTGCATGGGCGTTTTCGTGGTTTTCCCCATGTGTAACGTGTATACGAGCCAGTTTCCCTTAGAAAGTCCTCCACGAAAGGCATCCCTCCCTTTAGGCAGATAGCCCTCGTGTGCTTTGCCATAATTAAATACACCAAACACCTTTGATTAAAAAGGTTGCTAACTTCCTGTCTGCTTTTCTCATCACTGAACTCGGTTTCTTCAGATATATGTAGTTAAAAAGAAGTATATATATATATAACAAACGTTTCTAAGTTTTCGTTGGGTATATGGTTAAATATACTTTCTTAAAATCATATGCGAAACTCTCATCAGAAGCTCGAATTATAAACATATATGCCTGAAATGGGAGACAGGCTATAAATTAGCATTTTTCACTAAACCTGCTATATTAAATCCACTACTCATTTTCGGTATCATTTTGTCCAAGATCGTGCAAAATAAAATAGCACAAATCTGTATTATATAGTTCAATTATGTTTTTCTTTTTTTGAATTCCATACGTGCAGATTATTTCAGCTTTATGCCAATGGATTATATGTTTTGCTGTGTAGTAATGTCACACTCCCCTTTATTTTAAAAAGTCAAAATTGTAACTTTGCTTCTAAGGATCATTCAGCACCTTATTGGATGAACACCAGAATGCGGAAAATTTTATCCTTCATGAGCTGCGCCAGCTTGATGGCACTTCGCCATTGTTTACAAGTTTTGAATTTTTTTTTTTTTTTTTTTTCCAAGGCGCAATTTGGAGATCATTCCATTATTTCGACATCCGGCTTTTAGCAAGTCATGTATAGTATACTGAAGTAGAAATTTTTAAGAATATTATATTCTTGAACTTGTATGCAGTTTGCTGCTAAATTAAACGCAGTTGTCAAATATTGAATGTTTTATTTAATTGAAAAAAAATAATTTTCACGATTTTTCTCCAAAAATAAAAAAGGAAATGGGGTTTATCTGTGACACATGATAAAGTAATACGTGAATGCACTTAATACCAGTACCGGTCCTAGAGCGTCGGCCGCCCACCTGCAAATCAAAATTGACTGCCTCTTTTTACAGAAATATAGTATGTTTGATAATCATTTCGCCGCCTTTAAAACTTTACCGCACGTGTACCATCTTGCACCCTGCTAGGATTGACCCTGCTTAGTTCTCGAGGTTATGTTATTTTGATTACGGCAAAGCAGTCGACAGCTATCTGCTGTCGTGGAGAACTTGCTCATATTTATGTTATACACATGGGAAACCTAGAAAACTCTCATGCAGCCGGCCGGTTCGCTGGGATTTAAACTACCAGTGTTTAGCAGTCTTACTGTTAGCCTAGATTGAAAAAAAAAAAAAAAAAAAAAAAAAAATTATTTGTACGACGCATACCAGGAGAAATCTCTTTCCAGATGTATTGAAAGTTTTGCAGTTTTATATGGCGTAGCTTTTTGTTCAAGTGTATGAAGAAGAAATTCCTTCCTATTTAAATAGTTTCTTGATTACACGAAGTCTTCTCTTAAGTCCCTAACTGGCCATTTCTTCGCGGACATTGATCAAACTTTACACGAAACTGCCTCAACGACACACACAATAGTGGCGGACACATTCATTATAAATTCCGCGCGGTCGCACTTTTAAGGTTCATCTCCGTCGCATCATGTTCATCTGAAAGTCTGGTTCTGATGCTGTTGGTGCAGTTCATTAGGCTATATCTGTTTGGAAACTTAAATTTTCACAATTGGTGCTTTTTGTATTTATTGCCACTCGGCGTGAATTTGAGGTCATCTTCCAGTTGTATCACGTACTAATTTTCGAATGAAGCTGCTTATTTTAGAACTGTATGAATATAGAGATTTACCGATGAAATTAGCGACATTTATCCATCATTATTCATGCGAAGCTATGAACGGATAACGAATGGATTTTTAAAAATAATTATGCCACATATTAAAAAAAAATTCGATTCATCATTTAATTAGGGACTCGCAATAGACTGAGTGGATAAGATGATTGAGCCTTTTCTTCGGTTTCCAGCGAAGGGACTGCCTTTATAGACGTTTTCGTTATTTTCACCATGTGGAATATAAATAAGAGCTAATTTCTCTCCAGAAGTCCTCCAAGAGGGCATCCCTACCTTGGCAGACAGCCTTCGCGTACTTCGTCTTAATCAAACATTTACTTTTGCAACTCTGGTGCAAGCTGCTTTCGTTGTTCCTTATTGCTGCCGTGGTTGACTCATAAACGTTGAGCACTTTCAGATGTAGTTGATATATTAGTAAATGGAATTTGTGTATTTATCCGGAAGTTTTTAAACTTAGTCATTGAACTCCATTGTAAAATGTTTGCATATATTGTGTTTCCGTTTTTTGAATAGCGAATGTCTGCTTATTTTCTTCCTTTCTTGCTACCTACTTAAATATAATTCATCAGTTTGAATTAAATGTGCAAGTATTAACTATGCTTTGTTGTTATTATTAAATTTTAATCGTTTTCATATTTCTTTACGCTGCATCCCGTCTAATATCTCGAGATTAGGTATTTGCTCCAGAAAATCTGTGAAATTAAGTATTCTTTGTTTTGATAAGTACTTGCATCTCACAAGTATTTTCATGAGCAATCAAATATTACCTTAAATTAGATTTTCCGTGGATCATCCAGCTGCTGTTATTTCCTTTATGAGAAATGAAATCGAGTGAGCTTTAAGACGTAATACCCTTCTACGGATCATCTGACTCACAAATGCTTTACCAGAAACCAAGCGGTAAAGTTGCTGAAAACTGGTAGTTCGATCTGGGGTCAATTCCAGGCGAATGGGCAGGCTATATGGGCGTTTTCGTGGTTTTTCCATGTATAAAGGGAGGATACGAGCCAGTTTTCCTGAGAAAGCCCTCTCCGAAAGCATCCCTGCTCTTAGACAAATAGTCTTGTCGTGGTCTGCCACACTGAAATAAAATCAAACTAAACTTATTTACAAAAACTGAATGGCAATCGTAAAGCAGCGAGCAAAATTTCACGATTATTAACTGCATTTTAATATTAACGACTAAAATGTATGTTAAAAAATGGCTTTTAAACTAACAGGTAAAATCTTTTATTCTGAAGCTTTAACGATAATCTTTAACATCATCATATACAATAATCAAAGTTATCACGCACACTTTTTCCGTATCACTTATAAAATATTTTCTTTAAATATTCAGTTCTGTAGTTTTAGTTTCAACAGTTCCAAAAGCTGCATTTAATATAGCTAATTTAAAGTGCTAATTAAAATAATTATCGCACAGCATTTTTAAACTATATTTACAGTGTAACAGTTATGGTTATTTCCTATTCTAGATTTTAAGTGATGTGTAAAACTACTTTGTATTTTTATGCCATTTATCGTTTTTTCACCTAGTGCTGTAATTCTTTATAGATGAGTCGCGACCCTAAACTGGGTCACCTTACTTTTTTTTTTTTTTTTTCTGCCTTTCCGAGATGCAATTAAATAAGATTCTTTGTGTTTTATTAGAGTGTTTTTGAGGGTAATTGGAAGATCATCGTGACTGCTTTTAAGGTTATTAACGTTATTAAGTTTTTGTCATAAGTGATGCTCATGAATCTTTTTTTAAAATTTTATTATTATTATTTTATATAATTTTTACTTTACAAATATGTTACACTGATGCTTAGAATTATTTAGACTACATTACCCACGATCATCTTTGACATGATAATATTTGAATGGAGATGATAATTTTGAAAGGTAATTTCAACGTTGACGTTTATTTATTTCTTTTCTTCACTCAAGAAATACTAATCACTTCTAGAAGTGATCATCTCAAGGAAATGGTCACGACAAGAGGGTTTCAGTGTTAACACCTAATTAACACTTTAAATATTAAATTGTTTTCCGGGCTTTCTGTTTAGAATGCAAACATCAATCGAAATTTCGTTAAGGTTTTTCACTTCCTTCTTCAGCTCAATCAGCTAACAAAATTTTGAGACTTAAGTGCAATTCTTTCCCATTCTCAAAATTTGGAGACTTCGAAATGAGATTTTCAATAAGAAGCGTCTCTCACGTATGTATTTTTCTCAAAAACAAGAGTAGCAGGAGGAAACTGTCCACATTTTCATAGTTTATTGTTCAATTTATTACACAAAAGTTTCACGTGCGCGTATGTAAACACGGACCATGCCCATTTTCTCAAATCTAATGGCTGACTGAAGTAATCTTTCCCAACAGCGTGCGAAGGATAGCGTTCGAAACTTGTTTGATGTATGGTGGTCAAATCTGCAGTAAACAGGGTCATCGAAATTTGTTCCACGTGTGGTGGTCAAAACAAGTTTCGCAAATTTAAACTTGTATTGACCGCTACAAATATTTTGTTACTGGATAGTAATGCCCAAAATCCTAGTAAATTGAAAGTGGCAGAAAAAGCAATGTGCATGTGTACTTATACTTGAAAGATAAAATAATAATTTAAGTTTATTTAATGCATTCTGCGATATTTTTCGTATATGAACACACATATAAAAGTCACACATATAAAATATGTTTACCGTGTTTCAATATAAAGCGTGTTGTTGTGTTGTGATTTATCTCACTTGCCTGACAGTAACATCAGAACAAGCCCACGAAATTCATGCTGGCAAGGAGTGCAAGGTTGCGCCTGTCATTGGCAAACGCCTTGACCACCATACAGGTTACAGTACGACTTAGCTCAGTTCCCCCAATTTTGATGGACAGCACCTCGCGGGTGACTGGTCAGATGACCTTCCACCACTCTTCCGCTACCACCAACCACTGGAGAGAACTTTCGGCTCGCCACATACTTGGAGTGCCCCATGCCGCACAGCCACTATACATTTACAAACACCCTTGCCTTTTCTGGGATTCGAACCCTTCGACCCGGGCCCTTCGATACGACAGTCAGCGTCGCTAACCATTATCCCGGCCGGGCGGCCAATGTAAAGTTAAAAATTTGTTTACTTTCCAGAGGAAGATCACTAGTCGAAAATAAATTCATACTTATATCTTTGGCGAGTTTGGAAGTATCAGTATCTTCGTTATACATTAAGGTCCCACCAGTAGCCAAGTGGTTAAGACAGCAGAATACTGGTAGTTCGACCCGCTTTTTAATTCAAGTGCACGGGCTGCCTGTATGGTTGGTTTTTCCCATGCGTAATATGAGTACTAGCCAATAAAAAGTCCTCTACAATGGTTTCGCCTACAAAGGTCTACTGTTGTTACGCTAACGTGTTTGTTGTTGAGAACGATTATTACGTAAAATCATTAATAATCATTAATATCAAGTTACCTCTTAAATTTGCAAAATTTAACACAGTCAAACCTCCTGGGCTAATCGCTGCTGGAATGAGGCGGACTCAAAGTGTGGAAATCACAATAAATCTTATAAAGTGCCTATTTTGCAGTGATACGATGTGTGCGTTGATGTGTAAAAATCTTATCTGATAGCCATGATCAGCCATATCTGCCATTATGCACTTCAGTTAATTTAAGTTGACGAAATTCAGAAAGCAACTGTTTATGCATTAAATAATGCATTTTCAACTGAGCTAGACATTTTAAGGAAGGAAGAAAATTCATTTTATCCGTGACGAATAGTTTTCTAAAAATCAGTCTGGTTCTCTTGAGGGAAAAGGAAGACATGAAACTGAGACATCGTCTGGTTTTTCCCGACACCAGTTAAAAGAATATTAAAGTCTACGCATTGCCTCGATGCGTTTTAATATTTAGATTCACGTTTTCTATCGAGGTTGTCGGGGTTTTAACTGAAAGGAACGAAGGGAAGTCAATATTCGTGTTCAGCCACTTTTTCTACTGTTTTCTTTAAAAATCTCTATTATATTATATAGTCAAATATGTATATCATGTTTGTGCAGCTTGAAAATAGGTAGAGCTTCGCTCTATAATTCTCAAAATTGGAATTTAAATTGAAATCTAACATAAAGAGGCATATTTTTTTAGCATAAAATTATTTTAAAATTACTTTCAAATAAAATTCTGTTTTTATGATGAGCTTTATAAATTAAATGTAAACTGAAATGTTTTCACAAATTGCTTATCGAATAAATCAAGGGATATGACTGAAGCAATAGCATATTTAAAATATTCAATTCTTATCTATTTATAAATGAGTGATCTTTAAGAATTCCGAACACTTCTGCGGCTTTTCTCGTGAATTCCTAGGTAAAATGGAATAAAATTTTTAGCATAGTTCTTTTTTACTTACATCGTAATGTGTATTATGCATGGGAAACTGTAATACTTTTGCAGATATTTGAAGGGAAAATTTAGTAAGTTCGAACGCTTTTGGATTGTTGCGAAAATCTGCATTTCCTGAAATAGTAAATTTTAAATGTGTATATACTGTATTACACAACTCATGAAACAGCAAAAGTAGAGTAGAAACTAAAATCTATTAAAACCTAAAAGAAGTGTTAAATCATATCATTCAGTGGTCATATAGGAATCACATATGAAATTTTCTCCTCTTATATTATTTATTTATCATTTAATAAATGTTCAGGCAGGAATTCTTTAACACATTAATATTACGAAGCACGATAAAATTTTTTGGAAGATTATAAAGTATTGCTGATTGAAGAAAAAAGCTGATATAAATAAATAAATAAAACTATTCCCATAAACTGTTGAAAAATTCGAGTAAGGGTTACAAAAGAAAATACTAAGTAATGCAAGTTTGGTTTGGTTTATTTAATCATGGCAAAGCACATGAAGGTAATCTGCCTAAGAAGAGGGGGTACCTTCGGGGAGGCCTTATTAAGCGAAACTGTCTCGTATCACATCACACATGGGTTAAACCACGAAAATGCCCATACAACCAGTCTATTTGGCCAAGATTCGAGCCTCGGTCGAACTACCAGTGTTCAGCGACTTATCCCTTTGCCGCTGGTGGGCCCTAAGTAATGAAAGAAATGCGTACGAATGTAAGGCAAAATGTTAGCGTATTCATTGATAAATATGTGAAGATCTTCGGTTTTTCTTGTATGAACTATTAATTGGCGTCTCCCTCTTTAGCGAGTTTTAAACTGCCATTGGTATTTCTTAACCGACCTTTAACTGAACAATGCCGATATTTTAATAAATGGTAGTAGTAAACTTTTTCTTTATCTTAAATAATTATCATATACATGAATCATATACTGTGCACTGATCTCAAGAAAGAGCTTCTTATGTCAATCCATCATTATTTACTGGATACTGAATATTGATTATCTTTATGCTTAATCGGTTTAAATATCCAATTTCTGACACAGCACCATAACACATTTACTTAAAAGTGATTAGAATATCGCTAGCTGAGTTTTAAAATTTTATGTGCATATAAACATTTCCATTTTATCGAAATAATTTAAAATCGCAACTGCAATTCGTTGAATATTTAGTCACAGAACTCCTCATGTATTCTTAGGCTTTGAAAATGTAAGTCATTTTCGCTTCGCGATGCAGGACCCAGACATAGAGATTTCCATGTGTATGTACAACATGCAGTAGTACATGGAAATATCTATAACATGTAGTAGTATGTATTAGTAGTACATGGAAATTTAAGACATTTCTGAAAATTTGAAAAAAAAATATCATTAGGTGGTGTTCTAGTGTCGTGTCGGAGATAATGATAGGAACGCCTAATAAAATATCACGGAAGGAATAAGGGAATTATGTGACACGATTGTTATTAAATGTATACTTTATAAGGTTTCATTTATATAGGCATCATTTTCATTAAGATTATTTTGCTAACAATATTCGAATTTCATCAGATTTTTTTATATATAACTTCAGATTCATTTCATCAGATTCGTACGCATTTCTAAATTGATGAAATATATTTAAAATAGCGAAATAATAGTGAACGAAATCCTTCTTCATCCACATATTGGTTTCGCTGAATTTCTTTAAGTTGTTATTAAGACATAATTTTTTAATACGGGCGATGTTTGAAACTCTTCCTAGACATGCTTTTAACTAATGAATATTCAGAAGTGTGCAAGAGAAAGCTGTGTAAGAATATTTTTATCTTAATAACTAAATATTGTTCTAAGCACTTTAAATGTTTGAATGTATAGTGGGATATGCACTAGTTCATCAGTTCACGTACTGTTACTTAACTCCAGTTGCATAAAATTAGTATTTAAGTGTATACAAATAAGAATAATGTGATTTTTATAGAGATCTGATGAGAGATATGTTACAGTATTAATTACCTACTATTTTCTTGAAATTGTAAACTTAGCGAATGTAGGAATAGATAAGACCGCTAAATAATATGATTTCACGATCGGCTCCCGGCAATTAAACTGACTTTTTTACAGGGATTTGTTGGAAACCCGAACTGTGAATAAACTAAAGTAGCTCAAACTAACTAAAAGTTCGATGTAATTCCTAACGGATATTCCTAGTTTTGTTAAAGAAATATTAATTGACTCTGGTATTTCAGTATATCAAAATTCTTTTTGTGTCTCAAAGTCGTAAAAAACTTCTTTTTGCTGTAAAGTTTTATGTCTTGTGTAACATATTTTATTTACAGTCTTTTCAAATTTCACTTCAAACTTAAAAATGCTTTTGATATGCTCGGATTTCACTTCTTGTACCAGTTAGAATAACTGCACAAGATATATATTTGAGTGTATATGACTGTTTAGCTGACTCTTGTTATAATGATCCCTCGCGTCCTAAAGGAAAAAAACACTGTTAATGAGTGATCTTTATAATAAAGTAGGATTTAATATAGTCTCTCATTTGGCGATATTTTGCACCCGTTGTTGGAATGGAACGGTAGTTGTAAAGAGCGTCAACTGTGTAACACGCATTAATAATTTGTTAAATCCGGCACATTACGAATTTCCATTGTTCAATGAGTTGTGTTTAGAAAAAATGGTATTTTTTATTTAAAAATTTATTTAAAGTAGCGATTTGTATTCAGTGACTTACTTATTTTGGATGAAAACCTCTGCTCTCTCGTAAGCACGGAAAGGCATATGATTGAAAACATCCTCAATGAAGTGAATAAGAAGTAAAATTTGAAAATCAAAACGGAAGTTATTAAAACTTATGTATACACATGGATAAATTTCTCGGAGATTTTCTATAAAAATTCCTTTCACTTAAAAATATGATATCTATTACATTTAAATGTTACTACTTTTTACCATGTAGTTGTAAAATGCACTTGCCTTCATGTCGCAATCTAAAAACACTACTATTTTAATGTGCGTTAATGTAAGTATTAGTTTTGGTATAAATATAGGAAGCCTTTTAAGCTACCGGGGCTGCCTTAAAATGAGGGCTAATGGTAACATTCATAGTTCAAGAGAAACCCACAGAAATCAGACATACTGTACTGTGTAGGTTAGCTATGGAAATCTACCGTGAGAGTTAAGGGGGGTGGCAGTTTTTTCTTCACCTGGGCAGGATGTTTGTTCCCTGCACCGGAAACTCGTATCCAGTATTGGCACCCAGCTTCCTTCCAGGAAGCTCTTTCATTTATGTATGTAATACATGTGATGTGCTTCATAAATAATAAAAAAGTATTCCAAAAAATTTTAGACTTGAAGTAATAAGCTTAAATCTGAATTTTCTCAGAAAATATTACACATTTATATAGAAATATTCATAGAAAATACTATTTGTGTAAACGTATTTCTGAGAAATTTTAAATATCAATGAATGCACCTTTAATGAAAACGTTATTTCATGTAATTTCATTCTCGAAATTTTGATAATTACGTTCCATATGCAAATAGGATATATATGCAAACAATGTATTGTTAAAGTTTGGTGTCAAGTTTCGCGTACTACACGTGCAGGTTGAAGGAAACACCTCTGAGGTGATCCGAGTTTTTTCTATTGTAATAAAGAGTAAAGAGATAGAAAAATGCTTTTTGGTGAAAAACAGTATAACATACCATAACTCTCTTTTTTTTGCGGGGGGGGGGAATTTTTCAAACTCATGCAAGAATTCTAGATGAGACGAGTTCAGCCCGCTGCTCTCTGAGTCCGTTATTGCGGCCCGCGTCGTATAATCGGTAAATGAAAAAAAGGATGAACACCTGCAACGATGCATTTGAAAATAAGAACTGGTTGGATTCTTTTTTTTTTTTTTTAATTGAACATGCTGTATTGAGGGTTTAATGGCACTTGCACGCACGCCACTTGCATACAAATCGAAAAACAGGGACACTTGACGCACAAGAAGTATTCATTGTTGGGTGAGTAATAGTATTTTGTATAGTTTATTGGCAATTCCACAGAAAAACCATATCTTCTTTATTATCTCTTTATTATCTTTATTATCTTTATTCTTTATTAATTTGCTTTACAAAATTTTGAGCTATTGGACAATACAAATATAGATTTTTAACAAAGTGTTAACGTGTAAAGAATGATAAATTCTTTAAGGAGTCAGGTACCTTTAAAATGTCAAAATATCCCCAAAATACAACATATTTTAAAGCTCAGTATCTTTATAATTGGTTTGTAAGCATGGAATATTGTATACCTATTTCGAATCCTTAATAATGGATTTGCTACTTTTATATTCCAAATATTCAAGTATTCCATATAAAATACCTTTTTTATTCTTCACATTATAATGTAATATGTACTGTGCTCAGCATTATATAAACAAATCAGCATTTTTAGTTGATATTTTTTTCTCTTCCCCCCCCCCCACTTTTTTTTTTTTTTTTTTTTTTTTTTGTGTGTGTGTGTGTGTGTGTGTGTTTTGTTTTGTTTTCCAAAATAGAAAAATAATGTACAGTTAAAAGGTCTTACCTTAAAATTAAAAAAAATATATATTTTAAAAAATAATTCGTTGCCCCAAAATCGATTATTTTAATCATAATTAAAGGTAATTTCTAAACTTTTTAGGTGAGAGGTTTTTTTTTTTTTTTTTTTTTTTTTTTTTTTTTTTTTTTCTCATGAATTTGGTTAATAGAGCGAATTTTTACATGGGCCTTGTTTTGCCTATACTTTGCTTTTAAGAAATAAAATTTTAATATAAAAACGTTCAAAACAAATTTCTATTTAAATGTGCCTGACCCCCTTAAATATGTTTTGCAAGCATTTGTAATTTCTTTTCACACTTTTAAGATTAGGATTGGCAGCAAAATACTAGCATGCTTAAAAATTGCCAAGGGATTTTGCTGTTTGTCGTTGAAACAATTTTTTTTTTTTTTTTTTTTTTCATAACCACTGCCTTGTTTCATGAGGGGCCAACAAGATACGTACCCCCCGCCTCCACTTCAAATTTTTCCCTACAGTGTTAAAATATGCAAAAATATTATGTATTTTTCACAGTTTTATGTTTTAAAATATAAAATTAAAAGCAGGAAGGCAACGTCACACGTCGAATTTTAATTTTGTTAAGCTTTTTCTTTTAAAATCAGACTTTGATCTTTTAAATTACTGAGAAATACACAATAAGAAAATATCATTTTATCATTTAAAATTATGTGTGATTTAATTATAATTTACAGCGATCGAGATTACATGATTTTTATTAATAATTTCAAAACTCAGATGGTCGAGACATATAAATACCACAGAATAACCCATCAAAAGCGATGACTTTCCACACTTGGAAGAAACTAAATCTCTAATTCTGCATTTTGAGCATATCCTTGGTTGTTGAGTTGAATTGATAAAACAATTTAATTTTATTGATTTGGCTATATCTGTATAATTCTATTAAAGTTTGCTGTAAAATCAAAAGTTCCTGTGGCCATTATTTATTTATTGTTTGTTTGTTTCTTTCAGAGCAATATATTTTTATAACTCTCTTACACCAGTTAAGAGGTGAATGCTGGAGTTTTGAAGCATTTTTTTATATCATTCCTCGTCTCTAAGTTAATTACGACATTTCCAAACTTCTTGTCAAACTGAATGTATTTATTCTGGCCGTTTCTTTCAGAAAAAATTAAATGTGCACAATCAGTTTGATAATCGTTTTATTTTGTATCTTTTCTGGTGTTTTGCTGAGTTGCTTGATGAGGTCTTTGAATAAGCTTGTTCCGTCAGTGATTCCATCCTTCTTCAAAATTATTTGTTCTGTATTTCTCCTTATAACAATTCTGCTCTTCCACAGGATTTTCATTATCCAGCCATTGACTTACAAAATAATCAGAGAATTATCTTAACGTAGGTTGCTGTGGGTAGTTTTCTCCTACTGTTAATCAGCCTTCATCGAGGAGTTACTGAGGAAGATAAGCCAATGCTGCGCACACTCTTGCACTTAGTTGAATTTCTTAATTCTCCAGATATATGCTATCATTCTAATGTCTTGGACGCATCTTCCAAGTGATTGTTAAAATGGTAATTGCATCCTTCAGTGGTTGTTATTGAAATCCTCTTGTAGCGTTAATTACTGCTTGCTCAAGATCCATTATAATGTATTTTGAATTCCATCCATCATCGTCGATCAATGCTTGCAAAATTTTGTAGCGAAGTTTCTTCTTTCTTTCATGGCATCAGAGCATATGCTATAGTCATCACTTTATGATTGTCCAATGAGCTTTTTGAACGTTCCATTCATAGAGGTTGAAAATAAGAGGAGAGGTCTTAACTGGTTTTTCCCAGACTCTGTCGCCCACCATCGGTAAAGTCGCTAAACACTGGTAGTTCGGTCCAAGGTTCAAATCCCGCGAACGGGCTGGCTGCATGGGTGTTTTCCCCATGCGTAACGTGTATACGAGCAGGTTTCCCTTAGAAAGTCCTCCACGAAGGCATCCTTCCCCTTAAGCAGATAGCCCTAGTATGCTTTGCCATAATTAAATACACTACACTACCCCAGACACTGCCTTGAAGTAGTGGCACACCCCTCGGGGAGACCAAAACATTCAGTGACTTGCCATTAAGGGGATCAATATGTTTTGACATGATCGGAGGTAAACATTTTGTAATTACGTCGTAAATATACGAAAAAATGTATATATTTCTTTTTCTACAATACTTCAGAGTCTTAAGTAGCTGAAAAGAATACATTTTTTAAGCAACATTTCGTTCTGAACGGAAATTAAATGCTATACCGTTCCCAGAACAGTTTGCTCAGAACACTTTCATTTGAATAAAATATTTTCACAAGTTTTCGTTAATTACATTAGAAAGAAATTTTATGGTAATTCGATTTCATTCGGTTAACGGTTACAAAAATTAAGATTAAAGTTTACTGTATTATTAATATTAAAATTAAGCATTATTTCTTTTCTATTTACAGAGCTTTTTCTTGAAATACTTTTTCAAATATGAGAGGATTTTTCGGCTTCTGAGGAACCCTTTAAATCAAAAAGTCACTTTATAATTAGTGCTGTATTCGGTTCATTTCAAATTAGAGCATCTTTTATTAATTAAATATTGCTGTTGATTTCTGTGCACTTAACTTTCTGCAAATATTTCTGAAAAGGTTAAAAAAAAAAATATTATTTAAAACTCGTAACAGAATTATTATGAAATGTAAGGAAATAACTCTTTTAATACTTATAATTTTTTTTACTCTTAATTTCAACAATATATATTCTAAGAATTCTTCTTTACTATTTTCTTAAGTACGCATCGCATAGACTGTGATTTACAACACCTTTTAACAGATTGCTTTCCAGTACGAACAATTCTTGCTTAAATAGTTTTATAAATATATTTATCAACAGAATCCCAATTTATGTTTATAATTAAATGTTAAGGTTATTATATATTTTTAGATAATATTTATAATCATTTTAAATTTAGATATATTTAATAACTAGATTTATTCACAGTAACATTCACAAGAGTTTATGAATGAATAAATCCTTCATTTCCAAATACATTTATAAATAGTTTAATAAATATTTACGTACTTTGTAGATGCTTTTTACAAGAATGTGCATAAATATATTTTTCATTTTCGGCATGTGAAAATCTTTAATTTCTATGCATTCGTTACATTCTTCGAGTAAAGTAATTTACAATAATTTAGCACATACCAGATGTGTATTTAATTATGGCAAAGCACACTAGGGCTATCTGCCTAAGGGGATGACTTTCTAAGGGAAACTGGCTCGTATACACGTTACACATGGGGAAAACCACGAAAACGCCCATGCAGCCAGCCCGTTCGCGGGATTCGAACCTCGGACCGAACTACCAGTGTTCAGCGTCTTTACCGCTCGGCCGCTGGTGGGCGCTAGCACATATCAGAATTTTTAACCTAAGGAATATGTATAAATATAAATTGAATGAAAATTACATGCATTATCTTTAATACGCACTCAAAGATCAGTTCTTCGAAATTTCTCCACGAAGGCATTTCTCCCTTTAGGCAGGCAAGCCCTTGCATGCCTTGTTTATGCACCCAAAAGCACACAAAGCTCCCGTGCTGAATACACTTCTATGAAGTTTCTCGTCTGCTATTACTGGTTCTCGATTTCTCAGATAAATCTTTAATCCAGGAGAGAGTTAATCGAGAATCCAAAATTTCGCCACATTTTAATTATGATACTGAAAGGAAATATTCTTACATGCTCCAGTTAGCCATTCTTTGTCTACGAATGAGACTTGCGTACGTAAAGAAGCGAGCATGAACCTCGAATTTCCGGGAAGAAAAGACTTGCGTGCGAAACATTTAACAATCTGAAATGAATAAGAGGTTCATGATAGGACCTCCTTCGTCGGGCTGCACAAATGTTTCCACCTCCGTCGATTACCCTATTTTCAAACTCTTAAATCATCTTGACTACACATGGTACTTCGGCCGAATTGGCAAATATTTCTGTAAACAGTTTTAAATAAATGTGTAGTTATAAATGAAGGAAAGTTAACTTATTAGCATATCTCTTTCTATATATATTTATTAATTTTGTCGAGGATTACAAGATTTCGTGGTAATTTCATTTTTCAAGCCTCTCCCCTAAAAATTTTACACATTACATGTTACAATATTATACTGATGACAAAAAATGTATTTTGTTTAAAACGTTTTTATTTTAAAAACAATATATAAAATTGTAATATATAAAATAAAAGTAGCGAATACTCTATCTAGGGCATCCAAAGAAGTGTACAAATTTTCACGCTTATCCCACTTGGCTATGAGGAAATTGAGGTTTAAAGAGTATTATATGTTTGAGATATTTTGACATTTTAAAGGTACCTTAAAGTATTTTCTTTAAGCGTTGGGCCCACCAGCGGCCGAGCGGTAAAGTCGCTGAACACTGGTAGTTCGGTCCGAGGTTCGAATCCCACGAACGGGCCGGCTTCGTGGGCGCTTTCGTGGCTTTCCCCATGTGTAACGTGCATACGAGCCAGTTTCTCTGAGAAAGTCCTCCACGAAGGCATCTCTCCCCTCAGGCAGATAGCCCTAGTGTGCTTTGCCATAATTAAACCAAACCAAACCATTCTTTACGCGTAATATAAACATTTTGCTAAAATCTATATTTTTGTACTCCAGTAGCTTAGAATTTTAAAACAAATTCATAATCAACAATCTGTGCATATCTCTTTCTATATATATTTATTAATCATATCTCTTTCTATATATATTTATTAATGGCAAGTTATCGAAAAATAAGCAAAATTTGATTTTTGCGTAAATGCTACTAAACTGCAAATTGCTATTACCCATTCAAGAATGAATGTTTCTTTTATGCGAAAGTGTCCTCCCTTTTCGATTTGTGTGGAATTGTCGTATGCGAAAATACTAATGTATGCGAAAATACTAACAAGTATGTGGAAGTCAAGAATGCTGTGGATGTAAACAATAAACAACCCCTCTGGAGACTAAAGCTTGGAAGCACTAACTTCAGTTGTAGTGCGGGCTTGACGCCTTCTTTTATTCTTACCTTCAAGATTTCATCCTTGAAAACATTTGCGCTATGTTTCAAAACCTATTTTCCATTTTTAGTGCTAAAGATGAGAACTAAGAAAAATCATGTGAATAAATCATAAGGATGATTGATTGTTTCTGGGAGACTGCGCGAAAGCGTAACTTGTTGACCGTAACTAGTTCACCTGTTAGAAAATTTTTCATGTTCCTGCAGGGATGATATGGGCAAATGCCATTTGTGCGGAACTCCCATGTGCGCAAGTGTCACATGACCATTTTGAGAGCGAAAGCAAATAATAAGTGCATCAAAGACTGACAGCGTTCAAAATTAATCTAAATTTGCGACGATCTAGCATCAGCGGAAACACATTATTGCAGTCTAATTCTTTTCTGGACAAAAGTATAAAACAAACAAACAAACAAAAAATGCTACATTGATTGTCATTTTATCAAAAAACTCCAAGAATACATTTTAAGATCTCAGAAAACGCCTAATGCATTTCAGTGTCTTTGCTATAAGGTATTTTCTCCCTCTTTCTAGCATGCCTTGTAACCTGTAGCACACTCGGCGCACATTCGAGAGGTCCAAGTTTGAGTCCCGGCGAAGGCACTGCTCATTTTCCATGTCTGTTGCTTCAAAATAACCTAATGCTCTACATTGCTATTCCATACTTAGTTGATTCATCAAGTTTCTGCGAATATGGAAATACATTGTGAGCAGATGCAATCAGATAAGTCATATAAAGATTACCTACGCCACGCAAACATATTTAAAGAGACTTACCTAATGAACCTAACGAATGAAAAAAGTTAAAGCGCTTCAAAAATATTCTCAGATGAAGACGTCTCTTCTAAAAATGTGAACAATATTAGCAAACAACTTTTCTCCTGTACGTACAACAGATAAAAAGTAAAATACAAAAAATAAATAAATAAAAAAATCTGAAATGTTTCAGATTTTAAATTACGTCCAAAGGGGCGTTTTTTAACGTTTTGTGTGTTACCTTTATTTATTAAATATCATGTTCTATCCCGTAGAGTTTTGCCATTGCTCATTTTTAAATCGTTGAGTTCGTTACTCAAAAATTCGTTAAAGTTTTACAAAATATGAAATCGATAATAAAACAAATTCCAAATTTAGGATTTCAAATGCCCATATTCGCAGTAGGATTACGTCATTCAAAATTGGATGGCTCTAGATACCGTTGTTTATCACAGTGCAAGAAATATACGTACATTTATATAAATTTTCATTATTTAATTTTTTTTCAAATATAATACAGGACTCTTAACATTTTGTGGCAACGGTTTGAAAAGTGAACCGACATTTATAGGAGTCCGACGCAAAATACCAAAACGAAAGTAATAGTCCTTCGGGACTCAAATCCCTTTGGACTAAAAATAAAATAAAGTAGATAAATAAATAATAAAAAAAAGCAAGGGAAAATCTTGAATATGCTGTACACAGTCTTTATCACATGGTCCAAATTAGATATGGTTGCAGTTGTGTGCAAAAAAACTGGCTCAACGTGTGTATCAACATATATATATATTTCCGATTGAAAAGTTATCAAACGCAGTAGGAATATAGGTTGTACTGTGTTCGTCACAAATATTTTATACGGTGGCAAAGCTCCGAAATACTAGGCATTCATGTCTACGTTATATGCATTCTCTAAGCTCTGAAATGCAGATCTTTTGGACGTTTTTCTGACAGCTTAATTTTAAACTCTTGCCTACGAATCTCAAATGGAATTCGTCTTTAACAAGGCTACTGCAATGCTGCTTTAATTAAAAATAAAGGAATAAATAAAATAAAATAACGAACTAAAATTTTTTTTTGGGGGGGAACAATGTTACGGACTGCATTCTAGTGTTTTCCCCACTTCTTTTGGGGTCGTACAAATACTTCTTTAGTCAGTATCTGAAAATTGTGTGATATTTTTCAAATTATTCTAATAACAACATGAAACAACAATTTAAAAATCTGTATATGAAATATGAAAATCTGTATGTTTTTTTTTTTTTTTTTTTTTTTTTTTTTTTTTAATACTAAATTACTTAACTTACGCTCAGGTCTTTAGGCAAAGTACTTGCAAATCCCTTTCGAAAAGTTTACGAAAAATGCACGCAAGGTGAATTCGCGCCGAAAATCTCTGTGCATTCCGCTTGCGCGCGCGCATCATGTTTTAAGTCGCGTATTGGTTTCTGCTGCCCAATCCCGGACTTTGACGCAACTCCGAATTTGGTATCTTGCGTAAGAACCCAGAATCATCAAGCGGCGTACCATCTCGAAAAATAAACATAAAAAGTGCTGAGTCTTATTTTTACTTATTTCGATCGCAAAATTATCGATGTAAAATAACTTATGGTCATTTGGCCCATGAGGAATATTCTCAGAAGAATCAGGAAAAAAAAATCACATATCATCTTGGTGAAGTGGGGGACCGGGTCTAAACATAACATTCCATCTGGAGAACTTCTTATCGATCCAACTTGGCACGTGTTTATTGATCGACGAGTTACTCGTTGGGGCACGTGCAGGATTTTCAGACGGGTGGTAAGAACCGCTTGATTACAGCCCCTCCCGGTACAAAATGATTTTTTGCCCCTATTTTTTTCCCTTTGGGTGAAGAAAATTGCTTCTGTGCAAGAAATTTCTCTTCTTATAGTAGAGTTCAGGCATTGCACCTAGGTACATCTAAAAATAACTTAAATTTGGCTCCTAGGTGAGAAATTCCACGGTTATTGGATTTTGTTTTTTTAATTCTTATTTTCTTTTTCAAACTAAACGCCTATGTGATGAGCACGAACTAACTACCTTTTTCTGGTTGCCATAAACTCCTCAAAACTCCAAAAAGAACTTGAATTATCAATGTACAGACATTCAAAAATTAACAATGATTTATAGATGGGGTTTCCTTTTGGCTGCATCAAAGTTACTTACAAAAGAAACATTATTCCAAAACAACTTCTGGGCACGTGTCTGAAATCCTCCCAGAAAAAGAATAAGAAGGGGGAGAGCGAAAGAAGTGCAATTTCAGCATTAAAAGTGGTTCGAAAAACAGGAAACTATTAGTCCGTTCTACGTAGGCCGGAAACTAGAAGTAATTAATTTTGATATTACCGAAAACATGTCGGTTGTTTATACCTATCTTACTCATATTATTCTGAGAGGTTAGCTCGATTTCGCAGCCCAGTTCTTCGAAGTTTTTTTTTTTTTTTTTTTTTTTTTTTTTTACATATACCGTAATATATATTTAGTGATCTTTTGACTTCAGCAGCTTCAAGTTATTTCCTTTGATAACAGGGAAAGAGGTGCTCATCACAGACACTTTTTTCTTCTTTTAAATTTCGACTTCAAACATTTTTAAGGAAAATTTATGTGTTTGCGACTGATGCACCAAAGCTGATATTCTGTAGCTAAGGCCACTTAATATTTTTAGAAATGTGCATTTTTATCAAAGACAGGTTCAGAGTCCAAACTGGAATATTACTACTGTAATTAAATTGCATCAAAAAATGAAATTATAATCCTTTCGTAAGGTTCTCACTAGTGGTTTTGTGGGGGTCCGATTTTCATTGGCGGTTGGTGTATTAGTTAATTGATTACGGTAAAGCTTGCGATGGTTATCTTCTTTAGAAGAAACGCCTTCGTGTAGGACATTCTGAGAGAAACTAACTTATATGGAAAAAACCCGAAAGAATGTATGTAACTGTCCGCTCTCTGGGAATCGAGCTCAGCAATGTTCAGCAGTTCTCTCCAAGCAGCTAGTGATGGTCTTTTAGCGCAAAATGAGTTTACTGTAGTGGTATTTTCCAAGGTTTCCTTTCACGTAACGAGCTTATCAATAGTCGAGTGAATAAGACACGGATACTGATAGTTTGCCACATTTTCTCTAAGAGGGCATCTAGTAGCAGCCGAGAGGTATCATTACTTCGTTACGGGTTAAAATCTTACCTGCATGGGAACGTTTGTGATTTTTGCCCATGTTTAGCGTAATTACGAGCCAGTTTCCCTTAAAACGTCCTCCACGCGCAATGGTTATAAGCATGTCCTATGCATATAACCATTGCGCGCTTAGCGGTAATTTAATCCAATTTTTAAAGAAGTAGATATCTTGTCTACTGTAATCAATAAACAAATCTGTCAAGCCATATGTAACGTAAACACTAACTAGTTTCCTTCGCAAATTTCTCTATGAAAAGCATGTCGGAGTCCAGCAGTGGCCTTGGTTCCTCGATGAGAAATTAGATCCCAATGAAAAGGCTGGCTATATGACTGTTATTAGTTGTTTTTTTTTTTTTTTTTTTTTTTTTTTTTTTCTTGTATAACTTGAATACAAGTCAGTTCTTTCAGAAAATGCTCTACGAAGGCATTCCATCTGTTAAGTAGGCAGTCCTCGTATTCTTTATCTAACTTCTATTAAACAAACAAAATCTATATTATTCACTTTCTTTATCAAGGTAAATTATATTTGCATACAGATAAACGAACTCTAGCAAACGAAAGAAACTCTAGAAACGAAAGAACTCTAGCAATGATGAATTTCAGTAATCGCTTTATTTGCAAGCTCATTAGTGATATCTTCTTTAGCAATATTTCTAGAACGAATGTTTATAATTACAAAAATAGCAGTGATTTCTCCCCCCCCCCCAAAGTATGATTTTCAGGATTTAGATTATGTGAATATAATGAATTTATACGCCTCTATTTCTGAAAGGTATTTTTAAAGTCTCCAACACTGTTAGGTACGGCATATACGAAGTCAAATTATAGACTTTAATGCCAATATAACTTATTTGGAAACATCTAATTTTATTTAAAATAGCTTTTAGTCTATTTAAGATTGTTCAAGTGAAAGCATCCCATGTGATTAATATAATACCCTAACCCTCTTCCGTATCAAATTTCAGTTGTATAGAATATCTGTGAATCCTTTTTAAAACCTGTTCATACTTAAACATTTCCCATGCTACCTTTTTGTTTTTAATGTTTTTGATTTTGACCAGAAGTACTATAAAGTATTTCTCCAGCCTTCTTAGCATGCCTTCGTGGTGTAGTGGTCAGCATATTCGGCTCGTATTCGAGTCCCTGCGAGGGCACTGCTCATTTTTCATGTTTCCTGCTTCGAAATAGCCTAATGTATCTGCAAAAAATCGAATAGCCTAATGCCCGAATTAAAAAAGGTGATGGATGATGACTCTCCACCACCAGGATTTGGCGATTAGGTCTCCTAATCCCCAGTCGCCCTTTAAAAGGGGGTATATAAGGTATTTCTTCCGCCTTCTTAGCATGCCTTTGTGGTGTAATGGTCAGCACACTCGGCGCGTATTCGAGAGGTCCGTGGTACGAGTCCCGGCGCGGGCATTCCTCTTTTTCATCTCTCCTATTTTCAAGAAATACCTAATGTCTCTACAGTACTTGCTCAGAAAATGAATAATAGTAAAAATTTGGTGCTTATTATTTTGTTCTGAGTTTCAATATTATTGATCTGCTGCCTATGAAGTAACCGTTGCCTGTTTCTTAGAGAATTTAGTAATACATATGTTTATATTAAAGGTTACGCTGACAATTACCAAAATTCTGGGAAGAATTAATACTCTTTGATTTGGAACTGCATGAGATGTTGTCCCCCCATCTCACAACTCCACATATTTGAACATAGAGGGAGGAAAAAGAGTAGAGGCCCGAACTGGTTTTCTCATACACTCCCTTGAAGCAGTGATCCCCCTTCCCCAAAGCATTCAGTCAATTACCATTAAGATCAATAGGTTTCTGCATACTCGGAGGTAAATATTTTGTCGTTATTTCTTAAATATACGTATAAATGTATGTATTTTCTTTTTCTACAGTATTTCAGTAAAGTTTGTCTACAATCTTTCTCATACTTAAGTCAGTAGAGTCTTAAGTATGAGAAAAACATTTCATTCTGAGTTAAATATTATACTTTTCCATACTCGGAACGGTTTTAATTTGAATGAAAAGTTTTCAGTTTCGCTAATTGCACTGGAAACAAATTTTATGCTAGTTCGATTTTATTCTATTAACTATTACACAAATTAAAAAATCAAAGTTTATTGTTTTATTAATAGTAAAATGACGTATTATTTTTTTCTATTTACGGAACTTCTTTTTGAAATACTCCTCAAACAGGATATGATTTTAGCTTCTGAAGCATCTTTTAAATCAAAAATTATAATCGTTCGATAATTAATAATCTGTTTGGTTCATTTCAAATTAAGAGTACCTTTTATCTTAATAGCTGAATATGTTAAATATAGAATATTTTTACTTTCTGAAATCTGGAATATTCGGATTTGTGAAATGTAGACTGTGTAATCAGTAAAACAAATACTTTTCAGATTTTGTCAGCCAGGCGAATGAACTGGCCGCATAGTTGATTTTCGTGATTTTCCCACGTGTAACATGAATACGAGTCAGTCTCTCAGTAAATCCACCACAAAGCATCCACACTTCCTAACTTTCGTGTGCTTTCGCGTATTCAGACTGCCTAACCGTTCTAAGTTAAGCATGAACTATCGCACACAAAGAAGTTTAACCTCAAATTTGGTAGTGTTGTCATAATAGTGTTTATACAGGAATTTTTAAATGTATTTTAATTGTCCGATTTTCTACTGATTCGAAATAATGGAATTTTATCATTTGAAGCATTTTGCAAATGGCGTTTTCCGTTGGATTTTCACAGTTGCAAAGTAATGTTGCAATCGTTTTATATCTTACCCCGTTGTCTTCCAAGTAAGAAAGGTCATGCCCTTGCCTGACCTTATGTATTGTAGATAAGGTATGCCGAAATTTCTTGTGTTCATACATAGGGGCGAATGCGTCACTAGTCCCCGATAACTACTTCCGTGGACAGTTCAAAGAATTTCGTTATTGTTTGCTGCCTGAGACCTGCAAACCACACACTCTGCATTTTTTTTTAAGGGAGTGAAAACAGCACTCCAATCACTACACGTTCGCACGTCTTCTCTGAAGCTCTTGATGAAAGCATAGCATGGCTGCAAAAATTTAACGGCGTTGGTGTGAATTTTACTTAAATCTGGAATAACATTGTGTTTATTCGTGATTCATTTTGTTTTTAATTTTACTTGTTCAACGTTATCAAAATTTTAAAGCCAGATCTGCTGTTTCTAGAAGGTATGTATGTTTTTGCTTTTCATTGTTTCAAATACATTGTTACTCTACAGTTGGTATAACTCAAAAAATTCTGAAAAAAATTGTTAAGTGGCAATGCAAAATGAACGTCTTTCTTAGAAAATTTTGTTCAAAGAATCTTTTAATTTAAAAGCTCGATTGAAGGTTAGTCACAATTTGGAACCATACTGTTATAGTTACTATCTGCTGTAGTTACTGAACCGAACTATCTGTTGTCGTTTCTAATCTTTGTGAAACTGACAGAAAATGTGATATGCTTTTAATATTCAACATGTTAATTTTCAATATCTTACAATAGAATTGAAACCATTATAGATAAAATTAATGAATCCTTATCTTCAAAAAAAAATTTCGTGTTCTAAATTTAGATCGAAAAATCAATTTTTAAAAACTAAACCGATTAAAATATTCTAAAATTTAGCTAAAACTTTCCCTCATTTAATTACTTTAAAAATATGTAATGTGGTGAAAATATTTCATATACTCATATTTAGAATGTTTTTTTACCAGTGTCTTCGAGTTTTCTCGATTCTTGTTTGCACAGTTGTCAAAAGCTTTCCTGTTTCCGTGAACTCATCAATCTTCATTACATCCCTACCCATAGGGCTTTATACGAATGGACCGCTCCCGAGATACGAGAAAAACAAAGTTTAGATGAAGAAAAATATTTTTAAGTGATCTCTGAATTATATGCATGAATGAAGCCAGTGCCATATTAATACACCCCAAATGTCATCGTAGAAATCTGATAAGGTTTACCGTACCGAAAAGAAGTTTTTTTTCCTAGCCTCAAGCTATATAGATAGTAATTGTGAAATAAAACATCTGAATGATCAGAATGATAAACTATAACATACTTGCATTCATCGAAATAAATGAAAAAAATTATTGACCGATTTGTTGGTCACTAAAGATAAGTTTGTTGGTTTCAAAGATTTAATTCAAGTTACTGTAGAATAATTTAAAATATTTCTCTTATTTGAGCAGTGTAATACAGAAGCTCCCAAAATATGGGAAAGGATCCCGCGGTCACTTTTGGTAAGTCGCCAAAATTTGAAAGCTCCGGAAACAGGATTAATTCTTTTTATTTATGAGAGTTCAGATAAATTAATGTAATACATAAATTCATATTGGATATCTAATCGTTTATCGTCAGATATACCAGAACTTGTTAAAAATTAAAATTTTGTTTCTTGAAAATGCATGCAATTACTGTTTTCATTTAATCATATTTCTTCTGCTTTAATATTTCCGTAATATCCTTTGCTATTTTGAAAAGCTTTTTTTTTCAGTTCAAATTTAATAGTTAAATCATAGCTATTTCTAAATTATCGCTCATATTTTAAAGTCTGAAATTGCGAATGATATGTATTATGTTTTTTAAGCAAACCTGTTTCTTGTTCAAAAGTCGTCCACGCATATAGCTAACTTCTACGGATAGCTTTGCGTGCTTCACAACAATCAAATGTCTTCGTCCTTCACCTTCAAATTTAAATCCGATACTTAGTAGGGAGGGTTAAATCCTACCATGATTTAACACTTTCTTTATTAAAAGCTGTAAAGAGTTACATCAAGTTGTGCATAAATTTAGCTCTTTCAAAGAGATCTTTTTATACGGATTATTTTCAGATAGTTCTGATTGGAATCTAGAATCTCATTGGAAAGTAATCACAGCAGTTTGTAATTTAAATCACATCACAGAATTATTTGCATTTATTTCAAACGTAAGTGCTGAGGTGAACAAAACTTAAGAAATAAAAGCTTAGCAGAGATAACTTTGCGTGTGTTATTTTGTGTATTATGTGTAGCTTTCTCTACATTACTCTAAAAAAATATTATTATTTAAATATCTTAGATGCTATGTAAATAATTACAATTGCTTTTATAAAAATTCGAGGGATTTTTCTCCCATTGTCTATCATTTCTATGAACAGTTTTTTGGTAATAAATTTTCTTGTGAGTGAATTATCTTGTCGTAGGATGTTTTATTTTTGGCCTTTTTTTTCCCTGTATTTTAAGTTATCAGTCGCATTATTCATTTTATTTCAAGTTCTGTTCGAAGTAATATTTGAAAAAGTAGCAGTTGCCAATGGTGGTGGGGGTCGTTATGTTTTATTGCCAATGGCTAACAATGTAGTTTATAAAAAGAGTTACATTTTATCAAACGTGGTTAAAATAAAATAATTATATGTAATTGAGGAACAGTACTTAGGAATGTAAATATTGTATAATGGTTTCGAATTATCCGTAACAAGAATATTTGCCGAGCGAAATAATATATGGTAGACCAACAACTGATCACGTACAAACCCACTGTATTTCGGTTAACGTGTCGAAAGGAAGAAGTTTGTATCCTCCTCGAAATCGAAGGCATGTAGGTGCTACCCCCCCCTTTTTTTTTCTGTTTACGCCGAAATTTGATGTCTTAGCAGCAGATGCCAATGGTCAGCATAGCCCCTGTAGTGAGAGGGCGTTCACATTTCAAGGTCAGGGTTGGATCGGGTAGTCTGCGGAAAACATGAAATTTTGATTTAGCTCTCTTTTTTTTTTTTTTTTTTTTTTTTTTTTTTTTCCAGTTTAAAAAGTCGGTATTCATAGATTGTTGCGTGCTGGGTCGGAAGGTGCATGTTCATCGGCATGGGAGAGTTAAAATATAAATAAGCGAAGTGATTTCTTATTCAGGTATACGTTGCAAAGAATAGTTCTATGTTTAGTGTCCATTCGTTACTTAATTTCAGTGTTCTAGTAACAGACGATTTGTTAGATTCGACTAGTAACGTCTAACAAAAGGTAAGGATTTGCTTCAAGTTTTTTAGTATTTCAATGTTAAACAAGTAGTTATTAGGAATAGAAAATTTTCCCTCTATTTCAACTTTGCCGAAAGATATTATCACAATTAATTATGATTCGTAAAAGTTTGCATAGTGCTGATTCTAAACGCTGAGTTGCTGGGGCCTACAGTTAGATATGCGCAAATAGTATCTCTGAGATAAATATTTTAATTTTTACATATATGAAGAACTCTTCTAATTATATCTGTCGAAAGGGAAATAAATTATGTTGTAGCGTATCAAACTACATATTTATTCGTATAATTTCAGTAACGTCATAAAAACATAAGTGACGTCTTTCTCAGATGACTTTTCCCGCAACGTTTGCCAACAGTTTTGCTTGCGCATTTTCAAATCATCAGAATTCGTTTACTCATCTCAAACCTGAAGGTTATATGTAGAAATAAAGTGATATTACATTAGAAATGTTACTTTACGTGCTTCGAGTATTAAAAAATGTTGTTTCTATGTATAATAGTGATAAAACCTAAATTCTATAAATATAACTTTTCAGTTTATTAATATTTTTATTTCACAGCATTCTAAGTTATATCAAGGGTAAATGCAAATTAATTTGCACGAGATATTACTTATATGTCAATTCTGTTACTAAAAAAAAAACTCCATCAGTGGCAGAATGGTAAGATCCCTGATTACTAGTAATTCAACCTCGTCTAACCTCAAAACTAAGTTTTTGGATTGGAGAAAGGGGCAGTCTAAATTATTTGTATTATGACAAAGCACACAAAAACTATTTCCCCCCCCCTTCATGGAGAACTTTCTAAGAGCGACTGGTTCGTATTCATGTTACGCATGGGAAAGCCACGAAAACTCCCATGCAGCCAGCCCGTTCGGCGGGATTTGAACCCGCGTCGAAGTAACAGTATTCATCGATCTTACCACTCAGCCGCTGGTGGACTCTGTTGAAGGATGGAAAACTAGTAATAGTATTTATGTTATTGTACTGTATCAGTATGAAGGCGACTTGCACCATTCCAGTTTGGTTCTTTACTTTCATCATTTATTTAGTTACTTCTATGTCGCGAATAAAAGCTCAGCTGTTTTTAGAATGTCCTTTTAGCAAGATATCTCACGCTTCTCGGTTTCATGAACTGGAAAGAGAGATGCTTCCAGTTAAGTAGTTTAAAAAGGCCTATTGTTGCCTCTTCAATAAAAGGCCTTTGTTTTTATACGTCTCTCATTGATCTGATTTTTAAGGCACTATCTTATAGACGAAATATGATACATTGACAAAAACCATACAGATTGCAATTCTGCATGAAGCGGGAGTATTTAGAAGTCCGTCAGTTATTTACGTCTGGCAGAATACTGTTTTCAAAAAAGAATTTTCATTTCGTTACTATAGGAAACCTAAGTAGCAGACTTCAATTCATTTATTCAATTTTCAAGCCTTGGTTTGTATTTTAACTACAAAGACTTGCGAGTCTTGCCAATATTTAGTTCCGCGTTTCGACACGGGAACAAAACACTATTCTTGGTGGTAGTAGCATCGGTTGCCAGAATTGTTTAGCTAAAGTAGGTCAGGTTAATTGTATATGGCAAAACTCACAAGCACTGATCTAAGAGGAGGGATGCTTTCGTGGAGGACTTTCTAAGAAAAGCTGATTCATATTCACATTACTCATAGAAAAATCCAACTAAGCAGCTAGCTCGTTGACACTGGCCGAGTAGTAAAGTCGCTATCACGGAATCACATTTATATGTTGATTTTCCCTCACTCCTCTCTCTTGATTTAGCTGTACTATACATTATACGATTAAACTAACAATGAAAAATTTTTTTAGGTGTCTCCTTTTTCTTAATGCCCTAATCCAACATCGTCTCCAAGATTATCTAGAAGGTATTGCTTAAGCACGTGCTTATTTTACTTCACGGTTAAAGCAGCTTTAATTTATGCTCTATGATGATCGCAGGATTAGCAGTTGCCATTAAGCCTAAATAAATTATTACTGTTTATTAAAAATTAATTTTAATAGGTACATTATATTAAAATATATGCATTTTATAAAACATTAAAAGAAGATGAGGTAGCAAAAGAAGCACAAGGAAATTATGGAGTAGAAATAAGCATAAATTTTAGTTACAAGTTTGTGAAAAGTAGAAAATTTGCAAAAAATCTATGATCTGCCAACATTGGATAGCAGTACTGGAAACGAAAGCTCTCTTTGCATCTCGAACTTGTTATTTTTTTCAGCGGAAGTTAATCTGTGAGATGTATTCGAATGAACCCGACGTAAGCATTAAAGAATATAAATATCGCAAATTTATTCGTATTTTCATAACATAGCTTATTCGAGGTTAACATTAAAAAGTAACATTTAAATTTCTGGACACATGCATTTTTCTTAAACTGAAAAACTGACGCGTTGTTTCTTACAAATCTTCTATTATCCGAAATCCCGTCCCCCGAAATCTTCCGTTTCAAGTTTTTTTCCCAGTAAACATACAGCAGTTGCCAAGTCGTTTTAAAAAAAGTGTGACATATAGCATTCAAATACTAAAATTTTTAGCACCGCTAAAGAGTGCATTAGTAGCGTATACAGCAATGAAATCCAAGCAAAAATAATATTTTAAATTGCATTTTAGATTAAATTTCGGAAGGTATTTTTAATACTAATTTCAAATTCTAGGATTTTATGTTAAATCCTAGAATTTGAAATTAGTATTAAAATGCGGATTCAGATTGATTTTATATACATTGACATGACATATTTTAAGTGCTAAAATAGCCAGAAAATTCCTTCAGATATTTGGGAGAAATGGGATTCTGCAATTAATTGTGATAACTGTGAATTTGAAAATATGATACAGGACATAGTTCTTGGCTATCCTCAGAAATCTACATTAGTTTGCTCGTCCCTGTGGCAGATTTGTTTAATGTGCTGCTAATTCATTAGCCATATTAAGTTTATTTTTTTCTTCCAAAATGAAGCAACATTATGAAAGGTAATACTCGGGGGAAGATTGCCCCATAACCGCCACCTTTCGCTGCAGTTTTTCATGCTGTCATCATAATCAAGCTATTTATATTTTAATTTTATACTTCTGCTGCTCTCCCCGCTTTTCATCTGCTGGTATTCACGGTAATTTAACGTTTTATTCACATTATTTTACTTTTTATGCATCATATTTAATTTGCTGTAATTTATTTCTGTACACATTTACATCTTCTACTCAATCACTTCGCTTGCAGATATTTTCATTGCACTAACCAACAGAACTTCTCTCAGAGTCACATAATGTATACATACTAATCAGATATTACACGTGTAATACATACTTCATGCAAAGACAGATTCTTTTAAGTTCGCTCGTAATAGATAATAATTTTAAGGCCTAGGAACGTGCTCGCTTGAAATGAATAAAGCAGATGTTACTTTTACGATATATTCTTTCAACACCAATATAAATTAAACTTGTTGAGAATTTGTATCATATTTTTCTTATGATATTATTCTTAAAAAGAAACGGATTTGTTAATGGCTGTGTGGTAATCTCTGTGATAGTCCGACTTCATTAAAGGGCCCATTAGCGGCCGAGCGGTAAAGACGCTGAACACTGGTAGTTCGGTCTGAGGTTCGAATCCCGCGAACGGGCTGGCTGCATGGGCGTTTTCGTGGTTTTCCCCATGTGTAACGTGTATACGAGCCAGTTTCCCTTAGAAAGTCCTCCACGAAAGGCATCCCTCCCCTTAGGCAGATAGCCCTCGTGTGCTTTGCCATAACTGAATAATCCAAATCCAAAAATCCGACTTCATTAAAAGTCTCTGTGGACAGGTGGCGGATTTGTTTGCCCCCAATGGCGGGCACACACCGTCCATAGACGTTAGTCGAAGCGGTGGCCCCTTTATTATGGAGAAATGTAATAGGTGAGCCACCTTTGCCTCCTATGAGGGGATGGACAAATACAACCATGCCGCGAACGGGCTGGCTGCATGGGTGTTTTCGTGGTTTTCCCCATGTGTAACATGTATACGAGCCAGTTTTCTGTAGAAAGTCCTCCACGAAGGCATCCCTCGCCTAGGCAGATAGCCCTCGAGGCTTTGCCGTAATTAAATAACCTAACTTAACGTTCTGAACCATGATAAAATTGAGAATGCAAGAGATAGTATGTCATCAATGCTTAGGCACTAAGCAATACTTCTAACAAAAAATAAGTAATTTACCAAAAAAGTAAGCATTTAAAATCGTGTATTGTGGCTAACTAGCGAAATAACAATCTTCAAGAAAATCTAACTTTCGACGACACGACCAACAATCCTGGTATCAGCCATTTTACCACTGATGACTCTAGTTATTTAATGGCTGGTTGACTGCAACAAAGTAAGGAAAGGCTTAAAACAAGATTGTAGAAAAATCGCAAATTAAATATTTGTGTATCCATGCGTAAAGTTTTTGCTGTTTGTAATGAGTTGTTTTATTTCCCTGGAACTTTTAATGGCAAATTAATATCGGACGTACATATTTACTTTTAAAAATAAAAGTTGGCGGACATCCTGCCAAACTTGCTATAATCATTCCAGCGAAAGAAACAAATTGTTCTTTACTTAGTTCAGTAATAATACTTAATTAGGTAACAGGAACAAGTTAACGGCTTTTACATATAGAAAATTGATAGGGATACACTATATTGAGGCCAGGATCTTATGACATCACGTTTGTCCTATACTAGCCGCTACGCGACCAGCCTTCGTCTGGCTTTTAAATCACAATCTTGATTTAAATTTACCGGGAAAACGCCTAAAGAGAGCACCAAATATTAAATTTAAAAACTGCACACTTTTACTTTGCAGAACAACTTTATCAAAAAACAAACAAAAAATTCAATAAAAATGTATTATATATAAAAACATTACATGAAATAAGCAATATCCCTTAATACAAATATTAGTTATCCTAATAAATAAATTAACCAACTTCCCGTTGCAAAATCTTAAGAATTCAAATGATATAGAGGAAGTTAAGAACTTTGTTTCCTAAAAAAAACATGCACAACTTTTCAATATCTTAACAGTGAAATATGCAATAAATAACATGAAAGAAACAAAAAAAAAAAAAAATCTGAAAAGGGAAAGTGTAATTAATAATATTATATCTCATATTTTCAAGAGAAAACAGTTCGCAGTCCAGTATACATAGCATAGCGAGAAAGTATGTGTTTGTTCACTAATTATCCTCACCAAACCTTTCTACAATTCTTTTCTGGGTCCTGGAAAAGGTCGACATCCACGTTTTTCAAAGGAAAAAAAAAAAAAAAAAAAAAAGGTTAAAATCAAAGATATTAATTAAAAATTATTAAAACGCTAATTTTCGCCCTCATTTTTCCGAGTGGCAACAGTGATACATCAGCAACAATGGCTGAGTGCCATTGTTGCTAGTATGTTCATTATGTCTGATGCAATTTCACCAAAAAACATAAAATAAAAAAAAATTCATTCCAATTTTTAAAAAAAAGTCGCTTTGAGGTGCACTGGCTCTTGTCTAGATACACCTGCGCACCAAATTTCGTAGCTTAGTCAATGCGCAGCACGAATGAATCACACACACACACACACACACACAGATAGAACTTTGGAACTTTGCGGTTATACTGGCTTTCGGCAGGAAATTAAAGTCCTGCTCTTGCCAGTTCCTGATGTGATCCCATGTGGGGCCTGACAGAGTAGAAACCTGAAAGAAATTTTCTCTCGTTGAGATAGACAGACAGACTCTTCCTTTTATAATATTTAGAGATTGGGGCTAAATCATACTGTTTGGCAACGGTTTTTTGCTTGTCGAAAATGGACGACCGGAAAAGAAATTGAATTAAAAGTCGACCAGTATGGCAGCGGTAGTACTGAGATGTTTACATTATTCAAGTGTCTGATTTCTTAAAATATCTTCTGTTGTGTGGTTTTGGAGTGAGTAATTTTATTTATTTGTTTCGTTTTATTTTGATTCACCTAATACCTACGTGAAATTGTTAAAATACTATCTTAATTAAAAAGCATTTCGACCATTCTTATTAAATACAAAAATTTCGTTAAAATATGCCTGGAAAAGAATTTCTGTTCTCCTTTTAAAAAACAAATATTCATTAGGGATTTAAAATAATTCTGTTTAATTCCCTAGCTAAGCAGGAAAAGATATGAGTGCGTGTTTGATATTTTTTATGTATAGAACTGATATCACAATCTTGATTGACAACTGTATTATCATATACAGTAAAATAAGTCTACAACAGTAATTTTTTTAATTCATTTTCTGTTTATTGTACTTTATCACATTTTCTGTTTGTGTAGGAGATGTACAAATCCTAGACAGTATTGGTATGATGTCAAGGAATTAGAAATTACTAAGAAGCCGATGTTGTGCACCTTACACATACAAAGACATGAAAAACGCACGTTAAATTTTTGTCAATCCGCCCAGTAGAACAGGATATTTCCCGTTCTACTGGGCGGACTGACAAAAATTTAACTTACGTTTTTCATGTTTCGAAAGCGCGAAATCTTTTTTTTTTTTTTTTTTTTTCTTTTCTTTTCTTTATTAAACTTACAGAGTACCTTCTTTCAAAGTTCCAAATTTACATTCAAGCGAAATAAAATTCGCAGATATTTTCTAATTTATTTTTATAATTTGTACTTTTTAGTAATTTTTCGAATATATTTGTGAAACACAACCTATAAAATTTTTACCTTAAAATAGGCACACCTGAAAAAAAATCAACAGTTTTCAAATCTTCCGAAGATATACGGGAATTTAATATACTGATGCGTTTTGAAATTTAGCATATTTGTTATAAGCGATAATAATCCCAAATATTTTTTACGCACTTTGTTAAAATTATTTGAAAGTGCGAACGAAGCACCTTTTTTTTTCCGATAGTGCACGATTAAAAAAAGGGGGAAATTAAAGTAAGTTGCTATAAATTAAGAATTTCGCCAAGTGAATTATTCTTGGCGCAAATTGAAAAAAGTGCGCCAAGACAAATTTTAACATTTCGCGGTAAGTTTCTCACCAAATTTTACAAAATTTAATATTTAGGCATAGTTTAAGGCGTAAAATAGAGATATGGAAGAAAAAATGTTATGTTATTTTGAGAAAGTCCAATTTTGTGTCAAAATAATTGTTGGGACGATATATATAAATCTAATCCAAGTTTCGCTTTTGAGACATAAAAAACGCACTTTAAATTTCGTCAATCTGCCCAATGGGACGGGAGATATAGAACGGTCCCCCCTTTTTTGTGCGTTCCATTTTGAAATTCAGTATTTTGATCCTTCATATACGAATCACTATTAGAAATAAATCGACTTTAAAATAAATGGCAGTGGTAGATGAGAGGTCGAAATTGCTTAGAATAAGATAATTCCTTCAAAATGCTGTTACGGCAAAATGCTATTTTCCCATTAAACCGCGTGATATCTTTGAATTTGGATACCTCCTGTCGTGGTTTGAATCTAACTCTTAATTTTGTACCGACAGTTAAGTACGTTTAAAGTAGAAAATTTTGTTATCTAGTGAAGGTAGCAAGCATTTGTAGACTAGAAACTCGTGTTAAGCAAGCATTTGTAGACTAGGAAGATCACAACGCTTATTTAACAGTTATCCGATGCCTTTTAAATCATGAAATCTATGCAAAATTAAATGAAGTAAAATAAAACATTGTATCGAAAATGGGCCGTACTATACTTTATTATTAGTAATTTACTTTTTGTTTTTAAGTGGACATAAATTTTCTCTTCCCTATCTTTGCAATTCGACTGTTTTTCGATTTAGAAAAGCCCGCTGTGTGGTTATGACCATCGAATACTGATAATTCGCTCTGGGTTCATATTCCTGGGTAGAAGCAGGCTGCATGAGCGTTTTTATGATATTTTCCATATGTAACATGGATACCAGCAAGTATTTCCATGTTTATGTAACATGTTTATGTTAAGTTTATGTAACATGGATAAATACTACCTAGCAAGTATACCTATGGATAAATACCTAAAATCTATACTATACCTATGGATACCTACTACCTATCTATACTATACCTAGCAAGTATACCTATTTTAAAGCCCATGTGGGCTTTGCCTTGATTACAATCAACCGAAATGAAAAGTAAGTTTTTTTTAAAACAGTTAAAGGAATTTATAGATTGTATTTGCCTGAGGAGGTCTTCGTGAAAACTTTCTGAGGTTAACTGGCTTTTGTTTTTACACTATACATTGGGAATACCAGGAAATCACCCATGAAGCCAGCGAATTCACCAAGATTTGAACCTAGCTCATAATGTTAAGTGGTCTTATCCACTCAGCCATGGGCGGGCTTCAAACTGAAAAGTGTTTATATCATTCCTCCACTTCTAGTTCATATTTTTATTGTCATAATTATATATTTTAACATTATTTGTTTGAAAGACTTTCATATACTAAGGTACTCCAGAAAATCATGGTTTATTGAAAAATGAATGCGTATCTTTACTCTCCCCTCTTAAGGCTCGCCAGCGGCCGAGCCGTAAAGTCGCTGAATATTGATAGTTCGGTCCGGGGTTCCAATCCCGGCGAACGGACTAACTACATGGGTATTTTCATGGTTTTCTCGATGTGTAATGTGTATACGAGCCAGTTTCCCTTAGAAAGTCTTCCACGAAGGCATCCTTCCCCTTAGACAGATAGCCCTTCATGGCTTCGCCGTCATTAAATAAACCAACCAATTTATCTTTCCCCTTCAAACAAAATAGTCTGCTAGAACCCGAGCAACTGGAGCCATGGTCCCAGATTTGCTAGCTTGTCTTTTCTTAAGTGTGTGTGGTTATGGCAAAGCCTCGAGGGATATCTGCTTAAGGAGAGGAATGCCTTCGTGGAGGACTTTCTAAGGGAACTTTCTCGTATACACGTTACACAAGGGGAAAACCACGAAAACGCCCATGCAGCCAGCTCGTTCGCGGGATTCGAACCTCGGACCGATCTACCAGTGTTCAGCGACTTTACCGCTCGGCCGCTGGTGGTCCCTGTCCTTTCTTAAGAGTATTGATATGCGTTGTTCCAGTGAAAGTGGAGGGTATAAAACTCTTTCACTTGGTTTACTTTCTCTAGTTAGTGCAGTTTAGCTCAGATTAATGTAGTAATTAATGTTGTATAGTTAAGTGCTGAGTATAAATAAAGCCGGAAGTATACGAAGTAAAAAAGAACTGGGCCGTTAAAGCGAATACTTTATTCAAATAACTTTTGATGAATAGTGGTTCTGACAGTTTTATGCTGTTTTCCAGGATTTTCTTATAAGCAGTTTGGCACTCATTTTTTAATATACAGTTGGGATATGTAATTTGTAAAAGGCTAAACGTAAATATTTTACAAAACCCTGACTCAAATAAGACTTTCATAAAACAATGGGTTCGGTTTCGCCTTACACTGCCATGGCCTAACCTCTTGTTGTGAATGAGTCATTTTTTGATAGAAAAGGGTAATCATCTGAAGAATCTAGAAATGTTTTATTTTTTAAACACGAGTTAAGAAACTTAAAAATGAAGCATAAAAAATATCCCAGCTCACTCTTATCCGGTGTTGTGTGTATGGGTGCGTGAAATGACGGCAAGCCTTGGATCTCACCCTGCTCTCTCCGTTTACTTCGAAGCTTGCAGACCGATGCATGGTCGAGGAAGGTTTTTGGCTTCGTTCACTTCCGTTTGTCGACCTCTGCAGTTGCGTACGGGTTCGCAGATGTTCTGCATTTCCTGTTAATTCCCTTTCATTCAGAGGATGTCCTGTCTTCCGTAGCAGGAAGGCAAAAGCCTCACCTATGGTTCAGCATCTGTTGCCTTAGAAAATATCTTCAGATATTCCTGCTTTTTTTTTTTTTTAACATACTTTAGAGCACCTTCGTGTATGATATCCAACCAAAAAATTTCAAAGTGATTAATGTTTAGATTCAAGAACGTGTATAATATTTATTCATCAGGCAAGGATCATCTGTTGAGGCTTTCCAGCAAGGTCCCGGTTCATAAAATAGCTTTTTAGGTCGCATATGTATCGTTTGTCTGTCAATTACATTTTTTGTTTCTTCATACAGCATACTCATTTTATTTGATAAATCCAACAATAGGAAATTTCAAATGCTAAAAGACATTTAGATGTGGCTTATTTTAATTTTTTTTCGGGTATTTTCTCAGTATTTTTATTCATTAAGACTTTTCGAGAGTCTTCACCTCTGGACTTTGGGGGGGGGGCAATAGAACTAGGTATTTAAGTTGGAACTGTTAAAAATGGAGTTGCGACTGATTGCAAAAGTAGCATAATTCTGAGGAAAATAGCTTGACTGTGTGCAACTAGTGACCAAGCTCCTAACTCACTGAACTGTAGTCGTCTTCTGTCATATCTGATAGAGCCCCGAGCGGTAAAGTCGCTAAACACTGATAGTTCGATCCGAGGTCGAATTCCGGGGAACGCGCCGGCTGCTTGGGTGTTTCCGGGGCTTTCCCTATGTGGACATGAGTCAGTTTTCCTTAGAAGGTCCTCCACGAAGGCAGTCCTCCCCTTAGGCAGAAAACCTTCAAGTGCTCTGCCATAATTAAATAGAGCAAATCAGCCATATTTGATATATAAGGTATCAAATATGGCTTTGAGTATGTGGCGTTAACTTAGCAGTCTAGTAATATACAATTTTAAATGCTGTTATTCAGCCTTGCATGAGTTAACTTTCGTAATAATTTTATATAGAACATTTTAAGTTTCAAAACAGATTTTCATATGCTGTGTAAGTCCTGCTAAGAGACAAATGGTTTCATAATTACCTTTGTAACTTAAGAATCAGTTAACGCTCTATTGAGTGAAGTGTATAATTTTTTATAACTTTATTGTTATCTACTGGCATGCACCTAGGCTTCCGCGAAATTTAACTCTCCGCTCAGCGCGTAGATACCACGCTGAGTCATCTTGCTATAGTGACCATTCCACATAAATGTCATCGTAGCTCAGTAGCATCGGCCGTCTGGAGAGCTATCTCCTTCCCTTCTCGGTACTTGAAATTCGCCTACGCATTGGTTTTTGTCTTTCCCCCCCCTCTCCCAACCGGTGGACGAAATTATGTGCTGTTTCAAGTGAGGCTCCCCGTCTCATTTTCCCTTTCATGCTGACTGCATAGTGAAGTTCATATTGAGAGAATTGTGTTCAACTCTTGGGAGAGGATGCAATATAGTTATAACTTCGTGTGGGTATGCTAAATGAATTTCGGTGCTCTAAAATTACTCATTTTTTCCTCAGATGATCTATAATCTGCAGGCATTTTGACTGTCATGAGCACATCGTAATAACTAAAACGGTTTTATTTTTTAAATTCTCATTGAAATCTTCGTAAATTTAATTGCATATTTTCCATTTCATTAATACATATCAAATATATGCGATGTAGATTGATTTCTGTTTGTGTATCTTAAACCAAGAAGAGTCCTATTTATAACTTTTTTGTCTTTAAAACTCCAAAGCATGGAAAACTTTCATACTTTCTAATACTATTACATATGATTAATCAGTTTTAGCCAGTCATGTGCATTCTTCTGGTTCAAGAAAAATCGACTTCAAAGAATTCTATTGTATTTACATTACATATATGGTTCAATATCATTTATCATCATATCTTTCGTTATCTTTGAAGCACTATTAACTGCATTACTGACAATTCAATTAACTATCAAACTATTATATTTACATACAAATGGAAATTATTTGTATCACTTTATTTGCAGTTACTATATAGTTAAATGTGTAGCATTAATGTTGTGTAGCATAAAATTGACCAGGATGTCAACCCTACCATTCCCCCAAGAAGACTTGTTTCAAGTCCCAAAGAACGCACATTTTTTTATTGAAAGTGAATTCCTTCCCCTTTTAAGCCGGCCCACCAGCGGCCGAGCGGTAAAGTCGCTGAACACTAATAGTTCGGTCCGAGGTTCGAATCCCGCGAACGGGCTGGCTGCATGGGTGTTTTCGTAGTTTTCCCCCTGTGAAACGTGTATAGGAGCCAGTTCCCCTTAGAAAGTCCTGCACGAAGGCATCCCTCCCCTTAGGCAGATAGCCCTAGTGTGCTTTGCCATAATTAAACACACCATCCTCTTTTAAGCCAAACAATGGGTTTTGCAAGTTTTACGTTAATTAAATGGCTGTAACTTAAAATTGGTTAAAGATAGGATTGTGAAAGTAGTCTCAATTTAAAGTGCTAATTTTTCTGCATCTATTGATATTAAATTTTAAGTGTTTAACTTAATTTAAAGTCATAAAAATCCTAGTTTATTACGTGAAAATTTACCAAGATCCATTGCGTGAGTAATCGCGAATACAAGCAAAAATGAATGACGCTAGCTAAAAAATTTGTGTGCAAGTTCAGATAAATAATTGACCAAACAATAACAATAATTAATTGGACAAATACATGTTATGTAGCATAAAATTTAGAATAATTAATACATTAAATTTTGATAGCTAAAAATTAGATTAATTACGTTAATTTGCTACACAACATTAATAACTTTTTAATTTCCTTCTCCCTTCTAAATATTCATAATTATTTAATGAAACCTATCTTAGTTAACTGTATATAGGCATGCTAGGTTAATTATATAGTGAATGATGAACAATATTATTACAACTAAGAGAAATTTATTATTTGTTAAGTAAAATCTACATGTAAAAATTTATATATCGCATTTTTCTAGTAATTCTTTACGGAGAATTAATACTAAAATTGCATTTTTATGTGGGTGTGTATTATATGCACCTACATATAGAAGCTATCATAGCGAACGTTATTCTTTGCTTTTACTTGAATTTGAATCGAAATTTTATGATTTTAAATTTCACGGAATATTTCTTGTTATTGTCTAAATATTTTTGCAACTGGACTACATTCCGAAGAAAATATTACTGCAGTATGGTGGCATTGTCTAAATTAGTAAATTTATTAAACAATAAAAGATAAATTTTCCCCCGTAATTCTCTCTTATCTGCTCGCATAGGTAGGTATCTCTCGTTGCAATAAGCTCAACCTTGATCAGCTAGTCTTCCATTTATCCGACACACTCTACTTTTTCTGAATTCTTGCAAATAATTGAATGTGGTGTCTTACACAGACGTGCTCAATAATTCTTAATTTCTGTAAATTATTTTGAAACCCATTTCTGCTGAGAAGCACTTATTCCTGGAAATGCTAAAATAAGGATGTTTTTGTCATATTACCGACGAGCTGTAATTTCAATTCAGTTCGAAACCAAATCCTACTTTTATTTTTCGCGAGCAGAATTCTTAAAGATACACCAGTCTATAATAGCAAGATGTATCAGAAACACCCTGTTCTGAAGCAATGTAAAATCTCTGAAATATCCTTTCATAACTTAGAAATAAAAGCTTTTTAGTTAATCTCCCGCGTCTTTGGTTAATATTATGAGTAGTGGTAAAATGAGGGTTCTGCAGCAGAAGAGCTGAAGGCGTGGCCAGGGGCAACGTCTCAAGGACATCAGTACACAGAGCGTAGCCAACAACGTCACGAGTAGAGGTGAGTTGTTTTAGGCTGCTGGTTGAGTTGTACGTCTCCTGGTGCTTCAGTGAATTAAGTTTTTCAAAATTAGCAACGGATCAAGGGGATTTTTGTTTGGAGGAAATGCTCATATCGCCCTTTTGACGGAAAAAAAAAAAAAAAAAAAACTTATTTTATTTATTTTAAGTACAGGGTGATTATAATTAAAGTTTAAGTTTCAAAACGCTATAGAAAAAGAACCACTCATGAAAATGATGCCAAATTTGAAAGGAATGTTATTGAAGAAGGCGGAAAGCGTATGGCAGAAGAAAAAATTTAGTTTCAAAAGTTAGCAACAGATGGCGCTGCAAGCGGAAGAAGACAAATTAAAATGTTAGTTAAATTTCAGTGTTATAAAGCCGTCAGATACCAGGCTGTTCCTCATTTCGCGTCTCAGACGTTCGCCATGGGTGTTTCACTGCAGGACCGCGCTCTGCTGGTAAAGCTGTATTACAAGAATGATGATTGTGCAAGAGTAGCTCTGCAAAAATTCAGGACACTGAAGGGTATAAAAGAAAGCGTTGGTCCAATGAGTGTCGTAGGTCTAAAGAAAATGATGCAAAAATTCGAAACGACAGGTTCGTTTGATGTGCAATCTGGTAGAGGGAGAAAACGAGTGCATTCGACGGTAGTTGAAGAAGTGGCCACAGCATTACAGGAGGGGTCGGCCGGTGGTGTGCAACCGTGCAGTGCACGAGGAATTGCCCGAACATTGGACAGGCCTACGAGCACGGTGCTGAAAATTGTACGAAACATCCTGCAATGCTATCCGTACAAAATTGGCCATGTGCAGGAGTTGCTTCCGCCTGACCTGACAGCTAGGGAGACGTTTGCGTTAGAATTCCTGGCTCGCATGGAAGTGGATAATGAATGGCCGTGGAAAATTTTGTGAAGAGATGAAGCCCATTTCCATCTGACAGGATACGTGAATACCCAGAATTGTCGAATATGGGCAACAGAAAATCCACTGGCAACGCACCCCGTACCACTTCATCCTGAAAAGGTCACGGTATGGTGTGGCTTTACGGCATCATTCATCCTAAAACCACATTTTTTCGAGCAGAGTGCTTCCGGTCCAGTTACTGCAACCGTCACTGGTCAGAGGTATGCGTCTCTTTTGCGCAACCACGTGATTCCAGCTCTGCAACAGCGTGGATGTGTGGATGAAATCATTTTTATGCAAGATGGCGCTCCTCCGCACATTGCACATCCCGTGAAGCAGCTGCTGAGGCGCCATTTCGGAAATGCTCGAATTATCGGCCGTCATTTCCCTACAGCCTGGCCGTCCCGATCGCCTGATCTTACTCCGTGTGATTTCTGGCTGTGGGGATATCTAAAGGATGCTGTGTTCCGTGCTCCAATTGCAAATTTAGCGGAATTAAAGGCACGCATTTCGCAACACATTCTGAACATCACCCCGGAGACACTGCGATCCGTTGTGGAACATGCTGTTTGTCGCTTTCAACTTGTTGCACACAACACCATATTGAACATGTTTTGTGCCAGTCTCGCGACAGTTCCGAACTTCTTTGATGAATGGTTCTTATGCGGTATGTCGCCGCAAAACTCTTGAAACCGATTTGTCCCTTTCGATGTGATATGTACAGTCATGCAAATAAAATTATTCAACAATTCTAATTTGTCAATGCATTTTAATGTGTAACTTCCACCTTAGCCATTGTTTTACGAATCGCTTCTCGTTTCTCGTCGCGATTTTGCCGCTTACAGCGCCATCTGTTGCTAACTTTTGAAACTAAATTTTTTCTTCTGCCATACGCTTTCCGCCTTCTTCAATAACATTCCTTTCAAATTTCACATCATTTTCATCAGTGGTTCTTTTTTTATAGCGTTTTGAAACTTAAACTTTAATTATAATCACCCTGTATATCAATTAAATCACTGCCTGAAAACAATGTACATTATGATGTGACAAAAAAATATAAAAGCAACTTACCTCTGAAGACAGTTCTTTCATAAAAATGAAATTGTGGAAGGGTGAATTTTTCCCGGTATCCCAAGGCGTTTAAAATGCCGCAGCAATGTATTCTTTTTTTTTTTTTTTTTCTTGTTAAATATCTTTTATTTTTGTAGGACCATATGCAAAGGAAGGAATTCTAAAAGCAGAAAGGGCTAGTTTATTTATCGCGCTACGCTAAAAAGATGAAGATTTTTTCCTTTGAATATTATATTACAATTCTCTAGTTAATGTAGATTCCTTTAGACAGTTTCTATAACTTTTATATTTAAGTTTACTTAATATATTCAAAGTAGTGATACTACTTTGAATATTATACGGCAATTCTGTAGTAAATATAGATTCCTCTAAGACAGTTTCGATAACTTTTATATTTTACTTTTAGTGACACTGCGATTTATTTCTATTGCTTTTTCTTCTCACTTTCCTTCAACAGTAATAAATATATTTCAGCCTCAATCCTATAAATTCAATAACATCGTTTCTGAATTCATATTCTTTTTATTGCTGATATTGTGTAAAGGATGGTTCTTCGAACAATCTGATGTATATACGTATGCGTATGGAAACTCATATCTCGATGTATATCTTCAGTTAAAATCTCGTACGTGAGAAAATCTGTGTTGGTAGAAAGTAACTTAGTTCTCTCTCCATATTTTGTCTTTTGATATGATTATAATGAAAATTGTACATGTTTACTTCCAGTTTAACAAATCCTACATAAACGGTTCACAATTCCAATCAAGTCGTTATAAAAAAAATTCTGAAATTATGGACATAATTGCATTTAGGGTTTAGATTAGGAACTAATTTAGTATTCGATTTAAATTTCTTTTTTAATGCACTGACTGCATAACGCGAAAGATAGTTAGCATAAGCTCCTTAAGATATTTATTATTTGCTGAAGTCTTACTCTAAAAAGTCGTGGATACTCCTGCGAAGTCCATGCTCTATAAATAAGTGCATGTTCATATCCGTTAATAATTCCAAAATTTGATTGGTCATTTTGAAAAAGGCTTGCCAAGGTAACGCGGGTGCAGTCAATAAATGCGCGCTGTCAATAATGCGGTAAAGCATACCTGTACGATATTTTGTTAGGTACTTAATAATCTACAGTAAGTCTTAAAATTTTTGAAAACGTCTGCTCATTGTAAAACATGTTTCACATATAAATCATGATATTCATCTAGATTTTGTATGTGAAAAGCTTGCCAAACATTTTGAGCAAGCATATAATCATTTGTTCATACTTTCATCAGTTAATGTACATTGAAAGTCTTCTATGGGTGGTAATTTAGTGTCCTTGAATTTTTCAAACGAGTTTATGTATTCGTAAGGATATGCGCCCTTCCATAATAAGTTTTATATTTCGACGATGATGAATATTTTCTTTTAAGATCTTAGATTTTTCTTTGGGTAGGTTTGATACAACTTTCTCCAAAGATGCTTTCATAAATTGCAAACTATAAATGAAGATTAGTGATATTCTTACATTGTTACACTTTCTTCTGATACTAACTTTAATGTACAGCTAACCCTCGTATAACAAGGTAGATAGGTTCCTAGAAAATGCCGTGTTGTATGAGACCTAGAGCCAGTATAAAAAGGGGAGGTTACATTCCGAAAACGTATTAAAAACATATTTTTTAATTATACATAAGTAACTTAATTTTTATTAATATATTGTATGTATGTATGTACAACACAAAACAAAAAAATTATATATTTTAATGTAACGCAACTTTAGTTTAATAAATTTCTTCGTTGTCATTACTCAGTATAATCAACAGAGAACGTTTTTTCGGTGGAATGAGATCGCTCTCATTTTCAGAATGTCTTTCTTCATTTAAAGTTATGGCATTTTTTTTTTTCCTCTTTAAACAATCTGTAATTTTACTTTGCTTACTAGTTCTTACCGGGTTTTTATAAATTTCTCGATATAGAGCTAGACCCTTTTGAATTTTCGGCTTATTTCAGCGGAAGGGTCTGCACTCAAGAAAAATAACTGGAGATTTTCCGCTAAGCGTAGGCCTTCTTTTGATATTTTTAATGTTAAATTATTAACTTCACAATCTTCATCAATGGTAGTGTCCTCAGAAGCGATTTGATTTACAGCTTCGGATGCCATTTCTATCAAATATTCGTCAATTTCTTCTGCTAATAAATCGTGTGAACGTCCTCAATAGCCATGTTTACAAAACCTTCGCCTCCGATTGATTTAGCAAGTTCTAATATGCCACCAGTTTCATTTTCTGACGATTTACGCACGTTTTCTATTTGAACCGAAGACAGCTATATCTTCTTCTAACATGCATTTAACTTTGATGCTTTCAGTGACAAAGATACAATGTTGATTCAGTTCTTGATTGCAAATGTCTTCCAAGCTTCCATTACATTAATTGATTTTGAATCGGTTACGTCTAAAATCTGCTGTAATTCTCTTCTTATGTAATATATTTTAAAGGTATAAATACCTTGATCCAATGGTTGGAGTAACGAAGTAGTGTTAGGTGATAAGAACAGTATTTTGACTATGGGATGATTCAAATCTTGTGGGTGACATGGAGCATTATCTAATAGTATTAAGCGCCTTGAAGCTTAATTTTTTTCTGCCTTAAATAATGTTCAGCGTCTGGCACAAAACAATTTAAAAACCACTCTTAAATATATTCCCAGCTACCCAAGCTCTTGGACTTGCTTTCCAGTATACCGGTAAGGTTTTTATTTACGCCTTACCGGTGTACTGGAAAGCAGTGCACGAGGATTTAAAGATCTATAAACTAACAAGTGTTTTGTCATAAAGTCCAAAGTCATACTGCACAAAAGTTGCGTTAACAATTTTTAGACACCTTAAATCAGGATGCAGTTTTTTCTTTTTTCGTTATAAAGGTTCTACTGGGCATTTTCCCATCAAAACCCAGTTTTGTCGGCATCGAAAACTTGAACTACTGTGTATCCTTGTTCTATAATATTTTGAAAATTTTCAAGTCAGCTTCATAATCAGCCGATGCAGATTCTCCTTGAATTCTTGTGCTATGAATTGCAAAACGCTTTTTGAAATTTTCGATATATGGGTGCTTTGCACAATATGGAAAATTTCGTGCGGAGTTAAATTTCTTCCGATTGCTCGGGCAATTTTCTTATCGTGTTAGAGCGAAATCGTGTTATAGGAAAACCATGTTGTAGGAGGGTTCTCCCAATTTATGAATCGTGTTATAGTGAAACCGTGTTACAGGATGCTGTGTTGTAGGAGGGCTACGTGTACTTTTCTAAATTATAAAACTTCTCTATACTTCCCCGTAAGGTGATCACGATCTTTCAAATGGTCATTACTCAAACTTTTCTACACAAGAAGCAATGAGAAGTACTTTTAAAATGTTGTTCCTCTTGAGGTGTCATACAAAGAGGTACGTTTATGGATCATTTTTCAACTGTTTTCTTCTTCTCATAAAATATTTTCTATGAAATGATCTACAGCGTTAGGAGCTCTGTACGTTGTTATAAGTTTAATACTTTTCCCATCAGGTCCTACAATTATGTAGGCATTATCCGCATGTTTTATGATGTTTTTTTTTTTTTTTTTTTTTTTTTTTTTTTTTTTTTTTTTCCTGTAATAGGCGCAGTAGTACATCACTTTCACAAGTATGTGTTTCATAATTGCTTCAAAATCGGCCTAAATTATTTACGGAATAGACTCTTCAAACTGATAGTTTGCATATTCTAATATTTTTTCCTCTTCTGAGAGTAAATTTATGCAAACATCTTATGCCATAGAACTTACTTGTATGATGTTTTGTTAGGTTACTTACTACTCTGGACGCATATTTTATTACGCAATAATGTTGTGCAGTATAGTATCATTACCGACTAAAAGTAAACTAATAAAATCAATCTCTTTTCTTTCTGAAATGCAGAGAGGAAAGACATCATTCTCTTGATATCCAGATACGTTTATTCTGAGATCATTTAACTTTTCAACAGCTGATATTTTTTGTAACAGTAACAGGGCATTCAATATTTTCTAATTTCATTTCCCTTTCGTGTGGTTTATAGTAATTTACTCGGTATGGATTATTTTCCCTTGAAATAATATATTTATGTGTAAGTAAGCACGACATTAAGTATTTTTTATCATTAATCTTAATATTTAAAATCGCTTTCTTCATTCCGAGGTCTTTCAGAAAGAGGATGATCGAGCTGTGCATTATTGTGACTTTTGAATTTGAGCTAATGTCCATCCGGAACCATTTTGCAAAAATTCTTTAAGCGATTTCTTCATCTTATTACAAGCCTCATTCAGCTGTTCTTCAATATTCTTTGTTGTCAAATTTATTAAACACGTGGATCTAAAATGTGGTTGATAACTTCCCCATCGTTCCAATTCTAAAAACCTGTGTCGTTACCATGCTATACAATTTCAGGGCATTCTCATTTATTTCTTTTTCAAGTTTCAATGCAAATTTGGATTTTGCGTTTTTTAAAAATATAATTAGAACTTGATTTATTTCTTTAGTTAAAGTAATAGTAAAAGAATTGAAAACATTGAACTAGATGTGGTGTGTTTTATTAGCTTGTTTGATGGCTGTGAGTTATTACTTTTCCTTTGGATATTTTTAAGGGTACTATGTTGAGTACGGACGTGCTCGATTAGATCACGTATTTTGCTAAATACGTACATGGTTGCATTTTTCCGTTAGACAGTTCCTTTGCCCGTTAGATTTGTTCCGTGTACCGTAACTATTTTTTACTTTCACATGTATATAAGAAGCAACTACATCAATATAGTCCACCAGAAATATTAAATTCGATAAGTCCTCCATCCAGTATGAGGGGGTGATATTACACAAACTGACTTTTTTATATAACCGTCTGCATAGGAGGAATGGTGAACAAATCCAGTTCAGATATGATGTAAATGGAAGAGTCGCGATGAATATACGAAGTCATATTTTTTTTTTAAGAGAAATGTTCTATGCTTTCACCTTCTTTAATCGTTGAGAAATGGTGCGCTTTTCCCCCTATGTTTCTACTTTTTATTGACTTGTTCACAACCAATCATGCTCTTCACTTCAGCGGCCGCTTTATCCGTTAATATATTTCCGGCTTCTTTCACATCTTGCCATAGTAATACATCGTTTAGCAAGTTTAACCCATTAAGCCGTACTTCTTTTCCAATTGCTTTGGCGCCTAATTTAATAAGAGGCAATGCGAAACAATGATCTGAATAAACCCCTTGGTCCATACCCTCTTCTGATAAAGATTACCTTGATATTAATTCATTCCGTGTCCCGTTTATTGTACATAATAATCATCAAAAGATTTTTGACAATATTGATAAGGTACACATACCTTATGATAAATATTTTTGACAGAAATGAAGTTTCACGTATGAACTTCTCGCTCAGACGACACAAATGCTCCCATATGAGTTCTTATATTCATTTTTTAAGTATCTATTATTTTCCTGTTCACGGTTAGATAATAAGGCTTGTTATATAGCGCAATGACCACTTCTCTATTGTTACCAGTTATTCTTACGATTCGAAGAAGAGAGGCTGAAACATCTCCCCCGATTTGAGGTTCCACAATATCCGTATATATCATTAATACACGAAAGTATGCACAGGGGTCGTTTGCAAAAGGCCTTTCTACAAAGTTTCCAGACTGTCATCCGTAATGTAATTTCCATAGATTCGAAGCCTAGCACTTGAGCCAAACTGTCATGTAAAAGCACTTTAGTAGTATCTTTCACTAGTTTTGTTCCTGGGTCACTAGTAAAAATTTCATATTTTGTCTAGATGTTCTTTGATATAAATAGCTTTTGAAATGTCAGTCACTATTTCATAACATCCTGAGGATAATCTACGACTCAACATTTTACCATCTTTCTCTGAAACAAATCCAATTAAGTTTTTTTTTTTTTTTTTTTTTTTTTTTTTTTGGGATTTACCTTATACCACGCATGTGGATACAGCAGTTCAACCAAACTAAATTCGACATACCTTTTCAATGAGCAAACGCGTCATAAAATGTGAAATTTTATTGAAACTGCTGTTGCAAAATACACTTCCTAGAAAATGTTTGCATACAGGTAGTCAAAATTACGTATGTAGAAAAAATTATTAAAAGACTTCTATGAAAATTCTTGAAGTTTTTATTTCACATTTTTATTACTTATTTATAATATATTTCATTACTTATTTATAGTATACCTTTATTATTCAAATATTGCTAGTTGAAAACAATTTCATTTTTACCCCCAAAAAAATTGTAAAAAAAACTGCACCAGGAAATGTCCGCGTACATCATATTAAAACGGAAAAAATAATAATTAGCTTATAATGCATCCTTTTTCTTTTAAGAGTAGGACGACATCAAAATTATTTGATGTCGTTTCTTCAGTAAACATTTCAACTCATATTTTAAAGTTGTACTGTGTTGATGGAGACCTACGTTCCAATTAATGTCAATGTTTCGAGTAGGGCGTTTCGGAGATGTCCGACACAAACAGCTGAATTGGCACTTTATCTTACACAGAGCTTCACAACTCTAACATTATATTATTGGGTGTAACAACCATCCTACCTTAAGCTACTCAACACTGCTCTAAATTTCGTTTTAAAAGTTTTCGCGGACTCAATACAATGTTATTGCACTAAGCTACTCTTTTCCATACACCCCCTATCCTAAATCTTTTTGCTATCTTCATGATGTTTTAGAGTTAGCGTTAGATTTTCTTTCTTGAAATCTGTCTCAAATTTTCTCTAAACAAGTTTACATTCTTTCATGCAGTATATGTCGAGTTCCTTCTCGTCCGAAAATATTATCCGTTTCATGAATTATTTTAGGCTTTGTTAATGAATTCCTCTGCAAACTCATAGTAGTTATGTTTGTCAGTGCTTTTTGAACAGAATCGATAATCTCCTCTCCCCAATAGCTTCTGGCAGTTCTGATACAGAATAAGGTGAGAATTTACTTTTAATTGCTTTTTAATTATACTGCAAATTTTCCTTTTGATTAGCGTTACGATAGCTACTTTTACGTTCAGACTCCTGTTAGATCCTGCAGATCTTAAATCCTCCCTGGATCGAAGAATCTGTTCTTTCAACTGTTTGGCTTTTTTTTTTTTTTTTTTTTTTTTTTTTTTGGGGGGGGGGGTGTGTGTGTGTAAGGATTTTTTACTTTTTCGTAGGTCTATAATGATTTTTCTTTCATTCAAATTAATATCTTTGTAGGGATTATTTTAATTTTCTAATAGTTATTTTTAATTTTGAAACCCTTTCCTTTAAATTCTTCTTTCCCACCTACAACTCCCTGCCAGAATTAGTTTTCAGTATCGCCTTTTATGTAAATGAGATAGAACTAGTATTTATGGGAAGTTCAATCACTTCAGTAGAAGAGCTTAGAAGCTCTCAGTAGAGCGTGTTCTGCCTTCCGGCCACGTCGTTGCTTTAAGCCTATCTTACTACGTTCGGCCGTAGTCTTACGTGCCTTTCAGTATTTGGCGTAGAGGTTTAATAACGGGCTAATTCGGTTAGTTATTTCTGTACAGCTTCGGTTAAATTTTAGTTAGTTCGAATTAGTTTAGTTTCTTATTTTCAGTCTTAAGTTAAAGCCCAAGTGGAGGCTTTCCTATGAGTCCGAGAGGGGCCAACTATCAAATATTTCTTTGAGATGAAAATTTAATTTCTTTGAGATAGTTATTTTAACCTTTCTTTGGACTTGGTTCTGTAGTTGTAAGATGACTAGTCGCTATCTCTTCACCAAGGTTCTAGTTGCCAAGGACACGTAATTTAACTAGAACCGTAAATCTTGTAACTTAGGACGCACAACATGATTATTATTTCTGAAATTCGAAATTCTCATCTGAAGGAACACACTAAAAGCAGTGCTGACGTTTACAACCACATTCCAAACGTTTGCAAAACATTCCAAACAAAAACCAAGCATCCTTCTTTCTACTTCGTATAAGCAAGCTTTTTCTAGTGAATATTTCATTTCTTAAATTTTTTAAAATTTATTTTTATATAAAAACCTCATATAAATTGTACTCAGGACTTTTTTTTTAGCAAGTTTACTGTTTTAGTGTTTAATGTTTTTTCCGTGTACCTAATTAAGTGCATATGAAATAATTATGTAATTGTTTCGTGTTTTTTTAGAAGGAACTCCTTCATATTTCGCCTTCGTATTTGTTCCATGTTTTGATTATAAAGGAATTCCTTTACGAACCCGCCCCACCACTGGCCGAGCGGATAAGCTCGCTAAATACTGGTAGTTCTACTTGCGTACGAATCCAGGCGAAAAGGCTGGCTGTGTGGTTGGTTTTCATGGTAGATATTTTCCCACGTTTAACGTGAATATAAGCCAGTTTTCCTTAGAAAGATCTCTTCGAAGGCATCCCTTCCCTTAGGCAGAGAGTTCTCGTGTGCTTTGCTGCAGTCGAATAACCTAACCTTTGCGTCTTTGGAACAACTGTCTACTATGTACTAAAATGTTGCTTTGTCACTGAAGAAATATATTTACATTATAAATTCTAAACTGTTGCTCAGGAAAAAAATTATCGGATTGCTTGGGGAGAGTTAGCGTTTGTCAAAAATATTAAAGTGCAGTATTTTAAACTTTTCTTGAATTTTGAATAAAAGGTATTCAATTTTCAAACATTATGCCAAAAATTCTTAAGAGTAATATTTTTGTACTGTGACAATCTCGTACCCCCTGTCACGATCTGATGAAAAGACTGATGTTTTCTGAACTTCAGAAATATCATTCATAGTGACATTTTGCATTTAAAAGTGCATTATACTTCTCTGTATTTTATTACGAAGTCTTTGACCAGCAGATCCTTTAAACACTTGACTGAACGTAAGCTCTGTGATGCAACATTTACTCATCCTGTCTTCCATCCGTGCATTTACCTCTGTTTTGAATACAGGTAGTTTAGGGTCAGATCCTCAAGGTCGTAAACCAGGTTACGTCAAAATCGTAGTAAACCCGCGCATTTGAATTGCAGTCGTCTGCTTCTTCGATGTGTGCGCTTTAAGTTTTGTTTTGATCGAAGTTAGGGTTAAGATATCCCAGTAATTTTGAAATGAGGGTGATAGGTAATTTATTCTCCTCATTATGTTTGTTTTGGAATTCTAAAGTGAAAATCTTGATCTTGAACGTAAGTGCACTGTGGTTAAATTTCCTCCTGTTGCGCATCGACCGTAGCGCACGTTCACCTTTTGCTTTTCGTAGCAAAGAACCCATACTTTGGCGATAAATTATCAAGCTGGCGAATTGGCGGCATAAGCATTAACTGCATCTCGAATTTTCCGCGCTATTTTTTAGGGCATCCTGCGTTTATCTGTTTAGATACGAAGTTTCGGGTCGATTTCAAATAAGATGTGTTACTCTCGTGCTTTGTACAGAAAATTTCCCTGTGTTTTTGAAGAACTAAGAGTTTTAAAAGTTGGTATTAATAGTGTTATTGTATATTTCTTCATAGTCAAGGGTTTCTAAAACTTTTTAAATTATATAAATAAGAACCAAAAATATATGTACCGAAAGAAGCGCTATTTTCCATTTAAATTTTTTGTGTAAAAATTTTGTATCACTAGCCCTGTGTCTTTCCCGTATTAAAATAACATAGCCTAACCTGAAAGCTAGCCATCGTTTGTTTTGCTGTATTCAGTTAAACAACAACAAAGAACAGCCTTCCCATAGTTATGTCTTATCAACATACTATTAAATTTTCCAATTTAAATATATTAACTTGATAATTTTGTGTATATATATGTAATAAGGCGCAGCTCTGTTTTCCCTTGTCTTTTCTTTTTATTAAAAGAAACTTAAAGGGCACTTTATTTTGCTTCACTTAATACACTTAAACAGACTTGCGAATTATCATTTAAAGCAGAAGGTATTTGTTTCTTATTTATCATATGCTATTTTTTGCTTCATGTGAGTTACGCTAGCTAACAACGAACAAAAAATCAACAGTGTATGATTAGACAATTAAAAGAATAGTAGTAATAAATAACGAATTATTTTTAAAAACACCAAAAGGAAAGCGTACGATAGATGCGCGATTATTCATTGTTATTTAATACTATAACGAATGGGGCTTGCTTATTCAATAGACTAAATTTGCCCTTTGACCGTTGCGCAATAGTAGCGAAAGGCGGAAGTAGCAATAAATAATATTTATTGCCCCCTTTTTTTTTTAACTTCACCATACTGGCGGATATCCATTTAAAGTAAGGATAATTTTTCACATTATTGAAGCAACAAGAAAAATATTACATTCTTTAATCTGTTTATAACGTTGATGTTTGAGTATCAAGTTTTAATACTAATGTAATTTGTTGCAAAAACGAATCATAAAAATAAAGGTCTGATTTTCATTCTTTGCTTAAAAATGACGAAATAAATGTCTGATTTTTAATTTTTTATTTCAAATTTTTATTCATTTTTATTCGCAAAAACGAAAAATAAAGAGCTGATTTTCATTCGTTATTTTGACTTTTTATTCATTTTTATTCGCAAAAACGAAAAACTAAGAACTGGTTTTCATTTTTTGTTTCGACTTTTTAGTAGTTTTTATTCGTAAAAACGAAAAATTAAGAACTGATTTTTATTCTTTAGGAATGAAAAAAATCGAAATAAAAAATGAAAAATCAGTTCTTTATTTCCATTTTATCAAAGCAAGCCCCCTTTGAGCAAATGGATAAGGCTGCATAACATTAATAGCTCGTTCCGGTTTTGGATAGCCCTTGTGTGTTTTACTATATTTAATAAATAAATCTTCCTGAATTTGATTCTTTACTGGATTTGATTTACTCATGGGCTCACTGCATGGTCTTTTTCTAACTTTCCCCAACTGTAACTTGAATACGAGTCAGTTTTCCTTAGAAAGTTCACCGCGAAGGCATCACTCTTTTTAGTCCTCGCGTACTTTGTTGTAACAATCAACTAACCAATTCTGTTTTGCTGAAGCAGGGAACAGTTTTGAAAATTTGTTTCGTAACGCTTAACTTCACGTTGTGCGTTCTCTGTGTCTCATTTGGATGCTTGAAAATATAGGATATCTTTAATATGTGAAATGCAGATTTTAAGTCCATTAGTTATGAATAGAATTGTAATTCCGAGTGCGAAAATCATAATTCTAAAATAAATAGGTAACATTAACTAAATGCATCTTTTTAAAACTTATCAGTCATGATCATTGTAAAATCATTTTATGAACAGGCTGATGGAAACAGATGTAATAACGATATCGAATAAACAATAAATGGAATTCGAAATAAATCCATAATGCTGTTTCTTTCCTTACCCTCAGTTCACAACACATTACAAAATGCTCACAGTTAAAACATTTATGTAGTTTTTTTTTTTTTTTTTCATATCAGTTTTGCCTAAGTGTAAGATAACATACTGTAAAAAAGACCTCTTGAAATTTACAATTGAGTAGTTTTTACAAAACTTCTTTCTTAGCAAAATCCTGATTTTATGCTTTGACAATTAATGTTAGAAAGCATTTATTCTGTTGATATGTGAACATGATATGGGGGTAATTTTTAATTAACGTATGTCTCACTTAGCACTTTCAGGTCTACTTTTCCTTCAGCTGCCTGACTTATCTATCACGTTTACCAATATTTAAAGTATCCCAATATACTCTAGTCAAGAAACAAATCTTAATGAAGTCGGTTCTCTACTAATGGACTCACTACATGGGCTTTTCTTAATTTTCCTCGATTTTAATGTGAATACGAGCCAGTTCTCTTTTCATTCAGATAGCCCTCGCGTGCTTTGCTGAAAAACTGTAGAAATAGATAATTTTGAAAATTATAATTCGTAACTCTAGTGTCTCATTTGGATCCTGTATCATTTTTTATGGAGACTAACCAAATTTATCTGGTAGTCAGATTTCTGCTATAGAAGATATAGGGGTTGCATGTATTAATTTATCTTTAAGGGAGCAATTAGAAACTAAATGATAAGCTGCACCATGATGATATCGAGTATATAATTCACAAAAATGATGATCATAATGCGTAGCGCACTAATGAGAAAAGTGCATCTAGTGATTTGTTTTTCGGAATGCTGCTTTTGTCAGATGTTCCAGTGATTAAGTTTGTGTCTCTGCTATTATGCTACCGTTATCGACATATCACTAATAATGTGTCAAACATATGTATATCAAATTCACTTCCTTGATTTACATTTGTGCCTTATTATTTTTTTTTTTTGAATAGTTTTTAAAGCTATTTAAACGCTTTTTTTTCCTCATTCTACGGGTTATACGAAGAAAAATTTATTGCGCAAAATATTGCAACATAAGTTTAGTAATAACATTAGTTTCATATTTTTAATTCGGAATACTGAGATGCGCGAATAATTTGCAAATTAATTATATATACATTGCAATATTTGCTGCTAATAAGAAAGAACTGTTTTATTAAAGTTTTTGCCCGAAGAATTTATAAATTAACTATAATATTTAGGAAACGTATTTTTCTTTGATAGAAGCTAAAGTTACTTTCGGTTTTTGTTTCGAGATTAGACAAAAACGGGTATTGTCCGCATTATATTGGCGAAGTCTTAGTCTCCCTTCGCAACACAGAATTAAGAAGCGATTGTCATCCTGTCGTATTTGGCGATGTTTCGCGATGTGAAACATTCCTGCGACAGGAAAGCAACCCTGTTCTATTGATAAGAAGAAAAGTACGGTAGCTGGGTTTTGGCGTCGAGGCTATTTCAATAGCACACTAGACTCGTAAGATGGCGGGCTAGCTTGCTAGCGCCTCCTGCCAGTCGAAGCCAAGACTGGATAAACTATCTATGCAAAGGTAAGCGGGATAATGGTGAAATTTTATAGACAATATTACTCTTTCGATCGGTAATAATCTATAATTCGTTTTAATGGCTGTATTCCTGAATTTCGAAGGAGCTTTAGCGTAACTGTCAAAATGTACTGTCTGTTTTCTATTATTGCTTGATTGACAATATGGCGTTTATAAACGCCAGTAAAAAGTCGGTGCGTAGTTGAGATTAACAATTATACTTTTAAAATTTCATGTTATTGTGTCTTTTGATATAAGTTTAAAATGAACATGTTATATGTTGTACTGTTGGCCTTCATTATGAGCCATTCGAGTTACATGTCGGAGTATTACGCTGCTCATTTATAGACATAACTTTGAATTGCTACCGTACCAGATCCTTTAAAATTTTATAAACAAGTTTGTCTTACTTTTGAGTCTTGATATTCAGCCAGACTAAAAAGAAAACTGGAAACTTCGTTGCAGTTTTTTTTTTTTTTTTTTCACGTTTCCGCTGATGTTAAAGTGCACGGCCAGCAGACTATCATTTTTTGGTGGAATTCAGATATTATCGCTGAATAATCATATTTCTGGTAATTGTAGAAAAACTTTTAAGCGTAATGCATTTTTTCTTCTCTGATCCCAGAGGAAACAAATCTGGCACACTGTAAATTTTTTAACTACCTTGAAAATGTCATTGCTGAATGTGTGCTTTCATAAACGTTAGACTGAAAACTATAAAATGTTGAACTGTCATTGCTGAATGTGTAACATAAAAACATGTTTTGAAATTCATGATGAAACTACTTCTATTGCAGTATTATTGAAGAATTTTTTCGAACTACAGTAAAAATTGATATCTTTAATGTTTTCAAATAGTAAATAACTGTGACCATGGCTTATATATGTTATGAGAAGGATTTATTTACATAATTGGTCACAATGAGGGCTCAGCCTTCATTGTCAATATGAAGTTGTCAAATAATTTCTTTGAAATATTTCTTCTTGCTGCTATTGTGCAGGCTAGTTAATGAAGCAGAAAATGCTGTAAACGCAGTTTGTATCATGTTCGATTCTGGCAGAACAAGCAGACATTATATTTTGCGGTTATCCTCATGTAAATGCGAGCTTATGTCTTTTAGATCATCCTTCACAAATGGCCATTATCCTTGTGCATATTTTGCTGGAATAAAATTACTACTGTTAGTTATGAAAAGCCAATTTGCATTTGATTCACAGCAAAGCAAAATAATCTGGTTGTTCATCGATTCAGCTTATGAACTATTTTGAGACGAATATTTATTGTTTTCGTTATATCGTAATTTTTCTGCTTCAAACAATATGAATTGCAAAAATTTTGAATTATCGCCATTACGAGCGTGGGCATACGTGCCAGTTTGTTTACATTTAGTTAATGCCCACTAATGGAAGTACTGGAAACTATACAACATATTCTTCCACGCTCTTTTTTTCAAATTTTGTGTGCTTTCTACAGTCTTCTTAAAAATGTACTTGTATTTGGCTAAAGTTTAATATCATGATGTTCTTTGAAATCTAGTTTCTTCCTGAAGTTCTGAGGACCGAAAATGCTGCTGTTATTTTCAAAATCAAAGATGAAAAATTTTTTAAAGAATTTTTTTATATACAGTGTAAAAGATCTGATGGAATGATAGAATATATACATTCGTCAGCCGCTTTTTATATTGTCAACATTTCGCGGAATTTGGCGGCAATTTTAATTGTTCTTTTCTGCTGTGAATTTTTACTTTAGAAGCCTGCTGTTTAAGCAAGTTTGCATACATCTGTAATTTTCACTCTACCTTTTCTGTTTAAAATTCCATTTACGGCTTAATTTTATTTCATTTAAGGTGGAAAGAATTGCAAAAATTGTGTGAACTGTATTCAATATATTAAACTGAAATATATATATATATTCTCTCTCGCCGATGTAAATTGAATCGGCGATTTTTCGTTTAATGTTCCGTAGCAGATTGTACTTGGACTGTTAAATTTGTGTTAGGAAATTAAATTCTGTAATGAAACAGTTATGTAAATTGAAATATATGTACTCGATTCGCAAAACGCAACTTAAATTTCATTATAGTTATTGTAAGAGTTCGTATAGTTTCTTATTCTTGCGTTTGAATGAAAAATTATGTTATTTTCCAAAACGTCTTAGGACAAGAAATGATCATTTATATAATTTTATTATGTAATTTCATAGTTGGTCACAGGTAAATGGGACACTTAGTTTTTCTGATGGCAAGTCTGTGAACTTTTACTAAGTTTTCGGCGGCAGTAGTTGTACTGTATTATTGTTTAGTTTTATGTTGGGTAAAAATTCGTGGCGTTAGTAAACTGGAATTTTAAAAAATTGAACATATTGGAAATTTGCCAGTGTTTGGAGAGAAACCTCTTAAAAACGATTTGGCGCCAAAATTAGTGCCGGATATTTTGTATCGTTGGTGTTTGTGTTAACGAATCATCGGTGACCATGAACTTACTTCATTTCATCTGAATATCAATATACTTTGTAACGAATAATGGATTAGCACTGGAACTGAAATTTTTCCGAATAATTTTGAACTAATTTTTTGAAATTTCAGGAAATCTCAAATATTCGAAGTAACGGACCGAAACTTGGCTGTTAGTCACCAGTCATACATATTGTGATGCGTTCATTGTTCTCCGTGTTTTAATACTGTTTAATCATACAAGTGCAGCGTTCATAGCTTTCGCGATATGAGATTTTTCTCCCTCATTTAAAAGCACAGAAATTACTGGAGAATATTCAACAAATATAAAATTTAGTATAATGAAGGCTTTAAAACGCGGAAAGTAGTTTATCCGCAAATTAAATTTTCTTTCACATAAAAGCCTTTTTGACAGAACTATACTAATGGCCTTCAAATTGTTTTCCGTATTGTCGCGAAGATTCGGATCGTTTACAACGAAAAGATCTGAATTTTAGGAAAAAAGTCGACATTTTTTATTCAGATTAAATCTCTGATCTCTGATTTTTTTAGATTGTCAACTTTTGGCCATATTTTCTGAGCTTAAGCAAATAGTTTTAATTTCCGTGATTTTGGATACTTTTAGAAAAATTATCCTTTGTTTTCATGTTTCACTTCAAGCAAAATTACCTGCCTAAATGAGCATTATGATAATGTATTCTAATTTTGGTAAAGACTGCAACAACATTTTATATGAGGTGAAATTCTCATAAAAAAAAGGTCTTTGCTTAGATGTTTTTTTGGAAATATTACAAAAAACGTTTTTACATGAATGGACATTTTGGTACCGAATATGTGACTTATTGAACTGCTTAAAGTATATGTGTAAATAGGGAAAAAGGTATTGTGGTGCTCTTACTCTCCTGTCATTGGTATTTAGTGAGAAAATCAAAAATTGAAATGCTTTAGTGTTGTAATCACAAGCTACCTGAATATGCAAACTATATTTCTCAGTGTGTAAAAAACTGAAGATTAGTATTTATGAACTGTATTTTTAAACTGCATTTGAATGTTTCTAAATTCTGTTTTTAATAATTTTGTGCCTGAATTTAATAATTTAAATGTAATGCTGACTTGTATAATGTCATTATATGATTTATTTAATGAATGTAAATAAAATAAACTTGCCTTCTAATTTTGTAGTTGGCTTATGTTTCATGTGTGTTTAGTTATTTTAATCACATTGTAATCTTAGTTTTGAAAATTTCAAATCATGAAAGGGATTGATATTAAGTTAATTATTTTTAATTTTTCTTTTCAGTAAGCTACATAAGTCTTTCAATTCATATAATTTTAAATACGAGAATGATTTTTTTGGCTTCTTAATTACATTACTTAGGTTTTATAAATATCCATTTTTGATTAAATTTTAGAACTATTACTGTGTAAATTTTACAATATGATTTAAAATTTAACATGATCAGTTTGATTGTGCCTGAATTCATGTTGATATATATTGATAAAAAAATTGAAATATCAGCTCATTGTACCTGTTTTCATGTAATATGACAAGATAATCAGTTCAGTCTTTTCCCCCTTAAATGTTGCATAACCATTTGTTAAATATTCCATGTCATTTCTGTATTCTTGGAATATTTTAGCTGACTTTACATCTAATGTTTAATATCCATCTAACTAGACTTGGATTTCCAGAACTGCGAAAAGTTATCAAATCGGATGTTAAAACTGAACTTTATAGCTGTGATAATAGCCTTGAGGCTTTTTGCTTCTGTTGCTGAATATTGTCATGAAAATAGATCTAAAAAGCATGAAATGCTATTTTACATTTAAGGTATTGGGAATTTTTGTAGGAATTTCAAATAAGACAATTAATGTAAACATTTAACCCATAGCTTTACAAAGTAACTTGATGAGAATTTTTCAGTAAGACTACATCATCTTAATGATGCATGTGAGTCTTGTGTAATACATACTGTATTGCATAGTAACATTATGTATCTAATCCCCTCCCTTCTGTATGATTTGATTCTTTCATTTATACTGTATGATTTAATTCTTTTCATCAACATTGTCATCTCATTTCATGCTCACAGCATTGAGATTGAAACATCAATTTGAAAATTGCACGAGTCATTACACTGTATCAGTTGTGTTGTTGTTAGTTGTGAATACTTTAACATTTTGTATCATGGCAGCTGTCTGGTGTTAAAGCCCATATTTTAGCATATTTCTCATCTTTGCAAGCTCACTTGATCATTCTTTGTAACCAGTTGGGAATGTCTTAAAATGAGATAAAATAATTTGTAGGTGGCCGTGTAGACTCCTTCAGTAATACATACTGTTTCTTAGTAATTTGGAAAAAACTCATGTCGTATGATAGCAATTATTGTAGACTAAGATAAATCATATTTGTGTTTTTTACGTGATTGATATTCTGTTACCAGCCGTTTCATTTGCTATTAACAGCCTGACCAATAGCCAAGTGGTTAAAGCCTGCTGAATACTGGTTGTTTGCCTCGGATGTGAACCTAGCTGACTGTTGACTTAGGTTTAAATAAACCCTGGCTGTCGTGTTGGTTTTATGGTTTTTCTCGCATGTCATGTAAATTCAAGCCAGTTTCATTTAGAAGTCGTCCTGGGTAGCATATGCCCCAGTGGCCAAGTAGTAAAGTCACCGAACACTGTAGTTTGGTGTGAGAATCAAGTCCTCGCTGCATAGGCATTTTTGTGGTTTTCCCTGAGTGTAATGTGTGTAGGAGCCAATTATTCTTACAAGGTCCTCCACGAAGGCATCTCTCCTCTCAGGCAAGTAGATGAGGTCTGCCGTAATTGAACCAAATCCCTTATGCATATAGCCCTTGCATGCTGTGCCCTGCTTCCTACCAGTCTTATTGTTAATTAGGTTTTTCCGGTATTTTTAAAATTAAGGTGTCTAATTACCATCCAATAAAAAATTTTATTTTCTCATATAAAATTTTTCATATTAGTGTATAACAGTCGCACATTAAAATTTTTTTAATGGCCAGGCACTTTACTTAATAGCCATATTAGCCTTGGCTGGAAGTAGTGGCCATTTCATTATGGAAGCACCTAAATAGGTGGCTACCATTGCCTTCTATGAAGGGATGGACAATTACAACCATGCCTTTTCCAGGATTCAAACCCAGGTCTATCGCTATAGCAATCAGGGTCCCTTACCGCTATACTAGTTGGGTGGCTAACATTAGAATTTAAAGAATGGAAAAAAGAGTTTAAATCTGTTAAGCACATATTACATCTCTTGATATTTTCCAGTTTTAAAGAGTTTACCCATATCTTCAATAATTTTTGTTTTTATCAGTTATTAAATTTAATTTATAAATGCTTAATTTTCCCAGGGAAAAAAACTATCCAGAATAATCTTAATTTATTAAAGTTAATATATGTTTGACTACTTTTTCTAGACATAAAAATAAAGGACATAAAAATGTCTGCTTATAAGTATAAGTTTGTGATTGAGTTTTTACATGTATCTGAGCGAACATATATTCACTTACATTTTAGTAGCAAAAATCTAAAGATCTTGTTTGAGTGAGTAAATCCATCTTTTACTATTCTGTAACTAAGACAGATATTTTGGACGTAGAAAGAAATTTAACAGTATTTTTATTGAACGAGTAACTGTATAAATTCTGTATAAAATTGATAAAAATAATGCATTGCTAATTAAGATGCACTATAGAATTCAAAACTTATTTGAAGTTTTCAAAACAGTGATTTTGTTTTGAAACTTGATAGCAGATCCCTTATATATTGGGAATATTCTTCATATATGTGCGTTGCATATTATTTGCATTTCATGCAAAAATATGTATCTGAAGTCTAAAGAGACAGTATTTGAGAGAGGTGTAGTGTAGAGTAAAATGAATAGTGTTAATTTCAAGTATAAAGACTGTATTCATTCTGAGCGACAAACTAATGCATTCTTTTTCCTTAAAAGCAAATATTCTAATACATTGATTTTCATTCAGATAAATTAGAAAAAATTATTTTGATTAACTTTTGAAAATACTTAATTAAATGTAAGAAAAAAAATGCAACAAGTTGCAATATTGCTCTTCTCTTAAATAGGGAAAAGTTACTTATTTTGGATTTTACTGTGTTAAAATCAGTAATTATATGTAATTTTAATGTGCTATTCTATCACTTGATTTGTTTAATATAGTAGAATATATCATAAATTCAATTTTGGGTGCTTTTAGCTCTTAAAAGTAAGTAATCAGTGGGCACAAAACTTGGTTTCATCTTGAGTTTAATTCTAGTGGCACTGCTGTTTGGTTTAGATGGAAAGCTATGAGATTTCTCAGTAACTATTCTTAACGAAACTTTCAGGGGTGCTCCAGCATACGACCAAATGAAGTTGCAAAATGTGATATCTCGTAATTGCCTGTGATCCCTAGACTAGAATGTATATTGTGGTGTGTGTATATGTAATATTTACAGCTGTGGACTGGCAATGTGTTATGAGGTAATTATGCAAGAAGTTGCATTCTTGGTAGATAACACATTGTAGAAACTGTTGTCTGAGTTTCTTCCGGAGTGTGCAATTCAGAGCATGAGTATGACTGCTAACAAATAGTATTGGTTAAGTAATAAGTATATTGTTTGGTTAGCCAAGTTGCTTATAATCCTCGTATATGGAACAAATATTACCAAGATATATCATAGGAGTATCTAACATATGACAACTTACGGTGGTGCGCACTTTCTGCAGGAGCTGTGTATCCTGTTGGAGAAACAATTCATTAGCAGCAAGTGTCCAAAAATATAAGGTAACACTGAACAAAATGTGGCAAAAATAATTATCCTACAAATAAACATAATGTGTCTTCCAGAGTATATGAAAGTAGTATTAGCAGATATTGCTTAGGTAAATTTACCATTTATTTGTGCTTAAATATCAGTTGAGCCTTTGGTAGTCCTAATAAGTAATTTCATTATTTACCATTTTATTTCTCTTCCTAATTTCCGGTAATTTTTTATAGCAAAATTCTCTATGTTAATACTTCTTGGGTATATGTAAAAGAGATTTAATATTCTTCCTTCTGTAAAATGACTGAAGTAATAAACATGTAGGTAAAAGTACTGAATGCTGGTAGTCAGAGCTGGGACAAGCAAATGGCAAGTGAGGCACTTGCCTCAGGTGAATCACTAGAAGGGCGCTAAGTTAAATAGACAAATTCTAAAATTATTTTATGTTTTTAAATTTGTCAGTTATTATTAGGGGAAATAAACTTTGGTAACTTAAATTAACAAAATAATAGAAAAAACTGCAAGAAAACCTGGAAATTAATGCAATGTTCATTTCGATGTTATTTATCAAAAACGAATTTTTTTAACACTTTCATTTTAAAGTTATAACTAATTGGCCATATTATTTTTCTGAATTTATAAAGCTGAGCTTAAAAATACTTTTAAGAACTATGATGTAATAATGCATATAAATTACATTCAAGTTACTTTAAAACACAATTTTCGGAATTAAACTTCCTACATATGGGTTCCCTCGGTTGATCTTTGGATTATGGTAACTTGGCGAAAATTTGGCGACCAACTCTGCTACAACAACCCTCTATTTTTTTTCCCTCGCCATTTTGTCTTCACGAAGTAAAGACATGTTTCTTTTCTTTTTATTTACTCAACACTTTTTCCAGCAATCTACTAGCTGAATTACACTGATGCTAGAAATTTTATGTAACAAAACTGCTTAATCATGACAAATATTAACTGCAAAATTGGGAAAAAGTGCAGAATCGCAAACTCCTTGCACGTTTTTCAGAATAGCACATACACATAAACCATTTACACGTCGACATATTTTTACTTAAAAAAAATCCCAGAATTGCACAAAAAATGGCATTGCGCACACTCTTAACTTTATCCATCTACACTGCTATTTTCTCATAAATTCTAAAAATTTGCAGGAAAATTTTCTTAATCTTTAAACTTGATAAAAAGCACATATATGAAATTCCTGATCGCGAAAAAGTATATACCCTTTCCAATGATGAACATTTCCACATATAAAATAAATAAAATATCCAAAAGCTTTTACCTCTAAATTATCTATTACATTATAAACGTCACTAACGAATTTATATGCAAACATTAAAAATAGTTACAAATACTTAGTGTCAAATATTTAAATAATTTCCATACACGTTTACTTCAACTGAAACGTATACCAAATTCCTACAAACATAAAATTCACAAAATAACTATCGTTTAATTAAAATATCACTAAACCATGTACAGGTCGACTTATTTTTACCTAAAAAAAATCCCAGAATTGCACAAAAATGGCATTGCGCACACTCTTCACTATATCCATGTACACTGCGTTTTTGTCATAAATTAGAAAATTTTCACGAAAGTGCATGAAAATTTTGTGAATCTTTAAATCCGGTAAAAAGAACATATATGAAATTACCTCATCGTGAAAAAGTATATACCCTTTCCAAGGATGAACATTTCCACGTATAAAATAAATAAAATATCCAAAAACTTTTACCTCTAAATTATCTATTATATTGTAAAAGTCAGCAACAAATTTATACGCAAGCATTAAAAATACTTAGTGTCAAATATTTAAATTATTTCCATACACGTTTACTTCAACTAAAACATATACCAAATTCCTACGAACATAAAATTCACAAAATAACTATCATTTAATTAAAATATCACTAAACCATGTACATGTCGACTTATTTTTACTTAAAAAAACATCCCAGAATTGCACAAAAATGGCATTGCGCACACTCTTCACTATATCCATGTACACTGCTTTTTTCTAATAAATGAGAAAAATTTCACGAAAATGCATGAAAATACTCAACGTATACTATTCCAAAATACTACAAATATATAACTCACAAAATCACGATCATTAAATTAAAATATAATTAAATTAAAAAACACTACTTAAAATATAAATAAGCACATACATTAAATTAATAAAAATTAGATTACAATCCTAATTACTTTAAACTAAATCATTGCTAATAACAATTTTCCAATAATACCACATTAATTTATTTACTCCTTACATTTAGAACAATGCATAAAAATAATATCCTGAAATGATTAAAAATACTAACTTACCTAATCTTCTTCAGAATCTTCATTACGTGGCTGCAGTACTACTGCTAATTTCTAAATCCTAAATCCAGTAGTCAACTGGAAGTCTATTCACCAAGTAATAAGAAATTAATAAAATTTCACCTATACTCATACTACTTTCAGCAAACCATGTACCCTTCCTTACACTCCTTTTCACGAAATGTCCATTTTCACCATATTTCTTGCACCGCCATTTAAACTTAACTGTAATATCCTTCCTTTCGCACAATATCAACTTATTATTATTTTCAGATAAACGCATTAAAATTTTAGAATTCACTTTACATAGCGCCATGCAATCCGAAAATTAATCAACACTATTTCACACAACACACAATGAAGCTTTTCCAAATTAACTCCCTTTTCCGATTAAAGAACTGTAATTCATCCATTAATGTCACGTTTCGCAGAATATAGCTAAATACGAAATTTCCAGATTTCCCCCCTTTTTCCGATTAAACAACTGTAATTCGTCCATTAATGTCACATGACATATCTCATGATCTCTCATTTCCCTCGCACAAAATAATGCGTAATCGGAACTGAGTGCTTCTCACATTATTACCAAAGTCCTAGGTAGTAACCTTTATCGCCTCCAAAATGTCGCCAAACTACCAGTTACCATATTTCAAAGATCAGCCGTTCCCTCTTTTTCATACTTCTACTAAATTTATATTAGGGGATAATATAATTAATATTTCTTTAGTAAATATGTATATATATATATATATATAATTCATAATTTATAATAAGAAAACTTTCCATATACCATCTCCAAGGAACACAAATTCAATTTAAAACCATGAATGAACAAATTTTTTTAGTCATAATTTAAATTAATATTATAAATAGTAATTTCAACTTGTTTAAAAATTTTGCTAAGAAAAATCTCAAATCGAAAAACCAAAAGTAAATTCTAAATATTTAAAAAGTAGTTATTGTCATTGATTGCAGATTGACTTGGAAATAAGATGAAACACTTAAAAATGGTTAAGGGGATAAACCAATTTACTATCAACTAACAGCAACTAAATTAAGAGAGTGTTTCATCTTATTTCCAAGTAAGCATCAAATTATTTGCTAGATTCAAACCATAAGTCAAAATTAATACTCAATCCAAAAGACATTAGTCCATTTAAGCCAAGAATCTTGTTAAATAAAATAGCAAATAATCTTGAAATTGAAGTTTCTATTAATAACACAATCTGATCGAGATGCTTACTTTAGAAGACATATCCCCTACGTGCCTATATATAGGAGAAATTTTAGAGGTTGTAATTATGATGAAAATTGTTTTATATATACAACTTTGTTATATGGCAGTTCTGAATGCTCACAAGGAGAATCCATAACCATAATATTTACATTCAAATTTTTGCTATCTACTTAAATATCTATAGTTCTTACATATCATTATATAATTTAGATACTGTTAACAGCATATCTATAATATTAGAACATTAAACAAATACTGCTCAACTTTAAATTTAGAGGAGTAACTTTTATCTCTTTACCATTCTGGGCTGTTTCTGTACACTGCTTCTTTTGAATATCACATTATGTACAGTTAGTACTCTCTGCTGGTATATAATACTTTTTGAAATGAACTTAGCTGAAGATATTGTTCTTTACTTTTTAAATACACTTGTAACATTTTAAGTGGTCTGTTAGAAGTTTTCTGCTTATAAAAGTGGGGAATTTGTGTTTGGTTAGGGAGTTTTAAAGGAAAATCATATTTCGCACCCCATAATGGCTTGTGTAAAAGTATCCCATCTATAGTTACATAAACAATCTTGTGGAAGATCTTCATTGTTAGGATTGAAGTTTCGAGAATTGATGGCTTGACACGCTGTGTGTGTTAGGATTGAATGTCAAATTTTGACTGAAATTAAATTTTTCTTATTAATGTTCAGTTGTTTCTTACCAATTTCCTTATTTTCATGATTTATTAAACATAATTGTCATCATTAAGTAGTTCTTGGTCTTTTGTAGGCACACCAGTGGCCAAGCACTAAAATCATTGAAACGGTGGTAGTTCTAACCTGAGTTTGAATTGGGCCCTGCAAATGGGCTGGTTGCATACGCATTCTCCTGGTTTTCCTCATGTGTATACGAGCCAGTTCCCCTTAAAAAGTCCTCCACAAAGGTATCTCTTCCCTTAGGCAGATAGCCCTCATGTGCTTCGCCATAATAAACAAAACTCGAACTTGACCTCCTGTAAACAACACAGATTAATTCAATATACTGGGTCATGAGAGCATATTCTCTCATGAAGAAAGTCTTGTTCAGGGCCTTTTTAGAAGAACAGCTAGTGAAAATGTTTGATTGCATCCAAAATGTCCTAAAATATGCAAGTCATCAAAGAGAAGACTACAAAGATTTATACAACTCTCATTCTTCATCTAGGAGACTGGTCTCAAAACGACTTCAGTTTCAGGATTCCAGGAGCTCTGCATCAAGCAAAGTGGATGGCAAAGGCATTATCCTCTTCACTAAACATTTACAATGACTATTGAAAGGAATGAAACAGGTTGTTCATTTTGTCAGCCGCATATATGTTTGCTTTTGGGATAAGCCAGTGGTAAGTTGATGGGCTCTAAAGAATGATTTGCATATGCTACAGCTTCCAAGCACATGTAAAAAAAGTGCTCTCGCATATGCTTACAGACACATTTGGTATCTGCCAGAAACAAATGTAGGATTGAGTGTTTTGGATGAATGTGTTACTCAGGCTGATAGGGAAAAGATGACTAAAAACTTAGGAACCAAACCTGAAGGGAAATTAAATGATTAGAGGGTAAAACCTAGTTTTTGAAGGAAAAGACCAGAGCCATTCACATTACTGATAAAAAAAGGCGTTCTATGAATTTTTTGGGATCCACAACATGACAGAATACTGCAGTGACTCTCTATGAAGCTGTGTAAACACTCTTAAGATAGTCAGTGATAATGCAGAAAGAGAGGAATTGCTCTGATAAAAGAAGTTTAGTGAGTCGGTCAGGGACAAACAACAAAAGCAATTCTTGTTTATTGTAGCTGAAAATCACAGAAAAGTTTTTGCAAAAACTTTTGAAAACAAGTGAACAAAAGAAAGGATTGCATCATTCAGAGTTAATTATTGTTAACATGTTTTGCCTATCATAATACTTATTAATTTTAGTGTCTAGCTTTAATGTTCCTTCGGCTGGGGTGGAGCTAGATCGGAGATTGTCGACCGAGTCCCCAGGGGTTTGACCCCATTCATTTCTCGTGGCGGGGACTGACAGTGGACAGAGCACCCACAACAATGTAAGTTTTGCCGATGGAGTAGTGCCCAGGGGCAAGGTGACAGTTTTAACATAGCAATGTTTCAGTCTGCCCAATGCTTTGTAAAAGCCGGGCAGGGACTGCGGGAGTTGCGCCCGCGAGGATGAGGTCCCTCGGACCATAGATATCTAAACTCTGTATGGGTCTTCTAGAATATGGACCTGGGTCAGAGATCCATTGTCTGGTGTGTCTGTCTAGTTTTAATATTATTGTAAGTTTGCGATTTTTAGTTTTCCCAATAAAAGTAATTAAAATTAAAAAATCTTATTTTTTTCCTACTATTACAAAACTGATCAAAGTATGCAATTATCCAGTCTTCTTGAAATTTGTCATATATATTTTTTACATCACTCGGACTACAGGTGTAAAGCAAAGTGCAAAAATTTTACACCATACTTTTTGTCTTACAAAGTGAAACACCCTAATATATGTCTAGGACATAAGTTTTTATAAAAAATTAAGATTGCAGTGCCCAAAAGCTCTGTATTATCAGTTACTTGAACATTGGGACAAACTTCCCATATTGCTGAGACAGCTGCATCATTTTTTACTTCATTTTATTATGACAATTGATCAAAACAAATATTTAATTTTCCTCAAAAATATTACACGTTTTAAAATGCAGACTCAAACATTATTAGCTCAGTAGTTATTATACCTTCAAAATAATATATTATTTTTCTAAGACCAAGTCATTTTCTTAAAAGTACAATTTTAAATATTCTGATGACCAAAAATGGACTTTGTTTTCGGGGGTTAAAATATGATAAAAAAGCCACAGGTATCATAGCTTAAATTCTGCTGAAATCCAGCTTCCTGTACTTCTCAGTCCATGTATGAGTTAAACCGTAATTCCAACTGAAGCCGCTATAAATAAACTTCAGCAATTTCATTTTTTATTTTTGCATTATTATTTTTTATTTGCCTCTACTGGTGGCTTTCCACAGGATTTCAGCACTTCTAATTTTAGAAATTAAGCCCTGACAGGAGTGCAAATTATTACTTGAAGCACAAGGTAATATTTGCATGTAATTTCTGATTTCAGCTTATTGGGGGGGGGAGAATGTGAAAAAAATTTCCACATGACTGAAGAAAGTATGACATAATGAATATTTTGAGTAAAATCTGACTTAAAAGTTAACATTAATTTTGATGCTTCTCCTGTATAAAACACAATGAATTCATATCGATTATTTCAAACTGTAAGTACTTGATTGTGTGTTTGCTTCCAGCATCAGAAGTTCATTGACAGAGGATCATTTCAAATTCATCCTGTCTTATGTTGATGTGTTTGAATTATTCTATGACCTTAGTATTCCTCCCTCCCAAAACTTTTGTTTCTAAGAATTGCAGTTTACTTAGAAAATAATGATTCTAATTTAATGCAATTAATTTTTTTTTTTTCAAATTAAAATCGGTAGTGTTTGGAAACCAAAAACACGACAAATATTTTCTCATTAACCGTATAAATTACTAAATGAAAAGTATTTTAATTAGATTATAGTATAACATTTCATGGGTATACCCTCTAGCACTGAGGTTCAATATATTGCAGCTTTAACTGCAATGAAAGAAGTATTGTGGGTGTGTCAACTTTTACAAGATGATGAAAAATGTGAAGATAAATCTAACATTATAGAATATGTGAAATGTGAAAAACAGTTAACAGATATCTCCTAAACTATCAGAATTTTAAAAAAATATATTTCATGTATTGGTGAACGCTGATTATAAAATTCTGTAATTTTTTTGTTTAGTATTATGTTTAAGGTGAGCATATCTGTTCTGTCTTGGGAAATAATTGCTGTAAATTTTGTAATTCTGATAGAAACTACAAAAGGTGAAAATTTTTATGTGAAGTATTTGCAAATATTTATTTTCTTCATTTCTTTTTTCCAGGTTGGTTCTTCCATAATCTGAGGCATCTGTTATAATGGCATCACCTACTCCTTCTCTACCAGATTCCTCATTATTTGGATCTCCTCAGTTAGGGTCCTTTGGAGACCAAGCACAACCTGAAAACTTGGGCACTGAGTGCAGCCTTTGTCACGAAACATATACAGTTCCAAAAGTTCTACCTTGTTTACACACTTTCTGCCAACCTTGTCTTGAAAAGCTACAAGAAAACCACGATAAAATCCAGTGTCCCAAGTGTGAACAGGACTGTGCCCTTCCACCTCAAGGTATATCTGGACTTCTCTCTGATTACGCCATCAGCAACGTGCTTGAAACCTCCGCCTTAGAAGGTTCTCCTCTTTCTTGTACTGGTTGCAAGACAAAAGATACTCACGCTGTTGCTCGTTGTTTTGATTGTGCCAATTATTTGTGTGGAAATTGTGTCATGGCTCATCAGTATATGCATTGTTTTGAAGGGCATCATGTTGTCAATCTTAAAGAGCAGTCCAACAAAGATGACTTTAAAACAGATAAAGTATTGTGTTGCCCTCGACACAAGACGGAAACACTGAGATTCTTTTGTAGGACATGTAATACACCAATTTGTAAAGAATGCACGAATAATGATCATCCAAAAGGTCTCCATGATTATGACTACATATCTGAAGTTGGTCCAAGGCAAGTTGAAATACTTGGGGAGATGCTTGAACAGAGCAAAGCCAAAACTAATGATTTAAGAAATGCTGCCAAATCTGTAGAACACTTTTCATCACGTCTACAAATGCAGTATCATAAAGCACAAGCAGAAATCAATGACACTTTTAATTTTTATTGTTCTGTATTGGAAGAACGTAAAGAAGAACTGATGAAAGAGCTTGAAGATCTGTATAATACTAAAATGGTTTCTTTAAGTTTAATGGGCACGAAAGTCCAAGAAATGGTAGAAAAGGTTCAACAAATGTCTCTGTTTGTTGATCGCATTATGAAATTCTCCAGCAATTCTGAAATTTTAATGTTTAAACAGCTTCTTGACTCTAAATTACAGAGCATTATTTCATATAATCCTGAAGTCAATTTGCAGTCTATAGATCTTGAGTTCCTGTCCAATTACCAGGCCATCCAAGTTGGTGTTCGGAACACTTTTGGATATATTCGCCATAATTCTGAAGGTGCTCCAACTACCAAGCCACAACCAATTGCAAGGCCAAATGGTGTGGTTAATTCTGATCGTACCTATCAAAATGGGCATGTGTATGAATCAAACATCATATCTAAAAGATTTGGCTCTGCAAATAGCCTTGGACCATTTTCTACAAGTTTGAGTGATATCAGCCCATATGAAAAATGGTCTAGTGGAGCAGCAGATTTATTCCAGAATGGTACAGCTGACTCATTTCATCTGACTAATGAACCAGTTATTGATTTATCATCCAAATTCATTTCTCCCAGCATGTATCCCCTAAAATCTCAAATTAAAAGGCAAAAAATGATTTATCATTGTAAGTTTGGAGAGTTTGGTGTTATGGAAGGACAATTTACTGAGCCTAGTGGTGTAGCAGTTAATGCCCAAAATGATATCATAGTAGCAGATACAAATAACCATAGAATTCAAATTTTTGATAAAGAAGGAAGATTTAAATTTCAATTTGGAGAATGTGGAAAAAGAGATGGACAATTGTTATATCCTAATAGAGTTGCTGTTGTCAAAACATCTGGGGACATTATTGTTACAGAGAGAAGCCCTACTCATCAAATTCAAATATATAATCAATATGGACAGTTTGTTAGAAAATTTGGGGCTAATATTCTTCAGCATCCTCGTGGAGTGACTGTAGACATAAAAGGTCGAATAATTGTCGTTGAGTGTAAGGTCATGAGAGTGATAATCTTTGACCAACTTGGTAATGTTTTGCAGAAATTTGGTTGCTCTAAGCATTTAGAGTTTCCAAATGGAGTTGTAGTGAATGATAAGCAAGAAATTTTCATTAGTGATAACCGGGCACATTGTGTGAAAGTTTTTAACTATGATGGAGTATTCCTTCGTCAGATCGGAGGTGAGGGTCTTACTAACTATCCCATTGGTGTCTGTATTAATCAGAATGGTGAAATTTTAGTAGCTGACAATCACAACAACTTCAACATTACAATATTCACACAAGATGGACAGTTAGTAAATGCTTCTGAAAGTAAAGTTAAGCATGCCCAATGCTTTGATGTTGCTCTAATGGATGATGGCTCAGTTGTCCTTGCTAGCAAGGATTACCGCTTGTACATCTATCGTTATATGCAGATTCCAGGTCTAGGAATTTAAACTATGTGGAAATCATCTTTTATGAGTTGTTGTATTTGAAATGTTATACTCAATTATTGCCTTTTTGGAACTTTGGCAGCTGTTGCAAATGAAAAGAGAAAGTAAATATGTGAAAGAAGGTTATTGGAAGGAAAATATGTGGCAGGGTTGATGTTTGAAAAAGCATTTTCGGTATTTCGTGCAAGATAGAACTGTATCCATTTAGCTGCTTCAAATGCAATTGCTGGATGTATTAACAGTTTATAGAAAGTCTTGGAATTGGCTTGCATAGAAAAGAAAGTTGTTTTTTAAACCTGTATTTGTAAACTGTTGGTGTTATCTATATTCCCCACCCTGAATTATTACTGCAAATGTAGTTTGCAGAATAAAACGTGAAGATGGCCAACAGTTTTTATGTGCACACCTGAATCCACATAGCAGCTGTCACTTGTTAGCGAAGGGGCACATAATACTCCAAGTAATTTTTCTAGAAGTGTCCTCTTACTTGACAGGCATTGTTATGTTGGATTTGAGATTAAAATAGTTACTTTAAGATATACCATATTTTTTTGCAGTTGTCAAATGGTATTACTGGCCCTAGTCATAATAGTCAGCAGCTACTATTGAAGCTTCTTCCATTGCTTGTTCCCACAAATTTTTGTGCTATGTTGAAATATAACAATGTTTTAACTTATTTATTAATGGTAGAACATAACTTTTTAAGAAAACTGGTAAAGCCAAAGATGCATTGTAAAAAAAAAACTTTTTCCTGTGATCTCTTTGAAGATTGGGGCCACTTGTTGAAAACAGTTGTTGAACACTCTGCCAGCCTGAATTTTCTGCCTTAATAAAATGCTTGGACTACAGCATCTACCTTTGCCTTTGTGACCTGTCTCATGCACCAGGTCTGTTCTCTTCCAATACTGTGCAGGCATTTTTTTCTCCTGTACTGTCAATTTAGATGAACTTCCAGGTTTTATGAGTTATGTTTAACATGGGTGCCAATTTCCCTGTTAATTTTAGTGTTTATTAAATTTTGTGTTGACTTATTTATATTCACTCCTCGTTCTTATTACCTGCCGAACAGATTTTTAAGTACTCTAAGTGAAAAGTGTTGAAAACCGTTATATCAAGATCTGATAGTTGTATCTCGAGTCATGCAAACTTTTGCTTTGGCGAACTCAGTCTCTGTTGTATTCCAAATATTTGAGCATTTAACTTTTAACTAGTTAATTCTGAGCAATGAAAACAAGTTACCGTTGTGAATTTGATAGAATTAGTTTTGTTTATTGTTTAAAGTTTGTATGCTGAGGATCGCACTGATTAATTGATGGACCAAGTTAATGGATAAAACTGATCCTTTAAATAGCCAATGTATGAAGATATTGTAGTGCGGCATGGTTTGTATTTGTAATTTTAGTTGTAATGTGTCTTGCCTATACTATACAATCATATATTAAAGTCGATGTTTACTCGTATGTTACTCTTAACGTGAAAATAGAAATTTGTATTTTTACACTGGTCTTTATAATACTGTTTAAGCATTGGCCAGTATGCCAGCAAATGCACCTTTTCTTTTCACCAAAGATCACTTGTTTTAGCACCATTAGTAGCAATAAGTGAGTTAGGATGTTTGCAATAAGGTGTTTTAAATTGTGTAATTTTTGCACATTTTGTGTTGGTATTTATTAAAAGTGCTTAATATAATGGCAGCAGACTTAAATTTTTTTTTTACTTATGGTTGTGTATTTGGCAGTTGATTTATTGTTTGTTGTTTGTTTCCAGCTTTAAGATTTAATATAATCTATCAACACTTTACATGTTTTTAAAGATTCTACCTCGATGAGTTATGCAATAATTTGATTTTATGCAATCATTCCTTTTTTGTTATCACCTTTTTGGAGGTTCTTTTTTAATTGCTGGTTTTGCATGCTTGTTAGTAATGTTTCATCTTTGTCTTATATTGCTTTAATATAAATGATCTCAAATTACTTCGATACTTATATATTCTTAGTAATTGTAATTTTATTGCGATGTATTAAACTTAACTTATTTTTTAATGTTCTAATTGTTTATTATTGTAGTTTAATGTTTTTAACACATGATTTATTGACTCGTTAAGAGTGATCTTATGTCTATGCTTAATGTTGCACTCAGAGTATATATGTGAACATGTTCTTATTTTCCAAAAATGGAATTAGTAGTTTGCTGCATAAAGTAATGTAATATTGTAGTGCGCATTGTCACAACTTGTTTTTAAATATTTGAAATTTCACTATTGTTTCATTATGTAGCCACTGTAGTGCTCAATTATGTGGAACAAATTAACAGTGCTTTTTACACCATGTTTGAGCTATTTTCTGATGATGGTAATTTTTGTACACGTTTTACAGTAACGTATGTTGTAACAATGAAAAATCGAAGTTACATTAGCATCCCAGATTTTGGTGTTTTGAAATAGCATTTTTAAACTGTTGTTGTGCAGTGTTCATTTACACATGCATTAAAGTAATTTTTCTGCAGTAACAGCTAGTTGCATTGGATGTTCCATTTGGCACTGTTAAAATGACTGTCAGTGGTTTGTGCCAAGGGAAGCAATTTAGTTTTTAAAGTTTTAATTTGAGAATTTAATTTATTTTTTTGCACAAGGCTGACAAGTTAGTATCAAGAAAATATAAGAAATTAAATGCTGCTTGCACAATGTTAGAACTTATTTTTGTACACTATCGAGACTATTTTTTCTACATATTTTCTGGCCTCAGTTTTGTATTCACCTGCAGAACATGATGGCCTTTTTTTGTCAGCCGCATGTGCAGGCTCAATTTTCATTGTTCTGAAATTTGACAGATTTTTTGTGTTGAGTTAGTAGTTACGCTGTTTTGTTAATTTTTATTAAATTTACGTGTTGAAATCTAAATGTTAAGCCTAATGTATATTACATCATTAATCAACATATCTTGTAAAAGTGGTAGTGTTTGTATTGTATGTGTAGACAAATTATATACCCTGGATGTTTAGTCATTTCAGTCACAATGTGTGGCCAGGTTTTCTCCACTATGCAATGTTTCTCTTAAAAATTTTTGTTTTGTTTTTAGCCTTCAGAAAGAACAAAATGTATTTTGCCTTGGCCGATTTTTGATAATCGTGTTGAATATACAGATCTGTTAATTCTCGTGTTGGCTACATTTTAAGCTGCAGCCTGTTTTCCGTGGAGAAACCTGTTTTCCATGAAACATGTAGTTAAATATCCTATGAATGTATTTGTACTGAACACTTAAAACAAAAGTAAAATGAAGCTTAATATTTTAAAATTGCATGTTATAAATCATTGTGCATGTGTTGTGATTGATTGGATACATCTTTATAGTGGTACAAGAGCTTATTACACATTTTTAGTGTACATTCCATTTTTTTTAACTTTGTGAAATACAGTATTACATGTGAATTCTGCCATCACAAGTAATTTGAGCAAATACATAAAATTTGTACTTGTTTTATTCCTCTGCAGTTAATGTAAATATAGGCTTCCATAGCCCATAATGTCGCATAAGGTGCTCATTATAATTTGCCCATCATCTGGTGCTTTAGAAGTGGCAGATTTAAAAATCTCTTTAAAACCCATTGGTAGAACTTGTAGGAAAGTATTTTTCATAAGCACTTCATATAGATTTGAAAATTTTGACAGCTTGGGTATCATATATGAAACTGAAATCAGTTTTTAAATCTTTTTACCTGGCTTTACCCTTCACACTCAACCCAAATATTTTTTTTATGAATTGTGGGATTGGATGCTGGCCTGAAACCAAAAGAAATGGCCTTGCTTTCTTATAACTAGTCAATAAAGTTATTAATTCTGTTAAATTCCTACTCAGGAGTGACTTGTTTTGTTGTTAAATCAACTGTTGATGTAATTTGTCTATTTATCTCGCATTCTTGCCACAAATCTTTGACGAAAAAATATTTGAGAAATGAATTTAAAAAAAAAAACTTGTGCACATACTGATCAACTCAAGTGCCGTGGTGAGTGTTCTAACTACCACATCCTTTTTCTGAGAAGTCATTTTTTATTCATTTGTTTGTTTTAACTTATAACATTTGAATTTTCATGAAGTATGTTTTATTGTCTTTCATATGTTTGTTACTGTACTACTACTGCATTAAATAAAGTATTTTTTGTTTTGCTGAAAAGTTCACAGTGTCTTTAGCACTGGCCCACTTTTTTCTACAGTTTTAGCTTACAGCACTATTAATAAAATGTGAAATGAATTTTCTTTTGTTTTTCTTTTACATGCAGTTTCATTCAGCTGTGACAGTAAGAAAATTTAAGATATGAAATTTATAGTTAAGCAAATTAGTTAAGTAATTAGTAAAGACTCAGTTTTATATAATGCAAAAATTTTCTTTAAATATCTTCTCACTACATAAAATCATTTACTTGAATTTTTTGCATATAAATTCAACATTGCCAAAACTAATTTATGAACTTCCTGAGGGTGTCTCTCCCAAAAAAAAGAACACTAATCTATAAAATTAATAAAGGACAAAATGGGTTTAATTTTAAAGTTTTTAACTTATATGGACTTAACAGTTACCACTTGTGAAAATGATAGCTCAAAATGAAAACATTACTTAATTTAGTTAATATCAACAGTTTTGTAATATAACATTGCTTATTAAATGCGAACAGTTTTCCACAGATTAGATTCAAATTTAACATGTTTTAGAAACTTTAAAATTGTAAAAACATCATTAAAAAATTAGGTACACTGGTAATCATGGAAAGGGCAGAGAAAAAACATTGCATGTTATATGAAGTATGATCTGAATTTTTATTTTTTCATTGCACAAAACTTGCTTCTGCCCCCTGGAGTTCGAAATGCTAATATTTGGCAACCTGTATTTCCAAAGCAGATGTTTATGTCAATATTTTGTCGTCCCATTCTATCTTAGTATGCTTAAAAACCAAGCTCATGAAACTTCTTAATGTTCCGCTTTACTTACCTAAAAGAACCGAGATGTTTTCTGGACAGAATCTGAAAGTATGCAGCAAAATGTTACCAAGTGAATACACTCGCAGTGTAGAAAAACGAACCGTTGCCATTCAGTTATTTTCTAGCGGTGAGCATTATGAGAAACCTTGTAATACTGTAGTAGTAAAGGTGTCTAAAGACTCGTTATTGCTGTAGTCTCGATAAACTCCATGTATTGAACGAATTTACTTATTAAAATAACCTTTTAACAATAAATGATTGTCAGATTTAACCAGAGCTTTAGATTCTGCATTTTTCTTTGAGACATTTACACTAGGGTTAGGGTAACTCCACTCCTTTGCTGAAAGAGGAAACAAAAAGCACTCTGAGATATGCATTTTATTGTATATGAATACAACCTCGGCCATAATATATAAAATTTAGAGAATGAAATATTTCTTCAACACATGTTCTTTTCTGTTGAAAAGCCGTCAAGTTAGCTCACGATTATTGGATACAGATTAGTGCTAGTATATACACTAACATGTGGCAAGGTCATTTATACCAAGTGTTTTTTAAAAAAAATCACTTCTCTGGAAGCAGTGAGGTCTTCCGCTGCCGAATAAATGAGTGCATTTGCCGCATATCTGTACAATATCGCGTTGCATATATCTTTTCACCTCGTGGAAAGAATGAGTAGTGCATAACACCAACAGAAGCCTACCTGTACAGTTAAAACAGCATCTTCATTGGATGCAAAGGGTTCAGACACACTGCATAAAATACGGGAGTTCCATTCACACCTGCGAGACTGGTCTAAGCTGTGGCCACAATACTATGAAAAATTCATCCAGCAATGTATTTAATGCTCAATTATTAAATACATTTTGCTGTGTTGCCAGCTGTTTCTGTACATCTATTTCTAATAATTTGCATGTATAAGCTGCACCCCTGAATTTCATATGCTTTTTCTGAGAAAGGGGGGTTTACACTCGAGAGACTTCAGTACATAACAGTAACGCTAACTTTCAGGAATTTTTGTGGATAATTCTGCAAACTGGTATGTTTACATGATATGAGTAATTCAAATTAAACTCTGCTCTGCTATGAGATGTCATTGATGTAAGTTTCATCAAAGTCTGTTGTCAGAAGTAATTACTTTTAATGATTTTTCATTTGCTGCCAGATTATGACAATTGTTCACTCACTGGCAGACATGCATATTAAAGCAACAAAAATAATTTAATTTCAACATATGCTGTCATTTCTATTTACGACCAATATCTCAAAAGTAATTTCACGTTGACAAATTTAGGGTACTCAAGTCTTCAAATACAACAAAATTATAAACATTCATACCTCATCCAGGAATTTCTACCAGAGAAATAGCATGAACTTAATGATCAAAATTCCATTCAAATGATAGTAATAAAGAGTGGATAATAATAACAAATACTATTCATTAAATTATAGTCCATGTTATGAATTATGTAAATTATTAAAAGTAAATTCCTTTCCTGGAGAATGTAATTAAAAAAACAACATCAACAGGAGACAAAACTGTGTTGACTTGTTTTAAGGATATTTCACTGCATTTTTTTCCTTAGAATTCATAAGACCCTTTTCTCAAAAGATTAATCTTTTATTACTTATACAAAGCTTACACCATTGAATTGACTATTGTAACTATTCTTAAATAAATGAAAATACTTTTTTAAAAAGCAATATTTTTACTGTAAAAAAAAACAGCAGATTCTTCATATTGATTTGATGTTTTAGTAAAATTAATTCATGAAGTTTGCAAAGAAAATCAACATTTGAAACAAATAGCAGTACATTTCCAGCTTTTTCAATAAATTTATAATACAAAAATAATTAAATAGGAAGAAAATGATGGTAATAATTTATACAAAAATAATCAACAGAAAGAAAGTAATAATAACTTACACAGAAAAAATAAAATTTTTGCAAGCATGCATTTTTTTAAAAATAATTTTCATAATAAAATGAAAACTAATGGATAGGATCAATCATCTACAGGATCATACGCACCTTGCATGATCCTGAACTTAACTTTCGCTTTACGAGTTTCATCCATATTTTTCAATTTATTGTGAAAACTCATTAAAAAATGCATGTCATCATCGTAGATTTCTTGCGAGATCAACTCATTCTGATACGATGTGCTCCATATTTAAAAAATGTCGCCTTCGATGTGACGGCGAAATCGTCTAAAGAAATCCGCTTCGCTCTGATTGGTCGACGCTTATCCCAAACCGACCTTGTGCCACGAGCCATAAACCAGATTATGTGACGTAGCACAGACTGGTTGCCTTGGCAACGCAGCTCGGCTTTAACCACGTATGCCCCCGTCTGAACACAGCCGTGGAGTCATTCCTAGGAGCGTCTTCTTCACCTTATAAAGAGGTTATGGCTACAGTCCCTGCTAAACGGGACTTTTCTGAGAAACGAGATTCTGGTAGCACTGGTTTAAACGGAAGGATTCCTAGAATAAGAGCCCCGCCTGAAGCGAAGTTCTGCCTAGCTACTGAAGCAATGTTGCGGCTACGCGGGATTTTTTTCAAACCTCACCGAAAATGTCTCGGCTGGACCTCAGTCCCGGGTAGAGACGGAACCAATCAGACGAAAGTTCTGCTTCTGAAGCCTCACGTGATCCCAATCTGAGCGATAATCGATTAGTATTTGGCGTTAAAGTCTTTGTAGTAAGTGAAAATGGTAACCTAGCTACGTGGGTTTCCTGGAATGGTGAGGATTCTGAGGATTTTCCCTTTCGACGATAAGTCTGGCGTAGCCGAAACATAATGTGATTCAGACTGCGACGAACATGTACGATTGGCGTAGATTATCCACTTCTCACCTACAGTCATAACTCGTTGCAAGAACCTTTCTTCTTAAGAGAGAAGACTACGTTTCTCTCTTACATTATATTCTATTTTCATCAGAAAGCTCCTAAGAACTTACTTATCGAACTTCTTTATATTTCTATTATTGCCTAGTATCTTGAAACAGTTAAAAAGTACATATTTAATATTTGGGAACCTCTGTTAGATTAGTCGTGGAACTGATTTGATTAAATTCTTTAATTCATTCGAATTGATGCAGGAAGGATTGTGGACACTGGTTCATTTTGTAGCCTCAAATTTCCTGGGTGAAATTTCCAAACCAACGGGGAATGGGTCTCTTATCGAGCGGAGTTGTTCTTGCATCGAATGCTTTATTGACGTCGCAGCAGAATTTTTTAAGTTGAAAACATGCGTAGCCACCTTAAATGAATTTCTTTACACCGACCGGGAAGCAGCCGATCCACTAGTGCAGTTACCATATCGGCCAGGTAGTCCAGCTGACGGAATTAGCTTTGTTACAAAAGTTCCTGGATTGAAGGCTATGTTTGGCGAAGGGGGAAGTATACTGATGTGTTCCAGCTCTTTCAAAAATGCACATAACACACTTTGGTGCGTATTGAGGATGAAGAGAACAATTTCAGTTTCACGTGTACACTGTTATAGAAAGATGGTTACAACTTAAGTATTGTTGATAGGCATCCACAGCGTGAACAATAAATGAGTACTGTGGATAGTTAAATTACCTTATATGACCATGTTCCATTATTGACTCGATGTGGATAGTATTTTGTGTTTAATCAAACGCTGCATGAACTATTATTTTAGCAGCAAAAATATACGCCTTAAAAAGCTTTTTAGACATAGAAGGAAAATGCTAAAAAAATATATATGTCTTGTTTTACTGTGTTTAATGAGTTATTTATTGCTTGTTGCTATTTGGTAGCATGAATTCTGTGACAATTCATTTCTCACTACTACTACTTGTACGTTAGAAACTGCAGACACGAAAATGGAACTATAAATTAGATTATGTACCTAAAATTTTGTCACTAATAGGCTTAGTAGGTAGATCATTTTCCAAAAAAAAGTTGCTTTGCATGCTTTACCTTTCTCTTTCATAATACATCTCGTATTATCTTTGACGCAGGGGCGTAGCTAGAGGGGGGCATGTGTCCCTGGGCGCAGAATCCAAGGGGCGCCAAACTGATGTTACGACATTTTAAAATTAAATCTTTTCCATCCTTGGCAAGCAGTTGGGGGCGCGAAATGTTCAGTTGTCCCTAGCTACGACTCTGCTTTGACGCCATATTTTGTGCGGACGGTCTTAGAACACCTCCGACAGCAATTTCATTTGACGGTATTTCTGCCTATATTTAGTGATGGTGGAGTCAGTTTTAATTCAAAAAAAAATTTTTTTTTTTCGATTCACTTTAGAAACAATAAGATTTACTCTGGCAACTTTCCTTTTTATAAATTTGTTGGCAGCGTCATAAATTCCGTCATCATCCCCTTTTTTCTCTTCTCTGTCACTAGGTACTACCATATTTCGACAGTCAATTAATGTCATTAACTGACCACCGTTTTCCCCGCAATTTAAATATTTTTACCACTTGTTTTATTACATTTTACATACATAAATAACGCGCAAAACCGCAGAAAAAGCGTGAAATGCATGAACATTCATCTGATTTATACAAATGTACCACCAGACTCTTGAGTGAATGCATGACGTTGCTAAACAGCAACACAGAATTTCATATATTCTGCGTTAGTTATTGATAAAATTGTCGTTTTTCTATTTCTACTACAGATATAATACTAAGATAAATTTTTAAACAGCAAAAGTCATGTCAGTTCTGAAATATATTACGAATGTAATTTACATAACTTCGTAACATTTGGCTCCACGCCATTAACTACATTTTATACAAACAAGACATCTGGCGAGCGTCTATGAAAGTGATAAAGATCTGCATATGAACGTTTACTAAACACATCCTCTCAAGTCCTGCTATGCTGCCTCACTAGGCGGAATGGGGCGAAGTACGATGGCAGTCTACATCCTGGTAGCGCCATCCTAGTCGGGAAGGTCATTCCAGTATGCTTAGCTAAAGCATACTAGGCGAAGATCCTTCTGGGGCTTACCTTCTTGGTAATCAGATTCATAATCTTGAAGTTCTAGTGATCTTTGCTCGTCTTTTTCCTCCCTTGTCTTTCACTTGTCCCTTGTGGTTTGCTCTAATGGAGGATGGGCCTCACTGTGAGGTGCAGTTACGACTCTTTTGTTTCTGTCTCACCATGGTGAGAAAACTGTCTACGCGTTTACCGTGCATGAAGACTCGTACAGCTGCAAAGGAAAATCTTGGTAGTTGGAGTGGGCGAGGTGCTGTTACAACACGCTGCTTTGGCCTGTACTTCAGGAGGCACTTAGCTGTCTCCACTAGTGTTAATCAGCTGGTCCCTAGTCTTTCACGTCAATAGCTTGGGGAATAAGCTTTTCGGAAGTTCCCGCTTTCGGGAAATTTGATTGTTGGGCTTCGGTCTTGGTATAGGCCCAGCTAGCCGCAGCAAAGAGATCTGTGTTCTCTCGTTGGCCTTCATGGTGGGTTGGGCAGTCGAGCCCAAATCTTTTCTGTTTACAATATGGCAACTTTAAATTCTCCCAATAACATGAAAACGAAAAATTCTGCAACTGTTAAAAAAACTGGAACTTCTGCTATAGCTAGTGAAGGCATCAGATGTCCTAAGTTCTTAGTCACCAGCGGTCAGCTGGAAAATCTATCACCATTGCTTGTCAATAAGCATATTGGGGCCTCAGCTGGAGAGCCAAAAACCATAAAAAAGCTCCGTGCAGGATCTCTGCTCATCAAGACGATATCTAATGCACAACCCTCTTCTCTCCTAAGTATGAAAAATATGGCAATCGTTCTGTTAGTGTGTCGCCACATACTTCTTTGAACACGTCCAGAAATATCATTTCAGAATTAGACGTGATAACAGTCTCTGAGGAAGAACTTTTAAAAGAAATGTCTGAGCAAAACGTGTGTGTGGCATGCCGAATTAAAATCCGTAGGAATGGGTAACTTGTTAACACAAAGCATCTTATTCTGACATTCTCATTTCCAGAGATACCGAAGTCCAATTAGGCTGGTTACCTGAACTGTTCCATTAGACTTTATGAGCCAAACCGACTGCTCTGTTTTCAGTGTCAACGGTTCGGCCATGCAAAGGTCGTATGTCGCGGAAACCTGGTGTGTGTTCGTTGTTCTGTAACCGTTCTGAAAGTCAGGACTGCATTGCCGATCCAGAATGTGTAAAGTGTCATGCAGACCATCCGTCATACTCACAAACCTACCCTAAATGGAAAGAAGAGATAGGAATACAGCATATTTAAGTCTTAAAAAATCTCCTATTATGAAGCTAAGAAATATTTAGCACCGGTCAACAAAGGTCAAACTTTTCTTATGCTAAAGCTGTATCGCATCAGTCAGTAAGTACCCAAACATCTCATAATACACAGGGTGACCAAAACTCCATTAACATTTGAAAATTCAATAATTTACGTAATAATGTAGGTGAAGAGGTAAAAATTGACCCACATGCTTGATATAACATGGAGTTTATTGAAAGGGAAAAAAGGCCAACATATGACGCTGGACCAACAAAATGTCAGTGACGCCGCATGAGAATACTGTATGAAATGAACTATAGTGAAGGAATCAGTGACTTCATGTCACTTTTCTCTCCTCGTCTCCGATAGTTAGTTTATATGTGATGTGGATTTATCACATCAGTCGTGACCGGGCCCTTTGGGAAAATGCGTGGTTCTGCTATTCAGTTGCCAGTGTGACGAGTGAGAGGTAGGCTGATATGTTACAGAATCGCATCATTCCTAGTCTGGCTGATAAACACATGTTGGAAGGTATGACTTTTATGCAGGAAGGCGCTCCACCCCATATTGCTACACGTTTAGAAGATCTCTTGCACACATTGTTTGGTGAGGATAGCACGCTGAGCTGCCACTTCCGTCATGCTTGGCCTCTCAGGTCCCTAGATCTCAATACGTGTGATCATTAGTTGTGGGGTTACCTGAAATCGCAAGTCTGCCGCGATCGTCCGACCTCATTAGGGATGCTAAAAGACAACATCTAACGGCAATTTCTCACCATACCTACAGACACCTACTGTACAGTGCTGTTCTCAACATTGTCCCTCAGCTACAGGTACTGTTGATGAATGACGGCCGTTATGTTGAACATTTATTATAAAGAACATAGTCTTTGCTAAAAATAGATTGTTATGCTGATTATTGCTTTTGTTATCATATGAAGCGTCATCTGTTGGCCGTTTTAAGTACTTTCTTTTGCTTTCAGTAAAAAAAAAACCATAACATTTTAAGCATGTGTATCAATTTTTATCTCTATACCTACATTATTCAGTGAATTATTTAATTTTCAAATGTTAACAAACATTTGGGTCAACCTGTACAGATATACTTGAACCAAAAATAATTGGGAGTGAAACATTTTAAAATCCCCTTCCTTCCAAACAGGCAACAGAAAGCTCGGAAAAAAAAAAAAGGCGCAAAGAAGGAACAGCTTAGAAAAGAAAATTAAAAGTTCCAAAAATAGATGCTCAAGACGAAGCTTTGTCCAAGGGATTCTTTTCTGACTTCATGGAATCTTAGATGGAAACAGATGGAGGCACAGATCTTCTAAAGCATGTCTTGCCTCATTAAGCAAAGAAACAGCATCGCAATAGTAAACACTTCTAATGGCCACTCTCCATATAGTGGAACGTCGTGGCTTCCACCAAGAACTTGACGGTATTAAAATAGCTCATTAATAATTATGAAACTGTCTGTAGTCCTCAAACTCGATAATCCTGCAAAGCTTCGTAGATAATTAATGATAAGAAAGGACAGCACTTCCAGCAAACATGCAAGTGGTGTGTAGGTTTACTTACCTCAATTAATTGACCACGAAGTGCTTTTGCTTGGATATAACTCTCCATTCAGTTGCCGTACAGGTGAACATCTGGGCACGAGCATTTTTCGGCGATATCTTACCGAAACAAATCTCGTGATTTTCAAAAGGGCTAAAAGTATGTCAAATGCGTCGGTGGAGTCAGAGAAATTCGTGGATCTCGTATGTATCTTCGATAAAATCCGGTATTTCGAGTTAGAAGGTACAGGGAAGAGTTCGGAAAGAGTTTGGTGTGTACAAAGATGATTCACTCTCTATTTTAAAATCAAATGGTGATATGATAAACAGCAGGCAAGGAATCGCTAATACAATCGAAGAAGCGTTTAAGCTATCTCAAATAGCAGTAACTATCATTCAGCATTCCTTTCTGCAGAGGTATTCTTCGAAAAACATCCCATCGATTTCAGTCCTCCCGCTCCTGATTTTTATAATCAAGGTCTAATTATGCTGGAGTTGAAAAGAACTTTGTTGCAGAGAAGGATATAATTTCCTGGTCCTAATGGTGTTAATTATCCTATGTTAAAATACCTCGCCTGTAAGTCATTGGCAGCCCTTCTCTGTCTTTTCAACAGAATATGGTTCGCAATGCATGGAGGACAGCTTTTGTTATTCCAGTAGCGAAAACAGGGAAAGACCCTACGAATCCCTCTAGTTACCGTCCCATCGCTTTAACTAGCTGCCTTTGCAAAATACTTGAAATGATGGCCAACACTCACTTGGTCTCCCATTTAGAGACGAATAATTGTATCTTCCCTTATTAAGGTGAATTTAGGAGCAACTCTTGATAATATTCTGCTCTTAGAAATTGGTATTTGTAAAGAGCTTATAAGGTACCAGAAGTGGGCGCAGCCCAAGCCAAGAGCTTATAAAGTATTTTCTCCCCCTTTCTGCACGCCTTCGTGGTGTAACGCTTAGCACACTCGACGCGTATTCAAGAGGTCCAGGTTCGAGTCCCAGCGAAGGCATTGCACATTTTTCATGTTTCCTGCTTCTAAAAATAATGAACAGTGGTGCCCGAACTAAAAGGTGGTGGATGATGATTCTTCACCATCAGGATTTGGCGATTAGGTCCCCTAATCTCCAGGCTCCCTTTTTTCTCCCTTCTTTCAGCATGCCTTCGTGGTGTAAATGTGAGCACACTCAGCGCATATTCGAGAGGTCCAGGTTCGAGTACCGGCGAGGGCATTGCTCATTTTTCATTTCTCCTGTTTCAAAATAACCTAATTACCCTCCAGTGGCACCCGAATTAAAAAAAGGTGATGGATGATGATTCTTCACTACCAGGATTTGGCGATTGGGTCCCCTAATCCCCCATTCACCCTTTAAAAGGGGAAGTAATTTTCTCCCTCCTTTCTGTATGCCTTGGTGATGTAACGGTTAAGCACACTCTGCGCGTATTCGAGAGGTCGAGGTGCGAGTCCCGGCAAAGGTATTGCTCATTTTTCATGGCTCCTGCTTCAAAACAGCCTAATGGCTCTACAAGGTTGTAAAAAGATATCACTTATTTTCTATATTTTTGATAAAGAGAAAGCTTGTGACACCACATGGAGGAGTAGCATTCTTCGCGACCTGTAGAATAGTGGCTTATGAGGAAATTCTGCCCACTTTCATCAAATATTTCTGAGAGTATCGAAATTTTAACGTGAAGATTGGCTCTGTACTCTGTGATGTATTTAGTCAAGAAGAGGATGTTTCGCAAGGCAGTGCACTAGATATCACTCTATTTAGCTTAAAAATTAACTCTATCTTAAAACAGTTCTCTCCAGAGACAAACATTTGCCGTGTCTATGCCAAAAGTACGGGTAGTGCTTACTGTTGTTTTGTCGATATACGTTGTTTTACACTAGGTTATCTTCTCGAACTAGGCCCTCTTGATTGTTAGAGGTTATTGTGCCCAGGGGTTATTGTGCCCAGGAGGGGTTATTGTGCGCATTGAAATCTCCTCAGATTATGAATTTTTGGCATAACATTTATTCCGATGGGGGTCTATGGAATCTATTGCATTTATGATGCTGCCTGTTGAAGGAGAATAAATTGAATACAGAAAAATTTGGATGTTCATAACTTTGAAGAGAACTGGACAATGATCTCTTTCTGTCTGGAGGACCAGAGGAATCACTAAGGATTCTAGCAGATTAGTGCGGCTCTCCAAAATTACCCTTGTTGGTAGTTCTTGAGCTTCCAGGACAGGTAGCAGCTGGCAATAACATCTGATTTACAATACAGCTCTTGGATAAGTAAAAGATTTCTTCTTTTCAACACCATATTGTCTGTGTGCCTGTTGCCTTCGCTTTTTAGGTTAATTTTTAGACATTTTTATGTTTGAAGATCCCAACGAGAGGCCTTGTTAATTGCGCCTTTATTGGTACTGCTTACTGGTGTTAGCTCAAGATAACTTCTGTAGCTATAGGACGATATGGTGCACACAAGAGGAGAGTTCGTAATGTTGCTTCTGGTGCGGCAGTTAAAGTCCAAACAGTTCTGCATTTGGGCCATCTGGAGTGATGTTGCGCAGCCGGAACAGTTTGGTTGCATACCTTCTAATGCAAAAGCATGAATGTTGCGTAAGGAAGCGTAAATATTGCATGAATGTTACATGAAAGCATGAATGCTGCGTTGGAAGGCGGTTGGCGTTCATTTCGAGATACATTTAACATGTTTCTTTAATCTTGAGAATTTTAAGAGAGGATTATATTATATTTATTAATTTAATTAATTTAATTATATTTAATAAAGTGTTATTAGAATGGCCATTATCACAAGTTTCATCGACTAAGAAAAAATCATATTCATCAATAAGAGTAGACGATAATTCTATAACAATATTTCTTTGGTTATTTTGCTTCAAAAACTTGTTTTCATTTTCTTCGCTTAATAATTTTTGTATTACGACATAATTATAAGTTACTGCAGTAACAACATCTGTTGAGGGAAGGAGTAATTCATTTCTGTCTAAATTTCTATAAAATTATAATGTGCACTTAATTTTAGATTTTTCTCAAGGATAATTAATTTAAAGCAGGAATTACATTTGAGTGTTTTTACAGCCATATATGAGCAATAACCAGATGCATAAGTTGAAACTGGTAACACATTTTGAATATTTTGAAAATCGTTTTCAGAAATATTAATATTGAACTCTGAGCATAAGTCTAAAACATTTGGGATATCATCTGTAACATAGTCTTCTCCTATACGGTCGATTAAAATGTCCCCACGTGCTGCTGATCTCAAAGGTAAAGGTTGACATTTTGCATTCTTAGTTTTGATTCACTTTAAAAAATTTGACGTCCTGATACAGTCAAAAGTCTTTAATCCGGACGTCCATAATTCAGAATGATCTATAATCCCGACCTCAAAGCTACAAACTTTTTGCGCATGCCTCAACGCATAATGCTTTAACGCATGCGCATAATACGTTCACGCATGCGCGTTTAATGTATAACGGACGGTATAAGCTAAGCTAAAATTATCTAATTATCTATTTCAGCTAATGTTGCAGATTGCGTTGTTCCTTAATCCTCGAATTAGATCCGGCTTATTATTTTTTGCAGATTGTTAGAGCAATATTATAAAAGTAAGCTTGAACTTTCGATTATGTCCAAAAAGAATTTCCGATTCTGGAGCTACCAAAGGATCTACAAAGCGAAAGCATGTTCCGATGTCCATCAAACAAAAAGTGGTATTGCTTCAAAAAATGGATAAAGGCATATTCTTTGATTCTCTAATCATTCCGAAATATGTTTATCAATTTCACGCTGCTCTGCGGGGGAGGGGGGGAAACGACGCGACGCGCAATGAACTGGAAGTTGATCTGTCAGCACTGTCCTTATCTTCAGGCAGATGTTTTTTTCGGCTTATCATTCCTTACTAAATGTAGTATTTCATCTCGATGTACTCAGTCTTTGATATGATTTAAATCAAATTCCTCGTCATTATAAATATCACGAATACACATCATATAGTTTTCTGGTTGCAATTTTCTAATTTCGACTATGCGTAATGTATGCTTTACGCATGCGCGCGTTGAAAGAAATGTTTAATAAAGTAAACAAATAAATATAAAGCTTTTTTTTTATAAATATTGATACCCTTTAGATCATAATTGCTCTTTATTTCATAAATTATGGTTTCATATTTTTAATTTTATAATTTCTGCATGCCATCTTACCGGATTTAAACTCATGATCTATAATCCGGAAAAACCGATAATCCGGAATCGCCGAAGTCCCAACGAGTCCGGATTAAAGACTTTTGACTGTATTAGGTATTGAGATCCAGCAAGAATCCGATATTTACTAAATCGCTCTTCTAATGCATCTGTCTGTATCTTTCCCACAAGGAAATATTTAAATCGTAACTCATGAAAACAATACTTAGATAATTCTAATAAGCCATGTGTTGTGTGAGAAACAGCTAAATGCGTTTCTTTTGTAAAGATCCCAGTTGTGGAAGCGTTAACTTTTCAAACATCTAACCATAACAGAAATCTTTTAAAAAACTTTTCATTCAAAGAATTATTAGGCAATATTAGCATTTGCAATGGATCATTTAGCCTCTGACCTTTCAAAGGTGTTTTAACATTGACAATATTCCACTAGTTATGAATTAGTTTTATGAAATTGGCAGTACTAGCATTATTTAAAATATTATTCTCCTTGCCAATGGTAGGAAGAGCAACAATAACATAATTGTTAAAAATACTGTTAACAAGTTTGATATTTTGTCTCTCCAAGTTTGATGGATTGAGTGATTTTTAAGGATAATCCATATGCATAGTTTACTAAAGAATTTGACTCACTTTCATAAAGCTGTTTCAGCGATTTAAGTGAGGCAGTGGATAATGGTAATTTCTCAAAATCAGGATAATAAAATGCTTGTTCACAATTTTTTTGATTCAACCAGTTATTTCTTATACTTTTAAAGATATGAACAGAATCGATGGTAAAAAATAAAGGATCACTTTTATTACATGGGTGTTGATAAACAAAACTGGGGTGGGGAAGGGAAAAAAAGGTCTTCAGCTTGGATTCTTTTAATGGACAGTATATGTACAACTTCTTTAAATGATGATAATAAACTTTGTATCATGAATACATATGCTGTATTTGCAACACTATCACTGTTATATGCCATACCAACAACATTTCTTCCCTTATAGTCTATGAATGGTTTTATGTGTATTTCATCCAACATTAATGTAATTATAAGGCCTTCTGAATTCAAGGCCATCTGCTTTTTGTTTTATGAAAGATAAGAAGTTTTCATCAGACTGCTCTTTAATCGGATTAGTATTAAATTCACAAAATATTCTTTAAATTATTCTTGGATGTGGCATAATGATATTGCATGAACTTCTAAAACATTTATACGCATGGGGAGAAATGGAACATAAAATAACGAAGAAAACATACATGTGTGATGAATAACCCATGCGGTCCTTTTTTACAAATAAGATTTGACAGTTGTTCTGTAATGAATTCCACAGTTTGCTGTTTATCACTGTCACTATTCTCAACAGTTTTCAATAGAGTAATAACTGTTTTTATAACATTGGAAAATAAATTTTCATTTTGTGGTTTAGAAATATTCAATACAAAGTCTAAAACTAAAAAAAAAAAAAAAAAAAAAAAAAAAAAAAAAAAAAAAAACTATTTATATTATTTATTACTTTAGGAATCACTTCCTTATCTATTATTTTTAATTCTGATTTACCAATAAAAACATGGCACATTAAATTTTCTGCCACTACTACTGAAGCTTCAATAATCGGTACAGACTCAGTATCAATAATACTCAATATCAATAGACTCAGTATCAATAATCAATAAAAGAAAAAGAACTTTACCGTCTTTGAAAATAATTGTCCAAGCATCAGGAACATTCTCAGATTTTATGCACCATAAAAATTCAGAAAACGAGTAAAACATTTTTTTTTTTTTTTCTGTCGTAAATTTCCTTACTGGTTAGGCCTGCAGCAAGTGCTATCTGTATATTGTTTCTATCAATTCAAACTCTTTTATCATCGGCACTTTCTCTTGAAGTTGAAGATTTATCTGATAAATATTTCGGACAGCCAGGCAGTTGTGAAAGTACAGCATCCTTTCGAAGCCTTGGACGAATCAAATTAATTTTTATTGAAGTTCCTTTCTTCTCATCAAAATGTTCGACTGCTCTTTCAATGTCTGATTCGACAAAATGTTTTTCACAAACCTAAAGAGGATGAAAAGTTCAGTATTGAGTATCATTGTAGATTCATAAGAAAAATCTTACAAATAATTTAAATGTAAAATGAAAATACAGATTTCCATGTAATATGTTAGATTTCCATTCAGAAATAAATTTTGGAACCTGGAAAATACTAGCTAGAATTCAGCTACCTAGTACTTCAACACATATTCTGCACATTTTGTACTGGAAACAACACACACATTATGTACTGAATAACATAACTGAATAACTGGAAACAATATACACATTATGTACACATATACTGAAATTCATCTGATATTCTAAAAACGTTTCATGAAGTTTTTGCTCACCTAATATTAACTTAAATGTAATTTATGAATATTAATTAATATCTCACTAGATTTCATTATAGCTTTAAATGCTTTAGAAATAATGACGAACTGCTGTATTATTTGTTGATTTATGTATCAGCGTAATTAATTTCAGATTTTATAGAATTTAAATTAAGTTTATAATAACAATTTCAGATATATAAGTTTAAGTAGTATCAAACAAGCAACAATAAGGCCTAATTTTTGATCGAGAAATAAATATTTTTTAAATGCACGAGTTATTTTTTCAATTAAAAAAAATCATAATATTAAAAAAACTGATTGTACATACCTTAGAATGTTTTGATGGGATGAAATTCTGCTGGTGAATTGCACGGAGCCATTTTCTGTGCAACGAATCCGATTTGGGTATAGAAAACATCTGTACTTTTTTCAGTGTTTGGATAGTTTCCTCTGCAGATAAGAACACAAAAGCATAAACCATTCTTCAACAGATTATTAGCAAATGAAATATTATTAAATACTTTATGCAATATACAAATCTCCCTCTAAAACTACAAGCATGCTTGCACGTTACCACCGAAATAGCAGTGACGGTTTGTTACTACTAGTCCCCTTTCGCTTAATGGCAAACCGCACATTGAGTTGATGAATGTTAGGCGGATTTCGCTTACTGAGCATGCCCAGAATATAATTTGGTGCAATTACAACTTTGGCGCAATTTTAAAAGAAGATATATACGGTATATGGTTGATATTGTGTTATCTGGGCGTAAACAGTTCGGGATTTTAAAATTTGTTAGGCTGAAATTTGCTTCATTACATAGAGTGTAACTATCGATTGCACACTACGCAAATTTTAGTTTAAGAAGGATTACAAAACAGAAACGTTACAAGATATATTACAATAAATGAATGCTTATTGATTATAATTCTGAGGAATAAAAGCAATTGAGTATTTACCATACGTTCCATTTCTATATACTTTAACAAATTAAGGAATAAATTCAGTTTAAATTACTGAATTAAAGTCAAATAACTGATATTAAATGTAATGTTTATACATAAAATAAAATAAACTGAAATGAAACAGGAGCACACGCAATAAGCACACACAAGTTTCCGGAGTATTTCAATTGTAAACAGTAAATCCAATATGACAAATAGGCGGGTGTAGGGTTGCTTATGCCCCTTAGTCGCCAGTATTTCCTCCCACGCCAACGGTACACCACTGAGCATGCGCAGTAAGCGAAATTCTTTAACATTGATCAACTCAATGTGCAGTTTGCCATTACGTTCCCCGTTCTAGTGATGTCACTCGCAGCAGAAGGGAGGCCTTGTTATTCCGGTGGTGACGGTCATGCTGGCCCGCGAGCAATCAAGCATGATCCACCGGTGGGCCATGCCGTCCCTCGGAACAGACAAATATGACTCACCGGTGGGTCAGGCCGGCGTTAACGTGTTAAAGCTACGCACTGCTAACGTCAGTATGCGGGAAAATTAATGCGCATATCCCAGGTTCGCATGCAGCTTATATGAGCATATAGTTAGTGTAGCTCAGTGGTTCTTAACCTTTTTGAGCCGCGACCCAAATTTGAGAAAAATGTTTATGTCGCGACCCAAAAAAAATCAATATTTTTCCATTGCTTTATTTTAGAACATATTTGTAAAAACCTTTAATCTTACAATGATGACTTATTTAACTTACAAATTTTTTATTTTTTTTATAATAATAAAGTTAAACAAAAGTACTTTTGATCCAAGAAAAAATTAATAAATAATCAAGTGTTTTTAATATTTTTATTGACCAAACTAAATAAATTTAAAACTTTTAAAAAATAATTGAAATTTAATCTTATAATAACATTTTATACGCTTTTAATGAGAACCTGGCCCACCAGCGGCCTAGCGGTAAAGTCGCTGAACACTGGTAGTTCGGTCCGAGGTTCGAATCCCGCGAACGGGCTGGCTGCATGGGTGTTTTCGTGGTTTTCCCCATGTGTAACGTGTATACGAGCCAGTTTTCCTTAGAAAGTCCTCCACGAAGACATCCCTCCCCTTAGGCAGATAGCCCTCGAGGCTTTGCCGTAATTAAATAACCTAACCTAACCTAACCTTTAATAAGAACCTTGTGCTTGAATACATTTTGAAAGATCTGCAAACCTGGGTTGAATGCTTGTCAAGGAGCACCTTAAATCTATTTCTGGATTTAACTTGTTCCGGTGGTTGTTTTTCATTACACAGAGAGCCGAAAAACCAACCTCACACATATATGTTGTTGAAAAGGGCAATAATACTTTTAGGGCTTCTTTAACAATTATTGGCTTTTCGGTTTTTAGATTTAACCAGAAAGCACATAAAGATTGAGAGTAGTATAAAAATACGGGTTCTGCGACACGCGGTGTGCGGTGTGGGCGTGGCCAACGACGTCACACAGAGGGCGGGACCAAAGGCAACGTCATAACACTAGGAGGCGTGGTCACGAGTGGAGTTGAGGTGTTTTAAGACTGCTGATTGAGTTGTAGACCTCCTGCTTTTCATTTAAAGTTAGTTTTTTTTAAATTGGCAACAGGAAATATTTTCTGCATCTTAATTTTGATGATATAGCAATGCTGCCCTCTATTAATGGAAAAGTGAATTATATGTTTTAGAAATATATTTTTTAAGTCTGGTGTTAAAATGATTCAATGCGCGACTCTGAAAACAATGTAAAAGAAACAAATATAAAAAAAAAAATTCCTTTAATGATAGTTCGTCATGTTATGAAAATGTAACTACAAGATAATTTTTTTTTATTACTCAATTTTATTCTGATACTTTTATCCTTTCTAGTTTTTCATGAAACTTTAACTTATTTCTCAGGTTTTCTGTTTCATAATAACATATTCATTTACTGTCATATTTTTTTAATACCTAACGTTTCTAATTTATTTGTAATATTTTATTTAATTTCCACATACTATTTTTTTTTCATACCTTTCAAAAATTTCAGAATATCCTGATTTTTAACTTATACGTTATATTTCACAAACGTTCCCGCACGTGCTGTTTATTTGTTATATTACTTAATTTTAGATGCAATTTCACACTTTTTTTAACGTTATAATGTTCAATATATTCTGAATTTTAAATTCATTTACTTTTTTTAAACCATTCTAGTATTCTATACACACTTTAACTTAGTGGTATGAAATTGTATTTAAAAAGAAACGTTTATTTTTCATGATCTTAGTTCTTTTACTAAATTTTCTACAGAATTTCTAATTTCTTTCACGTGTTTAACAATATCGTCCTTACATTACCGAATATTTTTTTAAAAAAACTTAAGTCTATAACTGTTAATTGCTTTTCTTACGTTCATGATTTCCCTTCTGTGTTTATATTTCTTAATTCTAGCTTAACTTATTTATAATGTTTTTATTTCTGTCTCATCATCCGTAATTCCAACATTTTATCCCTTTTTATTCATTTTAACGATATGGATTGTTTTCATTTACTCCATATTCAAATATTTCCTTGCAATTTTTAAAATACTTGTTTTATTCCTCGATCATAATAGATCATCTACAGGTTTTACTCAGAAATTTCCATTCACAACTTTACAGTTTAATACCATTTATATCTAAATGTATTTCTTTCTCATATAGTTTTATGGTCTTCAAAGTTTCTAACATCATGTTTAGTTTTAAATCCCGATTACCTTTAAGTGTGTTGATAATTTTCATTTCTAATTTTACAACCACGTTCAGTGTTTCATCCACACATACCAAAATATTTCTTACATTTTCTGATATTTAATCTATGTCATATTTCAGTACTTAAAATGAATTTACACTGCTCACACTATTATTTTTTCATGTTTTAGAGACACTAACTATACTAATTTTACTATTTTTCCTGCACTAATTGCATCTATGTCAGCACTCATGATAAACTAGCAATTGTTTTGCATCACATGCATAAAGAAATTCTTAAAACCAACTTTTTCAATATCGTACTCAAATTACTGTTTTCCAGATGGGAATTACCAGTATTCTTTGGTTTTACTCTGTTACATCTTTTTAAATTTTAACATCTTACTTTTAATTCTAACATACATCTTTTGAACAGTTTTTTCTTTTAATGATAGCCTTACCTTATTTGTTCAAATTAATTCTTTCATTCACCTTCTTCACTACCTTTCAGTACCTTCATAATTCACTATGCAAACGCAATGTCTTTCACTGACATTCTGTTTAGTAATACCACAAGTTTCCTTAATTGACAAAAAGCGAATTATTTCTCATTTCAAAATAGAACTACTATATTTTTGCACAAACATTACCTTTATCCATTCAAGCCACCCCTTAACCTGTAACCGACGTAGCGATAGGAAAGGAGATTCTTATCATATGCTCTTTCGACATTTGAGGTTTCTAGAACTTCTTTGACAAGTATATCAATACCATCAGAAAATATACTTAACACTTTTACCCAGTTTAAAGGCAACATACTGTTATAAGAATGGTTTTAGTTAAATTTATAACACAAATAAGCACATTTTGTGCTAAATAGGCATAAACATTTAGATTCAGAATATTTCTTTTTAATCCGATGTAAGACTTGAATTTCATTCATGATACGGATTGTCTCTTGATTTTTTTTTTTTTTACCTTACACTAATAGAAAATTTTTATTTTACAAGTTCAGCTTTTAACGAAATAGAAATAAAAACTACGATACACCTGTAGTTTTTAAGAAAAGGAACTTTGATATATTTCTGGAAATGTAAATTTTAGAGTTTTTTTTCTTTCAATAATGTTGATTTTCATTACTTTACTAATTTCAATAATTCTCTTATTAGCTAATATGAATGAAAGAAGATTGTCAAAAATGTGACACAGTATAATTCTTACGAACATACGTACCTTTACCAGCATACAGATATTACCGATTGAAATGAAGAAAGATACAGATATTTTACTCCAATCTACATTAAATTAAAAAAATATTTAAACTTTCATACATTCCAAAGAATAAACGAAAACTCAATAGATATTGTCATGTTTGTATATATGAGATAAAAGTTTTATGAATGGTATTTAAAGTAATGCTTAGAACTTCATAAAAGCGAACATTCACTATGTTAATACACATATCATCAGTTATTTACATAATTCAATGTAATATTAATCATTACATGTACTATATGCATATATATTTAAAGTTTAATTGTCTTACAATTGAATAATTAACTATTGAGAGAAAGAGGTTCATATCTTAAACTATTTAATTCACATGGAACAAATTTTTCCATCAACCACATTGAACCGCGTTTATTAAATTCGCCAAAGCTCTTTTATTTCTGCATTTTCACACTCACGACACATTTTAAATGTAACTATTGATTACCATTTCAAACACCGATATCATAACTCAGTGTAAAACTACATCATAACTCATTTTTTCCCTACTAACTACAATTTTATATATTCAAGAAGTACATCTAAGACATGATCATTTTCTATGTTCTAGCAAATCGATTCAATTGCGAACACACTATTAAGACTTGCGATTTTAGAAGACCTTGCATGTATTAACGATGTCAACGTTTCTTCGTTTTTATAAGATTCACATCAAATCATGTCGCATTCGAATGTGGTGTAAGAGATCACTTTTTCTTTTAAACACTTGTAAACAATGGATGCAATTTATAAGAAGAGAAGTATCATGCTGTTTCAAAACATCATCATCAACATATTTCTGTTTCTTTTGACACCGGCAACATTTAAAAAAAAAAGTTTCCTGAGATATTCTTCAAATTCTGTTTTACTTGAAAAAATGTCCGAACATTCAATACGATGTAAAGATTCATATTGTTTTAAATTCTTATGCTCACTAAATATTTTTTATCATGATTTATTCTTAAAAGTAACTTTATTAGTTTTCATATCCTTTTTACATGAAAAGAACTTGTGATTATTCACTACAAAATTCTAAGACGAGAAGCTTCGCGACTTTTCAAACTATAAACTTAAATTTCTTAGGACATACACTACATCTGATGTTTCTTTCATGAGATTTCAAATATCTCTTCAGATTACTCGTATTCAAGAAACCTCGCAAATATATCACATAAGTTCAGCGAATAATCGCTTCATAAACTCTTAAATTTTCAACACGAGTGAATCACTTGAAGCATATACTGCACTGTAAACATATAATACTTAAAAAATTGTTATAAAAAATAAAAATACATTCATTTCACCAAGAAGCTTTTCTATTTAAATACATTTATTTATTTCCAAAGAACAAGTTTCTGTATTATACATAAAATATACTTAGAATTTTCTTTCATTAGTTAATATCAAATTAACAACAATATCCATTTACTGATATTTGATATACATGTTTGCTTTAAAATTAAAACTAAAATTTCAATATATTTCTATTAAAAAACATAAGGAAATAAAAATACTCATAACATCAACCAAAGACAGAAATTTAAATAGAATAGCTGTACTTATATTAGTGCATTTTTATAATCTTCATAACATTTCGATTCAAAAAACCTATTACAAAATAAATGAAACATTTTTTTCTGCCTTAAAGAATCTCTTATATTTTTAAAATTAATACATAAAAATATATCTTCACCAATATATTTAATTCTATCCTCAACACTTATTATAATGCAATCATGTCTTGTTTGTGAAGGATGATTTACAATGCAACCTTCGCATTTATATAGCTTTTTTATCACTGAATTTAATTCAGTTTTGATAGAGTTTATGAGTTCTTTAAAAAGTTCATCATCATCACTTACCATATCCGAACAATTGTTTTTACATTTGATTTGCAACGGTAAAATAATTTCAAAAATACTTTTATATAAAGTATTAGATACATCAGGAATAATTTCTTTCAATTTTTTTAAAATATCACAGTTTACTTTTAGGTATGTAGGTTTTAGTTTAAAAGAATTTTCATCTTGTTTAAAAACTTGTTGAAAAATACACTCACCTTCTTTGTTGAAAACTACCAACTCATTATTGCAAATGATGCTGGCACTCGTATAGACAAGATTAAATTCATATATTTTTGAGGAAAATTCTTGCCATGTTGCAGGAGTTATAACAACACCGCGTGTAGTAGGGTATAATATTTTATTTTGTTCCACACATTCACGTAGATGAATGTTCATTCTGTTTTCAAACTGATTTATGGACACAAAATATCCCCAACCAAGAGTCACTGTGCAATCAACTTCGAACTTTCTTTTTTCTGTTCTCGATTATTCGGCATGAAGATATTTTCAGGAACAGACTTCATATAGTGGGCAAACCAGTCATCCTCTGGAAGTTCATCCTCATTATCTTCCAAGCGTCGTTTTTTAATTTTCGAAATTTTTATGTTTCGGAATGTGATACTAATTCTAGGATCTTTAACGTCAGGTTGAGAGGGTATTCCGTGCATCCAAAATTGATTCGTTGGGGGTTTCATTACAAGGAGAGTTCCATGAGTTAAATCCACGCTTCGAGATGTGAAATTTCGCCTGGTAAATACCATTTGACGTTTTGCACCTAAACTGATGATAGGTATATCACTTTCAGGTTCGAGACAAGTTTCATTGTCTTTATGCGTTGAAATTTTCGCCACTCCGTCAGGATAATAGTTCAATAAAGCAAAATTATATTTTTTGCCAGTTATCGTTTCAACATAATCTTTTACATTTAGAAGAGTTTGAGTCCATGGTTCTGCACAAATGCTCGTTCCAGAGAATTCGTAACTAAGTCCTTCATCACCAAAACCGAGTACTTTTCTTCGTGGAACATACTGAGTCCCATTAATTTCAAAACTAATATTTTTAAAATCATAATTTGATAGTTCATCTAGCAAAATATCAGCTTCATTTCGTGAATAAAATTCTTCGTATAATTCCACATTTAACTCTGTATCACATATATTCCTCATATTCGCTTTTGAATCTAACGACAATTCTGAATGATATAGAAATACGTAGCATTCTTAAATAGCAAAAATTATCTAAAACATACATTAACGAAATGATTTCATCAACACTTATCGTAATACATTCTTGTCATGTCATGTTTGTGAAGCCAGTCTTTCCGGCGTCATATGTGTAAAAATAATCATGATAGGATAGTGGGAAAGAGTTATAGTGTCCTAATGTTGTTATTCTGAACCTCGATATTACATATATGCATAAGGAGAATCTTAAAAGCATCATCCACTTATCATGATAGAGGAATGGAAAATTTCTAAAACTCTGATAATCATACGCGAAAGAATGTATTATCTTAAGGTTATTGTTGCTATTCCAAATTTGACAGTATATACAGAAGTGAAGGAAGATCCTTGATAAGCGCTGTAGACTTCACGTTATCATGATAACGTGCAGCGCTACGTATTTCTATATCATTCAGAATTGTCGTTAGATTCAAAAGCGAATATGAGGAATGTATGTGATACAGAGTTAAATGTGGAATTATACGAGGAATTTTATTTACGAAATGAAGCTGATATTTTGCTAGATGAACTATCAAATTATGATTTTAAAAATATTAGTTTTGAAATTAATGGGACTCAGTATGTTCCACGAAGAAAAGTACTCGGTTTTGGTGATGAAGGACTTAGTTACGAATTCTCTGGAACGAGCATTTGTGCAGAACCATGGACTCAAACTCTTCTAAATGTAAAAGATTATGTTGAAACGATAACTGGCAAAAAATATAATTTTGCTTTATTGAACTATTATCCTGACGGAGTGGCGAAAATTTCAACGCATAAAGACAATGAAACTTGTCTCGAACCTGAAAGTGATATACCTATCATCAGTTTAGGTGCAAAACGTCAAATGGTATTTACCAGGCGAAATTTCACATCTCGAAGCGTGGATTTAACTCATGGAACTCTCCTTGTAATGAAACCCCCAACGAATCAATTTTGGATGCACGGAATACCCTCTCAACCTGACGTTAAAGATCCTAGAATTAGTATCACATTCCGAAACATAAAAATTTCGAAAATTAAAAAACGACGCTTGGAAGATAATGAGGATGAACTTCCAGAGGATGACTGGTTTGCCCACTATATGAAGTCTGTTCCTGAAAATATCTTCATGCCGAATAATCGAGAACAGAAAAAAGAAAGTTCGAAGTTGATTGCACAGTGGACTCTTGGTTGGGGATATTTTGTGTCCATAAATCAGTTTGAAAACAGAATGAACATTCATCTACGTGATTGTGTGGAACAAAATAAAATATTATACCCTACTACACGCGGTGTTGTTATAACTCCTGCAACATGGCAAGAATTTTCCTCAAAAATATATGAATTTAATCTTGTCTATATGAGTGCCAGCATCATTTGCAATAATGAGTTGGTAGTTTTCAACAAAGAAGGTGAGTGTATTTTTCAACAAGTTTTTAAACAAGATGAAAATTCTTTTAAACTAAAACCTACATACCTAAAAGTAAACTGTGATATTTTAAAAAAATTGAAAGAAATTATTCCTGATGTATCTAATACTTTATATAAAAGTATTTTTGAAATTATTTTACCGTTGCAAATCAAATGTAAAAAAACAATTGTTCGATATGGTAAGTGATGATGATGAACTTTTTAAAGAACTCATAAACTCTATCAAAACTGAATTAAATTCAGTGATAAAAAAGCTATATAAATGCGAAGGTTGCATTGTAAATCATCCTTCACAAACAAGACATGATTGCATTATAATAAGTGTTGAGGATAGAATTAAATATATTGGTGAAGATATATTTTTATGTATTAATTTTAAAAATATAAGAGATTCTTTAAGGCAGAAAAAAATGTTTCATTTATTTTGTAATAGGTTTTTTGAATCGAAATGTTATGAAGATTATAAAAATGCACTAATATAAGTACAGCTATTCTATTTAAATTTCTGTCTTTGGTTGATGTTATGAGTATTTTTATTTCCTTATGTTTTTTTAATAGAAATATATTGAAATTTTAGTTTTAATTTTAAAGCAAACATGTATATCAAATATCAGTAAATGGATATTGTTGTTAATTTGATATTAACTAATGAAAGAAAATTCTAAGTATATTTTATGTATAATACAGAAACTTGTTCTTTGGAAATAAATAAATGTATTTAAATAGAAAAGCTTCTTGGTGAAATGAATGTATTTTTATTTTTTATAACAATTTTTTAAGTATTATATGTTTACAGTGCAGTATATGCTTCAAGTGATTCACTCGTGTTGAAAATTTAAGAGTTTATGAAGCGATTATTCGCTGAACTTATGTGATATATTTGCGAGGTTTCTTGAATACGAGTAATCTGAAGAGATATTTGAAATCTCATGAAAGAAACATCAGATGTAGTGTATGTCCTAAGAAATTTAAGTTTATAGTTTGAAAAGTCGCGAAGCTTCTCGTCTTAGAATTTTGTAGTGAATAATCACAAGTTCTTTTCATGTAAAAAGGATATGAAAACTAATAAAGTTACTTTTAAGAATAAATCATGATAAAAAATATTTAGTGAGCATAAGAATTTAAAACAATATGAATCTTTACATCGTATTGAATGTTCGGACATTTTTTCAAGTAAAACAGAATTTGAAGAATATCTCAGGAAACTTTTTTTTTTAAATGTTGCCGGTGTCAAAAGAAACAGAAATATGTTGATGATGATGTTTTGAAACAGCATGATACTTCTCTTCTTATAAATTGCATCCATTGTTTACAAGTGTTTAAAAGAAAAAGTGATCTCTTACACCACATTCGAATGCGACATGATTTGATGTGAATCTTATAAAAACGAAGAAACGTTGACATCGTTAATACATGCAAGGTCTTCTAAAATCGCAAGTCTTAATAGTGTGTTCGCAATTGAATCGATTTGCTAGAACATAGAAAATGATCATGTCTTAGATGTACTTCTTGAATATATAAAATTGTAGTTAGTAGGGAAAAAATGAGTTATGATGTAGTTTTACACTGAGTTATGATATCGGTGTTTGAAATGGTAATCAATAGTTACATTTAAAATGTGTCGTGAGTGTGAAAATGCAGAAATAAAAGAGCTTTGGCGAATTTAATAAACGCGGTTCAATGTGGTTGATGGAAAAATTTGTTCCATGTGAATTAAATAGTTTAAGATATGAACCTCTTTCTCTCAATAGTTAATTATTCAATTGTAAGACAATTAAACTTTAAATATATTTGCATATAGTACATGTAATGATTAATATTACATTGAATTATGTAAATAACTGATGATATGTGTATTAACATAGTGAATGTTCGCTTTTATGAAGTTCTAAGCATTACTTTAAATACCATTCATAAAACTTTTATCTCATATATACAAACATGACAATATCTATTGAGTTTTCGTTTATTCTTTGGAATGTATGAAAGTTTAAATATTTTTTTAATTTAATGTAGATTGGAGTAAAATATCTGTATCTTTCTTCATTTCAATCGGTAATATCTGTATGCTGGTAAAGGTACGTATGTTCGTAAGAATTATACTGTGTCACATTTTTGACAATCTTCTTTCATTCATATTAGCTAATAAGAGAATTATTGAAATTAGTAAAGTAATGAAAATCAACATTATTGAAAGAAAAAAAACTCTAAAATTTACATTTCCAGAAATATATCAAAGTTCCTTTTCTTAAAAACTACAGGTGTATCGTAGTTTTTATTTCTATTTCGTTAAAAGCTGAACTTGTAAAATAAAAATTTTCTATTAGTGTAAGGTAAAAAAAAAAAAATCAAGAGACAATCCGTATCATGAATGAAATTCAAGTCTTACATCGGATTAAAAAGAAATATTCTGAATCTAAATGTTTATGCCTATTTAGCACAAAATGTGCTTATTTGTGTTATAAATTTAACTAAAACCATTCTTATAACAGTATGTTGCCTTTAAACTGGGTAAAAGTGTTAAGTATATTTTCTGATGGTATTGATATACTTGTCAAAGAAGTTCTAGAAACCTCAAATGTCGAAAGAGCATATGATAAGAATCTCCTTTCCTATCGCTACGTCAGTTACAGGTTAAGGGGTGGCTTGAATGGATAAAGGTAATGTTTGTGCAAAAATATAGTAGTTCTATTTTGAAATGAGAAATAATTCGCTTTTTGTCAATTAAGGAAACTTGTGGTATTACTAAACAGAATGTCAGTGAAAGACATTGCGTTTGCATAGTGAATTATGAAGGTACTGAAAGGTAGTGAAGAAGGTGAATGAAAGAATTAATTTGAACAAATAAGGTAAGGCTATCATTAAAAGAAAAAACTGTTCAAAAGATGTATGTTAGAATTAAAAGTAAGATGTTAAAATTTAAAAAGATGTAACAGAGTAAAACCAAAGAATACTGGTAATTCCCATCTGGAAAACAGTAATTTGAGTACGATATTGAAAAAGTTGGTTTTAAGAATTTCTTTATGCATGTGATGCAAAACAATTGCTAGTTTATCATGAGTGCTGACATAGATGCAATTAGTGCAGGAAAAATAGTAAAATTAGTATAGTTAGTGTCTCTAAAACATGAAAAAATAATAGTGTGAGCAGTGTAAATTCATTTTAAGTACTGAAATATGACATAGATTAAATATCAGAAAATGTAAGAAATATTTTGGTATGTGTGGATGAAACACTGAACGTGGTTGTAAAATTAGAAATGAAAATTATCAACACACTTAAAGGTAATCGGGATTTAAAACTAAACATGATGTTAGAAACTTTGAAGACCATAAAACTATATGAGAAAGAAATACATTATTAAACTGTAAAGTTGTGAATGGAAATTTCTGAGTAAAACCTGTAGATGATCTATTATGATCGAGGAATAAAACAAGTATTTTAAAAATTGCAAGGAAATATTTGAATATGGAGTAAATGAAAACAATCCATATCGTTAAAATGAATAAAAAGGGATAAAATGTTGGAATTACGGATGATGAGACAGAAATAAAAACATTATAAATAAGTTAAGCTAGAATTAAGAAATATAAACACAGAAGGGAAATCATGAACGTAAGAAAAGCAATTAACAGTTATAGACTTAAGTTTTTTTAAAAAAATATTCGGTAATGTAAGGACGATATTGTTAAACACGTGAAAGAAATTAGAAATTCTGTAGAAAATTTAGTAAAAGAACTAAGATCATGAAAAATAAACGTTTCTTTTTAAATACAATTTCATACCACTAAGTTAAAGTGTGTATAGAATACTAGAATGGTTTAAAAAAAGTAAATGAATTTAAAATTCAGAATATATTGAACATTATAACGTTAAAAAAAGTGTGAAATTGCATCTAAAATTAAGTAATATAACAAATAAACAGCACGTGCGGGAACGTTTGTGAAATATAACGTATAAGTTAAAAATCAGGATATTCTGAAATTTTTGAAAGGTATGAAAAAAAAATAGTATGTGGAAATTAAATAAAATATTACAAATAAATTAGAAACGTTAGGTATTAAAAAAATATGACAGTAAATGAATATGTTATTATGAAACAGAAAACCTGAGAAATAAGTTAAAGTTTCATGAAAAACTAGAAAGGATAAAAGTATCAGAATAAAATTGAGTAATAAAAAAAAATTATCTTGTAGTTACATTTTCATAACATGACGAACTATCATTAAAGGAATTTTTTTTTTTATATTTGTTTCTTTTACATTGTTTTCAGAGTCGCGCATTGAATCATTTTAACACCAGACTTAAAAAATATATTTCTAAAACATATAATTCACTTTTCCATTAATAGAGGGCAGCATTGCTATATCATCAAAATTAAGATGCAGAAAATATTTCCTGTTGCCAATTTAAAAAAAACTAACTTTAAATGAAAAGCAGGAGGTCTACAACTCAATCAGCAATCTTAAAACACCTCAACTCCACTCGTGACCACGCCTCCTAGTGTTATGACGTTGCCTTTGGTCCCGCCCTCTGTGTGACGTCGTTGGCCACGCCCACACCGCGTGTCGCAGAACCCGTATTTTCTATCTACTATTGAGTGTTTTTTTAAAAATTGTATCGAAGTGCTTGGTCACTTTGAATTTCTATTAATTGTTCTTGAAATTGATTAATATTAACAAATTCCTCATGCAAATCACTTACGTCAAAATCAAATGGCATTCGAACCCAATTATATTTAAAAACATCGTCTGCAGGAAAATACCGATCAAAGTCTGCTATTAGTTTTTCTAAATGATTGATAATAATTTTCTGTATTTCAAAATCTGTGATATTAATATTCTTGTCTTGAACAAGTAAATTAAGAGTCGGAAATGAAGCAAGTTTCTTTACTTCAACCTTATTTCTCCATAATTTGAGTTTATTTTTAAAACATGTAATTTTTTCAGTTAATTCACTAATAGTATGATTATGTCCTTGCATAGACTTATTTAGATTATTTATTTCAAACAAAATATCTGCCAAATAAGCAAATTGAGTAATCCACTTGAACTCGGAGAATTTAGATGCTAATGGGTGTTTCTTTTCTCTCAAAAAAAATTCGACTTCTGTCCGCAATGATAATACTCTTTGAACAACTTTGCCCCGGGACAGCCATCTAACTTCAAAGTAATATAATAAATGTTCGTATTCTGCACCAAATTCTGAACACAGTTCGCGGAAAATTCTACAGTTAAGAGCTCTTGATTTTATAAAATTGACTACCGTAACAATTTCATCCAAAACGATACTTAATTCGGGCGATAAATTTTTTGAAGCAAGATTTTGTCTATGTAAAAAACAATGAACCGATAAAATTTGTGAATTCATTTGTTTTGCTCTTGTCGAAAAACCCTTTTGAGATGCTGTCATGGCAGCTGCACCGTCGGTGCAAATACTGAAACACTGATTCCAATTTAATCCTTCTTCTTTAAAAAACGAATCGACAATGAGAAATATATCTTTACCTCTAGTTTTTGTTGACATTGATTTGCAAAATAAAAAATCCTCCTGTATATCTGTTAACCCTGGATACCGCACATAAACCATTAGTTGAGCATCGTTACTTACATCTGTCGTTTCATCCAGTTGAATACTAAATAAACCAGCAATTTTTATAGCAGAAATAAGTTGATTCTTAATATCAAACGACATATCATTAATTCGTAAACGAATTGTATCATTTGATAATGGTACCTTTTGTAATTTCTTTGAAATTTCATCTCCGCACATGATACGTGCCATGTCAATGGCAGCAGATTTTATAAGTTTTTCAGCAATATTATGGGGTTTCTTTTGTCTTGCAATATGCCAAGCCACATAAAAAGAAGCAAGTGTAGCTTGTTTGGCAGAAATTAGAAAACTATTACTACTTGGTGCATCTAAACGCTGTCTTTTTAAATCGGCTTCTTTTCTTTCGAAAAAAGTACGATCTTTTCCCTCAAAGGAAAAATTTTTATGTTTTGCATCAAAATGTCTTTTAAGTTTGTTCGGTTTCATCGATTCATTACTTAGTATTTCACTGCACAAGACGCATTGCGGCTTGTTCCTTCCTCCATCATAAATGCAAGTAAACCCTAATTCTAAAAATGCTTCCTTGTATTCACGTTTTGCCATTTTAGGGTGATTACAATTTTACAATACGCACTGCAGCTTGATCACTCCACTTTTAATAAACAGACAAAAATTGTTTCTAAAATGCTTGTATTCACGTTTCATAATTATTACACATTCCACTGTTATTCACAACATAATACACAGAAACGAGTTTTTGACAAAGAACTTGCAACGGAGTGCAACTTTTTTACGTAAATATCATTAATATGCAAACAGAAATTAACAGAATACAATTTTCCGTTATTACTTCTTTATTCACACGAGTTAAATCGATAATATCTGCTTACATGTTTACAACCAACGGAAATTCCCCGGTTTCTTAAAAGTCGAAGTAAAAGTAGCTGATTGAAAGCGCTTTTAATTTTTACCAAAAGGTGTCACTACCGGAGAATGACTATGTTACCTACAACCTTATTGTGTCTGCGCGCACGTAAAGCAATGGCGTGAGTATTACCAGTACCTCCTATATACGAAGCGAAGCCTCTAGGGTTGCTTGAACGGTCTGACGTCATCTAAGTCGTCATTCCTACCATCTTCCTCGCGACAAAGAATGAAAGAATATACTTCGGTGTCGTAGCGTAGTGAACTGACTGTTGTTTGAAAGTGTAGTGTGCTCTAATAGAACATTTTTCATTTAAATTACTTTATTTTTTATTATGCCACATAAATGCTGTGTTGCAACATGCAAAGGAAATTATAAGAATGGCCCGAAGGTGGCTGTATTTAGTTTTCCTACGGAAGAACAACTGAGAAAACAATGGATTTGGAACTGCAAACGAAAAGATGGATTCGAGCCTACGAAACATTCAAAGGTAAGCATGCATTTCATTTTTAAATTAGAAAATTCCTGAAAGATTAATGTCATTGAAAGAAGCATGACTTGAAACTGTGAAAACAAAAAATTCTGATTGCAAGGGAAATAATTTACTAAAGTTCCATTGCATTCAACCATAGAAAATAAAACGAAGTTTTAATTATTTTCTATACAAGCATAGTTATATATTTATTTACTAGGCAGAAATTTCTCTTATTATGAATGAGTATTATTAATGAATTCTTTCAGTAATTTATATTTTCGGCGTCGGGATCTTTATAACACGCACATTGATTTGGGATTGATTAATCTTTCAGGAATTTATGTTATACAGAGCTTATACTGAATTTTAAAGTGATTATAAAATGGACCCTTTTCTCAATAACTAGTCAATAGAAAATCCACCAACCTTATAATGTTCATATTATAACTTTAAGTAGATAAATATAAAATGCTTCAAGTCGTAATTTTAAAGCCGTTAATTTAAAGTTATTTTAGATATAAGTATTTAACTGTTTGGGTATACTATTTCTTTTGATTTAGATAAGTCTCGTTCCACCTATTTTATTTTTATTTTTTTTTTCTTTTTAAAACTGAATGTATGCAATGCCCATTTATTATATGCTAGGAGCATTTGAGAATGCATTTTGCTCGTAACTCATGTGAACAGGAAATTAATGCTAATTATGCAATGTTCTAAACTTTATTAATTCTAAAATCCTTAAAAAAAATATGAAATATATGTAAAAGAAAACAATCGTATAAATGGACTAGTTTTGACAGTAATTATTTTAATTTCTGGAATAAGTTACAAGGTGTTTAAACTGTCTTGTTCAAATAATATTGCCTAAGATTGTAAGCTTACTAGTTTTCACTACATGTTAGCATAAATCCTAATTAGCCTATTAAATTGTTTCATGCACACACACATTTATAAAAGTACGAGTTTCTTATGCCAATAACACCTACCTTGTTACAGTGGTTCACTTACTACTGGCAGTAAGTTCTTGTGGGCTTGAAATTTACATTAATTTCCTATCTAAAAACACTTATATAAGGGGTTTTGTTTATTTATACTTGTTGCAGTGGAATATGAAAATGTTTCATTGTATTAATAAGTTATATAACTTTTAAAATTTTTGAAAAAAGTTAAGAAAATTATATGGAAAATAAGCAATCTAGTGAGCCTTGCACAGTAATATAATGTCAAACACGATTGATGAATGTGAATATTTCACTCCAAAATTACATAAGAATAGCCTAAAATATTTAATTACTGCAAATAAACTGTTAAATATACAAATTCTTGTTTTTTTTCTTTGTGTATCATATTTTAGCACTTATACTTGTTTTCAATAATTCAAGAAAAATGAATTTTTTTTAATGACTAATGATGTTTTATGCTCTTAAATATAAACATTCATAGGCACACAAGTAAATTTGTACTTCTGGTTGTGAACATATCATTTGTAAAAATGTTTAGAAAAAGAGCAAGTAACTTTATATTTGAATGGTACGAATGAATGTGGTTAATCTTATTCTTATCCATCAACTGATGGTTAATCTTATTCTTTATTATCACCATTTTGAATGTAATTCCATAACCAAGTGTTGTTTTCAAATAACTGAAGAAAGAAATATTTAGGATGTAGCAATTATATATTACATGAGCAATTGTATGTTACCTGAGGATGTATCAATTAAATATTACTTATGTTATATGCATTTGACATATGACAACAAACATGTGCTAATTATTTGCACTTTTCAAAACTTTATGACAGCATCCATGGCTCTTTTTAGCCCAAAAGAGTTGATAGTTTTGTTTTAAGATTTTGCATTATTCACTCTAAATGGCTGCATCACTTTTTTGCATTGTGCACTTTAAATGGCTATATCTCTTCAAATTGTTACCATCCAAACATTATCGCCCTGTATTATTTTTAAAGAAATTAAATGATGAACGTTTTCCACAACGGTAACCCTTCCCTTAAGCAGATAGCTCTTGAGTGCTTTGCCATGATTAAATAAAAATACAATAAAACCCTTATTAGACTGTGCATGTATTTAAAGGATGGCGAATGCTTACGATTTTATAATTGTTTAACCTTTTGATGCATGTTTATTTATTTGCTCTTTTTCATATTAAAAGGTGTGTGAACTTCACTTCAAGCAAGAGGATGTTCTGAGGCAAACTGAATTCTTTGATGAGAAAACTGGAAAGAAGATCATTATACCATTGTCATATCCTCGTTTAAAGAATGGTGCAATTCCAAGTCTGTTTCCTGATGGCCCGAGTCATCTTAGTTCCAGTGTTTCATCAAGGGAATCACCAGAGCATAAAAGACTCAAAAGAGAACAAGATGCACTCGAAAAAGCCTTAGCCTGTAGCTTAGCTGAAAAGGAAGAGTATGAACGAAAACAAATGTTTTATAATTTAGATGAACTAAAAATTTGTTTTAATACTGTGAATTTACCAGATAACTGGATAGTTATACACAGGCCTATACATACTATGATTCTTAATATTTCTAATGACAATCATCCAAGAATTCTAAAATCATTATTTATTGATTGTAATTTGAATATATCTGTAGCAATTAGAAATATACCTATTAAATCACTGAAGCAATATGTAATCCCATCAAAAATTAACAACCTTAAAGATATTTTAAGTATTTTAGAGAAATTAGACCTATTTGCCTCAAATGATTCATCTGAAGACAGTATTCAAAATTATTTACAAATTGTAAATGAATTAATGACAATTTTAAAAAAGAAAATTCCACATAAAAACAATGAAATAAATTTTCTCCTTGAGCAACTATCAAACTTGAATTCAGAAAAACAGCAATATAGGTATTCTGCAGACTTTCTAATATTTTCCACTTTACTTCACACAATTTCACCACATGCATATAATTTTATTCGAAATTCAGAAAATATTATTATGCCTCATCCACGGACCATTCAGAAAATTTTTTCAGATTTTAATATATATCCAATAAATGAACAATACAACCAAAAGTTCCTAAGCTACATAAAATTTAAATTTCAAGAGCTATCAGAAAAAGATCTGCTTGTTATTTTAATGATTGATGAAATTCATCTAAATCAAGCATTTGATTATAAAGGTGGTAATTTGTGTGGAATGGCATATAATTGCAAAAATGCTGCGTCTAGTGCATATGTTTTCATGATTCACAGCCTATTATCTGTTTATAAGGATGTTGTACATATTTTGCCGGTGAAAACACTTAGTGCGGATAATTTGTATATTTATATTAAAAAAATTGTTGTGGGATTAGAAAATATTGGGTTTAAAATTATTGCTATTGTCACTGACAATAATTCAATTAATAAAAAGGCTATGTCTCTGTTTTCAGAACCACCTAAAGTTAGTATTGTTTATCAAAACCCTGTTGACAAATCTAGGCCAATGTTTATTATTGATACAGTGCATATTTTAAAATGCATTAGAAATAACTGGATAAATCAAAAAAATAATAATCAGAGTATGTTTTTCCCAAGTTTTGATGATGCTTCACATATTGAAACTGCATCTTTTTCTTGTATTAAAAAATTACATGAATCTGAAACTGGTAAGTTATTAAAGTATGCTTATGGTCTGACAATAAAAGCTCTATATCCAACTAACTTAGAAAAACAAAGTGTAAAGCTTGCATTGCAGATTTTTAATGATAATGTTGTTGAAGCATTATTTTCTTTTGGGCAGCAGAAAGAAATAATAAATTCCCAAGAAACTGGAAACTTTATTAAAATAATAAACACATGGTGGTCAATTGTAAATGTGAAATCTATTTTTAAAGGGGTTCATAAAAATAATGTATTTGAAACACCTTTCACTGTGGCAGAAAATGATGAAAAATATGTTTTTATGAATAACTTTTTGAATTGGCTAGATAGTTGGAAAAATTTGAATTTAACCTCTGGTTGCCTAACCAAAGAAACTCACTTTGCAGTATACCATACAACGTATGCTTTAATTGAGATATCAAGGTATTGTATAAATGAGTTGGGTTTTAAATACCTTTTACTTGGAAAAATACAAACAGATATGTTAGAGGCTAGATTTGGTAAGTACAGGCAACTGGCTGGAGCTCACCATAATATTTCTATCAGACAGGTTTATGAAATAGAGGGTAAATTAAGACTTCAGAGTACATTACCAACCCTAATAAATTCTTCAAAATTTGGAAATATTCCTCTTCATGTATCTGATTTTAAAGACACCGAAGAACAAACTTTTGATGACACTGATGTACAAACATTCATAGATGAAATAACAGTTGAAGATAGTGATATACACGACATAAAATTGGATGTACCTATTTTGACTTATATAGCTGGATATTGCTGTTATAGTATGCTAAAAAAGTTAAAATGTGATATATGTAAATCCAATATTACTATTGATAAGGAGTTAGCTTTAGAAAACGATGAAAATATTCATTCATGGATTAAGGTTTTTGATAGAGGTCTTATGTATCCTCATCCTGATATTTTACATGCTGTTATATACAATTTTATTGTTGTTAAGAAACTTATTTCAGATGAATATGAGCAAAAATTTTTATTTTCGGCAAATCCACGAGTTACAGTGTGTAAAATTACTCTAAATTTACTTCATGAAAATTTTTTTTAGAGTTGAATGACTGTCCTAAACTTCATGACCCTCAAATTATTTTGAAAAACATCATACAAGCATCAACGAATATTTTTCTAAATAATTACTGCAAAAAGTTGAATGATAATCTTTTAAGTAACAATTTAAATAAGCAACGGAAATTGAAAACATTAAAAAAATAATTTATGCATACAGCAGAAATGACATATACTATGTTTATAAGTTAGTAAACTTTATAAAAAAAGATAGTGACACTAATCTATTGTTTCTTATTATCTTCAGACTTAACTTGTAATTCATTTTATTTAAATGAATATTTTTTGCAGAATGTGGATAGTATGTTAAATAAAAAAATAGTGCTTTTTCTATTTGTGTTGTGAAATCTTTACCAACTGTTTCAAAATGCATGCACACACACACACAAAAAAGCATTTGTAATAGTTAACTAATTATGACAGTAAAGTGCTAAAGTTGTTAAGTCTCTTATATAATATCATTTTGTGCAAAATAGGTGTATTTATTGTAAACTAGAGAAATATTGATTTTTGAAGATAAAATACTTTGCCAATTAATATTATTATTGTTTAGATTTTGAAATCAGTATATTGCAATTTTTTAATATTATTTTAATTGAAGCAGACATGTTTATTACATTAATTTTACACTGTGAGAAGAAAATAAATATAATTTGTTTTTACCTACAATTCCATATGAGTTATTTTTATAGATATTCATGCATTTTTATGGAGGAAATTCACTGTATTCTTATACAATATTTCATTGAATACATGCTAGATTCTGTCAAAACTAAAATGAAATACTTTGGACTTAAAATTTCTAATGATGTGGTTGTACATATACAGGGGAAAACTTATCAAAAATAAATTGAGTAAAAAAATATTTTTAATCCTTCCCAGCTGTAAGGCTTCATGCAGTTATACTAAACTATTTTGATATTAAAGAGACTTAACTGTAATAAAAAATAAGTAGCATCAAGTTACATAAATAAGTAGTCATCCCACCCTTTTTCCCACTGTAGTATGCAATGCCATTTCCTATTACTTCCAGTTATAAATTTACTAGTACAAAAAATTCAGGCCAAAAAAATAAATAAAATCCTTTTTATATGTTTTGAATCCTAATTGTGTTGCTTTCCTTTAATAAAAATCTGAATTATTTTGAAAATTTTAAATTTTACTTTACATCTTAACAATCAGGCTATATTTATTTTCATTTATAATAGGAAAATACATAAAACTTATTCTTTCAATTCTAAGAATTGAGGACATTTGATCTATTTAGATGTTTTAAAAGTTCCTATTGATTACCCTGATAAAAATTCCAGTAAGTACATATATAAACTTCATATTTATCATTTGCTAAAGAATTCTCAAATAAGTTACAATGAAATGCTTTCAGGAACAAAAATTTATAAGTTACAAAAAAAAAAAAAAAAATTTATTATCTTTTTTTTATTATTGGGGAAGATGCAGTTATGTATTCTCAAATAATGATCTAATTTAAAATGCCTAAATATATGAAATGTTTTGCTACCGTATTTTAAAACTACCAATGAATAAATATTGATAGATGCTAAAAAATAGTATTTTTCAAATCATTCTCCAGGTTTCTCATCTGTTAAGAAATTCAGTCCCACACTGAAGTGAAAAAAAAAGCGGAAAATGACTAAACAATTATGTGTAAATTTGTATTTACGAGAAACAGAAAATGCCGTTAAAAATTGATTAAAATTAATTTAAGGATTTTTAGTGTTAATCAACTGTAAACTTGCTTAATTATGCATTATCCTCTTTGTTAAGGAAGAAAATATTTAATAAAATATATATTCTTCAGAAAGCAAACCAGCATCAGCCAGATATTCAGTATATATTTATTACTACTAATCTGAAGTATGTTGAATTAATTTCTTTACTATACTGTTATTATTTTAAGCATAAAAATATATAAGGAAAGTAAGGTTAGGTATTTGAAATTAGAAAATGCAGTCGATGAAATCAAATCGGAATATATATATTTGCACACACACACACACACATATATATATTTAAAACCAAACGATATAGTAAGCCTTATGCAAGGAAATAAAAACTACTTTTCATTTTCTCTCCTCTTAAAGGAATAACAGCGATAAGTGGTTTCATGTGGCAACCATGCTTTCTGTACATAAGGACGACTTTAGTGACGTAGTGTGCGGCGTGCCGTGGCTTCGTTTATAGGAGGTACTGGTATTACCAACACCTCATAGAAGAAAGCTATAAGACAGAAATTGGATGTCACTTCTAGAAGGCCATTCGCGAAGAGCGGTAAAACCAATGCATTGTTTTAGAGAATAACTTGTATTAGAAAAAAACTCTTCTAGTAGGTGTTGGTATTACTTATTTTTGTATATTAAAAGTTTTTTTTAATTTGACTTAGCGCGACCCAAAAAATATGCTTCGCGACCCAATTTTGGGTCGCAACCCATAGGTTAAGAACCGCTGGTGTAGCTAATGTAACAGATCTATGCATCCTCGAATTTGACTTTTTAAAATATTTAAAGCAATATAGATTTTATTTGAAAGTCAAAAATAATGAACTGCTCAATGAAGAAATACCGATATCTGGGGTAGATGAAAATGTAGTAAGCTGCTATAGGATAGTTGCTTACGAGAGTATTATTATCCTTTTAGGAACGGAATCCATCATTGGCGGTACTGTGAAAACTCTCGAAAAGCTGAGTATGGGAATGACTGATTTCCCTAAGCAAAAAAGAAAACAACAACAAGAACAAATAGAATAAACACGTTCAAAAAAGGGACTTGTGGGGCATCTGCCTTAGTGTACTTAACGAAAGGATATGTGCCGATCAGGGTTGTTAACATAAGTTAAAGGTGTTTTGCATTTGAAATTTCTTTATGAATTTTTACTAAAAGAACATATTTAAATGCTTGTTTCATTAAGTCACCCTGGAATAGTATTATCTTACAACAAAAATTTTGCCATTCTTCGTAAAAGCTTGAGAATTTTCTGTTCCTTGTCCTGTAAACGCAAATTTAAGTCATTGAAATGACTAGTAGTATCTGCTAAGAATTTTAATTTAAGAATGCAGTTTTTATCTTTGTGTGAAACTTTCACCGATTTCATTCATGAATGTTTTAATAGAATCAATATATTCCACAAACCGATTCAGAAACTTTCCTCTGCTTAGCCAGTGAACTCCAGTGCCCATTAATAAATCACTGTATTCACATTCAGTTTCTTCTAAAAATGTCTTAAATTTCTGTGATTCAAGGAAGAACGGGCTCTAATTGTGTTAATAATTTTAATCACTACGCTCATCACTTCATTTAACTGTTTCGAGGAGGTTTTTGCACATGAATTTTCTTCAAAAGGAATTATATAGTGAGATGAAATTAGTGGTCTTCCAGGTTCCTTCTGCAATAGGTTTACAAAGCCAGCATATTTTTCTAACATTGCTGGGGCGCCATCAGTTGGGACTAAAAATAATTTTTTATTCAAATCAAAAATATTTCCATTTTCGAATTTAACGAATTTTTTAACTTTCTTTAAAATGTCAGTACCTTTCGTAGTACCTAACATTTGTGAAAATACAACTCTTCATGAATAACTGGAGAATCAATAGCTCCATAATGAACAACTATTGCAAGCTCTGATGCAATATGTTTAGAACATGTTTTATACATGATCTCTGATGCAATATGTTTAGAACATGTTTTATACATGTGCGCGCTGCGTAATAATAGAATTTCATCACATTTTGCAACACTTCAGAATACAAGGACACTGGATGCTTTCGATTTGGCATGAAAATAGCCCACGACAGCCGTCTATCGAATGCAGCAGCTGGCGATCGCCAGGTTGATAAATGAAATGGAAAAGCCAAAAGCTGATTTTATTACTTGTGTTCCTATGACGTCACATCGTCAAGTCCAACGAGTTCTGTCTCGTTCAAGTCAAACTATGTATATTGCTTTTTATTTGTTCCGCTCGTCTCGAAGAGTACAGCCACCGACAGCCAGCTGCTGACGGCTGTTTCATCAAATCGAAAGCACCCACTTTAATTCGTTGGCAACAATACCTACCAACTGTCGTAATTAAGAATTGTTTACTGGATCACTAAGATTTTCCCAGTGTGTCACTAGGTGACCCGCGGGTCATAAGTTGCCGACCATTGCTCTAGTCCTTTGGCATTACCCATTGTCTAGGAAAAAAGACGATTTTGTGTTGATTACAGGCGTTTAAATGGCATCACAAAGAGACAGTTAATATTTTGCATAGAATTGGCTACACGCTAGCAGGGATAAATGGTTTGTCGTTTTGGAATTGAAAAGCGATTACTCAAAAATGGAGATCGATCGTGAAGTTCAGGAGAAGGCTGCATTTACTACAGCTAAAGGACTCTGGCACTTTAAAGTAATGCCTTTTAGTTTATAAAAACAGTCTAGCAACATCTGAATGTTTAATGGAGACAGATCTGTCATATGAAGCATATGTTATGTATCTCGACGACGTTATTACAGTGAGACGCAATTTTGAAGAACATTTGGGAAATATCAGAAATTTGCTGCAGAAGCTCAGAGAAGCTACTTTCGAAATGTAAATTGTCTTACTGAAAAAGTAGTATTTTTGTCATATTATGTCATTAAAAGGTACGCACAAATCCTGAGTATATCAAAGCTTCTCTTGAATGATGTCATCCTCAGGACTTTCACCAGTTAAGAAGATTTTTAGGCTTTTGCACTTATTACCTAAGATTTGTTAAGAGTTTCTCTAAAATCGTAAGGCCTTTACGTCGCCTAGCAGAAAAAAAAGCAAAAGTTTTTGTTGACTGATGAATGTGAAGAAGTATTTAAATCCCTGAAGGACGCTTTGCCTCCCGCTAATCTACTTTCTTTCCACCGACAGCGAGGCAGCTGATCCACTGCGGCAGTTAGCATATCGGCCAGATAGCCCCGCTGACGGAAATAACTTGGTCAACTTTGGTACATATTGTGCTCAAGACGTGCTGGGGGCAGTGCAAACAAATGCTGGATGAGACGATAGTGCACTAATGGAAGAAGGGTGCATACCGGGTGAGGAGAGCAATTTCAGATATATATTTACAGAGTTATGGATAGGTGGTTACAAAAGGCATCCACAACATGAGCAATAAACGAGTACAGTGATTAGATTTATTTTCGTTACCTCCCGCATAGTTATAGAAAGAGGTTAGTGGGTTGAATTTCATCCATTAGCCAAGGTATTAAAAAGAAATCCTGTAGAATTCAAAGTTGTAAGGGAAAATTTGAAAACATAACGCTGATTTTTGTTGTTTGACTTCTAAATTAATACTTGTTCGGCGTGTTATTGTATCTTAACTATTCCATGTGTTAAAAATCAACATATCTTCCCTCTCCAGGTTCTTCAAAGCAGACCTTTTCTGTGAACTAAGCTCACATTTTTTTTTTTACCCCAGTATTTCTATATGTGTGCTAAGACGTTCAAATTTCGAGTTCCATAATTTTTTGTTTTTTAAATCCAACAATTGGATTTCAAGTTAATATTAAAGTGTCAGTATATATTTCATTCTGTTATATTAAGTATTAAGAGGTTTTTTTTAACAAAGGCTAATGTCGCTTTGTTGTTTCTGAACTCCTGAAGAAGTAAAGAAAGAAAAACCTGCTAAGAAAAATTTCTCTCATATTTAAAACTGATGTTCTGAAATAGCAAATGCCAATGTCAGAACTATTTTCTTGGCGATGTTTCAACACGCTTGGAAAGTGAATCAAAGTTTCTCTTTCAAAATCTTGAGTAAAAAGTGATAATTTGTTTTCAAATGAACTTCTTCTAACATCCAGAAAATTGTGTTTCCTTTCCGCTGTAGTTTTTGATTATGCTGACATAGATGAGACGTAACGTCTACCATGTTAATGCTTTAATTAATAATAAATAAAGGCGCAAAACGTTTCTTTGATAACCAACGTACTTTGTTATGGATCAGAAGATCTGCGCACCCCCTCTTCATTTCAACTAAAACTCTTTAAACTGACTGTTAGATGGTCATTTAAAATGCCTTTCCCTTACTAGAGGGCGCCAGGGGTTCCACTAGTGAGACAAATTTAAACCTTTATTTATTTATTTATTTATTTATTTATTTTTGTAAACAGTAGACACTTCGGTTTTGAATTCGGGTGATCGACGGATAAATTGATTGGTACAGCCCTGAGAGAAAAAGAGAGGCTGTATAAGAAAATGTATTTAATATTAATTTTTTCCCTTTTGAATGTTTTATGTAAATAAAATGTGTTGTCAAGAAATAGAATTCTGGTTTTTCTGTAAAGAAGATTCTTCTTGCCAGCAGAAACATCACGGCTAATTTCAAGGATGCATCAGAAAGATAAATTAATTTTGTTCTAGTTTTTTAAATCAGTTAAATAAAATAGAGCCTGCATACGTCAGTGGATACTGACAACTTCGATCAACAGTAGTTGATTAATTACGTAATATAATTATAGTTGGCGTTCGCCATGTGTTATTCTAAAGAAGAACTAGTTAATTATGCTTCCGAAAATGGAAGTACTTGAAATATGTTTATTTTCTGAAGATGCTAATATTTGAATAGAAGTTGAATAGAAATAGATATTTATTATTTTCAGCTTAAAATATATATTAGAAGTTTTATGTTCTTGAATAAAGGTAATTTTAACTTAAAGCAAATTAATGTGTAAGAATCCAATTAAGGATTGAAGAAATAAGATTAAGTTAAAAGTATTACTTTAAGATTTAAGATAAAATATTTGAGTGGTGTTTAAAGTAAAAATGAATGTTGATAGGATAAAGAAAAAGCGTCCAACGGCACGCAATGCTTTCACTAGAACGGTTAAGGTTTTAAAAAGTGAAATTAGTAAAGATACTCAAGCAGATAAAGCTGTATTAAAAGATAAAACTGTGAAGTTACAAACGATAACTGCTGAGTTAAAATCTTATGATTCAGAGATACTAGATTTATTGATTAAGGGCAATGTCACTGAAGATGATCTAGAAACCGAAGTTATAAGTTACGAGGAATAATATTCTGATGAATTCATCACAATTGAAAAAAAAAAAAATTAGTGAATTACTAAATGTAAACAAAATTCCAAATAACGCAGTTTTTAGTAATTCTGATGTCAGTAGTATCTCTAAAGTTAAACGGTATAAATTGCCTAAATTGAATATAGAACCTTTTGATTCTCAGTTAATTAATTATTTGCCATTTTGGGCAGAATTTAAGAATATACATAAAGATAAAGAATTAAATGATTATGATAAGTTCCAATGTTTGCTACAAGCTGTAGAACCTGGAACTCGAGCTAGGCATTTATTAGAAAGTTACCCGATAACTTCAGAAAATTATTCGAAAGCTTTGCGAGCTTTTCAAGAGCGTTATGGGGACAAAGATATTCTTATCGAAGTGTATGTCAGGGAATTTTTAAAATTAATTACAGCAAATGTTCAAGCTAGGAGTAAAGATTATCATTGTTTACCAAGATAGAAGCACATTTAAGGTCTTTAGAATCCATGGGGCTTGATATAGAAAGTAATTCAGCCTGGCCATACCCCATGATAGAATCTTGCTTACCTGATGATATTTTAAGAGCATGGCAAAGATATAATATTAGGGGAAAGGAAGGTTCTGATATTGAAGGAAGTTTTCCGAAGTCGAGTTTAACGTTGTAAATGAACTTTTCGAAGAGGGAGGTAAAGGGTGAACAAAGATTACAGTTAGCCAGGTCAGGCTTGGAAAGTATTATCCCAAAAGAGAAATTAAAAGAGAAAATGCTGAAAAGAGATAACAAGTAACCTACTGCAGCTGGTTTATTCACTGCTAAGAAATATCGTGTCTGTTCTGTGGTAAGTCGCATGAAAGTAAGGTCTGCGTAGTCGCCAGATCGTTCTCTCTCTGGAAGAAAAAGTAAAGAAAGCCAGGGAAAAGAACTGTTGTCTGAAATGTTTACGCTTTGGCCACCGTGCCAAAATGTGTAAAGTTTTTGTACTCTGTCATGTCTTCTTAAAACCTCATACAGAGCTTTTTTTGTCCTGAAATAGACAAAACGAAAACAACTAGTGATAAAAACCAAACCCCAGCGAATATCCAGAACACACTTGACAATCAATGGTATTCAAAGGAAATAACCCTCATGACACTAGAAATACTAATTAAGGCTAATAAGAAAATTGAAAAGGTTAGGGCACTATTGGGCAGTGGGTCCCAAAGGAGTTATATTTTGAGGAGCACTGCGAAAGAACTTGGTCTCAAGCCTCTCGCTACAGCAACTATTACCCACACTGTATTTGGAGGTGCAGAAACAGAAGCTAAACCTCATAGTAAATATCAAATTAAATTAAGTGCACCGGGGAATAGTTACAAATCAGTTCTCACGACCGAATTCCTTGACCAAGAAAAGATATGTGGGAAAATTCGACGCATTTCGAAGGAGTCTGTTCTAGAAGAGCTTAAGAAACATAGATTATGGATATCAGATACTGGTACAGGGTGTCTAGAAATATAAATTTTATTTGGCAGCGATGTATATGGCCAAGTCCTAACGGAGCGAATCAAGCAGCTGAACAATGATCTAACGGCAATTCAGACAAAACTTGGATGGACAGTTTGCGGTGAATTAGAGACTCCATCCCAAGGTTACGTGAGTAGTGGTACAGCTAACGTTGATGACTAATTTATCTCTGAAAGAACTTAATGTTCCAGATTTATGGCGGCTAGAAACAATAGGAATTAATGATCCCAGTTGAAACGTTGTCTAAGAAGGAAGAAGAAGAGCTAGCCCATGAATTGTTTCTTAAAGAACTTGAGAGAAGTGAAGACGGGCGTTACCGTGTTGGTCTTCCATGGACTTTAATTAACCCAAACATTCCTTCAAATAGAAATGAAGCAGAAAGAAAGGTTGTTTAGCACTACCAGAAGACTGAAGAAGTTAAATAAATTTGAAGATTATGACCTAGTCTTTAAAGAATGGCAGAAAGAGAATGTCATACAGGAAGTCTCATAAAAGGAACTAGAAGAAGTAGGAGGCCATTACTTCTGTCACCATCCAGTTATTTAAGCCAGAGAGTGCCACTACTTCTATCAGACCAGTTTTTGACGCCTTGTGCAAAGCTGCAAGAGCACAGTTCCTAAATGACTGCCTCTTCAAAGGACCAAACTTGATAGAAGAAATTCCGACTATATTTATTGAGATTTCGATAAAAGACTATTGTTGTCGTATCCGACATTGAAGAGCTTTCTTCCAAATTGAAGTTAAGGAAGAGAATCGCCGATTTTTGAGATTTTTGTGGTGGGAGAAGGCAGATAAAATTAAATTCTATCAACATAACAGAGTGTTATTTACTATTTATTACAGAGTAAAAAAGAGCTACTTGTAGCCCTTTTTTACTCAGCGCGGTTATAAGGTATCATTTGAACAAGTATCCAGAAGAACTCAAAGCAGTCACTGACAAACTCTTAAAGCCCTTCTATATTGACAACTGCGTAACCTCCGTAGATGGTGCATCCGAATTAGAAGAATTTATCTCAAAGTCAACTGAAATTATGGCTGAAGCTAAGGTGGATTTGAGATTGTGGCAATTCGGTCCTGTAGAGGAAATAGAAAAGTTGTCATCTAAGAACAGAACTATGTTTAAAGGAGATCTTACAACTTCAGTTTCGGTTTGGGAGATTAGATGGGATAGAAAAGAGGATTGTTTAATGATCTGCAATGAATTCGACGCTGAAATAGAAAATCCTACTAAACGGAAGGTCTTGTCTATAATACAAGATACTTACGATCCCATCGGTTTCCAGAGACTAGACTTTGAAGCTCTATCTGGCGCTTATAACATGCTTATCTATAACACGCTCATCAGTGTTTGAAAGACTACAGTAGACTTCAACTAAAATCCCGTCAACAGAAGCCCACCGAAACACTTCAGGAGCTCGCCACGGATGTTGAAAGGCTGTCCCATCTCGCCTTTTCGGAGTCCCCGACAGAAACAAGGGAAATTCTGTCCATGCAATATTTCATCGACGGCATCCGGGATCTTGAAACACAGAAAGCTCTGCGAATGGCGGATTTGAAGGACATAAAAAGCGCTCTTTTGTACGTCGTGAAGTTCGAGGCAACCCAGCAAGCAACTGATAGAGATCGCTACCCAGTCAGAGCTGTGCGAGTCCACGAACCAGTAGCTCAACTGATGGCTCGTTTAGATGATTTAGCTAGAGAAATCAATGCTTTGATACGGAGTAGGAGTGAGAACAAAGTGGCTCTAAGGTGTTGGAAATGTGGTATTGAAGGGCACATACGACGGCATTGCAGAACACCCTAGGGCACGGATATTAAAACGGATGAGTTGGCAAGCCTTGAGACGGAATATTGGTGGAACGAAACTGACCCTAAAGTGCTGGAACTACGGTGTTGAAGGCCACCTACGAAGAAATTGCAGAACACCCCAGAGCACGGAAAATAAGACATACGATTTAAACAGACAATTAAATGCCATGGGACGGAAAAGGATTGACGAAAAATTAAAGTGCTGGAACTGTGGAGCTGAAGGCCACGTACTAAATAATTGCAGAACACCCCAGGGTATGAAAATTGAGGCCATTTATCAGCAACGACGCAGGAAACAAATTAATGACCATATCAAGGAAGAGGTTGCCAGATAATGAAAAACCTTGTTTTAAAGCGCTCAAGGTTTCTAGTGAGTGGCAACAGTAACGGATTGGCCATCAATGGGCATATCGATGGAGTTCCTTGCAATATGATCATTGACACAGGAGCTAATGTCACCACCATTCGAAAAGATTTAGCTCAACAATTTAAGGATAAACTCATCTGGACGCCATCCTGTGTTACCGTTCAGACTGCGTCTGGTGATAAGATCGACATAGCCTGGAATTTAAACATGAGCATCACGTTTGGAAGTGCCGCCTACCATCATACTGCTTATGTGGCGGATATTACAGATCCATGCATACTCGGACTGTTTAAAGAAATACAATTTTTCCTTAGACTTCAAAAACAACAAACTGCTTTCAGCATCTGAGGACATGACTATCCATCGTCAGAAGGGATCTTCACCTGGAAATTCCGACGCCTTGTCTGAAAGACCCAGCTCAGAAAGCCGCCGAAATCATACTAGGGTCGGAGAGAAACACCAGAGTACCGGCTATTCTCCATCCCAGGTGCTCTTCGATGATCTTCTCCATCCCAGATGCTGGGATGGTCCGTACACAGTCCTAAACAGGCAGAATGACGTCGTGGTTCGGATCCGTAAGTCTTCGAACTCTAAACCTAAAGTCGTTCATTACGACAGTTTAACTCATTACTATGGCCATAGTACGTAGTGTAAATAATTGTAAATAGTGTATGACCATGGTCCTTTTTGTTTCTAAATGTGTATTTAGTATTTGATAGCATTTGATTTGTTTTAGTTATTGCATTTATTGTTCCTGTTGTTTGTTATTGTAATGTAATGCTTATTATTGTATTTATAACTTAGTTGTAAGTTTGGCTTCCTGTCCAGGGTTTGGCTGTCCGGGACGTGCAGTCCTTGGGAAGGGGGCAGTGTTACGGATTTGGTATTTAATTAGCTAATGTTATTTGAATTATAAATTAAAATGTTTTTTTCCGTGCAGTGTAGCGCGTGATGAATATTAAAGGAAAGCTAAGCCGGAAAATTAAAAATACAAGAGCACGTTCATTTAACATTTAATAAATAAATACATCTTTTTGATTTCGAGAAAGTGCTAGAAATTCTCGCGCTCAATTTAAAATCTTATATAAGCGGCGTGAAAACCTCTCAGTTCATTGTTGTAGTTACTTAGTTTTTTGTTGTTTTAAGAGTTTGTTTAGAAAACTGTTCTTGTTGTCTGTAGCGAATTCGCGGATTAGCTTTCTTTAGATGGTTTTGAATTAAGTTCTCTTGAACGTTTGAGTAGTTAAGAGATAACTACTGTGAGATATTGTAATACTGCACGAATATATGAGGAAATTTAAGCATTTTTGTTGTGATAATAATAAAGTTTGTTCATTTTCATAGGATTTGTGCATTCATTTCGTAACATACCCGTACGCACGCAACAGTATCTACTCCCAGGTAATCTAAATCCGCGGACCTGTCGTCTCGTGGTTGTAACTCTAGACATCTTATTGAGACGAGATCGTGTGAGGGATCTAAATGGTTAAAGGACGAAAAAAAATAATTTCCCCAAGTCAGAACAAGTTTCTAATGAAGATTTAGTTATGTGAGAAAGAAAGAAAACTGCAATATCATTATTTACCTGTGCAAAAGTAGATCAACTCATGAATTATGAAAGAATTTTGAAATTTTGCAGATTTGTAAATATTATTTCTTGGATGAAAAGTTTCACATCCAAATGTAGAGATAGAAATTATTTTTTTCCATCTGAGCTCTCGATCGAAGAAACGAAAGAAGCAGAGATGTTCCTTTGGTCGAGAATTCAGTTAGAAAATTGTGGTGATGTCTCAGATACTGTCAAATGTCTCGTTGTTGTGAGAGATCAAAATAACATAATACGAGTGAAAAACCAAGCTGTTAGAGCGTGATGACGAATTTTATTCAAACCTGTGCCATCAAAACTGTAATTGGACCAAAACAATTGGAACTGTAAATACAGTTCCAATTTTGTTGCCATCAAAACATCACGTAGTAAATTGTTTAATACGAGTCTGCCTTTTAAAGACTGCCATGCTGGTCTCCAGACTATTGGTTCCATCCTGCGAGAAAATTATTGGATTATTTCTGCTAATCGTAACATCCGAAGTAAATTATCAAAAATGCATGAAATGCAAAATATTTACTTCAAAACCGTTTGTCACTCCGCCTATTCATCTTCCATTTGACCGAGTCAGAGTCTCTAAAGCAGTGTTTCTCAACCGCCGGTCCGCGAAATATCCAGCCATCTGTCTAAAATCCAAAGTGTCATCGGCCGACAGCCGATATTACAACAGCACCTACATTACAATAACAATAGTTTACTACTTTAGAAAATAATATGATTGATGATGATTTATTTATGTAAAAAATATTGTGCCAATGGGTCGAATTATTAAACTTACCGGTCCGCGAGAATGTACCGAAATATTTTACCAGATCTTGGAGTAAATCCAGTTGAGAAACATTGCTCTAAAGTTTTTGAAGTCATGGGCATCGATTTATCTCTTTCTAAAGAACAAATCCAAGGTATGGATTGTCATTTTCGCATGCGCTGTGTATCGCGCCGTACACCTGGGATTAGTGACTAATTTGTCAACAGAAGGTTTCACCTATGCCCTCAGGAGATTTATAGCGAGAAGGGAAAGAATTTCAACAATCTACAGCGACAACCGAACTAACTTCAGGGGTGCCAACAACCTTTTAAAATCTTTGAATTGGAGTCAAATAGAAAATTCTGAAGACCTAGCTCCCATTAAATGGAAGTTCATTCCTCCAACAGTTGCGTGGTGGGGTGGATGGTGAGAACGGCTCATTCGCCGTGTAAAAATTCTTCTTCTGAGAACACTTAGTAGATCATCACTCAATTTTGCAGACCTTTCAACAATATTATGTGAAGTTGAAGCTGTAATGAATAATCGACCTCTTACATAAATTTCAGAAGAGTCTGATAAATGTCACCTTTTATTCAAGACATCCAAGAAAACTGGGATACCTGATCTAGAGAAAATTAATTCCCAGAAACTTCGAAAAAGATACCGGACATGCAAAAATATAAAAGATCAATTCAGAAATAGATTCTGAAAAGAATATTTGGCAAATCTCGTTCAAAAATCAAGAGAAAAGGCTGAAGTAATTCAGACGGGTGACGTAGTACTAATTGAACTAGACAACCGAAAAAGATTTAACTGGCCAATAGGGCAGTCACAAAATTGTTTCCTAGTAGAGAGTACACGTGTGGCAGAGGTAAAAACCTCTTCAGAAATTTTTGTACGAGTGATTCGTAAATTTTGCCATTTGGAGATGTTTAAAAACGATGATCCAGTAATCCAGTTGAAGAACTGTATGAGCATTTTCATAACTCAATTTAGAACTTTAATTTTTTATTGCTTGAAATTTTCATATCTATTAGTTTTATTTCGTTATATTGTTTTCGAGTAATGATGTAAATTTAATTTTAATGTTTAATTTCTGGCTTCCACCATAAATTAAAGGTGAGAGTATATTAGATGTTCATTTAAAATGTCTTTCCCTCATTAGAGGGCGCCAGGGGTTCCACTAGTGAGAGAAATTTGAACCTTATTTTTCTTTTTTTTTGTAAACAGTAGACACTTCAGTTTCGAACCCGTGTGATACACGGATAAATTGATTCGTACAGCCATGAGAAAAAAAGAGAGGCTGTACAAGCAAATGTATTTAATATTAATTTTTCCCCTTTTGAATGTTTTATGTGAATAAATGTGATGCCAAGAAATAGAATTGTGGTTTTTCTGTAAAGAAGATTCTTCTTGCCAGCTGAAACTTTGTTCCACTTAATAACTTCTATACTTACAAAGTAGACTCAACTAATTAGTATGGCTCAAATAATTCAAATTTTATTTTAAAACAGTTCACATGACATTCAGCTAGCACAACAACACGTGCATCACAACAACGGAATAGCACAGCATGAACGCCGTTACAGTTACAGTCATTTTAAATATACATCACATCCCTTCCTCCAGTTTATAAACAATAATAAAAATGACAAATAACATCAATACAAGTACAATGTGCCATACAATAAACAAAGTTACATAAAAATGATATAGGCAATATGTTACATTATTTTATTTCATGACAAAGTCTCTATACCTTGAAGGTTGTCTAATCAACCGTCGACTTCTTGTTACTGTATTATTGGACAAATTATTTTGTTGATTTCCTATATTAATAGGTACAGAAAGATTATCAGGGCTTCCATTTGAATTTTTCTCTTTATCTACTAATATATCATCATTACTACTAATATATTAACTTTGTAAGGTGAATTTGAAAATTTTATATGGAGTCTGTTTCATTGTAATATTTCCCCATTTGAATTTCTTACAATATAGGATCTAGGAGCTTTGTGTTTTGAAATTATTTCACCTTTATCCCATTGCCCAGTTCTAAAGTTGAACAAGGTTATACTATCTCCAGGTTTTTAAGTCAGACAGTTTCTATGCGGTTCAATAATAATAATATTTTTGCCTAGCTTGAAGTGCACGAAATTTAGAATAAGGTTTGTTTACTTTAGTATTTAACAATTTATTACTGATAGGTAATTTTGTCCTTAATCTTCTATTAAGTAAAAGTTGTGCAGGAGACAAATTTATTCCACTAATTGGGTATTTCGATATTCCATTAAACCTTATATCTTGCACTTTTCTCATGATATTTTTCACTATTCCTACAGCTTTTTCAGCCAGCCCATTACTTTGCGGATATCTGGGGATACTAAATTTAAGTTCGAAATCCCAATCTTCAGCAAATTTCTTAAATAAGTAGCTATTATAGGGGTTATTGTCGCAAACGACTTCCTTTGCTATACTATACTTGGCAAAGATGCATTTTAACTTTATCATAATTTCATTTACTGTTTTATCTTTTATGTTAGAAACCTCAATCCATTTAGAATAATAATCGATAACTACTAAGTAATTTTGATTACCAAATTGCAAGATGTCAAGGGTAATTTTTTCGAATGGTTTAGTTGGAATTTCATGTCGCATTAAAGGTTCTTTTTGATTTCTACACATATTTCATATTTGGAAACAAGCTGCTCGATGTCATTTGCCATACCTGGCCTGATTCCTATTTCTGAATTTTTCACATATTTCACATTTGGAAACAAGCTGCTCAATGTCATTTGCCATCCTGGCCAGTAAAAAATTTCACGGGCTCTACTTTTTCATTTCTCAATTCCAAAATGCGCTTCATGAATTAACTGCAACATATCTTTTCTGAAACCATAAGGTACAACTAATTTTTCAACTAATTTCATTAATAAATAACAACTAATTTCATTAATAAACAACAAGTCGTCATTAATATAAAGATCATTTTTAACTTTAAAGTATGTTTTTACACTACTATCTACTCTTTTGTAACATTTAGGCGAACCCTCTTTAATATATTTCATGACTATTTGCAAAGCTGGATCTGATTCAGTTTCTTTCCTAAATTGCACCACTCTTCTCTCACTCATAGGCAAATATTTTGAAATAATGTGAACAACATTTAACATTTCAGGATCATCACTAATAGTTTCATTCACAGGATATGCACGTGACAAAGTGTCAGCAGAAAGCATTTGATTTCCTGGAACATAATTTATCTCAAAATCATACTTTAGTAATTTTAAGATCATCCTTTGCATTCTAGAAGAGATTTTATGCAATGGTTTCCTAACAACTGCCATTAAAGGCTTACGATCACTTTGCACTGTGACTTTTCGACCGTAAACAAAATTGTGGTACTTTTCAAAAGAAAATACTATGGCCAATAGCTCTCTTTCGATCTGTGCATAGTTTTTTTCACTGTTATTCAGGCTGCGAGACACAAATGATACATGCTTACTCTTTTGAATTAGACACGATCCTAGGCTATCCTTCGAACTATCACACAGTATAAATATATCCTCATTACCACTGAACACTTTTAAAATTGGAGCTTTACTTAGCAGTCGTTTGATGTTGTTAAATGACTCATTCTGAGTCTCTCCCCAATTAAATTCTACCTTTCTTGAATGATTTCTTTTAAAGGAGCAGTAACTTTAGATACATTAGGTATGGATTTTGACAGAAAATTTAGCATTCCTAACTGCCTCCTTACTTCAGTTTTTGATTTTGGTGTTGGCATATCAATAATTGCTTTAATATGACTAGAATCGTCTTTTACACCTGACTCAGAAACAATTTGGCCTACATATTTGACTTCCGGTACCCTATATTGTAATTTATCAGGATTAAATTTTATATTTAGAGACCTAGCTCTTTCAAGAACCTTAGAGATAATTATATCATGAGTAACCTCATCAGATCCTGCAATTATGATATCATCAAAATAAATTTCCATACTCTCAATATCACCAAATAATTTTTGGTTTCTTTTCTGAAATATTTCTGGGGGGGAGGATATTCCAAATGGCATTTATTAAATTTATATCTTCCATAAGGGGTATTAAATGTACATAGTTCAGAACTAGTTTCATCTAGTTCATGCCAAAATCCATCTTTTAAATCTACAACTGAAAATACTTTTTTTACCTTCTAACCTACTAATTATATCATCTGGAGAAGGAATTTGATAGTGTTCCCTTTTAATTACTTTATTTAGATCTCTAGGATCCAAGCATAATCTCAGACTCCCATTAGGTTTTTCAACTATAACCAAACTTTGAACCCAATCAGTTGGTTTATTTACTTTCGATACTATCCCTTCTCTTTCAAGTTTATCTAAAGTATCTTTTAATTTAGGCTGTAAAGCCTGAGGAACACGTCTTGGGGGGGGTGTATTACTGGTACTGCATCATCTTTAAGGTTATATGATATGGTTCATCAGGAAATTGCCCTGTACCTGTAAATACATCTTTATACTGAGCAGTTAAATCATTTTTATTAATGATATTGCACTTTAAGGAATTAATTCTTTCAATTAGCTTTAATACAGAACAAGCTGTTAACCCTAATATAGGCTTAGATCTTACATCAGGAACATAAAATTGTAAAGGTACATTCTTAAGCCTTTCAGTTGAACAATTAATTATAAGAGTACCTTCTGGTTTTAGCTTAAAATTACCATATGCAGTTAAGAACAAATCAGTTTCATTACGTTTAGGCTTAAGTTTAACATTATTTAAAATATATAAAGGCAAAATATTTACTTCTGCACCAGTATCTAATTTAAAATTAACCTTGAAAGACTTATATTTACATATATTGTAATACTTTTCACCCATGTTTCACTTACTTTGTGCATATCCTCATTTACTTCATCAATAGAATTTGTTAGTTCTTTGATTGATTTTGCACTTATTTTAAATTCACTATGCCCATTTACTGGTGAACCTATCATTACAAAGTCAACAAATACACTACGTTCATTATATATACCAAGTTCATTATATATACCAAGTTCATTATTTGGTATTCCAACTTCATAAATGTTCTTAGGACACCTCGCGGCAAAGTGGTTCTTTACTTTGCATTTCGCACACGTCTTTCCGAAAGCTCGACAGTCCCGATATTTGTGCCTTCTTCCGCACATCTTGCAATCATAGTCTAGTGTTGATTGCTTCTGCTGTGACGACAACTTCGGTGGCACAGACTGTTTTGACTGCTACTGCTGTTTCCTATATTAGTACTTCACGCTGTTCACAGTCGCTGGATCATCTTTCATATTCCGGAGTTGCTCTTTGCTTGTTTCAGCGGCACGGACTATTCCTATTGCTTTTTCTATTCCCAGGTTAGATTCTGGAAGCAAACGTTCAGTCAGACTCCTATCCCGAACGCCTAATACAATACGGTCGCGAATCAGTCCATTTTCTTGTTTAGCAAACTCACAAGTTGAAGCTAAAGTCTTTAATTGAGTGACATAACATTCAATTGTTTGTCCTTCTTGCTGGCTACACGAAAAGAATTTGTAACGTTCATATACGACATTCTGCCGTGGTGACATTCTGCTTCAAAAGACTTCAAGACCTCTTCGTACTTCTCTTTATTCTCAGGTGGCTCAAATCGAAACGTGTTATAAATTTCGAGTCCTTCAGTACCGAGTAAATACAAAAGAATTGCAATTTTAGTCTTATCTGGCTTAGCATCTTTTTCCGTTGCAAGTAAATAGTTTTCTAGCTCTTGCTTCCATTTTTTCCATTTTTCTTTAACATTTCCGACGGAGAATGTCAGCGGAGCAGGTGGTCTAAAATCCATTTTGCTCCTGACACCATTTGTTCCACTTAATAACTTCTGTACTTTCAAAGTAGATTCAACTAATGAGCATGGCTCAAATAATTTAAATTTTATTTTAAAACAGTTCACATGACATTCAGCTAGCACAGCAATACGTGCATCACAACAACGGAATAGCATAGCATGAACGCCGTTACAGTTACAATCATTTTAAATATACATCCCAGAAACATCACGGCTAATTTCAACGATGCATCAGAAAGGTAAATGAATTTTGTTCTTGTTTTTTAAATCAGTTACATAAAATAGAACCTGCATACGTCAGTGGATACTGACAACTTCGATCAACAGTAGTTGATTAATTACGTAATACTGATGATTAAGAGATTCAGCGACAATGGAGTTCATAATCTTAATCACCAATTTCATAACTTTACAAATTTCTTCTGGAAATGTCTGCACACAAAGCACTTCTTGATGAATGATACAGTGGTAAGTAAGTATGTCGTAACTGATTAAATGGACCATTTTTGACTGAAGTCAGTACAATGGCCCATTTATCAATACATCAGTATAAATCTTACTAGAATCAGTACAACGGTAATTTTAACTTGATACACTAAATAACATAAAAATAAAATTCCGTGTCAAAATATCTGGGATTTTAGTTTTTTTACATTTCAAATTTGAAAATTTTTCACATTATATGCAACCCAAACATCATCTATGTACTTTATGTTGCCTAAATTCAGTTGCATGCAAAATTTTTATTTCAGACACTGGAAACAACTTCAAATTTGAAAGGCTGTTCAAAAATTCTCACCAAATTTGTTACCTCAAGAAACTATTTATTACTCGGAAATAACTATCTATATCTCTTTAGTTATTTATGACTCTATAATAATTAAATAATTCTTTTACTCATACTCTAAAATGAAAAAAATAAATAAATAAAGTTACACTAACTCTAAAAAAAAGAAGACCATAGTATATTGTCATTCTCTGAAACATAAACTGTACAAAATATAGATAATAATATGAATAGATAATGAATAAAAAAAAACCTATAGAGTAAAGAGAAAACGATTACATCTGCTTGAAGCTCGTGCAAAATTAGTCAGAAGCTGCAGTTAGAAAAAAATGTAACCAAAAATATTAGAGTCAAAATATTGTTCATCCTCCCACCTTACAATATGAAATTCGGGATTGAGTATTGCAAAATAATAAAAAATTAAACATTGTTCTCACAAGTTCAATCGATGAGGAACTCTAATTGTCCTTCCTGATTTGGTTATCGTGGGCGATTTTAAATGGGTATGAATTATTCTATTTGTTTCTACAGGTACATCATCAATTGGAGTTTGCTCTACCGAAATATTTTCGCATCGTTGACTTCCGCTGAATTTCGATGGAAGTTCCTCGGCAGTCGATAATTCCAAAGGATAAAGATTTTGTACAGCTCTTATAAATTCTCCATTTTGCACTTTAATTCTGACTCGTCGACTTTCACCGTCGGTACCTGGAAATAATTGTATGATTTTACCAAGAGGCCAATTTAATCTCCTTTTGTCATCGCTTCCAATTAAGACAATGTCTCCTTCTTTTAAATTACAACTTCTAGCGAATTTTTTGCTTGTTGTTTTCAAAGTTCCCAGATATTCCTGGCGAAATCTTTTCTTGAAAACCTGGTTAACATTTTGGACATAACGCAATCTACGTTTATAAAAGTTAGAATTGAAGTCATATTTCACAATTGGCACTGAATGGTTTTGTATTTCTCGTAAAAAATTTCCAGGTGTAATGGAAGTGAGACTTGAATGAGTCGATACAACTGTTAAAGCTCTATCATTTAGGATAGCTTCACAGTTACACAAAACAGTACACATTTCCTCATAACTAAGGCAGGCTCGCCCACGAACCTTTCTTAATATTCTTTTCATCATTCCTATGAGGCGTTCTCACCAGCCACCCCACCATAGAGCTATTGGGGGAATGAACTTCCAAATAATACGTTCATTAGCTCCTTTTTTTGAAATTTCATTGAAATCGATTGAAGCAAGTGCATTGCATGCTCCAACAAAATTTGTTCCTCTATCAGTATAAATTATGGATGGCTTCCCACGTTTAGCAGAAAAACGATGAAACGCTTGTAGAAATGTATTTGTCGTTAGGGATGTAACCAGTTCCAAATGAACACAACGGTACACTGCGCAAGTGAATAGGCAAATCCATGCCTTCTTGTAATCTCTTAGAAATATAGGTCCAGCATAATCTATACCGGTTATTTGAAACACTGAGGCATCCTGTACCCGATCTCTAGGAAGTGGTGGCGCTGGTGGGTTAACATTTTTGTTTGAATAACGCTTACAGGTTATACAAGTTTTCAAAACGGATGACACAACTCTTCTCCCCGCTAATATCCAAAATCTTTCTCTTAAGGAATTTAGGACGTGAGAAACTCCAACATGTCCTTTCAACTTATGTTCTTCCACCATTAAACTTCTTATAAGAGGATGATCACTTGGCAAAATAGCAGGAGTTCTGAACTCAGATGTATCTTCTCTTTGAAATATCGCTGTTTCAGTTCTGATGATCCCACAATCAATGAATGGATTAAGACTTAAAATCCGTTTATCTTCTATTCCATTAAAGGACTCCTTTTGTATTAAACGAATCAAGATATTCTCTGCTTCATTTAACTCAGATACAGTAAGTTCATCCTTTTTCTTGTTTTGATGTTTACAGTTGTAAACAAAACGACACATCCAAGCTATCAGTCTGATTGTCTTACGATAACTTGAGAATCTAGTAGCAGCTATTTCACTAGCATTAAGATTTATTAAGGACGAAATAATCCTTTTCTTTTTCTCAAGAGCTATTCCTTCTTCATCAGCACTAAAATCTTCTTTTGGCCATTTTTCTGGTGATAAATATAGCCATTCAGGACCTTCCCACCATCTAGATTTAATTAAATAATAAACAGAGCATCCTCTACTGAGCAAATCAGCAGGATTCAGTAATCCTGGTACGTGCCTCTAAGATTCAATAGAAGTCAGTCGCTTTATTTCCTTAATTTTGTTGTGAATAAATACGTCCCATACTTCATTTTTCTGTATCCAAGCTAGCCCAGTAGACGAATCTGTCCAAAAATAAATATCATCAGCTTGAAATTCAGGTGTTATGCTGGATGCTGAACGTGTACATATTGTAGCTCCAAGAATTTCCAATCGAGTTATTGTTGTCTTTTTCCTTCCGCTAGATGAAACTCTCGCTTTAGCTTGCACCAAATGAACTTGAACCAAATCTCTTGTTTGTACTCGAACAACGGCACAGCTGAACATGCAAGTTTATTCGCATCACTGAAAAAATGAAGTGAGACATTTTCAATCTCACTATCACAGTTTAACCATCTTGGTATTCTCATTCTTTCCAGACACTTCAAATCATTCAAACATTTACAAAATTGTGATTTTGAATTTGAATCAACTTCTTGGTCCCAAGATAACTCAACTTCCCATAGGTGCTGAAGTAAAAAGTTTCGGCACAAGAGTTACGGGGCAAGCTATTCCTAAAGGGTTGAATATTTTGCGTGTAGTAGCTAAAATCTCTCTTTTAGACAAAATTTCTGGTAGATTGTAGGTGATGTTAGTAATATTAAGGCAAAGGTAATCTCCACATCGTTCCCAAACCATTCCTAATACATTTGTGGTACTAGGGGAATTATCTGTTGGGTGACTGTATTCCCAACCACGTAATTCTAGTTTTCTTGTAGCTAAAGTACCTGAAGCAACTTGTATGAACTGTTGTAATTCTAAATCATTTTTCATACTCGCTAAACAATTATCTACATAAAAGCTCTTCTTCAACTACTCAATAATATCCACTTTATACTTTGAGTTTACATTTAGTTGTTTCAAAGTGGATTCTATATGATGGTGAATTACAGAAACTAGCAAGAAAGGGCTACTTGTAACTCCAAATACTACCCTAAAATGCCTGTAATACTTCAGTTTTCCATCAGTTCTATACCATAAGAATCTTAGATAGTCTTTATCCTTAGGGTTGAGACTTATTTGTAAGAATGCTTTTCGTATATCTGCAGAAACTCCTATTCTGTTCATTCGAAATCTATGAAGAATTGAAGGAATAAGTTCGATAAGGTTCTGACCTTTTTCTAGACAATCATTGCGACTATGTGATCCTTTCTGTTTGGCCGAGGCATCAAACACTGGCCTGATTCGTGTAGTACTGTTTTCTTTTACTACGTGTCGATGTGGTAGATAATGACATGTTACATCAATTTCGCTTTTTGGTACTTCTTCTATGACGCCTTCTCGTTCCCACTTACTAAAAACTTCTCCATAAGCATCATAAAGTTTCTCAGCTTTTAGTCGTTTTACTGTAGAATCTAATCTCTTTACAGGTAAGTCATAGTTATCTTTTAACGGTAGATGGTTATCAAGCCATGGCAAGCTGACTGGAAAATGTCCCTCTTCGTTCACCTTTACAGTAGACAACTCTTGCCTCTTCTTGAAGTTCCAGTTTATTTTTCTTCTCTGAGGGATCTAGAATTTCAAGTGAATCTAGAGACCATAGACCGGATATCAATATTTCCTTATTCAACATGGATGTAACGAGCAGTGCGGAATTGTCCGAGATCTCACGCACACCATTTTTCGCAAAAAAAGTCCAGCCAAGTTTAGTTTCTATAGCAGCAAGGCCTGATGTAAGCAATTTCAATCCTCCGGTCATCAACTTTCCTGCAATGTCAGCGCCGATAAGTAGAGGATGCTCTGCTTCTATTGGTCCATTACTATAGTCGCATAAAGAAATATTGTTCTCTTTAAGCCGCGTTTCCACTGCTGCGTAAGCGTTTCTCGAATCAGTGTGCGAATTCACTTTGATTGACATCTGCAATCCGGTCGATGTGCGGTGACGGATGACGTACGGATGGAGTTCAACAATGTTCAACTTCTATCCGTATGTCTGCAGATGCGTTGGGGTCACGTGGTAAAAAAGGAGCAATCAGGTGTAGTCACCAAAAATCAATGGCGGCAGAAGTAGTGATGAAAGCTCGCTTAGGGAAAGGATGTTTTGCTAAAAAATACTTATTTCTGAATTAACATTATAGCGAGAAATCTGCGTGCTGAAAAAGACAGCAATCAGCTGAATTTAGTTAAGAAAAGATAAGAAAAATAAGATAACTGCAACTACAGTACTTGTTCTAGAAAAAATCAGGCGTTCAAGAAATTCAGTTCAAGAAAATCAGCGGCAAAAATTATAATTCCAAGTCCATGAAATAGCACAATTTGTCCTGAAAATTATTTCCTAGTTCTGCATACTCATTTACCTTTAATGAAAATGAATGTCTGACTATATCAAACTGCTATAGCAAATTAGATATGATTAAAAGATTTATTATTTTTTCTTCTGAAACAGGTAAAAACTAAAAACGTTAATTACAAATTAAATTTGATAGCCTTTTAAATATTCCATTGCATTAAAGAGTATGTTAAATTTGTATTTCCCTTTATAAATATATCTTTTTGGCTAACATATACACTCATGTCCATAAATTAAGGATAATTCAGAGTCACGCGGAAATCGAACTCTAAAATAAATATATCACCTGTAAAATCACTACACACATCTTCAAGAATCATACGCAAATTTCAGGAAGTAACCAGATGACACCGATTGTACGTCACAATGACGAGAGTGTAAGAAAGTGATATATAAGGAATATAGGCAAAGAAGTAAAATTTTCGCAGGCGCTTTATAAGCATTTCAGTGCAATAACCGAATAGTTAGGACACAAAGGACGCATTTGGATGATTTTTTACGTGGTAGAATTATCGGCAGTCTGGAATGTGGGCGTACCCAACTGGAAGTATCAGACGAACTTGGAATTGCCCAGAGTGTCATCTCCAGGCTTTGGCAACGATTCCAAGATAATGGTAATGTGAGTAGACGCTACAGCACAGGTCGCCCCAGAGTTACAACGCCGAATGAGGACCGGCATTTGGCAGTTACTGCCAAAAGAAACAGGAGGAGAACAGCCTCAGACCTGTCTCGTCAGCTCTCTTCAGCCACTGGTACGACAATTTCAAGGCAGACCGTGTACAGACGCTTAGGGCAGATTGGTTTATATACTCGTAGACCTATTAGATGCGTTCCACTTACTTCAACTCACTGTCGCCTACGATTAGGCTGGAGTAGAGAGCATGCATTGTGGACACCGCAACAGTGGGCTTGTGTGATGTTTGCCGATGAGTCCAGGTTTAGCTTTCAGTCTGATTCTCGCCGGACATTCATATGGAGAGCTCCAGGTACCCGTTACCACCAAGAAAACATCATTGAACGACACCGTTACGGTGGTGCAGGAGTGCTCGTTTGGGGTGGAATTATTCTGGGTTCCAGAACTGACCTACATGTTCAAATTGGAACCATGACAAGCCAAATCTATCGGGACGTCATTCTGGAACAACATGTACGTTTGTTTCGGGGCGCCATGGGCGCACAATTTGTGTTTATGGATGACAACGCCCATCCTCACCGTGCAAACATCGTAAGCGAATGCCTTCAATCGGAGGATATCACCCGTATGGACTGACCAGCATTCTCACCGGACTTGAATCCAGTAGAGCACGTGTGGGACATACTTGGCCGACGAGTTGCAGCCCGTCAACCTCCTCCTACATATCTACCGGAACTTCGGAGAGCATTGCTTTTTGAGTGGTGTAATATCCCCCAAGATCAGATCGATAATTTGAAACTCAGCATACCTAGGCGTTGTACGGACTGTATTGCATCGTCTGGGAGACATACAATGTATTAACATTCATACCAACCATGTAATATTGGTTTTTTGTAAATAGTTTTTTTTTTTTTTTTTTTCTTTTTGTAATTTGCTCCAGGGAGAAAAAAAATCGCTAATTTTTTTAATAATATCAAACATATAACATCTTTTTTTGCTCTTTACCTTTTGTTTAATAAATAAGTTTTACAAATAAGTCAAATTTGTTTTGCTTCTAACTCTTCCTTTGCCTGATCTTGCATTATCCTTAATTTATGGACATGAGTGTATTTGTAAGCACATGAAATATATTTTTAGCAGCCCGTTTAACTTCAATCGGAACGCCACTTTAAAAGATAATGTTTTTTGTAAAAAATGTACTAGAAGCTGAAGAATAAACTCTGATGAATTTTTCAGACGATAGCACACTGAAATAGGACCAAAAATTCAGTTTTAAGAATTGATTTATTTGATGAAGTATATAAGCCAAAATATGCATACGACTTTCGTGAGATTCTAGCTTAGTGGTAAAGCTGACGGTAGTAAGGCTTATATTTGGGGGACTTGTGAGTTCGAATCCCATAAGCATTTTGCACCCTATCTGCAACTTTCTCAGCTTTTTGTTCCAATTTGATCTATATTCGTGTTTTATAATTTATTTCTATTATTATATGCGTTAAATATATCGTTTTATTTATTCTCTTATTTATTTAAATTTTCCCCCGCAAAAAAGTTTGAAAATTATATAATACTAATTTAAGTTGGTGTTGGTGTGTTGAGTTATGGCAAAGCACACGAGGGCTATCTGCCTAAGGGGAGGGATGCCTTCGTGGAGGACTTTCTAAGGGAAACTGGCTCGTATACACGTTACTTCATTCCAATTAACATGGGGAAAACCACTAAAACGCCCATGCAGCCAGCCCGTTCGCGGGATTCGAACCTCGGACCGAACTATCAGTGTTCAGCGACTTTACCGCTCGGCCGCCGGTGAGCCCTAATACTAATTTAAAGCATATCCTGTACATATATATTTGAATTTAACAAACATTCTCTATTCGTAAAAAGCAAATTTAAAGTTAATTAAATTTAAATGAAATTTAATGCAAATAAATAAATGATTAATTGTTACTTAGTTACTAATCTACAATATTATTTAAATTCTGAGAGCATATGTAAACCAAGTGCAAGTATCAAAAATCCATGGATAAATATACAATTCCAAAAATTTATTAATCCTAAATAATTTATAAAAATGCATAAGTGAATAATGGGATAGATTATTAATCCTAAAAAAATTATAAAAATGCATAAGTGAGTAATAGGATAGCTTATTAACCCTAAAAAATTATAAAAATGCATAAATGAATAATAGGATAGATTTAATCCTAAAAAATGTATAAAAATGCATAAGTGAATAATAGGATAAATATTTTTTTGGAATTATATAATATATTTATTCATGGATTTTGATACTTGCACTTAATTTACATATGCTCTCAGAATTTAAATGATATTGTATATTAGTTCACAGCAATAATTAATCATTTATTTGTTTGCATTAAATTTCATTTAAATTTAATTAACTTTAAATTTGCTTTTTACGAATAGAAAATGTTTGTTAAATTCAAATTTCATTCCTTGCAGCAATGGCGCAAGAGAATTACTTAAATTTAATTTATTTTGAAAAATAAATTAAATTAAACCCTGTAGATATATATATATATATTTATATATATCTACTTTTATTCGTTTCACTTTCATGTGAATGTATATACATGTGCTCAGACTTTGGGATGTTTACGACTCTAAACTTTCATTCCAATTAACATGAGACAGTATTAATGCCCTAAACATTTTTTTAACAAAAAATTACTATAATAATTGCTTTTAAATTCAGTCCTCTCCAGCAGAAGCGCAGGAATTAATTAAATATTTCCATTTTCTTTACCTAATGTGTGTATATATAAAGAGAAAAATCTTATTTTTATAACTTCTTCTATAAAAAGAGATACGAATTAAAAATGTTTAAATTAAAAATAATATTTTATATAACTGCCCATAGTGCATTTTAAAACAAACGACGAGATTTCTAATAAATTATCCAGCTATGACCCTGAAGTCGGCGGTATAGAAGCATAGCAAATTTTGTGTAAATATTGTGAACCTTTCTTTACAGTTGCTCTGTATTTTTAAAGTACCAACTATTTTTTAATTCCTTTAACTTTTTTATTTTATTTATTTATTTGTTTATTTTTTCACTAACAATACATTTTAGTTTTAATAATATATATATTATTTCATTAATATTTAAGGCTTCTAAAAACGCAATTTTTTTTTAAAATTTACTTCAGCTTCTATGGAATTAGTGATGCTCATAATATGCATTATAACCTTACTTATCTAAAAATTGCTAGCATACTTTACTTTCGCAATTCATAAGCAAAAATAAAAGTTTCCAATAACATGGAATTTAGTAAACAAAACGTTTCTGCGTTTTACGTCAGGATCCATATCAAATCCAAAACAAACAATACTCGCTCAAGCGGGAAAAATTCAGATGTTCAGCGTCGTAACTCGCGAGCTGCTTGTTTGGCGCCAAAATATTACAGTGACACCTAGCGGCGGAAAATGAAAATATTCTACGGATACGCGGTAGTGGAAACGCTTGTACGGATGCCGCAGGCGTGTATTCAATTGACGCAACGCGTTCGTACGCAGTAGTGGAAACGAGGCTTTAAGCTCTCGAATCCACTCGCCTTTAGCAACTGGTGGTTATACTTCCACATATAATATCTTGGCTAAGAGCTTTGAAGTTACAATAAGTTCCATCCGTTTTAGACAAGAACACTGTAAACACATCGTGGTTTATGACAACAGTACATTGACCCGCCAAATAATGAATGGCTCAATCTTTCTTTAGCTGTACTCTCAAATTTCATTTCATCTGTAGTGCTTTTTAGAATATAAGATCTTTGTGAAGCTGAATCGATAATAGCACGGGCCTGGCGCTTTCTATCTCGCCCTTTCAACGTAACCGTTAAAGTTTACAAAAACACATTTGTTGTTCTCGCCAAATTGGTGAGGGTTTCATGTCGTTCAGGTACTGCATCCGTATTTTCATCCTAATTCATGCTAACAGGAACTGGAGATTTTGATTCAGCTTGGATATTTCTACATAAAAGTATGTGGTGTTCCTTCTCACAAATCACACACGATGTTCGTTTTTTACATTTAGCTATTACATGTTTTCTGTCTAAACATAAAAAGCAACTGCGACCATTTAGAACTGCTTTTTGCCTTTCCTCAGACGTCATCTTTCTTGCTTTAAAGCAATCCCCATATGCATGATTTCCAGCACAAAAAATACATCCAGTTGAATTTTGTTCAGATGCTGCTATTAGAGTAGAAGCAGAAGGTGTTTTGGAAAATTCTCCGCGGTTTTTGAAACCAAAGTGGTTCCCAGGCTTAGGAGTTTGATATTTAGTAAAGCACAGAGTAGCTATAGATACTCTCTCTTCACCTTCAATTTCATCGAGCAAAAATGAAAGCAAACCATCTAAATCCATGCGATATGTTAACGCATTTTTCTCTTTTGGATCACTACTTTCAGATTCTCTCTGACTGCGATTAATAACTCGGAACCTTTTCCATGCTCTTAATGAACCATCCGGCAATGACGATTCGACTAGAGGATATAATATCACCGCATATTTATCTCTAGCAACACCCTGAACTTCTAATACTCTAAGTTTTGATTCTAAGCTATCATAGAGCTTTCGTAATGAAAATTTCTTCTGAGAGTTTTTTAATAATAGTAGAGAGAATATGAGGGTTCAGCGACACGCGGCGTGCGCTGGGGTGCGAGATGCGCGAGTGGTCAGTGACGTTCCCGGAAGGGAGGCTACGTCATGCAGGGTATTACCGGAAGGTGTAGAGATTGTAGAGGAGTTCGCATGCTGCTGTTATGGATTACTCAACATTAAAAGTTTAGGTTTGATCGAGTGGCAACCGTGGTAACGGCAATTGTTGTCATGACAACCGTAGTAACGGAAACCATGGATTACTATGACGACGCGACACTATCCTTTTCTGCAAAGAAATTACTGTTAAAAATATTACAAAGAATAAATTTCATCATTTAGTTTCACACACATATATAATCATTCACACAGAGGCTTTTACCGAAAGCCGCTGACAACTGAGGGTCTCTCTCTTTCACAGTTTCACAGTCATGGGGTTTTTTGAATACCCAGGTGCCAGGGCCTTTCGACAACTAACATTACTAGAATATGTACATATCCTAGTTCAACAAGCCCTCATTCACCTAATCGCTGGTTTACCAATTTAAGGTGATACCAACTACCCCATCTCTTTAATCATTTTAATTTTTGTATACCTCATACTTTCAAACTCAACATTCAAATGACTGTTTACTATCCCACCATAGCAATGAATGTTTTCTGTTATCTGTTTGCAAGGATGACTTTTTCTGCTGATTAGAATATGTGTATCAGCTTTTGATAATGTAATGTAATTCATAAACCACTATTTCCCTAATCATATGTTTACTATTGTCTTATCCGTTTAACTTGAATCCATTCGATCTAATTAGAGGTTAGATTGATATCAAAATCTGATGATTCATGAGCAAGGGTCACAGGGTGATATCGAAATTAGGTGATTAAAGAAATCATGTGACGAATGTTCTAGAATGCTCCAAGTGAAATCGCTAACATTTGATTGGTTAAAACAAAATTACCCATAATTCCTATGATGAGTATATAAAATTCAGCATGCTCATATAATCTCATATTGCATCTTGCTAATTCCTTCTGATTATCTGCCGAGTTCTAGCTTAGAAATGGAAAACTTCGAAAACAATATTGCTGGAGACCTTCTGATCAGCCGTGTTCCTGAACATGTAAGTTTTTATTTTGTGAAAATTACTTAAGTTTAGGGTGGATCACCCCTTTAAGACCTTTCATGTGAGGGAGAAGTTTTAAAATGGAATATTATACACATAGATTAAGTTTTTCAATATTTTGTTAGGAATACTAAATGTTTTATATGATTTATGGTGTGAATTTTTAGTATCGGTGTATTTTTGAGTGTTTGAATTTTTAGTATCTCTTTGGAAAGTTTAAACTTAAAATATTTCAGGTATGAATTCAGTATTTTAAAGCGAGAATGTAAATTTCGGGAAAAAAATTTAGCTAACGTGTAACTAACGGGTTTAATTTATATTTTAGATGTTTCTTGAAGAGCTAAATGTCAAAGGATTAAACTGTAAAAGTAACTTATTTCGTTACTGATATTTAGTTATATTTTCGGAGGGTTGTTACTTTTATACATTTCATAACGTTATCAGTTTTATGTATTGCATACAGCTTATAAAGTTGTGTTTTGAGAAAGTACCGGTACGGTATCAGAAAATGTAGTGTGATTGTCAATGTTAACGATAAGCCTTCTCTGTTATACGCTTAAGACATTAGTGAATCCTAAAATCGTAAATAAGAGAGAATTCTTTATGCTATGCAAGTCCATGAATACATTAAATGTTAGAAAAGAAAAAATATCTGCAGTTAGTTAAATATTTTAGATACAATATGCACTTTCTATCTCAAAATATATTTCTGTTTGCGTGGAAGAATTCTACTTATCTTTTAAGTAACTACACAATTCACAATGCTACTTTGTTATTTTAACTAACCTTGCTTTGCACACGAGACCCTTTTGTGAAGAACGAGTATATTTTCGCCTTACTACCTGATCATTATCAGTGATCGTTTCTGTATTTGTAAAGATTCTCACTTTGCACTTAACAGCTTCCGTATCCTTATATAACTTTGAGTTAAATGTGAATTGATTTAAATCTCAATGAAACTATTTTTAATGTAACCTGTTATGTAAGTTTGCTGTGCTGTGTTTAAGTGCATTATGTGAAATAATTGGGGCATACGAACATTTTTTATTACACTTTGCGTTACGTATTTTTGTGTAATATTTCATATGTAACACGTTGAAAAGATACATGCTTATAGGGTTCCCCTTTAATTTTCCTAGTTATGTACCATCTGTTCTAAATTCTTCACCCACAAGAAGAGTTTGACCAGACATATGAAAACCCATACAGGAGAAAAAAAGTTTTATTTGCGATGCTTGTCAGATGGTGTTTGCAAGAAACGAACATTTGAAGCGTCATGCTTTAACCCATATCAAGACTCCTAAGGAGCGCCCTTGCAATGTTTGTCAGAAAGCATTTGCAAGAAACACTGATTTGAAGCGTCATGCTTTGACCCATATCAAGCCTCCTAAAGAACACCCTCGCAATGTTTGCGAGAAAACGTTTACTCAAAAGAGTGATTTGCTACAGCATGTGCGCACGACTCACTTCACTAAAAGGAAGGTCGATGCACTCTATTATCCCGTTAAAAAAATAAAGAAGGAGGCGCCTTAGACGTATTTAGTGTGAATACGTTTACACCCTCTGAAGAAAATGCGTCGGACTTTTTAACATGTTTTGAAGAGTTGCGGCCACAAATTACATCTAAATTACGAGAAGAAATAGCCGATAAATCGGCCATTAAATGATATGTGGTGACGAAGGTTTATCTGACTCGCAAGACACGAGATGGGGGAATTAGATGCCATTGCTCCCCATTTCCGATCTAAGTGTGCTTTTGAACTGATGGAGGAAACCGTGGAAGGCCATGTTGAAGAGGGATTTTAAAAAATTCTGAAGTCTTTTGAAACATTTACTCAGCGGGGGTCAAGGTGGATTCTTAATAAAATAAATAAATTAGATTTATGTGTTGCAAAATATCACCCTCTCGCTCCGAGTAGTTATATTCTCCTTCCTAAGAAGCTGGCTGATAAGAAAGCCATTTTAAATATACAGAACGTGGACTTGAAATGTTTTGTATGATGCATACTAGCGTATAAAATGAAGATTCAATGGGAGAACCATCCCGAACGAGTCAGTCATTACACTCGCTGTGAAGCGAATGTAATATTAGGTAGCATTCAGTGTCCCATTCCGGTGACGAAAATTCCAGTCATCGAAAGACTGAATGGGATTCGCATCAATGTCTTTGGCTATGAGGGATGATGAAGTGTTTCCGCTCTACGTCTCCCTTCAAGAAAATTAGGACTGTGTTAATTTACTATACATTTTTAATGAAGGAGGTAGTCATTACTGCCTCATTAGAAATTTTTCACGTTTAATGGGGGATTTATTAATGGGGAATTTTTATTGCTATCGCTGTCTTTACAGATTTTCGGAGGAGAAAAATTTAAAAAAGCACATGACATTCTGCAGAGAACACTCACCTTAACATATCAAAATGCCCACAGAAGAAGAAAAATATCTTTCGTTTAAAAATCAGCATTTCCAACATCCAATTCCGTGCATCTTTTTTTTTCTTTTTCCGGATTTTGAGACCATCGTTAAAAAAGTGCACACGTCGGAACCGAGTCATGCAGCCTCATATACGCAAGCCATTATGAAGCATGAAGCTTGTGGGTATGCCTATATCGTAATAGGCCCTGATGGAAAAAGTGTGAAGTCCGCTCACGTTTATCGAGGACCGGATGCCGTGGATAATTTTCTACAGAGTATCGTCCGCGAAAAAGACGAACTTGCGGAAAAATTAACCCGCATCGTTCCGATAATTATGACATCGCAACAAGAGCAGGACTTTGTAACGGCTACGTTCTGCAATCTATGTAAGAAGCCTCTTTATAAGGATCGCGTTCGCGATTATGATCAGCTGACTGGACGTTATAGAGGAGCATTACACAATTTGGTTTACATACCGTTTACAAAAAAAAGATACCAGTGGTCTTTCATAATTTGAAGCATTATGACGCTCACCATATAATGCAAGGACTTGGGAAGATTGAAAACCATGAAATTGAAGTCCTCGCTACGAATATGGGAAAATACCTCGTTTTTGCCCTCAGCAAGAAACACAATAACATCAAAGTTTCTTTCCAGGTCATCGATAGTTTCCAGTTTTTAAATACGTCTCTGGAAAAACTGGTACAAAATCTGCCTGTAGAAAAATTATACATTTTAAAGAAAAATGTAAGACAAGGGGATCTTTCTCTTCTCTTGAAAAAGGGTGTTTACTCTTACGATTACATCCAGTCCTTTGATATATTTGAAGAGACGGCGTTACCACCTCCTTCCGCCTTTCACAATAGTTTAACGGATGAGGAGATTTCCGCGTCAGATTATAACCATGCGCAGGCAGTGTGGAACAGTTTCAAGATCCGTACGATGAGAGAATATCACGACTTATATGTAAAATCAGATGTCCTTCAATTGGTAAATGTATTTGAAAATTTTAGAAAGTTATGTCTACAATTTTATGAAATCGATTGTGCACATGTGATGACAACTCCCGGTCAGTCTTGGCAAGCATGTTTAAAAATGATTGATCAGCCTCTGGAATTTTCAACAGATGTAGATGTGCATCTCTTCATAAAACAGAGGGGATACGAGGGGGAATTTCAGTGATTACGAAGCGGTGGGCGCAGGCGAATAATCACTATATGTCAAATTATGACTGTACAAAACCAGACAGTTATATTATGTATCTGGATGCAAACAACTTGCATGGTTGGGCGATGTCTCAATCATTACCCTAAGGTGAATTTGAATAGATGTCAGCGGAAGCAGTGACCCCTGAATGGATTCTCTCCATTTGTGAAAATTCCACAGGTTATATTTTAGAAGTGAATTTGGAGTATCCTCCCGAACTGCATGATGCCCATAATAATTATCCTCTCGCACCTGAAAAGTTAAAAATTAATTTAGAAGATCTTTCTCCGTTCTCCTTGAACATCCTCCCCCATCAAAATTTCAATAGCCAAATGAAATCCAATCTGAAGAATAAGCGAAATTACACAGTATATTATAAGAATTTACAATTTTATTTAAAGAAAGGTTTAACATTAACTGCAGTGCATAGGATTTTGAAATTTAAGCAGAAGGCATGGCTGAAACCATATATTAATTTTAACACAGAACAGCGCAAGAACGCAAAATCTAATTTTGAGAAAGATTTCTTTAAATTGCTAAATAATTCTATCTATGGTAAAACAATGGAAAGTATAAGAAACCGAGTCAACGTGCAACTTGTAAATGGACGGAAAAAGGCTGAAAAACTGGTAGCTTGTCCCACTTTTAAAAGATTTCAAATTTTGAGTGAGAATTTCGTTGCGGTGGAAAGATTAAAAAGCACCCTCACTTTGAATCGTCCGATCTATGTGGGTTTTGTAATTTTAGAATTGAGTAAAATTCTGATGTACAACTTCCATTATAACATCATAAAGAAGGAGTACGGAGAAAATGCCTCATTGTTATTCACTGATACAGATTCCCTTACTTATGAAATTCGTACGAAGGATGTGTACGAGGATATGAAACAATCGTCATGGTGACCTTTATGGTACATCGGACTACCCCCCCCCCAATCATCCTCTTTACAGTCTGAAAAACGTCAAGAAAATTGGATGTATGGAGGATGAATTTTCATCAAAATTAGTCTACGAATTTGTGGGTTTGCGACCAAAAATGTATTCCTTCTTATCGGAGACGGGGGAGAAGAAGACAGCAAAGGGAGTTCGCGTCATGTCGTGAGAAATCAAATCCTGCATGAAAATTACACGCTATGCCTCCATTCTAGGCGTGAAATTAAATATAGAATTGCACGTGAGAAACACCATCTCTTCACTCTTCGTCAGAATAAATTAAGTCTCTCCCCGTTCGACGATAAAAGGTATATTTTGGAGGATGGCATCCATACACTAGCGTATGGGCATTACAAAATAGAGACTGATAAAGAAAGCGAAAATTAGTATTTTTTAATGCTATCGTTCGTCAATGACTTCACAGTGGAGTTGTGGGAAGGGGCTAGACATGGGTATTCAAAAAAACACCATGACTGTGAAACAGTGAAAGAGAGACCCTCAGGTGTCAGAAAGCTGCGGCTTTCGGTAAAAGCCTATGTGCGAATGATTATATATGTGTGTGAAACTAAATGGTGAAATTTATTCTTTGTAATATTTTTAACAGTAATTTCTTTACAGAAAAGGATAGTATCGCGTCGTCATAGTAACCCATGGTTTCCGTTACTACGGTTGTCATGACAACAATTGGCGTTACCACGGTTGCCACTCGATCAAACCTAAACTTTCAATGTTGACTAATCCATAACAGCAGCATGCGAACTCCTCTACAATCTCTGCCCCTTCCGGTAATACCCTGCATGACGTAGCCTCCCTTCCGGGAACGTCCCGCACGCCGCGTGTTGCTGAACCCTCATATTCTTTCTACTAATAATACTAACGAAAGTAGATCTCTAACATAAACTTCTATAAGAAGGTCTTCTTTCCCCAAACGCGATTGCAGTTGTTGTAAAGCTTTACTATAACTTTCACCACCGGGCGGAAAGCTTTTGATTAACTCTTCAGCAGATGACCCTTTTTCCATAGACTGCAATAAATACGCAAATTTATCAATCATCTAAATTGGGATCAGTATCGATCTTTTTAAACTGGCCGCAAAATCCTAACCAGCTTTTAATATTCACATTAAAAATCGGGAGTTTAAGCTTAGGATAACGAATAGTAACATTTAGAGTTAAGCTTTCATTAATAACAGAACCGTTTTTCTTTTTAGCTAGAAGCGAAACTAATTTGCTTTCTACCATTCTCCGCTTATCAATATAGCATTCCAACTCATCAAACTCATTATTTATCACATTTTCATCTTTATCAATTTTAATCAATTCTTCTCTATAAGTCTGTTCTATTTCAATCATAGGTTTCGCTTTGTCCTCAACTAACTTAAGTTTCGAAATTTTTCCGTCTAAAGATAAATCATTTTCATTCTTCTCAAAATCATTTAAAGCTCTTGTAAACAATCTCCTAAATTGAGATCGTTTGCACTTCAAAACATCTATTACAAATTAACTACCGAATTCTACTTATAGATAATAATCCTGTCGCGGACGCCAAATGTTCTAAAATTCTCACCAAATTTGTTACCTCAAGAAACTATTTATTACTCGGAAATAACTATCTATATCTCTTTAGTTATTTATGACTCTACAATAATTAAATAATTCTTTTACCCATACTCTAAAATTTAAAAAAAAAAGTAACACTAACTCTCTAAAAAATAACTACAACAACACAATTTGATGTATAATCGGTACGATCAAAACGGTGAAACCGGTTCAAACAAAATTTCCTTGGAATAACATTGGCGGACATGTTTTCATGCTTCTTTAAAATTTGATGGCCTTTGTGTTGTATTTTCAAGATTTTTTTGCTTTTACGTGTGAGGGCACACATGTGCTATTTTGTAGAAGAGCCATACTCAAAGAGCCACAGTTTGCCGACCACTGTTTTAGGCCCTGGAAAAAAAACCTAGAAAAATCAACAGCGAAATATCCCATAAACAGAGTACTTTGCAAAGCATATTCCATTCCAACTGGAAATATGAATTTTATTCAAGAGAGCATTTTGATATATCAAATGCCTCATCGTATTGTGGTCGCGTGTGTTGATAATGCCTTTAATGGAAAATATAAAAAGTTCTCCTTTTGAATTCAACATTATCATATGAATTTTATTCACATTTATGTGGACAGGTAATAGGTACACTGAGCGCGCGCGCACACACACACACCACACACAAGAGGACAGATCTATATCTTCCGTTCTACTAGGTCGATTGACAAAATTCAAATTGAGTTTTTCATGCTTGGAAAACGCGACTTAGGATATATATTAGATTTATATATAGCACTATTCTAACATAGGTATTTTGACACAAAATCGGACATTTTTCTGAAATAACATACCAATTTATTTACATATTTCGATTCCAAGGCTCAAATTATGCCTAAATGTTAAATTTTGTAAAATTTGGTGCAAAATTTACGGAGTAATTCAAAAATTTATATTGGCGCTTTTTTTTTTTTTCAGTTCGTGCCAAGAATAGTTCACTTGGCGAACTTCTTAATATATGGCAACCTATTTTCCTTTCCTTTTTTAAATTGTGCGTGAGCGAAAAAAAAGTTACATCGTTCTTTCTTTCAATCTTTATATTTTTAATTATAATTGTTATTATTTTAAATATTTTTTTTAATTTTTCGAATTTCGTTTCAACTGTTTTAGTTGCAGGATTTCTTTCAAATAACTGTTTTAAAATTTTCTACTTACTCATTCGAACTGCGTAGTTTAAATAAAAGGTGCATCGTTTATTACTTTTTTTTTCAAATAGTTTTCTTTATACTACAATTTTAGTCATAGTTATTATTTTAGGTAATTTTTTAATTTTTACACTTTTATTTTAATTGTTTGTGTTGCATTGTCTCTTCAGATAATTGTTTTAAAATTTTCTATTCATGCATTAAAACTGTGCATTTTATGTATATTTATTAATATAAATTTTCCAGAATTTGATTTTATTTATCTGAATTGCGTTTCTTTCGGAAGAATACTTTGTGACCCAGACTATGATGCGCTTGAAAACTGCATATATTAAAAGAGAAAATACAGTAAAGCACAGTTAACACGACTTTCAATTTTTCCGTTCAGAAAAGATACATAAATACAAGGGATGTATGTTCGACATTTTAATTTAGGATGAGTTGCATACATTGCTTTAAACAACTTTAACGTTGTGCCCATTGCTTTACCCAATTTTATCATCCTACATTAATTTCCTAAAATGTTATTCATATTTTAGTCAAATATTTTATTTTTGAAATCGCAAGAATCAAATATCATAAAATAAAATAAAAATAAAAAAAAAAAAACTAAATTTTATGCAAAAATGTATTTTTCTTGTTAATGGTTTGCTCTTTTTTTTTTCAGGCATTCTGCAAGTATATTAAAAGCATCCAACTTTTCAAACATCTTGGTATTTCTGGTATTAGTTTTAAATAAAGTTATCGCCTTCCATTTCCATACGCTGAACACTGGTAGTTCGCTCCAGGGTCGAATCCCAGCGAACGGGCTAGTTGCATGGAGGTTTTCATGGTTCTTCTCATGTGTAACATGTATACGAGCTGGTTTCGCCTAGAACGTTCTTCACAAAGGCATACTTCCTTTTAGGCAGATAGCGCTGCTTTGCCGTAACTTAATGATCCAATTCAATCCATTTCATCAGTATTTGGTCAGAGCCTTTAGAGGCTAGACATTTTGAAGGCATGAGATGAAAGGAAAGACTGGTTTCATCAAGAGGGAAAACGTCTTTAGATGATATCCTTATACGTCACTGGATAAATTTCTGAATGTTCAAATAATTCGACTGAGAAATTATGGGATGCTCCGTTTTTGATAGAATATGATGATCTATGAATTAATTTAAAATTTTACAACCATACAGTCAAAAGCCAGTCGCTGATCACTTTAATCTGCAATGATATCGTTTTTGTCTTTTCCGTTAGCACAAACTCAATTGCTGCTATTTGCTGGTGTACACATCCAAGTGTTTTCTATTTGAACACCCAACTACCTTGAAGTAGATTCCCCTTTAAATTTTTTCCTTCCTTCAGCACATTTGTTTTCAGTGCTGGCTGACACAAGGGAATTAAGATTTTTCGATTGTTACACTTCCATAAATTTTGCATTCTTGTGAAATTTTTTTAAATATCAGTTCCATCAAATGCGTTTCAACTGAAGACAGCTTTTAATTTTCTAGACATTTTAACTATAAAGAAAGTTTAAAGCAAAGTCCAAAGGATAAATATTTGAATTAAAAGATTTTTCTTAAATGAAAAAGAAATAAACCACTCCAGCGCTTATCCTTTACCACCGAGGGACCTGATTCTTATATCGGGTGCAAACAAATTAAATCATATTATTTAGAATTTTTAAGCCTAATAATTTCTATATTACAGAAGTGGTTTTTTTAAAAATATATAGTAGTAACTTGTTTTCGCACTAAATGAATTTAAGATCATACAACATTATATACATAATATATATATATAATCTACAACACTAGAGAAAATTACTACTTAAAACATTCTTTCTAAGAGAATTAATGTAAAAATTTATATTTATATATATATGCGCGTATTTTAAAGTTGGGACATGGCCCAAACTGTCAACGTCCTATTTGCTTAAAAACACTGTGAAAATAAACATCAAATGGACTTTCTCAGTTTTAGACAATTCAGTTTAAATAAAGTAAAGTAGCAGACGATAGCACGGCAAAGGTAAAAATTTACTCTTACAAATATTTAGAAAAAAGGAAGAAAAAAAGAAAATTTTAAAAATATTAAAAATTTAAATGATATCTATAATTTTAAAGAAATAGCTTTTCATATAGTATAATAAATATTTATTATGCATCATTGAGAGAAAAAATTTCATATAATTAATTTTCTGTAAAAATTTATTTCAAATTTAATGTTAAAAATAGCTGTCGAAATTCACCATAACAAAATCCCTAAACCACATTTGGTGTTATTATCGCTCAAGCAAAAGATGCCAAATTTCAAAATGCGCAAATATGTAAATTTGTGTATATCTCAGAAAATTTTGAATAAAAAACTCTAATTTTTTGCAGGTATGTTTAAAACTACACCTACTTTAAGATGATGGTAAAAATTTTATAGGTTATAATTCAAAACGTTTTTCGAAAAAATTATAAAAATTATTTTTAAAAATAGAAATTTAAAAAATAAAACACAAAAATTTTATTTGGAATGAACATAAATTTTGAAATGTGAAAGGAAAAATCAAAAAATTTAATAAAAAAGAGATATTAATAAATATATACCAAATTCAATTAACATTGAGGAGCTGAAATTTTGAAAGCTAATTTTTTAAAACTACTCGTATGATTTTTACAAAACTTGGCAGTCTGGCATAATTTAAGTCGTAGAATCGAAATATGGAAAAAATTGGTATGTTATTTCAGAAAAAGTCCGATTTGATGTCAAAATACCTATGTTAGAATAGCGCTATACATAAATCTAATATATATTCTAAGTTGCGCTTTCGAGATATGAAAAATGCAATTTGAATTTTGTCAATCGGCCCAATAGAACGAGAGATATAACCCCCCCCTCCCCGCAGTGTACCTCATAATCTTCTTCAACCTAATTTTGACAAAAATCATTTTATATGATCTTACCAGAATTTATTTATGAATGAAGACAACAGAGGACTTTCAAGATCAGAATTTTCAAATGGATATTCCTTATTTCACTTCCATTTGTCACCTGACCTTTGTGATGGGTCTCATTTAGCTCTGTTTTGACATAGCAACTTAAGATTAGAAATAAAATTTGGTACTCCCTTACAACAAACTATTTCGTTATTAGTATAGTACAAGTTGAATTTGAAAATTTGATAGAAATCAATAAAGCTCGGAATATTTTGTATGACTCTGGAAACTGATGAATTCATCAGATTCATCCAAATCTTATCTCAAGATCCTATTTCTTTGAGGTATTATGTGGGTGTTTTCCCTTTTGAAAACAAACCCCTATAAATCAAAATTTTTTCTGTGCTCAGTACTGACCAACTCGATGAAGAATTAATTGGCTAGCTGTCTATATTCCAGACAAAGAGACTCTTTTAATTTTTTTACTCTTATGGACTCCCGTCTGAAGTATATGGAGATATCACATCATTTTTCAAGAAATATTGTCGTGTTCATTTGAACAAAATTTTGGTTCAGAGTTTAACTTCTAATGTAAGTAGACAATACTGCATTTAATTTATTAATAAACAATGTCAAAGAATCTGTACGGAACTCACTGTATCACCCTTAGCTGGGAAGAATGATGATTTCTGAACATTTCAGTTTGTAAAGAGAAAATATAATGTAAACATGGTTTAAAAAAAAAAAAAAAAACCTGTTTTAAATTGAAACAACTATTTGTCTCTGTTTCTTGTCTTTCTTTGCACTGTTTTCACACATATTTAAACAAAATAGGGCTTCAGTAATGTAGCTATGTTTCTAACATAAAAATCAACGATTGGACATTTTGGGGTATAAAAGAACTCTGCATAGATAGTGTGAGCATAGTTTGTAAAAAATCATGAAAGTGATGTATGTGTGTATTTAATTATGGCAAAGCACACTAGGGCTATCTGCCTAAGGGGAGGGATGCCTTTCGTGGAGGACTTTCTATGGAAACTGGCTCGTATACACGTTACACATGGGGAAAACCACGAAAACACCCATGCAGCCAGCCCGTTCGCGGGATTCGAACCGAACTACCAGTGTTCAGCGACTTTACCGCTCGGCCGCTGGTGGGCTCCATGAAAGTGAACATGGAAGAGCTAAGACACCAAGAAGTGTTGCTTTTTTTGTCTTGTGGATTTTATCAAGTATTGTTGTGATGGCTATCATACTTTAGACTCATTTGCAATGAACATCCAAACAAGATTTCAAGTGTCTTTAAAATAAAACAACATTTGAAGTTTAAAAAAAATATCAAATGATTGATTCAGTATTTTTTATAAAATGCCAAGAATTTCCAATTTTTTATTTAAATAAACACATATTGTGGAGAAACGATTTGTGATTACGTTCAAAACTCTTTACATGTTTTCAAAAATGACTGTTCAGAATTTAAGCAAAATATTGTTGATTGAATGAGTGAATGTTTTCTTGTTGGAAATGTACTTAAAGGCTGTTTAAAGATTTTCTGTAAAGAATAAAAGTCAATGATTTCTTAAAGGTTCTGTCATTTCTGAACATGGAACTGCCCAAGTTAGTACACCATTCCACTTGTCTTCCGAGCAGACCTACAAGTTCGGGAAAAAACGTATTTGTTATGAAATTGATAGATCATAAAACATTCCATTCTCTGCAGACCAATATTATTTACTGCAACAGAAATCATCAACTTCTTTTTAATTCAATACAAAATGTAAATTTTGAAGGAGGAGACCTAACCTGCAGAATCTCCAAAATGCTTTAATTATTACAATTTAATGACTGAACTAGCATGAAATACTCATTTAAGTAAATATTTTAGTCATTACTGAAAGCTTTGCCTTGATTAGCAAAAATATTTTATAACTCAAAATGTTTTTCTAATCAAGGCAAAGACATGAGTAACATTCATTTGAATTCTGATTACATTGTTTTATACGAAAATCCTACAGCTCAAAGTCAAGTCATGTGTTTAGCTAGACAAAAACTGAAACGTCGAGTCGTTAACATGTCTTCTCCAATCAAATTGATTGATTTTTAAGTCTTTCAATTGATGCCCCATTGTTACATTGTAAAAAAAATTAGCATCTTTTTCTGTGCATGAAGTATATCATAATTGCTTAACATTTTTACCTCCTCAACCTTGGAAAAATTTATCACTCTTTCAACAAAAGCCTTTTGCCTGGGTAACAAGAAACCATCATCACAGGAATTGGTATGATGGTGTATTACTTTATACTCATATTCGTATAGTTTTGTAAAAAATTTGACGTGAAAGGGTTAGAAAAGAAATTATTTTTAGGAAATTTATTATCTACAGATATAATTGAGTGTCCTAAGCTAGAAACTTTTTTTAAAAAATGTGTTCTTTAACATGCTCAGTTCATGCTAATGGATTTAATTGTTGTGTTTTAACCAAAAGGGCTGAATTTGCCACCTATATAAAAGAAAGTGTGCAGGAAAAAGAGGTCATTTATAATCAGAAGGATGTGGATTATTTAAAACTGTTAGGAAATAGTCGAACAAAAGCAGCTGTACTCAAAAAGTGCCCAAATCATCTAATCAGATTTGTTTTAAATCTTTTGAAAGGAAATGTACCCAACACAAAACACCTCAAAAATCGACTCTCCCCTTTTCGAAGAACTAGTGGACAAAAAGTACCTCTTTTTAAGAAAAGATGTCGTTTGGTTCAAAAAGGTGATGCTTTCTTAGCTTTCAGTAAGTGTCTTATCATCCCTTACACATGGAACATAATAACAAATTTGCTATGATAGCCCTGTATCATACACAGCGATTTGAATATAAACATTTGAGTGATTTAGATACACAAATTCAAAATATCTTAAAAAAGAAAATGGACGGTGAAGACAAGTTCTGCAAAATTATGTGACTTTTTCTCATGTCAATACTTCAGAAAAAAGCATCCGCTTGCACAACTTTCTGAGAAAGATATAGAAAAGGAAATTATGCACACAATTCCTGCGAAGCAGAAAAGAACAGCATAGAAAATACAGTCAAAAGTCTTTAATCCGGACTCGTTGGGACTTCGACCATTCCGGATTATCGATTTTTCCGGGTTATAGATCATCAGTTTAAATCTGGTAAGATGGCACGCAGAAATTATAAAATTAAAAATATGAAACCGTAATTAAAGAAATAAAGAGCAATTATGATCTAAAGGGTATCAAAATTTACAAAAAAAAAAAAAAAAGCTTAATATTTATTTGTTTACTTTATTAAACATTTCTTTCAATGCGCGCATGCGTAAAGCATACATTACGCATAGTCGAAATTAGAAAATTGCGACCAGAAAACTATTTGATGTGTACTTGTGATATTTATAATGAAGAGGAATTAGATTTAAATCATATCTAAGACGGAATATATCAAGATGAAATAGTACTAAATTTAGTAAGGAATTATAAGCTGAATAAAATAAAAACATCTGCCCTGAAGATAAGGATAGTGCTGACAGATCAACTTCCAGTTCATTGCGCGCCGCGACGTCCCCCCCCACAGAGCAGTATGAAATTGATAAACATATTTCAGAATGGTTAGAGAAAAAAAGGATATGCCTTTATCCATTTTTTGCAGCAATTCCATTTTTTGTTTTGATGGACATCGAAACATACTTTCGCTTTGTAGATCCTTTACATAGTAGTAAATATATATCGGAAATTCTATTTGACATAATCGAAAGTTCAAGCTTACTTTTATAAAATTGCTCTAACAATCTGCAAAAAATAATAAGCCGGATCCAATTCGAAGATTAAGGAACAACGCAATCTGAAACATTAACTGAAATAGATAATTAGATAATTTTAGCTTAGCTTATACCGTCCGTTATACATTAAACGCGCATGCGTCAACGTATTATGCGCATGCGTTGAGGTCCGGATTAATGACTTTTGACTGTAGCAGATTTTCTAAAACAACATCAGATTCCCTGGGCACAGAATAAAGAATTAATTCTGAAGAGTAATCTGCTTTCTGGCTCTGACATTGTTGAAATGATAAACTCTCTGTTGGAAAGTTGAACTCAATGACTTTTGCTTATGGATAATTTAAAGATGTACTGAATGTTAATAATTTTCCTTAAAAAAATAAGTGCTTAACAAAGGTAACTTTGAAGTATTATTAAAAATAATGGCTGATCATTTGTGTTAAATTTTTTCTGATATGGGAACAAACTTGCCAGATTTAAAGCATTTAATAGATTTAGTGACGGACATTAAGCTATCAAAACCACCCTATAGAAAATATACAAGGTACATTCTTTGCAATAAATTTCATTTGGAAATGTTTTAAGTTCAGTACTGCAAAGTTCTGTAAATATTTTGAAGTCATTGAATTGCACTGCTTTTGTGTATTGTTGTATATTTTAGCTATTTGTCGCATTTTATGCAACAATTTTAATGCATATTTATTTTAGAGTAATTAAATTTAAAGCCATTTGTAGATGTTTATTTCTTGAATAAAATTGCTGACTCTGTGATTTTAAATCGATCAGCTTGTGAAAATAGCTGAATTAGAATATGATATATAGACTGAAATTCTCTTGACAGGCAGTGAATTTTGAAAAATGTATATTTGAAACTGTATTAGCGATTTTTCCCAAATCTTCAAGAAAACTAGGCAACACTATATAAATTTGGATCTGACAACCAGTAGTAAATCACTTCAGAGAGTAGCACAGGTCAAAGAGCTAGCTGAGGGAATTGTGAAGAGTTTTTAGAGTTTACTTTGCAAGTGATATTGATAACCTATGATATTTCACATGTGCTAAGGAGAATGTGCCTTATCTCAGTGTTCTCCTTAAGCTGTTTAAACTATTATTTGGTTGTGTACGGTCATTAATTACAAAGTACTGTCAAACAGTTTTTTCCCTGCTTATTTGTCGTAATTATCGAAAAGGTCTTCACAAATACATGGCTTGCAACAGTATTTAATATTCTTATCAAACATAACAATACAAATTAAAATTTATAAAGTTAAAAAATAAATGTCAAAGTTAAAACTTACAGAGATAAAAATTTTTAGTTCAATTCTAGAAATGAAACTTAGAGTAGGAAATGTAACTTTGTACAAACGTAGATTCTCAAAATATAATAATAATGAAAAGTTTGCCAAAATTTTTATAGATAAGTTTTACAATCAGCAATAAATCAATACAGAAGTCTAGTTCATATAAATCACTTTGCAAGTTTTCTGAACCATCATATAATGATGATGTTGTTCATCATATAATGATACAGAAGTTGTTCTTCATGATATTTTCCATCAACGTATACTTTGGATTCACACAAGAAAACTCAAACTTCCGTATAAAGTATCCCTGGAATGTATAGTTGCTAACTGATGAATTCTGCACACATTTTCAATGTTGAGATCAGATTTGAGAAAAGACGAGCATTTTTTCTTCAGTGCATATCACAAAAAGTTGCTTAGCTATTTATTCAATGTTTTTTTACTAATTACCGATATACATATGGAATGAATTTGTCCATTACCTTAGGGTAAATATCTGTGGAATTACAGTAGGCCCTCGGAGCACATCCTATAGATTTCCTTACAGAATTTATGCACAGGAAACCCAACAACAGTATAATAATTTCCTTCAATACTTTCAATTAAGGTGCCTCCTAGGCGTTCTATAGCATATCCACCAACATTGGCCCTATAAAAAGAAATAAATTTAGGCTAGTTACTATCACATCCTTTTCAGAAAATATATTTTAAAACACCAAAACAAATGAACAGTTCCCAGGTATTGTTTGATAAAAATGCATACCTGCCTACCTCCTAAGAGTAAAAAATCAGAATACTTTTGGAAAAAATTCAGAATGCCATAAAATGTAAATTAAAGAAAAGGATACATTACATTTATACTATTAGGAAAATAAAACTCACATAAATTCATTTTAACATACTCAGAGTGGCTGAATTTGCTTTTGTTATAAAGGAATAAGAAAAATCCAGCTTCACAGCATTGATATTTTCGACTTGGATGCTTACTGTTGACAGTCATGATATTCTTAAGAGTTCATGTTGTTATAGAGGAGCAGGACTGATATTTTTAAAATTTGCATTTGACATATAAATTTTTGAACAATGCTAAAAATGCACTTATACTCCACACTGCTGTGAAGAGAAGTTAATGAAGCTTTCTGAAAAAAGGAAAAAAAGGACACATTACATTTACATAATTAGAAAAATAAAACTCACAAATTAATTTTAACACACTCAGCTGAATTTGCTTTTGTTAAAAAGAAATAAGAAAATTCAGCTTCATAGCATTAATATTTTTGACTTAGATGCTTATTGTTGACAGTCATGATATCCTTAAGAGCTTTTGTTGTTATATAGGAGCAAGACTGATATTTTTAAAATTTGTATTTGACATATTCATTTTTGAGCAATGCTAAAAATGCACTTATACTCCCCACTGTGGTGAAGTGAGGTTAATGAAGCTTTCAGAATTTTAGCAAGATTCCTATTTAGGAATTTCATCTAATGTACAGATCCTTCCTATGAAATTATATGACACCATACCACAATGTTCTGGCTGTAACAATTCAAATTCTTCACACTTGACTATTGTTAATTATTTCTACAATTCATTGTATGCTACATCATTATTCTCTCCAGCCTTTATTGAGCAGAAATGGAAATTTGACCAAGAAATATTGAACACTAATAAAAGAATTATTACTTTCTTTTAAATTAGTGAGTGCTGTAAAAAGTTATATTTTACTTTTCAGTTTTCTAATAATATAATTAGATGCATTTTTAAAATACTACTAAACAGATGCAAAAAAATCTTTTTTCTCATTATGTTTTAATTTTTTTTAAGCAATTCAAAAGTATAATTTCTAATAAACAAATTTTTAATTTTTATCTTTCTGATTTCCCAAATGATGTTAAGGAATTTCTATCAAATTTATTAAGTCCTCGCAATAATATCCCAAGCAATTTATTCGAAATGAGAATCTTTGGTTAAGCAAACTGTAGATATATATTTAATTCATCAAAATCAGGAACAGATAATAATAAACAAATTAAAAAGTGAAATAAAAAAACCTTAAAAGGTTCAGGTTAGATGAAAGAAAATCAAAGATCTTTCCTTTTTTACATAAATATATTTCTTCATTCTTCTTTTGAAGGATTTCTTCGTCCAGTTTTATTCTCTCGAAAAACAAAAGTTCACTCTGTCATGCTATTTTGCCTTTATCAATAGTTCTGAACTCGTAATTTAAGTTTACTTCATGTAAAAAACTTACAATGGATTCAACTGTTCTATATTAGCATTTTTAGCTCTTTACCAAGAGACAGCGGTACCCCCCCCCACATGTATTTTTCTTACTCCTTTCTCATGATGAAATTGCTAGAAAGTTTTTAAATGCGTTTCATTAGCATTTTTTCTTAAGTGCTAGAATATATCGACTAAAATTTGATCTATGTTTACCGGTAATGTAGCGGATGAATTTTTTTGCTGTTAAATGCATAAAATAACATGGGTAAGCCATAAAGATTCATTTCTTTTGGCACTTTTCAGGAAGTCTGCCATACCTTTAAAATGATTAGTCATAATGGATGCATTATCTTCAGAGAAAAAATACAGTTTGATATGGGAATATTGAATTTAGTCAATTTATTAGCAATCATCATTGAAATATACTGACATGCTGAGTTACTACTAATTAAATTAGGAAGCCACAGAACAATACTACTTTAATCTTTTGCCTCATTAAAAATAGTTTACAACAACTGGATGCAAATCACATTCATTATTTCCATAAACAAAGAGGAGAAGGAAGATTTATGAAAATTATTTATGAGGCGTTTCTCATGAACATTTGCCATCTTACTAAGAATGAAGAAGTTTTTGTTCTAGAATTAATATTTCTTTCCAGCATTTGAATCAGGAAGCATCTTCTTAAACAGAGGATCAATATGATCCACAGCATTCAAATTAATGTTGTGCTCAGTCAAAAGCTGAGAAAGCAAACACTTAACCTAGGTAACACTAAATTCAGAATCAAGCAGATTTATTTGAATAATTTGCCACCTTTGACATTTAACCAAATTTGCACAATTTATGTTTTTCTTATGTGAGATTTTTCCTAATGGCTTTTTTCCACCTAGAGATAATATTCCCCACATAAAAATAGACAATATATAAAAATATAAAATTGCTCTCCACACGTTATAAAATGCATAAGTATTTTAATTTCATGATTCTTTAATACACAGAAACTCATCTCTGTAAGCTAGTTTAAAATACTGGGAAATTTCGTTTTTACGCATTTTACCAAGCAAATTTTATCAAACCACATGTAGGCAATATGTCACTAATTTATACACTTTTCCTCTGCTAATTCAGATCAGGTTTCAAGGCCGACTTAAAGTAATTTTGGCTCCTTTCCATTTAAAAAAAGAAAAGTTACAAATTTTGAAACAATAAGGTGGAAGAATATACGTTTTTGATTTTATATAACTTTATTAATTATTGAAATTTAAATGACACCGTGATAGCTACAGTATACTATTTCAAAAAACCTGCAGAGAAATTCACAAACCACCAATTCAAATTAAGACACAATAACACGCCGAATAAATACTAATTCAGAAGTCAAACAACAAAAACGTGCACGTGGTTTTTTGCACGTGGTGTGGCCGCCATTTTGTGATTGTAGGAGTTTCGGTGAGTACATTTTTGCAATTTTCAAGTTATGTTTATGTTTTGTACATTTGGATATTGTGCTTTGCTTGTCTGATTTCATGCATTTTGCTTACAAACATTTTGTTTTCTATTCATTTCAGTGAGGGATTTTTCTGCTATTTTGTGTGTACTTTATTATTGCTCAGTTAATTTAGTTTGATTTTCTGCATTGTTTATCATGCCTTCATCCGTTAATCGTTTCACTAAATTACGCCTGAAACGGCAAAAATTCCTGAATCATCTTGACTTTTTACTTAAATGTAAATGTAAAAAATTGATCCCCAATTTTATTCAAATCAAATCTAATCAAAAACCTTCGAGTCGCGTTTCAAGAATTCTGTTAAATTGCAAACTTGCCTTACTTCGATCCGTGATAAGGGATACACGTCAACAATTGTCCAAAATTGAACATGAACTCTATAAGCTTCATCTGGAACTCGCTAAAACATATCCAAAATTCACTGCCCTTGAACAAAAGTCTTGGTCTAGAACGGAGAATGCAGTTAACCGTCATAAAAACACACTTGCAGTTAAATTCGAAAAACTTCTTTTACAGTCTTCCAGTTCAAGTAGTTCAAAAAATCTTCCCATTGTAAACATCAAGCCAATAGTTAATATTTCTAATGTTAGTCTTTCAGAAGAACAAGAGAGAATTCTAAAATATAATTTTAACTTCTCACAAACCTGTAAACCCTCGATTCCAAAGATTTTGGCTTTTATCGAAAAAGCTTTCAAGTTCAGTAAAGTTTCAGATTCACAGAAAGAAATGATTAGGCATCTTATCGCTCATAATCTGAAATTCAATAATAAACCTTTGAAACCAAATCTAACTGCGAGAGAAAGAGCTACAATGCGCGAGATTCATTCTAACCCGGATATTGTCATTTCAAAGGCCGACAAAGGTGGCAAGATAGCCGTCATGGATAAGAACACTTACATCGATGGTGTCACTAAACTCTTAAACGAAGGACCATATAATCCGATCCCTAAAGATCCTTCACCTTTGGACTTATCCAAAATAAAAACTGCGATCAAATCTTTGCAAATCATTTCAAGCAACTTAAAACATTCGCTTATCCCATCTGTTGCGAATTGTGCCAGATTATATGCTCTTCCCAAAATTCATAAAAGTGGTATTCCTTTCCGCCCTATTGTATCAAATTTAGGTACTGCCTCGTATCCATTAGCTAAATATTTAGTTTCTAGATTTTCCAATCTATTAGACAATAACATTTACACCATAAAAAATTCAATAGAGTTTGTAAAAAAGGTTAGAAACATTTCTCCTCGTAATTTACTCATGGTTTCTTTTGATGTAAAATCGTTATTCACCAATGTCCCAGTGGAGGGTGCATTAAGATGTCTAGAAACCAGACTTCGCGAATTTCATTTCTCTTGCATCGAAATTGATGAGCTAATTTCTCTCACTCAACTCTGTTTGAAACAAACACATTTTGTTTTCCAAAATAAATATTACAAGCAAACTGAGGGATTAGCCATGGGAAGCCCCCTCAGTCCCATCCTGGCTGATATCTACATGCATTATTATGAATCAAAATTGTTTGAAACTTTAAACTTCCCGGCATGGTTCCGCTACGTAGACGATACTTTTACCCTGTTTGAAGGTAATAAAGATGATTTAAATAGAGTTCTTTCAACAATGAATTCTATTGATCCTGCTATTCAGTTCACTTTTGAACTTGAGACTTGCAATTCTCTTCCGTTTCTCGACATTCTGGTCACACGTAACACATCCAACTTCAGTACTACAGTTTACCGTAAACCTTCATCGGTTTGCCTTCCACCACACTTTAAATCATGTCATCCGACTAAACAAAAGTTAGCTTCATTTTATTCCTATGTTTTCCGTGCTCTTCAAGTTTGCTCCTCCAAACTAGCCCTTGATAAAGAACTAAATTATTTAAAAGCAATAGCTATTGACAGGGGCTTTTCACCCAACATTATTAATCAAGCAGTTAAAAAATTCTCATCTCAACACACTAAAAGCCACACTCTTATTTTAGGAGATTATAAAAATTCTGTTGTCATTCCCTTCTTTCCATCAATTAGCTATAAAGTTGCACATATTTTGCAGAAATTTAACTTTCGGGTTGTTTACTCTCCCATCAATAAAATTCCAACTTCTATACTCAAGGACCCCATTCCAGATATGAATTCCTGGGGTATTTATAGGATTCCTTGCCAGTGCGGTTTAATTTACATTGGCCAAACTAAGAGAGCCTTAAAATTTCGCGTCAAAGAACATGAGGCATATGTTAGAAAAAAGGAAACACAAGTCTTCTGTTGCTCAACATTGTTGGTCCGAAAATCACACTTTCAATTTTTCTGCTGCCAAAATTATTCAAAAAACATCTTCCATTGGAGAACTGGATTTTCTAGAGGCATTTCACATTCATAAAAATCTTTCTGTTCTAGTTAACGATCCTAATTCCAATCCAAATTTGCCTTCGGCCTTTAAAGAAATTATGTTTTAGTTCTGGTTTCACCAACAGATGGCTTATTCTTGTCCAGGCTTTCTTATCTTATCTAATCATTATTCCCTATCTTGTTCATTTGCGGTTTTGCAGCTGAGGATGATGGTTCGGTAAAACCATCGAAACTAGTCCTGTGAAAATTTTGTAAATTAACGCTGATTTTTGTTGTTTGACTTCTGAATTAGCACCAATTCAAATGTTGACAACATAAACCTGTTTTAAAGTTGGAAAAATAGCGATTGCGATTAATGGCCAAAACTAGTAATGCAGAGCATCAGAATGTGGAAGTGATTAAATGCTGCAAAATTTTTTCCTTGCAAAAAGGTGCGGTCAACCAACAGCAAGAATTTTGAAAGAAATGAATGAATGTAGTCTGAAAAATTAGAAGTGCATTAAAAACAGAGAAAGGCAATCAGCCTTGTTTTATTCAGCTGACTGACAGAATTGTTACTATAGCAGGTAATTACAAAATACTACAGCACAAAAAAGTGAAGTGATTAGGAAGGACCAAAGAATTTACAACTGGGATAATTAGCTATACCTATTAAAGAGCCAGCACAAATTTCGAGGACAGCTCAAAATCTTTAATATTTTCTTCCCTACATATGTTTATGCAATGCAAACATAGTTCCTAACCTAAAAAATGGTGCTCATTGATATGAAAAATGGCACTGAGAGTTTTAGGCAGAATAATCAACAGATTCATTTTGAAGTGCCAAACATTGGTGGTGTCTACAAACTGGCAAATGCCAGTTTGTAGACTAAAGTAGCTGCATTTCAAGCTCTAATTTTTTTTTTAAATTCCTATTGACCATAAATAAATATTGCTACTAATTCTCCTACTTTTGCATTGCATGTGAGATAACTTTCAGTCAGATGTTTACATTAAAAATTCAATAAATATTCTTTTTTGGACTTCTGTCCTATCTCTGACTTACTGTTCTTAAATGCACTGTCCATTTGATGGAAAGGATGCTGCATTCTGTTTTAAACTTGAAAGTCAGCAAAGTAGAGATTAGGTACTGAGCGCCACCTGAGATAACCACTGACCGGACTTTGTTGCAAAAGTCTTACGGTGTTAATATTCATCCTGGCAGAAGGGATTATTTTTTCCGTATAAAAATATAAATATTACGTGGGCATAAAAGGCCTGTGCATAAACATAGATATGTTAGTTACAGACATAGACATTGTCTTGTACAAGTTACATGTGACAGTTAAATATAATCATGACAGTTATGTGCACATTTAAACATTATCTGATTTCATATTTATAATACTTTTACTGAGATAGTCAAAGTAAGCTTGTAATTCATTTACACATTCACTGGATTTTCTGTGTCATTTTTAGCTGGTTTACAACATTATTCTTAACAAGTACATACAAAAGAGATGGTAATAAGCTTACATTACAATATTTGTGCTCTTAAGCGCCGTTCCTACTGGGGTTTATCTGAGCTAACGGAGTCAGTTTCCTGTGTCGACTAGCTCCGCTGTGCCTGCAGTTCAGATTTTTCAACTTGCTGCTCTATGGGGAAAAACTGGTTTTGGGGATGGGTCGACTGCGTTAGTTGTGTTCGTTAGCACAGATAAACCCCAGTGGGAACGGACCTTTACAGTCCTGTTACTATTGTACGGGGTGAGCTATTTTGCTAATGTTGATTCTCAGTTTTTGAGTACTATCTGGCTTAAACTGGGTAGGGAGTTACGTGACTAATTTTTGTGGTACTTTAGTTGAATTGCTTGGAAAAGTTGCAACTGCTATTAAAGTTGTAGTACCTATCAAGGGAGTATCTTTGTTACTCTTCAGTTACTTGGATATTACTGCAAGAGACAACTACACTAATCTACTGCTCTAATATCTGCGAGTTGTCAGTTCAATGTACTCCATTTCTGTAAGGCCTATCCCCCACCGCTTTGATTTGCTATTGAAATTATGCTGTGAAGACACAATCCTCAAGGGAGGGGGAGAATTTCTTAGCACCTTCCTGAGCATAGCCTGATCACCTCCTCTATCGTATCTTAGTTTTTGCCTGCTTATTGCCGTAGGTATTCTCTGCCCATTGCGGCTGCTTGGCATTTTTAAATGCAATTTATCGGTGTGTGGGCAGTTGAAGAGGTAGTGATCTGCATCAACTACAGCATCACATTCACACAATTCTGAGATTCATTTGCCAAATCTCTTAAGATAATATGAGAAGGAACCATGGCCAGTGTAGAATTGAGTTTGTGCACCGCTGGTATGTTTTAATTGAGCATGTAACTTTTGGAAAGAACTTGTAGGTTCTCTCTGTGCTTTCCCTTTCCCATCTTTCTGCCCTTCTTGTAAAAGGCTACTGAGCATGATTTTTTTAAACAGGACTGCGGCACACTTACTGCATTTTACAGTCTACTGGAGTCATTGGCTGCAGATTTTGCAAGCAAGTATGCCGCTTTGTTGCCAGTAATACCCACATCAGCTGGAATCCAGATCAGGTTAGGTCTGTCATCTGGTGGGATCTTTAGAAGAATTTTCTGTATATTTTGCACCAAAGGACTCCTTGTCTTATGCCCTCGAATGGACTTCAAACTTGAGGCAGAGTTATTACATATATTTTTTGTTCCTAATTGAGGGCTCCTTTTAATGCAAGAAGCTCCGTCTGAAAGACGGTATTTTTGTCGCCCAATCATCATTCCCAAGTATTAACAACTTCTCCTTCTTGAAGTACACAGTAGGCACAGCCTGCACCCTTCTCCGTCTTTGAGTCTGCTTTCTCATTTGGCGGTATTCATTGCAGGTGTACTGTGTGCGATAAGTCTGTATCTGCAGGGTGTCCAAGCATGATCGGCTTGCGCTTCTTATAGTCTGTGTGGTAGAATGACCTCTGCCACAAGAGAGATGTTGTTTTCCAGGCGCAATATCCTTACTAATAATGATCTCTCCACTAGACGGTCCAACGGAGGGATACCCGCCAGTACTTGCAGTGATGCAGTTGGGGATGTTCTATAACCTTTGCATATTATCAAAAGTTGCATTCTTTGGATGGTAAGAAGCTGCCTCCTCATATGGGCAGTGAGCTTCTTTCCCCATATGGCAGCCCCATATAATATGATTTTTTCTTAGATTGTTCTGTATCAGCTTTGGAGCATAGTGATTAGTGTCCCAATAAGGTTCTGTTGTTCTAACCATGGAATTGCTAAGCTGATTTACTTTCTGCGTAAGCTCTTTAATGTGAGGTACCCAGGAAAGCATATTGTTAATTGTAATACCTAAGTATTTAAGATGGGTGACTTCTTTTATAGAGACTCCATTTAACGATGTTGGGATTCCTATTTTGCACTCTATGGCTGCATATAAACAGTTGTTTAGTTTTATCTGCTGAGATATTTAATTTGTGCTGATTTGGCCAGCTTGCAAAAGTATTGATCGCCTTTTGTACCTTTATCCATGCTACCAGAAATGACCAATAAAAAGTAGTCCGTGTATGCCTGGATACCCACTGTAGCCTCTTCTATAACTAAGCGTTCATATACTGCCATCTGAATTTGAGTTGAATATAATGCTTGTTCTTATAAGATAATGCTGTTCTAAAAAATACACTATACCAAATTTTCATTAAATTCAATATCAAATAATTATGAATTCTGCCACTACCAATGTGTAGCTTAAGTTTAAAATTAGCAAAAACCTTATTTTAATATTTCCTACTGTCTAAAACTAAGCAATGGATGTCATGGCTTTTTTGAACTACTAGTAGTTTATGAAAAAGTTACAGAATGCTCACCATGGTTTTGGATTTTCAAAATAAGCCTCTATTACATCAGGAGGAAGGCTTCCGAAAGTTACCTTTGCTGTCTCATAAAATGTCTCAATTTGATGATTCTTAACACCTATAAAACAGATAAAGCAAACATACTCACACACAAAAAGTATGATTTAGAAATCCCTAATTTTTAGTTGTTTGTCTGATATGATAAATTAATAAGAGAAAATTCCTGCAAGAAATTCATGACTGAAAATGGTGGTTCATATAAATATAGATACGTCAACATTTAAATATAGTAAAATTTGCAAAATATAGAGTTTAATGAATACACTCTGATAATGGAGAGATGAGGCCATGTTTAGAAACAAGCTTTAACTGACCCCCCCCCCAAATTTTTGTAGTTTTATTTCAGCTCAGAAAGACACTAACAAACACTGACTTTATGACTATTCATTTACATCGGGGGCACCCTGTACATTCGGTAACAAAATTATTGGGTTCTAAAAGACAATTCATGCAATGGCCAAAAAAAATTACTCTTGAAAAAACTTTTGGGTTTCTATTATAATTCTGTAAAATAAATAAATAAATAAATAAAATAAATAAATAAATAAAATAAAATAAAAATTGCATTAAAAAAGAGTTGATGACTGCTCAATGAAGACCCCAAGTTCAGTATTTTTTTTTTTTTTTTGTGATTCAGTGAGTTTGTAAAGACCTTATTTTGTTCTAACCGATTATTTTTATTTTAAGAAACTTTCCTTCCTTTCTATTTTCAAATTCCTGCCAGAATGCAAATTTAAATGACATATATGCAAATCTATGTGAGTTCAGAAATAGCATTTAAGAAGCAGATTTTAAGAGCTCATAGTAGGAGAGCTAAATCTGAATTTATGCTGCGTGTTTGAAAGGTAGCTTCATAATTGAATAGTTGCTAGCCCCTTACTTTAGATTATATTGATAATCTAGGCTCAGCTGCCAGTCGTGTAGCTAAACTAGTTTACTGAAATTGTACATACTATTTTCTGTTCAAGTTACTCAGCCACAAGTAGTGGTTAAGTTTGTGAGCAATGAGTGAATGCATTTTTTGTTCTGTTTAGTTAAAATAACAAGGTTGTTATAAACTTCCTCTGCAGTCATCCGTTCTTCTAGTGAGAATTCGCTACTTTTACTGGAGATGCATTCGGGCAAATAGACATGCATCTGTTGAGCAACAGACTGCCGAGATGAACCAAAGGACTACCGACAGTGTGTACTCAGCAACAGTTCAGAGAACGCTGCCACATATGGGCCTTCTCAACAAACACTTGGTTCATATGCTTATGCTGACTTGTTCACTGACGACGAAGACTGGAATTTGTCCACCAGTACAACCGGACGTTCACTGACTAGCGATAGGTGGCTTTTCCAATGAATCACATTTTATACTCCATCGGAAAGATGGACATTGAGTTATACAGCATGAAACCTATGAAAACAAATACCCTGGAACAATTCCTGGAAAGAGCCAAGCTAGAGGAAGGAGCATTATGGTCTCGGGAATGTTTTCGTGGCATTCTCTAGTTCAACCCATCATTGTAGAAGGCGTGATGGATCAACAGAAGTATGCATCTGTTCTGGCAGACATGGTCCTTCCCCTTACATGCAGATCGATTTTTCTCAGCATGATCAGCATTTTCTCAACACCAGGATGACAATGCAATGTGTCATACAGCTCGCAATGTACGTTCAAGATTTGAAGAGCACCAGGATGACCGTACTCCCTTGGTCACCAGGACTTCCCAGACTTAAACCCAATCAAGAATCGACGAGACTACCTCGACAGGTTATTCGCACTATAGATCAATCGTGCAATCTTGACACTGGAATAGACATGGCTACACAACCTTGTGAGTACCTTTCAGAACCTCACTGACTCACTCTCTGCAGATCTTGCAGCTATCCGTATTCAGAAAGGTGGTTATTTTGGCTTTTGACAGGTGGTCACATTAATGTGACTGGACCGTGTAGTTTAAATATTAAAGTTAACATCTGCTTTATTAAATGAAAAATTAATTATTGGGAAGGAATTTGATTGTAAGAACTTGTGTGAATAAAACTTAATTTATCATTTAAGTGGTCTATTTCGGTACAGATATTTTTGGTTTTATTAATTTGATTGATTACTGTGTTGCTAATAACTTTTGATAAGCTGGTATGCCAATTAATTAGCTTAATAGCAGTAAATTTAAATTCAGTTCTTTTATCGCAAAGTTTAATTTTATTGTATTGAATAATTTACAGATCAAGAAAATCTATTTCTTGTTCACTTGTATTAGTTTTCAGTGTTAAGGAAGAAGGCTACATATGAAATTTCTCAATAGTTCCAAAATTATTGAAAGTAATAATATCGTCTATGTACCTGTAGGTATTGGCAAATAGTTTTAAATAATCCAAAGACTTCTGAAAATGGATATTCTTTTGTTAATAAGTATAAATTGCAGACTTATGAAGATAAATTAGTGTCCATAAGGATAAGGTTGATTCATTTTAAAATGTAGTCATTAAATTTAATATAGCTGTGAGAAAGCATGTAATGGAAGAAATCTTTCTATTTGTCTTTTGTTAAAATAGTAAGCGTTTCAGGAAATAAATCTGGAAGTAGTAGCAGACTGCTGTTAATTTCTTTCAAAAGGAAGAATAGCATAGAGGTTTCAAAATCAAAGCAGTTAATTTTTTGAATTTTAAGATTTTTAACTGCTGAAATAACAGGGAGGTTATTGTTGATAATCCAAAAGAAAGTGTGATCTTGGTTAACTGAACTAAAAATAATGCAACAAATTTTTTTTAAAGTTGAATTACAAATAAATAGTCAATATTTTACTTATAATTTTTGTTACCATTCACTGTAAATAGGAATTTAAGTGGTTTCGTAGACAATTTGGGAAGAGCACATAGGTTAGATAATTTGTTGCAGTCAGGTGGAGAAGAAATTTTAAGTTTGTGGTTAAAGACTTTTAGTTCACTGATGATGAGAGCTTCTTTGCCATTTGTTTTTGGTAGATAATAAGCTGATGAAGTTCAATTTCAATTATTTGGCTGTAAAAGTGTTTTCACATGAAACTGAAATCACTGCTTGTTTTATGTATATATTGTATATGATTATAATAACAGTAAATATCCTCTTAATTTCCAGCATTCTGTACTTAAGTGCACTCATTTAAATTTCTTGTAAATTCAGTTTATTTATTCTCTTCTTAATTTTATAAAAACCTCTTCTTTCCACTCTAAAAATACATTACTATGAGAACTGAGTTTATATGCTGTTTTAATTAAAAGTTCATTCAGGTTATTTTCAATACTGTTGAGGCTGTAGTTCTTGCTGATCCTTTGTACTGGTCTGAATTTAGTTCCAAGTTTCATTAGAACCTTTAATTGAAGGTCATTCATTGACTATGTCCAAACTGTACGTGATTATGGTGATCATCAACATCAGGAAGATATCCAGATTCCTGGCAATATCAAATTACTTTAGTATCATTCATAAACCAATTGCTTGAAGTCTTTTGATATTAAAATGAAAGAATTATTATTGCATTCACTGTAGGGAAGACGAATTGATATTCTTGTAGATATTAAATTTAATTTTGTCAAATTCAGGTTGTAAGAAGTTGAAGCAGTAAAACTTGGAGTCAGTATTCAGACTGGAACGTCTATAATTACAAAAAATCCAGTACTAGATCCATAATGATATTAGGGTCCCTGCATAGGTGGTTTGGAATTTTTTTATTTGAATTAAGAATTTGTTAAAACATGTTTGCATCTAATTAATTAGTTTTTTTGGTAAAATTAGCTGAATTTAGAAGTTTGTCTAAGGAAGATTGAAGTCTCTTTTGATCAAATTGTAGGCTGAAATTTATTTTGTAGTTTATTTCCTCTTTATATATATGTAATAGAAACAAATTTAGAAGTAATGAACAGCAGGAATTTTGATGGCATAGAAATATTAATCCATAATGACTAGGAGACTGGCAGCTGAGACCCATTAAATCTTCGTTTTATTTTCAGTAAACGTACTGCAGCCACAAATACCATGACACATTATTTGTTCCTATTTCAAGAGGTTTGCATTTTTGATAACTTTTCAGCAAGAAGAAATCAGCAGACAACATTCCAGTTAGGCTGAAGGGTAGTGAACGAGTGCGTTATGTTCATGATGAAAATTTAATTCAGAGTGAGTTAGTTTTGGTTCTCAAAGCATCTTAATTGGATATTTAACACAGTTGTAAAATTATTATTGGCTATCTGAGTTTTAGTTCCATTTACATCATCAGAATTATGCAAGAATGATATGACATGAATTAGTCTTGAAATGACACAATGCAAATACATTCCTATTTTTAGAATAAGCTGCTAATTTAAATTATAATTCATCTTATATATATATTTTTTATTTTCCCTACACACACACACACACACACACACACACACATATATATATAAATAAACACACATAGTATTTTTGATAAGTTGTTGCTGTAGTAGATGCATAACGAATAAACATGCAATCACGGTTGATTTAAATATTTCTTTTTATTTCTCGTTAGCCAAACATTTTAATAAGTAAACACAGATAAATGGGCTTTATAACAGTACCTGTTCTTGAAGAACTACATCAATAAAGATTATAATTTTGAAATAGATTGAAAGTAGCAGGCATTAGTAGGTCTAGCTAGCAACAGAAGTAGAAAGAAAGTGCAATCTGTTAAAGATGAAATCTCTCAGTCAGAAGGAAATGGCTTCAGTTTTCATTTAATTTCCATTGGTTTATTTAGATACTAAAATTATTATTGGCTGAAGCTTTGTGCAAATTAACTGTATCATAAGCATTACGAAAGACTCATGACAGCAAATAATTTTGAAATGATGCGGAGGTTTGTTATAGGTAGTTACTATTTTTAGGACAGAAAGAGGAAATCATAATCAAAAGCCACTATTTTGATTTACGTAATTTTTATTTTATATAATGTGCTACTTTTTACAAAACTGAAAAGAAATTAAAATAGAGAATTAAGCAACAGTTAGTAATTAAAATTTTGATTTATATGTTTCTTATAATCCAGCAATTTTCATCATGTGTCTATCATTTCAATGCCATTTATGGTTTTTCAATGTGCTGATCAATTTGCACAGGAAACAGGTAGGTGTTGCCATTAGAAAATTTTGGAATTTTTTTACTGTAACCATAACTATGAGAGCTCCATTGTTTTAAATGACCACAATCTCAAGCACATACCTTCAAATAGATTACTACTACATGAAATTCCATTCTTATAGTTTGATGGATAGACCACTAGGGGTTCATATACCTGGGAAGTTTTTTTAATGATCATCCTGTACAAATTTATATAGCTACATATATAACATTAATATAGCTAGTGGTTATATATAAAATTAAGAGATAATATTTAAAGAAAAGGGGTCAACAGTCTAAAAGAAAATACACTGCCCTCCAAAATAGGACAGCATGGAGGCAATGAGAAACAGCATGTTTTTCAAAGCTCACCATTACAAAAATGTCAGTAACATTTAAATTCACAGTTTATATGCATGATAGTAACTTAGTTTAATATATGTCACCCCCCCCAAAAAAAAAGATACCACTTTTATTTCATAGAAATTAATAGTTATATAAGAGTTGGAGGAAAATTGTATATTTTGTTCACCTTCAATTGTTATTAGCAATTTTGTTGACAATATCCAGAAGTTGTTTCTGCAATTTATTGAGGTAGCAGGCAATCGGATGGATCAAAATGGGGATGTCACAAGCTGATGCTGCTTTCAATGTCTCAAAGTCTCTTATGCTGTTACTTGTGCTTATTTGTCTGACAGCAACATCGACCCAAACTCACAAAATTCCTTGTGGCAAGGAGCATTCAAGATACACCCATCGTTGGCAACAGTCTTGAGCACCTTACAGGTGACAGTGCAATTTTTGCTCAATTCCACCCCAATTTTGATGGAGAGCATCCCAGGGGGACAGGTCCAAGGATCTCCCACCCTGTTTCCTTCCACCAAACCACTCAATGCCTTCTCTGGGATTTGAACCCAAGCCCTTTGTGGCACAGCAGTCAGCAACGTTAACCACTATACTGGTTGGGCGGCAATGTCTCTTGTAGAGCAGTCCACTAACTATCAGTTTGAATCCAAGGATTCTGCGTCTAGAAGACAAGCTCCAGGCAGACCAAGAGTTTCAACACTGTGGGAGACCCTTATTTGGCCCAAAGCAGGAGCAACATTAGTGTGCCTCAGCTCATGGCAGATCATTTAGTGGCAACAGAAACAACAATCTTGGATACTACATTGCATAGTACAGGTGTGTATGCAAGAATACCAGTTGTTTGTGTCCCATTGACCTGAGGACACAGAGGTGCCTGTTTATATTTGCCGAAAGAGCCATTATACTTGCCGAAGGAGCTTGCTCGTACTTGGTCGTATCGGATGTAAACTCCATCAACCTAAGGTCTCGTATTTCCTTGGCTGAGAAGTGTACTACTTAAGAGGTCGTTTCAGGGCAAGATAAACGATACTAAAAGAAGAGGATGGTAAAGAGGGCTGTAAGCTCAGAAATGAAATGAAGAGGTGCCTGTTTATGTCAAGCAAGAGAACGCGTCTTCTGGACCAATCAATAATGGGCATCTGTTCTGTTCACAGATGAGTTCAGGTTTACTTTGAAAAGTGATTCAGGTCATCAGCTAATCTGGAGGGAATAACATATCAGATATAACCAGTCCCACATTGTGGAAAGACACAGTAACAGAGGTGTTGGAATAATGGTTTGAGCTGGAATCTCTCTCAGTGGTCACACTGACCTGCATGTGTTCCATGAAGTAGCTTTAATGGACATGAGATATTGACACTAGATCCTTGATCAATATGTCTGCCCATTGCTATTGGTCCTGGATTTTTTCTGATGGACGACAATGCGCAACCACACCAAGCTTGGAGTGCTGAAAACTATCTTCAGGATCACTGTATGGAGCAAATGGAATGGCCAGCTCAGTCCCCAGACCCGAATCTTTAGGACTACTTTGGGAGACAGGTTGCTGCTATAAGTCCTCCTCCACGGTTATGAGATGAGTTCAAACAAGGATTATTCCCTGTCTGTTGCTTTCCATTCACTGAAAAACAACTTAATTGACAGAATGGAACGTCACTGCTGCCAATGTATTGCAGCTAGGGCTGGACACATTCCTTAGTAGAACCCATTTTTGTAATGTTACCACAACATTTTTAATCTAAAAATTGTGATGTACTGTTTTTTGAAGACTGGATATCTCTGCCAAGAGTGCAATTTTTTGTTGTAATGGACGTTTGTGTTGAACTTTGGAAATATTCTATGTTGCATTCATTAAAGAACTGTTTAGTGAACATGTCCTCTAAATTTCTTGTTTCTATATTACTTCATTCTCAAAATAGACACCAAAAACATGCTGTTCCTTAACTTTTGGAGGGCAGTGTACATGCATCAAACTGAAATAAAAACAACTCAATAAAATAACAAACTGTAGAAAATTCTCTAGAGCTTTTTTCAAGAAACCAAAAAATTTTCAACAGAGCCATATTTCTAAACTATATCTGTATGATTATAAATTCTTGAAATAATTCAAGAGAAAAACTAAAGTAAAATTAATTCAAAACGATTAATTAGAGGTCATTGAAACTTAAATTATATGAAATTTTAATTAATTATCAAGAGTAATCTGCTTCAATGCGACCTTAAAGTAAAAACTAGCATAAAAATAAACAGAATAAAATAAGACACTAGAAAAACTGCTGAATAAATTAAAATCAGTGTGTTAGTTAAAGATTTTAAAAAATCTTGAACCAAAGAAAATGTAAGACTGCTAACAAATCTAAATCAAAAGCAACTATTGCAAATCAAATGTAAATATATAAGACAAAATATTGAAGAAATGAATTTATTTTAGAAAGAAATTTACTTAAAAGTTAAATAAACAAGATGCTTTAATGACAATTTATAAACAAAAATTTCCAAATTGAGGAAATTTCATACATTTTAAGTGTGTATAAAAAAGGGATTTAAAAAAAATAATGTAAAACTAATGTAATTGGAGAGTAGAATGTTGAGAAAAGGAAAAAGTGTACAACAGTAAAAAAGCCTTCAACAATTTGACGTATAATAGGACTAAAATACAAGTAGCCATTTTTTAGTAACAGAGATAGAGGAACTATTTACGTTTACAATTGTTACACACAGAGTAAATACCTCCATATTTGATTTTAAATAACTCCTTTAAATAATAAAAATAAAAGCAACCTAATGGGTAATTTTTTAGTAAACTAACAAAATTAGAGGAATTTAATTACTTATTCTAAAATACAGAATTTCTTCACTGATGTCTTCAACAGCAGTGCAAATATTTTTAATTTTTAGATTCTAGTTGACAATGATGCTAATAATTACTTCTTTTAAAAAATACTAGAATTCCAGTGTATGAGTTTAATGGTAGGAAAGTTGCAAAGTCCTATTTTTTAATTTAAAAGTTCAGTTTCTTTACAATTGATAATTTTAAGGTTAAGATAATCAGTTTCATCATTACTGAAATTGGTTATATCAAGCTTTAAACATTTAGAATAAATATTAGAAGTTTTTGAATTAAGACAGGATTATTGAAAGTAATATGGTACATATCTGTTATTCTGGACAGAGGTTGGACTTCTATTTTCCACCCCCAATTTTGAGGGACAGCACCCCAGGGAGGGATCCAGAGGTCTCCCCTTCCACCAATCCACACGAGAGGACTTTTGGCTTCCCGCATATTTAGAGTGCCACCAAACTGCACCGACACTATATGTATATTTACAAACATCCATGCCTTCTCCAGGATTCAAACCCAGGCCCTTCGGTGCCGTAGTAGGCTTCTCTAGCCACTATACCGTCTGGGTGACGATCTACATATCTAAAAGTAAGACTCAATTTGTCTGTATGATCACCATATAAGTCTTGTACAAAAAGAAATAGATTACAAATTGAAGTTCAATAATTTATGCCCATGGGAATACTGCAGGAAGATTTCCTCTTTAAATTTGATAAAATTAGAAACCAGTGAACATTTAAGACAGGCAATCCATTTTTCAAAATTACAAATGCTGTGTAATATAGACTGTTATTAATTTCTTTTGACTGCCATCTCCATATTGTTTGTAGAGTAATGCATCTCTCCTAGAAAATATAAATTTGGTACTGAAGATTCACTAAAATTATCTAGATGCTGACTTCTGCAGTAAATTAATAATGTTTTATGACTTGAAATATCCTCAAAAGGACTTTATGTGCACGTGTTCCACTTTCCTGATGATATGAATATTCGCCTTGTGTTTCTTCAAAAATATATTGGAATAACCAGTCAACTCAATTTCCTCCGTTATAAAATTTGATTAATTTTATCATGAAACTTTGTTTATAGATGATGGACTGAGATTTACTTTGATTGGAATAGTACGCATTTCTTGTACAAAAGGTTAGGTTTCAAAATGGTAGGACTTTCTTTCTGCTACTGTATGATCACGATGGCCAATCTTCTGTCTGGCGATATTTACTTAATTTATGCTGGTATTAATTCAAAATTTTATGATGTCAAGATAATAAATATTACTTAATATTATTAATTATTTGAAGTGTCATTCTTTGGGCGTAAGTTACTTTAATTTTATATTCCTTTCCGATCACACATTTCATCCTGCACATTTATCAAGTATATCTGGCTTATTGCACCTCACATTTTATTACAATCAGAAGTTAGTAAATGACATAAAAAATCCAAAATGACTTGTAAAGCCAAAATGATGAAAAAAGCCAAAATGAAAAAAAGCCAAAATGACTAATAAGAAGGAATCACGGAACTACTGACCACTGAATCGCTAGGACGAGATGTTTGTAGAAAACAAAAGTGCATTCATTTACCCTGTTAAAGAAACACAGAAAATTCATTTACTCTGTTAAAGAAATAAATAGAATAATTACTACTATACAGTATTACATCACCGAGTTATTTTCCATATCACAACAAGAGTTATTTTATCCATATCATAAATCCATATCATCCATATCACGACCGAGTTATTTTTCATATCATTTCAGAGTCAAGACGCTGAGTCATTTTCTATATTTCATGAAAACTTATTTGAGTACTGCACAGGAATGACATAACAGAATATCAAAAGAACTTTCAACAAATTACAAAAACACTACACGTAATGATATTGAACTGTAGTAACCACCTTTGTGAACCCTGCCATAAAAAACAAAAAAGTATTAAAAAGGGCACTGATGTGAAACTTATGATTGTTTCTGAATTTAACTTCCATTGTCAGGTAGATCTTACTGATTCCCAGTCTCAGCCAGATAGAAAATACAAATTTATTACGCTATCAAGATCACCTATCTTTTTTTTTTTTTTTTTTTACATATTTCGAAGAACAGTTTTTTATTGTCACTCTCATTAATTTTTCAAAATATTATTTGTATTTTAGAGGAATGAACGTCTTTTAAATAACAGCCTTATCATTACCATTTTTTTCATACTTTGCCTAAAGACCATTTGTCAGTCTATAGAATGCCTAGGTATTATATACAATATCCAGGTAAAGTATTTAATAATTCTTTTATTTCCTACTTTGCCTAAAATTCTCCAGCATTCTATAGAATGCCGGCATTTCATACTTTGCGAGTAACATATACACCCACATTCAACAACATTTGTTCTAGTACCTTTAAGTACACAAGTGTATCTTTTGAAATACATTCAAATAATTGCAACAGTACATGATGAGAAAAACAATCATGTACAAAGTGGTTATAGCATTTTGGAATCCTAATTAAGAATTTACCTCTTTCTCATAGTCCTTGTAGAAACTGCGGAGGATAAATCCTAGTTCACTTATTAGGTTAAGCATAAATAATATAATCAAAAACCATTTTAATGCTCAGGAAACAACAAAAAAACTTACCATTTTCATATCTAGGAAGAACAAGTGCAGCACCAGAGAAAACTTCATGAGTTTTCCCATTCAGTCTAGAAATAAAAAAAAAAATCTCATTTAAAACTATCTGGATATGAATATATAAAATTATGTGCAGTTTTTCTTACACATCTAAAAGCTCTGTGTCAATGAGGCAAGGCAATATTCTGAAAGGTGTCACCAGAAAAAAATGAAGGTAACATTAAAACTGTGTTTTATGAAGATTATTTAAATGGTAAAATAAGCAATGAATTTAAATTACTAACTCTGTATTAAAATTACTCTCAACTACATTAGACATTTTTTGATTCCTTTTTCTCATGACAGTACCTTCTCAGTCTATCTATCTATGTATGTATACAGGAACAACTTCACAATTTTGTTTGCATGCAAAATATAGGAAATAAACTTAGAATAGTAAAATTAACAAAACTTGAGTAACTAAATACTAAAATAACTAAGTAATTTCATAAACCATATTTTGCTCTAATATTTCTTACATCAATCTAGAAATTCATTCCACTAACTGCCACTGTATTTCAAGAGAAAATTAGTCCATATGCAGTTAATTACATATTAAAATTGTTGAAGGTTTAAAATTACAGGATCCTTTTGCCAAAACCTCCTTCTGACCTGATTCCACTGATTCTCAGCAAGATGGATCTGGGTACTGGGACACAGAAAAACATTTTCTTCAGGCTCCTGAAACTATCCATACGGTAGGAGCTCAGCGACACACAGTCCTGCCCTTAGGAAGCATCCATCTCCACTGGGTTAAAATGCCAACATCAATGACTACAATCAGTTGATAACAATGCATACCAAGGTAGACACTATTTTGCAGAAATCAAATGGTTCAGATACTCCCATGAAAATATGGCACATAGCATCACTATTTTTGTCATTCTGAAAACCCGTCACAGTGCAAGATGCTTATTTCTTTTAAGTCATCATTCTCTTGCTAGCAATAGCTTGCAGTGAAACTTGATGCTAGGCAATTAGATGACTTGTAATTAGAATTTTACAGCAGTGCTACGACTGTGATTTGGAGCAAATAGCAATAACAATATACTTATGCAACACAGAGATGACAGCTATAGTTTATGGTATGTGCTATTCATGCCTGCTCATCAGAGATGTTGGTTGCTGTGGTATAGGGACACAACAGGAATGGAGACGAATGGTCTTTACAGATTAGAACTAATTTAATCTGACAAGTAATTCTGGACATATACACATCTGGAAAGAGAAGGGAACATACAATCACTCCTATAACATCATCGAAAGAGATCATTTTGGATGTGCCAGATATCTCACTTGTGTGGTATCATGCTTGGTAATCATCAGGATTAAAGAGAAAGGCTAGTTTATTCCTTCAAATAACCTTTCGCTAATGCAATCATCATAGGGGGAGTTAACAGAAAGTAGTCTGGCGTTACTATGCTACATCAGCTCTGACTTCACATACTAGCTCCAATTTCATTCTGCTGCAAAGCGATAGTCTGGTTACCCCAAATGAAGTTTAATTATATATATTTGTTTTTATCACATATATATACGAGGGCTATCCAGAAAGTAGATTATGTTTTGGAATAAAAAAATAAACAAAGTTGGTTACCACAAAACTTGTGGTAACCAAGCTTTTCGCCGATGATTTCGTGCAACAAACTTCGCGAAATTTGTGGAAAACTCAAAGAAAGTTCCATTATTGTGAAATTTCGATTTTCACGGACTTTAGCATCGACTTTTTCGAGAAGTTCGGCGGTCACTATGCTGGGTCTCCCACTTCGATCTTCGTCGTGAACATTGGTTCGGCCATTTTGAAATCTTATGACCCACTGACGCACTCCACCTTCAGTGATAATGTTGTCCCCATACACTTCACGAAGCTGCCGATAGATTTCTATCGGTTTACAGTTTTTTGCAGTCAGAAACCTTATTACTGAGCGCACCTCGCGGGATTTTCAATTAACACAGACATTTCAAACCGTCACAGTATCTGAACGGAGCACAGCACGAACCTCTCACTAGCACGGCTAGATGCAGACTGAGCTGCGCAACGCTCTGACCCCAAGATGGCCGTGCTAGCCCCGCCCCTAGCGGACACAGACGGAAACGTAATCTACTTCCTGGATGGCCCTAGTAATTTGCTACCTACTCATGCAGCCACATACACTAACAGACTTTGCATTCCAAATCCCCGCCCCCGCTCATTAATCTACTCTGCACGCATTTTAACTAACCTCAAACCTCACTTGGCACTAATGGCACAAATGCCAATGAACAGTTTCATAACATATTTACACATTATTTAATTAATGCCTACATATCTACTGAATTCATGTAAAATTCACATCTACACATCCTTGCTTTATGATCCCTATACAAATTAAGACACAAACATCAACACGAGAGCTAATTTATGTAAAACTGCTTTGTGTTCATTAATAATTCCTTTGGCCATTGGAATATGCTTTCCATTCAGAATATATATACAAGACCAGAAAAGACACAGCTACATTTAATTTTGACTCCACTTTATGACAGAAAACAGAATAATATGCTTAAAGTTTCCAAATGGTCAAAAAATTTTCTCTCTTCACGCTGAGAAAATAATAATATATGACCTTGAAGAAATAATAGATACTTTTAAAAACTAGAAAATATAAACATATGCATATGTAGAAAAAAATTAAAAACTTGTAACCTCTACAAATCATATATAATCTTTTCTTTTGTACAACTTGACGTAGATTGTGAGAGGCAACAAACAAACAAAAAATGAAAATAGTTGCAGGATCATATTGTTTGTCTTTAAAAAGTGAATAATAAATTGTTTTCTTTTAAATATAATAGTGTAAAGTTATTTTTAACATTATTTAAAGTCACCAAATACTGTAGCAACTGCTACATTACCTGAAGTTAACAACGATAAATATTATGGCAAACACAGAGAAGACAGAAAAACCAGTCATATGGTGCTAATTCATCGGAAACTATGAAGGTCAGTATAAAAATTCCCCCTTTTTGGATAGATAAACCAGAAATTTGGGTTTTTCATATAGAAGCACAGTTTAAAATTAATGGTATAAGTAATGAAGACACCAAGTTTAATTACATTGTCTCACAAATGGAGCCTTAATATGTAGATACCATTTGGAATATAATAACTGATAAGACTGAAAACGAATATTCATTGGCAAAAGAGTGTTTATTAAACATATTTGAAGAAAGCGAAAATAAACGAATCAAACGCCTTTTCACTGGCATTGAAATTGGCAACAAGAAACCCAGCCATCTGTTACAAAAAATTAAATCCCTGGCAACTAATGATATTTCTGACAAGGTATTAAAAACATTATGGATGGAGCAAACCGTATGAAAAATATATTGGCGGTTAGTGATGAAGGTATTGATAAACTGGAGTTATGGCTGATATTGATTATATTTATTAAATGATATTAAAAACAAAAAAAAAATCGACATGCATCCACAAACTGATATCAGGCTCATTCAACTGAAGTTAAGAATTCGAGTGCGCTGCCAAACACCACTTCACAATTACTAGAAAAAATATCTTCATTGGAACAGTGGATCGAAGAACTTCATCTCCATCACCAACCAAATGAAAGAAGTCATCATGCAGTAAGGGAAAAACGTGATCATTGTCTACAGCCAGAAGTAGAAGTCAGAAACATTATAATCTGGATGGTAAACTTATTACCACTTCACTTTTGAATCCAGATGCTTTCCAGAAAAAGGTAAGTCGTCATGTAACTGGAAAAACTTGCCTGCATAGCAGAATCAGAATTAGCAGCCTGTTCTGCTGATGAAGATTTAAAGAACTGCTGTGAATTATATTACAGACTTTTTGTAACTGACAAAAAATTGGAATAAACTTTTTGGTTGACAGTGGTGCAGACGTAAGCCTAATTCCAGCCATGTGTAAGGACAAGGTAAGTAGTGATTTTAAACTTTATACTGCAAATGGTACTGAAATCCTGGGTTTCGGACACAAAATTTAAACTCTTGATTTGGGGCTTTGCCGTAATTTTCAGTAGCCATCTATCATAGACAAAGTCAGTAAAGATATTTCGGATGCAGATTTTCTTAACCGGTTTAATTTATTGATTGATATTAAAAATAAAAAGTTAATTGATGGTGTAACTAAACATTATTGATGAAATTTCATCGTCAGCCAATGAATCAAATATAAGCACCTTAAACAAAAATAATAAATTTTCTAATACTTTGACAAAATTTCCGGAAATCACAAAACCTGATTTACTAATCTCTACAACAAAACAATGTTGAACATAACATACCTACTACTGCAGACCAATTTTTTCAAAACTTAGATGATTAGATCCTAAAAGATTAGAAACAGCCAAAGAAGAATTCAACTTTATGCCTGAAAATAATATAAGACCATCAAAATCACCATGGGCAAGCCCACTTCATTTAGTCAAAAAAAAAAAAAAAAAAAAAGACCACTTTGAGACCATGCAGAGATTATCACCACTTGAATGATGTCATAATATCAGATTGCTACCCTTAACACAGAATTGAAGACTTCCACCACATTTTAAAAGGCCAAAAGATATTTTCTAAACTTGATTTACATCAAACCTATTACCAAATCCAAATAGCAGAACAAGATAAACAAAAAACAGCTATAATAACACCATTTGGACTTTTGAATTTAATGTAATGAGCTTTGGCTTATGAAATGCTCCCTCCACTTTTCAAAGATTCATTAATGGAGTTTTCATTGGACTAGATTTTATTTCTTCAGATTTGGACGACATTCTAATAGTGTCGGAAACTGAGGAACAACATAAGAACATCTTACAGAAGTATTTAATAGAATTCAAAAGTATGACCTACGCATCAATCTATCAAAACCAGTGATAGGAGTGACCAAATTAGAATCTTTGGGATATTTGATAACACCAAATGGCTCAAAACTTCTTCCAGAAAACGTACAAGCCATAACAAGTTATAAACTTCCTAAAATTATTTATGTAAATTTTTAGGAACGATTGACTTTTATAGAAGATACTTAAAAGATGCAGCTCCCCTAAATGAATACTTGAAAGGTTCAACAAAAAAAGATCGAAGGAAAATTCCATGGACAGAAGAAGCAAAGAAGTCTTTTGAAAAATGCAGGGAAAATTTAGCCAATGTTGCTGTTTTAACTTTCCCTAGTCCAGATCTACCATTAGCTTTATGTACAGATGCATCTAATTTTGCAATTGGATCCGTTCCACAGCAATATGAAAACAGAGATTAAAGACCAATTGCATTTTACTCCAAAAAATTAAATGACACCCAGAAAGCTTATAGCACATATGACCGGGAATTTTTAAATATCTATCTTTCCATCAAACAATTTAAGCATATGCTAGAAGGATGAGAATTTATGATTTTCACAGATCAGAAGCCAATTATATTTGCATTTAAACAAAAAAAAATGATAAAGCATCATCTAGACAATTAAGACGCCTCTAGTATATTTCCCAATTTTCAACAAATGTAAAATACATAACCAGGAAAGATAATATTGTTTCAGACTTGATGTCTAGAATTAAATCAGTTTCAGACATCAATTATGACAAAACTGCAGATGAACAAATCAATAATGTATTAAAAGAATTACTAAATAGTAGGAAAAATTTGAATTTTAAACAATATCCACTACCCTCTAGAAAAATAATCTGGTGTGATATTTCAACTTCTAATATTCGACTATTCATACCACAGCCATTTCAAATGAATGTTTTCCACAAAATACCTGACTCGAACCCTCCCGACATCAAATCATCAGTGAAACAAGTAGCATCAAGATTCATTTGGAAAAATATTTAAAAAGATATTAGAGAATGGACTAAAATTTGCATTAATTGCCAGAAAAGTAAAATTATTTTCCGCACATATTCCAAATTCAACTAATTTGAAGAATCTGATGAAAAATTTAGCATATTTCATATCGATATAATTGGACCATACCCACCATCAAATGGGAATAATTATTTTTTAACATGCATCTATCGTTTTACTTGCTGCATGGAAGTTGCACAGATAGAAAATATTACTACAAAAACAATCACAAGAGCATTTTATGCACATTGGATTTGTCGCTTGTGGTGTTCCTTTCAATGTGATCACGGATAGAGGAAATCAGTTCAGATCAGAACTTTTCAGATGCTTAGGTACTGTGTGTGGAATTAAAATACAAACAACTTCATACCATCCACAAAGCAACGGAAAAATTGAAAGACTGCACAGAACATTAAAAACAGATTCAATCAAATGGATCAATCACAATTCAGTCAAATGGAGTGAAACTTTACAAACTACACTCCTTGGTATACATGCATCTCTACGTAATGATACCAACTGCTCCATTGCAGAAATAGTCTATGGTAAATCACTGAAGCTACCAGGAGGATTCTTTCAAGAACCAAAAACCAAATTAGAACCAGCGAACTCTGAAAAAAAAAAAAACGGAACAATTAAAAAAAATTAAAAGTCCAATGTAAAAGAAAACATGAATTATATTATCATGAGGATTTAAATTCATATTCACATATATTTGTCAAAGTGAATCGTGTCAAAAAGGAATTAGAACCCCCTTATGAAGGACCCTTTCCTGTTATTGCCAGAAATGACAAATATTATACAGTGAGAATTAAAAGAAAATACATTAAAGTTTCTGTTGATAAATTACAACAAGCTTATTTTTAGCTTCAGGCGAGGATAATTCTAAAAAACCTAACAAATAAAGAAAAACCAAATACAGAGCAAAGTCTGAAACTTCTGTGATTCGGGATTTGGGCTTTTTCTGAATATTATATCATCAGTTTAAATCTAGTAGATGACATGTTGAAATTATAAAATTAAAAATATAAAATTATGATTTATGAAATAATGAAGTATTTTTGATCTAAAGGGTATCAAAATTTATGCACAAAAAAAGCTTAATATTTATTTGTTTACTTTATTAAATATTTCTTTCAATGTAAGTTGTTTTAGTTGCTTCGTTTTTTGTGCTTGTACTTTATCTTTAATTCTGTAGACAGACATAATCTCTTGTTCAGTTATATTGTTGAAGTCCTGTAACTGCTCTGTCGAGAATTCCGACTTATTTGTCAATCGAAATTTTTTCATTTTCGATAACTTCTCTGTCACTTTCTTCACTATCGGGAGCGGTATTTTCTGGATCTAGAACCACACTACAGATTTCGCCATTCGTTAATTAACTGATGATTGAGAAACATTGTCATCACAATGAAACACTTCTCTTTTATCATCTTCATTTATTACCGCTTCTCCACATTTCTTTACAAAATCCGTCAACTGGAAATTTTCATTTTTGTTTTGCGATGTCTGAAAACCTTTAAAATTAGCGGCTATCATCGTCAAATTTAGCTATCGTTCACATATATCATATTGTTCGTCACATATATCATATTATATATCATATTTGGGTATGCTCATGAGCTTGGCGACTAAAGGCATGTTGTTCCATTAAATTTTAACTTGATTCTATCGCGCACTGAGACAATTAAGCCTGAATTGTATTAGTTTAGTTATTTATTATATTTATGTATATTTCTTGCACATGCTTAAGGCTTATCAGTGTTCTGAATAAATAAATTCCCCCATATACTTAAGCCATATCGAGGGCCAGTGCTAGATATCCACCTGACGCAGTCCCTGTGGATCCTAAATTCTTGAACTAGTACAGCCATACAAGCCCTGGCACTGATTCTGGATTTATGTGAATAATAAATCAGTTATTCTTAAGTCAAATAGCCCTAAATGTAATCTTTGAGCCTGTGAGTATCATCAACAAAATCTATTTTTACCACATGGAAGAAATTTTTGTTAAATTTTTCCTCGTTAACATTTTTTAGCGCTTTTAACTTAAATCAGTAATCATAGTCAAGCATAATTTCAACATCAAAAGTTACCATACTTCTTTATTATTCAATTAACTAACGTAAAAAAAAATTGTTTAGGCATTGCTATACGAGTCATGCTCAAGTTGTCATGTGTTGATAAACATGTGGTGAAGAAAGGAAAGTATAACAAATAATGATTCACCAGGTTATCAATGATGTATCTATACGGAATGTTTCGGTTTGAGATGTATGCCAAGCAGATAGGTAGCAACGGAGCCAAATTACTGATTGGTACGAATTTATGCTAAAATGGTTGTTTCTTCAATAACAAAGTACAGTCAAGAGTCTTTAATCCGGACTCGTCAGGACTTCGCCGATTCCGGATTATCGATTTTTCTGGATTATAGATCATCAGTTTAAATCTGGTAGAAAAATACTTCATATTTATTTGTTTACTTTATTAAACATTTCTTTCAACGCACGCATGCGTAAAGCATACATTACGCATAGTCGAAATTAGAAAATTGCAACCAGAAAACTATTTGATGTGTACTTGTTATATTTATAATGACGAGGAATTTGACTTAAATCATATCAAAGACGGAATACATCGAGATGAAATACTACATTTAGTAAGGAATTGTAAGCTGAATAAAATAAAAACATCTGCCCCGAAGATAAGGATAGTGCTGACAAATCAACTTCCAACTCATTGCACGCCGCGACGTCCCCCCCCCCCCGAGAGCAGCGTGAAATTGATAAACATATTTCGAAAAGGTTAGAGAAACAAAGGATATGCCTTTATCTATTTTTTGCAACAATTCTACTTTTTGTTTGATGGACATCAAAACATACTTTCGCTTTGTAGATCCTTTACATATCAGTAAATATATATCGGAAATTCTATTTGACATAATCGAAAGTTCAAGCTTACGTTTATAAAATTGCTCTAACAGTCTGCAAAAAATAATAAGCCGGATCCAATTCGAAGATTAAAGAACAACGCAATCTGCAACATTACCTGAAATAGATAATTTTAGCTTAGCTTATACCATCCGTTATACATTAAATGCGCATGCGTAAACGTATTATGTGTATGTGTAAATGTATTATGCGCATGCGTAAACACCTATACACATGCGTGAATTCATTATGCGTTGACGTATGCGCAGAAAGTTTGTAGCTTTGAGGTCCGGATTATAGATCATTCCGAATTATGGGTGTCCGGATTAACGACTTTTGACTGTATTTTATTTAGCGTAGAAGAGAAATTAAGAATCGGGACTCTCCAGGTGTTTTATTATGCCCGGAGGGGGAATCAAATGTGCATGCGTAATGTTTATGAGAAAAAAGTTGGTGGTGGTTCTGAGATCCGGATTTTTAGATCATTCTGGAAATATTGGATGTCCGGATTTCAGACTTTGTACTGTATTCCATTAAACGGAGATGAAAATGGAAAGACGGATGATTTAAAATTTAAAACAACATGTAGTGGGATACCAATTACTTTTGCAGCACATTATAAAGAATATGTAAATATTTAATTCTGCACATTAATTTTTCATATAATGATTGTAATATTTTGTAAATAACATTTATGTAGTTTTTTGTAAGTATTTATGTAAAAACAGTTATTTTTCTCCTTGTATCGCAACTATATTGCTTGGAAGGAGAGTAGTGTAACTGCTACAAATCATATATAATATTTTCTTTTGTACAACTTTATGTAGATTGTGAGTGGCAACAACCAAAAAAACGAAAATAGTTGTAGGATGATGAAGTTTTAAAAAAAGTCTTTAAAAAGTGAATAATACTTTTTTTTTTCTTTTAGCATTTTGAGACCTCTTAAAATGTGGCTGTATATTTGCCACAAGTGTCCATAATTGGATGCATATTCCAAAACATCAAGACTTCCAGAAATAATATCTAAACATTGAATGAAATAATGCATTTTTTTTCCCACTTCCATATTAAAACATGAACAAGAAAAGAAGTCACCAAAATATTTTACGCAAAAGAGAAGATTTAATGAAGTGCCTAAATTTATATGTGTGGATTACACTGGATTGCACTGCTAAGCACAGGACAGTTGAACATTAGAAACATACACAAATATATCCATCACAAGAAGAAGCTAAAGAATACTGCAGTTAGTTCCAGATTCAGTTCTGACTTTTGAATAGCTATATACAGCATTAAGTTTTCATAGTTTTCATCAAATGTGACATAGATCCAAGCCAGTTTCCCTCAGAAAATTTCCACATAAACATTTCTTTCAATAGAAAATTCTCTAATATGTTACCATTATTAACCAACCTGAACATAGGTAGTTCGGTCCGAGGTTCGAATCCCGCGAACGGCCTGGCCGCATCGGTGTTTTAGTGGCTTTTCCCATGTGTAACATGTATACGAGGCAGTTTCCCTCAGAAAGTCTTCCCTTGGAAATTACTTAGAAAACAGTTTTAAATCATAATAAAATTACACACACACAGAAAAAAAATTTGAAAGCAAGAAAATTTGAAATAATTTGAAAATACCTTCAGATTTTATATTACACCCAAAAGGCAGTTTTTTTTTAATGTTTTGCGTATTACCTTTATTTATTAAATATCATGTTCTTCGCACTTAAACCATAAAATTCAATTAAACCGCAATATGATATAATTTAAAAAAGAGCATACCTTTAGAATTTTTGATATACAGTCTTTGCGCGCTAAAGATGAAAATGTCCCCCCCTGTACAATGTTACCATTGCTCATTTTGAAATTGCCGAGTTTCTTAATCGCTCATAAATGCTTTACAAAATATGAAATAGATAATAAAACAAATTCCCAGTTCCAAATTTAGGCCTCCAAATGCCTATATTAGTTGGAGGATTACGTTATTCAAAATTTGATGGTTCTAGGTACCGTTGTTTTATCACAGTGCAAGAAACATTTCTGCAGATTCTTCATTATTTAATTTCTTTAAATATAATACAGTGTGATAATATTTGGTGGCAACAATTTGAAAAGTGAAACACTGCAAAATGGCAAAGCGAAATTAATAGTCCTTCTGAGCTAAGACCCTTTGGGCTAAAAATTATTTTTAAAAGTATCACACTAGTAGTAGTGCTACTACTGAAAAAATATAAAACTATTTGATAGTTTCATTATTACTTTTTTTTTTTTTTTTCCTTTTCTTTTTTATTTTACATTAGTGTGAATTTTGCGTAATAATGAACGACATTCCTTATTGTGTTCACAGTATCGTTCATAAGGTATTCATTCTACTGTTTTATTTTAAAATAAACTTAATTCTTGCTGTACATAAATCGAGTAGACGCTTCTCGGATATCTATAGTTTTTTTAACTGAAGAAAGGATTATGTGCTAGATAAATACTTATCTTTACATTTTTAAATTATATATTTACAATATATATCTATAATTTCAGGAAAAATATAAATAACTGTCCTTTCAGTAGAAATTGCATTCTTGTTTTCTGAATGTGGCTCCAAATACTCTCTCAGTTCATTGCAAATTAAAATAACTATAAATTTTGACAATCTGAAATATGTAATGAAAACATCTTCTGGCAGAGCAAAAGCATCAACATATTTTCTATAAATTCACTGCCGGTTCAGAGATTTACGACCATATTCTTCATTTAAATAGGAAAAACTTAGGGGCGAAAACACATACAGAGCCATTGTCTACTTAGAATATCAACTGGACAAGCCTGATTGACGACGGGGCAACACTTTTCCCCACGCTTCCGATGACTTCCGTACTCAAAGAATATGGGATGTCGGACAGACCTGCTTTTCACTAGCAGTGACATCTGGTGGCCCACAAACTGGTGTTGACTCTCGGAGCATAGAATAGGTGTCCAGGTGTCAGCAACTTTTTTTAGCTGCAGGTCAAAATCAACCAAAAGACTTGAAGATGTTTTGGATCAGGAGTATATTCATTTTAGAACAGTCTTTCTTGGTGAATAATAAAATAAGTATTCTTGAGAAAATAACTAAAATAACATAACATTTAAATATAAAATTTAAATTTATAATTATAATTACAGTAGATGTCTTTTACATTTACATGTCATTTCATCTTAGTCCTGATTCAGTCCTATTTATTTTAATAGTAAAATATTTCTTTTATATGTTGCATAACTTTGGTTATATGTCAGTTTTTGCTTGGTTGCAATAATTTTACATTTTGCTATCCCACCTTTCACGAATTTTCACCAGAAATGGGGGTAGAAAAAGAAAACAAAGGCATGAGATACCAGTCTGGTACAGGAGTTGAAAACCAGTTCATGAATAGAAGGTATACATGGAAGAAAAAATAAATGCAATTTGATAGAAAATGTCATGAAAACAAAACACTCTCTCATTAAAAGATATACAATCAATTCCAGTTAATCGGACCACAACGGGAAGCGATCGTTTTCGTCCTAATAACCGGCTGGTCCAATTACACGAACATGTCCTATGTTGCTAGACGGGACATGCTATAGACGGGATATGTAAATCATGTACTAAAATGTAATTATGAACTTTATGGTGTGGTACACACGTATGGCGAACATACAGTGGTGGCCAAAATTGTGGACACTTTTGGAAATTTTTATGTTTTTGAACTTTGTATGCTTATAGAAAACATTACGTTTCACAAAATGCAAACTTGTATATATCATTTTAAAGAGAATTTACTACTAAATTCAATACAAAACACAAAATTCAATTATTTGCAATACAAAAAAGTTAAACGATAATAGTTATGAATATACACTAAATAGTGATTGCAGTGAGTTATCAGTACTTAGTAGGGTACCCTTTATTCTTGATTACAGCTTCACATCGATGTTTCATTGAGCTGACAAGAGTTTTAAGCTCTTCTTTCGTTATTACATGATGCCAGGAAACAATTATAGCCTCAATTAGTTCCCTTTTATTTGATGGGCACCTCATTTGGACAAGAGTTTTCAAATGGTGCCACAAATTTTCGATAGCATTGAGGTCAGGACTGTTTCCTGGCCATGACAACAATTTAATGCTCCTTGTATGAAACCATTCTTTCGCTATTTTGGCCGTGTGGCAAGGAGCAGAATCCTGCTAAAAAATAAACGAAGCATTGTTGGAAAAGATTGTTGGAAGGTAGAAGTTTTGGTTCTAGAATAGTGTCAATGTATTTTCTGGCATTCAGTGTCCCATCGATGACATGAAGGCGACCAATACTATCTGCTGACATGCATGACCAAATCATAACAATAACTAGGTTCTTCACAGTTGCTTGAATGCAGTCAGGATGTAGCTCTTCTATTCTACGTCTTACATATTTTTGCCCATCACTACCGAATAACGATATCTTAGTTTCATCACTCCATATAACTTGTGACCACTGATCATCTGTCCAATTAATGTGTTCCTTTGCCCACTGCAGTCTTTTTTTTTTTTTTTTTTTTCCGTTGCTCAAAATTAAGATAAGGCTTTTTTCGTGGAATTGTACCTCTCAGTCCAACATCTGTTAATCTTCTCCTGATTGTTCTTGAACTGACAGAAACACCAGCATCATTCAGATCACTTCTGATGGCCGCTGATGACATTTTTCTATCTTGGAGACATAGTCTTTTTATTCTTCTGTCATCAATAGATGTGGTGCACCTTTTTTGGCCTTTTCCTTCTTTGTTTTTTATTGAATTTGTCTCCTGATATTGTAAACAAAACTTTCGGACTCCAGATGTAGTCACTGAACCACCCACCTGTCTTGCAATTTCAGCATAGGAAAGACCACTTTCTCGTAACACAATAATATTACATCACTTTCTAGGTGTCCAATCTACTCTTTTATTTGATGTTATTGCTTCTTGACTAAATATTAAAAAGTTTTACAAAAATTCCTACTTGTATTTGCAGCATATAAGAAACAGGTCCTCCTTCTACAGAACAAAGCAAAATAATGAATTGTTTCAAGTGTAAACATGATGTCAGCTTCTACTGGCAGTTACTAACATTTGATTGGTTCTCAGAACAAGAACAGTGATTGGCCAGGAAAGCTAGACATTACAAACCACTTCATAACTGTGTTTTTTATTTATATTAAAGTACATATAACTTTTTTTGTATTGCAAATAATTAAATTTTGTGTTTTGTATTGAATTCAGTAATAAATTCTCTTTAAAATGATATATACAAGTTTGCATTTTGTGAAACGTACCATTTTCTATAAGCATACAAAGTTCAAAAACATAAAATTTTCCAAAAGTGTCCACAATTTTGGCCACCACTGTACATGTACAAACAAGAAATAAAGTCAAAATTTTTTTCATTGAAAAAATTAATTTAGAAACAAATTCTAAGAAACAATCTCCCTGATACTCAACATGCGAAGCACAATAAAAACAATTTCTTATCAAGTTCCAGTCAAGATTTGAAGAATTTAACCAATGTGATCCGACATGTTTTCTTGACGGATTGCACGTGAACGAAATTGCCACAAACATTAGCACGATAATACATCCCAGTCTCATCAGCATTATTGATGTCATTTGCTGAAAAATTTTCAAGAAGCTCGGGCAGTTTTGTTGATTTCCATTTTTCAGCATTTGCATTATCAGCACTTTCTTTCTTGCCATGTGCTTTCTTGAATTTTATGTCATTACTAGATTCCCATCGAGACAACCAACCGTCCATAGCTTTAGCATCATCGTGGCCCAGCTTTTTAGCGAGTTCTTCTGCTTTGCATTTTAATATTTGGCCGCTTACTCGCACAGATCGTCCAGTAACAATGGCAAACCATTCATTAAGGGCCTCAACGACATCTGGATCCTTGCCTTCACACTTCCGTTTTTTGGAAGTTCTGCTTCTTCCTTCACATTGTGCCCATTCTTCTCGCAGCTCATTCTCTTGTTTTATCAAGCGCGAAATTATAGTCTTAGCCGATCCGGTAAGTTCCACAAACCGATGCTGACTAGTGTTTCGTGGTTGTTGCTTGATCTTATTCAGGAAACCAATTTTTTTCAGCTAATGTCAAGTCCTGTCATGGCATTTTGGCAGGGGAGACAAGACACGCACACAGTTCACCGACTAAAGTGGTCTGAAGAAATCTTGGTGTTTCGGGTTCAAGATGTTTCAAGAAGGAGATAAAATGCTCGCCATTCAAAGCTTTGGCACTAAAATTATCTCAAAAAGGTGCTGAAATGATAGCTTTCTCATGTAAACTTTAATCATGATTGACAGGCAGGAATTCCTTTCAGGTCGAGCCAGACACTCTATTGTTCATTTCTTCGAAACTTGGAGGCACAGGTCAAAGAAAATGGTGCACGTGTTCACCTCCCACCGGTTTTGCTTTTGTCATGCACTTTAAGGAATTTTTTACCTTTGATAAAGCATTTCATGAGGAGCCACAACTACAGATACTCCCATATGTCGCAGACCACACGTACATACGCTGTACGTGGCCAACTTGTGGCTTCTGCTTCTTATTCGCTCTCATGATTTTTGGTCCGATTAAATGGAATTTTGGTCCAAATAAGCAAATAATATTAGGCTTATGTACATAGGATTTGTTTCGGTTCCTTAGGATTTGGTCCAAAAAAGCGGCTGATCCGATTATCTTGTGGTCCAATCAAGAATTAGATGAGAATACTCGTTTGACAAAAGTTGAGATAGCAAAGAAATTACATATTCCTGTGACAACACTAAAACTGGTTGTTTATAAGGGAACAAAGTTCAAGAATGAACAGAAATTTGAGGGCAGTCCACTCCAAAGAAATTATATAATCAAAATGGAAAGTTTCCTGAGGTCGAAACCTTTGGCTAAAATTTTTCACTCAGTGTTGTGTATCCAATATTCCAGGGAATGGCAATATGTTAATTGAGATGTGAAAAGAAATAGCAATTCAACTAAATGTGAAGGAAGCTTGCTTTTTCAATTAAGATGTCTGTATAAATTTAAATTGCAGCACAGAATCTCATGCCATATAATTAATGGAGAATCAAAAAGTGTTCCTGTTGAGTCGGTTCAATAATTTATCCACCAAATTAGATCGATATGGAAAAAGACATTTTTATTGTGTAATACTGTAATTTTATTATGAAACTGCTCTCTTGTTTAATATTGTGCCTGTATAGGCCAGATCTAAATATTATACACAGGGGTAAAAAAAGGTATCATTTAATGTATTTTTATGCATAACTTTTGGAATCCTTCTGCACTCTCAAACATGAAGAGAAAAGTGCAAATTCCCAGACTTTCAGTTGAAATAAATTTTACTTCACATGTAAGCAAAAATTCATGGATTTTTTAAAGCAGTAGAAAGTATTCCAATTGCTTTTAAAAAACTATTTCTCTTTTTAAAAAGGTTTATCCCAACTTGGCAATACTTGCTAATCAGTCACTCATGACTGAAATGGCAAAACTTAACGGTCATCTGTCATGATATCATGTAGTGCAAGCAAGACAAACTTCCAGACTTTATACAGATACTGAAATCAAATCCATAAGACAGTAGTTTTCTTCAGCTAATGGCTACATTGAACATAGCTAGCTTTTTAAAAGAGGTAAGTGGAATCAAATTATGGCAAAATGTTTACCTTTTCTAAAATGCCTACTTGTTCGACCTATTAACCCTCTGACTGCTCAATTTGTGGACCGAAATCGCTTAAAAAATTGTGTAATTTTTTTTGCATATTTTAAATCTATATATATTGGCGAATTGAAAAATGGGTTTTTCCTTTCTAGAAAATATTTTTTTATATAGATTTTTATCATGAGAAACTAAGTTGCCAGAGAAAACAATTTCAGATGTTTCACCAAAAAAAATTTTTTTTAAAATAAATTTCAGTCCAATTACAGTTAATTTCTATTTATTGCATAATATAAAAAAGTAAAATAGTTCAAAACAATAGATATAAACAACAAAAATAGAGTTCAAAACAGGGTTCAAGGCAAAGTCCAACTTCGCAGTCTTTGCACCAGATCAAATAAATCTAATTAATAATCAATCTAATTATTAATCTAATCAATAAATCTAATTAATTATTCAATAATTTAATTAAATAATCAAGATAATCGCTGAATGTTTTCTAGCAGTCATTTCTGTAAGGAAGTGGACAATTAACAATATCTGCTGGCCAAAGCATAAACTAAATGTCTAATACTGTATATAATTTATTTCAGTTGTTAAACGGGGGGGGGGGGGGACGGGATGCGTTCCTCAATAAAGGAAGAAAAACACATGCCCGTGGAAATTGCGGGATGAGCAGATTTTGCTACATTTGAGTTGCCCGTGGAAATCGCGGGATGAGCAGCCAGAGGGTTAATAAAAGTACTCAGAATGTTCATGCAGTCAACTCATTCCGTAGCTAGAAATTTAAGACAAAACTATCAGTGTTAATTAGTGCTATTTATTCAGCCACAGTAAGCTTGCTTTCGATACTTTTCAAAGTTTTGAAGTAACATCAAATCATGTGCCCACATATAAAGAAATCTGGTAAACATTATTCTGAATATACAGGGTTCGTACACATTTCCTTACATGAAAATTAAGGACTTTTAAGGACCATCAAAGAAAAAATTAAGGACCTATCAGCAAACAAAAAAATGAATAGAATAAAGCAATTATCCATACAACCGACTTCATGCTTGTAATTTCACTTTAAGAAACTAACAGAAGTGTGTATTATGCACTATTATTAAATTCAATTTAATACTTAGCATAAAACAATTTTGAAAATTAAACTAACTCCCTACAAGTTATGAAGTAGATAACATTAAATTAGGAACATAATTTCTTGAAAAACATGTATAAGTGTATTTTACAATAATAACAGTCACTATTTTAGAGATTTATATGATTATTATTTAACTTATTTGATATTTATTTAAACACAGTCAACTACTATTATAATCACAATGTAAGAATATTTTGCAGATTAAAATAACTGATTTGTAAACATACAATTTATTTCCTTGGTTTTTTGAAAGATACTAGAATAATAAACTGTACAATAAAAGATACAAAACATTTGTGCTTTTTTTTAATCTGAAATATTTTCAGCTATTTTAACATCTAATTTATTTATGTCTATTTCCTTTTCTTTAACTATTCTTCTAAGTTCATTTGCTTTGTTAAACAAATCAATGTTCCTGCTGGTCTCAGCTTCATCTACTAAAGCATCTACTTCATTAATATCTTTAATGTCCCTTTGAAGAAATTTTTTCTTCTGCTTCATATAATCAACTTCTTCCTCAATAATATTTCTTTTCCTCTTTGAATTTTCAGATTTAGTTAAAGATTTTTGTTCTTCTAAATACTGAACTTCTAAATAACGAACTCCACTTCTTGCAGAAGCTGCTGCTGATCTCATTTCTTTATTAATTTCGATATTAAGAACACCTCCAGAAAATTTTATGTAATCAAATACTGTGCATTGAAAAATTATGATGAGTCACTTAAATTTCCAATTTCAATTGCTTTATTTACAGAGAAGCCCCTTTCCACAGAGGCCTGTTCATGTAACAAGATAAGAATACTTGTTACAGTGAATACTTGAATAATGAAAATATACATTTTTTACTATATATATATATATATATATATAATTTATTTCCTAAACAATATTGATTAATTGATTATATTATCTCCTAAGTTTAATTAAAGTAGAATTATTTTAAAAGAGTGAATACATACTGGTAAGTTATATTTTGAAAGATGTATATATATTATATATATATACAGTACAAAGTCCGAGATCCGGACATCCAATATCTGGAATGATCTAAAATAGGGACCTCAAAGCCACAACCAACCAATTTTTTAGAGCTTTTTTGAAGGGAAGAGGTATGCTTTACGCACGCGCATTAGATTTTTTTCCTCATCATAAGAAAACGTGCCGAAAATCCCGATTCTTAATCTCAGTTTGGCACTAAATAAAATATCTCATTATTGAAGAAATAATTATTTTAGCATAAATTTGTGTGATTAGTAACTTGATTCCATAGCTGCGTATCTGCTTGGCATAATCTCAAACCGAAACATTTGTTAATTTTACACCAACTAATATTTTATATCCTTGATGCCGAAATCGCGAATCATTATTTATTGTATTTTGCTTTCATCACCGCATGTTTATCAACGGATGACAACTTGAGTGATGAATCATGCAGCGACGCCAAATAACAGAGTATTATCCGATTACAGATTTAAGTTTAATGCGCTAAAATGTTGACAAGGAGAGATTTAGCAGAAATTTCTTTCCTTATGCTAAAAATAGATTTTGTTAATGATACTCATAAGACAAACGATTATATTTAGTGCTATTTGAATTAAGAATAACTGATTTGTTATTCACATAAAGCCAGAACCAGCACCAGAGCTCGCATGGCCACACCAGGCGGCAGAATTTAGCGAAGTTAAACAGAAGTTTTTCATTGCGATGACAATGCCCAATCATCAATCAATTAACGGAGGGCGAAATCTGTAGTATGGTTCTAAATCCAGAAAATACAGCTACCGATAGTGAAGAAAGTAACAGAGAGGTTACTGAACGAGAAAAAATTTTGATTGACAAGTTATTCGGAATTCTCGACACAGCAATTACAGGACTTGAACAATGGAACTTAACTGAACAAGAAATTATATGTCTATAGTATTAGTCTAAAGTATTAGCAGAGAAAACAAATCAAACAACTCACATTGAAAGAAATGTTTAATAAAGTAAACATATAAATATTAAGCTCTTTTCTTTTGTAAATTTTGATACCCTTTAAATCATAAATGCTTCATTAATTCATAAATCACGATTTCATATTTTCAATTTTATAATTTCTACGTGCCATCTTAGTAGATTTAAAATGATCTAATATCCGGAAAAATCTCAAATCTGGGATCGCCGAAGTCCCGACGAGTCCAGACCTCGGACTTTATACTGTATAAATATATATATATAATACGGAATGTATATTTTCAGTTAAACTTCTACCCAATAACTTTAGTAATTCATGAAAGTTAATTTTGCGTCTAGTTAATTCAGGAAAATTAGTTTCAATTAGTTGTTTTCAGCTTTAAAAATATTAAAAAATTTTTAATTAGTTATTTTCAACTAATAATTGTATCGCCATTAGCAAAAATTATGCATTACTATCAACAACATAGGTTTAAACCAAATACTTAATTTGAAGCTTCAAAACGTATTTCCGAACTTCACTTTTTTTCGGCTAGCGTTACCGAATTTGCCCTTGGCGACCTAAAATCAAAATGGAGCCAACAGATTTCCTGCGAAATCGATAACAGACCCTCTGCAGAAATAAACTCATAATCCCGATATCCCATACATATAGTATGTGCAAAAGAGAATAAACTCCGTAGAAAGTGATAAAAAATTAATTTATGGCTTAATTGAAATAAACACAGAAATTAAGCTAAGGAAAACCGTGTAAAAACAAATTGAAATGATAAAACAAAACTTAATTTTCATGTGAATTTTCAGCACTGACTCTCCCATTCTAGAAATTTCAATTTTTTCAGACAAAGACCACATTTAAGGATTGCCATCCATCAATATCCAGTCTTTGTAGTCAGCTTGATGAAGCCACATTTTATTGAAAATGCCCTTTCCAGGCATCTCGTTCCTATTGGCATCGGAAGGGTTGTGGCCTTCCAGGTTGCGATTGCTCTAATTTTGGCAAATATTTTCAGAATCCGCCCCCTTTTTTTTTCTCGAGCACCTTCATCATCACTTTCGCCTCTTAAAGAACTTCCGGCTTCACGCTTTCGTCACAATCTGCCTAAATTTATGGATAACACCTGTTTCGAAAGATTGAGTGAATAGCCAATCAGACACCGATACTTTCGTTCGGGTAGCTATTTTTTTTTTTTTTTTTTTTTTTTTTTTTTTTTTTTTTTTATCGTTTGCAACGCAAATCTGCAACAGATTGGTTAAGGGCCGTGTAATTTTAATTCCATATTCATGAGAAATCGTAATTCACACTTAGAATGGCAATCATTAAAAATGATAAGAAATGTCAAATGAGCAAAATTAAGGACCGTTTATTCATTTTGGCCAAAATTAAGGACTTTTAAGGACCAAAAATCATTTTTGAAAAAATTAAGGACTTTTAAGGACTGTATGAACCCTGATATAAAAAATTAATAGTACTAGACGTACAGTTATGTTCTGCAAACTTTACTACTAATTACTCATCATTCTAAATAACCTAACTACAACATTTTCTTTAATTGCTGAATGATTTCTACTGGTGAAGCAAAATATCTTTGAAATAACATGATTGTTTGTTATTAGAGTAATAATTTCTAACATCGCTCATATGGTACAAATAGTATAAGAACAGTTTAGTTACTGTATTATTGTAATTAGTATGTACATATGTGAATGCTCTCATTTTCCTGTTCTGTTCAAAGATTTCTTGTAGTATTCTAATTTTGTGACACTATTTCTTGGAACCCGTGTAATGAATTTGATGACAGATTTTGCTCTTTTCAGGAAAATTTCAATTTATCCCATTCCTCCTCTGGTAAAAAAATGAGTGAAAAGAGTCAGGTAGTGGTTGTAGATTACCATTCACATTCCTTTTATTGCTAGCCATTAACAAGCTTGTCTAAAGGTTTATAGTTGTACCCTACAGTAAGCTAAACTTCCAGTTTATTCTGGATAGACCTTTCTCAGCTTATATTTAAGCTTACAAATGATGTGTTGCATTTTTTGTGCAAATAGAAATGTTGAAAGAGAAGAAAAGAAAACAAATTAACATAACAATGGAAATGAAACTGGATGCCTTAAAAGACAGGACAAACAGGAAAGCATTAAAAAATTGCCATGGATTCAGATGTTGGACGAAATATTATAAATTGTGAATAACTCATTCATTATTCCTTAAAGTTCAATGCTTTTGTAATTTGTCACTATCTCATTCCGCATTAGTTCAAGTTTATGTGAATCTACCATGTGTATAAAAATAGTAACACAGATACAAGCAGAAAGAGATAATTTATTAAATACTAGCACACTAAATATAAATATCCCTTTACCTCTCTATCATTCGACGTCCATCTGCTTTATTTGTAGGCAAGTCAAAAACTTCTCCTTCCAATATAACAACAGTATCAGCACCAATAACTAAATCTGCATGATACTGAAATATAGATAAAAAAGTATTTCATTCACATTACACTAAATAGATTAATTTATGATAATCATTGGTTACAAAGTTTGTAAAGTTTATATACTCAGTTCCACATTTTTTTCACATGTTATTACATTTTTACGACACTTTATGACAACTCATAACTAGGAGTTTAGAAACTGCTTTTATTTCTCTTTTCTAGTATTAGACTTACAAAGAATCATGCATAGGATTTTACATAAGTTATATATCCACAAGTTCGAGTTCAACTAATGGCTTTTAAAACTGGTCACAGTGAGTGAATGTAATTGATGGCTGAGGAAGACTTTTCTATGACTGCACAACAGAGACGTAATTGAATTTTGTGTTAAAATAGAAAAAAGCAGTAATAAAACACTTCAAATGTTATTGTATACATATGGTAATGAAACCTTTAGCTATGCTTCATTATTTCAATGATTGAGGCATTCGATGAATATTATAACACACAAGGAATTGATAGAGTACCTTCTCTCAAATTTTATGACAAGCTTATACCAACATTACACACCCATAAAAGGTAAGCAAAAATAATCATAAAATCATAATCAATAATCATAAAATCATTTTAATCATAAAAATTAGAAATGGAAACTTTTAAATTGAAAATTAATCAATAAACTAAGTAATTATTGTCATTGATCGGAAATTGGTTGAATTTTCAAGGGGAACAAACCAACTTCCGTTCAGTTAACAATAATTAATAAATGCAAAGGTGTTTTGTCTTTACTCAAGCAAGAAGTAGGATGCCAAACTGGTAAGTTGAGTTTAAGCCAAACTTTTAAGTTGAGTTTAATCCTATTAGTGAGATTAAAGTGAAGGTCTATAGAATTCATTATGAATGTAACAGTTCCCTAAAGCTTATGAATTTTCATATAGCTTGAGATATTATTGCGAAATAGAGCAGTAGTAATTTTTTTTTCCTATGCTAATATAATAAACAAAAATTTTCTCTTTTACTTGAGTAAATTGTCCCCTGACACTTTCGCTTTCATGCATGTTAATTCAAAGTAATCTTTATAAACATAATAAACAGAATTTATGAAATATAATTCAAAGTAATCGTTATAAACATAACAAATCATAAAAAAATGCGGTCTTTGGAAGATTAATGAAAAGTGCTAAAAATGAAAGAAATTTTATATAAAATAGGTACAGGAAAATGTAGAAATTTAAATGTACAGAATATTATGTGTGTGCGTGTATATGCATATATATATGATTTATTTATTAAAAAATATTGATTATATTATCTCCTAATAAATTTAGTAGACTGTATCTAAATGAAATAACCCAGACGTATGAAATTTAATTCTGGAAAAATTTTTAAAGGTATTTGAATTTAAATCATGAAAAATAGAAATTTAAACTTTGAAAAAGAAAATTGATAAACCATCGTCACTGATTGGAAATTAATTGACTTTTCAAAGGAAACAAACCAATCCCCTGTTCAATTAACAATAATTAATGCATGCAAAGGTGTTTTGTCTTTTAATCAAGTAAGAATGATGATGCCTGAACTTCCAAGATCTCCAAGAAAGTTATTAAGAATACTATCTTAAACCAAATACAACATATTAAAAATATTTGCACAGATACGATAGCTCTACAACGCAAAATTATGCTCATTAAAATTCTCAGAAACAATCTAATACCTAATTGATTTAGTAACCATTGTCTTAAAAGAGCAGGCGTTAAATATTCTCTCTAAATCAGTTAACTGATAGGGATATGAAAATTTGTTCCTAAACCTGAAAAGGCGGTATAAGTTGGATGACTATCAGTTGGAGGATTTGTACATAGTGTAATTACAGAATTAATTGTACACAATTTTAAAAAAATAATCGTTTTCTGGCTTTTCCTTATGCCATTACTAAAAAAATAGCCTATTTCATACTTTGAGTCTGCTAAATAGCTCGTTAGCAGTGAAAATTACTTTTTTCTTCCTTGTTATGCCACAACAATTAGACAGAAATTAATTAGTTTCCATTTACTCGTTAGTATGATCAAAATTTTAACAGACACATTTACCCCACTCGGATGAGAACTCCGCAACCACCTCCCTTCCACATGCCAAAAATAGCTTCTCAAAGGTTTACTGCCTGTAATAATTTAAAGTATCCCCATTGATAATTCCGGAATATAGGATAGCATAGCCTGCAACACCCCTTCTCAGTAAGACACAGGTGAGAACACTTCACCAACATCCCACTAGAAAGAACGTAAGTTAATTAATTCATATTCTGTATGAATTCTGTATGAATTCCTTTTTGTATATTATGTACATATCACATTGTACATTTCCTTATATCTTATTTTATATATTTTAATTTTTCAACTTATATTACATTAATTTTGCAAAGATAGCATAGTTTGTTGTGTTTTTCATGTTTATTACTATGAGTTCTATTTCATAAGTAAAGATTAACTACTGTTTATTATACTTATAAAAATAGTTTTGAATTAACATGCATGAAAGCGAGGGTGTCGGGGGGGCACTTTACTCAAGTATAATAAAATTTTTAATACTTAATTTGGCTATATTAACTCGAGATTTCTAACAAATCCGTTAACTTAGCGGAAATGTACATTCAGAATTCTTTATAGTACTCTACTTAATTTGGCTATAATATCTCGAGTTTTCTAAAACTTCAATAACTTAACAGAGCTACAATTTTGACCTTAACTAAATTTGTTAGTTTGGCATCATCATTCTTACTCGAGTAAAAGGCGAAACACATTCGCATTTATTTATCATTGTTCACTGAACGGGAGTTGGTTTGTTCCCCTTGAAAAGTCAAATAATTTCGGATCAATCACGATAATTACTTGGTTTATTAATTTTCTTTTCCGAAGTTTGAATTTCTATTTTTCATGATTTAAATTCAAGTAACTTTAAAAAAAATTTTCAGGATTAAATTTGATACTTCTGGGTTACTTTATTTAGATACATTCTACTACATTTATTAGGAGATAATAAAATCAATATTTTTTTAATAAATAAATTATTATTATCTTACTTTGCAGCTATTGCGCAAGTATTAGAAATTTTTTTTTACATTTCAGTGAATTCCAGTTTCTTCAATATATGCATATACAGATGGAGGACAAAATAATACGAACACCTGTGAAAAAATGGAAAATCTTTATTAATAGGGGGTTGGACCACCCTTTGACTGAAGTACAGATTGAATGTGAGGTGGGATAGATGCATAAAGGTCATAGACAATATTTAAAGGAATATTAAGCCATTTCTCCTGCAGAGCGGTCTCTAATTCCGAAAGTCCGGATGTAGGTGGAAATCGGGAACGAAGTTTGGACTCCAAATATGCCCATAAATGTTCCATAATATTCAAATCCGGAGACTGAGGGGGCCAAGCGAGATGTTCAATTGCATCGTCATGCACTTCGAACCATACTTGAATATACCTAGCAGTGTGGATAGGGGGCGTTGTCGTCTTGGAAAAGTGGTCGCGGTGCTCCCCAGGGAATACAGTTTAGACAAAAGGATGGACGTGATTCCCTAGAATGCTTAGATAGTGATTGGATGTGATCCTCCCATGCAGAATAACAAGTGGCCCAAGAATGCGGCAAGATATTGCACCTCATACCGTAATGGCGCCACTTGCATGCTTCACAGTCGGCAAGAGGATGTCAGGATGAAACACTTCTTTGGGGGTTCTCCAGACATAAACGCGTTCGGTCGTCTGAAATAGGGTGAATGACGATTCATTTGACCATATTACCTGCTGCCACTGCTGTAGGGATCAGCCTTTGTAATCTCTGCACCATTGGTGTCGCTTGAAAGCATTAGTTGCTTTCACCAAGGGTTTACGAATTGCCAATCTGTCATAAATGTTCGCAGCATGAAGTTCCCTTTTGACAGTTTTTGTTGAAACAGGATCCTGGAGATGATTGCTCATTTCGGATGTTATCTCGGATAATGATTGCTTGTGCTCTCGGGCTACTATGCGCTTCAAGACTCGTCTATCCCTATCAGCCAGCTTTGCCTTTCGGCCACTGTTGTGCTTTAGAGACATCGTCTTACGCCTCTTTCGTGTAAGCTGTCATAACGGCTGATACCATACTCCTTGCACACCCCACAAGGCTTTCTGTTTCCATAACCGATGCTCCACTTAAACGTGTTCCAACTATCATTCTTCATTGGAATTCTGACAGGTCTGACATTTCAACTTCTCACAGACAGTTTGATTGAAGCATGCAATGCAGGTGACTGCTGTTGAGAGACTGATACCTTCCACTTCACGCTCGCTAGGTGGCAGACTTGTTGCAGGTGGCGCGGCTGTACTGCAGATGTGAAATACGTCATACGTTTTCATAGGTATTCGCATTATTTTGTCCTCCATCTGTATATGGATACAGATAGCCAATGTTTTATGGTAGTTAAAACTGCATTCTGCTTCTATTTTCTTCTTAAATTTAAAATTTAAACATGCAAATTGAGTCCAGCAAAGCATCTAAGGGCGCTATAATGTCTTCTCCTATTTGTGCCACTACATGGAAACAGTGTAATTAAAGCACATTTTTATTTCAGATTTCCACAAGGGGAATATTCACCTGGCGATAGTAAATAACATGCAAAACTTTTGGTTGCACGATATTCTATTTTCATTATTAATTAATATTTTGATGCAGTGAATTATTAAGTGAATTCTCATCAGAAAATTAGGTTGAGATGATTTTAATGCTAATTAAAATTAGGTTTTTAGTGCTGTGAAAACTTCAACATTAACAAAAATTTTGTTCAGAACATATATCATCATAATCATTATCTAAGAGAGAGAGGCTCACAGATGGCATGCGATCAAAAATACACTGTTACAAATTAGAGATCAATTCGTAATATTTGTCTTGCATGAGGCAATTAGCACTTCAGCCAGCAATATTTCATCAGCCTAAGAAAAAAGTTAGATACGGAAAATGAACAATGCATGATTTATTTGTTTATAGAAGTTAAGAACATGCAGAATAATGCATACATCGTGTGCATTAATAAATTCAGTAACAGTTAAAGCCTTTCCTTTAGCAGATTGCATCACAAGATCACCAGGCGAGGAAAAGTCTTCTAAGTTGAAATACTGTGGAACTGGTGAAGGAACTGCTTCAAAGACAAGTTTCTAAGGAAGAAAAGAGCTTCAGAAAAGTATTTTTAATATTAAGTGGCAATATTAATTAATATTTGTGCTACAATACAGCATATTTCCAGTTTTTACAATTTTTAACTGTCTTTCAGAATAATTTTATAGAAATATTTTTGGTATAAAATTAATACATTAACCACTCCTATATTGGCCTAATGCAAGTAAAATAATATTGATACAAAATAACTGTTCAAGGGTAAATGTAGATGCATAGCTATACACCATTTACTGGGTGTACAAAATAAGTTTTGAGGGACTTGCATAAGATGGCTTTACTAGTATTAAATCCTGTCAGACAATCTTTTAACTATATTCATGTTAAAGTGTCAGCATTTCCATCTAAAAATCAGTCCGTCTCATTTCGCTGAAGTGTAAACAACAAACTTTATTTGCGCTCAACCCACGTCAACCTTTATACCAACAAAACAAAATCTGTGGGAAGTGCTTCTTTTTTGTTTTAATTTGAAAAAAAGTGCAGCTGATGGACATCAATTGCTGTGTGAAGCATATGGGGAACATGCTCCATCAATAAAAACATGTGACCAGTAAAGTTTGAAGACGCTGAGTTGGACGGATTATTGGACTAAGATTCATGCCAAACTCAAGGAGCTCTCCAAAACAATGGGAGTGACTCAACAAGTGATTTCAAAGCACCTCAAAGCTTTCAAAGCTCAAGGGTAAGGTGCAAAAACAAGGAAATTGGGTTCCATATGAACTCAAGCTAAGAGACGTCAAACGCCTTTTTTTCATGTGCAAACTACAGCTCCAAAGGCAAAATCGGAAGGGGGTTTTGCATCAAATCGAGATGGGGAACGAAAAATGGATTTACTACGACAACCCAAAGCACAGAAAATTGCGGGGTAAACCTGGCCATGCATCAACTTCAACGGCCAAACCGAATATTGATGGCAAGAAGCTAATGCAGTGCACCTGGTGGGATCAGCTCAGAGTGATCTACTATGAGCTATTCCAGCCTTATGAAACCATCACTGGGGAATGTTATAAATAACAGTTGACGCAAATGAGCCGAGCATTTAAGCTCAAATGCCCCCAATATGCTAAAAGACATGACAAAGTGATCTTTCAGCATGACAATGCTCGCCCACAGGCTGCAAAAGTCGTCAAGGAAATTTTGGAGGTGCTTCAATGGGATGTGCTACACCATGCACTGTATTCACCAGACATTGCTCCTTCTGACTTGTTCCGGACGATGACTCATGACTCAAATGAGCAGCACTTCACTTCATACGAAGAAGCCAAAAATTGGGTCGGTTCTTGGATTGCCTCAAAAGACGAGGAACTTTTTAAACGTGGAATCTGATGACAATACTTTGAATAAAATACATTCTTCCAATTTCTCTGAATAAAGCTTCAAAGTTAAAAAAAAAAAAAAAAAAAAAAAAAAAAAAAAAAGGGGGGGGGAAGCTCAAAACTTATTTTGTACACCCAATACAATAAACAGAAGCTAAGTAACCCTGAAATGCCTTCCTACCAAGCTGCATGCACATCTAACCTATTATTGTAGTGTCCTTAATACGTACAGTCTTGTTATTCAACTGTACTGATGAGTAGATTTTTTTTCTTCTCATTGGGAAGTAGTCTACTCTTCTCAGAAAGAGTAGATTACCTCCCAATAATCTGTTTTTTTTCCTAAGGAGATAAAAAGACCCCAAGAAAAGTGACTAGAAGACATATGGGCAAGGTGCTTGTGTTGCAGAAGACAGAAAAATAGGATAACAATGATTATGTGTTCATGTATGTGAGCAAAGTACCTACAGTAATTATTTACTGGGAATGCAACAGTCGGGAGGGACATCAGTGATGAAATTTAATATGATAAGTGGTTAAAACTTATGTAATATGTTATACTTTGTATTTTGCTTTTATTCAAAGAATTTTTATTAGTTTTTATTAAAAATTTTTGTTATTAAATCTTATAACATAAATATTTATTCTTATTTAGCTTATTTTTGTTTGTTTTTTTGGTGGCATACAAAACACCTCAAGTGTGTACTTGTGTTAAAATATTAAGCATGTGCAGTTAAGAACATTTTTCAGTTCAAAACAACAGATAATTAATTACACATATAATTTATGATATTGATTCTAAAACAATATTAGGATAATTATACATTAAAAGATACAAAACATGTATGTAGTCATTGCAATACCGGACCAAAACTACATTACCAATTCAGTATTTTTCAAACGTACTAGAATACTAGCATTAGGAATTTTTTTTAAAAAGGTACAGTTTCATTGTGATATTTATTAGTTTTATACAAAAAATGCATAAATTGCAAAAATATAAATAATTTTGTAATGTACTAATATAAAGCAAAGGAACAAATCATATAACCAAATAGTTATTAATAAGAGCAGTAAAATAACAATTTACAACATTAGAAACAAGAAATATAAAAAATTAATAATTACAGTACTGTAATACAATAAAGGAACAAAACATATAGTTTTATTATAAAGAAGAGTAAATATCACACAAAAACCTTATTGTTAGTCTATTATACAATATTTTTAACAGGTTTTTTTTAATATTATTTCTAGCAGCAGCACTTAATATACGAAAACACTCAAGAGACAAACAAGAAGAAACAACTAATCAAAACGTACACAGAGGAACTAGAAACACCTAACAGTAAACCATAAACAAACAAATCGATAACAAAAGTCAATTAGCTTGTAAGTTATTTCTAGCCTTCCAATATCTATCGTATAGATTTCCTGAGATAGGTGGGCATACTCTGCGATGCTCAGCGTCCATCATGTGGTCGTTGCTGCATAAGATACAGTTTGGGGTGGACAGATTCCAAATCTGCAGAGGTAACCAGCAAGGCAGTCGTGGCCCGTTTTTAGCCTTAACACAGCAATCGAATGCCGTCTTGGGAAATCAACAATCCCTTCAAGAGTCGTTAATGTTTTATACTATCTAATGTTATACTGGTCCACATTAGAATGATTGACAAAAAATTCATAAAGTAATATGCAAATTATTCATATTAGTGTTAGAATTTTATTTATGCAAGTTGCTTATGCATGCCGGCAAATATTACAGTATTTTAAAAATTCGAAATAGGAGCCTTGAACAGCTTACCTCCGAACATCAAGTCAAGAGTGTCAGTTGATCGTGTAAAAGCAGTAATATCTATCATCTGATCAAATTCAAAGTGAAGTAATAGAATTCTTGAAGAGGAAGTAGCTGCAACATAATGCTCGAGCGGATAAACACAGTTACAGTTTAAATAAAAGGAAATGCATTACATTTAATATTAATTTAAAAAAAAATCTAATTTAGAGCATGAGCAATCCACAAGTGATTTTAATTTTGTTTACGACAGCAGCATTTCAAAAACCTAAATACTGAAAAATGCTGATGGTACCAGCAATACTCTGTACTACCCCGCCACTGGCGGCTTGATGAACAGCATTTTTTGTTCTGCTGCTCTTGTGTGGTTGAACGCAACCTGGAATGTGTTTCAATCCATGAAAGCTGGGATAAAATATTCATTAACAATTCTTTTAGAACAAAGTCTTCTGTTTTTACTTCAAACACTGGTACAGCATTTCCAATGGCAACCATGATACCATCGGCCATCTCGGTGAGCTTGTCTAACGAGTCATTGGAAATGGCTAAAATCTGTTGTGCATGTTGAAGATACTCACTCATTTATGAGCCAGCCTTACTTCGCATCTCCAATAAGATTTTTTTTTTTTTTTTCCCATGTTGCATTTCAGAAATGAGGTCTCTGAGGTGCTATTCTTCCATGTCAGCACACCGCGTACAGAGACAGTTTTTTACCTTCATACCCTTGGCTGGAAGGTTAAGAATAATGCCTCCCCCAACTGCTAATTTCTCACGCTGTAAAGCGGAAACTATGTGGTGGAATTTTGTGCACTGCATTGTTACACCAGCCAACACAAACTGGCTTTCTATGTGCTGGAACCAGCTTTCCAGATTTGCTCGCCAGAAGGGAGGAGCTTTCACCGTTACATGTGCTATATTTCCACTGGCTAGATCTCTGACATTATTTTCTGGTTTAGGAAATGAATAGAATATTCCACAAGAGAAACTGACTAGTTGTAAGTTCTTATAAGGAAAAGTTCACTCAAGCCTCATGATTTGTCGATGGAATAAGATTCACAATTTTCAGTCCACATGCATGCTCCAAAACCCGATCATCAGTTTAGTGTTTTATACTATGTCCACATTAGCATGATTGACAAAAACTTCATAAAGTAAGATGCAAATTATTCACATTAATGTTAGAATTTTATTTACACAAGTTGCTTATGCATGTCGGTAAACATTATAGCATTTTTTAAAATTGAAATAACAGGAGCTTTGAACAGCTTACCTCTGAACATCAAGTCAAGAGTGTCAGTTGATGGTGTAAAAACAGTAATATCTATCATCTGATCAAAGTGAAGCAATAGAATTCTCGAGAAGCAAGTAGGTGCAACATAATGCTCGAGCATTAAATACAGTTAAGGTTTAAATAAAAGGAAATGCATTATATTTAAAATTAATTTTATAAAACCTTAATTTAAAGCATGAGACATCATCCACAAGCAATTTTAATTTTGTCTAGAACAGCATTCTAAAAAACTAAATACTGAAAATTTAAATATCCACTACACGTTTTATCACTAATAAGTTCAGATAATGGCTGGTAATTCTCATTCAAAGTATTTTTGATTATCCTATTTATTTTTTTGTGTGGATTCCTTTTGTGTGCATTGCAAAATACCTGTGCCTTTCTTTGCAAGAAGAAAGATTGCAGAATACCTGTGCTTTTCTTTGTAAGAAGATCAGCCATCTCATTTCAGTATATATCACAATGTGAAGAGATCTATTACAGTATAATATTCTTTTTCAAGGTTAGCAATAACACAAAATTCTCTTTACAACTTTTAAGCCTCTGAGAGGTCTGGATGATCCCGATATGAAGCTGCTTAGATTGCTAAAACTGAATCAGAGAGTATAACGACATTCTCAAAGTCTTCCACTCTTGTCGATAGTTGTTGGCTGAGCAATCTAATAGCTTCACCATCAAACAGCATGGTATTTGGCCCTAAAGTTATATAGAATGCAAACATTACTGCAAATATCCCAGTGCATGTATTTTCCCCCTGGTCCAACCGAGATCCATCAGTATACACACGTAGTCATTCAGCCGAGGATATCTGGTATGTATAGTTTTCAAAGAAATAGCATTTAAAACTGAATCAGGAACATCTTTCTTCTGCATCACTTCAGTAAGACAAATTCTACTTTTCACAAGGGGAATTAAAGGATTAATTGGAGGTAAAATTTCCAGGCTGTCCAATATGCCAATTTCATTTTTAATTTTCACAACTTTTTGTATAAAACCTTCTTGTGCTTTTAATCTTCTGTTTTGATTGCAACTGAAATTTCTCTTAAAACAATTTGATAATCGAATCAACTTTCATATAAACAGAAATATTTCTGCAATATAATTTCTTCAATAGGCTTATTATTGTTACGTTACACCACAGCTTTTATTGGGGATGTCTGAACCACTCCCACAATTAATCTCAACATGGTTTTACGTAGTCTCCAAATCTGTCATTAGATTATTACTGCAAGTTATAAATGCTTCAGAGCAGTAAGTCAAGACAGGTTTGATAAACACATTATATGGCATTAAAGGTATCTCTACCACAACCCCTCTTGAGTTCCAGCCCGTTTTTTCAAAACTAACAATTTCTTTCTTACATGTCTTGTGATCTTCTCTATGTTTTCTCACCAACTTAACTTTTTATCAAAAGTAATGCCTAGATATTTCATACTGTGAGACTCACAAATAAAGGAGTCTTTATATTCTAAATTCATTATAGTTTCTTGTCAATTTTGTGCAAACACTGGATAGCACGTTTTATTCAATACTAACTTTCATTTCATTACTATCGCACCTCTTAGAAAGTTTCTTCAATGCATCATTTAATCTGCTGACCAAAAAGAGGTTTGTTTCTTATAAATACTTGATTACCAGATAACCAAGTCATCAGCATATAGAGCACAGCCTACTTTCTCAGTATTAGCAAAACAATTGAGCTAAATCATTAATAAAAATATTAAATATGGTCGTACTCCTGACTGTCGTAATCCTAAATAAAGCTGTCTGAATTGTCCTAAATAAAATTGTTCGATTGAGAATTCAGAAAAATTGTCTGAATTTTGAAAATCCATATTTAACAGCAAAAGAAATATGCTAAATTTCTTATCCAGACACATGTTCCCCTTTATGCCCAAGACCTGTGGCTTTTCATACAATTTAAATCTTCATACTCTATCATATGCTGATTTAAAATCAATGAAGACTATTACTAGGGTCTCACCCCTGCCCAGGGCATCTTTTACTGCTTCAGATATAGGCAGTACTTGTTGACTGGTAGAGTGCAGTTTTCTAAACGCGGGTTGAAAGGACAAAAGGAAGGCAGCCATTCTCCAGACTGAATACTAATCTTTGATTCCCCATTAGTGTATATAACGTAAATAATATACTGAGACTATGGTTCTAACTGTATATAAAAAAAAATTGTAAACTGGTAAATTTTTTTATTTAGTATTTGATTTTTTGTATATTATTTATTGAAATTATTGTTTTAGTATTGCACATTTGACTTAGTTGTAAGTATGGCTCCCTGTCTAGGCATTGTACTTCCCAAAGCATGCAGTCCTTTTGAAGGGGACAATCTTGAGAATTTTTTATAATGTAAAATGGATGGTTTTAAGAAAGTGAAGCTTGCCAGAAAAATAAGATTATAGGGAGAAATTTCTAAACAAGGTAAGTGGATATTTCCTTTGTGTAGTGTGTATATGCAACAGAAGTGAGTAGTGCTTTTTTATGTTAATTCATTGTTTGATTTAAAATGTAGTTTATTGAGATTATATATTTTTTGTTTGGCTCTAGTGTAGAATTGGGTGCTCCTTCGATTTTTAAGTGATAATAGATCGATGTGTTCACGGACAAAGTCAGGTCAACGCACAATGCTGAGTTTGTGCAATTCTCTGATTTTTTTAAGTGAAAATAGATCGACGAGTACATGGACACTGAGTTTGTGCAATTCTTTGACTTGTTATTTTAATTAGTTTATTATTATTATTATTATTATTATTATTATTATTGTTTTGTTTTGTGTGTGTGTGTAACGGCCATTGATTTGCTTGCCAATCTTGAATTTTCGCCAAGGGGTACCCTTAAATATATTTTTACCAGTTATAGTGAGAAGTTTGCTTCACACTGAGGTAAATCATCGTTTTCACAAAATTGGCAAAATATCATCAAGTTCATAATGGTTTTGGCAACTAATTTTTGTTGCAAAATTTGGCAAAAAATTGCATGTGTTGTCAAAGTTGGTGACCATTTAATGACGTTTTGGTTTGAGCTTTGTATAACTGTAATTGGCCCTCATGTGTAACTTTAACTGTGTATGCCTTCTAGTAATACTAGAAATTTCTCATTGGCCGAGGAATGATAGCATCAGCTTAGTTTTTAGTTCGGAATCGATTCTGGAGCACTGAGAGATCTCTATAGAAGCTTTCCTCTTTAGATGTACCTTGCATTACATTATATTTAATGTTCTTGGTAATTTGAAGTGGTAACTACTGATTATGCTCTATATACTCAGAAGAGCTGCACAAGTACTTTTACGGAAAGATCCAAAACTGTATCTTTAATAAAATAAATTTTATCAAGCTATCATCAGTTCTCTGTGCATTCAATCCATTATGAGCCATATGCTCGCAACAATAAATTAATGACAGGCCCAACTATACAAGAAGATTTAATTTGTATTTTACCAAGATTTAGACTATATAACATTGTAATAACTACTGATACATGTTTGAAGCATAGACAGATACAAATTCATGAAAAACACCTGATACTTCAAAAGAATGTCATGAAGAGAGAGCAAAAATAAAGAAATACAGGTTTGTCATTTTAACATTGCCACATATTAAACTGCAGCAGCTCCATATAATGCAATTAAAGTTTTCAACAATATAATGCAATTAAAGTCAGTGACTGATGATGGACTACATTTTCTAAAGGTAAAGAATGTAGTTTTAGGAGATTTTTACATCAATGAGAAGTGGAGTTAAGGATTGTTCGAACTTTTCATAGTATAGAGGGCGCTGTTGCGCCGAAAGAATTCTTCTGTGTGTTTACATTATGTAACTGTAGGTTCGCCGTTGCGACGTGTCTGTATTACTGTGATATATTTTTGTCTTTTCATTAAATATAAACGAAAGATATCGTCATGTATTTTTGTATACCAAATCAAGATCAAAATTAGACTGATGCAAACTCATCGAAACAAAAATAGCGTTCGAACAAGAATCATCAAGTGTTATTACTCGCCTTTCGAACTACGCATTAGTATTGTTAATTGCTTCGTAATAAGTGGTCCGTCGGCCGGGAGATATCGTAATGGGGGGGTGAGTAAATAGTTTTTTTGAAAATTTGTTTGAATAGGAATATTTTGTAATTGTTGAAGTAGTAAAGTTGTTTGATGTCGTTGATCTTGTTTGTAAAAATTTACAACTTTCGGTTTCGCATTTACTGAATGCTTGCATTGATATTTGGAAGTTCGAATGTATTTGCAAGTAAGAAAATGTCTTTTCTTAGAATTAGAATTTGCTGTTAATGCTCTGAAGTGTGATTTGTTGTTGAATATTACAGTTTGTTTTCTTACAATTCTAGAATTAGAATTTATTGTTAAAGTATTTGAGGGGTAAAATTTGTTGCTAGAAATTGTGAAAATGGCTAAATTGTTAAAGCTTCGAACTAAGCATGACACACATCGTGAACAAACTTTAAAGTTAGTAGAAAAGATAAACAGATATTTGAATGAATCAGATATTGACATAGATGTATGTGATTCATATTTAGAACAATTGAATAGTAAAATTGAAATTATTAACATTCTAAATAGTGACATTGATGCATTGTTGAAAGAAGAACAAGAAATTAAGGATGAAATTAACACAGTAGATGAATATAACGAAAAAATAATACCAGTTAAAGTAAAGTTGCAAAACAAAATTAAATCAATTGGATAAGTTCCATATCAGTCAGGTGAACAAACAGTAAATCCAGAAAATGTTCACGTAGAAAATAAAATTTTGCATTTAGAAAACAGAACTAAACTTCCTAAACTTTCGCTTCCTCGATTCTATGGTGAGCCTTCAGAATATTTAGATTTTTGGAATCAGTTTGAGAATTCTGTGCATAATAATTCTAATTTAACTGAGGTTGACAAATTTTGCTATTTAAAGTCGTTGTTAGGTGGTAAAGCCCTAGCTAGCATTAAAGGATTCTCATTTACTCCAGAGAATTATAAACAGGCTGTTAAATTAATTTCTGAAACATTTGGTCAAAGAGACATTTTAATAAATGCTCACTTGTCAAAAATGCTTCTAACATTCAGGCTCTTCGTAACCTTTATTTTGAAGCACAAACTCAAATTAGATGTTTAGAGGTATTAAATGTCAAATCAGAAACATACACAACAATACTGACTAACATAATACTAAAAAATCTGCCAGGAGAATTCACTCTTGAATTTTCTAAGCAAAATATAAATAATTGTCATGATTTACAGGAATTAATGAAGTTTTTACATAATGCTATTAGTGGAAGAGAAAAAGAATTCCGTATTAATTCTAATAATGTATCTTCATATAATAATTTTCATTCTAACCAACACAAACAAAACAATTTTCGAAATCAGAAATCAAACTTCCCTCCGAGTCGCAATAATCAACATGCGTCAGTAAAAGAATTTATGGCGAAAACGTCCCAAGTTTGTTTATTCTGCGGTCAAGGTCACTGTAAGACTGAATGTGAAAACATGACTGTACAGCAAAAAAGGAATAAATTAATTAAGGAAAGGAGATGTCTGTTATGTTGTAACACAAACTGCTTTGTGAAAAAATGTAATGCTAAACAGTGTTCATTCTGCTTTGGTAGACATGCCAAAGCTATTTGTTTTAAATTTGAAAATTCTAGCAAGTGTAAATCTAATTCAAAACCGGAAGAAGTAAAACCAAAGGAAATGGAAATTCAGCCTACTATTTTGAATTCAGTTGTAAATGATAGGAATGTGATTTTATTGCAGTGTGTTAGGACAGAAATTGTTGGTCGTAAATCATCAGGTATAGTTATTGCAATGTTTGATAACGGTAGTGAGAAAAGTTTTATTAAAAGAAATGTATCTATGAAGTTGGAATTAAAATGTCTAGGGTCAGAAACATTAAAGATTTATTCATTTGGAGCAAAGGATCCTTGGCTGCAAACATGTCGCAGAGTTGAAGTGAGATTGCGAAATATTTTAGATGGAAAAGAAGTCATAATACAGGCGTTGGAAACAGATGAAATTTCGAGGGCTGCGATTAATTTCCCGAATGAGAGTACAAGAGCTGAAATGGAAGCCAAGGGATTAACTTTAACGTGGGGATATAATCAAGCGTCAGATGATAATGAAATTTCTTTGTTAATAGGTATAGATTTTTATTGGAATTTGACAAAAGGTTTTGAAAGGTAAACTAGGTCTTTGGTAGCTGTAAATACTGAGCTTGGATGGTCCTTGCAGGGAAATTGTGGTGATATGAGTAAAACGGCTGCTGTAAACTTAGTTTTGGGTGATCAAAGCACTGTGTCAGCTGAACTCATGCGTTTCTGGGAACTGGAAAGTTTAGGTATTGAAAACAAGGAAGCGGAGTGTTTGACTTTAGTGGAACAGGAGATACTTGATGAATTTAATAATTCTGTGGGTTCGTAGATGGAAGGTATTGTGTAAAGTTGCCGTGGAAACCAGGTATGCAGGAGAAATTAGCAAATAATAGAGAAGTGGCTCGGAAACGTTTCGATGGTCTGGTTAGGAGATTTAGAAATGATACAGCTTTTTATGAGGATTATAAAAGGGTAATTGATGATTATCGTAAAGACGGTATTATTGAGAATTCGTCGTCAGATATTGAAGTGTCATATTCTGAGCAGTCATTCTACTTACCCCACCATGCGGTCATACGCGAGGACAAATCTACTAGTTGACTTCAAATCGTGTTTGATGGTTCTTCTCATGAAGGAGGACAACTTTTGATTAATGACTGTTTATTTAAAGGACTAAACTTGTATCCAAATCAATTTGAAATGATTTTAAAGTTTCGACAAAATACAATCGCCTTTACAGCAGATATAAAGCAAGCATTTCTACAAATTTTGATCGATACTAGTGATAGAAAATTTACTAGATTCTTCTGGACTGATGATATCGGTTCTAATTCATATCAAGAAATGAACTTTAGTAGAGTTTTATTTGGATTAAAACCAAGTCCATATTTATTAGCAGCAACTCTGAAATATCATTTTGATAAATGTAAAAAAGAATTTCCTGATACTTGCAAATTACTATCAGAATGGTTTTATGTCGACGATTTGATTGGAGGCGAAGAAGACTTGCAAGCGGCTTTGAAGATTACGACTGAAAGTGTAGAAATTCTCTAAAGAGGAAGCATGATATTACGAAAATGGAAAACCAATTCCATGGAACTGCGTAAGCTGTGGAAAGACGCTGGGTTCGACATCAATGAGGAAAAGAGCTCAAGTATGGAACTTGACTCACCATCCAAGGTGTTGGGTCTAGTTTGGGATCCAGATGCGGACAGTATATCTTTCAACGTGATATCAAAGTTTGTCAAGAATGGAACTGCTTCGAAAAGGTTTATTCTTCGAGTAGTGGGTCGTATTTATGATCCTATCGGATTTCTTGGACCTTTCATCATAAAGCTGAAGTGCATTCTACAAGAACTGTGGAGTCATGACATAGACTGGGATGACAAACTTCCATCGTCACTGGATCACAAGTGGCAGTTGTGGTGCAGTGAAGTCGAACACTTAGAAGATCTCCAGATTCCTAGATGTTATTTTTCAAATTTGAACTGTAAATTTATTTCATTTGAAATTCATTCTTTTTCAGATTCATCTCTTTTAGCCTATGGAAGTGTGTTGTATTTAAGAGCTATATCTGAAGATGGGAGGATAAGTATCAGTTTTATTTGTTCTAAAAGTTGTGTAGCTCCTTTGAAAGGTCTTACATTACCAAGACTGGAATTAATGGGAGCGTTATTGTCCGCAAGATTAGTCCATCAAGTAAGTAAATGTCTTAAATTTAATACTTCTAGTTATTTTTGTGCAGACTTGATGATTACGTTATGTTAGTGTATGTATGTATATTTAATTATGGCAAAGCACACTAGGGCTATCTGCCTAAGAGGAGGGATGCCTTTCGTGGAGGAATTTTTAAGGGAAACTGGCTCGTATACACGTTACACATGAGGAAAACCACGAAAACACCCATGCAGCCAGCCCGTTCGCGGGATTCGAACCTCGGACCGAACTACCAGTGTTCAGCGACTTTACCGCTCGGCCGCTGGTGGGCCCTACGTTATGTTAGATTAAGGGACAAGCTAGTAAATACAAAACTTTCATAAAAAATAGAATAGAAGAAATTCAATCTTTATCAGATACCAATAATTGGGCTCATTGCCCTGGTAAGGATAACCCTGCAGATATCTTGTCCAGAGGAATTTCTGCAGCAAATTTAGCTACAAACCAGCTTTGGTGGCACGGTCCACCATGGCTAAGTCAATCACCTGAATACTCGCCTACTGAAAGAGAGAACTTAAAATCTATAGACGTAGACTTAGAGCTAAAAAAAAGAATTTGAAAGTACAGTGCAAAATAAGTGTTTGGTAGAAAATTCGAAATTTATTTTAGATTTAAGGAAATATAGTTGTTTGTTAAAAGTACTAAGAGTAACTGCACTAGTTAAACGGTTTGTTAATAAACTTCAAAAATGACAAACGATTGCAGGTTCTCTCACAGCAGCAGAACTTCAAAATGCTGAAATAGACTGGATAAAACATCAGCAAAACATAGAGTTCAACTTAATTACAGAACCTTAAAAATGGAAAGTCGATTCCTAAAAACTCTCCACTTTCAAATTTAGCCCCATTTCTCGACAGTTGTGGTGTATTGCGCATAAAAGGAAGATTAGAAGAAGGAGCATTTACAAAGGATGAAGCTCACCCTATGCTTCTTCCTAAGCAGTCTAAATTTACAGAGTTAATTATTATTCGAGAACATAATAAAATTTTTCATGGTGGAGTTACATTTACGCTAGCCCAAATTAGGTCTAGATTTTGGATTCCACGAGGTAGACAAATTATAAAAAGAGTATTAGGTAGCTGCCTAATTTGTTGAAAGTATAAGTTGAAACCAGCTAAACAAATAACTAGTCAACTACCTAAAAGTAGAATTACTGAAAACCTTCCTTTTACTGTAACTGGCATAGATTTCACTGGCCCAGTTTTAATAAAATCAGGAAAGGATATGCCTCAAAAGGCTTATATAACATTATTTACATGCAGTGTTACTAGAGCTGTACACATAGAATTAATCACAAATATGTCAACAAGAAATTTTATTTTGTCATTACGGAGATTTTTAGCTAGGAGAGGAAATTGTAAAGTTATCATTTCCGACAATGCTAAGAGCTTTATAGCCACTAATGAAATTCTTAAAGAATTAGCAAAAATTATAATAGATTCAAAACTGACAGATTTCATATCAATAAACGGCATAACTTGGCAATATATTGCGCCTCACGCGCCTTGGTGGGGTGGTTTTTACGAAAGGCTTATGAAAAGTATCAAAGATCCTTTGGGAAAGGTTCTCGGAAGGGCTCTTCTTGACTTTGAGGAAATGATGACTATTCTATCAGAAACTGAGTTAGTTCTAAATCATAGACCTCTTACTTATGTCTACAATGAAATAAAAGAGCTAGAAGCTCTCACACCTGCCCATTTCTTGTTTACAGGGCAAGAAAATATTTCTTATTCTGTACATTTTGCCGACGTTTTCAGGAATGAGCCATTGAACAGACAGACTTTGACTAGGAGAAAACTGTATCAAATTAATCTTTTGAAACAAATTTGGAAAAGGTGGAAGGAGAATTATCTCCTCGAATTACGGTCTGCACATACTTTTCTAAATCCATCTCCTGAAAGGAATCTTAAAAAGGGTGAGGTTGTATTGCTGGAGGGGTCGACGAAATCAAAGTTTTTATGGCCTATTGGAATTATAGAAGAAGTTTATAAAGGTAGGGATGGGTATGTGCGTTCATGTTTGATTCGTACTTTTCAAGGACTTTATCGAAGACCCGTCCAATTGATCTATCCTCTTGAAGTTTAAAATTATATATACCGTGTATCCTCGCGTATAAGTCGATACCGCGTATAAGTCGACACCCCCACTTCTGAAATCAATCGAGAAACTTCGGAAAAAATTTTTTTAAGTACTACATTTATTCAAAATCATCTGAGAAAAAAAAGTAAATATACGATAAAAAATACCTTGGTAAATAAACAAAATCAAAATCCTTCAACGTCCGATTCATAGTCAGATTCGCCAAACATTTCACAGAACTCTTCTGTCGTCATTGGCTCGTCATCACACATATTTTCAGTCTCGAACTCTGTATTGTTACAATCACTACTAGAGCCTTCGTCGTCATTTTCACTTTCAAAAACAGCATCATCTTCCGTTCCGTCTACTTCGTTGCTAATACAACATTTTTTAAATGATTTTATAATCATTTCAGAGGGTATTTCATTCCAAGCATCTTTAACCCACTGAGCAATTAATGTAATATCGGGCTTTTTAATGTTGCCTCGCTTTGTAAATGTTGTAAATTTTGACGTGTACACCTGTTAACAAAAGTATTTCATGAATGAACAATAACTATTATAAAGACTTATACGTACGTAAAAACTATCTGCATTTCTCTTTTCTTGGCGTGTTGGCAAAACTTTTTTATTGCTCGATATTGATCAGTTGTTCGGGAGCCGAAAATTCTTTGGTTTAATCGAAACTTACTCTAGTTAAAGTATGAAACTCTGTGATTAGTGCGTCACATAATTTAAGTCATGAAATTACTTCAAGTAAGTGACTTATTTGATACGTCATCCAATTTGAGTGTGGGAAGAAAACAACTGCATTATATAAAGAGATTTTTGAACTTCCGATTGTTTTAGTTTTTTATGGCCCCGCATATAAGTTGACCCCCCACTTTTCTCCAAAATATCTCGACTTATACACGGGTATATACGGTAATATATGTTTGTGTCATGTATTGTATTAATTTGCAATGTAGTTTTCAGTATTGATTCATGCATATTGATTTGTGATTATATCTATATATATTATTGATGTGTAAATTTAGTGTGCTCTTAACAGAGCACAGGTGGGGTGTGTTCGAACTTTCCATAGTATAGAGGGCACTGTTGCACCGAAAGAATTCTTCTGTGTGTTTATATTATGTAACTGTAGGTTCGCCGTTGCGACGTGTCTGTATTACTGTGATTTATTTTGGCGTTTTCATTAAATATAAACGAAAGATATCGTCATGTATTTTTGTATACCAAATCAAGATCAAAATTAGACTGATGCAAACTCATTGAAACAAAAATAGCATTCGAACAAGAATCGTCAAGTGTACTCGCCTTTCGAACTATGCATTAGTATTGTTAATCGCTTCGTAATAAGGATAATCCAAAAGGTACTTACATTGACAGATGAATTGCAAGAAATTCTAAAAGGGGGTGGCTTTGAGCTGTATAAATGGTCAACAAGTGAACCATAACTGTTAAAAAAATGCTAGGCTAACAAACTTAGATAGCAACAATACTCATCATGTAATAGAACAATAAAGCCAAAAAGTTCTGGGATTGGAATAACATCCTAACAATGATGAATTCAAATGTCATTTTTGTGTAATAGATTATCAAAGTATCTACACTAATAAGAATATTCTGTCATTTGTATCAGAGCTTTTCGATCTGCTGGAGTGGATAGCTCCTTTCATAATCCTAGCTAAAATGATCCTCCAGCAACTGTGAAAATTACAGTTATCATGGGATGATAGAGAAGAGCTTGACAAAAATTGGAAAATTTTATGCAAGGAAGTTCAACTTTAGAATTCGATGCATATACCTGTAACCTGATTACTGTCGTTGTAAACTTCATGGATTTTGTCATGCATCTGAAATGCATTATTTACAGCAGTTATTTACATCATAACTTGGGACAACTCTAGCATTAACGTAAAACTTTTAACAGCTAAAACTCATGTAGCACCACCAAAACCTATTACATTTCCAAAACTGTAATTATGTGAAATAGTGTTATTGACACAATTCTGGCTCTCACAGTTGCATTAGTTATAAAATTTGATTTGTGCCCGTGTGAAGTGAATCACAGATCATATCATCATGGCTAAAGTCAGAACCTAAGATTAGCAAATATTCACATCCAGCAGAGTTTGTGAAATCCAATCCATGTTACCAATTGGGAACTTGGGTTAAGTTGACAGAAAAGAAAATCCTGCTGAATATACTTCACATAGGTTATTTCCTGCAGAGCTACTGTCTCATAAAGTGTGGCAGAATAGAACGTTCTTGATTAAAGTGCAGTGAGGGTTTCATGTATAACCATATTCCTACAGATGGAAAAGCATTACCAGAACACAAAACAGTTCTTTTGTAATTTCTAAAGCTGTATAAGAGCTTAATGTTGTATAAAAAAATGTTCTTATTTTCGAAGTTATAATGTGTATTTGCTTGAATATTGAGCTTGAAATCAAATTCAAACGTAACACATTCAGGAATATATATATATATATATATATATAAATCTTTTTTTTATCTAGTAATGAAATTTGAGCTGCAACACTCCGTCTTATTCGAAGAGTACAACAAATGAACTTCAGTAAAAAATTTCAGTATTCAGAAATGGGAAAAGATTTACCTTTGAAAAACAGTCTCCTTAATTTATGTCCATTTTTAGATGATAACAAAGTGTTATGAGTAGGAAGAAGACTGAAAAACACACAACTACCAGAGAATGAAAAACAGCCAGTCTTATAACCTCCAAAGTACAATTTAACAAAATTCATAATTAGACACTTTCATGAAAAATATCTGCATGCAGCATGAGAATTTCTTTCTTTAATCGGACAGCAATTTCAGGTCATATGTGCTAAATCTGCAATTCAAAAATTAGTAAAACTTGCATTCCATGTTTCAAGCGTAGAATTCATACTGTAAGTGATCTACCAGCATCTAAAGTTACACAATCATGACCATGTCATTGATCTGGTCTAGATATTTCAGGCCTGTTCATGATCAAATATCATACAAGACATGGATATACATCATTTAAATCTTATGTGCACTTGGAAATCAAAGAATATCTTGAAGTCATAGATCTTTAAGCAAAGGAATTTTTAAGTGCATTATTTTGAGAAGAGGGAAAAAAATTAAGAATTATGATAACTATGGAACTAGCATTAAAGATGGAAAGAAAGAAATCAGACAATCCTTTTTGAAATGCAAGCAAATCAAGAAATTCATGAATGTCTCTACAGGAAATATAATGAATATTTAACCAACCTTTCAGCTTCCCATTTTGTTGGACTTTTGATAATCATCTGTGAAGTCAATGAACTTTCAGAGCTTAAACTTTCAGACCTGTATCTGATTAAAGATATCTAAAAAACAAATTTAGCATTATCCCTTACACAGCTCTTGCAGATAATCAATTCAGTTTTTTTAACCCAAAATAAACAGAAGCTGCTGAAAATGCAGCTAAAAAATTTAAGCAGATCTTACCAATCTAAAGTAAATACAGCACTTGGCGCAAAATATAGTTATATGATACTTAATTAGAATTAAGCATGAAAAGTATAAAAGTACTTGAAAACTAGGCCGATCTTCTAGATGTAATATATTATTGTTTTCAAAAGAACATATTTTGAAGATAATATTATAGTTCGAGAAATGTGTATTTTGATGATACAGAGCTGTAAACACTTAACTTCATTTTTCAGCACTGAATTTAAACTATTCCTATTTAAAACTTGGTTTTATTTACTAAGATCTAAAGTTCACATAATCATGGACTTCACATAAGCTGAACTCTGACACGCTATATGTAGATTTTATACATATACAGTACAAAGTCCGAAATCCATTATCTGGAATGATCTAAAAACCAAATCTCAAAACCACCACCACTGTTTCTCTCGTAGGCTTTACCCATGCTCATCTCCCTTCCGCACATAATAAAACATCTCGAGAGTCCCGATTCTTAATTTCACTTCAACATTAAATAAAATAACTTGTTATTGAAGAAACAATCATTTTAGCATAAATTTGTACGATCAGTAATTTGGCTCCATTGCTGCCTATCTGCTTGACATACATCTCAAACCGAAACATTCCAGACAGATACATCATTGATCTGATGCCAACCTGGCAAATCATTATTTATTATACTTTCCTTTCATCACTGCATGTTTATCAAAACATGACAACTTGAGTAAGACTCATGTACGATGTCTAAACAATTCTTTTATGTTAGTAATAATAAAGGAGTATGGTAACCTTGACAAAGGAGTATGGTAACCTTCTACGTTGACATTACGCTTGACAATGATTACAGATTTAAGTTAAATGCACTAAAAAATGTTGACGAGGAAAAATTTACCAAAAATTTCTTTCCATATGCTAAAAATAGATTTTGTTGATGATACTCATAGACCCAAAGTTGACATTTAGGGCTATTTAAATTAATAATAACTGGTTTGTTAGTCACATAAACCAAGAACCAGCACCAGGCCTCATAAAGCCGAGTCGCAGAATTTAGGACCCACAGAGACTGCATCAGGCGATAAGATATCTAGCACTGGCCCTTAATAAGGCTTAAGTATATGTGGGAATTTATTTATTCAGAACTCTGGTAAGCATGTGCAAGAAATAGGCACAAGTATAATAAATAACTAATACAATTCAGGCTTAATTGTCTCTGTGCGCGATAGAAGCAAGATAACATTTAATGGAACAACTTGTCGTTAGTCGCCAAGCTCATAATGCATAGCCAAATATGTATAGTGAAAGATAGTTAAATTTGATGATGATAGCCGCTAATTTTAAAGGTTTTCGGATATCGTAAAACAAAGACAAAATTTTCCAATTAACGGATTTTGTAAAGAAATGTGGAGAAGCGGTAATAAATGAAGATGATATAAAAGAAGGGCTAATCTTTGGAATATGGTAACAGGTAGTTTGGCGACATTTTGGTAAGGCGATAAAGGTTGCTAGCTGGGACTTTAGCAGTGTACATGGATAAAGTCAAGAGTGTGCGTAATGCCATTTTTGTGCAATTCTGGGATTTTTTTTAAGTGAAAATAGGTTGATGTGTACATGGATGATACCGTGTATGTGCAATTCTTAAAAACGTGGCAAGCAGTGGGCGATTCTGCACTTTCTCCCAATTTCGCACCTAATCTTCATCATGATTAAGCACTTTTGTTCCATAAAAGTTCTAGCATAAGCGTAATTCGGCTAGCAGATTGTTGGAAAAAAAAATGTTGAGTTAAAAAAAAAAAAGCCTGTACTTCGTGAAAACAAAATGGCGTCCAAAAAAGAAAACTAGCAGGTTGCTGTAGCAGGGTTGGTCGCCAAATTTTCGCAAAGTTACCATAATCCGAAGATTAACCAAAAAAAGTTTTTTATTATGATGACAATGCTTCTCAATCATCAATCAATTAATGAATGGTGAAATCTGTAGTATGGTTCGAGATCCAGAAAATACCGCTACCGAGAGTGAAGAAAGTGACAGAAGTTTCTGAAGACGAGAAAATTTCGATTGACAAGCTAGTCTGAATTCTCGAAACAGCAGTTACAGGACTTCAACAATGTAACTAAACAAGAGATTATATCTGTTTACAGAATTAAAGAGAAAGTATTAGCACAAAAACGAAGCAACTTAAACAACTTACATTAACAGAAATTTTTAATAAGGTAAATAAATAAATATCAAGCTTTTTTTGTAAATTTTGATACCCTTTAGATCATAAATTCTTCATTACTTCACAAGTCACGATTTCATATTTTTAATTTTATAATTTTTACATGCCATCTTACTAGATTTAAACTGATGATCTAATATCTGGAAAAATCTCAAATCCGGAATCGCTGAAGTACTGATGAGTCCGGATTTTGAACTTTGTGCTGTACTGCAAGATTTTAAAGGACATATTGTTGTGCATTTGTACTAGTGTTTTAGCTTTCATTGATGTATTTTGCACATGTTCTTTTTGTTTTCATCCACATTGGCTTGGCTGTAAACAGTAACAAAAGAAATGGCTGATCTTTGGAATATGGTAACTGGTAGTTTGGCGACATTTTGGAGGCGATAAAGGAAACTACCTAGGACTTTGGTAATAATGTGAGAATCACTCAGTTCCGATTACGCATTATTTTGTGTGAGGGAAATGAGAGATCATGAGATATGTCATGTGACATTAATGGACGAATTACAGTTGTTTAATTGGAAAAGGGGGGGGAATCTGGAAATTTCGTATTTAGCTATATTCTGTATTGTGTGAAACATGACATTAATGGATGAATTACAGTTCTTTAATTGGAAAAGGGGGTTAATTTGGAAAAGCTTCATTGTGTGTTGTGTGAAATAGCGTTGATTAATTTTTAGATTGCATGGCGCTATGTAAAGTGAATTCTAAATTTTTAATGCGTTTATCTGATAATAATAATAAGTTGAGATTGTGTGAAAGGAAGGATATTACAAGTTTAAATGGTGGTGCAAGAAATATGGTGAAAATGGACATTTTGTGAAAAGGAGTGTAAGGAAGGGTACGTGGTTTGCTGAAAGTAATTTGAGTATAGGTGAAATTTTATTAATTTCTTATTACTTGGTGAATAGACTTCCAGTTGACTACTGGATTTAGGATTTATAAATTAGCAGTAGTACTGCAGCGACGTAATGAAGATTCTGAAGAAGATTAGGTAAGTTAGTATTTTTAATCATTTGAGGATATTATTTTTATGCATTGTTCTAAATGTAAGGAGTAAATAAATTAAAATGGTATTATTTGAAAATTGTTATTAGCAATGATTTAGTTTAAAGTAATTAGGATTGTAATCTAATTTTTATTAATTTAATGTATGTGCTTATTTATATTTTAAGTAGTGTTTTTTAATTTAATTATATTTTAATTTAATGATCGTGATTTTGTGAGTTATATGTTTGTAGTACTTTGGAATATGTTTGAGTAGTATACGTTGAGTATTTTCATGTATTTTCGTGAAATTTTTCTAATTTATGACAAAAAAGCAGTGTACGTGGATATAGTGAAGAGCGTGCGCAATGCCATTTTTGTGCAATTCTGGGATGTTTTTTTAAGTAAAAATAAGTTGATGTGTACATGCTTTAGTGATATTTTAATTAAATGATAGTTATTTTGTGAATTTTATGTTTGTAGGAATTTGGTATATGTTTTAGTTGAAGTAAACGTGCATGGAAATAATTTAAATATTTGACACTAAGTATTTGTAATGTTTGCGGTATGAATTTGTTGGTGACGTTTATAATATAATAGATAATTTAGAGGTAAAAGTTTTTGGATATTTTATTTATTTTATACATGGAAATGTTCATATTTGGAAAGGGTATATACTTTTTCGCGATAAGGTAATTTCATATATGTTCTTTTTACCGGGTTTAAAGATTCAGAAAATTGTCATGCATTTTCGTGAAATTTTTCTAATTTATGAGAAAAAAGCAGTGTACATGGATATAGTGAACAGTGTGCGCAATGCCATTTTTGTGCAATTCTGGGATGTTTTTTTAAGTAAAAATAAGTCGACATGTACATGGTTTAGTGATATTTTAATTAAATGATAGTTATTTTGTGAATTTTATGTTCGTAGGAATTTGGTATACGTTTTAGTTGAAGTAAACATGCATGGAAATAATTTAAATATTTGACACTAAGTATTTGTAATGTTTGCGGTATGAATTCGTTGGTGACGTTTATAATATAATAGATAATTTAGAGGTAAAAGTTTTTAGATATTTTATACGTGGAAATGTTCATATTTGGAAAGGTTATATACTTTTTCGCGATAAGGTAATTTCATATATATTCTTTTTACCGGCTTTAAAGATTCAGAAAATTGTCATGCATTTTCGTGAAAATTTTCTAATTTATGGAAAAAAAGCAGCGCACATGGATATAGTGAAGAGTGTGAGCTATGCCATTTTTGTGCAATTCTGGGATGTTTTTTTAAGTAAAAATAAGTCGACCTGTACATGGTTTATGTGTATGTGTTATTGTGAAAAACGCGCAAGGAGTTTGCGATTGTGCACTTTTTCCCAATTTTGCAGTGAATATTTGTCATGATTAAGCAGTTTTGTTAGATAAAATTTCTAGTATAAGTGTAATTTGGCTAGTAGATTGTTGGAAAAAGTGTTCAGTAAATAAAAAGAAAAGAAACATGTCTTTACTTCGTGAAGACAAAATGGCGGCGGAAAAAAAAAATAGAGGGTTGCTGTAGCAGAGTTGGTCGCCAAATTTTCGCCAAGTTACCATAATCCAAAGATCAACCAAAGAAATCAAGAAGACTGCCCATTGGTGGCACAATTACAATGCTAAAAAACAGTCTGCCAAATCAGTCCTTTTATTTAAAAGAGCATAAAAATTTAGGGGGGGGGATCACCAGTTAAAAAAATTGTAACAAAAAATATTTATAAAGTATGTAACTACTAATATTTCCCAATATGGCTCTCATTTAAATAAAATTCTTAAAATATATGCAACTTATATATAAGTTAAACATATACTCTGGACTCTCAAAAAAGTTTTTAAATGTAAGTATTATAATTGCAAATATTTTAAATAAGTTTACAAAGTATTTATTAAAACTCATTAATAAAAATAACAACATAAAAGCTTACAAGTTCCTCTAGAACTCTCTTTCTTCGAGGAGATTTACTTGCTAAAACAATGCTACGGTGAAATGCCAGATGAGACAAAAAAGGCTGAATCATGATTATGCTAGAAATAAATATTATGTTAAAGCCATTATATAAAGGTAAAAGATATTTTAAAATGCTTTCCATTTTATTATTAAATAATTTTGGTCACGTTTAACACGTTGAGCGCGGCGCCGAATATGTTGTCCTTTCCATTCAGCCGGCAGCGAGCTAAGCCTAAGAAGGAACACATTTCCTTTTATTAAAGTATATATAAAAAATGGCAGATTTTTATGTTCACAATGTTTATCCTTTTCCTGAACGGTTTGAATAGTTTAACTAACTGATTTGGGGGGGAAGACAAAATCTTGTTTACATTTTTTGTACTTCTTAGAATACATTTAGCTTTAAAGATGTGTTTTGCGAAATCAAGACTTTAAGTCATTCCTCTTTCAAAAATTTCGTCTGATAAAAGATACTAAAAATTAGACAGAGGATTTCTGTGTAGAAAATTTAGACATGAAATAAGTTAAAAGCGATTATATCAACTATTAAATGAATTATTCTGTATGCCTGCTTATTTTTTGATGGAAATACTTGGCATTTTCAGGACACAAAAAGTGCTTCAAAGAACTTTGAAATATTAGTACTAACACATTAATCAATTAAATTGAAATAAATAATGGGATGTAATTTAATTGACAGAAATAATTTAATGTGGAAGATTTAGATTTAAAAATTTGCACACACAAATGATTTATCAGATTTTGTAAGGTTTTATTTCATAAATAACTTTGATTTTGAAATATGGCATTTGAACATATAAACCTGTGTGGATAATGAAAAAGTGATGAATATATAAGAATATTATCATTTTCAGTTAAGTTTTCTTATTGAATAATAAATTCTGACAGTCCTATGCTATAAGAATAGGGTCTATTTTTGTTTAGAATGTTTCAATACATTTCATTAAAACTAAATTTGATTACATTTCATTGAGACTATATTTATTTTTTAACTTTAATACTGTCGGTCCTGTGGACTGACACCAGCCAAACGAAAATTTCAGTGCCGATCCCCGGGTACCGATGCCAGCCACACGGAAAATTCATTGCTGGTCCCGAGGGACTGGCGCTGCACTCAACATGTTAATAAATATAGGTACAAGAACTAAAAATGACACAAAATTGGCACAGTATTTGGTATTTCCTGACTATATGCAAACTGAAAGTCATGAGGTAAAGCAGTACGTTGCCAAAATATTTATGTGGCAATCTACGATGGCAATAAAAATATTTAAGTTGCAACCCGGGTTATGCACATAACACGTCTATTTTGGATGCTGCATAATGTCAAATTTGTACAATTCTCCAGATTCTTTTTTAAAGGCAAAACAGATCACTATCTATTTGGGAAAGAATAACAACTAAACAAAAGGATTTCTCGCAAAAAGATAGGTCTTTTGATACTGATGTTTTTTCCTTTTTTAATTTTATGAACTGATTGCTCTTGAATGGAATTCTCAGTGCACTGCTACTTTTAAAATAGATGTTGCCTTTTGTACAGTATCTTGGCAAAAAATTAGTCATCAACAAGTTCGCAAATGCTCTCCAAATTCAACAATAGGCTTATGACTTTATGGTGTGGGTAAAATCCTAGTATACAGTATGGCCTTGGCACGATTTTGAAAATTGTCGCCAACACCAAAATGACTCGTTTACTGCTTATCAAAATGTTACCAAATCGTATGTATCCCATACACTAGGATTAAACCATGGTGTGGGGTGAAGGTAATCTAAAACTACGCAATATTTTCTAGCTCTAAATTTCTCTAATCCTGTTTTTTTTTTTTTTTTTTTTTTTTTTTTTAGTTTTTAAGGGGGAAAAAAAACATTCTTGAAAAACTTATAATTTACACTAGATACTTTTGAAAACATTAGCTTGAAATTCTCACACACACCGTTATTAAAGGGCTGAAATTGATTACAGAAAAATCTTCCTCTGATTTCATCCTCGATTTTGGATATTTGCCATAAGATCTGTTTATTATTTATATGCTTCTAAACAGTAATTATTTCAGTGTCATTATGACTTACCGACCATCTCGCTTAACATTTAGCATCATACTAACGCAAATTTAAAATGCATAGAATTTCACTTTTAAACAAAACAGATACTAAAATATCCAAAATACATTTACTACTTTAAAATAAAGATCAACCTAAAAATCTACAAATACTACTTTTTAATTCAGATATTCTTTAGAAAGATTTTTATAAAACCTTAACAAAGGTCTAAGAAAATCTAAGAAATCATTCTAATTAAATTTAATTCCTAAATAAAACTATACAAAAAGTAATAATTGAAAACAGAAGTAAGAATGCATTTCACAATTTAAAAAATATTGTTACATTTAACCGAAAATAAATTAAAACAATGAATGGAAAACCTAGAATTCTGCCTACGTACTTCTCTCCTAACTGCAGAATCAACGATAATAATTAGTAACTGCACTATTACTCGTTTAAATATTTTTTATCACTGTTTCAGTAATTCGTAAGTTTACCGGGCTTCGCTATTGTTGCCGAACACGATTTAAAAATTCAAAATCATTTGTCGCTGCCTAGAAATTCGAAGATGGGGCGTCCTGGCGATCTTTCAGTTAGCTTGATATTTGCGGCAATTTTAGGATATGTCAGCTAAATATTTCGCAACAGTATCCTTAAAACTGTTAATATGATCTCAAATAATTTCATTAGATTTCATTTCTTGCTTTTCATTCTGAAAGTATTTTATCCTAGTTCTCCTAAAAGGTAGTGTACCTTTATTTGTTAGCTGGTAGAAAGACGAGAAAGGTGCAGAGTATATTGTTGATACACGTGATGCCCAAATATATTAAAATAGGCCGATTCTATTCGCACCACCGGTTCGGATCATTTACCTGTAATAGCCAACTTGGAATCCTAAAAGACAAAATGACGCAGGAGAAAAAGATTACAGACTGGAAGTAGTATAATCTGATCTTAAGTAATAGTACCTTCCTGAATACAGCTTTAAGAATCAAGCAGGACATAGACTTAGCTGTGCACTTGTTTACTAACAGTATCATTAATGCAGTCAATACTGCCACCAAGAACATTCCCATTAAACAGACATCTGGAAAACTTCCCCGCCACATCAAAGATAAAATCAGAGAAAGAAATAGATTAAGGAAAGCCTGGAATCGAACATGGAACCCGAGTACTAAAACGGAAATTAATAGACTGAATCGTGACATCAAACAATCAATTCTTCAGCTCAGAAATGACCTTTGGAACGAGAAAATCATGAATTTTAATGAACCAGACAATGCGTTCTGGTCATTTGTCAGAAATCTAAAAGGAAAAGCTGTAGCGAACAAACCACTTCACTTCAATAATAGCGTGGCTCTCACTAATAAAGAAAAAGCAAACGCCTTTGCAGAACATTTTGAAAATCCGTTTAAACCGAATGAGAGTCCTTGTGACATAGACTTCGCTTATGATGTAAGATACTGCATTAATGACTGGTTTACCTCACAGGAGGACTTAGAAGACAATCTGGAACTCACCTCTCCACATGAAATCCAAGAAATCATAAGGAAACTAAAAAACGGGAAGGCACCGGGCTATGGTGCAATAACCAACCTAGCGATCAAGAACTTACCGAAAATTTGTATTGCAAGATATGCCAGTATTTTAAATGCTTGCTTAACTATCAATTACTTTCCGCTTGCCTGGAAAAGAGCCAAAATGATTGTCTTACCTAAAGCCAGCAAGGTCACGCCGGCGTCCCGCAAGGGTCAATTTTAGGCCCGATCTTATATCTTTTCTTTGTGACTGACTTCCCTAAAACAGACTTTAACTACAATTACTTCATTGGCTGTTATGCCGATGATACCTCGCTTGCTGTAAAATCTATGTGTCCTAATCAAGCTGTCAGGAAACTTCAACAAGTCATGCCGCAAATAGAATTTTGGTGTACCAAATGGCGTATTTCAATTAACGCAGATAAATCTAAACTGCTCATTATCCGAAAGAAGAACTCTGCCACTGAAATCACAGAAAAGCTTAAGCTATTTGACACAGAAGTTTCTAGAGAACTCAAGGCGAATTACCTTGGCGTTATTATTAATGATAAATTTTCCTGGAAGGATCACCTGACTCATGTCAGGGGAAAAACACTACGAGTCATTCAGAGTCTTAACCCACTTATTAACGAGCACTCTAAACTGGACTTAAGAAGAAAACGGCACATATACATCTCTGTTATACGGCCAATCTTCACGTATGCATCCCCTGCGTGGGCATCAGTTAGAGACAGGGACATATCTAAATTACAAATTACACAGAACAAATTACTGCGCACCTTCACGAATGCGCATTATTTTGTATCTAATAGGACTTTACACAAGGATTTGAAAATTGGAACTGTCATAGAGCATCTTCATCGCTTAAACTCCAGCTTTTTCCAGAAAGCAGTTACATGCCCTCACATGACAAAATTACATGTATTTGACTACATTCCACTACCGGAAGATAAAGAGTTACGATCGCTGGCAGCCCACATAGCCAGAGATCTGAACTTTCCTACTTAAAGTAGAATATTCCTGTATATAGTTGTATATATTGTATATAGCTTTTATGAACACTTTTCTCATTATTTCATCGAAACGTCTATATGATATCTGATCTTACAAACTGCATTTTTGTCACTGTAACTCTATATTTGCAAATGTATACTTTTGAGAGTTTGTATTCTTACAAACTCGTTCTGTCATGTAATATACTCTCACAGTATCTTATCATAAAAACTCATGATTGCTTTACCTTGCACTGCTCCGTCTGCGGCGCGTCTTCTTGTATGGCCTAATTCCTAGGCTTGCGGCATCTTGCTCGCCCCCTTCTGCCTCACTTCATTCTCTCAACTCCTACCACGTCAGACTTCCTACCGTCATATGCCTACTGGCTCTCTTCATGAGCTGGAAACAGCGCGCTTCCCGCGCTACTCCAGCCATACTTATTCGGATCGGATCGCACCTCCGGTGCGATTAGCCGTTTAAGCTATTCGCACCAACATTATTAACCACGTATGCGCATTGAGTTGTCAGATCCCGCAATTGAATCCAATCGAAAGGAACTGATTCTACGTAAGCGAACTATTGTAGTGAATCTTTTTTTAAAAAATAAGGCGGAGTTCAGTTCTACCTTGGCGTAGTTTATCATTTTTTAAGCGTTGGCGACTTTCAAAAGTTTAGAAAGGAAAATGGGTTCCTTTTCTTATAAAAAGAAGGAACACATTTCCTTTTATTAAAGTATATATAAAAAATGGCAGATTTTTATGTTCGCAGTGTTTATCCTTTTCCTGAACGGTTTGAACAGTTTAACTAACTGATTTGGGGGGAAGACAAAATCTTGTTTACATTTTTTGTACTTCTTAGAATACATTTAGCTTTAAAGATGTGTTTTGCGAAATCAAGACTTTAAGTCATTCCTCTTTCAAAAATTTCGTCTGATAAAAGATACTAAAAATTAGACAGAGGATTTCTGTGTAGAAAATTTAGACATGAAATAAGTTAAAAGCGATTATATCAACTATTAAATGAATTATTCTGTATGCCTGCTTATTTTTTGATGGAAATACTTGGCATTTTCAGGACACAAAAAGTGCTTCAAAGAACTTTGAAATATTAGTACTAACACATTAATCAATTAAATTGAAATAAATAATGGGATGTAATTTAATTGACAGAAATAATTTAATGTGGAAGATTTAGATTTAAAAATTTGCACACACAAATGATTTATCAGATTTTGTAAGGTTTTATTTCATAAATAACTTTGATTTTGAAATATGGCATTTGAACATATAAACCTGTGTGGATAATGAAAAAGTGATGAATATATAAGAATATTATCATTTTCAGTAAGTTTTCTTATTGAATAATAAATTCTGACAGTCCTATGCTATAAGAATAGGGTCTATTTTTGCATAAAAATTCCTCTGTTAAATAAAAGAATTTATGTAATTTCTGTAGCCTTTTTGTCAATACACTAAAGATTTTTTAACTAATTACTCGTCCTCACCTGCATTTAGAACCATCATTAAATCCTATTTTATCTAATCATTTCCTGAACATTATCATGTATATAGATTGACCTCGTCTTTGTAACTGATAATTATTACTTGCAAATTATTTTCTTGCTGGTGAACTATTGACATTCCTTTTTATTGCTGAGTTAGGGTTAACAACCTTCGCTCTCACTACCGCCTGCCTTACGGAAATCGGCGTAAAATGCTGGTACCTGGGCTGATTGTGCGCATGCGCGAACGTAGGTGGTGTGAAAGCCTGTTAGCTATTCTCACCGTCAGTGCGATTAGCCACTGCGGGTATAACGCTATCACTGGGAAGGGGGGTGTATGGCGATATTATTCGCGTTAATGATGCACCATCTGTGAAACTCCTCGCATGCAATTTTCTTTTCGCCAGAGTGGCAATAGTAAACCCTCAAGAAGAAAAAGAACAATGACTGATTTTCTGTAATTTTATATGCAAGAAATGTAAATAAATATTAATATTATTGGAGTCAGAACAGTGTTTAACATTTCCTATGTTCCAGACTTCCACACCGATGATTCTTCTACTGAGGATATTAAGAATGAACTTTGCAGTGAAAGAATCCCAATTCACTCGGAAAATAGACAACTCAGATGTAAAACTTCCAGTTTTCTGTGTTTCTATTCAGAGAACTGATGCCGGAAGCATTTACAGAAAGAAAAAGCTACTAGATTTTAAATTGACTTAAATTTAAAAGCAACAGGAGCACAAGGATGTGTTACCAGTGCCAACGATATGGACATGAGCAATTATTTTGCAATAACCTTCCTAGATGTATGAAATGTGATAAGGGCCATCTTACCTACACGTGTAAACTTCAAAAAGAGGAGAAACCTACCTGTGTCAATTGTAAATTAGACCATGTAGCGTCGGCAAATATATGTGAATTTCGACCAAAATATCGCAAAGTTGAACATCTGAAGAAGCGATTTCAATCGGCCAATCTCTGATGTTATTACTAGCAAGCTTCCCCCCCCCCCGAGAAATAAGAAGTGAGAAATTAAGAGCAAGACTCCAAATGAGAAATCTTACTCTGATGTTGTGTCGCAAGGCTCAAAAGATTTCCAGCTGGATGAAAATGTCAAAAAATTGGTTAGCAAATTTATGGAGTTTGCTTAAAAATGTAAATAACTGCAGTCTCCTCAGGAAGAGTTTCTTCTTGCACTGGAGATCGTCGAAGAGATGATTAAAATGGACTTATAAATTAGTTCACCTTTTCTATACGATGTCTAACTAAATTTCACTTTTAGTTCTGGAGGGCTCCGATGAATGACGCCACCTTATGGATCTGTTTCGCTGGTTACGCATTTACTTCCACGGTTATGATGTTGTAGAGTTGCGCGCTTCCAACCTGCACGCAACCAAGTGGTGATAGCTGAAACTGGAAATTAGACAGAGTTCTGCGAAGGGTTTAAGTCCCTTTTTATTCAACTTTAGAAGTTACAAATGCGTGCTCTTGACGCTCACAAACTACGCCGACCCGGCGGTAAAATAAAAATAAGAAACTAAAAAGAGATAATAACAAGAGACTAACTACGAGGCTCTATAAACGTAACTAACCTCACCGCGTTCTAAGGAACCGCTGATAATTCAGCAAAATCTGAATACCACGTTGAAAGATTAACAATTTGCCGAGGCAAGCACACAGGCCGAAACGCGTGGTTATTCAATTTCTAACTATCTCCCTCCGCGCTCGTGAAGTAAGGAAAAGCACACTTCGAACTCGTTTCCTTTCTATTTAACTCAGAATACTTCCGCTGATAATTTGAATCCTTGCGCGTTCTACTAAAAATTTACATACTCTGGCATTGGCAGTTCCAGGGGAAAGTAAGCCTTGACAGGAAAGATAGTTTAAACTTAAAATAAATGTTAGTTAAAATAAATATAAACCCTACATTTGCCGCTGCCAGAATTTGGAAAACTTGGAAGCAGGTCCTACAAACGACCTGTTGTAAAGTTTCTACAATTCTGAACTAACTTTTAAGAGCCTCGTTTACATAAAAAAAATTTTATGTAACAAAAGGTATACTAAATTTCTGTAGATACTTATTTGAATCTCTCTTCTTACAGCAACTTTTCCTAGACTTCAGCAATCAATCTTGTTCTTTTCCTTCCAGCATCTGGAAGGAATAAGTATCAGTACCTTTCTAAATACATTATAATTTACACTTTCTTGACACTGAATACATTTTTGTTTTTAAACGATTTATTTTCCTTAGTTACTGCTTACTTCACATTCATTCAAGTATTCAAACATTAATTTAGCTTTACCCTGGCTCTCCACCATGTGTGGTGTCAAACGGGAATATTCGTGTTTTAATATTACAACACTTCCCCTAACCCCCATGATTTGTTAGAATTCAGCGACCAAATAGACACACCTTACTCGACATTCTACAACTCGATGAGCTACTTTAACATTCTTAAAAATTCAAGTGTAGGTGCAGAACCCTACAAAACACATTCATTCTAACTTCCCCCTCATTCATCTTTAGACATGTAGGCTTTCGCTCTAAAGCATGATTTTATCTACAGTTTAATACTTAAATTTTGAATTCATTGCTTTTGAGCATTTACTTTTAGCATCTAACTTTTTATGCTTCTAGACTAAATTCTACTTTTACGTAACATTCAAGTATTTACGTATATTTACAAAATTCTAAGACATATGGTTTTTTACAATTTACAATAAAATGAATAAGAGAAAATAAATTTTTACTTTACTCATTCTTCGCCAAGCTGGCGGCACTGAAACTAAAGTTTTTATTAATACAAGAATACGAAGTTATTTTTATCTTCGGCCAAATTTTGGCTTTAACATAAGAGAATTAGTTTTTCGACCAACAGAAACTGCTTGTTCTTAGATTTTATACTTAAAGAAAATAATACTTTTGCCTTAGCTAAATAAGTAAAACAAAACTAAGTCTCAACCGAGACACATTGATTTTCGTCAAAACATAGAACTTCGTACAGTCGGTCACAAAAGTATTCGAACACCGGCAACCATTCAGAAAATTTACTTTTCCGTTGAGAAACAAAATTGTCTCCAGAGTCCATTTTGGTTCGATAGAAAAAAAAAACAAAAGGATGGCTCATGTCCAAAATTGGCTAGGTGCATGAAACAAAATACAACATGACCTATCTGGGGCAGATGGGAAACAAAATGGCTGCTCACGTGATCCATTATTGCGCTCAGAGAAAACGCAAAGTGTGGCTGCGGCTCGTCTCGGTTCGCGAAGAGTGAAAACCCAAAACGGTCTGTAGTGTCTATCTTTGTTGGATGAGAAAACAAAAGGATGGCTCATGTCCAATTTATTTAGGTGTGGGAAAAATATAACGTGACCTATCTGGATGAGATGTCTCCAGCGATCCAGTATAGACTTTTTCCCCATCTGCAACAGGTGACATCTATAAACAATTTCATTGAAATCTCCTCGAAATATAAGAAACAGCTAGCTCGTGAAATTGTAAGGTATTCCCAATAAATTCCACTTCTTGAAGAAGGAAAAACATCCTAGCTGGAGATGAGGTAGAGAGAGAAAAAGCATGTTGCACCATGGAGAGCCCGCACGGTTCTGAACAGAAAACGTGGAATGCTTTTATAGAAAAGAGTTGAAAGTGAAAGTAAAAGCCGATTGGAAATTTTTCACTTGGTTGCCGACTGGGAAAAAATTTTCAGAGCTCAGAAAAAAAATTCTGAGATGTAAAAAAAAAAAAAACTTTTTGTTAATTTTTATCATGTCTTCTAGACATGATAAAAATTAACCCTACCCCCCTTTTGTGTGGGAATGTTGTCTCACTGTTTCTAAAATTAGACCATGACTCATTCTAGGAATTATATGTTTTAGAAAGGATGAGTCATGGTCTTTGGGTTTCTCCATTCCAAAGTAAACAAAGTGAAGACATCAAATTAATAGAAAAAAAAGGAAGAGTTTTTTTTTTTAGTCCAAAGGGGCATTGTCCCCGAAGGACTATTAGTTTCGTTTGGGCGTTTTGCGTCGACAACCGTAGAATGTCCGATTCACTTTTCAAAATAACGCACTTACCCAGATCCACCCTCACCTCCTCCTCGCTCTCTTATCCTTAACCACTCTCTCCTCCTCCTCGCTGTCTTATCCTCCTCCTCTCTCTTATCCTCCTCGCTCTCCCATCCTCCTCCACTCTCCCATCCTCCTCCACTCTCTCATCCTCCTCGCTCTCCCATCCTCCTCGCTTTCCCATCCTCCTCCACTCTGTAATCCTCCTCCTCTCTCTACTCATCCACACTCTCTCATCCTCCTCTCTCTTGTCCTCCATTTCCATATAGTTACCATTTCCCGTTGTATGAAACAATAGAATAGTAATCATTCTCAATAAAACGGTAGTCAAGCAACCGCAGTAAGAGGAAATCTTTGAAATAGATCTTAGTAAAAAAAACTATTGTAAAAATCATTTGTATTGAAAAACAATTATCATATCATTAATCACAATCAAAGTCCTTCGGGGACAATGCCCCTTTAGACGTAATCCAAAATCTGAATTCTTTCAGATTTTTTTTTTTTTTTTCAGCTCTGGAAATATTTTTCCCATTCAACAGCCAAGAAATATTTCCAGCCAATACAATTTCATTTTTACTTTCACTTTCAATTCATTTCTTATATCTATAAGAACATTTCATGTTTCTGTTCAGATCAGTGTGTGTTGTTCAAGATGCAGCAACTCTACTCCATCCCACAACCAGGAAAAAAAGATGTTCTTTCATGAGGAATTCTTTTGGCTTTCGAAAACAATTATGACATGATGATTGTAATACATTTCTGTTCTCATGTCCCATGCTTGAACTCAGATTTATTTCCGGAACTCTGAAAATTTTTCCTAGTCAGCTCGATAACCCAACTTTCGTATATTTATTTTTTAAGCCACTCGAGTTTCGACTTCCCATCCGTGTGTGCTGTGCGTTCAACCTGGAGACACATTCCCTGAGCTCTAAGAAAATGTTTCCCAGCAGACTCAATCGCTGAAATGGATTAAAAATAAATTCTTTCATACATTTTTAAACCACAAGAGTGTTAGGTGTCATGGAAAGAGCCTTTTTTCCCCTGAGCTCTAAGAAAATGTTTCCCAGCAGACTCAATCGCTGAAATGGATTAAAAATAAATTCTTTCATACATTTTTAAACCTCAAGAGTGTTAGCTGTCATGGAAAGAGCCTCTTTTTCCCTGAGTTCTAAGAAAATGTTTCCCAGCCCACTCAATCGCTGAAATGGATTAAAAATAAATTCTTTCATACATTTTTAAACCTCAAGAGTGTTAGCTGTCATGGAAAGAGCCTTTTTTCCCCTGAGTTCTAAGAAAATGTTTCCCAGCAGACTCAATCGCTCAAATGGATTAAAAATAAATTCTTTCATACATTTTTAAACCTCAAGAGTGTTAGGTGTCATGGAAAGAGCCTTTTTTCCCCTGAGCTCAAAGAAAATAATTCTCAGCCCACTCAATCGCTGAAATGGATTAAAAATAAATTCTTTCATACATTTTTAAACCTCAAGAGTGTTAGCTGTCATGGAAAGAGCCTTTTTTTCCCTGAGCTCTAAGAAAATGTTTCCCAGCAGACTCAATCGCTGAAATGGATTAAAAATAAATTCTTTCATACATTTTTAAACCTCAAGAGTGTTAGCTGTCATGGAAAGAGCCTTTTTTCCCCTGAGCTCTAAGAAAATGTTTCCCAGCAGACTCAATCGCTGAAATGGATTAAAAATAAATTCTTTCATACATTTTTAAACCTCAAGAGTGTTAGGTGTCATGGAAAGAGCCTTTTTTCCCCTGAGCTCTAAGAAAATGTTTCTCAGCCCACTCAATCGCTGAAATGGATTAAAAATAAATTCTTTCATACATTTGTAAACCTCAAGAGTGTTAGCTGTCATGGAAAGAGCCTTTTTTCCCCTGAGCTCTAAGAAAATGTTTCCCAGCAGACTCAATCGCTGAAATGGATTAAAAATAAATTCTTTCATACATTTTTAAACCTCAAGAGTGTTAGCTGTCATGGAAAGAGCCTTTTTTCCCCTGAACTCTAAGAAAATGTTTCCCAGCACACTCAATCGCTGAAATGGATTAAAAATAAATTCTTTCATACATTTTTAAAGCGTAAGCGTGTTAGCTGTCATGGAAAGAGTCTTTTTTACCCTGAGCTCTGAGAAAATGTTTCCCAGCAGACTCAATCGCTGAAATGGATTAAAAATAAATTCTTTCATACATTTTTAAACCTCAAGAGTGTTAGGTGTCATGGAAAGAGCCTTTTTTCCCCTGAGCTCTAAGAAAATGTTTCCCAGCAGACTCAATCGCTGAAATGGATTAAAAATATATTCTTTCATACATTTTTAAACCTCAAGAGTGTTAGCTGTCATGGAAAGAGCCTTTTTTTCCCTGAGCTCTAAGAAAATGTTTCTCAGCCCACTCAATCGCTGAAATGGATTAAAAATAAATTCTTTCATACATTTTTAAACCTCAAGAGTGTTAGCTGTCATAGAAAGAGCCTTCTTTTCCTGAGCTCTAAGAAAATGTTTTCCAGCAGACTCAATCGCTGAAATGGATTAAAAATAAATTCTTTCATACATTTTTAAACCTCAAGAGTGTTAGCTGTCATGGAAAGAGCCTTTTTTCCCCTGAGCTCTAAGAAAATGTTTCCCAGCAGACTCAATCGCTGAAATGGATTAAAAATAAATTCTTTCATACATTTTTAAACCTCAAGAGTGTTAGCTGTCATGGAAAGAGCCTTTTTTCCCCTGAGCTCAAAGAAAATGTTTCTCAGCCCACTCAATCGCTGAAATGGATTAAAAATAAATTCTTTCATACATTTTTAAACCTCAAGAGTGTTAGCTGTCATGGAAAGAGCCTTTTTTTCCCTGAGCTCTAAGAAAATGTTTCCCAGCAGACTCAATCGCTGAAATGGATTAAAAATAAATTCTTTCATACATTTTTAAACCTCAAGAGTGTTAGCTGTCATGGAAAGAGCCTTTTTTCCCCTGAGCTCTAAGAAAATGTTTCCCAGCAGACTCAATCGCTGAAATGGATTAAAAATAAATTCTTTCATACATTTTTAAACCTCAAGAGTGTTAGGTGTCATGGAAAGAGCCTTTTTTCCCCTGAGCTCTAAGAAAATGTTTCTCAGCCCACTCAATCGCTGAAATGGATTAAAAATAAATTCTTTCATACATTTGTAAACCTCAAGAGTGTTAGCTGTCATGGAAAGAGCCTTTTTTCCCCTGAGCTCTAAGAAAATGTTTCCCAGCAGACTCAATCGCTGAAATGGATTAAAAATAAATTCTTTCATACATTTTTAAACCTCAAGAGTGTTAGCTGTCATGGAAAGAGCCTTTTTTCCCCTGAACTCTAAGAAAATGTTTCCCAGCACACTCAATCGCTGAAATGGATTAAAAATAAATTCTTTCATACATTTTTAAAGCGTAAGCGTGTTAGCTGTCATGGAAAGAGTCTTTTTTACCCTGAGCTCTGAGAAAATGTTTCCCAGCAGACTCAATCGCTGAAATGGATTAAAAATAAATTCTTTCATACATTTTTAAACCTCAAGAGTGTTAGGTGTCATGGAAAGAGCCTTTTTTCCCCTGAGCTCTAAGAAAATGTTTCCCAGCAGACTCAATCGCTGAAATGGATTAAAAATATATTCTTTCATACATTTTTAAACCTCAAGAGTGTTAGCTGTCATGGAAAGAGCCTTTTTTTCCCTGAGCTCTAAGAAAATGTTTCTCAGCCCACTCAATCGCTGAAATGGATTAAAAATAAATTCTTTCATACATTTTTAAACCTCAAGAGTGTTAGCTGTCATAGAAAGAGCCTTCTTTTCCTGAGCTCTAAGAAAATGTTTTCCAGCAGACTCAATCGCTGAAATGGATTAAAAATAAATTCTTTCATACATTTTTAAACCTCAAGAGTGTTAGCTGTCATGGAAAGAGCCTTTTTTCCCCTGAGCTCTAAGAAAATGTTTCCCAGCAGACTCAATCGCTGAAATGGATTAAAAATAAATTCTTTCATACATTTTTAAACCTCAAGAGTGTTAGCTGTCATGGAAAGAGCCTTTTTTCCCCTGAGCTCAAAGAAAATGTTTCTCAGCCCACTCAATCGCTGAAATGGATTAAAAATAAATTCTTTCATACATTTTTAAACCTCAAGAGTGTTAGCTGTCATGGAAAGAGCCTTTTTTTCCCTGAGCTCTAAGAAAATGTTTCCCAGCAGACTCAATCGCTGAAATGGATTAAAAATAAATTCTTTCATACATTTTTAAACCTCAAGAGTGTTAGCTGTCATGGAAAGAGCCTTTTTTCCCCTGAGCTCTAAGAAAATGTTTCCCAGCAGACTCAATCGCTGAAATGGATTAAAAATAAATTCTTTCATACATTTTTAAACCTCAAGAGTGTTAGGTGTCATGGAAAGAGCCTTTTTTCCCCTGAGCTCTAAGAAAATGTTTCTCAGCCCACTCAATCGCTGAAATGGATTAAAAATAAATTCTTTCATACATTTTTAAACCTCAAGAATGTTAGCTGTCATGGAAAGAGCCTTTTTTCCCCTGAGCTCTAAGAAAATGTTTCCCAGCAGACTCAATCGCTGAAATGGATTAAAAATAAATTCTTTCATACATTTTTAAACCTCAAGAGTGTTAGCTGTCATGGAAAGAGCCTTTTTTCCCCTGAACTCTAAGAAAATGTTTCCCAGCACACTCAATCGCTGAAATGGATTAAAAATAAATTCTTTCATACATTTTTAAACCTCAAGAGTGTTAGCTGTCATGGAAAGAGCCTTTTTTCCCCTGAGCTCTAAGAAAATGTTTCCCAGCAGACTCAATCGCTGAAATGGATTAAAAATAAATTCTTTCATACATTTTTAAACCTCAAGAGTGTTAGCTGTCATGGAAAGAGCCTTTTTTCCCCTGAGCTCAAAGAAAATGTTTCTCAGCCCACTCAATCGCTGAAATGGATTAAAAATAAATTCTTTCATACATTTTTAAACCTCAAGAGTGTTAGCTGTCATGGAAAGAGGCTTTTTTTCCCTGAGCTCTAAGAAAATGTTTCCCAGCAGACTCAATCGCTGAAATGGATTAAAAATAAATTCTTTCATACATTTTTAAACCTCAAGAGTGTTAGCTGTCATGGAAAGAGCCTTTTTTTCCCTGAGCTCTAAGAAAATGTTTCCCAGCAGACTCAATCGCTGAAATGGATTAAAAATAAATTCTTTCATACATTTTTAAACCTCAAGAGTGTTAGGTGTCATGGAAAGAGCCTTTTTTCCCCTGAGCTCTAAGAAAATGTTTCTCAGCCCACTCAATCGCTGAAATGGATTAAAAATAAATTCTTTCATACATTTTTAAACCTCAAGAGTGTTAGGTGTCATGGAAAGAGCCTTTTTTCCCCTGAGCTCTAAGAAAATGTTTCCCAGCAGACTCAATCGCTGAAATGGATTAAAAATAAATTCTTTCATACATTTTTAAACCTCAAGAGTGTTAGCTGTCATGGAAAGAGCCTTTTTTCCCCTGAACTCTAAGAAAATGTTTCCCAGCACACTCAATCGCTGAAATGGATTAAAAATATATTCTTTCATACATTTTTAAAGCGTAAGCGTGTTAGCTGTCATGGAAAGAGTCTTTTTTCCCCTGAGCTCTGAGAAAATGTTTCCCAGCAGACTCAATCGCTGAAATGGATTAAAAATAAATTCTTTCATACATTTTTAAACCTCAAGAGTGTTAGGTGTCATGGAAAGAGCCTTTTTTCCCCTGAGCTCTAAGAAAATGTTTCCCAGCAGACTCAATCGCTGAAATGGATTAAAAATAAATTCTTTCATACATTTTTAAACCTCAAGAGTGTTAGCTGTCATGGAAAGAGCCTTTTTTTCCCTGAGCTCTAAGAAAATGTTTCCCAGAGCACTCAATCGCTGAAATGGATTAAAAATAAATTCTTTCATACATTTTTAAACCTCAAGAGTGTTAGGTGTCGTGGAAAGAGCCTTTTTTCCCCTGAGCTCTAAGAAAATGTTTCCCAGCAGACTCAATCGCTGAAATGGATTAAAAACAAATTCTTTCATACATTTTTAAAGCTCAAGCGTGTTAGCTGTCATGGAAAGGGCCTTTTTTCCCCCAGCCCACTCAATCGCTGAAATGGATTCAAAATAACTTCTTTCATACATTTTTAAAGCTCAAGCGTGTTAGCTGTCATAGAGCTGCAGATGAGGTAGAGAGAGAAAAAGCATGTTGCACCATGGAGAGCCCGCACGGTTCTGAACAGAAAACGTGGAATGCTTTTATAGAAAAGAGTTGAAAGTGAAAGTAAAAGCCGATTGGAAATTTTTCACTTGGTTGCCGACTGGGAAAAAATTTTCAGAGCTCAGAAAAAAAAATTCTGAGATGTAAAAAAAAAAAAAAAAAAAAAAAAAAACTTTTTGTTAATTTTTATCATGTCTTCTAGACATGATAAAAATTAACCCTACCCCCCTTTTGTTGGGGAATGTTGTCTCACTGTTTCTAAAAATAGACCATGACTCATTCTAGGAATTATATGTTTTAGAAAGGATGAGTCATGGTCTTTGGGTTTCTCCATTCCAAAGTAAACAAAGTGAAGACATCAAATTAAAAGAAAAAAAAGGAAGAGTTTTTTTTTTTTTTAGTCCAAAGGGGCATTGTCCCCGAAGGACTATTAGTTTCGTTTGGGCGTTTTGCGTCGACAACCGTAGAATGTCCGATTCACTTTTCAAAATAACGCACTTAACCAGATCCACCCTCACCTCCTCCTCGCTCTCTTATCCTTAACCACTCTCTCCTCCTCCTCGCTGTCTTATCCTCCTCCTCTCTCTTATCCTCCTCGCTCTCCCATCCTCCTCCACTCTCTCATCCTCCTCGCTCTCCCATCCTCCTCGCTTTCCCATCCTCCTCCACTCTGTAATCCTCCTCCTCTCTCTACTCATCCACACTCTCTCATCCTCCTCTCTCTTGTCCTCCATTTCCATATAGTTACCATTTCCCGTTGTATGAAACAATAGAATAGTAATCATTCTCAATAAAACGGTAGTCAAGCAACCGCAGTAAGAGGAAATCTTTGAAATAGATTTTAGTAAAAAAAACTTTTGTAAAAATCATTTGTATTGAAAAACAATTATCATATCATTAATCACAATCAAAGTCCTTCGGGGACAATGCCCCTTTAGACGTAATCCAAAATCTGAATTCTTTCAGATTTTTTTTTTTTTTTTCAGCTCTGGAAATATTTTTCCCATTCAACAGCCAAGAAATATTTCCAGCCAATACAATTTCATTTTTACTTTCACTTTCAATTCATTTCTTATATCTATAAGAACATTTCATGTTTCTGTTCAGATCAGTGTGTGTTGTTCAAGATGCAGCAACTCTACTCCATCCCACAACCAGGAAAAAAAGATGTTCTTTCATGAGGAATTCTTTTGGCTTTCGAAAACAATGATGACATGATGATTGTAATACATTTCTGTTCTCATGTCCCATGCTTGAACTCAGATTTATTTCCGGAACTCTGAAAATTTTTCCTAGTCAGCTCGATAACCCAACTTTCGTATATTTATTTTTTAAGCCACTCGAGTTTCGACTTCCCATCCGTGTGTGCTGTGCGTTCAACCTGGAGACACATTCCCTGAGCTCTAAGAAAATGTTTCCCAGCCCATTCAATCGCTGAAATGGATTAAAAATAAATTCTTTCATACATTTTTAAACCTCAAGAGTGTTAGGTGTCATGGAAAGAGCCTTTTTTCCCCTGAGCTCTAAGAAAATGTTTCCCAGCCCACTCAATCGCTGAAATGGATTAAAAATAAATTCTTTCATACATTTTTAAACCTCAAGAGTGTTAGCTGTCATGAAAAGAGCCTTTTTTCCCCTGAGCTCTAAGAAAATGTTTCCCAGCCGACTCAATCGCTGAAATGGATTAAAAATAAATTCTTTCATACATTTTTAAACCTCAAGAGTGTTAGGTGTCATGGAAAGAGCCTTTTTTCCCCTGAGCTCTAAGAAAATGTTTCTCAGCCCACTCAATCGCTGAAATGGATTAAAAATAAATTCTTTCATACAGTTTTAAACCTCAAGAGTGTTAGCTGTCATGAAAAGAGCCTTTTTTCCCCTGAGCTCTAAGAAAATGTTTCCCAGCCGACTCAATCGCTGAAATGGATTAAAAATAAATTCTTTCATACATTTTTAAACCTCAAGAGTGTTAGCTGTCATGGAAAGAGCCTTTTTTCCCCTGAACTCTAAGAAAATGTTTCCCAGCACACTCAATCGCTGAAATGGATTAAAAATAAATTCTTTCATACATTTTTAAAGCGTAAGCGTGTTAGCTGTCATGGAAAGAGTCTTTTTTCCCCTGAGCTCTGAGAAAATGTTTCCCAGCAGACTCAATCGCTGAAATGGATTAAAAATAAATTCTTTCATACATTTTTAAACCTCAAGAGTGTTAGGTGTCATGGAAAGAGCCTTTTTTCCCCTCAGCTCTAAGAAAATGTTTCCCAGCAGACTCAATCGCTGAAATGGATTAAAAATAAATTCTTTCATACATTTTTAAACCTCAAGAGTGTTAGCTGTCATGGAAAGAGCCTTTTTTTCCCTGAGCTCTAAGAAAATGTTTCCCAGAGCACTCAAACGCTGAAATGGATTAAAAATAAATTCTTTCATACATTTTTAAACCTCAAGAGTGTTAGTTCTCATGAAAAGAGCCTTTTTTTCCCCTGAGCTCTAAGAAAATGTTTCCCAGCAGACTCAATCGCTGAAATGGATTAAAAACAAATTCTTTCATACACTTTTAAAGCTCAAGCGTGTTAGCTGTCATGGAAAGGGCCTTTTTTTTCCCCAGCCCACTCAATCGCTGAAATGGATTAAAAATAACTTCTTTCATACATTTTTAAAGCTCAAGCGTGTTAGCTGTCATAGAGCTTCAGATGAGGTAGAGAGAGAAAAAGCATGTTGCACCATGGAGAGCCCGCACGGTTCTGAACAGAAAACGTGGAATGCTTTTATAGAAAAGAGTTGAAAGTGAAAGTAAAAGCCGATTGAAAATTTTTCACTTTGTTGCCGACTGGGAAAAAATTTTCAGAGCTCAGAATAAAATTATGAGATGTAAAAAAAAAAAAAAAACTTTTTGTTAATTTTTATCATGTTTTCTAGACATGATAAAAATTAACCCTACCCCCCTTTTGTGTGGGAATGTTGTCTCACTGTTTCTAAAAATAGACCATGACTCATTCTAGGAATTATATATTTTAGAAAGGATGAGTCATGGTCTTTGGGTTTCTCCATTCCAGAGTAAACAAAGTGAAGACATCAAATTAATAGAAAAAAAGGAAGAGGTTTTCTTTTTTTTTTTTTTTCTTTTTTTTTTTTTTTCCAGCTCTGGAAATATTTTTCCCATTCAACAGCCAAGAAATATTTTCAGCCAATACAATTTCATTTTTACTTTTACTTTCAATTCATTTCTTATATCTATAAGAACATTTCATGTTTCTGTTCAGATCAGTGTGGGTTGTTCAAGATGCAGCAAATCTACTCCATCCCACAACCAGGAAAAAAAGATGTTCTTTCATGAGGAATTCTTTTGGCTTTCATGCATTCAACCTGGAGACACATTTCCTGAGCTCTAAGAAAATTTTCCGAGCCCCCTCAATCGCTGAAATGGATTAAAAATAAATTGTTTCATACATTTTTAAAGCTCAAGCGTGTTAGGTATCATGGAAAGAGCCTTTTTTTTCCCTGAGCTCTAAGAAAATGTTTCCCAGCCCCCTCAATCGCTGAAATGGATTAAAAATAAATTCTTTCATACATTTTTAAAGCCCAAGCGTGTTAGGTATCATGGAAAGAGCCTTTGTTTCCCCTGAGCTCTAAGAAAATGTTTCCCAGCCCCCTGAATCGCTAAAATGGATTAAAAATAAATTCTTTCGTACATTTTTAAAGCTCAAGAGTGTTAGGTATCATGGAAAGAGCTTTTTCTTTCCACAGCCCACTTAATCGCTGAAATCGATTAAAAATAAATTCTTTCATACATGTTTAAAGCTCAAGCGTGTTAGCTGTCATGGAAAGAGCCTTTTTTTCCCAGCGCCCTCAATCGCTGAAACGGATCAAAAATAAATTCTTTCATACATTTGTTTAAACCTTAAGACGGTATGATCATGTCGTCAACGGTATGATTTGAGGTGAAAATTGAAAACCCGGTATGAAAAATCTCTTTAACTTCACTTTAGAAGAAGGTGTGGGATAGAGAGATTTCGTCATGGGAAAATGTCTTTCAATGTCCGTCATGGGAAAATGTCTTTCAATATCATGTCATCTCCTTTCAAATAGGATTGAAGGATTTTTCTTAAACTATGTTGAAATCTTGATGCATAAAAACCACGGATGGGAAATTCTGATCCATGGATGGATCATCCAATTTCGCTAGACCCTGATAAACGGTTGCTGATGAAATCCAAACGAGGGGTCCTAGCTTTTCAAATGGGAAACATTTTCCCCTAAACGGAGGAATGATTTCTATTCTGTGAGACGTCAAAAATTGGAAAAAAGCTTGTGTTCACAGAAGCTCTTTCTAGAAGAGTGGTCCTGGGTCCAGATGAGGTAGAGAGAGAAAAATCATGCTGCACCTTGGACAGCCCGCACAATTCTGAACAGAAAACGTAGAATACTTTTATAGAAAAGTGTTGAAAGTGAAAGTAAAAGGCCAATCGTCTTGGCTGGAGAATTTTCACTTGGTTGCCGGCTGGGAAAAATTTTTCAGATCTGAGAAAAAAATTTTGAGATGTTAAAAAAAAAAAAAAATTAAATTAAAAAAAAAAAACTTTTTGTTAATTTTTATCATGTCTCCTAGACATGATAAAAATTAACTCTATACCCTTTTGTGTGGGAATGTTGTCTCACTGTTTCTAAAAATAGACCATGACCCATTCTAGGAATTATATATTTTAGAAAGGATGAGTCATGGTCTTTGGGTTTCTCCATTCCAAAGTAAACAAAGTGAAGACATCAAATTAATAGAAAAAAAGGAAGAGGTTTTTTTTTTTTTTTTTTTTTTCCAGCTCTGGAAATATTTTTCCCATTCAACAGCCAAGAAATATTTTCAGCCAATACAATTTCATTTTTACTTTTAGTTTCAATTCATTTCTTATATCTATAAGAACATTTCATGTTTCTGTTCAGATCAGTGTGGGTTGTTCAAGATGCAGCAACTCTACTCCATCCCACAACCAGGAAAAAAAGATGTTCTTTCATGAGGAATTCTTTGGCTTTCATGCATTCAACCTGGAGACACATTTCCTGAGCTCTAAGAAAAATTTCCGAGCCCCCTCAATCGCTGAAATGGATTAAAAATAAATTGTTTCATACATTTTTAAAGCTCAAGCGTGTTAGGTATCATGGAAAGAGCCTTTTTTTTCCCTGAGCTCTAAGAAAATGTTTCCCAGCCCCCTCAATCGCTGAAATGGATTAAAAATAAATTCTTTCATACATTTTTAAAGCCCAAGCGTGTTAGGTATCATGGAAAGAGCCTTTTTTTCCCCTGAGCTCTAAGAAAATGTTTCCCAGCCCCCTCAATCGCTAAAATGGATTAAAAATAAATTCTTTCGTACATTTTTAAAGCTCAAGAGTGTTAGGTATCATGGAAAGAGCTTTTTCTTTCCACAGCCCACTTAATCGCTGAAATCGATTAAAAATAAATTCTTTCATACATGTTTAAAGCTCAAGCGTGTTAGCTGTCATGGAAAGAGCCTTTTTTTCCCAGCGCCCTCAATCGCTGAAACGGATCAAAAATAAATTCTTTCATACATTTGTTTAAACCTTAAGACGGTATGATCATGTCGTCAACGGTATGATTTGAGGTGAAAATTGAAAACCCGGTATGAAAAATCTCTTTAACTTCACTTTTGAAGAAGGTGTGGGATAGAGAGATTTCGTCATGGGAAAATGTCTTTCAATGTCCGTCATGGGAAAATGTCTTTCAATATCATGTCATCTCCTTTCAAATAGGATTGAAGGATTTTTCTTAAACTATGTTGAAATCTTGATGCATAAAAACCACGGATGGGAAATTCTGATCCATGGATGGATCATCCAATTTCGCTAGACCCTGATAAACGGTTGCTGATGAAATCCAAACGAGGGGTCCTAGCTTTTCAAATGGGAAACATTTTCCCCTAAACGGAGGAATGATTTCTATTCTGTGAGACGTCAAAAATTGGAAAAAAGCTTGTGTTCACAGAAGCTCTTTCTAGAAGAGTGGTCCTGGGTCCAGATGAGGTAGAGAGAGAAAAATCATGCTGCACCTTGGACAGCCCGCACAATTCTGAACAGAAAACGTAGAATACTTTTATAGAAAAGTGTTGAAAGTGAAAGTAAAAGGCCAATCGTCTTGGCTGGAGAATTTTCACTTGGTTGCCGGCTGGGAAAAATTTTTCAGATCTGAGAAAAAAATTTTGAGATGTTAAAAAAAAAAAAAAAAAAAAAAAAAAAAAACTTTTTGTTAATTTTTATCATGTCTCCTAGACATGATAAAAATTAACTCTACACCCTTTTGTCTGGGAATGTTGTCTCACCCTATCAGGTTCAATGTTTCTTCTTACCTTCTTCGGAAACATACAATGACCTGACTAGAACAGAGAGCTTACTAAAGCTATGTTCACTAATTGTAGTAAGTAGACAGGATACAGACGAAGGGTATACAAAACCCTTTATTTTTTTCTGTATATACAATGACTTCCGTACTTCGGAATACAATGACCCTCCACTCGGGGTCTAACTTAAAAGATATCAAAATAAAACTAAACTCTAATTTAACTTTAGAATAAGATTGGCCTTATAATAACAGGAAGCGTATGTAGCACAGAGACTGTGAACACTACAATACGTTTAATTTATCAAGAGGATTAAAACCTCTGGCCTGGAAGGCAAAGTAGCAACTGCGTAACTTCTAAGGTAAGCGGCCTGCTTCGAACTCACGGCTTCCTCTCTTCTGCTTGGCAAAAAGGCCACACTTAAATACTTGGCGTTCGCCAGACAACTTTGCATAAACTCCTTCACGCTTATAATTCTGGCCGGAAGTAGAAAATAAGAAGTGATAGTAAAGATTTAAAATAAAATAAACGTTAGTAAAACTTAAGATCCTTACATACTTCCCGCCAGAGTTAATTAGTTTGAAACTGAGGTCTAAAACGACCTTGTTGAAAACTTTTAGCTCTAGAAACTAACGCGAGGCCAACCTTTAACAAAAAATGCTTCGCTAGAAACTAGAAAAATTTAAAAGAAAGAAATTTGTTACAATAGCAGCTCCCGGAATATACAACAATCTTTTTTCTTTTTCATCTGTACTGCATCAAAACAGGAGCTTTATTCAATTCTGGTTCCTTCCAGAGATCTGGAAGGAAAACTAGTTTAATGAAATGTTACAGAATGACATTGTAAATAACATATAGAATATACTTTTCTTAACATTCTTATTTCATTCATGACTATTTTAATTATCTCTCCCCGTGCTCTCTGACATGTGTTGTAAAAACACCAAACACGAATGTGTTTCTGTCTATGTGTTCAACACTTCCTCCTACAATCAAAACACTAACGTGTTAAAATTCAACATACGAGACCTCTTAACACACCCTAATTTCAACTCTAGACCCTGAGGTACTATTCTGAAAGTGGCTAACTCTAAAGTGTAGCGTCAGAGAGCCTAACTACATCATTCAACCTTTAACACATATTCACCATGATTTAATCTTTACAGTCACACGAATAACAAATTTTTTAACATTACTTTCACATTTACCATATCACGGTATTTCTAAACATTCAAAATAACAGTTCACATGTATACAAGAACATATCAAGATGCCGTTAATTTTACACATTTGAAAACATACATTAGTAGTACATTGTTAACTTCTATTCTTTTCAAAGCAAGTGCCAATTCTTTCTACATTGAAATAATACTACATTTCAAAAAGTCTTTCAGACTAAAACGTCTTTCTCGTTAGAATGTTTTAAATAAAATTTATACAATAACTTTTTACAATATTTAAGTCTTTAGACAACGCTATTATACATCAACTTTAGTTTTACGCGCGAGTAATTGAAAAACATAATAAGAAAATCGGTCACAACTCATTTCTCGCCCTTTTGGCGATAAAGGTAGACCTCGCATGAGGTAAAACTTCTTCAAATCTGCCACTTGCAGTAAGAATGAAAGATTAACTTAAGTTTGTAAAGTAACACAAAATTTTACTTATCTTTGTAATATTCAGACATCCTTTTCTGGGCCCAGTCTTTAAAGGTGCTGCAGACCGTTGCTTGGTTGATCCTCCTTCTTGTACGGGCTCGCCCTTCAGTGCTTTCCTCTGGAAGCTTCCGTTTTTCACCACTACGGCCACCCTTGAACATCTTCCTTCTGTCCTCTGCTTGTGGTCTTGGCCGCTTGAAGGCAGCTGGTCTTGGTGGAACCGGGAAACTTCTGTCGTGATCCTGCTTGGACCTCGTTGTTGGCCGTTCAAATTTTTCTTGTACTTTTTCCTCCGCCGCTGATGGCCCTTCCGCAGTTCGGCGACTTTTGCTGCGGAGAGTTCTGTCGGATGAGTCAATCTTCCGTTTCACAGCCGGGTTATAGTTGCCGTCCTTTCTCCCGGTCTTTTCCACATACGTCGTCCTTCTCCCTTCTTCATTCTGGGGGTGTTCGTGAACTCTGTTTTTTGGACGGTGGAACGACTTCTTTTTCTTTGTACCTTCAATTTTTCCGCGGGGCAATTTTCTTTTTACTTGCTTCTGTCTCTCATTGGCTTGCCCTTGTACTTGTCGTTTTCCCACCTCTGGAACTTGTACCTGCGGTGTCTGCCGTACCGGATCCTGCAAAAGATCTGAAAAGATTTGCATTTTATTACGGTCATAGAATGGTTTTATCTGGTCAATGTTTGCGGAACAGGTTTCACCATTTCTTGCCTTTAATACTACAACAGCGTGAGTTATTTTTTCTATAACATATGGTCCTTCAAAGCGTGGGAAAAATTTGGCAGTTTTATCTTCTGGTGCTGAAGAAAGTGAATGCTTAATTTTTAAAACTTCATCCCCTACTTTATAAGTTACTCCCCGTCGTTTCAAGTCATAATAGAGTTTCTGTTTTCTCTGTGCTACTTCTGTATTCTTTTTTGCTTCTTTTATTAGTTTTTCTATATCACCCATTTTAAATTCTGGGGCTCTTTGTTGCACATAAAATAGTTTATCTAACGGTGTTATAATCTTTCTGCCTAGAAATAACTCAGCAGGAGTTTTTCCCGTTGTATCATGTTTTGCGGTCCTAAGGGCGAAAGCAAATTCATTGACATAGTTATCCCAGCTTTTATGAAAATTTTTAACATAACTACGGATAATTTTCACTATATTTCTGTTGACCCGTTCCGCTATATTTGATTGCGGCCGATACGGGACCATTTTTAAATGACGTATGCCCAGTTTTTGGCACATGTCTTCAAATATATTACTTACAAATTGAGGACCATTATCCGATATAACTTTTAGGGGCGCCCCGTATTTTAAAATATATTTATTTAAAATAGAATCGGTAACTAATTTCGCGGAGGCTCGTTTTAAGGGAACAATTTCGGTCCATTTACTAAAATGATCAACTATAACAAGGAGATAGCGACTTTTGTTTAACTGACTTTTTGGGAAAGGGCCCAATAAATCGATGCCGATTATTTCATTTGGAAATTCGGATTTAATACTATTTAGAAACCCGGCCGGGCGGAAATTAATATAATTAACGGCTTGACATGTTGGGCAGGACTGGACATACGCCCTTGTTAACTTTTGCAGTTCAGGAAAGTAGACTGCCTCGCGTACGCGTTGAGTAGTTTTTCGAATACCAGCATGAGAAGCTAAAGGGCTGTCATGGAGCTCTTGCAGGATATTTAATCTAAGACTAGCTGGGATAACAGGTCGAAATTCGTTGTTGGAATTCGTAGTTTTTGTATAAAATAATAGACCATCTATTAGTTCGTAATGGGCCGCCCTATTTCTTATCGCCACAATATCTTGGTGGCTAAAATTTTCAGGATCCTTCAAATACTCATAAATACTTCCAAACTCAGGATCCTTACCCAGTTCGGTTATTACAGTTTCTCGGGAATTTATTGTACACGCTGTCAGCATTGCAACTTTTACGGTATTACCCTGTTCGTCTAATTTAATTCGTGACAGGGCATCTGCTACGATATTTTCCTTTCCGGGGGTATGCTTGATTACCAGATTATATTCTTGCAGCTTGAGTGCCCATCTTATTAACCTTGGGGATAAATTTTTTCCAGAGTACAATCTAGTTACCGCCGCATGATCAGAATATACTGTTATCGGCGCCTTTCCAAAATAGACTCGGAACTTTTGCACTGCTAACAGAACTGCAAGTGCCTCTCTCTCGGTCGCGGAATAGTTTCTTTGTGTTTGATTTAAAGTTCGGCTAAAAAATGCTACTGGCTGCTGATTTTGCGAAAGTACCGCTCCTACCGCATAATCCGAAGCATCCGCTGAAATTTCTAAATTTTCATCCTTTTCAGGAAATTTCAACACAGGGGCTTGCGTTAATGCTTGTTTTAATTTTTCGAAAGCACTATTGGCTTCGGCCGTCCACGAGAATCTTGCCTTTTTCCTTTTTAATTTTAACAATGGCTCAGCGATAGCCGCAAAATCTTTTATAAAGGACCTATAATATGAACAAAGTCCTAGAAAAGAAGAGAGCTTCTTTGCCGTGTTTGGAGTCGGATACTTTTGTACAGCGATTATTTTTGATTCATCTGTCTCGATCCCTTTTTGCGATATTTTGTAACCTAAATATTTTAATTCAGGGGCTGCAAATTTGCACTTTTCGACATTAACTTTTAGACCGGCCTCATTTAATAAAGAAAACACCTGTCTTAAATCCTGTATATGTTGGTCGAGATTATCACTAGTAATAATGATATCGTCTAAATAGATAAATGTGGACTTTCCAAGAACAGGTCTTAACACAATGTCCATGCATCGCTGAAATGTTGCTGGGGCGCCTGAAAGGCCAAACGGCATTCGCAAAAATGCATAAGTGCCAGACTTGGTTATAAAAGCAGTCTTAGGCCCGTCCTCAGGCCTGATCCCTATTTGAAAATAACCATTCGTTAAGTCTAAAGTTGTCATAAATTTGGTTGATTTTATGTTCCTTAAAATTTCTTCTATAATCGGTAACGGATATACCGGATATTTCGTTATGGAATTTAATTTACGGTAATCAATAGCGAATCTCCACCTTTTTGGATGCTCCAAAGGATAATCATTATTTTTCTTACATAAAACCACCGGACTAGCATAACTACTTGAGATAGGCGTTACGATCTTTTTACGTAGCATATCGGTAATATGCCATTCTATAATTTTTTCCTTATTCTTATCATACCGGTATGGTTTTTGACGAACCGGCAATGCATCTCCGGTGTCAATACTATGGTTAGTAACCTGGGTAAATCCTGGAATATCACTAAATAAGGAAGCAAATTCACTTACCACTTGTCGGATTCTATCTTGCTCGTCATTAGGCAGGTGGTCGAGATTTACCCTTGGCGGTTCAACCTTTTCTACACGCACTGGTTTCATCGTCAGTTTAAGAGACGCTTCATTAAAATCCAGTGTAGCTTGTGCGTCTGAAAGAAAGTCTATTCCTAGTATTAAGTGTGCTTGCAAATTCTTTACTATAAAAAACATCACCTTTACTTGTTCGTCCTTGATACGGATGTACAAAGGTACTTTACCTACGCACTTACATTGTTCTCCTTGCGCCGCTAATACTGTTGTATTATCCGCATTATATATGCGGTATTTGCGAAAATACTTTCTAAAAAAGACTTCTGCCACACAGGAACACTGCGCGCCGGTATCCAGGAGTGCGGTGGCCGGGATATTATTTACCAAGACTTCAATCTTCGGAAGAGTTAAATTTTTCACCATTACTGTATTTAACTTGTAGGAAGAGGGGTTTTCGTGGCCTTCGGATTTCCGCACCCTCTCGTCAGCAGAAATCCGTTTTAGTTTAAATTATTTTTTCTTTCGGTGCTTTCCTTCTTTCTCCACTGGCCTTGAGACTTTTTTCCTGGGTTGCTATTGAACTGTCGACGTTCGCCGGCTGTTTTTGAATGCTCGGGTTTCCTTGCCCACTGATTCGCTTTTTCTCCGTAGCCATGTGCTTGAGTTTGCTGTAGTCTTGGCGTACCAAATTGGTTTCGCTGTTGATATTGGCGTCTTCTTTCGACGTCCGCCGTTCTTCTACTTTCAAACTGGATTGCTAGCTCAAATAATTTTTCCAGTGTAGTCGGATTTCTCAATTCAATAAAGTCTTGCACTTGGGGTAGTAACCTCGGCAAAATCACTTGAATTATTTCAGGATCCGGACGGTTTCCATACAAGAGCTTGAAAACGTGAATTTTTCTTAAAATAAACCTGGAGAGGTTTTCCATTCTTTGTTGATATATACTGAACAGTTCTGTTTCTAATTTCGCACGATCCCTTACAACAGGGAAGGCTTTTAGTAGGGCAGTCTTGAAATTTTCGTAGGTATAGGTGGGACTTCCTGCTTGACCCAAGAGACTTCTGCCGATACATTTGAACCAGTTAAGCGCTTGGCCCCTCAAAGCGCTGGTAGCTAAGGTAACTTTTTGAAACTCGTGCACGGGGTAGAGCATGAAGTGGTCATCCAATTTTTCCAAAAAACTGGTTACCTGTGAGTTTCCATTAAACGTTGCTTCCGGTTTCATCGAAGCGCGCATGGTCTGGACAATATACCCAAATCCTTCCAGGGCGGCAGCTGGCATTTCTGGATTCTGAGCTGTTTCTGCAGGCAGCACAGGTTCTTCTTGAAACTCGGCCATGGTTATTCTTCGTCGGGCGCCACTATCAGGTTCAATGTTTCTTCTTACCTTCTTCGGAAACATACAATGACCTGACTAGAACAGAGAGCTTACTAAAGCTATGTTCACTAATTGTAGTAAGTAGACAGGATACAGACGAAGGGTATACAAAACCCTTTATTTTTTTCTGTATATACAATGACTTCCGTACTTCGGAATACAATGACCCTCCACTCGGGGTCTAACTTAAAAGATATCAAAATAAAACTAAACTCTAATTTAACTTTAGAATAAGATTGGCCTTATAATAACAGGAAGCGTATGTAGCACAGAGACTGTGAACACTACAATACGTTTAATTTATCAAGAGGATTAAAACCTCTGGCCTGGAAGGCAAAGTAGCAACTGCGTAACTTCTAAGGTAAGCGGCCTGCTTCGAACTCACGGCTTCCTCTCTTCTGCTTGGCAAAAAGGCCACACTTAAATACTTGGCGTTCGCCAGACAACTTTGCATAAACTCCTTCACGCTTATAATTCTGGCCGGAAGTAGAAAATAAGAAGTGATAGTAAAGATTTAAAATAAAATAAACGTTAGTAAAACTCAAGATCCTTACAACCCTTTCTAAAAATAGACCATGTATACCAATATACTACAAACGGTCTTGAACGCGTGTTCTCAGTATCTAGCTATACAAATTTGAAGGTAAAATTAAAAAAAAGACATCTTTTTGGGGAAATGGGAGTAAATTTGTATAGGAATATACTACAAACGGAATTTAAGGCCTGTTTTCAGTATATAGCTATACAAATTGGAAGGTAAAAAAAAATTAAAAAAAGACATCTTTTTTTTTCGGGGGAGGGAAGGCAGTGAATTTGTATAGGAATATACTACAAACGGACTTTAAAGCCTGTTTTCAGCATATAGCTATACAAATTGGAAGGTAAAAAAAATAAAAAAAAGGACATCTTTTTTTTTTCGGGGGGGAAGGCAATGAATTTGTATAGGAATATACTACAAACGGACTTTAAAGTCTGTTTTCAGCATATAGCTATACAAATTGGAAGGTAAAAGAAATAAAAAAAAGATATCTTTTTTGGGGAAAAGGAGTGAATTTGTATAGAAACATACTACAAGAACATCAAGAAAAGAACATCATGGGTCCAAGAATTGAAACTGAAAGTCCAAAAACGAAATGTTAACGACTGGGAAGAAAATTTTCAAAGCTGAAAAAAGATAAAAATATATATATATATATATATATATATATATACTTCCTTTTTCTTTCTTAATTTGATGTCTTCATTCTTTTAACCTTGTAGAAATAAAAAAAGTGAAGACATCAAATTAAGAAAGAAAAAAGGAAGTGTTTTTTTTTTTTTTTTTTTTTTTTTTTAAATGTGTGAAAATTTTTCCAGAGCTTTGAGAATTTTTCCCAGTCGGTTTCTAGAAGCAACTCGTTAATGTATTTAAACCACTCGCGTTTCAGTTTCAGATCAGTCTGTGCTGTGCACTCAACGTGGATACACGCTTCTCACTCTCCTGGGAAGAGTTTCTGTGAAGGTATGTGAACATTTTTTTCTTACTCTTTTGTATTTCATAGACTACAAATATTTATTGAGTCACCCATTTTATAGAAATGTATTCTTATTTCCTTTCAATACTTTGAGGTAGGGTAATATTTTCCCCCCTGCTACTGTTTTTGTTTTCAAGGCTAGAAATGTTTTACTCAATAGCTGTTTTTATAGAAAACATGCTATTATTTCATATACTGATATATTTTGTGAAACTCTAACAAATTCCTTTCAAGAAGCCAAGATCATGTGAGCCACAGCTGGCTAGACACGTCAGTGTAATCGTATCACGATTGTTCCATCATATACTGATATATTTTGTGAAACTTTAACAAATTCCTTTCAAGAAGCCAAGATCTCGTGATCCACAGCTGACTCCATTAGTCAGGAAAAACGGATCACGATTTTATCAATCGTATACTGATATATTTTGTTAAACTTTAACAAATGCCTTTCAACAGGGCAAGAACTCGTGATCCATAGCTGGCTAGAGCAGTCAGGATCAATGGATCACGATTTTCCCATCGTATACTGATATATTTTGTGAAACTTTAACAAGGCAGGATCTCGTGATCCACAGCTGGCTAGACTAGTCAGGATTAACGGATCACGATTTTATCAATCGTATACTGATATATTTTGTGAAACTTCTTTAACAAATCCTTTTCAAGAAGGCAAGATCTCGTGATCCACAGCTGGCTAGAGCAGTCAGTATAATCGGATCACGACTGTTCCCTCGTATACTGATATATTTTGTGAAATTTTAACAAAAGACTTTCAAGAAGGCAAGATCTCATGATCCAGAGCTGACTCAATGAGTCAGGATTAACGGATCACGATTGTTCCATTGTATACTGATATATTTTGTGAAACTTCTTTAACAAATGACTTTTAAGAAGGCAAGATCTCGTGATCCAGAGCTGACTCAATCAGTCTGGATTAACGGATCACGATTATTCCATTGTATACTGATATATTTTATGAAACTTTTTTAAAATATGACTTTCAAGAAGGCAAGATCTCGTGATCCACAGCTGACTAGACTTGTCAAAATTAACGGATCAGGATAGTTCCATTGTATACTGATATATTTTGGGGAATTTTAACAAATTGTTTTCAACAAGGCAAGATCCTGTGATCCACAGCTGACTCCATCAGTCAGGATAACGGATCAAGATTTTTTTCAATCGTATACTGATATATATTTTGTATATTTTGTGAAACTTTAACAAATCCTTTTCAAAAAAGGCAAGGTCTTGTGATCCACAGCTGACTCCATCAGTCAGGATAACGGATCACGATGGTTCCATTTTATACTGATATATATTTTGTGAAACGTTAACAAATGACTTTCAAGAAGGCAAGATCATGTGATTCAATAGAATTGTTCAATCGTATACTGGCATATTCTGATAAAACAACAGAATGATCCAATTTTGAATACGATACTAATATGTTTTTATAAACTCCATTTCATATTTTGTAAAACGTGAACGACTGACTTTCAAGCTGGCTGCATGGGTGTTTTTTTTTTCGTGGTTTTTCCCCATGTGTAACGTGAATACGAGCCAGTTTCCCTTCCAAAGTCCTCCACGAAGGCATTTCTTAAGGCAAATAGCCCTCAAATGCTTTACCGTCCTCCGAATCGACTTGACCTCTTTCCAACTTCCACGGTGTCATTTGAACTATCGAGTCGGCTGTTGGAAAAAAATGTCTGACAGCTGAAAACAATATCTCCACACACCTTCACAAAACCTCTTTCCAGGAGGAAGAAGCGTGTATTCAGCTCCAGTGCACAGCACAGACTGATTTAAAGCTGAAACGCGAGTGGTTTAAATAGATGAGAACCCTCTATAGAAATAATTTGAATATATCTGGTTTTGTGAATCAAGCCGACTGGGAAAAAATTCTCAGAGCTCAGAAAAAAATTCTGAGATGTAAAAAAAAAAAGAAAAAAAAATATTTTTGTTAATTTTTATCATGTCTAGAAGACATGATAAAAATTAACTCCCTTCTCTTTTTGTCTGGGAATGTTGTCTCACTCTTTCTAAAAATAGACTATGACTCATTCTTGTGGAATTCTGTTGGGATTTTACTTTCGATTGGGTTTTGACTTTGTTTCAATTCCCCAGTTATCTATAAAAGCATTCCGCGTTTCACTTCAGATCCGTGTGGGCTGTGGAAGAGGCAACACGTCTCTCTCTTTACCCAATCTCATGATATTCTTTAAGAATTTCTTAGCCATTTGTCAAAGAAGGGGACTATAATTGAAGAATTTATGAATTTGGGAACATGTCACCCATGGCAAATCTAAAATCTTGGCATTGCATACTGGAAAGCCCCGCTCTGATTATAATTCTGAGTTCTAGCATGGGACATTTTTTAGATCAATAAGCTAAACTATTTTTCTAGTCTCATATTCTCTCGTGACTAGGGTTCTAGATTTGGGTAGAGAGAGACATGTTGCCTCATCAACAGCCTGCACTGTTCTGAACAGAAATGCGGAATGCTTTTATAGAAAAGTGAAGAGTTGAAAGTGAAAGTCGAAAAACGAAATGGGATCGGCTAGGAAAAATTTCTCAGAGCTCAGAAAAAAAAATTTTGAGCTGTAAAAAAAAAAAAAATCTTTTTGTAATTTTTATCATGTCTTCTAGACATGATAAAAATTAACTCCCTTCTCTTTTTGTCTGGGAATGTTGTCTCCTACTTTCTAAAAATAGACCATGACTCATCCTTTCTAAAGAATAGAATTCCAAGAAAAGATTGGGTTCTGGTCTATTTTTAGAAACGGTAAGACAACATTCCCAGGTAAAAGGGGGATGTCCAAGATGTTCTAAAGAAGAATTCTTCGAGAATCTCTTAACCTTTCTGAACTTTAGACGAGCTAGCTGGATATTTCTTCATTTCTTTTTCAAGTATGGGTTCAAAGGATTCTTTTAAATAGTTGCAAGAAAGACGTTGTATTATTTTCTGTTGATCATGAATCTATTAAAAACTTTCAATGCCTAATTTTAGGGCTACCTATACCCGGCATGATTCATATGTTTTACTCTACGTTTTAGATAAGACCCTCTCTTAAAAACATGATTTTCCTATTCAAAGTTGAAATGAGTTTCCAAAAGCAAGATCCTTTTAAAAAAACATGTGTGTTTGTGTAGGTGTGGTGGGACGGTTAGCTTTCTTTCTTACGAGATAGTCATCTCCACGAGATGTGTTTTGGATATCTTCTCCACCCTCTCGTGGTCACTGAAATCTCGTGATGGCTCAAGTGAAAAGGGTTCGTTTATTTTGACTCACAACCACGTTATATTTTTTTGGATATCTCCTCCAACGACTCGTGGAACTCTTTTCCCTGAAATGAGGTATGTTTAGCAGCGCACGCCCTCTGAAGTGAAGCTCGGAATACTTTGACAAATCCTGTCGAGTGGATTCTGAAACCATTTTTAAAGGATCTCAGAGAAACACCCATGAAGACGATACCAACGTGTCGTTTTTCAGAAAGCATGAAGGTGGCTCATGGTGAGAGATGAGGTGTAAAATAGTTTTTTTCTTAGAAAGTTGAAAAAAATGGAGAGTAATAAGACACAGTCTCTTTTTTTCGAAACTGAGTAGGAGGGTCATTTTGAGATGAGCTGGAAAATATTTTCTGAGAGATTTGAAAAAAAAAGTTTTAAAAATAAAAAATATATATATCTTATATAATATATATATTATATAATATATATTATAAATACTTTTTGTTCATTTTTATCATGTCTTCAGACATGATAAAAATGAACGACATCTCTCTTTTTTTCTTTGAAACCTCTCTCAACCTATCTCGTCCTGTTTCTCAAGTAACATTCCTTTCCTGAAAAGCTAATTTCTTTAGAAACCTGAGACAACTCCTTTCCTGTAAAGCTAATTTCTTTAGACACGTAAGACAACAGGTAGAGACATCCTTCGAACCAAAAAGAGAGTAGAGATCCTTTTGAATAATGTCGAATAGACAAAAGACAAGTAGCCATTTCCGTTCTATGCTTTTTTTCCTAGGGACGAACCACGAAAGGGTCCTCTTTTGTTCACGAAGCGTGGTTCACCCATGAATTAAACACGTAGACTCGAAACTTTCTAACATCTCTACCTCCACGGTGCAGTTTGAAAGGAAGGTGACCCACCCATCACCCCAGCTATGAAATGAAACGTCAAAACAGTGCACACGTTCTAGAATAAGAACCCTTGTAGACATTTGGGGGCTCTACAGCACAGACTCAACAGAAACAAAACGATAAAAGCTTTCATAGATCCCAGAGAGTGGATGCTTAAAAATAAGGCGATGTATCGTCGATCAAATCAGCTGTAAATAAATGTCTAAGAGCTGTGAAGAATGGATGGCCTACCTTCACAAAAGCTATTTCTAGGAGGGAAAAGTATGTATCCAAGCAGAATACACAGCACAGACTGATGTTAAGTCGAAACTGGAGTGATTTCAATACACAAGTATGAATTCGTTCTAATAACCCTTTAGATAGGTCTCGTTTGACTCATCGAGTCGAGGGGGAAAACATTGACGTGTTGCCTTTCCAACAGCCCACACTGTTCTGAACAGAAACGTAGAATGCTTTTATAGATAAGAGAAGAATTGAAAGTGAAAGTAAAAAAACGAAATCAGATCGGCTGGGAAAATTTCTGAGCCGAGAAAAAATTCTGAGTCAGAAAATAATAATAATAATAATAATAATAATAATAATAATAACCCTTCCTTTTTTCTTTTTTAATTTGATGTCTTCACTTTTTGACTTTCTACAAGGTCAAAAGAGTGAAGACATCAAATTAATAAAGAAAAAGGAAGAGTTTTTTTTTTTTCAATCTCATAATTTTTCCTGAGCTCTGAAAAATTTTTTCCCAGCCGATCCCATTTCGTTTTTTGACTTTCACTTTCAATTCTTCTCTTTTCTATAAAAGTATTCCGCGTTTTTGTTCAGAACAGTGTGGGCTCTTGAAAAGGTAACACGTCTCCCTCTCTCTTTACCCAAATCTGGAACCCATGATGATCTTAAGAAGAATTCTTTAAGAATCTCTTACAATTCCTGAACCTTAGACAAGCTGAATGTTTCTTTTTCGTATTTCGAAGCTATTGATGGATCAAAGAAGAAGATTTCAATGGAATGACTTCATCGTTCTAGGATAGAATATTTTTTCGAAATCTCTTCCTACTTTCGTCTACACAGAAATGCTTTTCACGAAAGTTAGGTCCTCTTTTACATTTACTTTTTAAATAGTTGTTCAAAGGGATTTTCGTTCTGCTGATTCAGGTTTCCCGCGCTTCACGCTACCCATCCTCACCCATTTCTAAAGGATCTCAGAGAAAATTAAAAGGGAAAGAAATAGCCTCCAGTGAACACAACTCCAACAACGACAGTGGATAGTTTTTTTCTGTCCTTCCAGAGATATCACCGGTGACCGATAGGTTGTTCAGCCACACGGGTGTCGTGAAAAGGCACACCATGCCGATTTCCCTCCCAAAAATGTTTCTTCGGAAAAGGGAAAGTTTTTTCCCCACCCCTTTGGAGATTCCTTTTCCGCATCGATACCCAAACCCATCGGCCAGAAAAATAATTTTTTTTAAGAACATTAGGTTTCTGAAATATATTACAAACATACGTATTCATTTTAATATTTTACCTTCATTGGATGAAATAGTCTGTAAACTCTAAATTTCTTAAATGATTCCATCAACATGAGATTTTAGTGTTATTTCATCAATCTTTTAAGTATATTGTGTCTCGTCAAATCCTTTTTATTTGAGATGGATGATTGCTAAACAAAATGGGTGAAATAGCATGATAAGAAGGAAAATATGTTATGTTAGCAAATAATTTACGTGACATAAATATTATCTAACTATTTACACGGATCCAGCTAACTCAAACTGACTGTATATAAATTGTTTTGAGGGGGGGAGGAATTAAATTCATCTTGTCACAGGTTTTAGCTAAATTGTATATACAATGTATTAGAAATTCCTTAGAAACTTTAAACAATATAGTTGTAGGAGGTTGGAAGAAAGAAATAATAATACGGTTCTTCCAAGCTACTTTACGTAAGATTGACGAAGCATTGTAAGAAATAATAGATAAGCTCGTAAAATACATGTATGCGTGATTTATTAAAAATATTAGACTGAATACGTATCTTATATTGAGTTTCAAGAATGGAAATGTTCTTAAAAAAATTTATTTTTCTGGCCGATGGGTTTGGGTATCGATGCGGAAAAGGAATCTCCAAAGGGGTGGGAAAAAACTTTCCCTTTTCCGAAGAAACATTTTTGGGAGGGAAACAGGCATGGTGTGCGTTTTCACGACACCCGTGTGGCTGAACAACCTATCGGTAACCGGTGATATCTCTGGAAGGACAGAAAAAAACTATCCACTGTCGTTGTTGGAGTTGTGTTCACTGGAGGCTATTTCTTTCCCTTTTAATTTTCTCTGAGATCCTTTAGAAATGGGTGAGGATGGGTAGCGTGAAGCGCGGGAAACCTGAATCAGCAGAACGAAAATCCCTTTGAACATCTATTTAAAAAGTAAATGTAAAAGAGGACCTAACTTTCGTGAAAAGCATTTCTGTGTAGACGAAAGTAGGAAGAGATTTCGAAAAAATATTCTATCCTAGAACGATGAAGTCATTCCATTGAAATCTTCTTCTTTGATCCATCAATAGCTTCGAAATACGAAAAAGAAACATTCAGCTTGTCTAAGGTTCAGGAATCGTAAGAGATTCTTAAAGAATTCTTCTTAAGATCATCATGGGTTCCAGATTTGGGTAAAGAGAGAGGGAGACGTGTTACCTTTTCAAGAGCCCACACTGTTCTGAACAAAAACGCGGAATACTTTTATAGAAAAGAGAAGAATTGAAAGTGAAAGTCAAAAAACGAAATGGGATCGGCTGGGAAAAAATGTTTCAGAGCTCAGGAAAGATTATGAGATTGAAAAAAAAAAAAAAAAAAAAAACTCTTCCTTTTTCTTTATTAATTTGATGTCTTCACTCTTTTGACCTTGTAGAAAGTCAAAAAGTGAAGACATCAAATTAAAAAAGAAAAAAGGAAGGGTTATTATTATTATTATTATTATTATCATTATTTTTTTCTTTTCTGACTCAGAATTTTTTCTCGGCTCAGAAATTTTCCCAGCCGATCTGATTTCGTTTTTTTACTTTCACTTTCAATTCTTCTCTTATCTATAAAAGCATTCTACGTTTCTGTTCAGAACAGTGTGGGCTGTTGGAAAGGCAACACGTCAATGTTTTCCCCCTCGACTCGATGAGTCAAACGAGACCTATCTAAAGGGTTATTAGAACGAATTTATACTTGTGTATTGAAATCACTCCAGTTTCGACTTAACATCAGTCTGTGCTGTGTATTCTGCTTGGATACATACTTTTCCCTCCTAGAAACAGTTTTGTGAAGGTAGGCCATCCATTCTTCACAGCTCTTAGACATTTATTTACAGCTGATTTGATCGACGAGACATCACCTTATTTTTAAGCATCCACTCTCTGGGATCTATGAAAGTTTTTATCGTTTTGTTTCTGTTGAGTCTGTGCTGTAGAGCCCCCAAATGTCTACAAGGGTTCTTATTCTAGAACGTGTGCACTGTTTTGACGTTTCATTTCATAGCTGGGGTGATGGGTGGGTCACCTTCCTTTCAAACTGCACCGTGGAGGTAGAGATGTTAGAAAGTTTCGAGTCTACGTGTTTAATTCATGGGTGAACCACGCTTCGTGAACAAAAGAGGACCCTTTCGTGGATCGTCCCTAGGAAAAAAAGCATAGAACGGAAATGGCTACTTGTCTTTTGTCTATTCGACATTATTCAAAAGGATCTCTACTCTCTTTTTGGTTCGAAGGATGTCTCTACCTGTTGTCTTACGTGTCTAAAGAAATTAGCTTTACAGGAAAGGAGTTGTCTCAGGTTTCTTAAGAAATTAGCTTTTCAGGAAAGGAATGTTACTTGAGAAACAGGACGAGATAGGTTGAGAGAGGTTTCAAAAAAAAAAAAAAAGAGAGATATCGTTCATTTTTATCATGTCTGAAGACATGATAAAAATGAACAAAAAGTATTTATAATATATATTATATAATATATATATTATATAATATATATATTTTTTATTTAAAAAAATTTTTTTTTTCAAATCTCTCAGAAAATATTTTCCAGCTCATCTCAAAATGACCCTCCTACTCAGTTTCGAAAAAAAGAGACTGTGTCTTACTACCCTCCATTTTTTTCAACTTTCTAAGAAAAAAACTATTTTACCACCTCATCTCTCACCATGAGCCACCTTCATGCTTTCTGAAAAACGACACGTTGGTATCGTCTTCATGGGTGTTTCTCTGAGATCCTTTAAAAATGGTTTCAGAATCCACTCGACAGGATTTGTCAAAGTATTCCGAGCTTCACTTCAGAGGGCGTGCGCTGCTAAACATACCTCATTTCAGGGAAAAGAGTTCCACGAGTCGTTGGAGGAGATATCCAAAAAATATAACGTGGTTGTGAGTCAAAATAAACGAACCCTTTTCACTTGAGCCATCACGAGATTTCAGTGACCACGAGAGGGTGGAGAAGATATCCAAAACACACCTCGTGGAGATGACTATCTCGTAAGAAAGAAAGCTAACCGTCCCACCACACCTACACAAACACACATGTTTTTTAAAAGGATCATGCTTTTGGAAACTCATTTCAACTTTGAATAGGAAAATCATGTTTTTAAGAGAGGGTCTTATCTAAAACGTAGAGTAAAACATATGAATCATGCCGGGTATAGGTAGCCCTAAAATTAGGCATTGAAATTTTTTAATAGATTCATGATCAACAGAAAATAATACAACGTTTTTCTTGCAACTATTTAAAAGAATCCTTTGAACCCATACTTGAAAAAGAAATGAAGAAATATCCAGCTAGCTCGTCTAAAGTTCAGAAAGGTTAAGAGATTCTCAAAGAATTCTTCTTTAGAACATCTTGGATTCCCAATTAATGTAGAGAGGGAGACGTGTTGCCTTTTCAACAGCCCACAGTGTTCTGAACAGAAACTCGAAATACTTTTATAGAAAAGTGAAGAGTTGAAAGTCAAAGTCGAAAAACGAAATGAGATCGGCTGGGAAAATATTTTCAGAGCTCAGAAAAAAATACTGAGATGTAAAAAAAAAAAAAAAAAAAAAAAAAAAAAAAAAAAACTTTTTGTTAATTTTTATCATGTCTTCTAGACATGATAAAAATTAACTCATCCCCCTTTTATCTGGGAATGTTGTCTTACCGTTTCTAAAAATAGACCAGAACCCAATCTTTTCTTGGAATTCTATTCTTTAGAAAGGATGAGTCATGGTCTATTTTTAGAAAGTGGGAGACAACATTCCCAGACAAAAAGAGAAGGGAGTTAATTTTTATCATGTCTAGAAGACATGATAAAAACTAACAAAAAGATTTTTTTTTTTTTTTCATCTCAAAACTTTTTTTGTCTGAGCTCTGAGAAATTTTTCCTAGCCGATCCCATTTCGTTTTTCGACTTTCACTTTCAACTCTTCACTTTTCTATAAAAGCATTCCGCATTTCTGTTCAGAACAGTGCGGGCTGTTGATGAGGCAACATGTCTCTCTCTACCCAAATCTAGAACCCTAGTCACGAGAGAATATGAGACTAGAAAAATAGTTTAGCTTATTGATCTAAAAAATGTCCCATGCTAGAACTCAGAATTATAATCAGAGCGGAGCTTTCCAGTATCCAATGCCAAGATTTTAGATTTGCCATGGGTGACATGTTCCCAAATTTGTAAATTCTTCAATTATAGTCATCTTCTTTGACAAATGGCTAAGAAATTCTTAAAGAATATCATGAGATTGGATAAAGAGAGAGACGTGTTGCCTCTTCCACAGCCCACACGGATCTGAAGTGAAACGCGGAATGCTTTTATAGATAACTGGGGAATTGAAACAAAGTCAAAACCCAATCGAAAGTAAAATCCCAACAGAATTCCACAAGAATGAGTCATAGTCTATTTTTAGAAAGAGTGAGGCAACATTCCCAGACAAAAAGAGAAGGGAGTTAATTTTTATCATGTCTAGAAGACATGATAAAAATTAACAAAAATATTTTTTTTTTTTTTTTTACATCTCAGAATTTTTTTCTGAGCTCTGAGAATTTTTTCCCAGTCGGCTTGATTCACAAAACCAGATATATTCAAATTATTTCTATAGAGGGTTCTCATCTATTTAAACCACTCGCGTTTCAGCTTTAAATCAGTCTGTGCTGTGCACTGGAGCTGAATACACGCTTCTTCCTCCTGGAAAGAGGTTTTGTGAAGGTGTGTGGAGATATTGTTTTCAGCTGTCAGACATTTTTTTCCAACAGCCGACTCGATAGTTCAAATGACACCGTGGAAGTTGGAAAGAGGTCAAGTCGATTCGGAGGACGGTAAAGCATTTGAGGGCTATTTGCCTTAAGAAATGCCTTCGTGGAGGACTTTGGAAGGGAAACTGGCTCGTATTCACGTTACACATGAGGAAAAACCACGAAAAAAGAACACCCATGCAGCCAGCTTGAAAGTCAGTCGTTCACGTTTTACAAAATATGAAATGGATTTTATAAAAACATATTGGGATCGTATTCAAAATTGGATCATTCTGTTGTTTTATCAGAATATGCCAGTATAGGATTGAACAATTCTATTGAATCACATGATCTTGCCTTCTTGAAAGTCATTTGTTAACGTTTCACAAAATATATATCAGTATAAGATGGAACCATCGTGATCCGTTATCCTGACTGATGGAGTCAGCTGTGGATCACAAGACCTTGCCTTTTTTGAAAAGGATTTGTTAAAGTTTCACAAAATATACAAAATATATATCAGTATACGATTGAAAAAAATCATGATCCGTTATCCTGACTGATGGAGTCAGCTGTGGATCACAGGATCTTGCCTTGTTGAAAACAATTTGTTCAAGTTCCACAAAATATATCAGTATACAATGGAACTATCGTGATCCGTTAATTCTGACAAGTCTAGTCAGCTGTGGATCACGAGATCTTGCCTTCTTGAAAGTCATTTGTTAAAAAAGTTTCACAAAATATATCAGTATACAATGGAATAATCGTGATCCGTTAATCCTGACTGATTGAGTCAGCTCTGGATCACGAGATCTTGCCTTCTTAAAAGTCATTTGTTAAAGAAGTTTCACAAAATATATCAGTATACAATGGAACAATCGTGATCCGTTAATCCTTACTGATTGAGTCAGATCTGGATCATGAGATCTTGCCTTCTTGAAAGTCATTTGTTAAAATTTCACAAAATATATCAGTATACGAGGGAACAGTCGTGAACCGATTATACTGACTGCTCTAGCCAGCTGTGGATCACGAGATCTTGCCTTCTTGAAAAGGATTTGTTAAAGAAGTTTCACAAAATATATCAGTATACGATTGATAAAATCGTGATCCGTTAATCCTGACTAGTCAAGCCAGCTGTGGATCACGAGATCTTGCCTTGTTAAAGTTTCACAAAATATATCAGTATACGATGGGACAATCGTGATCCATTGATCCTGACTGCTCTAGCCAGCTATGGATCACGAGATCTTGCCCTGTTGAAAGAGATTTGTTAAAGTTTCACAAAATATATCAGTATACGATTGATAAAATCGTGATCCGTTTTTCCTGACTAATGGAGTCAGCTGTGGATCACGAGATCTTGGCTTCTTGAAAGGAATTTGGTAAAGTTTCACAAAATATATTAGTATAGGATGGAACAATCGTGATCCGATTACACTGACGGGTCTAGCCAGCTGTGGATCACGAGATCTTGGCTTCTTGAAAGGAATTTGTTAAAGTTTCACAAAATATATCAGTATAGGTTGGAACAATCGTGATCCGATTACACTGACGGGTCTAGCCAGCTGTGGATCACGAGATCTTGGCTTCTTGAAAGGAATTTGTTAAAGTTTCACAAAATATATCAGTATATGATGGAACAATCGTGATACGATTACACTGACGTGTCTAGCCAGCTGTGGCTCACATGATTTTGGCTTCTTGAAAGGAATTCGTTAAAGTTTCACAAAATATATCAGTATATGAAATAATAGCATGTTTTCTATAAAAACAGCTATTGAGTAAAACATTTCTAGCCTTGAAAAACAAAAACAGTAGCAGGGGGGAAAATATTACCCTACCTCAAAGTATTGAAAGGAAATAAGAATACATTTCTATAAAATGGGTGACTCAATAAATATTTGTAGTCTATGAAATACAAAAGAGTAAGAAAAAAATGTTCACATACCTTCACAGAAGCTGTTCCCAGGAGAGTGAGAAGCGTGTATCCACGTTGAGTGCACAGCACAGACTGATCTGAAACTGAAACGCGAGTGGTTTAAATACATTAACGAGTTGCTTCTAGAAACCGACTGGGAAAAATTCTCAGAGCTCTGGAAAAATTTTCACACATTAAAAAAAAAAAAAAAAAAAAAAAAAAAAAAACCTTCCTTTCTTCTTTCTTAATTTGATGTCTTCACTTTTTTTATTTCTACAAGGTCAAAAGAATGAAGACATCAAATTAAGACAGAAAAAGGAAGTATATATATATATTTTTTTTAAATCTTTTTTCAGCTTTGAAAATTTTCTTCCCAGTCGTTAACATTTCGTTTTTGGACTTTCAGTTTCAATTCTTGGACCCATGATGTTCTTTTCTTGATGTTCTTTTAGTATATTTCTATACAAATTCACTCCTTTTCCCCAAAAAAGATATCTTTTTTTATTTTTTTTACCTTCCAATTTGTATAGCTATATACTGAAAACAGGCATTAAAGTCAGTTTGTTGTATATTCCTATAAATTCACTTAATTTCCCAGCAAAAAGATGTCTTTTTTATTTTTTTACCTTCCAATTTGTATAGCTATATGCTGAAAACAGGCTTTAAAGTCCGTTTGTAGTATATTTCTATACAAATTCACTGCCTTCCCCCCCGAAAAAAAAAGATGTCTTTTTTTTATTTTTTTTACCTTCCAATTTGTATAGCTATATGCTGAAAACAGGCTTTAAACTCCGTTTGTAGTATATTCCTATACAAATTCACTGCCTTCTCTCCCCCGAAAAAAAAAGATGTCTTTTTTTTATTTTTTTTTTACCTTCCAATTTGTATAGCTATATACTGAAAACAGGCCTTAAATTCCGTTTGTAGTATATTCCTATACAAATTTACTCCCTTTTCCCCAAAAAGATGTCTTTTTTTTAATTTTACCTTCAAATTTGTATAGCTAGATACTGAGAACACGCGTTCAAGACCGTTTGTAGTATATTGGTATACATGGTCTATTTTTAGAAAGGGTGAGACAACATTCCCAGACAAAAGGGTGTAGAGTTAATTTTTATCATGTCTAGGAGACATGATAAAAATTAACAAAAAGTTTTTTTTTTTTTTTTTTTTTTTTTTTTTTTTTAACATCTCAAAATTTTTTTCTGAGCTCTGAAAAATTTTTCCCAGCCGGCAACCAAGTGAAAATTCTCCAGCCAAGACGATTGGCCTTTTACTTTCACTTTCAACACTTTTCTATAAAAGTATTCTACGTTTTCTGTTCAGAATTGTGCGGGCTGTCCAAGGTGCAGCATGCTTTTTCTCTCTCTACCTCATCTGGACCCAGGACCACTCTTCTAGAAAGAGCTTCTGTGAACACAAGCTTTTTTCCAATTTTTGACGTCTCACAGAATAGAAATCATTCCTCCGTTTAGGGGAAAATGTTTCCCAGTTGAAAAGCTAGGACCCCTCGTTTGGATTTCATCAGCAACCGTTTATCAGGGTCTAGCGAAATTGGATGATCCATCCATGGATCAGAATTTCCCATCCGTGGTTTTTATGCATCAAGATTTCAACATAGTTTAAGAAAAATCCTTCAATCCTATTTGAAAGGAGATGACATGATATTAAAAGACATTTTCCCATGACGGACATTGAAAGACATTTTCCCATGACGAAATCTCTCTATCCCACACCTTCTTCTAAAGTGAAGTTAAAGAGATTTTTCATACCGGGTTTTCAATTTTCACCTCAAATCATACCGTTGACGACGTGTGACACACAACATAAATTTCATAATGTGTGACATAAATTTCAGTTTCCATGACAGCTAACAGTCTTGAGGTTTAAACAAATGTATGAAAGAATTTATTTTTGATCCCTTTCAGCGATTGAGTGCGCTGGAAAAAAAAGGCTCTTTCCATGACAGCTAACACGCTTGAGCTTTAAATATGTATGAAAGAATTTATTTTTAATCGATTACAGCGATTAAGTGGGCTGTGAAAAGAAAAAGCTCTTTCCATGATACCTAACACTCTTGAGCTTTAAAAATGTATGAAAGAATTTATTTTTAATCCATTTCAGCGATTGAGGGGGCTGGGAAACATTTTCTTAGAGCTCAGGGGAAAAAAAGGCTCTTTCCATGATACCTAACACGCTTGAGCTTTAAAAATGTATGAAAGAATTTATTTTTAACCATTTCAGCGATTGAGGGGGCTGGGAAACATTTTCTTAGAGCTCAGGGAAAAAAAAGGCTCTTTCCATGATACCTAACACGCTTGAGCTTTAAAAATGTATGAAACAATTTATTTTTAATCCATTTCAGCGATTGAGGGGGCTCGGAAAATTTTCTTAGAGCTCAGGGAATGTGTCTCCAGGTTGAATGCATGAAAGCCAAAATAATTCCTCATGAAAGAACATCTTTTTTTCCTGGTTGTGGGATGGAGTAGATTTGCTGCATCTTGAACAACCCATACTGATCTGAACAGAAACATGAAATGTTCTTATAGATATAAGAAATGAATTGAAAGTGAAAGTAAAAATGAAATTGTATTGGCTGGAAATATTTCTTGGCTGTTGAATGGGAAAAATATTTCCAGAGCTGGAAAAAAAAAAACTCTTCCTTTTTTTCTATTAATTTGATGTCTTCACTTTGTTTACTTTGGAATGGAGAAACCCAAAGACCATGACTCATCCTTTCTAAAACATATAATTCCTAGAATGAGTCATGGTCTATTTTTAGAAACAGTGAGACAACATTCCCACACAAAAGGGGGTAGGGTTAATTTTTATCATGTCTAGAAAACATGATAAAAATTAACAAAAAAAATTTTTTTTTTTTTTTTTTTTTACATCTCATAATTTTTTTCTGAGCTCTGAAAATTTTTTCCTACTCGGCAACCAAGTGAAAAATTTCCAATCGGCTTTTACTTTCACTTTCAACTCTTTTCTATAAAAGCATTCCAAGTTTTCTGTTCAGAATCGTGCGGGCTCTCCATGGTGCAACATGCTTTTTCTCTCTGTACCTCATCTGCAGCTGTATGACAGCTAACACGCTTGAGCTTTAAAATTGTATGAAAGAAGTTATTTTTAATCCATTTCAGCGATTGAGTGGGCTGGGGAAAAAAAGGTCCTTTCCATGACAGCTAACATGCTTGAGCTTTAAAAATGTATGAAAGAATTTGTTTTTAATCCATTTCAGCGATTGAGTCTGCTGGCAAACATTTTCTTAGAGCTCAGGGGAAAAAAACGCTCTTTCCATGAGAACTAACACTCTTGAGGTTTAAAAATGTATGAAATAATTTGTTTTTAATTCATTTCAGCTATTGAGTGGGCTGGGGAAAAAAAGGCCCTTTTCATGAGAGCTAACATGCTTGAGCTTTAAAAATATAGGAACGAATTTATTTTTAGTCCATTTCAGGGATTGAGTGGGCTGGGAAACATTTTCTTAGAGCTCAGGGAAAAAAAGGTTCTTTCCATGACAGCTAACACGCTTGAGCTTTAAAAATGTATGAAAGAATTTTTTTTAATCCATTTCAGCGATTGAGTGGGCTGGGAAAAATTTTCTTAGAGCTCAGGGAATGTGTGTCTAGGTTGAATGCACAGCACACACGGATGGGAAGTCGAAACTCGAGTGGTTTAAAAAATAAATATACGAAATTTGGTTCATCGAGCTGACTAGGAAAAATTCTCAGAGTTCTGGAAATAATTCTGAGTTCAATCATGGGACATGAGAACAGAAATGTATTACAATCATCATGTCATCATTGTTTTCGAAAGCCAAAAGAATTCCTCATGAAAGAACATCTTTTTTTCCTGGTTGTGGGATGGAGTAGAGTTGCTGCATCTTGAACAACCCACACTGATCTGAACAGAAACATGAAATGTTCTTATCGATATAAGAAATGAATTGAAAGTGAAACTAAAAATGAAATTGTATTGGCTGGAAATATTTCTTGGCTGTTGAATGGGAAAAATATTTCCAGAGCTGAAAAAGAAAAAAAACCTCTTCCTTTTTTTCTATTAATTTGATGACTTCACTTTGTTTACTTTGGAATGGAGAAACCCAAAGACCATGACTCATCCTTTCTAAAACATATAATTCCTAGAATGAGTCATGGTCTATTTTTAGAAACAGTGAGACAACATTCCCACACAAAAGGGGGGTAGGGTTAATTTTTATCATGTCTAGAAGACATGATAAAAATTAACAAAAAGTTTTTTTTTTTACATCTCATAATTTTTTTCTGAGCTCTGAAATTTTTTTCCAGTCGGCAACCAAGTGAAAACTTTCCAATCGGCTTTTACTTTCACTTTCAACTCTTTTCTATAGAAGCATTCCACGTTTTCTGTTCAGAACCGTGCGGGCTCTCCATGGTGCAACATGCTTTTTCTCTCTCTACTCCATCTGCAGCTCTATGACAGCTAACACGCTTGAGCTTTAAAAATGTATGAAAGAAGTTATTTTTAATCCATTTCAGCGATTGAGTGGGCTGGGGAAAAAAAGGCCCTTTCCATGACAGCTAACACGCTTGAGCTTTAAAAATGTATGAAAGAATTTGTTTTTAATCCATTTCAGCGATTGAGTCTGCTGGGAAACATTTTCTCAGAGCTCAGGGAAAAAAAGGCTCTTTCCATGACAGCTAACAAGCTTAAGCTTTAAAAATGTATGAAAGAATTTATTTTTAATCCATTTCAGCGATTGAGTCTGCTGGGAAACATTTTCTTAGAGCTCAGGGGAAAAAAGGCTCTTTCCATGACACCTAACACTCTTGAGGTTTAAAAATGTATGAAAGAATTTATTTTTAATCCATTTCAGCGATTGAGTCTGCTGGGAAACGTTTTCTTAGAGCTCAGGGAATGTGTCTCCAGGTTGAATGCACAGCACACACGGATGGGAAGTCGAAACTCGAGTGGCTTAAAAAATAAATATACGAAAGTTGGGTTATCGAGCTGACTAGGAAAATTTTCAGAGTTCTAGAAATAATTCTAAGTTCAAGCATGGGACATGAGAACAGAAATGTATTACAATCATCATGTCATCATTGTTTTCGAAAGCCAAAAGAATTCCTCATGAAAGAACATCTTTTTTCCTGGTTGTGGGATGGAGTAGATTTGCTGCATCTTGAACAACCCATACTGATCTGAACAGAAACATGAAATGTTCTTATAGATATAAGAAATGAATTGAAAGTGAAAGTAAAAATGAAATTGTATTGGCTGGAAATATTTCTTGGCTGTTGAATGGGAAAAATATTTCCAGAGCTGGAAAAAAAAAACTCTTCCTTTTTTTCTATTAATTTGATGTCTTCACTTTGTTTACTTTGGAATGGAGAAACCCAAAGACCATGACTCATCCTTTCTAAAACATATAATTCCTAGAATGAGTCATGGTCTATTTTTAGAAACAGTGAGACAACATTCCCACACAAAAGGGGGGTAGGGTTAATTTTTATCATGTCTAGAAGACATGATAAAAATTAACAAAAAGTTTTTTTTTTTTTTTACATCTCAGAATTTTTTTTCTGAGCTCTGAAAATTTTTTCCCAGTCGGCAACCAAGTGAAAAATTTCCAATCGGCTTTTACTTTCACTTTCAACTCTTTTCTATAAAAGCATTCCACGTTTTCTGTTCAGAACCGTGCGGGCTCTCCATGGTGCAACATGCTTTTTCTCTCTCTACCTCATCTGCAGCTAGGATGTTTTTCCTTCTTCAAGAAGTGGAATTTTTTGGGAATACCTTACAATTTCACGAGCTAGCTGTTTCTTATATTTCGAGGAGATTTCAATGAAATTGTTTATAGATGTCACCTATTGCAGATGGGGAAAACGTCTATACTGGATCGCTGGAGACATCTCATCCAGATAGGTCACGTTATATTTTTCCCACACCTAAATAAATTGGACATGAGCCATCCTTTTGTTTTCTCATCCAACAAAGATAGACACTACAGACCGTTTTGGGTTTTCACTCTTCGCGAACCGAGACGAGCCGCAGCAACTCTTTGCGTTTTCTCTGAGCCCAATAATGGATCACGTGAGCAGCCATTTTGTTTCCCATCTGCCCCAGATAGGTCATGTTGTATTTTGTTTCATGCACCTAGCCAATTTTGGACATGAGCCATCCTTTTGTTTTTTTTTCTATCGAACCAAGATGGACTCTGGAGACAATTTTGTTTCTCAACGGAAAAGTAAATTTTCTGAATGGGTGCCGGTGTTCGAATACTTTTGTGACCGACTGTCTGATTATACTGTTACAACCACGAAATCTCGAAATGGATGGGTTTTACAGTTGACTACGGTAAGACGCAGGGAGACCTGTCATCCCTAGCTCATCCTAGGAATTCTGAAGATACTATTACAACCCCAAAATCTCAAAATTGATAGGATTTACAATTGACATCGAGTCCCGAAACCAATCGAGCTGAGATTGGAAAGGAAGATGGATTCGATGGGAGGGAGATTCTTCTTCTTTCGGGATGGAAACAATATTCGTACTACTTTTCTTTCAAGAGGGAAAGGGGCATCCAATCCCACAACCTGTCGAGCGGACCCTAGCGAGGTTGAAAAGGCAGACAGATTCGAATGGGGTCGGTTTCGGGTTAAAAAGAAGAGCTGTTCCGCTTTTCTTCCAACATGGAAAAGGGTATGTAGTCTCACAACCTACAAACGCATCTTCTTTCAAAAAGTTAGAAAGGATTTTAAAATAGGTTGGAAACTATTTTCTTCTTCAAAATTCGGGAAAACAACAACATACGCTTGGGTTCCAAAAAACAGTTAAAGAAGGCTAAATGAACAGCCCGTCTAAAGTGAAATTCCGAAGAGAATAAATGGGTAAGGACTCATCCATCGAGTCGGCTGGGCAATGGTTTTCTTAGAAATTGAAACGGTCCACAAATAAACAACGTGGTAAACAATATCAACAAAATGGTAAAGCAAATCTATTTAGCTGGTCTCTCAAATCTCACCCCGCAAAATATTTCTAAACGTAAACAAGTCAACAACATAGTAAATACCATCAATAGAATAGGATAATAACATCGGCTAGAAGGGGAAAAACCTGTCAGAGAAGCAAAAACACAAAAGAGTGGAAGAAAAAACGTTAACATACCTTCACAGAAGTTTTTTCCAGGAGAGATAGAAGCGTGTATCCACGTTGAGTGCCCCGCACAGACTGATTGGACGCTGAAACACGAGTGGTTTAAATAGCTAAGTGAGAGTTCTTTCTAGAAACAATTTGGAAGTCTTATTTTGATCATCGAGTCGACTGGGAAAAAATTCTCAGAGCTCAGAAAAAAATTCTGAGATGAAAAAAAAAAATCTTTTTGTTAATTTTTATCATGTCTTCTAGACATGATAAAAATTAACTACCCTCTTTTTTCTGGGAATGTTGTCTCCCACTTTCTAAAAATAGACCATGACTCATCCTTTCTTAAGAATACAATTCCAAGCAAAGAATGGGTTGGGATCTATTTTTAGAAACGGTGAGACAACATTCCCAGACAAAAAAGGGGGTAGTTAAATAAGACATGATAAAAATTAACAAAAAAAATTTTTTTTTTTTTTTTTTACATCTCAGAATTTTTTTTCTGAGCTCTGAGAATTTTTTCCCAGTCCACTCGATGATCAAAACAAGACTTCCAAATTGTTTCTAGAAAGAACTCTCACTTAGCTATTTAAACCACTCCAGTTTCAGCTTCAGATCAGTCTGTGCTGGGCAGTTCACCTGGATATAGGCTTTTGGATACAAGAATGGTTTTTCTCAACTCGCAGAAATTTGTTTCCAGCCGACTCGTTTTCACTTTCCCATTCAACTCGTCTCTGATCTATAAAAACATTCCGAGTTTCAGTTCAGTTCGGAACGGGCTGTTGGACACGCAATACAACAAGATGCTTCTCCTCCAGACCTGGAAAATACTTCCCTATTAGGAAGATAGAGATACATAAAAGATCTCAAAAGATATTCTTTAAAGTGACATTGGAAAAAGGAGAACGTTATCATCAACAATTTTGTTTTGCTATTGAAATGGGAGAAAGAAAAATCACTTCTAAACATGCAAGGAGTTTATATGGAGAAGGCTAAATGTTTCCAGCCGACGTGTGTCACTACTAGTTTTTTTTTTCAAAAAAAACAATGGATTCATTGTTATCGATAGAAGTATTTAAATTTCCAATCTACAGTTCAAGGTGAAATATAATAGCCGGAATCTTTTCCACTTAAAGAAGATAGCATATTCTATCCTTTTCAAATCTTCAAATTGAAAAGGGGTAAGTTTATGTCTTTCATTCATACTGTCCAGCTTTACTGTTTATTTGTCATTACATTAGTGATTTGTTTGACCATTTACATGATTTATCAAACACAACAAGCTAGATATTAGGAAAAATTATGTTTTTTTTCCTCCCTTCATGATATTCATTTTTCAAACATATATATTATTGATAAAGTTATTTCTTTTTCAATATCGTCAGATCCTGACACCCATTCAAAAAATCATTAATAATAATTTAATATCATTAATAAAATTTTGAAATCCTTTAGTATAAATCTTTTTTATCAATTTATAGTGAAATAAAAAGGATCCTAAAGTCCTAACCCTTCTATCATTATCCCAATACTTGATCAAGGTGCCTTGAGCGAGAAATGGGGTAATATGAAAGGGGTTAGGTTTTTATTCTCTTTTCTATTTTACGGTTAAAGGATATTCAAAAGGTTTATAGAAGCCCTATATTTTTTTAATCAATTTAATGTTTAGGTACCAAAAAAGAACTAGATTAAAAAAAAATATAAGACGGAATCAAAAATAACATAGATAATAATGAATAATGAAGGGTTCGAATCAAGATGAATAATGAGGAATCCACAATTTTATCTGAAAGGAAAAGGAAAAAGAAGGCCTACATGAAACATTATTGGTCATTGGAAAGAGTAAAAGAAGCAAATCGATGGAGATTACGAGAAAGGAGAAGAGATCCAAATGTTCGATTCAAAGAGAGGGAATACCAACGAATGAGACGGTGGAAATGTTGGGAAAACTCTCTTCCTAAACATAGACACAAGCATGACAGTACAGTATTCATACCAAATCCGACAATGGAGGAATGTCAAATTATTATTAAACGTATGAATATTTCGGAAGCAACAAGAACTAACTATAAATTTTATTTTAATGAATTCTATGACTGGTATCGAGAACATGGTGATGGCATTAAATATCATTATAAGAGAGCATTAGAGGAATATGAAAAGTATCTGACTGAAGTAAAGAAGAAATCGCGCAATCAAGTGAAGAATAAACTCTGGTTTTTGTATCGCTTGTTAAGTGAGAAATGGGAACATCCAAAACAAACCAATATTAAAAGATGTCAAGGTCCTCTGCTTACATTAGATGACCTCAAAAAACTTAGAAAAATAGTTATAGATCGCTATGAATATGAAGAGATGGCTTTATTTATTCTTGTCATTCTTGAAACTGACTTAAAAGCAACTGAAATTTTAAAACTTCTGAACGAAACAGATCTTCGACGACATTATGCAGAAAAGAAATTGGCTTCGTCCAATATATGGGATCAACGTAATCGATTTTTGTATGAATTTCTTGCTTGGGTTATTGGCGGCCCCCTTTTCCCTCGAAGATTAGATAGTTGCTCGAGAAGGTTAAAACGATTCTTTCGAAAGTATTTCCCGTATCGATCTTTTAATCCTTCCTATACCATCATTAAACGTTCTATGAAAATTACAAAGTATCGTAAACACATACGAGAAGAAGCTAAAAAGGAGATGGAATCAATAATAACGTAACAGCTTATTCTTTTATGTATCTCTATCTTCCTAATAGGGAAGTATTTTCCAGGTCTGGAGGAGAAGCATCTTGTTGTATTGCGTGTCCAACAGCCCGTTCCGAACTGAACTGAAACTCGGAATGTTTTTATAGATCAGAGACGAGTTGAATGGGAAAGTGAAAACGAGTCGACTGGAAACAAATTTCTGCGAGTTGAGAAAAACCATTCTTGTATCCAAAAGCCTATATCCAGGTGAACTGCCCAGCACAGACTGATCTGAAGCTGAAACTGGAGTGGTTTAAATAGCTAAGTGAGAGTTCTTTCTAGAAACAATTTGGAAGTCTTGTTTTGATCATCGAGTGGACTGGGAAAAAATTCTCAGAGCTCAGAAAAAAAATTCTGAGATGTAAAAAAAAAAAAAAATTTTTTTTGTTAATTTTTATCATGTCTTATTTAACTACCCCCTTTTTTGTCTGGGAATGTTGTCTCACCGTTTCTAAAAATAGATCCCAACCCATTCTTTGCTTGGAATTGTATTCTTAAGAAAGGATGAGTCATGGTCTATTTTTAGAAAGTGGGAGACAACATTCCCAGAAAAAAGAGGGTAGTTAATTTTTATCATGTCTAGAAGACATGATAAAAATTAACAAAAAGATTTTTTTTTTTTTTTCCATCTCAGAATTTTTTTCTGAGCTCTGAGAATTTTCCCCAGTCGACTCGATGATCAAAATAAGACTTCCAAATTGTTTCTAGAAAGAACTCTCACTTAGCTATTTAAACCACTCGTGTTTCAGCGTCCAATCAGTCTGTGCGGGGCACTCAACGTGGATACACGCTTCTATCTCTCATGGAAAAAGCTTCTGTGAAGGTATGTTAACGTTTTTTCTTCCACTCTTTTGTGTTTTTGCTTCTCTGACAGGTTTTTCCCCTTCTAGCCGATGTTATTATCCTATTCTATTGATGGTATTTACTATGTTGTTGACTTGTTTACGTTTAAAAATATTTTGCGGGGTGAGATTTGAGAGACCAGTTAAATAGATTTGCTTTACCATTTTGTTGATATTGTTTACCACGTTGTTTATTTGTGGACCGTTTCAATTTCTAAGAAAACCATTGCCCAGCCGACTCGATGGATGAGTCCTTACCCATTTATTCTCTTCGGAATTTCACTTTAGACGGGCTGTTCATTTAGCCTTCTTTAACTGTTTTTTGGAACCCAAGCGTATGTTGTTGTTTTCCCGAATTTTGAAGAAGAAAATAGTTTCCAACCTATTTTAAAATCCTTTCTAACTTTTTGAAAGAAGATGCGTTTGTAGGTTGTGAGACTACATACCCTTTTCCATGTTGGAAGAAAAGCGGAACAGCTCTTCTTTTTAACCCGAAACCGACCCCATTCGAATCTGTCTGCCTTTTCAACCTCGCTAGGGTCCGCTCGACAGGTTGTGGGATTGGATGCCCCTTTCCCTCTTGAAAGAAAAGTAGTACGAATATTGTTTCCATCCCGAAAGAAGAATAATCTCCCTCCCATCGAATCCATCTTCCTTTCCAATCTCTCTAGGGTCAGCTCGATTGGTTTCGGGACTCGATGTCAATTGTAAATCCTATCATTTTTGAGATTTTGGGGTTGTAATAGTATCTTCAGAATTCCTAGGATGAGCTAGGGATGACAGGTCTCCCTGCGTCTTACCGTAGTCAATTGTAAAACCCATCCATTTCGAGATTTCGTGGTTGTAACAGTATAATCAGACAGTCGGTCACAAAAGTATTCGAACACCGGCACCCATTCAGAAAATTTACTTTTCCGTTGAGAAACAAAATTGTCTTCAGAGTCCATCTTGGTTCGATAGAAAAAAAAACAAAAGGATGGCTCATGTCCAAAATTGGCTAGGTGCATGAAACAAAATACAACATGACCTATCTGGGGCAGATGGAAACAAAATGGCTCCTCCCGTGATCCATTATTGGGTTCAGAGAAAACGCAAAGTATGGCTGCAGCTCGTCTCGGTTCGCGAAGAGTGAAAACCCAAAACGGTCTGTAGTGTCTATCTTTGTTGGATGAGAAAACAAAAAGATGGCTCATGTCCAATTTATTTAGGTGTGGGAAAAATATAACGTGACCTATCTGGATGAGATGTCTCCAGGGATCCAGTATAGACTTTTTCCCCATCTGCAATAGGTGACATCTATAAACAATTTCATTGAAATCTCCTCGAAATATAAGAAACAGCTAGCTCGTGAAATTGTAAGGTATTCCCAAAAAATTCCACTTCTTGAAGAAGGAAAAACATCCTAGCTGCAGATGAGGTAGAGAGAGAAAAAGCATGTTGCACCATGGAGAGCCTGCACGGTTCTGAACAGAAAACGTGGAATGCTTTTATAGAAAAGAGTTGAAAGTGAAAGTAAAAGCCGATTGGAAATTTTTCACTTGGTTGCCGACTGGGAAAAAATTTTCAGAGCTCAGAAAAAAAATTCTGAGATGTAAAAAAAAAAAAAAACTTTTTGTTAATTTTTATCATGTCTTCTAGACATGATAAAAATTAACCCTACCCCCCTTTTGTGTGGGAATGTTGTCTCACTATTTCTAAAAATAGACCATGACTCATTCTAGGAATTATATGTTTTAGAAAGGATGAGTCATGGTCTTTGGGTTTCTCCATTCCAAAGTAAACAAAGTGAAGTCATCAAATTAATAGAAAAAAAGGAAGAGGGTTTTTTTTTTTTTTTTTTTTTTTTTTTTTTTTCCAGTTCTGGAAATATTTTTCCCATTCAACAGCCAAGAAATATTTCCAGCCAATACAATTTCATTTTTACTTTCACTTTCAATTCATTTCTTATATCTATAAGAACATTTCATGTTTCTGTTCAGATCAGTGTGGGTTGTTCAAGATGCAGCAACTTTACTCCATCCCACAACTAGGAAAAAAAGATGTTCTTTCATGAGGAATTCTTTTGGCTTTCGAAAACAATGATGACATGATGATTGTAATACATTTCTGTTCTCATGTCCCATGCTTGAACTCAGAATTATTTCCAGAACTCTGAAAATTTTTCCTAGTCAGCTCGATAACCCAACTTTCGTATATTTATTTTTTAAGCCACTCGAGTTTCGACTTCCCATCCGTGTGTGCTGTGCATTCAACCTGGAGACACATTCCCTGAGCTCTAAGAAAATGTTTCCCAGCCCACTCAATCGCTGAAATGGATTAAAAATAAATTCTTTCATACATTTTTAAACCTCAAGTGTGTTAGGTGTCATGGAAAGAGCCTTTTTTCCCCTGAGCTCTAAGAAAATGTTTCCCAGCAGACTTAATCGCTGAAATGGATTAAAAATAAATTCTTTCATACATTTTTAAACCTCAAGAGTGTTAGCTGTCATGGAAAGAGCCTTTTTTCCCCTGAGCTCTAAGAAAATGTTTCCCAGAAGACTCAATCGCTGAAATGGATTAAAAATAAATTCTTTCATAGATTTTTAAAGCTTAAGCGTGTTAGCTATCATGGAAAGAGCCTTTTTTCCCCTGAGCTCTGAGAAAATGTTTCCCAGCAGACTCATTCGCTGAAATGGATTAAAAATAAATTCTTTCATACATTTTTAAAACTCAAGAGTGTTAGCTGTCATGGAAAGAGCCTTTTTTCCCCTGAGCTCTGAGAAAATGTTTCCCAGCAGACTCAATCGCTGAAATGGATTAAAAACAAATTCTTTCATACATTTTTAAAGCTCTGGCGTGTTAGCTGTCATGGAAAGGGCCTTTTTTTCCCCAGCCCACTCAATCGCTGAAATGGATTAAAAATAACTTCTTTCATACATTTTTAAAGCTCAAGCGTGTTAGCTGTCATAGAGCTGCAGATGAGGTAGAGAGAGAAAAAGCATGTTGCACCATGGAGAGCCCGCACGGTTCTGAACAGAAAACGTGGAATGCTTTTATAGAAAAGAGTTGAAAGTGAAAGTAAAAGCCGATTGGAAATTTTTCACTTGGTTGCCGACTGGGAAAATATTTTCAGAGCTCAGAAAAAAATTATGAGATGTAAAAAAAAAAAAAAACTTTTTGTTAATTTTTATTATGTCTTCTAGACATGATAAAAATTAACCCTACCCCCTTTTTGTGTGGGAATGTTGTCTCACTGTTTCGAAATAGACCATGACTCATTCTAGGAATTATATGTTTTAGAAAGGATGAGTCATGGTCTTTGGGTTTCTCCATTCCAAAGTAAACAAAGTGAAGACATCAAATTAATAGAAAAAAAGGAAGAGCTTTTTTTTTTTTTTTTTTTTTCAGCTCTGGAAATATTTTTCCCATTCAACAGCCAAGAAATATTTCCAGCCAATACAATTTCATTTTTACTTTCACTTTCAATTCATTTCTTATATCTATAAGAACATTTCATGTTTCTGTTCAGATCAGTGTGGGTTGTTCAAGATGCAGCAACTCTACTCCATCCCACAACCAGGAAAAAAAGATGTTCTTTCATAATTAATTCTTTTGGCTTTCGTAAACAATGATGACATGATGAATGTAATAAATTTCTGTTCTCATGTCCCATGATTGAACTCAGAATTATTTCCAGAACTCTGAGAATTTTTCCTAGTCAGCTCGATGAACCAAATTTCGTATATTTATTTTTTAAACCACTCGAGTTTCGACTTCCCATCCGTGTGTGCTGTGCATTCAACCTAAACACACATTCCCTGAGCTCTAAGAAAATGTTTCCCAGCCCACTCAATCGCTGAAATGGATTAAAAAAAATTCTTTCATACATTTTTAAAGCTCAAGCGTGTTAGCTGTCATGGAAAGAACCTTTTTTTCCCTGAGCTCTAAGAAAATGTTTCCCAGCCCACTCAATCCCTGAAATGGACTAAAAATAAATTCGTTCCTATATTTTTAAAGCTCAAGCATGTTAGCTCTCATGAAAAGGGCCTTTTTTTCCCCAGCCCACTCAATAGCTGAAATGAATTAAAAACAAATTCTTTCATACATTTTTAAACCTCAAGAGTGTTAGTTCTCATGGAAAGAGCCTTTTTTTCCCCTGAGCTCTAAGAAAATGTTTCCCAGCAGACTCAATCGCTGAAATGGATTAAAAACAAATTCTTTCATACATTTTTAAAGCTCAAGCGTGTTAGCTGTCATGGAAAGGGCCTTTTTTCCCCCAGCCCACTCAATCGCTGAAATGGATTAAAAATAACTTCTTTCATACATTTTTAAAGCTCAAGCGTGTTAGCTGTCATAGAGCTGCAGATGAGGTAGAGAGAGAAAAAGCATGTTGCACCATGGAGAGCCCGCACGGTTCTGAACAGAAAACGTGGAATGCTTTTATAGAAAAGAGTTGAAAGTGAAAGTAAAAGCCGATTGGAAATTTTTCACTTGGTTGCCGACTGGGAAAATATTTTCAGAGCTCAGAAAAAAATTATGAGATGTAAAAAAAAAAAAACCTTCTGTTAATTTTTATCATGTCTTCTAGACATGATAAAAATTAACCCTACCCCCCTTTTGTGTGGGAATGTTGTCTCACTGTTTCTAAAAATAGACCATGACTCATTCTAGGAATTATATGTTTTAGAAAGGATGAGTCATGGTCTTTGGGTTTCTCCATTCCAAAGTAAACAAAGTAAAGACATCAAATTAATATAAAAAAAGGAAGAGGTTTTTTTTTTTTTTTTTTTTTCCCGCTCTGGAAATATTTTTCCCATTCAACAGCCAAGAAATATTTCCAGCCAATACAATTTCATTTTTACTTTCATTTTCAATTCATTTCTTATATCTATAAGAACATTTCATGTTTCTGTTCAGATCAGTGTTAGTTGTTCAAGATGCAGCAACCCTACTCCATCCCACAACCAGGAAAAAAAGATGTTCTTTCATGAGGAATACTTTTGGCTTTCATGCATTCAACCTGGAGACACATTCCCTGAGCTCTAAGAAAATTTTCCGAGCCCCCTCAATCGCTGAAATGGATTAAAAGTAAATTGTTTCATACATTTTTAAAGCTCAAGCGTGTTAGGTATCATGGAAAGAGCCTTTTTTTCCCCCTGAGCTCTAAGAAAATGTTTCCCAGCCCCCTCAATCGCTGAAATGGATTAAAAATAAATTCTTTCATACATTTTTAAAGCTCAAGAGTGTTAGGTATCATGGAAAGAGCTTTTTCTTTTCACAGCCCACTTAATCGCTGAAATCGATTAAAAATAAATTCTTTCATACATGTTTAAAGCTCAAGCGTGTTATCTGTCATGGAAAGAGCCTTTTTTTCCCAGCGCACTCAATCGCTGAAACGGATCAAAAATAAATTCTTTCATACATTTGTTTAAACCTCAAGACTGTTAGCTGTCATGGAAACTGAAATTTATGTCACGGTTTGTGTGTCACACGTCGTCAACGGTATGATTTGTGGTGAAAATTGAAAACCCGGTATGAAAAATCTCTTTAACTTCACTTTAGAAGAAGGTGTGGGATAGAGAGATTTCGTCATGGGAAAATGTCTTTCAATGTCCGTCATGGGAAAATGTCTTTCAATATTATGTCATCTCCTTTCAAATAGGATTGAAGGATTTTTCTTAAACTATGTTGAAATCTTGATGCATAAAAACCACGGATGGCAAATTCTGATCCATCGATGGATCATCCAATTTCGCTAGACCCTGATAAACGGTTGCTGATGAAATCCAAACGAGGGGTCCTAGCTTTTCAAATGGGAAACATTTTCCCCTAAACGGAGGAAAGATTTCTATTCTGTGAGACGTCAAAAATTGGAAAAAAGCTTGTGTTCACAGAAGCTCTTTCTAGAAGAGTGGTCCTGGGTCCAGATGAGGTAGAGAGAGAAAAAGCATGCTGCACCTTGGACAGCCCGCACAATTCTGAACAGAAAACGTAGAATACTTTTATAGAAAAGTGTTGAAAGTGAAAGTAAAAGGCCAATCGTCTTGGCTGGAGAATTTTCACTTGGTTGCCGGCTGGGAAAAATTTTTCAGAGCTCAGAAAAAAATTTTGAGATGTTAAAAAAAAAAAAAAAAAAAAAAAAAAAAAAAAAAAAAAAAACTTTTTTTAATTTTTATCATGTCTTCTAGACATGATAAAAATTAACTCTACCCCCTTTTGTCTGGGAATGTTGTCTCACCCTTTCTAAAAATAGACCATGTATACCAATATACTACAAACGGTCTTGAACGCGTGTTCTCAGTATGTAGCTATACAAATTTGAAGGTAAAATTAAAAAAAAGACATCTTTTTGGGGAAAAGGGAGTAAATTTGTATAGGAATATACTACAAACGGAATTTAAGGCCTGTTTTCAGTATATAGCTATACAAATTGGAAGGTAAAAAAAAAATAAAAAAAGACATCTTTTTTTTTCGGGGGAGGGAAGGCAGTGAATTTGTATAGGAATATACTACAAACGGACTTTAAAGCCTGTTTTCAGCATATAGCTATACAAATTGGAAGGTAAAAAAAATTAAAAAAAAGACATCTTTTTTTTTCGGGGGGGGGGAAGGCAGTGAATTTGTATAGGAATATACAACAAACTGACTTTAATGCCTGTTTTCAGTATATAGCTATACAAATTGGAAGGTAAAAAAAATAAAAAAAGATATCTTTTTTGGGGAAAAGGAGTGAATTTGTATAGAAATATACTAAAAGAACATCAAGAAAAGAACATCATGGGTCCAAGAATTGAAACTGAAAGTCCAAAAACGAAATGTTAACGACTGGGAAGAAAATTTTCAAAGCTGAAAAAAGATTTAAAAAAATATATATATATATACTTCCTTTTTCTGTCTTAATTTGATGTCTTCATTCTTTTGACCTTGTAGAAATAAAAAAAGTGAAGACATCAAATTAAGAAAGAAAAAAGGAAGTTTTTTTTTTTTTTTTTTTTTTTTTTTAAATGTGTGAAAATTTTTCCAGAGCTTTGAGAATTTTTCCCAGTCGGTTTCTAGAAGCAACTCGTTAATGTATTTAAACCACTCGCGTTTCAGTTTCAGATCAGTCTGTGCTGTGTACTCAACGTGGATACACGCTTGTCACTCTCGTGGGAAGAGCTTCTGTGAAGGTATGTGAACATTTTTTTCTTACTCTTTTGTATTTCATAGACTACAAATATTTATTGAGTCACCCATTTTATAGAAATGTATTCTTATTTCCTTTCAATACTTTGAGGTAGGGTAATATTTTCCCCCCTGCTACTGTTTTTGTTTTTCAAGGCTAGAAATGTTTTACTCAATAGCTGTTTTTATAGAAAACATGCTATTATTTCATATACTGATATATTTTGTGAAACTTTAACAAATTCCTTTCAAGAAGCCAAGATCATGTGAGCCGCAGCTGGCTAGATACGTCAGTGTAATCGGATCACGATTGTTCCATCATATACTGATATATTTTGTGAAACTTTAACAAATTCCTTTCAAGAAGCCAAGATCTCGTGATCCACAGCTGGCTAGACCCGTCAGTGTAATCGGATCACGATTGTTCCATCCTATACTGATATATTTTGCGAAACTTTAACAAATTCCTTTCAAGAAGCCAAGATCTCGTGATCCACAGCTGGCTAGACCCGTCAGTGTAATCGGATCACGATTGTTCCATCCTATACTAATATATTTTGTGAAACTTTAACAAATTCCTTTCAAGAAGCCAAGATCTCGTGATCCACAGCTGACTCCATTAGTCAGGAAAAACGGATCACGATTTTATCAATCGTATACTGATATATTTTGTGAAACTTTAACAAATCCCTTTCAACAGGGCAAGATCTCGTGATCCATAGCTGGCTAGGGCAGTCAGGATCAATGGATCACGATTGTCCCATCGTATACTGATATATTTTGTGAAACTTTAACAAGGCAGGATCTCGTGATCCACAGCTGGCTAGAGTAGTCAGGATTAACGGATCACGATTTTATCAATCGTATACTGATATATTTTGTGAAACTTCTTTAACAAATCCTTTTCAAGAAGGCAAGATCTCGTGATCCACAGCTGGCTAGAGCAGTCAGTATAGTCGGATCACGACTGTTCCATCGTATACTGATATATTTTGTGAAATTTTAACAAATGACTTTCAAGAAGGCAAGATCTCATGATCCAGAGCTGACTCAATCAGTCAGGATTAACGGATCACGATTGTTCCATTGTATACTGATATATTTTGTGAAACTTTTTTAACAAATGACTTTCAAGAAGGCAAGATCTCGTGATCCACAACTGACTAGACTTGTCAGAATTAACGGATCACGATAGTTCCATTGTATACTGATATATTTTGTGGAACTTTAACAAATTGTTTTCAACAAGGAAAGATCCTGTGATCCACAGCTGACTCCATCAGTCAGGATAAAGGATCATGATTTTTTTCAATAGTATACTGATATATATTATGTATATTTTGTGAAACTTTAACAAATCCTTTTCAAAAAAGGCAAGGTCTTGTGATCCACAGCTGACTCCATCAGTCAGGATAACGGATCACGATGGTTCCATCTTATACTGATATATATTTTGTGAAACGTTAACAAATGACTTTCAAGAAGGCAAGATCATGTGATTCAATAGAATTGTTCAATCGTATACTGGCATATTCTGATAAAACAACAGAATGATCCAATTTTGAATACGATCCCAATATGTTTTTATAAAATCCATTTCATATTTTGTAAAACGTGAACGACTGACTTTCAAGCTGGCTGCATGGGTGTTTTTTTTTCGTGGTTTTTCCCCATGTGTAACGTGAATACGAGCCAGTTTCCCTTCCAAAGTCCTCCACGAAGGCATTTCTTAAGGCAAATAGCCCTCAAATGCTTTACCGTCCTCCGAATCGACTTGACCTCTTTCTAACTTCCACGGTGTCATTTGAACTATCGAGTCGGCTGTTGGAAAAAAATGTCTGACAGCTGAAAACAATATCTCCACACACCTTCACAAAACATCTTTCCAGGAGGAAGAAGCGTGTATTCAGCTCCAGTGCACAGCACAGACTGATTTAAAGCTGAAACGCGAGTGGTTTAAATAGATGAGAACCCTCTATAGAAATAATTTGAATATATCTGGTTTTGTAAATCAAGCCGACTGGGAAAAAATTCTCAGAGCTCAGAAAAAAATTCTGAGATGTAAAAAAAAAAAAAAAATCTTTTTGTTAATTTTTATCATGTCTTCTAGACATGATAAAAATTAACTCCCTTCTCTTTTTGTCTGGCAATGTTGTCTCACTCTTTCTAAAAATAGACTATGACTCATTCTTGTGGAATTCTGTTGGGATTTTACTTTCGATTGGGTTTTGACTTTGTTTCAATTCCCCAGTTATCTATAAAAGCATTCCGCGTTTCACTTCAGATCCGTGTGGATCACCCATGGCAAATCTAAAATCTTGGCATTGGATACTGGAAAGCCCCGTTCTGATTATAATTCTGAGTTCTAGCATGGGACATTTTTTAGATCAATAAGCTAAACTATTTTTCTAGTCTCATATTCTCTCGTGACTAGGGTTCTAGATTTGGGTAGAGAGAGACATGTTGCCTCATCAACAGCCCGCACTGTTCTGAACAGAAATGCGGAATGCTTTTATAGAAAAGTGAAGAGTTGAAAGTGAAAGTCGAAAAACGAAATGGGATCGGCTAGGAAAAATTTCTCAGTGCTCAGAAAAAAAAATTTTGAGATGTAAAAAAAAAAAAAATCTTTTTGTTAATTTTTATCATGTCTTCTAGACATGATAAAAATTAACTCCCTTCTCTTTTTGTCTGGGAATGTTGTCTCCCACTTTCTAAAAATAGACAATGACTCATTCTTTCTAAAGAATAGAATTCCAAGAAAAGATTGGATGAGTCATGGTCTATTTTTAGAAAGTGGGAGACAACATTCCCATACAAAAGGAGGGGTGAGTTAATTTTTATCATGTCTAGAAGACATGATAAAAATTAACAAAAAGATTGGTTTTTATTTTTTTTTTTTTTTTTTTTTTTTACATCTCAGAATTTTTTTCTGAGCTCTGAAAATATTTTCCCAGCCGATCTCATTTCGTTTTTCGACTTTGACTTTCAACTCTTCTCTTTTCTATAAAAGTATTTCGAGTTTCTGTTCAGAACACTGTGGGCTGTTGAAAAGGCAACACGTCTCCCTCTCTACATTAATTGGGAATCCAAGATGTTCTAAAGAAGAATTCTTTGAGAATCTCTTAACCTTTCTGAACTTTAGACGAGCTAGCTGGATATTTCTTCATTTCTTTTTCAAGTATGGGTTCAAAGGATTCTTTTAAATAGTTGCAAGAGAGACGTTGTATTATTTTCTGTTGATCATGAATATATTAAAAACTTTCAATGCCTAATTTTAGGGCTACCTATACCCGGCATGATTCATATGTTTTACTCTACCTTTTAGATAAGACCCTCTCTTAAAAACATGATTTTCCTATTCAAAGTTGAAATGAGTTTCCAAAAGCATGATCCTTTTAAAAAAAACATGTGTGTTTGTGTAGGTGTGGTGGGACGGTTAGCTTTCTTTCTTACGAGATAGTCATCTCCACGAGATGTGTTTTGGATATCTTCTCCACCCTCTCGTGGTCACTGAAATCTCGTGATGGCTCAAGTGAAAAGGGTTCGTTTATTTTGATTCACAACCACGTTATATTTTTTTGGATATCTCCTCCAACGACTCGTGGAACTCTTTTCCCTGAAATGAGGTATGTTTAGCAGCGCACGCCCTCTGAAGTGAAGCTCGGAATACTTTGACAAATCCTGTCGAGTGGATTCTGAAACCATTTTTAAAGGATCTCAGAGAAACACCCATGAAGACGATACCAACGTGTCGTTTTTCAGAAAGCATGAAGGTGGCTCATGGTGAGAGATGAGGTGGTAAAATAGTTTTTTTCTTAGAAAGTTGAAAAAAATGGAGAGTAGTAAGACACAGTCTCTTTTTTTCGAAACTGAGTAGGAGGGTCATTTTGAGATGAGCTGGAAAATATTTTCTGAGAGATTTGAAAAAAAAATTTTTTTAAATAAAAAATATATATATTATATAATATATATATTATATAATATATATTATAAATACTTTTTGTTCATTTTTATCTTGTCTTCAGACATGATAAAAATGAACGACATCTCTCTTTTTTTTTTTTTGAAACCTCTCTCAACCTATCTCGTCCTGTTTCTCAAGTAACATTCCCTTCCTGAAAAGCTAATTTCTTTAGAAACCTGAGACAACTCCTTTCCTGTAAAGCTAATTTCTTTAGACACGTAAGACAACAGGTAGAGACATCCTTCGAACCAAAAAGAGAGTAGAGATCCTTTTGAATAATGTCGAATAGACAAAAGACAAGTAGCCATTTCAGTTCTATGCTTTTTTTCCTAGGGACGATCCACGAAAGGGTCCTCTTTTGTTCACGAAGCGTGGTTCACCCATGAATTAAACACGTAGACTCGAAACTTTCTAACATCTCTACCTCCACGGTGCAGTTTGAAAGGAAGGTGACCCACCCATCACCCCAGCTATGAAATGAAACGTCAAAACAGTGCACACGTTCTAGAATAAGAACCCTTGTAGACATTTGGGGGCTCTACAGCACAGACTCAACAGAAACAAAACGATAAAAACTTTCATAGATCCCAGAGAGTGGATGCTTAAAAATAAGGTGATGTCTCGTCGATCAAATCAGCTGTAAATAAATGTCTAAGAGCTGTGAAGAATGGATGGCCTACCTTCACAAAAGCTGTTTCTAGGAGGGAAAAGTATGTATCCAAGCAGAATACACAGCACAGACTGATGTTAAGTCGAAACTGGAGTGATTTCAATACACAAGTATGAATTCGTTCTAATAACCCTTTAGATAGGTCTCGTTTGACTCATCGAGTCGAGGGGGAAAACATTGACGTGTTGCCTTTCCAACAGCCCACACTGTTCTGAACAGAAACGTAGAATGCTTTTATAGATAAGAGAAGAATTGAAAGTGAAAGTAAAAAAACGAAATCAGATCGGCTGGGAAAATTTCTGAGCCGAGAAAAAATTCTGAGTCAGAAAAATAATAATAATAATAATAATAATAATAATAACCCTTCCTTTTTTCTTTTTTAATTTGATGTCTTCACTTTTTGACTTTCTATAAGGTCAAAAGAGTGAAGACATCAAATTAATAAAGAAAAAGGAAAAGTTTTTTTTTTTTTTTTTTTTTTTCAATCTCATAATTTTTCCTGAACTCTGAAAAATTTTTTCCCAGCCGATCCCATTTCGTTTTTTGACTTTCACTTTCAATTCTTCTCTTTTCTATAAAAGTATTCCGCGTTTTTGTTCAGAACAGTGTGGGCTCTTGAAAAGGTAACACGTCTCCCTCTCTCTTTACCCAAATCTGGAACCCATGATGATCTTAAGAAGAATTCTTTAAGAATCTCTTACGATTCCTGAACCTTAGACAAGCTGAATGTTTCTTTTTCGTATTTCGAAGCTATTGATGGATCAAAGAAGAAGATTTCAATGGAACGACTTCATCGTTCTAGGATAGAATATTTTTTCGAAATCTCTTCCTACTTTCGTCTACACAGAAATGCTTTTCACGAAAGTTAGGTCCTCTTTTACATTTACTTTTTAAATAGTTGTTCAAAGGGATTTTCGTTCTGCTGATTCAGGTTTCCCGCGCTTCACGCTACCCATCCTCACCCATTTCTAAAGGATCTCAGAGAAAATTAAAAGGGAAAGAAATAGCCTCCAGTGAACACAACTCCAACAACGACAGTGGATAGTTTTTTTCTGTCCTTCCAGAGATATCACCGGTGACCGATAGATTGTTCAGCCACACGGGTGTCGTGAAAAGGCACACCATGCCTGTTTCCCTCCCAAAAATGTTTCTTCCGAAAAAGGAGCCCCCAAATGTCTACAAGGGTTCTTATTCTAGAACGTGTGCACTGTTTTGACGTTTCATTTCATAGCTGGGGTGATGGGTGGGTCACCTTCCTTTCAAACTGCACCGTGGAGGTAGAGATGTTAGAAAGTTTCGAGTCTACGTGTTTAATTCATGGGTGAACCACGCTTCGTGAACAAAAGAGGACCCTTTCGTGGATCGTCCCTAGGAAAAAAAGCATAGAACGGAAATGGCTACTTGTCTTTTGTCTATTCGACATTATTCAAAAGGATCTCTACTCTCTTTTTGGTTCGAAGGATGTCTCTACCTGTTGTCTTACGTGTCTAAAGAAATTAGCTTTACAGGAAAGGAGTTGTCTCAGGTTTCTAAAGAAATTAGCTTTTCAGGAAAGGAATGTTACTTGAGAAACAGGACGAGATAGGTTGAGAGAGGTTTCAAAAAAAAAAAGAGAGATGTCGTTCATTTTTATCATGTCTGAAGACATGATAAAAATGAACAAAAAGTATTTATAATATATATTATATAATATATATATTATATAATATATATATTTTTTATTTAAAAAAATTTTTTTTTCAAATCTCTCAGAAAATATTTTCCAGCTCATCTCAAAATGACCCTCCTACTCAGTTTCGAAAGAAAGAGACTGTGTCTTACTACTCTCCATTTTTTTCAACTTTCTAAGAAAAAAACTATTTTACCACCTCATCTCTCACCATGAGCCACCTTCATGCTTTCTGAAAAACGACACGTTGGTATCGTCTTCATGGGTGTTTCTCTGAGATCCTTTAAAAATGGTTTCAGAATCCACTCGACAGGATTTGTCAAAGTATTCCGAGCTTCACTTCAGAGGGCGTGCGCTGCTAAACATACCTCATTTCAGGGAAAAGAGTTCCACGAGTCGTTGGAGGAGATATCCAAAAAAAATATAACGTGGTTGTGAATCAAAATAAACGAACCCTTTTCACTTGAGCCATCACGAGATTTCAGTGACCACGAGAGGGTGGAGAAGATATCCAAAACACATCTCGTGGAGATGACTATCTCGTAAGAAAGAAAGCTAACCGTCCCACCACACCTACACAAACACACATGTTTTTTTTAAAAGGATCATGCTTTTGGAAACTCATTTCAACTTTGAATAGGAAAATCATGTTTTTAAGAGAGGGTCTTATCTAAAACGTAGAGTAAAACATATGAATCATGCCGGGTATAGGTAGCCCTAAAATTAGGCATTGAAAGTTTTTAATAGATTCATGATCAACAGAAAATAATACAACGTCTTTCTTGCAACTATTTAAAAGAATCCTTTGAACCCATACTTGAAAAAGAAATGAAGAAATATCCAGCTAGCTCGTCTAAAGTTCAGAAAGGTTAAGAGATTCTCAAAGAATTCTTCTTTAGAACATCTTGGATTCCCAATTAATGTAGAGAGGGAGACGTGTTGCCTTTTCAACAGCCCACAGTGTTCTGAACAGAAACTCGAAATACTTTTATAGAAAAGAGAAGAGTTGAAAGTCAAAGTCGGAAAACGAAATGAGATCGGCTGGGAAAATATTTTCAGAGCTCAGAAAAAAATTCTGAGATGTAAAAAAAAAAAAAAAAAAAAAAAAAAAAACTTTTTGTTAATTTTTATCATGTCTTCTAGACATGATAAAAATTAACTCATCCCCCTTTTATCTGGGAATGTTGTCTTACCGTTTCTAAAAATAGACCAGAACCCAATCTTTTCTTGGAATTCTATTCTAGAAAGGATGAGTCATGGTCTATTTTTAGAAAGTGGGAGACAACATTCCCAGACAAAAAGAGAAGGGAGTTAATTTTTATCATGTCTAGAAGACATGATAAAAATTAACAAAAAGATTTTTTTTTTTTTTTTTTTTTTTACATCTCAAAATTTTTTTTCTGAGCTCTGAGAAATTTTTCCTAGCCGATCCCATTTCGTTTTTCGACTTTTACTTTCAACTCTTCACTTTTCTATAAAAGCATTCCGCATTTCTGTTCAGAACAGTGCGGGCTGTTGATGAGGCAACATGTCTCTCTCTACCCAAATCTAGAACCCTAGTCACGAGAGAATATGAGACTAGAAAAATAGTTTAGCTTATTCATCTAAAAAATGTCCCATGCTAGAACTCAGAATTATAATCAGAGCGGGGCTTTCCAATATCCAATGCCAAGATTTTAGATTTGCCATGGGTGACATGTTCCCAAATTCATAAATTCTTCAATTATAGTCCCCTTCTTTGACAAATGGCTAAGAAATTCTTAAAGAATATCATGAGATTGGGTAAAGAGAGAGATGTGTTGCCTCTTCGACAGCCCACACGGATCTGAAGTGAAACGCGGAATGCTTTTATAGATAACTGGGGAATTGAAACAAAGTCAAAACCCAATCGAAAGTAAAATCCCAACAGAATTCCACAAGAATGAGTCATAGTCTATTTTTAGAAAGAGTGAGACAACATTCCCAGACAAAAAGAGAAGGGAGTTAATTTTTATCATGTCTAGAAGACATGATAAAAATTAACAAAAAGATTTTTTTTTTTTTTTTTTACATCTCAGAATTTTTTTCTGAGCTCTGAGAATTTTTTCCCAGTCGGCTTGATTTACAAAACCAGATATATTCAAATTATTTCTATAGAGGGTTCTCATCTATTTAAACCACTCGCGTTTCAGCTTTAAATCAGTCTGTGCTGTGCACTGGAGCTGAATACACGCTTCTTCCTCCTGGAAAGAGGTTTTGTGAAGGTGTGTGGAGATATTGTTTTCAACTGTCAGACATTTTTTTCCAACAGCCGACTCGATAGTTCAAATGACACCGTGGAAGTTGGAAAGAGGTCAAGTCGATTCGGAGGACGGTAAAGCATTTGAGGGCTATTTGCCTTAAGAAATGCCTTCGTGGAGGACTTTGGAAGGGAAACTGGCTCGTATTCACGTTACACAGGGGGAAAACCACGAAAAAAAAACACCCATGCAGCCAGCTTGAAAGTCAGTCGTTCACGTTTTACAAAATATGAAATGGATTTTATAAAAACATATTGGGATCGTATTCAAAATTGGATCATTCTGTTGTTTTATCAGAATATGCCAGTATACGATTGAACAATTCTATTGAATCACATGATCTTGCCTTCTTGAAAGTCATTTGTTAACGTTTCACAAAATATATATCAGTATAAGATGGAACCATCGTGATCCGTTATCCTGACTGATGGAGTCAGCTGTGGATCACAAGACCTTACCTTTTTTGAAAAGGATTTGTTAAAGTTTCACAAAATATACATAATATATATCAGTATACGATTGAAAAAAATCATGATTCTTTATCCTGACTGATGGAGTCAGCTGTGGATCACAGGATCTTGCCTTGTTGAAAACAATTTGTTAACGTTCCACAAAATATATCAGTATACAATGGAACTATCGTGATCCGTTAATTCTGACAAGTCTAGTCAGCTGTGGATCACGAGATCTTGCCTTCTTGAAAGTCATTTGTTAAAAAAGTTTCACAAAATATATCAGTATACAATGGAATAATCGTGATCCGTTAATCCTGACTGATTGAGTCAGCTCTGGATCACGAGATCTTGCCTTACTGATAAAAGTCATTTGTTAAAGAAGTTTCACAAAATATATCAGTATACAATGATTGAGTCAGCTCTGGATCACGAGATCTTGCCTTACTGCTAAAAGTCATTTGTTAAAGAAGTTTCACAAAATATATCAGTATACAATGGAACAATCGTGATCCGTTAATCCTGACTGATTGAGTCAGCTCTGGATCATGAGATCTTGCCTTCTTGAAAGTCATTTGTTAAAATTTCACAAAATATATCAGTATACGAGGGAACAGTCGTGATCCGATTATACTGACTGCTCTAGCCAGCTGTGGATCACGAGATCTTGCCTTCTTGAAAAGGATTTGTTAAAGAAGTTTCACAAAATATATCAGTATACGATTGATAAAATCGTGATCCGTTAATCCTGACTAGTCTAGCCAGCTGTGGATCACGAGATCTTGCCTTGTTAAAGTTTCACAAAATATATCAGTATACGATGGGACAATCGTGATCCATTGATCCTGATTGCTCTAGCCAGTTATGGATCACGAGATCTTGCCCTGTTGAAAGGGATTTGTTAAAGTTTCACAAAATATATCAGTATACGATTGATAAAATCGTGATCCGTTTTTCCTGACTAATGGAGTCAGCTGTGGATCACGAGATCTTGGCTTCTTGAAAGGAATTTGTTAAAGTTTCACAAAATATATTAGTATAGGATGGAACAATCGTGATCCGATTACACTGACGGGTCTAGCCAGCTGTGGATCACGAGATGTTGGCTTCTTGAAAGGAATTTGTTAAAGTTTCACAAAATATATCAGTATAGGATGGAACAATCGTGATCCGATTACACTGACGGGTCTAGCCAGCTGTGGATCACGAGATCTTGGCTTATTGAAAGGAATTTGTTAAAGTTTCACAAAATATATCAGTATATGATGGAACAATCGTGATCCGATTACGCTGACGTGTCTAGCCAGCTGTGGCTCACATGATCTTGGCTTCTTGAAAGGAATTTGTTAAAGTTTCACAAAATATATCAGTATATGAAATAATAGCATGTTTTCTATAAAAACAGCTATTGAGTAAAACATTTCTAGCCTTGAAAAACAAAAACAGTAGCAGGGGGGAAAATATTACCCTACCTCAAAGTATTGAAAGGAAATAAGAATACATTTCTATAAACGGGTGACTCAATAAATATTTGTAGTCTATGAAATACAAAAGAGTAAGAAAAAAATGTTCACATACCTTCACAGAAGCTCTTCCCAGGAGAGTGAGAAGCGTGTATCCACGTTGAGTGCACAGCACAGACTGATCTGAAACTGAAACGCGAGTGGTTTAAATACATTAACGAGTTGCTTCTAGAAACCGACTGGGAAAAATTCTCAAAGCTCTGGAAAAATTTTCACACATTAAAAAAAAAAAAGAAAGAAAACGAAAAAAAAAAAAACAACTTCCTTTTTTCTTTCTTAATTTGATGTCTTCACTTTTTTTATTTCTACAAGGTCAAAAGAATGAAGACATCAAATTAAGACAGAAAAAGGAAGTATATATATATTTTTTTTTTAAATCTTTTTTCAGCTTTGAAAATTTTCTTCCCAGTCGTTAACATTTCGTTTTTGGACTTTCAGTTTCAATTCTTGGACACATGATGTTCTTTTCTTGATGTTCTTGTAGTATATTTCTATACAAATTCACTCCTTTTCCCCAAAAAAGATATCTTTTTTTTATTTTTTTACCTTCCAATTTGTATAGCTATATACTGAAAACAGGCATTAAAGTCAGTTTGTAGTATATTCCTATACAAATTCACTTAATTTCCCAGCAAAAAGATGTCTTTTTTATTTTTTTACCTTCCAATTTGTATAGCTATATGCTGAAAACAATCTTTAAAGTCCGTTTGTAGTATATTCCTATACAAATTCACTGCCTTCCCCCCCCCCCGAAAAAAAAAAGATGTCTTTTTTTTTTTTTTTTTTACCTTCCAATTTGTATAGCTATATGCTGAAAACAGGCTTTAAAGTCCGTTTGTAGTATATTCCTATACAAATTCACTGCCTTCCCTCCCCCGAAAAAAAAAGATGTCTTTTTTTTATTTTTTTTTTACCTTCCAATTTGTATAGCTATATACTGAAAACAGGCCTTAAATTCCGTTTGTAGTATATTCCTATACAAATTTACTCCCTTTTCCCCAAAAAGATATCTTTTTTTTAATATTACCTTCAAATTTGTATAGCTACATACTGAGAACACGCGTTCAAGACCGTTTGTAGTATATTGGTATACATGGTCTATTTTTAGAAAGGGTGAGACAACATTCCCAGACAAAAAGGGGTAGAGTTAATTTTTATCATGTCTAGAAGACATGATAAAAATTAACAAAAAGTTTTTTTTTTTTTTTTTAACATCTCAAAATTTTTTTCTGAGCTCTGAAAAATTTTTCCCAGCCGGCAACCAAGTGAAAATTCTCCAGCCAAGACGATTGGCCTTTTACTTTCACTTTCAACACTTTTCTATAAAAGTATTCTACGTTTTCTGTTCAGAATTGTGCGGGCTGTCCAAGGTGCAGCATGCTTTTTCTCTCTCTACCTCATCTGGACCCAGGACCACTCTTCTAGAAAGAGCTTCTGTGAACACAAGCTTTTTTCCAATTTTTGACGTCTCACAGAATAGAAATCATTCCTCCGTTTAGCGGAAAATGTTTCCCATTTGAAAAGCTAGGACCCCTCGTTTGGATTTCATCAGCAACCGTTTATCAGGGTCTAGCGAAATTGGATGATCCATCGATGGATCAGAATTCCCCATCCGTGGTTTTTATGCATCAAGATTTCAACATAGTTTAAGAAAAATCCTTCAATCCTATTTGAAAGGAGATGACATGATATTGAAAGACATTTTCCCATGACGGACATTGAAAAACATTTTCCCATGACGAAATCTCTCTATCCCACACCTTCTTCTAAAGTGAAGTTAAAGAGATTTTTCATACCGGTTTTTCAATTTTCACCTCAAATCATACCGTTGACGACGTGTGACACACAAACCGTGACATAAATTTCAGTTTCCATGACAGCTAACAGTCTTGAGGTTTAAACAAATGTATGAAAGAATTTATTTTTGATCCGTTTCAGCGATTGAGTGCGCTGGGAAAAAAAGGCTCTTTCCATGATAGATAACACGCTTGAGCTTTAAACATGTATGAAAGAATTTATTTTTAATCGATTTCAGCGATTAAGTGGGCTGTGAAAAGAAAAAGCTCTTTCCGTGATACCTAACACTCTTGAGCTTTAAAAATGTATGAAAGAATTTATTTTTAATCCATTTCAGCGATTGAGGGGGCTGGGAAACATTTTCTTAGAGCTCAGGGGGAAAAAAAGGCTCTTTCCATGATACCTAACACGCTTGAGCTTTAAAAATGTATGAAAGAATTTATTTTTAATCCATTTCAGCGATTGAGGGGGCTGGGAAACATTTTCTTAGAGCTCAGGGAAAAAAAAAAGCTCTTTCCATGATACCTAACACGCTTGAGCTTTAAAAATGTATGAAACAATTTATTTTTAATCCATTTCAGCGATTGAGGGGGCTCGGAAAATTTTCTTAGAGCTCAGGGAATGTGTCTCCAGGTTGAATGCATGAAAGCCAAAAGAATTCCTCATGAAAGAACATCTTTTTTTCCTGGTTGTGGGATGGAGTAGAGTTGCTGCATCTTGAACAACCCACACTGATCTGAACAGAAACATGAGATGTTCTTATAGATATAAGAAATGAATTGAAAGTGAAAGTAAAAATGAAATTGTATTGGCTGGAAATATTTCTTCGCTGTTGAATGGGAAAAATATTTCCAGAGCTGGGGAAAAAAAAAAAAAAAAAAAAAAAAAAAAAAAAAAAAAAGAAACACCTCTTCCTTTTTTTTCTATTAATTTGATGTCTTCACTTTGTTTACTTTGGAATGGAGAAACCCAAAGACCATGACTCATCCTTTCTAAAACATATAATTCCTAGAATGAGTCATGGTCTATTTTTAGAAACAGTGAGACAACATTCCCACACAAAAGGGGGGTAGGGTTAATTTTTATCATGTCTAGAAGACATGATAAAAATTAACGAAAAGTTTTTTTTTTTTTTTTTACATCTCATAATTTTTTTCTGAGCTCTGAAAATTTTTTCCCAGTCGGCAACCAAGTGAAAATTTTCCAATCGGCTTTTACTTTCACTTTCAACTCTTTTCTATAAAAGCATTCCACGTTTTCTGTTCAGAACCGTGCGGGCTCTCCATGGTGCAACATGCTTTTTCTCTCTCTACCTCATCTGCAGCTCTATGACAGCTAACACGCTTGAGCTTTAAAAATGTATGAAAGAAGTTATTTTTAATCCATTTCAGCGATTGAGTGAAATGGGGAAAAAAAGGCCCTTTCCATGACAGCTAACACGCTTGAGCTTTAAAAATGTATGAAAGAATTTGTTTTTAATCCATTTCAGCGATTGAGTCTGCTGGGAAACATTTTCTTAGAGCTCAGGGGAAAAAAGGCTCTTTCCATGACAGCTAACACTCTTAAGGTTTAAAAATGTATGAAAGAATTTATTTTTAATCCATTTCAGCGATGGAGTGGGCTGGGAAACATTTTCTTAGAGCTCAGGGGAAAAAAGGCTCTTTCCATGACACCTAACACTCTTGAGGTTTAAAAATGTATGAAAGAATTTATTTTTAATCCATTTCAGCGATTGAGTCTGCTGGGAAACATTTTCTTAGAGCTCAGGGGAAAAAAGGCTCTTTCCATGACAGCTAACACTCTTGAGGTTTAAAAATGTATGAAAGAATTTATTTTTAATCCATTTCAGCGATTGAGTGGGCTGGGAAACATTTTCTTAGAGCTCAGGGAAAAAAAGGCTCTTTCCATGACAGCTAACACTCTTGAGGTTTAAAAATGTATGAAAGAATTTATTTTTAATCCATTTCAGCGATTGAGTCTGCTGGGAAACATTTTCTTAGAGCTCAGGGGAAAAAAGGCTCTTTCCATGACACCTAACACTCTTGAGGTTTAAAAATGTATGAAAGAATTTATTTTTAATCAATTTCAGCGATTGAGTGGGCTGGAAAACATTTTCTTAGAGCTCAGGGAATGTGTCTCCAGGTTGAATGCACAGCACACGCGGATGGTCGAACTCGTCAAGTCGAAACTCGAGTGGCTTAAAAAATAAATATACGAAAGTTGGGTTATCGAGCTGACTAGGAAAAATTTTCAGAGTCCTGGAAATAATTCTGAGTTCAAGCATGGGACATGAGAACAGAAATGTATTACAATCATCACGTCATCATTGCTTTCGAAAGCCAAAAGAATTCCTCATGAAAGAACATCTTTTTTTTCCTGGTTGTGGGATGGAGTAGAGTTGCTGCATCTTGAACAACCCACACTGATCTGAACAGAAACATGAAATGTTCTTATAGATATAAGAAATGAATTGAAAGTGAAAGTAAAAATGAAATTGTATTGGCTGGAAATATTTCTTGGCTGTTGAATGGGAAAAATATTTCCAGAGGTGAAAAAAAAAAAAAAAAAATCTCTTCCTTTTTTTCTATTAATTTGATGACTTCACTTTGTTTACTTTGGAATGGAGAAACCCAAAGACCATGACTCATCCTTTCTAAAACATATAATTCCTAGAATGAGTCATGGTCTATTTTTAGAAACAGTGAGACAACATTCCCACACAAAAGGGGGGTAGGGTTAATTTTTATCATGTCTAGAAGACATGATAAAAATTAACAAAAATTTTTTTTTTTTTTACATCTCAGAATTTTTTTTCTGAGCTCTGAAAATTTTTTCCCAGTCGGCAACCAAGTGAAAAATTTCCAATCGGCTTTTACTTTCACTTTCAACTCTTTTCTATAAAAGCATTCCACGTTTTCTGTTCAGAACCGTGCGGGCTCTCCATGGTGCAACATGCCACATTAGTTTCTCTCTCTACCTCATCTGCAGCTAGGATGTTCTTCCTTCTTCAAGAAGTGGAATTTTTTGGGAATACCTTACAATTTCACGAGCTAGCTGTTTCTTATATTTCGAGGAGATTTCAATGAAATTGTTTATAGATGTCACCTATTGCAGATGGGGAAAAAGTCTATACTGGATCGCTGGAGACATCTCATCCAGATAGGTCACGTTATATTTTTCCCACACCTAAATAAATTGGACATGAGCCATCCTTTTGTTTTCTCATCCAACAAAGATAGACACTACAGACCGTTTTGGGTTTTCACTCTTCGCGAACCGAGACGAGCCGCAGCCACACTTTGCGTTTTCTCTGAGCGCAATAATGGATCACGTGAGCAGCCATTTTGTTTCCCATCTGCCCCAGATAGGTCATGTTGTATTTTGTTTCATGCACCTAGCCAATTTTGGACATGAGCCATCCTTTTGTTTTTTTTTTTTTTTCTATCGAACCAAGATGGACTCTGGAGACAATTTTGTTTCTCAACGGAAAAGTAAATTTTCTGAATGGGTGCCGGTGTTCGAATACTTTTGTGACCGACTGTACTTACGCATAACATCTCGGAACAAAAGAAAAATTTTATAGAAGATTTTAACTTATCTTTGAGTTTTCGATGATTGAAACTCCGTCATTCTTTTCTGGCAGAACTGTTCCCACGTGATAGGTTTCATGGACGTCAATCTTATCCTTACTGACCTCCGAGTGTCGTCCACATTAGTTTTTCTTTTGCGTTCTCTGCATGCTGGCCTCTTGGCGTAGCAGTCGTCGGGTAGCTGTCTTTTTCGTTTTTCCCGTGGACGGCTGGTCTTGACGTCCTCCGGTCTGGAGTCCTTCTTGAATTTCTTCTGTTGTTGCTGGTCTTTTTGTTCCTCCTGCTGTCTTTTTAGTTTCCGGAACGGCGGCCTTGTTTGCACCTGACTCTCTGGCCCTAGGAGCGTTCTCCTTGATGTATAATTTGTACTGCGATACGTTGTAGGTGGTGTTTTCCTCTTTACCAAGGTTTCTTTACGCGGTGACTTTGCATTCTTGTTTTTCGTAAATGCTGGAGTCTGAAAATTTTCGTTTTTTCTTTTCGGTACCGTCGCCTGGGTTGTAGAAGGGCTAGGTCTCTCTTCCGTTCTCTGCTTCTTGGGTGGTGGAACGGTTGTCGTTATTTCTGGACCTTCTACTTCTTTTAGGCTTGAGTCCTGCAAGAAACTTTTAAGGATTTCAAAATCATTTGGATTATAGTATTTTTTCACATGGTCGGGACTTGCTTTACAGATTTCCACTCTCTCGTTCTTCAGGTACAATACGACTCCTTTGATTTCCTGAATTACATAGGGGCCGTCAAAGTTTGGAGCTAACTTTGCAGTAAAATTGTCTGGGGCACTTGATAAAGAAAATTTCCGCTTCAATACTTTATCCCCCAACTTTAAAATCTGCTTCACGGCGTTTTCTATCGTAATATATTTTTTGCTGATTTCTTGCCGTATCCGAGCTTTTAAGCGCCTGGTCAATAAGATTTTGCACATTTTTCTGTTTAAACTCTTGCTCTCTTTGTTGCACAAAGAATAATTTATCTAAAGGCGTAATTAACTTTCGGCCTAAAAATAATTCTGCTGGGGTTTTTCCCGTAGTATCGTGATTTGCCGTTCTTAAAGCATAAGCTAACTCATTTATGTAGCCATCCCAGCGCTTGTGATGTGTGCTAACGTAACTGCGAATTATTTTTACGATGTTTTTATTAACTCTTTCTGCTATGTTTGCCTGTGGTCTATACGGAACCATTTTGATATGGCGTATGCCAAGTCCAGTGCATATGTTTTCAAATATTTGACTAATGAATTGTTTACCGTTATCGCTAATGACTTTTATCGGTGCACCGTATTTTAAAATGTATCTATGTAAGAATGCATCTGCGACTGTTTTGGCTGACGCGCGTTTAAGTGGAACAATTTCTGTCCATTTTGAAAAATGATCTACTATTACTAAAAGAAAACGATTTTTATTTAACTCACTCTGGGGGAAGGGACCAAGCAGATCTATGCCTAAAATTTCATTCGGAAATGTAGCGCGAATGCTATTTAAGTACCCGGCCGGGCTGTAATTAATATCATTTATTAACTGACATTGATTGCAGGACCTGACATACGCAGTTACTATTTTGTATAATTGCGGGAAATATACCGCCTCGCGTACCCTTTTTAAAGTCTTTCTGAACCCTAAATGACCCGCTGTTTTCGCGTCGTGTAAGTCCTTCAAAATGCTTAATCGAAGCGAGGCTGGGATGACTGGTTTGTACTCGAGATTTTCGTTTGTTGTTTTCGTATAAAATAATAAATTATCTATTATTTCATAGTTTTCTGCTCTATTTCTTATCGCATCGATATCTGTGTGCTCAAAGCTTTCGGGGTCTTTCAAATATGCATAGATACTTCCAAATTCAGGATCAGCTTTCAGTTCAGCGATAATTGTATCTCTAGAATCTAAAATTTTTGAAGTCAACACAGCACATTTAATTTCATTACCTTCATCGTCCAGTTTTATACGAGAAAGTGCGTCAGCTACATTGTTTTCCTTACCCGGTTTATATTTTATTATTAGATTATATTCTTGGAGTTTTAAAGCCCATCTTATTAACCTGGGCGTTAGGTTTTTCCCGAGTAAAGTTTACCAACAGCCGCATGATCCGAAAAGACTGTTACTGGCGCTTTGCCGAAATAAACTCGAAATTTGTGTACAGCCATTAATACGGCTAATGTTTCTCTCTCTGTAGCTGTATAATTCCTTTGTGTCTGATTCAACGTTTTACTAAAAAATGCCAGAGGATGGCTATTTTGCATAAGAACCGCACCCACCGCATAATCCGATGCATCTGCTGCAATTTCCAGGTTTTCGTCCCCCTCCGGGAATTTCAAAACAGGGGCATTGATGAGCGCTTCTTTTAATCTTTCAAATGCGGTATTTGCTTCCGCTGTCCACGTGAATTTAGTTTTCTTTCTTTTAATTACTAACAGGGGTTCGACAATATTAGCGAAATCTTTTATGAATGACCAATAATAAGAACATAACCCAAGGAAAGAAGAAAGTTTCTTGGCGGTGTTGAGCGGTGGCAAATTCTTGATTGCTTTTATTTTTGAATCTTGAGTTTCTATACCCTTTTGTGAAATTTTATAACCCAGATATAAGTTCTTTAGTTGCGAACTTGCATTTTGAGGCGTTAATTGTAAGACCGGCCTCTTTTAATAATTTAAACACTTCTTCTAGATCTTTAATATGTTGTTCCAACGTACTACTCGTTATAATTATATCATCTAGATAGATTAAAGTCGATTTTCCTAGGACAGGCTTTAGAACAATGTCCATAGCTCTCTGGAATGTTGATGGGGCCCCACACAACCCAAAGGCCATGCGTAAAAATGCATAAGTGCCCGATTTTGTTATAAACGCGGTTTTATGTATGTCTTCGGGTTTCATAGCTATTTGATAGTAGCCAGACGTTAAGTCCAAAGTAGTCATGTATCTAGTAGATTTAATGTTTCTAATAATTTCCTCTATAACCGGCAAAGGGTAAACTGGGAATTTAGTAATACTATTCAGTTTTCTGTAATCGATAGCAAACCTCCAAGCCCTTTTATCCGAAGGAGGAAACTCGTTCTTTTTCCTACATAGTACGACTGGACTCGCGTACTCACTATTTACGGGCGTTATTATTTTATTCTTTAACATTTCCTGAATATGTTCTTCGATGATTAGGTCTTTTTGTTTATCATAACGATACGGTTTAGTCCTACAAGGTTTTTCGGCAGTTAACTGTATCTGATGCGGAACTATTTGACAGCTACCAGGCCTTTCTGAAAACAAGTTTGAAAAATTACTCACCACTTGCTGGATGGCTTGACTTTCATGATCATTCAAATGGCTAAGGTCAACTTGCGGTTGTTCCACAGGTTCCACCACCCTCTGGTCCATCTCCAGCACAATAGAACTGTCTTGAAAATTCAATTTGGCCCTCGCGGCCCTTAAAAACTCCATACCTAAAATAAGAGGATTTTGCAGAGGTTTTATCAGGTTCAGTGTTCCTCCTTACTTGCTTCGGGAACATTACATGACCTGACTCGGAACAGGGAGCTTACTAAAGCTATGTTCAATAAATGTGGGAAGTAGACAAAACACACAGGAAGGGTATACGAAACCCTTTATTTTTCTCTCTTTACAATGATTTCCGGACTTCGGAATACAGAGACCAACCACTTGTGGTCTGAACGTAAGAATATAAAAATATTAACTAAATTCTAACTAGACTTAACTTTGGATTAATAAACAAGTGGCTACTTGAAGATTGGCCGTATATTAACAGAAAGGCCGTATGTAGTACAGAGAACTGTTAACACTACGATACGTTTAAAATTATCAAGAGGATTAAACCTCTGGCCTTGAAGGCAACCAGCAACCGAGTAAAACTGCTAAGGCAAGCGGCCTGCTTCTACTAACTCCTTCCTCTCTCTTGCTTGGCAAAAAGCCACAACTTAAGTACTTGGCGTTCGCAAGACTTTGCATAAATAAGTTAAAGCTTTTAATTCTGGCCGGAAGTAGAAAATAAGAAGTGATAGTAAAGATTTAAAATAAAATAAACATTAGTAAAACTTAAGATCCTTACAGTTTTACTACAAAAATTAATACCTTGAGGCTTTCCTCTTTTACCTGTATGTTTAATGATACTTTCCCGATGCAGTGACAGGTTTTTCCTTGCGCCGCTATAATTTCTGTGTTTTTGTTTTTAAATAATCGTAACCTATAAAAATTCTTTTTGAAGAATGTCTCACTCATAAAATTACCTTCTGCTCCTGTATCGATGAGGGCTTCTACTGGTACATCGCCAACCAGGACTTGTATAATTGGTAGATGTGAGTTCTTTACGATGACCGTATTTAAATGTCTTTTTGAGGGTTTTTTTAAAACTTCCGGGGTCTGGACCCTCGCTTTCACAGGCCCCTCTACTCGTTTAAAGCTTTCCTTTCAACTTCTGCCTTCTTTTTGCGCGGACGTTTGTTTTCATATTTCCTTTTTGTGCCTTGACCTTCGAGGTTCGATGAGTTAGCTTGATAGCTCTTTTCCCCATAAGAGCGGTTTGCATTTCTGGTTTGCTCATTTGAAGATTGCCTTCGGGTACTTTGAGAATACGATGCCCCTCTAGCTTTTTCCGCTATTCTGCGATTTTGAAACTTCACCGCCAAATCGAAGAGCTCCTGCAATGTGCTTGGGTTTCTAATTTCGAAGTAGTCTTGAACAGCAGGTAACAATCTTGGTAAGATTATTTCAATAATCTCCGCGTCGGGTTTCTTCCCATACAGCATATCCGTCAGCTTAATTTTTCGCAGAATAAAGTCCGTCAACTCTTCTATATCCCGTTGATAGAAACTATATAGTTCGGCTTCTAGCCTTGCTCGATCTTTCACTATGGGGAAGGCCTTTAATAACGATTTTTTGAAATTTTCAAATGTATATGTCTGGCTTCCAAATTCCCCTAATAAAAATTTGCCTATATTCTTCCACCATAGCGCGGCCTGTCCTCTCAGTGCAGATGTGGCGATGGCAACTTTTTGTCTTTCAGGCACAGGGTAGAGCTGGAAGTAATTTTCTAGGCCTTCTAGAAATATCGCCACCGAATTTTTTCCGTCGAAATTGACGTTTGGCTTAATTGACGCTCTCAACGTCTGGACCAGGTATCCAAATCCTTCCAATTGGCTTGCCATTTCTTGTTGTTGTCCCGCGGCTTCCATCCGATTTTTGGCCATTTCAGTTCGACAAGTGTTCGGGCGCCAATGTAGAGTTGCGCGCCTCCAACCTGCACGCAACCAAGTGGTGACAGCTGAAACTGGAAATTAGACAGAGTCCTGCGAAGGGTTTAAGTCCCTTTTTATTCAACTTTAGAAATTACAAATGCGTGCTCTTGACGCTCACAAACTACGCCGACCCGGCGGTTAAAATAAAAAATAAGAACCTGAAAAGAAATAATAACAAGAGACTAACTACGAGGCTCTCTAAACGTAACTAACCTCACCGCGTTTTACAATACCGCTGCTAATTCAGCAAACTTTGAATATCACGTTGAACGATTTACAATTGGCCGAGACAAGCACACAGGCCGAAACGCGTGGTTCTTCAATTTCTGGCTAACTACCTCCGCGCTCGTGAAGTAAGAACAGCACATCTCGAACTCGTTTCCTTTCTATTTAACTCAGAATACTTCCGCTGATAATTTGAATCCTTGCGCGTTCTACTAAAATTTACATACTCTGGCATTGGCAGTTCCAGGGGAAAGTAAGGCTTGACAGGAAAGATAGTTTAAACTTAAAATAAATGTTAGTTAAAATAAATATAAACCCTACAATGTATTTAATTATGGCAAAGCACACTAGGGCTATCTGCCTAAGGGAAGGGATGCCTTCGTGGAGGATTTTCTAAGGAAAACTGGCTCGTATACACGTTACACATTGGGAAAACCACGAAAACACCCATGCAGCCAGCCGGTTCGCGGGATCCACCACGCAACCTCGGACCGAACTACCAGTGTTCAGCGACTTTACCGCTCGGCCGCTGGTGGGCCTTTCAGTGTTATGACGGAATGACTTCTTATGCCTGCGATGTCTAGGCTCTTCTCTTCACCTCAAGAATTCTACTATTTTATTAATCACTTATCAGATGCATTTATCTACACCGTCAAGCCTCTTGTGACGTACGGTAACTCCCTGTCCTCATTTCGGGCTTCCTTTTATTCCGTCCTGATATTTTTATGTTATGTGCCCTAGTGGTATATTTAGAAATTGAGCCGGATACATCCATGGCCAACTACAGTACCCAACTGCAACTACCATGATACATCGTGTGACACTAACGATATCCCGGCAATAATTGCATTGATTGATTGATAGATATTTTATTGTTGCTTTGCGAACAAAGTATATTGAATAGTATGAAGGCTTAAAAACTCGAGAAATTTCGTAGCCGTAATAGGTTATGTTTTGTTTTGATATAAATGCAAAATTATTGTTGCAACTCTCTGGATTACAACATGCAGATTAAAGATGAAATAATCACAGAAGGGATTATTTTATAACAAGATTTTAATATGGATATTTCAACACAAGCGAAACATTACACTAATACCAACTTATACATAAATATTCTTCATTAAAAATTATTTCTCCGTCTTTTGCGCAGTTAAAGAAAAATAAAAACTGTCATATCCTACTTCTTGGGCGGGTTCTGGATATAGCTTTCCTTCATGTGCACTAATTGTGGGCATTACATAAACCAGCCATTTTAATGGCACAAAAACTTTATTAACCCACAAACAAAAAAAATAAGAACAAACGATTAACACAAAAGTATAACTACGTATTTTCATTCACGCTGGCATACAGCATGTTACCTTCGTTACTTCGCTACTAACTACTAACTAACTACTCTTCTCTAGTAAGTCACATGAGAGGGAGAGGCTCTGCAGGCCGTTGGGCTAAAACTACGCGTGACACCTCCCCTCTAAAAGATTTGATTGCGTCTTTCAATGACCTGTCAAATCCATACATATAAACATTTCTTGAAACAAAATAAAATAACATTCATGAAATTTTCGAACTTAAATCTTTCACATAATCATAATCATATAAGCAGTTATCGTATATCAAGACAATACAAATCAATCATTTAAAATTAAACATAATACTTTAGTAAACTCTGCCTAAATCTTTAAACATATTACATAACGTTAGAAAAAAATTAGCATTTTAACTCGAAAAAAATGTTTAAACTAAACAGTCAAAATGTCTTATAGTTCATAGTTCATAACATCAGTCATTCTTCCAGTGAAAGGCAGTCAATCGAGATAATGAATCTGCATTAATATGATCTTTTCCTTTCCGGTATGTAATCACTGCATGAAATCGTTGTAATGCTAAAGACCAGCGTTGTAAACGAGAACTTTGTGAGGAACATTTGGTGAGAAATCTGAGAGGGTTATGATCACTAACGATAACTATCTCGGAACTAAAGATATAAGCTTCAAACTTCTTTCAGGGCAAAGAAAACGGAAAACGCTTCCTCTTCAATAACATCATAATTTCTTTGAGTCTCGGTCAACTTTTTACTAGCGAAGGCTATTGGGTGTTCTACACTACTTTCATCTTGCTGAGCCAAACAAGCTCCTACAGCGTATGCTGATGCGTCTGCGTAAATGATGCAAGGCAAACTAAAATTTGGAGAGTAACATTTAGGGGCACTGCAAATGGCACGTTTTAATTGAATAAACGCTTCATCGTGTTCCTTCAGTCAAGTAATTTCGTTCGAAGCCCTTCTTTTTGTCAATGCAGTTAAAGGTTGTGTTATTGCTGAAAAATTGGGTGCGTAAGACCGATAATACGAGAATAGTCCTAAAATACTTCTTACATCTTTCTTAGTACGGAGCACTTCTAAATTCTGTATGGCTTCAACTTTTTCTGGGTCAGGTTCGTGTGAACCGGAACCAACTACGTGTCCTAAAAATTTGATTTTATGCTTTGCAAAGTCACACTTATTGAAATTAACCGTGAAATTTGCCTTTTCTAGCGTACTTAAGACTTTGTTAAGATGTTTCAGAGGTGTCTCGTCATCAATATAAGAATCAGCATAGTCTTTTAGTCTAAACATGTTACCGTTCTCTTTTGTTGACACACAAACTACTGGATGCACATAGTTACTTTCTGATTCAACAATTAGCCCTAGCTGCAATAGCTCATCTATTTGTCGATCACCTTCATTTTTTAGAACTTCAGGTATTCGATACGGTTTCTGCTTTTTTGGCATACTTCCAGGTTTCAGTTTGATGCTGTGTTCTCTAACATTGACGATTTTCGGAATACCAGCTCTTAGGTTGTTATGCCTTCTTAAAATTTCCATAAGTTCATTCCTCTTATGCTGTTCAAGGTACGTAAAGTCACATTCTTCGTTAGAATAGTGTTCTTTTGCTTTCCGTGGAACAATTCTTGGAACGTTTTCAACCTCGCCGAAGTAAATATATGTATCATATATCACACCGACATTTTTCACAGCGGTATTGAACTCTCGTATCTTGTTCGCGTGAACGTGCTTCGAGGAATTGTCAGGCATTTGTACTACGTAACTATAATCAGTATGCTTTTTGATGATCGTAGCAAGTCCCGTCCATCTGGCATAAAATTTGTTTTAACTATCAGGGATTAAAACTATAACCGTGTCACCTTCCTTGAATTCTGTATGACGAGTCTTTCGGTTACGGTAGAATGCATAAGCTTGTTGCTTTCCAACATCTGTAAGTCCTGCGTATTCAGAAACTTTTTCCAATTTTATCTTCAAATCATTTAGATAGTCGGTAACTGAACTTAACTGTCCATGAGGAACAGGAGTTTCATCAGTCCATAACGTTTCCAAGATAGACAAAAGGCCATTAGGACGTCTTCCATAAAGCATTTGGAAAGGACTAACACCAGTCGTAGCATTAGTAACTTCTCGATAAGCGCAAAGTAAGTATGGTAGATGTTTCTCCCAATCTTTGGAATGTTCCCTAATGGTACGATGTATCATTCCCTTTAAAACAGCATTAAATCTTTCTACAAGGCCATTTGAATTTGAATAATAAGGAATCGAGAACCTTGGGAACGATCCGATTCTTTTCAAAAACTCTTGAGTCAACGAAGCAGTAAAATTAGTTCCTTGATATGAAGCAACAATCTGAGGGATTCCTATGCGTGAAAAGATTTGCAACAACGCATCGCATGTTGCTTTGGCATTCAAATTCTTCAATGGTACCGCTTCGGTCCATCTTGTACATTAATCAACAGCACAGAGAACATATTTGTAACCTCTACAGCTTGGGTTTACAGGTCCGAGGATATCCACATTAATTACCTGGAATGGTTCTTTAGGACGTGTTACTGGCGTAATCGGAGCTTCATCAAAGGGACGCTTTTTCGCTTGAAGTTGACAAGAAGTACAAGTATTGCAATATTAATTTACATCTTTCTTGATTTCAGGCCAATAGAAGGAATATCTCAAACGCTCGGCTGTCTTCTTGGTTCTCAGGTGACTTTCCCATAAGCTAGAATGAGCTAAGTCCAAAATTTGTTTTCTTCTTTCTTTAGGAACGACTAACTGGTGAACTCTTTCTCCTAAAACTTTATCTTCATGATACAAAAAGTTGTCAATAACAATAAAGTTATTACTTCCGTTATTAGCATTTTGCCAGCATGTTTTTAAAGATGGGACATTCATTTGTTGCACTCGAAACAGTTTCAAATCCGAAACACATTGATCGCGTCTCGTGTTACCTTTGGAATCATCCTTACCTCTATCTTCATCTACAAGAGAACAACACTCTAATGTCTTCTTAACAGTTTCATTACATTTTCATTAATTAGGTTTTCCCTATCATGGTTAAGTATTTCTACAAAATTTTCAGTTTCATGTAAAGGCGTTTCAACGAACCTATCATTAGTAATGGTTACATTTTTGCATTCAAGATTAAACTTTCGTTTATCATCTTCCTTTAACTCATTAAAAGCACTTAACGACAAGAGTAAATCATTACATAACTTATCCACCATTTCACATGTTATAAAAATAGGTGACATAAATTTATCATCTTCAGAATACATTCCCAAAGGTAGGTTAATGAGAGGAGCTTTTAAAGATTGTCCGAAAGCTGACGTGAGGATAACACTTCCATGGGGCGTACGGTATTTTTCTGGTACAATGTCACCCTTGACAACGGTTAATTGCGTGCCTGTATCTGCTACTGCATTAATTAATTTACCATCACATATAAGTTTAACAGTTGGCAAGTCATTTATTAATTCCTTAACTTCTTGATTCACAGTAAAATACTTAAATCTTTGCTGTTACGGCGTTAGAATTATTCTTACTTTCTTCCTTAGCAACCCTTTCCTTATCTTCATGCAACAATATATTATGATACTTAGAATTACCTTTTGAACATTTTAATTGAGAAGGATAATTTTGTGTTCTGCAGTTCCTTTCGAAACAAAGAAAGCACCGATTAAAAGCCTTTAAACTCTTTCTCCTTTCTTCCGGAAACATAACGCATTTTTCCGAAACATGATTTTCGCTTTCACAAAATAAGCAAGGAAAAGTTCGAACAACTGCAATTTTGCTTACATTAGGGGAATAGTTGGCGCCAAACTTGTTGGCGTTGACTGGATTCCGGGTGTGGAAGTTGTTTCGCTTTTCATTGGGTTGAGAATGCTTTTCGACTCTTAGAATAAAATAATTTAATGAAGTTCGTTCGCGACTTTCAATTTCCCGTTTTAGAAATTTCGTGAGGTCGTCTACATTAAAATTTTCCTCGTCTGCGTTTTGACGAGCAAAATCAAGCGTTATATCCTAAGGTATGCATTTCATTAACAAAGGGTACAGTAAATTTCCATACGATTCGGTTTTGACACCTATCGAATTTAGTGACCTTACTTGTACGTTGCAGGTGTCATATAATTCCCTAAAAGAATTAATGTCATTAGAACTTCGGACAGGCCGTAAATTTAAGAGTTTATGCATGTAAGAATTAATAAGGAGATCTTTTCGACCATATCTCTCTTTAAGAATTTTAAAAGCTTAGTCGTAGTTTTCTGGAGATAAAGAGAAATTTTCTATTGTTTTTAAAGCTGCACCACCTAACAGCTAAGCAAGTAATTAAACTTATCCACTTTGGATAGTTTTTCGTTTTGATTTATTGCCGTGTCAAAAGAATTGTAAAATGTTTGCCACACTTCAGCGTTTCGATAAAATTTATCAATCATAATCTTTGGCAATTTAACATTATAATCAGAACTTTTATCGACACCAGAAATAGATAAATTGTTACTATCATTAGAAGAACCATTAGAAACTAGTGAATTATTGCTATTTCTTTTTTCTTTCAATAATTTTGTGCCTCTAAAACTTCATTTCGCAATCTTTTCTTCGTATTCCGAAGCACTTTTGATTCCGGTTTCAATGTCATTAACATCAGTCAAAGTTTTAATTTTTTCATCTAACGCTCTCAAAGAAATAGCTTTTACTTTCCAGTGATTCTTCGAGGTCTTCAAGGTTACCGGCTGCAATTAATGATTCAATAGAACTTGTTACTTTAGTAATTTTGGCTGAACGAATAACTTTCCGTCCTTTCTTACATTTCGTTAGCTCTTCAGCCATTTTTGTAACCTTGAATTTCACTTTACCACAAAATAAATTGAACAAAGTACTTCTTACCTTTCTGAAGATTCACGCGTTTACCCGTGAACTCTGAAGAATGACATATCTCACTTCTGACACCACTGTGATATCCTGCTTCTTGGGCGGGTTCTGGATATAGGTTACCTTCATGTGCACTAATTGTGGGCATTACATAAACCAGCCAAACGGCACAAAAATTTTACTAACCCACAAAAAAAAAAAAAAAAAAAAAAAAAAAAGAACAAATGATTAACACAAAAGTATAACTACGTATTTTCATTCACGCAGGCATACAGCATGTTACCTGCGTTACTTCGCTACTAACTAACTACTCTTCTCTAGTAAGTCACATGAGAGAGAGAGAGGCGCTGCAGGCCGTTGGGCTAAAACTGCGCATGCGTGGTCATCACGTCATGACAAAGACAATAATAAAAATAGTCTAAACACAAGAGGTGCTCCTTTTGTGTACTCTGCCCAGTCGTTGCGTAATCGTCTGTCTGTAACAGACATCTCTAACATACCCCTCCTCTTTGAGTTGACTTCAGTTAGTCTCAAAGACACAGTACCAAGTCGAAGAGATCTAATTGTCGAAGCACCTTGATGACAGGTCCAAATCTTAACACTTTACGTACGACGTCACGGGAGTCGTTTCTTGAATTCGATCTGAATCTTCGTCTTTGTGGACTGGAATTTCTCAGCGTATTCATTTCTGCTATCTGCATTATCAAGTTTGATATCTGTTTCTGTAGATTTTGGTTTACAATGTTATCAGATGGTGGAGAAACGATGCGAGCTACGGGGGGGGGTGAATTGGGATTTAACTCCCATATTTGTCGCCCTTATAGATTGTTTGGAAAAATCACCACTGCTTACAGACAAAATATGCTGCATATTTAGTGAAGTCGTTGCATCCACAAGGTTTTCAAAAATTCATACGGCTCTTGCTCAGCTGCCAAGTTGCGCATTTCGCAGAGAATTTGGGATGGTTTCTCGTAATCCAATTCTAATTTGGTGAGAAGTTTACGAGTTTCAGAATTGGTAAAAATTTCAATAAGCCTCTTTTTAATTGCCAGATATTTGCCGGTGGTTTGGTGAGAACATCAGCGATTTGTGAAACTGTCCCTGCTTCAGTCAAACTGACTACATAATAGTATTTTATTTTATCAGCCGTAATCCTTGGCAACTGTTGATTTCTCTGACGCAGTTTCGGCGTTCTCGTTCGTACACATATTTTTCAAATTAATGTTCACGAACGCGGTCACCATTGAAGTTCGTTGAATAAAATCGGAAGTATCATTAGTACACTATAAAGAACAAACTTCTTTAAACGATAAAACAGGATTGAATTAAATGATAAGTAGCCTTTTGAAAACCAAAATCCAGTTAACGGTTATTTCTCGAATAGCCTTTTTTGCTGCCACTTCTGAAAAAAAAAATCGCATGCGAAGAGTTTCACAGAAGATGCTTCAGTACGGCAAATGATGTCACCACAGTCACCATTGAGAAATACATTAACAAAAGCATGGTACCACAATACTATAACTGCCAAAGATATAATCAATTTTCGGATAACTGCTTCTTCGCGCCTAGGTATGTTAAATGTGCATAGAATCACGAAGTAGTTGAATACTGTACACCAAGTTTTATAGACAATCTACTTTATGCCAACTGCTCACAAAAACATCCCCCGTCTTATCGTGGGTAAGAAAATTTTCCAGAAAATAAACCTAAAGCTACATTGTCTAAATCTAGCGCAACTCTGACAAACTCTCAACACACACGGCACTCTAAGTTCCTAGAAATAATCGCAATAGTCAAAATCATAGAAAAAACAGGAAATCACCTTTAACTGCAATAAATTCAACAACAGGTGCAACGTAAAAATCCTCTCCCAGCACCACTGGAGTAATACAATAGAAATAATAGACCACAAAACATTTAAAATTTCTAATATATACATTCAACCAAATAACAATCCCAGCGCGCTAGAACTGATTCACCTCCCTTCTAAGATTGTCAGAGGGGATTTTAACACCAAACACCTATGCTGGAACCAGGGACCTGCAAACAGGAAAGGAAATGACCTATTTAACCTCTTTCAATCAAATAATCTTAACATTCCTGCGCCAGACGAGCCCACCCATTACGGGAACAATAGCGCCACCACAAATGACTTCATCTCAAATAACATTACTAACAGATGCAATATTTCTGTAATCCCAGCCCTCTCTTCCGACCACAATCCCATTGTATTGAAATCCCCAGTAATAAATACCCCCTCCCACACTTGACAGAAGTTTAAGAGTTACAAATTGGATCAAATACTCTGAAATTCTAAATAACTCCATACAAGAAAACCCACGCATCAAACAACAAAGAAGAATTAGAACAAGAAGTCTCAAAATTTACCAACTGCATCAATTCTGCATTAAGAGAAGCCACCAATACTTTTTACGTGGACAAGCCTTTCCTCCCCTGCCTGCCGATATAAGAAATAGTATTAAAGAGAAAAACCGGCTCTGTAAAAGATGACAAACCACCAGGGATCCACAACTCAAACGCGAATTAAACTCTATGCAAAAAGAAATCAACAGAATAATCAAGAACTTCAAAAACCAAAAATGGACCACTTTCCTTAATAACCTAGCTTTTGAGAATAATTCCCTTTCTGACATTTCCCGAAAATTCAATAAACCTTATAAACCTATCCATGGACCTAGTGGAATTTCATATACAGAAGAAGATAAAACTAAATCTTTTGCGGCCTACATGGAAGATACATTCACTCTTAATCCCACTCCGTACGACAATAACCATATTCAACGGGTCAGCCTGATAGTCAATAACTTCCTTAATACCCCTGCTGCGTGCAACTTCACTTTTTTGTCAACCCCAAAAATCGTTGCCAAAACCATCAGCTCCTTACAGACGAAGAAAGCCCCACGGCACGATGGCATCTTGACCAAAGCACAGAAACATCTCCCCATCAACGCTCTCACCTGCCTAACCAAGATCATCAATAACATTATCAAATTCGCTCATTCTCCTAGCCCACGGAGACAAGCTATAATAATAGTTTTTGCTAAACCGTAACAAGACTCCTTCCCTCAGAACTATCACCTTATCTGTTTACTAAGCTATCTTTCTAAAATTACTGAGAAAATTCTACTTTTCCACATCCAAAGAATTCGCCCTTCCATGAATTTTCTCCCAGAACAAGTCGGGTTTCGCAATTATCATAGCACTTGCCACCAGCTTCTAAGAACTATCAACATTATCACTGAAGGCTACAACTGCAAGCTTTCGACCGGTGCCATATTCCCCGATATTGCAAAAGCTTTTGACAGGGTATGGGATCGCGGCCTCATTTACGAATTAAACACTCTAATTTTCCAGATCATTTTAATTCGCTTAATTGCCTCTTTTCTCAGCAATAGAACCTTCAGAATCAAAATTGGTACTACTTACTCAACCACCACAGTTCTCAAAGCTGGTGTCCCACAGGGGTCGGCACTTTCGCCGTATGTTTTTAATATACATACGCAAGACATCCCTAAAGACCCTTCTGTTCATCTTGCACTCTTTACCGCTGACACAGCCATGCTTACTAAAGCCTGCACAGCAATCGCCGCAAGAAACCAACTCCAAAACTATCTCATAAAACTGGAAAATTGGCTCACCCTTTGGGGGATTAAAATAAACACTGATAAAACCAAGGCAGTAATTTTTCGTAAGGAAAACATGAACTATTAACCTCCAACCTTTGCCACATCTTGTAACGACACTGACCTCACCTCCATTCGCCGCCACTAGCGCGGACCTGATTCTCTTCCCCCCTCTTACACCATTCTTCTTTCTTTTCTTTCCAGATTGCATACCAGAAGCCGAGTAAAAAGATGTTCCTACATCTTGATACTCGAGAATAAAATACGATCTGAAAAAAAAAAAAAAAAAAAAAGCTCTAGAATTAACAAAACCACATATAAAAACCTACGCATAGTTACTGTGCAGGAGATATATTGCTTCTGTGTTTACTGTCCTACTATGCAGAAGATATGTTGCTTTTCTTTTTTAATATTAGGTACCGATATTTCTCTACATATCATCAAATACAGCTGATATACACAAGTAAAATCTATTTAGGCATTTCTTAGTAATAGTAATATTAGGTTTTCAACATTAAAATGAGGTACAAAGAGATCATTATAATATCTTTAGTGGTGAACTGTAGGAGTTTTGCACGAGTTTTTTGTTGAACTTTTTTTGGAAATTGGCAAGCCCCATGTATTTTTGTTTGCTTATTATTTATTCCAGGAGAAACACGTCTTGCATATTGTAACCAAACTTTAAATTTTACATTAAAGTGTGAAATAAAAATAAATTTTGGGGTTTTCATTGAGATGGCTTTAACATGAAAACTGCATAATGAAATTCCTAACTGGGTAAAGGAAGCTACAGTCATTATGGAGACTACAGCTAATAGAGGTGAAGCTAAACAGGCTTTCAACTTTATGAAAAGTATTTCCACAATAAGATCTTTCACTCACAGTAAATTTCAGATTTAAAGACAATCTAGAATAGGAAAACCTTTAGAAAAACGTAAAAACTTAAAAAAAAAAAAAAAAAAAAAAAAACCTCTGCTTTGTTCTTGAAACCTTATAAAAATCAAAAGGTTAGTGAAGAAAATATTACGTGGCAACTTCTCGCATAAATTGTGCATATAATGAAATTTAGTCAATATATTTTATTTGATGCAGTTACTTGTCGTTTTTGATTTTGTAAAAATTAAAACATTTACCGCATCTGCCTGTGTATAAGACACACTTTTTTCTTTGAAAATAGGTCTGAAAAACCTTTTTTTTCCTTGCGGAGTGTGGGAATATTACAATTACAGAGTTCAGTGAATGCACATAAGCTGTCATCGATAATCATAGCTGGGTTCGTTTAACTTTCCATTTTTTGTAAACAACTTTTAAGTGTGTGAAATTTCTACTGTTCAATTTCCTTAAATTTGTTATGGTTCAAAAACAAGTCGGTGTTGCTATAACATAGCATACAAGCTACCTGTAATTGCATATGCTAAAGACCATGGAATAGGACCACAGAGAGGCATTTTGGGCCACCCTCAACTGAGAAAATGAAAAGAACTTCAGGTGGAATCAGGAAGAGGTAGTAATGCATTGGATGGTACAGAGGACAAATTGTTGTATGAGAACTCAGATGCTGATTTTGAAGAGGTTTCAAGTGACTCTTCATTCAGCTCTGTGTTTTCATGAAGAAGATTAAAAGGTGTTCTTTCCCAGATAGATTGGGTATTTGCAGAAAGTATTACTTTGTATTTGTATTATTTTATATTTAAAATACTGTAAATTCATTACAGCGATCAGTAATAAAGTTTTATCCTTCAAAAATGTGTATAAAAAAGGGAGTGTGTCTTATAGGCCAGTATGTCTTATATGCTGGCAAATACGGTAATTATTATTTGGGATTTTGTTTTTAAAAAGCAAATTGTAAGCTCTTTATCAATATTTTCATAGCTCTGCATATTTTAATTCAAATTTTATATAGGTTAATAAATTACAATTTAATATATACTGGCAAATACATCAGATTATGCAGCATAATATGAATAATTTTAAATTCTGAACATCTGTCAATTTTAAGTTTTTTAATGCTATATTTTTAAAAAAATTTTTTACATGACATCATATGCATAATCACAAAATATAACCTGAGGTTAGAATACTTCATTTGTTTGTTTTCTATGTACAGATAAGTTTTTTTTTTATTCATTTAACATTTTATCAGTAATTTATTAACACATTAAATATTGCATTGGTCTCTAGGAACCAAACTTAAACTATGTAAATGTTTAACATGTGAGATATTGTGAAAACATAAGTGTAAACCATTGTAATATAATAAATGAATGTTAATTATGTAACAAAATGTACATCTATACTCAGATACTCACCTATTTGTCATAAAGCCAATTTTGACTCCTATACAATGGTATAATGAACTAATAATGCCAATTTATTAAATCTGCTTGGGGATTTATAGAGTCCTTTTTATACAGTTATTATGGCACTAGGAACAGTAATTTCAAATGAAAAAAAGCAGTTACCAAATCAGTTTTGATCTGAAGAAATGATGACGATACATCATATAATAGTAACTTTATCCAAAGACGCAGCAGCAGAGTAAAGTGAGAATCCTTCTGCAAAATGGACGAAAAGCTGCAGCTGATATGGGACCATTTTTAAATGTCATATGCCAAGCCCTGCACATAATCCCTCAACTATTTAACTTATAAACTAGAATAACACTCCAATTAACCGAATCAAATGGAACCGGATCCCATTCGGATTATTGGATTTTTTCTGAAGAAAAGGTCTACATACACTTTAATTAATTACTGTATGTTGAAAATGGGAGAAAAAAGCTATTTTGAAAGAAAAAGATGTTTTAATCAATTAAAATGAAAAGGCAACTCATTTATGCATATGTTATATAGCCGACACGTACAGTACTTACAAGTGCTGAAAGTCATTGCTTGCTGAACATCTCAAAGTAAGCTGTTTGACTGTCTTCATCTGTTTTCGAGCAGACAAGTCGCGCATCCACTTGAAAGTGAGAAGTTGCATGTGGTCATACTTGGGCTGAAGCTCAATTCACTTCAACACAGGCAAACACTTCACTAGTCCTGTGTGTGCTTCAACTTCGACATTAAGGTCATCTTCTTCCTCGACACATTCTTCTCTCACACTTTCAATTAGTTCACCATCATTTAGAATTTGAAACCCAGGGTCTGATGAATCACACACCATCCATTCTGTTGTATCCTCAGCATTATCTTCTGAACATCCAGGAATTTTCAAAAGAATGTTTCTTAATTCCTCTCTTCCCTTTCTTTGAGCTTCTTTTCCTTTTTCTTCTTCAGTTGATTCTAAAAATTCTGAAAGCAATTCGGATAGTTGGAGTTTAGATAATTGTCGTTGTAGTTTACATTGTTACTTGAATACCCTTGGCTGGCTTATTCTGAAATCACAGGAAGAATGTATTTTAAATATTGCATAACACTGGCCACAGAATATGCAGGTCAATCACACTATCAAGCTGTAGGATAATTAGCGAATCAGCCTTTTTACAACCGGAAAAAATTCCATGACCACCAAGAGAAAAATCAAACTTTCCTTATTTTCTGCTGATCATTAAAAAAATATTGTTCTTCACCCGAGTGCGCTCAAACAAGCTAAAGCATATCGAAAAATTCTCATTCCTATAACAAAAACAGTGAACTTTTGTGGGAAAAAATGGTTTGCCAGTAAAAGTTGGCCGTCAGCCTAGGGCAGATGGACGTAAATGGTGAAAGCATTCAATCTCATTAGAATGAAGGAAACATTTGCCAACTCTTCAGATTTCAAACAGATGCAGAAGATGACGTATCAAACATAATTTAGAATCCTAGTACAACAATAACACAAGCATATTTCACTTAAACAGGGCTGTTTGTGGGACCCCAAAAAATCCCCTGAAACTTTTATGGACTTACTACCGACATTTTGGAGTTTCGAGAAGTGGGGGGGGGAGAGAAATGAAAAATTAGAATTATGAAGTATTGAATGACTTAATTATAAAAGTTCAATGAATTGCTTTTTTTGCAAAATTAATAACCATAAATTTTCAAACATATAAACTACTACATTTTATGTAAATATTTTAAATTACCTGAATTAATTCTTTAAAAAAATTATCTAATTTCTGCTGCTTTTTTTTTATTTTCTGATGTTTGTGGGCTTGTCTTTCTTTTGTGGTGAACTTCATAATTGCAGGAAGGTTGACTTTTATTTTCCTCATTTACAGTTGAAGAAATTTCCTCGAGAACTGCACATGCAGAGGTAGAAGCAGTTTGCTTTTCTGCTAATGTAGAAGGTTTTTCAGAGACTTTTATAGATGACTCATCTGAAATACATGTTTTTAAGTCCTCATGATATGTTTTCCAACTTCTGTTCATATTCAGTAAGAGATCTTTGTGAATTGGATCAGTCATTGGATTTTTTGAGCCATATTTTTCACATGAGGTTTCTTTAGAAGCCATTAAATCATATTTAATAGTCTGCACTGCATCTAGGGAATCAATCTTAAGAGAGGTTCTATAGTCAGTGACAAGTGTATCCATTAAGTTGAATGCACTTTCCACTAATGGGCCATGGAAGCAACTAAGGCAGGCTTTGACCAATTTAGCCAATGTAGGATACTTATAATCATTTGTGAAATCATCTTTTAAATTAAAAACTTTAGACCAATATTTATCAATTGTACACTTGACTTGATTTCCACTTTCATCAGATGTGTAGAGCATTTCTTTGGTGATATCAATATCACTCTGGTATAACCTTATTTCAGCTTCTACTTTTGACTTTTCATTACCACTAAAAATATGAGACATAAAAGATGATAATTTTTCAAAAGCTAATATTGTACTGGTTTTACCTCTTAGCTCTGGATCTAATGCTGTAAAACTAATTAGATATGAATTTTTAAGGGGTAGTTTCTGTTTCATATGCTGTGCTGTATTAGTACAAGCTTTCATCAGAGAAATTAGAAATTCTTTTGCTATTGGATGATTTTTTGATAATTTCTTCAGGAGAGTGGAAGCTTCTGCACCAGTAAATATTACTTTGCTAGGTAGATGGCATTCTGGATTTGTGACATCAACCTTTAATAAATCATTATAAGATGTGCACTCTATATTTTCTGGCTTCATAAAAAAAGAGAAACATTTTGCCATCAATTTATAAATACTGGAATGTATTAAATGAAGCATTGGTTTTTTTTTTGTTTCAAATAATTTAATATATGTGTTGAACTCTGGTAATACTGCTGAATATAATGCCATATGCAATAAAGTTTTGTTTTGCATAACAAATAACCCATTTAGTATTCTTTTTTTCTGAGCTAAAGCATCCTTTGCGAGTTGTTGGAAATGCAAGCAAGAATACACCCCTTCAACAATTTTTTTCTGAGCTGCAGAAATATTTCTTTTATTGTATACAGTTTCAACATAAGAAAAACAATCCCCTTTATCAGTTTTATCCAAGTAGTGAAAATAAAATGCAATAAGAGCATCCCACAGATCTTTGATTCTTTCTAAAACGTATAAAATGTACACCCACCTATGGTCTGTTCAAGGGCTTAAGTTTTTAATGGCAAGGGATTCACAGATTTTGAAAAAAAATTCTCTTTTACTGCAGCTTTTCATATCAAAATAGATGTCATCAAACAAATCTTCTAAGTATCTATCAAAACATAAAGCAAATTTTTTTTGCACAGTTATTAGCTGTGTGACATGTGTCACCATCAATATCTAATAAGTGGGGTGCTTTGTTTGATCGTAGTCTGGTTTCAACACCCTTTTTTTTTCCACGCATGATGTTACATGAGTCCATTAATACACTAATTAAGTTTGTCCATGGAATATTATTATCTTCAATAGTATTAACAACTGCTTTAAAAAAAGCTTCTGAATTGCAAGATTCCATCTTTAGAGATGCAAAATGATGAACTACAACTTCATTTTGATTCTAATTCAGAAATCAAACAACAAAAATCAGCGTTATATTTACAAAGATTTCACAGGACTAGTTTCGATGGTTTTACCGAACCACCATCTTCAGCTGCAAAACCGCAAATGAACAAGATAGGAAATAATGATTAGATAAGATAAGAAAGCCTGGACAAGAATAAGCAAGTGGCGCCATCTGTTGGTAAAACCAGAACTAAAACATAATTTCTTTAAAGGCCGAAGGCAAATTTGGATTGGAATTAGGATCGTTAACTAGAACAGAAAGATTTTTATGAATGTGAAATGCCTCTAGAAAATCCAGTTCTCCAATGGAAGATGTTTTTCGAATAATTTTGGCAGCAGAAAAATTGAAAGTGTGGTTTTCGGACCAACAATGTTGAGCAACAGAAGACTTCTGTGTTGTTGAGCTGTGTTGTTCAATGTTGAGCAACAGAAGACTTTGAATATTTTATGTGCGTCACAGTTTTAGAATGATTTGTGAAAGCCTTGAATCCTTCCCCACCATACTTTAGCAGTGAGTTACAAAAAACACAACATGCTTGTCCAGCAACATTTATTTTCTTGCACCATGTGCCGATGATATCCCCATTACCATCTCTCCGTTCAATCCAATTCCACCTAAATGCACTCCGGACATCTTCTAATTGTATAATATCACTATTTATATTGAGAAATTTCATAGTGAAATTCTCTTGCGTACATAAATAAAAAAATATTTCAATAAACGAAACGAAAATTTTACACAGCGGAGAAAAAAAAGTTGAGAAGCGATCAATGACAAATAGCTAATATGGCGAAAAATCTCTCTTCTCTACTTACTGGCGCCACGCCAGGAGAGATAAGACCTTTGAACCCAGAGTCACGTGATCGCACATCTGGTCCAACGAAGTCTCTCCCTTTTTTTTCTGCCGCGCCTACTTGCCGAAAAGAATCCAGAAGAGAATGTCTGAGAACCGGGGGAATGAGTCATAAGTCGCAATAAGGAAAGAACAAAAAAGAAGTTTACCCCTTTTCACGCATTATCACTGCCTTTGGAGAAAGAAAGGAAAAGTTTTCACCACACACACTGATCTTGCGTTTTCTGCTTTCAAAGCAAACAAAATTACCCAGATCAAAATAAATAATTCATTATTATTCCTACCTCCTTTTGAACGATGATCCCCGGAATTTCCGGGTATCGAAGTTCAAAATCCCCGGAATTCCGGGGTTTCCCCAGAGCACAAACACCCCTGCTTAAAATACAACACCTTTTACAATCAATTTGTATCACACTTGGCCAATTGTAATGCAGTTAGTTTAAATAAAGGAAAGTTGATAGTTCAACTGAGGGTTGCTGACACAATGACCGGGATGATATGGACCGACCTGTAGTGCCATTAGAAATGAAGCAGGCTGTAATATTTTTATTATTATAACCTACATAAATGGAAATGCATTACAAAAATGTAAATAGTTGACTGTCTACGTAACCATTTCTCCTTACAATGCAATGCATATGGACTGCACTAATGAAAGCAAGGGTTTAATGAGGTGGAGACCAGTTTAGCCATGCCTCACCTATGGTCTTGAGCTATCAAGAATGAACATGGCTAAGCTACTATAACCCCTATAATTATTCAAATTATATTATGAAGTCAATTAATAGATACTGTGGCCAGCATAGCAGATTTCAACAGTTTAATACCTTCAGTGACAAGTGTTCGACTACCAGAAAACATTCATTAGAAAAATGCAAGATCATTCTTAGCAATAAATTTGAATTTGCATGCTTAAATTCAGCATTGTTATAAATTTCTGCAAATATCTAAGGTCATTTAATTACTGTTTTTGTGTATTATTATAATGTGTAATTTTTAGCTATCTGTTGAATTTTCTGAAACAATTTTGTGTAATTCAATTTAAAGCCATGCATAGTAATTATAGATGTTTATTTCTGGCATAGAATTACAGATCTTGTGATTTTCATCAGTGAACATTTTACTCATGAAAATTGTTCAATTAGAATCTGATATGCAGATCAAAATTTTCTTGACAGGCACTGGTGACTATCTAGAAGTTTGTGGAAAATGCATTTCAGAAACTGCGGAAACAATTTTCCTCAAAGTTTCCAGAAGCTAGGCATCACTATATAAATCTGAGTCTAATAGCCAGCAGTTAGGCTAGAAAGTTTATCTAGATAATAGGGAATCAGGAATATAATTTTAGAGTTTACTCTGACAGTGATATTGGTAATCTGCAATATTTATCAGGGAACTGGCTTCCTTCTTGTACTGTTTAAACAGTTGTCTGTTTTGCTGTGTATGGTTAATTTCAATAAACCGTTGGTTTTTCTTGTTCATTTGACATAATTATTGAACAGATCTCGAACAAACACATACTTGCAAACAGTATTTAATATTTTTCAAACAAAACAATACAAATTAAAATTTCCAAACTTAAAAACGATGCAATTACAATATGTGCTCAGAGCACATATTGTAGATCTCTTTACAGAATTTATGCAGTGGAAAACCAACAACATTATAATAATCTCCATGAATACTCTCAATTAAAGTTCCTCCAGCGCCCTGGATTCCATATGCACCAGCTTTATCACTATGGGGAAAAAAAAAAAAAAAAAAAAAAAAAAAAAGAAGCTATTTACTATTACTTCATTTTTAGGAAATACCTTTTATAATAACATCAAAGGTAATGAACATACACAAATTTCACAACAAAAATTATTTCTAAGGAAAAAGTATTGAAAATTCTATAATTATTCAACAAAATTTCAGTCTTTATTTATCATTAAATCGACAAAAGACATTATATTTCAAATGACAGTATGGTCATTCGTCATAAAAGTACTTATTCTTGCCAAGCATATGTGTTCAACAATATAGTGACAATGTATACTTAAAAGATGAGAGGTTTCGCATCGGAACTAGAGTAGGAAGTATTCAGTCAAACATACTGCCCTGAACTGGAAATTTAAATCTTCTCTCGAATTTCTCAGTTCATAAAACAAACCATAAATCCAATTAAATATAATATATATCCATATAGAATATATAAGCCTATATTACCCAGTTTAAAATTATAAACACTACAAAGCTTATTTTTAAATGCGCTTAACTCTTCAAAATGCATTTCACACATCTTCTATTTCTCCATGGCTAACTGTAGACACATGTCTGAAACATTTAAAAGCATAATGATAACATACCATGTAAAAAAGATGTGGCAGTAAAAAGTATATAAAATCTAAAAGTGATTCTGGCCTAATATTATTCACAAACAGGGTTATGAATCAATCTTTTTTCCCTGCACGAAAATTTTAAGAAAAGAGAAAAAGTAACAATAATAATGGTAATGACACTGACAGTCAATAATAAAAGAAGTTAATAGTAAAATGAATTTTTTGAAGACTGCAAAAATAGGCAGTGGAGATATGTAGTGTGAAATATGACATTTTCTTTTGAAAGAGGATCAGCTATTAATATTGTCTATGTATGATCTTATTTTAATCTGGCTTGAAAAACAAGTTCACTATGACATGCTGCCTTCTCTTTATCAATAGTTTTGAACTCATTATTTGATTGCACTTATTCATTTAAAACTTAAAAGCAGATCTATGGTTTTATTAGCCTTTTTAGTTTTCTACCAAGAGACCTCGTATTTTTTTAAAATTTCTTCCTCAGGAACCTGCTAAAAGACTTCTAAACTGCCCTTTCATTTAGCATTTTATTAAGTAACAAATACATCCACTCAACTTTAATATACATTTACTGGAAATATAGGAACTCCTTTTTTTGCAAAGTATTGTGTATGGGCAACACATATTCATTAATTCCTTTTCGTGCTTTTTTAGAAATTTTGCCACAAATTTTCAATGATAAAACATAACAGGTGCATTACCTGCACAGAAATACAGTTTGATATAGCAATATTGAAATATTCAATTTGTTAATAATCATCATTGAAACATTCTGACCAGATGAGTATCCAATAAAATTAGGTAATCATAAAACATTACTTCTTATTTTATCCTTCGGCTCATCAAAATAAGTTGCAACAAACTGGAAGCCACCATTTTCATTGCATTCATCAACAGACAAGGAGAAGGAAGATTTTTGTGAAATATTTATCATGGCCTTTTAGTGAACATTTGCAATCTCAGTACGAATGACAGATGATTCCCTTCTTGAATGAATATTGCCTTGCATATGAATCAAGAAATGCCTTCCTCAACAGAGGGCTAAAATGATCTGCAGAACTCAAATGAGTGTTTAATAAAAAATGCACAAGCAAACAATATATTTGATATTGCTTTAAACTTTTTGCTATTGCCAATTCAGATCAGGTTTCCCAGGTTGGCCACACAAATGTTTTTCCAGGGGGATCAAGTGCAGAAATTTTGTTTAGCACAGATACTTTAAACCAAGAAAGTGGAAAAGTAAATTCTTCAATTTTACCAATCATAGGAAACTTTCATCACACCACAGTAATTTTAACACACTTAAAAAAAAGCTCGTGCAGCAATTCACAAAACAGTAACTCAAATGTCATATGAGTTACTACTGAAATGTTGCCAAGCTAAACCTGCTTAAAAAAAAGTAAAATAGAGCAATTAATCTAAAACAATCAATCCAAACCTAGGGAAACAAATTACAAGAATGCAGAAGTAATGAAATGCTCCCACATTTCTTCTTTTACTTGAGGGGGGATGGATTTATGTTAAAATAACACGCTGAATAAAGATTAGTTTAGAAGTCAAACAACAAAAATCAGCTGTATATTTGCAAATTTTCCAGGACTAGTTTCGATGGTTGTACAGAACCAGCTTCCTCAGCTGCTAAAATGCAAATGAAAGATATAAGATAATAATAAGATAAGATAAGAATAAGAATAGATAAGATAAGAATGCCTAGACAGGAGTTAAGCTACTGGTGCCATCAATTGGTGAAACAAGACAACTGTTTCCTCTTTGAAATCCAGACCCTTTACTTAACCTGTATTCTCAAAATACCGAACCGCCAGAAATACTTTTCCAGTTTCACAGCAATTCCCTCCTCTCCCCGTCCATTAAGGCAGAAAATAGGAGTGAAGATTTTGAATGACATTCTTTGTACTTTCTAACAAAGATTCCATTAGCCTTTGACCCCATTCTTTATAAAATTCTGAAGGTCTTGTTGGTCTGAAGGTCAGACCAACAAGCCTTTCTGGCTTTGTTATGATCACGACTGAAATTTTGTTTATTTCCGTTATTTTTATAGGAAGGAATAAATTGATTAAAAATAAGTATAATCCTTAAATTTTTAAACTGCACTTTTATTGCTGTTTAAAGCTTAAAAGCACACTGTACCACAAAAGAATCAACAATGAAATGTCAGGAGCAACCAAAAGATAAGAATCCTCTTAGGACAAGCTGTCTGCAATAAATTGATACAATGCATTTGAGGAAACTGCACCTGCTACTGCATACCTTAGGAGGAGGGAAGAAAACAAAATTACGATCTCGGTCGTTTTCGGGCGGTTCTGGTTGTTTCAATGTAGGGCTGTGTGAGGTGGATTGGTTGTGAAAGAGTTAAAGGCGGTCGTTAACTAGAACATAAAGATTTTTTTGAATGTAAAATGCCTCTAGAAAATCTAAATCACCAATGGAAGATGTTTTTTGAATAATTTTGGCTACATAAAAATGTAAAGTGTGATTTTTGGACCAACAGTGGAATTCTGTGTTTCCTTTTCCTAATACATGTTTCATGTTCCTTTACACAAAATTTTAAGCCTCTCTTAATTTGACCAATGTAAATTAAACCACATTGGCAAGGAATCCTGTAAATACACCAGGAATTCATATCTGGAATGACGTCCTTAAGCTGACTGCTTGGTTAATAATGTTGGGTGAAAAGCCCCTGTCAATAGCAATTGCTTTTAAATAATTTAGTTCTTGATCAAAAGCCAGTTTGGAAGAGCTAACTTGAAGTGCATGGAAAACAAGGGAATAAAATGAAGCTAACTTCTGTTTAAATTACCCTTATCTTAATCATTTTAAATTATCTCATTCATTTGGACTTTGGCAGGTGAGGAAGCTGGTTCAGTAAAACTATTCAAACTAGTCCTGGAAAATTTGCAAATAAAACTGCTGATTTATGTTGTTTGACTTTTAAATTAGAAATGGATTTGTCCAATGATTATATTAAAGAAGAGTAATTACATAGTTGATGACGAGATTACCATTCTTCAATGCAGGATATGATGGAAAAACTAGTTTAATAAAAGTACATGTAAAAAATAGGTTTGGCAACAAATCCTCATTTTTGGTATTTTTGGTTTTTTACAAAAATAACATAAAATTTGTAAAACAAAATATCTTCAAGTGTAAAATCCTACCTACAGAGGTTTTCACACAAGTTAAGAAAAATCATATGTACCTTAAAAGTTGGAATATACGATAACATAACAATTTAAATGTCTAAAATCTGAGCAGTTTTGACCTTGATGTATGCAATACAAGTTAAAAGAAATAAGAATATCATATAACTGATTTTAGTAGGATAATGTGGACTCAGACTGAACAGCCCCCCCCCAAAAAAGGAGTAAAATAAAAAAAACGCAATCAGACAAAGGAAGAATTTTGAAATATTCTTGAGTGAAAAGAATTAGAAAAACAAGGAGCATATTAAAAAGTAGGAAAACAGCTTTGTTTTTATTTAGATGCATACAAGGCTAATTTAAAAGACAGCAAATAAATTTAAACACAGAAAATGGTTGTAAAATGCTGCAGCACTTAAACTCAATTCATTACATAATATTAAAATATTAGAAGAATTGAGATAAAAAGTGAACTAACTAGTGAGGATCAAATGAACTGACAGGTTGGATGACCAGCTATGCCTATAGAGAGTTAGTACAAATTTTGAACACAATGAAAAATAATATTTTCTCCCTTTATGATGTTTCGTTAATACAACATTAGTCTTTAACGCTTATGCAATACACAGTGCTTAACCTTACATAATGTCACACATTTGTATGTGGTAGAATAATCAATATATTCATTTTGAACTATGAAATGCAAACGGTGGCCCAAAACATAATAGAATAATCAATATATTCATTTTGAACTATGAAATGCAAACGGTGACTCAAAATTGCAGTTCTTTAGTCTGTAGAATAAAGCAGGTGTTTCTTTCAAGCTTTGAAATTTTTATTCCATTTCATTATGAATAAATACTGTTACAACTTTTGCCATTTTCGTATCACATGAAGACAACTTTTAAAAAGATGTTTTACTAGAAGTTTAATGCATAATCCCCCCCTTTTTTTTATCTGATACAGAGCACAGCTCTCCCATCACTAATAATATATTCTTAAACCCATTTTTCACTTGAAGAAGATGATGATGTATTCAATTCTAGAGTTGTAATTAGCAAAGTGGAGTTTAGGCACTTGTAATAATTTTGGTAAGCTCAAATAAAACATATTATTTCAAATTTTAAATATGCATAAAGGATTTTAGAATGCCAAGAAGCTTAACTGAATCGAATGTCTTGAGCATTAACATTGTTTCTATGAGTTCCCTGCTTAGCCAACAAACGTAAAACTTTATCTGCACTTTAACCTGCTCTTAAATTTTATTTTAATTCCAAATATTACAGTTCTCAATTTAAGTTATAAAAGATAACATTTAATGAAATATGTAAGAATCCAAATATTTTGATAAAAATATATATTATAGGAATTTTTCATGTTCAGTTAAATTGCAAAACGCACTCAGGTGTGCAAAATTCAGTCAGTGCTTGAAGGTCACAGGGGAAATACATTCTCCCTGTGCCAGGAGGAAAGATATTAATTCCTTCAGTGGCACAACTGCTTTTATCTGGTCATGCTATCTTTTATCACTTGGTACATATTAACTCATAGTTTAAATTTACTTTCTTACTTTTTTTATTGATGTAAATATCATCTTAATAAATGGAAGTTTGTGGAAACAGAAACAATAATAAGTAATCATACAAATTTAGTTAATAAAAGTTGTTTAAATACAGTATTTATTAACTAAATTTGAGCATTTATTAATTAAATAACTGCTTCATGAGCAGGTCCAAAAAGGAGTGTCATTCACTGGGTTTAAGTTATACTACATTTAAAGAGCTACAACATAATTTAATTAAATTTAACAGAAAATAATGCTGGATTCTGCCAATATGAATTTTCAGCTCAAATTTCCATCAAAAACTAAAATTTTCTACTTTCTAAAACTAATTAGTGGACGTTGTGGCTTTTTGGAATTGCCAACAATTATGAAGAAATTATAAAATACTCACAGTGGTTCTCCAGTTTCAACATAAGCATGTATTATATCAGCCGTTAAATGTGCAAAAGTTACAGTAGTTGTCTCATAAAATGTCTTGATATAATCATTCTCAGAACCTAAAGAACAAAAAATAACAACTATACCTTTTAAAGAACTGGCAGCAGAAATTCAGTTCACATAAAAAAAAAAAAAAAACTTGATAACAATTTAGCCAGATTAAGTGAGACTATATCACATTTTAAAAACAAATTATAAAATGAAAGGGACGTCTAAGAATTTTTAAAAGGAAACTAGTTGTGTTCATGCTACACACACACACACACAAAAAAAAAAAAAAAAAAAAAAAAAAAAACAGAAATACACATACAGCTGGGACTTGAAGGCAGGTAAAACTAACACATTTCAGCCAGTCCTACCTCCTCCACTTCTGGAGAATTTTCCAGATTTTCTAAATAATTTACCTGAATGCTGCCAGCTGCAATCATGGACTTTTTTTTTTTTTTTTTTTTTTTTTCCAGGATCAGAAGAAAAATACAGGGTGCTCCAAAAAAGTATAAAAATTTTACCTGCTGAAACTTCACTTAATTTTTTTATCTTAAAGCATTAACTACTTTAAAATAACGGATGAAGTCCTGAACAAAGAAAATTTATCCTAAAATATACTATTTAAGTTTTTAATGCATTATTAAGATAGAAAAACAGTTTAGGGAAAAGAGTTTCAAACAGAAACTCTTACATGACTTATCGTCACTTGAACTGGGGATAAATTTGAAACAGAGGGAACTGATCAGAAAGCTCAAAGAATGTTTTGGAAGATCATGGATATTGACAAGCTCCATAAAGGAAGAGAAGCCGATGGAAAACATATCTCACATTTTGAAACAGCCATTGGAATAGTTACATTTCAAGAATAATCTACGTTTTCAGAGATGTTGATTAAGCCTAATGAATTACGTTTTGCAAGTGGTACTTAGCAATGAATGCTTGCTTAAAATGTATGCATGGAGAGATATATTCATGTTTAGAAGCAGCATCTAATGGAAGGGGGAAGGAAGAGCTTATGATATTTTTAAATTCCGAAAATAAACCATGTGATAATACTGACTTAAACAGCATTTACATTTTTGGCGACATCCTGTACATTCAAAGATGAAATAATTGGATTCAAAATGTACTTCAAGTGTAATTTATGCAGTTACAAACAAGAATCATTCGAGGAAAAAAAAAAATTTTTGGGTTTCTATTACGAGTATAAGTGATATTTGGAAAACTGACATTGCACTTGAGAAACTCAATGAAGTTTTAAATGGAATATTTTGAAAAACAGTACAGTATAAAAAAGCATAGTGAGAGTTTAACTACTATCACAAAATTATTTTGACAAAACAGCTTAATTATTCAATGAAAACAAAAACGTCAGCATCTTGTGAGTGAGTGTATGTGATACTTATGAAAAAGAAGAGAACCAGGTGAGGAAAATGGGAAGAGAAACTTTCTAGAGTTTTTAAAATTCTTTAGGATAACTGACAGAATACAATTTAGTGGCCAATAACTATGGGAAAATTTTGAGAGAGATCACAAAATTTAGAAGTCCACTTCATCATACTCTGCAACTTATTTCCCAAGGTATCCAAATAGGGCAATTTTTTTTTTTTTTTTTTTTTAAGTTATTGTGCTCTGTTTTATTGTTGTACATATCAGTACAGAATAACAAACAGTCTTCCTAATTGGAAATAAAATTATAACTCATCTGAAACTTTCAGTACACAGTTTATATAAATAAGTGCATTGTATCATAAAATATACAATGTTAAGTACTCGTATATAGTGGCAGTGAGATACATCAAGGTACCTGGGTATGGAGACCCTACTCTTTGTAGAACAAGTAACATTCCTGATTACATATATACAGTAACTGATTCTAATTGTAGATCAGCATTATATAGTAACATGCATAGAATAAAATTAAGATTTTTTTAAAAGATTAAGTAATGAGTATAGGCAAAATGAAAAATTTAATAATAGAGTATGCATTACTGAAATATATATATGTGCAACACCAAATATTCAAGTAGACTCCAAAGATGCTCCAGAGAGCCATTAACTATAACCTGTAAGAGTGCGAACCCAACAGTGCATTTACAAAGTGTAAACTGTATTTACAAGCAAAGTTGCAAAAAGATATTACAAAATATGCATATAAATATTACAGTAAAAGTTTGAAATAAAATGGGATGCAAAAATCAGAGATTACATATTATAAACATTGAGCACTGCAAGAGGTCTACTGATCTAATTGATAGGTCATTATAATCATAGTTACAGATTTTAACAGACGGGTTGTTTATGGTACGCTGCCGTTCATGAAACTTTTTAGGACTATAATAGTGGATCCTTAATTGGACAATTTTGAGCTCCTCGTGGATTCTATTGTTTTGAACATACCACGGGGAGTATGTTATTTGTCTTAGAATATAATTTTGTGCAGTTTGTAACCTCTTACTATTTGACCTACAGGCATATGCCCATATAGCGCATGCATAACATAGCATGGAATGCAGCATGCATTTATAAATTAGTAACTTGTTGTCTATAGATAAAACACTGTTTTAAGCAATTAGGGGGTAGAGTTTGGCTTTACATGAAACTTCTGAATGATATATGTAATGTATGGGGTCTATGTAAGAGTATTATTAAGGATTCTTCCAAGATAAGGAGCCTGCTTAGCCCAGAGGATCGTAGAGCCATAGAATTTGATCCTGGACTTAATATTTTTTTTCCAATGTCATTCACATAAATATTAAAAAAGAGAGGGACCATTGTAGGACACTGGCCCAGAAAGGATGGTGAGTGGAGTATGTTCCAGAAATGAGAATGACAAAGTGTCTACCTGTAAGATAAAATTTAATTATGTCTGTTATGTATCCTGAGAAACCCAGGCAGTTAATTTTGTTCATGAGGGTATTCAGTTGTACTCTATCAAAAGCCTTCACTACATCGATGAAAATGCCTCCTGTAATCTTTGATTTTGCCATGCCTTCAGAAATTGTTCCAACAACTCTGTATAATTGATTAGAAGTTGATAGATTTTTCCAGAAGCCAAATTGGTAAGGGATGATATCTTTTTCAACAAGGTGACTTGTAACCCTCCTGAATAGAATTGCTTCCAAGAGTTTGCTGATCACCGGTAGGAGGCAGATTTGTTTGTAGGATTCCAGGTAGATGTCCAATTTCTGTGGCTTGAACGCATTGCTAAGTTTGGTTACGCAAGCAAAATGTTGTTACAGTCCAATTATAAGTTGGCTGCAATTTATGATAAGTGAAGTCCACAATGACCTTGCCACTGGGATATTTCCTTGGCTGTGTTGCCAGTGATATAAGATAATAGAATTTAATAAGACATATACTCAATCTCCAGTAGTTAAATCATTTTCATGAGTCTAATAAATTAAGAAATAGAACTTTAATTGTTAGCTACTTTAAGACCAATATTTCTGACACGGCAAATTAGCAATAATTCTGTTACACTGGAATTTATTTTAAATTTGTAAAACCACATTCAATGCCAAACAAAATTCAGTCATCTTTACTCAGTTCATTTTGTAAGTTACTATCTATTTTTTACTGTAACATTAAGCTAAGATTTTTAGGTGCTAGGTAGTTTAGCACAGTTTTAAAGTTAGAGAAAATTAATATAGTCACTATATCACTATTATAAAACTAAACAGATACATAATCACTTAGTATTTAGTAAATCTTACCCCAGGTATATATTATTAAAAATATTTATCCACATCTGTACTTTCCATGAGCTTATTCTGTTCACGTATCTTTCATAAATCAATCTCTCCACATTCTTAATAGATTACTTGATGAATTATTAAAATGTTTTTACATATTTTCAGTTTTAGGAAGTGCAGTTTTATACTATATTTTAGTAGTATGTTCAGTACTTCATAAGCACGTTTTGATGCATTAGGTAAAATCCTAAGCATTAAATTTGTAAGTTTCAAATTTTACTTGCAAAATAATTATAAATTCATAATTTGTTGAAATCATACATATTTACCTAATTATAAAGAATTTTAAGGCACAGTGTGAAATACTTTTATACATCACAATTTAAAAATATATGCTTTAATACTTATTTGAGAGACTTGACTGTAATTTAAAATATGAGAAATTCAGTATTATTAAGAGAGAATCTTACCCCAACCATGGAAAACAATTATTTTTAAATTTTAAATTACAGTTCAATTTACATAATTAGTTTACAATGAGAGGGGGGGAACTCATATGAAAAATTAAATTATATTACAAGATTTAATGATGAAATTTCAATTGAAAATAAGGAAAATAAATTTAATAAACCATATTTATTATATTCATACAAATTACTTTACAGCATAAAAAAAAGACACAAGATTTATACTTATTAATGAATAATGTTTTGATTTTTCTTTTGTCTCTCTTAATTAACACATTGAGGGCCGAATTTGCTGTCCTTTCCGTTCAGCCGGTAACCGGCTGAATTCCTGGTTTCGGTTCAGCTGGTTATCTTGGTAACACAATTGGTTTAATCCAGATTGGTAACAAAATGTTACCAAAAAAGTTGTTATGTATTGTAATATGCATAAAGCTAAGCCGTATTTTTGTTCAGAATGTTTCAATGAATTTCATTAAAACTACATTTGATCACATTTCATTGAGAATATATTTATTTTTTAACTTTAATACTGTCGGTCCCGTGGACCGGAATCAGCCAAACAAAAATTCCAGTGCCGGTCCCCAGGGACCGACGGCGGCCACACGGAAAATTTCCAGGGACCGCTACCGGGCTGAACGTGTTAATGTCTGAATCCAGCTCTCTTAACAGAGTTTGTTTTTCAAAAATAGTGTTTAACATTTCATTATATTTATTAAAAAGATTAAAGGTCTTTTGTAACTTCAGCCTTTTCAAAAGTTCATTTGCCTTATTTTCAAGCACTTCTCTTTCTAAGAGAGTTTTTTTTCCTTTAACAGAAATCAGTTGATTCTGCTTTTTTTTTTTTTTTTTTTTTTTTTTTTTTTTTACCTTAAATAATTTTTTTTGGTGCTCTTCCAAATATAATTGATACTGTGAATGAGCTGATGAAGCTGCCGCTCTCATCTCTTTCATAACTGATACACTGTGTATCCCACCAGCATGTTTCACATAATCACAAACTATGTGCTGGGCAATGCACGCATTTCCCCCCAGATTTTATGTTTCTATACTTTTATGTATACTAAATGGGAAAGAATAGATATCATTTTAAATGTTTCCTATAACTTGAAGTATTTTTCATTAATGAATATGTGCAAAAAAGTATCTAATCTCATTTTTTTTTCACATCACAGGTTCTAAAATATTTCTTAGATATTATGGCATGATTGCAATCTTTTTCAGAACATACAGTTTACAAAGCTTTTCAATTAGTTCTAGACAAATATGCTGAGACAGGGTAGATATATTATAACATGTGACATAGAAGAGATTATAAATGTGTAATTTGTTATCAAGAGATATTTTGAATAATTCAGGAGAAGAGCTTCGCACATTGAGCTTATTTACATTAGATGTAATATATAGTTGCACTATATATAATAATTTATAATAGATGTGCAGGATGTTATTTTTCATGAAGCAATAGCATCCATTTTGAATTTAAAAATTCAGAAAAATGTTTAACCTTAAAAAAACTGAGTAATAAAAAGCAGAGCAATACCATATAAAATTAGTGAATTTTGAGAAATATTTATGGAATCTCTTGAATTGCATAAATTTTTCTATGCAACTAGTATCAATTTCCAGTAGAATTTTGCTAAAATTTGAATTTGAATCTGGTTTGGGGAAAGTTTGAGTATAGTAATTTTTATGACAATGTGTATTATAAAAAGTTTACTGTCTTCATTCCACATTTGGTGAAATAAAATGTATGACTTAAGTAAAGGAAAATTTTGGTTTTATGAATATATGAATTCCTCTAATTTGTCTAGAAGCAGTTAAACAGTAGCATACACTAAATTTGAAATTAAATACCTTGTGCTTTGCCAAATGGCAATGCACTGATATGCAGAAGATAAAAATATTTTATATCTGGTTAGTATCAATACATTTATTTTAAATCACCAAGTTTGTTGATTACATTTGAGAAATAACTACTCAGCCAAGTCCAGAGATTTTGAATTGCTCAGTTTGTTAATAAAAAATTCATTAAATTCACACAAAGCATGAAATAAATAAAAGGCATGTCCAAAATCTGGGCTTTGAGACACATGTGTTCTAGTCTAGTGGCACCACAATTTTTTTCTCAAATGCTAGAAAACAATTTCATTATTTACTAAAAGAGATTACAGTCAAAAGTCTTTATTCTGGACTCATCGGGACTTCGCGATTCCGGATTATCGGTTTTTCCGGGTTATAGATCATCAATTTAAATCTGGCAAGATGGCATGCAGAAATTATAAAATTAAAAATATGAAACCGTAATTTATGAAATAAAGAGCAATAATGATCTAAAGGGTATATAAAAAAAAGAGCTTAATATTTATTTGTTTACTTTATTAAACATTTCTTTCAAAGTGCGCATGCGTAAAGCATAGAATATGCATAGTCGAAATTAGAAAATTGCAACCAGAAAACTATTTGATGTTTATTCGTGATATTTATAATGACGGGAAATTTGATTTAAATCATATTACAGGGTTTGTACACATTTCTGCACATGGAAATTAAGTACTTTTAAGGACGTTTAAGGACCATTAATGAAAAAAGTTAAGGACCTATAAACAAACGGGAACTGAATAAATTCAATTGAAGACATTATCTATGCCTGAATTTCACTTTTATGATACCATCCTAAAAATAAAATAGATCCCTAAGTAGTACGCATTATTACTAAACATGAATTAATTAACATAATTGTTAATAAGTTTGAGAATAAAATAAACTATGCAAATTTATTTATGATAGTTGGTCATATTTGAACGTTTATATCACTTTCCTTCTCTTTTAAGCATCTTTTCTAACAATTAGAGATTTGTCTCAATATGCAAACCAATGCTTTCACTAGTTTCTGCGTGCTTTATCTCCTAACTTATCAATCTCTCCATAATGTACCTATGAGGGTTTAATTGATCTGGTAAAAATTAAATAGTCCAAAACCCCCGACAGACGTGAAGCATATTATCGCTATGTCTGAAATTAACTACAGTCAAAAGTCGTTAATCCGGACTCGTCGGGACTTCGGCGATTGCGGATAATCGATTTTTCCGGATTATAGATCATTAGTTTAAATCTGGTAAGATGGCATGCAGAAATTATAAAATTTAAAATATGAAACCGTAATTTATGAAATAAAGAACAATTATGATCTAAAGGGTATCAAAATTTACAAAAATAAAAAAGCTTAATATTTATTTGTTTACTTTATTATACATTTCTTTCAATGTAAGTTGTTTAAGTTGCTTCGTTTTATGTGATAATACTTTCTCTTTAATTCTACTAAACAGACATAATTTCTTGTTTAGTTACAAAGTTCCGCTGTTCAAGTCCGCTAATTGCTGTGTCGAGAATACCGACTAATTTGTCAATCGAAATTTTTTCGTTTTCAATAATCTCTGTATCACTTTCTTCACTGTAGGAAGCGAATTATAATGACGAGGAACTTGATTTAAAGCATATCAAAGATGCAGTACATCGAGATGAAATACTACATTTAGTAAAGAATTATAAGCCAAATAAAATAAAAACATCTGCCCTGGAGATAAGGATAGTGCTGACAGATCAACTTCCAATTCATTGCGCGCCGCGTCGTTTCCCCCCCCGCAGAGCAGCGTGAAATTGATAAACATATTTCGGAATGATTAGATAATCAAAGGATATGCCTTTATCCATTTTTTGCAGCAATTCCACTTTCTGTTTAATGGACTTTGAAACATACTTTCGCTTTGTAGATCCTTTACATATTAGTAAATATATATCGGAAATTCTATTTGACATAATCGAAAGTTCAACTTACTTTTATAAAATTGCTCTAACAGTCCGCAAAAAATAATAAGCCGGATCCAATTCGAAGATTAAGGAACAACGCAATCTGCAACATTAACTGAATTAGATAATTTTAGCTTAGCTTATATCGTCCGTTACACATTAAATGTGTATGCATACATATTATGCGCATGTGCACACGCATATTCGCAGCCGTAAAGGTCTTATGCGCACGCGTAAACGTTGACGCATGCGCAGAAAGTTTGTAGCTTTGAGGTCCGGATTATAGATCATTCCGGATTATGGGTGTCCGAATTAACGACTTTTGACTGTACAATATCAGACAAAGGTTTAAATAATCCTCTTATTTAAAAAGAACTAACATTAAGGCATGAATTTTAATAGAATTTAGAATTAATTTAGAATTTTTAATTTTTTAATTTTGCCTTAATTTAGAACATTAAGGCATGTTCTTATGCTAACAAAATCAATTACAGCTCACGGTGACGTAATTAAACAAGAACAGTCAAATTCAAACTAATAATGTAGACTAACGGTCCAAGATTATAAAATTTAATTGTAATTTAATCTGGCTCAATAACTCTATCATATGAGTAAACAGAAATTGGAAATTATAGTACTTTCAGAAGCAATATGAAATATATATAGTAAAGGACGGTTACAGAGCTGATGTGGCAGAATTTCTAGAATTTAGTAACACACTGAACAACAAAATCTAGAAATGGCAAAACATTTAGAATTTAAAGCAAGCATTGGAAGCAGAATTTAGAAAGGCAGTAGGCAGCAGAATTTAGGATCCACAGAGATTGCATCAGGTGGGAAAATGCCTATCGCCAGCTATGTGTATGATGCATTAAGAAATATTAGATGAATCTTTTAAACTGTAAGTTTTCAATTTCTTTATTAATAAAAAAATCCCTTTCTATAATGCCTGCCCATGTGATAAGATCAGAAGCATTTTTGATATTTTCCATGCTTCTGTCTAATGAAAAGTAGAGAAAATAAAGAGAAGATAAACATGTTAAGATTCTAGTATCAGAAGTAATACATTCAAATATTATGTTTTCATTGTTCTTCCAGATGTTCTCCCAAAATTAAGAAATTCATTGCAAACTTTCTGTAAAATACATCCACTAGGTGTTGATGCCATGGAGACATTTTTCATTTTGTCACATATTTCTCGAATCTTCTAGAATCTAGGTGTATAAATCTTGCCTTCAAATCCTTCTAAACTTTCCAAGCTGCAATGTCTAAAATCCTAAAGAAAAATTATCCCTACCATTTCTGTAACAGAAAAAAAGGCAGAAATATTTTGGAAAAAAGTAGGAGGGAAAAAGCATAAAATTAATTTTATAGAGAAAACTGATGCACATTCTGAGAAAATTACATGGGAAAAACTCTTACTATAAAAAAATTAAAAACAAGACTTTTTAATTAATTACACAGCTAATTTTGCTTTTGCTAAGAGCTGTTTCGTAAATTGTGCTTTATAGCATTATACCTTGTTTACTTTTCAGATTTAAAATAATGTATAAGTTGCCAAAATGAAACTTTATAATATGATAGCAAAAAATAAAAATGTTTTATTTTAATGTTATTTTTTAAATATAATTTCAATATACTACCATTATTTTAATAAAATTTATCAATGTTACGATGTTTTGAAAAAAATCGTTGAAAAATTCTTAGATTTTGGAATTAGAAAGTTTCTATAGAAACTAATCTTAAAATCGCCAAATTTAGAACCATTTAATAAAAGAATTCACATCCCCAAAAGCAAACAGTTGTTTAAGAGCTCTTTACTAGAAAAAATGAATTTCGAAATGCTTATATTTCACTTCTTGCTTAGAAACTCGAGTATCCCATCATTTACATTAGAAATAGAAACAAATTACAACTCATGAACTTATTCAAAAGATTACCATATATACGGCAGTGAATCACCAAAAATATTCTTCAAAATGCTAATTCACACTCAAAATGACAGTCGTAAAAACAGAGAAATTTTAGATGATTAAAATTAAGGATTTCCTGTTGATTTTGATCAAAATTAAGGACTTTTAAGGACCAAAAATTGGTTCCAAAATATCTAAGGACTTTTAAGGACTGTTAAGGACCGTATGAACCTTGTATTAAAGATGGAGTACATCGAGTTGAAATACTACATTTAGTAAGGAATTATAAGCCGAATAAAATAAAGACATCTGCCCTGAAGATAAGGATAGTGCTGACAGATCAACTTCCAGTTCATTGCGCGCCACAACGTTTCCCTCCACCCCCCTGCAGAGCAGCGTGAAATTAATAAACAGATTTCAGAATGGTTAGAAAAACAAAGGATATGCCATTTTTTGCAGCAATTCCACTTTGTGTTTGATGGACATCGAAACATACTTTCGCTTTGTAGATCCTTTGGCAGCTCCAGAAACGGAAATTCTTTTTGACATAATTGAAAGTTAGAGCTTACTTTTATAAAATTGCTCTAACAGTCTGCAAAAAATAATAAGCCGGATCGAATTTGAAGATTAAGGAACAACGCAATCTGCAACATTAACTGAAATAGATAATTAGATAATTTTAGCGTAGCTTATACCGTCCGTTATACTTTAAACACGCATGCATAAATGTATTAGGCGCATGCTTAAATGCATATGCTCATGCAATGCGTTTACGCATGTGCAGAAAGTTTGTAGCTTTGAGGTCCGAATTATAGATCATTCTGGATTAACGACTTTTGACTGTACTACTTTTCTTTAAATTTTATTATTTTTTCCTATTCAAGTAATGCACTTTAGGGGAAAAAAGGAATAAATTTCTGAATAATCTTTGATTTGTACATTAGTATTTTTCAATGAAATGTATTTAAATAGTTAATAATTTTTATAGCTTTCTGTTACTTGACAGCTTCATTGAATGGGCAACGTTCTTCCCGACGACGAAAGAAAAGTCTGAAGGATGTCACAGAAAAGACCATTGAAACAACTGTAGATAAATTTCTGTAATTTGAAAGGGAAGAGAAGCTTTCTGAAGAAAATAAGAGTCTTCAGAGAAAAATTGCTAGATATATTACACAAAATAGCAAACAAATAAATAATTTTTAACGTTGAATTAGTATTTCTTGCTAAAATTCAGTTACTGTCCTATAAAGTTTGAAATCTTAAATTTTGACCATTGAACTTCAAGTTTTTATTTTATGAATCACTTTATGCAAATATATGTGCATATTTTGGATTTTTTTTACAGAGTTATTTAAGTATTATGGTACGTTACACACCCAACATAATACTTAAATAAATAATCATAAATTAAATATTTTTGTAAATAACAAAATAAGGTGTTATGCCACAATTTATGTTTGTTGTATAGGTGATAATTTTTTAATTCCAACATATATTTGCTGAACACAATTTTGGTTTAGTAGACGCCTAAATACTTTTGTAAAAATTTAAAATTTCTAATGCAAATTATACCAGGAATTCATTTAATTTATTAACCAAAATCAATAATTTGGTATATAAGAAAAATAAGTACATTTAAAATTAGAAGATTTTGCAAATTCTGCATTGGGAAATCTCAAACATCTGTTCCAGATACAAGACTGTCTAGATTTTCAGTGAGGTTTTCTCCAGAAATTGACAGATCATCTTCTTCTGAAGATACATCTGAATTTCCCTCATCTAGTCATTTAGGAATTCATCTAGCGTAATGCATATGTTATGCAGAAGACAGCATGCCAACACTTGTGATTTGACATTTTCAACGTTACTGTCATTTTCTTTCAGAAGGCATCTCCACCTTCCCTTTAGCTGGCCGAAAAGCATGCTCTACATTAATGCGAGAAGTACTCAATTTCTTATTAAAGAGAGCTCTTTCGGCATTTAAATGACCTCCATGAAGCTTCATAAGCCAATTCAATAATGGGTAAGCCTGGTCACCCACAAGAAATAGCTTTACATTGCCATTATGGTTTCTTAGCTGGATATTTGTAGGTGAAAAGTGTTTATTACTTTCACCTGCTCTAAACAAATTTGAATTTCTCAATACTCAAGCATCATGGATCGAACCAGGCCATCCAACATTCAAATTTATAAAACACAGTCTATCATTGACAACTGCTTGCACAATTAATGCTGAAAAACTGCTTTCGGCAAAAATAATCTTTCCCACACTTGTTTGGAGCTTTAATGGGGATGTAAGAGCCATCTACAGCACCACAGCAAGCAGGTAATCCACCATTATCATAAAACCCTGGGCTATCATTTGTAGATCATCATTTTGGGGAAAAGTAGTTTTGAATTCTTTGCTCAGTGCACAGTTGCTTCAGCAACAATGTTGCAAGCAGTAGAGTGAGCTACTCCAAATAAATTTGCAATGGTTCTTAGCTCTCCACAGGAACCTAACTTCGAAAGAGCCATTGCCACTCTTCTTTCCCCAGATATTGGTTTTCTCATTACATGCTTCTTGACTAGTTGAGATCGCAACTTGCCACAGATGTAGTTGAAAGAAGTCCTATAAGATAAAAAATGAAACAAAACAATTACTTTTATAAAAATTCCTAAAACATATGAATAAAATAATGCATACATTTTCACTTAAAAATCTGATTTGGGGATAACAGTTTAATGTACATCTGACCTTTTTTGGTTGCAAATTATGGCCGTTTTATTTCGGTTTTGCAATTTAAAATCAGAACTGTCTTGCTATTTTTGAACTCTTTCATGTCTATTAGCTGAGGGTGCAAAGCATTCTTAGCATCTCATTAAAAAGTATATGAAATCCCTATTTCATATATTGATGAACCCAGTGCAATAGTAATTTTATATGTTAAATCTAATGTTTTAGACAGAAAGATACATTTTTTTTTAAAATTTAGGAATTCTAAAAATTTAATCAAGAAAAATGATAAACTTCTTTTTGAAATGTGCTTTCTGAATGAATTTCACAATTGGATATTGTTATTTATGAGCTTCTGTTTTGTAGACAATGAACAGTATGGATTATTGAAAATAAAATAGTGAAAAAATTCCCTGGAATACATGTGGATAATTAATATCTGTTTTAATCCATCATTGCATTTCAGTAAATTTAATAAATTCAGTTTAAAGGTGTTTATAACTCTGTATAGTATCTGACAAATGAATTCCATTTCTGACAATAGTGATTTGTTTATCTCTCAAGTAACATTCAGTACTATAACTTCATCTTTCCCACAAAATCATTTTAGACAGAATTAAATCTGAAGAGATTAAATCTTTCTCTAATTTGATATAGTTGTATCCTAAACTAATATGACTATAACTAGTTATCATTAATTGTTCTGGTATAAAGTTATGATTTTCAGCCAATTTTCGCTTTCGCATTGAAAAAGATCGAAATGACTGACTTGGTAAAATGCACTAAAATTTTAAAATTATTATTGAAACAGTTTCAAATAAATAAGAAACTAGTTGCCAAAAATTTTGCACAAACTTAATAAGTATCATACACAATGATTTTAACTTAAGTTAAAATGTTTGCTGAACATTCTCGGTATCAAAAAGATTTATGTTTGCTGGAGGACAATATACGTAGTATGAAAAAATTAAAATATAACTAACTATGAGAAGTTTCTTATGTTCAAAGGAAAAACAAAATGATACAGCTATAAAAAAGTATTTACTTTTGTTAAATATCATCTTGAAAAATATTATAAATTTCAGGAACAGAAATGTATCTAAAAGAGATAATTTCTAAACATTCATAAATATAGAAATCTCTTACTTAACTCTGTTTATTAATTGCAACTATTTCTTTTTGTACTTTGCATCCCAGTGTACAGATTTTGTGTATAGACACTACAATTAAATAAGTATTCTCATATACAAATAAGAATATTCTCAAAGATCTCCTACCCCCTCTTCCCTTTTCCCCAAACCTTTTCAGTGAATTTTTCATCACATAAATATTTTTATGTATCCTACATGCATACTATGGACTTAACAGCACTCATACCAACCTGAGCCCAATGATATAACAGCCAGCATCGCTAACAACTACTGCAATTATAATAGCTCATTATTTCAAAAGAATGACAGCCACTACATATGAATTAGGTTGCAATAAAGTCAACTTGGTTAATGTGTAGGAATTATTGAAATAATAATATGAAAAGTTAGCGTATTTGATGAAGATGAGTGATCAATAAAACTTTTTCAGAACTGAAATGAAGCAATTGCAGAAAACGTTCTTCACTGTTGAAGAGTTGAAAATGCAAATGATATATTTGGATCAAAATTTCAAATGTATTCAAAGCCCAGATCTTATTGACAATGACTTGCTATAAGCAAAAGTATGAAAATTAGTAAAAGAATGTTCAAATAATTCCATATAATTTTTGGTTAAATAAAGTAAAAAATCAATTCTTCTAATACATGAGAAAATATGGAATTTTCTTGAGCTTTTCATTTAACTTTCTTAAATTAAATAATTAAAGAAAAATATACGAAGACTTGGTGATAAATAACTAGAGGAATAACGGTACTTTTTTATTTGATTAACATTAAGCATTTTACAGGAATCAAAGAACATTGTTAAGTGAGAGATTTCTGTACATAAAAACAATATATATTAAAAAACTATGAAATAACTTACCGAGTAATACGAAAATTTTCCTTGAAATCCTTATCATCCCATGATGAGAGCACTACGTTTTCCAAGAACACCGAAGATCGCACTTTGGACCATAAACGTCGCTCTGGGTATGCCAATTCTACTGACGTTAACATTGCATTTATGAATGAACACATAATTTTCCTTCGTCAAAGCTACCATCTTTTGGGTAGCAATCTGCCCTCTAAACAGTGTGTATTCAGCCGTAGGTGCAAAAACAATGCAGAAAAAGTTTAATTCTTTCTTGAGCCATGCCGAAAACTCCGAAAATGTTTAACAATGTAAACAAACACTACAAAGTGGTAATTAACAATGTCGAAAAAATATAAACAAACACTACAAAATCCGCCAATCAGATTCAAGTTTGTGACATCACTGCTCGCAGTGGCTTATGGGTTTATGGGTTAAGGGATGTAAAATGATGTGCATCTGAACCGTTTCTGAAGGCGAAACTGCTTGGTAACCCCACTTCTCCCTGATAGAAATGGTGGTTGCGTGAAAGAGCGTTGCATGTGAACGGGGCTTAACAGGATTTGATTTGGGGAAGAAGCTTGTTATTCCACCAATAGCTGTATATTTCCCTTTCAGAAATTTTTTATGTTTGGCACCTAGAAATAAATAGAATTTATTGTACATGATTATTTTTTCAATTATTAATACTTAAATAATTTAACTTAAAATCAAAATTCTGAACATATTCTAAATTTTCATTATATCATAGTTTTCCCTTAACAGATATTGCAAAGTAGTTTAAGTAAAAATAAGTACAAAAAGAGGAATATCTCTGAAATCAGAAGAGGGAAATTGCTTCATGCAGTCATCCTTTATATGGTAAAAGCTAAACTAACAGACATGCTCAGAAATTGCCAACTGCTGGATATCTGAAAATTCTGGATAGTCAAGCAGAACTGGAAAAAGAGTGAGGGGTTAGATTGCAGACATTTTTTAGATTTTTCGGCTAAATAATGCTTTTGACATTTCAATATGTGCATTAAATAAAATTTTTAAGAATATTTATGTATCTTTTGTAACACTGCAATACTTAAGAATACAAAATATCATGAAGATCTTTATTTAACATTTAGTAGATAACAAATGTTGATCTTAACTGAATTAAAAAAAAAAAAAATAAATAAATAAAAATAAAAATTAAAAAAAAAAAACTGTGATGATCTGGAGATTTATCCTGTAATTATCACCAGAAACATATAGATTGTAAAAACATATTTGTAAAGATATAAAACGAAACTGAATATTCTGTTCAGAAAGCACAGTAAAACTCTCTTAAGTGCTCATAAACAAATCCCACTGTTCAATATTCGCACCTTAATTCTTCTGCATGTGATAATGCACAATTGGAATCAACAGTTGGCGGCATTCGAAGAATAGAAAACTAAATAAAGGAAGAGATTTACAAATCTGGAAAGCTTTTTGTTCTAATTTTGAACACTGCATTAAATTTCCGGAATAGAATCAATCTTCGCATGGGTTGGTAGACTGCAGAACTTTTAGTCGTATTCAATCCTGATTGAAAAGTGACAAAATAAAGAGTCTGTTGCTTGTTTTGCTGCAAACTGTAACGGTTTGAATATTCGAGATTTTTCAGAGAAAGGGGAGGATCCAGAATCTTAGGACCCCTCGTTTCCCTACTGTATAATGCACTGGCAAAAAATATATGCCCGAAATTCCCAACTTTGAAGATATGCGTGAAATACAGAAATAATAGGAAGGGGGCTATAGTATATGAATAGTATGAAAAAAGCTTTTCTAAAGCAGAAAATGAAAATTTTAAAAAGAAATAAATCAGTGGTCCATGGGAGATTTTAATTTTACACATTAGAATTAATAATAATGAAACAGAAAAAAGTTTACTTACGATCCAAGTGACACTTTCAAGCTCTCCCATGCTTGCCATGTTGATTTCAGTTATACTCCAGGAACACATAGCCTTACAATTATTTTCACTTTGTTTAAGCCATTCTGATTATTCTTCCTTAGAAAGACACTCTGTGTTAAAACACACTTACCCATTTGTGAAGTTTGTCTATACTTCAGCATTTACTGCAAATATGTTATTATAAACATTCCCATATGTACTTATAATATAAGCATAACGATAATAATAAACACGAATATGAACTAACCACAGGGAATAAGAATGCAAATGGGGAGGAAAAGAATGTGGAATGTACTGGAATTTTCTACCCCTTTCGCAATTCTTTGAGCAATAGAATGAATGACATGCGCCTGTCTCTACTCGCTCAAATCAAAGGTTATGTTAATGCAGTGAAAGGGGAGAAAAGCCATGTCTGAGAGTATGATTCACCATCTGACACTCCTGAAAAGGAAGAAAAGTTGTTTATTTAGTTTCGGTTTTGATACCGGGAGATGCACGTTCAGTTAAAAAAAAGGTATTTCTCCGTTTTGCCGGCGCAGGCTTTAAGGTCACCAATAATGGTACAACTGATGCCAAACGTAATATCCTCGCTGGTAACCTTTCACGCCTCATTTTCAAAACAAGTCGTAGGCATTTCTTATCAGATTGATCTTTCTTTCAATACTGGCATACAATTACATAGAATTTTTACTAGAGAGTTCAGTTTTATGCCCCAAGGCTGTCTGCGGTAATTAAGTCAATTAGGATGCAATCACACCACTCACCCGAAGGCGAAAATATAGAAAAGGCAAAGTCCAGGGTTAAATTAATCAATAAATGAATCAATCTAATAACAATGCACTAGCACTGTGGTTTTACATCATTTCTGAGTAAGCTATTCGTACATTCTTGAAAACATTCTTGCATTTAAACTTGTACTCAAAATTATGATTTTACTTGAAATTAATGTAGATAATTACTGAGAGAATTAGATATTTGTAGCGTAATTTACGTGAGATGAGATCAGTTGGGGTCACGTGATATGAAAAGGTGAAAAAGTATGTTGAAACATGAAAGCATAGTAAATTCTTAAATTAATGTCTTTTCACAAAATTTTAAACGGTATTAAAATGTTTATGCCTTCAAAATAAAAAATTCTTAGAACTAACATTCTAAAAAAAAAAAAAAAAAAAAAAAAAAAAAGCTTTAAAGAAAAAGTAAGCACCTTCATAAGATTTATTTTTTAAATATAAGGACTTATAAACATTTGTAAGAACCACTACGCATCCTGATTTATCGTACAAAACTTTTCTATACCAGCTTCCATTTCCTCTCGCATCTACAGGTTTCACTAAATTTATAATGACTTACAATCGAATGGATATGATCTGCCTCTATCAACTTACTTCCTCACCTGATTGCAATTCTAGAAGAATTTTCAGAAAAGACTAACTGTATGCTAGCTTTTACTCTTCTGGCATAGAAAATTAATATTACAGTTAATCTCCTTGAATATAGTTATGGTTATTTGTAATATTCAGGTATTTTCATTGTTTTATGCAGTGCATATATTTTCACTGATTAGTTTGAACGTATTTGTTCATTCTTTTATGGCAGCAGATTCTTGCTGAACTTTCACATGTAAAGGTGCACAGGGAAAAGTGTAGTGAAGAAATGGAAACAGGAAAAGGTGTAAAAACAAATAAGCCCTTTTTATGGGGATCTTAAACAAGTTAAAACAAACTGTGAACTTAAAAATAAAACTAACCCATTAACTGCCACGGAAAACGTGCAAGATTAATTTTTCAGTGCCACGGTTTTTCCCACAGGCGCGCGCAGTTATGCGATGTATTAGCGGGAAAATAAGTGCAAGTTTTACTTTCACAAAATAAAGAATAAAAGAAAAAAATGAATGCACAAAATTTAATGTTTTGAGTAAAAGTATAGTAAAAAGATGCAAGTATAATAAAAATTACGTTTTTATAATAAAAAAGATCTCTAAAATGGAGATTCGACAAATTTATTTTTAGACCAGTGAAGTGTAATTATCAGGTTTCAATGTTATACCTTGTGAAATCAGTATGCCTAAAAAAACATATGTTTCTTCTGAACTGGTTGAATGCCACGATTTTGTCCTTGATTTTTCGTTTGCAAGGTGTTAGTTCATATACTCATCTACAAAACGGTTAGTTTCAGTAAATATATGAAGCACGAGCAGGTCATCAAAAAATAATTCAAAAAAGATAAATGGGTTTGAAATATCCATTATATCTTTCTTTATTCCTGGAACCTACTACAAAAAGTAAACGAAAATGGAGGACACAGAATAAAAAAATATACGTTTTACTCAAACAACACCAGTAACTTTCATGCACCTCATGTATTCTATCAATAAACTGCTTTCCAGTAATTTTTACTGCTTTCCAGTAATGATCAAGCTGGCTTCTTTTGTATAAGTGGCACGATGCTACCACCTAACCCACATACTAAATGTTAGACCTCAAAAACACCTTGCTATCAAAACTACACCTAATGTGCTAACAAAGGCATGATTTAAACTACTTTTGTGTTGGCTTGAAAGCCAAACCTCAAACTCATGCACACAGCTAGTTTTTTTGCTTTCAAGTCAAAATCCTCTTAATTTGCTAGCTTGCATATAAACATCTCATTCACACTATACAATTTTAATTGTTACAAGTTTTAATTTACTTAAACACATATATTTAACAGTACTTTAACATTTTAAATACAAAAACAATAGAATTACTACATTAAATAATACATTTACAATACATTAAATTAAGGCAATTCAACTTATACTTTACATCAAGACACACAAGTTTCTTAGAATTTCTTTATATTTTCACTAACATTTCCTCACATGAATCTCTCAGGTTGAAATGAAGTTCCAATTTCTAAACTAAATTAGAATGAATATAACTTCTGAGCTTCTTGCTACTTGAAACAACTGAAAGAACTTCACTTAAGGAAGAATTCTGCTGGAGTCTTTCTTGTCTCATCATGCTTTGCTGACCTTATGGCAAATGCTAACTCATCGACCGCGAATCCTACCACTTACGATAGTTTTTCACATAGCAAAATATCATTTTAACTATATTCACCCCCTCCACTAGACTTGACTACGGCCAATAAGTCACCATTTTTAAATGTCGTTTGCCAAGTTCTGAGCATAGTTCGCCAAATATTTGCCTAATAAACTCTTTTCCATTATTCGAGTTTACTTTAAATGGAGTTCTGCATTTTAAAATATAATTATTTAAGAAAAGTCTAAATCTATTTTAGCCAAGGCTGTTCTTAGTAGGACTATTTCTACCCACATAGAGAAATGATCTAAGATAACTAGATAATTTATGTTTTTATTGACATCACTACGTAAGTGTGGGCCTAAAAAATTATTCCGAATAATTCATTTGGAAACTTCGCCTTTGTACTATTTAAGTACCTGGCCGCACTATAATTAACATCCTTATTTAACTGATAAATATGGTACGACCTGACATACATACTTACAAACTTTTAAAAATGTGGAAATCATACCATCTCGCGAAGTCGTTGTACTGTTTTCCTTATTTTCAAGTGGCCCAAAATGGGCGAATCATGTAACTCATTTAAAATGCTTAATCTTAAACTTTCTGGGATAACTGCTCTAGGCTTGTAATTTTGGTTTGTTGTTTTTGAGTAAAATAAAAGATTTTTGATAAGTTCATAATTTTCTATTTCTGATAGTCACAAAAATAAATGTTTTGTAATTCGTAATTCTTGCACGATAGTCTTCCTTGAATGAGGGATTTTTGCTGTCATAATACATGCTACTACTTCCTTTCTTATTCAACTTTATTCTCATATTTCTTCTTTATTCATAGGCTATCATATTTATCTTCTGGGAGTATGTTTAGTAATTAAGGTGAATTCTTGAAGTAAGTGCTTATTTAATCAAATCTTAGCGGTAAAGTCTTTCCTGAATATAAGCGCCCAACAGCAGTATGATCGGATTAAACTGTAACTGGTGTTTCGCCAAAGTAGACTTTGAATTTTTTTATACTGCTAATAAAAATGTGACCTTTTCCCGCTCAGTGGTAGTATAGTTTTTTTGCGCTGGATTGAGGGCTTTACTGAAGTATGCCATCCATTGACCATTCTGCACAAGAACGCCTCTCGATACGCGCCTAGCTTGCAGACCACTACACAACGAAGGCATGCTAAGAAAGCACGAGAAATACCTTATAACATATGCTAGATAATTTGAATAATTTCTTCATCTTTCTTGCCATACAACAAATTAAAAATCTTCACAAAATAAAAATCCATTAGGTCTTCAACTTTAAACTGAAATTTACTAAATAGCTCCAACTTGAACTATGCCCTATCTTCAAAATGGGGGAACGCTTTAATGATAGCATTTTTAAAATTTTAAAATTTGTAGATATTGCTTCCCGGCTCATCCAACATAAATTTCAATGCACTTATACCAAGTGGAAGCCTGGCCTCTAAGTGTGGGCATCGCAATAACAACTTTTTGTGCTTCTGGCACTGGCTATAGTAAAGTAATATAAGATAAGAGTGTGCTGCAACCCTCCCTGCCAATAATAATCAGCTTCATTAACACAGCACACCTAACAATGATTAAAACAAAAATCCTGTTAAAAACATAAAATCATAATTCCCAATATTGTTTCTATTGCCATTCATAAAGTTCATTAAATCTTTTGCATATCTAAACTCTTTCCTGTGGCAACAGAATTCCTTTATGTTACCATGTTTTTCCTTAATATGCCACAATAATATGCAGTCTTTGATGAAATGTCGTGCATTGCCTCGAGCACTACAAAAATATCAGAGACTATTATATTTTGGAAATTAAATCTTTTTAAGTATGCCAAGAAGCATCCATGTCCAGTAATTGTTTGATTGTAATCATTATCACATCATCTTCATATCAAATGCATCCCCGGAATTACCCATAGCAGTCTCTTTAGCCAGTATGCTGGACCTCTCACTGCCTATAACACCAATCTAGACTTTCACCCAGTTCATTTTCACTTCATGTATTTTCTCAACGTTTACAAGGAGATCTTATATATATATATATATGAGACCACAACATTAGTGTTAGCAGCATCTGCTAGTGCTTCCAAACCAGATAATGAATCTGTATATATATATATTAATACATATTTTTATCAATCCATTTAAGAGCAAATATAACAGCAGCCAAGTAGGCTTGAAAAACCGAATTGTAAGGTTCAAATATAATTTTGCCATAGCCTATTTCTGTACCAAAAAGGTAAACTACATATGCTGCACCAATTCCATTGTCATAACACGAACTGTTAGTAAATATATTCAATTCTCCTACAGAAACATTTAGTCTCTGATATTCCACTGCTTTTTGTAATGCAGGATGAGTACTCTTAATATTAAAGACAGAAAAACACATATGCAGTAAACTTCCGTAAGATATAAAAATCAACATTTTGTAAGTGTAATTTAAATTTATAATAATAAAATATCAAGAGGGGCCACATAACAGCCAATATGCAAACGGACTTCTGTCGAGATTGTTTTAAAGCATTGGGTCAGAAGCAGCAGACAAGGTTATTGTCGCTCTGGATACAGTAGAAAATTAGAATTTAACTGTTCGAGAAAGTTAGTTACTGAAGTTTTCCCATCAATGGTGACAGCAGGTTTTATGGCAGCCCTTATAATATCTATGATCAATTAAAATTCCTCCATGGGATTAAATGGAGCTGGTGGAACTTGTGACATTCAGGGAAGGGGGGCAAACTAAACATTGAATTTTCTTGAGACATGTTTCTCTTCAAAGGGCGGGTGTCATTATCAAGTCTCATTTTCTTTGGCAGCATCCACTGTAAGAACCTTCTAAGACCTTAAAAGAATTAGCACTACATCCTTTGAAGTATCACAGAGCTTGACAAAAGGTGTAGAGGACTCTTTTATTCAACTCAATCTTAACAAAAGGCCGCATTTGTGCACAAAGAATAGCCAAAATTTATGTCTTAAATCAAATGTAAAGAATTCGACTTAAATAAGCAACTGTAAGCCCAACGACTACACAAATAGACAAACGTGCGAGTTGGCTCTGACCTAAGACGGAGTGACAGGCACAATACAGAGAATAATGCAATGCTGCAGAATACAGCTCTCCACAGAATCAATCCAGCAACGTGGCCTTCAGCAGGTGGAATGCATTCAGATTCTACGCTCTGAATATTCTCTCGTTTCTACCTCATATGAATATACATGAACTAGAAATTTACATTCTGTTAGGTTAACTAGTTAGTAAAACTAAACAGATTCTTATAACTTAAATCCAAAAATTGAGTTTAAGCTTGATCTGAGCCTGAAGCAAAGTGTAATTTCAAGTTTTAGTGTTACATGTTGTGAAATCAATATGCCTAAAAAACATATATTTCTTCTGAATTTGTTGAATGCCACAAATTTGTTCTTGATTTTTCGTTTGCAAGGTGTTAGTTCATATACTCGTCTACAAAGCGGTTAGTTTCAGTAACAATATGAAGCATGAGCAGTTCATAAAAGAATAATTAAAATAATGGGTTTGAAACATCCGTTATATCTTTCTTTATTCCTGGAACCTACTAGAAAAAGTAAACGAAAACAGAGGACACAGAATAATAATAATAATAAAAAAAGTTTACTCAAACAACACCAGCCACCACCGCGCAGCCATTACTTTCACTGCTTTAGACACACCCCTCTCTTACTTTTCTCCCCACACTTCTCTGAAATAGTAGCTCCTTCGTATACTTTGTCAAGGTCACTGTGGTGTTGCATTTCAAAGCTTAGCGAATAATTTTATGGGTAGCAGCACAAAGCAAATGATAGTATTTTGGAAGGGCATTTATATATACCCGGGGCAGTTAACGCATCGGCTGAGCAAGGTGTGTATATATATGCCCGCAGCAGTTAAGGGGTTAAAGTAAAAAAAAATCATAAAAGCTGCAGTGAAAAATTAACACTTGAAGCACAGAAGATAGATATGTGAAAAATACAAAAAACAATATGTTAATCTTCCTTGTTTACCACATCAAACAAAATTTGTCAAGGGGTAAATAAAACGCTAAACAGTTCAATTAATGAGTTCCGATTCTTCTGTACTATTTGAGACTTAAATCAGAATTAAACAAATTACCGTCCTTGATATATAAGATCACCGAGAGTGTTAAATATGTTCAGAGCTTCACCTATATGCGTTTGTACACTCAGAAACAAACATACATACAAAAAATACAATAAAAAGTAATAAAGAGCAAAGATCTATGCACTGATCATACTCAAAAATTAAATAAGAAGTAAACAAAATGTACAACAAATTGAACCCCCCCAAAAAACGTAAAGAATACTTATTGCACAAACTAGGCATTGTGCACTCCCTTGACTTTGTCCATGCACACCTCTAACTATATTCACTTAAAATGTCAGAGGAGCAGCCAACAAAATATATACATAATCTCAATAAACTACATTTTAAATCAAACAATGAAATAACATAAAAAAGGAAATTAATCTTTGGACTACACAAAGAAAATATCCACTTACCTTATTTAGAAATTTCCCTTTCTTCAGTCAAACAAAATTCCTTAACAGCATCCAAAAACTTCCTAAAATTATCTGAACTAGAATCTGTATACCGGCATCACCTCATAAATTCACAAAAATAAGAGTAAAAAAATATCCTCTGCAGAGCTGTATTGTCCAACCATACGCACTTCCTTCCTACAAACAGGACACTTAATAATGGCTACTATGTAAATTTTCATTAACACACCAATCAATTAATGCTCTTTCCCCCTTTCTTTCCAAATCGTACAGAAACTTCAAATTAATCTTACCACATTTTACCATCTAAATCACAAAACAAGCAATATACTTCCTAACCAGCACACACACAAGCCCTTACAAATTCACCGCAATCATGCAACCAATTACGTCATAATAGAGTTTCCATAACATTCAACTACTCAGGTTACCATAAATAAACCACCACTTGGCGATAAATGAAACAACTTCTTTGCGATAATACAAGGGGTACCCTTCTCTCTACTCTAACCACGATTTAGTAACAAACTAAAGGTCTCTTTTATAAGTAATCATAATAGGGCTGTCTTGATCACTTAAAGTATAATCTTATTTTCATTAAAATTTATATATATATATACACATATTAAAATTGTTTTTCATTTGGAAAACTCTTCTTTCATAAACACTCTTTTATGGTTACGTGCTCTCATTTGTATTTCTTTTACACTTATTCTGTTCATATAGCTTTTGGTCTTTGGAATATGTTTTGTACCCTTCATCGGTGTTTTATAATTATGATGATTCCTGCTCTTCTGTTATCTCATCCTGCAATGCATTCTTACTAAGGCTGCCAAAGGCAAATGTTTATTACTTCATTTTCCCTCCAATATGCTTAATTTTAATCATTTTTCTTTAGCCATTTTTCTAAGGTGTGGCTTTTTAAGGTATACCCTCTAGGTTTGTATATACTGGCTTAGTATTATACTATGACAGTAACAACTCTAGATACATAAAATGGGCAGTTAATACTGATGTGGAAGGTAGATGGTTAGTGGGCTGGCATGACGGCCAGTAAGTTGAGCGTGCAAGCCCAATGACCCCTGTACGAGATGTTGAGTATCTAATGTCCAAGCCTTGCAGTGTGATCTTGAATGGCTGTATGAATGAATGACAGTGTAAGTAATCTCATAACTAGTTTTTCAGGTATATCAAACAAAAGTATGAATCCTTATTTCTAGGACATCATTGAAATACATATCCTGAAGCCTCGAATCCTTATCCTCAAAGCTGATGTCGAAATTTGAACAGGTTTGATGGTCACATTACATCTATGAAGCCTTTCCTTTTTTACATAGACTTTCTTTGACTCAGCCGACACACGTGTCGGTATCGGTGCTACTCTGTATAAACGTGTCGGTATTGGTGGTTATTTGTTTTAAAAAAATACCCCAGAAAATATGACTACAGGAGACAAGCGATTAAGCTATACAATTCAGTATAAACTAGGAGTGTTAAACTACGCAAAAGTGCATGGAAACAGAGCAGCAGCAAGGCATTTCGGGTCCACCACCTACCGAAAAAATGATACGTACTCAGCGACTGCAGGAAGATCAACTGAAGACTGCTAAAAAACAAAAACGTAACCTTCGATGCCCAGCTCCACCTTGGCCTGAACTTGAAAATGCCATAAAATTGTGGGTGATAGATAAGCAGAAATCTGGGATAAGTGTTTCAACTAAAATGATAATCAATGAGGCCAAAGGATTTGCAGAAAAACATGGGAATCAGAACTTTTCAGGGTCTGAGGACTGGTGCTACAGGTTCATGAAAAGGCAAGGCTTATCAATGTGCACAAAAACAACTATTGCACAAAAAATGCCAGCAGATTATGAAGAAAAAATACCAGCATTTCATAGATTTGTTATAAATGGATGCAAGAAAACTTCTTTTGACCTCGGTCAAATAGGAAATATGGATGAAATTCCCTTCACATTTGATGTACCATTCAACAAGACTGAGTATTAAAGGGTCTAAATCAATAACCATAAAAACCACAGGTCATGAGAAAACCTGATATACGGTAGTTCTACAATGTTGTGCTGATGGCACAAAACTACTGCCGTTTTTCATATTCAAAAGAAAAACTCATCTGAAAGAAAAACGTCCAACGGGTGTAATTGTTCCTATTCATCCGAAAGGCTGGATGGACGAAGCTGGAATGAAACTGTGTTTACAGAACGTATGGGCGAGGCGACCTGGTGGAATCTTAAGAAAACCCTCTCTTTTGGTTTTGGATCAGTTTAGTGCCCATAGAACTGAAACCATAAAGAATAAAGTGAGAGAATTAAAAACCCAGATAGCTGTCATTTCTGGTGGACTGACTAGCCAATTGCAGTCTTTAGATGTATTGGTGAATAAGCCATTTAAGAAAAAAGTGCGAGAACGATGGAACAAGTGGATTGCAGAGCCACATCACTCCCTCAGGTAGAAAGCAGTGGCCCTCTATTTCATAAGTGTGCGAGTGGGTAAAAAGATCTTGGGAGGACGTAAAGGCTGAAGTAATTGTTAAGTCCTTTAAGAAGTGCGGAATCAGCTATGCTTTTGACGGAACAAAAGATGACGCATTATTCGAAGAAGGTGATACTAGCGATGACGATATTCTCATTTTCGATGATGATGATAGTGAAAAGGATTTTTATAGTTTTGAAAGTGATTAAAGTCTAATTTCATGATAGGCAATGTTTTCCTTGAATCTGTGTTTTTTGTTGTTTCTGCTTTATTTTGTATTATGTTTGATTGCTTGCCGTTCATTCATTTATTCATTATTGAAATTTACATATCATGTTCAAAATAGCTTGCCGTTTGTTAATTTTCCTTAAGAAAAATATGTTTGGAAATTGCATTCAATGATTGTTTATTTGGCTTTTACGAAACGTGAGAACTAAAAGAAACCATATTTTAAGTTATTGTGGTATCGTGCAGACTATTAACCTTTTTTTTCCTTGTGTGTGGCCTTCTAAATAAGGGTGCGTCTTATATGCCGTCTTCCTCGGGAAATTATTCTCATCCTCAGCTCATTTTTGAACTCCCAAACACTCTCAGTGCGGCAAGGAGATTTCGGTTGAAACCCACATCAAATTTACGCCGGTGTCCCACAAGGAAGTATCCTTGGGCCAATATTTTATATTCTGTATGTAAATGACTTCCCAAAATTCAGACAAGACCTTAATATTATGTTAGCATTATGTTAGCTTAATATTATGTTAGTTATGCCGATGACACCATCACCATCCTGAAGTCCAGACGGCCAAATCACGCCTTGGAAAAGATTCAGCAGATTATTCCTGATATTGAAGCAAGGTGTCAGCAATGGAAAATTATGATTAACCCAGAGAAGTCAAAAGTTTTAGTGATCAGAAAATTCAAGACCACAGACCACCTCACCTGGAATGTTATGCTCTTTGGAAAAACAGTCTCTACTGTGAGTACGACAAAATAACTAGGAGTTACATTAAACTGATCGTTTATCTGGAAAGCACACATACACAGTGTGTGTGGAAAAGCGTACGGCATTATGAAAAATCTTTACCCAGTACTTTCTAAGGACTCTGGATTAATTAAACCTTGCATGCAAAAGAAGGCTTTACACTGCAGTTGTCAGGCCTGTTATCACATATGCCTTCCCGGCCTGGGCAAGTGCTAAGGCAGATGAAATTCACTGGCTGCAAGTCCTGCATAATAAGATCCTGAGAACCATCGCAAACACCCCATACTATATTAGAAATGAAGATTTACATCGTGACCTTCATATTGATTATATCAAAAACAACTTATCCATGCTAAATTGATACTTTTTCAGGAAAGCAAAGACCAACAGTACAGATAACTTTACGTATATTCTGAGCTATGAAATCATCATCCCGGACGATTTGTTCATCCGACTTTATGCTGCACACTTAATTAAACAAGCCAATAATTAATTTTACTTGTTAGAACTCTGTGCATCTTTCCACATCATCTCTTCTGACGAGCATTCCATCTAGATTTCGACCAATCACAGAGTGAAGCGCCAGCAGGCTACGAGCATCTCACAGACTTTTAGGTGTAACTACTTTGGACTTGTTTGGACCAGTGTTGCAAATAGCTCGTGTCGGCTTCTCAGCCCAGGCGAAATTTACGCCATATTGCTTTTTCTGCTCAATAAGGAATTTTCTAATACCAGGCTCCGTATGGAACTCTTTGCATGACCGGGAAGTGTTGCTCCAGCAATAGAAACCCAGTACAATACAGTATGAAACCACTTTAATGGGTGCTATGAGAGCAGAGTCCAGCAGACCAAAAAGTCTGTCACCACTTTTTTTTATAAATCTTAGAAATACCGATTTTTTTACTGAAATTCCCCACAGTTATCAATGAAGCTCGTCACTGTTTGCACATATTTATGCAGCTGTCAATTATAAAGGTATTCTAAATTATTTCCTTATGGTGATTTACAAATTCTGTGTCTGACATGCAAGAATAAATTTAATATTGCTGCTGAAAGGAAGTATATAATACAAGAAGTGAACAAACATAATTCAATAATGTGCATTAATGGCTTTACATTTTAAGCAGCCAAGCTGTCCATTTGTATTTGTATGCATATTCGTGCGCACGTACAAGAATCAACAGGGTGATTCTAAATTGCTTTTACAAATTAAGAGGGGTGATAGTACCCAACCAGACCAGCAATAATTACCATAGAATATAGGGTCGCATTCCACTCTGAAAGGCAGAAAAGAGGAAAGTAGAGACGCATTGAGGAAGGTTGGTTTGGTTTATTTAATTATGGTAAAGCACACTAGTTCTATCAGCCTAAGGGGAGGGATGCCTTCATGGAGGACTTTTTAAGGGAAACTGGCTCGTATACACGTTATACATGGGGAAAACCACGAAAACACCCATTCAATCAGCCCATTCGCGGGATTCGAACCTCGGACCGAACTACCAGTGTTCAGCGACGTTACCACTCGGCCGCTGGTGGGCTTGAAACTCGGACTGAAAGGCCACAGTTCAGCGACTTTACCGCTCGGCCGCTGGTGGGTCATCGAGGAAGGACAATGAGACAATCTATCTCCTAAGACTATTAAGAATTAACTGTATGCAAATTTTCACTAAAAAGAAGCAGCATTTTGCTCTTGGTACCAGAGAAAGCCAATCAGAGCAAATGACATCCTTGAAAAAGACACATCATCGCTTCAAGCATTAGGGCAGGTATCCTATGTGATCACCTGGCAGGCCCTTACATCACGCCAGACTGCTTGACCGGCACAACATGCCATATCTTCTTAACAAGTAATTCGCTGTTTATTGCAGGCTGTTCCGCTCCCGATTCAGAGACACATATGGTTTATGAACGAGAGCCCCAGCATATTTTTCCATCACGGTCTGTAACCTTTTAAATGTCACATATCCCGCACGATGGCTCGGATGTGGCAGACCTGTGGCTTGGCTTTCTAGCTCACCAGACCTCAACCCACAGAACTTTATTTTCTTGGAGCAGATGAAATCTTCAGTGTACGAAATGCCTATGGACTCAGCTGAAGATCTCATGGTGAGAATTGTTGTTGCTGTAAGCAAAATTATCACGATACCAGGAATCATCGTGAGGGTGAACCAGTCGCTCCTTCCGATGTCAACTGTGCAACAACATGGGTGGTCGGCATTTTGAGCATATTCTGTAAGTTTTTTCACTACACAATAAATCTGATTGCACAACTTTTGGTCTCGTTCACTCGCCTTTCTCAACACTGTTGTAAGTTCATGTTGGAATTCTGGTATTCCTCTTTTCTGCCTCTCAGTGTGGAATCTGACCCTATGTTCTATGGTAATTATTGCTCGTCAGGATGGGTACTATCACCCCTCTAAATTTGTAAAAGCAATTTAGAAACAACCTGTATATATATATATATACACATATATGTATATATATATATGAGTGTGTGCGGTGCACTACACAGAGATGAGAAAATCGTGTAGTCCCTGCTTTGAAGCTTTTATGACATGCCAGACAACATGGTCTGACATCTCTGATGCAATAATTTGCTCCAGTTGATGCTGCAAGAGACACAACTTCATGACTAGCATCAAGAGATTTTAGCGTTCTGCACCGTGTCTGTCATCAAAGCCTCTCAATTTCAGGAGGGCTGATGAACCAATGATTTTGTTTTTCCTCTGATATCGTTCCAGATGTAACAAATCAGAGGATGTAAAATATTACTGAAAAATTAAGGAGGCGTAGCTAATTCAGTTTGAAGATTTTTTCCATCGGAATAACACGTCAGAAGGCTCCTGAACTTTTGACTAGAGAAACCCTCATTTGCAGACTCCTCATCTCATGAGGACCAGAATTCACTTCAACAAATGTTTATGCTATTCATGAATTACATATATTTGTAAACAGCTTCTCATAATTGTAACAAATATGCTTTGAGTTTAAAATGCAGTAAGTACTATGCAACCTCACAAATGTACCAATCATTATATGGAGTCAGATGCGTTACCAGCTGCCACTTAATACAATGGTAACCGCCAGTCACCCCCCCCACATATATAATTATAAGTAAATACATAAAGAAAGAAATTTTGAACCAATTTTTCACGAAGACCCCAAAAGTTAAATTCAAATAAATAAATTTAAAAAAATTCTATAAATGTAGAATTAGAATTCTGTAAATGTTAAAAGAAAAAAATAAACCATTACATGAAAACCAAAAATAAATAAAGTAAAAGAGAACATGACAGAAGAGGAATCAAATTAATTCTGATATAATGTCCTCACGAGGAGGATAGATCTAAATTAAATACAATTCTTCTTCCATAAGAAAATCCTTGCTTTTTTGTATCCACAATTAGCTGATGTACCATTTCAATATATTTTAAATCTAAACAGTTCACTCGAAAACTCTGGGCCTCCTGAAAGCGAAGAAAAATGTCAAAAATACAAAGTAAAATCATTAATGAAGATTTTCCCGAATTTAAAATGAACCATTCCTAAAATGAAAAACTTACCCATAATAATAATAATAATAATAATAATAAAACACTTCAGTGAAAAAATTCCTCAAAAATTGAAAAAAATGTAGCAAGTGTAGCAAAAATTTTTACATATAACATTTTAAGAACCTCCTTTCAAACACCAGTTCAAACCAATAAAAAAAAAAAAAAAAAAAAAAAAAAAAAAAAAAAAAAAAAAACGTTAGAATCTGAGACGCCTAGCCTTTCGAGTTTAGCCTTTTTGGCGAAACTAAAAACCATAGTTGAAAAAGCCATCTCCCAAAAGGTGAATTTAATGCTACAAAGCAAAGAACTGTGAATTTTATACTGTTTGTTTTATGCGATTATGGCAAAGCCTCGAGAGCTATCTGCCTAAGGGAAGGACTGGCTTGTCTACATGTTACAAAAGATGAAAATGCCCATGCAGCCAGCCCGTTTCGGGATTCGAACCTCAGACAGAACTATGAGAGTTCAGCGAGTTTACTACTCAGCCGCTAGTGGGCCCTTGAATTTTAAAGAAAAACTCTTCATTCAAAAACATACACTTTGAAATGTTAACTAAACAGAGGATAAATTTTTCCTAATTGTAAAAAATATCAAAGTAAAACCCAAATTTAAATTAATAACAAAATTGCATTTAAATGAATAAATAGAACAAAGCAGAGCAGAAAAGGGTGAGAACATTAAAATTAAAATACAAAATTCCAAATATTTAATATACTTTAAAAATTGTCAGAGACTGAAAGGGTAGTCAGTTTTTTTTGCATTTTAATAACTATTGTCAAAGATGTTTAGAAATTTCTTAATGGTGAATTTAATGCTACTTAGAAAAGCATTTTATAAAAATTGTAAAATGCAATTATTTTTAAAAATTTAGTCTTAGTAAAATGCAAAGGAAAGTAAGAAAAGGAAAATAAAGGATAAATATTAGAAAAGTAAAAATTCTTCACGTCATGGGCTTATCATAATGACTTGAAAATAGTAGGCTCCAATGTTTGATTAAACAAAGCAAAGATACAATAATAATAACAATAAATAAATAAAAAACTATATAACTTTCTAAAACATCTTCCTTTATCCTTCTCTGTTGGAGCCTTCAGATAAAAATTCATACTTTCAAAAAGCTTTATAGGGTGTAGATCACTTCACATTTTTTTAAAAGACTATTAATGAACTTGCTGTATTTGCTGGTGTACAAGATGCATCGGCCTATCAGACCCCCCCTTTTTATACAAATTTTAGAAGGATAAAACTTTATTACTGATCATTATATTGAATTTACAGTATTTTAAATATAAAGTAATACAAATTCACAGGAATACTTTCTGCAAATACTCAATCTATCTGGGAAAGAACACCTTTTAATCTTCATCAAAGCCCACTCATCTCCAGAGCTAAATGAAGAGTCACTTGAAACCTCTTCTAAATCAGCATCTCAGTCCTCATACAACAAACTGTCCTCTGTACCATCCAGTGGATTACTAATGCCACACTTCTCAAATGATTTAGTCACTGTCTGTTTTCCCAGCATCCCATGAAGCTTTGACCCATTCACAAACTTGCGAAATGCTAGGCCTCTTTCTTGTTCCAGATGGTGTAACCTCAAAATTTGAAAACAGCATCCAGCTGTTCCAGTTCTCCTTTATAAATCACTTAAATGGTTTATTAATGCAAACATCTAAAGGTTGAAGCTGACTAGTTAGACCTCCTGGAATTACAGCTGAGTTTTTAATTCTTTGAATTTATTTTTAACATCTGTTCTGCGAGAACGAAACTGATCCCATACTGATCCATCCAGCCTTTTGCGTGAACACGTACAAACACTTCTTTAGGCAATATTTGTTTAGGTAGTGTCTTCCTTTTAAAAATCATTAGTGGGGGCAATTTTGTCCCATCAGCACAGCAGGATAAAATAAACATGTAGTGATTTTTTTCGTGCCCTGAAGTTTTAAAGAGTAACACTTTCTGTACCTTTGGAATCTACAGCTTTGTTTGAGGGCACAACAAAAGTCATTTCAAAGTCCTGCTTTTGTGTGATCTAAAATCCGAGTATTTAGCTCTGCCTCAGTTCAGGCTATTGTACAGTTCCAATTCATAGGTTGTGTTTACTGCGAGTTGCTTTTTTATATCCTCTTCCTGATTTCTTCTCATTTTCTCAGTTGTGTGTGTGGGGCGAAATGCCTCTCTGCAGCCCTGTTTCCATGTTCTTTAGCATACACCACCACACATAGCTTGCATATTATGTTATAGCAATGTCAACATTGTTTTTAAGCCGTAACTTGCCAACAATTTTAAGAAAACTGAACAGCAGAAATTTCATACACTTAAAAGTCGTTAAAAAATTGGAAAGTTTAAAAGAACCAGCTATGATCGTCGTGATATCGCATGCGCATTCACCGAATTCTATGTAACTGTAATATTGCCAAACTCTGCAAGGAAACAAGGAACAAAAATCACTTAACTCCAAAGGAAATGAATGCAATGAAAAACTGAGTATCGATTTATAAGATGTACTGCGTTTTTCAGACCTATTTTCAAAGAAAAGAGTGTATCTTGGAATTTAATTTTCTTTTAAAATTTTTGGTGAGAATTAAGATTTTTTCTTGTAGTTTTTCTACTTCAGTACACACTTTTCCAATTCCGCAAATTTGATTACTAACAATATTTGCTATAACAATCTTATATATATTGAAGTTCCAATTTATAAGTTTAATAATATAAAACTTATATTCTCTTCCTTTATCAAAAATCTAATTTCATTAAGATTGTGAATACTAAAATCTAGATAATCTATTTCTGTTGGATTCTTATTAGTTTTATTAAATTTTAGACAGTCGGGGTAGATGCTGCAATTTTCTATGAGATTATAACTGTTGTAAGTAATAATGTCATCAACATATCTGAAAATGTGTTCAAATTTAGTGAAATCATTATCAGAAATGCTTTTAAGAAGCTTAAATTCTTTAGAAAATAAAAATAAGTTACAAAGATGAGTTGGATAGCAACTTCCCATTTTAATACCATGTGTTTGCAGGAGCATAAATTTGGAATATTTGATACAGCTATTGTAAAGTGAGAAATGAATAAATTCCTACCATTTTTTTTGCAAATCCAGAATAGTAAGTATTTCAGGAAAAAATGCTGTTAGCTCCAGAATACTTTCATAAATTTCTTTGACTTCCTTATATAAAACATTTTTTGTGTTTATACACATGTGTGCATTTTGAAATGCATGCAAATAATATTACATCAATATAACAGAAGGAAAGCATCCATGTTTAAAGTGGTAGGGGCATTTAGGAATTCTAATCAAGAACCTACCACTTTCTTATGATCACTTTCAGAAACTTTGGTGAAGCCCTAAACCCATGTTCCTTTAGAGAGTTAAGCATAAATAACATAACAGAAAAGCCTTTTTATGCTGAAGAAACAACAAAAGCCTTACCTTTTCCTTTTCTTAGAGGAAGAATAAGTGCAACACCAGTCATGACTTCATGGGTTCGGCCACTCAGTCTACAAAATAAAATAAAATAAAATAAAATAAAAACTCTCATTTAGTATCATAATATCTCATCTGAATATGAATATATATAAAATTATGTGAAGTTTGATACTTTAGTACACATTTAAAAACTAAATTTTGTAATCAGATAGAATATTTTGAAAAATTTCAATAGAAGAAATAAAAATTAAACTGCTATTATGTAATGCACACATTAAATAAATATATAAAGAAAAGACACAACAGCAAAATATCTACAGTATGTGCAAGTAAAAAATGAAGAAACAATGGCAATCTTTCATTGTTTGCTTCAAAAGTTGTGCAATAAGTATATACAGAAACATTTTAACTTCAATAGCATAGGGCATTTAAAAGGAATACAATTTTTTTTTGTGACACTGCAAAACTCAAAAATAACGAAAACTTCCATAATGGAATTTTATCCTGAGGGAGTCATTAGTGTTTCTATACTGACACTGGTTCTTTTGTAATATGCTTAACAAAACAATAAAAAAATTATTGCTGCAATAAACGTAAATGATAGAATTTGAAACCTTTAATTTCTGAAAAGAGCACAGTCATAGATTTCTAACAGAAGTATATTAGAGTCTGGCCAGTAAATTATCAAGGTTATCATGTGACATCGCCCAGTCTTCAGTCCCAAAACTTTACAGGGAAGTCATGTAATGTACGTGAAGCTTGTAGTATCTGAATTCGGCTGTTAGAGGCTAACAGTGAACTCTGCAGAAAAAATACATAACATCATTCGGAACAGTGTAGTTTGTGTCCTAATTGATGCACTAGTCATAGTCAAACAGAATTAAAGCAACTCATGGCCATTCAATATGTTACAGCTGTTTCAGTTACAGATGTTAATTGTTTCTAATGAAAGAAATCCAGGCTTTCTTTGACTAGAAACCAATCCCCATCATGACAAAAGCACTTTTTCTTCCCAGATTTCTTATGCTCTGGCATTGCTCTCCTCTCATAAGATAGAACTGTAGGTTGATATCTTGAGACAATCCAAAGCTACCCAAAATAAACAATTAATTAATCTGTGACATATTACCAAATGAAACATTTGTACTATACCTCCAGGCACATTTGGGAGTGCTGAAACAAGTGCATGTATTTCAATTTCCATTCTTCCAAGATTGACAAGATAACAAATCTTTAAATTTTGTATAGGGTTATCATAAGAAAGAGCATTTCCTGTGAAAACTTTCAACATATATTATTAGAAGAATGAGTATTACCAAGGTATCCTTTTCTACATAACATACATTTAACAGTTAATAGCAGAGCCAGTATAATTGAAAAATATAGTGCCCAAATGCCAAGTTTTTAGGAAATTTTTACATATTTTAAAATCTTTATACACTTAAAATTAAAATTCATTTGATTAGAAAATTACAAATATATAGTCAATTAAAAATTTCCCATCAAATCATCGAAAATTACTTAATTAATGTTAAAATTAGTGACCAAGTATTTATTACTCTTAATTACTTTGTAAGGTATATTTTAATTTTGAAATCCCTTCCTATCAGTTCCTGTTTCCACTTATAACTCCCTACCAGAATGGGTTTTTTAGAATCGCATTGAATGCAAATGAGTTAGAGAAGTATTTAAGGAAGGTTCTACTAACTTCCATAGAGGGTGCTAGGAGTCCTTAGTGGTGCATGTTGCCTTCTAGCTATGTCACTCTTGAAGCTGTTACGCTCGACCGTATTATACGTGACTATTGATATTTGCTGGCTAGTTTAATTTAAGGCCTAACTACATTAGCTAATTGTGTCTAGCTTTGGCCAGGTCTCATTTAGTTAATTTTAGTTTAGTTTCTTATTTTCTAATTCCAAGTTAAAGCCTGAGAAGGGGCCAACTGTTATTCTGATTTGAGTGAGTAAAAGGATATTTTAATCCTTTTCAAGTCCATGTCTTAGTTGTTCTGAACTGAGCGATAAGTTGCTACGTAGTTCAATAGGTCCTTTGACATTTCTTCTTAGACAAGAAATTAGGAATCGTACAACTTTATACATTTTAATACTTTCTTCTCCTAACAGTCGATCTTTTCCAATCTATTAACAAACATAAATGACAATTTCACAATTTCGTTTGCATCCAAAATGTATGCAATAATTCTAATGTATGTAATTAATATATCCAAAATGCATCCAAAATGCATGTAATTAATATACACTGTATACACTTTAATTAACCCCGAAAAATTCATTATCACGGTCATTTTGCTAATGGTCACATAACTGAAAAACAACTGATAACAAGTTTACATATTATTTAATGAATAATATAATATTATATTTCATTTCTGCATACCTTTGCTTTCTCATCCCAATACAAAGCAAAATATTATATATCAATTCAAGTAATAAATGATATTCAGAAGCTATCTGGCAAAAAAGTAAAGAAAACTAGAATGGTCCAAAATAAACAAATTTAAGTAATGGAATGTGTTTGCAGAAATGGCATGCTGAGGTAGCTCTGCTCTATTGAGCTATAATATCTTCTGCTCTATTGAGCAAAAGATAAAAGTGCACAGCTGGTGTCACTGTACTGATTTCAACCAGTATGCATCATTATTTGAAAGCAGATCCCAGAGATATATCAGTAAGGATCCAGATTGTAACAGAGCAGCTGCTTAAAGAAAGCAAACCAATTCAAAGAAAAAAGTGACAGTTCTATAGCTCCTGCTCTAATCGACCAACTAACAAAATTCAACACGCATTTTTCGTACCTTGAATGTGCAATGTAGGAAATATATATGATTTACATGTAGTGTTGTTTTAACATACATATTTTGACAAAAATAAACTTTTCTGAAATGGATCGCTGATTTTTTTTCTGTATTTTGATTCTAGAATTCAAATTATACCTAAACACTAAATTTTGTAAAATTTCGCAAAACTTATGGAGTACTTTAACAAAATGGCTTGGAACATACTTTTTCACCCTCCACCAACACTTAGCAGGCTTCTCAGTTTATGTTAATTTTTTAACTTTCATTCTGCTCAGGCGAGAAAATAATTCATTACTTCTTTCCTAAAAATATCTTTACTTTTAGCTTTATTTTTTAATCGCAGTTGTTATTTTCAGATAAATTCTTCCTAGAATTTTATTTTAATTATACAAGTTGCATTGTTGAATTAATTTCTTCAAATAATTATTTTAAAAATTTTAATGTATTCATATAAATGTTTTCTAAACTTGATTCTGTTAGCTTGAATTGTATTTCTTTTGAAAGAATATTTTGTGACCCAGTATTTGTTATGATGCATCTGAAAATTGCATACCATCAACTAATTCGTCTTCGGGAAAAAATCTATAATTATGATTCTAATAATCCACATAATATCAAAAGGCCAATAGCCACCTTAAATATCCAAATAATTGTGTAAAATACAGGGTGTGAATCAGAAGTTTCAAGGCTGGTTCATTTCTGAGTAGGGGAGCATGTGCAGACCGGTTCTGCCGGGTAGGGGAAGTAGCAGGGGGTCTCAGGGAACGAACTGACGCTGCGACAGTTGCCTTCAAAACCCTGGAGAGTGTGCATCGCTTGCAGTGTGAGTGCATGTCATTGACCTCGGTCAAAAGTGGGAAAGGCAAAAATGGATCAGCACTTGGAGCAACATTATGCGATTAAGTTTGTGTATGACTGAACAAAACCGCCATGGAGAATCTCGGTATGATTCAAGAGGCCTTTAAGAAAGAAGCCATGCCCCATGCAATGGTTTTCACGTGAAACAAACATTTCAAAGATGGCCACGGGAATGTAGAAGATGACGACCGCTCTGGGAGGCCATCATCAAACCGAATGGATCAAAATGTGGAGAGCATGCAGGAACTTTTAAACAATGACCGTTGTCTTAGTACTAGATTAATTGCTGATGAACCGGGACTCAGTCAGACTACGGTGTGGAGGATTGTGACGGAGAATTTGATGATGCGAAAAGTGTGCGCCAAATTGGTGCCAAAAGTTTTGTCGGTGGATGAGAAGAAATGGCACATGACTGTTTGCCAGGAAATGCTCCAACAGTTGTATGTTGATCCGAAGCTTCTGGAGAAAGTGGTTACTGGTGATGAGAGTACGAATACGATCCTGAGTCGAAGTGTCAAAGCTCAGAATGGCACACTGCTTCCTCGCCAAGGCCCAAGAAAGCTCGCATGAGCAAGTCGTGTGTGAAGTGCATGCTGATTTTTTTTTTAATTGTAAAGGAGTGATTCACAAGAAGTCTGTTGCTCATGGACAGACTGTCACAGGTGACTTTTACACTGGAGTGCTTTGCCGCTTGAAGGATCGAGTCTGCCGTGTCCGCCCAGCGATCAAGGGTGATTGGTTTCTCCACCACGACAACATGCCCACTCACACGTCGCACGCCCAAGTTTTGGTCAAGTTCAACGTGACAACACTGCCGCAGCCACCTTACAGCTCCGACTTGGCTTCAAAAGACTTTTCCTCTTCCCCTGAATCAAGACAGGCCTAAAAGGGAAGCAATTCGACTACATCACCGCCATACAGCAGGCTTCAACGAGAGCCCTTGACAGCATGATGCCTGAAGCCTTCCAGAGGGGCTACGGACAGTGGAAGACACGCTGGCAGCGCTGCGTTGATGCTGAAGGATCATATTTTGAAGAATTTTAGTCCGCTGCATTTGTCCAATAAATTTCTAGTTCTGAGGTAAGTCTTGAAACTTTTGAATCACATCCTGCATGTATATCTATGTTATATTAAGTTATTATCACATACTTTTCTGAATTATCTGTATATGTATTTATGGCACCATTTAAATTGTAACTACCTTATTTTGATGGTTTTCTGCTAAAGAAATTTACAAGTTATTTTTCTACATTTTACATGCTTATTAAGCTAGCTGATACAAAAATTATGAAATTTATAATTGTGTTCAATTTGGAATAGAGCTCAAAGCCCAAGTACTCAGGGGCCCAACACCATTCCGATTAGTCATTGACAGATAAACTAAAATAAAGCAAAGTTAAAACATCTTTCAAAAAAAGATATATAATCAACATTTTAATTTAGAATGATATGCATACACACAATTTTCCATGCTGTACACAGTTTTGTCATTATGTTATTGCTTTACGTAAATTTTATTATCCTATTCTAAGTTTGCTAAAATATTACATGCATTTTTTAACTAGTCCAAATTATTCTCTTTATAAATTGCAATTACTAAACAGTAGAATAATTTAAAAAATTAATTTTAAGGAAAACACGATTAATGCCTTGAATTTTTCTTCTTCACGACTCTTCTTCTCAAAAAATTAGAACAAAGAATTCCATATGAATAATCCTCAGTAACAGTTAATTTAGAACTTAAAAAGTTAAAAATAACTGCTGGAACTTGCTAAAGATTGTAACAAAGTGTGCAAACCATGTTAGACAATTTTATCATTTAAAAAAAATACACCATATTTCAAAATGCGTTGATATATAAATTCATGTATATCTTTGGAAATTTTAAATAAAATATGCAGAAATATGAACAAAATATTTGCAGCTTATGCCTAAAATATGTCCACTTAAAAATGAAAGCAAAATTTTCATATAATAAAAAACACTTTTCTTTTGAAAAATTTATAAAACTTATTTAAACATACAAATTTTTAAAATAAATTTGAACAAAGGTATGAATTTTATTTCAATTAAACGTAAATTATGAATTACAAAAGAAGAAAGTAATGTCAATTTCAAAAACAATATTATTAAATATATGACAAACTGAATTAACATTGCAGGATTAATATTTCGAGCGGTAATTTTTGTTGGCTTGATATCATCTTTTCCTGATCCGAATTTGATCAGCGGCCACTCAGTAGCAAACTCAAATTTTGATCCAAATTTGGCCAGAGGCCACTCGTCAGTAATCACATCTGGCCAAAGGTGGATAGGGCGATGGCGTGCCAAGTAAATTTATATTATGGAGTTGGTTAACCTTGGGACTTGACTGCTTTTTCTTTTTGCTTTGCAATTTATGTAAAGGCTGCTGTTGCAGCCTACTTGTTTTAATTGTGAGTAAAATAAGCATTAGTTTTGTTTGTATGTATATTCCTGCATTTTTATTTCGGAAAGTTTCCCTTTCAGAAATGTAAGCTTTTTAAAATATTGTGACACCTCCCCTGCCAAGAGTCCAGGCAACTGAGCATTAAAGGAAGTTGACATTGTTATAGAAGTTGGTTCAAGCTGATGTTTTCACGTGCAATTGAAGAAAGGGAAAAAATTATGGGCAGAAGCTCTTGGATGTTTCGCACATACTTAAACCAGGGCGTCATAAAAATAAACAAACCCCTTGTGGAATGTTCCTCAATAGAAAAATTCTGTGTTATTTAAAATATTTGGATGTAAAGCATGCTGGCATACCAAGATAGACTAGAAAGACATTGCAAATGAGATACAAAGAATCAAGGTAGAAATTGCCTAGGAACCTAGGGGGTATAGAATGCCGCTACCAGAAGAATGGAGATAAATAGAAACTTGCAATGAAAAGTTTGATGAAAGAATAAACACAGCAGATAGCAGTTTAAAAATCAGAAATGTTATCAGAGTTGGATGAAAAGCAGGAAATTCCTAAAGAACAGATAGAGGAATTACGTGAGCAATCTATACTAAAAGAAGTTTCAAACTTAAACTGACAAAGACAAGCAGTTAAGAAGCCAGAAGGGTATGTACAGCTATATGTTATGTTTTTCTCTTCTTTACGATACATTAAGGGTTTGTAGATTTGGAGTAAATAATGACCACACTAGATGAAGTATCAATACACACTTATTGGCCAGTATTATTCTAGACAGTTCCAGTAACACATTTACAGTTGTCAAACAACTACTATAAACATGCTGAATCCATCAGTGACACAGCCTTCACCAGGACTGTGGAGTCGGTAGGGAAAATGACCAACTCCTGGAATTTTAGACTCTGACTCCCTCATACATATGTAAACATATACACATGGGTTGCAGCTTATTTTTTTAATATAAAAGTAATAAATGCTACAGAAAAAAAAATTGATGGCATTGCAAATTATTTATATTAGTTAGCATTTACTATGAAATGGAAAAACTGGCATTAGTAATTTTTAAGAAACAGTATAGCTTCGGCAAGATCTTCTTTGATAAAGGACCATTGATCAAATTTGATGAACTTCAGAGCTGAGAAGAGTCTTTTCACACTGACTTGAGAAGGAAAAAGGGTTAATCTTTGGATTATGGTAACTTGGCGATTTTTTGGCGAAAATTTGGTGACCAACCCTGGTACATCAACCTGCTAGTTTTGTTTTGGACACCATTTTGTTTTCACAAAGTAAAGGTTTTTTTTTTTTTTACTCAATTTTTTTTTCCAATAATCTGCTAGCCGAATTACGCTTATGCTAGAACTTTTATGGAACAAAAGTGCTTAATTATGATGAAGATTACGTACGAAATTGGGAGAAAGTGCAGAATCGCCCACTGCTTGCCGCGTTTTTAAGAATTGCACATACACGGTATCCATGCACATGTCGACCTATTTTCACTTAAAAAAAAATCTCAGAATTGCACAAAAATGGCATTGCGCACACTCTTGACTTTATCCATGTACACTGCTAAAGTCCTAATTAGTAACCTTTATCGCTTTACCAAAATGTCGCCAAACTACCTGTTACCATATTCCAAAGATTAGCTGGAGGAGGAGCTGTTACTGTTAGTTCCACTTCTTTTAACTTTTCAGGCTAGATTTTTATAAGTTCTAACAGAGGTGTCTTGCAAGAGCAATCATATTATTTTCTATTTCTTCAAATGCTGTATAGAAATTTTTTTTTTTTGTATTTTTTTCATTTTTATATGTAAAGGCTCTTGTTTCTATATTTTTATTCGTTTTGCCTACGTCTTTTCAATATTATCCAAACATTTCTAAAAATCTAATTCATCACTGGAAGAGGATGATAGAGACTCAGTTGCATTGTCTGCAGTTTGATTATCCTGATTTGAATACTCCAAATGTTTTGAGAATAATTCCATTCTTTATGAAAGTTCATAGATGGCTTTCTTTGCCTTTTTAATTTGTTCATCATCCAATAAAATTCGGTATTTTGGATCTACATATATTGAACCTAGCAAGATCTCATTGTAAGAAATAATTTCTTCTGCAATAAACCCCTCCATTTCAGAAAGAACAAACATCAAATTCTTCCATTCTCGCCTCCTGTTAATTCTTCGGATTGTAGCTTTTTTGTGGCTATATTCAGTGTAGAAAGAAGTGCTTTCAACTCTGCAAGATCATTCCATAGGCTTTCTGTTAGTGCAACATTAGGGTTATCTACATCTTCTAAAAAAGTTCTTAATTCTAACAAACTCTATATCATCAAATATATACTTCCCCATCACATTCCTTGATCAATAATTGTTCCTTTTCCTGCTCACTTCCTAAGAATGGCATCAATTTTGGGAGTTCTTGCTGCTTACATAAATTGTAACTACATGTAGCAGTTTAATCAATATTGGCAAATATCACATCCATCCTCCTTCCTTATATTTATTCAATATGTCAATAAAATAGAAAATAACTATTTATTAATGTATATAGTCAGTAAATAAAAATAATACAGTTTATCATTAAATATTTTTTCAATTCACTTTAATCACATTTCAAATTCAAACTGTCCAACATAAACTGGTGTCAGAGTCAACATGTTTTTAGCGATTCCAACTCCGACTCCTTTTATCCAAAAATTTGCCAAACTCCAATTTCGACTCCACAGCCCTGGTCTTCACACTATCAGGCTATAATGGCGGAGACAGCGTCAAGAGAAAGCACCACCATGACTCTGCTTGCTCATTCTCGGAACTCCATGTACTCTTGACGATACACTAGAATACGGCTCCCGACTCCCCGGTGTAGTCGTCCCCACGATACACCAAGAGACTTTCTCGATATACTCAAAAATGAACTCGGCACTAGACTAGGAACTCACTGACTATCAACTCGATGGACTCCGCACTGACTCAACACTCCGCGTACCAGCAGAGTTTATATAGCTTTTGGTTGTGTTTTGAGAACATTCTAGGATAAACCAGGTAGGAATTTGCTCCAGAAGGCTCTCCATCCATCTAATGCATATCCCCGATTTTGTGGGAAAATGGGCGATTTCTCATCAAATAAGGGCAATGAGAGAAGAAATTGACATAATGCGGAAACAAAGTCTGGGAATTAATTGAGAAGCCAGAAAAATAAAAGATGCTAAGAAACAAATGGGTCTATAAAAAGAAATGGAAGGAAGGACGCGGTTAGATACAAAGCATATTTTGTCACAAAGGAATTCAGGCAAAAAACTGGGAGGTTTTGATGAAGTTTATAGTTAATTTTTCATTGATAAAAATATTTTTCACCACAGTAACATGTGGTGAAAAATATTTTTATCAATGAAACACAAAAAATACATATTTATATGAAAAAGAGAGAAAAGTTAAATGAGAAAATATATACAGTACAAAGTCTTTAATCCGGACTCGTCGGGACTTCGGCGATTCCGGATTATAGATCATCAATTTAAGTCTGATAAGATGGCATGCAGAAATTATAAAATTAAAAATATGAAACCATAATTTATGAAATAAAGAGCAATTATGATCTAAAGGGTATCAAAACTTACAAAAAAAAAAGCTTAATATTTATTAGTTTACTTTATTAAACATTTTTTTCAATGTAAGTTGTTTAAGTTGCTTCGTTTTATGTGCTAATACTTTCTCTTTAATTCTATAAATAGACAATTTCTTGTTCAGTTACAAAGTTCCTCTGTTCAAGTCCTGTAATTGCTGTGCCGAGAATACTGACTAACTTGTCAATCGAAATTTTTTCGTTTTCTCTAACCTCTTTGCCACTTTATGTCTTTATCCATTTTTTGCAGCAATTCCATGTTTTGTTTGAAACATTTCTTACAATGTAAGTTGTTTAAGATGCTTCCACAAAAAATTCAAAAAGTTCCTTTTTCTTGTGTCATATACAGTGGACTTTCCAATGCCATACTACTTGCATAATTTTGAGACGGATAGGCCTTTATCCATTTTTTGCAATAATTCCACTTTTTGTTTAATGGACATCGAACCATGCTTTTGCTTTGTAGATCCTTTGGCAGCTCCAGAATTGGAAACTCTTTTTGACATAATTGAAAGTTCAAGCTCACTTTTTATAAAATTGCTCTAACAGTCTGCAAAAAATAATAAGCCGGATCCAATTAGAAGATTAAAGAACAACGCAATCTGCAACATTAACTGAAATAGACAATTTTAGCCTAGCTTATATCGTCCTTTATACATTAAACGCGCATGCATAAACATATTATGCGTATGAGTAAACGCTATGCATGCACAGAAAGTTTGTAGCTTTGAGGTCCGGATTAAAGACTTTGTACTGTATGAACTTTATTGAAGAGAAAAGTAAAGTGTGTTTATTACACAAGGCCATTTATGGTCTGCATCAAAGAGGCTGTGAATGATTTTGTGAATTTGAAAATACTTTAGAAAATCTAAGTTTTAGGAAAATACTACAGTGTAATTGTGTTTAAAATAGCCTTAATTTAATTCACATTATATGTAGAGGATAATGTAATTCTTGGTGAAAATCAACATTGTAAAGATAAAGTAATCTAACAGTTAAGTTCTTTTTTCTTTTTCTTTTTTTTTTTTTAAGTATTAGGCAGAACTAGAAAGTTATTTAGAACTGAATTCGTAGAAACAACAGTGGGGCTTTATGTGGAAACATTGTTTGCAATACTGAAATACCATCAGTCAAACTCTTTGTATTGCAATTTTCTTTTTGCTCAAATTGCAATAATAAAAAACTAAACATTGGAATTTGTTATAGAGACAATAAATAGAGAAACTTGTTATCATTTGTTTTACTCCTGTTCTCTCATTAATAAATTTATTTAAAGACGTTTGTTCTCTACAGTGTACTGTTAATACATTTGTCCTTAATCAACAAACCTATAAATTGGTGACCATGTCTGTGACTGACTGATTGCAATAAAATGTCTGGAAATGAAAATGTTGAAACAGGAATGGAGACATTAGCATTTCTAAACACTAAAAATTTCTCCTTTTTGGAATCTCAATCCCAAAATATGGTTTCTACAGATCAAAGCACAATTCCATTATGATTTTAGTCCAATTGAAGCAGGGACATTGTTAGAAGTTGCTAATATCCTCATCAAAACACCAGATGATGGCAAACATTCGGCCATTAAGAGGAGGCTTATTGAACTTTCGCCAATTCTGAATCCCAGAGAAATCAGAAACTTCTGACTGAATTGGAATTGGGCGAAAAGAAACCATCCCAACTTCTCTGCGAAATTCGCAACTTAGTGACACAGCAGGTGCCAGATGAAATTTGAAAACTTTATGGATGCAATAGCTACTGCTAAATATGCAGAGCATTTTTTTTTTTTTTGTGTGTGTAAGCGGTAATGATTTGCCCAAACTACCGATAATGGCTATCAAGATATGGGAATTAAATCCCAACGCACCTCAGGTAGCTAGCATTGTTTCTCCACCACCTGATATCAATATTGCCCAATATTTACAGAACAGATATCAAACTTGATACTGCAGAAAGCAGAAATGAATAGGGATAGAAATTCCAGTCCACAAAGATGAAGATACAGATCAAATTCAAGAAATCAGTCCAAAAACAACAGCAACCCAAATAACTTGTTTCGTCAACACTTTGACTTTGCACCCCGTTATGCAAATACCAGGCTTCCAAACAGGAAAACTGAATCCCTGACTTTCAGTGACGACCGAAAGTCAAGGGGTTTAGCTGAGTCATCTATATATTCAATGACAATGCATCAGCAACTCATTTTTTAACCCTTTAACTGCTTAAGAGGTTTTTAAACGTTTTCAGAGTTTCCTTTAAAAAATATTTAGACGTGTTTACACAAACTTAAAATCGCTCGAAAAATGTTTAAGATGTGTATATGCAAAGCCCAAAAAATGTTTAAGATGTTTAGTTGATGTGCTCTGGTCCTCTTTCACCCACATTTCTGCAGGTGACTGTCAGTTGACACAAAGCTCTTAGGGTGTGAAGTCTTTGAAAAGAGCATTTTAGAGAAGAGTCCTGAGAGTGAAGTATCACTATTAGACAGCAGGTATGTACTATCTTTCTGGAGACTGCAAGCTGGTGGATGAAGATAAATTGTTTTACAACAGTTTGGCTTCTGGTACTTTATACAAATGAAAGGCAAACAGAATTGAATGTTGTTATACTGCATTACCAAATTTTATCAGAAACACGAAAAAATAAGAATTGCAACAGAAGACATGCTTTTTACTAAATCATATGCTATGCGATCAAATATTTTATTTTTGTATTAAAAAATTATTATTATTTCTGATTTGTCAAAAACAGGAAAAAATATGAAATGTTGCAACCAGCTTTCTTATTTGCTCTCGTATTTCAAGTGTGGGTTATTTTAATGGTATAGTCTTCTTTTTTACATTTTGAAATGTTAAAACAGCGCTTTCTGCATACCCGATTTTTGTACTGGTATATGTGGCTCTGCGTTCCTTATAAACAGAAATTGACATATAAAAATTTCTTAAATCTCAAAAGAATGATATTCTACTCAAAACTTCAATTAAATCGAAAGAATCAATATGCCAAAGGAATTTCTAGATAAAATTTTATTATTAAGATTTGAAATACAAAACAGTTTTAAAAATTCTAGGAAAAAAATACACATTTCTTGAAACTTTTTTGGAAAGAAATCTATCAGTATAAAATCGCTTAAAATTAATGCAGTGTAAGTTAAGCAAAACAGGTAGTGTATGAGAGTTAGATATACTGCGAACAAAAAATTACAGTCTGAAGAACAATTAACTAAAAAATTAAATTAATTACAATAAAATAATTTTGTTAGAAAATAAATTAACATCTCTTCAAATGTTAATGCTGACAGCAGTACCACAAATGAAAGTTATTCTTTAAGTTCTGAACTAAATTAATCTGTTGGTATGCAATAATGGTGTCTTCGCAATTACTTTGCAGATTTGTGATAAAGCTACTACAAAAGGCCACCAGATAAATAGCAATAAAATCGTTGAATACTAATTGGAGCGGGACTGAATCCTGGCAAACAGAATGCGTACATAGCAGTTTTTGTGGATTTTTGCTGCCCAAGTTTTATGTGAATATGACACAATTTCAGTTAACCCTTTATGAAGATGTGTCTTGACTACGGATCCACACTTGGGATTATGTTTGGTTTGGCTAGTTAGATTATGGTAACACACACAAAGACGATCTGCCTAAGGTGAGGTATGCTTTTGTGACAAACTTAGCAATGCAGATAGCAGAAATCAGTATATGTAGAGATTCAAGTCCACAAAGATGAAGATACAGACCAAATTGAAGAAATCGTTCCAAAAAATAACAGTGACCCAAATAACTTATTTTCATCAATACTTGGGCAAGAGAGTTTACAAGTGTACCCTGCCATGCAAATACCAGGCTTTGAAACAGGAAAACTGAATCCTAGGCTTTCAGTGACGACCGAAGTTGGTGTATTTAATTATGGCAAAGCACACGAGGGCTATCTGCCTAGAGGGAGGGATACCTTTCGTGGAGGACTTTCTAAGGGAAACTGGCTCGTATACACGTTACACATGGGGAAAACCACGAAAACGCCCATGCAGCCAGCCCGTTCGCGGGATTCGAACCTCAGACTGAACTACCAGTGTTCAGCGTCTTTACCGCTCGGCCGCTGGTGGGCCTAGTGACGACCGAAAATCAAGTGGTCCAGGTGAGATGTCTACATATTTGTCACAATGAATCAACAACCGATTTTTGAATTGACAGAAAAAATAACTATGTTTAAGCTTATGTTGTTAGCAACTAAAGGTATAAAAATCAAATCGTATGATAAAAAATTGTTGGAACTGGCTGCAAGAAAGACAAACATTTTAAAAAGTGCAAAGCATAAAACAGCTTTATGCTTTTGGTAATATTTTACCTGCATAAAATCACCTGACATAAAAAATGCTAATTTTTAACAACAATCAAAACTATTTACAAAAATAATCTATACCTGTCCACCAATGACCAAATAGCTAAAGAATGCTGCACGTAGCCCCAGTTTCAATTCCTAGGTTCTGAATAGCTGCACAGCATAATAATTTCATTCTTTTTTTAAAATAATATGTTTTAATCATTTTCATTAGAATCTCCACATAAGCAACTCTTTCAATGGAAAATTCTCTAGTACTTCCCATTCATTAACCAACCACTGTTCAAACATTCTATTCCTGAAAATGATGCAGTTGGTCATCAGAACAATCTCTTTTTAGCCTAATGAAAAATTAAATAATAAATAATAATAAAATGACAGGCTGCAAACATTAAGAGCAATACACATAACATAATGGGAGAATCCACCTAAAAAATTTAATCAACTGGCTTAGATTTTGATAAGAATTATGACTATTTATTCTACATAGATATATTAAATTTGGAAACTTATATCATGCAAGCGCTTCAGTGCAATAGCCCACTATGCAAATAAATTATTATAAGAAAAACGTACATCATACATACACAGTCACCATGGCTAACAGATATAATATAAATATTATACACAGGTGTAAAAAAGTATCTTTTAGTGTATTTTTTACACTTCATGACATTTAGAATAATTCCACTCTCTCAAACATGAACAAAAAAGTTAAAATTACCAGCTTTTCAGTTGAAATAATTTTTTGCTTCACATGTAAGCAAAAATTCATGTGCTGTCAAAAGCAGTCAAGCATATTCCCACTACTTTCAAGCAACTAATTTCTCTGAAATAGTTTTTCCTTAGTTGGCAATACTTGCTAAGTTACTCATCATGTAACAGTAGAAAATTATCAGTGATCTGTTTTTACTAAGATGATGCTCCATAGTAGTAGATTACTACTGTATGGTACAAGCAATGGAGAAAGAACACACACTTTCAGACTTTACACAGGCACTAAATTCAAGTCCATGTGCATGGTAGCTTTTTCTGCAAATGAATTAATTAATCACAATTTTTAAGGAGACAGGATTTAATGATGGTAAAATATTTGCCCTTTTAAAATGCCTTCCTGGATGACCTATGAAGAAATTACTAAGAAAGATGATTCAATCAACCTATTCTGCAGCTGGAAATCTAACCTAAGAAAACATTTCCTAGTGATAAATAGTCATTTATTTATTTAGTGCTTTCCACACTTTCCAAGGTTTTGAAGTGGCATTGAATCACGCTAGTTTGCAATCAAATCTGATAAATATTATGAAAATAATAAAAACTGATGGCATTAAAAGTATATATAGAAATAGATAAGATTCCAAGTTAAAACATATGGTTCAATAAGAATATATATTTACCTCTCTAACATGCCAAGTGCTTCTGCGTTACCTTCAGGCTTTCCAAAAGCTTCTCCATCCATTATAACAACAGTATCTGCACCAATCACTAAATGCACAGGCTTCTAAAACATAGATCAATAAGTACTTCATTAACACTGTACAGAATATGTTAATTTACAATAATCGTTGGTTATGACAATTTTAGCATTTATGTAGAGGAGTTTTCTCACATTTGATTACTTTTTACCACTCTTTATTTATAACAGGTTGTTACTGTAGAAAGATACAAAACTGAAACCCACTATAAAATTTCAAAGACTTAATGCAAAACTCCCTTTATTTGTTTTTCCTAGTATTAGAGGGGGAAAAAAAAAAAAAAAACACCCACCACCTCACCACCTGTCAGCAGTTTTGTGTAAAATATACAGTACAAAGTCCCATATCCGTACGTCCAATATCCGAAATGATTTAAAATCTGGACCTCAAAGCCACCAACAACTTTTTAAAATTCCCCCCCCCCATGCTTTACGTATGAGCATTTGATTCCCTGCCCTGCACATAATAAAACACTGGAGAGCCACGATTCTTAATTTCACTTTGCCACTAAATAAAATACCTCGTTATTGAAGAAATAATCATTTTAGTATAAATTTTGTATGATCGAGAATTTGGCTCCGTATCTGTTTGGTATACATCTCAAACCGAAACATTCTAGATAGATACATTGTTGTTTTTTTATATTCCTTTTTGGATATATATTGTTTGGATATATCCTTTTTGGATATAAAATATAAATAGGAATATAAAATATATTCATATTCCTGACGCCAACCTGGCGAATCAATATATATTATATTTTGCCTTCATCACCGCATGTTTATTAACGCATGACAACTTGAGTAACGACTCATGTAGCGATACCTAAAGAATTTGTTTTTATGTTAGAAACTGAATAATAAAGAGTAACCTTTTGCGTTACGCTTGGCAATGATTACAGATTTAAGTTAAATGCACTGAGAAATGTTGACAAGGAAAAATTTCTTTACATATGCTAAGAATAGATTTTGTTAATGATGCTGATAGGCCAAAAGATTACATTTAGTGCTATTTGAATTAAGAATAACTGATTTGTTATTCACATAAACAGAGAACCAGCACCAGGGCTTGTATAGCCACACCAAGCGGCAGAATTTAGGGAAGACAAAGGGAAGCGGTTGGTAGCAGAATTTAGTACCCACAGAGGCTGCCATCAGGCGGCAATTTATCTAGCGCCGGCCCTCAATAAGCCTTAAGCATATGTGGGAATTTATTTATTCAATATTCAGATAAGCCTTAAGCATGTGCAAGAAATAGACATAAGAATAATAAATAACTAAACTAATACAATTCTGACTTAATTGTCTCAGATAGAAGCAAGATAAAATTTAGTGGAAAAACTTGTCTTTAGTCGCCAATCTCACGATATACAGCCAATTATGTATAGTGAACGATAGCTAAATATTATGAGGATAGCTGCGAATTTTGAAGGTTTTTGGATATCGCAAACCAAAGGTGAAATTTTCAAATTAAAGGATTTTATAAAGAAATGTGGAGATGAGGTAATAAATGAAGATGATACAAAAGATTTTCATTGTGATGACAATGCTCCTCAATCATCAAGCAACTAATGGATGGGAAAATCTGTATATGGTTCTAGATCAAGAAAGTACCACTTACCAATAGTGAAGAAAGTGAGAGAATTTACTGAAAACAGAAAAATTTTAATTGACAAGTTAGTCAGAATTCTCGACACAGTAATTACAGGACTTCAACTATGTAACTAAACAAGAAATTATGTCTGTCTTGAGAATTAAAGAGAAAGTATTAGCACAAAAAATGAAGCAACTTAAACAATTTACATTGAAAGAAATGTTGAATAAAGTAAACAGATAAATATTAAGTTTATTTTAAAATTTTGATACTTTTTTTTCATTTATGATTTTGATTGTAAATGTGTCATCACTTCATAAATTATGATTTCATATTTTTAATTTTATAATTTCTACATGCCATCTTACTAGATTTAAACTGATGATCTAATATCCGGAAAAATCTCAAATCTGGAATCGTCAAAGTCCTGACGCGTCAGGACCTCGAACTTTATACTGTATATCAATGTGTTTGAACATGCAGAACACACAGCCTTCAAAACTGGTCAAAGAATTTTGAGATAAAACAGGTAACAGCAGTAACAAGATACTTGATATGCTAATGTATGCATATGGCAATGAAACATTTAGCCATGCTTTACTATTTCAATTACAAAGCAATAACATATAAGGGATCGACAAAGCATATTCTGTCAGGATATACAAGATGATAGATGTCAACAATTCACATCCATGAGAAATCAGTAAAAAGTGATTATGTGAACATCCTAAAAAATTAATTGCGTGGAGGCATAAGGAAGAAAAGATACCTTTACCACCGTATAGTAATTATGTATCAAGCATTTCTACGATTTAAAATGGTGAATGAAATTGTCAGTTAATGAAAGGAAAATTATCCTTCTAAAAGCCAAATTTATTAACCTAGACTAATTTACAGGAATTTCCTAGTAAAAGCTTAAAAAGAACTCAGTAAATAAATTTTAAATGATTGCAGCATTTGTTCCTAATTCTAACAATATTAAATCTCATTCTAATTACTGTACAGAAAAAGAAAAAAAAAAAAAGAATCAAAAGATACTCTTGTGAACAACTGCTAAGGACGAATGACAGTAGCATTGATAGCAACAACAAAATAGAAGGCAGGAAATAAATAAATGCTTCACAAAACAGATAATAAAACAAATTCCAAATTTGGGCATCCAGATGCCCATATTCGGGTGGAGATGTATATTATTCAAAATATGATGGCTCTAGTTACTGCTGTTTTATTACAATGCAAGAAACATACATACATTTATGCAGATTCTTCATTATTTAATTTCTTTAAATATAATACAGGGCTATAATATTTGGTGGCAACAATTTAAAAAGTAATTTGCCATTTATATTGAATAAACGCAAAATGCCAAAATGAAATTAATAGCCCTTCTGTGCAAATAGCCCCTTTGGGCTAAAAAATGAAAGGATACAAAGATATCTACTATCAGAAAGTAATATCCTTCCTGAGCTTTCTTCTCATATTAAACATTTTAGGAGGAATTTCTAGTACAGAAAATAAGGAAGTTACAAGTAACATTTATGCCAATTATTAAATATACTTCATTGTTCTACAAGATTTTGCTTCAAAAAAACTTCTGCTTTTTTAGCATATCACGTCTTTGGCATTTCTGCCAATAGTGAACGAGTAGCACAATAAAATGATGAGAGTGTAAAAAGGAAAGGGTAAAAATTAGACTCAATAGAGTTATCTGTAATAAACTTTAAAATAATAGGGCAGTTCTTGAGGTGGTCACCATCCATATCACCCTGATGACATAGAAAGCAACAAGCTGAATCCTTAAGTCCAATTAGATGCAAATGTTCCTCTAAATAATCAACTCAACAGCCCAAGGTAAGGAACTGAGGATATTTCTTTTGTCAAGCAGGATATCCCACTGCTGCACCAACATATAAGGATAGTCTGCTATCTTTCATTTTATTATATACTAGCCGCTACATAGCCAACCTTCGTCTGGCTTTTAAATGTACCAGAAAAATGCCTCAAGTGAACACCTGGGACTGATGGCCCTGTAACGTCTTGAAACATTTTTTCATTTGTTGAGATTCCAACACCCCTTGCATATGGCCCTACGTAATATATATATAAATTACAATGAAATAAGCAATATCCCTTAATACAAATATTAATTAACCTAATAAATAAATTAACCAACTAACACAGTTAATGATGCTGAACATGTCTTTAGAATTATGGGAAAAATATACAGAAAAATCATAAAGTTTTTATAATGCCCAACATATGATGATGTGTTAAAATGTTATGATACTTTCAGCAATCTTCTGAGAAAATGTGTCAGCAGTCATATCAATGTCATTTAACTTCTGCAAGTCATATCACAGCCATCTAATTTTAGAAAGTCTGTGTGTTTGTTCACTCAGTCACTACTTTAGTTATCGTCACCAAACTTTCTACAATTCTTTTCTGGATCCTGAAAAAAAGTCGATGTGGATTTAAAAAAAAATTAATTAAAAACTCTTTAAACGCTAATTTTCGCCCTCATTTTTCCGAGTGGCAACAGTGATATATCAGCAACACTGGCTGTGTGCCATTGTTGCTAATATAATGCGAGAGAATTATTGATTTGAAGCGATTTCATCAAATAAATAAATAAATAAATAAAACTCATTTGAATTTTGAAAAAAATTGCTTCGAGGTGCACTGGCTCTTGTTTAGATGCACGTATCTACCAAATTTCATAGCCCTGTGTCTATTAGCTTACATGCAGCACGAACGAAAGACACACACACGCATACATGTTAACTTTAGTTTTCCTTATGCAAATTTTAATCGCAGGTCAATCGGCAGTAAGCTAACGTTGTTCCCGCTTATGTCAAGATTGGCCGAGTATATATATATATATGTACGCTGGTATTGGTGAATGTGTGTGTTCTCTAAGTTAGCATTATGCTAGTTTTCTTTCCCTCAAATGGTTTTAAATGTAAAGGCTACAGTGTTAGCTTATTTTACTTTAATTTATGGAATAAAGCATGAATTTTATTTAGATTAGCCTTAACTTTATTTTAAGGAAAGCAAAATATGCTTTGCCTATATCCACACTGCCAAGAATACAGACAGAATCTTCCTTTTATTATATGCACAGATAATTCTTTTAATATTATGCAAAGGGGAATCAGGTAGGGTCATAAGAGGTCTGGCCTTGGCGAATCTGTCTGCCTGATTAATTGACACATCAAAATTTGCCTAGATCAAAATATTGTGCCTTTCATTGATTCACAAGCTGCTATTTTGTCACTTATCAATTCTAACTATAATAAAAATGCCCAGGTTCATTCTTGTAAAATGAAACTTTTTGAGCTAAGAGAACAAAAAGAGAACTGCCTTTCAGTGGATTCTGAGCCATTGTGATATTTTTGAAAACGACCTTCAATGAACTTCATAATACTTGGTTAATTAGCATCTCAATCAGCAATATTTCATCAGCCTAATGAAACAGATGGGATAAAGCAGTGATACAAAATTTTATATGGTTGTACAAGTTATAAACATGCACAATGAGACATACCTTTTCTTTTTCAAGATAAGCAGCAACAGCTAGAGCCTTTTGCTTAGCAGTTTCCATGACAAAATCACCAGGAGAAGAAAAATCTTTTAATTCCAAGTTCTCCTCAAATCTTGAAGGAAAAATTTCAAATTTAAGTCCCTAAAAGAGAAGCAGAGAAAGAAAGAAAAACCACTATGAATTTTTTTAATATATAAACATAACATTAATTCACACTTCTGTTATAATACAGCATATTTACACATTTCTTAACTGCTTTTCAAAACACTTTCTAAAGAGCTATTTTTGGTATAAATAAGACTCACGATTCCAATATTGGTCTAATGCTGTTAGGTATTTCTCCCTCCTTGAAGCATTCCTTCACGGTGTGATTGGAAGCATGTCTGGCTAGCAATCAGGAGCTGAAGAGTTCAAATCCTGGCAAAGGCACTGCATTCTTTTTTGTTTCCTGCTTTGGAATAAATGCCCAAATACCCTCTACAATGGCGCCTAAACTAAAAGTGGTGGACTAAAGTGGTTTATCGTTGCCAGTATTTGGCAATAGGAACACCTCTTCCCCAGTAGTTATTAACTGATAGATTAAAAAAAAAAAATATGTCTTTCGCATGTAAACAAACACAGTGCATTTAATTTTACATTATTGGAAATAAATATATGACCTTTATTGATTTAAAAATCAATCCCCAACAGCACATTATATGTAAATAATTGCATACAAGTAATTTTCTTACGAGTGCCCTGCAATATGACATTCTAAATGTGTTATTGATATTCCAGTTTGACACCATCTTTGCACGTCTCAAAGGTAAAACTTCGAAATGGTTTCATAATATCCTAACATTGTTGTTTTCTTTCCAAACAAGGCCAAATTCTCCATTTATTTCATCATACCTATAATCAAAAGCAACCACAAATTTTTATTATTTTTTATCTGTTTTTATAGCGCATTCATTCATCCTACGAGGGCCATCCAGGAAGTAGATTACGTTTCCGTCTGTGTCCGCTAGGGGCGGGGCTAGCGCGGCCATCTTGGGGTCAGAGCGTTGTGCAGCTCAGTCTGCATCTAGCCGTGCTAGTGAGATGTTCGTGCTGTGCTCCGTTCAGATACTGTGACGGTTTGAAATGTCTGCGTTAATTGAAAATCCCGCGAGCTGCGCTCAGTAATAAGGTTTCTGACTGCAAAAAACTGTAAACCGATAGAAATCTATCGGCAGCTTCGTGAAGTGTATGGGGACAACATTATCACTGAAGGTGGAGTGGGTCATAAGATTTCAAAATGGCCGAACCAATGTTCACGACGAAGATCGAAGTGGGAGACCCAGCATAGTGACCGCCGAACTTCTCGAAAAAGTCGATGCTAAAGTCCGTGAAAATCGAAATTTCACAATAACGGAACTTTCTTTGAGTTTTCCACAAATTTCGTGAAGTTTGTTGCACGAAATCATCAGCGAAAAGCTTGGTTACCACAAGTTTTGTGCAAGATGGAAGGCAAGAAGAGGTAACGAAGTGGTTGAAGGCGCAGGCGGCCGAATTTTTCGACGAAGGAATTTCCAAGCTCGTACATCGCTACGATAAATGCCTTAATTTGTATGGTGACTATGTAGAAAAGTAGTATTTGAGTGTGGCTTTCATCTGTATATAATAAAATTTGTTTCCTATACTTTGTTTATTTTTTTATTCCAAAACGTAATCTACTTTCTGGATAGCCCTCGTATTATATCTCACTGTTCCTGTTGCAGGTATACTTCTCCCTTTTAGACTTTCATCACATCAAAACCTGTGAAAAAATCAAAATAAAAGCAGTGCTCTTCTGGTCTGCCCACAGTCATTAATTTATTCAATATTACTGAGATGCCCATTTTATATGCATCTTTTCCTGAACTACTGCTTAGCTGAACTTCATATATTTCAGCATTATAGTAATATCCAGTCACACTATAAAACATTGCCCATTGCTTGAAACCAAAGCAAATTGGATTTCCTGTAATAAATTGCTTCAGAAAATGATGACCATAATAACGTATCATTTGTTCATTCATACTCATGATTTTCCAAACTGACTGCATCAAAAAGTATTTATAAGAATACAAATCATACTAGTAAAGTCATTTATGAAAATTCAACCAGTAATTCAAAGATCTATCGATGAAACAACTTTTCAGCGCAGAGTTCATGACCATCTGCCCTAAAAAATTGTAAATTTCTTTTGCTCAATGGGCAAAATGGATTAGCAAAGCTACCATATTAGTTAGGAACAATTGTGTTTCCAAATCACCTTCTCAAAACATCTGGTAGCAACAGATAACTGGAATGAAAATAAATAGTAAATCATTTTATGTTCAATAGCCATGAGTCCTAAATGGGAATCTTTGTATTCCGCAGGTGCTCAAGCTATAAAGTAAACAATTTCTTCAATTTTGATACTATGTTATTCAGAACACATATGCACATAACCTCTACAAACCAATTATCACAAATTTACTTAGCAAATATGCAGATGTGAAAAGCATCATTTACAAGCAAACTTTTGAAACAGATGCTACATATATATAGTATATAACATATACATTAAGTTTAGAGTATGATTAATCACATAACTTAAATAAAGATAAAATGAACAAAAACATAAATAAATAAATAAATAAATAAATAACCATAACATAAAAATAAATAAAAAATGAGAAACTGGGAGGGAAGACACATTAAAAACAATTTTGATCCCCAAATGTGAACAACTGCAGGGAATGGGTTAAAAAGAAGAGAACATAAGGCATTTCCTCTCTTCCCATAGCTGATTGGTTTGATTGGAAACATGCCTGATTAGCAATTGGGAGGCCTGTAGTTCGAATCCTAGCAAATGCGTTGCACATTTTTCATGCCTTGCGCTCTAAAATTAAATGCCTAATGGTCTCTACAACACGAATAAAATGATACTAATACTCAATAATACAAAATAATTGCTAATTATACGATATACACAGATGATGGCCACTGTTGACCTACGTGTTATGGTTTATTTTGTTTTTAGTTAATATTAAGGGAGGGGGAACCAAGACTTTAAAAATTTCCTTTGTTAAAAGAAAGATATTCCATATTCAGATTTTTAAAAATTGTGCAAGCTGATGAGACATTGTTTTTAAAAGAGTCTATAAGAGAAACATAAAAAAATAAGTAGTTACTTATCGCATCGACTGTGAACGTTTGCACATATCCTGTCAAAGTTACACCAACTGTTCCAGAAGAATTCTGAAAGAACTAATGCCTCTTTATTTAATAAACAATCGGTATTCTACCTGCTTCATTTCTGCCCTTCGTCAAGTGGTTCTCATCTATCTACTGTTTTCTTATGCCCTCCAACTTTAGCGGAAGCTCTGTTTAGAATACTATAAGTACAAACTTCTTGTAGGTAATTGTTCCAATCTTTTACTGTTTAGTTGGCCATTTCCCTTTTGAAATGGATGTAAATTCTTTCGACCAGTTGCAAATGAACAGTCATAAATATGATGCTGTAACCTCCAAACCATGTTCCTTTTAAAATGGATATTCTCTTGTCACAATTTCTCACACTACACTGCAATTGCTGATTCAAAAAACAAAAGCTAGCTTATCGAGAATCAACCAGGGTTACATCAAACAAAAGAGTGGATGTTAAAAGTGTATTTCTGTAACATGCTTGTCCATAGCTGGCACTAAATCATGCTGCATGGTAACAGTTTTATGGTAAATGGGATACTATGCAAGTACAAAAGGAGAAAGAATCAATAACACACAATTTTCATTTCATAAAAGTCAAATAAAATAGGTGAATTATGTAATAGCTAAACTAGACCTAGGTGACATATGCAATAGTTACATTAACTAATATGATAGAACTAATACATAAACAGAACATTAAAAATTTTTGTCATACAAATATTATCCTTGCTAGTAATTATAGACCAAAGTTCCGTACAAATGACAAATAGCTGATTTACAAAAAAAAAAAAAAAAAAAAAAAAAAGTGCGGGTGAGGAAAGCTGAAAATATAACCAAATACATAAAATATATGAAAGTCATACATTCAGAAGACTGCAAGTAGATGAAAGAAACCTAACTCTTAGTTATATAAAAATGATTACTTTAAACAGATTATCATTATTAAACAAAACATAATCATTTGAATTCCAACCAATGGCTTAATAAGACTTTTGAACACTGACAGTTTGTTCCAGGTTCAGTTCTTGGTGAAAGGGCTAACTACATGGAATATTCATGCTTGTTTGGGTCTTAGAATGTCCTCTTTAAAGGTATACATTTTGGACAGATTGTGTCATAACCAGTTAATCAGTCTCTTAAATCTAAATGGAAATTCAAATTATGATATTAAAACACATTATTCAAACTATAAATTTTGATATAATTAATTAAAAACATTTGTAATACTTTAATACTGATGGACACAAAAGGCAAGTACTTAAGTCAGACACGTCACTCGAAAAAAAAATTACTAGCTTTGAAGATGCCAGCTATGCTCTTTCATAGTGTTACAGTTTCTGATCATACATACGAGTAATTTGCATGTTTGACACGAGTTTTATGGTTTTCACTAACTAATCAGGAGTCATCAGTTGTTTGCAATAAAGGTAATGTTCAATGAAAATTTGGCATAAAATTCAAAATTAAAAATATTCAGTGCAAATGATTATTCAATAAACCACATGCTTTACATGAAAAAGTTTTAGTGGCACACATTAATGGCATGAAATGCATGTAATAGTGGTGTAAGTTTCCATGCTTTTTATAGAAACCACAACTCGCTGTAAACTTGACTTATATTGAAGTACAAGTAGGAACTATAATTATACATATTTCAAATTGACAGCAAATCTCACATATGGTCAACGAAATTCCACTTTTCATTGTTCAAAGAAATCACTTTCCATATGATGAACCGAGAACATTAAATTAACCTACATTACATATTTAGTGGAATCATTTAAATAATTAGACTTTAGGGTTTATTTTAATTTTCAACTAGTTATTTTTAATTTTGAAACCCTTTCCTTTAAATTCTTGTTTTCTACCTACACTCACTCTCAAAATAAGATATCAGTATTGTGTTTTATGTAAATGGGGAAGTTTAGTCACTTTCATAGAAGAGCTCAGTTTTTGGTACAGCGTGTTCTGCCATTGGGCCACGTCGTTACTTTAAGCCCCTCATATTACGCACGGCTGTAGTCTTACATGCCTGTCAGTATTCGCTGGTGAGGACGACCAACTTGGTTAGTTATCTTTGTCCAGCTTTGGCTTAGCTGGTTAGAATAAATTTAGTTTCTTATTTTCTGTTTTAATTTAAAGCCCAAATGAAGGCTTTCCCTTAACCCCGATAAGGAACCGACTGACATTATCTCTTTGAATGAATAAAAAGTTATTTTAACCCTTCTTTGGACTCGTATTTTATATAGTTATAAGTAGACAAGTGAATAGTCACTAGATACTCCCATAAAAGTTCTAGCAGCCATGGACACATAACTAAACTAGAACTTTATATTGGTGCCTGATTTTAAAAATATGGACCATGTGTCTGAAATTCAGACAGTTCACGTTGGCCATTCTAGACTGCAATTAGCAACAGCACCAGAGAACTGGATGGAAGAGTTCGGATTCATCATCGAGACCAAGCAGGTTGTGATGAAACCTTTGACAGAAAAGGTAAAGTGATGTCTTTCTTGGAGCAGTTGGAACTCCACTCTGCATCCTGTTCAGGAACTACAGAACGTCACCATCATTGCAGCAAACTTAAAAGGACAAGTCCTCAGCTGGTACAAAGAGATTGGAAAGTTCCTGCTGGGTGATCCAGGTTCACAAATGTATAGCTGGGAGATATTCAAAAATGCTCTGCTAAAAGCATTCCCAGTTAAGAAAGACCAGGCCAAGCTGGATACAGAGCTCTTCAGTATACATCAAAGGAAGGTGGAAGAATTAACAGATTTCATTCTATATAAAATACAAATATTGAACTTATTGTACAGAAAGAGGCCAGATGTTATAGCGGTTATTCTACCTTGTCTGCTTCCCCTTGTCCAGGATTATATTGAAGTCAGAAACGGAAATATGCTTGAAAGCCTATTTCAACTCAATGTCAAGTTTGAAATCCGGCAGCCTCTGAGATAGCATATATGGTAAGTTTCGTCCAAAGCGAGGACTCTAGATTTTTGCCCCAACAAAAATTGCAAAATAGACAATATTCTTACCGCAAGTCTGATTCAACCACAAAAAGCAGTAGCAAAACTAGGGGCAACAGAAGAAAAGAATTTGGCGATCACCAAAAGGGGCAACAAGACAAACAAGGGGTTAAAAAGGAATGTAATTTAAACTAATCAGAGTATCCGAGGAGAGGGTTCGGTCACCCCCACAGAAGCCAAATCCTTCAGTAGTTAAACTGAACATGGTCGCTGCGCAAATTTTGGCTTTGCCTGAAATTCAAATTTTACTGAACAACATTCTAACAACTGCATTATTGGATACCGGGCCGCAGTACAATTTCTTGTCGCAAGAATTTTTCAAGAAACATTTCAGGAAGCAGAGCTATTTTAAACTTTTAGAGCAAAAAGTAATCATTGCCAAAGCGATGAAATGCGAATGTCTCAGGAAAGTGGGCTTATACATTAAAATTAAGAATAAGAATAAAAAACATATTGTTCTTCAGAAGTCAAACAACAAAAATCAGCGTTATATTTACAAAATTTTCACAGGACTAGTTTCGATGGTTTCACCGAACCATCATCCTCAGCTGCAAAACCGCAAATGAACAAGATAGGGAATAATGATTAGATAAGATAAGAAAGCCTGGACAAGAATAAGCCATCTGTTGGTGAAACCAGAACTAAAACATAATTTCTTTAAAGGCCGAAGGCAAATTTGGATTGGAATTAGGATCGTTAACTAGAACAGAAAGATTTTTATGAATGTGAAATGCCTCTAGAAAATCCAGTTCTCCAATGGAAGATGTTTTTCGAATAATTTTGGCAGCAGAAAATTGAAAGTGTGGTTTTCGGACCAACAATGTTGAGCACCAGAAGACTTCTGTGTTTCCTTTTTTCTAACATATGCCTCATGTTCCTTGACGCGAAATTTTAAGGCTCTCTTAATTTGGCCAATGTAAATTAAACCACACTGGCAAGGAATCCTATAAATACCCCAGTAATTCATATCCGGAATGGGGTCCTTGAGTATGGAACTCGGAATTTTACTGTTGGGAGAATAAACAACCCGAAAGTTAAATTTCTCCAAACTATGTGCAACTTTATAATTAATTGATGGAAAGAAGGGAATGACAACAGAATTTTTATAATCTCCTTAAACAAGAGTGTGCCTTTTAGTGTGTTGAGATGAGAATTTTTTAACTGCTTGATTAATAATGTTGGATGAAAAGCTCCTGTCAATAGCTATTGCTTTTAAATAATTTAGTTCTTCATCAAGGGCTAGTTTGGAGGAGCAAACTTGAAGAGCACGGAAAACATAGGAATAAAATGAAGCTAACTTTTGTTTAGTCGGATGACATGATTTAAAGTGTGGTGGAAGGCAAACCGATGAAGGTTTATGCTAAACCGTAGTACTGAAGTTAGATGTGTTACGTGTGACCAGAATGTCGAGAAACGGAAGAGAATTGCAAGTCTCAAGTTCAAAAGTGAACTGAATAGCAGGATCAATAGAATTCATTGTTGAAAGAACTTTATTTAAATCATCTTTATTACCTTCAAAGAGGGTAAAAGTATCGTCTACCTAGCGGAACCATGCCGGGAAGTTTAAAGTTTCAAACAATTTTGATTCATAATAATGCATGTAGATATCAGCCATGGCTAATCCCTCAGTTTGCTTGTAATATTTATTTTGGAAAACAAAATGTGTTTGTTTCAAACAGAGCTGAGTGAGAGAAATTAGCTCATCAATTTCGATGCAAGAGAAATGAAATTCGCGAAGTCTGGTTTCTAGACATCTTAATGCACCCTCCACTGGAACATTGGTGAATAATGATTTTACATAAAAAAAAACCATGAGTAAATTACTAGGAGAAATGTTTTTAACCTTTTTTACAAACTTTATTGAATTTTTTATGGTGTAAATGTTATTGTCTAATAGAGTTGAAAATCTAGAAACTAAATATTTAGCTAATGGATACGAGGCAGTACCTAAATTTGATACAATAGGGCGGAAAGGAATACCACTTTTATGAATTTTGGGAAGAGCATATAATCTGGCACAATTCGCAACAGATGGGATAAGTGAATGTTTTAATTGCCTGACACTTATGTTTTGGAGCAACAATATCAACAAAATATTTATGAGTCTTTTTAATTTGAAGCCTTCCCAGACATTTTGGCTAATTTATACAGATTTCCTTCTCTTTAAGCCTCTTTTCTAACAATTGGAAATTTGTCTCTATACACAAAAGTATGTTCTCACTAGTTTCTGTGTGTTTTATCTCCTAACCTGCCTACAATGTACATATGAGGGTTTATTTGATTTGATAAAAGTTAAATAGTCAAAATCACATCAACAGATATGAGGCAAATTATCGCTGTGTCTGAAAGTAACTACAATATCCGACAAAGGTTTAAATAAGATTCTTATTTAAAAAGAACTTCAAAAAATAAAGGCATGTTCTTAAGCTAACAAAATCAATTACAGCTCGTAGTGATGCAATGAAACAAGAAGAGTCAAATTCAAACTAAAAATTTGGATTAGTGGTCAAGGAATATACAATTTAACTTCATTTTAGGCTGGCTTAATAACTCTATCATCATAACAAACTCAAATGTCAGCAATGGTAATCCAAGAAGAAGAATTACAAATTGTCAAAGCTGGCAGGAACTAATGCAAGGAGCAAGTGGAGGTCAGGAACACACTCTTGTCTTACACTCCAAAAATCTCAGTTTAAAAACTGTCTAAGTGATTTGCATTCTGGTGAGAAAATAGAAATGGGAAATTATAGTAAGGGCTGAAATTGTAAACAATTGAATAATTTACATAATAATAACTGTACATATCTTTTTTTTTAAGTAAAGAAACACAATAAGTTCCCCATGTACCACATAGGGCTCACAGAAGTAAGTATGGAACACAATACAAAATAAACAGAAGAAAAAAAAAACTGAAATAAAATTACGGATGATTACAAAGTTTCACAATAAATTGACGAAAAGTGTTAAAAGCACTTCTCTTGGAAATAAATTGATAAAATTCTGGAGGCCAGTTATATTAAAGTTTTTCAGTTCCAGTTTCAAGACTTTTTTTCGTTCTTATAGTTAGGACATAGAAGAAGCACATGTTCAACATTCTCCTCTCCACCGAGGCTACAATCACAGACAGACTCGGAGCTCAACTTAAATCTATATAAATAACTTTTAAAATTTCCATGGCCAGTAAGAAATTGGGTTAATTTATAGTCTGTGAAGAAGTGATGACATGACAATCTCATCTTGACAGAAGGGGAAAATCTCTTTGTTAAGCTCCCTTTATTTGAATTAATGAATTCATGGTTCCACGACTCCACAATACTTTCATGCATGACCTTCTTATAAAAGGAATTAGGGATATTGACAAAAGTGTCAATTTCCAGCTTAGTCACAAGGAAATCGGCTTGTTCGTTCCCAACAACACCTGTATGACCACGAACAAATGAAAATGCAACCAAAATATTTTTATCTTTTAGGTTTTTCAGTTCTTTTTGAATCTCGATAATGATATTATTAGAAGAAGAAATACATTTTAAGATCTGCAAGGATGAAAACGAATCAGTACAAATGAGATAGTCTGAAACAGCACTATTTTGTTCAGAGACCCATTTGACGGGGAAGTTTAAGCACAAAAGTTCAGCTATAAAAATGATACATTCATCTCTAATTCTAAATTGAAAGTGCTTAAACTCAAGACCATTTTTGAAGACAACAAATGCGAGACCAACCTTGCCATCAATTTTGCTGCCATCAGTATAGCAAGTTACAGGGGAATCATCTACGATTTTATTGCTAAACTGAATAAAATTAACAGCATTTCTTTTTGAAGAATGAGGAAGATCAGATGGAGGTAAAATACAATCATACTGAGAGACAGCGGAAGCAGAAATATTTTCCTTATAAGCAATAGCATGAAGAATGGCAATGTCAATTGGAGGAAAGCCAGAAATTGCATACACAGACTCATAGCTAACGGTACGATATCCACATATGACCCGCAGAAGTATATGCCTTTGAACACATCGTAAATATCTATAATTTATCTTCTTCTTGAGCGATATACCCCAGACTTTAGAGCCATACATAATGAAGGGTGCAAGTCCTTGTTTATAGATGAGCGAATGAACATTATAATTAATACCGTATGTGTTGCGTGCAATACGACTTAATCCACGCTGTAATTTATTACATTTCTCTGATACATAAGTTAAGTGTTGCTTCCAAGAAAATTTACAGTCGAGAAAAACCCCAAGATATTTAATTTGCTTTACCACAGTCAAAGGGGTGCCATCAAGAGATAACTGAAATGCATCATAACAGATATTTCTCTTTTCAATAATCATAACCCTGGTTCTATCAGGATTAAAGTCTAATTTAAATCCTTTTGACCAGTCGGAGGCGAGATTTAAAGTTTCTTGTGCCTGTAAAAAAGTAGCAGAAAGGTCCCTACTCTGGAAGCAAAACAAGATATCATCCGCAAAGGCTACAGTATCACAACAAGCAAGATTTTCCAGTTTTGATAGGAGATCATTAATAATAATACTCTAAAACGTAGGTCTTGAAAGTGAGCCTCGAGGGCAACCCAGTTTAAGGTGACAAATTGCAGAAGCCGAGCCTAATTGCAGTTTGGCCATTCGATCTTTTAAAAAGTCAGCAACAAGTGAAAAATATTCATTGGAAGTTCCACTTTTTTGAGAAGATTGAGAATACAATGCCAGCACACATAATCGAAGCCGCCCAAAATAGTAAAAAACCAAAATAGTCCAAAAACCAAAAGACCAAAATAGTGTGCAATTTTTTTACCTCTCTGAACAATTTCATTCAAGCGTGAAAGAGCGTCTTCAGAGCTTCTTTGAGGTGTAAAACCGTACTGATTACCAGAAAGGAAGTCTCCATGGCGGAGATACCAGCAAATTCTGTTAATAAAAAGTTTTTCCAAGCACTTACCTAAAGCAGGAAGTAAACTTATACATCTAAGATTATCTAGGTGAGGAACCCTAGACTCATTTCCTTTAGGAATAAGAATCACCTGAGCATATTTCCAAACACATGCCAACATTTAGGCAAACATTAAAAGGTTTATGAAGAAATTGAGGAAACATTAAATGAAACTGTTTAATAATCTTATTTGAAATAGAATCAGGACCAGGTGATTTATTTGGTTCCAGCATTGAAATAACTGTATTAACTTCATCACAGGAAAACATAGGATCAACAAAAGAAGAATAAGCAGTACACGCAGAATGACGGCATTCCTTATGCAAATCATTATCATTTTCCTCCAGATTCGAGGGGAAAGCTTTCTAAAGCACAGCAGTAATTGTCTCTTCTAAAGAGTTGGTTGTCTCTCCAGTGGAAAGACAAATACCAGTTATTTCAATTTTTTCATGAAATCTCTTAACTCCATACGTATAAATCTTTTTCCATACATTGTGGACATCAATGGTCGAAAGAAATGTTTTCCAAGACTGAGATTTAGCATCAGAAAGCTTTTGATTGTACACTTTTCTACATTCAAGGTATTTACCTTTATAAAGTTTTCTAAGAGGCGGATTTTTACAATGCTGAAATCTACACCTAGAGGCATTAAGCCTCTTTCTCATACAAAAAATTTCAGTAGACCCCCAAGGAACATTGTGCTTATCATGATTCCTAACAGGTATGGAAATTAAAGATGCCTGGAGAAGAACAGAACTAAGATTCTCAACAAGAGTATTTAGGCAAGAACCGTGACTACAGTCGTTAAGAATATTAATGAAATGGGTGACGCGAGAAGAACAAAATTTTCGAAAATGATCCCAATTTCCTCTCCTTGTATTGAAGATTTTAAAAGGAATATTTGAGGTCTCTCGTAAGAACGTAGAGGGGCAAAGTTCAAATTCAATCATCATGTGGTCAGAAAGGGAATCTTTTTCAGACAGCCGCCAACTCGAAACATTCTGGAGAAGATCTGAGAAAATAACAGTAACATCAATATAACTAGAATCTTGAGTTGCCTGAAACATAGGTCCATGATCTTCATTAATAACAAATAGATTGTTGGCAGAAATAAATTCACTCAGTTTATCTCCACGAGAATCTGAATAGGGACTAAACCATAATTCAGATCTGCCATTAGAGTCCATACACCAAACCAGTCGATTAAGATTTTTGGACATAAAGACTTGACTAATTTTATGAAGATCTAAATCAATGTTTCTTGAGAGTTCAAAATAGTACGAAAAAAAGAGTGAGCACAGTTGTGCCAACAGTAATATCCAAGGTGACTATACTGTAATCCGTATTTTTATAATCAAGAAATGTTGATAGATCACGTGATGGAATGATGATTGCAGCCTTTACATTGTCAGAATTAAGATCATAATAAAGTCTATAAAAGTGCCAGGGTATCTTGGAAGAAAATTCTTATAATAATGAGGTTTCTGAACCAAAGCACAATCAATATTATCAGCTTCCATATTTAAAATGAGCTGTTGTGTCGCAGATTTAGATTTATGAAGGTTTAACTGCACACACTTTAGAACGTGTCGAGTCAATCTAGCCATAATCAATTCGAGAATGAATGTTCTTTCTCATAAAATCACAATTAGCACAGCATTTTGAAAAGGGCTTGTGATTAACATTCACATTTTTATGGCTGTTATTTGTTTTATGATTGAAGCGGATGCAATTTATACAAGCTACAGCATTCATATTCGAACAATCCTTTGCTTTGTGTTCTCCAGAGCAGTTAAAACAGGCTGTTCGCTCTCGACATTCATCAGCACGATGGTCATGAACAAGAGCGATATCAATGTTAGAATTTTCCATATTAAAAACAAGCTGCTGAGTAGCCATTTTCAAACGATGAAGATTAAGTTGAATAATTTTAAGAACAGAAATGGGAAGTTACCCATAATTAATTTGAGAAATAATTCTATTCTTCATAAAAATACGAGAAGGACAATTTTCGCAGAAAGGCTTATGCTTGACATCAACTTTCTTGCCAACATCCTTGATTTTGCTATTATAACGAATGCAATTTACACAAGCTTGGGTTTCTTGAGTTTGGCAGTGCTCACTTTTATGTTCTTTTGCACATTTGAAGCAAGCAACAGAATTTCTGCAGTTAGCTCCTTTGTGATTATAGCCAAGGCATTTAAAGCATCTATTTATTATGATAAACTCCTCTACTTTACAAGCCAACCACTCAAAATGCAAATACCCCAAAGGTAGGCATTTTCTGTATAGCTCGGGTTTCATTTCGACAACAATATGCTTCGAGTTTTGGAATTTTTTAAGAGTAAAACAGAATTTCATGTCATTAATACATTCATTACCATAAAAAATATCAGGATTTTGATCAAAGAGAACAGTTAATACATCTTTATCATCAATTTCATTTGGCACATTTTTAATAAGTAGAGCACAATTTTTCTGTCTTGGAAGAGAAGAAATTAGTTCAAGTTTGTTGTTGATTTCGTCTTTTTAGTTTATCACGATCAGTTGAGGCATTGCACTAAAATTCTGCTATTAAAAATCATCCTAATATTTTTTATACTTAATTTCTTTTCTGTAGGATCAATTTTTTCCTTCAAAAGTTTTTTAACATCAAGGGATGTAAAGTTTTCCAATCCCGCAGCTGCTGAAACAAGCAAATTACAGTCATTTGACTGTTTGTTTATATTTTCTCCCCTAGATGGGGATACCACCTCAGCATAAGAAGGTCTCATAACAGAGGTTTTCAAACTTGCCACACAAGCTTCGCAATAATTAGCAGATTGTAATCTTTCAAAATTTTTAATTATAAAAGATTTTAACTCACCCAAAGCAGTCCTAGGACGTTCACGCAGTTCACCGTTCATACTACATTTAGATGCAAGTGCTGTGTTGATAGTATAATAATGTTTTTCAAGAGACGCGTAAAACGCGTCAAGCTCTTTATCCGCCATGCTGAACATGCTAATGAACCATCTCGCATGGTACCGATTTTATAATGCTTGCATCTTCATCAAAAAAGAAAAAATCCAAAAAGAAGCACAAATATCTACACCAGAACGAATAAACTTTCAAAATACCACAAAATAAGGATTACACAAGTAATATTTATTGATAAATAAGCAAATTTGTAGAGAGCTAAGCCAACACCATACAACATGGACGGCGAATACATATCTTTCAAGAATAATTTTGTTTTTCTTTATGTATTCAGTTTCTTTCTTCCATGTTTATTTTATTTATTTTTTTTTTTTTCAATTTTAGAATTTTTGGATTTAATTAAAGATTGCTGATATTCTAAATAAACTAAATGCATTTAGAATGTATAGAAAAAGCTGCTAATTTTATTTCTTTAGTAATATAAACATTCAGACGAAATATAAAATATATATGGTAAGATTCGGTTAGAGAGCTGATGTGGCATAAATTTTAGAATATAGTAACACACTGAGCAATAAAGTCTAGAAATGGCAAAACTTTTAGAATTCAGATCAGGCATTGAAAGCAGATTTTAGAAAGGCACCAGGCAGCAGAATTTAAGATCCACACAGACCGAATCAGATGGGAAAATGCCTAGTGCCAGCCCCGTGTATGATGCATTAAGACATATTAGATGAATCTTTTAAATTGTCAGTTTTCAATATCTTTATTAATAAAAGAATTCCTTTCTATAATGCCTGTCCATATGATAAGATTAAAAGCATTTTTGATATTTTCCATGTTTGTGTCTAGTGAAAAAGTAGAGAAAATAAAGGGAAGATTAAAATGTTTAGAAAAAGATTCTAGTATCAGAAGTAAAACATTCAACTATAATGTTTTCATTGTTCTTCTAGATATCCTCCAAAAAGTAAGAAATTACGTGGTAATACTATGGGGACAATTTTCACTTTGTCACATTTTTCTGGAATCTTCTAGAATCGCAGGTCTGTAAATCTTGCCTTCATATCTTTCTAAACTTTTCAAGCTTTAATGTCTAAAATCATAAAAAAAATTTACCCCTATCAATTCGGTAACAGCATTAAGCCAGAAATATTTAAAAAAAAAAAAAAAAAAAAAATCGGAGGGAAAAAATGCAAAATTAATTTTATACAGAAAATCAGTACTTAATTTCTAAAATTAAATGTGCTGGTGCCCCGTGGAATACTGTCAGGAAAGAGGTACAAAAATAAATAAATAAAAAGGCTAAAAAAAACCCTAATAATTAAAAAATTAAATATTAATTATTAAAATAATTCAATAATTAATGCTTAAAGAAATTAAATAGGGTTTAATCCTAGTATCCGGTGCACACGGGATTTGGCTACTTTTGGCGACTTTATGATGAGCAGTAAAAACCGGACATTGCGATGAGTAGTTAACGGGTCATTCAAAGAAAATATATAGTTAAACATAGTATATACTATGTATATAGTATATATGCTATGTATATACACACATAGTATATAGTGTATAGTATATATATATATAGACGTTCTTTGGATCATTTTTGGTGTTGGCGATAATTTTCAAAGTCGCGCCAAGGCTGCACCGTATACTAGGATTTTACCATTAAATAGTTTAAATAAAAAAATTAAAATATGAAAAGATAAATTAAAATTTAATAAGTGACTTTCAATATAATTTTATTACTAAAAATAAACTTGTCGATATCAAATTTCTACTGAAATTTTATTCCGGTACAAAAAAGTGTCAGAGCTTTCTTATTTAGGGTGCTGGGTAGAATTATGATTTATCCCTAAAACTAAGAAATACCAGAGCAGGGCTTGGGCACAATTTAAGCTCTGGAGAAAACTGATGCATATTTTGAGAATTCTGAATATTTTGAGAAAATTACATGGGGAAAACTCTTACCATGAAAATATTAAAAATACATTTTTAATTAACTACATAGCTAGTTTGCTTTTGCTAAGAACAGTTTTGTAAATGGTGCTTTATAGCATTATACCTTGCTTATTTTCCAGATATAATAAATGGCTGAAATGGAAGTTTATAATTATCGCCTTACCAAAATGTCGCCAAACTACCTGTTACCATATTCCGAAGATTAGCCATAAAATGCTCTGGCATATTAGATTTTTGATTTTGAGAGATATCAATTACAAAAATTTTACAAAAAGTCTCCAACTAATCAAAATTGTAAAAATGATATCTAAAAATTAGATAACCACTAACATTTCTCAATAAAACTATCATTTAAATGACATTCTAAAGTACATACAACCTACATATAAGTAAAATATACACACCAGGCCTCTTAAAAAGTATTTGAATGTAAGTATTATAGCTGCAATTATTTTAAATAACTATGTTTTTGCTAAAACCTGCTAATAAATATATAACGTAAGAGCTTACAACAATTTCTTCAAGAATCCGCTTTCTTCGTGAAGATTTACTAGCTAGTACAATGCCACAGTTATTCAGATGAGTGATAAATGACTTAAGCATGATTATCCTAGAAATAAATATTATGTTAAAGTTATTATACAAAGGTATCTTAAATTTTTTTATATTTTACTAAGGAATTTTATACATACTTAATACATATTTAAAACTATATAAAAATTACACAATATTTATTAGCTACTCAAAGATATCTAATCCTACTTCTTCAAATCCGCCCCTCCACCCCCGGTGGTCGACGGAAGGAATTCTGCGAAGCTACAGGCTAGGATCTGAACCTAGGCAGTATCAGCCACGGGGGTATAAAATTTATGAACTTGGTGGTTCTGACAGGCCCAGAAAAGTCACTTATTAGCCGGCCTGGTGGTCAGGCACGTCCTAACGCGGCGTGGTTTTAGTAACCCGGGGCGGGGGGGGGGGGCGTCCCTGGCTTCGCTGGGTAATGTCCCACTGCGACGAGCAGCCCAAGCAACTGGTAAGTAGTAAATTAATGACCAGTGAAATCTGGTAACTGCCAGGCGGTGTGCTGCTCTCTACGAGGGGCGGAAGTTGAACCTCTGCACTTTGCTCTGAAGGGAGAGTGGACTTGTACTGCAATTCAGTCTCGCGAGGCAGGGAAGTGCAATTCTTACTTACTCTTACTTCTTCAAATTTTATTTAAGAGGGGAGGGGGATTTCCTAAAAAAATTCCTGATTCTGGCAATAATTCTGAAAAAAAGCAGTCAAACATTCAGACATACTATTAAAAAAAGACAGAAATCGATAACAGAAAAATTCTCCGTTTAATCAATTTTGAATATCTGACAAAAGTTTTGCTAATTATTTCTATGTTCACAAACAATTTATGGTTTACTGTCCTGGTAATTTAGTTGACATTACACTGATCCAAATTCTACATGCTTAGAATTTTAAGCTCTACTCTTATATGCACCCTAAGATCACCAAATGTGGCGATATGTGTTCTGCACTGGCTTTTGGCACAATTGCGTGCTGTATGGCAAGCCTTTTGCTGGAGTGGTTTAATTGCTCGTTGGTTCGTGTCGTGTGTGTTTTGAAATGGCCTATGTTGCAATGAGAGACGTAGTTGCAAGAGGGTCTGGGAGATTATTTTTAGTGGCTGTGCATGATAGAAGTAAGGAAACGCCGATGCAATTTATTAAAGACTGGATTGATCCTTGTACAACTATTTTTTCAGATGGCTGGAAATCTTACAAGGATTTAAGAAAAGAAGGTTTTTGAACATTTATTTGTGAACCATAGTATGAATTTTGTGGATAGCGAGCCCGACTGTCATATAAATACCATAGAGTATGTGGCGGCATGTTAAAGCTACATTTTGCTGTTCGAAGAAGTATCCATTATGGTAAGTGCATTTTATTTTATTGCGTTTATTTTGTAGAATGTTATGTTCATTGTTTTTTTACTAGGAATTTCAGTTGTTATTGTTTTTTTTTAATTATCTGTAATTTATTTTAGTTTATTTTGTTGATTTGTGCGCAATGCCTAGATTGTGCAATTCGTAGATTTTTTTTCAGTTTAAACAGAATGCTGTGTACATGGTATTCTTGAAATTTATCGTTATGTTAATTTATTAAAGCAAGGTATGCGTAGTTTGTAGATTCCTTCGCTGGATAGATTGTGCAATTCATAGATTTTTTTAAAAATTAAAATATATCACTGTGTACATGGATTCTTGTCAAATATTTTTGGTTATAAACTTTACGTTTTTGCTATCTTTTTTTTTTTTTCTTCGGATTTTTAACTTAAATTGTGTGTTTAAAATGTGGTTTTTGGAGACAGTAATATGGTGCCGTGGAGTTTCTCACCAAAAATGTTTGGTGAGAAATTTGTCGCCGCATTTGCCGACCTGACGGCCCATATGAGGGTAGTTCCGAATTTTACTTTTAGATTTCATGGTTAAATGAGACAGATATTAGGAGTGTCGGTGTCGGTGTATTTAATTATGGCAAAGCACACTAGGGCTATCTGCCTAAGAGGAGGGATTCCTTTCGTGGAGGACTTTCTACGGAAACTGGCTCGTATACACGTTACATATGGGGAAAACCACGAAAACACCCATGCAGCCAGCCCGTTCGCGGGATTCGAACCTCGGACCGAACTACCAGTGTTCAGCGACTTTACCACTCGGCCGCTGGTGGGCCCGATATTAGGAGTGAAATGCAGAATCGCCCTATTATTTGGAACATTTTGTTTGGCGCTTTTTACAAGAGTAAGAAGATTTGGGTGCTTCTTTCCCTTTTTAAGTGAAAATAGATTGATGTGTACACGGACAAAGTCAAGGGAGTGCACAATGCCGAGTTTGTGCAACTCTCCGATGTACTTTTAAGTGAAAAAAGATCGATGTGTACATGGATACAGAGTTTGTGTAATTCTTAAAAACACGCCAAGCAGTGGGTGATTCTTCACTTTCCCCGATATTAGAGTATTCAAAGCAAAACTAATACTAAAAACTAAAATAAAGAATAATAAATGGTTGATCTTTACAATATGGTAACTGGTAGTTTGGCGACAGTTTGGAGGCGATAAAGGTTACTACCTGGGACTTTGGTAATAATATGAGCAGTACTCAGTTCCGATTACGCATTATTTTGCGTGAGGGAAATGAGAGATCATGGGATATTAATGGACGAATTACGGTTCTTTAATCGGAAAAGGGGGGAAATCGGGAAAAAATCTGGAAATTTTGTATTTAGCTTTATTCTGTGTCGTGTGAAACAGTGTTTGTTAATTTTTGGATCCCATGGCCCTAACTAAAGTGAATTCGAAATGGGTATTTAGGCATTGTGATAAAGAGAAGTTTGCTTTTTATTTAGCGGAGGAAGTATGGAGGAAAAATTCGCAGAAAAAATCTTTCAATAATTTTATTGAATGAATTAGAAAAGTGTATCCGCCACGTAATCAAGATTCTGAAGAAGATTAGGTAAGTTAGTATTTTTAATTATTTGAGGATATTATTTTTATGCATTGTTCTAAATGTAAGGTGGAAAGGAATTTGGTATTATTGGGAAAATTGTTATTAGCAATGATTTAGTTTAAAGTAATTAGGATTGTAAGGTAATTTTTATTAATTTAATGTATGTGCTCATTTATATTTTAAGTAGTGTTTTTGAATTTAATTATATTTTAATGAAATGATAGTTATTTTGTGAATTTTATGTTTGTAGGAATTTGGTATACGTTTTAGTTGAAGTAAACGTGCATGGAAATAATTTAAATATCTGACACTAAGTATTTGTTATGGTTGCGGTATGAATTCGTTGGTGACGTTTATAATATAATAGATGATTTAGAGGTAAAAGTTTTTGGATATTTTATTTATTTTATATGTGGAAATGTTCATATTTGGAAAGGGTAAATACTTTTTCGCGATCAGGTAATTTCATATATGTTCTTTTTACCGGGTTTAAAGATTGAGAAAATTGTCATGTATTTTCGTGAAATTTTTCTAATTTATGAGAAAAAAGCAGTGTACATGGATATAGTGAAGAGTGTGCGCAATGCAATTATTGTGCAATTCTGGGATGTTTTTTTAAGTAAAAATAAGTCGACGTGTACATGGTTTAGTGATATTTTAATTAAATGATAGTTATTTTGTGAATTTTATGTTTGTAGGAATTTGGTATACGTTTAAGTTGAAGTAAACGTGCATGGAAATAATTTAAATATTTGATACTAAGTATTTGTAATGCATGCGGTATGAATTTGTTGGTGACGTGTATAATGTAATAGATGATTTAGAGGTAAAAGTTTTTGGATATTTTATTTATTTTATATGTGGAAATGTTCATATTTGTAAAGGGTAAATACTTTTTCGCGATCAGGTAATTTCATATATGTTCTTTTTACCGGGTTTAAAGATTGAGAAAATTGTCATGTATTTTCGTGAATTTTTTCTAATTTATGAGAAAAAAAGCAGTGTACATGGATATAGTGAAGAGTGTGCGCAATGCCATTTTTGTGCAATTCTGGGATGTTTTTTTAAGGAAAAATAAGTCGGCGTGTACATGGTTTATGTGTATGTGTTATTTTGAAAAACACGTAAGGAGTATGGTATTGTGCACTTTTTCCCAATTTTGCAGTGAATATTTGTCATGATTAAGCAGTTTTGTTTGATAAAATTTCTAGCATAAGTGTAATTCGGCTAGTAGATTGTTGGAAGAAGTGTTCAGTAGATAAAAAGAAAAGAAACATGTCTTTACTTCGTGAAGACAAAATGGCTGCGGGGAAAAAAAAATAGAGGGTTGCTGTAAGAGAGTTGGTTGCCAAATTTTCGCCAAAAAATCGTTTTTACCATAATGTAAAGATCAACCTAATAAATATTTGTTACTAATTTAAATATTCTTTAAAAAAGTTTTAAAAATCTAAAGAATGACATAAAAATCATTCTAATTATTTAGTAATTCTAAACGTACGCATGCAAAATGTAATAAGTGAAAGCAGAAGTGAGAACGCATCTCAGGATTAAAAAAAATACTGTTACATTTACCGGCAATACATTTAAAATTGAAACAAAAAGCTCGACGTCTGCCTACTTACTTCTCTCTTGATTACAAAATAAACGAAAATTATTGATAATTGTACAATTTCTCGTTTCAGTACCCTTCAACATAAATTCCATCATTCATAAATTCGCCGGGCTAATCAATTGTTGCCAAACACCTTCCAGAAATTCGAATCATTTTAAGAGCACGGTTGGTGTCTACCAGCACTTTTTTAAAGTACGGTTGGTAAATCAATGTCCATTAGTAACAAGTGAGTTTCATTTGGATGCAGCATAGATGTTGAGTCAACTTTTCTTTCTAGGAGCCTTATACAGCCTATACTTTGATATAAATTGCTACCCGTCCAGTAGATTTAAAGGATTGCCCTTAAATCTTACATACCTTGACACACTTGATTTCTGTCTTCGTGAACGTACAAACAAGACGGCTCCCATTGATTGAATCAATGGGACAAATGGGACAGCCAATCAATTTGATTTGAGAATCAGTTTGATTCGATCGTTTTCACCACGAAATGATGTGTTGAGTGATCATTACCAGAACAATCGATCGCGAGCTCAGAGTGATCGTTGCCTTTAAATTGCAGTCGCAACCAAGGAGGTGGTCGCAACTGATGACGTATCACGACTAACTAAGTAGTAACTTAGTAACTATGGCTATTCTAACCTCCTTGGGGTATCTCTAGTAGTTCTACGACTAACAATCGCTAAATGTTTCAACTGAATGAGGCTTTTATAAATCTTACGTCATTTTCTGCAGAAATTTGTTTTATAATTAGTTGCTTTCTTCATTTCTGCCTTAACACAGCTTGTTAAGTACCTTGTATCCGGCATTACTTTGAAACAAATATTGTTCATATTTTTATCCTTGCACAAGAGAAGACCTTTGGAAACAGAAGGGTACATTTTAATTTTTCGCAATACCTGTAAATTTCTAAATTAGAAAAATCAATTAATTTTTGAGGCAAATCTGTTATAAATCTCCTGTTATAAATCCATCTGTTATAAATCTGCTCTATTGTAAATACACTACATGCGGAAATACTTGTTCATAATCGACGTAACCACATTTTCCTTCTCCTCCTCTTGCGGAATGTAACTCATAACTAGGGCGGACCTGACTCTTTTTTCCGCCTCCCACACATCCTTCCACACTACTCTTTCTCCTCCTACCTGATTCTTATCAGAAGTCGTGTAAAAAGATATTTCTACATCTTGACACTCGAGAATAAAATACGATCTTTGTGTGTAATAAATAATAATAATAATAAAACCTCTCATAGCCTTTATTTGACTAGCTGGCAAAAAGACGAAATGGAGGTGGAAGACGTATTGTTGATACATGTGGTTGTGTATGTGAGTGGCTATTTTATTGTTGTGTTGTGAAGGAAAGTATGAGGCCTCATAATTTTTTTTGTTGTATTCGAGAAGAAGTTTTGTAGGCCTTATACTTTATATTTTGTTTTGATATTTGTGCAATATTATTGTTCTAAATTTAAATTATATATGAAATTTTGTTTGCGTTATATTCTGATATTACGAAAGTTTAACATCGAGAACTGTATGGCGCGTATTGCCCAAGTTGCGGAACGCGATTTCAGGAAGCTCGCCATGCGCCGGTTATCTGAGGATTCCCATAAGCTGGAAGTACTCATGAAAGGTTGGCAGTAGGAAAGCTGAGTTTGAGACCTTGTATTCTGTTCTCTTAGTGCCTTCTGCAAGCACAGGCGACGTAAGCAGGTGCATAGGATACCAGAAAACTTCCTGTCACCAGTGGTAACTAAATAAAAGCATATTTCCTCGTGAATTATTAATATCTTGAATTTATATGAGGCGGATTTTAGTGTGGTTGAAAATGCTGGAGCTGAGACTGCTTTCTATAAAACGCTTTTGTTTAAATTTGGAATGCAGCATATTTAAATGAGACTTGTGCGGTTTGCATACAGAATCGAATTCTCCTCATAATCTCTGCACACATATTGGAATTCTAATTGCTAAATGTTTCGTATTAGAAAATGAATTTAACACATTTGGTAGCTATAAAAACCTTTCTCTAATGAACATAACAGAACTGCTGAGTTAAGCAAAATTATCGTAAAAATATATTTACGAGTACCTCTTGGCAATTTTTGCCAGCACATGGATACCGAGTTTGTGCAATTCTTTGACTTGTTATTTTGACTGCTAGATGAAGCAAAAATAACAAGACAAAGAATTGCAAAAAACTCAGTATCCATGTACACATTAACCTCTTTTCACTTAAAAAAACATCAGAAAATTGCACGAACTTGGCATTGCACACACCCTTGACTTTATCCATGTACACATCAACCTATTTTCACTTAAAAATAAATCAGAAAATTGCACAAACTAGGCATTGTGCACTCCCTTGACTTTGTCCATGCACACATCTAACTATATTCACTTAAAATGTCAGAGGAGCAGCCAACAATATATATATATATAATCTCAATAAACTACATTTTAAATCAAACAAGGAAATAACATAAAAAAAGGAAATTAATCTTTGGACTACACAAAGAAAATATCCACTTACCTTATTTAGAAATTTCCCTTTCTTCAGTCAAACAAAATTCCTTAACAGCATTCAAAAACTTCCTAAAATTATCTGAACTAGAATTTGCATATTGGCATCCCCACGTAAATTCACAAAATGAGAGTAAAAAATGTCCTCTGTAGCGCTGTTTGTTGTCCGATGTTCAACCATATGCATTTCCTTCCTACCAACAGGACACTTAATAATGGCTACTAAGTAAACTTTCATTTACACACCAGTCAAGTAATGCTCTTTTCCCCTTTCTTTCCAAGTTGTACAGAAACTTCAAATTAATCTTACCACATTTTACCATCTAAATCACAAAACAAGCAATGTACTTCCTAACCAACACACACACACAAGCCCTTATGAATTTACTGCGATCATGCAACCGTTTACATCATAATAGAGTTTCCATAACATTCAACTACTCAGGCTACCATAAATCAAACAACAACTTGGTGATAAATGAAACAACAACTTTGCGATAATGCAAGGGGTACCCCTCTCTCTAACCTAAATTATTATTAAAATCGTCTCACAGTTGTTTTGCTTTAATGCATTTGTAAAAGAGACGACTACATTCGGCTTACTATCACATAGAACCTATTAGTAAGAAGGTAGAGTAGAGAGAAGGGTATCCCTTGTATTATCTTGCAGTTGTTTCATTTATCGGTAAGTGATGGTTTATTTATGGTAACCGGAGTAATTGAATGTTATGGAAACCCTATTATGACATAACTGGTTACATGAATTGCAGTCAATTTGATTCATGGGAAAAGATATAAAAAGTGCGTGTCAAATTTTCAATGTTGTTGTTATTTCAATAAGTATGTTGTTTGTGAGTTACATGGTAAACTGGCTGAATGTGGTAAGATTTATTTGAAGTTCTGTCCGATTTAGAGCGAAAGGGAAAAAAGCATTAATTGACTGGTGTGTAAATGAAGGTTTGCTTAGTAGCCATTATTAAGTGTCCTGTTTGTAGGAAGGAAATGCGTATGGTCGTATTATATCGTTCCTACATAGGATATTTTTTATTCTTATTTTTGTGAATTTATGTGGTGACACTAGTATACATATTCTAGTTGAGATAATTTTAGGACGTTTTTGCATGCTGTTAAGGAATTTTGTTCGACTGAAGATGTGTTAATTCGTAAATGAGGTAAGTGGATATTTTCTTTGTGTAGTGCGAAGAGGAATTTCCTTTTTTATGTTATTTCATTGTTTGATTTAAAATGTAGTTCATTGAGATTATATATTTTTTGTTGGCTGCTCCTTTGATTTTTTAAAGAATATAGCTCGATGTGTATATGGACAGAGTCAATGACTATGCAATGCCTACTTTGTGCAATTCTCTGATTTTTTTTTTTTAAGTAGGTCAATGTGTACATGGATAAAGTCAAGGGAGTGTGCAATGCCATGTTTGTGCAATTCTCTGATTTTTTTTTTTTAAGTGAAAATAGGTCAATGTGTTCATGGATACTGAGTTTTTTGTCTTAAGCCAAAATACCTAGTGAAAGAATTGCACAAACTCGGTATCCATCTACCACCAATTTTTGCCAAGGGGTACAAGTAAATTTGCTTTTACCAGAGAGAATGCATGGTGAATCTTCGGATTAACTTAAATTGGCAATTTTTTGGTGACCAACCCTGCTACAGCAACCTGCGAGTTTTTTTTTTTTTTTTTGGACGCCATGTTGTTTTCACGAAGTAAAAGCATGTTTTTTTTTAACTCAACATTTTTTACAACAATCTGCTAGCTGAATTACGCTTATGCTAGAACTTTATGGAACAAAAGTATTTAATCGTTACGAAGATTAGCTGCGAAATTGTTTCTAAGTTCTTGTTAGCTAAAATCACGATCGGAATTTTCTGGAAAGCCCATTTTCACCGCATTTTTTGACCGCCATTCATACTTATCTATAATATCCTTCCTTTCACACAGTCTCATTTCTTTCCCACATGTTGGACATTTATACTTATCTGCAATTAATATATCTCATACACGATTCAAGCAACTCTTTTGGATGATCACATAAATGCAGTAAAAATTTGGAATTTACTTTAGAGATGGCCATGGGATCCAAATATTAAGCAACACTGTTTCACACAAGATACAAGATGGAATATACTTCTCAGATTATTGCTAAAGTCCTAGCTAGTAACCTTTATCGCCTTATCAAAATGTCGCCAAACTACCTGTTACCATATTCCAAAGATTAGCCTAATGCATTTTTTACTCGTTAAGTTCAACACCAGCTAATAAGAAATGGTTTTAGCATTACTGTTTAAGCGGAAGTTATTGCTGAGCAGAACTACGTAATATTATGCATATATAAGTCAAATTTAGCCTGTTATTTATATGACATAAGTCATATGTAACTTATTTGTATGTATGTTTAAGTGAAAGTTATTTTTAGGTAAGCTTAAAGTTAGCAGACAAAGTATAATATTTACTGTATATGAATTAGGTGAATACACATAGTATTTTTGTGTATGAAACAATATAAGGTGTGAAAGCTAGATATTTAGGTTACGGGAATTAGTTCAAAGAAAAAGCATGATATTAAATTAGGATTAAAGAAAAGTAAATGTTAGTTATTGAAATTGATATAGCCCCCCCCCCCCAAGCATTTCCTCAAAGCTCTTGATGTCAAAACTATACCATAAAGAAAATTTCCGGAGACATATAAACCTTACAGGAAACCATTCTTTAATCGAATTTAAAGTTTCCATGACTGTATCTTGGCTACTATGTTTAATTTCATGCCAAAACAAGTATTCAAGCTAGTAGTTTTCTAGATTTTATTTATGAACGCTATTTGACAACGCCACTTACAGAGAGTATAAAATAAGAATTAGACAAAATGGTAGAAGAATAAATTATATGAGGCAATATATATGAAGGAAATCAAAGAAAGTGAGGGGGAACTTAAAAGAAATGGTTGTTACCTCTAAACAATTTCATTTTGGGGATTACCAGCCTTCCAGACTTATCGCCAATTTTGCAATGTTTATATTTTCTGGCTTTGTGGTAATGCTTCTCTTACTGAAGTTACAGATAGTTGCAGTATTAGTGTGGAATTGTTGTTGATTTTAAAAAACTCTTATTGTTAACTTTCTCGGTATAAATATATTCAAGGGTGCCCTTTGGCGAAAATTTTCAATTGGCCAGCAAGACACAATTTCAAGATGACCACTACACAAAACGAAAACAACAAGTCAAAGAATTGCACTAACTCGGCATTGCGCACTGACTTGAGTTTGTCCATGTACACATCGATCTATTTTCACTTAAAAATTGAAGGAGCACCTAATTCTACACTCGAGGCAAACAACAACCTCTTATTATTGTGTCTGTCATCCGTTCGAATGTGGCTGGAACATTGCATAAACTGAATGGCATGACTAAATTCATAGAGACCATCTGGTGTCACGAAGGCTGTCTTTTCCCTCTCTTGATCAACCTCCATTTGCCATGTGCACTCTGATTTTTGATCCATCATAGAGAAGATTTTTGCACAGCCAGGCAGTACAAATGACCATGGAATATCTGAAGGTTGTATAACATTTTCTTTTAGCATTCGTTGTGCTTCCTCTGTAATCACATGTCTCTCAGTGCCTGATACATGGTATGGCCTTTGCTTCATTGGCACGCTGTCACCTGTATTGATCTTATACTTCACAGCATCACATTGGTATTTCCTCTCAATGCTGTTAAAGTAAAAATTGTCACTAAATTCTTCTAGTAGACTCAACAGTTCATCTTCTTCAGCATTGGTCAGATCAGTATAAAAATTTCTTTTAATGTTTCTCAAGTGAACCTTTTGTGGACTGATGTCCTTCGGAACCTTCTTGAACCTGACCAGTCAGGGAGAAAATAGCATCGTTTGCTGTGGTCATTAAACAGCCTGTGTTCATTCCTTTCGATATCGATTGAGTTCTTTGAGAACAGTTAGTTACCCATAATTTACTACAACTATTCTCTATTGTGACAATTGATGCTGGTATTGATAGCTCTCTTTCTCACATCAGAAATTGCCATAAATAACTCTGCCATAGTAATTGATGTACCCAGCACCTCCACCAAACTGTTGTGTAGATGATGTGATCGTGCAAATATTAAAGTTTGAACCCAAGACTTTATTATTCAAACTGAATGAGTAACCACTTATATATACTTGATGAATGAGCTGTAACGTTCTAGAAAATGGAGAAAATTCTCCAGTGTATAAAACATAAAGGGAACAAATTAACAGGAAGGAAATTTAAATAAAACTAATTTATGGGCAATTTTTAACCTTGCCTTTGTAGGTTTTGAACTCTGGACCTTTGGTTTTCAAATCTTTTCACAGAGCCATGATGTGCTTGATCGAGAGAAACAATTTTCGCTGCAATATTAATACCAAAACATAACATAAAAAGATAGAAAAACCTATCACATATCCATACTTATTAGGAATATGCTCTGCAATGAAAATGCATATCTATGAAAATATGAAATACTCACTAAATAAAAGAATACTGTACATATTAATATGGAAGAAAAATCAACTCCTGTGAACTAGCGGCCAAGCGGTAACGTCGCTGAACACTGGTAGTTCGGTCCGAGGTTCGAATCTCGCGAACGGGCTGTCCCCATTTGTAACGTGTATATGAGCCAGTTTCCCTTAAAATGTCCTCCACGAAGGCATCCCTCCCTTAAGGCAGATAGCCCTTGAGTGCTTTGCCGTAATCTTATAAACCAAACCAAACCTGTGAACTAGCCCTACCTGCACTCTGAAGCATATGGTAATTTGGGAGAAAGTTATCCAATATCAGCATCAATATACAAAGTACGTTTACCAAAATATTCCTAATTTGTAGCTCCACAGTAGAATAGTTTGCATAGATACTGCTGCTGTGGAATCTCAATACTCAGCTTCTTCGAGCCCTTCACTCTGGTGCATAACTGCAGCGTTCTTCTTGTATCACCAAATGTGGCAATGGTTCAATGCCACAATACTCCAAACTTGTCAGAAAGTTCATTAAAAGGAAAGCTGAAGACTTTAGTAAGCCATAAAATTAAATGTATTTAAAATTAGAAGGTAAAATATCAAATTAAATACATGATGATAAGCCGATGCCAAATGTCAACCACAAATAAGCAGGAACAATGAAGTGCAAGTCAGTCTTCCGGTGAAAAGTTCAAGTCCTTATACACACGCTATAATAAGTGTGCACGGGTACATAGCAGTAAACGTGCATATTGCGTGCAAATGTTAAAATACAATATCCTTTTCGGAAGACATTTATCCCCAAAATGTGGCTCCGACATTCTGGATAGAGCTTCGAAGTCTAACCTCTGGTTCTTGGTTAGAGTTTGAAAAATATCTGCTATGAGAGGAGTGGTGACATAGCAGGCACTAGCTTGAGAATCCCATCTATTTGCATCTGCCACTATTGAAAATTGTGGCCTATTACACTTGCTGAGGGGTCTTACCATCATACATATATATCTTTACACAAAGATGAGTAGGCATGAGTAAACATTTAAAATAACCAGGATTGTTTCATGCCATCGTTATGAATTTCTTTAAGAACTTCTTTAATGACCGCAGAAACTCTGTCATCAATTTGTTGTTGCACAGCAGAAACTGTTGCTTGAATTTCTCCAACTTTGTCTTCAACCGTGTCTATTCTGCCTTCCATAGCCTTCACTTTATTTTCTATTATGCAATTAATTTCTCTTTTTATTTACTCTTGACCTGCTTCAGTCTTTCTTGAACAGCTTTCATCTTCCCTGTAACAGATTCTTGACTAGCTTTTATTCCTCTTAAATAGTTTTCATCTCTGCTTTCACAGAATCTTGGCCAGCTTTCATCTGTTCTTTGAATGCAGCAAAGGCTGCCACCAGCTGTCTGAACTGCTTCTACATTACTCTTGGTACTGGCATTGAATCCAGCTTCTGATACCAAAAATTAGTGTGTGCATATGCTTTTGTAATAGATTGAATACATGCGGGTCCATTGATAGGTTAATAAATTTATTTCATAAAAGAAACACTTCAGAGTTTTGCAACTTTCTACAGAAATACTCGTACAGGTTTTCACAGTATCATTGATTATAATCAGTAATTACATGTTAAACTGCTAAGAACATTAAACACAACCCATTCCAAAGTGTATCTAAAGAGAAAGCTAACCGAGAAATATTTCAGTACTTCAGACTCACGCTGATCTAACTCCTCACAACAACTGTAGAGACATTAGGTATTTTTTTTTAAGCAGGAATGATGAAAAATAGCAAGCGCCTTCACCAGGAATCGAACCACGGACCTCTGAAATACTGGCTCAGTGTGCTGACCACTACACCACAAAGGCACGCTAGGAAGGCGGGAGAAATAACTTATATACTCCCCTTTTAAAGGGCGACTGGGGTTTTTAGGGGGCCCAATCGCCAAATCCTGGGTGAGGAGAAATCAGCATCCAACACCCTTTTAGTTTAGGCGCCACTGTAGAGACATTAGGATTTTTTGAAAGCAGGCAAGATGAAAAATGAGCAATCATCTTCTCCGGGAATTGAATAACGGACCTCTGAAATAGCAGCTCAGTGTGCTGATCACTACACCAGGAAGGCAGGAGAAATACCTTATACAACAACTGAGAACAGATGCTTTCTCTGGCCTTATATAATTTTGACCTGCCTACCAAGAAATGTCTAGTGCTTCCCAAAATTGCTGGAAGGCCTCTGAGGGCCGAATGCGATTACTGAGCATCAGTTACAGTTATTCAGTTATAATATCCATTATGGTGATAAAGGAACCAAAATGTCGCCAAGACTTTTAGCGATTTATTTCCAAATTTGTCACCAAAACCGTTGCTAGCTTGGCGATATATCGCCGAATTAGCAAGATAGCCCTTTACTCAGTGTGAAAAGGACTTGCTCCTATTTTCTTATTTTCCAGCAGAGCATCGTCCCTACAGATTTTTAGTAACATTATACAGAAAAGAGCTACAATTTCACACATAATTGCTCTAAAATCATCTATCCATGTACAAAATTTGTAACAGTATTTATTTTGATTGGTTAATTTGTTGCATGTTGCTAAAATGCTTAAAATAATTTATCGCTTCATGTTATAGTTTGCCTTTACAGCATCAAATGTTAGCAAGACTTTTTTCTCTCTTTATCTTTGGACCACTAGTCCAATCAGGAAATAAATATATAAATAAAATTAAACTAATTAAAAAAAAAAAAAAAAAAAAAAACCCCTCTTCACGTACGTTGTCTAGGAATGGGGAATATTGTACTATTCAGAAGCAGCAGAGTAAATTTGCAATAAATGTGATTTTTCTCCCCACTGAGATCCCCTTTTCCGAGCTTGATTGGTTGTGAGGAAGGGTTAGCAATTTTTTAATCTGACCTAAATAATAAGCCACTTATGTTGCCATGTTTACATGTCACCTTACTAAATTTGTAGCAGTTGCTGAAGTCTCAATGATTCCTGACCTTAGAATACTGTTTTGGATTGTTTCATTAAGAAAATATTATGAATATTAAAAAAATTAAGTATTTCATTAAGAAGTACAGTCAAAAGTCGTTAATTCGGACACCCATAATCCGGAATGATCTATAATCCGGACCTCAAAGCTAAAATCTTTCTGCGCATGCGCCGCATTGGCGCATGCGCATAGGCGTTTTACTCGTGCGCCCAAGACATTTACGACTGCGCATATGCATCTGCGCAAGTGCAGAATACGTTTTCGCGTGCGCGTTTAATGTATAACGGACGCTATAAGCTAAAATTATCTAATTATCTATTTCAGTTAATGTTGATGATTGCATTGTTCCTTAATCTTCGAATTGGATCCGGCTTATTATTTTTTGCAGACTGTAAGAGCAATTTTCTAAAAGTAAGCTTGAAGTTTTGATTATGTCAAATAGAATTTCCGATGCTGGAGCTCCCAAAGGATCTAGAAAACGAAAGTATGTTTCGATGTCCATCAAACAAAAAACGAATTGCTACAAAAAAATGGATAAAGGCATATTCTTTGTTTATCTAACCGTTCCGAAATCTGTTTATCAATTTCACGCTGCTCTGCGCGAGGGGGGGGGGGAGACGTCGCGACGCGCAGTGAACTGGAAGTTGATTTGTAAACACTATCGTTATCTTCAGAGCAGATGTTTTTATTTTATTCGGCTTATATTTCTTTACTAAATGTAGTATTTAATTTCGATGTACTCCGTCTTTGATATGATTTAAATCAAATTCCTCGTCATTATAAATACCACGAATACAAATCAAATAGTTTTCTGGTTGCAATTTTCTAATTTCGGCTATGCGTAAGGTATGCTTTACGCATCCACGCATTGAAAGAAATGTTTAATAAAGTAAACAAATAAATATTAGGCTTCTTTTTTGGTAAATTTTGATACCCTTTAGATCATAATTGCTTATTATTTTATAAATTACGGTTTCATATTTTTAATTTTATAATTTCTGCATGCCATCTTCCCAGATTTAAACTGATGATCTATAATCCGGAAAAATCGATAATCCGGAATCGCCGAAGTCCCGACGAGTCTGGATTAAAGACTTTTGTCTGTAGTAATTTTGTGTATTGTGGTTATGTCTTAGTAAAATATTCAGTATTTTATAAAAAAGTAAACAGACGCTTAACTATAATTGACAGTAAGCTGTGTTTGAAATGTTTTAGAATCATATGTAATTAAAATTTATTATATGTATATTTCAGAATGTTTTTATAATATTGCTTTTCATTTTTATTTCAGATTTTTTAATAGTTAGGAAACTTTGTTTTCTGTTTTCGATACGAAGGATAAAGACTGCTTTTGATGTGAATTTGGACATTTCCTTCTGAATTCTTTTTACATTCTGTAAACAAATGAAAACATTTCCCTCTCATCAAAGTATTTAGCATCACAGGAAGCCAATATTTTCAGTAATAACTTTAAATATCTATGCTGTTTTATTCATGTCTAAAAGATGATAACTGGGTATAGATATTCAATTTTTTCCATGCTCTTTAAGAAATGCTGTGGTTCTGAAATCACCCGATGGCCTTGGTAAGGTGTTCCATGTTTTTTGTTATCAGTAATTAGTAATTTATGACTTTTTAAATCATTCATTCTTGTTTGTTCTTGTGAAAAATGAAACTGTTTTAGGAAAAATGTTGAATTTATCATTTCAGGATAAATATGATTCATTTTATCATTTGAATAGTATTTAAAATATATTACAGCTATACTTACAAAGACAATATACATATATATGAGTGCCAGTTCACCTCATATGGTGTGAAGCATCTTAATCCCAAATTTCTCTGGTGTCTCTTAGTTATTATAATTTCAAAAACATTTATATTCATTCAATTTAGCAATAAAAGAATTTATGGAAGGAAAACTTTAAACTAGAATCCTTGTCCTCCACCTCCTCAATAGGATATAGATTTTTATTTTGATCTAATTACATGATTTGTTTACCTGATTTTCCATTTTTAAGCCCCCAAAATTATATTGACTGGCTTTATTTCATGAACCCTGTCCCTAATATACCCACACATGAATACGCAGGTATATGTCATTAAAATTGAAAGTTGAATGAAAAAAACTGAAGGAAGCAAAGCATGCTATAGAACTGCTGTTAGAAATAAATTTTCACTTAAATCAAAATGGCAATAAAGAAGTAAATACTGCAAATCAAACTGCAAGACATTTTTGTGTTTTTGGAAACCTACATATTTTGTCAAATATGAAGCAACCATCGGAATATGAAACAAATGGGGAATTGTGTTGTGTTAAAAAAGGCAAAAAAATTAAAGAATTGTAAAAAATAGATGAAAAAGTCCATTGGTAATAGAAATTGTGGTGCTGTCTTACTGGGGGGGGGAGGGTATGCATGACACTCAATCAAACATTAATAATCATGTTTTTTAGTATACAGCTTGAACATTGTATAATTTCGAACAAAAAAGTTTAATTAATAAAGTCACTTTAAAGCTATACATCCCTCTTTTATGAGACTTTTCAGAATTGTGAAAAATGATGCAAGGTGGATAGGAATAGCAAATGAAAAATTAGATGTATAGCTATGAATACTTACAAATGGTATTAATTTGCTGATTCAATCAAAAAGGTGATATAGATGCAAATATAATCTAAAAGCAAAGTTCAGAAGCAACTGTATTATAGCATAGCATATAATGTAGTCTAACAATGTGCCAAAAAAATACACAAACAAAATTTTTACAAAATTTTTAAGAAAAACTTAAATTGCAGATATATCTGGCAAAAGATCTTCCATCCCTTCCATACAGACACAAACACAAAAGATACAGCAGGCAAGGCAGCAACATCTAAAAGTCGAAAAATTTCCTTTGCAGAAACGCAGATGTGCTCATACTCAAAATACACAGATTACTTTGAAGAGACTTTGAATTGATGTATATACTTTTTAAAAGTTTTCAAGGCCATTTCAAATTAATTTGCATATTTATAGTATAATATATATATGCTTTAAGAATAAAATTTATATTTTATTAATTTAATATCTGCTGAAATAGTCATTTGTGAATTCATAAAGTGTTTTTTTATTATTATTTTGTATTACTTTGAAAATTAAAATTTTGGCTGTGTGAAATATATTGCTTCATGACATTTAAAGTATTTTCCTGATCCACTTAACTTTTCAGCATTAAGATTAGAATAAAAGTATGTTCTCCTAACATTGTTTTGGATTAATTTAGAATTTTTTTATGTATTTAGTTGGTTATTACATAATAGTTTGAATCAAAAGTATGGAGAGAAAAAGTAATGTTTTTTAAAATTAAATACTATTTTTATATGTATATTTATTTATCAATTTATATTTTGCAGGGTAAGGTTTTCAAGTAGGAGAAAGGAAAAATTAAAGGTGCTTTAAATGATTATTAAATTGTATAAAATGTACATAAACATGCATACAATTTTGCATAACCTCATAATTTTAATTTACTGAGTATTTGTTTTTTCCTGTGTATTACCTAAATAAGTTGCAATTTATACTTACAGTTTGATCTGAAAAAATTTCCAGGAAAATATATAAGAAATTTTGGAATTATTGCTCATATCGATCACGGTAAAAGTACACTTTCAGATCGCCTCATGGAATTCACTGGTAAATGCTTTTTGCCTTCAAACCATTTAGTAACATTTTCTCTTATTTTTATAATATTGCTGTTTGTTTCTGTGTAGTAATATTTGATGTATCAAAATTTCTGCTGTTGTCTTGAGTTTTTATATTTATATATATTGGTTCCATCAAACTTCAGTATCATTATTAAGTCACAAGCTTTAAATTTGACTATCTTCTACATCAGTCTCAATAAAAGTCTACTTATTCAGTAATTTAAAATTCAAAGTTCAGTGCTTATTATAAGTAGGGTGTTAGAAGCCATCCAAAATACAAAAAAATCTTTTTTGTGGTGTCACATATACTGTGATTTTCCAGTGTCGTATTTGTCACATAATTATGAAATGGATATGAGCAACATCTTACCTCAAGCCTATATCTTGGGGCTTTACATATTGCTAGATTAAAAAATTATACTTCCCCCCCCCTACAGCTAAGGGCTTAAAGTTTGATCATGGTGGCCACTGTCAGTATGTCAGTCAGTGTATTATCCTTGTCCATGATATGGTTTTCTAGCCAGTATGTGCTTGAAAGTAATGTGCAAGAATCTCAGTTAGGAGAAATATTGCTTTTATGACACAACCACTTTTCTTGATATGAGATTATTCAAATGTTGGACATCTGGATATTATATTTTGTACTGTTATAAAAGAAGCAAGTTTCAAATTAAATTTGGCATGTATTGTTGAGTGAATGATTCCACGTTGTTCACATTTTGATGTTGCATTAATACCCTGACATTGTGAAGTAATATTTTAAATTTTGCTTTAAGGAATTCTAAACAAATTATTCACCATTAACTGATGTTTATTGGGGGGGGCAGATGGAAGCTATTCGTAATCATCACAATAAATGAAAAATTATCATGTCACTGAAAGTAGATAAATATAGCTCTAACTAATTGAATATCTAATAAGAGTGTCAGTCTTACTGTAATAATGTATAATTATTTGTGTGTTAATATTATTGGAAAACTAACCCAAGCTGCATATATTCGCTAATTGCATGTCAGAAATAGATGCAATTTACAAATGACCCTTCTTATAAAAAGTGTACAATGTGCATGTAAAAATATTGTAATATATGTCTGGAAAAAATAAAAGATATTTACGTACTTTTCTACATTACAATATGCATAAATTATATGTAACATTTAGGTATGTTCATGCAAATGATCACACCTTTATTCATAGCTTTTACATATATGTAAATTTTAAGGGTTTATGTCATATTTTTGGTAAAACTTTATGTATGTTTATCGCATATATGTAAATCTTCTCAATTTTTTTACTTCATATACTTTTTATATAAATTTAGGTTAATTTTCCCAATTTTTTACTTCAGATGTAGGTATAATTTGGGTAAAAAATCCAGGTAAATAACCTGTACTTTTTACTGTGCATTACTGTGCATTTTCAGCAGAAAATTTCGTGAATCAACTATTTTCTTACTAAATCTACTACTGCAAAGATTCCCAAACTTTTTCAGTTGGCGATGCACTTAGAGATTTAGTATTTTGTCATGGTGCCTTAGTCATGCTCAGTGAAGTGTTGTACAAGGTTTGTGCTCGACAAATTGCTTACTACATAGAGTCATAGAAAAGCACAGAACTTCATTAAATACATTGAACTTCATTACAACCAAAATCTGAGGCTCATATAGTTATATATTGAACTGATATCACAAGATTATTATATTATTCTTTTTAAAGAAAAATAGGAAAAATCAGTGGGATTGGTAAGCTTGCTGATCTCTGCAAAGTTTTTCAAAGCGAGGGATAAGACTTGACACTGCCTGCCTCATTTCTTACCCCATGTTGATCTTTGAATGATATTTGCTCTTTATTACAGCAATAACTGAAAATCCAGTTTCGTGATGTTGCAAAAGGAATAAAAATCCTTAAAGCTTTTGAACTTAGAGTTGGATATTTATTTTTGATGATTATCCAAAACTCCACCAGATCGAAACGAGCAAATTTTATTTTAAGACTGTTGTTGCAAGAAAGTTCAATGAGACTCTTCTTGTGAAGTGAATTCTGGTGTAGCTTGAGTATGGAAAGGATTTTAAATCCACGAATATTTCTCAATATTTTTTTCCGCAAAGTATTTTGCAAACCATTCAGTGAGCTTTGAAAGGTGTTCCATAAAAAACAGACAGCAATTTTTGAGAGACAAGGAGCTCATTAGAGGACATGTATTTATGCAGTTTGTGGAAACAATCTTCACCACCATCCTCATTAATTTTTCTTATCCACAACTGCAGTTTTCTTCTAAACGGTGCAATCTTCTCCAATAGTTTCAAGATGTACATATTATTGCCTTGTACAGACAGATTCATTGCATTCAGTTTGTCAAATATATTGCACAGATATGCCAGTTTTAGTAAAATATCTGGTTCGACAAAGTATCTGGAGTTTGTATGTCCTTTCTCTTTCAGAAAAGTGTGAATTTCTTGATGCAGTTCGAAAACACGGGATAAGACATTTACACGTAAAAGCCATTGTGAACTGCTGTAATATAGCAGGGCTGTGTGTTCAGCTCCCATGTCCATGCAAAGTTTTTTGAATAGCGTGGTTTTCAGTGGCCTAGTTTTTATGTAGTTTACTATGTCTATGATACGTTCCAATATCAAATTCAAGTCACATTTTATCGACTTCGATGCAAGTGCTTCCGTATTGATGATGCAATGGGTCCACGTAGCATGCGGTGCTTTACTGTGAATAAGGGCTTGCAGTCCTCCATACCTGCCAGATACTGATCGAGCACCTTCAATGCATACACCGATACACATTTTCCAGTCTAAATTATTTTCTGTTACAAATGTGTCAAGAATTTCAAGTAAAATTGGAGCCTTTGCCCATTCACTGATGCTTTTACAAAAAAGGTCTTCAACAATTATATTATGATCTAGAAAACATACATAACAAATAAGGTATGCATCTTTATTACTGTCAATAGCCTTGTCAAGTTGTAGATCAAATTACTTGCCTTTCATTTTCTCAATTAATTGGTCTTTGAGATTCTTGGCTTTATGATGGATATTTCAACTAATAGTGTTGTTAGTTTTTGTAATTGGTTTTCCCACCGATTCTCTTACAGTAATATTAACCATATCAGCAGCCAGTAAAATTAGTTATTCTGTGATGGTGCAAGGTTTCTTGCACTTTGCCCCCTTGAAAGATGCAGAAGTGCACCTAGCAGTGCATTGCTAAGTACTGAAGCTTATTGAGTGAACCCTTTTTTTCGTTTTTGTAAATTTTGCATGATTTTGCAACCATAATATAATACAGTGAATGGTCTCTTGGATGTCGTTTTAGTTTACTTGGGAGCATACTTTTGGACAATAGAACTTTCAGACAGAGCACACTTTGCAGTCTTTCTTTATTATTTACTTCTACTGAAGTAAAGCCAAAGTCCAACTATCATCGTATTCGCAATATTTCTGCCTTTTTCCTCCCCAGCCATTTGTCGAGGATGGATTACTGAAACTTGAACTATCAACTTGCTTATGTAAAAAAAAAAAAAAAAAAAAAAAAAACATTTTGTGACTAACTTTTTATGAAAATTCAAAAAAGCACAATTAAAACAAAGCAACCGAACTGCTCACATACATGTTTAAATAGATATTATAAGATTTATCTCTCCTGGGTTCATAAATTACAAAAACTTTGTATCACTACCAAGAACACTTTATTACTACTACTATTTAACTTAACAATTTAGCTGCTTACACTTATGATAAACTAACTTGACAATTCATCCTACGGCGGCTAATATACTACTACCAATCAGCACTTGTAACAATCCCTTTGATGTGACGTGATGATCGAATGCAGGCTTCTGGAAATCTCTCTCACGTTGGCTAAGAATTCAGCGAACCCAAATTCTGTATGCAGGAAGAGAGTGGTGTTGTCGGTTTCCTATGCAACGAGTGATTTATGCAGTGCTACCAATTTGAATTTAGATTCCATGAAAGAGTATACAGGAGCACCTCATGGCACCCCTGTTTACACTTCATGGCACACTTTGGGAACCCCTTTACTACTGCATTTATGCATGCATTTTCCGTGAAATCTACACATTTAGTATCATATTCCAATAATTGTTTGCAAGCCATCGACCTCATATAGTGGTTAGCGATGCTGACTGCTGTACAGATGGGTTTAAGTTAATCCTAGAAAAGGCATGGATGTTTATAGTGGGTGCTAAGTAGTAGGCGTTCTAGTGGTGTATCCTGGTTAACACCAAATCTGCTGCAGCAATTGCTACTGTCCTCTTTAGCCTAAAGACCAGAGGATCAGTGGCCTGGCATTTTTTTTTTTTTTTTTGTGTGTAATGATATGCAGATAATATACTCTTATTATGAATGAAAAATGTTGTTTAAACACACATGATTTTCATACACCATGCTTTAGTTACATAGTAGTAAAATGAAATATCTGTGTACTAGATATAGCTATACTTTTACAGTATTTAAAAATAATATGCAGACACTTTTTTTCCATGCATGTGTTGATATTTTCCATTTATTTAAATGTATTAAACTAAAATAAGAAACCAAACTGTTGTTCACAAAGTAAATCAATTTTCTTAAAATGTATGAATTTTATTTAGTAGCAATAACTGAAATGAAAATTAGAAATAATTTTGAAGTAATTGAAAAATATAAAATTGTATTTAAAAAATTCATAATTCTCAGTATTGTGTTTTGAATGATAAAATAACTAAGCTAGTTTCAAAAATGAAGTAGTCTTATATGTTTTATCATAAGAAAGCAGGGTAGTGTTCTGTTATCGGGACTGGTTAAAAACTGTATGTATGTATGTACATATATGTGTATATGCATACAAACATATACATTTGTACTTGCAAATATACATACATACATGGATGCAAACATGCATACATGCATACCTTTCTGAATCCGGTCCTGATAACAGAACAGTACCGAAAAAAGCAATAAGAGACACTTACCTTTTTGTTTCAGGTTATGACATCTATGTAGTGCACATTTATAAAAATATACCTGTAGTTTTCTTCATGGGTACTCTACCTATGTATCAGTTTCTATGAAATTTTATCTTTATTAATCATCATTTTATATCTGTGATTTTATTTTTTTTTGGTTAATTTATTGTTTTATTGTTTTACAGCTAAGTGGTATTTTTAATATGATGTGAAACTGACTGGAAATTTTTTTTCGAGTACATTTGTTGAGCAAATGCTTTACTACTTTTAATACAGTCAAAAGATTCCGGATTATCGATTTTTCCGGATTATAGATCATCGGTTTAAATCGCGTAAGATGGCATGCAGATATTCTAAAATTAAAAATATGAAACCGTAATTTATGAAATAAAGAACAATTATGATCTAAAGGGTATCAAAATTTACAAAAAAAAGCTTAATATTTATTTGTTTACTTTATTAAACATTTCTTTCATTGTAAGTTGTTTAAGTTTCTTCCTTTTATGTGATAATACTTTTTCTTTAATTCTATAAACAGACATAATTTTTTGTTCACTTACAAAGTTCCGCTGTTCAAGTCCCGTTGATTGCTGTGCCGAGAATACCGACTAACTTGTCAATCGAAATTTTTTCGTTTTCACTAACCTCTCTGTCACATTCTTCATGTCTTTATCCATTTTTTGCAGCAATTCCACTTTTTGTTTGATGGACATCGAAACATACTTTCGTTTTGTACGATCCTTTGGGAGCTCCAGAATCAAAAATTCTATTTGACATAATCGAAAGTTCAAGTTTACTTTTTTAGTATTGCTCTTACAGTCTGCAAAAAATAATAAGCCGGATCCAATTCGAAAATTAAGGAACAATGCAATCATCAACATTAACTGAAATAGATAATTAGATAATTTTAGCTTACACCATCCATTATACATAAAACGCGCACGTGAAAACGTATTCTGCGCTTGCGCACACGCAAATGCGCAGTCGTAAGATGTCTTACGCGCACGCGTAAACGTCTGTGCGCATGTGTCAACGCGGAGCATGCACAGAAAGTTTTTAGCTTTGAGGTCCGGATTATAGATCATTCCGAATTATGGGTGTCCGAATTAACGACTTTTGACTGTATCTTGCCCATTGAAAAAATAATATGCACTACTTGATGTAGTATATCTGGTAATCTCTAATATTTTGGTTTGATTTGTCTAATGCAAATTGAACAGCAAGTTTAAATCAATAATAACAAAGGATACATAAATTAAAACTAGTTACTGCTAAAAGAATACTTCTTAATTTTGTTATTCATAGAAAAGCTAGTGGAATTTAAACACCATTCAACAGAAACTAAAATGCCTCTTGGACATAATACTTTATCATTCTTATAAGGTAGAAGGAATTCTTTTTCAATTCATTATCAATTTAAAAAAATCCTAAAATTTGCTACATATTTACTATGCTATTTGCTATTTATATTTATTTAAAATCAAATTTTGTTTGTTTTAGGTAATTTAATGTAAAACATTATTATAAAAAGACATTCTGATATTTAATGCACTGATAGGTTAGGCTTTCAAAACTTGAAAGAAACACTCAACAGCAGTTATGTTCTTAATTATTTATAAATGAGCATTTTATTGATGAAGCATATCTTGAATTCCATAATAATTAGTTTTACTGATACAAAATGGTTAATTAACTGTATGAGTGGCGAGGGTTTTGGGATTTGTTGAGAAGACCTGTATTTAACCGTTTCGAGATGTGTGACTTTTCTTTAAGACATTCTCTCAAAGTAGTTGGAAGGTGAAAGGAGTTCCATAGGGCAGGATTTTTTTCATCTCTAAGCCTAACTGTAGGAAAAAATAACAAAAATAGTTGAAGTTCTAATGTCATTTTAGATTATTATTTAAGCTATCATATACATTAAAATTAGCTTTTAATAATATTTTTTCTTTAGATAAAAATATGAAAGAAAAATTGCTTACTTTGAGAAGTAATTTTTAGAAGCACTGTCCAAATTATTCCAAAGTTTTAATTGACAAAATATATTAATAAACTTTGAAATTAATTAAAAAATACAAGAAGACATAACAGAATTTTTCGCGAAAAGTGGAAGGCAGGCTGTCGGTGAGCTCGGTCTGTGACAAAATATCTCTATCAAAATTACTAGAAATATTGTTAACTATTTAGGAAATGAATGATCTCTTATTCATCCATCTAAGTATAGCCTTTCTGTGATAAATAACACTTGTTCACCATAATAAAATGAAATCAAGGTTTTCTGAAGTAAAAAAGGAAGTACATGAAATATAAGGGATAAAAGCAATGCAATGTGCACCAGAACCCCTCTTAGTAACCCTAAAAGATCCTACATAGCAGAGAAAAAAAAAGGATTCAAAGGATATCTGAAATGCTAATGTTTATATCATGTTATTAGTTAAAGAGATGGCATGTGTTTAATCTCAAGTGGTGCCTGGGTGGGTCATGCATCTATCTCTGAGAGTTGTTCATATGGAATGCATATATAGGACGCCTGTCTGGAATGGGTTAAACATCATTTATTATCTAAATTTGTATAATTATTTATCTCAGTCTCTGTTTTAAAAAATTTACATTCATTAAGACTACATTTACATGGTTACAGAAAGTCCCCCCCCCACTGGCACGTACTTGGCCACTTCTAAGTCCGTAAGTGGTGGCCACTTTATTGTGGAAGCACCTAATAAGTGGGCCACCTTTACAGGCAGTAATTGCCCGTAAAGGAATGGTCAAATACAGCCGTGCCCCTTCGATTTGAACCCAGGCTTTTCAGTATCAGAGTAGGCTCCCTTAATCACTATACCGTCTATATCACTCATTAAAAAAAGGAAGATAGCAAAATATCTTAAGTTGCGAGTGAATATATACCAAGTGACGGCAAATTTCAACCAGATAAAGCCATCATGCCACTTAAGATTAAGCCACCACTGTAAGATTGAGCCAATGCAGAATAGAAAATTACCATGTAATAGTTCCAATACAGCTTCACATCAACATTTAATATATGCCAAGCATTTTTCACTTCATTCTGTAAGTAAAAAATTAAATGTTTACACTTAAGCCAAAAAAAAAAAAAAAAAAAATCACATTTGTGATAGCTAAATGTTCACTCAAGTTACCAGAACTGAATATGCTTTATTCCATTTTTGAACTAACTTTATTCTGCTTTTGAATTTCACTAGTGCTTTAAAGGTTTATTATTTTCAGTTTAACATAAGAACAATACATAAATAAATAACAGCTTTTATCTACTGTTTTTAAACATTTTAATTTTTTCCTTGTAAAATAACCATGTAGATTTCAATACAATAAACAGAATAGAACATTCAGCATGTATTTTCCATAAATATGTTTACTACAAATAATAATTAATTCTGATTCTGTTACAGTATCTGATTTGGTAGAATTTGCATTTATTAGTTTTATTGGCGTTCTTAGATATACATATAAATTTCATCTTCAGTATCTGAAAATTTACTTTCATGTATTTCAAAGTTTGAAATTATGGTATCACTTCCTTTTGAATCAGAGCAATTTCTTTATATTGTTCCTACTAAAATAATTGAACAAGTTTTGCAGCCCTTTCTATTGCTACGTACTTTTATGACATACGGAATCCATAGTTACAAATATATTTTCTACAAAGAACGAAAATTTCAAATTATAGCTTAGGAACTGTTGTTATGCTGAAAAAAGGTCTGTTTATGTGTGTTATGGTAAAAGTAATAAACTGGTGATTATATATAATACCTGTAATTATGCATATTATGCATAATCACCACTAAATTTGGTAAATATGATAAATTTTTCAAAATTTATCAAATTAACTGGTTTGTTTGCATAATTCCCAACTCGTAATGGTTAATGTGATAAATATCATGACTGATTGGGCCAGCAGAATAGAGTGCAGTTTTGTTTGAGTAGTTACTGCTCAGAAAGATATTTTTTCGTTGGACACTATAGCGTAAGAGACCATGAATTACAATATTTTATATTTTCTAATTAAAAAGTCAATAAAAATGGTTATTTTAAGTCACATACATTTATTTAGCCTGAACGAAATTTGAATCAGGGACTGACAGGTGTTGTGAAATGGGAAAAAAAAAATACAATTTACATGAACTTGTATAAAACATTTGCACGTAAAAAAAGAAACAGCAGTTACATATAAAAAACAAACTGAGCCCATATCCTTGTGGGGAAAAAAAAAAAAAAAAAAAAAAAAAAAAAATTCATTCTTCCTTGTTTCGTTCTTAACTGGTTAAACCCTTCATTTTGAACTTCTAATATCGCCGCTAATAAATTTCGGGGATCACTTCTTGCTCTATCTACGTCTGGTATTCATAGTTTCACTGTGTCACCAACTTTACCAGCAGGAAATTTAAGGTTTGAAACCTTCAACATTTTCTTTGCTTGTAATTTTAAACCTTCTTTAGCACTCATACTTGCTCTTGCCTGCATAAAATATCTGTTAGGATTAGAGAGCGACCGCTGCTTCATTTTCTTTCTGAGTCTTAAATTTAACTTCAGATGGAGGGTCATTTTGAGACAGATAGTTATTGTCCATTATTAGAAACATTTTCTATTTCGCTATCAGTGTTTTTGGAAGCATTGTTATTTGTCTCAATTAATGCCTGAAGCTCTTCTTCAGTTACATGATGTTCAATAGAGTCATTCAGGAAAGAAGATGTTTTCAAGCCAAATTTTGCAGGTGTCCCAAACTTTGCTTCATAAGGTGAACACTTGAGGCCTTCATGAAATGCTCTACTTTTCATAAGTTGCATAAAATGGAATCTTTTGGACCATTTACTGGTGTGATTGCTTTCCAACTATGAACTTAGCATATTTTCAATATCCTGGTTTGCATGTTCAGCCGAACCTTGAGTCTGGCTGTGCCTAGGTTTTCCGTGCACAATTTTCATGTCTGACCACATTGCACAAGCTTCTTTTACGATTTTCTTACTAAACTCACAACCGTTGTCACTTTTGTTGTACACTGGGGGCTCCAAATATAGTAAAAATATCAATTAGGTGATATGCAACCTTTTCTGCGCGTTTACTTTTTAGGGCATGCAACTGTACGAACTTCGTCAAGTGGTCTTGACAGACAAATATAAACTTAAAGTAATCATCTGGTTGTGACTGCATGTCAGTTAGGTCCACCCGGCATCTTGAGTTAATCTCTTGAAAGACCATTGGCCTAACAAGTCCTTTCTTAGGTACCTTTTTTTTTTTTTTTTTTTTTTTTTGGGACATCTTTCACAAATTTACGTAAATCATGACTACTTCGGTAGTAATGTTTTTGTATTTTTTTTTTACGTTCTTTTAACACCCCGTTTCTGATAAGTGTACCTCCTCATGGATTATGGTAAAAATTTCTAACGTTATAAAACTAACATAACGTAAAATATAACATTGGAGCTGTCTTCACTTACGGGAATGATAAAGTTTTTCAACATTACATCATATCTTTTTAGTCTTTGATGAACTTCTGGTTTTTTTCCCACTACTTTTGTTTTTACTATTATTAACTTTTTTAACAAATCATCATATATTTCTTTCATCAGAAAACCGCTGTTTGCTTTCTTAGCCACTATTCAATATTTTATAAAATACAAAAGGGTAGCGAAAAAACGTCTAGAACAGCGGTTCTCAACCTTTTGACTAACGTGTACCATCTAAACAAAAATTGAAAACCTTTAGTACCACCACTACAAAGTACTACTACCACCACTCTTGAACAAAGCTCATATAGCTTACGAGTGTGAGAGGAAAAATCTCAATCAGAATGTTGGTTTTTTAATTTTTGAATTTAGTAGTTAAAAATACTTTGCTCCTTTGCGCACCACCTATCTTTCTCTTGCGTACCACTGGTTGAGAACCCCTCCCCCGGTCTAGAAGCAACAAAATGAGAACTACTACTGAAATCACGCGATTGTCACATATTGATAGAAGCCAAGCAGTTGCGCAAACTGAACACATTTTTGTAAAGTTAAGGACTTTTATCACATTTACCATTACGAGTTGGAACTTATGCAAACAAACTGGTTAATTTGATAAATTTGATAAATTTTGTCATATTTACCAAATTTAGTGGTGATTATGCATAATTACTGGTTATTATATATAATCACCAGATTAATCACATTTACTGTAACATGTACATATTAGTAAAATTACTTTCCAGTGCAAAAGTAATATTCCATTCAACAACCATGATTGTACTTTTTTATGAAGATGATAATGATAAAATAATTAATTAAAAATATTCCTGAAAAATTTTGGAATCTTGTACTGTACTGTTTACTTGTCACATTAATAAACAAATAATGTAAATGTAAACAAATATACCATTATGATTTCAATAGCAGCAAAACAGGAAATCCAAAATCTGTCATTTTGATAGTCTGGTAATTAATACTGCCTTAACGATGACTCCATTTTCTCAGCATGGCTGCAATATTTTTTTTATTTGTTTAATTTGCTCATCAAATATCATCAAGTTCATGATTTTATAAAGCATTTCTGTATTTCTACAATTTAATTTTTTAAAAATATCTAGATGTATCAAAATATAAGATTTAATAAAATATGATACAAATAATTAAAATGTTTTAGATAAAAATACTAACTTTTAAATGAATATTTTCATGTAGTTTTAATTTTTGGCATATTTGTTTAGTAGGAAAATTGTATTTAGATACAGCTGAAGCTACAGTGTACAGTAAGAAATTTATTTAAAACCTGAAAGCAAAGCAATTCTTACTTGAATTTGTTTTATTAACTTATTTTAATTATGACAGATCATTAAATGTTGTCTAGTGAAGAGGGAAATGCCTTCATGAAGAAAATAACGAAAACTAGTTTACATATTTCACTTACAGTTTTCTAAAAAAATTCAGAAACAAGAAATGAATGTGTATATGGAACAAGATTACCAGAATTTTATCAGTTAGAATCTTATTTTTGAAAGCACAGTGCCTTTGAGATAAATTTGAAGATTATATTTTAAGAAACTTTTATCAGACTAAATGTAAAAAATGGCAGAGTTTAAATTATTTTAAGGAAAAATACTATGAACAGCAGATAAGGAAAACATTTGAATTTTAGAGCTAAATAAAAACTGCATGCTTTACTTCTGTGCATATGACAGACTTACAGAAGGCACTACACATACTTTTAAGTACAATTATTTCTTAGCAATTAATCTATAGTAATAATGCTTTTGTTTTTATGTTAAGCTGCTTCTTGCTACCTTTTTTTTTTCCATGTTTAATATAAGTCTGTCGCCTCCCAAAAAATATTAAAACATTTGGCTATAAGCATTCCAATACAAAGGTCCGAGATCCAGACATCCAATATAGGGGATGATCTAAAATCCGAACCACAAAGCTGTCAACAAATTTCTTTCTTTCTTTTTTTTTTTTGAACATATTTTTTATGCTTTAGGCATGCACATTTGAATTTTTCCCTGTAAGAAAAGACGTGGAGAATCCCGATTTTTAATTTCTCTTCAGCAGTAAGTAAAAGAAATTGAAGAAACAATGATTTTAGCATAAATTTGTATGATCAATAATGTAGCTGTGTATCTGCTTGGCATAAATCTCAAACGAAAACATTTTTCATAAAAACTTTCACAACTACTAATATTTTATATCCGTGATGCCAACTTGGACGAATTATTATTTATTATATTTTGCTTTTATCACCATATGTTTATTAACACATGACAACAGATGCAGTAATGCCTAAACAATTTTATTATATTAGTAATTAAATAAAAAGAGTCTGGAAACCTTTTATGTTGACATTGCGCATGGCGATGAATACAGGTTTAAGTTAAATGCGCTAAATGTTAACAAGGGAAAAAATTTTAAAAATTTATTTCCATATGCTAAAAATAGATTTTGTTAATGATACTCATAAGCCAAAAGATTATATTTAGTGCTATTCGAATTAAGAATAACTGATTTTTTTTATTCACATAAACCCAGAACCGGTGCCAGAGCTTGTATGGCAGCACCGTGCGGTAAAATTTAGGGAAGATTTTTTTTAATTAGACAAATTTTTTTTTAATTTAGAAAGCACCGAGTAACAGAATTAAGGGGATGATAAAATTTTTTGAATTTAGGGAAAGCACTGGAACCCCAAATTAAGGGGCGGCAAAAATTTAGAACTTAGGGAGGCACTTCGTAGCAGAATTTAGGACCTGCAGAGACTGCATCAGGTGGCAAAATATCTAGCACTGGCCCTCAGTAAGCTGAAGTATATGTGGGAATTTATTCAATATTCAGATAAGCCTTAAGCATGTGCAAGAATTAGATGTCAGTATAGTATAACTAGATTGAATGATTTGGTATCCCAGCTTGAAATGAAGTATATTGAAAATTTATGCAACAGGGTTAAAGGCACTAAGCCCAATAAATTTTCTGTGGTGAAAGACAGACTTTTAAATACTTTCAAAGAAAGTGAAAATAAGCGAATTCAGCATTTTGTTACTGAATTAAGATTATAAGCCAAGTCAGCTTTTGCAGAAAATGAAAAGTCTAGCCACAAACAATTTTCCAGAGGAAGTGCTAAAATCTTTATGGCTTGATAAAAATGCTTGATTTAATAAAAAAATATTCTTCTTGTAAATGAAACGTTTCAGACAAATTGGCCACAAAGGCTGACAAAATTTTCTAGATAAAATCTGTAAAAGAAATTTATGCTGTTTCGCCTAACATTAATGTTAATGATGCTTTATTTATAAGAAAGCTTCCTTAGAACAAAAAATTAATTCAGTGCAAGTAAATGATCATTCTAGATCAAAATTTAGATATCATCACCAAAATACCATTCAAATAAGCGATTGTCAGAGTCATAGTCATTCAAATAAGCAATTTTATATGAAAGGTATATATATATATCCAGTACAAAGTGCGTAATCCGGACTCGTCGGGACTTCGGCGATTCCGGATTAGGGGTTTTTCCGAATTATAGATTATCAATTTAAATCTGGGAAGATGGCATGCAGAAATTATACAATTAAAAATATGAAACCGTAATTTATGAAATAAAGAGCAATTATGATTTAAAGGGTATCAAAATTTACAAAAAAAAAGCTTAATATTTATTTGTTTACTTTATAAAACATTTCTATCAATGTAACATGTTTGAGTGTAAGTTGTGTAAGTTGCTTCGTTTTTTTGTGCTAATACTTTCTCTTTAATTCTATAAAGAGACACAATTTCTTGTTCTGTTACAAAGTTCCACTGTTCAAGTCCTGTAATTGCCGTGTCGAGAATACTGACTAACTTGTCAATCGAAATTTTTTCGTTTTCAGTAACCTCTCTGTCACTTTCTTCACTATCGGAAGTGTTAGGGTAAACGCTTTACACGCATGCGCATGCGTAAGTTTGTGGCTTTGAGGTCTGGATTATAGATCATTCCAGATAATGGACGTCCAGATTATGGGCTTTGTACTGTATATATTTTTTCATATTAAATTTGGTGATCATTGTTGACCTGAGAAATGTTATGCGCAATGTGCTTGGTGAGAAAAGTCGGAAAATTTCATCCTGCAACAGGATTAGTGGCTACTGCTGTTCCTGATATGAATGACAATTCAATTTTCAATTATCAGTGATAATGTTTATTTATGAAGGGAAAAAACCTTAGGACTTCGGTTCTGAGTAGTTTCAGGTGCTGATGTTAGCCTCATTCCAGCAGCTCATCATTATACAACAGGTGATGATTTTGAATGATGAGCACAATGAATGGAGCAGAAATTAAAAATTCTAACATTAAATTTAGGGTTTGGAAGAGAATTCCTATTTCCGTTTATATTAGCTAAAGTTGATAAAGCTATTATAGGAGCTGATTTTCTGAATAAATTTCAACTTTTAGTTGACATTCATAATAACCATTTAATTGAGAGAATAACTAATCTGTCTGTTCAAAGAAATGTAACAGCAGTGTTTTTTGATAATTCTATTAGTACTCTAGATAAAAATTCTCAATATACTCATTTGTTACAAAAATACCCAAATTTAGGAAAACCAAATCTATCTATATCAACATTTAAGCATGATGTTGAGCATTATAGCAACAAGAGGACAACCTGTTTATGCCAGAGCTAGACAGTTGGATTCCAAGCAGCTACAAACATAGCGAAATAGGAATTTCAATACATATGAGAAAATGATATTATTCTTTCCTCTAGATCACAATGAGCTAGTCCTCTCCATGTGGTTCCCAAGAAAGATCTTTCCTTCTGACCATGTGGGGATTATCACCATTTGAATGCTCAAACAATAACAGATTGTTATTCATAGCCCTGTTAGAGGATTTCAACCATCTTTTAAAAAATACTTGAATATTTTCTAAAATTGATTTGTATAAAGCATATTTTCAGGTAATGAATGATGAAGATTACATTAATGATAATGATAAGGAAGAAACTGCCATTATGACCCTTTTTGGTATATATGAATTTAACATCATGAGTTCTGGGTTATGTAATGCACCTTCTACCTTTCAAAGATTTGGTGTTTAGAGGGTTAAATTTTGTTTCCCCATGTTTGGATGATGTTTTGATTGAGTCAAATATTGAAGAGGGATATAAAAAGCACTTAAAATTGGTTTTGATTTTTTTTTTTTTTTTCAAAAATATGGATTAAGACTTAATGTTTCTAAATCTGGTTTTGGAGTTAATAAATTGGAATTTTTAGGTTTTTCTAATTACATTTGAGAGACTGAAACCTTTTCTTAAAAAGGTTGAAGGTATTCTTAATGTAAATTTGCCTGATACTGCTCATCAGCTATGAACCTTTCTCAGACTGGTTTTACCGTCACTTTTAAAAACAAATGCTGCTGCTACTCAAACGATTTTAACATGACTGCTTGAAAGGTGCAAAGAACAGAGAATAATCTAAAAATAACTTGAACGGATGAAGCCGTTGAGCAGTTTGAAAAATGTAAAGAAAATTTGGCAAATGTGACTCTTCTGTCGCACCCAGATCCAAAGTTACCTTTTCCATCATACACAGATGCCTCAGATTGGGCTGTAGGTTCAGTTTTACAACAATTCAAAAATGACAGTTGGAAATCAATCGGATTTTTTTGAAATAAGCTTTAACCACACACTGCAAAATTACATTACATATGATCATAAACTTCTTGCACTTTATCTTTCCATTAACTATTTCAAACATTTGTTAGAAGGATGAAAATTCACTATGTATACTGACCACAAGTCCGTAATCTATGCATTTTCCCATAAGACCGATAGAGCATTTTCAAAGCAAATTCGGCAACTTCAATATATTTCAGAATTTTCAACATATATTAAGTACATTACAGAAAAGAATAAAGTAGTAGCAGATATATTGTCCAGAATCAAAGAAATCACCTTAATTAATTATGATCAAATTGCTGAAGCACTAGAGTGAGATGATGAATTTGAGACATTTGAGGAAATGTACAAATTTGACTTTTAAGCAGTTTTCTTTTCCCACCTGGGGGGAGAGGGACTGTGCTGGGATATTTCAGCACAGCATATTAAATCTTATATGCCTAAGAGCTATCATATGAAAATATTTCATAAGTTTCACAGATTATCCCATCCTGGAATGAAATTAACTATAAAATTAATCTCTTGTAAATTTATTTGGTCAAATATCAAGAAAGATGTTTAGCACTGAAAAAAATCTTGTATTCCATGTCAAAAATCTAAAATATCCTGGCATATGAAATCAGTAGTTGCCAAATATCAAAAGACATTAGAAAGATTTCTAGAAGAGAATAATGATCTTGTTTGTTCATCATCACCATCAAATGGTAACACCTACTGTCTGACATATATAGATAGATGCACAGATTGGATGGAAGGTGTTTCGCTGGAAAGCATTTCGGCAGAAACTGTAGCGAAGGCTTTCTACAGCTATTGGATAGCAAGGTTTGGAATACTCTTGCATCCAATTACTGATTGAGAAACTCGGTTTTCATCTGAAGTATTTCAAACCCTTTTAAGAATCTATGGCATTAAGCTTTTGCATACAACAGCCCATTACCCACAGTGCATCGGCAAGGTTGAACATCCCCACAGATCAATAAAGGCTGTTTTAAAAGCCTGTAATAATATAATCTGGAGTGAAACGTTACCAACTGTTCTGTCAAACTTGCAAACAGCAATCCATGAAGATACTGACTATGCAATAGCAGAGATTGCATATGGGGAATATATTAAATTTCCTGGAGAATTCTTTGAAGCAAAAACAAATCATACATCACCTGTAACTTTTATAAATAAATTATAAAAGTATATGGTATTAATGCAGCCAATGGAAACTGAACAGAAGATATCCTTACATTATTTGTACATAAGGATTTAGGATCAATCTCTCATGTTTTTCTTCACATTGACAGTTTTGAAGCAACTTGAACCCCTATATGAAGGTTCATGTTCTGTTATCAATTATTCACCTATTTTACTCTATGGATAAAGAAGTAAATTTATTGATAGAACAGATTGAAGCCAGCATATGTTCTACAACTACAAATTCCTAAACGCGAGAACTCCAAATTGTGTTAACAATATGCTTTATCAGCTGAGATTCAAATCAGAACATCTGTGTCTCAACCCAAAATCAAATCAGGTTTAAGATAATCCTGGATTGGTAGAATTCTTAAGACACCATTATATTGCAAAAAGTGATATTTTTATATATAAATTTTGTTGTTTTTATTTTCGGGAATGGCACTTTTACTTGGTCCCGACCTTTCTAACATAACTTTCGTTACTGGTAGATGAGTAAATGTAATGCCATAAAATACAAATAATTCATTTAAAAGTAACTCATCACTAGGGTTGAAAAATAAAGGTTTTGGTGTTGATATGGTAGTAGCATTATTTGTAATGCAATAAAACTGTTAAGGTAGCAAGTCTTTATCTGCATATTATTATGTTATCTCGCACTTGGTGTTCCAGCTACTAATTCCAACTGATCAATGACAAAGTTTAGTCTTGTTTATTAAAGGCTGTACAAAACTCCTAGGCATCCAATGAATAGGCAAACTGATTATCATACTTAAAACAGTGGCTTAATTAGGAATTTCACTGTCCTTTAAAACCTGCATTAATATGTCATGAAACTCAAAAATTGTCATAAATTTTACCAGATGTACTAGTTAGACTGAGAACAGCTTTCAGAGAAAGCATCGGTTGCACTCCTGCTGAACTTGTGTACCAAACTACACTTAAACTTCTGGGTGATTCGTTTCGGCATGTTAAATGCTGAAACTGGTCCTGTTGAATTGAAAATATTGAATAATTGAAATTTGAAGCTGCATGAAGCAACTTAAACCCAAACCAACTGGATCATATGCAACAAAAGCAGTGTATTCACAAAGATTTAAAAACATGTTCATGTGTGTTTATATGATGTGATGCAGTATGACATTTATTACAATCATTTTATTACGGCTCTTTTTAAGCACTCAAATGTGTTGCAAAATTTTCAAAATATCCATCCACAAAGACAGTGTTTGATTTCCAATTGACTGTGTGAAACCAGCATTAATGTCTAATATGGACATGGATACTTGCTGTCCTGACACTTTACAATTTAGGTATGCAAATCGCACTATTTAAGTTTTGGTATTTATCAGCATTTTCTATAATTTTTTTTTGTTTAATTTATAAAATATATTAAAAATTAATCTAAAATAAATGTATCTGTATTTCATGGGTTTTGAAACGGGGGGAATAATTGTCTAATAATGGTGAAAAGTGTGCATGGGCAAACAAGTTTGAGAACCACTGCACTAGATGTTCATATAAAAAGATGGGTTTCATAATTTTTACAAAATTGATTTTTTAAATGTAGAAACGCCGAAGTTTGAATCATCATTTCAATTCTGTAGTTGTTGCATTATTCTTGTAAATTATGCAGTATTAAATTCTGTTGCATTCTGTAGTTGGAAGTAGTATGTATCTACGACCAACAGTGCAAAAATAGTCTGCATGGGGACTTTTAAATATGTGGTGTATGACTATAATAATATGGGCTCATTTGTACTGTAGAAATGTATTCCCTTAAATATTAAATGTTCTTTTTAAATTTTATTTATAAAATGTACAGAGTGTATGTTACAGCTGTCATTCTTTTTATAAGATTTGCTATTATTTTAGGAAACATTTCTAAGCAAAACAAAAATGAGCAAGTGTTGGATAAACTACAGGTGGAGCGGGAAAGAGGCATAACTGTGAAAGCTCAAACTGTATCACTTTTTTATGATTATGATGGACAGCATTATTTATTAAACCTAATTGATACACCTGTAAGTTAATATTTTCATCTAATATTTATTTATGTTACTCTATTATTTTGTGATTTTTTTTGCTTTGACAATCAGCCGATGACTTAACCTGAAACTCTGCTTTAAAAGTTTACAATGATAAGAAATATTAAAAATTTCATGTGGAATTTTGAGCCAGTCTGAAAAGCTGTTTATTTCACTTTTCAGCTTTATAAATTAATATTTTTTAATATTTTTTTAAGCAGCTAAATTTTTAATATGTTAAACAGTAGATTTTAATGTTAATTATTTGTTTATTTAAATTCTTCATTATTTGTTCATGAATAACATAAAAAGGAGCCTATTTGATTAAGCATATTCTCCATGAAGGTACTTCTTCGCTGAGACAGGTAGTCCTAGAGTGGCTTGCCATATCCAAATACAACCAGCAATCTTTATTTGTTTTTACATTTTTTAACTGCTCAACCAATAGCAAATTAGGCATCATATGATATATGTATTGAGTGGAATGAAATGTTCATGTATGTGTATTAAATGATGCATTTTTTTAACATGTTTGCTGCCAACTACGAGTTATCTCGTAGGTCTAAGTTTGTGTTTGGGCGCCAGCTACGAGGTAATTCGTAGAATGTTTTTCTTTTATCTAAGCCACATACAATCAAACTCGTAGTAGAATTTTATGTTCAAAGATATCTGGCTGTGGGGATTCGAAAAAATACAACAATTTGGCACAATTCATGAGATTTATTATAATTAATTTAAGTAATTATAAACTAAATGTAATAGAAACTGTAAAAATAATTAATCTTTATTATAAGTAACTCCCAACTATGAATATACTCGTTATGAGTATACTTGTAATTAGCACAGTCATAAAATATTTTATCACAAAACCCGAGTATGATATAACTAGTATAATTAATAAAGTAATTAAAAATATTTGAATTCAGTATCTTTCTGATAAATACATGTTTTATATTTTTATTTTGCAAATAATTCATTGAAATTTGTTGGTGGGGTGGAGCCATTTTTGAAAATGTCGCTTGGCAGCAAACGTGTTAAACATTTTTTATTTTAAAACCAATCTTTTCTTTCCATAATTTTCATTTTATGTTAATATTTTTGAATCTATGAGCACTTTTGAATGTATTTTTTATTTGAATTTCTTTGTTTTATATATATATGAAATTATTTGTCAGTTTAATTTGATTAATAATTTGGATTTTTTATATGCCTGTATGATATTTGGACATAAGAAAGGACATAAATAATTCAATTAATATTTTGTATATTCATTTCATTTAGATTTATTTATTTAGTATTACTATTAATTTTGAATATTTTAACTGTGTTTCATGTCTTGATTAAAACTGTTGGACCTAAGCATTTATGGGCGGTATATAATCAAGTAAAAGGACATCTTGAGAAGATATTCAAGAAATATATTTTTATAAAAGTTTTCCATTATGAATGAGTATAATCTACTGAAATAAGGAGTACAATATATTTAATTTATAGATATTTTTTAATAAATTCTTAGCAGAATTATGAGTCGTACTATTTAAGTGGTATTTTTAAAAAGTAAAACCTAAGAGCATTTACTGCATAATTGTTACTTGCTTTGCACGTTTAAGCAGTAATATATATTTAAAAAAAAAAAAAAAATTCTTATCATCATTAGTTACAAAGGTATGGATGCAAACATTAATTATTTCAAAGTTAAGATAAATAAATGATCAAGTACTAAAAGAAGTGTAGATGATAAAAGAAGGCAAATGTAATTGCTCACCTTTGTAAATGTAGCCCATAAATGTTAATTTTACAGTTATTAATTCTAAAATTAATCTTGGTAATCAGCACAAAAATTAATTTTGCTTGGGCAATAGTTTAAATACCGTATTTGACGGCATATACTTTTTGACTTTTTTCCCGAAATTTGGTCTCAAACAAGTTACCTGCATCTTATACGTGAAGGACACAGGTTAACTTTCAATACTGAATGCCATTTTTAGCCCGGATAAAGGTCTAGACACACATAACTTTTTCTACATCTGCCAAAATTATTTTGCGCATGCGTGAAATATCTGTCGCCAAAAAGCACCAAAGCTTGAAGCTGATGTTGAAGTTCAAACAGGTTCGACGGTCACATTACGTCTGTGGAGCCTTTCCTTCTTTACATAGACTTTCTTTGACTCTGCCGACACACGTGTTGGTATCGGTGCTACTCTGTATAAACGTGTTGGTATTGGTGGTTAAAACTATTTGTTTTAAAAAAATACCCTGGAAAATATGACTACAGGAAACAAGAGATTAAGCTATACAATTTAGTATAAACTAGGAGTGTTAAACTACGCCAAAGTGCATGGAAACAGAGCAGCAGCAAGGCAATTCGGTCCACCACCTACCGAAAAAAGGACACATACTTGGCGACTACAGGATCAACTGAATCTGTTATAAAATCAACTGAAGACTGTTATAAAACAAAAACATAACCTTCGATGCTCAGCTCCATCTTGGCCTGAACTTGAAAATTCCGTAAAAATGTGGGTGATAGATAAGAGGAAATCTGGGATAAGTGTTTCAACTAAAATGATAATCAGTGAGGCCAAAGGATTTTTCAGAAAAACATGGGAATCAGATCTTTTTCAGGTCTGAGGACTGGTACTACAGGTTCATGAAAAGGCAAGGCTTATCAATGTGCACAAAAACAACTATTGCACAGAAAATGCCAGCAGATTATGAAGAAAAATACTAGCATTTCATAGTTTGTTATAAATGCACGCAAGAAAACGTTTTTTTTTTAGTTTGGTCAAATAGGAAATCTGGATGAAATTCCACTCATATTTGATGTACCGTCCAACAAGACTGTGAATATTAAAGGGTCTAAATCAATAACCATAAAAACCACAGGTCATGAAAAAACCCGATATACGGTAGTTCTAACGTGTTGTGCTGATGGCACAAAATTACCTCTGTTTTTCATATTCAAAAGAAAACTCATCCGAAAGCAAAACTTCCAACGGGAGTAATTGTTCATGTTCATCTGAAAGGCTGGATGGACGAAGCTGGAATGAAACTGTGGCTACAGAATGTACGGGCGAGGAGACCTGGTGGACTCTTAAGAAAACCCTCTCTTTTGGTTTTGGATCAGTTTAGCGCCCATAGAACTGAAACCATAAAGAATAAAGCGACAGAATTAAAAACCCAGATAGCTGTCATTCCTGGTGGACTGACTAGCCAACTGCAACATTTAGACATATCCGTGAATAAGCCATTTAAGGAAAAATTGCGAGAACGATGGAACAAGTGGATAGGAGAGCCACATCACACCCTCAGGTAGAATGAAGCGGCCCTCTATTTCGCAATTGTGCGAGTGCGTAAAAAGATCTTGGGAGGACGTAAAGGCTGAAGTAATTGTTAAGTCCTTTAAGAAGTGCAGAATCAGTAATGCTCTTGATGGAACAGAAGACGATGCATTATTCGAAGAAGGTAATACTAGCGTTGATGGAAACAGTAGTGATGACGATATTCTCGTTTTCGATGATGATGATAGTGAAAAGGATTTTTATGGTTTTGAAAGTGATTAAAGTCTAATTTCATGATAGGCAACGTTTTCCTTGAATCTGTGTTTTTTGTTGTTTCTGCTTTATTTTGTATTATGTTTGATTGCTTGCCGTTCATTCATTTATTCATTATTGAAATTTACATATCATGTTCAAAATAGCTTGCCGTTTGTTAATTTTCCTTAATAAAAATATGTTTGGTAATTGCATTCAATGATTGTTTATTCGGCTTTTACAAAACGTGAGAACTAAAAGAAACCACAGTTTAAGTTATTGTGGTACCGCGCTTTCGCACAAACTATTGAAACATTTTTTCCCTTGTGTGTGGCCTTTTAAATAAGGGTGCATCTTATATGCCGTCAAATACGGTAGTTAGCATGTTGAACTCTTGAATAAAATTGCATCATACCTTATATCTATAACTGCGTATGAGAATTTTATTATAAAGTTGAAAGCATTTAAACATTACAGCTTTTTGAGATTTTCCTTTTTTTTTTTTTTTTTTAATTGAATTCTAATACAGTAGGAAGTATCTGTAAAAGTTTTTACGTTAAATATATTTTTAAAAGCAGAATCAAAATCTGACTGTATTAATCAGGGGCTATTATTGTTGTTAATTATTTGATATTTTTTAGCTTTTGCATCTCTACTTTATAAAGATGGACAACAATAAGCTATTTCTAAAAATGTATAATATTATCATAGTAACATCACTAAGAGTTGATTCCACCTTTTCCATTTTTTAAAATTATTTTTGAATGGTTTCTTGAGTTATTGGCAAGAGGTAAACTAGATTTTTGTTATGTTATTTAATCTTCTCTAATCGATAGTAATATGCCATGCTTTAAAATCCTTTTGTGCAGTACTAATTTTTTTCCTTCAGCATTTCTTCAGTATGTTGTTCTCTTATTCCTCCCTTGATGCCATCATAGTAGTAGGGTTTTGCTTTGCAGGGGGGGATTTCCAGTTTGTATAGTGCGATTTGCCATCTGGGGCCTCATGAAATAAATCTGAAAATTTTCCTATAAACTGCTCCAGCTTCGCATTCTCATGCGTGTTCGGTTCCTTCAAACTTAAATCCAGTGGCTGGACTTCTTTTTTTACCATCTCATTCATGACCAGTAGTACATTAACTCCCTGAAAATTAATTTTCTCCCCCACAGATTTTAAGAAATCCATCCTCCGTATTGTATTAGCCTGTAGATTTTTCACTACAAAGCAAAGCACCTTCTGGTGTTAATTTTTAACCTGCATGTGTAGGGTTACTTTCCCTAAGCATTCACATAGTTTGTTTTGGGCGATGATCGCTCTTGTTTCTTCGACACCAAACAATTTATTCAGATTAAATGAATGGTGTTGCTCTGTGATGATTTTTATTATGTCATTTTGACAAACATCACAGTGATTAAATATTTTGAGTATGTGTATCATTATAACTAGCCCCATAACTTTGAAAATACTCTTCTGCTTTTTGTTCTTTAAAAGGCAAGTCCCAAATTTTAATCCTGTTTGCAAAAAGCAATAGAAAAACAGAAATACTTTTTAATTTATAACTTCCCAACAAAATTTAATTGAACCTAGTGAATATTGGTTGCATAAAACAAAAGCAAAATTCTTACAGGTAATGTTGTAATTTTTTTGTTTATTTATGTGCTCCATCATTTTGCACTATATGGAAGGGAGGTATCCCTCATGAAGAACTTTTTATGGGGAACTGGCTCATATCCACATTACACATGGGAAAAACCATGAAAATGCTCATGCAGCCAGCTTCCCTGGCCAAATTACCAGTGTTCAGTTGCTTTTACTGCTGTGCCAAGTGTGTTGTAATGTCATGCTTATCCATTATTGGTGATAAAATGCATTTTTTGGCAACATTGTTGAAATGGTTAACGAGAAAATGTCTATATTGTGCCCCATCTCATTTTTACATGAAATAGGGAATCATGCAAAAGTCTTTACTGTTCCTGGAAGTGCCCTGTTATTTTTAGATTTTTCATACTTGTCTGTAATTAGAAATTGTGGGTCAGTAATGTGTGTATCAGATTGCATTTGCTTGTTTTATTGTTGGTCAGTAATGAGTGTATCAGATTTCATTTGCTTGTTTTATGTATGCTCTGCAAACCTTGATGAAGTTATCATCCAGAAAGATTACATATTTTCTATAACCTAGATATCAGAGAGTTTGATGAATTTATTAGTTACTCGTATTCCTGCAAATCATATTTTTTTTTTTTAAACTTGGGATCTAGCTGAAAATATTTTTAAGATTACATTGCAATATTTTTGTGCATATAATCAATCCTACTTCATTTAATTTCATATTTATAATGTTACATTTTTCTTAATATAGGGTCATGTGGATTTCATCTTCGAAGTAAATCGGTCATTAGCTGCATGTGAAGGAGTCATACTTCTTGTTGATGCAAATCAAGTAAATATATTCATTTAAAAGAATAAAGAAATTGATATATATGTATGTGTGAGTAACCTTGCAGAACAGTGAAAATAAAAGATAAGCATAGAGCTTAAAAAAACAAGTTAGGACTATTTTAATTATGTACACAGCAATTTTGAAAGAATTAATACCGAAAATATGTAAATAAATAAATGGAAAAAGAGACAGAGAAGAAGAATATTCTTCCAATAGATTTATGATGACACTTCAATGGAAAGCAGGTTAATAGGCTATAAATGGATATGCAAAAGCTAAAATCTATTTAAAAGAGTTTTAGAAGAAATCTAAATTTAAAACCAAATTTGAACCTTTATCTCCTAGCTGTTAACTTGAAGAAGCTGAAGCTTTCCTTCTGTGTGTGCCCTTTGAGGTGTATTGATTAGTACATTCAGCTAAAAATCAAAAGCTATGTGACTCTCTTTTTGGTGAAAGCATAGATGATTTTTTGTGTTTCTTACTCTGAAAATAATAATAAGGAAGGTCTTCCAATCTTGCACTCTCTGAATATATATGTATGCATCGAATTAATGAAATGAAAATACTCTTATAAAAATGCTGTCATTCTTTCCAATTTGCTTATGTTTCATTTTGTTTGTTACTTGATGAATTTGGAATGAATGAATATAAAAAAATTGCCTGCTAATACTCTATAGTTAGGTGGTTAAAAATTTGTAAAGAATAATGAGATTGGGTGATAGAGCACTATTTGGCAAATTTCAAAATTATGAAAATGTAGGTTTCAAAATTCTGAAGGTTGCTAAACTGATCGAATTACACAACAAAAATACAGAATAAGAAATGAAGAGCTGATGAGTGAAAGGAAATATATTTTGGCTATCAATACACACGAATTTAAAATAAAAGGTTTAACAGAACTGATAGAAATTGAATCCTTGAAAAATTATTTGAAAATGCATGAAATTCTAGAAATCATTTTACTGTGGAAAGATTTACAAGATTTTACAAGTGGCTAAGCAGTTAAGGCCATTGAATACTGGTAATTAGGCACAAGTTCAAAAACTGACGAACAGGCTAGCTGCATGGTTGTGTTTCTCCATGTTTAACTTGAACATGAGCCAGTCTTCTTTAGAAAATTCTCTACTTAGGCATCTCTCCCATAGGCAGACAGCCATTGTGTGCTTTATCATAATCAAATAACCTAACCTATAACTGTGGAAAGGTGCGTCATGTTTTAGTACAAATTAGAAAAGTTTTGAAAAATGCAAGGCTACTGTGCCTGAGTGTTAAAACTGGAGAAATACAGCTAGCTCAACAAAGGTTCTTATCAAAGTTGACCTAGTGGCTGCATGGGAATTTTGTTGCTTATCCCTGATGAGAAGCACATGAATCATTTGCCCTAAAAGTTCTCTCCTTCTTTTAAACTGGTATTTCAGCCCAGGGTTCGAATCTCAGCAAATAGTCTGGCTACATGGGATTTTCATGTTTTTCGGCATGTGTAAAGCGTTCACTAACCGATTTCTCTTACAGAGCACTTCAAGAAGGCTCCCTTCTTTTGGGCAGACAGCCCTTGAATGCTTTGTCATAATTAAGGAAAGTAAACCAAACCAAACCATTCTTTTAAAATAAAAATGCACTAATTTTTCACCCACTTAATTTTGGTTTGAATGCATTGCATACTACATTTGAATTTCTTTTTTAATCGTTTCTTATATTACATCAGAATTTTACAGCTTTTCTCTTTATAATCCCGTGATACATGTGTGAGACATTGGATAAGTTTTTCTTCGAGATTCATTATTTGCCAAAACTTTCAAATGTATCATTCATTGTCAGAGCCAGTCTCATCAGCTGATGAGGTGAAAATTTTTTCTGTTACTTGATGTACTGTGATTTCTCTTGAACCTTTAAAATGCTAGAAATCAGATTCTTCAGTTTAATATTTGTTCTCTTCAGTAAAATATGTTAATTTCAAATCTCTGCTATAAAATCTTTAAAGAATATTCAGACCATATTGTATGTATTTATACTACCAGATAAAGACCAAATTTTATAATTTATATTCTAAATCAATGTTTTGCTAATTTTTAGACTTTGCCATTTACGTTAACTGCAAGTTAATGTCATTTGCAGCTTGCAAAAACTAAAATAGGAAAAAGTAATTTGCATTTAAGTAAATGTAACTAAGGTTACGAAAATAAAGTGCAAAGAGAATAAAATTAACTCCTAAGAACATCTGCAATGTTTTGCAATGCATACCTCATGCTAATATTCTCTGGACCTTATAAGTTATAGAAATTTCTTAGCCTTCTGTTGGGCACAGTACATTTATGGTCTTTATTTAAATTAAAAATAATGTGTAAGCATGAATTTTATTTATTTAAATTGAAAATAATGTGTAAGCATGAATTTTATTTATTTAAATTGAAAATAAATTACTATCCATATTATCCTGCCGATCGTAAAATTTTGCTATTGTTGAACTACTGGTGGAGATTTCGTGAAAAGTTGGGCCAGTCATTTCTGCCTGAGCAACACTTCTATCTGCTGTTCTTACAGTAATACATGTGTCAGTCTCTCTGCACAATCCACCAAACAGCCACTGCTATGGAAGTATTCAATGTGGTCAGTTTTCTTTTCCTTTTGTGCTTCATAAAAAGGCATGTGTTGATTTCTACTGTTTTGCTATCCCTCTTATTTTAGCAGAAGCTCTGTTTTGAACTTTATGTCTGCAAATTTCCTGCAGTGATTGTTTCAATCTATTGCTGTTTCGTCAGCCAATATCCAGGTGTTTAGTTTTGCATTCAACAAATGTTAATTCTTGTGAGCTGTAAATGAACTCAAGTGCATCACATATGCAATTCTATAGTGCTCGAATTAAATTTTTGTAAAATGCAAGAAAACAAAAATGCAGTAATAACAGTGAATTTATAGCCTTAGTCATAAAAACAGAAGATGGCTTATTGAGAATATATAGGGTAGCATAAAACAAAGTTCTGTGTTGTGAAATTATTCTTATCCAAAATTGGCACTAAATTGCACTGCTTGACGAAAGTTTCACAGTCAGCGGGTTAATACTAGAAGTACTGGAAATGTGTAAGCATGAATTTTATTCATTCAGAATAAAATTTTACTTGTAATACAGTGCATTTATTACAGATATTAAATATAAAAATAAAACAGAATTATCATTAAAAATATGCAATGAATCTGTTAGATTGAATGCAAAACAAAGTGCCAAACTAATCAATTTCATTAATAAAGTTATGCACGCAGTTTATTTCTAGAATATCCCAAAATAAAACAGTATGTGTCAAAAAATTTTTTTTAACAATACATGATAAATTTATATTTTTTGCAACAAATCCTGAAAGATAGTTTGCCTTTAAAAAAGTAACTAGAAATAGTATTTTTTTTTTTGTTTCTTTATTTTTCTTACATCTATAGGAATTTAGCAGTTAATTTTGTATTCTCTTTTAGGTGTAAAATAAAATAAACTATACTTTTTCCCAAAAGCCAGTTATTGCTCAGACTGGTGCAAATAGCAATTTTATTGGAAAATGAATTAACCAGTTATTATAAAGCATTGAAATTAAAAAAAACAAAAACATTTTTGTTCCTTTAGAAGCACATAATGAAATAAAAAAATTCCAAATTGCTGTAAATAGGAACTTGAAGATATGTAAATATGCTATATTTGATGATGCACCGATGGTTCTGGAGATTTATCAAAATTTTTAACTTTTTTTTGGCTGTTATGTATTTCTAGAAGAATATATAGGGAATGAATTGGTGGTGTAGTTGAATTGTTGATTCCCAACTGTATACATAGAATAAGGATAAGAGGATACATCAGATGACACAAGGATGGAGAAGTAAAAACTTTAGCAGAAGCGGCGTTGGTTGATACGTAGTTTTATTCTCGTAATTAATACATATTCACATATCAACAGTATGGGTCCTCAATGTAGTCACACAATTTTGAAACGTTACATCCTTTTTTAGAGGAAAATCAAACATGGCTAGCAGTGAAGAAGCAAGGCAAAGCAGGAAAGAAGTGGAATGTTATTTACCTAGTGGGTGTAGACAACAAAAGAGGATGTAAATTTATGTGCAGTAATATTAATAAGCTTGGTTCCTTTGCTTTAATTCTGAATGATGATTCAGCTACAGCTATCGTAGTGTGGAATACTGCAGGTGTCAGTGTAGATGCAAAAAGGGATGTATTTATTTTTTAAATCAGAAATTTAAAGGTATGTTTCGAAAATTTAGTTAGTGATTGTTTTTCATATTTTATATTTTGAGAAATAAATGCAACTCCTAGGCATCTGTACTGCTGTGCAGAATTCCACATTGTGAATCTTAACCAATCACTATCTGAAGCTCAAACAAAGATTTGAGAGTTTACAAATACTACTGCAACTATTACATATCCTCTTTGTTTTCTTCTACCTAGGAAAGTCACATCTCTCTAAACATTTTGGCGATGACTTAAAACTGAGTTGTTTTCATATTTCTCAAAAACTACATAACAGATAGCCGGTAGGATACTAGGTGTTAAAACTTTTGGATTTGCAGGCACATATATTTGAAATTTGTAAATACTTACTTCATCAAAGTTCAGCTGGGGATCATATTTTGTTCTATCTAAGTTTCATCTTGAAGCTGTGGCATAGTATTTACATTCCACGAGAATAGTTTGTATTTTAACATTTGCATCCTGTATCCATGTTTGCTGCACTGTACCCATACACACTCATTATAGCGCGAGTATAAAGACTTGAACTTTCTGCTGAGAGACTCACTTGCACTTGTACTTCACTGTCCCTGCTTGCTACTGGGAATGACAAATTAATATTTCTTCATTTAAAAACTTTTGTTGCTCAAATGGCTTTGAGAACTAACTCTTCTTTTTTATATTTTATGATTTTCTTTTTGGAATAAATTTTCATTGCTATTATTTTTCCATCTGTTGGAATGCTTCTATTTACATTTTTTTTTTTTTTTTTTTACTTTGTCGGCTTTGGTAGAAAATAAAATTATTTTTATTGAATTTTTAAGCTTTATTGCTTGTTTATGATTTTTGATGTTGTAATTTTGAAAATTCCATTCTCTGGTCTCTATGGTTTCAAAATTTTATACGTTATGATTTTTTCATGTGTTGGATTGCTTGTAGTTACGTGATTTTTTTTTTAGACTCGGTGTGCTTAAAATAAATAAAAAAAATTAAGCTTGTTTATGATTTTGATGCTATAATTTTGTTATTTTTGTGTTAATTACTGTTGCCTGTAGGGAATGGATTAATAAAGACACAGGTTACTTTGATTATTTTATTTTATTTTTTTTTTTAGATTAATTTAATTTTTGCCTGTGTTGGTTTAGAAACAGGTATTTACTTCTTTCATTACACCATTTCGTTGATGATGATGCAGTGAAAGTCGTAAATTTCTTTTCTCCTTTCATTTTTGGTTTTGTTACCTTTTGTGCCTTTCAAGTGCCAGTCATGAAATTTTTAAGCTTTCCTTTTTATATAGGCAACAAAACATTTATACCTAGCAAAAGTAACAAATATGTGAAAATGTTAGTATATATTTTAGTTTTGAAAATTTTAGAATGTCTACTTATCATTATTTAATTCACTCGAATGTCATAATATCTCTTGAGTTTCCATTAATTGTGCTTTGATGAAATAGTAAAAGTACCGTAATTTCGCACGTATAGTCCACAGACACGATTTTATATAAAAAAAATTTCAAAAATCATCAGATAGTCCGCATAATCCGCGGAGTATACGTCCGAAATTACGTTTTTTTAATACGGCAATATTCCCATGCTTTTTAAACACATCCTTTTGTTTGCGCCAATTTCTCACCACTTTCTCGTCCACTTCAAAATAACGGGGTAAAATCCTAGTATACGGTGCAGCCTTGGCGCGACTTTGAAAATTATCGCCAACACCAAAAATGATCCAAAGAACGTCTATATGTATACTATACACACATAGTATATATACTCAGTATATACTATGTTTAACTATATATTTTCTTTGAATGACCCGTTAACTACTCTATACGTCCTGTTTTCACTGCTCATCATAAAGTAGCCAAAAGTAGTCAAATCCCATGTGCACCAGATTCTAGGATTAAACCAATAAGGGCCCGCTTCTCTATTTCCATCTTTTTCAGCTTTCTCAACTACCTTGAGTTTAATTCAGCAGTAAAACTCCGGCGATGTTTCATCAACGTTATCGAAGATGAAAGACAAAATACTGTGCAACGTGCTATCCTCGTGATAAGTGGTAATGAAATGTGACCTTCGACCCCACTCACTTGGTGTTGACAAACCACGCTATAAGTAAACGAATCACGCTTTTTTTCGTACTCCAGGTACTTACTACTATGGCTCCTAAAAACCGAGCTGACGCATTAACTACTTTTCCCCCTCTCGGCAGTTGCGCTAAAGCAGTGCGAAGGATACTGGGATACAAGACTCTGGTTGCACTAAGTGAGTGCTCATACAAGACTTTCTTTGGCTCATATCCCGGCATCGCTTGATGCGCCAGCCTGCATTTTAGGAGCTCTACTTGCTACTACTCATTCGTTCTGCACTATGCTCTATGGTTTACTATCGATACGATACATACGAATGTTTTCTTGGAATCTCGCGCTTTTTTTTATATTTGATCATCGGCAGTTCGCGACAGCGTGTTTTTTAAATTTCAACGATTTTAATCATGAACAACCAGCGTAATATCCGCATTGGTGGATAGTCCGCAGCTTGAAAAATTCGCATTTTAAACACAGATAGTCAGCGAACTATACGCGCGAAATTGATTGTTATTGTTTGAAATTTGATTGTTATTGTTTTATTTGCATATTTACTACTTTAAGACGAATATATATTCTGACTCTTGCACGTACTTAACATTGAAATGTTATAGCTAATTTATACAGTAATTGCTTTATTTAGGATTATTTTAGTAAATTATATTCTTCATTTGCGTAAAAAGATGAATTTAAAGAAAATGATATTGTAAGAATAAAAATGTATCCATAAGTGTGTCACAGTCTGTTTCTATTGCAATTTGAAATTGTATTTTGAAAATTCATAAACAGTATTAGAAGAAATGTTAAATCTCTCAGCACAGCAGTTAGAAGGTATAAGCCCAAGCACCATGTGCTGTGTCAACACTGTCTTAATGAATAAGGCCTATTAGAAGAAATGTTAAATCTCTCAGCACAGCAGTTAGAAGGTATAAGCCCAAGCACCATGTGCTGTGTCAACACTGTTTGGATGAATAAGGCCTGAGCACGAGCAGCAAACTGCTCAGTGACATCACAAGCAGAAGACTGACAGAAAGCAGCAGAAAGCTTCTGCAACAATTATCCAGCGATGTCAAATCTCCCAACACTTGCTTATCAAGCAGTGTGGGAATAATTAAAATAAAATACAAAAATAAATAATAATAAATTAATTTTAGTTAATGATAAATATGCTGTGAAAATTAATGAACAAATAAACAAAAAGTGGGACAATTTCTGTTGTTCAGAAATGTTACTACAAAAAGCTAGGATGAAAGAATAGTAAATACTTTGAACAGCATTTCATTTCGCTTATGATGTATATTTTTCATTCATATATTTCGGGCTAAATAGATAAAAGAGTTTTATTGCAAATACATAAAACCAAACAGTAATGTTTTAAAATTCAGTAAATGCAAAGAGGCTTGAACAGTAAGTATATTAAAAAGTCTATTCTAAATTTAGATTTTGAACTGAAGAGGTTTTAAGAAATTCTTCTAGGAATTAATGAAATTAAAATTTCAACTGAGAAACAAAATAAATTGAAACTTCCACTACAAAGAATTTGTAGATGCAAAATGAAAAAATAAAATTTTATGACTAGGACAAGACATGTAACATATTTTAAATTGCACGAAAATTTTATTTTTTATTGTTGCAATTTTATAAGTAAATGCTTACTCATGTGTAAATTCAATTTAGAATTTTGGTCTCTAACATGAAATTAATGGTATATTTGTTTCAACAAGTTTTTTATTCTGCGAAATTTTCGACAAAAGTTTACATTGAGGTAATATGTTATATATTAATACAAACGTGATATAATGTTTACCATTGTCTATCACTTAAAATTCACAGTATTACCTCTTGAAGCCTGCTAATCCTGCATTTTGATTTCATTCACTTTTTGTTTCATTTAGGATAAGTTAATTTTCAAAAGGAAAAATCAGTATACAGTCAAAAATCGTTAATTCGGACACCCATAATCCGGATGTCAAAGCTACAAACTTTCTGCGCATGCGCATAAGTGTTTATGCATGCACGTCAGACCTTTACGGCTGCATGTATGTGTGAGCGCATGTGCATAATACGTTTACGCATGCGCGTTTAATGTATAACGGACGGTATAAGCTAAAATTATCTATTTCAGTTAATGTTGCAGATTGTGTTGTTCCTCAATCTTCGAATTGGATCCAGCTTATTTTTTGAAGACTAGAGCAATTTTACAAAAGTAAGCTTGAACTTTCGATTATGTCAAATAGAATTTTCGATGCTGGAGCTCCCAAAGGATCTACAAAGCGAAAGTATGTTTCGACGTCCATCAAACAAAAAGTGGAATTGTTGCAAAAAATGGATAAAGGGATATCCTTTGTTTCTCTAACCATTCCGAAATCTGTTTATCAATTTCACGCTGCTCTGGGGCCTGGGGGGGGGACGCCGTGGTGCGCAATGAATTGGAAGTTGATCTGTCGGCATTATCTTTATCTTCAGGGCAGATGTTTTTATTTTATTTGGCTTATAATTCCTTACTAAATGTAGTATTTCATCTCGATATACTCCATTTTTTATATGATTTAAATCAATATGATATACACTGGTTATCATAAATTAAGGAAAAATCACAAAATACCGACAACTCCCTAAAAAATAAGCCAAACCGTGTAAAATTTGAATATGTTGCCAAGTAAGAGTAGCCGAGTAAAACTGCGATATGCAAATTAGTGGCACTGCACTCGGAATACGTCATCTGTGAGGAGAATAAAAGTCCATGTTTGAGAGCAATTACACATATTGCACTGTGATGGTGACATCAGAAATCTGAGATAGCCAATTCGTAACAATGACCTTCAGGCATCATTTGCCTGCAGAACTACGATGGAGAGCCATTGGGAGACTAGAGGCAGGATAAAGTCAAACAGAAGTGGCCAGATGGCTAAATGTGAGGCCTTCTGTGGTTCATAGACTTTGGAGGCGATTTCAAACCACAGATTCGGCCTCTAGGAGGTTTAGCCAAGGACCGCCAACTGCTACGACAAGCGCTGATGGCCGATATTTGACATTATGTGCATGCAGGAATAGAACCGCTGTTCCGACTCTTCTTAGATCCTCCCTTGCTGCAGGCACCGGAAGGTTGATGTCAACATCAACTGTGCATAGAAGGCTTCACGAAGGTGGTCTGTATGCGAGACGACCAGCCATTTGCGTGCTGCTGACGTGACACCATAAGAGGGCCCGTTTGCAGTATGCAAAACAACATGTCCACTGGACACATGATAGTGGAGGGCTGTTCTCTTTATGGGTGAGTTCAGGTTTAATCTAGAAAATGATAGTAGGCGTTATTTGATATGGAGAGAACCTGGAACCCGTTATCAGACATTAAAGAGATGCATACGGAAGAGGCAGTGTCTGTGTTTGGGGTGGCATCTCTTTGGGTGGATGCACAGTCCTCCATGTCTCCATGTCCAACGGAAACAGTGAATGCTCCGGTTTATAGAGATGACATCCTTGATGCTTATTTGCACCCATGTGTCAGGGCGATAGGTGATGCTTTCCTGTTACAGGACAATAACTGAAGACCACACTGGGCTCGCATCATAGATGATTATCTTCAACAGGAAGCAATTATGAGCAGGGAGTGGCCAGCTCGATCCTCGGATTTGAATCCTATCGAGAACATTTGGGATGATTTAGAGAGACGTCTAGTTGCTCTCAGTCTGCCCCCTCAGATCCTTGCCGTGTTTGCAACAGCTTTGCAAGAACAATGGCTCTCGCTTCCTATGGAACTGATAGACCGCATAATTTAAAACATCATGCATCACTGTATGTCCTGTATTGCTTCTAGAGGCGACCATATTCCCTATTGAAGGTACTTTTCCTATAGCAAACTGACACCTTCAATTTGTTCATTTTATGCATGTGCTAATTTCTATACTATCATAATTGTCTGGTAATTTATTTTTATGTTACTTGATACCTTACTATGTGTTGTATATTGTGGGCAAGTTTCATAAAATTCTACATGTAACTCTTTCAGTAATCATGATTTTTGTGATTTTTCCTTAATTTATGATAACCAGTGTATATTCTAACAAAAAATTACAGATAAGGTTTTTATTAATCATCTAAATAATAATAATCAGTAAAGCCAGAATATTAGAAATGAAACTTATTCATCAGTTTCTGTTTCCTATACTTTACAATATATTAAAAAACAAAGAAATCTTCCAGTTTTCTGGGTTAATGCATAAGATTAAGTTTAAAATTCCACTGTGAATTTTTTCTAAGTTATAAACTGTAAACAGTAAGTGAAACTAACAGAAAAAAAAGCAAAAGCTAGGTAAATATACAAGTAAAACTAAGGGTAAATGAAGAGCAGATCCACGAGCAACCAGTCTTCTGCTGTGACGTCACACTTTCGTGCTCAGGTCTTGTAACTATCTAGAAAGCGTTGGCTCTGTCTGCCTGAAAATGTACGCTTCCATACAAGCTCATAGGCTGCCCGTACAGTGTCGCATTAAGAAATAGAAGGGGAAAAATGAGAAAAAAAAAAAAAAAAAAAACTCTCTCTAAAATGAAAGAAATTTTTGATAATGAAGATTAATGATGTCTTTGCATATTTCTTGATATAAACGTTTAATCTGTTTTAAAATAATAACAATTAAGGAAAGGAAATATTTTTCAGCGAGTGTACCTAAGTCATTGGAGAAGTGCTTTACAATCTAATTCAAGAACGTAAAGGTTTTTATATAATATCCCATTATACTATAAAAATAACTTATTATGTTCTTTAATTACATAACATCTTTCCCAGCATATAATTAGTCTTAGCCATATAGCATTACAGATAGCTGTTGAGGAACATCAAAATGATATTTTTTTTCTTTATCCAAGCTCACACACCCAAAATAAATAAATAAAATGAAATAAATAGGCAAAATTTTCAAATTTATCATTGAAACGTTATAGCTAACTTCTTTATCAGAAAGCTAGAAAGTTTTTTTTTTTTTGGCCTAAAAAAAGAAAAAAATAAGTAAGTGATAAAAAAAAATGAAATAGATATATTTGTGACACATAAAAATGCAGACTTAAATACTCCATCTATTATAATTATGATCAATATTGTTATCAATCAACCTAATTACGATCAGTTTTCATGTATATGGGATATATAGAAGTTACACAGAGTTAGAAAGTTATGCCAACATTAAATGCAGAATTTCATAACCTAGATGCTAAGATGAGCTTAGTTACAATTGTAGAATGAATTTTTGCAGACACTTTCTATATTGAAAGTAGGCATTGGGAGCAAATATTTGCTATGTACGTCTAAAATCCGCGCATATTCTAATCAGTTTTAGTTAGTTTTTCAAACTGAATATAGTTTTCGATTGCATATATGTGTTGATTAATATATTAAATTACACACAAAAGTAATATTTGACCATTGGTTTCTTGCAGAGTTCGCCGAATTGCATTAATTTATTATAAAAAATCAAGTTACAGCTTTAGCTTTGTACATTATATTAACCCAACTCCCTTGCATTTTTGTGATATTAGCTTCCTTTTTCATTTGGGTATTCTTCTAATTCTCATTTAATTAAAAAAATGTTTCCTTTTTGTTGCAGTAAATATTTCGGCGTTCAGATTATATCACTGTTAAGTTTTCTTTCTTGCACTTCTGTGATAATAGCTTACCCCCTTTTTTTTGTGTTATTTATGTATTCTTTTTAATCTCCTTTATTAAAAAAACTCTTTATTGATTGTGTTTTCATTGTATTGCATTGCATCAGATTTATTGGCAGTATTTCAGATGGCAGTATTTATTTCAGATGGCAGTTATTTATGTATTCTTTTTAATCTCCTTTATTAAAAAAACTCTTTATTGATTGTGTTTTCATTTTATTGCATTGCATTTCGCTTTTTCAGATGGCAGTATTAGTGTAGAATTCTATAGAGCATGTGAATTATGCAAAACACAGTGAAAGTTTTTTTTTTTTTTTTTTCCCCAAAACTAACATTTTATTGTTAAGAGAAAATGAAAAAAATTCATGAAATCTTTTTGCTGTGAGTAACACTTAAAAAAATCATTAGTTTTGGGTAGTAGTTTAGTAATTCTAGATGAGCTTAGTTACAAAAGCTTTATTTATTTATTTTTTTAAATTTAAGACATGCACAGGTATATAATAGATGAATAAAATTATTAAAATAAATAATCTAAATATGATATGGCAAGATACAGGCATGTAAAGAAAAGTATATCTTGATGTCGAATTGACCCAAAGGCGAAATATAATGATGGCAAAATGGCGGCAGTGAATAGTCCCATTCCCATGAACTGGGCATAGTTGAAAATTGATTGCCCAAAGTATTTTATTTTCAGAGGAAACTAAGAAAATTCAAAAGTGGAAAATTTTTTTAAGGTTTGGCAATCTTTAAAACTGAGAAAAATATTCGTTAAACAGAATCCTCCCATTAAATAGAGAAATATAGAATGAAATTAAAAAATGTTGTTCTTATGTGTTTATCTCAGTAAAGGGAACAAGTGAAAAATATTTTATATATTGTTCTGTCACCAATAAAACTGCTGTTATCTCTTCATCCCATTCACCCATTCATATGCACATCTTTCAGTACGTCTATGAAGGCCATTGACCACCAATCTAATAACCGGTAGGTAAAGCAATGACTTCCGTGTTAACAATCTGCAGCATTACAAATGACATTATATCACATGTATAGATTCTTTTGGTTGTGACATACACCATAATTCCTCAGCTTAGGAACATTTTATGACCTAAGGTCAGGTAAGGTGCTAATATATAAGGTGCATGACTGTATGATCTATGAAGACATGTACAAAATGTTTTCTTCTTTTGGGCTATGATGTGTTTGGGCTATGATGTGATTTAATTTTAATCTAGAATTTGCTTCATTCATCGCTCATGGACCTATTAATTCCATATTTGCATGCCAGTGATGGGATTGCTTCTAATACAAGCATCAGCTTTCTGTGAAGATAATTCATAATCATGATTAATGTAATTCCTATCATGAACAAATTCAGGTAATGTGTTTGTTAGTTTGAGTTCTGTCTCCTTATAGATTGCATATTTTGATATTTTACACCAGCAAACATGAACAACCATAATACCAGGTTATAAATGCTCATTTTGTTTTCCTATTACACTTGCATCTAGGAAGTAGTACTAATACTCATGATACTGCATTATTAGTTGCTTACATTTCCTACTATGCTGTAGATATGTCATGTAAATTTTAGGTCCATTGAATATTTCCTTCTTAATGTTGTAATTTTAACAGACAGCAGTTTATGTTTTGGACTTTTTTTTATATAATTTATTGAAGTTAATTTTCAGGGAGTTCAAGCTCAAACTGTTGCAAATTTCAATTTAGCTCGCTCACATCATTTGGCTGTAATTCCTGTTCTGAATAAAATTGACCTAAAAAATGCCAAGCCTGATGATGTGTCCAATCAACTGACAGCTTTATTTGGAATAGATAAGGAGGAAATATTAAAAGTAGGTATGTTTAAGAAATTTTTTTTCCTGTAATGAATGCATGTGTTTAAATTATTTATTCAGGAACTCATTGCTGTAAAAATAGTCTGTTAATTCATAAAAGGAAAAAAAAAAGCGTTTTTGCATATTTATATTTTTGTAAACATTTCTGCATATGGGTAGTTAGTTTTTTTTTTTTTTAACCTGGAGGCATCATAATTAAATCATGTTAACAAAGCATTGTTACATCTGTTAAAATAGTATGTTGATTTATTTGCAGGGAAGGGAGAAAAAAAGCATTCCTTGTCCTTACTATCTAGAGACATTGCGATTAAGTTTTGTTAACAAATCATTGTTCACTTAAAACAGTGTGTTCATTCATGTAAAATTTAAATAAGTAAATAAACTTATTTCTGCATTATAGATATTTTTTTTGGTAGAGATATTTGGATTAAATTGTATTAACAAAAAAAATTCTTACTTGCTTCTTTGAATATGGAAAGACTCATGAGGACTTTGCTCTTTTAGTTACTGCATAGTGAAAAATTCAATTTTCTTGATTTTTCTTGAACCACATTTCTTCTAAAAACCAGTATTATTTTAATCTTTTTCTATATACTTTAATCAAACCTTATTTCAGATGTTAATGGGTAATTTGAAATTTGGGTAAATGTCATGTATACAATTGTTTTAAAATTTGATATTAGAAAACTGACTTTCAGAGCATTAAGATTTTGTTAATCAAAACGTGAAGATACGTTTACTTGATTTGAAGCTCATTTTCCTTCTTCATATTTTATACTTAGGTGAAAAATGCTTAAATAATGACTTTGCTCTAGAAAAAGCAAATCACAGGTTTGGGGCTTTTAGATAAGGATATTAATGGTGATCAGGCTATGCATATGTACCTTTTTGCCATATCATGACACCTGTTATGTGAAGCCTGTGCGTTTAATATTATAAATTCTCACTATATAAGGTATTTCTCTCGCCTTAGCATGCCTTCGCAGTGTAGTGGTCTGCACGCTGGGTACTTATTCCAGAGATCTGTGGTTTGATTCTTGGCGAGGGTGTTACTCATTTTCCATGACACCTGCTTCCAAAAAATACCTAATGTCTCAACAATTATATTTCAGATATAGCAGATATATGTTGCAGTTTGCTCATCTTTCTGGATTTCCTATAACTAGTGTTGAATATTAGCTCTTCTACTAGTGATACCTCATTGCTTCCATCTTTATAAATGGATGATTTATATGGAATAGGAAATTTTGATTATAATGAAAAGCAATATTTGAAATTTCTTCCCAACATAATGCATAAATGCAGCTTCTTTGATTTTCATGTTTGACATTTACATTCTGTTAACATTTCAAGTTAATATTCTGTTAACAAATACGAGAATAATGGAAACTTTTTAAAGCTTGACTTAAATATTTAATTTAGGTCCTGTAGGCCCCAGCAGTTTCAGGAAGAGCCATCATGCTTCATTATTAACTGTTCTTGTGATTGCCATCAAAATCTGTAAATTGCCACAAGGCCATTTTCTGTTTCTGTGGCTGAAATCATGTTACTCATTAAACTCTGTTTTACATTTAAAAAGAACTTCGTAGAGAATATTTTGTTTGCCTGGCTGAGGATATGCCTAAAGACTTTAGCAGACTATATTGATTTCCATAACCAGCAGCTTTCCAACTTCTGAAACAAAGTCAAATATCCTTAGACATCTTACAACATTCTTTTTTGTTGAATTATTGGTAGTTAGTAGCAAAACAGATTAGGAACTAGAAAAACAGATTTAAAAAGTGTTGCAACAATCTCTGAGGCAAAATTATTGAATTTAAGTTCGTTATGAATAGTCATTTAGTTGTGTTAGCAATTCTCAGAACTAGTTCACAGTTAAGTTGAGGTGTATGAAACATATTATGAAATGCTTCGTGTTAAAGCAAAAATTAAGGATCGAGTTCCAATAATGGTCATAATAATTTTCAGCAAATACACTTAATGAGGCAAAAATCATTCACCAGAGGGACATTTGTGTATGTATTCACCATAGGATCACCAAATATGTTGATTACACCATTTTCACCACTGTTGTAACATTTTGAAAGAAGCTGTTCAACAACAAGAGTCATTTTATGCATTCATCATAGGAGGATTCTTAATCCACTGAAAAGTTTCTTGCAAAAATATTACACCATATGTAACTTATTCTTTGTTTAGATTATTGATATTTCTTTATTAATACTTACATCGATGTGTATTCTTTGTTAGATTAGATTATCATCATTTTATTTTAATGTATAACAGATTTAAATCTCTGAGCAGGAAGAAACCTAAAGATGTTAAGATCCAGTGATCTAGCAGACTATTCAACAGCAATATAACACCTGATCTCAAAATTCAGTATCCAAGGTTATAAAGAGCTTACCCTAAAAATCCTTATGGTATGTAATCTTTGCTTCAGCCCACTGTATGGAAAGAGCATCTGTCTGTACTTGCTAAGTGAAATAAGGTTGCAGTGTTTGAGCTGTTACAAAATATGGGATGATAGGCTCTGGCATAGCAGCAATTCGTTCAGTTTCGGTTCCAATTGACATTACAAAATTCATAACTTCAAGGCCAGTGTCAAGGAATTTTAGTGATCTGCACTGTGTCTGTCACCAAAGCCTCTCGATTTGAAGGAGGCTGACGGTCCAATGATCCTGTTACTCCTCTGATATCGTTTCAACTATAAGCGCTTCAGAGGACATAAAATACAACGACAGCAACAACAAAAAATAACAAGAGGGTGCGACTAATTCACTCTATAAACTGTTTTAGACGTGCATTTCCGAACCCTACCGCACTTTTCGAATTTTTGACGTCACAGATAAGTCGACTAGTTTTGCCTGGATGGTAATTCTTGAACATGAGCTTAAGAGGCAAGAGGTAACATAAACAGAACTTCGATATGCACTTGTAAACAGTATTAAGTATATAGTCTGAAAGTGCGTTCTTTTATGTAATTGCATAATTTGACTGTTTCTATAATAAGAAACCTTCATTCATATAAAATATATTTTAATATTATTATCCGGTTATAGGATTATATGAAATGTTGAATACTGTAGGTACTATCGTAATCTTCACATACCTTTCACATTGGATTTTGCCTTATGATTGTAAAATATATTGTATTATAAAGATTAAATCAAAGCAAGTTACTTTGTTAGAGTAATTAGAGATATGAATGTTCTAACTGGATTTTCTTTTTATCACTTATTATTTTCTGCTTTGAAAACACATTCATATTTGACAAATATTAACCCCGCTGAAAATTTTTTCTTTGTTTAAAAACTATATTTTTCAATAATGTAATAAAAACTCACTAATCTAGTGCTTCGTAGATCAATATGACAACAAATTCAAAATATTTTAAAAACAGTTCTTTAAACTTTCATTTGTAGTAGATGCAACTAAATGGCACAGAGAAAATATATTTCAATAAAAAAATTCACCATAGTAATTCAATTGCAAAATTATTTGTATTTCAGTGAGAAATCCACTTTCAATGCTTATATAACAGAGAGATGTAACATAAGCATTTTAGAAGCTTTAAAAATATAAGCTAAAGGTTCACTATACAATTTTATGTAAGAGGCGTAATAATTTACTTTCATTCCTTTTAAATTGGCACATTCGTTTCCATTAGATAACTAAAATTTTTGGCAGAGACTTAACTTGAACACACAGTATTCCATCGCTTGAAATATAAATTAATTGTTCTTTTTCATTTAGGGGTATATTGGAATTGAAAATATCAAAGGGAAATGGATCACAGATCCAACCTAATTCCTTATTTGGAAATTTTTCAAAAGGTTTTTCTGTCAGTTTTATCATATCTTGTTTTAAACAAGAAATCTGTTTTATTTTCTTCGGTAAATTCTGAAAAACATGTTTCTGTTGTTTTTGTTCAATTCTCCTTGCCAAAGTATTAAAAAAGCCAAAGTATTAAAAGCTTCAATATTGGTGCTCAGTATTAAAATGTTTAATTTCTCTCTATGGCGAGAAATTCAGATCATTAGGTTTTTAGAAAATGTCTACCATGTAACTGAGTTTTCCTAACTAATCATTATTAATGAATGAACTTGCTGATGTATGTTCTTTTATTCTCAAAATATGTAAACTGTATTTCTCAAATTGAAAATATGTTGCAGATTTTTCTCTGTGGAAAGCCAACTGACTTAGGTAATAATGTCTCATACACATAACTTATATCATTACAGCATATTAGAAAGAGACAACTGTTTAAGATCTTTCTTTTTAATGTAATTAATTGCAGAAATATCCTGGGGTCACGAAAAATATCAGTGATAAAAAGGGGCTGCGACTGAAGAAAGTTCAAGAAGACCCTGTTTTAGACCAATCCATTTTTCTCCTGTTTTGTTTCTCAGACGAATTATGTTTCTGTGAGAATTTTTCTGTATTTTTATTGTTTCAGCTGAATTGAAATACATGCTAAAATGTTTCAAATGATTATTAGAAGAGGATCAAATACCCCACATTATTATTATCACTATTTATCTCCTGTTTCAATTCTGAGTTGAATTATATTTTTGGATAGAATTTTTCCATATTACATATTTCAGTTCAACAAAAAATCAACTTTTAAAATATTGAGGAAAAGCATGTTCTAAAATGTTTCAAAATGAAAATGTGGGATAAATAAACACATAAATTAATTTTTTCTAGGAGTGTACGATTTCTTATATATATAAAGAAATTTAGAATCAACTTTTCACAAAGACAAAAATTGTAATTCAAATGAACTTCATAAAATCCTGTAAATGTAAAAGAATATTTTAAAATGTAAAAATTAAAATAAACCATCACAAGACCCCCCCCCCAAAAAGTATAAAAGAACAAGAAAGAAGAGAAATCCAACCAACTTCAACATAACATCATCAAGTGGAGGTATGTCGAACTTAATTATATTTCCCCTTCTAAAACAAAATCCTTACTTTTCTGTATCCAGAATCAGCTGATGAACCATTTCAATATATTTTTTAACCTTAATAGTTGACACGAAAGTTCTGGTCCTCTTCAGAGAGAAGCAAAATGGCAAAAATACAAAGTACAATCATGAAAAATAACTTCCAATTTAAAAAGAATCTTAAAAAAAATGAAAACGTGCCCTTAAAAATATAGAAATAGTTAAAATCCTACAGTGAACTATCTTTGAAAGTTCAAAATAAACTTAACACAAAACTTTTCTAGAACCTCTTATCAAACACCAGTAGCAAAGGGGGGGGGATGATAAAATCATTAAAAATATGTTTCAATTTAAAAAGATTTTACTAGTCTAAAAAGAATATGTAATATTCTACATTTATCAGATTTTATCAAGTTAATTTGAATTTCAATTTTTAGTCTTTGTGAAAAATTGATTCTAAATTTCTTTCTTTATATATTTATTGATAAATTTTCAGCAGCATAATGCACGAAAATTCTTGGAAGGATTATAAATTTTCCTTTTAAAAAATTATTTGTATATATATATTCCAAACACATGTGTATATATCTTTTGCACACAGATACCTTTCTTACATAAAATATATGTATAAAATAACTAAATAAATTGTGAAGTAAGTCAGGATAAAAAATATCCTGTTCTGTTCGCTTAATTAGCAACTGTGAAATCTTAAAAGAGTAGTATGAAATTTATAATGGCAAACATTTAAATAGATGAAAATAATAGAATTATAGAATGTACTTTATAAAATTAATAACAAGTGGTTAAAATATATATTTTAATTACTTATAATGTGCAAGTTATTTGGCAGAGATTGTTGGATGTAAAATTACTGCTTCAAATTTTCAGATTACTAATATAAAGTCTCAACTTGCAGTCTTAATCCACAAAACAACCATTGCAAAAATCACCTGTTATCATATTCCAAAGATCAGCAGCATACACGTTTTTCAAAATCTTGCATAATATTAAATCTTGGCTTTTGATAGTCAGGTTCATACAAATAAGAGGAACTGTTATTATGATTTTAGACTAGTAGTTTATTCTTCCATTCACTTACCTTTCTACAGTATTTCATGTTTTATATCCTTGACTCTCCAAAATTTCAAGAGCTTTCCGGATATTTTTTTAGTTGAGATTTTACTGTACGCACATTACAGTATTCACATCGTCAAAAGTGCACAGAAACATATTTGAAGTGAATTTACCTTTTACAGCTAAACACAGGAACTGGAAAACAAAATACAGTACAAAGTCCATAATCCAGACTCGTCGGAACTTCGGCGATTCCGGATTAGGGATTTTTCCGGATTATAGATCATCAATTTAAATCTGGTAAGATGGCATGCAGAAATTATACAATTAAAAATATGAAATCGTAATGTATGAAATAAAGAACAATTATGATCTAAAGGGTATCAAAATTTACAAAAAAAAAGCTTAATATTTACTTGTTCACTTTATTTAAACATTTCTTTCAATGTAAGTTGTTTAAGATGCTTCCACAAAAAGTTCCCTTTTCTTGTGTCATATACAGTGGACTTTCCAATGCCATACTACTTGCATAATTTTGAGACGGATAGGCCTTTATCCATTTTTTGCAGCAATTCCACTTTTCGTTTAATGGACATCGAAACATACTTTCGCTTTGTAGATCCTTTGGCAGCTCCAGAATTGGAAACTCTTTTTGACATAATCAAAAGTTCAAGCTTAATTTTTATAAAACAGTCTGCAAAAAATAATAAGCCGGATCCAATTAGAAGATTAAGAAACAGTGCAATCTGCAACATTAACTGAAATGCCTTAGATAATTTTAGCCTAGCTTATACTGTCCGTTATACATTAAATCTGCTTGGTCATTCTCGGAACTCCATGTACTCTCGACGATACACTAGAATACGGCTCCCGACTCCCCGGTGTAGTCGTTCCCGGGCTCAGGACACTCTAAGATTAAACCCCACGATACACCAAGAGACTTTCTCGATATACTCAACAATGAACTCGGCACTAGACTAGGAACTCACTGACTATCAACTCGATGGACAGAGCATACCAGCAGAGTTTATATAGCTTTTGGTTGTGTTTGAGAACATTCTAGGATAAACCAGGTAGGAATATGCTCCAGAAGGCTCTCCATCCATCTAGGGCATATCCCTGATTTTGTGGGAAAATGGGCGATTTCTCATCAAATAAGGGCAATGAGAGAAGAAATTGACATAATGCGGAAACAAAGTCTGGGAATTAATTGAGAAGCCAGAAAAATAAAAGATGCTAAGAAACAAATGGGTCTATAAAAAGAAATGGAAGGAAGGAAGCGGTTAGATACAAAGCATATTTTGTCACAAAGGAATTCAGGCAGAAAACTGGGAGGTTTTGATGAAGTTTATAGTTAATTTTTCATTGATAAAAATATTTTTCACCACAGTAACATGTTTATATGGATGAAAAAACTGTCAAACACGAAAAATACATATTTATATGAAAAAGAGAGAAAAGTTAGATGAGAAAATATATACAGTACAAAGTCTTTAATCCGGACACGTCGGGACTTCGGCAATTCCGGATTATAGATCATCAATTTAAATCTGATAAGATGGCATGCAGAAATTATAAAATTAAAAATATGAAACCATGATTTATGAAATAAAGAGCAGTTATGATCTAAAGGGTATCAAAATTTACAACAAAAAAGCTTAATATTTATTTGTTTACTTTATTAAACATTTCTTTCAATGTAAGTTGTTTAAGTTGCTTCCTTTTATGTGCTAATACTTTCTCTTTAATTCTGTAAATAGACATAATTTCTTGTTCAGTTACAAAGTTCCTCTGTTCAAGTCCTGTAATTGCTGTGCCGAGAATATCGACTAACTTGTCAATTGAAATTTTTTCGTTTTCTCTAACCTCTTTGTCACTTTATGTCTTTATCCATTTTTTGCAGCAATTCCACGTTTTGTTTGAAACATTTCTTACAATGTAAGTTTTTTAAGATGCTTCCACAAAAAATTCAAAAAGTTCCTTTTTCTTGTGTCATATACAGTGGACTTTCCAATGCCATACTACTTGCATAATTTTGAGACGGATAGGCCTTTATCCATTTTTTGCAGCAATTCCACTTTTCGTTTAATGCACATCGAAAAATACTTTCGCTTTGTAGATCCTTTGGCAGCTCCGGAATTGGAAACTCTTTTTGACATAATCGAAAGTTCAAGCTTAATTTTTATAAAACAGTCTGCAAAAAATAATAAGCCGGATCCAGTTAGGAGATTAAGAAACAGTGCAATCTGCAACATTAACTGAAATGCCTTAGATAATTTTAGTCTAGCTTATACTTTCCGTTATACATTAAAATGTGCATGCGTAAATGCATGATGCGCATGTGTATAAAGTTTGTAGCTTTGAGGTCCGGATTATAGATCATTCCGGATTATGTATGTCCGGATTACAGACCTTGTACTGTAGTATTTATTCCGAGATAGTATTTCATTTGCGTTTATGAAAATCAAAATTAATTACACAAACATGCAATCAAACTGCGCACAAGTATGTATGGAACTTTTTAACACATTTAGTAATCCTGATAATTATGTTAAATAAATCAGAAAATATTTTAATGCATAATAGATGAATAAAGTAGTTAAGCTTTTATCAAACAGATTATAATACTACAGTTATGAAGGTATTTAATGTTATAAAGTTGGGTAATTTAGTAAATTTCAGTTTTTCACCAAAGCTATGAAGTATTTTGATAATTATGAAGTTCTTTGTATATCTTACATAACAGCACTGAATACTTGAAAATAAAAATAAAAATTGCGTATGGTTTCGAATTGGCATATTCCGACGTGCCTTTCTACAAAAACTCGTTCCACGATGGATATGTTCTTGTTGGGGGCCACCCTTTGGCGTCTTGTTGGCCATCGCTTCTCAGGCTGGGGAGCCCAACTTCCTCTTTCCGCTTCACTCTGTTAGTCTTGTTGACTTTCTGAGGAGGGTGTCCTTCAGAGCTGGTCGCTTTCTCTCCTCGGGGCTCATCATCCGGTGGCAAACTATACATTTCGTGGCTCGTTCCATGTCACCAGTTCTCTGTCGCTTTCCGGAAAACTCTCTTGGCTGTTTCCCTGAACGTTGTACATTCCTTCCCACTGACTGCTGGTGGTACACTGGGCCTCTTGGTTCTTTCGCTGAACTTTGTAGATTCCTTCCACTGACCACTGGTTGTTCTATGGAATGCTCTGAACTTTGCTCTAATCTTTTTCTCTTGACACTAGTTGCCTTACCTGACCCCCTAACTTCAGTCCAGACAGTAGCTGGCTGTGCTTGGTTCGGATCTTTATATTTCCATCGGCATTATTGGAATTCTGGAATAAGTCTTTAAGAAGCGTCATATCAGAGCGATCATAATACATTACTGGCCATTAAAATTGCAAAACCAGGAAGGAACAAGCTGACGAATGTCAAAATCAGATCAAAGGAAGTAGTTGGGATATGCAAATGATTAGTATTTCAGAGCTATGTCTTGAAAAAACAGATGACTGCCGACGAAGGTTATAACAACCTTTTTATTTTAACTAAAGTGAACAGAACATTCACGCACTTGGTGTTCAAAACTAACCACGACTTGCTGCTAAGAAACTTAAACACAAAATGGTATGTAGAATCAGAATGAATTAAATTTTAACGACACGACTGGCTTTAATTTAAATGAGCCATGTAGACACTTGGTACTCACAGCTAACCATCCCTTCAATATATTCAATTCAATTGTGTCTGAGTAAATTAAGCGCAAAATAGTATATACAATCAGAATGAATTAAATTTTAATCCTTTGCACTCGAGCGGCGCCGGTTCGGCAACCTCCCGTGCTCTGTACTGCCACTACAGCATTTTGGAACTCTATCTGTGTATTTATGATGTGTGATAAGATATTCTCGTCTGAGACTTTTGTGGACCGGGCTTGGTATGCATTCTTAGCCAAATCGTAGCTTAGTTTAGTTAGTCTCAGCGTAGCATTCGCTTAAAAAAAGAAATATAGCTTTAAGCTTTTACGATTTGTCTGATAAAGAACGCTGGCTCGCCATAGTAAACTGAAGTCAAGGCTTTCGAAAATAAAAGCAATGCAAAGCGTAATAGAACCTCATATAGTAACCCTCAAAGATCCTACATAGTATCCCCCCCCCAAAAAAAAAGAATTAAAAAAATTCAAAGGGATATAGAAACACGAATGTGATCGAATGATGGATCCTAAAACTATATTCAGTTCAAAAGTTATGGACACAGGATGCCATTTAGTGGTCTTTAAAACATTCCAGGACACTGGCACAAATGTTTGATGGCGGGGGGTGAGTGAAAAAAGTCTCCAGCACACCAGTGCGCGTGCCAGGAAATGAGAGCGTTTCTCGCTGGCACATATGTGTGATGGCGCGAAAGTCTTAATCTGTGTTGGGTATGCTACGTTAACCATGAAGGCAAATATTATCGGGCAGAACAGTGTCAGCATGCTTGTATATTACATTGCCAGGTATAAACTGTGTAGTTTTAGTTTTTTAAAATTTTGTCTAGTCTATACGGTTATGGACTATCATACTGTATATTTTGTCCTATCAAGAAGGTTTCCAAGTGAATCCGTTCAATCACAGTATCACTGGAATAAAGCTTTTGCAGAGATTCTTCAACACTGCTAATATAATCAAATTTCAAATTAGTTAGGTATTTTAAGGATAAAATTATGTTCTGAAACTCACTGTAGGCCAGTATTCTTTTGCAGATCAGTAAGCAGCTGATTCAGTATCTGAGTGTAGTTTTCATGAAAAGTCTCATCAGAGCCCATACTGTCTTCGTTTTTATCAACAAACACAAATTCAAAGAACTTTCTTTTTATCATTCTGTGGTGCAAATGTGGCCTTTCTTCTACTGAACAAACAACTTGAAGGAGAGATTTTAATTTAACCTTGTATTGTTTTGGCAAAAATACAGCATATTTTTTATTTCATCTGAAAATGACAAAGAAATGTAAAGCTTAACAACAATTTCAACTTTCAACCATTATTTTCCTGTTTATATTATTAAACTTTTAAGAGTATCATCCCATACTGTGGCTATCATTGCTGTTTCTAAGCAAATAAGTTTTCTTAAAATTTCCTTTGCTTGTTTTCTGGTGATTCTGTTTTTCTTCTCCTCATGCTCTTTTGCGAGCTAAAGAGCTTTGATCAGCTTCAAAATCCTTATTTACGGTGCCTCTTTTCTGGTAGAGAGATTTTTGGAGTTGAAAACATACTCTAAAGCGATCCATCAGTGTGTCAGAGCTAGAAAAATTAAAAACAGATTCTGTACTGAAGTAAATTGAGTGGGCAGAGTACAAATGATAAAATATTAATGCATTAGTCTTTTTTAATGTACTTTCCAAGCCAGGATAAATACCAGACAAATTAGCGGTATTATAAGATTGTCGTGGCAGATTTGAATGTCTAGTACAGCAGTTTTCAAACTATGGTACATTACTTCTTTGGTGGTACACTTTTTACACAAGAGACTTAAATTAATGTAAAATGTTTCCTCTTTTAATATTTTGTTTTTAATTTTTATTATTCAAATATATATATATATTCAATTTTTGCACGCCACTTGATTTGGTGCCTGTGTAGACAGCCACATTGACCATATGCTAGTTACGGCTCCAGGGTAAATATTGAAATGAGTTGTAGAAATAATACACTCTTTTGCAAAAAACTCAAAGCACCAAAAAGGACTTTTGCAATCCTGACGAAATTTGTATGCAAAAGCATCTTGATAGAACATGCAAATTTTCAAAGTTTTAAGGCAAATGAACAGGAATTGCGATCATAGCCCGCATTTCTAGTGTGCAATTCACAATGTGTAAACCCAGTAACAGAAATGAAAATTTATCTTTTTTTTGGTTGCTGCTATTGTGATTCCTTAAAGAAGCTACTAAAGATATCATTATGATGATATCGAAGACTTTACAGACAACTAAACAACTTCGATCGTTGTCGCATTTTAGGGTTGTGTGAAGTTGGGTGGTCATGCCGAACAATAGGCCGCGACCTGCAGCGTACTGACGCTGCTGTGCAAAGATGTTGGCAGCAATGGTTGCTACCTGGAAATTGCCAACGAAATGGAAGGCTCTGAAATTGCCAAGGAGCACAAATGTGAGGCAAAATAGGAAGATTGTTCTCCAGGCCCGAACTGCCCCAATGGTATCATTCTCAACTATTCAACGCACTACATCAACGTCTATACCTCCCATGGTATTTTCCACCATCTCACGGCACTTGTCTGAGGCTGTGTTACGATCACAGAGGACATTAAGACATTTGCCTTTGACCCCACAACATCGTCGGAGTCGTCTGGAGTGGTGTCACAGCCAATCATCGTGGCTGCCATCAGGCTGGCATCATATAGTGTTCAGCAATGAATCGCGCTTCACTTTTGAAGCAGATGAGCACCGTGTTCGTGTCTGGAGAGGACGGGGACAGTGGTTCCAATCAGCCTTTGTTTTACAAAGGCATACAGCCATAACCCCTGGTGTAATAGTGGGGGGCACTATTTCTTATGACAGCAGGTCATCTTCTGTACATATTTAACAGCTCAATGCTATGTTGATACCATCCTGCCGGCCGGTGGCATTAGCCTTCATGGCACGTCATCCTGGGACTATTTTTCAACAAAATAATGCTATGCCACATACTGCTCGCATATCCCTGGACTTTCTCCATGTGGTTGATACTCTTCCTTGGCCAGCAAGGTCACCAGTCGAGCATGTTTGGGACATAGTAGGCCGTCAGATTCGGGCAACAAAAAATATCGCAGATCTGGAGCGACATCTGATGAATGCCTGGCAGAATATGTCGCAGGATGGCATTAGGAACCTCTACCACTCCTTGCCTTGACGAATTCAAGCATGCATTGCAGCCAGGGGCGGTTCGACCAACTTTTGAACACTTAGTGGGTGATTGTGAGCCGTGAACAGGTACTATAAGCTTGATTTTTTAATCATTTTATTATCTATGTTACACACATACTCAATTTCATCAAAAAGAACCACTTCCATCATGATGCTTTGATTTTTTTGCAAAAGAGTGTAATAGGATACGATTGCAACTTGAACCTGGTTTACGCTTAAAATTAATAAAGCCTGGAATAATATCAGAATTGGTTACTCCATTGAAGATGCATGATTTTTAATTGGAGAATGCTTTTGTGATGATATATATATATTTTTTATTTATATACCGTAATTTCCGGAAGAAAGCCCGCATCAGTGTAAACGCCGCACTCGAGAAAAATGGCGGGAAAAAAATTAAAATTACACAGAAGCGCCGCATCAGCATAAACGCCGCAATAGATTAAATTGCGCGTGACATCGTCGTGGGCCGTATAGATGCAAAAACTCAACGTAAGTCCTGATGTATGACATACCATCTCCTTTCGGAATAGTTTTTCGTTTAAAAATGATCATCGGCTTTAGCTTGTCACCGTTTGCGGCACAAGCTAACACACATGTAAATGACGTTCTTTCATGCCCCATCATAAACATAGATACAGTTTTTGCACCAGTTTCATCAACAGTTCTGTTTGCAGGAGAGTCGAAAGCTAACGGCGTTTCATCCATATTTATTATCTGCGACCGAAGAAGTTTTTTTTTTTTTGTCAATAATAGCTGTCACATATTTTAGAAAAGATGACTTTTTATACTACCAGTTCATTGGTAATTGTTGCTCGACTGCTGTTCTAGTACGCACGGAAACATTTTTTCTTTTCATAAATCTGCTACACCTCCTTTGAAATCATTTATGTTCATTCGTTTTGCTATAAATTTTGCGTGTAAGCGAATTTTTACAGTCAAAATTGCCATTCCCTTTCCTCGTTGCTCCTTTATCCAGTTTGCAAGGTCGTCCTCTAGATTTGGCCACCTTACAGTACCACTTCTTTTGGCTCGTTTCTGTTGTGGCATATTTTTAAGAAGTTCTTTTTCAGTTTTCCAACGTCGATTACATCTGTCGTCCACTTCAAACTCTCGAGCTGCTGCTCGATTTCTAATTTGTTCAGCACGTGAAATTACATTAAGCTTAAAACCAGCAGTATAGCTTCTGTGCCATTTAGGGACATTTTCAAAAATCTTCCGCTCCCTTCTTACTTAAAAACTATCCAACAAGTACTTGTACCCAAACTGATGGGATCTGTATCTGGCAGAATGCCAAGAAAAATCCGTTCATGCTGAAGGGGAAATACGTCAGAGTTTGTTATTGCGAGACAGGTGGAGTCGTGTCCGCCTTTGAAAAAAATTGCAGAAAAGGCAGGGGTGGGGAGAGGATGGGTCCTGGAAGATTCATCGAATGGCAGAGGAGAGAGACTATTCGAACTGATGAGAATGTTGATTTGAAAGGGGAAGAATGTTATTGTTCTGAGATCTCGTTTAGGGTGAATAAGGCATGTAGGTCCGTTCAAGGGAAAGAATGTAAACAAAATAACGTTCGCAAAAAGCAACTGAGTGGTCTTTTGTGTGGGAACAGCACCAGTCTATGCACACTGACAAGGCCATCCAAACTATGTACAATGACCATCATAGGAAATATTCTATTTTTAGTGCACCTAAACGCCGCATGGGTAGAAATGCTGCCGCACCTGCTGAAAATTTAAGTTTTAAACACGTAAACGCTGCGGCGTTTCTTCCGGAAATTACGGTATTTCTTATATATGGATACAAAATTTGAAAAGTTTGAGAACCTGTTGTCTAGTTTTTATATAGAAAAGAATGTTAAAACAAAAACCAGTTAGATCCTTGCTAGTTTTTTTAAATTCTAAAAACTGTTCCTCAGGATTTCCCTTTTTTTGTACATCCTAAGATCAAAATCAATAAAAAGTTAGGAATCTTGAGATTAAAATGTGCAATGATGGAAAAATTCCAAGAATATATCATTTTCCAAAGAATCACGTCAATAACTAGTTTTCCTATAAATACTGTGAGCACCTTACAGATACCAGAAGGGAAGTCAGAAGATCTATTCTGGCTATGGCTCTTAAGCCAGATTTTTTTTTTCTTTTCTTTAATAAAAGATCAAATTCTGCTGTAGATTCTTGGCCTGTCATAAAGCTTCCATAATTTGTAGGTTAAAGCATTTTATTTTATCTTCTACAGGTGAGACCAGTGGATAATAACTCCGTACTAAGTCACTACTGTATGAACCACACTTGTCTATTAACTTTTTCTTGCATTAGTGTCAGTAAATGCTTGTCAGTTCTTCTGTCTAGTTCAGTACTATGCTTTATGGAAGCAGAAACACATGTAGGAAAATTAGATTATTTCAAAGTGGGAGATGTGAAAAATTAGCACAGCCCTCACCGGGACTCGAACCTTGGACCTCTCGAATATGCATCGAGCGTGCTAACCACTACATGGCGATGGTGTGCTAAGAAGGCAGAAGAAATACTTTATATACTTCTCCTTTTAAAGGGCGACTGGGGATTAGGGGCCCCAATCGCCAAGTACTGGGTGGTGGAGAGTCATCAACCACTACCTTTTTTAGTTCGGGTGCTACTGTAAAGACATTTTTTTTTTTAATGCTGCGAGACGTGAAAAATAGCAATGCCCTCGCTGGGACTCTGACCTTTTGAATACGTGCCAAGCGTGCTGACCACTACACCACAAAGGCATGCTAAGAAGGTGGGAGAAATACCTTATACACAACCAAAATGGGATTTAGGAACTCTTGTGATTGATTTCCCACTGACTACCATATTTCCAGTCATTAATCTTGATTTCACTATATTCTGATAATGCAGATGTTATCCAAAGAGTGAGGGAAGGCAAAGTAAGAAAATCACAGTTTACTACCTCTCCATTAGCAAGTTTTATATTAAAAGAATCATTACTGGAAAATGCATATTTTTCAGGATACTTTCAGACTTCGTGAAATATTTATTTTGATTAGAACCTTTGATTTGATTTATTTTGATTCAAACTTTTTGTGTGTGTTTGAAATAAACCCTTGTAGAGTTTTTTACTTCCCAAAAAACTGGGCCATAATTTAGCTTACAATTGCAACAATCAATGCTCAGAGTAGAAGTGTCTTTGTCGCCAACATAGCAATTTTTTGCATTACTAGGGCATCTAAGCAAAACGCACACAAGATTTCATGAGCATCTAACAAGATGTTTCTTTGTTTAATAAAAATTTTTGTTGCTCTTCTAACCACTTTCATCTGAAATTTTTATGGCTCTTAACATCTCCTTGGATGGCTTATGTGTGTGTAATGTCTTAATGCAGATATCTTTTGTGAGAGAAGAATGAAATTTTGGAACTTGTGATTTAACTTCATTTTTCATCCTTTTGTTTCTTCTGTTAGTTTTTGAAATTGGTTTTAATTTATTGTTTTCACTCATCTATAATTCTTAATTTGAAAAATGTAGAAAATGCTAGTAAACGTAAATGAATGATTAATTTACAAAACAAAATTTAATAAACACCAAATGCACTAATGTGAAATTCACTGTCAAATTTTAAATAGGATCGGATTCCTTTACACTGTATAAGCATAATGCAGACTGTCTGGCGTTATTAGATGGATCAAGACTGATCCTTTGTCCTATGAATGGACGGGTGAATGACTGCACGTAGGCAGAACATAGCTACATGTGACTTTATTGGGAATCATTTGTTTGCATCATATATACCTTAGAACTTTGGGAAAAAGAAATTCATTTGCAGAGACAGTTTGCATATGCATCCTATCTATCACCATGTTTCAAGTAATTAAAATGATTGGCTAAATGGCAACTATAGTGATTCCTTTGTAACTTCTTCCCAATGAGTGAATGTATGAATGCACTTTGCAAGGGTCTTATTGCCGCCAGACAAGTTTCTTTTAGGGAAAGAATGTGATTATTGTTGTCTGCAGATAATTGATCTGTGCTTGAATTGCCAAAACATCCTATACTTGTCTACTTTCATTGCATCTTACATTTTATAACAGAAAGTTCAAAATGTAAAACTCTGGCATCTTTTTTCAAAATAATAAAAAATACTCCCAAAACTTGATGTCCTTGCTGCCATGTGTGCAGCTATAGCTGATAGACTGGATAAAGTGAATTTATCAAATAACTTGCTTTTTTATCCCCTTATTTGAATCCAGTAAATTATTGAATGAAGACAGTAAATTATTCAAAGCAATCATTTATATGTACCATGTGCTTCACCAGTTGAACTTTGGACGCATACTTAGAATGCTGTCCAATAGGTCTGCAGTTATGTAGGTGTCTTGTAACATGTCTACCAGTCTATGCATGAAGCTAGTATTCCACTTAAATTTATTTCTACTTGTGAGTTTTATCTTGTATTTGTATTCTGTTCCATTAAACCCTGGGCCTACACGATATCTGCCAATTGTGCGAGCTATAATAAACAAGAAAGTCGGTTCATTCAACTGTTCAACTGTTCAGCCGTATACCCGAACTGGCGCAAAATGTGTACTTTTCATGACATATATATTTCAGTGTAATGAAAGGAATTGTGAAATAATAAACAATGTTTAGGTTACAAATAGTAATTTTAAGACTTCTAGGGTGTAATCATAGTCAATTGATCAGCTGACAAAAATAATTGCATGATGGGTATGATCGGTATAAGAGTTTGGCATGATGGGTATAAGAGTTTTTTAATTCTTTATACGAAATTATATTTGAAACATGTGAACCTAACAAAGCGTTATGGGGAATAACAGATCATCCAGTTTTTGTCAGAAACAACTGAAAAAAAAAAACAAAATACTGATGTAACAATCAAAGGAAAAATATTCGATGTAGAATAACTCCAATCGCTTGTTCTAATAATAATATGCGGCATTTTATGCACAAATTCCTCACCATGAGTCAGACTCATGGCTTTTGTTTATGACACAAATTCTTTACCACGACTCAGACTCATGGCTTTTGTTTATGACACAAATTCTTTACCACAAGTCTGACTCGTGGTTATAGGCCAAAGGGTTAATAAAGGTTCTACATATATCCCATCTGAAGTTTGGTAGCTTTCTACACTACCTACATTGAATGAATACTCAATTTAAAACTTCAAGCATTCTCTTTCAATTGTTATAACCTAGGATCTTGTTAGGTGATATCTTCTGCTTCATTCTTTCACTCAACTCCATGTTTCTTTCTGCCTTTTCTACACAAGATAGAAAACTAACCTCCTCACCATGTTATCATTTGTCTTTAACATCTTATACATACATAAACTACTTGTTCTCCTCTGTAAGTTTTCTTAACATTAACTATAGAATACCCTTCTAGTATTTTGTATATTCACTCCAGGCTATATTTTATTTCTAATATTTTAAGATGTCCTTAATTGATATAATTTCTAAGCTGTCATAAGTTTCTGTTTGGAAATTACACAGCTACCATTTTTATTAGGGAGAGACGGAGATATGAAGCAATTTTGCCTTCAGGACCGGTTCAGAAGCACATCGTCTTCTATCCCTTAACCCATAAGCCACTGCGAGCAGTGATGTCACAAACGCTAATCAGATTGGTGGATTTCTAACGTTTGCTTACATCTTTTTTGACAGTGTTTACTTTTGCTATAGAGAGGTCCACGGCGATAATAGGTGCAAGATCGTGCAGTGCACGAAGGCACCGTGTTAAAAAGCGATCGGGCAATCATTAAAACAAGCAGTTCTGAACAGGAAAATTTTTGTCTTATTTGAATGCCCGCTGACTCAGGTAAAACCTGGGAAGCTACTGATTAGGATCTGTACCTAGGCAGTCTCAGCCATGGGTGTTTAAAATCCGTCTCCGCAGGACTCAAGTCATTGCTAGTGATGGCTGTTTCAGACTCGGCAGGGACCAAATGGCATTCTTGCCCATTCTGTTATAGTCAGATATTCAAGGTTGTCCGACACGAAACACCCCCGTCTGTAGAGTTGGTGAAATCAGTGAGCCTTTAAACTGCTCGAGATTTGCAGTGGTCGTTTGGAGCCTTAAAACATCATATTCATATCCTTCCATGGTTACCGCCTGGGGGGCCTAAAGCCAACATCTGTATACCATGACATATTGTTAACAGGCCAGATTCGTGGCCCGGTCTGTCTGACGGTGTTTAAGATACTTCCGACTGTGATGTCCGGCGTTGAGGTCCCTGATGATAACAGATGTGTTTACTATCCCTCCAGAATGGGGACGTCTAATGTGACTTGCTGAGTATTCCTGTCAACTCAGCTTAGTATTAGCTCATGAGCTCGACCGATAGGTTAGAGGCTCAACCCCTAGAGGTGATCCGAGAGAGGGCTGGGACGTTTAACTGTGTTAAAGCGGCCTCGAGCTTACCAGGTCTGAGTACCCCTTCCTCCTAGCACACTGTCTTATTTGGCCGAAAGTTATAACCAGGGCAGGAGTTCATCTCTGGTGTTCTCTTCTGTCTTATTTGAACGCGAAAATATGTGATGCCAATGAGTATGTAAGACACATTCAAGAAATTGATTATACCTTATTTTGTGTCTGCTGTTGCAATAGTAGGAATTTGTGCAACATTTATCTTTTTTGTGATTGCTTATTGTTATTGTTTTTCTACATAAAAAAGGTAAGTACAGTTACATATTATTTTTAACTTAGGTTAATTTTTTAATTCGGAAAAACAACGATTTGGGCATAATTACTCGAAAACTGTTTATCTCTCATGTCTGAACCATTGTCGTATTCTTGGCTGCATAAATTACTAATATCTAAACCATTTTCTTCTGAAGTCTTTTAATAAGAATGTTGTTCGTTATTCACCGGTCGTATCTGTTGAAACACATAATACTAAAAACCTTTCTGCAGCACTAATATCCGTACTTTCTAAATTAAGATACCTCATACAAATTAATAACTGTTCTTGATGGCTGGCATCAGGGGGTACAATCAAGTAAAATAGAAAAATACTTTGCCCGTTTGACCATACTTAAAATAATTTGCTTTATATTATTCCCTAATAATCTAATTGTTTCATATTGAATTTTATCTTCAAGGTAATGAAGCATATTTTTTTTTTAGTTTGAAATATATGCAGATATGATTGGGTCAAATTTTGTGATAATTTCTATACACTTTAAAAAATTATTATTTCTTTCGAATAACTTCTTACTGGAACCATGGAAAGGAGCAGAAGGTACGCCTGCCGTTGGCAACAGCTTTGAGCACCTTACAGGTGCCAGTGCGAATTAGCTCAGTTTTGCCCCCAATTTTGATGAAGAGCATCCTGGGGGTGGGTCCAAGCGTCTCCTCTTCCCCTACCACCAACCTTTCAAGAGGACTTTCGCTTCACATATTTAGAGTGCCCCTGTACCGCATGGACATTATGCATTTACAAACATCCATGTCTTCTCCGAGATTTGAACCCGGGCCCTTCGGCACCACAGTCGCCAACACTAACCACTATACAGGTTGGGCGGCAATTTATAACATAAATGTATGTATAATTCTTCAATAAATAGAGTGTGGGTTTTAACAAAGCACAAAATGTTTGCATACTTAGACAAATTAAAAGATAAAATGAATTTTCTTTCTTTTTTTCTTTCTTTCTGTTTTTCTTATTATTATGCTTATACTGCTTCATTTTATATGTTAACCATAAGCAAAAGGCATCACTATATAAAGGCGCTTGCTAGACATTTGCACGACGGTGACGATTGGCCTTTGCGCTGGCCTGGCTATCGAACGCCATCGGAGTTTAACTCTTAATTAATGAAAATACACCTAAATTAATTTAAAATGCAATTTATGTACAAGATCAAATGGTTAAATGAAGAAAAGAAATCATGTATGCTGCTGAAGGGTTTTAAATAAAATGTTTTGTGGCTGTTAAAATTTCAAACTTTGCTTTTTGAAAAAAAGAATAAAACAACAAATTAATATTATTTATATTGATTATAAATGTATTAGAAAATATATTATAATTAGTTCATGTATTAAAATTATTTTGAACATGCATTACAAAGATTTAAATAAAAGATTGTAATTTATGTTTATATTAACCAATTGAATAGCGCTAGGTTTTATTATATAAATATATATATATGTATATATATATGTATTAAAATTCAGTAATAAAATTTTTAAGGAATTTGAAATGATTTTATGACCATTTAGACAGTTTATATTCTTTAAACTGCGTTTTCTCGGTTCGCCTTTTTTCTATAAAGCCTTTTATAAAGTCTATAAAGTCCTAAAACATATATAGATATGCACTAAATTATTTAATATTCTTACCGCTTATTTAAATTCATATACTTTATAGAAACAAGAATGGTTTTTGCAAAATACTGAAAAGAAAAATTATTTGAAGTGAAAATGTGATTGAGATGATAGTTGTTTCAAAGTTTTAATGTAAAAATATGTTTTGAATTTTTCTCAAACTAATGCATTAATTGCAAAATCGTTCCTTAAATTTATTAAGAACACTGTGCTAAATACAATAAGAAAATTTGGGGGGGGGGAACATTGCAAATTGTAGGAGAAGAAAAACATTTTAATTATAAAATATTTCTTCCAAAAATTTAAATTAAAAGAAAATTAGTGGGAAAAAAAAATTTTCAGCTTGAAATCATTTTGTCATTTTGTCTTACAAAACCATTTAATAATATTCAGGAAAAGTAGATGAAAGTTCTTAAATTTTAAAAAAATCATTCAAAAGATATCGAGTCCCCTGGTCGCGTTGAAGCTGATATGCGCGTCTTTAGTCTTAATTTGAATGGTATTTCTCGAATACCCAGCATCAGATAACCTTGTCTATACTTGTTTACAAATTTCCATATTTTGTATGGTGCTATCAAATTTTTTCTATGATATCGCATCCCCAGTTGCCTATAAACGTGATTGTGTTGCTGACAGTCCAGCGACCAGTCAGTTTCACGTCAGCATGTTGTTTGCTAAAATTAAGTGAACCGTGCAATGCAGTAGGAGAAATCTCCCCATTTGTCTTGCTCCAGAGAGGTAGGAACATTCTACCACGTTTTCTACCTTTAATTCTGAGAGGCAGTCAATGCTTGTTTGCCGTATGAATGGGACACATTGGAAGAACCTGTTTTCACTACCAGTCGAATCTGCTTTTGTGAACGGAGCTTCTTTGCATTATACGAGTACAAATGAAGAAGTATTACAGATTTCATATTGAGACTATTTTGTATCAAATGATGGAATTTTTAAGCAATTGCAATTGGTTGGCGATTTTTGGCGACATTTACAGTCACTTCAATTGCCAACCGATATAGATTAGTTCTATAAATAATTCAAAATCAAATATTCCTTTTCTTAAAGCACGCTCAAGAGAATAGCATAGCTGGTGCCCTTCAAAAATCGATGCTGTCTGCTTATATCATCTATGTTAGGAACGGATTGTGTTTTACTTACATAACTTTCTGTGCTTTTAAAAGACATCTTGAACATATCTCTGGACTTTGAATTGCAATTATTTCTAAATAAAGGAAACCTTTTAACTTAAATTTAAATGTTTAATTTTAGGTTTCAGCAAAATATGGTACTGGAATTGAGAAGATTTTTAGGTCAATCATTGAAAAGATTCCTCCGTAAGTTCCATACTTTTGCAGTATTTCATTTGAAATGTTTAATTATGCTTTGTCAATAAATATTATCAAGAGTTTTTATTCATCTCTAATATTAAATTACCATCAAATTGAAATGTATAGTAATAGTTCATGCTATATAACGGGCAAGGCCAAACTGCGGCTGTCCAAAACCTTAACTGCGACCTACCTTGGGGCATCTTGACACTTTAACTGCAACTTTCTCTCAATAAACAGTACCTTAATTTTTGACATATAATTGCATTTTGAAATAGAAACAGTGCAATGATGAGTCTTTTTAATAATTATTAATTTCCTTCTTAAAGTATATTATGTATGTAACAATTAATTCATTTCAAGTTTTCCTCTGCAACTGTATCATTCCCAGAATAAGAAACAGAATTGCAAATAGTTCTATTTCTGCCAATTACTATGACAGGCATGTTATATTTTTAGAACAGATAATGGCCATCAGGGTAGTACATAATATACTTATATGTGGACAATTTAAAATTTATACTTTCAAATTTGTTTTCCTCTGGTTAATTTTATTTCAGATAATTCCTGCTTGTGTTCTTTCCGTGTAAATCCCTTGCTTTACAACAACAATCATAATCCATTGTCTTGGAAGATTTGCTATTTTACCTAGGATACTAGTTTTACTCAGTCTTTGAATAGCTAAGGTAACTACTGAAAGAATCCCCTTCTTAGAGGGAAATTGCTGTCCATGTCCGCTGTCCTCTTTTAATCTGGGGAAAAATTTGAAATTCCTGGATTTTATAGTTAATCCTTTTATAAGTGAGCTTTGAAGTTAATTCCCCATCCTTAAGCATTTTAGTTCAATTTTATGCAATTTTCGCATTCATTCACACAAAAATGCTGCAGTTACACTCTTACTCCTTGTAATGGCTTTTATCAATCTGAGAAAATCCCCTGGCCCTGATGGCATGCACGGACAAATGCCAGAACATTTTGGCCATAGAGGCAAGCAAAGACTAATCCACATCAGCAATATGTTTTGGAGGAAAGGTAGATTACCATCTGAATGCAAGAGGGCCTTTATTCTTCCAATAAAAAAACGAGGCAGAAAGGCATGTACACCAGAAGATTTCAGACCCATAGCTCTAACTTGTACAGTCTGCAAAATTATGGAGGAAATGATTTTAATATGAGTTCAGTGTTACCTAGATTGTAACAAATTAATGCCCAGTGAACAATGTGGCTTTAGAAGATGCCATAGCACTATAAATCAAGTTCTGCATTTCTGCCAAACCATAAGAGATGTTCAGATCCTTAAACCTACTTTATGAGTAGGTTTAAGGATCTGAACAAAGATTTGAACAATGGCTGCACTTTTGAACTTCACGTAGGCCTTCAGTAGAGTTTGGAAGAAAAAACTGATTTTAAAACTGCATGACAGACAATCTTCGAGAAAATACTTTATCATAATTAGAAGACTTCTTCAGCAAAGACATATTAAGGTAAAAGTTAATAAAACTATCTCAGGCTCTTATAATCTTAGCCAAGGTGTCTCTCAGGGATTGGTTCTTAGCCCTATTCTCTTCCCCATGTATATGGCTGGTATGGAGAAAGTGCATTCTTTGGATTTAAGAATTGGAATATTTGCAGACGACATTGTCCTCTGGAGGTCTAACACTAATATAACTGAAATAGGATTGAAACTCAGTAATTCTCTGACAGCTTTGTCAAACTTTGATGCAGAATTGAAACTTTGTTTTATACCCAACCAAATCAATTACTTTTTTTACTATAAATAAGCACATTTACAAATATCAGCCTAAGATTAGGCTTAATAATCAACAACTTACCTACGAGAAGCAACCTCAATATCTGGGGATTATCCTAGACTCTGAATTCACAAGCATATTGATCATTTCGTTCTGAAAAGTAGAAAGCGACTAAACATTCTTAAATACATTGCAGTAAGGACTGGGGAGCTGACACGACTACCCTCAGAACTACTTATTTGGCACTCATTCATCCTATACTCGAGTTCGGGTTTTCAATTTATTGTTGTGCTCTGATTCCAACCTGAAGAAATTAGAAATTGCAGTAAGGATTGGGGAGCTGACACGACTACCCTCAGACCAACTTATTTGGCACTCATTCATCCTAACTCGAGTTCGGGTTTTCAATTTATTGTTGTGCTCTGATTCTAACTTGAAGAAATTAGAAAAACTTCAATTAAGTACTGCCCATATTAATACTGGGTTGAGGCACAGCTACCGTATGGAAATAGCCCTTTTTGAGGCCGATTTACGGCCTCTTCACACTAGAAGACTAGCTGGTCTTGTTAACCCTTTGATGCGCGCAATATTATTTTTATAATTTTTTTAACTAAAAACTCTAGAAATTGAATATTATGATCCTAGAGACAAATAATATATGAATTTAAAAAAATCTACTCTTGCCCATTGTTTTGTGGGTGGTGGTCGCACTGTGAAACCACCGTGCGTCTAGGACTTAGGAAGTTGGAAACGTACCTAGGAGGAAGGAAAAAAAAACTTACCTTTCTCCGTGCACGTTTCCAATAAATGATGAAATTTACGAATTTAAAAAAAATGCATGTAAGAACTGCATAATATATATATTTTTTACATTATTTTACGAACTAAATCGTCAGAAAAAATTAAAAAATAAACATTTATGTAATTTTTCTATAGCAGTGAAAGTAGAAGTACCTATATAATAAGTACGTTTGGCTACATGGATTTAAAAAACTGAGTAAAATAAGGATAAAAAAGACTTATTATATAGTGTTTTTTTGTTTTTTTTAAATTTTAAAGAACAAATATTTTTTGTGACACTGTGCAAAGCATGTTTTGTGTTTTTGGTACATGCATAGACCCACATTGCACGTTTCACACATGTATCTTCTTCTATGATGTTTCTTCCTTGTGCTACAAAATGTACACTGATTGGATCTAAATTTCACTGGTATATGTCCAGCGTTATTTAGTTTCTTTTCATCTGGCACATGAAATTTGTGTTTTTTTTTATTGTGACACAATGCTCTAGTGGGGCAGTGGTTGCGCCCTGAAACCTCAAAGCAAATGCCATACATAAAGAGAGGTTTTTTTTATATATGCAGTTTAATTATTGCTATTTTTTATTGTTTATGATAGAAATCAAGATGTGCGATGAATAACTTTTGAAATTTAAAGTTGTTTATATTAATAAAAGGCAGTTATTTTGTCTCATTGAAAACGAATTTGAGAAGGCATCCGATTTGAAGAACTAAGACCTAAAACATGTATGATTCTGTAGTCATTTTGTGTTATTTAGAGGTAAAAGATCAGTAATCAGTTGATTTTTACTCAAAAATTTCAGAAGGAAGAAAAGAAAAAAATTCGAAAATTGGTGGCAAACACCACGCATCAAAGGGTTAAATACTTTAACAAACTCTCTAGTTATGGCCAATACAATAAAACTTCAGTGTACCTAAAAACTGACAAAGACTAGAGAAAAGAGTCCCTTTTGGCCTAGTTGATTCCAAGAGCCCACTATTTTGCAATGTTGAGCCTCATTCACTACAGTGCTGTTTAAACCCATTGGAGGGACTCGGGGGTTCACTTTCGCTGTAACTTTTCCACTCCTATAAATAAGAAAGATTATATTACTCACCACCTTAGATAGTTGACCTTGGAGGTAATAATAGACAATATCCCCAAAAATTCTACCAAGATCTTCACAGATGGCAGCAGAAATGCTGAGTATGCAGGTAATGGCATTTATATTGAGACCTTCTGAAGAAAAATGACACTCCATCAATGTAATCCAGATCACTGTTCAATTTTCAGAAGTGAACTGATAGCTGTCAATTTAGGACTCTAAACTATATTTGTGGAGAAGAATTTTGAAGATCTATGGATCTTATCTGATAGCTGAAGCTCACTCCAACATCTTAGTAATTGGATTTACTTGGGCGATAAGACTAGTATCTTTGTCCTACAAAAACCACACCTAATTTCTCAGCATCAAGATATTTATTTTCAGTAGATTCCATCCCATGTGGATCTTTATGACAACGAAATGGCAGACAAACTAACAAAGAAGGGCTGTGGCCTTTTAACCTTTTCCTCTTCCACCCTTACCTATCTGGAATTTATATTCTCTGAAAACATCAGTTGTCATGGTGGTGCGGTTGCTGCCCCTCACCCATCTCTGGTACCTGGGTAGCAAGCCTGGTTGGACTCTAACATTTGAGTGTGATAGGAGCTCCTGAACTATGCTCTCACGTATTGCTAGCAGTCGTATTATGAGCTTCTCTTTCAAGGAGGGCATGAAAATTTTTGCCACATGCAGCAAGTTCTGAGAACATCAGGCATCTGCCGAGCACATATTAACACTTTAACTGTCAAGTTACTTTGATGATTTGGGTACACAAATTGTCAATTTTTTTTTATTGGAAAAACCAAATGTAGCCGAAATAAACATCTCCCGATATATATTTGGGTATGACAATACAATGCACTCAAAAAAAAAAAAATTACCCTGAGAAATACTCGGGCGTGACATTTTCGAACACCAGTGCTAATCTCGAGCATGATAGTTAAAAGGTTAAGCTGCTTGGGCCTCTCTAGGGAGGACATTTACTCTAATCTCCTCCTTGAACTCGATTTTCTTAGAGTCTACGGTCTTTTGGACCTTTTCTGACTTCATCAGAAACTTGTATTAAAAGCAACACAACAGTGACAGATACTCTTTGAATCTGAAACACAATTTTTTCCCATTTCGAATCTTTTGCTATAATGCTTTGATAATCCTAAGCAAAATTCATCATCTACATGACCAGTAGTTGAACATGGCGAAATTTTTGGGTTCGGCGAGAGAATGAACTTCACTGGATTGACAACTATTTGAATTCTGGTCAAAACTTTGAATTTGTGTTTTGTCAATTGATCTTATTCGCAATAGAAAGCTTTTACCTTTGTCATCAAATCTTCATTTCGTTGATAATGTTGCATTAAGCAATGAGTGGTCAACTGGACACAAATTCTTTTTTCCAAATACACAGCTTCTGTCAAGATACTGAAATCTCTTTAGTTCTTGATTTTTTCTCACATATTACTTAACGACCTTTTCTTTTTAGCCCTCCACAAATATATTAGGTTAGAGCCGGTCTTATGCTCACTGCTGCCCAATGCTTCTAAGATTTCCCCCCCTCTTTATTCTGCAGTATAGTGCAGCTGAACCAGTTGTTCGTAGAAATTTGGAAAGCTAAAGTTTCAATTTACATCTGTATTTGTGACATAAATTATTTATGGTAGTTCTAACTAACTTTTCTTTCTGTATCATTAATACATGAATTGTTAGATTTAGTAGTGGTAGGTTATCTATGTCCAAAATTATCGAGACAATTCGAAAGATAGTTTTGAAAATTTTCAGTGATCCTCAGAGTACTGATTACTTAAAAATTCTGGCAAACTTTGATAGAAATTATACTGAAACAATTCAGCACTCACTGTTAGCATAAATGAAATGAAGATTTCAGTACCACTGAAATTACGATAATCCTTTTTTAGTTAATTCTTATTTACAGGGCATCAGTACAAGTCATTCCAAAGTTTTGATTTAAAACGTTCAACAATTTTTTGGTTTAGGGTTCAAAAAATATGATTGATGAGAATAGTTCTAAGATTCGAGATTTAGAATTTGATGTCTCTCTGAAGATTTGAGATATGAGGTTTTGAAATATCAACCTTAGGGGAAAAACTGTAATTCCAGTTCATATCTAGTGAATTAATTGATCAAATTAAACTCGTATATCTTTAGTATAGTAACTTTCTAGTGCTCCATGATTGTGATAAAGATGACTTGTTAAAAATATATTTTATATAAGATATCCAACATATTTTGTGTGAATATGCGTATGTTATGTTATTTCTTTATATTTATAACATCTTTGCAAAGAAAACATAACGTGTTCGAAACTTTGACAGAAAAGAATTTGCTCCACTTGTTAGCATCACACCTCTTTTGCTGCAAAGGCATGTACCAGGTGTCTTAAATGTTTATAGCTATTCTTTAATTGTGGTCACAACTTTGCATCTTAAAATGGTATAGATTAAAAATGAAATTAATCTATTCATACATAGTGGAAATCTGTATCCTGTTTAAAAAACGTTCTCAAATCTCTGTAGATAACCTTGCTAGAGCTCAAAATAATTCAGGCTGTAATGGAGAAAGTACGTGTAGAATATTACTGATGCACATGTTACTAAGTTGGCAAATATGCCACAATTTTTACTGTTGAATTTTAGTCTCAGTGTCAGCCTTACTCTTTTTCGTTATGCTCCTATAATTGCTGTGTCGAGAATACCAACTAATTTGTCAATCGAAATGTTTCCGTTTTCAATAACCTCTCTGTCACTTTCTTCACTATCGGAAGTGAATTATAATGACGAGGAACATGATTTAAATCATATCAAAGACGGAGTACATCAAGATGAAATACTACATTTAGTAAGGAATTATAAGCCAAATAAAATAAAAACATCTGCCCTGAAGATAAGGATAGTGCTGACAGATCAACTTCCAATTCATTGCGCGCCGCGGCGTTTCTCCCCACCCCCTGCCACGGAGGAGCGTGAAATTGATAAACAGATTTTGGATTTCAAAACTTACTTTCGCTTTGTAGATCCTTTACATATTAGTAAATATATATCAGAAATTCTATTTGACATAATCGAAAGTTCAAGCTTACTTTTATGAAATTGCTCTAACAGTCTTCAAAAAATAATAAGCCGGATCCAATTCGAAGATTAAGGAACAACGCAATCTGCAACATTAACTGAATTAGATAATTTTAGCTTAGCTTATACCGTCCATTATACATTAAACGTATAATGCGCTTGCGCACACGCATATTCGCAGCCATAAAGTTCTTACGTGCACGCGTAAATGCCTATGTGCATGCGTCAAAGCGTAGTTTGTAGCTTTGAGGTCCGGATTATAGATCATTCCGGATTATGGGTGTCTGAATTAACGACTTTTGACTGTATTTTTTAAAGTGTTTGTTCCATCAGCAGCAACCGTTCGAATAATACATGAGTGTTTCCATCATTGATTCATAAATATCTTTAAATAATGCATTGCAATATTTATCTTCTTAATAATTAAATGGAATTCACAGGAAAACTCCTTCAGCATTTTTGCATTTTGTAATTTGTGCAGTTAGTAATAGATATGGTACAAGCATGCAGTATAAATTTTAAGGTTAAGTAAAATCTGATCTTAACCCATTACCCGCAAAATCTATAAAGAATGATTCTTTTCTCATGAAAGTAATATCATATATTAAATTGTGCATTTATAACATAAATTTACATTGAAAATTTAAAAAAAAAATGCTCTTACATGTGGAAACAGCGAGTGTTGCGTTCGTGCAGCGTCAGCGGAATAAGACTACGGATGTTTAGTGAGTAGGATTGTACTCGTGCGATGTTTCTTTTGAGTGAAGCACTGGATTACGTTTTAGCTGTATAATGTTTTATAAATCTACAAATCACTTTATTTGTAATTTAATTTAATATTAAAATAAACCACATCATAATAAATCATAATAAACCACAAAAATCTGGAAAATCATAATAAACCACATCTTTCTTACAGACACATTTCACAGTTTCTAATGGGCACATTTGTATGCGGTTTTCCTTAATTGTTCCTGTAGCACTAAAACCTCTATTTTTTAGATGACTGAGAAGCTGAAAGGATGTAAAAAAGTTATCAAAATAAGTAGCATGATTGGCAGGAGTTTCAACAACACTGAGCAAATTTATCACCACACTTCCTCCAAGCCCAAATTCTTCATATTCTGGTAATTTTGGAGCTGTCAACTTACCTTAATAAATATTGAAATGAAACACATATCTTTCAGATGACACCAGAGTCCATGCTTTGTATCCAAATCTTATAGGTTTCCCTTATAAAAACATCTTTCCTGAATGTTTGCCTCGATAAGGAATCATTTGCTCGTCAATATTCAGATCGTGGAAAAATTTACCAAATTGTTGGAATTTCTTATTTAGTAAGTTTAGATACGACCTCACCTTATATAATTTATCAGTATTGTCAGCTAAATGCAAATTCTGCTTCATATTCCTGTACTGCAACTGTGACAATGATTCTTGTACAATACATTAGGCACAGAAATGTCCTTATCAAGAGACCAATACATTTCTTCTTGACGTAAAGAATGATATCCCATAAGCAATAATATTCCAATAAATCTTCTCATATAGGCTTCAGATGCAATAAATTCTGGGCGATTTTTTTTTTGCTATTTGTCTGTTCAATGAGAAGAGAGTCTGAACCAAAAAGAAAATCGAAAATCTCTCCACTAGTTTTGAATTGCATTTGTAAGCACGATTGTAAATTATTTAATTGTTATTAGACAAAATATCTATTGAGAAAATGGCAACAGCTAATTTCTGGATGTTGTTCTATTTATAATTTTAAAAAAATATATTTACTGAGATGATGTACGCTTAAAAAATGTTTAACGGTACGATGCAGTAAGTACGTTTGTTATGTTATGTACGTTTACGAAAACGTTACGTGTAGGTTATTAAGATTTATCTTTAAATAAATGTTTGTTTGCCTTTTACAACCATTTTATGAGTGATTAATTTAACTACAAAAGGAAGTTAACACATTTTGTCTTTTATAGTTTCTTTTCTACCTCTTTCTTCATTTTCGTCCTGAGACGTAACTGACGGTTTCTTTTTTTATCCATTTCAAGTTTTCAGTTTCCTCCTTTTTAAACTTTATTGTATGACTACCACAGTTTTTAGAATGCGGATACTTACTTCTTTATATGGTTTTTTAGTGTGTGTAAGCGCAATTTATTTTTATATGCAACAAGAATACTGGAACATGAGTGCATACCTTCATTTGATAGTAATGATGTCAAGTGCTAAGTTACATTCTTTAAAATTGTTTGCTTTCATATGCATCTAGAACTGCCAGCCCTCCCAGTAAGGCTGAATGACTGCCGATTTTTCATCTCATCTCCTGATCTCCCCGCTAATCTCCAAAATTCGTTTTCATTTATCCAAACTGAGATTAATATCTTTCAAACCTAAATAAATTTAAAAAAAAAAAAAAAAAAAAGATAGATTGAAAGTGAAAGATATGCAAAGAAAATTTCAGTAGTGGATTCTTAAAAATTACATGAGGCCATTTTTCCTAAAGTAATTTGTATTTTATCTGAAGTGGTTTTATATATTACAGAGTATTTAAAGATGACTTAAATAATGTTTATTTAATGAATACTTTTATTTAATTTTTCTTTAACTTGGAAATAGTACATTACTAATTTTATCCACATGATTATATACTCATAAGTTATTACTTTTATTTCTATCATCTTTAAACATTCTGAGAGATAAAACTTTTTATTTACTTTTCAAGTTTTCATCAGCATAAAACTAATAAAAAATATTATAAATTCAAATGAAATTAACCCAAAACTATAGCTTAATATTAGATTTTTTTATTTTCATATATTTTACGTTAAAATTATAACTAGTTTAATCACTTGAATTATACATTAAACTTTGTATCAGATTTGGAAATTTTTTATTTTTCTTGGAAGTCATATCACCTTGTAGTGCAAGAAACCTCCCAGTTTTTTGTATTTCAAAGTTAGCGATTATGACTTCAGCTAGAGTCAATTTTTTTTTAATCATTGAAGTAAAAGGAATTCACACTTTTCTTTATTGTCTTCATGTGCTACAGAAAGACTGAAAATTGGGAAAGAAACTTTGCTAGCGCATGGAGACATTGTTAGTAAAAATCAGATAATTTCATGATTGTAAATAATTTCAAAAATCTTCATTTTTAAATACCATGCAAGTAATTTCTGCATATACCGTTTGATTATTATTTTTTATGTGCTAATTAATAAATTATATAAATTTTGTTTTAGAGATATAATATTCCTTTTCCTTTTTTTTTTTTTTTTTTATACGACAATATTTACTCTTTTTCTCAGGCCACGTGGAGACCTTCAGAAACCTTTTCGAGCTTTGCTGTACGATTCCTGGTATTCTCAGTATCGAGGAGTGATTTGTCTTATTATGGTTATTGATGGTGCTTTATCTGTAGGTGATGAAGTTACATCTTTTTCAACTGGTTGTACTTATGAAATTAAAGAACTTGGCATCTTATATCCTGATGAGCTGCCAGTTACCGAACTGTAAGATATGCATTATTATATATATTGCCTATATTTATTATTAACTGTGCCACAGAGAAATTGTGCCTTTACCATACTAGTATAGAGAAAAGCTTTATAAATTTTATTGTTTATTGTCTTTCCTAATTTATTGCGTTTAAAAATTATTAAGGTAAAATTATCAAACTGCATGAAGTGTATTGAAGTTGTGATTGTGAAGTAAGCGTAAAAGAACAAGAGAGGAAACAATAAGAAATTGCTGCTAAATCTGCATTTTGATTATGTTCATTACCTCTTAAATGCATGGTTACATAGTGGTATTTCTGCTATATTAAGTAATAAATATGTAATTTCATTAATTGGATTGGGAAATCATATTTACATGCTTTTGTGTATCTTTCCATTTTTGGCCAATGAGCTAACTCCTTATTGCAGCGAGGGATCATCAAGGGAAACAGACAGTCTGTTGAAGATCCGAGTTGTCTGTGAGAACTTGCACCTTATCGAAGTTTGGTTTTGAGTTTGATTTTTAGGAGGTGTAGCTGATACAGTTTTGTAGCATGTTGACATAACACGTGACTTAAAAACAGTTAAGCCTATGGTTTTTCCTTAAACTATATTTTATATATAACAATTAGTGCAATGGGACTGTTCCTGTAAGATTAATGGCGAATTTGTGATGTCCTGATCTTTTCTCCCTGTACCTGTAAAATGTATTTTGAGAACACACTGTGAAATTTATGGTGGAGCTTCATCTTGCATACAGGCTGTGGGTGGAAGGCACTGATGTTCTTATACCAGCCAGATCAATTTTGTTCTGTAACAATTTCTGCCTGGTGATTGACATTGCACTGAACCTGCTGAAGTCTGTTAGAAGAAATATGGACCCAGAATAAATGATGCAGTAAATCTACACCATACTGTTGCTTTTAGGAAATGTAATGGAACATACAAAATCAAGAGTGGATTTTGTGAATGCAAAATTCACCACTACACACCGTCCAGTGAAAATGCACTTTTGCTCAAAGCTATTCCAAGGCCATTCTGCATCAATCTCACAGGAATAAAAATGCACTAGGGAGAACTGGAGTTTAGCTTCAAAATCATGTGGAAGCAAATGCCTCACAAGTGAAAGTTTTATGCATAATATCCAAGGATATTCTGTAAGATCTTGTGGACATGGTGTGTACAAAGTCTGTGCTGCACAGCAAACATAGGAGCTAGTTTTAAATTTGAAGCTCTCTCTTATCTTTTGTAGAGTCCTTTAGCATTCATACAACTTATTCAAAACCTGAAATATCCATAAAGCAGCTGGTGCAGAATCTGTGGTTTGACAAAGGAATTTAACTAAAAAGTGCGATTTTATAAATTGAAGGTCATTATGATGACCAGGCTAAAAACAATTTCACCGTGAGTGTTTCCTGTTTTTATAACAGCTGCTGCTTGGCATTGAAAAAATTTACAGCTGTACTGTGAGTTTCACAATAATATGCCCTCTAGAGGCAATATTTGGAACTATTTTGACTTTTTGCTAAATTGTCATTCCCATCCTTGTACTACATCATATACAAAGTTTCACTCTTTTCTGATAAATGATTACGGCTGTAGGCAGTGAATAGGGGAAATTTCATTATGGACACTTTGTAAATATCAAGCTGACCTGTTTAATATGATGTTTCATGGTTATATTTGAATAATTTTGATTTTTTTTCTACTCATAATGTGCGATAAGAGTAGCATGTTTCATAATAGAAAATGTACCAGAGCCCATTGTATTTGAGGTTCCAGTGCCCTTCTGGCTGAGTTACAATTTCCCTTATTCCCTTAAAAATTCGAAATTGTTGAATTTAGGCACGTTATTAGAATCAGCTATTTTGAACGTTATGCGAGAATAATCAATGACAAAATGAATGTCTGAAGTTCAGATCCTGTTCACATATAAGGCATGATGGAGGCTGCATGCCAAACAGATGAAGAATAGCCTTGATAGAGAAAGGACTCCGAATTTAAGAAAAGAGCTTAGTTATTGTCCATCAAGCCCACAGTGTTAGCATCTTAGAAACCATACGATTTATGAGAATTGTTTCCATCAGTCCATAGGTGGAGAATGTCATGAATGAAACATAGCTTAATTTTGATTGATTGAGTGTTGTAGAGCACCATAAATATTATGTAGTGGAGGTGAGCTGTGCCCATCAAAAGTTTCTAAGTGGTGATCGGCCCATCATGCAGGTGAACTAGGGAGCTTGCAGAAATGGTCTTGGACAATAATTTAGTAAAATTTTTCTCATATTGGACTCTGCAGCTGTCATATAGTACTTGCCACTCAGGTGAGATTATGGTTAGTGTCACTAACTGCCATATTGGAGGGCCGAAGTTTGAATCTCAGCAAGGGATGTTTGTAAACGTATCGTATCTGTGCTGCAAGGGGGCATTCAAAATGCACATTGAGCTAAAACCACATCGATAGTATATTGGTGGAGCAAGATGAGTGGGAGACCTCAGACCTTCCCCCTCAAGTACTCCCCCTGGAAATTCCATCTGGGGTTCAGCAATATTTAATATGCCAAAATGGATGTACAGGTGGCAACCTTGCTTCAGCCTGTACCTGTCGCCTAGTACCAGCACCGATGTTGACAAAGATTGATCAATGAAAGCTGAATTGCAGCTTGCATAATAGTGCAACTGTATCACCAAGGTAATGGCAGAAAGTTGTTATTCAGATGAATCTCTGTTTATACTCTATCGGGATGACAGGTAGACATCCAGCACAAAATGTTGGAATAGCACTACCTGCAAAAACGGATCAGCAGAACAATGGCCGGTTATAGCAGTGCCTTGATATGACAGATGTTTTCCTGTTTCAGCTGTTTCCCTTGTACTTATAGACGGATCGCTGAATTGATTTTGATATGTTTCTACTTGCTGATACGTTTCACATCTACATGTTTAACTGACTTTTTTTATGGTGAAACCCCCTCCAACATGACAATGCGACCATGATAACATGCTTGCAGTAATTAGGGAATGGCTAGAAGACTATGACAGGACTTCCTCTTTCCATGGCCTCCAATGTTTCCAGATCTTAGCCCCAGAATCTTTTGGATTATCTTGATAGACATGATTAGTGCAAAGAACTTACCACACACCTTACCACCTACTCCCTATAGACTGTTTGGCTTTAATTTTTGCATCAACCTTCTGGAAGCTCACTGCATCGCTCCCCACGACATCTCATTGCTATCCATGTTACTAGAAGAAGTTACTTCAACTAGACATGATTAGTGCAAAGAACTTCCACCACACACCTTACCACCTACTCCCTATAGACTGTTTGGCTTTAATTTTTGCATCAACCTTCTGGAAGCTCATTGCATCGCTCCCCACGACATCTCATTGCTATCCATGTTACTAGAAGAAGTTACTTCAACTAATATAAGTGGATGGTTCTGATAATGTGAATTTATATTTTTACGTATAACACAGGAAAAGAAGATTCAGGTTAAGACTGTAATTTTTGAAAGCTAGATATTGATTTGGTGACATAATTTTATTTATAAAATGCAAGCTAAATTTTTTCCTACTATTTCAGGCAAACGAAGCCAAGTGGTAGGCTCAGAAATAATCACTGTTAATATTTCATGTACAAAAATTATAGCATTACCTGAAATTCATAATTTTGTGAAATGTATGTACACTACTGTCTATCCAAAGTGCAACAGTATAAAGGAAGAATCCAATAGACTTGAAATTTGCACCATGCCTCAACCTCAATAGAACATGCAAATGATTAGCATTGCAGTGCATATGCAAATCATATACATAGTAATATATGTAGAAGCTATGGAAAGTAGGTTAATTTAAGTACTGGAATTCTGTATTTTTCCACTGTTCCTTGAAGCTGCTGCCCTGATTGGCTCAGTGATTAGCAATGCTAGCTGCTGTATTTTCTAAGACAGGCTCAAATCACAGAGAAAACATGGGTGTTCGTAAGTGTCTAATGTCTGTGCAATGTGGATGCACTGTAAGTGTATAATGATTGGGCAGCATGGAGACACTTAAAATACTGGTGAGATGAATGCCCTATTGAGTAGTTTGGTCATAAAGGAAGAGGGGGAGGGACCTTCAAATCCATCCTCTGAGGCATTCTCCATCAAAATTGAAGGGTTAGTTAGTGCGGTGTTACTATATCAACATTTCATTTGCTAAGAAACACCCAACGTTTTTTGAGCATTGCAGTGCATATGCAAATCATATACATAGTAATATATGTGGAAGCTATGGAAAGTAGGTTAATTTAAGTACTGGAATTCTGTATTTTTCCACTGTTCCTTGAAGCTGCTGCCCTGATTGGCTCAGTGACTAGCAATGCTAGCTGCTGTATTTTCTGGGACAGGCTCAAATCACAGAGAAAACATGGGTGTTCGTAAGTGTCTAATGTCTGTGCAATGTGGATGCACTGTAAGTGTATAATGATTGGGCAGCATGGAGACACTTAAAATACTGGTGAGATGAATGCCCTATTGAGTAGTTTGGTCATAAAGGAAGAGGGGGGAGGGACCTTCAAATCCATCCTCTGAGGCATTCTCCATCAAAATTGAAGGGTTAGTTAGTGCGGTGTTACTATATCAACATTTCATTTGCTAAGAAACACCCAACGTTTTTTGAAGTCCACATTTTTAATTCATTTTGTGCACCAACATAATTTGATCCACAGTCTAAATTATTTGTGGCATTTTTACCTTTAACAAACCGTTTTAGAGCACCAATAAACCCATTAGAATTCAAGTCACTGACAGCTTCCAGATGAAAAGGTGTCCTGATGAAGCAGACAAAAATACATATATCTCTGTTAGTTGTAGTCCTCTGCCACGTTTATGGCAAACTAGAAATGGGTCTGCGAAATCAGTCCCAGACCGTGAAAATGGTCACCCTACATTCACTCTAGATGCAGGAAGGTCATTCATAAGTTGTAATGACAGTTTCCCGCGATGACAAATGCAAATTATAGTTTCTTATAATTCTACGAATTACTGATCGTGCTCCAATAATCCAATAATTTTGACGAAGGGCAGAATGCATCAACTGAAAACCTGAGTGCAGATACTTCAAATTATAATGATTTATAAGTAAGTTCGTTACATGATTGATTTTTGGTAGAATAATTGGATGCTTAGTTTCTTCTGGCAAATTTGCATACATATCTGTTGTTATCCAAAAAGGAGCTTAACTGATATAACTTATTTGTGACATTCAAGGAATTATGGCTTTCTAATCTAGCAATTTCATCACAAAATTCAGATTTTTGAATTGCCTTATTTATAATTTTGTGAGCCTGATTAAGTTCTCTTAGTTTTAGGTAGGGGTCAGAAATTTAGACTTCCTGGCATTACCAATAAACCTCACACACCAAGCTACAACCCTAAGCAATCGATTGCATGAAGAAAATTTATTCCACAATTCAACTGAACTTAACCTTACCACTATACTCTTAACTATAATCCCCTTTTCCACAATAGCCTAATCTAACTGAGGTTTCTTCAACTGTATAGGCCAACATTCCTTACTTTCGGGTAATGAATAATGTCTGTAGTACCACTTTTCTCTTGAAATCAAACCTCCAACTTATATACCCCTTGTCATTAAATCCATCATATTATCTTCAGACCTGCAGTGAAACCAACTTTTAGGATCTTTTTCCTGAACTTCCAAAACACGATTAGCGAAAAACTGTTTCCAACATTTCCCTTAACCCAATATAAAGCTATTTCCGAGTCAGTCTAATATACCTGTTTAGTGATCAAATCCTCAAAAAGACTGAAAATATACTTTCCAACTCGAGCACCGATTAAAACTGCCATTAATTCTAAACGAGGCAATGTAATTTTCTTCAGAGGAGCAATTTTATTTTTTTATAAATCAGATGACAGCTGTATATTACCACAACTATCCTGAGAACGAAAATAAGCAATGGCTCCATACGTATTTGGAGATGCATCACAAAATACAGGCAAAACAACTTCCTTATCCTGATGATTCACATACCCCAACAAACAAATGCCATTGTAACTTTATTTGCCTTAACCCTTTTTATTTCTAAACACCATGTTAACCATTTTTCTTGAGATCACCTGGTAACTTTTCATCCCAACTTATACCTTTCTCTCAAATCTCTTACAACAAAAGTTTCTGACCACAAACGGAGTTGAAATACCAAATGGATCAAAAACCATGGCAGCTACTTGCAGAACACCCTGTTTATTACTCTTCATGGAACTCAATTTATCTAGCAACGTTTTAACATCAAGGAAAAGGATATCATCTTCAGGAATCCAATTCACACCTAGCATTTTTAGGTGTTTCCTACTATTCTCAACTTTAAGATTATTCAAACCTCATAATCTTTCAAACTCTGGAGAGTTGGATCTCAGTTTCTGAAGTTAAACCCACCTGCCTTCAAAATTGAAACAGCATCATTTAATAATTGAACAATTTATATGCCTCATTTGCATTTTCTGCACCGAAATACAAGTCATCCACATATAATGATGTATTTAACATGCATATTGAATCAAGATTAGTTTTCTCATATTTTCTAATGAGGGTTTTAATAATACTAGCTGGTATAAAAGGTGAAATTTTGCAACCTATTTATATGCATAATTTTGTATTCATAATTTTCATTATCGGGAAGCCATAGAAATTTACGATCCTCTTCAGCAATTTTTATCATGAAAAATGCTTTTTCGATATTCCCAATAAACACAATTTTAAATTTTCTGAAATTCAATAATACATCTAGTACATTAGGATTTAAATTTGGGACAAGTTTCTGAACAATCATTCAATGACATAAGCTTTCTTAGTTTTTGAACTACAATTGTATACAATGCAAACTTTCATAGTATCCTTATTTCTGTTTAGAACTGCTCGATGTGGCATAAAATATTTATTACAAGCCCTCCTGCATTTTTTGATAATTCCTTTACTCTCTTGGTCACAAATTATTTGCTTATTTGTGATCCACTCATTTATTTCAAAACACTTTCGGAAATCGTCTAACCAGCTCCTAGCTATGGGAAAATTATTTTCTTATTCTGAAGGCAATGTTTTCCATAACAATTTGGTTTCATATTGACCATCAATAAATCTCAGATAATTTTGAAATTGCTCAATTAAAACACGTGTCAGTAATAGATAATTCATCCCTATCTCTTATGCCTAAGCTTTCTAATTCCCATAACACTTGAACATCTGTTCCTGTACTCAAGTTTGAAGTTACTATATTTACACAATTAGATTTATTGCACATCTGCTGAATTCCATCCAGAGTAAAACCAAAAATTGTCTGTATGCAGTTAAGAGTTTTATTTATTTTCTGAAACCCAGAACCCTCAATAGTATTCCAAAACATGTCTCCTCCGTTTAATATGGTTACCAACTGATCATCGTTTTTATATTCATCAGCTAAAATAATACCCTGGCTTTTCAAAACATTATGTATTTTATCATATGGAATAGCAATTAGCGCAGTCGTAATTGTATGAGTAATTAATGCCTCAATTTCAATAAATTTATCTGAATTATACCTGCTAATTAATTTTATTTTAACTACATCATATAATTTTTTTGGTTGCTTTTGATGAACCAAAAGAATAGACTGATAATCTTTCCTTTCTTATAGGCTTTAATTTTAAGGAATTAGCTAAAACTTTGGGGCACCAAGAACATTCAAATTCATTATCTCACAAAATATGCACAGTTTTTGAAATGTTTGACTGATTCCTGAACTGGCAATAACTGAGCATGTCAACAACAATATGGTTTTTGACACTGTTGAATTACAATGCATAATGAATGCTTTGTTTTCTGACTCACAATTGCATCAACCGAGCCGAGATTTGCTTTTCAGCTTTAATCATTTTCATTACACAACAAATAATTATGGAATTTACGTTTGCAATACTTACATTCGAATTTTAATCTACACATATGACTTAAATGGCTTTTAGAAAATATTTAAAGCACCTATTTTCACCTTTCAATTTATTTTTATGATCTTCTGCTGCTTTAAATTCACAAAACTCGTGATCTGGACTATTACAAAACACACAATTCCTTTTAGTGGTAGCATAACTTCTGGTTGGCCTCACATAATCAACGTATCTTAAACTCCAAGACAAGATTTTTCGTCATTCTGTTAGAAATTATTGGCATTAACAAATTACCAAATGTATCAGTTTTTATTCCTAAAGTTTCCAAGTTTCTAATTTGGCCTTCAATTTTATCGAAAAATTATCTCAACCTAACTATGTATTGCAAATTATGAACAGCAGGAATTTTCAATAAATTATTCATATGAGTTTGGATTAAGGTATTAGTATTACCAAACTTATTTGTGAGTATATTAAGCACTACCTTGTAATTTCTTCTGTAATCGCTAATCCAGCAATCGAACTAGCAGCTTGACCACTTGCATATAATTTGAAATAATTAAATTTATCTATTTTAGAAAGAGTAGAATTTTCATCTATAGCTGACTCAAACTGACCAAAAAATTCTAACCATGATGACAGATCCCAATAAAATTGCTTAATATGTAGTTTTAGGAAGTTTTACCTTTCTGCTTCCATTTACCATAAGTGGAGTAAGTGGAGTGTCAGACGTTTCAAGACCCTTGAGACTCACGATCTGATTTCTAACTGTATACTTCCAAATTGGAAGTTTTTCTGAATAATCTGCGGAATTAGTTGCATCATTTTCCATTTCAGCAACAGGCAACAAAGCCTTAATACCTAAGTTTAAATCATTTAGTATGCTTTCTTTTTCAATAATTAACTGCAGTTTTTTATTAAGTGTATCTAAAGCAATATTCAATGCTGTTTAACTATTTTGTAGTAGCAGTTCTGACTTACGCTTATTGAATGTGAAGCCAAAGATGAGGCCCTTATTAGGCAGGGCTAAAATTCTGAGGAGTATAGTGGTTTATACGAAATCTACACAAATCTATTAGGACTTAACAGTGATGAATGCTCCGCTTAATCAAAAACAAGCAAAATGTGTTCTTTTAACCCATTCATAGCGGGCATCTCTTTTACCGAAGCGTTATCTTGGGACAGCGCGTTAACCGGATGTGTTGTCTTGTGGGGATGAGCAATTCGCGCTGCTAAACCCAACTTTAGAAAAAAAAAATTTATAAACTAAATTTTTAATCCAATTGTTCCAATTTTTGGTACATTATGAGAAGAACATTCAGGTAGCTGTATTAATTAATTTAAAGCTTTATTATTATGTTCTCATTAAAATTTTTATAAAATACTCATTCTAAAATAATATAATTTTCCCCTTATCCCACAAATAAATATATATGGAAAAATATCCAAACAATCGCAGATTTTAGAACAAAGTTAAAATTACATACATAGTTACAATAGTTAAAATAGAACACAACACATAGTTAAAATTAAAAAAATATTAAAACTGTCTTTCATAAAAATTGAACATGCAATCAACAAAAAGGAAGCAATATTTCAAAAAAGAGACAGTGTATGATATTCTTTGAAACATGGGTGTACGCAAAGTCCAACATTGCATATGTAACAGGAATAGAATATCTGCTGCTATTTTACTCAGCAAATTTGACTCATTTAGCATTTGTGTATGTTCTTCTATGGTCAGATAGTGCTTTCGTTTTGCCATTAAAAAAAAAAAAAAAACACTTTTCGCTAAGCGATACAAAATATTCTCAATACCGGAAAACTCAAAGAGTAATAAAAAAGTCTCTAATGATAGAACATCTACTCCACTATAACGGGATAAAAATATAAGAAAAATTAATCAATTAAATTAAAAAGTATTCCAGAGCATTGAGAACATGTTCATTTGTTTATATAAAACGACGTAGTAAGAGCCATTACATTACTGAAGACTAGCGAATTGGCATTTATGTATATTCTATGTTCAGATACTGCTTTCGTTTGCCATTAAAAAAAATATATTTTGCTGACGATACAAAGTATTCATCTTAATGCCGGAAAAATCTAAGAGTAATAAAAAAAAAATCTCTAATGATAGAACATCTATCCCACTATATTGCAAAAATAAAAAAAAAGTACCTCAATGCAGCAAGAACACGTGCATTTGTTTATATCAAACAATGCAGTTAAAGAGACATTACATTGCTCAACATCTACCCATGAATCTCACTCTCATTCTGAAATAAAATACCAGAAATAAAAAACATTGCATAGGAATGAAGGTAAACATACTTAACTTTCGATATATTTCACCGTAAGAGACATACAGCTACATCTAGCGGCAATAAAAAATACTGATTAAATGTTCTATCTAAAAAGTCAAATGCCCGGCCATAGAGTGAATTAAATGGCAATTCAAATATGACACACCCGGCTGTGAGATAATGTTTGCTGCTGATGCATATATGACACGCCCATACTGAATGGGTTAATGAAGAGTATAACCAAGAGTATGAACCAAGATCGCCTCTTAGCATTAAGATACAACTAACCTCATCATCTGGGCTTTAGTATTGAGGGCACAAAGACACAGAGGGAAAACAATTACCACATATACCCACGTATGAATCGATATCCCGACTTTTGAGAAAAATTTTTGGAAAAACAACTTTGTCGCATAAGCGCTGCCACTGATAAAACAGCATTCCGATGTTCTTGATAAAATTTAGCGAGTTTTTGTTTATTTCCATTTTAGCACATGATAAAATTTTAAACTATGTTCAAAATTTTCAAAAAATTTCATTCAAATCCTTCAAACTCTGATTCAAAGTCAGAATCTGCAAATAAATGTGAAATTATTTTTTCAGTTAGTAGCGAGTCGGCATAAATTTCATCGCTCGATTCATCATAGCTTAGTGTCATTTATTGTCACTTGGATAGATTGCATCATCTTCTCTGTCATCCAAGCTATTGGAAATGCAACACTTTTTGAATAATTTAATTATCATTTCAACTGGAATCATGTCTCAAGCATCTTCCACCTACCGTGCAATTAAAGTTATGTCCAGCTTTGTAAAATTGCCACCTTTGGTATTAGGAGGCAAATCGAATTGTATCCATTCCGTCCAATACTTGCGCATATTCACCTTAAACGGCTTATTTATGCTGATATCCTGTGGTTGTAAAATGGATGTTAGCCCTCCGGGGATCAGAGAAAGTGTTGTTTTGAACTTTTTGCATGCTTTTTTTACAAGTGGTCGAAACATATTCTAAATCAAAGGCGAAGGTTACCCTAATAGTGCACCTGTTTTTTTGCACCATACATTTTGAAACCTATTAATGTTAGGGTGTTGTCCATCCAACCATTTTTATGGGTGCGAACAAAGAATGCCTGCCAGAAATGCTGTGGTAACGTTTATTGCGTGAAAATAATCATGGAAGGCAACATATTGCCATTTGCTAAACGAGTTTTCTCATTTTTAGATGAGTTTTTTTTTTTTTTTTTTTTTTTTTTTTTTTTTTTACTCTTTTTATCAACAGCGAAACTTTAAGGAGATCAAAAGTCATGGGAGTTTCATCCATGTTTCCTATTTGGGACATTTCAAAATTGTTATTTTTCTTTTTTCAACCACATGCTTTCGGAAGTTTATTAATTTATCTTTGAGTTGACTCAGCAATTTCTGTGAAATTTTGGTAAGAAGGTGTAAACATAGTCCATAATGATTCATGAATCTTGTGTGTTATAAAATTAATGAAAAAGAGTGATGGCTAAATGAATTTCAGAATTTAATAACAAAAAAGTAAAGAAACTTTTCCTACATATTATTTTTTACATAAAAACTTTAGAATGACAGAAATAACAGTGATGCCAGATGCATAAAACATAATAATACAACAAAACAGTGATGCCACTAAAACCGCACATAACATCAATTAAATGTTATTCTCAACATTGTGCACCAATGTTGTGTTGCATGAAAAGAGCTATTTACAGAAGCAAATTTTTCATCTTTTGCCAGTTTCATGGCTCGCAGACATAACTCAGTTTGGGTTATGACATTACCTTGCCATCTGTTATGTAGAATCCAGTCACTTACAGTTCTTCTAATTCTGGAAAACACGGTGATCCATAACGCAGTGCCTTCTTATTAGACTTACAGGTTTTCTTTAATATAGGCTTATTTTTCCTCCAGTCAAGAATCATCTCATTCCCGCTAAACTTACGTCATGAAATACAGTTGTTCGTACTTTCCGCAAATGAAGCTACTTCCAACTTGAATTTCACAGTGTAAGATATTCTGTTTTGTTTTACACAACTCACTGTGGAGAGTGTGTGGCTCTGAAATAAGTCGTTTTTTGTAGATTCCACTAAATCAGACATTATGAAAAGCAGGAAAAGTAAAAAAAGCACGTGTATGATCAAGATGAATAGACAGACAGATATTCAGTATGGTTACAGTTACTGATTTGATACGGTTATAATAATCAAAGTGCGCCTCATAGATATTGTACAGATTGAATTGTTCTGTGACGCCAGATAATGAAATGAGGGGAACTTTTCTAATAAACGGAAAATAAAATCGAAACAAATTTAATGAAAAAAACTAATAAATGAAATGGAAAAAATTATTAAAAATTTTATGCTTTTTCTGTATGAATGATATACTTAATAATGAAGTTCGCTGACATCTCATCAATCAGCGGCGAAATTTTTCTTTTGTATGTTCCTTGCATAATTTGACCACCTACTTCAAACTTTGTTTTTTTCTTAAAATCCTCGACTTATACGCGGGTATATACAGTATTCTTTTTTTTCTGTACCGGCAGATACAACTGCAGATGATACTATGATAGCATTCTCAGCTCTTTAGCCTGAAGATAAGAAAGATATAATTTACACAAAGGCCCACTCCCAAGACGGGACAGATTATGCAACTGGTTGATAGAGATTCATATGATCATTAGGCAAAAACTCCTAGAGGAAAAACGCATTTTCATTTGTCTCGACTAAAGTGGTTTCAGAGTTTTTAAGGTAGTATAGTGCTTCAAGTGTCAAGTAGTTTGGGCATTTGGCCAGAAATTGTACAGATTAAATAGTTTGCCCAAGGTACAGTAAAAATCACAGAGGGGACAAGTCAGAAAATAAATACTCTAATGATTCCCTTCTTTCAAATAACGACATAGGACAATTTTATGAGATATATCATTTCATCAAAATGCCTAGTATTTAGAGAACTTACGAAAATAAGCAAAGTAGCTTCAACATTAGATCATTTCAATAAAGCTTAATGCAGGCTTTTGTATTTATTATAATATTTTTGTAATACTTATTATATGCAGATGGAGGACAAAATAATACGAATATCTGTGAAAAAGTATGATGTATTTCGCACCTGCAGTACAGCCGTGCCACAGGCAACAGAAGTCTGCCAACTAGTGAGCGTGAAGAGGAAGGTATCAGTCTCTCAACAGCAGTCACCTGTGCTGCATGCTTTGATCGAAATGTCTGTGAGAAGCTGAAATATCAGACCTGTCAGAGTTCCAAAGAGGAAGAATAGTTGGAGCGCGTTTAAGTGGAGCATCAGTTACAGAAACAGCAAACTTTGTGGGGTGTTCAAGGAGTACAGTATCAGCCACTATGACAGCGTACACGAAAGCGGGTAAGGTGACGTCTTCAAAGCACAACAGTGGCTGAAAGTCAAAGCTGGCTGATAGAAAAAAATGGGTCTTGAAGCACATAGTAGCCTGACAGCACAAGCATTCGTTATCCGAGATAACATCCGAAATGAACAGTCATGTCCAGGACCCCGTTTCAACAAAAACTCTCAAAAGGGAACTTCATGCTGTGAACATTTATAGCAGAGTGGCAATTTGTAAACCCTTGGTGAGAGCAACTAATGCTTTTAAGCAATGCTAATTGTGCAGAGATCACAAAGGCTCCCCACAACAGTGGCAGCAGGTAATATGGTCAGATGAATCGTCATTCACACTATTTCAGACGACCAGACACATTTATGTTTGGAGAACGCCCAAAGAAGCGTTTTATCCTGACTGTCTCTTGCCGACTGGAAGCATGGGGTGGCGCCATTATGGTATGGGATGTGATATGTTGCCGCGTTCTTGGGCCACTTGTTATTCTGCATAGGAGGATCACATCCAATCACTAATCTAAGTATTGTAGGGAATCATATCCATCCTTTTGTCCGGACTGTATTCCCTGGGGAGCGACCGCTTTTTTAAGACATCAACCTATCCACACTGATAGGTGTATTCAAGAAGGGTTCGAAAAGCATGACGATGCGATTGAACATCTCGCTTGCCCCCTCAGTCTCCGGACTTGAATATTATTGAACATTTATGGGCATACTTGCAGTCCAAACTTCAATCACGATTTCCACCTCCATCCTGACTTTCGGAATTGGAGACCCGCTCTGCAGGAAGAAGAAGAAGTGTTTAGTAATGCATGTGTAATTTAATAATACTGTAGTAGTATTGTAATCATATTTTAATTATCTTGTATTTGGACAGTTACAGTATATTGCTAATTGAATATGATGGGTGTAGCATAAAGACAGTAGTGAGTTTAAGCAAATATGTTTTAATACATTGTGTGCAATGTAATATGCTCGGTTTATAATTAATTGCATATAGTATTAATAAACTGCAACTGTTTAATAAAAAACAGTGTAACTTGGGATTATGTAATAATATGCATTTGACATAAAGAGATTCCATCTAATGAGAATACTGTATTGTGCCTTGTCAATGATAATTTGTAAAATAAATGCAAGTATTATGAGAAATTGTGTATAGTATATTGAAACAGTATATGTACTATTTAAAACTGTAAGACTGCTCTTGTAAAATTATGCTAAATCGCACTACATTGATGACAAATTTTTAGATATAAAACGAACCTAGATTCTATGAATATTATAAAAATAGATATTGTATTGCATTATTCTGTTTCATGGTCATATCATGGACTTGCATATCATGATTATAATCGTGGACTTACGTAACATGGATGTATGTATATATGACGTATGATATAAAATATTTAACATATGCCGTGCCTAATGCGTTGTATGTAATTTTTAGAAAGGAAATTGTAATATTCTGGGAGGAATGTAATTATCGTTTTTTTTTTTTAAGTTATGGTAGATTTATATAAATTTTCTCCTAGTGTTTTTGGCTAGTACCATGTTCATTATGGGAATAAACACTTTTTGATGATGAATTTATCTTGCAAGATTTTTCTTTTAAGCATTGTTATTTCATTTTGGTAATAACATGGAAGAGTTTCATAGAGTATAGTTTAAAACTTCTGTGGCTTTATATTCACAAGATTTTTTTCTCCAGTTTTTCAGGTCAAGCTGGATATTTTATAGCTAACATTAAAAATCCAAAAGAGGCAGTAATTGGAGATACTTGGTATAAAAAGTGTTCAGTAGTTGAACCACTTCCAAAGATTAATCCATCAAAACCAATGGTATGATTTATTTCTTACTTTCAATTGGCTAAAAGATTTGTGTTATATTATGTCTTTTATTATTTATTATTAAACTTTTTTTTTTTTTTTTTTGTGTGTGTGTGTGTGTGTGTGTGTGTATGAATTTAGGTATTTGCTGGTATTTTTCCTTCTGATCAGTCCAGAACTCAAGATCTGAGGAAAGCCATAGAGAAATTGATTCTAAATGACCCAAGTGTCAGTGTTTCTCCTGAAACAAGGTATCTCATTTTACTTATTTTAAGCATTTTTTAATATGTAGAATTATAGACTTGAGAGCAAAAATATTAGAGACTTAAATTCAATAATTTTTTGTTCCATCTTTACCCTGATAGCTGTGCCATAAAGATGGGCATGGGTAACTATGGTGGAATTCTGCTAGTTTGCACTAGTTCGGCAGAAAATGCTTCCTGATATGTTTTTAATCCGAGGAAGCATTTTTGAAAATTGAATTGTCATATCCATCAAGGAAGTTTTTCATTGTTTAGCTATAGCTAATTATTGCTTTTTCATTCAATTTCCTGAGATTCACTGTAGCTGCTGATAATGTTACTTTTATTGGAAATATTTTGTATGCTATAATATGCAATATTTTACAAATTACCTTAGAAGTACAATCTAACTGCGGTATAGCGACCCCAGTTTATAACAAATACGGCATATAACGAACAAATTTTTTCGTCTTTTCTAATTTTTATATATTTAATGTTACTTTATATAGCTATAAAATTGGATATAACAAACTTTATAAATATCTTTGATTTTTTTTTTTTGATATTTTTCGTATTTTTCCCAGAATTTTTGCATGTTTTAACTAAAAATTCCTAATTTTTAAAATCATCCCCAATTCAATTCTGTCAATATGAAGATAGCAGAAAATGAAAAGAAACTATGTTACTCTTCTTTTTAGGTGGGCATGTTACTGTTCTTTCATTATAGTTCTTTTATTTTTGTCAAACAAAAATCTGTTCAATTCTAATGCTATGATGGAAATTTTTTAATTTTTGCTGTTCAAAGAAAGAGAAAGCAGTGAATAGATTATTGTGATGTTTGGGGGTACACAGGTGATTCATTTGTTTGAGAATGGAATTTGTTTATTTTTATCATTTTGTTTTGTTTTAGTATTTAAAATGGTCTCTTCTGAATTGGGAGGTGGTTGCTTTCTTTAGATCTTTTGAAAGATTTGAGATATTCTTTATAAGGGCTGTTGCATCTTTGCTTCGTAATCATATATATATCTTCGGAAAAATTAATGCCTACTGGGCATTGGGATAGGATAGATTAGTGATGAAATTATCTTCAATTTTCATATTTTCAGAAGAGTGAAACGTTACATACACTTTTTGCTATGTAGTGGGGAAATTTTCAGTGACAAAAATACGTTCATACACCAGATGGTTAATGTCCAGCGTTCTCTATCGTAGATGTGAAGGTAAGATAAGTATTTCTCCAACAGTACAGAATGGATGTACCCATAATATAGATTATCTAAATCTACAGTTAATACCATATGGAAAAATGGAGTACTCGACAATTTCTATTGATAGAAAAATAGTGGATACAAGCAAAAATGTTTAAAAAGGCCAAGCATAAAGATGTTGAAGAGGCTATACTGCAACGATTTGCCATTCAAAGCAGCACCAAATGGCCCACCAGCAGCGGATTGGTAAAAGCTGCTCAGCACTGGTAGTTCAGTCTGGGGTTTAAGTCCCGGCGAACGGGCTGGCTGCATGGGCGTTTTGTGGTTTTCCCCATTTGTAATGGGGATACGAGGCAATTTCCCTTAAAAGACCTCCACTGGGCATCCCTCTCTTTCTGTTTAGTGACTAAGGATGGGGCATGTGGTAAGTAAAAAAAAAAAAAAAAAAAAAAAAAAAAAAAAAAAAAAGGACCAATCTGACATTATCTGGACAAATGATAATTATAAATATATACTTTGGATGCTGATGTATAATTAGAGGGTCTGATAAGCCATGATTTTCATACTAAGTAATTTATCACGTAAAATGATTATTTAATGGTGAAACTGAAAACACAGCAAAAAAGAATTTTAGTAATTGCACGTAATAGCTGCAACTGATTCTTAATATGATTTTTTTCAGATTAGATTTATTATTTACTTCTAGGACCTATCATAATGTTAATCAGCACCTTTTTTTATATTCATCTATAAATTTTTATACTATTCTGTAACATGATCTATTTTTTCTTTGTCAGATCAGATATAGTGAGCCAAACTTTCAGCCTATTATACTTTATAGTGTGGTTTTACTGTATTTTAAGATATTGATTTTTCAGAAGGTCATCAAGAAGAAAGGTCATTAAGAAGGTCATGTTGATTGAATTGAAACATAATTTAACAGTTTTTTTATTCAATTTAACTATTTGAGAAAACTCGGGGAGCAATTCCTTGTACCAGAGAGGCTGTAAACTTTAAAGAAAAAATATATGTAATTTATTAATGATGAACGTATCTTTAATGATATTTTTTAATCAAACGTGAATCTGTCACTTAATTTTGTCATATTTTCATATCAGTTATTGTAAAAGGACAATTTATTCAGCAAGGATGTGGAAATGTTTTCTTTCAAATGATGTTAATTATGAAATGTGTAAATTTTTTATGTACAGTGAAAATCATTTGACATGAAACTGAGAGGGCTGAAATATTTTTTCATGTTAAAGGATATTGGGAAAAAAACATATATTCAACAAAATTAAGTTTATTAGAGTACATTTTATTTACATAGATATGTACAGATGGAGGACAAAATAATGCAAACACCTGTGAAAAAGTATGACATCTTTCACACCTGCAGTACAGCCACGCCAACTGCAACAGGTCTGCTACCTAGTTGAATTTGAAAAGGAAGGTATCAGTGTCTCAACAGCAGTCACCTGCATTGCATGCTTCGATCAAACTGTCTGTGAGAAGTTGAAATGTCATACCTGTCAGAGTTCCAAAGAGGAATTATAGTTGAAGCACATTTAAGTGGAGCATCGGTTACGGAAACAGCAAACTTTGTGGGGTGTGCAAGAAGTACGGTATCAGCCATTATGACAGTGTGCACGAAAGAGAGTAAGACGACGTCTTCAAAGCACAACAGTGGCCGAAAGTCAAAGCTGGCTGATAGAAATAAACGAGTCTTGAAGCACATAGTAGCCTGACGGCACAAGCATTCGTTATCCAAGATAACATCCGAAACGAACGGTCATCTCTAGGACCCGTTAAAAAAAACTGTCAAAAGGGAACTTGATGCTGCAAACATTTATGGCAGAGCGGCATTTCGTAAACCCTTGGTGAGAGCATCTAATGATTTCAAGCGAGGCTAATTGTGCAGAGATCACAAAGGCTTCCCAAAGCAGTGGCGACAGGTAATGTGTTCAGATGAATCGTCATTCACATTATTTCAGATGACCAGATGCGTTTATCTCTGAAGAACGCCCAAAGAAGCGTTTTATCCTGACTGTCCCTTGCGAACTGGAAGCGTGGGGGTGGCGTCATTATGGTATGGGATGTGATATCTTGGCACATTCTTGGGCAACTTGTTATTCTGCATGGGAGTTTCACATCCAATCACTATCTAAGCATTCTAGGGGATCATGTCCATGCTTTTGTCCAGACTGTATCCCCTGGAAAGCGACCGCTTTTTCAAGACGACAATGCCCCCATCCACACTGCTAGGTGTGTTCAAGAATGGTTCGAAGAGCATGACAAAGCGATTGAACATCTTGTTTGGCCCCTCTCACTCTCCTCACTCAATTGAATGTTATTGAACATTTATGGGCATATTCCAATCACGATTTCCACCCCCATCTTGACTTTTAGAATTAGAGACCGCTCTGCAGGAGGAATGGCTTAATATTCCTTTAAATATTGTCCATGACCTTTATGCATCTATCCCATGTAACATTTAATCTGTACTTCAGTCAGAGGGTGGTCCAACCCCTTATTAATAAAGATTTTCTATTATTTCACAGGTGTTCATATTATTTTGTCCTCCATCTGTATACATGCATATATTTAATAAAAATCAATGAAACAAAAACATCCACAAGAGCTTAGTGAAATTAAAAAAAAAAAAAAATTCAAGTTTTTTTGAAAAATAAAACATTTATTGTGTTTTTGGAAAATAATCTGATATTTTTCTTTGAATTGTCTTTTTAGCATCAAATTGTTAACAAATTGTTCAAAGTCATCCACTTTGTTATTCATTTTACCATTAGAATATGCGTCTGAATAACTGCGTATACTTTTCATGAAGTTCTTCATTTCGGATGATATGGGATCAGGAGCTGCATTATTCATTTCATTTTCATCATCGGAATCAGCATCAATGATATTTTTTTAGCTTTGAACAAACACCAAAAAAACCTTTGTCTGTCATAATTAAGGTTGTACACACACTATCATCAATGAATTCTTCCACTGCAACGAATTCTTCGGATCATACAGTAGGACGGTCCAATAATACAGAAACTTTCTCAAACATTTTATTAAGTGTCAGCTCAGTTTCATTGTCCTCCTCCTCCATTTCTTTTGGTGCCAAAGAATCTGATGGAATTCAGTGACTCCATGCAGAGTGCAGCATATGAAGAAAGAAAGACATGCAAGAGTGCAACATAAGAACCTAACTCACAGATTTTTTACTTGCACTGCAATGTACTCATTGTACTACGTTGTATTATTTTGCGTTAACCAGTATTTCTTAAGTGTTTTCGCTTTAAATGTATTTCACTCTAGTTCATCAAAGCTGAGTCAACAATGGGACAAGTGAGGGACTTACTTCAGGTGAACTCCTAGGAAGTGCACCATATTATCTGTGAAATTTTAGTAATGCATTAAAAAAATTAATAATGGTTAATAGAGTCATTAGGCTATATCACTTCAGGAACATGGCAAAATGTTCCTTGCACTTGTAAGGATTCGAACTCCATACTTCCCAAATGCGTGTCAAGTGTTCTTCCAATTACACCATGGAGGCATGCGAAAAGTGAAAGGGAGGGAAAGTTCAGTCAGAAATGTTTACATTCCTGCAGGCAGTCAGCAAAAGCATACATCAGTATTTCCCCAAAACTTATATCTATACAGATTGTCTCTCAGTAATACGTGCACTCACAAACACAAATAATACACCATTAGCTCAGGAAATCCTTAGAATGTGATCCATTGCTCGAAGCCAACATTTCTTTCTTCTAGATGTTACCCATGTTAGACACAAGGGAAATGAAGAGGCTGACATTAATATGCCAAGGAAGCACCACAGTGAATAAATGCCATGAAAATAAGCATACCTTGGCCAGCTTCTCACTTGAAACTAAAACTACAGAATGCTAGTAAAGCATTATGGCAAAAATGGTGGAATGCTGCAAATACAGGGAAAAGAGAGTTAACTACCTCTTCCCCAACATTGACTCTCCCCCCATTCATGTCACCAGACATATCACTGGGCACGGCCCCTTTCCCATGTACCTCTATGCAAGAAAGCTATCCTCATCAAAATCCTGTGCATGTGGTGAAAGGGGTCATCCCAAACATTATCTATTTTCCTGCCTGCTAACAGATTGCCTTCATCTGAAGAAGCCGAATTCAGAAGAGGATTTATTCCCATTTGTAAGAAATGCAGTCAAGAATAAGCACTTGAAGAATGAAATTGCGAGAGTTATTGACTTTTTTGCTGTTGGAAGTCAAGAGTTGTGCAGTGTAAATTAGTCTTCAAAGAAATGCTCCAGCAGCAGTGAAACCAAGCAATTAAATACAGGTAACAATATACGCTGGCACACTTTCACAGGAAAGAAATAAGTATCGTGAATCATATGAAGCAGAACATAGAATGCTCATAAGTAGTGGCTACTACGTATTTATTTAGGGTAAATAATAGATGGCCCATACAATTTTCTGTAATATAAGGTAGCATAACCTCAAAAGTGAACAACCTATAATAAATTGTCAAAATTGAGTTGGTAAAGTATTAACAATGTAATTATAGTAAACTAATTATTGTAAAAACACATGAAATTGCATATAATGAACTGACAAAAATAAATTGACAATGTATCAGCCTAAGTATGCAGAAATATCTAAAATAATGTAATACACATAAGTATGCAGATGAATGTAATTTTTTTTCTTTTTTCAAACTTATTTATGCGTGTTCTTTTTATTATTATTTTATATTCTTTTTTACTTTTGACTGCTGATTGTAAATATTGATATAAACAAATCATGATTGTAAACATTATCTATAAACTAGAAACAAGTTGTTTCTAGCCACTACAGTACATAGTGTCATGATCTATCTTTACATGTGAATAACAATGTCTGCTAGATATAATGTAATTTGTTTTAATCAATTTTCGCAAAAACATATGTAACAACACATAATGAATCATCAAAATTGAGTTGCTAAAGTATCAGCAGAACTATGCAACAATACTTGAATGTACATAAATGAATATGCAGAATGAACTAAGCTTTGTAAACAATTTTATACTTCTAATTTAATTTTCTTAGTAAACACTGACGTAAACAGATCATGTTTGCAAAGATGATTTGTAACGTGGAAACATCACACCTGTATCTACTATAATATATAATGTCCTGAAACATGATGCCTGTACCCACTACAATAGATAGTGCCATAAACTTGTACCATTATTTATTGCTTTGTATATTATGTAATTAAATGCATTTTACTTGAGCTAATTTAATGCTGAAAAGTTAGTGGTACCATTGATGTCACCGGGGCGGTGGCAGAACTTGCAGTGTAGGCTGATGTAACAATTTTATCACGACTCAAGGGTGCCGGAAGGTTGTTGGTTTTCTGGTTAGTGTATGGGGCTTATACCTACTTAAATAAATAATAAGTGGCTCTTTTACTTCTACGTAACGTAACGTAACTTACATTCTTCCCCACTTAAAGGGTGAGTGAGGATATGGAGACAGAGTTGCCAAATCCAAGTAGTGACAAATTATTGTTCACCAAATTTTAGTTCAATCACCCCTTGTAGAGTGATTAACTGTTTATCAGATCAGGAAAGGAGAAGAAATTTGTGGTGTCCTTGTCGCAATTCGAACTCCAGACCTCCGGAGTGCTAGCTGGACATGCTTCCATTTGCACCACGAAGGTACGCGGGATGGCGAGAAGAAATATCTTACTAATACTGAAACTTGGCGAATGGGGTGGTGGCAGACGAATGGAATGGAATAGAATTAATGATGCCATAATCCTTAAAGACCATAATGCTCCAAACGCATGGTGAAGTGGGTACATATGTCAACTTATACATTAAAATAATAACACAAATAATAAAATGCAGTGTTGAGTGTATTATGTGATGATAAAAGGGTGGATTAAAAGCTTTCAGATGAATTCAAATATAGAACGAAAAAATATCTCTGTACATGAAATAAATTAAAATATAGTGATCAGCATTCTGTTGAAACATGTATGAAATCAATTAATTATACTCGACTGCATTAAACAAAATCAGAATAAATGATAAAAAATTTCTTTTAAAACCTCATTCCCATAACTCATTTCTTTTAAAATTACATCAAATTCATCTTTTTCCCAATTAAGTTATCTAGATTCACTTGAGAGTCACCAAGTCACTTTAGACAAAGTCTGTCAAATGATGGGCAATCCACTAAAAAGTGATACATAGGTAAAACTTCATTCCAGCTTGTACATACAGGCACTCTCTTAGCCTTTAACAGGTGACTATCTCTAAGTCGAGAGTAACCAATTCTATGGCGAGACAAAAGAACTTTCTCCAGTTTCCAGTAGCTTGCCAATGTTCACACTTGATTTTATCATTTCTAACTTAGTATGAATCTGAATGTCTCACAGTAACTATAATTTGCCCAAAAATTTCTGCTTTTAATGACCTTCCAGATATCAATAAGAGAAAAGAGCTAATTTGATAACTTAACATCAGACTTTGGTATCTACCAGCTCATTAGCTTTTATCCCTACATGTCTGGGATCCCAACAGTAGTGGATCAGGTACCCATGGCTTCTTTAATTCATATTTACCTTCTGAATTTCAGCAGCCACAGGATTCTGGGTGTGAAAGAATGTTTCTAAAGCTTCCAAAATGCTCTAAAAGTCAATATGTATTATGAATTTTTCCTGGGATAGTTTGAATCTATGAGAGGGTGTAATCAATAGCAGTTACCTCGAAGTGAGTACTGAGCAAGTAGCATGCAGTCGTCTACCTTCCATAGAGTTTTTAATCATGAACGATGTTCCCACATAACTGGCTGCTTTTGACCCATATGTATATGCATGGATGTAATCGCAGTGTTTGTGTCTATGTGGAAGAAAATGTTGGTTACAAATGAACTTGTTAATGTTCTTTTTATCAGATTGTTGAAGGATACTCAGAATCTGAATTTGTGCACTATCCCATGGTGGGATTTGCAGATATCTTACTGCTTCGGCTTTCACATTAGACAGGCAATACTATTCAGTCAGTGACAGAACCCTTGAAGAAAAGGGAGGCACACAAGATGGACGTGCTTCAAACAAGGGATCAAACATGTCATTAGGAACAGTGTTGTTAACAAGATGGTCAGGTTGTGATAGTATTTTAAAATAATAATAAAAGGGCAATTGCTGACACCTTAACCCAGGCGACGACTTGTAACAGTAAACACAGAGATTTCCAATGGGAGAAGTTCCTAAATGCTCCAGAACACATACGGAGAGCCTGATGATGAAAAGTATATGGTTACCAAAGTACTGAAAGCTATGCTGAGCCATACACTGCTGAACCTTAGTCCAGTGTAAAAAGGACTAGACTATAAATTTAGAAGTTAAACAACAAAAATCAGCCTTATATTTGCAAACTTTCACAGGACTAGTTTCAAGCCTCAGCTGCCAAAGTGCAAAGTTTGACTTCTAAATTAATATTTGTTCGGCATGTTATTTTAACCTAAATGAAAGGACTAGACTACTGTAATGCACAGCATAACGCAATAATTTACGCCCTGTCTGGTATTTTCCAGAATTTAAGCAGATTCATATTTCTGTAACACTTATTCCTCAAGTACGAGACACGTGGAAGGAAAATCAGCTTTCGTTCAAATATCAGTCCTAGAAATTTCATGTACGATGCAGTGGGATCCATGAATATGCAGTTCAAGCTCAATATGAAGGTTTTGTTTTTTAACGAAAATGCACGCAAATGGGCTTCTGACTTGAAAAGGCGAAACTATGTTTATTTGAGCAGTTTAATACCCTGTTAATTGCAATCTGCAAATGTCTCTCCTCGTATTTCATGTCTGCACCTTAAGATTTAACATCGACATTACCTGTAGTAGAAGGAGGAAGCTCTTTTAGAATCGACTTTAGTTTTATGTTGAGCAGCGTTACACTTAGAACACTTCCTTGAGGCACACCCTCTTCATTATAGATAACATCTGACAATACAGAACCAAACCTTACTTGGAAAAAATCTAGCCTTAAAAAATTTTGGATAAAAATTGGCATGTTCTTGCGCAAGCCAGTATCATAAAGATCCCTTACTATGCCATATCTCAAAGCTTTAACATAACCTTTTTCCATATTGGGAAGAAAAAAAAGAATCCAAGTGAATTCTTGTTACAAAGCCATTTCATTTACAGGTTGTCAAAATAAGAATGTAATCCGTTGGTCATTTGTCTTAATGGAAACCACTCTGATAGGCAGAGATTATTTTTTTAAAGATAGTAAACAAGCCGGTTTTTTACCATTTTTTCAAACAATTTGCAAATGAAGTTGGTAAATGTTATCGGCTGGTAGTTCAAGGGAATTTTTGGAGCTTATTCTAGCTTAGCAGTTTGCATAATAATAGCTTTCTTCCATGCACTGAGGAAAATGTTCTGTTCTCACCCTCTGTTGAAGAGAATCAGGGGGGCATTTAGTGACTTATGGAGAGGTGCTTTATGGCATCATAATCAATTGCCTCAGGACCTGGGCTAAACCTATGTGTCTTCAAAAGGACTCTCATTGGCTCAGAGATGGTAAAATTGCTGTTATAAGGGTCCGAGTTGAGAAATTTGAAAGGTGTTTCACATACTGTTTTTCAGAGCACTGCTTGGCTAGAAGAAATACTGGTGGATAACTGCTGTTACATGATATGATAGCGAAACTCTTTGCTGTTGCATTCGTAATTTCTTCCTTGTTGCTTATCACTAGGCCATCTTTTCCTGGAATGGAAAGTGAGTGGTTTTTATATATCCCCATTGTTTTCTTTACATTTTCCTATACTCACTTGTAGAAGCTTATATTTTTTATACTTAGGCTATCTAAGAGCCCCTGTAGCTCGGCCATCGTACTTTTCGTGCATCTGTCTTGGCCTTTTTTTAGATAGTTTGCGAAAGTGGGATAAAGGCGAAACATACCCCCCCAAACTTTCTTCTTCTATCTTATAGTCTCTATGGACTATGGATTCCACCATGGTTTTGGATGTTTTGAAAATGTTGTTGCTGACACCTGGATAAAAGTTTAGCTGCCTTGGTTACTGCATCTGCGTCGTCCATAAGGGCATCATTTACCATGTCCGTAGTGAGCTGTAATCTCTGCATAAAAGGAGAAAAATCTAAAATAAAGTGCGGAGGTCTATAATGGGGCTCTTCCTGATAATCTTCAAATGTGACAAAAATGCAAGAAATAATCACTGTTGTGAAGATCATTTCCAACATTCAGTTTGCAAAGTGAAAAGAGAAATGGTGAACAGATAACGTGCTCAATAGTATTGAATGTCCTCAATAGTATTGAAGCTGATGGAAGTAAGTTTTCTCTCTGCTATTTAAGAGGAAAAAGAGAATGAAATCAATCTATCTGCTTATTATGTAAGATTTTACGTTTGCTGCTGTTCGATCCGTTTATTGGGAGGCAAATACAGAGAGCACGCAGTAATCAACTCTCGTACATGAACCTGGAGCAGAAACAGACGTAATAAAGACGTTTTTGCAATGGTTGCAAAATAGTGGAGTTTCGCGAACATCTGGGTTTCTTAAAGAGGACATATTGCAACGTTTTTGCAACGACATCTGCGACGAGTTTGCAACGTCGTTACGACGTTACTGTGCTACTTGGGTGGAGGCTTGTCGCCAGAGAACGAAAACTGAGGAATTGTCAAGTGGATTTAAAAGAATGACACTTTGACTGTCACGATCGGCAGGAATATTGTACTTCCTGGCAGATGAATACATCTGAAGCTTAAACTGTTTCTCAAGTTTCAGAAGACTTTCTTGCAGTCAGGGTGACGATAATTTGTAAGGCTAGAATGGTGACCATTTATAAGGCTTAGCATGGCTGATGCCAGGAAGGATGACATCTCGCATTAGCCACACCTGTCGTCCACATTGTGGTCACCTGTCAGCACTGAAAATTACTGACAGGACAACTATTCAAATCATTGTCCTGTCAGCCGTATCGTTGTCGCCTGTCTCACTGTCAGCCACATCGTCATCCTGTCTGGTCTTATAAATAACTATCATCCTGTCTTCACTAATCCAGAAAAGGGTTGTAACTATCAATAAAGTCAGTTTAATTGCTTTTGGTGGTTCGGGTTCTTATGTAGTAGGCAATAAAAGGCTCAGTTTAAAAAACACACCAACAACTAATTTATTTGCAAGTTACTGAAGCCGGTAATTGTTAGGGCCGGCAACTTCCTTATCAAACATTCTAACTCTAATTAAGAAAAAGGACCTCCATAGGTGCTTTGCAACATACGAAGACAGGATGATAGTCATTTATAAGGCCTAGTGTCGGCCATGCCTGACGACGGAAACCATTTATCCGGGAAGTAGTCAACACACTTCCCAGTTTGCTGGAGGAAAGGCCAAGACAACGGGAGCTTATGGAATCTCAGCATGAATCCATGCAGTTGCGCGAACAAGACGGAAAAGAAAAGACCCATTGACTATCAACAGGACAGCAACTGAATTTTTTTTAATGCCCTGGCACTAGCCATTTTAAGTTTTTGTCACTACTAAAGTCAGAAGTGATGGTACAGAAAAAGTTTCGGTTGGTAAAAAACATGGTACTTCTCTTTCTCTGTTATTAATGTGCATTCATATCAAATTTCATTAAAATATGTCCATTAATTTTTTGTAAATTCGACATAATGAGCAAATTCTCTTAAGTTTGCTCACGAGTGTAGAATAAATTGCTAAGTATAAAAGTAAATTATCTGTGTGATTAAGAGAGTTGTTTGGGGTGCTAAAATATGGTTTTTCCTTCCAAGAATCTGGAAAGAACAGAGAATGATGAATAATATCTTGCATTTCAATTAAGAGTTAATAGTAGCAACAGGTCATTGTCAGTTACAAGTTTAATTTTAAAGTTTTGGCTGACTCTGAGTTTTGGAATTCTAAAATTCTCTACCAAGACCATTACGATCTTTGTCCCCGAATTGCTTAAATTATGATAATGGTAACTGTAAGGTTGTACGTTTATTAACCAATTACCTTATTTTATCTTTGCTGTCACTTCTATTTTCATCCTCTCCCACTAAGATGTAAATTATTTAATGTATATAAGAAGAAAGCTTCTTGAAATTAAAAAGAGATTTTATCAGCAATCATTAACCTTTCCGAACCATTTTCGCCCAACTTCACCTGAATTGGCTTTAGCATTTTGCTAGCAGAGTTTTCTCGCCTGATTGCAGGGCCTGACCCGAAGTTTAAAGTAGGGCTTTGCCTAGTGAATTTTTGCTTTATTTAATTAAATTTTACCTTAAGATTTATGTTCTGTTAAATACCACAAGAAGTGGTGACTTATTCTGTTAATTACATAAGCCGTGTAATTTGTTAAGTTGAAATTCTAGTAAAAGGTTCATATTAAACCTTTTTCAGAGTTTTGAGTTACTTTCATTAAAAAGCTAAAACGAAGCAAAAAGTCGCCTGATTTTGTACACTGAGCCAAAATTTAGCTTTGAGGTACATAAGCTCCATATAAGTTTACTTTAAGAATAATTTTAGAAAATCCTCACGTATATAGACAAGTGCATAATTTATACAAAACTTCAAGATCAATGAAGAATTATTTATTTATTTACTTATTTTGAAGCCCTGCTCTTGGTTCAGGCTGGAGGCTTGGTTTTCTTGGTTTGTTACACATGGAAGTTTTCTGTCAAAGACTAGATCAAGAATTCGATGCTCAAGTTATTGTAACTACTCCTGGAGTTCCATACAAAGGTATTCTGCATTTTATCATTTCCTGTGTATTCAATCATTTTATGCTATGAAACTTTGGAAGTATGCTTTTACGAGAATGTTTCCATCTATTTATATACCTTGTGTGCATTTATGTAAAACTAATTGTTTTATTATTTAGATTTTTTATTATTCTTTTTTTCCATTATTTTTATTATTTTTCTATTTTCTGTTATTGCAACCTTAATATTACTACTATGTATTCTTATTGGAATGTAGGTTACTTTTAAAGAAATAATATTGTAATAGTTACCTGTAGTTTATCTGTGGCTGGCTACTCTTCATTTGTTATGTTTCTAGTGTAATCGCGTCTTTCTGAAATTAGATTAAAATTAGTAAAAATAGAGGGGAAATGCTACGAAATATGGTTCAACCAGCCTTCATTCGGGGGCTGGGAGGATGACAGGAGAGAACCAACGATTTGCCGAAAACTAGATAAAGTAGCTTTCTGGCATGTCCTTTAGAAGTTTTCCTCTTTCCATTTAGCAGTTGGTCAACGTTTTGGATTGTGCGTGATTGGTGGATGATCCCCGCATCAATTTTATGCTGTACCAAACTCGTTCGACTTACGTCAGAAGATAAGCAGGAGAAAACATCTTGAAATTCGTGAATAACACGTCTCATCCTCAGCCCATTTCCTTGTCTTATCGCTTAGTTGTGCATTCTGCAGTAGAATAATAAGTGAAACCAGTGATCAGGAAATTTTTGGCGGGCTTAATGAAGAGTTGAGAATGTCTTTTAGAGAACAAAAATAATGTAGGGGTTTCCTTTAATTAAAATTAACGTATTAGTCAAATTTTAGTTATCTTTCCTGAAGTTCTCAACTTCTCTTCACATTTCCTTGCCAGGATGTAAATTTAAAGTTAAGTCAGTATTTAAATGGGTAAATCTCTGAGTTTAGTCAGAGCGTGTTTTCACTAGCCAGTGCACATTTCATTGTTTATCTCGCTGTTATGGTAGAATGCCCCTTGGCCATTTTGGATAATTGTCACGTCTCTTAGGTTTTGTTGAGTCAACCTAAGCTAGCCATAACGTAACATGTTAATCCGGCACTATTCTAGTTAGACTTGAATTGATTTATATATTACATTTCATTTAAGTTCCACCACAAGTTGTCAGTGTTATTGTAGAGCATAAAGGCACTGTTCGTAGTTTGAATTAAAAGGGTTATTTTTCGCTCTTCTTCTGTCCTGGTATTTATTTCATGCCTGAGGGGGAATTTGCCAGGTTCATTGTAAGATCTAGATTAGTTTATGTGGCCTAAAAAGGCTAGATCTTATAACAAATAGTGTCAAATATGTAGTTATAAATAGTGTCACCAGAGGGTGTTTTACTTTGAAAACCTTTAATAAAAATGTAAATATTTGTCAACATCATGCAGCAGCTGTTCTAAAACTTAGAAACATTTGCGGAGACTTTGTTTTCAATATGCTTGTTGTTTATAATGTTTACGAGATCGTGCTTTGTTAGTAAAATTATTTTATCAAAAGAATTATTCTGCAGTAGCTGCTATATGAAAAGTTCGGACTTTGAATTGAATTATAAGATGTCCAATGAATGTTAAAAACCTTTGGAAAATGATAGTGAAATTTGAAGAAGCACGATAGTTTTCTGTTCCTCCTGGAAGAGGAAGAAAACCTCTTTCTGCATAAGTAGTACAGGAGATTATGTTTCAGTTCATAGGGCACAGCTTCAAACTTTTAGGCTAACACCAGTGTTCAGCATATAGAATAGAAGTTAGATAGACCTATCCTCCGATATTAACCTTACAAACTTTCACTAGTGCAGCGGTTGCTTTCACATGATTTTGATGCTCAACTTCGGTTCCTCTGGTGATGCTATTTCTAACTAATTCCCCCCCCCGGCTGAAAGACATTCTGATCCCTTCCTTAAAAGTCTGCCACAAAATTTTAAAATTTTCTGATCACTGATTCCGCTTGTAGGCAGCTTTGAAATAGGGTTCTTTAATTATAGACACCCTGTAGTTTGAATGTTCTCTGAAGACTGCAGGTATATTATATTATATTTGTGTTGATATATAAAATCTTATAAAACTTCTTGCTGTCAATAATCTAAGTGAAATATAAAGAATTTATGAACCTGCCTTTTTTGAGTTCAGGAGTGAGCCTGAAAATAATTAAAATAATATTTTTAGAACATGAAAATTTGCATTATCCCTAGCTGAATTCTGTGTTATTCAATTTTCCTTTTCTTGATAATCATTTTATTACTTCAAATGAAATTCTTTTCAATTTTTTGGATCCTAAATATATGCAGTAGTTGCTTTGCCATGACAAGCCCTTCATTTAACTATCATAATCAAATTTTTTTGGCCAAAAGGTCATTATCTTTTATAATGTTTTGCATTTAGATTTTACTTTGCTTTGTCCTTTCTATCTGCCTTTTTTGTGACTTAGTTTTTTTTTAATAATATTTTTTATTTGGTTTCCTAGTATGATATTCATTTTTTATTTGTAAAATAATATTTATTACTTTCTCTCTAGTTAAAATTAAAGGTGAGAAAAACATAAAAGCATATGGAGGTGAAGAGATTACTATAACAAACCCTCTAAAAGTAGGACATTTCAACATTTCATATTATAGTTACTTTGATTTTTCTTGTAAAATGCGAGCAAAAAACACATTCCTTCATTTCTAAACTTTACTGTTTCACTATTTTCAGTTTCCTGATCCAAATATTATATCAGAATACTTTGAACCTATGGTGCTAGGTACAATTATTACTCCTGCAGAGTTTTATAGTGAAGTGTTAAAATTATGTATGGTAAGTATTACCTGATTTCTAGTATGGTGCATCCTTATGAGCATATTAATAGTTTATTGTCAAATACTTTTTCATAAGCATCCAAGATATGTAGTCAATTCTGTTTACACACAACAAGACCCACTGACTACTGGTTATGAAAGAATATTGTTTATGTTGTTCTAGGTGTTACTTTCTTATAAGATTTCTCCCTACAGGCAGATAGCCCTTGTGTGCTCTGCCATAACCAATTGAAAAGTCTAAACCCTTTTTTTACTGCCCGATTGTATGTTTTATAATGTTCTGTGTGTATATGCATATTGTTTTGTGCTGTGGGATAGTTGATGTTTCCCCCATGTGTAACGAGTCTGTTTCCCTGAGAAAGTCCTTCACGAATGTATTTCTTCTTCCTTAAAACAGATAGCTGTTGTGTAAATTACCGTAACCCAAACGATCCTGTCCTATCCAGTCTTATTCAGCCGTCAGTTGCTGTTAAACACTGGTCTGTAAATTGAATGAATTAAACAAGAAAAGCATAAAAGTGCATAATTTTAATTTGCTATACATTTATTTTCACTCATGTGTATTACTGCTATCCACTGAAGTTCAGATGGCTGAGCACATAGAGGAAATTAATAAATGATTTTGCAGAAATGAAAATAACAGGATGCAAATTTTAACAAATCAGGATTTTCTGTTATTTATTTATGGTGCCTTTTGTCATCAGTTTTATTATTAACATTAACCAGCCATAATATTTATCCTAGCTGCCAAGAATTTAGAGCTGATAGAAAAAAAAAAGAAAATTAGGGACTTGGAGATTATCAAGATCATTACAGAAATTAAATGGAGGGGCAGAGGGGGAAATACTTCAGCTTTTGTACATTTTATAAAAATTATATAGTCAAACAATTTTGTTCATGAAATTTTCAATATAAATGTATGTTGTAAGTAAGATGCTAATTTTTTATGTTATAAAGAGGGATGCTGTTATATATGTAACTGTAACTGTATCTATTATTATCTTTAATCATAACTGTAATATAGAATAGTAGATGAGCAATGTAGAACAAACGACGATGCTTGTGTACATCTTGTAATCATCACTGAGTACATACCCAACATATAAAAACAACACAGATGCTATTTACTTATATATTTTTTGAAAATTTTTTAATAATTCATATTTATGAGGTGACATGATTTCTTGTGTTTGCCTGTTGTTCTGCCTATCTGCTATCTACCTTAACCAGTTATTTATTCAATTCTTAAAAATAGTAAGTAATAAGTATTATGATAAAATCCATCGATTGGGGCAAATTTCATATGAAACTGAATATAAAATTTTATTTAAAATCTTTCATAATTGAGGGCTTCGTTCTTTAACCCTAAATTTTGCATGTTACCTCTTAATTTTGTATTTTCCATGGCATGCTCCTATTCTCTATCAATTTATTTGTTTGCCCTTCATACATACCATGATAAAAAGAAAATTTCATAAAAATTGTATCCCCCAAATCAGCAAAGCTGAATTAAAAACTAACTGTGGTTCCAATTTTCACTTTTCTTAAACTTGGTTGACTTAATAATACAGAAAGTGAAAGAAGAGGGTGTGGTGTGGTGTGGTGGTGTATTTAATTATGGCAAAGCAAAAGACAATTCATATTTTTCCTGAAAAAATTTCTGTTATGGCTTTTCCACCTTAGTACCCTATAAGAATGTGTGTTTATTTTATATAATAATTAATGCAGCACCGCAAAAATCGTCATCACCGAAAAAAACCTTGATTATTTCTAACTTTTTTTCTTGGAATGTGGTAAATCATAAGAAGTATTGGGAGCAATTTTTTTCCCGTAGGGGCTATTAGCTGTTCATATGCCACTGTAAGGAGAAATTGTTAAATATCTGCGTTGCTCTTGAACTATTTTTACAATTTAAACGATGTTGGTGGAAGATCAAAACGGCTCTCCACGCTACAATTCAACAATGAAATCAGGAGAGAAATCAACTTACAGCATGAAGATATTGATATTGTTAAAGAACCTCTTCTCTCAATCAGTCCCTTTGCACAAGCAATTATCAATCCTTTACAACTGCTTGTGCTGTTGCAACCTTTTAACAAAAAAGAGCCAGCTGCAATTATCAAGGAAAAAGGCATCCACGTCATCAATGAACTTTCAAATTCGGCCCAAAATCTAGCTATTGCATATACAGATGTTTCCTCCGACTTAGATCTCGACAGGTGTGGTGCTGGCATCTATTTCATTCATGCTAATGGTGAATCTGAATCCCATAAAATACCTGATGGTAAAAATGTCTCAAATTATACCTGCGAGCTCATGGCCATCAAGAAAGGCTTTAGATATCTACCTTTTTAAGGCAGTCCAGAACTCCAGTGGCCTCTTATTATTCTCTGATTCTAAATCTGTGCTCCAAGCCTTCCTAAGGGGAAGCTCTCAACTTACCCAGGACATTATCATGCTCATTAACAAAATCTACTTCAGCCCAAAGGACCTGCACACTACAGTGGATACCAGCACATGTTAATAGTTATATGGAAATGAGTGGGCCTTGCCAACGATGCCTGAAATAGTTCTCAACTTTCCAATAGCTTAACCCTTACCGATGCTAATGCTATAGTCAGCTAAATACTTACCTCCCAATAGGTCAATAAGAATTCCATTTCTGTCCTAAATTGTAACTGTGTCATTTCAACTACCATAGCCAGACTGAGGACAAAACACTTCAAAGGAATGAAGATATCTTCTGATGGCCAAAAAAATTATAATATCTGTCCTTACTGTACTGAAATCCAACTTTTAGCCAAGCTTTTCAATATAGATATAGCTCCGTCGCAGCAACTCCTGTATTCTTCACAGATTATTGATGTGATGGAGGCTGTTCTGGATACTTTCAGTCCTATCCGACTCCTTTGCACTGACACCTCAGACAAGACAACAACAAATGATATTGGACTCGGAAGAAATAGAGACTTGTATACAGACATGTGGTGACTAATTCAATTACATAGAAATTGAGCCCTAAAATTATATCCTGAAACCAACAAGTAAATAAGTAAATCAGTAGACAATATTACAGATATGAAAAAAATGCAATTAAAAAGATTTATTATTTGCTGAAATTTACGCAAGTATGTAATTTTTGTAACATTAACCCTTTCGGCGTCCTCTCCCGTCCGCGAAAATTTCCCCCAAGCGGGCCGTTTTTCATTGCATGTAATGTTGTTTTCTTTGTACATCATAACTTTCCATACATGACTTTCATAGTGGATGAATGTCAATGAATGTTAAGTAAAATTATAAGGAAATAAAGCATAATAGAAAAATAATATCTCTGGTTATTTCTAACAGGATAATTTGATAACATCTGATCCAGGCGGTCTACTCCTCCCATTTTGTTGTTGTAATCTTTTACAATTATTGGTTTTTTTACAGTTCTTTTCTGTGTTCCAACATCAATCATCGAGTTATTATGGACTGTACTCATTAAACGTATATCCTTCTTGTCTTTCCAATTCACAACCTCATGGTTTCTCTTTTTCTGCTGAGTAGATGTTGAAGCCATCTCTCATTGTCTTATATCTTATGTAAAATGGCGTGAATATTCATAAAACCCGGGGTAAATTCAATTACAAATAGAATGCCTGATTAGTGCTACCCTCTAGGAGGTATTAGAACAAACAAAAATAAAAACTCAAACAAGTAAACATTTAGAAAGCATTTTAAACATTTAAAAGTTTTTAAATGTAGAAGAACGTTTGAGGCACGTTACGGCCACCCTGTGGAAGTTTCATTTGAACGCGCTAGACACGTAACAGACGACGAAGAGGTTAATAACATAATACAGCGCGAAGTCCGTAATCCGGACATCCACTATCCAGAATAATCTATAATCCTGACCTCAAAGCCACAATTTTTTTTTAGGCTTTACACATTTACGTAATGCATTTACGCATGTGCAGAGCAGCAGAAGTTTCTCATTGCAATGACAATGCCCCAATCATCAATCAATTAACGAACGGCAAAATCTGTAGTATTGCTCTAGATCCAGAAAATACCACTTCCGATAATGAAGAAAGTGACAGAGAGGTTATTGAAAATGAAAAAATTTCGATTGGCAAGTTAGTCAGTATTCTCGACACAGCAATTACAGGACTTGAACAATGGAACTTTGTAACTGAACAACAAATTATGTCTGTTTATAGAATTAAAGAGAAAGTATTAGCACATAAAACAAAGCAACTTAAACAACTTACATTGAAAGAAATGTTTAATAAAGTAAACAAATAAATATTAAGCTCTTTTTTTTTTTTTTTTTTTTTTTTGTAAATTTTGATACCCTTTAGATCATAATTGCTCTTTATTTCATAAATTACAGTTTCATATTTTTAATTTTATAATAATTGGTTTCAAAGTTGGATTATTTTTACAATATGTAGTATGGTGTTTGCTCAGCACATATTGGTGTTTTCATTGCTGTTATATGTAAAATATGGCATATTACAGTGAATCAAAATTGCATTGGGGGTCCTTGAAGGACATTGTATAGCACAGAAAAATGGTTATGTTTGAGGTTCTTTGTCAAGAAGTGGCATGTGCAACAACCACTCGGCCATTGTGGTACATGTTTGGTCACTAATGGCCACCACTCTGATCACTCTAAATAACTATACAGGTACAGGTGCGGGAAGTTTGTATTAAACCTAACCTATGACATGCATGATTATATATAATATAACAAATTATAAACAAATTCGCCACTAACACACAATAAAGAATTTCTTTTTGTAAACTATGATATGGTTTTCAGACAGAATTTGTATATATGTGTAAGTTGCAAAGCTAAGAAGTTTGGGAAACATTGCTATATATAAATAATTTGATCGGATTCTAGTTTCGCAGTGCTAATTAACACTGGACTTATTTACAAAAATATTTAGAGATTTATCTTTAGACTGATTCTGCTTTTTAAGCTAATTAAAAAAAAAAAAAAAAGTACAATTTGAAGTAAAGTTCATTACTTTCTGCTGTTAAGAATAAGAGGGTTTGTTTACTTAACTGAATTTTGCAAAGCATATGAGTGCTATCGGGTAAAAGGTATGCTTTCATGGAGAAATTTATAAGGAGAACTGGCTTGTATTTAAATAATAATTTAGTGGAACCATGAAATTACTTACATAGACTGTCTGTTTGCTGGATTTGAAAGTGTTGATGAACTGCAATACTGCAGTGTTATTCTGGGGCTATGCTGCCTAAGCAGTATTTCCAACACCTCCTTATAGAAGGAAGCCGGGACACTGAAGCAAGGGGAAGCTCTGACGTCACAGGTAGTCGTCTGACTCACCTCGCTCCTTCAAACAAAATCAAAGCCCCGTAGTTGAGCCAAGAGCGACGAACGTGGAGCGGTTATTTGCGTTAGCGACAGAGTTTTTATATTGTCTCGTGCTTTTATAATTTCATACGATGCCTCATAAATGTGCTGTAGCCACATGTCGTGGTAATTATAAAAATGGACCAAAAGTGGCTGTATTCAAGTTTCCAAATGAGACTGAACTCCGGATGAAATGGATAAGGAGTCTACGAAGAAAAGATGGCTTTCAACCTACTAAACATACCAGAGTAAGTTCAATTTTACTGCATTTTTTATGTTTTGTATCTTTACATTTTTTTATTACTTTTATTGATAGGTATGTGATGTTTATGCTTACGATATTAGATTTTGATCTGTGGGTAAGAAGTTTTATGTTTGAAGATTTTAATCTTGCCTGTTTTAATCATTTCAAAAAAATATTTTCCTTCAAAGTTTTATGAATGAAATAAAGTTCCATATAACAGGAATAATTCTAAATTTAGTAGTTACATGAATGCCAATAATTTGTAAATGCTTTCTAGTATACTGTGCAGGCAGATTCTGTAGTTATTCCAAATTTATCATAATTTATATGACAAGGAACTACTAAGTAATCATAATAGGTTTCATTTTAAAATTTTTGTAATGATATATGAAAGTTTGGTATGATGCATTTAAGGTAATTAATTGTATTTGGTAACCAGTGTTTGTTATAAACAATTATCTCAAATATATAATTTTCTTTAAATGTAAATAAAGCTGTAATCATTATGATGAGCATTCCAGATTTTACAAATTACTTAAAGAAATTATATACGTAATTGAAATGATATTACTGGTTTTTTAATTCGTATTTATGTACCAAATTATTTATTTAAATCATAGGGCTTATTGACTTCTGTTACTAAATATGAACATGCATCTAACTTTTGTACTCACAACAAGTTGATTTTTGAATATTTTCTTTTATAGGTATGTGAATTACATTTTCGATCAGGTGAAATAATACGAGAAATCGAAATGTATGATGAGAAATCAGCGAAGTTAATTAAAGCCCCAATTTCTAGGCCACGTTTGAAAAAAGGCTGCATACCTTCTCAGTTCCCTGATGGCCCATCCTACATGTCATCAAATTCTGTATCGAGAATGTCACCAGAAAAGAAGAAAGCTCGTTTAGAAGAGAAATACCTGGAGAAAGCGATAGAAGAAAGTTTGAAAATGAAAGAACGGTATGATAATGAACGATCATTTGAAAGTTTAATTGAATTCAATAATTGCCTAGAACATCAGATTTTAGAAACATTTTGGACAACTGTACATACTGAAAATTCAACTATGTTACTTGATATTTTAAGTGACCCAGCTCCAGAAATTCAGAAATCGGTAGTAATAAATGAGGATTTAACAGTATGTGTTTATATTAAAAACATCGCTATAAAATCTATTGGTAAATTTGTTTTCCCTCTAAAAATTAGTAATGTAAATATGTTTCTAGAAGTACTAAAGGAAGTTGAAAGTCTGTCTCATAACTTACAAAATGAAGAATATATTAAGAATTCTATACAAATTGTGGATGATATGCTTTCAGAATTGAAAAGAGTGTTACCTGAAAAAGAAACTGAACTGAACTTCCTTTCAGAGCAAGTAAATAAACTAAATGTAAAGAAAGAGAAGTATCGATATACTCCAGATTTACTTATTTTTTGCAGTTTGTTAAACTCGATCTCACCGCATGCATACAAGTTTTTACGACATTCAGGTTACATTTCTATTCCCCATCCACGTACTATTCGTAGAATTTGTTCAACTTTTTCTCTTAATCCTATTACTGAGCAATTTAATGATGACTTTTTAGGATATGTTAAACAAAGATGCAAGGATTTAGAAGAAAATGATAAAACTGTAATTATTATGATGGATGAAGTGCATTTAAATTCATGTTTCAATTTTAAAGGAGGAAATTTGTGTGGCATGGCGTACAACTGTGAAAAAGCTGCTACAAGTGCTTATGTTTTTATGATACGTAGCTTATTATCACCTTTCAAGGATGTGGCACATATATTACCAGTTAAATCATTAAATGCTGAGGATCTGTATCAATATCTTAAGAAAATTATAATTGGTTTAGAAAATATAGGTTATAGAATTGTGGCAGTTGTCTCTGACAATAATTCAATAAATAAAAAAGCCATGTCATTATTTTGTATGCCTCCAAAAATTAGTATTGTGTATAAAAACCCTGCAGACTTATCTCGGCCACTATTTTTTGTTATTGACTCAGTGCACATCTTGAAGTGTGTCAGGAACAACTGGATAAATCAAAAAACTTCTGGGCAATGTTTATTTTATCCAAATTTTGAAAATTTTTCCAAGGTCGAAACAGCGGCATTTGCATGCATAAAAAGTCTCCATTCATTAGAGGCAGGCAGAATTGTAAAATATAGTTATGGTTTGACTCTGAAAGCTCTGTATCCAACCAATTTGGAAAGACAAAATGTCAAGCTTGCATTACAAATATTTGACAGTCGTCTTGCAGAGGCAATAATGGTTATTGGTAAAGAAAATAGTATTTTAAATTACGAAACAATAGCTGAATTTATTAAAACTATATCTACATGGTGGTCAATAGTCAATGTCAAAAGTATCTTTAAAGGACACCATAAGATGAATGAGTATCAAAAGCCGTTAACTGTGCAAAATGATGATGTTAGATATATTTATTTAAATAAGTTACTTGAGTGGTTAGATCAGTGGAAACTTTTAGGCTGTTCTAGTGGTGGACTAACTAAGGAAACACGTTTTGCATTAACACATACTAGCTATTCGTTGCTCGAAATGGCAAGGTATTGCATTGAAGAACTAAAATTTACTTACTTTTTACCAGGAAAAGTTCAGACTAGAGAATAGATTTGGAAAATATAGACAGCTGGCTGGTTCACAACATAATATTTCTATAAGGCAAGTGTATGAAACTGAAGCAAAATTAAGATTACAAAGTCTTCTGCCAACTGTTATTAAATCATCAAAGTATGGAGGAATTCCTATTTATCTAAATTGTAAAAACCTGTGTATTGAATCTCTGGAACAAGAAAATATTGGATGCACTTTCTCAGGAAGAATAACTATTACAAATGAAGATATACAAAATGTTCAAAATGACATACCAATTTTAATGTATATAGCTGGTTACTGTAGTTATAAAGTTGTGAAACTATTAAGCTGTGATATTTGTAAAGGCAATCTAACTATTGATAAAGAATTAATTGTAGAAAATGAAGGACAGTCTTGGATAAAAAGATTTGATAGAGGACTTCTATATCCTCATCCTGATGTACTAAATTCAGTAATATATAATTATGTTGTTATTCAAAAGCTTGTATCTGAAGAATTTGAGAATGAATTTTTATTTTCTGCAAATCAGAGGGATATAGGGGATACTGATAGAAAATGATATTTTTTTAAATCTAGATGGTTGCCCTAAAGCTCATGAGTCACAGAAAGTGTTAAAGCAGATTCTTTGGTCATCAACGAACACATTTTTAAATAATTATTGCAAATTAAAGAATGATACACTAAACCAGAAAAGCATTGCAAAAGAGCGCAAATTGAAAACTTTAAAGCATAAATAAAAATATAATGGGTGTTTAGCAATTAAACATTTAAAAAAAATGTAGGTTTTAATTCAAATGATGCTGTATTTCATAGACTAGTAAGTTTAGTAACTTTAATGCATGTAACAAGACACAAAAAATTAATTGCAAAGCCTAGTGATGTTAGTTCAGATTTATTTCTGTTGAAAAAATATTTTCGCATCTAACAGTTACTGTTACACATTATTGTGAATTCCTTATTATTTTGTTTGTACTCATGTATGCTGTCTGTTTAACCTTGAGATCACTTGAAAAGTAATAGTAACGAAAAATTCATTTCTATGCATCTATGTAAATAAGTGTCTGGGTTGTATTTTAAGTGGTCCTTATTATTAATGTGGATATCAAATTAGTGTTAACATATGGTAAGATTCTTTATCATTATAATTGACTTGAAATATTGAAAAATTCATTTCCTTGCCCTTAATTTGTTGTCTAAAAAAGTGTCTGCGTTGTGTTTTTATGTGGCCACTACTTTTATCATTTGGGTATAATTTTGGTGTTAACATTGTAAGGATCTTAAGTTTTACTAACGTTTATTTTTATTTTGAATCTTTACTATCACTTCTTATTTTCTACTTCCGGCCAGAATTATAAGCGTTAAGGTTTTTATGCAAAGTTGTCTGGCGAACGTCAAGTATTTAAGTTGTGGCTTTTTGCCAAGCGAGAGAGAGGAAGCAGTGAGTTCGAAGCAGGCTGCTTACCTTAGAAGTTACGCAGTTGCTTGTTGCCTTCCAGGCCAGAGGTTTTAATCCTCTTGATAACTTTTAAACGTATTGTAGTGTTCTCAGTTATCTGTACTACATACGCCTTCCTGTTAATATAAGGCCAATCTTCCACGTTTATTATTCTAAAGTTAAATTAGAGTTTAGTTTTATTTTTATACTTTTACGTTAGACCCCAAGTAGCGGGTCAGTGTATTCTGAAGTACGGAAGTTATTGTATATAGAGAAAAATAAAGGGTTTTGTATACCCTTCATGTGTATCCTGTCTACTTACCACAATTAGTGAACATAGCTTTAGTAAGCTCTCTGTTCCGAGTCAGGTCCTTGTATGTTCCCGAAGAAGGTAAGAAGGAACATTGACCCTGATAACATGATAAAATACTTTATCAAAGTAACAGTTATATGTTTCAAAATGCTTACAAAATGTTATGTATATAATAACTGCCACTGTTATACTGGTAATGGGTCATTATACTTTTGTTGATATGGACAGATATTGACTGTTTTACATTCAGATGACTTGAAATATTGAAGAAAGCATGTCCTTTTTTTAATTTGTCATCGCATAAAAAAGTATCTCGGTTTGTGTTTTAGTGCGGCCACTACTTTTATCGTTTGGGTATAAGTTTGGTGTTGACATATGGTAAAATGCTTTCTCCTGATAAAAGTTATGTTTCAGCATGCTTACCGAATGATATGTATATAATAACTGCCACTGTTATACTGGTAATGGGTCATTATAATTTTGTTGATATGAACATATACTGACTGTTTTATATTTAGATGACTTGAAATATTGAAGAAGGCATGTCCTTTTTACTTCCTTGTACGAAGTAAAAAGGAAGTATTGTAATCGCGAAAAGTTTTGACCCTGATAGTGGTGCCCAACGAAGAAGAATAACCATAACCGAGTTTCAAGAAGAACCTGTGCTGCCTGCAGAAACGGCTCAGAATCCAGAAATGTCAGCTGCCGCCCTGGAAGGATTTGGTTACATCGTCCAGACCATGCATGCTTCGATGAAACCAGAAGCAACATTTAAGGCAAACTCACCGGTAACCAGTTTTTTGGAAAAATTGGATGACCACTTCATGCTCTACCCCGTGCACGAGTTTCAAAATGTTACCTTAGCTACCAGCACTTTGAGGGGCCAAGCGCTTAACTTGTTCAAATTTATAGGCAGAAGTCTCTTGGGTCAAGCAGGAAGTCCCACCTATACTTACGAAAATTTCAAGACTGCCCTACTAAGAGCCTTCCCTGTTGTAAGGGATCGTGCGAAATTAGAAACGGAACTTTTCAGTATATATCAACAAAGAATCGAAAACCTCTCGAGCTTTATTTTAAGAAAAATTCACGTTTTCAAACTCTTGTATGGAAACCGTCCGGATCCTGAAATAATTCAAGTGATTTTGCCGAGGTTACTGCCCCAAGTGCAAGACTTTATTGAATTAAGAAATCCGACTACACTGGAAAAGTTATTTGAGCTAGCAATCCAGTTTGAAAGTAGAAGAACGGCGGACGTCGAAAGAAGACGCCAGTATCAACAGCGAAACCAATTTGGTACGCCAAGACTACAGCAAACTCAAGCACATGGCCACGGAGAAAAAGCGAATCAGTGGGCAAGGAAACCCGAGCATTCAAAAACAGCCGGCGATCGTCGACAGGTCAATAGCAACCCAGGAAAAAAGTCTCAAGGCCAGTGGAAAAAGAAGGAAAGCACGGAAAGGAAAAATAATTTAAACTAAAACGGATTTCTGCTGACGAGAGGGTGCGGAAATCCGAAGGCCACGAAAACCCCTCTTCCTACAAGTTAAATACAGTAATGGTGAAAAATTTGACTCTTCCGAAGATTGAAGTCTTGGTGAATAATATCCCAGCCACCGCACTCCTGGATACCGGCGCGCAGTGTTCCTGTGTGGCAGAAGAGTTTTTTAGGAAGTATTTTCGCAAATACCGCATATATAATGCGGATAATACGACAGTGTTAGCGGCGCAAGGAGAAAAATGTAAGTGCGTAGGTAAAGTACCTTTGTATATCCGTATCAAGGACGAACAAGTAAAGGTGATGTTTTTTATAGTAAAGAATCTGCAAGCACATTTAATTTTAGGAATAGATTTTCTTTCAGAAGCACAAGCTACGCTGGATTTTAATGAAGCATCCCTTAAGCTGACAATGAAACCAGTTCGTACAGAAAACGCTGAACCGCCGATGTTAAAACTTGACCACCTCCCTAATGACGAGCAAGGAAGAATCCGACAAGTGGTAAGTGAATTTGCTTCGTTATTTAGTGATATTCCAGGATTTACTCAGGTTACTAACCATAGTATTGACACTGGAGATGCAATGCCAGTTCATCAAAAACCATACCGGTATGATAAGAATAAGGAAAAAATTATAGAATGGCATATTACCGATATGCTACGTAAAAAGTTCATAACGCCCATCTCAAGTAGTTATGCTAGCTCGGTGGTTTTATGTAAGAAAAATAATGACTATCCTTTGACGCATCCAAAAAGATGGAGATTCGCTATTGATTACCGTAAATTAAACTCCATAACTAAATATCCGGTATATCCGTTACCGATTATAGAAGAAATTCTAAGGAACATAAAATCAACCAAATTTATGACGACTTTAGACTTAACGACTGGTTATTTTCAAATAAAAGTGAGGCCTGAGGACGTGCCTAAGACTGCTTTTATAACCAAGTCTGGCACTTATGCATTTTTGCGTATGCCGTTTGGCCTTTCAGGGGCCCCGGCAACATTTCAGCGATGCATGGACATTGTGTTAAGACCTGTTCTTGGAAAGTCCACATTTATCTATTTAGACGATATCATTATTACTAGTGATAATCTCGACCAACATGTACAGGATTTAAGACAGGTGTTTTCATTATTAAATGAGGCCGGTCTAAAAGTTAATGTCAAAAAGTGCAAATTTGCAGCCCCTGAATTAAAATATTTAGGTTACAAAATATCTCAAAAAGGGATCGAGACAGATGAATCAAAAATAATCGCTGTACAAAAGTATCCGACTCCAAACATGGCAAAGAAGCTCTCTTCTTTTCTAGGACTTTGTTCATATTATAGGTCCTTTATAAAAAATTTTGCAGCTATTGCTGAGCCATTGTTAAAAATAAAAAGGAAAAAGGCAAGATTCTCGTGGACGGCCGAAGCCAATAGTGCTTTCGAAAAATTAAAACAAGCATTAACGCAAGCCCCTGTGTTGAAATTTCCTGAGAAGGATGAGAATTTAGAAATTTCAGCGGATGCTTCGGATTATGCGTTAGGAGCGGTACTTTCGCAAAATCAGCAGCCCGTGGCATTTTTTAGCCAAACTTTAAATCAAACACAAAGAAACTATTCCGCGACCGAGAGAGAGGCACTTGCAGTTCTGTTAGCAGTGCAAAAGTTCCGAGTCTATTTTGGAAAGGCGCCGATAACAGTGTACTCTGATCATGCGGCGGTAACTAGATTGTACTCAGGGAAAAATTTATCCCCCAGGTTAAATAAGATGGGCACTCAAGCTGCAAGAATATAATCTGGTAATCAAGCATACCCCTGGAAAGGAAAATATCGTAGCAGATGCCCTATCAAGAATTAAAATAGACGAACAAGGAAATACCGTAAAGGTGGCAATGCTTACAGCATGTACAATAAATTCCCGAAAAACTGTAATAACCGAACTGGGTAAGGATCCTGAGTTTGGAAGCATTTATGAGTATTTGAAGGATCCTGAAAATTTTAGCCACCAAGATATTGTGGCGATAAGAAATAGGGCGGCCCATTACGAACTAATAGATGGTCTATTATTCTATACAAAAACTACGAATTCCAACAACGAATTTCGACCTGTTATCCCAGCTAGTCTTAGATTAAATATCCTGCAGGAGCTCCATGACAGCCCTTTAGCTTCTCATGCTCATATTCGAAAAACTATCCAACGCGTACGCAAGGCATTCTACTTTCCTGAACTGCAAAAGTTAACAAGGGTGTATGTCCAGTCCTGCCCAACATGTCAAGCAGTTATTTATATTAATTTCCGCCCGGCCGGGTTTCTAAATAGTATTAAATCTGAATTTCCAAATGAAATAATTGGCATCGATTTATTGGGCCCTTTCCCATAAAGTCAGTTAAATAAAAGTCGCTATCTCCTTGTTATGGTTGATCATTTTAGTAAATGGACCGAAATTGTTCCCTTAAAACGAGCCTCGGCGAAATTAGTTACTGATTCTATTTTAAATAAGTATATTTTAAAATACGGGGCGCCCCTAAAAGTTATATCGGATAATGGTCCTCAATTTGTAAGTAATATATTTGAAGACATGTGCCAAAAACTGAGCATACGTCATTAAAAATGGTCCCGTATCGGCCGCAATCAAATATAGCGGAACGGGTCAATAGAAATATAGTGAAAATTATCCGTAGTTATGTTAAAAATTTTCATAAAAGCTGGGATGACTATGTCAATGAATTTGCTTTCGCCCTTAGGACCGCAAAACATGATACAACGGGCAAAACTCCTGCTGAGTTATTTCTAGGCAGAAAGATTATAACACCGTTAGATAAATTATTTTATGTGCAACAAAGAGCCCCAGAATTTAAAATGGGTGATATAGAAAAACTAATAAAAGAAGCAAAAAAGAATACGGAAGTGGCACAAAGAAAATAGAAGCTCTATTATGATTTGAAACGACGGGGAGTAGTTTATAAAGTAGGGGATGAAGTTTTAAAAATTAAGCATTCACTTTCTTCAGCACCAGAAGATAAAACTGCCAAATTTTTTCCACGATTTGAAGGACCATATGTTATAGAAAAAATAACTCACGCTGTAGTAGTGTTAAAAGCCAGAAATGGTGAAACCTGTTCCGCAAACATTGATCAAATCAAGCCCTACTTCGATCGTAATAAAATGCAAATATTTTCAGATCTTTTGCAGGATCCGGCACGGCAGACACCGCAGGCACAAGCTCCAGAGGTGGAAAAACGACAAGTACAAGGGCAAGCCAATAAGAGGCAGGAGCAAGTGAAAAGAAAATTGCCCCGCGGAAAAATTGAAGGTAGCAAGAAAAAGAAGCCGTTCCACCGTCTAGAAAAGAGAGTTCACGAACACCCCCAGAATGAAGAAGGGAGAAGGACGCCATATGTGAAGAGAACCAGGAGAAATGACGGCAACTATAACCCGGCTCTAAAACGGAAGATCTACACATCCGACAGGACTCTCCGCAGCAAAAGTCGCCGAACTGAGGAAGGGCCATCAGCGGCGGAGGAAAAAGTACAACGAAAATTTGAACGGCCAACAACGAATTCCAAGCAGGAACACGACAGAAGTTTCCCGGTTCCGCCAAGACCAGCTGCCATCAAACGGCCAAGACCACAAGCAGAGGAGAAAAAGAAGGTATTTAAGGGTGATCGAACTGGTGAAAAAAGGAAGCTTCCAGAGGAAAGCACTGAAGGGCGAGCCCGTACAAGAAGGAGGATAAATCACACAACTATCTGCAATACCTTTAAAGACTGGGCCCAGAAAAGGATGTCCGAATATCACAAAGATAAGTAAAATTTTATGTTACTTTGCAAACTTAAGTTAATCTTTCATTCTTACTGCAAGTGGCAGTTTTCAAGAAGTTTTACCTCATGCGAGGTCTACCTTTATCGCCAAAAGGGCGAGAAATGAGTTGTTACCGATTTTGGTATTATGTTTTTCAATTACTCGCGTGTAAAACAATTCAATTACGCGTGTGTAAAAGTTGATGTATAATAGCGATGTGTAAAGACTTAAATATTGTAAAAGTTATTGTATAAATTTTATTTAAAACATTCTAGCAAGAGAGAAGTTTTAGTCTGAAAGACTTTTTGAAATGTAGTATTTCAATGTAGAAAGAATTGGCACTTGCTTTGAAAAGAATAGAAGTTAACAATGTACTACTAATGTATGTTTTCAAATGTGTAAAATTAACGGCATGTTGATATGTTCTTATATACAATGTGAACTGTTATTTTAAATGTTAAGAAATACCGTGATAGGGTAAAAGTGAATGTTAAATTTTTTTTTATTCGTGTGACTGTAAAAAGACTAAAGCATGGCGAATATGTGTTAAAGGTTGAATGATGTAGTTAGGCTCTCTGACGCTACACTTTAGAGTTAAACACTTTCAGAATAGTACCTCAGGGTTTAGAGTTGAAATTAGGGTGTGTTAAGAGGTCTTGTTATGTTGAATTTTAACACGTTAGTGTTTTGATTGTAGGAGGAAGTGTGGAACACGTAGACAGAAACACATTCGTGTTTGGTGTTCTTTTACAACACATGTCAGAGAGCACGGGGAGAGATAATTAAAATAGTCATGAATGAAATAAGAATGTTAAGAGAAGTATAATTGTATATGTTACTTGCCATTTCATTGTGTAACCTTTCATTAAACTAGTTTTCCTTCCAGATCTCTGGAAGGAACCAGAATTGAATAAAAGCTCCTGTTTAGATGCAGTACAGATGAAAAAAAATTGTTGTATATCCTGGGAGCTGCTGTTGTAAAAAAAAAAAAACAAATTTCTTTCTTTTAAATTTCTAGTTTCTAGCGAAGTATGTTTGTAAAAGATTGGCCTCGCGTTATATTCTAGAGCTAAAAGTTTTCAACAAGGTCGTTTTAGACCTCAGTTTCAAACTAATTAACTCTGGCGGGAAGTATGTAAGGATCTTAAGTTTTACTAACGTTTATTTTTATTTTGAATCTTTACTATCACTTCTTATTTTCTACTTCCGGCCAGAATTATAAGCGTTAAGGTTTTTATGCAAAGTTGTCTGGCGAACGCCAAGTATTTAAGTTGTGGCTTTTTGCCAAGCGAGAGAGAGGAAGCAGTGAGTTCGAAGCAGGCCGCTTACCTTAGAAGTTACGCAGTTGCTTGTTGCCTTCCAGGCCAGAGGTTTTAATCCTCTTGATAACTTTTAAACGTATTGTAGTGTTCTCAGTTATCTGTACTACATACGCCTTCCTGTTAATATAAGGCCAATCTTCCACGTTTATTATTCTAAAGTTAAATTAGAGTTTAGTTTTATTTTTATACTTTTACGTTAGACCCCAAGTAGCGGGTCAGTGTATTCTGAAGTACGGAAGTTATTGTATATAGAGAAAAATAAAGGGTTTTGTATACCCTTCATGTGTATCCTGTCTACTTACCACAATTAGTGAACATAGCTTTAGTAAGCTCTCTGTTCCGAGTCAGGTCCTTGTATGTTCCCGAAGAAGGTAAGAAGGAACATTGACCCTGATAACATGATAAAATACTTTATCAAAGTAACAGTTATATGTTTCAAAATGCTTACAAAAGTGTTATGTATATAATAACTGCCACTGTTATACTGGTAATGGGTCATTATACTTTTGTTGATATGGACAGATATTGACTGTTTTACATTCAGATGACTTGAAATATTGAAGAAAGCATGTCCCTTTTTTAATTTGTCATTGCGTAAAAAAGTATCTCGGTTTGTGTTTTAGTGCGGCCACTACTTTTATCGTTTGGGTATAAGTTTGGTGTTGACATATGGTAAAATGCTTTCTCCTGATAAAAGTTATGTTTCAGCATGCTTACCGAATGATATGTATATAATAACTGCCACTGTTATACTGGTAATGGGTCATCATAATTTTGTTGATATGAACATATACTGACTGTTTTATATTTAGATGACTTGAAATATTGAAGAAGGCATGTCCTTTTTACTTCCTTATACGAAGTAAAAAGGAAGTATTGTAATCGCGAAAAGTTTCAGGCAGCATATTTCAACGAAAATATCCGTTTTGACCGCTATCGAATGCAATTTAACGATGTTTTTGCACCATATCTGTATGTAAGGACAGAATAAAATACTCTTTTCCTTCAAAAAAATTATAAAACTGATTTTAAATTAATTCTGAAGAGAATTTTTCGTGGCTTCTGTACGAACGTATGTACGTACATACGTTCGTGTGTACGTACGTATCTCATATAACTCAAAAACGAGTAGCCTCAGAACGTTGAAATTTTGTATATAGGACTGCTATAACATGTATATGTGCACCTCGTATTTTGGTTGCAATCGGCCGCACCAAACTTATATAAATATATATATATCCACTCTATGACTTGAAATATTGAAGAAGGAATTTCCTTGCCTTTAATTTGTCATCGCATAAAAATGTGTCAGGATTATGTTTGAAGTGGCCACTACTCTTATCATTTTGATATAATTTTTGTGTTAACATATGGTAAAATGTTTTATCAAGGTAACAGTTATATGTTTCCAGCATGATTAGAAAATTGTATGTTTATAATAGCTGCTGCTATTATACTGGGAATGGGTCATTATAATTTTGTTCATATGGACATGCACTGACTGTTTTATATTCAGAGCACTTGAAAGATGATAATATTGAAAAATTCATTTTCGTGCTGTTGAGTGTTTGCTGCATAAAATGGTATCTGGGTTGTATTTAAATGGCTACCACTTAATGTTTAGTAAGTGGTTATCATTTGGTGTTAACATACTGTAAAATGCTTTCTCATGATAAAAGTTGTGTTTCAGCATGCTTACAAGATGACAAGTTTATGGTAACTGCTGCTTTTATACTGAGAATGGGTCATTATAATTTATATTTTTTATATGTTCATGTACTGACTGTTTTACACTTAAAAATATTGAAAAATTCATTTCCTTGCCTTTAATTTGTTGCTGTGTAAAAAAGAGTCTATGTTGTGTCTTTAAGTGGCCATTACTTATATCATTTGAGTATAATTTTCATGTTAACATATGATAAATTACTTTATCAAGATAACAGTTATGTGTTTCAGCATGCTGACAAAATAACAGGTTTGTAATAACTCCTACTATTATTCTGGGAATTGGCTGAATAAAGGGTGTCTCAAATTAGGAGCACTCATTTCACAAACCTGTGATTTTCATGTGCATTTTGAAATTACCGGTGTCCCATAATTAAGACTGGTGGCTTTCTAGACAAATCATTTTGATATATTCTTTGCTTAAATTAAACAAGCCTGATAGCGAGTAACTTAGAAGATCACGATTTTAGCTTGGAAAAATTACAACAAAATTGTGTTGCATGTAGTGACCAGATACTTTCAAATTGGATACTGGTGCATAGGTAAAACATTTTTATTATTTTCTATATTTGAAACATTAACTGATAATCACTTCCTTTACACAACATCAATAAATGTTTTTACATATACTGGTGATGCTGACATCCATTTGCTGTTGAATGTATCTTTATATGCTTCCTAAATAATAATAGTCATCGTATAAAATTTAATATCATTTGTGCACCTGAAGTGTTTTAAATGGTAATGGACAGTCTTCTCAAGTGTTTGCCCAATATTTATCCATATTATGGCAGTATCGTAATACATTTTGAAACTCTTAATTGGCTGTTGTAAAACGTTAATAATGGTGTTTGTAATTGCCAGACAAAATGGGTTGAAATTTAACGAATAGAAACTTGAACTTGCAGTATCAAAATTTAAATATTAAGGTCACATAGTCTCATCTTATTGTTTCTGATGAGACCCAATTAATATAGAAGCAGTTTTGAAATTTTCACACCTGTTAATAAATAAGAATTGATGAGATTTCTTAGTATGGCAATATGCTTAATGAGATTTCTGCTTCAATTTTTACAAGAAAGTTTGAATAATTTATTGATAAAAAGAGATCAGCTGGTTTTAACTTATTTGTATGTTATAACTTAGGTGTTGTGTTGTTATGCTGACTGCTTGCATAAAATTGTAAATAAAAATTTTTTATTTTTCACTTGTGAATCTTTATTTTCAAGTTCAGCTATATAACTAACACAATACAATTAAGTACATATACAAGTAATATTATTGGTTCTACAGATTTAAGCAATAATTTTAAATTGCACATTGAATTATTTGCTAAGCAAACCTCTGATATACTAATTTATTTGAAACTTGCAAGACACATAGCATATTATAGTCAAAATTTAGTGCATTTTTATACCATTTTCTTTTAAAGACAAATTACTGATTGGAAGAAAAATGAAATGATAAGTAATAGTTTGTATGCAGATAATTTGGGTTTTTTTCATAAATATTAGAAAAATATAAAGCAATATTAAATTATGAGGGAAAAGTCAGAAATTCCTTTTTGAGTTAGTATGGCTGATTTTTAACTTTTTAAATGCTGCCGTGAAACCTACAAGGAAGTATAATTCATTAAAGTCAAGAAATAAGAAACAAAAAATTCTTAAATTTATGTCAAATTTTATTGTGTTAAATTTTGAAGTAATTAAATTATTCATTATATATAATTGAATCTCTGAATAAAATCCCACCCAAGTATCTATATCAAATAGTGAAATCAACGTTAAGTACGGCACTAGCGCGCAGCCTATTTTGTTTCGTTGCTCTCTCGGGGTTTCGACACAGACGACTACGCATGACATCACAATCCAGTGTCCCGGCTTCCTTCTATAAGGAGGTGTTGGTACTTCCCAGAGCAATTACAAAGCTCTTTATGAAGCCTTAGAATGAGTGATACAGGAATGTGTCCCTCTTAGGAGGTCTTGGATTCTGAAAAGAAGAGAAGAGGTGCTTTGCCTCTGTGGCAACTAGAGTCGTCATGCATCTGGTGCTATGTATGACATTATGAGTAAATTCAAGTACATGGCAGGAAATATGAATGTTCCCAAATGTGAGAGTAGTATCAATCTCCAGATGACACTGTCCAATATGGGCAACACACAAGAAAATAAAATATACAGTATTAAAAAGTTTGTGTTATGAAACATAACAGGCAGTTAGGCTACGTGTATGTGAGGGGGGAAATCACACGTCAGGCATTTAAATGAACTGCCAGTGTTCATCCATTTTATACCCTTGTCACTGTTTGTTTTTAGTAAAGAGAAAAATATTTGCAAATGTAAAATCGATGGCAACCCTGTTTCTCAATATGTTTGCCATCGGTTTAAATTTTGAAGGCTGTCTGAAAATCATATTAAAAAATATTTATTAATTATAAACATAAATATAATATATAATGGAAATAACATATAGCTATCTGTAATTGCCAGATTAGAGATTATGTATTTTCTTATATATGTCGTAGGGCTTGAAGAATACTTAAATAGGCTTCCAAAGTATTACTTCTCCAAGTAAATATGAAAACAGACTACTACACTATAGATTAAATAGGAATGACTGAACTTTCTCTTTAATATATTTGAATCACTCAATGAACTTCTTTTGATTGTCTTCAGAGACAACCAAAAAACATTTTCCCCCTATCAGATACCATTAATCTATTTTTTAAAAAATCAGACATACAGAAATAGATGAAGGAAGGCTTCTTTTTTCATAGAATGCAACACAGAGTATATGATTCCATTTTTACTTAATGAGCACTAAACATTATCAGTTAACTAATAAGTCCTTCTTTGGGTACCATAATTCAGAAATCTGTGTTAATGTGCTATTTTTTTTATTTATTTTTTTTTAATTTGAATACTTCAAGAATAATCAGAAAAGCATGTAAATGCACTTACTATAGTTCTCCCAATGTTTCCCCCTTACATTCATCATGTATTAACTTGCATTTTCAACTATAGTACTTTGAAATAAAGATATAATGTACTGTAATTTAGTACCTGGAACCTTAGACACAAATGGCTTGAAAATGCAACCAGCACTGAGCAAGCGAAGCACTTCAGTTGAGTATTTTATAATTATTGTTATGAATTTTGTATATATCTAAATAATTTTAGTGAAATTATATGATCTCTTGTATAATATAACATAAAATGCTTGAAAGAGCGAAGCTGTGCCAGAATAATATTACAAGGACAATTCTATTTAACATTGAGGTAAATAGCTGTCTTGGTGTATTGGCGAGATATCGCAGAGCTCACGACGGTACTGTAACTGATCCTTATGTGTCAGTGGTCAGCAAACTCATTAGTCAGAAGAGCCAGCTATCAATAGTTCAAAGATTGAAATATCTATTAAGGGCCACATTTTTTAAACTTAACCACTTGCGCTAAAAAGACGTGCCGTGCACATTGAGATGCTTTTGTCTCAAACCGCGAGCGACGTGAACACCACGTCGATAGGCATTTATCGCAAAAATGAAAATAATGTGGTGCACATGTCGCCCAACAACGAGATTGTTTATTTCTTGAGTTACAGCTCTTGATTGCACTCACAGATGCGGAGTGGCGTAAATGAGACACTTTACTGCTTGTTATATTGCAGCGCACGGCACCGCAACCTTGAAGTTTAGTCGTAGTGCAAGTTTTTGAATTATATAGGTAGATATATTGTTATTTACTTTATTAATCTTGCGCTGGTTTTTACTAAAAACGTCTTCATTCTGATCAAGGTACGTTCTCTGAAATCGCCCCTCTTCCAATTCTCTCATCCTCTTTTTTCTTGTAATGCTCTTTTCGTGTACCTTCTTTCGTTCATCCTCTGTATATGTCCAAACCATCTTAACATACCTTTCTCAATTCTATATCTTTCTCACTTCACAACACTAATTAAAATTAACTTAAAATTTCAATTTTTAAGTCTTAGTTAAACTATATAAGTATGTTAAATAAAACGTGATATCAGATTTAATAATGATACTATTTATTTGTAAAATAAAACTGTAAGGCATCCAAAAACTTAAATCATGATAATGATGAATGAACACTATCTGGGTTTAAGCAAGGTGAACAACCTGGCTGCGGGATTGTTTTTTGTGGATTTTCCCACAGGAAACATATACGAGGCAGTTTTCCTTAGAAAGTTCACGAAGGCATCCTTTCCCTTAGGGTAAGTAGCCTTTGTTTGCTTTTCCATATTCAAGTTGTCCTAAATTAACATCATAAATTTGTTATTTTCCCAGTCTTCCAGTGGAGTATTTGTCTTTCCATCAGAATATAGTAAGCTCTTTTCTTTTATCCTTTTCCTGTGCATACTGTAATAGAAAATGAGCGTAAGAAATGGGTTTATTATTATTTAACTTTTAGGATTTTTTTTTTTTTTTTTTTTTTTTTTTTGTTATTACCATATGCAAAGGGTCATCAATGCTTTTATTTTACTTATTTTAGAGGAGATGTTCAAATGCAAAATATGTTCTGCATTTGTTTGTAATATTGTTCTTAAACGTTTTTTCTGTTTCATTAATATTGGATTTCAATTTACTTATAGGCCAGGAGAGCAGAACAAAAGAGTGTCCAGAATGTTGATGATCGTACTTTAATTCTTGTTTACAAATTCCCAATGAGTGAGATTATTACAGACTTTTTTAATGAACTAAAATCTATATCATCTGGCTTTGCAAGGTAAATTATTTTCAACTTGTGATCTATTTTGATCACCAAATCTTTGTAAATTCTAAACTATGTACACTGCGTTGGGGAGGACAGGTCTATATCTCCCGTTCTACTGGGCCGATTTACGAAATTCAAAGTGCGTTTTTCATGTCTCGAAAGCGCGACCTAGGATATATATTAGTTTTATATATAGCATTGTTCTAACACAGAATCAGACTTCATAGCATCTGCATCTCATCATTAAGCCAAGTGTCACTACCTCAGAATTATGTGGAGCTGTTCTATTAGCCAAATTACTAAACAAGTTCAGAAAACTCTAAACATGAATATCAGTTCAGTGCACGCTTGTATAGATTCATCAGTAGTTCTATCGTAGATTGAAAGCTTTCCGGGAAGATGGTACACTTTTGTGGGCAATCAAGTTTTACAAATTCACAATCTATCCCTACTCATTGCTGGAATAATGTTCTTTCAGCACAAAATCCAGCTGGTGTGCATTCTAGAGGTTCCTTACATTCAGAATTATTGCAAACAAGCTATTGATTCAATTGTCCAAGTTGACTGCGAATGTCCAAAGAACACTGGCAAAAAATTAAAGATCAAGACATCCCTAACGAGAACATAAATGAAGCAGATCGAAATTTGAGATATTGGTTTATTCCGCCATTACAGATCAGGCTTAAACTCAACTTTTGGATTTAAGTTATAAGAATCTGTTTAGTTTTACTAACTAGTTACCTTACAGAATGTAAATTTCTAGCTCATATATATTCATATGAGGTAGAAAGGAGATAGTATGTAAAGGAAGGTTTTCAGAGCGTAGAATCTGAATGCATTCCACCTGTTGAAGGCCACGTTGCTGGATTGATTCTCTGGAGAGCTGTATTCTGCGGCATTGCATTATTCTCTGTATTGTGCCTGTCACTCCATCTTAGGTTAGAGCCAACTCGCACGTTTGTCTATTTGTGTAGTCGTTGGGCTAACTTACAGTTGCTTATTTAAGTCGAATTCTTTACATTTGATTTAAGACATAAATTTTGGCTATTCTTTGAGCACAAATGCTGCCTTTTGTTAAGATTGAGTTGAATAAAAGAGTCCTCTACACCTTTTGTCAAGCTCTGTGATACTTCAAAGGATGTAGTGCTAATTCTTTTAAGGTCTTAGAAGGTTCCTACACTGGATGCTGCCAAAGAAAATGAGACTTGATAAAGACACCCGCCCTTTGAAGAGAAACATGTCTCAAGAAAATTCAATGTTGAGTTTTCCCCCCTCCCTAGAATGTCACAAGCTCCACCAGCTCCATTTAATCCCATGGAGGGATTTGAATTGATCATAGATATTATAAGGGCTGCCATAAAACCTGCTGTCACCATTGATGGGAAAACTTCAGTAACTAACTTCCTCGAACAGTTAAATTCTAATTTTCTACTGTATCCAGAGCGACAATAACCTTGTCTGCTGCTTCTGACCCAATGCTTTAAAACAATCTCAACAGAAGTCCGTTTGCATATTGGCTGTTATGTGGCCCCTCTTGATATTTTATTATTATAAATTTAAATTACACTCACAAATTGTTGATTTTTATATCTTACGGAAGTTTACTGCATATGTGTTTTTCTGTCTTTAATATTAAGAGTATTCATCCTGCATTACAAAAAGCAGTGGAATATCAGAGACTAAATGTTTCTGTAGGAGAATTGAATATATTTACTAACAGTTCGGGTTATGACAATGAAATTGGTGCAGCATATGTAGTTTACCTTTTTGGTACAGAAATAGGCTATGGCAAAATTATATTTGAACCTTACAATTCGGTTTTTCAAGCCTACTTGGCTGCTGTTATATTTGCTCTTAAATGGATTGATAAAAACATGTATTAATATATATATATACAGATTCATTATCTGGTTTGGAAGCACTAGCAGATGCTGCTAACACTAATATTGTGGTCTCATATATATATAAGATCTCCTTGTAAACGTTGAGAAAATACATGAAGTGAAAATGAACTGGGTGAAAGTCTAGATTGGTGTTATAGGCAGTGAGAGGTCCAGCATACTGGCTAAAGAGACTGCTATGGGTAATTCCGGGGATGCATTTGATATGAAGATGATGTGATAATGATTACAATCAAACAATTACTGGACATGGATGCTTCTTGGCATACTTAAAAAGATTTAATTTCCAAAATATAATAGTCTCTGATATTTTTGTAGTGCTCGAGGCAATGCACGACATTTCATCAAAGACTGCATATTATTGTGGCATATTAAGGAAAAACATGGTAACATAAAGGAATTCTGTTGCCACAGGAAAGAGTTTAGATATGCAAAAGATTTAATGAACTTTATGAATGGCAATAGAAACAATATTGGGAATTATGATTTTATGTTTTTAACAGGATTTTTGTTTTAATCATTGTTAGGTGTGCTGCGTTAATGAAGCTGATTATTATTGGCCAGGAGGGTTGCAGCACACTCTTATCTTATATTACTTTACTATAGCCAGTGCCAGAAGCACAAAAAGTTGTTATTGCGATGCCCACACTTAGAGGCCAGGCTTCCACTTGATATAAGTGCATTGGAAATTTATGTTGGATGAGCCAGGAAGCGATATCTACAAATTTTAAAATTTTAAAAATGCTATCATTAAAGCGTTCCCCCATTTTGAAGATAGGGCATAGTTCAAGTTGGAGCTATTTAGTAAATTTCAGTTTAAAGTTGAAGACCTAATGGATTTTTAATTTGTTGTATGGCAAGAAAGATCAAGAAATTATTCAAATTATCTTGCATATGTTATAAGAAATTTCTCGTGCTTTCTTAGCATGCCTTCGGGGTGTAGTGGTCTGCAAGCTCGGCGCGTATTGAGAGGCATTCTTATGCAGAATGGTCAATGGATGGCATACTTCAGTAAAACCCTCAATCCAGCACAAAGAAACTGTACTACCACTGAGCGGGAAAAGCTCGCATTTTTATTAGCAGTATAAAAAAATTCAAAGTCTACTTTGGCGAAGCTCCAGTTACAGTTTAATCCGATCATACTGCTGCTGGGCGCTTATATTCAGGAAAGACTTTACCGCCAAGATTTGATTAGATAAGCACTTACTTCAAGAATTCAGCTTAATTACTAAACATACTCTCAGAAGGTAAATATGATAGCCTATGAATAAAGAAGAAATATGAGAATAAAGTTGAATAAGAAAGGAAGTACAGTAGCATGTATTATGACAGCAAAAATCCCTCATTCAAGGAAGACTATCGTGCAAGAATTACGAATTACAAAACATTTATTTTTGTTACTATCAGAAATAGAGAATTATGAACTTATCAAAAATCTTTTATTTTACGCAAAAACAACAAACCAAAATTATAAGCCTAGAGCTGTTATCCCAGAAAGTTTAAGATTAAGCATTTTAAATGAGTTACACGATTCGCCCATTTTGGGCCACTTGAGAATAAGGAAAACAGTACAACGAGTTCGCGAGATGGTATGTTTTCCACATTTTTAAAAGTTTGTAAGTACGTATGTCAGGTCGTACCATATTTATCAGTTAAATAAGGATGTTAATTATAGTGCGGCCAGGTACTTAAATAGTACAAAGGCGAAGTTTTCAAATGAATTATTCGGAATAATATTTTAGGCCCACACTCACGTAGTGATGTCAATAAAAACATATATTATCTACTTATCTTAGATCATTTCTCTATGTGGGTAGAAATAGTCCTACTAAGAAGAGCCTTGGCTAAAATAGATTTAGACTTTTCTTAAATAATTATATTTTAAAATGCAAAACTCCATTTAAAGTAAACTCGAATAATAGAAAAGAGTTTGTTAGGCAAATATTTGGCGAACTGTGCTCAGGACTTGGCATACGACATTTAAAAATGGTGACTTATTGGCAGTAGTCAAGCCTAGTGGAGGGGGTGAATATAGTTAAAATGATATATTGCTATGTGAAAAACTATCAAAAGTGGTAGGATTCGCGGTCGATGAGTTAGCATTTGCCATAAGGTCAGCAAAGCATGATGAGACAGGAAAGACTCCAGCAGAATTCTTCCTTAAGTGAAGTTTCATTTTAATTTAGTTTAGACATTGGAACTTCATTTGAACCTGAGAGATTCATGTGAGAAAATGTTAGTGAAAATATAAAGAAATTCTAAGAAACTCGTGTGTCTTGATGTAAGGTGCGAGTTGAATTGCCTTAATTTAATGTATTGTAAATGTATTATTTAATGTAGTAATTCTATTGTTTTTGTATTTAAAATGTTAAAGTACTGTTAAATATATGTGTTTAAGTAAATTAAAACTTGTAACAATTAAAATTGTATAGTGTGAATGAGATGTTTATATGCAAGCTAGCAAATTAAGAGGATTTTGACTTGAAAGCAAAAAAACTAGCTGTGTGCATGAGTTTGAGGTTTGGCTTTCAAGCCAACACAAAAGTAGTTTAAATCATGCCTTTGTTAGCACATTAGGTGTAGTTTTGATAGCAAGGTGTTTTTGAGGTCTAACATTTAGTATGTGGGTTAGGTGGTAGCATCGTGCCACTTATACAAAAGAAGCCAGCTTGATCATTACTGGAAAGCAGTAAAAATGTACTGTAAGAGATTTTATTGATAGAGGAAGAAGAGGGCAGAGATTTTATTGATAGAATACATGAGGTACATGAAAGTTACTGGTGTTGTTTGAGTAAAACGTATTTTTTTTTATTCTGTGTCCTCCGTTTTCATTTACTTTTTGTAGTAGGTTCCAGGAATAAAGAAAGATATAACGTATATTTCAAACCCATTTATCTTTTTTTAATTATTTTTGATGACCTGCTCGTGCATCATATTGTTACTGAAACTAACCGTTTTGTAGATGAGTATATGAACCAACACCTTGCAAACGAAAAATCAAAGACAAAATCGTGGCATTCAACCAGTTCAGAAGAAACATATGTTTTTTTAGGCATACTGATTTCACAAGGTATAACATTGAAACCTGATAAATGCAAACGAAAAATGAAGAACAAATTTGTGGCATTCAACCAATTCAGAAGAAATATATGTTTTTTTTAGGCATGCTGATTTCACCAGATGTAACACTAAAACTTGATATTACACTTTGCTGGTCTAAAAATGAATTGATTGAAACTCCATTTTAGGGAACTTTTTTTATTATAAAAATATCATTCTTATTAATCTTATTAATCTTTATTATATTTTTACTCAAAACATTAAATTTTGTGCATTCATTTTTTTTTCTTTTATTCTTTATTTTGTGAAAGTAAAAAGTTTTTAGAAAGTAAAACTTGCACTTATTTTTCACCTAATACATTGCATAACTATGCGCGCCTCTGTGAAAAACTATGGCACTGGGAATGAATCTTGTATGTTTTCTGTGGCAGTTAAGGGGTTAACTGTAGTCATTGTTATCAACATTACTGTGTTTAAATTCTAAAGTAATAATTGAAAATTGCTCAAGAACTGTAAACTATGATTGTATATTCACTGCCTGACAGACTGCAACATCATAAAATTTTGGTTGTAAAATTATGCAAGTTGCAAGGAAGGCGCAGCTAAATAGTTTATGTAAATGATCTGAAATGCAGTTGTGAACATGAGCTAGTGAAATAAAAGGAAAGGAAGTGTCAGTTGAGTAACAGCTGACATTGCTGCTGTGGGAAACGTTTTTCGAACTGTTTTTTGTTTCAGAAGATAACTGTATTTGAAAAGATGCCCAACAGGTTAGTCAATTTCGGCAATCAAACGTTTTTAGGAGAGGCATCATTTTAGGCCTACAACCTCTCGTTTCAGCGAAAGGTGCAGGGTAGTTAGTGTAAAGTGACGACTCTATTTCAGCAATGAAAATCGACGGATTAAGAATTAAACATTTTGGGAAGAAAAATTATATTACTAATGCAAACTGACATTTGTTAAATAAATCCTTTGTCAGATTTGAGTAGTTTTCAGAGATAAAAAAAGAAAAGAAAAAGCATAAACTGCATTCAGGTAATTGAAGAAATTTTAGAATTGTTCTTGAAACACACTCATGTAATGAAAATAGCTCTTAAGATGCAACTTGTTTTATCAATAAAACAAAACCATATCTTTAAGTTTATACATTTACAAACAATTTATTGAAATTCAAGAAACAGTACAAAATGTTTCGCACATAGAGTAATTATTTTCCTTTATATAACTGCTAGTATTAAAATATTTCATCTCATGAACCTCATATATATTTTTCAATAATTTAGAATATTTGAAATGTATTACGATATTTTAAATGGAGTGGGATGAAGTGGAAGTGTAGTAAACCCTTTAAAACATAAAGTTCCACATTCTCAAACATGTAGAATAATGTGTACTTTCACTGGGAATTCATACTGAAGGAAACAGAACCCTTTATTTCAGGAATGAAAAGTGAAACTTTTATCTAGGATGAAAATTACATGTAAAATATATAGACCACCACAAAAAAAGGGGGGGACGGTTGCTTCAGAAATAAAACATGTCATCTACGAGTCCATGTGGAGGGAACACTATATTCGCAAAACTTTATGAAAAGTGATTTAAATTGTTAAGTATTTAAAATTGGCAAGAATATTATTAACAGAAAACTGCATCCATAATGGTCTAAAAATGGTTTGATTGCTTGAATATGGCAAAGCACACTAGGGCGATACTCTTAAGAAGAGGCTTTTTAAAGGAAATTAGATTTTAGAGACCTTTTAAAGGAAATTGACTCGCATTCATGTTACACATAAAAAGAACCATGAAAACCAACCAATGCAGCTGGCCCATTTCTTTGCATTTGAACCCGGAGCAAACTACCTACGTTCAGTAATTTTTAATCACTCGGCCACTGGTAAGGTTGAAGCCAAGTTTAATTGCAGTGTTGTTCTTAAAAACACAATAATCAGAATATTTTGTTTCATGTTTGTTATTTTTCAAAGTAGAATGAAAAAGGCTGTGATTAAAAAGTTTGCATTTTTTAAGTATGAAAATTTAAATTTTTCTGTTTTGAGGACCGCTTAACCCAGAATATTATTTCTTTAATGTTAAATATGGAGCTAGTAGGAGCACTTTAATTTTTTGAAGAAGTATGTTTACTCTTTTAGTACATAAACCAAATATGAGAAGTATGTCTCGGTAAAGTCCGATTAATTATAAAGTCATGTACTTTTAACTTTTTAAAATTTATATAAGAATCAGGTGGGAACAGTGAATAGATTCTATTTAATATTCTGTGGTATACTGCTTTAATCATATTAATAATTCATTGTGTTTTATAGATCATATGAATCAGAGATTATTTAATGTTTTGTATATTTCTGAAATGATATTAAAATAGTTTTCCTCTAATTTTATCAATGTTATTTTAGTTTTGATTACGAAGAAATAGGATATGAAAAAAGTCATCTCACAAAGGTATGTTGGACATTTTAGTTTTGTTAGCTCTTGATTACTCTTCATTAGCTCTTGATGCTTTTCATATTTAAATTAATTATTTTGTTTGATTTTGTAATATAGATCGGTTCCAGGTAAAATGAATAAATATGCCTCAGAACAGAAAAAAAAAAAAGTCTTTTTTCCCCCTTCTTTTTATACATAATAGCTGCATAAGTATAAATGTTTTTACAAAGCCAGAAATTTGTGTAAAGTATTAAAATATGCTATGCTATCACAAAACAAAAAGGCCAAATATATTATTTGTCATGCAAACAGAAAGTAATTTACTGTGCTTCCCCTGTTTATAAAAGAGAATGACACTGAAAACAAGTAGTATTTCCTGTTTTATTGATTGCAAACTGGTGTTATACCAACATTTAATATGCAGATAAACTTGATAATCTGCTTATAATTCTGCTTTTTATGTTTGCCCCGTAGACAATATCTTCTTAGAGGTGACATGTTCAACACCACATATGCTTCAAATGATATTTTAGATATTTATTTATTTACTTTCCATGTATATGATATTTGAAATCTAGTTTAACAATTAGCATATCATACTTTGTTCTTGATAAAGTGTAAATAAGATTGTAACTTTTCTGCGCCTAATGTATGAATTTCGTATTTGACTAAAATATATAAAATGTTTACCACTCACCGATTATACATTTGAACAACATGGAAGTATCATATTTTCATTATTAATATCATTAAACCCATGATTACCAATCAGTGATCTTACTAACAATAAGTTAAAGATGCATGTTTTAAAATTACTCAATTTGTTAAACTTAGGTGGCTTTGATTTTAAAACATTTGAGTTTTACGTGATCTGAAACTATTAACTCCGCCAGACATGAAGCGGATTATGACTATGTCTAAAATAACTACAAACGATGAGTATAATAACCTATGAAGTATTTTCTCTCTCCTTTCAGCATACCTTTGTGGTATAACGGTAGCACACACAGTGCATTCAGCAAGGGCATTGCACATTTCTTCAGTTTTCTAACATCAAATAAAAACATAATGTCTCTACACTGGCTTCCAAACTAAAAGGTGGATCATGATTCTTCACCAACAGGATTTTGCAATTGGGTCACCTAATCCCCAATCGCCCTTTAATAGGGGTAGTATATAAGGTATTTTCTCCCTCCTTCCAGCATGCCTTCATATTGTAACAGTAGCACACTCGGCGCATATTCAAGAAGTCCAGTGTTCGAGTCCTGGCAAGGGCACTGCACATTTTTCATGTCTCCTCTTTAAGGTATCCAACTACGTTCGATACCCTAATTTTGAAAAAGGTGTACAAATAAATTCATTTTTGGTGTTCATTAGCAGAATGCTACTTAAAATGATAGAAACAGTTTATAAACATATTATTAAAATGTAATTTTTACTTTTTTCTCATATTTTGGATAAAAAATGTATTCAAATTTCAGTATCACGAGATTAGTTCCCTCAAAATTATTTATCAGTATTTTACTTTTATTTTTTTTCACTTATATTTATTAAAGCATACGGAATAAAATGGACTAAAATCTAAGTCTAAAAGCAAAATGTCTATTAAATGTACATGTCTGAGTACATACACTAGCTATTTTTTGAGAAATTTTTCTCTCTTCATTTACAAAATTGTCTGCAAAAATCTTAAATATGTATATAAACCTAAGCTTTTAGTCCATTTAATTCCCAATATTCTATAGAATATTTGTGGGAAGTATCATAAAATTGCTTTAGTAATATTTTAAGTTACGGTGTTTTTCATATTAGAAATGTTGACAAAAACAAGTATTTTAAAAAACAAATTTAAAGTTTTATCTTTAGAAAATATATTAGAAATTGATATATTACATTTCTAAAACTGCCCTGTTTTGTATATTACACCTTCTGTTAACTTTATTTTAGAATCTTATTTCTTTAAAGAAGCTCTTAATGTTTTTCTTGTGATTTTTGCCTAATGTAAAGAATGCCGTTTTGAATCGACAATCCGAGTTTTATCAATACAGTTATATCCCTTGACAGTATATTGTCCATGTTTCATATTAAGTGTTGCCAATATTTTTAACATACCCAAAAATCCATTATTAAACTGTATTCTCCTATATAGGAACCAAGACACAATGTTGTCAACTCAACAAACACTTGTTTTGGTATGATACTTTTGGTATGATATGTTATTAAAACTCTCGTTGTTTTGAGTTTTGAAACACACTGGACAGGATAATGCAGAAAATACAGATTTTAAAATTTTAATATCGAGTATTCTATTACCAGCTTCATTACCAGCAGCATTATTAGCTTCATTATAATTTTCAGAAAATGTTTTATTGTTTCCTAGTTTCAATTCACTGGCAGAAGATTTCACAGTATATCTGTTTCCAGCAAATCGCCGTTTTTCTAAGCTGACCCATTATGACGTTTACAATAATAAAGTGAAAATATTTTTGTCACAATGTTAAAATAACAAAGCAGAATGAGATAAAAAAATTATACTGAATAACAGCAAGCACGCTAAATCAGAGTGTAATCAAATCAGAATGTAAAGACTAACGGAAATGTTGACAAATATGATACTGAAATTTCGAAAGTAATTTTGCTTCCAAGCACATAATAATAATACATATATTTCAAAATCATCTTTTGAATATCGCCAACAGTATTCAAATGAAATATTCTTGTTTAGAGCAGTCTGTGTCCCTTAAATATCAACTTCCGGCCATTTAAACAGCAACTTCTGGCCTTTTAAACAGCAATTTCCGGTTCATAGTGTAGAACAAAAACAGCTATAACTCTACTTCTAATCATCAGAGAGACAAAACAAAAATAGTTTTTGGAAGCTAAAAATATAAGCTTTAAATTAAAGTAATAAAAATGTTTTGAAAAATTTCTTCAAAATTGATGATCAGAACGTACTCAGATACCTTAAAATATCCTAATGACTCTACAAACCTTTTTTATTAAACATAAATTAAACATAAATGCACATTCTTGTGTGGATAATATCAATCACAGCTTGTGGTGATGCAACTAAAGGAACAATCACATACAATTTAAAACGTAGACTAGTAGTCAAAGGCTACAAATTTAAACCTTACTCTAAGCTGACTTAGTAACTCTACTAACTTATCATATTCAAGTGTCCGAATAATTGCAACAAATCAGAGCTGGCAGGAACCAAACATAGCATGTGCATGAGGCCAGAAACAACCCAAAACCTCAGTTTAAATGACTCGCTAACTCATATGCATTCTGGTGAAGAAACGGGAAAAAGTTGGTTCTTCAAACTTATTACAAAACTTCTCCATTTTTCCTTATACTACATATGAAAGAGAATGTTTAATTTTCAAGACTTATCTCCCAGCATGAAATCAACTTCTCACCTTTTCTAATTGTAGTAAAATTTTGTTTTGCCCTGGCCGTACTGCTATCTTAAATTCTTCAAGCCTCGTTTTTGGAGGGAGTTATCTAGTGGCATAATTATCTATCTGTCAAGATAATCAGTCGGAATCTTCCTGTTAGTATCATGTTTAGCCATCCACAAGGCAAATACTAGTTCATTGACACAGTCATCCAAACATTAGTGGTAATTTTTTGCATACTTGTGTATAATTTTAACTATGTTTCTGTTCACTCCCTCTGCATATTATACTGTGGTCGATAAGAAACCGTCTTAAAATGTTGTATACCAAGCTCTGAACATATGTCCTTGGAGATTTCATTAACACATTGCTTTCCATTATCTGATATTGCTTTAATTGGAGCTCCATATTTTAAAATTTAAAAATTATGTTTAAATGAATCTGATTATTTTAGATTTAGATTATTTTTTGGCACTTTGTGTTGTAATAATATGTAGAGGTTTTGCTACATAATTAGAAGGATGACACTTGAAGATAGACATGACTGTAACTTCAACACATAATTTTATTCCTTGATAACTTCTTTTTGAATACATATTTCTTAACACATCATCATTATGGGTATGAGTGTACCCTACAGTTCTGTTTAGACATCTTTTTAGGCAAAGGAGCAGTGGACAAGAAGTGGATCAACAAACTGTGCTTGACTAGCAAAAATGGGCTGTGCATTAATACCAGCGGTATTTATCGATAAAATTCCTTTAATCTTAATTTGATGAGAGCTATCTGCATTGCTCATTTGTTTAAGACAGCATAAAATGGATTAAAGGGGAGTGATACAGTCCAGGAAAAATATTATAAACAGTTTAGAACAAAAAAGAGAGATACCCAAATCAAAATTAGGAATTACGGGACTATTGCTAATTTAAGTTATAATTTTGAATTACCTATTTTTTATATGATATGTATATATTATTACAAATTGCATACACATGTAAATAATTTTAGTGACATTATATGTAAATTGTGGTCTATCTTGTATAACGTAGTATGAAAGGCCTCAAAATGTGAAGTATCGCGAGAAATAGCGCAAAGCTGGTGATTGTTTTCATCACTAAATTTTATTGCCAAATTCGGTGAGTAATTACTCAAGCACGCCAAGCTTGGCAACCATTTGGCGATATATAACCTGTGTAACTGTATCTAGCCGTATGTAACTCTAGCTATGTATGCCTTCCAGCAATTTGGAGGCATCGTAGCTACTGGTAATTTCTCTGGCAGATGGGGGGGAAATTGTATGTAGGATTCGAAAGAGCATCAGTTTAGATTTAGTTGGGAAACTCAGATTATTGAGAGATCACCATGCAAGCTTTCGCTTTAAGGTACTTTGCATTGCTTTGTGTTTGACATTATTAGTAGTTTGAAGTGGTAACTACTGATTGTGCTCTGCCACATTAAGAAGAGCTGTACAGCTAATTTTTGTGGAAAGTTCCAAAACTGTGAAGTTTTTTCAGAAAAATAAATTTCATTAAGATTTTGTGAGTTCTGTGTGCATTCAATCCATATGCACACACATAACAATATCCTGTACTTTTGAAGAACATCTAGAAAATCTTAGAAAGGTGCTTCAAAAACTGAAGGAAGCTTATCTAAAATTGGGTCCCGCTAAATTCAAATTATTCAGACAGGAAATGACTTACCTGGGACATGTCATCTCTGCAGAAGGTGTGTGCGTGCATCCTGAAAAGGTGTCAGCTGTTAAATCCTGGAGACGTCCTGAAAATGTTCATGAGCTGAGAAGCTTAGGACTTTGCACCTACTATAGGAGATTCGTGAAGGACTTTTCTTCCATCGCAAGACCCTTTCACAAGCTGACAGAGAGCAAGCAAAAGTTCTTGTGGACAAAAGAATGCAAGGATGCATTTAACAACTTAAAGGAAGCTTTAACATCTGCTACAATCCTGACGTATGGGTCTGTCGAGGTGACCCACACGGACAGATTCTTGACACGGACACAAGCAATGAAAGTGTCAGTGCTGTTTTGTGCCAGGAATTAGATGGCCAAGAACATGTAGTGGCTTACTGGAGCAAGTGCCTGTCTAAACCGGAGAGGAATTACTGTGTCACCAGGAAAGAGTTGCTCGCCATAGTCAAAGCCATAAAACATTTCCATCATTATCTATACGGCAGAAAATTTCTGCTGTGCACTGATCATGCATCATTGGCCTGGCTTTTAAATTTGAAGAATCTCAATGGTCAAACAGCCAGGTGGACACAGAGACTCCATTAATATGACATCACTATCCGTCATCGTATGGGATCATCACACGGAAACGCCGACGCCCTGGCTAGAAGACCTTGCCCAGAAAGCTACCGATATTGTTCCAGGGTCGAAGTGAAATATGAGCTGCTGATTCCGGTCGCAAAACAAATTACATCAACATTGGCTGATCGAGATCTGTGGAGTGACAAAGAAGTCAGGAAAGACCAGCTTGGAGACGTTGATATAAAAACCCATAATTAATTTAATGGAGTCCTCAAGCAGAAAACCTACTTGGCAGGACTTTACGGAATAAAGCATGAATTTTATTTAGATTAGTCTTAGCTTACGGGAAGCAAAATATGCTTTGCCTTTATCACCACTGCCAACAGGGTTATGCGCCCAGCGCCAACAGCTAATTGGTCATCCAGTTCAACTCAGCATTGAAGGAATGTAGGTGAAGAGGGCCGTTATCCACAAAAAGAAGCTGACCTACAGAAGTTTGTTCAAGTTGTTTTGCTCACACTTAATTGAAGATGTCATTACTACCTGAAGGTTTTGAGGTGTTAAACCATGACAACTGGGATCGATGGAAAGTCGACATGCAAATGCTGTTGCTGGATAGAAATTGTTGGAGCTTCATAGAGGACAAAGAAGAAGAATTAGATAAAAGTGCAATAAGGCATGAAAAGCAGGAATTCACACTGAGAGAGAACAGAGCCTTCACTACATTATATTATGGAATTAAAACTGAGTTCAGGCCGCTGATACAAGAATGTTCAAGTGGTAAAGCAAATCGAACCCAAAACAAGAGCAAGGATAATTCAGTTACTGGATGAATTTTTTAGTATTAGATATACGCCAAATGAAGAAATAGGATTATTCATCGTAAGGAGAAGAATGACTGCAAACAAGTTGGCTGAAGCTGGTCACAACTTGGCAGATCTTTTTAAAGGATTTCAGGCAATTAGGAGATTACAACAGGAATACTCCGGCATTGTACTGTTGATCTATAGGTGGAAGGATGAAGATTTTACGCTGGAAAGAATTGCTGAAGAACTGGTAAGGGAAGAAAGCCGACTTTGCCAGGTAAATGCCGATTTAAAAGACAGCAAGGTAAGCGTGTTTAATACTATTAGTTCAAATGCAGGGAAAGATAGAGTTGAAAATAGAACTAAATCTAAGAAAAAAAATGGAGAATATGAGAATAGGACTTTGTTTCAGATGTCATAAATTTGGGCACTTAATCACTCAATGTAAAGAAAATGTAAGTAAAAATCAGAAGTTTAAAATAGACGATAAAAATGGACAGTTTAAAGATAAAGAATTAATGTTAGTAGAAAATTATGTAACAACTACAGATAAAGGAGGTAACGCAGATTAATTTAATTGGGTCGTAGATACTGCAGCTACAACTCATTTCTGTAATAATAGAAATTTAATGACAAATTTTGAAGAAATAAATGATATACGCATGTCTTTAGCTGTAGGAAATTGTGAAAGTAAAGTACGAGGAAAGGGTACCGTTAAATTTGCAGTAAAAGTAGGCAATCGAATAAATTGGATTGAGTTAGATAATGTGTTATATAATCCAAATTTGAGGAGAAATTTCCTATCGGTAGCAATGTTAGATAAGGCAGGTGCTCATTTTGTAATTTCAAAAGGGAAGATGTGGATATACTTTAATAATTGGGATAGATTATGCTACGCTAAACGATATGACGGACTTTATCACGTAAAACCATTTAGATATGCAACAGATAAAAGGGAAGCTGGTTATGGTACAGAAATTGGAAAGTTAAATAAAGTAGACGATGGGATGCTGTGGCATCGGAGATTTAGCCACATAAGTTTTGATTATATTAAGAAAACTAGTAAGAATCAAAGCGTGAAAGGGTTACCAGAAATTGTAAAACCAATGGAGAGGTGTGAACTGTGTATTATTGCTAAATCTCGTAGAATAACTTTTAAAACTGTTCCGAAGAGATCGGATAAACTATTGCAGTTGGTTTATTTAGACGTTTGTAGCCCACTACCAGTTCCATCTAAGGGTGGGAGTAAATATTTCCTTGCTATTGTGGATGCTATTATCATAGGCAAATGGAAAGACTGACGAATAGAAAATTAATAAATATACGCACCGATAACGGAGGGGAATTCTGTAACAGGCAATCCGAAGGGTACTTAGCTGAAAATGGAATTAATGTTGAACACACAAACGCGAACACCCCAGAAGAGAACGGTGTGTGTGAACGTTTTAACCGAACGGCATTAGACGCAGTTAAAGCTATGCTTAATGATGGTAAAATGGGAAAAGAATGGTGGGCAGAAGTTCTTGGCTGTTTCGTACATACGTGGAACAGAGTATGTCATAAAAGCAACCAAAGCCCTTATGAAATGTTCCTAAATAGAAAAACCCAGTGTTGTTTATTTTAAAATATTTGGTTGTAAAGCCTATGTTGGCGTGCCAAAACAGATTAGAAATAAATTACAAATGAGGTGCAAAGAAAGAATCATGGTAGGATATGCGAAGGAAACTAGGGGTTATAGGATATGGCTACCAGAAGAACGCAGATTAATAGAAACTTGTAATGTGAAGTTCAATGAAAAACTGAATTCAGCAAATGGCATCCTGGAACAGAAATCAAAAACTAAGTTTAAAAGACTAGAGGAATCTGAGCTATTAGCAGAGTCAGATGAAGAAAAGGAAACTTCTAGAGAAGAAATAATGTTGTCAGATGACAAATCTACCCTGAAAGAAGTATCAGACTTAAACTCGCTAAGAAAAGCAGTTAAATGGCCAGACGGAACACGTACAGATATATATTATTATGTAGAGGGAACAGACACCCATTTTAGATCCTATAAAGATATTGAAAAGTATTGTGAGGCAAGAAATTTTAAATTTGAAAAAGATAAGTTTGATTTTAGTGGAAAAAACGAATACTCGGGGAAAGTTAATTTTGTAGAACAGTAGACTAGCTCCGTATCTGAAGAGGCAAATTCCGTAGAAATTGTTATCCCACAAAATTTTAAAGAAGCACGAAAATAAGTAAATGCCGAAGAATGGGATGAGGCAATGAAAGAAGAAATTGACACAGTGAAGAAAAGAAAGGTTTGGGAATTAGTCGAAAAGCCAGAAAATAAAACTATGATAGGAAACAAATGGGTTTATACGCTAAAAAGAAATGAAAAGAATGAAGTGGTTAGATACAAAGCACGTTTAGTAGCACAGGGATTCAGGCAGAAAAGAGGTGAAGATTTTGATGACGTTTACAGTCCTGTAATAAATTTTTCAATCATAAGAATATTTTTCACTATCCTGGTATGTTTATATGGATGGACTAACTGTTAGTTAGATGTAAAGAACGCATATTTATATGCAAACCTAAATGAGAAAATATATATGACCCAACCAGAGGGATTTATTGAAGAGGAAAATAAAGTGTGTTTATTACACAAGGCCATTTACGGTCTACATCAAAGCGGCCGTGAATGGTTTTGTGAATTTGAAAGTACTTTAGAAAATCTACATTTTAAGAAATTACAATGGTGTAATTGTGTTTATGTAAAGATCAATTTAGTATAGATAAAGTAATTTCACAGCTGAGTAAGTTTTTTGAGCTTAAAGTATTAGGCAAAACTAAAACGTTATTTGGAATTGAATTCTTAGAGAATGAGAATGGAGTTTTTATACATCAGCAAAAATATATCGAAGAAATTTTTGAAAAATTTAAACATTTCCAGATACCAATAACTTCACTTCCCACAACTAAAGGCACTATTCTTACAAAATTAAATTGTCCATCTACAAGTGCAGAAATGCATACATTACCCTTTAGAAATCTGTTGGGATGTTTAGTTTTTGTATCTAACAGGACAAGGCCTGATATTACATATGCAGTGAATATCTTATCACAATTTCAGGAGAATCCTGGAATTAGGCATTGGGAAGCATTGCTGAAATTGCTTGGTTATCTCAATGGTACTAAATTATATAAGTCAGAGTCGTAGCTAGGGTTTTCAGCGCCCAGGGACAACTGAAGATTTCGCGTCCCCTACTGCTTGCCAAGGATAGAAAACATTTAATTCTGAAATGTCGTAACATCAGTTTGGCGCCCCTTGGATTCTGTGCCCGGGGACAGATGCCCGCCTTGCCCCCCTCTAGCTACGCCCCTGATATAAGTTAAACTTATCGAAGGTTAAACATCTAAATTTATATCGTTATTCAGATGCTGATTATGCAAGTAATAGAGATGACCGCGTGTCCATGGGAGGATTTATATTGTATTTAGATGAAATACCGGTAATCTGGAAAACTGTTAAACAAAAATGTGTAAGTTTATCAATCATAGAAGCGGAGTATATCGCCTTATCAGAGGCAGTGAAGGAATTAATGTGGACGAAAAATGTCTTACAAGATGAAATTTTAAAGTTTAATTTAAGAGAATGTAAACTGTTTTATGATAACAAGTCTGCCATTGATTTTTCTAGATCGCCAATAGAAAATCGCCGAACTAACCATTTAGACATAAAATATCACTTTGTTAGAAGACTAGTAAGTGATGGAGTGTTTGACCTTGAATTTATCACCAGTAAATTAAATACTGCGGACTTATTTACAAAAGTGGCGACTGCTGTTAATTTAAGGAAGTTGTGTTTAGATTTTTCAGTGTTTAAAGACGATAAGTATTTTCGTATAACAGAATTGAACTATGAACTTCTGTAATTCTGTGCAAGTTTTGTTTTTGTCTTTGCATGAGGAAAAGAGGGCCGTTTTTTGGCTTTAGTTTTCCACATGCAAATTTTGATCGGAGGTCAATCGGCGGTAAGCTAACGTGGTTGCCGCTGATTGGCCGATGACGTCAAGATTGGTGGGTTGGCCGAGTATTGTATACATATGTACGCCGGTATCGGCGAATGTCTTGTTCTCTTGTGTTATTATGAGTTAGCATAATGCTAGTTTGCTTTCAATCAAATGATTTTGAATGTAAAGGCTACAGTGTTAGCTCTTTTATTTTAATTTACGGAATAAAGCATGAATTTTATTTAGATTAGTCTTAGCTTTATTTAAGGGAAGCAAAATATGCTTTGCCTTTATCACCACTGCCAACAGAAACGGCGTCTTATTCAGGAAATTCCAATCGGATGATTGGAAGACTTTCCGATGGCAACTGATACTTCCAAAATCCCGGATTCCTGATATCCTTAAAGAACTACACAGCAGCCCTATAGAAGGCCACTTTGGAATAATGAACACTTTGCAGAAAGTTCATGAGCGCTTTTATTGGAATAATGCAAAAGATAACGTGCAAAAGTGGTGCCTATCTTGAGATGCCTGTGCAGGTCAGAAAGGACTGAAGAGACGCAGCGGAGGCAAGCTGCAACGTTACAACGTAGGGGTGCCGTTTGAACGTATCGCCTTTGATACCTTGGGACCTCTGCCACGAACTGCTGATGGCAACAAATGCATACTCGTTGTCATTGATTACTTCACCAAGTGGCCTGAAGCGTATCCCATTCCTGATCAAGAGGCTGTCGTAGTAGCTGAGGTGATGATACAGCACTGGATTTCCAGGTTCAGAGTGCCTCTTCAGTTACATTCCTATCAGGGAAGGAATTTCGCCTCAGTGGTAATCAAAGTACTCTGGAAACTACTCGGCATTGACAAAACCCAAACGACGCCATTACATCCCCAGTCAGACAGCATGGTAGAGAGGTTCAATCGAACCATTCTTAATAACCTCTCATTAGTGGTTTCCAGAAACCAATAGGACTGGGATAAGAAATTATCACGGTTTTTACTGGCTTACAGCGGTGCTGTCCACGAGACTACGATCTATTTTCCATCACAGATGCTCTTCGGTCGTGACCTTAGTCTGCCTTGTGATCTCTTGTTTGGTCGCTCTCCGGATGCACCTTCATCGCCTGAGGAATATATTCAAGCTCTTCAGGCCCGGTTTGAAGTGATGCACAACTTTGCATGCGAGCAAGACAACTTGGCGACGAAGAAGATGAAGACCCGATATAACACAAGAGCTACTGGGCATCAATTCCACGAAGGAGACAAGGTGTGGTTGTGGAATCTGACTCGACGGAAAGGACTTTGTCCGAAATTACAGTCACCTTGGGATGGTCCATACACAGTCCTAAATAGGCTGAATGACGTCGTGGTTTCGATCCGTAAGTCTTCGAACTCTAAACCTAAAGTTGTTCATTACGACAGGTTAGCTCATTACTATGGCCATAGTACTTAATGTAAATACAGGTAGCTCTCCTACAACACGGCATCTTGTAACATGGTTTCGCTATAACACCATTCATAAATTGCGAGAGCGCTCCTACAACATAGTTTCTCTAACACGATAAGAAAATTGTCCGTGCAATCCGAATAAATTTCATGGTCAATCACCACGATCACCAGATAACAATGATGAAAAAAGGTACTTAGCATTTGGATTGATAATAGTGGTCAAAAAGGAATTCCGTTGGATGTTAATATCATTAAACAAAAAGCACTCGAAATTTTCAAGTACCTTAGAGAACATGGAGAATCCTCTGTCAACCCAGATTTTCTGGCAAGTAAAGGTTGGTTTGCAAATTTCAAAAAGAGTCCTGCATCTAATAGCATAAGAATTCAATGAGAATCTGCATCTGCTGATTATGACGCTGCTAGGACATTGAATATGAAGATAAAGCTTGGCTTTTAAATTGTTTTGTGCCAGACGCTGAATGTTATTTAAGGCAGAAAAATTTCAATGCTCTATTACTATTAGGTAATGCTCCATGTCACCCACAAGATTTGAATCATCCCGATGTCAAAATACTGTTCCTACCACCTAACACTACTTCATTACTCCAACCATTGGATCAAGGTATCATTTATACCTTTAAAGCATATTACATAAGAAGAGCATTACAGTTCATTTTAGACGTAACCGATTCAAAATCAATTAAGGTAATGGAAGCTTGGAAGACATTTTCAATCAAGCACTGTATTGACATTGTATCTTTGTTTCTGAAAGCATCAACGTTAAATGCATGTTAGAAGAAGATATGTCCCTCTTCATATGAAATAGAAAACGTGCATGAATCGTCAGAAAATGAAATTGTTGGCTTATTAAACTTGATAAATCAATCGTTGTTTGATAATGTTTTTAGAAATTTCATGAGGGATATCCCTTTCAGCATGTTTACAATTTCTTTGATGAATTGAACGATCTCAGAGAGACCATTAGGGTTGACATCATTGTTATTATTAACAGGTCTAGCATTGATATTAGAGTCCATAGGCGAGCTAGGTTTAACTCTTTTCGTTTTTAACAATATTCGCATATGAGTTGCCATCATTAACTGTGGAACTTTAAGCAGCAATATTACCATCCTTAGGGGCGTTAGGACAAACAGTTGTGGAGGTGCTAGGAGTAGCATTAACTATATTTATATTATTAACAGATTTGGCAGGATTATTGGTAGGATATTTTAGGCACCCTTGATAGTTCGCTGGATGTCCTTCTTGAAGGCAGTTACAGCAGCGGACAACATTTAAGTCTTTTGTCAGTACAGTCAGCAGTCCAGTGCTGACCGGCACATTTTACACATCTAGGCTGCAGCTCGCTCTTTGAGTTCGGAGCAGGACTGTCTCTAAGGTGATGAATGTGTTTCTCATGGAGGGACTTGTAAGGATGTGAGTTATGAATGAAGGAAAAGTTGTGTTGTTTGGAATGGCAACATCAGAAAAGAAACGTTGATGATTTTTAAAAAATAGAAACAGGTCAGGTGCTATCAGCGAACGGAGGCAGAAGTGAGCAATGCTCACCGTAATTGTAATTAATATATTAATAAAGTATGTGGTTTGTTTCGTAAGGAAGTTTGGTTTAAAGACTACTGTCATTTGGAGTATCTGCGATCTCTTCGGCGGGTCATCATTAAGAAAAAATTTCGTTAGCCGTTGTGACCAACAAATAAGGAAGTTCTACTCCATGCGACAAGGGCTCTCCGATACTGAAAGGGAATTTGCTCACAGTTTTCAGGAACTGTACAACTGTTGAAACTGCATTGCAAATCACAGAAATTTCAAAAAAATATGAAACATTTTTCCTGATTTAGAAAAGAATCTTTTTTTTTTTTTTTTTTTTCTTTACGAGCACATTTATTGAACGTTATTGTCACACTTTGTATAACAATGTTGCATTATTGTAGAGGTTGTTTTCCTGTAGCATTTCGGAATTTTATTATGGCTTTTATTTCCTGTTTTGTAGCCATCTTTATTTGAAACTATTTTTTCCTTTTTTCTACTCTCCTGTGCCAAATACCACTATTGTCTTTTCTGCTTCCTTTACTGTACGATTGCAGTGCTACCTTTTCCACAGGAATCAGTGATGCTTCTATCACTTGTCAGTAAATTACATCAAGATCATGGGTTTCAGAATCAATAAATACAATAAGTATGCACTTTGGTGCCTTTTTGTTTGAATGACTGTTATATATGATATATAATTGAATAAAGTTACAAAACTTGGAACTTAATAATTTTAGAAGCATGAAGCATGCTTTTTAATAGCATTAAATATGTTTTAGGTGGATATTCTTCTGAATGGTAAAATAGTGGAAGAATTATCATTTATCACTCATTCTTCTCAAGTAAATGACGTTTCAAGAAAAATATGTATGCGTTTGAAGGAGAACATTGAGCCACATCTTTTTCTTATTGCAATTCAAGCGTGCGTAAGAGGAAAGGTGGTAGCCAGGGAAACAATAAAAGCGTTAAAAAAGAACGTTACTGCAAAACTGGTGAGTATTCAATGCTACTTTTTATAGATCTTTTATATATTATTATAATAACTAGTATAAAATCTATGTATGCCTTTTAATTGTACGATTTCAAGTTGCAATTTTATGACCTATTCAATAAAGTCATGGAGTATGATGGATGTACACTTATTTATTCTGGTTTAAAATAGAAATATTAGTAAGTAATATTTCGTGCGAAATCAATCCGAATGTATTTTTCCCACGATGATTTTTAGGCACTCTTATGCTCAGAAAGTTAGGTGGAAAATACTTATAGGTTAGTTTTGTTTGAAGTGCAAAAAATTATTACCTAGTTTTCTTGGAAGCAACATTTATCAGAGCATATGCACTTTCTCCATCATTCTTCTTATTCCTGAAAACATTTAGATGATGACTTTTTGGCTGTGATGATGATGACTGAATGTTATACTCATTCCTTAAGAAACCTGTTTTTTTATCTCCTGCATTTAGTTAAAAGTTCTTCACTCTCCCCATAGGCACATAGCCGTCAAGATGCTTTGCCTTAATGAATCAATCCAACTTTCATACAAAACTTATGATTTATTAGTCCTTTAAAAATGTCTTTATGATATTAGACTTTTAAAAAGCTTTCAGTTTAGAAAATTTCTACATATTTAAAAATTACTGTGTCTAGATAATTTCCTAAGACAGCTAACCCCAATTTTCAAATAATATCAATCTCTTGTTAATGTGGCCATCTAGCAGAACCTGGGGCCTGGGATGTTGGGATTGTTATTTAATTATATTCTAGAAATACAGTTGATTCCGGTTAATCGGACCACATCGGGAAACGATCGTTTTGGTCCTAATAACCGGCTGGTCAAATTACACAAACAAGTCCTATGTTGTAAGACGGTTAGTGCTACATGTAGCAGACAGCAAATGTACATGTAAATCATGTACTAAAATGTAATTATGAACTTTATGGTGCGGTACACATGTATTACGAACATACACGTACAAACAAGAAATACAGTCAAACTTTTTTTCATTGAGAAAATTCATTTAGAAACAAATTCTAAGAAACAATCTCCACAATACTCAACATGCGAAGCACAATAAAAACAATTTCTTTCCAAGTTCCGATCAACACTTGAAGAACTTATCCAATGTGATCTGACATGTTCTCTTGACGGATTGCACGCGAATGAAATCACCACAAACATCTAACACAGCAATGGGGACTGCCTTCATTTCCCTCCTGCATGAAATACCGATGCAAAGTTTCAGTGCATTTCCTCACATTCTATGTTGTTGCACCAACTTATTAGCGGCATCATCTTCATCACTTTCTTGGTCTTCCGATGCCGTCGTGTGTTTTGCTGCAACTTGAGCAACGATTGCAGCGAGGTGCAGCAAGTGTAATTTTCATTTTCATCATAGCATTGAAGCTCGTTGTCAATGGATAAAAATTCTTCGCAATTTTGTACCTGTTGAAGTTTCACATGTAAATCATCATTTTCACTTTCAATGAAATCCACAATGCAATCAATGCATGTCCACATCCATCTCCAAAACCAAGTGCTTAAAGCCACAGGGAGAAAAACAGTTCTGAATTGTCTCACTGCTCACTTTTCGCCAGTTGTCGGCCATAAATGTAACTGCTTGTAAGATGTTGACCTTTGCACTGACTTCGCTGTCTTTTTACGATGAGATCAGCAAACGTTCTTCAATTGCTTCAAGGATGTAATTAACCAACCTTGCACAATAAAGGGTCTTCAAATTTTTTATGATGCCCATTGGACCAAAGCTGTGGTCCTGGGACATAGAAATTCCAGTTGGACATTCATCAAGGAATCTAAATGAAGATGTGCTGCACAATTGTCAAGAAGAAGCATCACTTTTCTTGACTGGTGTTGTAGCTGTCTGTCTCAATCCTTCAGCCATTCTTTAAAAAGTTCAGAGGTCATCCACACATTTCTGTTCGCACGATACACAACTGGTAAACTCTCCATCCTAAGTCCTTTAAAGCAGCAAGGCTTAGTGCTTTTTCCTATAACCAACAGCTTCCTGTTATCCGTTCCTGACATGTTTGAGCAGCACAAAACAGTTACCCAATGCATAACATTTTTGGAGCCAGAGAGTGCAACATGTTTGTAACTTAACGACCTGTCTATTGTAGCATGATAATACAGCCCAGTCTCATCAGCATTGTAGATGTCATCTGCTGAAAAATTTTCAAGAAGCTCGGGCAGTTTTGTTGATTTCCATTCTTCAACATTTGCTCTATCAGCACTTTCGTTCTCGTCATGTGCTTTCTTGAATTTTATCAACATCTGGGACTTTGCCTTCACGCTTCCATTTTTTGGAAGTTCCTCCTTGTCCTTCACTTTGTGCCCATTCTTCTCGCAGATCATTCTCTTGTTTTCTCAAGTGCAAAATTGTAGTCTTTGCCAATCCGGTTATTTCCACCAACCAACGCTGACTAGTGTTTCGTGGTTGTTGCTTGATCTTATCCAGGAATCCAAATTTTTCAGCTAATGTCAAGTCCTGTCATGGCATTTTGGCAGGGGAGACAATACACGCACACAGTTCACTGAATGAAGTGGTCTGAAGAAACCTTGGTGTTTCGGGTTCAAGATGTCGAGGTCAAGAGGAAGATAAAATGCTCGCCATTCAAAGCTTTGGCACTAAAACCATCCAAAAAAGTTGATGAAATGATAGCTTTCTCGTGTAAACTTTAATCATGATTAACAGGCGGAAATTCCTTTCAGGTGGAGCCGGACACTATATTGTTCATTTCCTCAAAACTCGGAGACGCAGGTCAAGGAAAATGGTGCGCGTGTACACCTTCCACCAGTTTTGCTTTTGTCATGCACTTTGAGGAATTCCTGATTTTTGATAAAGCATTTTCCTGGGGAGCCGCTACTACAGATACAGATCCTCCCATATGTCACAGACCACCTGTACATCCACTGTGTGCAGCCGACATGTGGCTTCTGTTTTTTATTCGCTGTCACGTTTTTTAATCCAAACAAGCGAATAATACACTCACTTCCAAAAGTTAAGCACGGAAAGGAAAATGCTAATTTCCAGAAGCCAATCAAAATTGAAGAGGATGCAATTTGCTGCAGAGGTAGATGGAAGTATGCAAATATGTTAGGTAACAGCCAATCATGCTTACATGTCAAGAAATATGCAAAAAAGGCAGTCTTATAAGAAGTCAGCTTTATGAAGGGTTACAGAAGTTGATTGTAAATGCTGATAGAAGATGTTTAAAATTTCCTTACAATTTGTTTTTAAGACATGCATGTTTCTGTGACTTCCAGAAGACGAATGGAAGATTCTGAGCGCAGGCGTGCTGTGGGGCGCATTGAAGCAGGACAGTCGATCACAGATGTTGCTCTTTACTTTGGCGGTCATAATTCTGTAATTTCACATTTATGGAAACAATTCCAAACCACACAGACAGTTGTCCAAAGGCCCGTAGCCGCTTGGCTACAATATAGAATCGCAGAGCGACGTCCACACGTGTGACATCTATAGTTACAGTGTCCATTGGTAACACGATATCTGCAGCTATTGTACACCGAAGATTACATATGAGTGGATTGTACGCCCGGATACCTCTAGTTTGTGTTCCTCTATTCGTCCAATCAAGAGGGGCACGATTACAGTGGTGCCGGTCAAATGGAATGTGTCTGACTGGGGCAATGTCATGTGTACTGATGAGTCAAGATTGGGTCTGATGACAAGCGTATAAGGCTATAGTGTGAACAACGAACATGCAATCAGTCCCAAAACATCACCGAACACTACGCATTCCGAGGCAGAAGCATTATGGTGTTGGCAGGGATTTCATTAGGATACTGCACTGACCTACACATCTTTAAGAGACAGCTGTCCGGTATCGAGATGAAGTCCTAGAACCCATTGTGAGATTGTACGCTGCAGCAGTTGGCCCTACTTTTGTTTTAATGGACGATAACGCACATCCCCATAGAGCTGACATCGTCGATCACTACCTGGAGAGTGAAGGGATTGCGCGTATTGCGTGGCCAACATATTCGCCCGACCTTAATTCCATTGAAAATCTTTGGGATGCTCTCAGCCGTGCTGTATCTTCATGTTTCCCACCTCCGGCCACTCTTGTTGAGCTGGAAACTGCTCTACAAGAAGAATGGCAATTGCTTAATTCGGCGGTGGTTGACCACCTAATTGAAAGCATGGTCACAAGGTGTAAACTTTGTATACAGATGAGGGGGGGATCACATGCCCTATTAATGTCCTTTTTTTCATTTTATGTTGTTTATTTTCCATCTCCAGTATGTCATTATCTGATAACTTACAAAAATTTAATATTGTTTTCATTTCTGTATATAATTATTGATTTTGTTTTATGCATAAATATATATGCTACTTTCCTGCCGAATTTTGTGTCAATCAAAGCAGTATTTGTTGATTTTTTGCATTTTACATCTTCGTACTTAACTTTTGGAAGTGAGTGTATTAGGTTTATGTACATGGGATTTGGTCAGAAAAAGCAGCTGGTCCAATTATCCGGTGGTCCAATCAACTGGATTCGACTGTAGATGCAACTGTCATTGGTGATTGCCTTAAAGGTGGTTGGTTATTTGAATATGCAAAGCACATGAAGGCTCCTCCCTGGCTAATGGAGAGGAATGCCTTTGTGCAGCACTTTCTCATAATCATGTTACACATGGGTAAACCCACCATGCAGCCAGCCTGTTCGCCTGAATTCCAAACTGGGTCGACCACCAGTATTTAGTGGCCTTAACCGCTCTGCCACTAGTGGGGTGGTTGGTTAAAGGGAGTAACCAGCATTCTCGGATTGGAAATGGTTGATTTTTCACATATTTCCTGCTTTGAGAAAACCTGATAGTCTCTTTCTGGGTGCCTGAATAAAAAATAATTGTATAATAACTGTCACAACCTGGATTTGCCTCTTTCACTATCTCATTTTAAACTGGACGGATTTAACAAATTATCCCCTGTTAATGAACAGTTCCTAAATCCTTGGATCCTCAAAGAAAAAGACCAGTACACTCCCATTGAGTGGATATTTCCTCATAACAGAGTGGCCACTAACAGTCGTTTCGAGTTATATGATGTAGAATATTTTCTAAAAGTATCCTTTCTTTATTCATTTTTCTTATTTCTTGTTCTTATGACAGCATTTAATATATATCATATCTAATAAAACTTTTATTTTGTGCCAAGTATGGAGGAGATGTCACTCGCAGAATGAAACTCTTGCAGCGTCAGAAAGAGGGTAAGAAGACAATGAGAATGATTGGAAATATTGAAATTGGTAGAAGTGCATTTATTAATATATTGAAAAGATAATTTGTTTATTGTCATTATTATGTAAGTGTTCAATAAAATGGGCAAAATATTAAACTGAATACAATTCTTTCACCTGTGTTTCATTACCAATGATTTAAAGTCAGTTAAAAAGCAGTGAACCAGGGAAAAATTCAGGAACATCAAATAGCGCACGTATTATGACTGAAGGAGATCTTTCAATATAAACTATTTTTATAAGCATCATGTACGTTGAACTCTAAAAACGTAAACATGGATGGAATTCCAATCTCTTTTTTCATTGCCAATTTCGCCAACTCAGTAACAAGTTAATTAACTCGAAAAGGCAACAGGAAGTGAGAAATACAAGATGAGTGGCAACATTCTCCCATCTTTTGTATTGCATACAAATGAAAACATAAAGAAAATTATAACAGATTTACACTACAAAATTAAACAAATTATAACAGATTTACATTACAAAACCAAACAATCTTATAGGTGACATTGCAAAGGTAAAGATTATTAAAAGTTCACAGTCTTTTAGCAGGAATTAATGGACAGCCATATTGAGGTTTCTTTCCTTCCTCAAGAATATCAGATGCAATAGGGCCTAGGTTTAGCTCAGCGGAATCAGTTCCTTGGTAGTCCTCGCTAATAGGATCACTAGCACTGAGCTCCAGAGGATAAATTCATTGTAGCGGTCATATAATTTCACCACTGGCTAGTCGCAACTTGGCCACACGTTGCATGCTGCCCTTGCCTGGAAACAATTTGATTACCTGAGCCAAGGGCCAATTCATTCGGATGGCCCACCAGCGACCGAGTGGTAAAGTCGCTGAACACTGGTAGTTCGGTCCGAGGTTCGAATCCCACGAACGGGCTGGCTGCATGGGCTTTTTTGTGGTTTTCCCCATGTGTAACGTGTTTACAAGCCAGTTTCCCTTAGAAAGTCCTCCACGAAGGCATCCCTTCCCTTAGACAGATAGCCCTAGTGTGCTTTGCCATAATTAAATACACCACACCAATTCATTTGGTTCGGGTTCATTGATTCAACTATGACGATTTCTCCTGGAGAAATAATCCTTTTTCTTGAAGCTACTTTGGAACTTCTTACTAATTCTCCAAGGTATTCTTTGTAGAAACGTTTGCTTAAATTCAATCGTAAGGTGTGAAGGTTTACCCGTTTTAATATATGCTAAGAATCAGATCCAAATCAAATGTTTCTTTTATATCTTGAATGAAATGAGCTGGTCTGACAAATATCGGCGGGCTAAACAACCATTTATCTTCATTAAAGAATATTCAGCTTGAATGAAATCCCAATCCAAAGAATTTGCTTCCCCTACAAATTTTGTATCATTATCAGTGTAGAGTAGAACCTTTCCTCTTCTTGCCCAGCATCTTCTCAAAGCTTACACAAACACTTAGGTGGAGAGAGATGAAACTAGTTCTAGATAGACTGCTCGATATACCACACACGTGAATAGAACTATCCACGCTTTGCTTCCACCATGTAAGGAAAGTGGACCGGCCAGATCCACTCCAGTTATTTGAAAGCCTGCAATTATGTGTATTCTGTCGGGAGGTAAAGGAGCTGAATCTGGATTAACTTTGCCAGCTGTTGGCCTTTTGCATTTTATACACTGTCGTAAAATTGCTCTTACAACTCTCCAACTCTTGGAAATCCAGAATTTTTTTCTTAATTGTGTTAAGGTCGTTAATACCGCAGCATGCATTAAGGATCTATGAATATGCAAAACAAGTCTTTCTAGAAGAGGATGGTCTGGTAGAACTGTAAGACGTGTAAAGTCCTGTGGATCTTGACTGAGAGTTAGTCTTGTTTGAACTTTCAGGATGCCATTTTCTACAAAAAACTATGTCGTATCCTTATACTTCTCACATATTTCAGAGGACCAATCTGACTGCATGATTTTGATTAGAGTCTCCTCTGCCTTTTCAATATCTTCATATGAAAGTGAATTAACTAACTAAGGAGAGTTTTTCTTAATATTGTTGCAGAATCGCAGAACATAAGCCATCATTTGGAGAATTTTCGTATAGTTTAAAAAGTACAGAAATCTATCTCCAAATCTCTCTTCATTTCCTTTGGCTAAATTTGTCACAACTGTCTTACACCGCCCTATAAATGCTTCATCCGGAATCTCTGATACCTCCATCTAAATTGGTCAAATCCCTGATCTCCTTTACTCGATTGCCAACTAATGTGTTCCATGGCTCTTTTTTTCTTAATCCAACTTAAAACTACCATTGAATCAGTCCAAAAGTAGGTTTTAGAAGCAGTTCGTAGGATAGAATGTGCAGTTTCTGCTAATCGAGTGCCTAGAGCTGCTTCCAACAATTAAAAGTCATGGAATTATGGATTTTTTCATTAGAGCAAGTCGAGCTTTAGCTGTTAAGAGTTTGACTGTCACTTGACCTTTATTTTGTATATTATAAGTACAGCACAAAGTAAACAACGTGTATTTCTGTGTGCAAATGTGTAATTTGTATGTAATGTGCAATTTTGCTCTTTATTTAAGAGTTGTTAATTTATTTATCTGCTGTATCAAGTTATTTATTGAAGTCTGTTTTATATACTAAGTTGTGTAGTATATAAACAAATTATGTCTTATTTAATCAATTACATTGTTCAGAATCTATGTTGAATTGTCAAGAATAATGTTCAGCGTAATATGTTGCAAAGAATATATAGTGTATTAAGTGTTGCATTGAGTTGTAAATGTGCCTTAAGTACAGTGCAATGATCAACGCAATGCATATTATGAAATGTATAGTCTAGCGAGTATGTGTAGCAATGTGTTAACATGCGATGTAGCCAGGAAAATGTTTCATTCCGCATGCAGAAAAATCTATATTTTGCCCTTGTATGGCCATGTACTTTACCCTTGTATTGTTTTCGGAGTGTAGCTTCAGATAGTTGCGGGATCCAGACGATACCTGATTAGTCTATGTAATACGTCCGGATATCCGAACCTGCTGTCACCTGTTACCTGTCACTTGACCTTTGTATTCACTTCGTAGAAAGCACAAGTAGTATAAGCAGAAGCATTTGTGAAGATGTGCAGTGTGAAATCATCGTAATTTTCAGTAAGCAATCTTCGAGGTATTGTACATTTAGGCATCAAATGCATGGTTTTCTCCCATCGTCTATATTTCTGTTCAAGTTCTGCAGACAATACTTCGTCCCAGCCTATTTTTCCTCTCCCTTGTATAAGTAACTTTGGTAACAATAACATTGGAGTAGTAAACCCAATCGGGTCATAAACGCTGTTGATCACAGATAACAGTACCCTTTTTGTAATTGGTTTATCTTGGGTACAATCTAAATTTGATGGTAACTTGCAAGAAAGTTCGTCGCTAATTACATCCCAACTTGGACCAAGTACCATTTGCATGTCTTGATCTTCCTTAGAGTCATTACAAGCCAAACAGCGCAATTCAAATTTGCATTCTTTAATTATTTCTATGAACTGCGATTTCAGTTGTTCCAATTCTTTAGAGTCATTAATACTTGTAACTAAATTGTCCACGTAGAATCCTTCTTTTAAATGACCAGTTGTCTTCCTGAAGCTCGCTGTCTGGAATTTTTCTCATTCTAGATGGTAATTTAATAGTGGTGTTTAACAGAAAAGGGCTGGAGGAAACATCGAAGACTACTCGACAATGACAATAAATTCTCATTTTTGAACTTTCAGCATTCTCCCACCATAAAAATCTTAAGATATCACTGTCTTCAGTTCTCAGACGTATGTGTAGAAATGCCTGCTTCACATCTGCAATTAGACCTGTTGCACCAGAATGGAATCTTTCTAAGTCCCACATTTTAGATACCTCCATATTTTGCAAGCTTAATGTGACTAGGTTAACAACTTGTTTTTTGTTTCCTAGTCCTAAAATTGTCCAACCCAGAAAGGGGTGGAAAAGGGTTGGCTCCCCCCAGAAACTACAGATACTCCTGAAGATAATATCTCTATTTTTCTTGTCAAATTCCAATTATATCAGCTCCCAGAAGAACTTGTATAGGTGGTGAATCTCTTCCAACATCTGTTAGTTTTATTCCTCGGGAAGCAAGCTCATGAGAGAAAGCATTTTTTTCTCATGGATTCTAGGCAGGGCTGAGCAAATCCTTGGTTGCTTGAGACAATGGGGTTAAATACTTCCGATTTAAGCTTTCTATGTTTACCATGTGTCTCTTATGCTCAGAAGCAGGAGAAATTCCTCTGCCAAACAGTCTTTGGGAAAATATTTCTCTTCCAGGGGAAGAAAGGTTTAATTCTGCAGCTAAATTCTTTTCGATATAGGATTGCTGCGATCCATCGTCCAACAATGCTCGAACACAGACTTCCTTGTCGCCATTTCGTAGTCTGATAAAAATGGTTTTGAGATATATTTCATGTTCAGAGGGAAGATTTGTTAGCAATGTTTCTATAGATTTCTACTCATTATTGGCTGTTCTGTCCTAAGGCGAAAACTTTTCCTTGCATAAATCTGGGCAAAGGAATACATAATGTCTCCCTTGACAAATTAAACATTTTACATTACTCTGCACTTTCTTGCCATGGGTCCAGACTGAAGGCAAATGAGACAGCATCTTTTCCTTATAACTTGTGGTTTTCTGTCCGCATAACTCATCTTGGATAATTTTTAACAGTCTTTACTTAGACACAAAAGTCACAGAAAATACAATAAAGTTTTGCACCAGTTGTGCTTGAAATTAAGGTAGCCACAATGGGTTCATCTTTGTGGACAGATTTCGAGCAATCTTTCCGAATAGCACCATTTCCATTATCTTTATCGAATCCTTCACGAACTAAACATATCATCTCTTCTGATTCAATTTAATGGCGTAAAAAGCACAGCAATTTTTCCAGGGATCTCTCACTTGTAGTTTCATCAATATTTTCTGAAATTCTACTACTTTCCCATGCTCGCAGAACATTTTCTGGCAAACATGACTCCACCAATGGCTCTAAAAAGTCAGCAAATTTTTCTTTTGTGTGCCCTAAACTTTCCAGTGCTCTGAATTTGGTCTAACATATCGTAGAAGGTGGCTAAATCAAGGGCATCCTTTGTTGGCTATAGCATTTTTCAAAATTAGTGAAAGGAGATAGCAGACATATATTTGCACTAGGAGATCCTCCCAGTCAAATCTTAATTTCAGCTGTTGGACGGCCTTTGGATAATTTTCAGCTGTTATTGGGAAACTGGATGTAATGGCTTCACGGATGAATAAGGCACCATAAAGAAAATGAAACAAACATTTATTAAAAATTAACGTTAAAAAAATAATGGTAAACTCAGAGCACTACCTCGCTCCTACAACATAGTTAATCTACCACCTGCCTCCTCTGAGGCTAACATGCAACTGTCATCTCTTTCATTTGTTGGGCTCTGCCAGGCAGCTGATTGGCTTACCACAGCCAGATACATGACACCCCCCAGTAAGATTGTGTTACGCCAAAGCGAAGCAGAATCTGGAAACTGAACCAGCAAATACAAACTTAAATTGTATACTCCCCATACCAATGCTTAATAATTAATACACTTATTAATATTTAAATCCTGTTACATTGAAATAAAAAATTAAGTACTTAAATGACATATATAAACACTTTTACAAACATAATACTAATACTTGCCTAGTATCTCAAAATATATGAACATGTATACATGACGTAATAACATACTTTAAAATAAGTGCAATAAACATTCATCTCACAACAGATGAACAGACGACTTGATACAATACCGGAGTTCTGTAATAAAACATATATGCAATACTATATTAAAACACGATATTATAATGCAATATTAAATAGAAACCAGTAATTTGTTTTTCAAAACAGATGGAAAGTAGCTCAATTCCGGAACAAAAGAAAGTAACTAATTCCGGAACAAAAGAAAGTAACTAATGCAAAGTTTTAAAACATATTAGTTCATACTTAGTTCACACCTATTTCATTTACCAACTAGTCTTGAAAGACCATCTGCATTTTTTAATTGTGCACCAGGGCAATGAGAAATATGAATTATAACGCTGAAGTGCCACTGCCCATCTCTGTAATTTGGCAGAATGCGGTGCCGACTTATGCAAATATAATAATGGATTATGATCTGTGATCAGCTCAATTTTATTCGATCCAAACACCCAACACTCGAACTTCTTTAATGACCACACAACGGCATAAGCCTCGCGTTCAATAGTTGACCAGTTCTGCTGAATTTTCGAAAGTTTTTGACTGGCAAAGCTGATAGGATGCAAACTGCCTTTGCTGTCTCGTTGTGACAAGCAAGCACCAATGCCATATGAACTAGCATCACACTGTATGGTGTAAGGTTTTTCTGGTTCTGGAGTGTACAGTTTTGGTGCTTCACACAGTCGATGTTTCAGATCTTGAAATGCTGATTCTTCAACATCAGTCCATGGAATTATTTCATGAATTTTCTTTTTCGTAAGCTCCGTCAGTGGGCGAGCTATTTCTGCATAATTCTTTATGTAATCACGATAATAGTTGAATAAGCCTAATGCACTCTTTAGAGCAGTCTTTGTTTTAGGACTTTTTATAATTTCGATGGCTTGTAATTTTTCAGGATCAGGTTGATGTCTTCCAGCTCCTATTATATCTCCTAAATACTTTATCTCCGAACGTGCAAAAACACATTTCTTTACGTTCACTGTAAACCTGAGATCACTTAATGTAGTTAGCACAGCATCTAAATGTTTGAGATCAGAATTCCAATCTGGTGAAAAGATAGGAATATCATTAATATATGCTTTGCAAAAATCACTATGTTTTCTTAAGGCATCATTCATCACGCTGAAATTCTATCATGTTCATTCTATTAAATATACATGCTCATTCTATTTGCTGAAAAATAGAAGCTGCATTTTTTAATCCAAAAGGCATCACTTTCCAACGAAATTGGGAACGATGTGTCTTGAATGATGTTAAACCACGACTTTCGTCTTCTAAAGGTATTTCCCAGTAACCTTTCAAGACATCTAAACAGGTGATAATATTCGCGTGTCCAATTTTATTGATTAGATCAGTCACATTCTACATTGGAAAATCAACAGGCTTGGTTACTTGGTTCAACAATCTGAAGTCAATACATAACGCATACTTCCGTCTTTCTTGGCAACACATACGACTGGGTATGCTATTTCAGCTTCACTTGGCTCAATAAGACCCAAGCTCTCTAATTCCTCGATCTGTTTATCTACTTCAGGTTTCAAAGATTCTGGGATCTTATAGATATATGGTTTTTTTCTTTCAGCTCCAGGTAACAACCGAATTTTATGTTCACCAACGCTGGCTATTTGGATCTCACCAGAAAATAATGCGATGTGCTTAAGTAAAATCTCGTGTAATTCATTTTGTTTGCTACCCTCTAAATGATTAATATCCACCTCGGTGTCTCTTCTAGTTGCTGCACAATCTCCTTTATTTGGAGTTGTAGGAATTTTCCCAAACTCAGAATCATCTTCAAATATCACTCCCACAGTTTGCGCTCGAACATAAAATTTTCTTATTTTGTTTACATGAACATGCCGCACACTCCCATCGGGTAATTTAACCTTATAAGAATGAGGATTTACTCTTTTAACAATTTCTCCTGGACCTGTCCACTTAGCATATAGCTTGTTGCTAGAGTCTGGTATAAGTAAATATACTAGATTACCATTTTTAAATTCTTTCATACTTTTGCGACGGTTAAAATAATATGCGTAAGCTTCTTGTTTTTCCGCGGCGGATAAAGAAGCGAGCTCAGATGCTTTCTCTAAATTTATGTTTAGTTCTTATTAGATAATCAACTGCTGAATTACTTAGATTAATAAGTAATGGTATTTTACCAGACCATGATGATTTTAACACAGCTAAGGGACCTCTAGCTTCACGACCGTACATAAGCATAAATGGAGATACACCTGTAGTGCAATTTGGAACTTCACGATATGCAAAAAGTAAATAACGTATGTGCTTGTCCCAGTTAACAGGATCTGTGCGAATTACATGATGTAACATTTGTTTAAATACCTGATTCCGTTTTTTCCACTGAGCCGTTTGATGCTGGGTAACCGGGTGTCGAAAAACGAGGATGAGTCCTTAACCTTTTTTCGAATTCTTGAGTTAATTGTGAGGTAAAATGAGTGCCTTGATCTCTACAAATTATTTCTGGAATGCCGGTTCTCGTAAAAATATCTAAAAGAGCATCACAAGTAGCTTTAGCGGAAAGACTTTTTAAAGGCACAACTTCTGGCCATTTTGAATGATTATCTATGAAACACAAACAATATTTATGTTTCCTTCCTGAAGGCGGTGAAATTTCACCAATAATATCAATACAGTCAAAAGTCAATCCGGACTCGTCGGGACTTCGGCGATTCTGGATTATAGATCATCAGTTTAAATCTTATAAGATGGCATGCAGAAATTCCAAAATTAAAAATATGAAACCGTAATTTATGAAATAAAGAACAATTATGATCTAAAGGGTATCAAAATTTACAAAAAAAAGCTTAATATTTATTTGTTTACTTTATTAAACATTTCTTTCAATGTAAGTTGTTTATGTTGCTTCATTTTATGTGATAATACTTTCTCTTTAATTCTATAAACAGACATAATTTCTTGTTCAGTTACAAAGTTCCGCTGTTCAAGTCCCGTTAATTGCTGTGCCGAGAATACCGACTAACTTGTCAATCGAAATTTTTTCGTTTTCACTAACCTCTCTGTCACATTCTTCATGTCTTTATCCATTTTTTGCAGCAATTCCACTTTTTGTTTGTTGGACATCGAAACATACTTTCGTTTGGAAATACTTCACTCCTTTGGAAGTTCCAGCATCGGAAATTCTATTTGACATAATCGAAAGTTCAAGTTTACTTTTATAAAATTGCTCTTACAGTCTGCAAAAAATAATAAGCGGGATCCAATTCGAAGATTAAGGAACAACGCAATCATTAACATTAAGTGAAATAGATAATTAGATAATTTTAGCTTACACCGTCCGTTATACATTAAACGCGCAGGCGAAAACGTATTCTGCACTTGTGCACACGCATATGCGCAGTAGTCAAGGTCTTACGCGCACGCGTAAAACGCCTGCCGACGTGGCACATGCGCAGAAAGTTTTTAGCTTTGAGGTCCGGATTATGGGTGTCCGAATTAACGACTTTTGACTGTATTTACTGTATGAAAGGGATATGGCGTGTGAACAATAGTAGTAATCGGAATTTTATCCGATTGTCTTTCCGGACTTTTTAATTCACATCTTTCGCATGTTCTACAATAATTTTGTACATCTTTGGATATGTTCGGCCAATAAAATGAAAGCTTAATTTTTTCTTTAGTTTTCCTCATACCTAAATGATTTCCGAATATGGAATCATGAGCTAATTGAAGGACTTTGTTTCGATAATTCTCGAGCAAAACTAACTGTTGTATGTTTTCCCCACATATTTTTTCTTTATGAAACAATAATTCGTCCTGTAAAAAGAAATTATTCTTCCCTAATTCTGCGTCCTTAAAAGAACTTATTAATGTTTGACAGTTTCTCTGATCGACCGTAAATTTATTCGATTCCGAACAACTTTCTCTCTCTCTCTCTCACCGAACTCTTTCATCATCATGATTCGCAACTGAGCTATAAAAAAGATTTACATTTGACAGTTCAACGACGCCAACCTCAAGTTGTTTTTGTTTATGAGTTTCCGGTTTCGTCTCAGGGAAGACTGTTGATTCATTCTCGTCTTAAAATATGCTATCCCATACATCTGGTGTAATTAAACATTGAACAACGCGAAGCTTATCCGTCAAAGAGCTTCTACACGCGAATGTAGATAACTACTTGGTTTTTTGTAATAAATGGGAATAGTTGCTAACGTTGCCTCTATGATGTCGCCAAATGCAGAACTTAAAATTATTTTACCCTTACTTTCTATTTTTAAATCAGGAATTAAGGTAGTGTTGAAAATTGGTATTTCCATACCTGAATCTTTTATAGCTTCTACTTGCTTCCCTGCAATGTAAATAGTAATCTTCTCCAAGGAATAAAAATTAAGTTTTCCATCGGAACCCTCGCGTTTTTGTAAATGTTTAGAATTTACATTTACATTGTCCTTCAGTTTACTTGAAGTGTTAACTTTCGGTTTAACCGGAAAATTATTGTTCTGTTTATTGGACCTCTGTTCGGGCAGTCCTTAGCCAAATGTAAACTGCTACTACACACATAACATTCTCGCAGTTTAAACAAATCTTTTCTTAGCGCTGGTGGAATATATTTAGAGTTTTTGTTGCAGGAATCACAAAAATTAATACGTTTTTCACCTCTTATGTCATCAAAAGATTTACCTTTTGCGATGAATAAGTGTCGCATTCCTTCGCTAGTTCTTCTGGACGTAGCCAACTTTCACCTTGTCGAACTGCAACATGGCACGCTAAATCACTATCCAATGTTTGAAAAAGTTTGTCAGAAATTATTAAGTTAATTAAAGAGTCAAAATAATTGACGCTTTTACGATAATGCATCCAACATGATCTTAAACGAGAGGCGAACTGCAAATGAGTTTCCCCCATCAACCGTTGAGCATGGCAAAAATTTTCTAAACATATAATTGGTGATGGTTCATATTCCTTAAGGATTAAAGATTTAATTTTTTCATAATCTTTCAAATCATCATCTTTAATATATACTAGAATATTAGAAGATTTATCACCTATCAGTTTAAGTAAAATTTCAGACTTAAACTCATTTGGTACATTCTTATGCTTAAAAGCCCTTTCTATTGAATCAAAAAATAAGTTCCATACTTCACCCTTTTCAGGTACAGAAATCGATAAAGCCTGTACAGCTTTCAAAAGCTTATCTAATGAAAGTGTATTTTCTACGTTGTTACCAGATTTGTTGCTACTTTCGATTTGCATCAAACGCAATTTTGCTATTTCTTCTTACTTTTTCCTTTCTTCAATCGTAGTATTAAGAAATTCAATAACAAAATCTTTATCTTTCAAATATTCTTTAAAACTTAAAAGCTTATCTTTTAATTCTACAACTTTTAAATTAGAATCGGCTTCTTCACCGAGTTCCTTCAACGCCGAAATCAATTCACTTTTAACTACTCCCTTAAATATATTTAGAAGAAATTTTCCTTAAAATTACAACAAAAATTTCTCACCTTTTCTCAAAATCCAGTCACCCTTGTTCACTCTGGTTCTCAAAAGGAGAGCATGCTGTAATGGCTTCACGCATGAATAAGGCACCATAAAGAAAACAAAACAAACATTTATTAAAAATTAACGTTCAAAGAATAATGGTAAACTCGGAGCACTACCTCGCTCCTACAACATAGTTAATCTACCACCTGCCTCCTATGAGGCTAGCATGCAACTGTCGTCTCTCTCACTTGCTGGGCTCTGCCAGGCAGCTGATTGGCTCATCGCAGCCAGATACATGACACTGGATATTAATGTAGCAGCTCTCGAATCAGGCACCATAGACTGGTATAAATACTGGAATTTGTCTATAACAGCAAGTTCCTCTGAGTCATGTATTTTTGAAAAAATACTCCAAAAAGTTAAAATTCTTTGGGATAACCCGAAAATATTTTATATTTAAATTTAGGGAATTTAATGTTACCACATCACGCTCTGCAGAACTTTTCAAAAAAGATCCAGAATCTTAATGTTACCACATCACGCTCTGCAGAACTTTTCAAAAAAGATCCAGAATCTTTACTTAATAGCATTTCTACCTTTGATTTAAGCTCAAGATAATTAATTATCTCTGTAATCCTCTGCCACCTCAAAATCAGCTTCGTATTCAGCAACAGCCTCAGTATTTTTTAAAAGTAATGACGAAATGTTCTTCTGAATCTCATTTAAACGTAAAAATTTATCTCGTAACTGAGCGTTCAATGCGCATAGCTTATCGCCATCCTTGCCGTCTACATTCATCGCCAAATATTGTTTCAACTTATTCACCGTAGACGTAAATGAAGCTTTTAACAACTTTCGTTTTCTTTTCAGAGCATCCTTATTTATATGTACCCTTAAAATAGTTATTTAAAATGACTTGTAATAAATTCCCAGTTTTTTTTTTTTTTTTTTTTTTTTTTTTTTTTTTTTTTTTATACTGAAGAAATTAAAGTGATTATACTTTCTGAAACTTAAATCACTTTATCATCGTAAACAGCATATTGTATACTTATAAGCAGTAATTTAAATTATTCGTACCTGCACACTTTTATAATTCTAAATTCTTCAAATGCTGAATACAAACTCTGCCTTGTCTTTGGATGCCACTTTATTATGACTGAAGAAGATCTTTCAATATAAACTATTTTTATTAGCATCATGTACGTGGAACTATAAAGAAAATGTAAACAGAATTCCTTTTCCATCCTCAGCTGCAAAAGCGCAAATGAGTGAGATAGGATATAATGATTAGATAAGAAAGCCTGGACAGAAAATAATCAAGTGGTGCAATCTGTTGAAGAAACCAGAACTAAAACATAATTTTTTTAAAGGCTGAAGGCAAAGATGGATTCGAATTAGGATCCTTAACTAAAACAGAAAAAAAAAATTTTTTTTTGAATGTGAAATGCCTCTAGAAAATCCAGTTCTCCAATGGATTTTATCTCGTTCATTTGTGCTTTTGCAGCTGAGGATGGAGTTTCGGTAAAACCATTGAAACTAGTCCTGTGAAAATTTGAAAATATAACACTGATTTTTGTTGTTTGACTTCTAAATTAATATTCTTACTTTGTTAGGTTTGATAACAGTGACTGACTACTGAATTTATCCATTCATTTGGTTCTCTTATCTTCTCAATAACATTTAAATTTTCCATTCTTTGTAGTTCTTTCTTCACTTTATCTTGTATAGCTATGGGTATTTTTCTAGGAGGATGAACTACTGGTATTGCATCTTGTTTTAACTGGATTTTTATATTCTCCACTCAAACAGCCTAAGCCTTCAATTACATCTCTGTATTCCTCCAGTAAGTCCTCAGTATAAACAGACATTACTTTTTTGAATCAAAACTATTGCAGACATGATTTTAATCTTAATATTCCCATAGAATGTAACTAATCTTTTAATTTCAGACTTCCATATTGGAACATTTAGCATTTTCACTTTGCTTTTAGAAATAATATTGCACATCGCTCCAGTAGCTAACTGCAAATTCAAGTTATTTTTATTTATATTAATGTCAACAGTCAATTTCTCTTCTTTGTTATTTGAACTAAGGTTTTATGCACCTATATAAATTTCTAACTCTTCCTCAGAGTTATGATCTAGTAGTTTAATTTCTCTTTTTTGTTTATCTTGATAGCTTCATTTTTTATTTTATAGCTTTTGCAGTAATTCGCAAATGATTTGCATTTTACGTGTGTGACACATTTTTTTATATGCTGGACACTTTAGATACTCATAAGATGTTCCACACTTAAAACAAAATTTTGTTGCTTGTTTCTCAATATTTACCTCTTTGTTTATATTCTTAATATATTTATTTTGTTTCTTTTTCACTGTTTATTACAGTTTCCTCATCTTTTATTATTTTCATCTGATGTGTATTTATTTCTGAAGATCTGCATATACCAAGAGCTTTTTCTAATGCTAATTCTGTTTCATGTAATAATCTTGCTCTCACTACATCATCTTTAATACCACAAACTATTTTATCCATTATTAGATTATCTGTTAATTGTATAAGCTCACATGTTCTAGCTTTATTTCAAAGATCAGTTACTTACTCATCTGTGGCTTTCAACGTGGTTTGATTTCTAGTAAAGAATAAATGTCTTTCATGTGTAATATCTTTCTTAGATATACAATATTCCATAAATTTTGTCTTAATTTTATTTATACCATCTTCTATAGGAATTGCAATATATATTTCAAAACCGCAAATTCCTATTGCATGAAGAAAGGTATTAACTGTTACCTTCTATTCTTTATTATGTAACCCACTGGTTATTTCATATTTTTCGAGCGACTGTAGTCTGCCAGTTTGAAGCAAGATTTCCATCAAATTTCGTTGGCTGTGATGGTTCCATTTTGAAAGCAAAACACTCCTGAATGCCATATAAAATAAAGAGGGTACACTTTTACCTGTTTAAACTCTTTATTATAAGCATAGAATATTATAGAGCACTGCAGCACTAACATAGTTCTACTTTTTACATGATTCCAAAAATGTTGCCGTTCACAAGTTACTAAATGCTAATTGTTGCCATTTGAAAATTATGAAATATTAAATGTTACATTAATGACCATGGATGAGAAGTTAAATTCTAAACCTACATAATTGAGCAAACGTTTTACAAAATTTTAAATAAGTTAATGCTGCTTTCAAAGCTAAAATTTGCATCATCATTTCTTCAACCAAAATTTGTATAAAGACTTTTCCTTGGTTCACATCAGATTCTTGGAAGGAAAATTATTTCGATTTACACAATATAAAATACAAGAATAACCTTTTTAAGGTTTTAGATCACATTTTCCAATTCACTTTCCATTCTTTTAACCTTAACACCTTTTTTACTCATGCTTTCCAGCTTTGTGTTGGATGAACAACTGTGTAGAATTTGTAGTTTTACATCAACTTCTACTTTCTGAGCGAATTTCTACATAGTTAGAATATTCAGACACACCAAACTTCAATGGCATTTTATTTCAAAATTTATACTTGAAGCTTCCCCTTTAAATTTCATTTAAGCTTTAGAAAATTTTATATGACAAAGGATTATGGAAAAAAGTATGTAGCCAACTTTTCAAACTCCCCACATAGTCTGCTCAAATAAAAAAAAATTCCTTTATTTAAATACGAAAGTTTATAATAGTGTTTTATGTTGCACTTGCACTGCGTTAAATTAACAATTAAAGCTTGCCATGCATTGTGGTAGTAGAATGGTAATCAGGAACCTTATAAAATATTCATATATTCTTGCCCCAGGACATGCAATGGTATATACTGAAAGAACAAACTATTTGTATATTCTAGAATTATGTTCTCAGAATTTTTTGTTACTTGGGGGGGGGTGGAAGAGCTTACACACAGCTTCTATCAACATGTATAAACAGTTAACTTGATTTTATTTTAAAGATGCATGATTGTTATATTAGTATCATTAAGTTAATGTTTAAGCATTTAAAAAAAAATGTTTAGCCAATCAAATTTTCCAATCGCACTGCTATTTGCCACTTGCTTTTTAATGCCCCCTTACTGCTTCTCCAACCAATAAAGCCCCTAAGATTTCCTCACTGCCCACTGCCCTCACATTCAGAACCTATGGTTGACAGATATTACAAAGTTTAAAGAAAGGAATTTGGAGAATGAATGCTGTATCTCTTTTACCACAGCTTAGGGTACAAAGTATGGAAAAAAGTATGCAATCAACTTTTCAAAACTTCATGCATAATTTGCTTAAATTTGAAAAATTTCACTATTTAAATGGAAAGTCTTAATGTAGGGTTTCATGTGGATATTATTAAAAAGAGAGAAAAACAGTCATAAAAATTTTATTTTATATAATAATTTGAACAAAATTTAATCATAACAAAACAATAAACAAAGTGAATATTACAGTTCTGTTTCTTCAAAGAATTTCCTAAAACTTTGTCTTATTCCATCACGAAAAACTGTATGCTGGCTTATCCCTAATTTTTTCAGTCTATCACAACTAAGCTCGACATTTTTCGGTCGTGGAGCAGAACTTGGAGTCTCATCTGGTATAATGTGGGAGAATGAGATGGAAAACTCTTCAGCAATAATTTTTGCCATTTCATACTTTGTAAAAGGTTCTAATCCGCACCAGTGAAAAACAGAATTTAAGGACATATCCTGTTGATAGAGAAATAAACAAAAATATAGCATCTAATATCAAATCATATCTTTATCTAAAGGGAGTTCTTATAGAATTGCAAGAACTGACAACTTTCTAGATACTACTCATTTACAGTATCAGATACTTAAATACTCAATTGTGATAATAAATTAATTAAAATACCAGCAGCATAAACTTTGAAGACTCAGTACAAGATGAATCATTTTGCATCCAGATTGTATTCCTTGCAAGTTGGGATAATGCATATTAGGAAATTCTTATGTAAAGGGGGAGGGTATTTCTGCAATGTAATGACATTCTTATTACAAATACGGGTAGGCAATGATAATGACATTTTTTTACAAATTTCACAACATGTCTCTTTCTTTCAAATGCCAAAAATCATTTGATAAAATATGATTAAACATGCCAATGAGAAGTGTTTGCACAGACAATGTTTGCAGTGGTGGGAAACTTTTGTTAAAACTCGATATTAGAAGTTGCTTTCTTTTCATATCCAAAAGCTTTAGTACAGACAGTTTCCAAATGTTTAGTTTTGGCCATTTCCCATATTCAAATAGTTGCCTCATAGGCTGAACTTTACATTTGAAAATATTCTTTTGGAGAGCATCTGATTTCATATATCTGTAGCACTCTGATATACACTATTGTGAATGTTTATATCACGTATTTTATCGCGTGCTCCCAAAGCATGAACTTCTCTGCTAACTCTTTGATTAAGTTTTTTATATTTTTAATCACGCATATTTATTGTGAAATTTATTTTTCTTATTAAAATCTCAACATTCAACAAGATCCTGAAAAGACAGCTGTGTGCTTACTTCCTAGTTTGTTGATGATGAAAAATAGTAATTTTGCTATTTATATTGAAATATCACTCCTTAATGTGGTTATAGGTTAGACTTTTATCCGTAAGATGCCACAGTACTTCATAGATTAAACACTCATTACCTGAGACTCAAAAAAACATTGGGAAAGGTCATGTCATCAAAATACCATTGGTGATGAGAATTAAGTTCATCAGTACTGTCAATCATGGCCCTGTGTAGTGATATGTGAACAGCCATTTTCAATATATACATACTCTTAGGGCAAAACATACCACAAATACAGAAATTGATTGTCACCATGGGGAGGAAGTACAAAAAGAGCGACAAATCTCCATGCTAGATTCCAGCTACCAGCACTTCAAGTGGCTTGTTATACACTGGTTATCATAAATTAAGGAAAAATCACAAAAATAGCGATAACTCCATCAAAAATAAGCCAAACCGTGTAAAATTTGAATATGTTGCCAAGTAAGAGTAGCTGAGTAAAACTGCAATATGCAAATTAGTGGCACTGCATTTGGAATACGTCATCTGCAAGGAGAGTAAAAGTCCATGTTTGAGAGCAAGCCCACATATTTCATTGTGACATCAGAAATCAGAGATAGCCAATTCGTAACAATGACCTCCAGGCATCATTTGCCTGCAGAACTACAATGGAGAGCCATTGGGAGACTAGAGGCAGGATAAAGTCAAACAGAAGTAGCCTGATGGCTAAATGCAAGTCCTGTGGTTCACAGACTTTGGAAGCAATTACAAACCACAGATTCAGCATCTAGGAGGTTCAGCCAAGGACGGCCAACTGCTGCGATGAGCACTGATGACCAATATTTGACATTATGTGCACACAGGACTAGAACCGCTACTCCGACTCTTCTTAGATCCTCCCTTGCTGTAGCCAACGGAAGGTTGGTGTCAACGTAAACTGTGTGTAGAAGGCTTCACGAAGGTAGTCTGTATGCGAGACGACCAGCCATTTGCATGCCGCTCACATCACGCCATAGGAGGGGCCGTTTGCAGTAGGCACGACAACATGTCTACTTGGACGCTTGATCAGTGGAGGGCTGTTCTCTTTACGGATGAGTCCAGGTTTAGTCTAGATAGGGATAGTAGGCGTTATTTGATATGGAGAGAACCTGGAACCCGTTATCATCCGTCAAACATCCGTTATAGAGATGCATACAGAAGAGGCAGTGTCTTTGTTTGGGGTGGCATCTCTTTGGGTGGACGCACAGACCTCCATGTCTTTCCAACGAAAACCGTGAATGTCGTTTGTCGCTCCAGTTTAGAGATGACATCCTTGATGCTTTTATGTGCACCCATGTGCCAGGGCAATAGGTGATGTTTTCCTGTTACAGGATGATAACTCAAGATCACACAAGGCTCGCATTGTAGATGATTATCTTCAACAGGAAACAATTATGTGCATGGAGTGGCCAGCTTGATCCCTGGGCTTGAATCCTATTAAGCACATTTGGGATGATTTAGGAAGACGTCTAGCTGCTCTCTGTCTGCCCCCTCAGACCCTTGCCATGCTTGCAACAGCTTTGCAAGAGCAATGGCTCTCGCTTCCTATGGAACTGATAGACCGCATAATTGAAAGCATCACGCATCACTCTATGTGCTGTATTGCTTCTAGAGGCGATCATATTCCCTATTGAAGGTACTTTTCCTATAGCAAACTGACACCTTCGATTTGTTCATTTTATACATGTGCTAATACTACCATAATTGTCTGGTAATTTATTTTTATGTTATTTGATACCTTACTACGTGTTGTATATTGCGGGCAAGTTTCATAAAATTCTACATGTAACTTTCTCAGTAATCGTGATTTTTCGTTACTTTATAACCAGTGTATTTGTCCACTTTGACTTTGGTGGCATACATGATGTTCCCTCTTTTTATAAGATGAAGAGAGCTCCCACTTAAATATAACTCAACATCTTGTTTGCCCACATATATGCTACTTGTAAATCATTAATTATCCATAATACATTTAGAGTTTAATAGGAATTCCAAAATTTAAAAAATATTACTTTTCCTTATTATATTCACAAAATATTTAGGGTTACACACTTCTACTTACAGTCAGGGAAAAAAAGGCATTCATTGAGACAATATCCTGAGCTAATCTGCTCTCGAACTGTCAAAATTGCTATATATCTGAAGATACATCTAAGGAGAAACTGCAAAGAATGGCTAACAGTTAAGAACACAGCTAAAGAATGAATTTAATTAGTGACTTGCATATTTGTTAGAAAGAAGCCTGAAAGAAATATTTGCAATGAATATTTGTGAATATTTTGCTAATGTGTATGGATACAAAGATAAATTACAGCAGCTTCTTTTAGAAAGAAAATACTTTTTCTTCATACAGATATAATTTTAAACATTACAGGAACTAGTTGTTGTTTTAATGAAAGATATTTTTTTATCAAAATCGAAAGCAAACATTAAGTTTCACAACTTATGTAAACATTTCCACAAAAAGCATCACAAAATTCTTTTATACTCATTATATTTTACAAAATACTTTAAAATTTGATACTGTGTCCATACATAATCCCTATTAGATTAAATCAACATTTGAAGCAAGCCGTATAAATAGTAGTTGGCTTTCAATTCTACGATTCCAAACTTATATATATATAATGTCATAATTAACTTTAAGCCAGTTAAAAAAAGAAAGAGAGAAATCTAAAGATATAAAGGTATATTTTTAACTTTTCAGCTTTGTAAACAAGTGAATTTGCAAAATAAGTATGGACGTATTAAAAAAACTTAGTAAATGAGTTGAGGAAAAAATTTAAATGAACCCATAAATAAAAACTAAAACTTATTATTCCAAGTGAACTTCTTCATGAAAACTGCCTATGCATGGACACAGTATCATAAACAGAAAATGGCATGAAAATAGGTTGCAGTTTTGGGATAGATGAAGAAACAGATACTTACTTCTAAAATTAAACAGTTCATGAAACACTGCACTGAATATAACTTTTCTGGGGGAAAATACTTTCATCATTACCATAAGAAAGTTAAAAAAAATATTCATTTTTCTCTCTGAATACTGTCAATATGATTGCAAATGCTATTATTTTCATATGCAAATGCAACAGCTGCTGCATAAAATAATAAAAACAGGTAATTCAGCACAATAATTTTTGCTTGTCCTAGAACACTGAGACTGTAGTAGCCTGGGGGGTAGCATTCCGGGTTCTCTGGGTAATGTTCCACTGCAACGGGCAGCCTGAGCAACTGGCAAGTAGCATCTAGACGACCAGGATCGCCGTTATGGCGATTAGTGTCAGTGTCTCTAGGGTACAGGGAAGAGGGTCGAACCCCCGTAACTGTTCTGAAGGGCACCTGGCAAGGCGAAGCACGTCGTGAGAACTAGTTATGCTCCCGAAAAGTTGTGCAATTATTGCTGCTGAACACTGGTATAACATCCAAGGTTTATTTCCCAGCAGTTTAAAAAGCAATTTAAAAGATGTGCTCATGGTTCAAGCAATGTACAATGTGAATACCAGCCAGTTTTTCTTCGAAAAACCTCCATGAAGGCATCCCTTCCCCTTTGGGTGAATAAGCCTTTGAATGTTTTCCCCTTAAAGAAACATTATTACTATTAGCAGATGAAATAGTCAATGTGAACTTATTATGTGAGTTATTAAGCATTATTTTCAACACAGACATTCTTCCTTGAATAGCTGAAAATGTTGAGAGCAAAAGTACTTTGAATAGTGTTCTGTTGGCCCGGCCGGTTCAGAAATATATATATGTCTGCAAGTAGGGATGTATGTGAGTGTATACATATACGTATTTTGTAATATTATTGAAATATTTCATAGACAAGTGAATTTTTAAATTTTTAATTGCTTACCTTTAATTTGCACTGCATTAACTGAAAGATGATGGAAGCAATATCATTAGTATGTGATGGAAACCTGATTTCAGCATTAGACAGCTTTGTGGGAACTGGCTGTTTTAAATTCTTTATGAGAGATGATACAGCACTTTCTCCAATGTATTCTTCATCTCCATATAAGACTGGTATACGTAAAATACAGCTATCTGCAATATTAAAAACATTACAAAGTTAAACAGTTTTACATAAATTAAGAACTTTTTATTAGTAATTAAAATAAGTACATGTTTGTGTTCTACTAATAAGACTTCTAATGTAACAGTGGCTTTATTTTATTAAAAACAATATAGAAACTAAACCAAAGTTTCATGTTTTTGAATAAAATGCATGCAGTTTTTTGCAAAAAGAAAATGTTTCATATGAATTTATGAATCATGTAAATGTGTTCAAAATTAGACTAAAATATCATTAACCACAGAAATATTGATGAACTGCAAGTAACAAGAATCAAATTTTACAAAGTCATCAGTTTTAAATCGTGTTCACAACTACTATTTTTCTCTCTGGAAACAAATTTTTCTATCTAGAATGTGTAATTTCATACTAGAACAACGGAACTACTCTGATATGCGCCCTCAAGTCGCCAAATTTCTCGCCAAACATTTTTGGCGAGAAACTTCACGCTGCCATATCACTATCTAAATTTTTTGTCTACATTTTGAACTTTAAGCCTAAAATGTCTCCAAAAACGTGGTTTTCGCACATGCAAAAACTACGTTTTGAACACACACTATTTAAGCTAAAAATCTGAAACCAAAAACAAAAAATTTAGATAGGAAAAACATAAAGTTCCTAACCAAAAATATTTGACAAAAATCCATGTCAGCGACATGTTTTAACTTTAAGAAACATCTACGAATGGCACAATGTAGACAACGAACGAATCTACAAACTACACACACCTTGCTTTAATAAATTAACATAACAACAATAAATTTCAAAGAATACCATGTACACATCATCCTATTTAAACTTTAAAAAAATCTACAAATTGCACAATTTAGGCAAGGAATGAATCTACGATCTACGCACACCTCGCTTTAATAAAATAACATAACAACAATAAATTTCAAATAATACCATGTACACAGCGTTCTGTTTCAAAAACAACAATAACGACAGAAATTCATACTAAAGAACCAATGAACATAACATTCTACAAAATAAGAACAAGAATAAAGTAAAATGCACTTACCATGAAGTAATGCTTTTTTGAACAGCAGAAATACCAATTTCATACCGCCTTTAACATGCCACCACGTAATCACTATTGCATTTACATGACAGCCAGACACACTCCAGAAAATTCATACTATGGTTCACAAATAAATAAAATCACAAATCCCTACTTCTATCATGCACAGCCATTAAAAATAATCTCCGAGACCTTCTTTCCACACCTCCATATACCCACTAGCCCTTAACAGGATGGCCACAATGATGTTTCCTTTTGCCGAAATTCAATTCAACAACTACCATTTTATCTTTCCCTCCCATCTTCTCAGACACAAACGCGAATCAATGAGTTCCAGCAAAAGATTTTTCAACGTCAACAGGGTTGCCATAGAACACGCAATCGCGCCAAAAACCAGCGCAGAACACATATCGCCACATTTGATGAAATTAGGGGGTATATCAGAGTTGTACCGAACAACATAACATGTTATGCAGTTTTTAATTGTTAATGCATTACCTTTATGCAATAACAATTAAAAACTGTCATTTATAGTAATTATGAAAAAGTGAAATATATTAGAAATTTGCATATTCTGCAATTAAATACTAAAAGTTCTGCTTCTGAATTTTGAGAAAATCAAATTGCTAAAAATTTATTTACTTCATACTTAATATGAATAGATAAAAATTTAACTGGAGACAAAATCAGATTATTTCTTCCAGAGTATTATTACTGAAAAATAACTCGTACAAATGTTCTTTACTTACGAAGTCGTTAATCCAGACTCGTCGGGACTTTGGCGATTCCGGATTATCGATTTTTCCGGATTATAGATCATCAGTTTAAATCTGGTAAAATGGCATGCAAAAATTATAAAATTAAAAATATGAAACCGTAATTTACGAAATAAAGAACAATTATGATCTAAAGGGTATCAAAATTTAGAAAAAAAAAAAAAGAGTTTAATATTTATTTGTTTACTTTATTAAACATTTCTTTCAACGTAAGTTGTTTAAGTTGCTTCGTTTTTTATGTGATAATACATTCTCTTTAATTCTATAAACAGACATAATTTCTTGTTCAGTTACAAAGTTCCGCTGTTCAAGTCCTATAATTGCTGTGTCGAGAATACTGACTAATCTGTCAATCGAAATTTTTTCGTTTTCAATAATTTCTGTCACTTTCTTCGCTATCGGAAGCGAATTATAATGACGAGGCATTTGATTTAAATCATATCAAAGACAGAGTACATCGAGATGAAATACTACATTTAGTAAGCAATTATAAGCCAAATAAAATAAAAACATCTGCCCTGAAGATAAGGATAGTGCTGACAGATCAACTTCCAATTCATTGTGCGGCGCCGCAGCATTAAAGATAAACAAAGTTTAGATAAACAAACGTTAAAGTTTAGATAAACAAAGGATATGCCTTTATCCATTTTTTGCAGCAATTCGACTTTTTGTTTTATGGACTCCGAAACATACTTTCGTTTTGTAGATCTTTTACATATTAGTAAATACATATCGGAAATTCTATTTGACATAATCGAAAGTTCAAGCTTACTTTTATAAATTTGCTCTAACAGTCTGCAAAAAATAATAAGCCGGATCCAATTCGAAGATTAAGGAACAACGCAATCTGCAACATTAACTGAAATAGATAATTAGATAATTTTAGCTTAGCTTATACCGTCCATTATACATTAAACATGCATTCATAAACTTATTTTGCGCACGCGCACATGCAAATTCGCAGCCGTAAAGGTCTTACCTCAACGCGACACATGCGCAGAAAGTTTGTAGCTTTGAGGTCCGAATTATAGATCATTCCGGATTATGGGTGTCCGAATTAACGACTTTTGACTGTAGTAAACATTCTTCCTCAGAAATGTAGTACATCATCTGAATAAAGTTTGTCCTACTTGCAACAGATACTTTAATGACACAGATAATGAATGCAATATGTATCATATAAAATACAAATGAGAAACTGAATGGCCTTCTACAGATCATAACTAAAATGTCATTTACTTAAAGGAAATTTTAAAAGTTGTTCATATACAAACAGATTCAATACCAACAGCAAATATCCTTTGGATGACTGACTATACAAGAAAAGCTGATTTGCTATTATATCTACATACATACATAATTATTTTTTCAAAATTTAATTTTTGACCTGATAAAATATGATTGCTTACATTCAAAGGATAAGATTTTTTTAACACTCAGCATAATTTACATTTTATTTGGATAAGTATGTGTACATCAATCTTGTATTAATTTAATCAGTTTTTATGCCTGCAAATATCTAATTTGAAAGTGGCAGATTCAAGTATTGATCTAATAAAAACAATGTGACTATATGTTCTACATAAAAATAATATGAATTTAGAAGAGATATCATAAAAGTGTTACATAATCTCAGGTTAATCATTTCTGTTATGCAGTTATGTATACAATGTCAGCTATTCACATACTGTGAACTTTATTCCATAGTTTCAAATTTTACATGTATTTGATCTGATTTAGACAAATTAGGTTAGTAACAAAAACAACATAATGTATTTTAGGCCTATTTTTTGTTAATTAATATACAAGAAAAGAGATTACAAACACATGCATTCATAAGACACTGCATGCATTCATAAGACAAATTACAAGAAAATCTTACGTCCTAAATACCTTAGCATGTTGCACTGTTTGCATATTTGGGCCCAATCCTTCCATATGCAGATCATTTAAATGTGTTCTACTTAGTACAAACACTATGCAATACAGAATACTTTCTAATGTTAAATATTTTACAAATCCTTTATTTTAAAATAGGACTACCAAACTTCATGACACCAGGAGCCACACATTTGAATTGAGAAAGTTAAAGTTCAGTTAGATTTTCCAAGATCTGTAATCTTGTACAGTCAAAAGTCGTTAATCCGGACTCATCGGGACTTCGGCGATTCCGGATTATAGATCATCAGTTTAAATCTGGTAAGATGGCATGCAGAGATTACAAAATTAAAAATATGAAACCATAATTTATGAAATAAAGAACAATTATGATCTAAAGGGTATCAAAATTTACAAAAAGAAAAAGCTTAATATTTATTTGTTTACTTTATTAAACATTTCTTTCAATGTAAGTTGCTTCGTTTCATGTGATAATACTTTCTCTTTAATTCTATTAAACAGACATAATTTCTTGTTTAGTTACAAAGTTCTGCTGTTCAAGTCCTATAATTGCTGTGTTGAGAATACCGACTAATTTGTCAATCGAAATGTTTTTGTTTTCAATAACCTCTGGGTCACTTTCTTCACTATCGGAAGCAAATTATAATGACGAGGAACTTGATTTAAATCATATCAAAGACGGAGTACATCGAGATGAAATAGTACACTTAGTAAGGAATTATAAGCCAAATAAAATAAAAACATCTGCCCTGAAGATAAGGATAGTGCTGACAGATCAGCTTCCAATCCGCGGCGTGAAATTGATAAACAGATTTCGGATTTCAAAACATACTTTCGCTTTGTAGATACAAATTACATATTAGTAAATATATATCGGAAATTCTATTTGACATAATCGAAAGTTCAAACTTACTTTTATGAAATTGCTCTAACAGTCTGCAAAAAATAATAAGCTGGATCCAATTTGAAGATTAAGGAACAATGCAATCTGCAACATTAACTGAATTAGATAATTTTAGCTTAGCTTATACCTCCGTTACACATTAAAGGCGCATGCGCACAAACATATTCGCAGCCGTAAAGGTCTTACGCGCTCTCGTAAATGCCTGTGCGCATGCGTGAACGCGACGCATGCGCAGAAAGTTTGTAGCTTTGAGGTCCAGATTATAGATCATTCTGGATTATGGGTGTCCGAATTAACGACTTTTGACTGTATTTGCATCATTTTAAAAGCCATGAAGAATGCCTTGAATGGAAAGAAACATTTAAAATAAACTAGTAAGAATTTCACAGTTTTATGTAACTTATGTGCCTACATATAAATAAATAATGTTTACTCCTCCTGCTCTAAAATTAGAAAAGTATATTCTTAGCTTAAAACATGGCCAACTATTGTATGATGTACAACTATTGGTAGAATTGCAAGTTTTTTGGCATATATTTTAGTATAGAATAATAAATAACTCACACATACATATACCAGACGTGTTTTGTGAACATGTTAATACGCTTTATTTATTTTTCTTTATTTCACTAAACAATATTTGTTAGCTGTAAAAATTTAACTATGGATTATGTAGATTCTTGTCTATCAGATAAAATGCTCCTTCTCATTATTATCTATGAAAAGAACAGTACACATAAGCTATAAAAATACCCAAGTAGATGTTTTTCGCCAATTCACAATGTGGAAAATCATTGACTTTTGTGGGGATGCAGATGATCAGAAAGTACCTGATAAATAATCTTTAGAATAATGTGCCCTGTTTGCAATAATGTGTTTTCAAATAATGTTAAAAGCTTTTAATTCAAATGAAAAATAAAGCCTGAATTTGAAAAAGAAATCCTCTGACTTTCCTCTCTTTCCCCTGGAAAGAGTAAAATGACGAACATACGAGAATTCAAGTTGTTGAGTATAGAAAACTGTTTTAAAACAAGTTATCAAATTTTCCTGTGTTTTTTATTAAAAAAAAGTAAATTTAATTCTTCCCACACAATGACACACAAACTCAGATCAGAGTAATCTTAAATAATTTCACTAACTCATAAGATGCAAACTGGATTATGAATTACATTTTGTTTTTCTAGGGATGGGATATTCAAGTCCTCAGATCACAAACATTTTCAAAATGACTTAAAATTCCAAAACTCAGTCTTAATGCTTTCATCATTTGAACTTTTTAATGCTAATCTAATAAATTATTAAATATTTTAGCTCATAACTTTGGACAGATTAATTTCATTGATGCCTATTAACCCTTCGAGGTTTATGAATGTAAATTTCTGTATCAAAGGAGAGTTTTCTCATTCAATACACATGAAATTTTCCACCATATCCTGATTGATCCAGTTTCGAGTTGGATGTATGTTGGAAGAAAAGGAGTCAGGGTACAATGTGAGATGGTCTTTTTGGAATTATAATTTAAAAAAATGGCTCTTATTCATGACATTTTAGGGAACATTGAAACTTTAGGGCCAAACCCATAATGTGTTAAAAGTGTTCATTAAAACAAACATGATTCTTGCAGTTTCAGTGGTACCTGAAACACTGATATAGCCTCACTACAGCTGAGTGCTGCACTGTGTGCATCATGGCACTCGAATAAAATCCATCAGAATTTTGAAGAATTCAAAGTCCTGTGCTTTCTCAAAACTCATTCTCAATTCTCATAATAATTCTGCACATACATAACCTCTTAACCATAACTTTTGCATGTTTCTAGAAGCTCATACTATTGTATATAAACACTGCATCATGCACATGACTCCATTTACCTACTAGCTGAACAATTTAGCCATGACTATCTTCAGTTGCTACTCAAATACAGGGTGTCTAAGAAAGAAATAATGAAAAGGAATGACACACATGACCAAAATCAATGTGCTTATTACATTGCTGTTTGGATAGATGGAAAGGAAAACTGAAAACATTTTTTCATTCAAAGTCAACTCGACCTCTTTAGATTCATGCCTGGATTACAGAAATTATAGGATTAGGTTATACCACTAATGCTTTGAAATCTGCGACATGAAATAAAAGTATTGTCTAGACATCAGAGGTGTACTAAAACTTTTTTGAGTAATTCTTTGCAGCTATGAAAACCACAATGCAATAAATACATAATACTAATTTTGATAGAAGTGTTGTTCCTTTTTATCACATCCTTCTTTCCTGGATGCCATGTATATTTGCCAAATTATACTGAAATAATGAACTTCAAGCTTCGAGAGTTATTATGCTCTTCATTTACTAAATTTCATTTAAATTAGAATTGTACCAGCCAAATTATATTGAGAAAATGAATTTTAAGATGCAAGAGTTTAACTTTGTTTTTCATTTACTTAACTTCACTTATGTGTCTAATATACATGGGTGTATTTCAAAAACTTTATTATATTTATTTTTCATTGAAAGCAAATTTTTTATGTTTTATTTAAAAGCTTTTAGAAATTTTTCTTCTTCTTTCCTTTCTAATATTATTCTTATCTGCAGGATTCAAATTTGAAGAAATTTAGGATTCAATCTAGCTTTTCCCAGTGCAAGTTAAGTCCTATACATATTCATAGTGCTGCTTAGTAACATTAGTAAGTAATACATGATATAATGCACAAAATATGCAAAATAGGTGTTGCAATGAGAATGAAATTAGTATCCTCAACAATGACTGTGCCATGAAAAATATGACCAGAACAACAAAACCAAAGTTTCATAAGCTGAGAGAATGTTAGAAAAAATCAAATGATCAATCAAGTAAAAGAAAATTCACACTCATATTCCTGCTAAAATTCATTTCAGATGGGTATCTGAATCCAGTTTTTACTGATGACAGACATTTTCCAATGCATTATGGAAGATTTAATATAAAATATGTCATAAATACATGTCTGTATTGTAGGCTGGATGCTGATGCTACTAGTATTACCTAGGAATCCAGAACCATCCTCCCAACTAATATGGATTAATAATCCAAGATATTTCTCAGCAGATTACACAAGAGAAATGTTTGATAGAATTTAATACATGGCAGTTCATAAATTTTACAGACTAATTGAAAAATAAAGAATTCTGCTCTCTGTGTGAAATAAATGCAATTTTTTTTTTTTTTTTTTTTTTTTTTTTTTTTTTGGTAGATACATTTTATTTTCTGTTGTGTAGTACTTTCAAGCTGTTCATATTTTTCAGAATATACCTGTTTGATGTTCGACCAGCTGAGTTCCAAGTTTGATAGCGCCATCATTAGTATAATAACTTTATTAATTATAGCTGAAAATGTGAGACAAAAGCAATATTCCACTTTAGTTCTCCAGAGAATGGCATTCTGAAGTGACAAACATTTGAAATGTAGCCTGCAAGTGTGTGAGATATTGTGACTGTAGGAACCCAAGTTTAGAATCATATTTCAAAATTAAAAGTTTATATGGCAAAATTAAAACAGAATTTTACAATGCACTTCATGCAATTTACGGTGATTAGACAGTGAATTGTAGTATAGCCATCTGTTAGGCTACTTGGTTACATGAAGAATGATTTATATATAGTAGATGACCACAAACATTAACAGACAAAAAAATGCGATACCCGCACTGAATTTGTTACAAAGGATTGTCAAATAATAGAAGAAAAATATCATTAAGTTATGGTAATTTCACCAGCATTAGCATACCATAATAGAGTTCGTACACATTTCCTTACATGAAAATTAAGGACTTTTAAGGACCATCAAAGAAAAAAATTAAGGACCTATCAGCAAACAAAAAAATGAATAGAATAAAGCAATTATCCATACAACCGACTTCATGCTTGTAATCTCACTTTAAGAAACTAACAGAAGTGTGTATTATGCACTATTATTAAATTCGATTTCATATTTAACCCGGGAGAAGTCGTGCGGGGCACAGAGTCACCCCGTGCGTCAAAAATCAACAATCCTAACTGGAAATATTTCATTTTGATGAATCATCCTTCTAGTATCCTCTTGTTTGACACTCTCCTTGGAATGTGTATTGTTATTTTTGCTTGCTTTTCTTTTCTGCGAGAGAAGCAATTCTTGGAATCCAAGAAGGAATGGGGTGACTCAGTCACCTCGTGCGACTGTTACTGCTTCAAAATTTTTCATTAGTAGCAGTTTAGCTTCGTGCTCTCGAGTGTTGCTGTTATTGTTCTGTTGGATTATTTGATAGATAATGGCTTACAAATGTAAATTTAATGAATATGAAAAACAGGTGGAACGTTTGAGAACTGTATTAGATGAAGTTGAGTCTTCTGAAGGAGAAATTGATCAAGATAGTGAAAATGAATCTGATGAAGAAATATACAGTTCTCATGACAGCGAAAGTGAATTTGAGCAGAATGATCAAGATGACAGAAATCCTGATTTAGTAAAAGTATTTTTATTAGCAAAAATAAGAGTTTAGCAGAAAGGAAAACCAAATCAAAAAGTGAAAACATCTTCTCAAATTATAATAACTCATTTACCAGGATTAAAAGGAACTGCACGCAATATAACAGAGTCTCTAGAAAGTTGGGAATTTTTTTTCAATGCCAAAATGATACGATCTATTGTAGAGTGTACAAATATTTATATTGAAAAAATATTGGTAAATTACACCAGAGATCGGGATGCCAAAATGACAAATGCTGTGGAAATTAGAGCACTTTCTGGGCTTTTGCATCTGTACGGCTTGCATAAATCGTCACATAAAAATACGCAAGATTTGTGGGCTGCTGATGGATCAGGCATTGAAATTTTACGGAACACAATGTCATATAAAAGATTTAATTTTCTTCTCAGGTGTCTAAGGTTAGTCAATGTGACTAATCATGAAGCTCGTAAAAAGTTGGACAAACTGACGGCTGTGAGAGAATTTTTTACCGATTTCAATGAAAATTACCGAAAGATACACCTTATTAGCAAATATGTTCCTACCAAAGAAAAATTAGAGAAATTTCGAGAGCGGTGTTCCTTTCGTCAATACATACCCAGCAACCCATCAAAGTATGGAATCAAAATATTTGCCTTAGTAGATTCAAGAACTTTCTGCAGCTATAACATGGAGATATATGCAGGACAACAGTCGGAAGCTCCCTTTAGATTTGAAAATTCACCATTTGAAATTACAAAATGCCTGTGCACCCCTTTGTTTGGGCAGAAATGTAACAATTGATAACTGGTATACGAGTTATCCTCTAGCAAAAGAACTTTTATCAAAGAAGTTAACTATTTCAGGAACCCTGAACAGAAACAAGGCTGAAATTCCCCTCCAAGTTTGTCCAAACAAAAACTAGGAATGGTTATTCTTCTATATTTGGGTTCTAAAAGAACGCGACACTAGTATCATATGTGCCTAAAAAATTAAAATGTGTAGTTTTGTTATCTACAATGCATTGTGATGATGCCATTAATGAAAGTGATGATACGAAGGAACCAGAAAAAATTTACTTTCATAATGCAACAAAAGGTGGTGTAGATAAAGTTGCTAAAATGTTATCATTATATTCGAAAGCTCGAAAAATCAACAGATGGCCAATGGTCATCTTTTACTGTGTTGAACATCACTGCAATAAATACCCAAGTTGCCTTATTCTCAACAAAGACCCTTACAATATTGAAATAGTAGAAAATTCCTTAAAAAATTGGCTATATCTCTTATACAGCACCTCACATTTAGATAACAAAAAATATGTCAATGCTTCCTAAAGTGCTTTGTGAAAGCATCGATAATGCGACTTCTAGTGTATCAGAGTAACGCCCATCAAAGAAACCAAAACTCGACAAAGGCCGACGGCTATGTGTCCAAGATCCAAAGACAATAAAACTACAATTTTTTGCAAAATATGTGATAATTTTTCATGTAAAATTCATTCTTCCTATGTTTGCCAGAAGTATATGTTAGCTTCTGACCCCTGATTAGGTATATACTTAGTTTGAATGGAATTTTTTCTTAAATATTGAAATAAGTTTATTTAAGTAAAGACGTATAGTTTCTAAATGAAATATTGCAATTATTGTTTATATTCAAATGGTTTCTATAAAATATATAACACATTTTCCTAATGAAACTGCGTCACCTCGCACGATCTCCAACGTCAGTGTTGGGTGCGCGCCTTCTGCCTGGTTAACATAAAACAATTTTGAAAATTAAACTTACTCCCTACAAGTTATGAAGTAGATAACATTAAGTTAGGAACATACATAATTTCTTGAAAAACATGTATAAGTGTATTTTACACTAATAACAGTCACAGATTTTTTAGAGATTTACATGATTATTATTTAACTTATTTGATATTTATTTAAACACAGTCAACTACTATTATAATCGAAATGTAAGAATGTTTTCCAGATTAAAATAACAGATTTGTAAACATAAAATTTATTTCTTTGGCTTTTTGAAAGATACTAGAATAATAAACTATACAATAAAAGATACAAAACATTTATAAGTTTTTTTAAATCCAAAATTTTTTCAGATATTTTAACATCTAATTTATTTGTGTCTATTTCCTTTTCTTTAACTATTCTTTCTTCTAAGTTCATTTGCTTTGATAAACAAATCAATGTTCCTGCTGGTCTTGGCTTCATCTGCTAAAGCATCTACTTCTTCATTAATATCTTTAATGTCCCTTTGAAGAAATTTTTTCTTCTGCTTCATATAATCAATTTCTTCCTCAATAATATTTCTTTTCCTCTTTGAATTTTCAGATTTAGTTAGAGATTTTTGTTCTTCTAAATACTGCATATATTTAGACCTTGCAGAAGCTGCTGCTGATCTCATTTCTTTATTAATTTCGATATTAAGAATACCTCCAGAAAATTTTATGTAATCAAATACTGTGCATTGAAAAATGTATGATGAGTCACTTAAATTTCCAATTTCAATTGCTTTATTTACAGAGAAGCCCCTTTCCACAGAGGCCTGTTCATGTGACAAGATAGGAATCATTTTCACTATTTTCCATACTTTTGAATAGTAAAAATCATGAAAATAAGAAGTGAGAAATGTGTCAAGATAAAGATTTTGGGGATCAAAAGTAGAAAATTCATGTAAATTTGTCTTAACTACTTTGTCTAGAAACTCTCCAAACTGCAGCAGAATTTCATCACAATCATCTTGTAAAACATGTTTATTCCTCGTTAATACCGTTAGAACTATTTTCATTTTGTTCTGGGCTTTTTCTGGACTTTTAGCCATCAATTTATGGATAACACCTGTTTCGAAAGATTGGGTGAATAGCCAATCAGACACCCGATACTTTCGTTCTAAGGTAGCTAATTGTTTCCTTATCATTTGCAATGCAAATACGCCAACTGATTGGTTAAGAGCCATGTAATTTTAATTCCATATTCATGAGAAATCACAACTCACACTTAGAAGGGCAATCATTAGAAACGATAAGAAATGTTAAATGAGGAAAATTAAGGACCGTTTATTCATTTTGACCAAAAATTAAGGACTTTTAAGGACCAAAAATCATTTTTGAAAAATTTAAAAACTTTTAAAGACCGTACGAACCCTGCATAATTTTACAAAAGCTTTGTAGAAAAGAAAAATTTGGAGTTAATGGATCCCTCACTGCATTAGGCAATTTTAATGAAATGAAAATTTGATTACAAAAGTAAAAGATTTCTGCCTCAAATAACCACTTGATGAAATGAGGATTAAAGCACAAATGAAATCACTGTCAATTTAGTGGAGAGGTCTATATCCCGTGCCTGAAAATTTTCAACATGTGCAATCTTAAGTGAAATAAAAAATGTGTTGGATTCCATCACAAATCCATCAGATTCTACTTTTTTTCCCTCATAGAGTTCATGTTGACAGTGTGTTTGCCCAAAAAAATGATTTCTTAACAAGTTACCTAAGTCATACAAGCACTGACTGAAGGAACACCATAGACAGAACAGCAAATCATGTGAAGAACCAGATTGTGGCTATTCACAAGCTAGCCTGAAATAATCTTAAGAGAAAATTCAATGCATTCTTTTTAAATGATCACTGTAGCTGCCCTTTGTACTTTTCATGGTCATTACTTTCTCTAAAAATATCAAGGTCATCACAGTAATTCAGACAACCAGAATTATCTGTCATTTTATTTGTTACTCTGATGATAAGTATACGGTAGACAGTTTGAAATATATTAAATAGTTATACATGTTATGTTACACAATTAAAATTACATACATGAATTTGAGAAATTAAATTACTGATTGATAAAGAAGTATGTTGCAACACTATTATATTTCAAAAATAAAATTCATCTTCACAGCAAACAACTCATATTTAAGTGGAGAATGGCCTACAGCTAAAGGAACAGAAAGGTGTATGCTGCATGTAACAGTTCTATGGAAAAATAATCTATAAAACTAGTAATGTATCATACTATAATCTAATCTGTAGTACTAGTAACTAGTACAGTACAAAGTCCGTAATCCGGACTCGTCGGGACTTCGGCGATTCTGGATTAGGGTTTTTTCCGGATTATAGATCATCAATTTAAATCTGGTAAGATGATATGCAGGAATTATACAATCAGAAATATGAAACCATAATTTATGAAATAAAGAGAAATTATGATCTAAAGGGTATCAAAATTTACAAAAAAAAAAGCTTAATATTTATTTGTTTACTTTATTAAACATTTCTTTCAATGTAAGTTGTTTAAATTGCTTCATTTTTTTGTGCTAATACTTTCTCTTTAATTCTATAAACAGACATAATTTCTTGTTCAATTACAAAGTTCCGCTGTTCAAGTCCTGTAATTGTTGTGTCGAGAATACTGACTAACTTGTCAATCGAAATTTTTTCATTTTCAATAATCTCTCTGTCACTTTCTTCACTATCGTAAGAGGTATTTTCTGGATCTAGAACTATACTACAGATTTCGCTGTCCGTTAATTGATGATTGGGGCATTGTCGTCGCAATGAAAAACTTCTGTTATGTCATCTTCATTTACTACCGCTTCTCCACTTTCTTTACAAAATCCAATAACTGTAAAATTTCACCTTTAGTTTGCGATGTCTGAATACTTTCACATTTGCGGCTATCATCTTCGTCGTCCTAACCATAAAATATGGTAGATGGCCATAAATTATGCCAAGCATTTTTTAACGTATCTGGAGACACATCCTCCTACGGTCTTGCGATACTCCATGCAGAAGATTTTATGCTAAAAAATTTCAAAAAGTCTTGCCATTGTTCAAGAAATTTAATAGATTTTAAAAATGCTACTTTATATTTGCATTTCAGCACGTGCACTATTCCCATATCTATAGGCTGAATGATAGACATACAGTTTGGAGGGAAGAATATTACGGATACATTATCTTTCAGTAAAACTTTAAGTATGCGCCGAACAGTTGTCAATAATCAGGACTATTTTTGAGTCATCAGGTAAACCAACCGAATTCAAATGTCGCCAAGCCTCGGGTATAAAATGTTTTCAAACCAATCATTCATCAACGTTTGTGTCATCCATGCTCTTTTATTTGCGCGATATATATAACGGGGAAAAACGTTTGCACTTGTGCGTTCCTGCAGCATTTGCACACGCTTTAATTTGCACACGTTGGAGCCTTTTCTGTAGGGGTTGCCAAGGTATTTCGCGGTACATATTGCCAGAAAAGACCAGTTTCATCAGCATTGTAAATTTATTCTGGAGATAATTGTTCACTAGTAATGAGGTCAATGAATTCATCTGCAAATTGTTCAGCATTTTCAGTATCGACTGAACGTTTTCACCTGAAATTTTTAATTGTCTTATACCATGGCAAAAATTTGGTTAACCAACCTGTCGAATATGCGCACTCAGTGTTTAAGTTCATTTCTTCATGAAATATTTTGGCTTGAGCCTTTAGCATTGGACCCGTCAATGGCACGCGCTCGATGCAATGCTATCTGACCCATTCAATCATCACTTTGTCACGATCGTCACTTTTAGTATAACGAACCCTTTTTTTGTTATTCATTGTAAGTGGGTATGGGAATTCACAAAAAATTCAAAAAGTTCCTTTTTCTTTTTGCTTGTTGACTTTCCAATGCCACACTCCTCGCATAATTTTGAGACAGATATGCCTTTATCTATTTTTTGCAGCAATTCAACTTTTTGTTTTGATGGACATCGACACATGCTTTCGCTTTGTAGATCCTTTGGCAGCTCCAGAACTGGAAACTCTTTTTGACATAATCGAAAGTTCAAGCTTAATTTTTATAAAATTGCTCTAACAGTCTGCAAAAAAATAATAAACCAGACCCAATTAGAAGATTAAGGAACAGCGCAATATGCAACATTAACTGAAATGCCTTGGAATCAGTAAAAATAATTTTAGCCTAGCTTATACCGTGCGTTATATATTACACGTGCATGCGTAAATGCATTACGCGCATGCATAAAGCATACAAAAAAATGTTTACCTTTGAGGTCCGGATTATAGATCATTCCGGATAATGGATGTCCAGATTATGGACTTTGTACTGTACTAGTAGTCTGTAAAACTAGTAATCTGTAGTAAGGTATCATACTTGCCAATCTGATATATTTTTCTTCAATTCATTTAAAATATCTATGTCAAATTATTATATTCCTACATAAAAAAATTACCTGGTTTAACATTCATCACTTCCTTTTCTCCTTCAAGTTTTGTTTTCCCATACTGGTTTAAGGGATTAGGCTCATCATTCTCTTTATAAGGTGGACGTTTACCATCAAACACATAATCCGTACTGATATACAGAAATACTGCATTTTCCATCTCTGAAATTACACATTTATTCTAGCATAAATTATACAAAAATTTAACCATATATTTCATATGAAATTACATATATTCTCATTCACATCTATTAGGAAGTCACAATTAAGCAAAAGGCTAAAAGTTACAGGAATAGCATCAAAATTACTTACATATATTCTGATTCACATCTATCAAGGAAGTACAATTACAGTAAAGGCCAAAAAGTTATAGGAATAGTTTCAAAAGAAAAACTGCTACATTTTTAATAATGCTTTGATCAGCAAATGTAGGATGCATCTGCTACTGAAATTATTGTTATTCAGAAATATCCAAAATTTATTTCTGTCTGATCGATAACTTAATGCTGAAAGCTGAGTTTGAAGAAGGTATGTATGTTAGAATTAAAAGAATAGCTCATACAACGTCACACACACTCATGAGCACAGTTTAAATAAGTCCTGCGGTGTGAGCAATGTATCATTACGTACTCCATGGGTGGTATTTTCATACACAAAAACCAATAACAAGTTTTCTGCATGCCATCAAAAGGCAACTTATGACGATTCACACAATTTGTAATGAATCGTGAAATTTCTCTTGATTTCAATGCAGGCTCTTTGCAAACTCTTTTGAAAAGGACTTCCACTGCTACCTGCAGTTTGTAGGATTTAGTAGCCATACTACAATATATACCTAATTCTTGATATAGCATTATTAGGATGAAAGACTGGAATAAGCAAAAGATATAATTGGTTGATATAATGCCAAAATCTAATGTGTCTTGATTCTAGCTGTTTCACACAGATGAACATGATAGAGTGTCATGTAACTAGCATGATGTGGTCACCTGGGTTGTTCGGTGTCTACTTTGACTGGTTCCGAGACATGACATTCCCTTGATCAACTTACTGATCAATTTACTGTCCAATTAAACTACTTATACAGTTTCCTGAACAAAAAGAAATGTTTCAACATGACAATATAACGTGCCACCGATCTTTAGTTGTCAATGGATGGCTGCAAGAAAACTCCCATATGCTAAATAGTTACGGGTAAATATATATATAGTATAAATAGTTACGAGTCCACCATGAATGGATCCTCTAGAATTTCAACACAAAGTCTATTTAATGGATGCACTGACAATTAGCTGACAAACAAAGCATGCAAATCTGTCAAATGCAAAGCAATTATGGGGTGCACTGCAGCATTACAGTCAGTGTTTTCCTGTTGAATGGTTTTGCCAATTCATCAAAATGTTGAAGCACTTCTGAGAGTTAAAAAAGGCCTCTTAATATTGAACTCTTCCCCTCAAATTTTTGGTGTTTTAATGTAATAAAGATTAAAATAAAACTTTTTTGAGGCCCTATAAGAGGAATTCTAGTCTACATGAATGTATCAGAATATGTTGAGAAAGCTTCATAACATTATGCACAACACAACATGGAAAAAAAAAAAAAAACATTAACATGATAAAGTCTGGATACGGCCATTTCGACTGCATATTTGATCTAAATTTTAAACCTGATATTCTTAAATTATTTTAATGTTTTGTCAAATATGAATATTAATAAAGGATTAATGCCACAAAGAATTAATAAAATTACTTTTTGAAAACTTTTCATTAATAATCATGTTTTAAAAACTATGCAATGTATCTGTAATGACCAAAACTAAGTTTTTTCACACTGTAAAATTTTTAATTATTCATTTTGAAAATTAAATTGTAATTGCATATTTTTATAAAAATGTAAAAAATCTGCATATTTTCTAAAATTACAATTTTTAAAATTAGCAAAAAATACAACATTTACATGATGCTTTTTTTAATTTGTTCTGTACTTTCTATCTCATTGCTTAAGGACAAGATTTCAAACGCCTTTTTGTGCACTGAAGAAGAAATACAATCAATTGTACAGCCTTTTGTTTGCAGCATTCTGGAATAAATGAGATTTTAGATACAAAGTAAAATTCATTTATGGAAAGCAAACTTTTAGCATAATGACCATAGAAAAAAAATGCCCAAAGGGATATGTTTTTAATGTTTTGTGTGTTACCTTTATTTATTAAATATCGTGTTCTTTGCACTTAAATCATAAAATACAATTCAACAGCAATATCACAACAACAACAACAACCAAAAAAAAAAAAAAAAAAAAAGAAAGAAACCTCCTCCATAAATATCCGTGCTTGAAGCTGCACGCGATGTTCATGTCAATGGAACGCTTTGAAATCATTGAGTTTGTTAATCAAAAATTCATTAAAGTTTTACAAAAATATGAAATAGATAATAAAATGAATTAGAAATTTGGGCTTCAAAGTGCCCATATTCGAGTGGATGACTATGGTATTCAAAATTTGATGTCTCTAGGCACCGTAGTTTTTCACAATGCGAGAAACATACATACATTCATGCAGATTCATCATTATTTCATTTCTTTAAATATAATGCAGGCTCTAATGGTGTCCGCCGATAACATCGCGTACGAAAACATCGCGGGGAAAACAACGCAAGGCGAAAACGTCGTGCTACAAAACATCGTGGGAGAAAACATCGCAAAGAGAAAACATGGCAGTTCTAAAACATCGTGGTACAAAACATTGTCGTCGAAAATAAAGCGGTTCAAAAACTTCGCAGTTTGAAAACATCGTCGTCGAAAATATCGTGGTAAAAAATAAAGTATCTACAAATCATCGCAGACATGCTTTTTTTTCAGGTTTTAATAATTGTAAATAGATATTCCCATAATGATTTGTGAGCGCAAGGTATAAAGAAGGATAATTTTTACTTTCACATTTTTTATTAACTAATAAATTTTTTGCTGAAAAAGTAAGAAGGAAACTTAAGCATAGAAAATTAAATGCGTTTTATAGATTATACTTTTTATGAAAAATTACCAGTAAAAACTTCATAAAAATGATTTATTAATGGCCTTTGTTAGTTAACTATGCCGGTTTAAAATTCTATTAAGTGCTGTAAGTTGCATTAATTTTCTATGCTTAAGTTTCCTTTTTATTTTCTCAGCAAAAATTTATTAATTAATAAAAAATATGAAAGTAAAAGTTATCCTTCTTTCCATCTTGCGCTCACAAGTCATTATGGGAATATCCATTTACAGTTATTAAAGCATGTCTGCGATGTTATCGTCATGCGATGATTTGTAGATACTTTATTTTTTACCACGATATTTTCAATGACGATGTTTTCAAACTGCGAAGTTTTTGAACCGCTTTAATTTCGATGACGATGTTTTGTACCACGATGTTTTAGAACTGCGATGTTTTCTCCCATGATGTTTTGCAGCACGACGTTTTCGCCTTGCGTTGTTTTCTCTGCAACGTTTTCGTCTGCGATGTTTTTGCCGCGATGTTTTCGGCTGTAACCGGCTCTAATATTTGGTGGCAACAATTAAAGTGATTCAGACTTTTATACTGAAACAACACAAAATAACAAAATGAAATTAACATTCCTGCTGGGCTAGTAATCTTAGACCAATTTAATAATTTGGGCTAATAACCTTTCAAGAGACTGACTACTTATATTTAAGATTCTTGAAGTTGAAATAACATTTCTGTGATAAAAATATGCATCATTTCATTTTTCCTTCTTAAAAGAAAACACAGTGCAGTTTCTCTGTGGCAAAGAAATAATCACAAGGAAAACTCATCAAAATTTTACACTGTATTACAAAAAATTATAATATAATAACTTTCATATTGCATTGCGATTTCAAAACAAATTTTTCATGACGTTACACAGCATATAATAAAAAGTAATTGCGTTGTGCAATATTGATACAGTGAAGCACCATCTATACGTCTTTTTGGAGGCCATTCGCAACCAACGTATACAATAAAAATGAAATTTGATTGAATGAAATGAAAAATGAAAATGAAATTTTAATTTTTAATGTGAAACATATATATGTTAGCTGCACAATTTTGAAACTACTAACCTACTACTGACACAGTCAAAAGTTCTTTAATACGGACTCGTTGGGACTTCGGCGATTCCGGATTATAGATCATCAGTTTAAATCTGGTAAGATGGCATGCAGAAATTATAAAATTAAAAATATGAAACCGTAATTTATGAAATAAAGAGTAATTATGATCTAAAGGGTATAAAAATTTACAAAAAAAAAGCTTAATATTTATTTGTTTACTTTATTAAACATTTCTTTCAACGTGTGCATGCATAAAGAATGTATTATGTATAGTCAAAATTAGAAAATTGCAACCAGAAAACTATTTGATGTGTATTCGTGATATTTATGACGAGAAATTTGATTTAAATCATATCAAAGACGGAGTACATTGAGATGAAATACTACATTTAGTAAGGAATTATAAGCCGAATAAAATAAAAACCCTGCCATCATCTGCCCTGAAGATAAGGATAGTGCTGACAGATCAACTTCCAGTTCATTGCGCTCAGCAACATCCCCCCCCCGCAGAGCAGCGTGAAATTGATAAACAGATTTCGGAATGGTTAGAGAAACAAAGGATATGCCTTTATCCATTTTTTGCAGCAATTCCACTTTTTGTTTGATGGACATCGAAACATGCTTTCGCTTTGTAGATCTTTTGGCTGCTCCAGAATCGGAAATTCTTTTTGACATAATCGAAAGTTCAATCTTACTTTTATAAAATTGCTCCAACAGTCTGGAAAAAATAATAAGCCAGATCCAATTAGAAGATTAAGGAACAACGCAATCTGCAACATTAACTGAAACAGATAATTAGATAATTTTAGCTTATACCGTCCGTTATGCATTAAACGCGCATGCATAAACGTATTGCGCGCATGTGCAGAAAGTTTGTAGGAGGTTCGGATTATAGATCATTCCGGATTATGGATATCCAGATTAAAGACTTTTGACTGTAGTACACAATTTTATTACCGTAGTTTTAATTTGCTTAAAATATTAACTGTTTTGAAACAAATTTAAAATCAGTATTTAAATAAATATTTAATTAAAAATAGTATTTTAAACAATTAAATAATTTGTTTAAAAAATTATCATTTATATTTAAAAAAATTATATTAATAGAAATTTTATATTTTTAAAATCATAAGAATGCACATTTCTGCACATAGTTACTTAAAACGGGGGGGGGGGAGGGATTCATACCTTTCACTGAATTACTATTTTGAATGAGCAACATTTTTTTTACTAGAATATTTTAAAGCAAATTTTAATTTTTTTAAAGAAAAGGTCTTTTTTTTTCATCTGGCATATCAATTGATTCTGAATCTTAAGCAAATAGCTATGAACTGAATTCAGTTCTTGACATGATCTGTTCCTTATCCTCCCGAGCATTACGGGTTTTTTCAGGAAACGACGTAAAAATAATCATGTTTTCTTACCAGGTCTGTCGCAAAAACGGCAAGCATTTTTACTCAAACTACTTCAAAAGCGGGCCCCCCTTACCATGTGGATATAATTAAGCTAATTCTCCCCTCCGTTGAATTTAGCGAGTGAAATTAGTTTTTCTCCCTATGGTATCTTCGTCACAAGACTGGTTGCTAAAACCAGGACTAAAGAGAAGGGCTAGCTCATAGAGTGTTTCCCCCTGAAACATGCAGTGAGGAGTGATGACGTAGCAATGATGCCACTGAGCGCGGAGATGCAATTGACAACATAGAAATTAGCGTTTTAAATTTGAAGAACCAGCGTTTAAAATGAGCTGTGTGTGAAAGATAGCTATAATTTGGAAGAGACAATGTTACTGCAGTATGAACATTACAAAATTTAATAGTACTTATTCAATTTTAAAATAATAGATAAAGTGCGCTACTCTTAGCATAAAGTTTCTTTTTTTATTTGCAGGGATTTTTTTTCTTTGAATGCCTGTTTGTTTCTAATCATTTCTTTATCTGCATGTTAACTAAGTGAACTGTACTACTATAATAACAGCTATTTAAAATTAATCAAAAAACAACCTTAAATTGGCATAGTTTTAAACATGTATGGTTATATATGGCAAAATTTCTGCTAATCTAAGTTTGAGTTTCAGCCTAATTGTAAATTTTACATTGGCATATTTTTCTCCCGATTCAATATAATAACATATATTTTTTTTAAATAATTTTGTAACTTAGGCTTACATCAATATTTCATTTAAATAAATACATGTAAGATTCTTATCTTAATTTAGGCAAAACAACTTTACTCACAGTACCTAAAATAATTATTTAATTTTTCAAAAGTGGGGGTTAGGGGGCAGGTCTTCTTATGCTAATTACTTTAATATTATACTTTATATATATTTTATCTAGAATGTTAAGCTAACACAAAATCGAATCAATAATAACAGAGGATACAATAAAAATAACTGTAACAATAACTTAACAGAATTAGTTCTCATTTGAAATATGCTTTACGCTATTAACTTCTAAAATGCCATCTAGAAATATTTCAAATCAAAACATATTATATATGCTTACTTGTACAGTCGCAATGCAACTACAAGTTGTTGAAACATTATTTATTGGCTGCCACATTCGAAGCAATCCATTTTTTTGCCTTTTGGGTTGCTTTTCTTTGGGAAAAAACATATGCATTTCTATTTAAGAAACGTATTCTAATAAAAGTTCTCACTCTGCAAAATAAACGAAATGGTTCTCTGTTAACTTCAGGATAATATTTCTCCAGTTTATTAATTAAAGAGCCAGGGGCACTTAGGGATATTGTCACATAGGGCATTGTCACTTGTGAGTTTTATTTCAAAATCATTCACATTTGATTTATTATTGTCAGCTTCAATTTCGTTCTCGGCCTCAAAATAAATTTTCTTTGGGCTTAATTCGTGTAGTCTTTCAAAAGCACTCTGCATTAGTTTTCTTTTCAAATGTCTCCGATTTCTTTGTGTTATTTCGTTTACTGCACACGATAAATTTACTTTCGGCACAGCATTGCATTTCAGCAGTTTCTTTTGAGACAATCCAAGCAAGCGATTTCTCATGTCATCTTCATAATCACTGCACAGAAAATGTTCGCTGCAAATTCTTGCGTTTTTCACATTAATAGAATCTTGTCTTCGACATTTATGTATCCATTCTTTCGTCAAAAGCAAATTATCCTTTGGGAAAGCATGAAATACAATATCTCTTCCTTTGGTATTTCTATAAGTGTTACGGCACGTTGCTACAGCACAAGAAGCCATATTACATAAAGGATACTTTAAATATAGAATTTAAAAGGAAAACTGACTAAAACTATATATATATATACACAAATTATTTTAAATATTTGCATTATTAGAAAACAAATATGTATGATTAACATTAATTTGGGATATGTGATCTCCAGAAAATCGTCTCGCAAATGAATGAAACCACAGTTTTAAAGGCGCGAAATCAGAGCAGGTGCAACAGAGACACGTCAGATTACTTCTGGTTCCCCTCCTCCATGAGGCTCGCGTCGGCGAGGAGTCGAACAAAGGAATGACCTAGCCCTTCTATTTATTCCTGGCTAAAACAGTATTTTATCTCCTATTTGGCTACTTTATAATTTGCACACTAACACATGTGCTGTATATTACTCGTACCTTAAATCAAGATATGTGCCGAATACAGAAAGTTAGTCAATATACATCAGTAAGAGAAACTATGTAAAATGCTTTAAATTTCCAGTTTCTTTCAGGAATTGCTTCGATAATGGTGAAAAATTAATCTTGCATTTTTTTATCCTTATTTTCTGAGGAAATACTTTTTAATATACAAAGGGAATTTGTGAGAATTTTTTTCTCTCGTGTTCCAATTTTTCGAATACAAATTATTTGCAACTTATTTTAGTATTATGTTTATATTTAATTTTCAAATATTACAAGTTTATTCCAATTTAAAGTGTTAGATTTAAATAATTCTTTAGATTGCATCATAAATTTATTAGTAGTTAGTTAATTATGACACCGTTTTGACTTGTGAGAAATAAATAAAGTATTGTAATCGCGAAACATTTCGATTTTCATATTTCAAAGGAACTTTCCATTTTGAATAGTTCCATCATGACGTTTACACGTATGTATGTCGCATAACTTAACATAAGATATTAAAATTTTATATTTGGGACTTATGACTAGTTTTAGCGCAACGTATGTCCGTACGTATGTATGCATGTATATTGCATAACTCAACAGCAGAATAGATGAAGTGGCTGATGAATGAGATCAGGCAGTTCGGCTTTTATAGAGTAAAATCACTTTGGGGGTAGAAAACAAGTAAATAGCTTGGTCAAAGGAGCTTCTTAAGAAAATAAATGTATTTTCGAGTTACAATGCAATTTCCTTGTAATTAGCTATATATGAGTTTCAATGCAAGTATTTATATACTACGTGCATTATTGAGATGCTAATAGAAACCAAAAAAAAAAAAAATCTTTGTAGCAAAATTGTTAACGATATTATTTCTCCAAGACATTTACGCAGGTGTGTATTCTTTTCACGAATGATGAAAAATAAGTTAACAGTTTTCCGAGCAGATGCTCCAAATTATACAGCTTTGAAGACTAAGTAATGAAAACATAAACTCTTATTTCTGGTTATGTGCTGAAAAAGATATTACCCTTTTCAAAGAAAACACCTAATAGCGGAATCTCCAAGTTGACTTCAAGGTAAATATACCTCCAGAGGGTACTGAACTAAAAGCTTACCACCTTTGTACATTTTCTACTTTATATGGGAGACCATTACAAAAAAGCATCCGCTATCTACATCTCGGATCTTTCTCAGTTCTTTCATTTTGTTAACTATGACGAGAAATGGAGCTACCGTAAATTCTAAATTTATTGCTTCTTCCAAAGACTCTGATTTCAAGTTGTGTATTTGCCATTTGTTAGTAATCTAAGCTACCCTGGCTTTAAATTCAGAAACATCCTTTCATCAGTAATTACAGTACATATAAACACAATATCATTATTTAAATTCAGACTTTAAAAACTTCATCTATGTTAAACTATGGAAAGCGCAATATACATATATATATATATAAATTTAAGCAGTTTATTTCGTGAAAATTTATCACATTTTTCGTGGGAATTATTAAAACTGTTTTGTATGTAAACTATATATATATATGTAAACACACATACAAAACACTGTGTATACATATGGTGATGTATGTTTGTGAGCATGTGTGCACGTGTATGTTATATTTCCCTATTATATGTCAGTATTTTATTGAAAGTAGTTGTAGACGACATTTAATAAAAAAAAACTGAAAAGTATAGTAAATCTCAAAATGATAGTGCCATTATGAAACTGAATATTACATGAAATCGAAAATTTATGTGAAGCAACTTGGAATGAAAATAAATTCTAGTTAGGTTTCACAGCATACAAAATAACACTTTAATCTACCACTGAGTAAAACGAATGCCAAGAAAATATCCTGAAAATGTATATCGGGAAAAAAAATCTCCTGAAAATGCCTCACGGAAAATACGCACCTGGTTAAAAATATCGCTAGAATAATAAACAATGTAAATATTTTTATCAGGTACATATACACATGCACCTTGAAAAATATTTGTAATTTTTATACTTTGTAGAGATATATAGAGGATTCTTTAATATTAAATATATTTTTTATTTATTTATTACAAAATATTCTTTCTTACTAAAAATATGCTTAATGATTACGTCGTTTATATATCCTAATTAATTATGAATATTTTTTTAGTTTCTTGTTAGTTGTGTTTTGTTTCTGAGAATTATTAAAATTCAAGCAATCTGAATTTTACACAAAAATAAATTCTTTCCTTAGTAACAAGTGTAACTTTTGCATTAGAAATTTATTCACGATAAATGCAATCTTGCTTTTTCGCCAACAGAATGTTTTGGCTTCTTTGACCACATCAAAGCATATTAGAGCTGTCTGCCTAAGAGGAGGGTCTCTTCGTGGAGAACTTTTTAAAGGTTAGGTTATTTAATTACGACAAAGCCTCGAGGGCTATCTGCCTAAGAGGAGGGATGGCTTCGTGGAGGACTTTCTAAGGCAAACTGGCTCGTATACACGTTACACACGGTGAAAACCACGAAAACACCCATGCAGCCAGTCCGTTCACGGGATTCGAACCTCAGACCGAACTACCAGTGTTCAGCGACTTTACCGCTCTGCCGCTGGTTGGCCCCAGGACTTACTAAAGAAACTGCTTGTATATATGTTATATATGCGGCAAACTATGAAAACGCCCATGCAGCCAGCCCGTTCTCCTAGAATCGAACTTAAGTCAGAACTCGGTATTCTGCGACTATTCAGCGACTTTACCGCTCGGCTGACAGTGACATAATGTCTGCTACCTATACATTAATCTACTACAAAGGTAGATTTGTTTCCGAGAAAGAGATGCAAATCATATCCATATCACTGAGATGAATATGATCATTTTCAATGTGCCATTTGGTAGTGCTCTATTTAAATGGTCAACGTGTAAGTTAAGTGGGTGGCCAAATCAAGTAAATGTTTTAATGATATATCTAGCATCTAGATATGATTCGAAATTTTTTTGAATTGGAAAGGCAACGATCAGTTTGCAAACAAACTTAAAAATAATTGAACATAATATTCATTTTCAAATACCATTCTATCTAATTTTTGAAGTTAAAATGCCCAACAATTCATATAATGCTGTCGTGCTAGTACATTTATAAAGACTTACTGGTTTACCTTGCGTCCTGTGGTGGTGCAAGTAGTAGAGAATATAAGGAATATTTTTTCTGGTGCCCTTGTAAGGTAAATTGACAGCACGTCTAGATGAATAAGTTTGAAGATTCATGATTGTGATTCAAGCCTCATCAGTGGTTAAGATAAACCTCTGAATACTGGCAGTTCGACCTAGTTTGGGTTCGATCACAAACGAACTGACCGGCTGCATGGTTGGTTCTTGTGGTTTTTCCCCTGTATAATATGCTAGTTTCCCTCAGAATGTTCTCCACGAAGGCATCCTTCCTCATAGGCAGGTAGCCCTGCGCAGCTTTGCGTTATTTAAATAACTGAATCGATCATGATTTTGATCCTTCCAAGGACGTTTTGAGTTTACCTGTTTCATGGCTTTACATATTACTATTATTAATGAATTCCTCTCAGGATGTTATCCAAAAATATATTAACAACTCAGATTTTTTGAGAATTTTTTTTCTATCCGAATACCCAGTAAAACACCTTTGTTCTAAGGCAAACTGGCTCGTATACACGTTACACACGGTGAAAACCACGAAAACACCCATGCAGCCAGAAACACCTTTGTTATGCATGAAACGCTTATTCATCAGTTTCGACTGAGGGATGGTAATTGAAAGAAATATGATTATTTTCTAAAGCTTAAATGTGAGCTTTAGTATGGAAGAAGAAAGATACTAGGATGCTGAAACAATGAAATTTTTATTAATTACATAAGAATAAACTGGCGGTTCTAGCTTCATTAATCGTTCACATTATGCTATTTGTAATTATTCAACTTAGAGTGGATCACTTAGTTTTAAAAAACAAATGATTTACGCATTTACAATTACCAGACGAGGCATTTTTTAAAGCATAAAGATAATTAAATGTATTTTAAAAACTGAGTTTTTAATCAAGCTTCGCTATCTAGGAATAAGATATAGCTTGCAGTTAAGTTATATTGTTTCTTAAAAAAAAAAATATTTCTTTTGTTCACCTATTAAAACTAACAATCAGCAGCGTGTGTTTTTGAAAATATCCCTAAATGCAACATAAATACAAGGCAGATTTCTTTAGGAAATCTTTTACGAAGACATTTTACCACTTAGGTGGAAAACGTTTTGCTAAATTAAACTCTAAATTTACAAAGGCGATTTTATGAGAAAACAGAAGGAGGACTCTACATTGGACTAATAATTAGCAAGTTGCTCATCAGTGAAATATAATGGCAATCTTGGATAAAATGAAAATCAGAACGATATTATTGCAAATTCTTCAATAAAGCATCTAACATATTGCAAATTAAAAATTTAAAAAGGCGTTCTTTATTTTGTGAGTTTATTTGTGAAACTATCTGAGAAATAACCTCATTTTATCTTGTAATATTGGAAAATGTTTTCAGCTGTCATTATCTATCACAAATTAAATACTTTGAAAGTGGATCCATTTTAAGCTGTTTAAAATATTATTTGTGTTCGTGCTTAGGGTGAAGAAATGTTTGTGTGCTGTGTTCATTCATAAGTATATGTATTTCGCCAGGATTTTGATTTTGCACTTCCCAGTTTTTATCAAATAACATAACATTAGCATTTCATGGGGGGGGGGAATAACTTTTTTTGTTTATCTTTAATTCAAACAACAAAGGGATTAGAATTTTTGTTACTTTGCAAAAAGTACATAGTAAAAAGATGGATTTACGAATTTGAAATGTTTTTGCTATTTGGTTATTAAATTAATTATTATAATGTAGTATACTACTTAGTTAACTATGTTTTTATCAGGAACCATTTAAGGACATATTATAACGGTGGAAATTACTTTCGTTCTTTTTGAAGTTCCTCTATACATTATAAAATTAACCAATTGATCAAAATTTGCATTATACAGTAAAATAAGTACTATAACACAACAACAACGATAAATAGCCTTCTTGTATAACAACCCCAATTAAAATTACTAACTGAAAACAACGAACGTGGAGACATTTCTATTATGTAGTAAAGTAAGCTTTAAAATATTTTGGATGAACTGGTCAGAAATTATGTGAAAGAAAGTGAATCCAATTTTCATTTTAAAAAATTTTCTTATGTGTCAGCTTATTTTAAGCCATTTTATCTAGTAATAACAACTTGATATTGTTTCAGATTTAAAATAATGAATGCAATATCATTAATATTTTGAAATGGGCTTATTTAGTTATGCTGTTATAACTACTAATAACTGTTGATGAAACATTTCCACAGCAACATAATTTTGATCTGCTATGCAAGTTTATTTATGTGTTTATTTTTTAAACAAATATTGAATCGTCGAATGTAAAAAAAAAAGCATTAATAAAATCTTTAAATGCCTGTCTTTGAATTTGAGTTCGAACACAGCATATTTAAAACAAGAGACTATTACAAGACTTTGCTAGGATCCTGCTAGCCGTGCAAGACGCTTTGTTAGAAGGAAACAACCGATTGGAAGTATGTGTTCAAATTATCACATCTGTCATTTATCTGTCGAAGAAAAGGTAGGACATTTGTATGAGTATGTTTCAAAGCTTGTTTTTCCGTTCCGTAAGTACGCCAATCCCCAGGGGTGTAATTACTCTTTTACGACAAATCTGAACTGCTGCAGATCTTCCAAAACGTGAAGAGAATATACTTACAATGACATTACTGAATGATCTCAAAGCCATCTGCTATTCTGAACTATTTTGTACTTTGTTTAAAAATACAGAAGGTTTATAAGTACAGGTTTTTTGCGCATCTACAGTTATTGTTTTCTAATTACTGTCATGTAACATAAATGCAAAAGCATTTAATATTTATTTAGTCTTTTGCATAATATGTCAAAACAAATTTTTCTTAAGTCATTCTGCTTATGGCTGAAGTTGCTAAGAGTATTTCTTTAATTTATGCTATGGAAGTTAAAAATACAGCGATCAATAAAAAATATAAAAATTCTGCACATGTGAAAATAAAATTATGGTAAAATGCTTAAACACCATCTCCAAAACAAGAGACTAAATTTTAAAAAAATCATGTTTGAGCTAAAATATTAATGTCTTGCAAAATCTTTTCTAACATACGTGACAATTTTCGATAGAGGGACAACTACTGCTTTAGCTTTTTTTACTGCTTAGACCTAGAGTACTTTTTTTTTTTTAACTTCTTACTAAACAATCATAGATCCTTTCCCAGATTTTACTAATCAGGCCTAAGATGTAATACTTTGATAAAGAAATTCTAAAAATTTAGCTTTTTTTATTTCAGTAATTCTGAATACTTATAAAAATTCGGACTACTACAAATTTTATTAAAACTCATCCTATGATTCAAAAAGGTGCTTCAGACCGCTGACGAAGTTTTTAAATTAAAAAGAAATTGTATTTGATATGGTAATTGTGGTGTTGCTGGCCGTGATCGTATAAAAGTAATTATACTAAGAGTATCAAATGCGAATTAATTCCGCGTAAATCGTTAATCTAAAAATTTAGTGGTTAGTACATTGCATGATTATTAATAATAAGAATCAAATGACTTACCCAATAAGGCATGCATGGATCAGTCTCTCTTTTAAATATACATTTATTAAATCACAAAAACACACATTTCTTGATTAACCTATATAAATCACAAAAATACACTTTTCTTGATTAGCCTATATTCGATATGTTATAAGAAAAAAAAACACATTCATGAATGCCTTTCGATATGTCCTACTCGTTAGTCCTACGGGACTCTCACAGCGTTCATTTCTTACGGTATACTGCAATTCCTAATCCTCTAGCATCGCTGGCCCATTACTTATCAGCATCTTGCAAGAAGCTTAATTAATATGCAGTTCACTTACTCGTGACAGAAGAGATCAAATTTCTAGCAGATAGGCTTGAAATTGGCGCACATGGTCGTCACTTCGAAACATCCAACTGTCAGTATTATACACGTTGAGTCACAGCACAGGAACAATTTTTTACCTCGCAGCCTAATCAGTAAAGTTTACCTGATTTCTTATATTCTTCGTACAAGAACATATTTTCTCCTCAATCCTTGAAAAAGGACTTTAGATCGAATACCGTGGACGATGGCGAGAGCTGTATGTGTGTGTGTGTCCCGAAGGCCCACACACTCGTTAACACGACGACAGGCAGAAAGAGGAAGACAAAACCAGTCCTTCCAGTTTTTATCCACTGCGATGCACGTGGCAGGGTGCGATAACAATTTAAGAATCGATACAGCCACCGTGTTCACTGTGAGAATTCTGTGTTCTCACATTCCCTCCGGCCAAAGAAAAAAAAATTTGTCCGATCACTGGACAAATGAAATGCCTCTCTGCTGGATACACTTGAACTTTCGTCAGCATCACATACACATTTCACACCAATCTTTACATCATTTGCAAAGGCACTGCACTTTATCATTTCGTTGGCACTCCATACATTCCTCATTCTATGAACACAGTTGAGCTTTCGTATGCACTATCACACATATTTCACGTTAATATTTCACATTGCTTGGGAACAAAAAAAAAAAAAAAAAAACCCACAGCACTTTAAACACTTTGTGATACACATTTTTTTTTTTTTTTTTATATTCTTAAATTAGTATTATTCTTTTACATACTCATGCATGTCTAATCTTACCCAAAATATCACCACAGATGTGATTCCATAAAAGAAATTTTGACATATATAATTTATAACTCACATGTGATAAAATCAATTTATCAATTACTAATGATATTGCATTATCAATTTGATGTTACTCCTCTTAACCATTGTTTACATTATCTCATTCTTTACATTAGAATCACATGCACTATTTCATTACTTAGCTACTTTTATCATTTGATTATATTCAGTTCACATATACATTTCATATACCAATGTGTCATGACATTGTTACAAGCTACATTTGTATTAGATTCACTACTAAATTACATACCTTCAATTTGATTCAGCAGTAAGACAAGGAGATTAGCACCACACTCTTTGTTTTTTAATCTGCTACCTAATAATCAATGAGATCCTGCATAATACAATTCAATTCTTCTGGTATATGGACCAGCCAACTCTACCAAAAATCGTGCAATTAGCACTTTATTACACTAAATTGACCCATACCACACATGATCATCATTCATTATCTAGCTTGTACACCTGCTACATTCTTATCATAATCACAACTCTTTACACGTTTTTTTTTTTTTTTTTTTGATTTGCTGATCTACAATTTACAATTGTGTTACACTCCTAATCCTCATTTTGTGTTGAATCTATTCTTGAAGGCTTTTGTAAAAACAATTTACTTACGTGAACTTTAGTGGTTTTATTATCTAATTGTATTATATAATTATCATTTCGTAGCTTTTTTATGATCTCATATGGCCCCTTGTATTTTGGATGTAACACCCTTCTATCAGTAAATTCCTGCATAAAAACTTTATCCCCTGATTTCAATTCTGGAATTTTTCTTCCTTTCAAATATTTTTTTGCACAATTAAAGTATTCATCCTCATTTAATTTTACTTGTTGCTTATCTATACTCAATTGTTCCTTTATTCTTTTGGAATATTCCTGAAAATCTTCTGCTAATTTAAGAGGATCATTGCTATCTATGGGAGTATTTAATGTTCTACCAAAAAATAGTTCTGCTGGTGAAAATTGAGTTACAGAATGTTTAGCATTATTATAATACAGTTTAAACATCAGTACTTTTTGTGGCCATTCAAATATTTTGTTTGATATTGCTGCAATTGATTCTTTCATTACCCTGTGAACTCTTTCAATCAACCCATTGGACTGTGGATAATAAATTGAACTTTTTCTGTGTTCTATTTTAAGCGATTTTAAAAATTGATTAAATTCTGTGGAACAAAAATAGGAACCGTTGTCTGATAACAAAATTTTTGGAATGCCAAATCTGGCAAAATAATCATTTAAAGATTTTATGATGGATTGAGAAGTGCAGTTGTTTAACGGAACTGTTTCCAAATATCTGGAATAATGATCAATGATAGTGAGTACATAAAACTTATTATCTATGGATCTTGGCAGTTTACCAACTATGTCTATAGCTATCATCTCTCCAGGAGCAAGATCTTTCTTCGGAATTAGACATGGCAAAGTGTTGTGAGGTCTAGACTTATTTTGTAAGCAATCTGAACAATTTTCTACAAAACTTTTCGTATCGCTGTACATACCTTTCCAATAATACTTAGCCTTTACAAACTCATACGTCTTTTGAATACCAAAGTGAGGCGCATGAACTGTCTGTAATACATCTTTAATTAATGCCTTAGGAATTAGAATTTTATTTTGGATACTTCTGTCTTTCTTTCTAATATTTACAGGTTTTAATTTTATCATTACTACATCTGTATGACTATCAATAAAATACTGTTCTACACTTTCTTTGTGGTTATCCTGTAATTTTTTATAATTGATTTTATGTCTGGATCACTTTGCTGTTTACTAATTATGTTTTGAATAGACAAATTATCATTGGTCTTAAATATATTTACATTGTTTACCACTACATCCTCTGAAACTCTTGACAAGTAGTCTGCTGGGTTTTTTAAACCAGGAATATGCTCCATCGTGTATTGAAATTCCTGTAAATATAACAACCAGCGTGCTACAATATCTGGCTGTTTGTCAAGACTAATATGGAAAGTCAGAGGTTTAGCATCCGTTAATATTATAAATTTTTTTCCATACAGATGTTCGTGAAATTGCTTTACTGATCTGAAGATTGCATAAAGTTCTCTCCTAATTGAAGGATATCTAGCCTCAGTAGGTGTTAAAATTTTTGAGTAAAATTGTACTGGGAAAAACTTATCATCATTTTTTTGCATTAATATGCCACAAATGGCTGATCTAGAAGCATCGGTTACTAAATATAAAGGTTTATCATTTTCCATGTTTTTTATTGTGGGTTTTTCTAAAATTAATTCTTGTATTTTATCTAATGCATTTTGGCATCTCTCGTTCCACACGAATGGTATATTCTTTCTTGTTAAATTTACTATTGGCTTGACAATTTCTGCATAATTAAAAATTAAGTGTCGAAAATAATTTACCATGCCTATGAATGTTTGAACCTCTTTCACATTTCTTGGCCTAGGAAATTTGGCTACTTTCTGAATATTCTCCTCTGAAAGAGCAAAACCATTCTTATTAACCGAAAAACCTAAATATGTAATCTCTTGTTTACATAACTGCAATTTGGCTGGGTCTAATGTTAAATTAAATTTTTTTAACTTGTCAAACACCTTTTGTAAAATAATTACTAGTTCATTTATACTGTTAGCTGCAACAATTATGTCATCTAGAAAATATTGTAAATTTGGACCCTGCAATTCACCTAAACATTTTGATATTAGAGTATGAAAATAAGCAGATGAATTTTTTGCACCAAAAGGTAACCGAGTTGGTTGAAAATTGCCAAGTTCCGTGCAAAAGGCTAATTTTTCTTTATCTTTCTGATCTAACTTTATTTGAAAAAATGCTGACTTAAGATCTAGCACACAATAATAACTTTTACCTGCTATATTATGCAAAATTTCTGAAATCTTAGGTAGACATATTTGATATGATTCAGTTATGCAATTTAACAATCTATAATCTACTGCCATTCTAAATTTTAATTTGCTAGGATCAGTATTAGGTGGTGCTTTCTTTTTGACAAAAATTACTGGAAAACTGTAACTCGATGTTGATGGCTCTATAATACCTGCTTCTAACAATTTGGCTATCTCCTCTTGGGCATATTTTTTAGCAATGCGAGGAATAGTGTATGGTCTAGTTTGAATTGGAAAGTTATGTAATAAATTGCGGCACGAAAGCATCAGTCTCACCCAGAGTGGTGTAAGATTTTGAAAACACAGCTGAATTTTTCATGAGCATTTCAATCATCTTATTTTTTTGTTCTGCTTCTAAATGACTTAAATCAAAATCATCTGGGCTTAATTCCTCCTTTCTTAATTTTTTAATTTCTTTTAAAGTTATATGGTTAATCTGCAAATTTTGTTGCTCTCTAGGTTTTTCAAATTGTTTTTCTTTGACTTTATACACCTTACCAATCTTTTCACCCTTTCTTAGAATAATTGCGGAATTGGAATTGTTTTCAATTATGGTGAATATATATTGCCTGTCACTTATCTCATGAATTGAATCAGTCATACCTATCTTGCCCACTTTTCGCCTGTCTGGTGAGAACATTATTTGCTTTTCTTTCTGCATATTAATTGGAATGCTTAACTTTACTATCTCTGCTGTATTTGGTGCAATTCTGGTATTCAATACTACTCTTACAATACCCGACTCCTCTGGTCTACTATTCTTGTCTACCTTTTTTGCATTAATATTAGTACAATTTTTTCTTTTATCCAAAAGATCAAAATATGTGTTATCAATGATTAACTGACTTTTATCTGCATCTATAAGTATCTTATTTTTTTGAATGAAATCATACCCTAAAATCATTTGATAATTTGTGTTCCAATTATGTTGCGTAAAAAAAATTGGTTGGCAAGCCATTTATTTCCTAAACGAAATTTTAAGTTTACAGCAGATAAATATGGGATAGTGGCATTATTTAGTGTATGTATTCTTACAGATCTGCTTAAGTAATGAATCTTTGTATAATTTTTTATTACTTGCAAGGTGTCTGGCTGTATTAAGCTTAAATTTGCACCTGTATCAAGTAATGCCTCTACCCCAAAGTCGCCAAATTTGATTTCTATTACTGGTAATTCTGTGATACTATTAGTCTGGCAAGAAGCTACCAATTTCTGTTCATTACTTTCTTTAATTTTGTGTCGGAATCTTTCATGTGTATTCGGCCTATTTCAGTTCCTTACTTTCTTAATTTTGTCTTGTTTCCCCCAAATTTTTTTATGGGCACTTGAGTAATACTTTGTGTATGTGAGAGATCTGCAAGTACCCTTCATTAGTTTAAATTATTTGTACGAGTATTGTATCTTCTGTATTGTGGCCTATTTCTATTACTGTTCTGTGGTCTATTACCTCGCGTGAAAGCATACTGACTATTATATCTATTCCTTCTATTGATAAAGTTACCCGTATAAAAATTTCTTCTGTGGTTGTTTCTAGCCTGTCTATAATATTGAAAATTATTGTTTGATGGAAAATAAGGACACTCTGTAGTCCAATGATTCTGTTGGCAAATATGACAAGACTCTCTATTACTACTACTTTGTGTAGCATTATTTTCTAGGCTAGTTACATTGTTTACACTACCATTAGGTAAAATTTCATTGAATTTTTTTGACAAATCCTCAATGGCTCTATTATTTTGCATTTGTTGCATAATTAATGTATTTAATTTAGGTGAAAAATCCTGTGTCTGTGAGCTATTACCAGAATCCTCCAATGCTTTTTCTATGTTCTTTGCCTGTTTAACAGCAGTAGCAAAATCAATAGGTCCTAGTTTTTTAACCTCCAGTCTTAAATCTGGTCTGAGTGCTTCTAAGAATTTTGAAAGCATTGCTTTTTGAGTGAGGTTATGTACCTCTTCACTCGAACTAGGATAGCACTCAAAATATTTTGTAGCATATGTATTCACTTTTTCCGCTAAGTCCTCGACTGACTGATTTGGGGTCTGTCTAATTGAGTTAAAGTTATTTTGAATTGTGTCAAATGACTGAGATTTTGCAAATTTTTTACTTAGTAATGCTTTTAAATCATCAAATGACATATCTTTACACGATTCATTATCAATTACAAATTTTAATGCTTTACCCCTCAATTGAAATTTTAACACCAAACTTTTTCTGTTATCATTCCAGTTCTCTAAATTTGCCATTTGGCATAACTGATCTAAAAAAGATGTTATATTTTCGTCATGCTCCCCTGAAAAAGTAGGCAGAGCAGTAGCCAGACTCATATTCATTACATTATTTTTCTTAGCCATTCTGAATCAATTTACTATACTTTAGTACCACTCTAAATTACTATTATTATTACTTCTAATATATAGTACATTCATAAATACACTATTGTAACTTATCGAAATTTTTCACATGGATACAAGTTATTACATACTCATTACCACACAATATGATATACATTCAGGAATAATTTCTTAAATACTGACCAATTTTGAATTGATATTACCATTTTCACATATCTATTTTTCATCATTAAATTATTTCACATTAGCAGGAAACATAGTTATACGGAATTCTATATATATATTTTTTTTTACATATGCAATTTTCAACTTAATCTTTCTTCATGATTCATATCAGATAATCGCAAAATTTAAAATTTTATCCGATCATTACTAATATTCACCTATTTGATATCAGACATATGCACAAAATTCAAAATATTTAAGCAATTATCAATAGTATTCATACTGGAATCACATGTGTAGTTATATTTTTAGGCATAAGCATAAAATGATTCTCTACCTGAAATCAAACAGTTAAAATTTAATTCTTTTTTTTTTTTTTTTTTTTTGTCAAGGCACCATAAAGTAGTGTCTTTATTATTATAATCCTGGTCACGGCACCATAAATGTGGTGTTGCTGGCCATGATCGTATAAAAGTAATTATACTAAGAGTATCAAATGCAAATTAATTCCGCGTAAATCGTTAATCTAAAAATTTAGTGGTTAGTACATTGCATGATTATCAATAATAAGAATCAAATGACTTACCAAATAAGGCATGCATGAATCAGTATCTCTCTTTTAAATATACATTTATTAAATCACAAAAACACACATTTCTTGATTAACCTATATAAATCACAAAAATACACTTTTCTTGATTAGCCTATATTCGATATGTTATAAGAAAAAAAAAAACACATTCATGAATGCCTTTCGATATGTCCTACTCGTTAGTCCTACGGGACTCTCACAGCGTTCATTTCTTATGGTATACTGCAATTCCTAATCCTCTAGCATCGCTGGCCCATTACTTATCAGCATCTTGCAAGAAGCTTAATTAATATGCAGTTCACTTACTCGTGACAGAAGAGATCAAATTTCTAGCAGATAGGCTTGAAATTGGCACACATGGTCGTCACTTCGAAACATCCAACTGTCAGGATTATACACATTGAGTCACAGCACAGGAACAATTTTTTACCTCGCAGCCTAATCAGTAAAGTTTACCTGATTTCTTATATTCTTCATACAAGAACATATTTTCTCCTCAATCCTTGAAAAAGGATCGAATACCGTGGACGATGGCGAGAGCTGCATGTGTGTGTGTGTCCCGAAGGCCCACACACTCGTTAACACGACGACAGGCAGAAAGAGGAAGACAAAACCAGTCCTTCCAGTTTTTATCCACTGCGATGCACGTGGCAGGGCGCGATAACAATTTAAGAATCGATACAGCCACCGTGTTCACTGTGAGAATTCTGTGTTCTCACAGTAATGAAGTTAAAATATCATTGCACCTGCTTAGACAATATTCAATCTAAGAATGCTACTATTTTAGAGAAGTCTATGCATTTCAAATAAAAAATAGCACAAATAATTATTATATATTCAAATTATACACGACTACTGCGTCATTCGCCAATAACATACATTCAAAAAACAATAAAAAATTTTTAAAAAAATCTGACAGGTTTCAGATTTTAAATTGCGTCCAAAAGGACATTTCTTTAACGTTTTGTGTGGTACCTTTATTTATTAAATATCATGTTCTTTGCACTTACACCATAAAATTAAGTTCAATAGCAATGTCGATAATTAATTTTAAAATGAGCATATATTTAGAATTTTCGGTACACAATTCCGCGTGCTGGAGATAAAAAGGTTTCCACCCCCGTAGAGTGTTGCTATTGCTTGCTTTGAAATCGTTGAGTTTGTTATTCAAAAATTCATTAAAGTTTCACAAAATATGAAATAGATAATAAAACAAATTCCAAATTTCAAATTTGATCTTCCACATGCCCATATTCGTAGGAGGATAACGTCATTCAAACTTGGATGGCCTTTTTTCAAACCTTTTTTTTATCACAATGTGAGAAATATACACACATTTATGCAGATTTTCATTATCTAATTACTTCAAATGCAATGCGGGACTCTAACATTTGGTGGCAACATTCTGAAAAGTGATTCGCTGTTTATAGTGATTCAACGCAAAATCGCAAAAACGAAAACAGTATTAGTATTTAAAACAATAGTCTCTCAAGGACTATTGTTTTAAGTACTAATAAGCCCCTTTGGACTAATAAATAAAAATATGAAAGGTTTCAGATTTTAAACTACGTCCAAAGGAGCGTTTTTAACGTTTTGTGTGTTATCTCATTAAATATCATGTTCTACGTACTCAAACCATAAAGTTCAGTTCAACAGCAATATCTCAAAATTATTTTTAAATGAGCGTATCTTAAGAGTCTCTCACGCTGGAGATAAAAATGGGATTTTTTTCGTACGGTGTTGACATTACTCGCTTTGAAATCATTTAGTTTTTTAATCAAAAATTCGTTGAAGTGTTATAAAATATGAAATCGATAATAAAACAAATTTCAAATTCAAATTAGGGCTTCCACATGCCCATATTGTATGGAAGATTACGTTATTTAAATTTTGATAACTCTAGGTACCGTTGTTTTATTACAATGTGAGAAACATACGTACATTCATGCAGATTCTTCATTATTTAATTTTTTAAGTATAATACAGAACAAAAATATTTAGTGGCAACAATTTGAAAAGTGATTTGGCGTTTATAGTTTTCAATGAAAAATGCCAAAGCGAAATTAAGTCCTTCGGGGTAAATTGCCCCTTTGGACTAAAAATAAAGTAAGCAAACATAAAAAAGTAAATGTTCGTGCTTCTTTTCATAATAGTATTTCATTTTATTTATTTACTGCGGTTTTTTTTAACTGAAATTTGTTACTTTTAGAAAAGTTGCAGGTTATATTTCGAACATTCAGTTGTTAGGCTGTAGGTTGGTTATTTTAATAATTTATATAGCAAAATACAGAAATTTTAACACTCCTTTGCCTTTCTGCTTGTAGTTATTTTGCGTTGAACAATGTAATTACAATTATGTAAGAAAACCAAACTCATTGAATTTTTTTCTAATAAAAATCGCATTGAAATCAATGTACATAAAAAGATTTGGAATATTTGAAATGAATTTGAACAGAACTTCATCTAACCAGTATAAGCGATGAATATTGTTCCAAAATGAATAAATAATTCGCCATTATTATTTTTACTATCAAATTAGATTATGCTTCATAAACCCATTCAAAATATGCTTATTATAAATTACTGTTGATGGCTAATTTTCATTTGAATTATTGCTTAATTATGTTATTCTTTACATGTAATTATATATAACTCATATTAAATGCAGTAATTAAATGCGCTATTCGTTTCACTCGAATAATTAAAACTTATAACTTGTCGGTTTTAATTATGTATCTATATATCCATAAGTAAATTTGTTTAAATATTTCCTAATGCTATTTTTTAACTGAATTCACGAGCTTTTCGCATATTTCTGAACATTCAATTTAAAAACTAAAGGATATTTTATGAAAATGTTATCTGTTTAAAGAGAGTATTGAAAAAAATGCTTACATGCTACTTATTTATTTCGCGAAGAATGTCCACGTTTGTTTGTTGTTTATAAACCACTACATGTTCAAGCGTTTTCTTAGAGATTAAACATAGCGGTCTAAAATGAAAAAGAGCAACCCTCTTTGCCTCCTACTGAGAACTGTCATTTAGAGATCTCCAGGGTTCCAGAAATAAGGGGGGCAGGAGACATCTGCACGGTCGCTTTAAGGCGGTCATAACGCTTTCGAGGTCTTTACCACTGACCACCAAGAACCGTCAGTAACGCTTTCGAACACTTTTCCAGTGACCGCCTAGAAGTGTCCATAACGCTTTCGAGGTAGGCCATCTTGACCGCCTAAACCCGGTCATAACGCTCAGAGGGTTATATTATTGTACACAAAGAAATTTGAGAGTCACAGTGCAGTAGATAGCATTTTGAAAAGAAGGTAGGGTTATTTCTTCATCCTTGCTACGTAAATGCTCATCTGGCAAATGCTTTAGTCAGTTCTTCAACTGTGCATATGTCTTAATGTCATTACAATGGCATCACAGTTTATGTATTCCTTGATTGCAATGGCTAATCTCAGTAGTTTCCAATCTTCTGCATCCACAATCATAGTTTTATCATCATTTTATCCTCAACACTTGTAAATTAGGTTTGAAATTCCCCTTTAGTGAAGCAATTTTTAATTATTTGCGTTTTTACTTTAATCCAGGCAAGTTAAATATTCATAGCCTCAAGAATATATAAACTGTTCTGTGTATTTCCTGTAGTAATGCTTTGAAGGGCTATTTAAATCAAAATTTGCTAGTAGTGCATTTTCAAATTCTTAATGACCCCTATATCTAAAGGCCGTTCTAAACTTGTGCAATTTGCTGCGTAGAAAACAACTTTCATACTTTGCAAAAAAATCTGTCATTTGAGGATGGGCAGTACAATGATCAATAGAGAGTAAAATTACCAGTCCAGTACTTAAACCAGTCCTGCACTATAGCTGCAGGATTGAAGTAACATAAACTTAAAGCATTTAAAATTAATATTAAATTGGAATCAAAGCAAGGCAATTCCTCAACAAACAGGTATAAGAGGTTTAACACAATATCTAAACAAAATAGTTAAAATAAGAATTCATAGTAGAACAAATTCAAAAAATAAAAATGCGAAAGGGAAAATATACAAAATTAAAAAATAAAAAAATTAATCTTCTTTCAGTGAAACTCCAATTCAGAACTTTTGAGAGGGAAATGATTTAAAGCATCATAAAATATGTTCATGAAAACATGTTTCGAGCTCCTAGTTCATTTGAGATCAAAAACCAAAAAAAGATTCAATTAAACTTTCATTTAAGACATTAAAATTCATATAAAACCAGAAAATTGAATCTCAAATGTACCAGAATTTTCCCGGGGAAAATGATTTAAAGCTTCAAAAAGTTGATTAATATGTTTCGAAAACATGTTTGGTTGGTTCTCCTAGTTCATTTGAGATCAAAAACCGAAAAAAAGATTCAATTAAACTTTCATTTAAAAACATTAAAATTCATATAAAGCCGAAAAACTGAATCTCAAATGTACCAGAATTTTCGGTTAGCCTATATTTTAGGGTACCCCTTGGATTATCGCAAATAAGTTGTTTCATTTATGGTAACCTGAGTAGTTAAATGTTATGGAAACCCTATTACAACATGACTGGTTGCGTGATTGCGGTGAATTTGACTGGGGAGAATATTTGTAAGGGCTTATTTCTGCATTGGATATCAGTTAGAAAGTATGTCGCTTATTTTGTGCATTACATTGTAAAATGGCTAATTGACTGGTGTGTAAATGAAGGTTTACTTAGTAGTCATTATGAGTATTCTGTCTGTATGAATGAAATGTATATGGTCGAACGTAAAGATCGTTCAGATGGCTTTGAATGGGTTTGTCGCAAGAAAGGTTCATGCAAGAAATGCCACTGACAGCCCAGTGCTATGGAGGATATTTTTTACTCTTATTTTTATAAATTTATGAGGCAACGGCAGTATACAGATTCTAGTTCAGATAATTTTAGAAAGTTTTTGGATGCTGTTAAGGAATTTTGTGTGCCACGGACTGAAGACAAAAATTCCTAAATAAAGCATGTGGATATTTCCTTTGTGTAGTACGTAGATGCAATATGACGTATTTCCTTTTTTTTTTTTTTTTTTTTTTTTTTGTTTTTTGTTTTTTGTTTTGTTATTTCACTGTTTAATTTAAAATGCAGTTTATTGAGATTATATATTTTTTGTTTGGCTCTAATTCAGAATTGGGTGCTCCTTTGACTTTTATGTGAAAATAGATTGATGTGTAACAAAGTCAAGGGAGTGCACAATGCCTAGTTTATGCAATTCTCTGATGTTTTTTTAAAAGAAAATATGTTGATATGTACATTGACACTGAGTTTTTGTAATTCTTTGACATGTCATTTTGGTTTTGTGCAGTGGCCATCTTGAAATTGTACCTTGCTAGCCAATCGCCAATTTTCGCCAAGAGGCACCCTAAAATATATTTTTACTGACTTTTCATTTATTCTGTTACCTTTGAGAATTGGTTATGTATTAATTTTATTGTCTTAAATGAAAATTTAATTGAACCTTTTTTCGGTTTTTGATTTCAAATGAACTAGGAGATCGAAACGTTTTTGAAACATATTAATCGAATTTTATGAAGCTTTAATTCAGTTTCCCCCTCACAAGTTCTAAATTGGAATTTCAGTAAAAGGAGATTAATTTTTATATTTTTTAATTTTGTATAATTTCCCTTTCACATTTTTATTTTTCGAGTTTGTTCAACTATGAATTTGTATTTTAATTTTGATTGGTTTAGATATTGTGTTAAACCTTTTATACATGTTTGCAATTATTAATATTGTTAAGAAATTGCCTTGCTTTGATTCCAATTTAATATTAACTTTAGATGCTTTAAGTTTATATATCTATTCATACATACAGCCATACATACACACAAACAAAGTTTTCAGTTTAAAAGTGCAGCCATTATAGAAATGGAAAATGTTCAAAATATTCAGCCATACCTTGCTTGTATCAATAAGCATAATGTTGGAAACGGTATTCCTTCAGTTAAATATATTTGTCTATACACTTCAGCATGTCATTAACCTTATTTCTGTACTCTGGATGGCAGCAGAGATGCTCATTTCTAATTTTTTACAGCTTCAATTCCAAACTTACTAGAAATTGTGCACGAGACTAAATATATAACTTGCAATACCAAAACAACAGTTAAAGATGCAACACAAAATGAAATGGTGCTGAGCATTTGCAGATAATTCATGAAACCCATCATGCTTTCAAAGAATTTATTCCTCCACCTAACAGCCTAATTTATAAATCTTTCACACATAACAGAACAATATAAGAACCAGAAAAACACAGCAAAGAAAATTATGTACTCTGAAATATGCTGCCCACTTTTAAACTGAACAGTCCATGTATACATGAAAAGCAAATCCCTCGATAAATTAAAGATCAGTAAATGATTTAAAATATAAAAAAATGCATCTTGTTAATAAGCAGCTTGTATTAGAAAGTATGTGTACATATACATTACTTGCTAAATCTGCCAGATTTTTTGAACATGCAACATTTAATCTTTTGCTTTCCTCATAATCCTTCTCAACTTTTTCAACTGATCTCTGAGCAGCACAATGAATTATTACAGTCGGCTAAAAATATTCAACATAAATTAAGTCAAAATATATGATTAGTAAATAAACATGAGAAATACATTACTTTTACAAATTAATATGCAAGTCCCATATTGACAAATAACATTTAATTGCTATTCTGCATTCTATTTTGCTGAAATACACATAAATCTATTTTAAAATACAGTATACAGTACAAAGTCTGTAATCCGGAATGATCTATAATTCAGACCTCAAAGCCAGAAACTTTTTTTTTAATTATGCATGCGCGTAATGCATTTACGCATGTGCGTTTAATGCTAACGCATGCGCATTTAGCACCAAAAAACGAAGCAACTTAAACAACTTACATTGAAATAAATGTTTAATAAAGTAAACAAATAAATATTAAGCTTTTTTCTTTTGTAAATTTTGATACCCTTTAGATCCTAATTTCTCTTTATTTCATAAATTACGATTTCATATTTTTAATTGTATAATTTCTGCATGCCATCTTACCAGATTTAAATTGATGATGTATAATTCGGAAAAACCCTTCATCCGGAATTGCCGAAGTCCCAACGAGTCCGGATTACGGACTTTGTACTGTATATTTATATTAATTTCGGAACTACTCTGATATGCGCCCCCAAGCCGCCAAACATTTTTTGCAAGAAACTCCACGCTGCCATATTACTTTCTAAATTTTTGTCTATATTTCGAACTTTAAGTCTAAAATGTCTCCAAAAACGCGGTTTTCCCACATGCAAAAACCACGTTTTGAACACACAATTTATGCTAAAAATCTGAAAAAAAAAAAAAAATTTAGAAAACAAAAACGTAAAGTTTCTAACCAAAAATATTTGACAAGAATCCATGTACACAGCGATATGTTTTAACAAAAAAAAAAAAAAATCTACGAATGGCACAATCTAGGCAACGAACGAATCTATGAACTACTCACACCTCGCTTTAATAAATTAACATAACAACAGTAAATTTCAAAGAATACCATGTACAGTATCCTGTTTAAACTTACAAAAACATCTTTGAATTGCACAATCTAGGTAACAAACGAATCTACGAACTACGCACACTTCGCTTTAATAAATCCACATAACAACAATATATTTCAAAGAATACCATGTACGCAGCGTTCTATTTCAACTTTAAAAAACATTTACGAATTGCACAGTCTAGACGCTACGCACTAATCAATAAAATAAACTAATATAACTAAAATAAATTTCAAACAATTCAAAAAAACAACAATAACAACAGAAATTCATACTAAAAAAACAATGACCATAACATTCTACAAAATAAGGACAAGAATAAAATAAAATGCACTTACCATGAATTAATGCTTTTTCGAACAGCAGAAGAATCGGTTATCTTTACATTATGGTAACTTGGCGATCTTTTGGTGAAAATTTGGCGACCAACTCTCCTACAGCAACCCTCTATTTTTTTTTTTTTTCCCGCCGCCATTTTGTCTTCACGAAGTAAAGACATGTTTCTTTTCTTTTTATCTACTGAACACTTCTTCCAACAATCTACTAGCCGAATTACACTTATGCTAGAAATTTTATCTAACAAAACTGCTTAATCATGACAAATATTCACTGCAAAATTGGGAAAAAGTGCACAATACCATACTCCTTACGCGTTTTTCAAAATAACACATACACATAAATCATGCACACGTCGACTTATTTTTACTTAAAAAAACATCCCAGAACTACACAAAAATGGCATTGCGCACACTCTTCACTATATCCATGTACACTGCTTTTTTCTCATAAATTAGAAAAATTTCACGAAAATGCGTAACAATTTTCTGAATCTTTAAACCCGGTAAAAAGAACATATATGAAATTACCTTATCGCGAAAAAGTATATACCCTTTCCAAATATAAACATTTCCACATATAAAATAAATAAAATATCTAAAAACTTTTACCTCTAAATTATCTATTATATTTTAAACGTCACCAACGAATTCATACCGCAAACATTACAAATACTTAGTGTCAAATATTTAAATTATTTCCATGCACGTTTACTTCAGCTAAAACGTATACCAAATTCCTACAAACATAAAATTCACAAAATAACTATCATTTAATTAAAATATCACTAAACCATGTACACGTCGACTTATTTTTACTTAAAAAAACATCCCAGAATTGCACAAAAATGGCATTGCGCACACTCTTCACTATATCCATGTACACTGCTTTTTTCTCATAAATTAGAAAAATTTCACGAAAATGCATGAAAATACTCAACGTATACTACTCAAATATATTCCAAAATACTACAAACATATAACTCACAAAATCACGATCATTAAATTAAAATATAATTAAATTAAAAAACACTACTTAAAATATAAATAAGCACATACATTAAATTAATAAAAATTAGATTACAATCCTAATTACTTTAAACTAAATCATTGCTAATAACAATTTTCAAATAATACCATTTTAATTTATTTACTCCTTACATTTAGAACAATGCATAAAAATAATATCCTCAACTGATTAAAAATACTAACTTACCTAATCTTCTTCAGAATCTTCATTACGTCGCTGCAGTACTACTGCTATTTTCTAAATCCTAAATCCAGTAGCCAACTAGAAGTCTATTCACCAAGTAATAAGAAATTAATAAAATTTCACCTATACTCAAACTACTTTCAGCAAACTAAGTACCCTTCCTTACACTCCTTTTCACAAAATGTCCATTTTTACCATATTTCTTGCACCGCCATTTAAACTTGTAATATCCTTCCTTTCACACAATCTCAACTTAATTTTTATCAGATAAACGCATTAAAAATTTAGAATTCACTTTACAAAGCGCCATGCAATCCGAAAATTAATCAACACTATTTCACACAAAACACAATGAAGCTTTTCCAAATTAACCCCTTTTTCCGATTAATGTCATGTTTCACACAACATAGAATATAGCTAAATACGAAATTTCCAGATTTCCCCCCTTTTCCGATTAAACAACTGCAATTCATCCATTAATGTCACATGACATATCTCATGATCTCTCATTTCCCTCACACAAAATAATGCGTAATCGGAACTGCGTGCTTCTCACATTATTACGAAAGTCCTAGGTAGTAACCTTTATCGCCTCCAAAATGTCGCCAAACTACCAGTTACCATATTCTAAAGATCAGCCGAAATACCAACTTCATACCGCCTTTAACATGCCGCCACGTAATCACTATCGTATTTATATGACAGCCAGGCACACTATTCAGAAAATTCATACTATGATTCACAAATAAATAAAATCATAAATTCCTACTTCTATCATGCACAGCCACTAAAAATAATCTCCCAGACCCTCTTTCCACACCTTCAAATATCCACTGCCCCTCAACAGGATGGCCACGATGATATTTTCCTTTGCCGAACTTCAATTCAACAACTTCCACCATTTTATCTTTTCCCCCTATCTTCGCGAACCAACGAGCTCCAGCGAAAGATTTTTCAACGTCAACAGGGTTGCCATACAACACGCAATCGCGCCAAAAACCAGCTCAGAACACATATCGCCACATTTGGTGAAATTAGGGCATATATCAGAGTTGTACCTTAATTTCAATATCTCATCTTAAAGAAATATTTCTTCACAAAATCAGAATTGGTGCTAAATTTATAAGTACATTTCAAAAATGCTTTTACCTTAAACTTTTGAATAATTTCCTTTACTTCATCCAAATTATTTAAATCAACTTTAATCAGTTTATCTCTAGCTCTAGAAAATGCTAAACCAAGTACTTCCCACGAATTATTCAAAAACTCATTTACTATTGCTCTTCCAAGTAGACCAGAAGCTCCAGTAATAAGGACTTTGCTCATTATGACAAAACTAGAAGAAAATAAAACAGATTAACTTAAAAACTGCTATTTAAATTCAGACAATCTTAACAATCAGCAGCATTTAAAATCAACCAGAATCTCTATTTTATCAAAATAAACATACAAAGTACTTAACAGCATACTTCTTATCAAATATTTTTTCAAATCCCATTTCATGAATTTCAAAATAAATACAATTCTTAACTAATCTGGGGGATATAATATGTTTTTTTTTTTTTTTTTTTAAATGAATCGCATGATTTGGAAATAAAAACATTTATATTCTTATTTTTTTCTTTTTTTTTGTATAATTTTTACTCGTAAGATAATTTACAAAACAGATTCCAAAATAAAGTGCTGTTATATTAATAATGTTTACCAAAAAATTCATATTATAATCTGACAGAATTTCAGTTTTGAGACATATATCTTGCAAGATCCTGTCTTCCACAATTCTAATTTAATGAGGTAAAGATTACAATTCAAACCTTTAAGCAGATTAGTTTTTATTTTTAAACAAAGCTTCAAATGTACAGAATATCTTCCATAAATCTGAAAATTTGTTCTTGTTTTGTGGATTTGAATTAAAATATGGACTGAATCTGAAAATAAATGAATAGTTATATTTATATGTTATATATAGACAGAGTCAATTAGCAGAATATATATGCATATTTATTCAATACAGAGAGAGTCAAATAGCAAAATTTATATCTATTCAATAGACAGAAAGTGAATCAACAGAATACATATATACACAGGCAATCAGCAGAATGGACAGTTTATCTCACACCTACACAAATAATTCCTTGATTGAACTGACTTCTACTCTCTCATTTTGTACAGGTGAAATTACTTTATTAGTATGCGATACTTTTTAAATAATAACTTGGTGAGTACATCACACATTAAAAATGGAAATTAACATATATAATAACTTTCTAAGTCAGGAAAAACTAAATATCATCATTGAAAATACATTCATGTACCAAAACAGCTTGTCTTCCTACACAACATTCTTGCTTGTTTTTCATAAAAACGAAATAATAAAAACCAAGAATGGGTCAGCCAGTGTGTTACTCAGAATCTGAATTACTCTACGAAATTAAATGAATATGTATTAATACATCGCATGATTTATTTAAAAGGCAGGAGCGTAAATATTTACCTCATATCCCGCAGTTAACAGAAATATATACATATAACCATATAATTAAATAAATAAAAGGAAAATATGCAAACCCGAAAAATTCCAAAAAAATAAAAATTAAGAATGCCAATAAAGAAAACTAAGAATTACAATTTGAAGACTACATAAATTCCAATCTATAAAGTCGTAATGGGAAAGGGAAGAAAAATTAAAACCAAAGATTTAAAAAAAAAAATCAAAAGGACATTATTTTAAAAATAATTTGAAATATTGTAAAAGAAAAAAGGTGACAGATGGAAAAAATTGCCTTGGAAGCACTAGCTAATAGTACTGTAAAAACATATAAATTGAGATGAAAAAATTTCAAATAAAAATTATAGCAATATTACAGAAAATTATCGAAAAATGAACAGTTCAAAAACTAGCAAAACAATGCTAACTATATATACAATATAAATTAGATACAGGAAGAATAGAGCACAATCAGAAGACCATGTGACAAATTTTATCAGCGTATGTTATCTGATTATACCTACCAACATCTACTTTCTACAAAAGCTTATTTTATAATTTAAAAAAAAAAAAAAAAAAAAATTGCATTAATTAATTTTCTAAATCGAGGTCATCAGAAAGTGGATTTACTCTTTTAAGTGATCAGCAAATCACAGATGAAAAGGTTAAAATGTAAATACACCTTGCAACAAATGATCTAACAGATGAGCAAATTTTCTTTAAAACCCTGCGATTTCACTACATGTTTATCGTATATATATGTATTATATTATCGTAGTAGACATCATATTTTGCATCTAACGACCTCTTTCTACCCGAAGGGTGAAAACTTGAGTATCCGTGATTTAGTTCACCTATAGGTGGCGCTTTCACACATTAGCGTGGCGGATAAAAACCAAGGAGGTAAAAACCGGTATTTTGACTTGTGATCTCTCTTCGTACAGTCGGTCACAAAAGAATTTGAACACCGGTACCCATTCAAAAAATTTACTTTTCCGTTGAGAAACAAACTGGTGGCTCGTGTCAATCTTGGTTCGATCAGAACACCAAAGGATGGCTGACGTCCATCCTGGCTAGATGTCGAGAGAAAAAAACCACGAGCTATCTGGGTGAGCAGAGAAATAAAAAAACGCAAACGGTCGCTGCGGCCCGACTTGGTTGGCGAAAAGCGAAAAAGCAAAAGGGTCTCAAGTGTCTATCTCAGTTGGATGGGAAAAACAAAAGGATGGTTCATGTCAAATTCGGCTAGGTGTTGGAAAAATACAATACGACCTATCTGAGTGAGCTGGGAAACAAAATGGCTGCTCAAGGGATCAACCTTTGCGAGCAGAGGAAAAAAAAAATAAAACCCACAACCGGTCGCTACGCCCCCGTCTTGGTTCGCGCAGAGAGAAAAAGAACAGAATCGTCTCACTCATCCACCTTAGTTGGATGGGGAAAAACAAAAGGATGGCTCATGTCAAATTTGATTAGGTGTAGGAAAAAATACAACATGACCTATCTGAGTGAGCTGAGAAACAAATGACTGCTCAAGTGATCAAGGTTCAAGAGCAGAGGAAAAAAACAAACGGTCGCTACGCCCCGTCTTGGCTCGCGAAGACAGAAAGAACACAATAGTCTCCCTCATCCATCTTAGTTGGATGAGAAAAAACAAAAGGATGGTTACTCTCAAATTCGGCTAGGTGTAGGAAAAAATACAAAACGACCTATCTAAGTGAGCTCGGAAACAAAATGACTGATCAAACGATCCAGGTTTGCGTTCAGAGAAAAAACGCAAACGGTCGCTAAGTCCCGTCTCAGTTATCGTCTCCCTCATCCATCTTAGTTGGATGAGAAAAGAACAAAAGGATAACTCATGTCAAATTCGGCTAGGTATAGGGGGAAAAAAATACAATACGACCTATCTGAGTGAGCTGGAAAACAAAATAGTTGCTCAAGTGATCGAGGTTTGCGCTCAGAGGAAAAATAAAAACACACAAACGGTCGCTATGCCCCCCGTCTCGGTTCGCGAAGAGAGAAAGAGCACAATGGTCTCATTCATCCCTCTTAGTTCGATGGAGAAAATAAAAGGGTGGCTCACGTCAAATTTGTCTAGGTGTAGGAAAACAAAATACAACATGACTTATCTAGGTGAGATGGGAAACAAAATGACTGATCAAACGGTCGCTGCGTCAAATCTTGGCTCGCGTAGAGAGAAAGAACACAACAGTCTCCTCAGAAAGTCTTCATTGGATGGGGAAACGAAATAGCTGCTCCCACCATCAGGGTTTGAGATGAAAAAAAAATAAAAGGGTGGTTCTCTATCTATCGAGGTTTAAGTGAGACTAGAAAAATAGTTTAGCTTATTCGTCAACATGTCCTGTTCCTGACATCTTACACTTCTTTGACAAATGGCTTCGAAATATGAAAAAAGAAAATATCCAGTTCGTGTAAAGTTCAGAAACGGCAAAACATTCCCAAAGAATTCTTTTTCTTGAGAAAGCATATCCTGTGTCCAGATGAGGTAGAGGTAGAGAGAGAAAGCATGCTGCATCTTCAAGAACCAGCACTGTTCTGAACAGAAACGTGGAATATTTTTATAGATAAGTGAGGAAGTGAAAGTGAAAGTGAAAAATCGAAATCGGATCGGCTAGGAAAATATTTTCAGAGCTCAGAAAAAAATTCTGGCTGGCTAAGTTGTAAAAAAAAAATTGTTAATTTTTATTATGTCTTTAAACATAATAAAAGTTAACGATTTCCCCCTTTTGTCTGGGAATGATGACTCACCTTTCTAAAAATAAACCATAGCTCATTGTTTTTCTTGGACTTCTATTTTTAGAAAGGATGAGTCATGATCTATTTTTAGAAAGAGTAAGACATCATTCTAAACAAAAAGGGTGTCGTTAATTTTATGATGTCTAAAGACATCATTAAATTAACAAAAAGTTTTTTTTCTTTTTTTTTACAACTTAGCCAGCCAGAACTTTTTTCTGAGCTCTGAAAATTTTTTCCCAGCCGATCCGATTTCGTTTTTTGATTTTCACTTTCACTTCCTCACTTATCTATAAAAACATTCCGCGTTTCAGTGCAGATTCGTGCTGTCTGTTGAAGAGGCAAAGGATATATATATCTCTCTCTACTCAATCTGGATCCAGGATGCTCTTCAGAGGAAATTCCTTTTAGGAATTGTTGACAACATCTAAACCTTAGATGAATTGGATGTCAATTGCTCGTTTATTTATAAAAGTATTCCACGTTTCAATGCAGATCCGTGTTGGTTGTTGAAAAGACGACACATCTCTACTCAATCTGGACCCATGATCTTTTTTTTAAGAGGAAATTCTTTTAGGAATTGTTGACAGCTTCTGAACCTTTGATGAGTTGGGTGTTTCTTTTCGTATTTCGAAGCACTTTGTCAAAAAAGGAGATTCCAATGGAATTGTTTAAGGATGTCGTCTATTGAAATTGAAAAACAAAAAAAGGAAATATCCTGAGAGTTTTAAAATGAGAATGCTTTTTCCAAATCTATTCCGGTTTTCGTTTGGATAGACATGATCTTCATGAAAGGTAAGTCTTTTACAAATATTTTTACTCAAACTATTCTTTAAAACATTGTCTAGTAGAACATTGTAAAAAAATGTAATAGATTTATAAAAAAACAATTTTTGTTCCTAATGTTATTATCATATTGGACATAATTCATATGTTTCACTATACTCTTTAGATCTGATTCTCCCTTCTTAAATAGCAGTGTCGAAAATATCTGTATGTCGAGAGAATTGAAAGGATTTCCCCGGGGCCCCCCTTAAACGCATTATTATTTTTAAAAAAACATATGTATGATGTTTATTTTGTTCTCTTTTGGATATCTTCTCTAACATATCGTGGGGCAAAAGGACTTCTGTTCGGCTGCTACCCCTCTTTACGCTGTGATTTCAAAACTGTCCTTTTAAAGACCATGGATCAGCAACGAGACTCTAAAGCAGAAATTGCTCTATTGATTACCAATTTCTAAAGGCTCCCAGAGGCATTTTTTTAAGATTGGTTTTTATTTTTCTAAGCTGAGAGGGAAAAGAAAAAAATCTCTCACAGATAATTTATTCTTTTTGAATTCCCTGAAATAGGTTTCAAGCGAAACGGTCTGGACTTAAATTCTTTCCGTTCTACAGGTCCCTCCGTTTAGGCTGACCATTGAGGTGTGAAGGGGGTAGTTTGTGATATTTATTTCCATTTACACGACAGACAACACTCTTGTGATTTAGAGAGGTATGAGAGACGAGCTAGAGGATTTGTTTTTCCCTTAACATTGTAAAAGGAATCGAGTCGGCTGGGAAAAATTTCTCAGAAAAAAAAATTCTCAGTCCTGAGAGCTGTCATTGTTTTAGGTTGAAGAATGCGTTTTTGAAAATCTTTTCTCGCTTTCGTCTGGATAGAAATGATTTTCAAGAAAGGCATATCCCATTTTTCATTTCTCAAGTCGTTGTTTAAAGCATGCTTCTAAACATTTCCGAGTGAAATATTGTCAGATTCTCTGTTTCTAGAGTGAAACCGTATTAAAAATGTTTCTTTTTTAGTTTCTAATGTTGTTACCATACCAGACATAATTCATGTGTTTTTTGCTATACGTTTTAAATGAGACTGCTCTCAAATATGAGTAGAAACCGTTATCTATTCAGGTAGGAATCAACCCTCCCTCTTTAAACACTCGAGAAAGATCATGTTGAGAGATCTTGTTCTAGTTTTCTCAAATCACCCTGGTATGGCTAAAGCGAAACTCGGAAGGCTGTCAGTAAAAAACATTTTTCAGATTTGCTTTCAAAACCTACACAAAAAGGCTACGAGAGTTCAAAAGGGCTATGACAATTTCCCAGAAGGGAGGGGAATAGGTATCCAGGTGAGTCCACAGCCCGAACTGCAGGAAGGTGAAACGGGAAAGGCTTCCATAGATAACAGAGAGTCCATTCTTAAAAATAGAAAGATGTCTCGTCGGTCAAGTTGGCTGGGGAAAAAAATCATTTTCTAACAGCTGCGAGAAAATGTTCCCATACCTTCATAGAAGCATTTTTTTCTAGGAGGGAGTGAAATGAAACGGGAAAAGTGTAGAAGGAATCTTTCTGGATACCCATTCTTTCCAGATCAGGGAAACACGTGTGTCCCGATGGGTCCACAGCAGGGATTGAACTGCAGCTAAACGCGGAATACTTCATTCAATAATGGAAAGTCTTTTCTTTAAAAAAAATAGGGTGAGGACTCGTGGATCAAGTCGGCTGGGAAAAAATTTCTCAGAGCTCAGAAGAAAATTCTGAGTCAGTCCCGAGAGTTGACATTACTCTAGGTTGAAAAATATTCTCAGATCACCCTGGTATAGATAAAGCGAAACTCGGAAGGCTGTCAATAAAAAAAAACATTTATCAGATTTGCTTTCAAATGCTACGAGAATCTAAAAGAGCTATGGGAATTTCCAGAAGAGGAGGGGCAGAAAATAGATATCCAGGTGAGTCCACAGCACGCACTGCACGGAAGGGAAACGGTAAAGACTTCCATAGATCAGAGAGTCCATTCTTAAAAAAATGGAGAGATGTCTCATTGATCGAGTCGGCTGGGGAGAAAAAAAACATTTCTAACAGCTGAGAAAAATGTTCCCATACCTTCATAATGGATCTTTTCCAGGAACGAGCAGTGTGTATCCAGGTCGAATCCACAGCACAGACTGATTGTAAGTCGAAATACGAAAAAGAAACACCCAGCTCATCTAAATTTCCGAAATGGTAAGAGATTCTCAAAGAATTCTTCTAAAGATCATCGTCGGTGATCTCAGATTTGGGTAGAGAGAGAGACATGTTGCATCTCCAACAGCCCACTCTGTTTTGAACAAAAATGCGTAATGCTTTCATAGAAAAGAGAAGAATTGAAAGTGAAAGTGAAAAAACGAAATCGGATCGGCTGGGAAAAAATTTCTGAGAGTGGGAAAAACATTTCTCTGGCTCAGATTAAAAAAAAACTTTCTGTTAATTTTATGATGTTTTTAGACATCATAAAATTAACAGAAAGTTTTTTTATGATGTTTTTAGACATCATAAAATTAACGACATACCCTTTTTAAGAATGATGTCTCACTCTTTCTAAAAATAGATCATGACTCATCCTTTCTAAAAATAGAATTCCAAGAAAAATAATGATCTATTTTTAGAATGATGACACATCATTCCCAGAGAAAAGGCGGGAGATCGTTAATTTTTATTATGTCTAAAGACATAACAAAAATTAACAATTTTGTTTTTTAAATCTGAGCCAGAGAATTTTTTTCCAGCCCTCAGAAATGTTTTCCCAGCCGACTCGATTATCGATTGGCAAGACAATACATAATTCTTTCTAGAAAGAATTCACATTTATTTATTTAAACAACTCGCGTTTCGACTTCCAATCAGTCCGTGTTGGGGATTCGACCTAGATACACGCTACTCTCTCCTGGAAAAAAAGCTTCTGTGGAGGTATGGGAACATTGCTTCTTCTTGGGAGGTGCTTTCATTGGACGGATGGCTCTCTTTCTCTACCTTAGATGAACTGAATGTTTCTTTTTTCGTATTTCGAAGCTATTTATTGATCAAAGAAGGAGATTCCAATGAAATGACTTACCAGTTTTGAAAAATGTTAGCCATTGAATATTTTTTGGGGGGAAACTCTATCCTTTGAGTCGATACTAGAACGCCCCGTGTGCCGACTTCACTCAAGTGATTTTCGTTCGACAAATCTCATTTTTTCCCCTCCGTTTGAGAGCTACGAGTCCAAATTTTTTTTAGAATTCGCTATACAGCTACGAGGAAATTGGGCAAGGTTGATCTGAAGCGGAATGTCTGTATACATCACGCTGAGAGACTTTTTTTTAAAGGATCTCAGAGAAAAAAATTCAAAAGTGTCGTCTGAAGCAGGCTCATGTTGAGAGATCGAACAACAGCTCTCCATTGTGTTTAGTGGGCGACCTGTTATTCACTCGTAGACAAATAGGAATGCTCTAAATTTTCTCCTACCTCAACGGTGTTATATTTGAAATGAATAGGAGAAACAAATCATCATAGCTATGAAATGAAACACAAAACCGGTTAATACTTTCTAGAATACGGACACTTGTACTCGGCTGGGTCTACACAGCATGGACTCAACGGAAACAAAACGGGAAAGACTTTCACAGGTCGTCTAAAGCAGGCTCATGTTGAGAGATCGAACAACAGCTCTCCATTGTGTTTAGTGGGCGACCCGTTATTCACTCCTAGACAAATAGGAATGCTCTAAATTTTCTCCTACCTCAACGGTGTTATATTTGAAATGAATAGGACAAACAAATCGTGATTCACAACTGGTTAGACCAGTTTAAAAAAATACATGGATCACAATTGTTCCAGGGTATACTGATATATTTTGTGAAACTTTAACAAAGTCCTTTCAAGAAAGTAAGATCTCATGATCCATAGCTGGCTAAACCAGTCAAAAAATAGATGGATCACGATTGTTCCAGCGTATACTGATATATTTTGTGAAACTTTAACAAAGTCCTTTCAAAAAGGCAAGATTTTATGATCCACAGCTGACTCCATCAGTCAGGACAAAAATGGAACATGGTTTTCTTCATTCAATCGTATTCTGATATATTTTGTGAAATTTTAACAAAGCCCTTTCAAAACGTTAAGATCCTGTGATTCAGAATAATTGTTGAATCGTATATACTGGTATATTCTGATAAAAAAACAACAGAATGTTCCAATTTGAATACAAATATGGGTCTATATCCCAATATGTTTTATAAAATCATTTTCCTATTTTGTAAAACTTGAAGAATGATTTTCAAACTGGCTGCATGGGTGGTTTCCCCCCATCTGTAACATGAATACGAGCCAGTTTCCCTTCAAAAGTCGTCCACGAAGGCATTTCTCAAGGCAAATAGCCCTCAAGTGCTTCATCTTTTGTGTGTTGCTGAAAAATCTCGTGATCGCTCAAGCGAAAAGGGTTAGAGTTTTTTTCCCCTGAAATAGGTTGATCAGAGAAAAAAATATTCTCTCAGGCTAAACAGAAATGGGTTGGTATTTTGACTAAAGTCATTTCCATTCGGTAGATCCAGGTTGGAGGTTTTCCCCGTTAACATTAACATTACACAGAGTTGTAAAAAAAGAATAGGCATCTCTATATTTTGAAGCTATCACGCGAATCCTGTCGAAAAATCTTCTTGAAACCCTTCAGAATCATCGTATTCGTTACGAGGGAAAAAATAGGGTGATGTCTCGTTGGTCGAGTCACCTGGGAAAAAAAAAACCTTTCTAAGAGCTGCGAGAAAATGTTCCCATACCTTCATAGAATCTCTTTCTAGGAGGACAAGTGTGTATCCAGGTCGAATCCACAGCACAGACAGATTGGAAGTCGAAATACGAGTGGTTTAAATACTAGATAAGTGTGAATTCTTTCTAGAAAGAATTTTGTATTGTTCCGAAATGGTAAGAGATTCTCAAAGAGCATCGTGGGTCATCTCAGATTTGAGTAGAGAGAGAGAGATGTTGCATCTCCAACAGCCCACGCTGTTCTGTTCTGAACAAAAACGTGTAAAAAATGCTTTTATAGAAAAGAGAATTGAAAGTGAAAAAATGAAATCGGATCGGCTGGGAAAAAATTTCTGAGAGCTGGAAAAAAATTTCTCTGGCTCAGATTTAAAAAAAAAACTTTTTGTTAATTTTATGATGTCTTTAGACATCATAAAATTAACGAAACCCTTTTTGTTTAGAATGATGTCTCACTCTTTCTAAAAATAGATCATTGTTTTTCTTGGAATTCTATTTTTAGAAAGGATGATATAGATGTATTTTTAGAAAGAATGAGACATCATTCTAAACAAAAAGGATGTCGTTAATTTTATGATGTCTTTAGACATCATAATATTAACAATGTTTTTTTTAAATCTGAGCCAGAGAAATTTTTTCCCAGCCGATCCGATTTCGTTTTTTTTTACTTTCACTTTCAATTCTTCTCTTTTCTATAAGAGCATTACACATTTTTGTTCAGAACAGTGTGGGCTGTTGGAGATGTAACATCTCTCTCTCTACTCAAATCTGAGATGACCCACGATGATCTTAAGAAGAATTCTTTGAGAATCTCTTACCATTTCGGAACTTTAGATGAGATGGATGTTTCTTTTTCGTATTTCGAAACTATTTGTTGATCAAAGAAGGATATTCCAATGGAATGACTTATGAATTTTGAACATGTCACCCATCGAAGATTTTGGGGTGGAACTCTATCCCTTGAGCCAAAAGCCGACATCGTTCTAGGATAAGAAGAATGTTTTTTTTTTTCAAGATCTTTTCGCGCTTTCATCTACACAGAAATGCTTTTCATGAAAGGTAAGTCAGCTTTTACATTTCGTTTTTAAAATAATGGCTCAAAGTATTCTTTTAAACATTTTCGAGATTTTCTGTCAGTAGTTAAAATGTTTTTAGTTTATATATAGTGTTCGAGTAAAATATTTTATGATTTTGTGTTTGCCATGAATCTTGAAAAAAAAATTTTATTTCGTCGTATGATGGCTAAACTTGACATGATTCGTATGTTTTTTTCCTATACATTTTAAATGAGACACTCCTCTTAAACCTGAGTTTTTTTCTATAAATAATGAAAATATGTTTCCCAAAAGACTTAATGATTTAAAAAATGGGCGTGTGTAGGTATGTGTGGGATAGTCAGCTTTCTTCTCTTACGAGAGAGTTTTCCTCTATTCTCTCCACGTGATGTTTTTCTTGGATATCTTCTCCAACATCTCGTGGTCTCTGAAATGTGTGTCATCGTTAGCTTTCTTTTCTGTTACGAGAGACTGTTCCGCTATTCTTCTCGCCAACATCCCATGGTCCTTGAAACAAATCCAGATTCACCCCTCTGTTACATGAAAACCACACGGAGTTATAAAGAAAAAAAATCGCTGATGTCTCGTCGATCACGTCAGCTGGGAGGATTAGTTTGAGATGGGCTGGAAAAATATTTTTCAGAGAAATTGGAATTAAAAAAAGGGGCTAATGATTACGTCGGCTGGGAGGATCGTTTTGAGATGGCCTGGAAAATATTTTTCTGAGAGATAGGAATTAAAAAATGGGCTGCATTCTTCTCCTAGAATGATGTTGACTGGAAGGATCCTTTTGAGATGGGGCTGGAAAATATTTTCTGAGAGATTAGAATAAAAAAATATGGGTTGATGTCTTGTCGGCTGGGAGGATCTTTTTGAGATGGGTTGGAAAAATATTTTTTAGAGAGATTGGGTGGACAACAGGGACACGACGAAAGCGAAATAGGGAAATCCTCCAGAGATATTAGATAATCCATTCATAAAAAATTGGCTGAAATCTCCTCGATCGAGTCGGCTGGAAAAAAACATTTCTAAAAGCTAAGAAATATGTTAACATGCCTTGACAGAATGTCTTTCTTTGAGGAAGATGTGTGCATCCAGGTCGAATCCACAGCACAGACTGATTGGAAGTCGAAATGCGAGTGGTTTAAATAGATAACTGTGAATTCCTTCTAGAAAGAATTTTGTATTGTTCCGAAATGGTAAGAGATTCTCAAAGAATTCTTCTTAAGATCATCGTGGGTCATCTCAGATTTGGGTAGAGAGAGACATGTTACATCTATGACAGCCCACGCTGTTCTGTTCTGAACAAAATACGTGTAATGCTTTTATAGAAAAGAGAATTGAAAGTGAAAGTAAAAAAACGAAATCGGATCGGCTGGAAAAAAATTTCTCAGAGCTGGAAAAAAATTTCTCTGGCTCAGATGTAAAAAAAAACTTTTTGTTAAATTTTATTATGTCTTTAGACATAATAAAAATTAACAAAACTTTTTTTTATAACTCTGCCACCCAGAAATATTTTCCCAGCCAACTCGTTCTTCGATTGGCAAGACAGCATTATTTTTTAAGAATGGACTCTTCTTTACATTTTTCAACATTCCCACTTTTTCGCATCAGATGATTGTGAGCTGTTCAAAAATGCAGAACCGCACACAAGATTTTCTGGAGAGCGATTCGAATTTGTTTAAACTGGAGGATATTTAAGTCATCGTAGCGTTGAAACAGAGTTGACCCCGGATAGGAAAGGACCATTTTCAAGATTTCCTCTGCCAATTTTGGACTCATCAAGAGGTGAGTGTAGATTTTCCAAGACTGGATGAGAATGTGACCCCAAAAAATGGAGCTCGGGAGCAATAGAATGCATTGACACTCATGGGAATTGAAATATACTGAAAAAAACGGGCATTTGAGTTAATTTCTAGACTATTTCTATGCAAATTCCACCGTATCAAATGACGTCATCGTTGCATTCAAACAGAGTCGACCCCGGACAGGAAACGATAATTTTGAAGATTTCCTTCCCCAATTTTGGAGTCATCAAGAGGTGAATTTAGGTTTTCCAAGATTGGATGACCGCCAAAAATGGGTCTCGGAAGGAATAGAATGCATTGACACTCATGGGTACTGAAATATACCGAAAAAAATCGGGCGTTTAAGTTAGTTTCTAGACTATTTCTATAGTTTCTAGACTATTTCTATACAAATTCCACTGTATAAAATGACGTCATCGTTGCCTTCAAACAGAGTCGACAGAGGATCTTTTTCAAGATTTCTTCCCCCAATTTTTGACTCATCAAGAGGTGAGTTTAGGTTTTCCAAGATTGGATGACCCCAAAAAAATGGGTCTCGGAAGGAATAGAATACATTGACACTCATGGGTATTGAAATATACTAAAAGAAACGGGCGTTTGAGTTAGTTTCTAGACTATTTCTATACAAATTCCACGGTATCAAATGACGTCATCGTTGCGTTCAAACAGAGTCGACCCTGGACAGAGGATATTTTCCAAATTTCCTTCCCCAACTTTGGGAAAAAATATTTTACTGAGAGATTGGAATCAAAAATAGGCTGATGTCTCGTCTCGTGAAGAAAAATACAAATGTGTCGTCTTTAAGAAAAGATGCTCCATTACGTGAAGACCACACGGAGTTGTAAAGAGAAAGAAAATAACAAACAGCCCCCGTCTCTCTCTATTTTGGAAACGATCACGCGAAACTTGTCGAAGAGTCTTCTTGAAATGGTTCAGGAACATTGTTTCTGCTACAAGGAAACGATTATATGCATGTTATGTAGGTATTTTCAGCAGCGGATGCCCTCTGGAACGAAGCTCAGAATACTTCTCTCTAGATCCTGTTGAGTAGATTCCTGAACCGAGGATCCTTTTGAGATGGGCTGGAAAAAAATATTTTTCTGAGAGATTGGAATCAAAAAATGGGCTGCATTCTTTTCCTAGAACGCTGTCGGCTGGGAGGATCATTTTGAGATGGAGGCTGGAAAAATATTTTCTGAGAGATTGGAATCAAAATATATGGGCTGATATCTGGTCGGCCTGGAGGATCCTTTTGAGATGGGCTGGGAAAAAATTATTTTTAGAGAGATTATGTGACTCGATCGGCTGATGATCACGTCGGCTGGGAGGATCTTTTTGAGATGGATTGGAAAAATATTTTTAGGGAGATTGGGTGCACAACAGGGACACGACGAAAGCGAAACGGGGAAAATCCTCCAGAGATATTAGAGAATCCATTCTTAAAAATTTGGCTGACGTCTCGTTGATCGAGTCGGCTGGAAAAAACATTTCTGAAAGCTGAGAAATATGTTAGCATGCCTATACAGAATTTGTTTCTTTGAGGAAGAAGTGTGTATCCAGGTCGAATCCCCAAACAGACTGATTGGAAGTCGCAACGCGAGTGGTTTAAATAGATAAGTGTCAATTCTTTCTAGAAAGAATTATGTATTGTCTTGCCAATCGAAAATCGAGTCGGCTGGGAAAAAATTTCTGAGGGCTGGAAAAAATTCCTGGCTGGCTGAGTTAAAAAAAAAACTTTTTGTTAATTTTTATTATGTCTTTAGACATAATAAAAATTAACTACATACCCTGTTTGTTTAGGATGATGTCTCACGTTTTCTAAAAATAGAATTCCTAGAAAAACAATGAGACATCTCTTTCTTGGAAATCTGCTTTAGAAGCATGTTGAAACATGTTGAGACCTGATTCGAACCAAAATAGGGGAGATCAATATTTTTTATTATGTCTAAAGACATAATAAAAATTAACAAAAAGTTTTTTTTTAAATCTGAGCCAGAGAAAATTTTTTCCAGCCCTCAGAAATTTTTCCCAGCCGATCCGATTTCATTTTTTCACTTTCACTTTCAATCCTCTTTTCTATAAATGCATTACACGTTTTTTGTTCAGAACAGAACATCGTGGGCTGTTGGAGATGCAACATCTCTCTCTCTCTACTCAAATCTGGGATGACCCACGATGATCGTAACACCCACGATGATGTTTGAGAATCTCTTACCATTTCTTAACAATACAAAATTCTTTCTAGAAATAATTCACACTTATCTATTTAAACCACTCGAGTTTCGACTTTCAATCAGTCTGTGCTGTGTATTTCACCTAGATACACACTTCTCCCTCCTAGAAAGAGATTCTGTGAAGATATACGGGCGTTTCCCCCCCCCCTCAGCTCCTAGAGAAATATTTTTTCAGCCGACGTGTGATCAACGAGACGTCAGCCGATTTTTTCCCCGTTTCATTTTCGTCGAGTCCCTGTTGTGCACCCATCTGGGGGATAAGTGTTCACATCTTTCAATATGAGCCTCCTTCATCCTTTACGAAAGACGACACATTTGTATTTTCTTAACGAGTGTTTCCAATTTTTTCTCTGAGATCTTTTAGAAAAAGTTCAGGAATCTACTCAACACGATCTAGGGAAGCTTCGTTGAGAGGTGTGAACACTTGTACCCAGGTGGGTGCACAACAAGGACTCGACGAAAGCGAAACGCGGAAAAAATCCTCCATCGATATCAGAGAGTCTATTCTTAAAAAAATTCGGCTGATGTGTCGTCGATCACGTCGGCTGGAAAACATTTCTCTAGGAGCTGAGAAAAAATGCTCTCATGCCTTCACAGAATTTCTTTCTAGGAGGGAGAAATGAATCATTTGTTTCTCGATACGTTTCTTAGAGCGAACAACGGGTTGTCCACTGAAAAAAAAAATAAAACACGGCAACCCGTTGTGTTTTTATCTTAGACAAAAACGCGGGTAGCAATCTTGCTTCGCTCTATGCTTTTCAGATGGGCGAACAACGGGTTTTCATTCTGTTGTGTTTGTGACCCGTTGTTCGTCCATAGACTTAACATGGGAAGCGATTTTCTTTTTCTCTCACCTTTTTCCTAGGGTAGAACAACGGGTTTTCATTCTGTTGTGTTCGCGATCCGTTGTTCACCCATAGACTTAACATGGGGAGTGAATTTCGTTCTCTCTATGAGTGAACAACGGGTTGTCATGTTGTTGTGTTAACGACCCGTTGTACGCCCATAGGAAAAAGCATGGTAAAGTGATTTTCATTCCCTTTAGGCATAGAAAGGTAGAACAACGGGTAGTCCCACTCGATCCAGAGATTTCACCGGCTACCCGTAGGCTATTCAGGAACAGGGGTGTTGCGGACCCTCCAAATGTTCTTTCGGAAAAGGGCAAGATTTTTTTTCCCAGCCTTCGAGATCCCTTTTCCGACTCGAGACCCAAACCCATCAGGAAGAAATATAAATTTTTTTATGAACTTTCTACTCCTAAAAACTAATATAAGATACGTATTAATTCTAATATTTTTTATCTTCATCGGACAAACTGATCTAAAAAACTTTAAATTTCTTAAACGATTAACTCTTTCGCATCGAAGTCGCCTGTAACGCCCGTTCATTCAGGCAACGGCAAACCGCCTCAACGCCTCGTTTATTTTCTACCTAGTTCTTTCCCCTCCACGTTAGTGTATGACTCATTGGTTTTGCGAGTTGTTAAAAGACATGTCAATCATTCTTTTGAAGCAAATAAAGGAGAAATACGGAAAGGTATTGACGTTCGCAGGTGCAATCTGGCCCTAAGGTGAAACTGCACACAATGGATGAAACCGCAGGGGGAAAGGAAATCTATTCCAAGACAAATTCGTAAACACGAGCGTTTTCGATGTTTGTTGAAAACAGATTTGGTCATCTCTCGATGCGAAAGAGTTAAGGGTTGAAGTAAAATGACAAGAAGGAAACACATTTTAGCAAATATTTACGTGATATGAATATTATCTAATTATTTTCACGGATTTAGCAAACTCAAACTAGCTATACACTCTTTTGGTGAATTAAGTTCATATTCTCTTATTATAGGCTTTAGCTAAGTTGTGTACATAATGTATTACAAAAGCAATATAGTTGTAAAAGGTTAGAAAAAACAAATAATAATACAATTCCTTCATGTTACTTTGATTCACAAAACATTGTAGAAAATAATAGATCAGGTCGTAAAATTACATGGAGATTTATATACATCTCACACAATTCATTAAAAATATTAGAATTAATACGTATCTTATATTAGTTTTTAGGAGTAGAAAGTTCATAAAAAAATTTATATTTCTTCCTGATGGGTTTGGGTCTCGAGTCGGAAAAGGGATCTCGAAGGCTGGGAAAAAAAATCTTGCCCTTTTCCGAAAGAACATTTGGAGGGTCCGCAACACCCCTGTTCCTGAATAGCCTACGGGTAGCCGGTGAAATCTCTGGATCGAGTGGGACAACCCGTTGTTCTACCTTTCTATGCCTAAAGGGAATGAAAATCACTTTCCCATGCTTTTTCCTATGGGCGAACAACGGGTCGTGAACACAACAACATGACAACCCGTTGTTCACTCATAGACAGAACGAAATTCACTCCCCATGTTAAGTCTATGGGTGAACAACGGGTCACGAACACAACAGAATGAAAACCCGTTGTTCTACCCTAGGAAAAAGGTGAGAGAAAATGAAAATCGCTTCCCATGTTAAGTCTATGGACGAACAACGGGTCACGAACACAACAGAATGAAAACCCGTTGTTCGCCCATCTGAAAAGCATAGAGCGAAGCAAGATTGCTACCCGCGTTTTTGTCAAAGATAAAAAAAAACAACGGGTTGCCGTGTTTTATTTTTTTCTTTCAGAGGACAACCCGTTGATCGCCCTAAGAAACGTATCGAGAAACAAATGATTCATTTCTCCCTCCTAGAAAGAAATTCTGTGAAGGTATGCGAGCATTTTTTCTTATCTCCTAGAGAAATGTTTTCCAGCCGACGTGGTCGATGAGACATCAGCCGAATTTTTTTAAGAATAGACTCTCTGATATCGATGGAGGATTTTTTTCCCCGTTTCGCTTTAATCGAGTCCTTGTTGTGCACCCACCTGGGTACAAGTGTTCACACATCTCAACGAAGCTTTCCTAGATCGTGTTGAGTAGATTCCTGAACCCTTTCTAAAAGATCTCAGAGAAAAAAATTGGAAACACTCGTGAAGAAAATACAAATGTGTCGTCTTTGGGAAAGGATGAAGGAGGCTCATGTTGAAAGATGTGAACACTTGTCCCCCAGATGGGTGCACAACAGGGACTCGACGAAAACGAAACGGGGAAAAAATCGGCTGACGTCTCGTTGATCACACGTCGGCTGAAAAAATATTTCTCTAGGAGCTGAGGGGGTTGGGAAATGCTCGTATACCTTCACAGAATCTCTTTCTAGGAGGGAGAAGTGCGTATCTAGGTGAAATACACAGCACAGACTGATTGAAAGTCGAAACTCGAGTGGTTTAAATAGATAAGTGGGAATTATTTCTAGAAAGAATTTTGTATTGTCTTGGCAATCGGAAATCGAGTCGGCTGGGAAAAAATTTCTGAGGGCTGGAAAAAAATTTTCTCTGGCTCAGATTTAAAAAAAAAACTTTTTGTTAATTTTTATTATGTCTTTAGACATAATAAAAAATATTGATCTCCCCTATTTTGGTTCGAATCAGGTCTCAACATGTTTCAACATGCTTCTAAAGCAGATTTCCAAGAAAGACATGTCTCATTGTTTTTCTAGGAATGCTATTTTTAGAAAAAGTGTGACATCATCCTAAAAAAAAGGGTATGTAGTTTGTAGAGTTGCGCGCCTCCAACCTGCACGCAACCAAGAGGTGACTGTTGAAACTGGAAATTATACAGAGTCTTGCTAAGGGTTTAAGTCCCTCTTTATTCAACTTAAGAAATTGCAATTGCGTGCTCTTAACGCTCACAAACTACGCCGACCCGACGGTAAAATAAAAATAAGAACCTGAAAAGAAATAATAACAAGACTCTAACTACGAGGCTCTCTAAACGTAACTAACCTCACCGCGTTTTACAATACCGCTGCTAATTCAGCAAACTTTGAATATCACTTTGAATGATTAACAATTCTCCGAGGCAAGCACACAGGCCGAAACGCGGGGTTCTTCAATTTCTGGCTAACTACCTCCGCGCTCGTGAAGTAAGAACAGCACATCTCGAACTCGTTTCCTTTCTATTTAACTCAGAATACTTTCGCTGATAATTTGAATCCTTGCGCGTTCTACTAAAATTTACATACTCTGGCATTGGCAATTCCAGGGGTAAGTAAGGCTTGACAGGAAAGATAGTTTAAACTTAAAATAAATGTTAGTTAAAATAAATATAAACCCTACAAGTTAATTTTTATTATGTCTAAAGACATAATAAAAATTAACAAAAAGTTTTTTTTTTAACTCAGCCAGCCAGGAATTTTTACCAGCCCTAAGAAATTTTTTCCCAGCCGACTCGATTTTCGATTGGCAAGACAATACATAATTCTTTCTAGAAAGAATTGACACTTATCTATTTAAACCACTCGCGTTTCGACTTCCAATCAGTCTGTTTGGGGATTCGACCTGGATACACACTTCTTCCTCAAAGAAACAAATTCTGTATAGGCATGCTAACATATTTCTCAGCTTTCAGAAATGTTTTTTCCAGCCGACTCGATCGACGAGACGTCAGCCAAATTTTTAAGAATGGATTCTCTAATATCTCTGGAGGATTTTCCCCGTTTCGCTTTCGTCGTGTCCCTGTTGTGCACCCAATCTCTCTAAAAAATATTTTTCCAATCCATCTCAAAAAGATCCTCCCAGCCGAAGTGATCATCAGCCCATCGAGTTACCCAATCTTTCTAAAAAATAATTTTTTCCCAGCCCATCTCAAAAGGATCCTCCAGGCCGACCAGATATCAGCCCATATTTTTTGATTCCAATCTCTCAGAAAATATTTTTCCAGCCTCCATCTCAAAAGGATCCTCCCAGCCGACAGCGTTCTAGGAAAAGAATGCAGCCCATTTTTTGATTCCGATCTCTCAGAAAAATATTTTTTTACAGCCCATCTCAAAAGGATCCTCGGTTCAGGAATCTACTCAACAGGATCTAGAGAGAAGTATTCTGAGCTTCGTTCCAGAGGGCATGCGCTGCTGAAGATACCTACATAACATGGATATAATCGTTTCCTCGTAGCAAAATCAATGTTCCTGAACCATATCAAGAAGACTCTTCGACAAGTTTCGCGTGATCGTTTTCAAAATAGAGAGAGAGGGGAGGCTATTTGTTATTTTTTTTCTCTTTACAACTCCGTGTGGTGTTCACGTAATGGAGCATCTTTTCCGAAAGACGACACATTTGTGTTTTTGTTCACGAGACGAGTCATCAGCCTATTTTTGATCCAATCTCTCAGTAAAATATTTTTTCCCAAAGTTGGGGAAGGAAATTTGGAAAATATCCTCTGTCCGGGGTCGACTCTGTTTGAACGCTACGATGACGTCATTTGATGCGGTGGAATTTGTATAGAAATAGTCTAGAAACTAACTCAAACGCCCGTTTCTTTCAGTATATTTCAATACCCATGAGTGTCAATGCATTCTATTCCTTCCGAGACCCATTTTTTGTGGTCATCCAATCTTGGAAAACCTAAACTCACCTCTTGATGAGTCCGAAATTAGGGGAAGAAATCTTGAAAAGGACCCTCTGTCGACTCTGTTTGAACGGAACGATGACGTCATTTTATACAGTGGAATTTGTATAGAAATAGTCTAGAAACTAACTTAAACGCCCGTTTTTTTCAGTATATTTCAATACCCATGAGAGTCAATGCATTCTATTCCTTCCGAGACCCATTTTTGGGGGTCATCCAATCTTGGAAAATCTAAACTCACCGCTTGATGAGTCCAAAATTGGGGAAGGAAATTTTAAAATTATCGTTTCCTGTCCGGGGTCGACTGTGTTTGAACGCAACGATGACGTCATTGGATGCGGTCGAATTTGTAAAGAAATAGTCTAGTAACTAACTCAAACGCCCGTTTTTTTTCAGTATATTTCAATACCCATGAGTGTCAATTCATTCTATTCCTTCCGAGACCCATTTTTTGGGGTCACACTTTTATCCAATCTTGGAAAAATCTAAAGTCACCTCTTGATGAGTCCAAAATTGGGGGAGGAAATCTTAAAAAATATCCTTTCCTATCCGGGGTAGACTCTGTTTGAACGCAACGATGACGTAAATATCCTCCAGTTTAAACAAATTCGAATTGCTCTCCAGAAAATCTTGTATGCGGATCTGCATTCTTGAACAGCTCACAGTCATCTGATGCGAAAAAATTGGGAATGTTAAAAAATGTAAAGAAGAGTCCATTCTTAAAAAAAAATAGTGCTGCCTTGCCAATCGAAATCGAGTCGGCTGGGGAAAAAAATCCTGGCTGGCTGAGTTATAAAAAAAACTTTTTGTTAATTTTTATTATGTCTACTCCCCCTTTTCTCTGGGAATGATGTGTCATCATTCTAAAAATAGATCATGACTCACCCTTTCTAAAAATAGACCGTGACTCGTTCTTTTTCTTGGAATTCTATTTTTAGAAAAGATGAGACATCATTCCCAGACAAAAGGGTGAGATCGTTAATTTTTATTATGTCTAAAAACATAATAAAAATTAACAAAAAGTTTTTTTTTTTTTTTTTTTTTTTTTTTAAATCTGAGCCAGAGAATTTTTTTTCCAGCTCTGAGAAATTTTTTCCCAACCGATCCGATTTCGTTTTTTTACTTTCACTTTCAATTCTCTTTTCTATAAAAGCATTACACGTTTTTTGTTCAGAACAGAACAGCGTGGGCTGTTGGAGATGTAACATCTCTCTCTCTACCCAAATCTGAGATGACTCACGATGATCTTAAGAAGAATTCTTTGAGAATCTCTTACAATTTCGGAACAATACAAAATTCTCTCTAGAAGGAATTCACAGTTATCTATTTAAAAAACTCGCATTTCGACTTTCAATCAGTCTGTGCTGTGGATTCGACCTGGATACACACTTTATCCTCAAAGAAAGACATTCTGTCAAGGCATGCTAACATATTTCTCAGCTTTTAGAAATGTTTTTTTCCAGGCGACTCGATCGACGAGACATCAGCCAATTTTTTAAGAATGGATTATCTAATATCACTGGAGGATTTCCCTGTTTCGCTTTCGTCGTGTCCCTGTTGTGCACCCAGTCTCTCTAAAAAATATTTTTCCAACCCATCCCAAAAGGATTCTCCCAGCCGACAAGACATCAACCCATATTTTTTTATTCTAATCTCTCAGAAAATATTTTCCAGCCCCATCTCAAAAGGATCCTTCCAGTCAACATCATTCTAGGAGAAGAATGCAGCCCGTTTTTTAATTCCCATCTCTCAGAAAAATATTTTTCCAGCACATCTCAAAAGGATCCTCCCAGCCGATGTGATCGACTTGATCAACAGCCCATTTTTTAATTCCAATCTCTCAGAAAAATATTTTCCAGGCCATGTCAAACCGAGCCTCCGAGCCGACGTGATTATCAGCCCATTTTTTGATTCCAATCTCTCAGGAAAATATTTTTCCAGTCCATCTCAAAAGGATCCTCCCAGCCGATGTGATCAACAGCCCAATTTTTAATTCCAATCTCTCAAAAAAATATTTTCCAGGCCATCTCAAAACGATTCTCCCAGCCGATGTGATCGACGTGATTAACAGCCCATTTTTTAATTCCTATCTATCAGAAAATTATTTTCCAGGCTATCTCAAAACGATCCTCCCTGCCGACGTGATCATTAGCCCATTTTCTTTATTCCAATTTCTCTGAAAAATATTTTTCCAGCCCATCTCAAACTAATCCTCCCAGCTGACGTGATCGAGGAGAATTTTTTTCTTTACAACTCCGTGTGGTTTTCATGTAACAGAGGGGGTGAATCTGGATCTGTTTCAAGGACCATGGGATGTTGGCGAGAAGAATAGCGAACAATCTCTCGTAACAGAAAAGAAAGCTAACGATGACACTCATTTCAGAGACCACGAGATGCTGGAGAAGATATCCAATAAAAACATCACGTGGAGAGGAGAATAGAGGAAAACTCTCGTAAGAGAAGAAAGCTGACTATCCCACACATACTTACACACGACCATTTTTTTTTTTTTTAAAAATCATTAAGTCTTTTGGGAAACATATTTTCATTATTTATAGAAAAAACTCATGCTTAAGAGGGGTGTCTCATTTAAAATGTATAGGAAAAAAAACATACGAATCATGTCAAGTTTATCCATCATACAACGAAATAAATTTTTTTTCAAGATTCATGGCAAACACAAAATCATAAAATATTTTACTCGAACACTATATATAAACTAAAAACGTTTTAACTACCCACAGAAAATCTCGAAAATGTTTAAAAGAATACTTTGAGCCATTATTTTAAAAACGAAATGTAAAAGCTGACTTACCTTTCATGAAAAGCATTTCTGTGTAGATGAAAGCGCGAAAAGATCTTAAAAAAAAAACATTCTTTTTATCCTAGAACGATGTCGGCTTTTGGCTCAGGGGATAGAGTTCCCCCCCAAAATCTTCAATGGGTGACATGTTCAAAATTCATAAGTCATTCCATTAGAATATCCTTCTTTGATCAGCAAATACTCGTAGCTTCGAAATACGAAAAAGAAACATCCATCTCATCTAAATTTCCGAAATGGTAAGAGATTCTCAAAGAATTCTTCTTAAGATCATCGTAGGTCATCTCAGATTTGAGTAGAGAGAGAGATTTTACATCTCCAACAGCACACACTGCTCTGAACAAAAACGTGTAATGCTTTTATAGAAAAGAGAAAAATTGAAAGTGAAAGTAAAAAAACGAAATCGGATCGGCTGGGAAAAGATTTCTGAGAGCTGGAAAAAAATTTCTCTGGCTCAGATTAAAAAAAAAAAAAAAAAAAAAAAAAAAAAAACTTTTTCTTAATTTTATGATGTCTTTAGACATCATAAAATTAACGACATCCTTTTTGTTTAGAATGATGTCTCACTCTTTCTAAAAATAGATCATGACTCATCCTTTCTAAAAATAGAATTCCAAGAAAAACAATGATCTATTTTTAGAAAGAATGAGACATCATTCTAAACAAAAATGGTGTCGTTAATTTTATGATGTGTAAAGACATCATGAAATTAACAATTTTTTATTTTTTTTTTAAATCTGAGCCAGAGAAATTTTTTCCAGCCCTCAGAAATTTTCCCCAGCCGATCCGATTTCATTTTTTCACTTTCACTTTCAATCCTCTTTTCTATAAATGCATTACACGTTTTTTGTTCAGAACAGAACATCGTGGGCTGTTGGAGATGCAACATCTCTCTCTCTCTACTCAAATCTGGGATGACCCACGATGATCGTAACACCCACGATGATGTTTGAGAATCTCTTACCATTTCTTAACAATACAAAATTCTTTCTAGAAAGAATTCACACTTATCTATTTAAACTACTCGTATTTCGACTTCCAATCTGTCTGTGCTGTGGATTTGACCTGGATACACACTTCTCCTCCTAGAAAGAGATTCTATGAAGGTATGGGAACATTTTCTCGCAGCTCTTAGAAATGTTTTTTTTCCCAGCTGACTCGACCAACGAGACATCACCCTATTTTTTCCCTCGTAACGAATACGATGATTCTGAAGGGTTTCAAGAAGATTTTTCGACAGGATTCGCGTGATAGCTTCAAAATATAGAGATGCCTATTCTTTTTTTTACAACTCTGTGTAATGTTAATGTTAACGGGGAAAACCTCCAACCTGGATCTACCGAACGGAAATGACTTTAGTCAAAATACCAACCCATTTCTGTTTAGCCTGAGAGAATATTTTTTCTCTGATCAACCTATTTCAGGGAAAATAAAACTCTAACCCTTTTTCGCTTGAGCGATCACGAGATTTTCAGCAACACACAAAGATGAAGCACTTGAGGGTTATTTGCCTTGAAAAATGCTTTCGTGGACGACATTTGAAGGAAAACTGGCTCGTATTCACGTTATACATGGGGGGAAAAATCCCCCATGCAGCCAGTTTGAAAATCATTCTTCAAGTTTTACAAAATAGGAAATTGATTTTATAAAACATATTGGGATATAGACCCATATTTGTATTCAAATTGGAACATTCTGTTTTTTTTTATCAGAATATACCAGTATATACGATTCAACAATTATTCTGAATCACAGGATCTTACCTTTTTGAAAGGGCTTTGTTAAAATTTCACAAAATATATCAGTATACGATTGAATAAAAAAAAATCATGTTCCCTTTTATCCTGACTGATGGAGTCAGCTGTGGATCATGAAATCTTGCCTTTTTGAAAGGACTTTGTTAAAGTTTCACAAAATATACCAGTATACGCTGGAACAATCGTGATCCATCTATTTTTTGACTGGTTTAGCCAGCTATGGATCATGAGATCTGGCCTTCTTGAAAGGACTTTGTTAAAGTTTCACAAAATATATCAGTATACGCTGGAACAATTGTGATCCATCTATTTTTTTGAAAACTGGTCTAACCAGTTGTGAATCACGATTTGTTTGTCCTATTCATTTCAAATATAACACCGTTGAGGTAGGAGAAATTTTAGAGCATTGCTATTTGTCTACGAGTGAATAACAGGTCGCCCACTAAACACAATGGAGAGCTGTTGTTCGATCTCTCAACACGAGCCTGGTTTAGATGACACGTTTGAATTTTTTGTCTGAGATCCTATAAAAAAGTAGGTCTCTCAGCGTGATGTATACAGACATTCCGCTTCAGATCAACCTTGCCCAATTTCCTCGTAGCTGTATAGCGAATTCTAAAAAAAAATTGGAATCGTAATTCTCAAACGGAGGGGAAAAAATGAGATCTGTCGAACGAAAACCACTCGAGTGAAGTCGGCACTCGGGGCGTTCTAGTAGCGACTCAAAGGATAGAGTTCCCCCCCCCCAAATATTCAAAGGCTAACATTTTTAAAAATTGGTAAGTCATTTCACTGGAATCGCCTTCTTTGATCAATAAATAGCTTCGAAATACGAAAAAAGAAACATTCAGTTCATCTAAGGTAGAGAAAGAGAGCCATCCGTCCAATGAAAACACCTCCCAAGAAGAAGCAATGTTCCCATACCTCCACGGAAGCTTTTTTTCCAGGAGAGAGTAGCGTGTATCTAGGTCGAATCCCCAGGACGGACTGATTGGAAGTCGAAACGCGAGTTGTTTAAACAGATAAATGTGAATTCTTTCTAGAAAGAATTATGTATTGTCTTGCCAATCGATAATCGAGTCGGCTGGGAAAACATTTCTGAGGGCTGGAAAAAAATTCTCTGGCTCAGATTTAAAAAAAAAAATTGTTAATTTTTGTTATGTCTTTAGACATAATAAAAATTAACGATCTCCCCCCTTTTCTCTGGGAATGATGTGTCATCATTCTAAAAATAGATCATTGTTTTTCTTGGAATTCTTTTTTTTAGAAAGGATCAGTCATGATCTATTTTTAGAAAGAGTGAGACATCATTGTAAACAAAAAGGGTATGTCGTTAATTTTATAATGTCTAAAGACATCATAAAATTAACAAAAAGTTTTTTTTTTTTTAATCTGAGCCAGAGAAATTTTTTTCCAGCTCTCAGAAATTTTTCCCCAGCCGATCCGATTTCGTTTTTTCACTTTCACTTTCAATTCTTCACTTTTCTATAGAAGCATTACGCATTTTTGTTCAGGACAGAGTGTGCTGTTGGACATGCAACATGTCTCTCTGTCTACCCAAATCTGAGATGACCCACGATTATCTTAAGAAGAATTCTTTGAGAATCTCTTACCATTTCGGAACTTTAGATGAGCTGGATGTTTCTTTTTCGTATTTCGACTTGCAATCAGTCTGTGCTGTGGATTCGACCTGGATACACACCGCTCTTTCCTGGAAAATATCCATTATGAAGGTATGGGAACATTTTTCTCAGCTGTTAGGAATGTTTTTTTTTTCTCCCCAGCCGACTCGATCAATGAGACATCTCTGTATTTTTCTAAGAATTGACTCTCTGATCTATGGAAATCTTTCCCGTTTCCCTTCCATACAGTGTGTGCTGTGGACTCACCTGGATATCTATTTTCTGTCCCTCTTCTTCTGGAAATTCCCATAGCTCTTTTGGATTCTCGTAGCTTTTGAAAGCAAATCTGATAAATGTTTTTTTTTATTGACAGCCTTACGAGTGTCGCTTTATCTATACCAGGGTGATCTGAGAATATTTTTCAACCTAGAGTAATGTCAACTCTCGGGACTGACTCAGAATTTTCTTCTGAGCTCTGAGAAATTTTTCCAGCCGACTTGATCCACGAGGCATCACGCTATTTTTTTTTAAAGAAAAGACTTTCCATTATTGAATGAAGTATTCCGCGTTTAGCTGCAGTTCAATCCCTGCTGTGGACCCATCGGGACACACGTGTTTCCCTGATCTGGAAAGAATGGGTATCCAGAAAGATTCCTTCTACACTTTTCCCGTTTCATTTCACTCCCTCCTAGAAAAAAATGCTTCTATGAAGGTATGGGAACATTTTCTCGCAGCTGTTAGAAAATGATTTTTTTCCCCAGCCAACTTGATCGACGAGACATCCCTCTATTTTTAAGAATGGACTCTCTGTTATCTATGGAAGCCTTTCCCGTTTCACCTTCCTGCAGTTCGTGCTGTGGACTCACCTGGATACCTATTCCCCTCCCTTCTTGGAAATTGTCATAGCTCTTTTGAACTCTCGTAGCTTTTTTGTGTAGCTTTTGAAAGCAAATCTGAAAAATGTTTTTTACTGACAGCCTTCCGAGTTTCGCTTTAGCCATACCAGGGTGATTTGAGAAAACTAGAACAAGATCTCTCAACATGATCTTTCTCGAGTGTTTAGAGAGGGAGGGTTGATTCCTACCTGAATAGATAACGGTTTCTACTCATATTTGAGAGCAGTCTCATTTAAAACGTATAGCAAAAAACACATGAATTATGTCTGGTATGGTAACAACATTAGAAACTAAAAAAGAAACATTTTTAATACGGTTTCACTCTAGAAACAGAGAATCTGACAATATTTCACTCGGAAATGTTTAGAAGCATACTTTAAACAACGACTTGAGAAATGAAAAATGGGATATGCCTTTCTTGAAAATCATTTCTATCCAGACGAAAGCGAGAATAGATTTTCAAAAACGCATTCTTCAACCTAAAACAATGTCAGCTCTGAGGACTGAGAATTTTTTTTTTTGAGAAATTTTTCCCAGCCGACTCGATCCCTTTTACAATGTTAAGGGAAAAACAAATCCTCTAGCTCGTCTCTCATACCTCTCTAAATCACAAGAGTGTTGTCTGTCTTGGAAATGGAAATAAATATCACAAACCACCCCCTTAACACCTCAATGGTCAGCCTAAACGGAGGGACCTGTAGAACGGAAAGAATTTAAGTCCAGACCGTTTCGCTTGAGACCTATTTCAGGGAATTCAAAAAGAATAAATTATCTGTGAGAGATTTTTTCTTTTCCCTCTGAGCTTAGAAAAAATAAAAACCAATCTTAAAAAAATGCCTCTGGGAGCCTTTAGAAATTGGTAATCAATAGAGCAATTCCTGATTTAGAGTCTCGTTGCTGATCCATGGTCTTTAAAAGGACAGTTTTGAAATCACAGCGTAAAGAGTGGGAGCAGCCGAACAGAAATCCTTTTGCCCCACGATATGTTAGCAAAGATATCCAAAAGAGAACAAACTAAACATCATACATATGTTTTTTAAAAATAATCATGCGTTTAAGGGGGGGGCCCGGGGAAATCCTTTTAACTCTCTCGACATACAGATATTTTCTACACTCCTATTTAAGAAGGGAGAATCAGATCTAAAGTGTATAGTGAAACATATGAATTATGTCCAATATGATAATAACATTAGGAACAAAAATTGTTTTTTTATAAATCTATTACATTTTTTTACAATGTTCTACTAGACAATGTTTTAAAGAATAGTTTGAGTAAAAATATTTGTAAAAGACTTACCTTTCATGAAGATCATGTCTATCCAAACGAAAACCGGAATAGATTTGGAAAAAGCATTCTCATTTTAAAACTCTCAGGATATTTCCTTTTTTTGTTTTTCAATTTCAATAGACGACATCCTTAAACAATTCCATTGGAATCTCCTTTTTTGACAAAGTGCTTCGAAATACGAAAAGAAACACCCAACTCATCAAAGGTTCAGAAGCTGTCAACAATTCCTAAAAGAATTTCCTCTTAAAAAAAAGATCATGGGTCCAGATTGAGTAGAGATGTGTCGTCTTTTCAACAACCAACACGGATCTGCATTGAAACGTGGAATACTTTTATAAATAAACGAGCAATTGACATCCAATTCATCTAAGGTTTAGATGTTGTCAACAATTCCTAAAAGGAATTTCCTCTGAAGAGCATCCTGGATCCAGATTGAGTAGAGAGAGATATATATATCCTTTGCCTCTTCAACAGCCAGCACGTATCTGCACTGAAACACGGAATGTTTTTATAGATAAGTGAGGAAGTGAAAGTGAAAATCAAAAAACGAAATCGGATCGGCTGGGAAAAAATTTTCAGAGCTCAGAAACAAATTCTGGCTGGCTAAGTTGTAAAAAAAAAAGAAAAAAGAAAAGAACTTTTTGTTAATTTTATGATGTCTTTAGACATCATAAAATTAACGACACCCTTTTTGTTTAGAATGATGTCTCACTCTTTCTAAAAATAGATCATGACTCATCCTTTCTAAAAATAGAATTCCAAGAAAAACAATGAGCTATGGTCTATTTTTAGAAAGGTATGTCATCATTACCAGACAAAAGGGGGAGATCGTTAATTTTTATTATGTCTAAAGGCATAATAAAAATTAACAAATTTTTTTTTACAACGTAGCCAGCCAGAATTTTGTTCTGAGCTCTGAAAATTTTTTCCCAGCCGAGCCGATTTCGATTTTTCACTTTCACTTTCACTTCCTCACTTATCTCTAAAAATATTCCACGTTTCTGTTCAGAACAGTGCTGGTTCTTGAAGATGCAGCATGCTTTCCCTCTCTAGCTCTACCTCATCTGGACACAGGATATGCTTTCTCAAGCAAAAGAATTCTTTGGGAATGTTTTGCCAATTCTGAACTTTACACGAACTAGATATTTTCTTTTTTCATATTTCGAAGCCATTTGTCAAAGAAGTGTAAGATGTCATGAACAGGATATTTTGACGAATAAGCTAAACTATTTTTCTAGTCTCACTTAAACCTCGATAGATAGAGAACCACCCTTTTATTTTCAAACCCTGATGGTGAGAGCAGCTATTTTGTTTCCCCATCCAATGAAGACTTTCTGAGGAGAATGTTGTGTTCTTTCTCTCTACGCGAGCCAAGATTTGACGCAGCGACCGTTTGATCAGTCATTTTGTTTCCCATCTCCCCTAGATAAGTCATGTTGTATTTTGTTTTCCTACACCTAGACAAATTTGACGTGAGCCACCCTTTTATTTTCCCCATCGAACTAAGAGGGATGAATGAGACCATTGTGCTCTTTTTCTCTTCGCGAACCGAGACGGGGGGCATAGCGACCGTTTGTGTTTTTTTTATTTTTCCTCTGAGCGCAAACCTCGATCACTTGAGCAACTATTTTGTTTCCCAGCTCACTCAGATAAGTCGTATTGTATTTTTTCCCCCTATACCTAGCCGAATTTGACATGAGTTATCCTTTTGTTCTTTTTCTCATCCAACTAAGATGGATGAGGGAGACGATATCCGAGACGGGACTTAGCGACCGTTTGCGTTTTTTATCTGAACGCAAACCTGGATCGTTTGATCAGTCATTTTGTTTCCTAGCTCACTTAGATAGGTCGTGTTGTATTTTTTCCTACATCTAGCCGAATTTGACATGAACCATCCTTTTGTTTTTCCCATCCAACTGAGATAGACTCTTGAGACCCTTTTGCTTTTTCGCTTTTCGCCAACCAAGTCGGGTCGCAACGCCCGTTTGCGTTTTTTTATTTCTCTGCTCACCCAGATAGCTCGTGGTTTTTTTCTCTCGACACCTAGCCAGGATGGACGTCAGCTATTCTTTGGTGTTCTGATCGAACCAAGATTGACACGAGCCACCAGTTTGTTTCTCAACGGAAAAGTAAATTTTCTGAATGGGTACCGGTGTTCAAATTCTTTTGTGACCGACTGTACATCCAAAAATGGAGTTTCTTAGCTTTTCCGAAATGTTTGATTTTGTTCAAGGAGGAATAAATTCTCGCTGTATTGCTGAAGCAGAGAGAATTTAAAAAGCGGATCATTTGGTAATGCACGGGATTTTACTTGAAAAATTCAATGTACAAATTTAGGCTTCCTATTTAAGGATAAGTTTTACAGCGTCCTAATCGCATGCCAATAGCTAAGAGGCTATTCACACCACCTACATTAGCGCATGCGCACAATCAGCTTAGGTACCAGCATTTTATGCCGATTTCCGTTACGCAGGCGCACGGAGTAAATGTCCGTTTGCGTATTTTTACTTCCTCCCTAGGAAACGTAACCTGCGACTAAATTTTGCGATTTACGAGGTCTTGGCGAAATTGTGTGGCTAGCGCATGCGCAGAGATGGACAAACTATCGTGATCATATATCGTATTTTGTAGCGTGATACTTGATCGCCGATATTTCGTAACGGCGGCTTGTATGTAATTGTGGATGTGTGAAACATAATTACTGAAGCAGCAAACTTCATAAGAGATTAGTGGAGGGGGGATTAAATAAAGAAAAATGGTGGTTAATTTTTCAACAGAGTGTACTTACGGTGCTTTTTTTTATGGCTAGACTACGTGTCGAGCTATTGGCAGTTACTAGCACTGCATATGGTTAGAGTGGTCGCATTATAATAAAGATATATATTAGGTAGACACGGGGGGGGGGGAACGCCTTTCGATGAGCATGAGCTCATATGATAGGATAGCAATGTAGGCAGAAGTGCTTTTTTTTCGGCTTATGGAATGCTGGAGTTGTACGTTACATGTCTCAGCACCTATGTTATCACAACTTTCCTGTAAATTTGTGGGATTTAGTAAACCATGATATTTAATAATGATTATATTTGGTTGAAAGTAAACAATAAAATAATAATAATTCTTTCTAATTTAATAATTACTATTCTTAGTTTAGCCTATATAGTTCAGTATTAATAACTCTATAATATAACATGTATATATTTACCTATTAAATAATTCTGTTAAGATATGTATTGTTTCTTATAAAATATCTATAAAAATTGGATGCATAAAAAGTTCATAATTTATTCATTTTAACAGTTTTTATTTAACTCATTTCATCTTCCTTTGTCTAGTTTTTAACATATACAAACACTTACCAAGTGTGATATATTTTCCTTAATATATATATATAGGGACATATCATGAGTGGTATTATATTCAAAAGATGTATTTAAGTTTTAAAGGAAAATTCGATCTGAGAAATAGTTTATCCTGTAAGAAATGTTAATCAGAAGTAACATAGTTAGGTAATATATTCTGAAAAATCATTTTAAGTAAATATTACATTTATAAGTGTTAGATTTATTTTAGATTTTATAAATATACTTGAGTAATTTATTATTACTGTCCCTTTAATAACAGATTTAAATAAATTATAAATATATCTCTTCTTACTTAGACATAAGTAATTATCACTTCTTTAACTTTTTCTTCATTAAGAGACTGTTAGTTTTCACCCTTTAAAAATTTCTATTATTTATAATTTAACAACTTATCCTAATAAGACATAAAAAGTATATTTATAAATAGTCCTAATTTAATAACTTGTCTTAATAAGACATAAAAAGTATATTTTATAACTCAAACTGATAGCGTTCCATTTAAAAACTGTTATTAGAAATGCAGGTACATTTTCTGTTATATGGGCACTGCAAAAAACAGTGTTAAAATATGTGATAACTTGCTGAAGATAGCAACAATGTGATCAGCTAAATGACACATTAGAAAAAATATTTCTAATGTGTCAGCTAAGGTTTATGAGTCTTGGTTTTATGAGTCAGTATCTTGGTTTTATGAGTGAACTGAGCCAAATGTTCATGTGTTATTATTTGTTTATTACACTTTCTTATTCTCAGTAAATAAATATAATTTACATGCCGTACAGCTTGAGTTGCTCATTTTCCCAATACTAACCGTAGTCTTTGTGCATTGGACTGCAATATATAAAGCATTTGTAATGAAATCTAGAAAATGTTCCTTTTGATGTCATTTCAAAACAGAAGATGTATTTTATTTCCCAGTCCTCTATGAAAGCATGCAGAACCTATTTATCAGGCCCTGTTTGACATTCTCATTCTGAGCATATACCACAGAAATTAAAAAAATTATGCACGATGTTCCATCGATTTAATTTAATGTCTGCTGGACTTGCTTTTAGCTGCTAAGCAGCATTTCCTAAATAACAAAATGTTGTTCAGACCGTTAACATACTTGAAAAAGACACTGTCATTGCAATTTTTTATATCCTGTATAGCATGGCTTTATACTGACTGCTGTTAGAGATATAGTACAAAGACAAAGATCTAAAATATTCGTGACATCGGCAATTTCAGATTTGGGATTTTGCTGCATATTAGATCTTAAGTTTAAATCCAGTAAGATGTTAATCATAAAATTAAAAATATGAAATAACAATGTATGTATGACCTAAAGGGAATCAAAATGTACCGAAAAAAAAAGCTCAATATTTATTCATTTGCTTTATTAAGCATTTATTTCAATGTAACTTGTTTAATTTTTTGTGCTAACACTTTCTCTTTGATTCTATCGATAGGAATTCTTGTTCAATAGCAAAGTTGCCTGAGATTTACAGAAGGAAAAAAAAAAAAAAAAAAAAAAAAAAAAAAGAGGAGAAAGCAGTGAAATTACTATAGAATAAAGGGATTTCTCATAGCTGAAAATTTTGTAAAAATAATCCTGAAATTATGTGTTTTACCAATTACGATACACCAAAATAAAGTTTCAATCTTAGATCTTGCTCAGAAAAAAGTCTCAGATCTCGCACTTGGTTTGAAGGATCGCATCTAAATTTCGGACCACCAGCGGCCGAGCGGTAAAAGTCGCTGAACACTGGTAATTCGGTCTGACGTTCGAATCCCGCGAACGGGCTGGCTGCATGGACGTTTTCATGGTTTTCCCCATGTGTAACGCGTATATCAGCCAGTTTCCCTTAGAAAGCCCTCCATAAAGGCATCCCTCCCCTTAGGCAGGTAGCCCTCGAGGCTTTTCCATAATCACACACGCATCTAATTTCCTTAGTGCTGTAAAATTTATGTACCATTGGTACCATGGACTGACCTCAGTTGAGTTTTGTGATATGCAATACAGTTGTTGATTGGAACAATTATATGCGGAAATTTTTTCAACCATTTTATATCTAGGTATGTCACGTGCTTGTTTCTGAAGTCTGTTAATAAATGTTATTTTATCAAGTCCTTGTTGATTTCTCATTTAAACTACGACAGTGCACAATCCTAAATGTTGAAAATTATTTCTTACAAATTTTAATTTTTATGAAAATTGTTCAAAAATATATAGAAGCATTTATCATGCCAGCAAATTGGAGTTAATGGCAATCGTATGGACATTGAACAGGTTAAAGAGAATTCTTAATCGACATAAGATTTACAATAGAGAAGCATTTACTGCAAGAGAAAAAATATTTCTAATGTGTCAGCTAAGTAATTTGACAATTGCAGCGTGTAAATATTAATTACATTGTCAAAATGACAATTTTATGTGCTACCTCTCTTGCAAGAAATATATCTCATTTTAAAAGTTTGAAAATATTTTAAGACTTGTTTTTAGTATTTTCCCCCCTCTTATTATATAGCAAGGATTATATACACCATAAGTTTGGCATATTGTTGCTATTTTAGGTTATGTGCTATTAATATGCACTACGCACTTACAAGAAATAACTATCTTGAAATTTAAAGTTTGAAAATTATAGCAATTATATTAATTAATAGCGTCAAGCTGATATAATTACAGAAAAATTTTCAAATTTTAATTAAAATCAGATTTTTTAATGCATAATGAAAGCAATCTTTCAATGAAAATTTTTATAAACAAAATGGTATAAATCAAAACTATTTACCATTAATTTAAAAGGAAAAAGGTTCTCGAATTAGGAAAAAAAAAAAAAAAAAAAAAAAAAAAAACATGTCAAATTATATTTAAACAATTTAAAATTACTAAAATATAAAATGATGTAATATAGTCTAATTAATAATATGCATTTAAAAGACCAGCAAGTGCATTATAATTACAGGTGGTTGAGTAATGATTATGTTTGGTATCCTGAGTTGTCAAAGATCTGATAGTAAGAGATGCAATTTGTTTATGCAGAAAGAAGAACGAGGATCATTTAGTAGTATCTTAACCATTGCTTAAGTGTGTACTGTTCCTATGATTTCTATGCCTGTTTGCTCACAGCACTGGCAATTCAGGTTATATTATGTTATGGTTAGCATAAAATATTAAAATTAATACATTCAATAAGCAAAAATTTGTTCTCATACATGATCAAAGCATTTTGAAAAGACTGTGTTAGATCAGTATACTTTCTTAAAATTAAGGCGTACATTTTTGCAGTCATTACATTAAATAAAAATATTAAATGATTCACTTTTTCATTCTAGAAAAATGAAAATCCATGCTTTCTTTTATAACCCTTGGTTCTTTCTGAGAGTAAATTTAAGACCTTATTGTCTCTTTGTAAAAAACATAAAGGATTTAGTTATTATAGTCATATAATTCGTGAATAATAAATTTCCAAATATTAAAAGTATTTATTAATCCTAAATATTTATTTTTAATATTTAGGGATTGAGTGGGCTTTCTACAAAAAATACAGAACTTGCCATTGTTCAGATATAATTTCATTTTTTCTTTCAAATTATTGAGGTCACATAAGAGATTTTTGAAAAATGAACACACACACACACACACACACAAAAAAAAAAAAAAAAAGTTAGATTTCCACATATATTTTTGTTTTGATGCACTGTATTTATATAATAAATCGGTATTTATTTTGAAAAGTTTAGAATGGGAATTAAAGGGGTGCAGGTTGGTGGCATTTAAATTTCTCTTCACTTTGTGTATATAGCAGAGCTTAAATTGCTCCGGTACTTCTCAGTTTTCGAGATAAATTATAATTTCAGCCGGAGCCCTAAATAAAAGGGCTCAGGCACTTTTTTTTGCAAGTGAACCACAATTTTAACACAGAAATTTTGTTTTAATAGTAAACATGTCTTAAAAATCTGATTCTAACTTCTGAATGCAAGCCTGTCTTTCCATCGCACTCAAGCCTTGCACAGAGGTTGAGACTTTTGAGGAAAGAAAAGCCTCCCAATTATATGTCAAAGGCTTATTCTCCAGGATATGCAATGAATTTATAAGAGCGGGTTAATATTGTATTCCTCAAAGAACTAAAATAAGTGACACCCTGGTCGTGCACGTTCCATGCTAGTGACTTCCTTCTGCAGAGCTGTAGACTTTCTGAATGATGTAACCAAACGGGGGAACCACTGCTGCCACTTGTACCGAGAAGTCTTATATTTATTCTCAGGTTGTATTCAGGAAAAAAATCGGGGAAAATTTCTGCTTGACGGCTAGAATTATATCGACAGGGCATCGCGATCAGGTAGTCTTGAACTCTTCCCTCTTTATCTTCAAAGCTATACTTTTCAGTTAAATTTCTTTCCATACCTTCATACCGTTTCTAGAATTCTCACTTTTCTCTTTAGTGGAGCTTTTATCGTTTTATCTTTTTACCTTGGTTAGCTGTAAAAAAAGACTGATACTTGTCATCCCTTGGAATAGTACATTTTATGTATAATCAGGCCTTAAACTCGGACGGACATTGGCTGATCTGCTTCTTAACGAGAAGTTACACATTTTGTGCTCTAGAAATAACATTTTGATGAATGAAACGTGTCATGGTGAATCTGTAAATGTTACTTCGTTTACTAAGATAAAAATATTAACCATTTTAATGCAGAAAAATTAAATATTACCCCAAAATGAAAATTGACTATTCGCGGAAATGGAGTTGTGGCGCCCTATATTTTTCAATATTGATATAATCGAAAAAACGCTAAAAAACAAAAGTGATATTCTGCAAATATTTATTTATAACATGATAAAGTATGCTATTTTTTTTATTCAGTAGAATTTCGAGGATGTATTCTATGTAGCAGCAGACTTTTTCAGTACGGCACTGCATTTTTTATGAGATAATACAGGGCTAAATTTGCTTATATTGAACGAATAGGCAGACATTTGTCAACAAACCGCCTTAAAGTATAGAATTTTTTAGTTTCGGGAAGCAAGAGGGTCTTGAGAATTATCACTGACCGGTTACTGTGTTACATCTAACTGTTACTGATTGCTTTATCGGTTTTAGGTTCGCTGGCCGAAATTCTTTGCGAAATATTGAGAAGCGATACAAATGTTATTGAAACTAGTTGTTTCAACTCTCAGGGTTACAACGTGCAGGTTTACAGATGAAATAATCTCAGCAGGGATTATTAAACTCAAGATTTTAATATGGATATCTCACACAAGTGAAAACGTAACAGTACTCTAACCTGTGCATACATAACTGAGTTAAAAAAGGATTTCCCTGGTTTAGTTCGCAATTAAAGAAAAATGAGACAATAATAAAATAGTCCAATTACAAGCGGCGCTCCTTCTGTCGACTTCGCCCAGCCGTTGAGTAATCGTCTGTCTGAAGCAGCCGTCTTCTACACTAGTCTCACTTTGCATTCAGTATGTTAGAAATGCTATTTCTGAGTCTTTTAATTTTTCAATTGTAGGAATCTGTCAACAGAAAGTGTGTTTACTGATTTGTAATTCTGTTTTGCCATCGTACGGTTAGATCGCTTCTTCCCATTTTTAAAACTTGCTTTTCTTACGTTGAACCTCTTTCTTAGTTACAAATAAATATTTAGCTTTTACTTTTGTGCGATTTGAGGCTTGAAGCTTATACTGACGCCCATTAGATAGGATTGTTTCGAATCTATGGTAAACAATGGAAGCAACAGAACGAGAAGTTCTTTCTGCAAAAGTTTACAGTTTAAGCAACTACTCTAGAAGAACTTATCTCCAGAAGAAGGATTAAATAGAACTGAAAGCAAGATTAGAAGCATCGAAAATAAAATATGAACGGTTTAGTAGTTTAAGTTTCACTTATTTAGAAGAAATTTTAAGAGACAAAAATTTAACAGAAGATAAAGGGAAAGACGAAATGATGAAATGCGGTGAGTACGAATCAAAATTTTTTTAAGATTAAGGAAATAATTTTTCCTGAAACAAAATATTGAACTCAAATTGTGAAGTAATACACTCAGATACTGAAAATGAATCAAACACGTATTTCCAAACCCTACCCCACTTTTTGAATTCTTGATGTCACGGAAATATCTGAACTGAACTGAGCTGTTATTGCCGAGAATGTCACACTCAAGGAGGTTGTATTCTAGCTTTCTTGGTCACACAGCAGTGCGACGTGTCCGACTCAGTAAAGTAGTGTCCGATGGACGTATGACGTAGTGCCAGTCTGGACCGTGGAGCCTACATGGGTACTACATGGGTACCACATGGGTACTACATGGGTACCACATGGGTACTACTAGAGATACAGGCTGCCTGACAGTTTATCAGTTACAAATAATCGACTAATGCAATGGTCGCTGCCACTCGTGGCTTCGAGTGACGGCCCACTCAGCTTAAAGAGGTCTGTTGGAATGTGCATGGAGTCTTACATTTACGCGCTTATCACCAAATCGAGAGTGATAGAAACAAATTTCCTTTTGCTCACTGGACTGCGTCTGCTGGTAGTTCCTATTATGTCAGTTCCTTGACTCTGATCTGCCGCATTAGTGATACTGAGATCGTGTCTGTAATTTCTGCATTTCATATTTACAAATTTTTCTGTAATTTCCTTTGCATCTATATCTTGACAGATTTTATTTTCAGTGGCAATCAGATAGATTTATGAATCTTTCCTGCAATATACTTGACCGTAAATATGTCTTGATCAATTTTAATTTGAAAAATGATCTTTCGCTACTAGCAACACTAACAGGAATGCTGAGTAGTATTCTCAATATGATCTTCAAGTTCAGGAAGCACAAAATTGTTTGACACAGTTAAGTTCAGAATATCGAATGGGTCATTCATACCGGCTGTAAAAACGTCTTTCGAAGCTACTATTTTGTCATAGAGTATTTCTGCGTTAATATCTTTATTGTCACCACACTGTAACAATTTTTCTAATTTACTGCATTTTATTTTCAAATTTGCATTATCGATTTCTGATAAATTACTCAGGAAACTGGAATTTTCGCATTGATTTTTCATTGCATCAAATCTTTCATTTAACAATGCCCAGGCAATACCCAAAATTCTAAAAAAAAAAAAAAAAAAAAAAAAAAAAAAGACATTTGCCCTACCTTCTTTTCTGGAGATTGAGGGGATTCGTCAGCATTTTCGTACTTGATGTGACATTTCTTTCTCCTTCATCGGACTTCTTCAACAGTTTTAAACCTATTGCCTTTAATGCCAGTGTAACACTCACACCCTTTCCTTGCAATTCTGCTGACAGGTTTGATGCTGTTAAGCAAATCGTGCCAAAGTGTCAATGAACAAATCAATTTATATTTGGCACACAGACTTCGTGCTTCATGTTGCACTTCTTTTGAAAAGCATTCACCATCGGATATTTCAAAAAGAGCGTCATAGATTTCTCCTAGCTAATATCTTAATGGCTTCAATTTTGCTTTCCTATCGAGTGTCTGAGAGGGGTTTTAAGTTTGAAAAGGAAATGTTTTTCAAAGAACCACCCATCGCTTAGGAGAAAACGAAATTGTATAATTCTTGAATTGTCGAAAAAGAACTAACTGTATCTCCATTCACCTTTGCAGCGTCGTTCATCATTAAATTTAAACTAAGAGCTGCACAAGGAACATAAAACGCAAGAGGATTTATTTTTAAGATATTATTTTGAAGACCATTTTTCTTCCCTTTCATATTTGCGCCGTTTTCATATCCCTGGCCTCTCATATCATCAAGGGAAATATTCCATATTTTCAACAATTTCATTACTGTCTCACATAGGCTGCTACCTATAGAATCATCAACTTTAATAAAGCCTAAAAATGCTCCTTGATTTCTGCCACTCCATCACTCCAGAGGACAAAACGTATGTCGACACTTATCTGTTCAGTTTTGCTAATATCGGAAGTACAATCTAAAGTTATAGAATAATACTTGGCTTTTCGAAGAGATAGTAAGATTTTCTCTCTTATACTACTGTCAATAGTTTACAGTATTTCATTTGTGACTATCTTTGCTTAGATAATAATGTTTGCTGTTGCTAACTTTAGGTCGTAATACTCTTTCTACGTGAAATTCCATAAGTGGTTCGAACTTTGCAAAGAATTCCACTAATTTTAAGAAGTTTCCATTGTCTTTTTGGTACAGCACATCAGATGAGCCTCGAAAAGCAGATCTCAATCAGCCTTCCTAATAAATTTGACCATTTTTTATTTCATTTTCATACATTTCTTGTGTTTGGGAATCAATTGTTTTATTTTTCAAATTTTTCTCAAGCTCTTTCTATTTCAAGAAATTTTTCATATGTGCTGTACTAATCTCCTGCCTGTGGAAGGCTTTAGCTACATTTATCCAATCATTATAGCTTTTTACGAGGCTACTACTGTCAGTCGACGCAAATATCTTGTAAAAAAAAGAAAAGAAAAGAATTTTCATTTATGAAATATAATAGCCATGTTTTGGGAACTAATTCTCCGTTTTCCATTTTTCTGTCATACTACTTATCACTAAATTTATGTACATTATTACTTTTCGAATACATTAAATCTTTCTTTTGAATAGGCACCATTTCAGACAAAGCCATTCTCAGTTGGTCGTTAAGAGTTGCCACTTTGCAGGATCATCAAAATCAATATGAAGAAAGGAATTTTCATTTATGCCAGTCTCTTCCATCGAATCATCTGGATAATCTTTAACTTCTGATTCATTTCATTCCATGGTTGGATCACCATTCCCTTCCTTTGGAGTTTCATCTGCCCTTTCAATAACTTCATTCAATGTAGCTGATGTTCTTTGGATGGATGATGTCTGTTCTTTTGTAATCGATTATGTCTGTTCTTTTGCAATCGATGATGTCTGTTCTTTTGTAATCGATTCTGATGCTGATTCAATGTGAACATCATTTAAGTCCGAAGTAATCTTCATCGTCTTTATGAAATGAGACATTGCGTCTGCCTGCTTCTGATGATGAAAAGTAAAAAAATGAACCTAATGAGATACTAAAAAAATAACCTTTACGATAACGTTTTCGAGCAGTTGGTGAAGAATAGCATCTTTCTAACAAACGATAAGGAAACGTTTGATCGTGTGATGGATCAAACTTAAATGCTTGCTAAGAGCTCCATGTACAATGACCCCCAAACCTCTCTTTCCCCAAACACCAGTTAAGCCTTACCTCAAACCATTTGTACACCACCAAGACAGCACCGAAAGCAAAACAAATAGATACCAGCTCACGGCGAACGTTAACCACATAATAATGCTCTTGCAAATACCCCCCTAGCAGATTCAATAGCTTTACGTGAAGTAGCCGTTCCCCTGTATATATCTTTCTCTTTGATGCCGCACTGTACTAGAGCATTTTCTTTTATAACTGAACTATTGTGAACTTCTAACATTGATTTTTATTTATTACTATCCTCAATCTTGTAAATGCTTCCAATGTTTTATTGTAGTGTTCTTATTTGTTTTAATGTATCATCAGCCAGATTTGTAAAAGGCGTCACAGCCAAAACCGTCGATGTTTGGACATGTAATCGATAGAGAGTATCTAAAAATGGACTGTCCACAATCAAGCTCCACTTCACCAAAATTCTCACCAAGATGGAATGAACAAATGTGCGGAAAAGCGGAAACAAATGGTTTGATTTTCCCATAGGGAGGAATACAACCTCTAAAGTCTTAGCAAGAGATAAAACTACCCTCGTGTGATATTTTGAAGTTCAATGTAAATACTGTTCGTACATTTTGCTGAAAAAAACATAAAAATACTCCTAAAAATTAAATTCAGCACCTGAAATGACTAATGGTTGGACGGACTCAGATTTTCTCCAAAGAACGTGTACGTATCCAAATGATCAGAAGGTTGTTGATGCTTGTTCCCTGATCTATTGGACCAAGCTATTTTACTGTACATTTATTTACAATTTATTTACAAGTCGTATGCCACCTGGCATATTTACAAGCGTTATGCCTCCTGGTATGTACATGATAGACATATTCTGCCACCTGGCATGTGAATTGATACATCATACTAGTTTTCTGCCACCTGACAGATACGATGCAATTACTTCAATTAGCGGTAATACGCCCGACATTTTGGCGTGTCCGCTTCCCTTACGTTCTGTAACGCAACTAACTTTTTGTGCGGTGCGCCCTCTGGGCACAAATCACCGCAATCACCGAGGAGGCCAAAACATCCTCCCCCCCCGATGAATTACATTAATCTTAATACAATCTTCAAGATATGCAAACAAGTAAATGAAAAATATAGAAACTGAAAACATACAAAAACCTACAAAAAGTATAAAATTACATGTTACACTTGCCAATCTTCTAGCAAAACATCTTATATCTTACTATATTGAAACGTTAACTATGAGGGTTAAACTAGAACAAACAAATAAAATTATTAGTACAATAAGAAATGAAAATAATAATAAAACATATTCAATATGAAACAAACACTTAAGTTACTGATCTTCAACTGGTAAAAGACACAGTTTGGTAATAGGACGTTTAATGTCCCCGTGCACAGTTTTTAGTCTAACCACTCGGACATTATTGTCTCTTCCAGGAAACACTTCTATTACTCGCCCGAGTTTCCAACGTAATGAAGGCATATTATCTTCTTTAATGATAACCAAGTCATTTAGACGAATATTTCTGCTAGGCTGTCTCCATTTGCTACGCTGCTGTAGTTGGCACAGGTACTCTTTAGACCACCGCTTCCAAAACCCTTGGAACATCTGCTGTGTTAGTTGCCATCTTTGTAATGGAGACACTCGTACTTCAGTTAAATCTTGTTCCGGAACAGCTGTTAATAAAGTCCCTATAATAAAGTGTCCAGGAGTCAAAGCTGTCAAATCATTGGGATCACTGGAGACCGGTGTTATTGACCTCGAATTTAAGCATGTTTCAATTTGTGCAATTAGAGTTAGAAACTCTTCATAAGTCAAAATTTGAGTTCCAACACATTTCTTTAGATGCAGCTTCATAGATCTAACAGCTGCCTCCCATATACCACCATGATGTGGAGCAGCTGGCGGGTTGAATATCCACCTTATGTTTTCGTTTGCTAACCACCTTTGAAATTCTGAGGTTGACTGGACAGATGAAACTGCTTCCTTGAGGATTTTATTTGAACCTATAAAATTAGTTCCACAATCACTTCTTATTTCTTGAGGTTTTCCTCTCCTCGAAGCAAATCGTTTTAGAGCAGCTAGGAATGCTTCACTTGATAAGTCGCTAGCAATCTCTAAATGGATAGCCTTTGTAACTAAACAAACGAAAGTACATTATAAAACGATATAATATAAATTATTAAATTATGAAACGATATAACATTTAATTGGTCTTATACCTCTTCCCCTTTTCATTTTCACAGAAAATGGGCCGGCATAATCAACGCCAACCTTTGAAAAAGTTCTACTTGGAATCACTCTACTTGCAGGTAGTTCTTCCATTAATTGAATAGATGTTACTGCTCGTACTCTGCAACATTTTATGCATTTCCAAATGCATTTTTTAATTTCATTCTTTGCACTTATTATCCAGTATTTCTGTCTTATTGCGGATAACATTAAATGCAACCCTCCGTGTAAATGTTTTTCGTGATAATGCTGTATCATTAATTTTGTGAAGTGATTATTATTTGGCAATATAATGGGATGTTTACTTTCTCTGGTAATTTCTGCGTTTCTTAATCTACCTCCTACTCTTAAAATTTCGTTTTCATCTAGAAATGGATTAAGTGAAATTATTTTGGTTTTAGTTTTAATCGGTTGTTCTGTCTTTAAAGCCTTAATTTCTTCTGAAAATTCATTAAGTTGAACATTTCTTATAATAAATTCTGAAGCCTTCCGTAACTCATAGGCGGTAAGCACACCAGATTGCTTTTCACGAGCGGATTTACAGTTGTTCACGAAGCGCAGAACATAAGCCATTACTTTGGTTAAATTTCCGTACAGTTCAAGATTTAGTAACGGTTCTGTAGATTCCACAAGTGTTTTCAAAGTAACACATTTACGTTCTTCACTAACGTTTTGCAAGTCAGCTTCGGTATTCATTTCGTTTATGTGATGTCGAATATCTACTTCTGAAAGCCAGGGTGGCCCAGAAAACCAATCACTATCATTAATTAGAGCTTCAGCATCCATCCCCCTCGTAAGTTTATCAGCAGGGTTTGTCTTCCCACTGCAAAAGTACCAGTTGTTTAAAATTGTTTTCTCCTTGATTTCTACCACACGATTTCTAACAAATTGTTTCCACTCGTTGGCAGATCCCTTGATGCAGTGAATGCAAATTTGGGAATCAGTCCAGTAAAATATATTTCCCTTATCCAACTGCGGAAATATCGATTGCAAATACGAACCTAATCTTGCAGAAATTAATGTTCCCAAAAGTTCAAGCCTAGGGGGTGTTACCCTTTTTAATGGAGCCAAACGGGATTTCGACACTATGAAACTTGTTTTACATTTATTTTTCTTCTTAAATCTAAAATATGCTACGGCACCATAACACTTGGGACTGGCATCAGAAAATATGTGAACTTCTATAAACTTCCAACACATATCACTGAAGTACTGTCTGGGAATTTCGAAAAACTATTTTTTCAACTTCTTTTAACCATTCCTGAAATATGAATTCTGTATCAAGGGGAACACTTTCGTCCCATTGAATACCCTTTTCCCACATAGTTTGCATTAAGAGTTTAATTCGAACAGTAAATGGATTCATAATTCCTAAGGGATCAAAGAGCATACCACATGCTGCTAAAATGATGCGTTTAGTTACTTTGAGATTTTGTAACTTCTCAAACTTTTTATGTAACAAATTATTATTGACATTGTCCCAGATAAGACCTAAAACTTTCAACGGTACCAAAGAGTCTTCAGATGTTTCACGAGAGTCAATTCCATTAAGTTTCCATAGTTCATTCAGCTCATGTGAGTTTGAAACCCATCTACGTAGATTCATACTGGCCTCGCTAAGAATGAAAATCATGTCCTTTCTTAAATGTAAGGCCTTTGCTACATTAACTGTCCCAGAAATTAAATTATCTACGTAAAGCTCTTTTAACATACTGCATGCCTCTTCGTAGGCATCTTCATACTTTTTTAAATGAAGTCTTACTGTAGCTGTTAATAAATAAGGTGAGCACTTGACCCCGAAAGGAACTCGATTGTGTTGGAGAACTTGTAAGTTGGGATTACTGTGATCGAGATTTGACCCTTCTTCATTTATCCACAAAAACTTTAAAAAATCCCTATCTTCTTTAGCTAAGCCTACCTCTAAAAATGCACGCTGAATGTCGGCACAAAACGCAATTGAATGTACCCTAAATTTAATGATAATCTTTAGCAAATCAGGATTTAAATTAGGTCCGCTTTCCAAACAATCATTAAGTGATAAATTTCCCTTACTTTTAGAAGAAGCGTCAAAAACTATTCGAACCTTTGTAGAATCCTTCTGCTCGCGCACTACCGCGTGATGAGGCATGTAATACCCCGTTTTCAAACTACTATTTAAATACGTATCTACCCGTTCCACTATACCATCTCTCAAGTGTTCATTAATTATCTCATTATATTTTAAATATAGCTCGCTATTTTTCTGAAACTTATTATTTAAAAATTGTAAACGCTGTTTCGCGATTTCATAATTGTTATTTAAACCTTCAACACCCTCTTTCCACAATAATCGAGTTTCATACCTTTTATTCTTGTAAGTTGTATTTCGTTCAAATGACTCTAAAATTTCTTTATCTGATAGAGATATTTCTTTATCCGAACTTATCCCAATTGCTTCTAATTCCCATAATTTTTTAACTCTTTCATAATCTAAGTCCTCATTTACAACGGTTATATGATTAACTCTTGCGTCCTTACACTTTGATCCTTCGTCCTTGCCTTGAATCACAAAACCGAAAGTGCTTTCTCTTGCGACTAATTTTTTACAAATCTTCACGTTTCGTTCTCCTAAAATTTCCCAAATATAATCCAAACCTATTAATACTTGAATTTCGTCACTCGTACCAGCATCTGCTAATTCTATTCCCTTCTCAAACGCCATCTTTCGTATCCACCGAGAAGGAACTTTTACTTGCCCTAGTGTTATAGAATCAATAACTATTGCGTTAATTTTTATCTTTTTACTGGGATGGCTTACATTTTGCAATACGATTTCTACGATATCATACAAGCGCTCTTTTGCATCTTTGCATCCAAATGTGAAAATAATAAGCGCTTCTTTATGAATAATTTTCAACCCCAGTGAATCAACCACTTCTCGTAAGATGAATGACTTTGTTGATCCTGAATCTAGCATACAACGTAATACTTTTTCGTTCCCCCCCTTTACACCTAACTGTTGCCGAAAACGTCTGTAAAAGAACGGAAGTCGAAGGTTTAATTTTGTTATTATTTTCATTACATAAGACCGAAAGAGAAGCTTCAGGGATTGGCGTTTGTTTTGTCTGATTGGAAGTATCCGTCTCTAAATCTTTCGATGCGGCGTCACATATTAACGAATTATGTAAACCTTGGACATTGCACAGACTGCACTTTTCATCTTTATGAGCACAGAAACGCCTGAGATGCCCTTTCGAAAAGCAAATAAAACATAAACCTCGATCCATTAATGCCTTTCGGCGAGCCTTTAAATCAAGTGCGCAATCATAATTCATATGACAAGCAGATAAACAAAATATGCAGACATTTTGATTCTCTTTCTTAGGCGGGGTAGCGAACTTTCGATTTTGATTAAAATGTGATTTTTGAAAGTATTTAGAGGGAGTTTCGCTTTGACTAGTTAATACTGAAGCACCTTGCTTATTCGTACTGTAAATATTTCTTTTAGAATGCATGTAAGATTTATTTTGATAACCTTGATGGGAACTTTTGTTTCGTATTGATGTTTCATTTACATCAAAATTCTTAGAATGCGCTAACATCATTGATGTTTCATTTACATCAAAATTCTTAGAACGCGCTAACATCATTGATGTTTCCCTACATTCCACTTCCGTTTTCAAGAACGTTAGTAGTTCATTAACATCGAAATTTTGTTTATCACTTCTTTTCCTAGCGAATTCTAGAGTTAAATTCTCGGGTATTAACTTCAACAAAATAGGGGATAATAAATGTCCATAAGAACCACTAGTAACATTTAAAGAATTTAAATTCCTTATTTGTATTTCTATATCGTCATAAAGCTTCCTCAAAGAAGCCGTATTTCCGGAATATTTTACAGGTTCTAAATTCAACAATTTATTCATATGCGCATTAATTAGCAGGTCATCTCTGCCGAAACGATTTTTTAGTACATCAACAGCCACCGTATAGTTTTCACTAGTAAATGTTAATCCACTAATAGCATTTAAAGCTAAACCTCCCAAAAGCGATTTTAAATAACAAAACTTGTCAACCGAACTGAGACTTTCGTTTTGGTGAATGGAATTACTAAACTGATTCCAGAATTCAAGCCAAGAACAAGGATCACCGTAATATTTTGTAATCGTTAATTTTGGCAATTTTAAAGTATTAACTTCACAAGTTTTCAACTTCGGAGATATAGTTTCCTCACTAGAATTTCTAGATTCAACTTTACACGCGTTTTTTCTTAATTTTTCCTGAATTTTACATTTAAAACTTATAATTCTTTCCTGATATTCCTGCGCGGAAGTTACTTCTGTTTCTAACTCCTGTTCCGTAATTATAAGTTTTTCAATCTCAGAATCGTATTGTTTCAACAACTGCGATTTTTCAAGTAACATTTCGAGTAATTTTTTTAATTTCTCATCCGCGGTTTCACCCTCTTCTAACAATGCAGAATCTATTTTACTTATCAACTTAGTAGTTAAGTTACGCGTCATTGTACGCAACTTCTTTGCCTTATTCATAGCCTCCATTTTACCATTAGATTCTATCAACTATAATAATCAACAAGATTTTTATTCAACAATTCTATTCAAAACTGGAAAAATGAAAAAAGGCCTACCTCGAATTTCTTCGCGTTAAATCCTGGCTTTTCAGTCATGAACTCACTAATTTTCTTCGTCCATTCTTCATCTCCACAAATCAAGTTCGGTGTCACCAAAAAAAAAAAAAAAAAAAAATGTACGTATCCAAATGATCAGAAGGTTGTTGATGCTTGTTCCTTGATCTATTGGACCAAGCTATTTTACTGTTCATTTATTTACAATTTATTTACAAGTCGTTTGCCACCTGGCATATTTACAAGCGTTATGCCTCCTGGCATGTACATGATAGACATATTCTGCCACCTGGCATGTGAATTGATACATCATACTAGTTTTCTGCCACCTGACAGATACGATGCAATTACTTCAATTAGCGGTAATACGCCCGACATTTTGGCGTGTCCGCTTCCCTTACGTTCTGTAACGCAACTAACTTTTTGTGCGGTGCGCCCTCTGGGCACAAATCACCGCAATCACCGAGGAGGCCAAAACAGAACGGGAAGGACAATGCGTACCAAGCACGTAGCCTGAAAATTTCAGAGGAGAAAAGTGCAAAACGTTTTGCTAATAGAAAAAAGATATACGTCTACAACTGGTATGAAATCTACAGTGTGGGGTAAACCCAAGCTTAAATGACCAATGTAGACAGTTCTGTTTTTAGGTCGAGGGAAGTAATCGAGTTTTGAAATTTCAACCGTTAACGAGGAGCACAAGGTCTTCAGGGGATCCGATGCAGCATTCGGCTTTTTATATCCCTTTTGTCTTTCTGTATAAACGCGTGAGCGAACACACCAAGATGCTTAATTGGGAAGTCTAGTCATTAAATAAATTGTATAAACATTGAGAATTTGGCTTTAGATTATAAACCCCTGCGACCCCCTCCCCCACCAAAGTGAAAATAAATCCTCTATACGACTTCGAATTTTCGTCCATGCAAATCTTGCCCCAACCCCTCCGTGGAGAAAATGAAAAGTTGGCGCCTGTCTTCATTCTTACATATGGCAAAATGACAAATTTGCCCTCATAGAAAGGCCTAAACCGTCTCCCCTTCTCACCCTCAGAGAAATTTTCAAGGAAAAAAAAAACCATATTTCACTGTATACATTTTAAATGAAAATATAATAAAATCGATTAAATAAGGATAAACAGAAATTACACTAAGCAAAATAAAATAATTACTTAGCTTCATCAACTGGACTTTTCTTTTCCAAAAGTCCCTGTTCTATGTAGCATTCAAAGTACATTTATTTTTCTTTCCCGATACGTGCACATTCTTTTGCATTAAAAAAAAAAGAGCTCTGTATCGTCGGCTGGTCGGCGCCCGCCTGGAAAGAAGGCCTCGCAGGCTCGCTTGAGCCGGCCTTGGATAAATATTCAATACTATTTTCATTAAGAATTACTGATTTGTTATTCAGATAAACCCAGAAATGCGGAATTTATTTACTCGGGACTTAAAAGCTTATGCGGAAACAGACGTTGTTCCTTCTTCAAAAAAGACGTTGTTGTTTGTTAACGTGTTGATTTAAATACTGTCGATAATGTGCTGATGTTAATACTGATGAATTAATACTGTAACGCTTAGTAATAAATTTACTTAACCCTATTTCATATTTATTTTCTAATTTATTTTTCTTCGATATTCCATCCTATATTTACTGTTATAAAATATCTTTTTAAAATTTATTTGAATTCATATTTTCCACAAAGGATTCTCTCATCTAAATAATTACTGAGTGCTTTGCCATAAACAATTAATTTAAACTAATTTTACAATATTTTTCTAATGCAGTTTTTATATCTATCTATATTTTCTTATATATTATATATCTATATCTTATATATATATATATTATATTATGTACATTTTATACATTAAATCTCTATATTTTCTTGTTTGTTGATTACATTATCTTACCTATTAGTAATCCAAAAGACACTTTATTCGTAATCGATCCTCTACCGAGTATGGTTTCAATTCCTCCTGTATTTCCTCAGTCGTGGTGTCAGAGAGTAAACTGCGGAAAACTATTTAAGATTCTTGTCTTCGGTGAGGGTGTATGAGTTGTGTTCTATATCTGATTTTTTAACAGCTCGAATGATTTGTCTATATGTCCCAGCATTTGCGGCCACAATTTTAACTCCATTCGGGATCATTTGTCCATGGCTATTGCGGATTCCTTCGCTTTTCAACATTGACCTAATTTGCCCCCATGTATATGTATTAGTCGTCGCTGCAAATTGGGGGAGGGGACTCTCTTTTAACCTTCAGTAATGTCAGTGTTATTTTGCTTCTTATTTACATCATTAGAATTATTCCCTGATTTGAGCTCATTTGTATCCATTTCATTAGTATTGTGTTCATCATAATTCCTTTTTTTCCCTAGCACAATTAAGTGAGTCTTTATCATTATCATCCTGAGTAGAAATTTTGTATGAACATTTCTTATCCGGACAGTTTGACCACTTTTTCTTTTAGGTGTGTATTCCTCATCTGAACTTGTGTCTTTCTCCAATGGTATTTCCTGTGTGTTTTTGTGAGTATCTGTGTTTAGTCCTCAGTGATCTAGAAGTTAGGCTCAATGGTTTGAACCCAGATGATGGCATTTTTATATTTTTCATCTCCCGCTCCTAAAAGGTCATTTTTGCATCATACGAGTTCTGTTCTGCGTCATTCGTCAATAATTATGCTTTTTCCTGCATCCGTGTTTCTACAATTAATTTTTAAAGATCCGTGCAGTTCTGAATTGGAACAGAGGTTCATTCAGCATTGATTCAGGTCTCGGAACTTTCTTCCCATGTCCGATGTATCTAGGATTTATTCCTGATTATGTATGTAAGATTATTTAGAAGTACCTTATTTTATTTTCTCAACTTTAATTTTAATTGCAAAACCGCAATTTGCGGTTTTGCAGCTGAAGATGTTGGTTCGGTAAAACCATCGAAACTAGTCCTGTGAAAATTTTGTAAATATAACGCTGATTTTTGTTGTTTGACTTCTGAATTAGTGTTTAATTTGTTCCGCACTGTGAACTGTTTAATGTAAATTTCAGGACTGCACTCTGATTTTTGATCCATCATAGAGAAGATTTTTGCACAGCCAGGCAGTACAAATGACTGGAATATCTGAAGGTTGTATCACGTTTTCTTTTAGCATTCGCTGCGCTTCCTCTGTAATCACGCGTCTCTCAGTAGCTGATACACGGCATGGCCTTTGCTTCATTGGCACGCTGTCACCTGTATTGATCTTATACTAAGGTTATACTTCACAGCATCGCATTGGGATTTCCTAGCAATGCTGTTATAGTAAAAAATGTCACTAAATTCTTTTAGTAGACTCAACAGTTCATCTTCTTCAGCATTGGTCAGATCAGTATCAAAAATTTCTTTTAAGTTTTCTTGAGATAACCTTTTCCTGGAACTATGCCCCTTGGAACCTTCTGAAGCCTGACCACTTAGGGAGCAATTAGCGTCGTTTTTTATGGTCGTTAAACAGCCTACATTCATCCCTTTCGGTATCAGTTGGGTTCCTCGAGAACAATTAGTTACCCATAATTTACCGCAACTATCCTCTATAGTGACAATTGAAGCTGGTATCGATAGTTCTTTTTCGCACATCAGAAATCTATTTCCAACAATCATAGCTCCATCTGCTTCCCGTAGTTCTGAATTCAGGACACATATTCATTTTGCGGTGTTTGCTTCAATTACATAATCGTTTGCGGCAAGCAAGGAGGGCTCTGACTTATTTAAATGTTCATTGTCTTGAAGGATTTCTGCAAGTGTAAGTTCTTGATTTCCACAATCGATAACGGCATCGATGGCACGGAAGAAGTTCCATTCAAGTATCATTTGATGACTACATTCAGGAAATACAAGGAATTCAAACGGCTTCTTAGTACCATTCAAATCAAGTTTTAATACACAGCGTCCCGAGGCGGCTACAGGTTTACCACAGGCAGTTTTCAATACAGGTCCATTCTCAGCAAACATAGGAGCATTTAGCTGTCGACGTAACTCTTCGGATATGACAGAATAATCGGCACCCGAATCAACAAGGGCTCTCACACACTGTCCATTCACGGTGATAAAAGTGCTATTCTTTTTCAACTTGGCTGTGGTGTACGTCGGAGGATTTTCTTCAACTGCAGCCTCACCTCCTGTACAGATCGCTTGAGCTAGTTTTCCTCATTGATTCGGCGTGGAGAACGACTGGAACGGCGTGTTGGTGACTGCGATTGTCGGCGGTTGAGAGAGCGTCGCGGATAAGGTAAACTGCTCCTTATTCGGGAAGAACTAGGTTGTGCATATTCGTCGTCGAAGCTGTATGTAGATTCAGTATCAATGTCCCATCGAGGGTTGGACGTCTTTGAGGCTCTTGCATTTTCAAATATCTGGCGTCTCTCCCTACAGTACTTCAGGACATGTCCAGGGCGTCCGCAATGAAAACAGAGAGGCACATTATCGTCAGTCCTCCACAGATCTGTCCTACGTTGTGGAGCAGTTCGCTGGCTGGCTTCGCGTCTTGGCTCCGACCTAACTGGCAATGAACGTTGGGTAGTGTTTTTGCATCGGCCGACACCGCGGAGACATTAGGCAGCCTCTGGAATCGTGATCGAGCGATACGTCTTCGTCAAAAACTCTTTCTATCTGACGGCAGCGTTTCGCGAAGGCATCGACGCTGTCATAGTCCTGGGACGACAGGACCTGGTACAAGTCTTCAGTAATACCTTTCATGAGATGGGCCACTTTCTCATCTTCAGACATGGATGGGTTTGCTTTTCGGCAGAGAGCGAGAACATCTTGAATGTAAGCTTCAGACGTCTCATCGATTTGCTGGGCACGTGTGAGTAGTACTCGTTCAGCTTGGCGTTTTACACAAACTGCTCGGGAAAAGGTGTTCTTAAGAGCAGTCCTGAAAACAGACCAACTGTTAAATATCTCTTCATTATTATCGAACCACTGTCCAGCGGTTCCGCCAAGGTAAAAAATGACGTTCGCCAGACACATTTGATCATCCCAGTGGTTATAGTTGGCGATTCGATCAAAGTTCTTGAGCTATCTATTAGTATCTTCTTGGCTGTCCCCGGTAAATATACATGGGTTTCTGGGTAGTTGGTACGTCAAGATCGGTATTGGTGCGATATTACTTGAAGCGGAACTAACTGCTGCTGGAGGATTCTGCTCTGCTTCCTTCTCATCAACCATCTTTCTCGATCTTTTACGCGAATCCTGTAAGAGCCCAAACTCAGGAGGAAGTCCTCGAATCCGCAGACTTCGGCGTAACTCTGCCGTTGCCATAGTAGCTGAGTGATACCCGGCGCCTCCACCAAACTGTGTAGCATGGATGAAAGGATTCTACAAATGAACAGGCAAGTACTCAAGTCTAAACTCAAGACATTTTATTAACTCGAACTGAATGAAGAAACATTTATATACAGCTGGTGAGCATGCTGGAACATTCTAAACTGGAAATGTTCTGGAAGGAAATTTACATAAACAAGATGACATTAACAAGAAGGAAATTTACATAAAAACCAATTATGAGGCATCTCGCCGTTGATGGGTTTCGAACCCGGGACCTTCGGGTTTCGAAGTCCTGCGTCTTCTCCGCTAAGCTATGAGGAGCTCGGTCGAAAAGAGAATTTTCGCTACAATATCGTCAACTTGTATTTGATTTTTTGCTTTCGAATTATCCGTTGGAAAAACATTCATATGCTTTCTGCAGCGGAAGATATCTTAACAGCTTGACAGGCAAACTACGAAACGTTGCAGTGCAGCTACTGGCCAGCTGAATATTTTAAGTGTCAGCTGGTTTAATCTTGAAGTATCATTGTAAACAGATGTCGCTCGAAAATGAGCTTTTTAAATAAGAATTATTTAATTTTTTACGTGGCATAAAATAATTTCGAAACGGGTTAAAACTGTGTGATATCGTCATAACATAAAAAAGGATAATTCCGTTTCTGTCACCACAAAGGAACCTCGTCTTTTTAGAGAAGGTGGTGACTATCAGACTAGCAGAAAAGATAAGTATTACATTGGTATGCATTCCCATTCACAATGCACCTCGAATTCTTAACCACTGGATTGGACTGCATTATATGATTATGGCAAAGTGTGGTATATTCTCACGCATTCTTACTAGCATTTTCGCGATGGTTTTGGGAAATTTGGAGTTTCGGAGTCAAACCCTTGGCCAGTTGAGGAGGATTTAACTTACATGAAGGAAACAAAATATGATTGACGAATCAGTTTGCAACTAATAATTGGAGGCTAGGCATGATTTCCCCATGTTAGTCCTAAAATTATGTATGCAATACTAAACAATTAATTTTTATGCAAAAGTTATTGTAACTTAACATATTTTAAAATAGTTTTCATTGTCCTGTTAGTAATTTCTTCACAGCAAAATCCGTCTCTTCACACTTGATTTTTTTCTTTTCTGGAGTCCGTAGAGAGGTTGAAGAGCAAAGAGAAATAACTAGTTCTTCTTTTCAAACTATTGCTTTATTATCCAGTAGAATAATAATAATAATAATAATAATATTAATAATAATAATAATAATAATAATAATAATAATAATAATAATAATAATAATAATAATAAATCAAAGGGAAATGTTAGTTTACTGTTTGGGAAGGGAATGTCCATTCCATCAATAAAAAGTTTAAGATTCATGTGTCGTCAGAATATGCACTAATGAGAAATGAAATCCCAACACCAAGACAGAGTTAAATTAGATAAATGAAATTTGAGAGGCGTGTGTACGAAATTTAGGAGGTGATTAAATGTGGCGCTTGTAACTCCATGATGAACATGAAAATCACATTTGCTTGAAATACTTGATGTAAACTTCACGTGCCTTTATGTATATTCCGGACTGAGTGTTGTGAACAATATTTGAGTCACATCCTTTAAGGATATGAAGTAGGGAGTACCAGCGTTTTACTGAGTTTGAAAGAACCGTGTAATAAAGCTACAAGAATATGGATTTTCGTTTTGAAGAAAGACCTGATAGGGTCCATTGTGCATACATTTGGCAGCAGTATTCACGGGAAGGTACTAGTGCGCCGCTAATATGGCTTCAGCCCACGGAGTCAAAACAAACAGAACTATGTCATCCCATCAGAGATTTCATACTGACTATGCTTCATTTTTTATTTCAAAAAGTAATGTACAGTGGCAAGCAAGGCCGATTATATTTAAAATGCAGGTGGTTTTTTTCCACAGATAAGAATAACACCATGCTAATTCAAGCGAATGATACAAAGCTGTTATACTATGTATAAAATAAACCAAAGGACAATAATAATATGCTACAAATATTTATAAATATGCATAATACACTACATTTCAACTAAGTTGCTAAACTCATACAGTGACAGCTGAATTGTGCCACTCTGCATGTGTATAAGGTCATTGAGAATTCGCTCCTTATCGCACAGTATTGCGAAATTTCCTCAATTCGCTGTAATACTACTTTGTGGCACCGTGAGTTCATTGTACACAATTTCCAGCTATTACTTTCTAGCTTTTTCAAATGTCAGGTGCTGCTGTTAGGGCATTAGAGCAATGAAAGTAGAAATGATAAGCATCTCCTTTTTAGCCGCAGTCACATAGTGGAGATTCTCTGCCTCGGAAACGGTGTAAATATGTCTGGAAAGAGCCTGGACCTTCTCTCCGTGGAACGGTGTTTGGTACACCAGGGTACCTGAGCGACAAGGCTCTACCCCTTGTAGAATAGTTTGCAAATTGCGAATGGTATGATGAAATAACCTAAAAGATATCTAAGATAATTTGTTTTTTTATAATAAATTTTTTTAAATGAATAATTAATAATTTAGAAATAATATTTAAGCGAGAAGTTAGGAAATGCTAAGCAATGTCAGTTGAATGCGGCAAGGTTAGGCGAACACTGGTAAATTGAATCCGATAAGTAAGACATAAATTCTATGAACGTAAGACTAAAAGAATGCATAGCAGATACAATAAGAGAAGATTAACATAAACCGTAAATGCATTATAATAAATATTACATAATATATACATTCAGTTGGGTCATGGGCCTGTTCATATTTGCTAGGTCATTGTAGTCATAATTGCAAATCTTAATGGCCGGGTTGTTAATTGTATTTGTCTTTTATGAAAACTTTTAACAAGTTTATAATAATGGGAGTAGCCTGGACCTGTCAGAAACTGGTTGAGGCTAGAACGGTGAGATTGAACCCTCTAAGCGGCAAGGCCGTATATATACAGCCTAGAATATTTTTTGTGATATCTGTAAGAACGCATATATACGTGCATATTAAAATATGTCAAAGAAATTAAGGCAATATATAAAAAGAAAACAAATCTAGGTATGAAATACCAGGAGAGTTTTTAAATTAAAATCAAAAACTAATTTGTTCTCATAGTAGTTTTGGGAAATTAGTGCTTTCTTAGCGAAAACCCTGGCCGCTCAGAAATGTCCAAGTTTACCTTTGTAAAAGACAATAAATCCTCCCTCCCAGCTCTGCCTCTGTCCATCTCTTCTGTCATTCCTGCAGTAAATTATTTAAGGTCTCTCCTTAAATGTACGATCTTGGAGTACTTGTTGGTCGCTGAAGTAGATCTGTGCTATTTGCGGAATCTTTAGTGAGCAAGTCAGCTGTCTCATTGCCAGTGATCTCTTGATGTGCAGGCACCCATCTGATAATTAGCCTTTGAGAGGGGGGATTGCTAGGAGCTGTTTCTGCATTTTCAATACCCGAACGCTACTGGTATTTTGCCACATTCGCTTCTAAGCAGAATCACTGAAAATTATGTCTTTTTTGCCACAGTGAATTAGAGATTATCTTATTGCCGCGCTAATCGCTAGTAACACTACCTGGAATACATCGCTTGCAATATTATATAAAAAAGAAGAGTTTTATGTTCTCTGATCAATGAGCACAGATGATGTATTATATTATGTTATTAATTTTATAAGAGATATTAAAAAGATAGATCATGCGGTGGCCGTCTCTTTTGATGTGACTGGAGCATTTGTCTCTATTCGTTGGCCGTCACTCCTCGACAAGTTACTTGAATTGATGATACCAAGGAATGTTTTAAACATTATTATAGATAATTTTAATAAAAGGAAGATTGTGTATAAGAATAACGATGGTCAACCTATAATTATTGATTCTAGCAAGGTTGCCCTCAGGGGCCTTCTAGTTGTCCTCTGTACTGGAACCTCATTGCAAAGTATTTATCTGAAAATACATTTTCGTGAAAATATACGTTTGGTAGCCTATGCTGATGACCTTCTGGTGCTTATAAATGGTAAAGCTTTGGAAACAATCGAAGGTTATTTTAATGAATTAGTTCTGGAATTTTTAGCAAGTTTATAATAATGTGAGTAGCCTGGACTTGTCAGAAACAGGTTGAGGCTAGAACAAGACTAGGAAGAAAAAGAAAAATTAAAGTTTTTTTTTTTTTTTTTTTTTTTTTTACCAATGGCAGATTGTGAACAGTTACAGTTTTGTAACAGAGCCCATTAATCTATACTAAGGCCAGATGCAGTGGTCTCTTTATTATGGAGGGCCACCATTGTCTTCTATGAAGGGGACGGACAGTTACAACCATGCCTTCGCATTAAATTCGAACCCGGGCATTTCGATATCGCAGTCAGTTTCCCCTAACCACTATACCGTCTGGGCGGCAGAAGAATTAAAGTGTGATATTCGAAAGACAAATGCCGTGTTCTTGAGCCATGTAGGAAAGCAGACACGAGAACGAAGGTTGAAACATAAGAATCAGAGACTAAAATTTAGAAAATAAATTAAATATCTTGGTGTGATTATGGATGATAAATTAAAATTTTATTTCACATTTTTAATATGGTTCATAAAAAATCAGAATATATTTTAAATTATTACAGAAGGAACTTCCCCAGTGAAATTCTCTCCATGAAAAATGCTACGAGACTGTTGTCAATCTACAAGACTGTTGTGATTCCTCGAATTATGTATGGCACAGGCGCATGGGGTTGCAGAGACCAATGCAATGCAGAGAGCCTGGTTACAATGCAATGGCCACAATGCAGAGAGCTTGGTTACTAAAGCTTTCGAGATGTTTCAGAACTATATCTACTGAGGTTGTTTGTATCCTACCCGGTGTGCCCCCTCTCTCCAAACTATTTGTTTTTTATTATGATAAATTTCGTTTAAGAACAGGAAATATTGATTTTAAATTATATGGAGATTCAATTGTAACACGGTGTGCTTTTGAGAAATTTGATTCACTCTATTGAAAGAATTTTTATTCCGTATTACTTGGATGCTCCAGAAATAGGAGAAATGGACATTTGTACAGACGGGTCAGGTCTGGGAGACACCACTGCTTTCGCATATATTATATATTATTATGGAACAGAGACTGAGAATAATATATTTAAACTTAAAAATATTTATAACTCGGTTTATCAAGCTGATGCTATGGCTATTTTTTATTCACTGAAACGGATTAAGAAGAATCTTAAAAGGCAGTACTATGTACATATTTATTCTGATAGTCTATTAGTTCTTCAAGCTCTCTCACGACAATCCTCTAATAGTATATATTAGAAAATTATATAAAGAATTGAGAGAAGATCAAAATATTGTGTTTAACTGGGTGAAGAACACGTTGGACATTTTGGAAATGAGAGGGAGGACGCACTGGGCAAGGAGGCAATTACCGATGTTAATGCTCGTGATATTGATGTACAAGGCATCAACAAGGAAAGCTTTGACTATTATGAAAAATCGTATTTATGATGAATGGTGGGAGGAGTGGGAAAGGTCTGATAGAAATAAAGGTTATTCGAAATTTGTTAAACTTGGAAAAGGTTTATGTTATTCAGACGCTGGCCTTAATCAAATCATTGCAGGTCATGGACGTTTACCTTTCTATTTTAAAAGGTTTAAGTTCCAAGAGTTGACTTCTATGATATCTGTAAAGAATCGGGCACTGCGGTACATTCTGTGGAAAAGTGTAAATATTTTACTAATATTAAGAATGAGTTTAAGAAAAATGATGTTTTTAATATATATGATATTTTAAATGATTTTAAAAGACTGAAAAACTTTGCCAGAAAAATAATGGAGAAGATTTATCATAATAAGCTTGCAGTGGGGATTTTAATTTAGATTTTTTTTAAGTATATTTCTTTTGTGTATGTACGCGGGTGTGTATTGCGTGGTTGTAATTTTATGTAACTTTTCCTCTTTTGCGTTGGTTTATAATTCAATTCATTATTTTTATTCTCGGTTCTTTTTATTTTTTCTTCTCTTTCCTGCTGTGCTGTTAATTCGGCAAATAAGAAAAGATTATTATACACTCATGTCCATAAATTAAGGATAATTCGGAGTCACGCGGAAATCGAACTTTAAAATAAATATATCACCTGTAAAATCCCTACACACATCTTCAAGAAACATATGCAAATTTCAGGAAGTAACCAGATGTCACCGATGGTACGTCACAATGACGAGAGTGTAAGAGAGTGATATATAAGGAATACAGGCAAAGTAAAATTGTTCGCAGGCGCTTTATAAGCATTTCAGTGCAATAACCGAATAGTTATGACACAAAGGACGCATTTGGATGATTTTTTACGTGGTAGAATTATCAGCCGTCTGGAATGTGGGCGTACCCAACTGGAAGTATCAGACGAACTTGGAATTGCCAAGAGTGTCATCTCCAGGTTTTCGCAACGATTCCAAGATGATGGTAATGTGAGTAGACGTTACAGCACAGGTCGCCCCAGAGTTACAACGCCGAATGAGGACCGGTATTTGCCAGTTACTGCCAAAAGAAACAGGCGGAGAACAGCCTCAGACCTGTCTCGTCAGCTCTCTTCAGCCACTGGTACGACAATTTCAAGGCAGACCGTGTACAGACGCTTAGGGCAGATTGGTCTATATGCTCGTAGACCTGTCAGATGCGTTCCACTTACTGCAACTCACTGTCGCCTGCGGTTAGCCTGCAGTAGAGAGCATGCATTGTGGACACCGCAACAGTGGGCTTGTGTGATATTTTCCGACGAGTCCAGGTTTAGCTTGCAGTCTGATTCTCGCCGGACTTTCATATGGAGAGCTCCAGGTACCCGTTACCACCAAGAAAACATCATTCAACGACACCGTTACGGTGGTGCAGGAGTGCTCGTTTGGTGTGGAATTATTCTGAGTTCCAGAACTGACTTGCATGTTCAAATTGGAACCATGATAAGCCAAATCTATCGGGACGTCATTCTGGAACAACATGTACGTTTGTTTCGGGGCGCCATGGGCTCACAATTTCTGTTTGTGGATGACAACGCCCGTCCTCACAGTGCAAACATCGTAAGCGAATGCCTTCAATCGGAGGATATCACCCGTATGGACTGGCCAGCATTCTCACCCGACTTGAATCCAGTAGAGCACGTATGGGACATGCTTGGCCGACGAGTTGCAGCCCGTCAACCTCCTCCTTCATATCTACCGGAACTTCGGAGAGCATTGCTTTTTGAGTGGTGTAATATCCCCCAAGATCAGATCGATAATTTGATACTCAGCATGCCTATGCGTTGTACGGACAGTATTGCATCGTCTGGGAGACATACAATGTATTAACAAACATACCAACCATGTAATATTGGTTTTTTGTAAATAGGCTTTTTTTTTGTAATTTGCTCCAGGGAGATAAAATCGCTAATTTTTTTAATAATATCAAACATATAGCATCTTTTTTTGCTCTTTACCTTTTGTTTAATAAATAAGCTTTACAAATAAGTCAAATTTGTTTTGCTTCTAAAACTTCCCTTGCCTGATTTTGCATTATGCTTAATTTATGGACATGAGTGTAGTATATATTCCCGAATGTATTTGTATTATTTTGCTTGGTTGCCCATCTTCATTAACCATCATCTTCATCATTAACCATCTTCCTATCTTATGTTTTGTTAGAGCTGTTGTTATTTCTGACTTGCTCTATAGTCATAGGGTGACGTAAGTCTGCCAGGAGGGTCGGACCGTGCCTCTCACAACACAGCACATCACCTGAAATACATTGTTTTGTATCAGCTTCCTCTTCAAAGTATAAAAGTATAAGAAGGAGTTTCATTGTCAAATTGACAGAAGGGACATCTGGCTCCCGACTTTGTTCTTGAGCCATCCGTGAATAACTGTACTTCATCGGCTGTCAGTGAACTTTCATTAATCTTCACATTGTCATCCAAACTGATAAAAGGTTATTTTTCTCCCTCTTTCCAGCATGTCTTTGTGGTGTAACTGTAGCACACTCGGCGCGGATTCGAGAGGTCCAGGTTCGAGGCTCGGCGAGGGCATTGCACATTTTTCACCTTTGTCCTGCTTCAAAAAAATCCTAATGACTTTACAATGCCGCCCGAAATAAAAGGGTGGAGGATAATGATTCTTCACCAATAGAATTTGGTAATTGGTTTCCCTAATCCACAATCGCACCTTTAAAAAGGGGAGTACATAAAGTATTTTGTCCTTCTGTGGAGTCATCAGGAATTTTTTTTGGAAACAGGAGACGAGAAAAAAGGAGCAACGCCTTCGCCTGGAATCGAACCACGGACATCTGGAATACGCGCCCAGCGTGCAGACCGCCACACTACGAAAGTAGGAGAAATACCTTATATACTGCTCCTTTTAAAGGGCGATTGATGTTTTAGGGGACCCAATCGCCAAATCCTGGGTGTGGAGAAACATCAGCCCCCCACCCTTTTAGTTCGGGTGTCACTGTAGAGACATTAGGTTATTTCGAAGCAAGAGAGATGAAAAATAAGCTATGCCCTCACCGGGAATCGAACTACGGACCTCTCGAATACGCGTCGAGCGCGCTGACTACTACACCAGGAAGGCATGCTAAGAAGGCGGGAAAAATACCTTATACCTCTTTCTAGCATGCCTTTGTGTAACATTGGCACACTCGGCGCTTATTCGAGAGGTCCCGGTTTGAGTACCGGCAAGAACATTGCTCATTTTTCACGTCTCCTGCATAAAAAATTCTAATAACTCTACACTGAAATCTGCCTGATGATATGACCTGTGTACTATTTGTGGTTCATAGTCGAAGTGATGATAGGTGCAGCCCCAGACTGTGGATATTTTTTCCAGTCTGGTGAGAGTGGCAGTCATTGCCTCTCTTTTTACCCACCAGGTCTAATGGCGGGATTGCTGCCAGTTCCTGCAGGGCTTGAGTTGACGCCGTACTTTACCCTGTACATATTTGTAGGACATGTAATCTTTGTATTAAAAAGAGTATACGTCTGGTGTGACATGTGAGTTCTCTTCACCAGACATCGAAGATGTTATTCAAGGTCGTGATCCTTAAGCGGGAAGTTGCTGTCTCAAGAAGGTAGGCGTCCGATCAGACATGTGTCACCACACAAAGATAAGACCGCAGTATTAGCGGCATGTCTGTGGCGCATCGTACTGCATCTGCAGCAGATATTCATGCTTTTGTTGACATCAGCGTGCAGAGTGATATATCGAACTGTAACAAACTGATTACTTGAGGAACAGTTCCAAGCTAGATGTTCCATAGCGACCGTGTCACTAACTCCAAATCGCTGCCATCTGAGACTTCGGTAGTGTCAAACTAGAGTTCACTGGAGGATGTAGTGGAAATCTGTTGTGTTCTCGGAAGAGAGCCGTTTTTGTCTTGATTCCACTGATTGGCGTATGTTGGTATGCTGGTATAAGGAGGAAGGGTGAGGGCTCGGAACAATGTTGCTTGCAGCGTAGACACATTGGACATATGGGACCTCCACACATATTGCTTATACATTGCGTTGCAGACACACTGCTGTATGGAGTGTTGACATGTTGCCTTGGCCTGCGAGATCACTCGATTTTTATCCGATTGAGCAAGTAAGGGATATGATTAGAGGACAAATCCAGAGTCATCCATAACCAGCATTGATGGTTGTTGATTTGACTGATGAAGTGCGTCAGGTAGAGAGCTTCATCCCACAAAGTGACCAAATGGTACCCGTAAGACGCAATGTATGCGCGTTTGCGTGTTAGTTTCAACATCGTGACGACGGTACTTTAACCTTTGACAATGAAATATTAATCAAATAAATGTATCATATAGAAAAATGTTTTACATACCTTTCATTCATCTAAACTGATTTCTTCTTGGTGATGGGATTTCATTTCCCATCAGTATAACACAGAGTAAGAGAAGATGAGTTGCTTATTTATTCTAATAAATGACCAGTTTAGTTAAAAGACGTGAAATCCTTATTAATTTGCTTGAAACTTTTCTTGCCTGTTAAAACATCACCTTACTGATTTTTAAAAGCATAAATATCTAGTTGGAGCTCTTAAAAATTTTATTTGTAGCTCTTAAGTAGTCCTGATTTCTAACATGTAGTTCCTACTGACATGAAGTTTGAACACGTTTGGTACAGAGAATGTTCCCCTTTCTAGGCATTTTGCGTTATCATCGTTTTTATTCATTTCCTTCTTTTCTTTCTTTCATTTTAATTTATTACTTTCTACTCATTTTGTTGCTTAATTGTTTTGATGTTAGTTAATTAATCTTATTTCATTAGTTAATTGTTTGATGTAAATTTACTTAATTGATGGGTATCTGTGTTTCAGGGCTAAATCACTTCTTATTTTAGAAATAAAGCTCTATTTACATTAAATGTTCTTTTATTGGAATTATTCTTTTTTAATCGGTCCTTATATTCCTTTATTTTCATTGAAAGGGAGAATAATGGATTACTATTCACCGAGTCCAGTTTCTAATTCCACAAGATTAATGAAATTTCAGGTCCATAAAAATTCCTTGAAATAATCAGTTTAAGCAAAAGTTATACAATGTCATTACTTCCAGCATTACCTTATGGCGCTTTCTATTGAATTTATCTTACAAATCGACAAATTTGCTTGCCTTTCGCAATTTTTATTTTATAGTATAATTGAAAAGGGATTGATAATTGATAAATAGTAATAATTTATATATTTTTAAGTATATATATAAAAAAATCAATAATTTTTTTCATCAGAAAATGACCATTTTTACAAAACTTTGTAAATATGTTTGATTGGTATATACTAATTAGAAGATTTTATGGAAGATATCGTTAACTGAAAATTCTACCAAGAAGTTGCTCAATCAGTAATGAATTTCTTATGACTGGAAATTTGGAGAAATACTTTACGGAAATTGCTCAGAATATAACCAATGAAGATTTTACTAAAGCGCAATTTTATCATTTATTTAGTTTCTAGTGCGGTCTATCAACACATAATTTATTATACATTTCCTTTTTAATAAATGAAATCAGATGAATATATTTCATATTTTTATCTTTCCCTACTTTTCCTCCTTCTCCCTACTTACGTATGCAGTTACTGTCATGAACACTTTATCGACTTTATTTTCACGCAAACCAAATTTAAACATTGTACTTAACTCCTTCACATTCTGAGTTTTTAAAATTTACGCTGTGATTCTTATCTTAAAAGATATTTTTATGCAGCAAATTTTGATTACAAAGAATTTTAATCACATTCTAGGGACTCTTTGCCTGCTGAAAGTTTCAGACAATCTTCCGAGGAAGTATAAGCCATTAGGACCCAAGTTTAGCTCCACATGACAGCAAATATGCACTTTATAATGAAAGAATTCAGATAGGAGAAATCTATGGACATTCTTTGGATTTCAGAGGTTCTGAGAGGAGACTTACTCCACTTATAACAATTTGTCGCCTTCTTTATATCAACGACACATTGTTAAAATAATATTACTTATCATACATTTAAATGCACAGGCCATCTCCCAGAAAAACTTTTAAAGGGAAAAATTTCTGTAAAAGAATAATTTTGCCCAGGAAATTAGGAAAAAAGCTTATTGCAAATAAGCAATAAGTTAAAACGCATTTACATTTCCTGAGTATGTAAAGTATATAAAAAGTCCCCTAATTTATTTTTTAAATAAATTCAATATTTCTTAGAGATATCGGTGCAAAAATAATCACTTCGTACATAATTCATAACATACAAGCACAGTAAAGTCTTTCTGAAATAAAATATTTAGAATATTTTTAGGAAACTCTACGTCCCCTTAAGTGTTATTTAGGTTTGGTTTTTTTTATTTAATTATGGCAAAGCACACTAGGGCTATCTGCCTAAGGTAAGTGTTATTTAAGTAAACTCCTTCTATCGCCTTAAGTTTTCGTTTATCAAGAGGTTCTCCCCCCCCTTAATGTATGCGAATGATTTTCTCTGCTAAAAGAGAAGAATGGCACATCTTACTGGGCTATACGAGAAACTAGTACACATTACAGTACGTGAAACCGGTGCGGCCGCTGGCAAAATTTTTAAAATTAAAGAAAGCTCCACAGAAGATTACAAAAAAAACCTAGCACTAAAAATGCATTGTGGTTTGAAATAAAAGAAACCAGCTGTGATTGAGGATGCACCCGAACTGATTTGAATTACAAGGGGGAAGGTGAGGAGAGAAAACTCGGATACTCAAAAATAAAACTTTCTTCACAGAACACCTAAACTGGAGTAAGCTATCATCAAACATAGGCAGTGGCGTAGCTAGAACTTTTGCCTCTCGGGGCGGTCCATTTGCTGCCCCTCTCAATGTACACCAAAAAAATCAAATCTATAAAATGTTAGAATAACATATATAAATAAAATTAGAGATAAAAGCTGTGAGATCATTTTTTAAATAAAACTTTAATTACAAATTTTAGAGAGCTATTTTGCTTGTTTTTCTATCAGCAAAATCGTCATTGACATTCTTGCAGTTTTTTTCATTACTTCAGTTGCTTCTCTAGTTGCTACTACTTAAATACATGACACTGATTTTTAGATCTTAGGGTACTTTTTAACCGATTTGCATGTAAAAAAAAATTCTCTCACAAAAGGGATAGTTATAGAAAGTCTGAAGAAAATTAGAAGTAGAATTACAATATTTCGAATTTCGTTTTGGAGGTACATTTTATAATAAATTGTAAAAGTTCAAAGCGACTGTTCCACCTCTCGGTTTCGTCTTCCCAAGCAAAAACAAAAAGAAAAGTGCGAAGCATTTCGCTCTCAATTAGGAATTCTTACCTATTTATGACATTAAGATAATAATTTAATTGTCATTCGCATATTCTATTCAAAAGTTTTGATGGGATAAGGTATAGCAAGGTGTAGCAAAAAAGTGAAATTATTGAGGTATCTTTGTAAAAAAAAAAACACCTCCTCAATTTAGTTTCGCACCACAGTTCGCCATCTTGTGATTCTTCCTCTAGTCAATGATGGAGTGAATAAGATTGCTGAACACTGGTAGTTAGACTTGAGCTCAAATCTCAAATAACGGTCTGGCTGCCTTATGTGGTCTTCCTTATGTGTTACGTAAGATATTTAACACTGTATTCAAGGATGCATAACGTGAATAGAAACCAGTATTCCTTTCGTGACAGGTATAGTAGCCATTTGCCATTTTTAAGCCCTTCTCAGAGAATTTGATTCCTCCACGAAAATATCCCGCTCCTTAGAGAGATAATCATAGCGAACTTTGCTAGGAATCCAATAAATCTTAAATAGTTTTTCTGCTTCGAATATCCACATAATTATCCCCTATAATATATTTCACGGGAAAATACTGCCTAAAAACGTGCTGTTAGGAGAAGACCGCCCCCGCTGCGCCACTAAATGCAGGATTATTCAAAATATCAGTTTAAGTTTTCCGATTTCCACTAGATGGCGCAAGGAGCATTAAGTGCTGATGGATAGTTTTCGAACTCTTCTGTTCGGAAAATTTTTCAATTCTGTGCACATATTGAGGGTTACATTTTCTATTACTTCTTCTCTGCTAAAATAAACAAATTTTCTGAATATCTAGAATTAAGGTGAGTAAGTTTCCCTGCGTATAGAGCACTTTTAGATTAGTTTACAGAATTTATCCTATCACTTGCCCGAAAGAAATGCTTTATACGCATGTGACTTAATGCTGTAATTAATTTAATGATTTATACGCTTGTACGTTTTCAGTATCATGCAATGAAGGCGAATAAGACGGAAAAGGAGCATTAAAACTTCGTATAAGCTGGACAGTATGAGCACTTATATTATTATATACATGCTTCAATTATATTATCAACTTTATTTATTTATTTACATAATGAAATAAATAAATAATTCTGGATAGAAAAGCAGCATTAAATCACTGTACGAAATTTAAAATTCTATGAATAATTCATTAAAATGAAAGTACTGTAATATTTATCAAAGAAACATGAAAAAAAAAAAAAGATATAAAACTACTTGCTTATTTATTTTGTCTAATTTTAAATTATTTATTCAGTGAGTTGATTTATTAAAATTTTTATCTCGTTTCAAACTCCAAACGAGTATGCTTTGCTCCCATCTATCACAGTTAAGAGAAGCAAAGCAGTTTGAATCTTAAAATTAAACAAAGTTCAAAACTTACGTTGAATTTAATTTGATGGAAAATTTCAACGGGTTTCAAAATAACCTGACACAAAGCTCTTTTGCTCAAGAAACAACTTATTCTAAGGGGAATGAATAATTTCCTTTGTGAAGAAGAGTGATCTACACTGGTGTGCAAAAATTAAGGACGAGACGGTTTTTTCAATATAACTTTGTACAAAAGCTTTCCAAATCAACATATTTAATACCATAAGATCCCCAATACGTAAGGACATGAGTAATGTAAGCAACACTTACTAAAAGAGAAATCAGAGGGATAAAAAGAAGCTTTATTGAAAAAGTAGCATGGAGCGCAATGCGACTGAAGTCCGAAACATCCCTGTGATGGGTGTCCAGCAAGAAACATCCGGTCTTTAATAGGGGATACGATCTCCCCTAACTGCTAGGCAGGTTTCACAGCGTCTGCCAATGCTGAGAATGAGGGTGTCAATGAGTTGTTGAGGCATTGCTGCCCATTCGTCTTGCAGCGCCAATCGAAGCTCCGGAATCGTTACTGGTGGTAAGGTACGAGCTGCCAAGCGTCTGCCTAGAAAATCCCATACATGCTCGATGGGATTGAGATCCGGAGATCGTGCCGGCCAATCCATACGTTCAATATCCTCACTCTCTAAGAGCTGTTCGGCAGCTACTGTGCGATGACATGGTGCATTGTCGTCCATGAAAAGGAACTGCGGAACCCATAGCGCCTCTAAAAAGACGCACATATGGAAGAAGAATCTCGTTACAATAACGGGTCCCGTTGACTGAACCTGCGTCGAAGATGTGAAGGTCTGTACGACTACCAAGCATGATGCCTCCCCAAACGAGAACACCGCCACCTCCATACCTGTCCCTTTCAATGATGTTCGAGGGATGATTGCGGCTTCCCCGCTCTCTCCAGATGAGTATGCGATGAGAATCGCTACTCAGACTGAATCTGCTCTCATCTGTAAAGAGTACTCGTCCCCATTCATTGTCTCTCCAATTCCGGTGTTCCCGGCACCACAGAGAACGCCTTCTCCGATGAGCAGGCGTTAGAGGTACATACCGTACAGGGCGTCGCGCAAACAGACCACCACCGTGCAGTCTTCTGGCCACGGTAAAACGCGATATCCGTCTCCAGTCGCCTGTGTCGTGTGTCTAGCGATTTCTCCCGCTGTCTGCCGCCTGTTTCTTCTGGCCTGTAAGGCAATATACCGGTCATCTGCGGGTGTGGTTCCTCGTGGACGACCACTACTAAACCCCCGGATAGCTGTTCCTGTAGTTTGAAATTGTCTCCAAAGTCGTGAAACGATGCTGTGAGCAATTCCGAACTCTGCAGCCACACTTGTCACACTGCGGCCTTCCTCCAACTTCCCAATGATTCGACCTCGGGTAAAAGCATCCAGATGTCGTCTAACAGATTGATTATTCGCCATTTCTTGCTGAGGCAGCAACTCGGTGTGATTTTAACTGCTATACGGCGTGCAATCTCTTTGCCAGAAATACTGATCTTACTCTATTCTTACACCGACAACATGCTTTATACTACTCAGACACTCCCCCATTACATCTACCTGCATATCTGCGCATGTGCTACCGTACCTCACCTTACTTAATCTCCTGATTGGTCTTTCTGTCCGCTCTGCCTCTTCGTTCAGCTGATATGCTAATTTTTCGACTTCGTCCTTAATTTTTGCACACCAGTGTATTTCAAATTCTATCAAAATGTAAAGGGCATTTCTATGAGACAATAGCCAATCTACATTTGAACTTTACCTTAATCTAAAATTTATTTATTTATAATAAAATTAATGAATTTAATAATTTATAACTAATAATAATTATTATTTACTACTTTAACTAGTACTTTACCTGTGCCGGTGTGCACAGGAGAGAGGTAATCGGTGCAATGTGTTTCATGAGAGTAGACCTCCATTCTCAGACTCACCTATCAATGGTCAGTGGTACCGCGCTTCTACGTCGGATCGTTGACAATGAGCAAGGGCGGGATCCTGCCCCCGGACATACGCAATTTTTTTTTCATTTTTTTTAGAATTTTACTTTTAAAGCATATTTTAAGATTTTAGAGAATTTTTTCAGTTTTTTTTAACCCTTTGCGGCACAGTGTGTCCGGTCTGGACACACCTAAAAATTTCCTTCTGTACGCAGAGAAAAATTGAATGAAAAATGATTTAGGATTTATAGGTTTCTATAGGTTACTCTGAACCTTCTTTATTTATAGTAGATGGCAGCTCAACACAAACCAGTCCATATATTTTAGCCATGTTTAGTTTTTTAAGGCCCTCATTTTTCAAAGAAATCTTCCGGATTTTTTTAGGGTATAAAAGGAATTGTTTGAAAAGAAATTTCTATGTTATTTTTTTGACTGTATGCTAATTCCCTTATTCTATATTAGTTCTAAATTTTTACCTTGAAATCTTGCCTAAAATCAAACGGCGAGCCCTAGGTGTGCCCAGACTGGGCTCACCGATAATCTAGGACAACTGAGAGTCTGTATTCTTTGTTTCTCCGCATCTCATCGGTCATTTCATTGACAACAGTGCTCGTTTCAGCACTCTTTTCGAAGCTCTATTCAATCAGTGTGCCACTTTGGGCACACCACAGAATTAAAATGATAAGTGCTATCTTCACAAATTTTTTTATGTTTACTCCTCTTTGCCTAATTAGACTGCCTACCTTTTTTTTTTTTTTTTTTTAATCAAAACTCCGACTTTAAAAGGTAGCGTGCCGGATAGGGTTAAGGCAATTTGTTTGGCATTTCAGAACATTTTGGGGCATATGCTAGTAATCAAACTGAAAAATAATTTTTCCCTCGAAATACCGCTGTCTCTCCTGTGAACTCCTGTTTACTCTATCCTATCCACAGAAAAGTGATTATTTAGTCTGTTAGCCTTATTTTTCATGAAGGTATTTTCCACAAGATACACATAAGTGTTAATTTTTTAATGATTGTCCCAAGAATTTTTTCTACCAGCATTTCTTAGCTCTTTAAGACTGTCCATGTTCAGTTAGGGAAAGGTTATTCGAAAGACACATTCTTGTAATCACACACTCATACTTCTTTCTATCTCGATAAAATCGACTTTATTTTAATTTCTTGCTCAGCTGATATAGTCGGTCGGCGGTAAACTGACGAATGACCTCGGATATTTCCATTTTAAAAGTCAGATTATTGGATTAGGAATGCCATGAACGCAAAAGACGTTTGGAGACCGTATTTTTCGTCAGACGATATTTTTTTTTACCTCTAAAGTACGACCGAAACGAACAGTGCGTTTTTAAAAATTTAGAATCTTTTCTGTATATATTTTGCTTAAGTTTTTTTTTTCGCAGGGTACTAGAACAGAAAATCTCCTTTCACATATCAGGCTTAAAACAGAACTTCCATTTTTTAAAACAGCGCTTCCTAAGGTTCCACACAAGGGTTTATTAGCATAGGTTAATCCATTTGTCAATGTTTGTCAGTCGTGTCATTTTTTTGGGGGAGTAGGACTTTTCTTATTTTTTAAAGGAATCTTTTTTCATTTTAAGTGCATTTTCCGGCTATTTTTAAGGGCTTTTCAGCTAATATCTTATACCAGGTTATCAAAACCTGGGTCGTAATAATGGTCAATCAGGTATAGTGAAAGCTGTTGTGACAAAGCTCTTTCCTCACGTTCTGTTGCCTTCCTAGATCGACTTCTGCTTTCTTGTTGCTGTACTCTGCCATGGTTCAACTATTCCTGACAATATCGTCGATTGGCTGCATCATTCCGATGCAAAAGTAGAACAATTCTACGATTTAACAGCCCTGCTTCCTTTAGGCCAACTGTACATGCCGTCTGAACCGGTGACTTATGCTCATATCGGTGCTTAAATTGCCTCGGAGGTCACCTAAGCCTGGCTCCTACTTCTCAGCTTTTGAGACAAATTGCAATTCTACCCAATGAAGCCCTAAATATGATCAGCTCTGATACTTCTTTTTGCAAAATTAAATCATAATTTCAGCAGAAGATTCTTTCGATCGCATAAGATTTTAGTTTAGTATTAGGCTACACCTGGGATTGGATATTAACTTCTCAATGCAGCCTGCCTTTTGCTTTAAAAATATCTTGGATACACATTCACACGCTAAAGGCAATAAAATCATTATTACCATATCGCCATCTTACCTTTCTGAAAGCACAGCAAATTTACCGGAGTTTATTTGAAAACGGGTAAATTTCTCGTTCTTGAAAGTGCTAGTGATAGCCTGTGTCCACTGACTCAGTGTTAGCGGTCTCAGTTGACCTCTATTTGCAACAGGAAGGGAAAGAAAATCGTCGCTAATACTTCTAAATGAGTTTTAAGCGACAATGGGCCTAACATAGGGAAATATTATGATAAATGGCTCACACAAATCCGAAAACTAGAGACTTCCCAATAAAAAGAGCATAAACGTAACTTTCGGAACGATGCAACCAACTATGGTGAACAAAAATTGTAATTTAATTATACATCTATTTCTGTTATCAGCTTGCAGATCAGCCATCTGGAGCCCTAAGTGAGATGAGGTCTGGTATGTTCCAATACAGACTGTTCCCAACTTAGAATTTAGCTATTTGTCATTATTAACTTCATTTATTAAAATTTGCACTTTGTTGAATTATAATTAATAATTATTTTATTTATTATTACCTCCATCTTTCCTGACGGCTGCAGCATTTCTAAGTAGTTAAAAATTAAATCTCCAGTATTTGTAAATTAAATTCTGCCTATACTGTGCGGGAACTCGTTTGGGGAGTGTTGGTACGTTCGGGTGGAAGTAATGCTTTAGAATTGCTCCTGTTTTATACACCATCCGGATACTTAGTTGCGATATCCTGCAGCTCTAGCTACTCATTTATTGGCTGCCAAAATTTAATCATTCGCATGTTGGACTGAAAGATATTCGCATGCTGCAAACTAATTCTTAGCGCGCGTTCCTCTTTTCCTGTGTATAAATACTATAAATAAATATATCTGGCGTCTGCAACCTTTTTTGGCTACTGGTCAAAATCAGTTCAAATATGCGTATTAAGAAGTTTTAGATCAGCTGTATTTTCATTTTAGAACAGTCTTTCTTGGTGAATAATAAGATAAATTTTATTGAGAAAATAGTTACAAGTTTTAAACTTTAAACATAAAAATTATAGTTTTAACTATTATAAAACAAACGTAACTGAATGAGCTTTATTTTTCTCTTCTATGTAAATGACTGTCCTGATGTTGAACTTGTGACGTCAATTTAGTCAAGTTTGGCTTAAGACGTCATTGGCTTATTTGTCTTCAGACGATACAAACACTGAATTTTAAGTAGTAAAGTTACTCATGTTTTTACTTAAAATAAATTTCATTTGTGAAAATATTTGCTCACCTTTACAAGTTGAACCAAATGGTGAGAAAATGGCAAAGCCACTTTTTTAAATTATGGATTACGGATCAGAGTTGCCAAATTTATCGATTTCGCCTTGAAATTATGTTACAGTTTCTTAAAAATGCATATTTGTTATTGCAACTTTGTAATTAAACAGAAATGTTATTGTTATTATTTATTTTCCGCTTATTTTTTATGTATTCTTCAAATGCTCGTTTCATATTTATGTTTTATAATTTATTTATATATATATTACTTTATTTCCGGAACACAAGTGGGCACTCGAAGTTATGAAATTGGTCCTTGGTGACCTGCGGGTCATAGGTTGCCGAGGCCTGAAATGTATGCTGGGTTACACAGGAAATACATATATAATAGTGGGACCGGAAAGTAATGTCGCTTTTTTACATTAAATTCAAACGAATAAATTTTTAACAAGTTTTTATTTTTAATCAATAATATAATCACCCTCGTTATCAGCAACCTTTTGCCATATAGTATGCAGATTTCAATCCCAGACCGATAAAAATCAATTGGTTTTTGAGTAAAATATCTCGAGATGGCATTTTGGACATCATCCAAATTTAAAAATTTTTTGTCACTAAGAAAATGTTAGGGATCGGAATAAATGGAAATCCGAGGGTGCGATATCGGCCGAATATGGTGGGTGAGGCAGTACCTTCCCCTTCCAATTCATTATATTTTTCCAGTGTTCGTCTTGCACAGTGCGGTCTTGCATTGTCGTGTTGCAGAATGACGCCTTTTCCGTTGACAATAGCCGGATATTTTTCGATTAAAGATTGGTTCACTAGATCCAATTGTTAACAATAAAGGTCTGCATTAACAGTTTTTCCAGGTTTCAATAATTCAAAATGAACAATTCCGCGAATACTCCACTAAACACCCAGAAGCGCCTTTTCGGGATGTAAGCCCTTTTAACTCCTATTAAAACTGCATTTTGAGTTTTAGATTATCCTACAGGGCTTATTTTTTTGTCTCCACTAATCAAACGATCAAAAACACGGTTCTGTATGGTGCCGTTGAAGCAGTACGTTGCATGTGATGGATAGATTGGCTTTGTTCTTTTCGGACAGATTATGGGGGGACTCAGACACCTGCTTTGCTTATTTTTCCATTCAGCTTTAAATGTTCTTGGATGGTCGACCAAGGTTGGTTAATAGTGTTTGACATGGATTTGCTTAAACGTCTGCCTTTAGCATGTTGTTGTCGACATGCGCAGAAACGACATTACGTTCTGGACCGCCTATTAAATTCGTATATGCCTCATGAAAGATCCCAAGATTTTCTTCAGCTGACATTTTTACCTCAATTATCTCGTCTAATTTCTGAGATTTGATCCAGGTACTCTTCCTTTTCCAACAGTAATAAAGGTTACTGAACTGTTTTCAGGTATCTTATTTGAGTTCCTGCTTGTCGAGAATGTTATTCTGTGTAAGTGTTGTCAGTCTGTGATGGAACAGTTAATTTACATGAAATTTATATATGTTCTAGTTTAATGTTTATTAATGTTTACTGAGCTCATTACTTACATGTTTAAAATACGTATGGGTTTAATAACAATAATCATTTGAAAATTTATACAAATTTTTAGCTATTTATACAATGGTTGGGTAGCAATTTATTGACGAAGGTCACATATAAAATTTATAAGTTATATAAATTAACGAACTTGAATTTTAAAGGTTCCCGTATCTAATTGCAAAATAGTGAAAATGTTCAAATATGTACAAGCTTCAAAATAAATTCAATATCTTAATTTTTAATGTTTTAACATGCAGTGATGGAGCTTTAAACGTAGGAATTAAAGGATGTTTAAAAATATTTCGAGAAAAAATAATTTTCCTTTCAGTATGTGCACACACACACACACTCCAACAAAAAGGGGGGGGGGAGAAAGAAAGATTCAAGACCAACTGAATATTGAATTTCTATTCAAATTTTACAAAAAAGTTATTAAAGCAGTGACATTAAATGGCTTGAAACAAGTTAATAAAATGAGTTTCAAAATTTGAACCAGTTATTCGTAACACTAAATGTTCATAAATTATTAGCTGTCAGATTTCCTGTGCCACTATATTATACCCTAAAACATCTATGGTATTACTTGCAGAAACGGTGATCATTCCGATTACGTTTTTTTTTTTTTTTTTTTTTTTTTTTTTTTCAACGATAGAAATTTAGATAGAGACAAAGGTGGAAATCCATTAATTTCATGTCTGAAAAAAATATCTTCTAACATATCTTTTGTGCATTAATCAATTAATTCGCATTGTTAGGTAAATTATCAGAAACATTCTCAAGTTCTCAGATTAATTGATTTTGGGAAAGTCAATTTATTGTAACTATATTGGTTTGAAAAATTCTCTTCCAAACCTTTCTAGAATTTGCCACAAACGTATTTCTTAGTATGCTTATATGTCTTTTTTTTCTTAAATTTCAGTTAATGAAAAGAAAAATTGGGCAGAACCGTCTACTTTAACTATATTTTGAGTATCTTTTCAAATCCTTAATATGTTTCTAATATCTAATGGACATTAAATGTATTACTTACAATTAACATGCAGTGACATTAAATGTATTACTTTAGTATGCTTATATGTCTTTTTTTTCTTAAATTTCAGTTAATGAAAAGAAAAATTGTGCAGAACCGTCTACTTTAACTATATTTTGAGTATCTTTTCAAATCCTTAATATGTTTCTAATATCTAATGGACATTAAATGTATTACTTACAATTAACATGCAGTGACATTAAATGTATTACTTTAGTATGCTTATATGTCTTTTTTTTCTTAAATTTCAGTTAATGAAAAGAAAAATTGTGCAGAACCGTCTACTTTAACTATATTTTGAGTATCTTTTCAAATCCTTAATATGTTTCTAATATCTAATGGACATTAAATGTATTACTTACAAAAGGAGATAATTTTTTACTAAAATTAAGTTTATAGTACTCTAAGGTTTATCCTAAGCTTTTAACTGTTAATTTTGAGTTAAAGCCACTTTCCTATCCTTTTTACTTTCAGCTTACAATTTTCTGCCAGAACGTGTTTTCAGAATCGCGGTTAAATGCAAACGAAGGAAGAGCAAGTATTTCTGAGAGAGAGCAAGTATTGAAGTTCTACTGACTTCTATATACCGACCAGCGCACGTTAGCCTTTTGGCTATACTCTCTCTAAAGCTATTTCTACGCTCGGCCGTACTTTAGGCCCTTGATAGCTTCATTGTTTAATTGGCGTTAAGGGGCCAACCCTGTAAAATTGTGATAGCTTCGGCTATATCTCTTTAATTAAGTTTTATTTCTTAGCATTCTTGAGTTCAAGCCCAAGTAGAGGCTTTTCTGTACGTCCTGAGAGAGGACCGACTGTGAACTTTATTTGAGCAATAAAAGGCAATTCACCTTTCGTGAGTTTACGTTTCTATCTTTCTGTACTAAGCGATTATTCGCTTACCAGTTCTCAAGATTCCACACATATAGCTGTAAATTATAGGTTGGAACATTATAGGACTAAAAAAAATGTTTGTTACCTATTTTAGCATACGTAGCTAAAATAATTGGCAAGCCACCTGAAAACATGTTGCTGGTTCCAAATGGCCAGAAGGTCATATGCCACCGATCTCTTATTAAGTTGTTAACTCATAAATCATGTTTGCTCAACAAGAAAGCTAAGAGGGACAAGAATTGACCTGTCTTTATAAAGGACAACGTGATTCATCCAGAAGTTCGAGATATCTCAAAATGAGACTAAAGCATATATTGGTATTTTATTTGATTTAAATTTGACATGAATACTACAATTAGCATTTATTTTATTTAATAGCAGAATTTAATACATTACAGCAATCTTACCTTCCCTTTTTACAAGAGCTGTAAACCATGAAGGTTTCATATTAATAGGATAACAAAGCCCATGCAAAATCTATTTTGCAATCTTAATATTTAGTAGCAGTTTAATCTTTCAAGCGATAACCGATCAAAGTGCAAAGTGCGGCAGTCAGAAAAAATCCCTAAATTTGAGGTCGAGACGGCTGGTCGCACCTCCAGCTGAGTCGCCGCAGGGTGAAAAAAATACGTAAGAAAACATAAAAGCAGCACTTCTTCATTTATTTACGTGTTTATTTCCAGGGTGGTCACGAAATGTAGCGTTGTGTAAGTTGATCTTGACGTTCTTTGGTAAAATGCTCAAGCAGGTCCTGCTGTTAGCAGGTACTTAAAGAAGGCCAATATCTCCCTTCAAATCTTCTGGAATGGTTTTTTATGTGTTGCTCTGTGGTAGAGAATGCGAGATCGCTGATTTACTACAGTGTGCTTAGTCTCCCCTTCTCCGTAGTGTGACTTTCTTTTTGTCCTTTGATTTAATTGCTGTGTCGTTATACTTTGTCTTATGCTATTTTATCATGGCTGATACTTTTTCATATTGTAAGAATGATTTGTTTATCTGCTTCATTATTTAATTAGTTTTACGTTATTAAAAAATATACATAAAAGATTACTAAACCGTTTAGGACAATAATTCTTCTATTTTCGATATGTTTGAATTCAATAAAATGAAAACAATGTTACATTAAATAATTAGCGTTTCGTATTTACTCAAAGTGATACAGATTTTTCCTTTGTTTTATTCATCACAAACTTCTATGACGACAGTTATGACAAATCATTAAGACTGTTTTGTTTATTATACTAGCAAGTAATGCGATATGTTAGATCTGTACACAGCTTTGACATTTCTGTTTAAAGTTTCAAACAATCAAAGAAACAAAGTTCTTTGATTGAAATCAAACTGTCAAAGTTTGAGTCGTTCTGAACCAGCATGGTGGTCACCAAAGGCTTGCTACTTCTATTGAGTTCGTGTCAAAATCTAGCTTAGGGCAATATTTGCGACTGTATATGGTTTTTACAAAACTGGGGCGTTTCGAAATCTATCGATGTTAATTCCATTCGAAAGGCTGATGGTAACAAAAAAGAGGAGAGATGCTTTTGGTTGCCAAACTCTAGCATACTTTTGGTCAAAAGTGAGATGAAAGTGGGCAAATTTGCTCTGTCATGCCGTGCCGGAGGTCTTTCTTTGGTTCACAAAAAGTGCATTCTCCGATTTCATACATGATTTATTGAAGAGATTATTCCGAAGAATGCACGCTAAGACACAGCAGTAAATACCAACAAAACATTTTGAAGCGTTGGTTATAAAATATTTTCACTGCTTACTTAAAAATTTTAAAGCAAAGTTAAATGAATACAATTTCCTAGCATATTTTAAAAGCTTGCTTTTTGGTGCTAGGTTCTATAAATTTTTAAAAATATTCGCATAATTTTCCCCTTCCTGTATTATACAAAGTTTCCCCTCTGATGGTAAATTTTATTCCCTTGATTATTTTTATTCTGCGCATCCAATCTGTATTTGTATTTTTGTATTAGCATTTCATCGTTTTATTTTCTCTTGCATTTATTACTTGAAAAGTATTGTGCGCATATTCTTAGTTAAACTACCCGAACTTCACATTTAAGGAACTTTCAAACCACGTGATTTCCCCCTACTTCTATTGTCTATATTCCAGATAACTGAAGCCTTATCTACAATTGATGCATTCTATCTTTAGAAATCCAGCTGTTTTTTTCGCTTTCTCTTGGCTTTCGTTCCTCCGATGTCCCTCTTGGGAACTGCTGCCGAGGCCCATTCATGTGAGGTGGCCCTGGGGAGCTGAAGAGGTCTCGCTCTTCGGGACATATCTGCCTCATTTACTGCTAGATATCGTCTCAATACCCGTCAGATTTTGTAATGTTAATATTACTATGTATTGTTATTGGACTGTAGGTTTCTTTTAAAGAAATGATATTTTTATAGTTACCAGTAGTTTATCCACGACTACATTTCATTTGTTATGTTCTTACTGTAACCGCTTGCTCCGGAAATTAAATTACTCGCACACCTTCCCTTCTCGATTTTCGGGCTATAAAATTAGTTTTAAAAAAAAGGGGAGGGAATACATGTGGAAACATGGTATCTAAAAATATGACCCAATTTTGAAGCATGAAACTTGTATTTTTGATAAAGATTTGCAAAGTTACTGCATGCACTTATATAGATTCCCATTCTTTTTTGGAAGCATAAATGTAGACCCTACATAGAAGACGGAGTAGCGAATACTCTCTATGTATTTGAAGAGATACTGCAGAATTTGAAGAGATACTGAAGAACAGATACTGCAGAAAAAGGTTTTAAATAACCTTTTTATTTGAACTAATGACTGTACGACTTTAAAACCCACATATATATATATATATATATATATATATATATATATATATATAAACCTTTGTCTTTTTTTAAAACTTTGGTCATTAATTTTATAAGTGAGCATAAAGATGTTTTATTAATAAATAACAAGCTATAAATTAACTAAGCACAAAAATAAATTTAATTAAAGCAAAGTGTTTTAAAATGACGCTTTTGTGGGGTCTAGTATTTTAAATAATGGATTTTCAATCTGATGGGAATTTGATCTTCCAGTTTTAGAATACCAAATGCATTTTCAAGGTTTTTCTATTCTCAGTAGTCATGGTTATGAAAGTATGCAAGTGAAATTGGTTCTGTGGAACTAATTGACAGCTACGAATATAAAATCACAATTGGTTTACATCCAGTGTGTTGTCATTATTGAGTGATAATTCGTTTGTTCATTATTGAGTGGTAATGCGTTTTGTTCACGAAAGAATAAACACTAATCATTCTTTGTCTTACTTATATACCAATCGACTTGCATACATATTAATTATAGATATTGTTATGAGGTATTTCTCCCGTCTTCTTAGCATGCCTTCGTGGTGTAGTGGTCAGCACGCTTGGCGCGTGTTCGAGAGGCCCGTGGTTCGAGTCTCGGCAAAGGCGTTGCTCATTTTTCGTCATTCCTGCTTCAAAAAAATCCTAATGTGTCTACAGTGGCAAACGAACTAAATGGTGGTGAATGATGATTCTTCACCACCAGGATTTGGCGATTGGGTCCCCTAAAAAAAAACAGTCGTCCTCTAAAAAGGGGAGTATATAAGGTATTTCTCCCGCCTTCTTAGCATGCCTTCGTGGTGTAGTTGTCAGCCCGCTCGACGTGAATTCGAGAGATCCGTGGTTCGATTCTTGGCGAGGGCATTGCTCATTTTTCACGTCTCCTGCTTCGAAATAACCTAATGTTTCTACCTTGTAACTAGTAAAAGTTGTGTAAAAGAAAATATTATTTTATTTATGATATTATTTTACTCGTCATCACAATTACTTGTAATTGTTATTAATGTTTCTTAGTGCAGAGAATGTGTTAAAGGTGTCCTGCTGCTGACCGCATTTGCAATTAAAACTCTGAGAGAGCTAAACTAAAAATAGGAAGTGAATTAGTTTAATTAATCCAAGACACTGCCAACAAGCGTCCTTGAATAATTAAACTAAGTTAATGCAAGTAAGATTTATATGAGCGTGAAGCTGATAGAGCCAACGCCACCTAGAGTACAAAGCTGGAATATTGGTACTAGAATACAATGCTGAAATATTGGTACTAGAATGAAGCTACGCGTCATCACACTTTGGCTTAGCGCTGAATGAAGGTGTGAATTCATGTATGGTATGATCGTTGCACTTGCACGTGTTTTAAAATCGTCGTCACTTATTTTTATAGCGTTATTATGTTTTAAGGGAGTTATATTATTTCACTATGGTGTTTAAATGTAGTGTACCCCTATGTAAAAGAATTATACTGTTGGACCTCGTGTCCAAGTATTTTTCTTTTCGAGAGATCCTGAAAAAAAAAAAAAAAAAAAAAAAAAAAAAAAAAGTGGATATATTCTATAAAACGAGACAATTTCGAGCCAACCAAAAATTACAAGGTAAGTTAATTTATATTTATTATTACTAATATTAATATTTTTAATAGTACTTGCTTAAGATACAATATTCTTTTGTGAAATTATATTCTGCCGTAATAACTACTTTTGTCACATTATTTGCTTGAATTTCTTATAGTACATGATTTTCTTGTATGTTTTTAAAAACGTTATTTGAGGTATTTCTAAAGGAGTATCATACTATTAGCTGTATTACATGATGTACAAATCATAATATGTAGCCAAAGCCCGATACAAAATAATCAAAAATTTCAAAAATTTCAACTTACTAGCGAAATTTCATATTTTAGTGGGGTTTTTTCCCTTCTCAAAGGAGAAATTATGATGCATTATAAACTCATTTCTTGAATTCATAACGGCCCACCAGCGGCCGAGCGGTAAAGTCGCTGAACACTGGTAGTTCGGTCCGAGGTTCGAATCCCGCGAACGGGCTGGCTGCATAGGTGTTTTCGTGGTTTTCCCCACGTGTAACGTGTATACGAGCTAGTTTCCCTTAGAAAGTCCTCCTCGAAGGCATCCCTCCCCTTATGCAGATAGCCCTAGTGTTCTTTGCCATAATTAAATACACCAAAACACACCAATACTTGAATTCATAAATATTTTATATCCTTAATTCTTTGAAAAAAAAATTAAATGTCTTTGGGGGAAAAACTAGATTCTCTGGGTTTAAACTGCAAATGTATTTGGTGTTTTTGTGAATAACAGGTTAAATTCAGATACTAAATGAGTATTAACATCCAAATTTAAAAAAAAATTCTGAAAGTTCAGTTTTATAAATTTTAAAATAGAGTTATGAATTGGTTTAAACCAAATTCAATTTTTTAAAATGTATGTTTATGTATAACAGATTCTTAAGTGAAAAGTAATTTTTTTACAGGTGTGAGAACTTTATTTTAGCCCTTGTGATGTTGTGTGAAAATGAAACGTATATGTATCTCGAAGAAACTGGTGAAAAATCATCAGCTCCATTAAAAATCCCAAGACTTCGGAAAGATGCAGTTCAAACAAAACTTCTTGGTGCCCCATCACATTTATCCAGTGATGTATCCGTAAGAGAAAGTGTTAAAGAACGGCAAATAATCCGTAAAAACCGACAGCTACAAATGGCTATTTCCAAAAGCATTATATCAAAAATATCTGAAGATTCAAAATCAGTGTTTACAACATTAAATGAATTAAAGAGCTATTTAAACTAGAACAATTTTTAATGAAAAATTTACTGTTGCTATGAAATCAAATACAATTGTTATTGGAATTTTTGAAGTAAGTCCTTCTCCAGTATTTAAATACTGTAACAAAAATTCAAAGCTTTAAAAGAATGTGAGTACAATACAATGTTAATGATAGATGAAATTCATCTAAAACCTTTTTATGATTTTAATGGTGGTACTATTGTTGGTTTGGCATATGACAGTGAATTTGCTGTTTCTCCAGACTATACATTTATGATTAGAAGCTTATTATCATCTTACAGAGATGTTGCTCACATCTTGCCAATAAAATCATTTAGTGCAGAAAAATTGTTTGAAATTTTAAGAGATGTAATTGTAGGTCTTGAAAAGATTGGTCTTAAGGTAGTTTGTGTGGTTAGTGATAATAATAGCTTAACAGAAAAGTCATGTCCTTTAGTGAGAAGCATGAAATTAAGATCATGTACCGAAATCCATATGAACCCACTCAGACCCTTTTTTTTTTTTTTTTTTTTTTTTTTTTTTTTTTTTTTGTCATTGATCCTGTTCATTTGTTAAAAATATATTCGCAAAGATTGGATTGGCCAAAAAAAGATGGCGTGTTTATGCATTTTCCTAAATTTAATGCTATTGGAAGTGAAGTATTTAATACAGCTTCATTTAATACACTAATGAAACGACATGATTTTGAATTGGATAGTTTAATTAAATATGGGTATGGTTTGACTCTTAAGCTGTATGGCCTTCAAATCTAGAAACGCAGGGTAATTACTAGGTAATCTCAGCCTTAACAAGGCTTAATCAGAACTAGGTAATAAATACAATTTAGATAGTTATGAATCAACAGATAATTATAGAGATATTATTTATAGATGTTGGTGTATAGTAAATACCAAAACACGTCTTAAAGGTAAACGACTGAAATGTTCTTTTCAAGAACCACTAACGTTTTCAAATGTAGACTCAAATGTTGAGTATTTAAATAACTTTGTAAACTGGTTGGACAAATGGAAAGGTGCAAAATGCACTACTAGTTGCTTGTCAAAAGAAACTCATGATGTACTGAGGCATACAACATATACACTTATTGAATTGGGCAAGTATTGCATCAAAGAGCTAGGCATGATTTATTTTTTACCTCGTAAAATACAAACGGAAATATTGCTATTGAAAATATTGTTATTGAAATAAATAAAAGGAATATTGATAGGGAACTCAATGTCCCTTCCGAGTTGAATTTAATCAGAAAATTAGATAAGGGTGGCCTTTTGTATCCTATGCCTCATGTTTTAAATGTTGTTTTATATAATTTTATTGTAGTACAAAAACTTGTATACCAAGGACTTGAAAGTTCTTAACACACAAAGAAATTGAGCTGTAAATTTAACTCTGAATGCTTTGATATCAAATGAGGGTTTGGATATTGAATCACGTGTAAAAGGCCATTCTTTGATCCCATAGCTGAAAACATCATTAAATCCTCTACAAACACGACGTTAAACAACTATTGTTAAAAAAAAAAAAAAAAAAAAAAAAAAAAAAAAAAAAAAAAAAGATTTTAAGAAACCTGCTTGAAAAAAAAGAAAATTGTCAACTTTTATAAAGTAAATAAAAAAGTAATTTACAGTTAGTCTGAAAAGTATCTAACTTGTTTTAATAATTATGTCTTAAAATGCAAAAATAGTATATAAAAATTTAGTAGTAACTTCCTGAGGTTTAAAAATATTTCTGCAATTTTATAATAGCTTCAAAAGCGGTTTTTTTAAATTATAAATTTTTTTAAATGATAATTTATAATTTACTTTCAGCCATTAGTCTGTTTTACAAAGAGATATATTGCTACTACTTATAAGGTATTTCTCCCGCCTTCCTAGCGTGCCTAGGTTAAGTGGTGGTTTGCACGCTCAGCTCGTAATTGAGAGGTCCGTGGCTCGATTCCCGTCGAAGGCGTTTGTTAATTTTTCATCCTGCCTGCTTCCAAAAATACCTAATGTCTCTACAGCGGCCCCCGAACTAAAAGGGTGTTTGGATGATTACTCTCCTCACCCAGGATTTGGCGATTGGGTCCCCTAAAAACCCCAGTCGCCCTTTGAAAGGGAGAGTATATAAGGTATTTCTCCCGCCTTCCTAGTAAGCCTTCGTGGTGTAGCAATTCTGCACACTGGGCCGGTATTCTAGAGGTCCGTGGTTCGATTCCTGGCGAAGGCGATTGCTCATTTTTCATCTTGCCTGCTTCTAAAAAAATACCTAATGTCTCTACAGCGGCCCCCGAACTAAAAGGGTGTTTGGATGATTACTCTCCTCACCCAGGATTTGGCGATTGGGTCCCCTAAAAACCCCAGTCGCCCTGTGAAAGGGAGAGTATATAAGGTATTTCTCCCGCCTTCCTAGTAAGCCTTCGTGGTGTAGTAATTCTGCACACTGGGCCGGTATTCTAGAGGTCCGTGGTTCGATTCCCGGCGAAGACGTTTGCTAATTTTTCATCTTTCCTGCTTCCAAAAAATACCTGATGCCTCTATATACTTAATTCTGATTAAATGAACAATTTTTATAACCATTTAAGTAGTTCAAATCTCTAAATGCTATGTTGTTCATTTGACTCGTCATGACAATATATTTTATATCATAATTTATATTTAATTATAATTAGCTCCTTTTAGATATATTTTACTCCAGTTCTTGTAAATGAATCCAAAATCTTTAATAAAGCATTACTTCTTGTAAATGAGATATTTTTATCAATTATAATTTATGTTTTGAATTGTAATTTAAATGTTTTTTCAGTTTTTGTACTTCCTATGAGATCACTATAGAAAATGTGTATAAAATCCCACGAATCGAATAATTTTGAATTAATTCCACATTTCTAATGTTTCTTGTTAAATGAGATCCTTTGCTTAAAATTAACTGTATGTTGTATTTTTTTTTTTTTAGTCCAAAGGGATTTGAATCCCGAAGGACTATTAGTTTCGTTTTGGCATTTTGCGTCGGACTCATAAATGTCGGTTCACTTTTCAAAATGTTGCCACAAAATGTTAGAGTCCTGCATTATATTTGAAGAAATTAAATAATGAAAAATCTGCATAAATGTATGTATATTTCTCGTATTGTGATAAAACAACGGTACATAGAGTCATCGAATTTTGAATAACGTAATCCTCCAACGAATATGAGCATGTGGAAGACCAAATTTGAAATTTGAAATTTGTTTTATGATCGATTTCCTATTTTTTAAAACTTTGACGAATTTTTGATTAACAAACTCAAGGATTTCAAAGCGAGCAATGGCAACGTTGTGCAGAAAAAACATTTTTATCTCCAGCGCGTGAGTCTCTGTATCGGAAATTCTAAAGATATGCTCGTTTTAAAACTATTTTGCGATATTGCTGTTGCACTGGATCTTATGGTTTAAGTGCGAGGAACATGATATTTAATAAAGAAAGGTAACACACAAAATGTTAAAAAACGCCCCTTTGGACGTAATTTAAAATCTGAAACATTTCAGATTTTTTTTTTTTTTTCAAATTGTATTCATCCTTCTGTTAGTTTTGTAATTTTGAGCAGGAGTTTGTATCTATGTTTTCCTGACTAATGATCAGTGATGTGGTTGTATGGTTTTGCAGGGCTGACCTCACAATATGTCTGTGCTCTCGGGCGTTAGTCATAGAAGGGTGTTGAGATACTGCATGTCGTTCAATATGACCCTCAACAGTCCATTGATTCCATATTTGCATGACAGTGGTTGGATGTTGACCAGTGCGACGGGCGATATCACGGAACGATAATCACACTCTCGATAGGCAACGATCCTGCCTCTATCGCATTCCGACATTTGTTGAAAAGCATCTCTTCCTATTATTCGAGACAAAAGACGATATTCTGTGCAAACTCCGACCTTACAAAGCGCCTTGCGCCTTCCGAATGAAAAATCCATTACACAACTTATCTTTTGCCTTCAGATGTCGTTTCTCCCTCCCGCGTCTTCTAAATGGGCTGAAATGCTAATCATTTGCACATCCCATTCTCTTCTTCCTTCTGTGTGATTTTGACATTCGTCAGATCATTCCTTCTAGTGTTGCAATTTTAATTGCCAGCAGTGTACATATAAAAAAATTGAGGTTTTCAATTAACTCACCATCGTACTTTAATGATATATAATATTTCTTAATCTAGCTTAATACTCGTACGATAACATGCTTAATAATCCGTAAAATGTGAAGACTGTTATGCGTGTTTTTATTTGCGATTCATTTCGTTGTTCCTCTGAAATTAATGTAAGTGAGAATTACATAATTTATCATAAATCTGGGGCTGGTCATAGACTTTCTATCTTCAAATTCGAAACGTTTAGCCATATAAAATATTAACTACGTTAAACTACTTTAAATTAAAATATTTTTAAAGTAGATAGTTTGTAGAAGCAATTCAGACTACATCTTAAATTGAAGCCAGAATTAGAGAAGAAATAAAGAGAAGTACAAATCAACTGCTGTTTTACTTAAAGACTGACTGCTCATGACTTATTTTATTTTAAATGTACAAAATACATAACGAGCACTGACGTAATATTACTCTAGATATATTTTTAAATGACTGTGATAGATAGATTTTAATGAGTTGGTGAAATTTTTTTAAACAAATAGCTATAAATTTTTGATATTGTAGAGTCTTACTCGTTTAGGGAGCATAAAATATAGACCCTACTGAGGACGAGATAGCGAATTCTCGCTATGTCTTGAAAAACAGATAACTCCCGACAAAGGTTTTAACAATCTTTTTATTTTAACTAAACTGATCAGAACATGTAAACACTCTGTGCTCACAAACTAACCACCACTTGTGGCGAAGTAATTTAAGCAGAAAATAGCATGTACAATCAAAATGAATCAAATTTAACTACACGGCTGGTTCCTACTTCAGTCTAAATCCGAATTATCAACTGCGCACAGTAAAACCGAGTCTAAGATATTAAATAATCTAAAAGTAAGTGGCTAGCACAAATATTCAACTACAGAGCTACTTGCAAACACGCGGCATAAATCTCTCTCGCGGCATAAACTCGTTTTTGGCGTAAACCCGCTCTCCTCGTAACTAATTCTTTTATTACTAACCCTTTATTCTGGTATTTCCAAATTCATTGAGATTTTGCATATACGCCATTTAAATTTGAATTTTGGCAGTAATTTGAAATCAGAGGAAAAAAGAAAGTTTCTTAAAAAAATAATTGGTTAGTACAAAATAAGGTTTTTATAATATATTGATGATGATCATTGAAGTCTTAAATGTTTCGCAAATTTGCAAAGAAAATATTTTATGCGTATAGTCGGCTAAAAACACTGCAGAAAAGTCGGTTTAAAACACTTAAGAAATATTAGACTGTGATATATCAACATGCAAACTATTAAGTGGATATAAAACTAAATTAGAAGGTACCCACCTGTTAAAAACGTAATCTTGTATTTCAGGATCTTACAGGTTATCGAAGGTAAATAGCGAAGTCGAAAATAGCTCAAACTATAGTTTTAGGCTCAATCTTAATTTCATCAAACAACATTCTAATCGTTAAACCAGTGTAAATTTTTAAATTGCAATTTTTGAATTTCTGTGTTCCTTAAATATTTGCTCTCCTTTCAAATATTCTGTTATAATTAAAGCATTAATAAGAAAATGGATGTCCTTTTCTAATTCCTCAGTTCATTTGAATGTATCGTTTATTATAGGAACAATAAATGTGAAAGTTTTGGTTTTGGTTTTATTTGATAATGGCACAGCAAACTAGGGCTATCTGCCTAAGGGGAGGGATGTATTCTTGGTGGACTTTCTAAGGAAAACTGGCTTGTATCCACGTTATACATGGAGAAAAAACGAAAACGCCGTTATTCGTTTTGTGGTTTGTGGGAGACATGTGTTCGATTTCAGCCAGTCCACCTGGAATCAAACTCAGATCAATTTACCACTGTTCAGTAACTTTACCGCTTGGCCACTGGTGAGACGGAACATTTTTTTTTTTCTAATGGTCGGGCGCTTTATTTAAAGGTCATTAGCTTTGCGCCACTAGAAGTGTCGAAGTGGTGGCCATTTCATTATGGAAGCACCTAATAGGTGGCCACTGTTGCTTCCTATGAGAGGACCGACAGTTACAACCATGCCTTCCCTTTTTATAGTGAAAAGTTGCCCACGGACCTCCCAAGTGAAAAAGCTGCATAAATATATAGTATAAAAACTACAAATTTATTATTATAAAGAAGTATTTATTGAAATTATAACTTTTGTTTAAAATAAAATTTAAAAAAATTAATGACTTGAATGAACTTGATAAAATGTTATGAGGGTATTTATGACCGGGTGTTATGAGGGTTTGTGAGTAGCAACCGCAAATCCCCACGAGCAACTAATTTCTAGTCCGTTTCTTTTCTTTGCGATGAGGTTCATAACGGCACTGAATCCACGTTCTACGGAATAGGAAGACAGGAAAGCAGTCAACAACTTCTGTGCAATAACCCATAAATGCAGGATATAAAATTGGGATCTGTTTTTGAAACCAGAATTTGTGGTATCCTTGTTCAAACATTGGTTTAAGTTCCTCATTTGTGAATATTTCAATAAGATGTTCCTGTATTAGTATGGAATCATCTGTGTTTGGGATCTGAGTTTGTCCAAGAGCAAAAGGTTCAACACCCAGTCGAGAATATCCAAGTGAAGAATGTCTTCAAATCTTTGGTTTAGGCCAGCATGAAGAGCCGTTAGGTGGTTTGACAGTAAGCAAGCAAATCTTCATCTCTATTTTGCAATTTCCAAAGATTTGGAAACTGAAAATATTCTCTTCTTTCCAAGTTTTGTTTGTACATAAAAAGTTTTGCAACATACACAGATATCACGCTTTTAGTTTTGATTAAATTTAGTTGGTCATCTTGTAGTTTCAAATTAGTTTCGTTAAATTTGACAAATAAATCAGTCATATAGGCTATGTCATTTTTTGAGTTAATTAAATTGTGCCGCAAATCATCGTCTTTGCTTTCCAAGAATTCCAACACAATCAAAGAGCACATAAAATCGATTTAAACATGTACTTTTAGATAAACAACGCATTTCTATGTGAAGCAGTAAACGATTATAGTTTTCGTCATTTTCCAAACAGAAATGAGCAAATAATCTGTCATTGAAAGCATTCCTTTCGATTTTATTAACTGCTTTAATGTCATAATCTAGTGATCCATACAAACGTTCTCTAAGATTTTTTGCGACTAAATGATGTCGATGAATGACACAATGTACTGAAAATACGTTCACGTCGGTTTCCAAACGTTTAGCAAATAACAGTTCTTGGCAAAATGTTTCTTTTACAAATCTTACATAAGCTTAAAGTAAAGCTTCTTTTCTGGTAAAGTGGACTTGTCAAGCTGTGTAGAAAGTTCAGATTTTTTAAATAAAGAATTTTAAACCTAACTCGCATGAAGAATTTTCTATGCACAACGCGATTTCATTAATCCTTCTTTGTACTGTACTCATTGGAATTCTTTTTATAATGTCGAAATCTGCAACACGGTGCGTATTACCTCACTTACAGCAAGTAAAATAAATTATTGACCAATAGTGTACGGCTTTCCATACTTTGCAATCAATAAAGAAATGTTATAAGAAGCACGCAGTCCATCGTCATCTCGCTTAGATGTTGTCCCTATGAGTTGTTGCAGTAACGATGTTTTCAAATATTTTTCTTCACTGTTTCATAAAACGTTAAATCCTTGTCTTTTTTGTCATTATCTATTTTTATTAAATGTTTCTTATACTTAAAAGGTTTCATTGATCATTTGACATAGTTTTATCACACAGAAGACGCATATGTAAAGTACTGTTTCTGGTGTTGAAATAAAGCCATTTATCAAATATTCAACTCTGTATTGTTAATTAAGACACAATAACGCGCCGAATAAATACTAATTCAGAAGTCAAACAACAAAAATCAGCGTTATATTTACAAAATTTTCACAGTAAAATTTTGTAAATATAACGCTGATTTTTGTTGTTTGACTTCTGAATCTGTATTGTTATTTTATTGTTTTATTGTAGTTAGCGTGTTGATGGAAATTGAAAGTTAAAATTGATTGAAGCAAATTGAATAATAACTAAGTTTTATTAATGGCATTAAAACAAGTTTTACACACCAAAGTTACTATAAGTGACAAATCAGTGGAAATACGTTTTGTCAATTTTCATTTACAAAAGATATTACGTAATGCTAAGTACTTAAGTAACATACTTAACATACTGCATTTTAAGCACCCACCTATATTTATATTTTACTCGGGACGTAAAAATCGCTACTATTTTATGTATTATTTATTTAAATTTCCAAAACAATAAAAATGGATTACAATTTTATTATTTTATATTAAACCTTGCGCGGAACCCTTGACGTTGTTGAGAGACTCCCAAATCAATTTCAATTTTTTGCAGACCCCTCTGAATGATACCGGAAGACCCCTGGGGGTCCGTAGAGACCACTTTGGGAAGCACTGATTTAAATTAAAACTTCTCGTTAAAATTTTAAAATGTTCCTATTCAGGTTGATATTATTAGATTGAAATATTGATATCCTGTTCAGGTAGAAATATTGATACATGCTAATCAGGATGAATTTCTTTAAAATTGAACACAAGAAATATTTTAGGTATCGTTAGAAGAACTTAATTAAATCATTGAATTTTTAGGGTAAATTAAAATTTTGTTTTTCAATTACGATAATTATCTTGCTCACAAGCAATCAGATGTGAATTAAAAGTTATGTCTTCTATTGTTTAAGTGTCTGAAAGGTGGATATGTGCCAGATTACAGAATATTTTTTTCCCTTTTCTAATTACTAGGCATTCCTGCTGATACATAAATACGGGAATTATTAAAAAAGATCTTTTAAGAATGGCTTGGTTCTTTTAGAGAATGCTTTTTAGATTTTTCTCTAAGCTGATGTTAAGAGATCATTTATTATTTTACTCTGAATGGTTTATCTTGAATATCATCCATAATAATTGGCATTGACAAGAAGCTTCAAAATACTTGGCTTCAATAGCTTCGACACTCCGTCCTGTATCCTCTGCATTAACTTCTGTAGTATTGGCATTCAAGGGTTAAGAGTCCGAGCGCGAAAATACGGTTAACGAAAGAGATAATGAAAATAAAAACTAAACTCTCATCTTTCACCACCCGCTGTTTCCTTTAGCATTAGCATGTCTAATGGGGGGAGCTGCAAACGTGGACGCTGAGAGGCGAAGTTCAACAATATCGTGGGGCCCCCCTCGCTGGTGGTCCGGGATCGTTAGCAAAAAGCGGTGCCCCCCCGCCGATCGTTCTTCTTCGAGGGACGCCCTGCTGTCGAGGTTAGAATTAATAAACTGTACACGAGTCTGTTTGGGAATACCCACCTTCGGCAGTGTTTACTCTACGAGACAGATGAATGCTTTTAAGTTTTTAATAAGCTAGCCCATCCCTTCGGAAACAGTTTTATTAGTGCACTTCGTGCTCTTGCTCTTTTTCTTTTAAAGTGCTTTTTTAGGCGATTCTTACTGCTACAGAGAGAAAAAACTTCGTTGATACTCTGTATTAACAAACTGACGTGTAATCATAATTCTGTCGAGACAATCTTCGATTTAAGAAGTAAAACAAGAAAATTTGAGTATTTATTGATTGAAAATTAATATATTTGATCCTTTCCATTACAGGTAACTGAAGCCTCGATTTATTTTTATAGATGAATCGAAAGTTGGCCAAGATATTCTTTTCCCTATGTCAACATTATAACTTGGAGTAAAATTTATAGTATTTGATAACTTTAGTTAATTAACTTTCGTTAATTTAGTTAACATAGTTTCTAACTTTATGAGGAAACATCGGATTTCCCCATGCGTGATCTCGTGGTATAAAATGTTAGCCCATTTAACAAACAAATGAAACTCTCGTGGTTCGAATCTTGGCAAGTTTATATTTCATGTTTCCGCTTCGAAAAGACTACAAGTTAAGTTGCTCTATAATGTATATATAGAGATTTATTACCTCTGCACATTCAGTAGCTCTATACGTTAACTATTCTTATATGCACGCAACATATAAGAATTCAACATTTTTATTTAAAGTTCAATAATTAAATGGTTTGATTTAGATGAAGAAATTAATATTCTGACTTATTTATTCTGGAGAAGATTCGAAGCAATAACCATTTTGACGTATTACTTCAGGTATCGGCAAGCATGGAAATACATTTTTTTAAAGGTTCAGATTTCCAGGTTTTGTTTTGGTTTATGTGATTACGGCAAAGCCTTGACGGCTATCTGCCTAAGGGGAGAGATGTCTTCACGGAGGACTTTCTAAGGGAAACTGGATCGTATACACGTTACACATGGAGAAAACTACGAAAAAGCCCACGCAGCCAGCCCGTTCGCGGGATTCGAACCTCTGATCGAACTACTAGCGTACAGCGACTTTACCGCACGGCCGCTGGTAGGCCCCCAGATTTCCAGGAAGAGGAGAATAAGAGAACGTGCATTTTAGATCAGCAGCAATTTAGATTTTGAAAAAACTCTGTTATTCTTAACCAGCACTCATAATTAAAACATGAAAAGAGAAAAGAAAATTATCATTGTTGAGGAATAATTTAATAAGACAAGTCGTCTGATAATCCTCTAACATCAACCTGAAATTTGCAAATTTTAGCTCAAGCAGACTGCCGTAGGTTGAGGAAGAAATACACATAAATATAAATTTTGAAAAATGTTTTTGTGGAAATTTTTTTAAGGAAAACAGAAATAAAACGGCATTTATGTAAAACTTTCGGTCCAAATAAGAGCTCCGTCTGAACTTGTAGATATATTAGGTATTTTTTGGAAGCAGGCAAAATGAAAAATGAGCAATCGCCTTCGCCGGGAATCGAACCACTGACCTCTGGAATACCAGCCCAGGGTGCAGAACCATTACACCACGAAGGCGGAGAAAAACCTTATAAACTTACTTTAAAAATTTAACAACTCAAACTATATACAGCATATTCTAAGACTACCTCAGTTGGGTATGAATAGCATTCACAGATACTACTTAGTAAATATTACTGAAATATAATACCCAAATATCCCAGCACCGGTCGAACTGGCGTTCGCTTGGCAGCAGTGTGAAACACAGACGAATATTTCACTGTCTTGTCTCCGAGAAGATTGCCCAGGTGCCATTGTATAGAACTATATTATACCCGAAAAGGAAGGAAGAGACGATGTAAACCAAGCATTATATGTCAGTTGAAGCAGCTCTCGTCGGCGTTTCACATTTAATTAATACAACGTGCAAATGGCAGATGCAAAACTGGATATCCATTACAAAGCAAAAAATTACATAAAAAAAATCTGAAAGGTATCAGATTTTAAATTACGTCCAAAGAGGCGACTTTTTAACATTTTGTGTGTTACCTTTATTTATTTATTATCATGCTCTTTGCACTTAAACCATAAAATTCAGTTCAACAGCAAAGTCACAAAATAATTTTAAAATGAGCATATCTTTAGAATTTCCCATACACAGTTCCGCGCGCTGGAAATAAAAAGGTTTTTTTCCCCCCCTCCCGTAGAGTGTTACCATAGCTCGCTTTTAAATCGTTGAGTTTGTTAATCAAAAATTCTTTAAAGTTTTACAAAATATGAAACCGATATTAAGACAAATTTCAAATTTGAAATTTGGTCTTCCAGATGCCCATATTCGCAGTAATATTACGTCATTCAAAATTGGATGGCTCTAGGTAACGCTGTTTTATCAAAATGCAAGAAACATACATACATTTATGTAGATTCTTCATTATTTAATTTCTTCAAATATAATACAGGGCGATAGTATTTGGTGGTAACAGTTTGAAAAGTGAAACGGATATTCAGAGTGATTCAACGGAAAATCGCAAAACGAAAACTATAGTCCTTCAGGGACGAAGTTCCTTTGGACTAATAAGAAAAGGAATTTTCCGTTTTTAATTGCTAGGACTAACTCCCATTTTCACATTTTTGAATTTTCTTTTAACTACTTCAATTTCGAGTCTCTTAATTCTTTTACAACTTTTTTCCCATTTCTAAACATTCTTTCGACTTTTGAGAAAAGTAATTCATCTTTTTCTTTTCTTTCCTCTCTTTGTGCATGGTTATTCATGGTTATGTAGTTTTTAAGGTGTAAAAGATTTTTTAATCTCTACTTTTCTATCCAAAAATATTTTTTACTGTTTAATTACTATTTTTTCTACGTACTTTGGAATAATAATATTTAACTGAATAATTGATTCCGATTTTACTTCAAAGTTTGCAAAAGTTAAATTGTTAGCAGTTTTGTTCTTACTTCTTTATTTCGAAGGTAATATAGTGAATTTAAATTTATTTCAAAAATTTTATTTTCTTAACTGTTTGCAAAATTTATGCTTAATAAAAGTGTTTGCCACGAATTTATACATGTTCCTCATTACGAGACAAGGGCTTTTATTGCTGGTTCTATATTTAAAAACTACTTTATTTAAAAACAGTTTTTTTTTCAAATGCATTTTTATTTGCCTGCACCTTTGAACATTATCTAAAATTTAAAGTTTAATTTTTCCCTTCTCCATTTTTTAATTAGCACCAGTCTCTTTTTTGTAGTCTATTTTGATTTTCATTTCCGGCCTGTTGGGAATGGGCTGGTGTTTTCTGTTTATTTTCAAATTATATTCTAAGTTTATAAGGTACTTCTCCCGTCTTCATAGCATGCTTTCGTGGTGTAATGGTCGGTACATTCGACGCGTATTCGAGAGGCCCGTGGTTCGAGTCCCGGCGAGGGAATTGCTCATTTTTCATCTCTCCTGTTTCCAAATAACGTAATGTCTCTACAAGTTATGCATTTATTGTCACAGGAACAGATTTTTTTTTCTTTTACGTTTTCTGCATACCACCTCTATACCAGCCTTATTTCTGCAAATCGGGCAGCATTTAAGTTTTTTTAAGCCACATCTCTCTCTCTCTCTTCTATATATATATATTTGTAACATCTGAGGTGCTGACATAATTTTGTCACCAGAATCAATAGAAAAAAAGTTAGTTATAGTGCCACGTGCAGTGCTGATAAGGACCACGTGTTTCTGTGACTCCTTCTCCTTTATTTTCTTCTTTCTAGGTATTTCTTTCTCTTGATGAGGAGGGACCTTTAGCTGCCCTCGAAATCGATTGTTTCATTATACCTACGCTAAATACAAGGTTGTTTTTACGATTTTGATTAGTTATAGTTCTTTGCATTTAATATTTTATTTAATGTTTTATTATATATTATTTTTCTTCAGTTCTTTAAAGAATTTTTGATATATATAGCGATATTTTTGTCGCCATTTTTGTTTACTCACTGACCATGATTCATTTTGTCTACAGCTAAAAATACCTAGAAGTAGGCTCATAAATTTATGAGAGGCGTAAGTATATTATATTTTTTAATGATTTTATTCTAAATCTTGAATTCGAAAAGAATCTGATAAATTAAAGAAAATGAAACGTAGTTTTTACGTATCAGATGCTGGATAAATTACCAGTTTCTCACTACCCTGCTCCTGAAGATCTCACTGAGAAAATTGATGTCATAACTGCATCAATAATCACACATAATTTATCATATTTTAATTTAGTCTTGTTTATTAAAATTTTTATTTCAATACTTACAGTAAACTATCACTCTTATCCGAAGGCCGTTCACACTCTATATCACAGTAATAACTATTTTTGGTATGTAATTGTTAATTTTAATTAATAATTTTTATTTTATAATTTCAAAAAAAAATACTTAATGTTATAATCTACTTTAATTAACTATTATATGGCTACATACATGTGTAAAAAATATTTTGTTAGAGGATTTTCTGAAGGTATTGCATGTTACACCTGATAGGAATCGTAGAATTTCAAACAGCCAGCTGCTTCACTTAATGAAACTGAATTTGAGAGGAATTTAAGTGCTGAGTGTTGAGACATTTTATGCGTTAGAGTCATGCACAAGTAAAAAGGCAAGGTAAAAAAAAATCAAAGTACAAGGCAGAAAAAAAAAAAAAAAAAAGTAACACAGGCATACCTCGTCTCGTTACTCTTCACATTATTGCGGTTTATCATAGATATTGAGCCCCTTGTTCCCCACCCTCAGGCTATCTTGTATCTAGCAAGTCTAAAGGGATCACTTTGATAGCCATATTTGCTCACTTTGCATGTCTGTTCCCCATTCTCGGAATTACATTGGAAACAGGCCACCATCACTACTACGACATTTATTATTTAAGTTTTAAAGAAACTATTAATTAGTCTTTTTCTGTAATTAAAACTATCCACGAAACAGATTTCTGGATTTTTAGAGTATTAGCATATTATCATAAATTTCATAATGTCATGCAAATAGTTATGTTTTGCAATATTTCAAAAATTTTCTCTAAAATACATTGAAATTAGGAAAATTACATCTCTCCATTTGACTATAAATATTCAAATAGGCAGATGGAGAAGACTCGTGGCTTTAAATCAAAATTTATGTATGAGAGGTAGAAGTAATTTTAGAGCAGGTACATCGAACACAGCCCGAAACCTATATCTAATATGAAATAAATGGAAAATGCAAAGAAATGTTCTCTAGCGAACACACAAATGATAAGAAAGCTATAGACCGGTGTTGGTCTAAAGACAAATGAAGTAACATAAGTTTTATGAAAAACTTATTAAAACTTTTGTGTAATGTAAACTTAATGCTCTGCAAAGGTGAACATTCATCTGACTCACTTACCTGAGATTGTAAAGACAGCGAATTTTAATGTTTTCTAACGGCCGTTAGGCTTAGATATTCCACGTGGTTCCAGCAAGACCATAAGGGGGATGCTTAAAAATTTCAAAAATGAGTATTACATAAAATATTAATTTTCTTAAGCGATTTTATTCCATACATTAATGAGAATATCATTGCGGAGCACAATGCGAAAATTAGCTGTCATTTCATTTAAACAATATGAACAAAATATCAGGAATGAGAGATTCTGATCATTTCTCCTATAATTGTTATGGTAAAAATGAAATGGAAAATTTAGCTTGGTTTCCAATAAAAACAAATTTTTTAATCAGGTGTTCAGGAAAATGAAACGGAGGATTCACCAACAGGATCTCTAACTAGTAGGCGGAAGAAGCTCACCGGCGGAGCACGGTGCAACATGCAGTCTGCTAACTGCTAAAGGCGAGGCTTTGTATTTTTCTTCGTATTCCGATTATGTTTGCAATTCTTTACTCAATTGTATCTTAATGACAAATGAATGCTTGATTCGTAAGGTCTAAATTTTAGGTCTAAATTTTTAATCATTATCATTTTAAGCTTTTCAGTTTCCCATGTTCTCCTAATTTTAACTTATTCCTCACATTTTTTTGTTCAAAATGACTTTTCCTTAATATTAAGAGTTAAGGTTAATAGATGTTTTCATATCTTTTTGACCAACGTACTCCTATTTTTACCTCATTTATTAGTCTTTATAATCGTAATTTTAATTATTCGCTTATGTTTATTATATTATTTAAATTTTAGATCTAATTTTTAACATCTTTCAAACGTTTTTAACCATCGAAACTTTCATTACTCTATCAATTTTAACTTATTTCTTATTCATACTGTCACCATACATAATATTTATTCTAATTTGACGTAATTTTAACTTCCTTTTATTTCTTAACTGTCGAAATTTCCAATGTATTCTAATTTTAATTTATTTATTATACATTACGAGCGTAATTATTAATAAATACGCTTTTTATTTATCATATTATTTAATTTACAGAGTCATTAGGTCATTTTGAAGCAGGAAACGTGTAAAATGTGCACTGCCCACGCCGGCACGCGAACACGCGACAAGTATGTTACCTGTTACATCACGAAGGCATGCGGAAAGGAGGGAGAAAATACCCTATAAATTTAATATTAGACTATGTTTTACAGTTCCATTTTAAATTACATGTTAGAAACTAACATAAGGTATTTCTCCCGCCTTCTTAGCGATCCTTCGTAGTGTAGTGCTCTGCACGCTCAGCGCATAATTGAGAGGTCCGCGGTTCGATTCCCGGCGAAAGGTGTTGCTAATTTTTCATCTTGCCTGCTTCCAAAAATACCTAATGTCTCTACAGTGGCGCCCGAACTAAAAGGGTGTTGGATGATGCTTCTCCTCACCCAGGATTTGGCGATTGGGTCCCTTGAAAATCCCCAGTCACCCTTTAAAAGGGAAGTATATAAGGAATTTCTCCCGCCTTCCTAGCGAGCCTTCGTGGTGTAGTGGTCTGCACGCTCAGCGCGTAATTGAGAGGTTCGCGGTTCGATTCCCGGCAAAGGCGTTGCTAATTTTTCATCTTGCCTGCTTCCAAAAATACCTAATGTCTCTACAGTGGCGCCCGAACTAAAAGGGTGTTGGATGATGCTTCTCCTCACCCAGGATTTGGCGATTGGGTCCCTTGAAAATCCCCAGTCGCCCTTTAAAAGGGGGAGTATATAAGGTATTTCTCCCGCCTTCCTAGCGAGCCTTCGTGGTGTAGTGGTCTGCACGCTCAGCGCGTAATTGAGAGGTTCGCGGTTCGATTCCCGGCGAAGGCGTTGCTAATTTTTCCTCTTTCCTGCTTCCAAAAATACTTAATGTCTGCAGAACAACTTATTCTGTAACAGTTTCATCATTACTATAATATTTTACTCCACTTTAGACAATACTAATAATTTCATTTGCGTTTTCAATCGTCGTAATTTCTTGTGTATTCAGATACTCGCTTATATTTTCAATTTATTCTTTATAGTTTCCGAATGTAACTGACATTCTACCTGAGCATATTGGTCTTAAACAAGTTTCCATCCGCAGTTTTAACGATATTGTTTAATATCATTTATATCTGAATGCATGCTTTTGAAGTCGTCGATGTTACCAATGTTTAGTTTCAAGCATCATTTACCTTTAATAACATACTTATAGTATATTCTGAATTTTCACATGTTGGACTGAAGTTGCAGATTTCTTTCATAATTATTCAATATAAGTGGATTCAATTTTAATATTCAATATGAGTGGATGAAATAGTATATATTAACTATTTCATCCACTCATATTGAAATTTTTAGTATTATTTCTAAAACGTAATGCCATTTAATTCAGTATTTTTTGCTAATTTTTATCGCTGATACCGTTGTTTTTATATTTTAAGCAAACTGCTATATTAATGTTCCTTTACTGCGTTTTCCCGGTTAAATAATTTCTGTATATCTACCTTCATGAAAATATTTTTCAGAAAAATGTATTTATATTACATGTTTAACGAAATGACTAAACACTAACTATTTTAGAATATGCCTTTTCATAAGGAAAACCTAGAAGATGCTATTAAGTTCGTTAATACATTAGAGAAAATCAATTAAAAATTTTTATGATCATCAGTTGTTTACATTAACCAATATAATATCGTCATTCAATACATGTACACTATTATATATTATGTACATATATTTTGCTATTTTTAAAATTTGTACTTATTGTATTTTCTAAATTTCTTTTTAAGATACTATTCTTGCTTTTACTGTAGATGAATAATTAACTGTTATAAGAAAGAGTCCCCATATCTGATAACATTTAGTTCATTAAATTTTCCTAAAATCCACCTGGAGGCATATTCAATAAATTCGTCATTGCTCGTTTTCATATTTTGAAAGGTTGGGCAATCTCTTATGTCATACCATTTAATCAGTTGCAAACAGTTGCGCCGGAAATGTGGGCAAATGTATTCATTTTCTCCATTTTCACATTCACGATTCATTTTAACAGTAATTTACTATAAATACATTTCTAGCACTGATATGCAACTACATTATCATTCAGTTTTTCAATAAGTTATGGCTTTATCTCTTCTACAAATACAATCTAAGTCTTGATCATTCTCTGCTTAAATCGACTCACTGACAACATATCCTTGAGACTTGTGATTTTAGCAGGTTAACATGCACTGACAGGATCAGCATTTTTTCAGTTTTCTAAAGTTCGAGTAACACTATGCTATGCGGAAATATGATGTAAAACATTACTTTTCTATTAAACATTCGTGAATATTAGGTATAATTTCTAAGATTAGAAGCTTCATGTGTTTCACAGCACCATCACCCATGAAACTCCTTAAGGGGCTACTACATTTGAAACAACTTTATGTAGCAACTCATACGTATCTTTAAATCCCTTTTGTTATTAAAAATTTCCGTCCATTCAGTACAACTTTTAAGATGGAAAGCTTCATGCCGTTTTAAAGGATCAAGTTCAGCAAACATCTGTGAACATGATCTACATTTGAAAGTAAATTTATGAATTTTCAGATCTAGATTTGAGAGTAACTTTATGAATTTTCATGTCTTCTTAAAACCCTTTTAGTTACAAGAACTTCAGAGCATTCAGTACAACTTCTAAAATGAGGAGCTTCACGACGTTCCAAATGATAAAAATCACTAAATTTCTCAAGCTACATCTGTAGATCCTTTCATGAAATTTACGTCTATTCAAATCACTTGTTTTCGAAAACTTTTATAAACATATTGCATAAGTAAATTTTCGAAACGAAAAATAATGAATTCTTAAATTATCAATGCGAGTGAATGTCTTGTAATCCATACTGCATCGGAAAGGTCTACCATTATAAATATCCATATGTGTATTTAAATCTCTTTGTCCATTAAAGATATTTCACATTCCACACAAAGAAAGGATTTCTCTCCCAAATGGATCCTTTAGTGACAAATCAAGCTTCTCATCACTGTGAACACTTTTGTCACAAGTGGGATACATCTAAGATAAAACACAGGAAACTAGTAAGAACTGGAATAGCTTAGCACATATATGCTTAAACCTCCCTCCCTTATACGCATGCACTACCATATAAACTTGGAATTGAATAGAATATTTATAATATGTATTTCTTAGCATAATATCAATATTAACATATTATCATAGCATATTATCAATAAGCATTTCTTAACATTCAGTAATATAGCCTTAATCAATCTTAAACGTTGTATAGACATTAGGTATTTTTGGAAGCAGGCAAGATGAAAAATGAGCAATCGCCTTCTCCGGGAATCGAACCACGGACCTCTGGAATACCGGCCCAGCGCGCAGAACCACTACACTCCGAAGGCACTCTAAGAAGGCGGGAGAAATACCTTATATACTCCCCATTTTAAAGAGAGACTGAGGTTTCTAAGGGACCCAATCACCAAATCCTGGGTGAGGAGAATTATCATCCAACACCCTTTTTAGTTCGGGCGCCACTGTAGAGATCAAGGAATCTGTACTACGGATCAAGGAATCATCAATCAGATAATAGGGATCAAGAAGCAATACCCTTTAGCCAATCAAGTGTTACCAGTTTACTAATATGTATGGAACATTCTAGAGTATTCGTTATCATGTGATGTTTTCATCTCCCTGATGTTTGTAATCACATTTTCAGATCTACGTTTAATAATAACATTTTGTTTCCCAAGACAATCAATCCCATCAATTATGACAAAAAATGTCGTATTATTCCCTAAGTACTCAGAAGAATGTTTAATACATATTGTAAATCTATGCATGGTTTCTGTACTCCAAAATGTTTACGCAAAATCATATTATCTCATATTTTTAAAAATTGTATCCTATTTTAGTTATTTCTATTGTCAATAGAATTCTTCAAGTTAAATATGGATATGTCTCCAATAGAAAACATTTGGTTCTTTTACTTCATAAACTATTTAAATGATCTAGAATTACTTTAAATAATGAATAAAATAGTATTTGAATTTTTCTAAGATTTAAACATTTATCCAATTCTTTAATTTATAGAAAATGAAATATTGAAAACAATAACAGAAAAAAAAACATTTCTATTTAAGAATTTAGGAAGAGATTTTCAATAATGAGACCGAAAATATATTGGAATTTCATGCATTATGCTTATCGTTTTATACCAAGCGCTTCAATATATATTGTTAGAACATATCCTATTCTTTTTCGAAAAATATATATCTTTTCACATTATTTGGCGAGTACCATGCGAGTCTTATTGTAGAATAAGACCAAAAATGTCAAGAAGAAATCAAACATTTTTCATCTTTCATGAAAGTTTATTAATTATTACGATGTATCGTAAGTATCTGAAGATTTCACGTACTATGGAAAATCTTCAAAAACATAAAAATATTTTCAAAATCTCAATTCCCATACAAAATGTTTGATATTTTTATATTACTTCTGAAGTTATTTCACTTGAACAAACTTTAAGATATATTAACTAACTAGATTTAATGCATGATTTGATACACTTCTTATATTTTTTCAAAAAATAGAATATTATATTTCGCTTATGCAAACTATTTCATCAAATGAATTAAATTTTATGTTCATATAACATAGCATTTCTTACTGTGAAAATCTATTTTAAATGTGAAATCCGATGTTCATAAATACTTTTAATAGCCACCAGTTTCGCATAATAGTATAGTTATACAATGCGAACTAGAGGAATAGCTGAATAACCTAAAATCATATGGAGAACGCGGACCAAAATTTCAAAAATGACTTCAAAATTCATTCAGCGGTTGAAAAATAACCCCATTCGCACAAAAATATGCACATTTCATATATTGAACACATTTCTCAAAACATAATTTTAATTATTTCAGGACCTTTTCTAAAGAAAAACGATAAAGCGTAATTAATATTCAAACTTTTGGAAATATTATAATCTGTCAGATATTTCATAAAAGGGATAATGTAAGTTCTTATACAACAATAAATGTAGTACAACTATCAGGTTCAATGTTCCTTCTTACCTTCTTCGGGAACATACATGGACCTGACTCGGAACAGAGAGCTTACTAAAGCTATGTTCACTAATTGTGGTAAGTAGACAGGATACACATGAAGGGTATACAAAACCCTTTATTTTTCTCTATATACAATAACTTCCGTACTACGGAATACACTGACCCGCCACTTGGGGTCTAACGTAAAAGTATAAAAATAAAACTAAACTCTAATTTAACTTTAAACTAATAAACGTGGAAGATTGGCCTAATATTAACAGGAAGTGCATGTAGTACAGAGACTGTGAACACTACAGTACGTTTAAATTTATCAAGAGGATTAAAACCTCTGGCCTGGAAGGCAAACAGCAACTGCGTAACTTCTAAGGTAAGCGGCCTGCTTCGAACTCACTGCTTCCTCTCTCTCGCTTGGCAAAAAGCCACAACTTAAATACTTGGCGTTCGCCAGACAAACTTTGCATAAAAACCTTAACGCTTATAATTCTGGCCGGAAGTAGAAAATAAGAAGTGATAGTAAAGATTTAAAATAAAATAAACGTTAGTAAAACTTAAGATCCTTACATACTTCCCGCCAGAGTTAATTAGTTTGAAACTGAGGTCTAAAACGACCTTGTTGAAAACTTTTAGCTCTAGAATCTAACGCGAGGCCAATCTTTTACAAAATATACTTCGCTAGAAACTAGAAATTTAAAAGAAAGAAATTTGTTTTTTTTACAATAGCAGCTCCCAGGATATACAACAATTTTTTTTCATCTGTACTGCATCTAAACAGGAGCTTTTATTCAATTCTGGTTCCTTCCAGAGATCTGGAAGGAAAACTAGTTTAATGAAATGTTACACAATGAAATGGCAAGTAACATATACAATTATACTTCTCTTAACATTCTTATTTCATTCATGACTATTTTAATTATCTCTCCCCGTGCTCTCTGACATGTGTTGTAAAAGAAAACCAAACACGAATGTGTTTCTGTCTACGTGTTCCACACTTCCTCCTACAATCAAAACACTAACGTGTTAAAATTCAACATAACCAGACCTCTTAACACACCCTAATGTCAACTCTAAACCCTGAGGTACTATTCTGAAAGTGTCTAACTCTAAAGTGTAGCGTCAGAGAGCCTAACTACATCATTGAACTTTTAACACATATTCTCCATGCTTTAGTCTTTTTACAGTCACACGAATAAAAAAATTTTAACATTCACTTTTACCATATCACGGTATTTCTTAACATTTAAAATAACAGTTCACATTGTATATAAGAACATATCAACATGCCGTTAATTTTACACATTTGAAAACATACATTAGTAGTACATTGTTAACTTCTATTCTTTTCAAAGCAAGTGCCAATTCTTTCTACATTGAAATACTACATTTCAAAAAGTCTTTCAGACTAAAACTTCTCTCTTGTTAGAATGTTTTAAATAAAATTTATACAATAACTTTTTTTTCAATATTTAAATCTTTACACAACGCTATTATACATCAACTTTAGTTTTACGCGCGAGTAATTTAAAATCATAATACGAAAATCGGTAACAGCTCATTTCTCGCCCTTTTGGCGATAAAGGTAGACCTCGCATGAGGTAAAACTTCTTGAAATCTGCCACTTGCAATAAGAATGAAAGATTAACTTAAGTTTGCAAAGTAACATAAAATTTTACTTATCTTTGTGATATTCGGACATCCTTTTCTGGGCCCAGTCTTTAAAGGTATTGCAGATAGTAGTGTGATTTATCCTCCTTCTTGTACGGGCTCGCCCTTCCGTGCCTTCCTCTGGAAGCTTCCTTTTTTCACCAGTTCGGTCACCCTTGAATACCTTCTTTTTCTCCTCTGCTTGTGGTCTTGGCCGTTTGATGGCAGCTGGTCTTGGCGGAACCGGGAAACTTCTGTCGTGTTCCTGCTTGGACCTCGTTGTTGGCCGTTCAAATTTTCCTTGTAACTTTTCCTCCGTCGCTGATGGCCCTTCCGCAGTTCGGCTACATTTACTGCGGAGAGTCCTGTCGGATGAGTCGATCTTCTGTTTTAGAGCCGGGTTATAGTTGCCGTCATTTCTCCTGGTTCTCTTCACATACGTCGTCCTTCTCCCTTCTTCATTCTGGGGGTGTTCGTGAACTCTCTTTTCTGGACGGTGGAACGGCTTCTTTTTCTTGCTACCTTCAATTTTTCCGCGGGGCAATTTTCTTTTCACTTGCTCCTGCCTCTTATTGGCTTGCCCTTGTACTTGTCGTTTTTCCACCTCTGGAGCTTGTGCCTGCGGTGTCTGCCGTGCCGGATCCTGCAAAAGATCTGAAAATATTTGCATTTTATTACGATCGAAGTAGGGCTTGATTTGATCAATGTTTGCGGAACAGGTTTCACCATTTCTGGCTTTTAACACTACTACAGCGTGAGTTATTTTTTCTATAACATATAGTCCTTCAAATCGTGGAAAAAATTTGGCAGTTTTATCTTCTGGTGCTGAAGAAAGTGAATGCTTAATTTTTAAAACTTCATCCCCTACTTTATAAGTTACTGCCCGTCGTTTCAAATCATAATAGAGCTTCTGTTTTCTTTGTGCTACTTCCGTATTCTTTTTTGCTTCTTTTATTAGTTTTTCTATATCACCCATTTTAAATTCTGGGGCTCTTTGTTGCACATAAAATAATTTATCTAACGGTGTTATAATCTTTCTGCCTAGAAATAACTCAGCAGGAGTTTTGCCCGTTGTATCATGTTTTGCGGTCCTAAGGGCGAAAGCAAATTCATTGACATAGTTATCCCAGCTTTTATGAAAATTTTTAACATAACTACGGATAATTTTCACTATATTTCTATTGACCCGTTCCGCTATATTTGATTGCGGACGATACGGGACCATTTTTAAATGACGCATGCCCAGTTTTTGGCACATGTCTTCAAATATATTACTTACAAATTGAGGACCATTATCCGATATAACTTTTAGGGGCGCCCCGTATTTTAAAATATATTTATTTAAAATTGAATCAGTAAATAATTTCGGTTTAAGGGCACAATTTCGGTCCATTTACTAAAATGATCAACCATAACAAGGAGATAGCGACTTTTATTTAACTGACTTTTTGGGAAAGGGCCCAATAAATCGATGCCAATTATTTCATTTGGAAATTCGGATTTAATACTATTTAGAAACCCGGCCGGGCGGAAATTAATATAATTAACTGCTTGACATGTTGGGCAGGACTGGACATACGCCCTTGTTAACTTTTGCAGTTGAGGAAAGTAGACTGCCTCGCGTACGCGTTGGATAGTTTTTCGAATACCAGCATGAGAAGCTAAAGGGCTGTCATGGAGCTCCTGCAGGATATTTAATCTAAGACTAGCTGGGATAACAGGTCAAAATTCGTTGTTGGAATTCGTAGTTTTTGTATAGAATAATAGACCATCTATTAGTTCGTAATGGGCCGCCCTATTTCTTATCGCCACAATATCTTGGTGGCTAAAATTTTCAGGATCCTTCAAATACTCATAAATGCTTCCAAACTCAGGATCCTTACCCAGTTCGGTTATTACAGTTTCTCGGGAATTTATTGTACATGCTGTAAGCATTGCCACCTTTACGGTATTTCCTTGTTCGTCTATTTTAATTCTTGATAGGGCATCTGCTACGATATTTTCCTTTCCAGGGGTATGCTTGATTACCAGATTATATTCTTGCAGCTTGAGTGCCCATCTTATTAACCTGGGGGATAAATTTTTCCCTGAGTACAATCTAGTTGCCGCCGCATGATCAGAATACACTGTTATTGGCGCCCTTCCAAAATAGACTCGGAACTTTTGCACTGCTAACAGAACTGCAAGTGCTTCTCTCTCGGTCGCGGAATAATTTCTTTGTGTTTGATTTAAAGTTCGACTAAAAAATGCCACGAGCTGCTGATTTTGCGAAAGTACCGCTCCTACCGCATAATCCGAAGCATCCGCTGAAATTTCTAAATTCTCATCCTTTTCAGGAAATTTCAACACAGGGGCTTGCGTTAATGCTTGTTTTAATTTTTCGAAAGCACTATTGGCTTCGGCCGTCCACGAGAATCTTGCCTTTTTCCTTTTTAATTTTAACAATGGTTCAGCAATAGCTGCAAAAATTTTTATAAAGGACCTATAATATAAACAAAGTCTTAGAAAAGAAGAGAGCTTCTTTGCCGTGTTTGGAGTCGGATACTTTTGTACAGCGATTATTTTTGATTCATCTGTCTCGATCCCTTTTTGAGATATTTTGTAACCTAAATATCTTAATTCAAGGGCTGCAAATTTTCACTTTTCGACATTAACTTTTAGACCGGCCTCATTTAATAAAGAAAACACCTGTCTTAAATCCTGTACGTGTTGGTCGAGATTATCAATAGTAATAATGATATCGTCTAAATAGATAAATGTGGACTTTCCAAGAACAGGTCTTAACACAATGTCCATGCATCGCTGAAATGTTGCCGGGGGCCCTGAAAGGCCAAACGGCATACGCAAAAATGCATAAGTGCCAGACTTGGTTATAAAAGCAGTCTTAGGCACGTCCTCAGGCCTCACCCCTATTTGAAAATAACCAGTCGTTAAGTCTAAAGTCGTCATAAATTTGGTTGATTTTATGTTCCTTAGAATTTCTTCAATGATCGGTAACGGATATACCGGATATTTAGTTATGGAGTTTAATTTACGGTAATCAATAGCGAATCTCCACCTTTTTGGATGCGTCAAAGGTTAGTCATTATTTTTCTTACATAAAACCACCGGGCTAGCATAACTACTTGAGATGGGCGTTATGATCTTTTTACGTAGCATATCGGTAATATGCCATTCTATAATTTTTTCCTTATTCCTATCATACCGGTATGGTTTTTGACGAACTGGCATTGCATCTCCGGTGTCAATACTATGGTTAGTAACCTGAGTAAATCCTGGAATATCACTAAATAACGAAGCAAATTCACTTACCACTTGTCGGATTCTTCCTTGCTCGTCATTAGGGAGGTGGTCAAGTTTTAACATCGGCGGTTCAGCGTTTTCTGTACGAACTGGTTTCATTGTCAGCTTAAGGGAGGCTTCATTAAAATCCAGCGTAGCTTGTGCTTCTGAAAGAAAATCTAATCCTAAAATTAAATGTGCTTGCAGATTCTTTACTATAAAAAACATCACCTTTACTTGTTCGTCCTTGATACGGATATACAAAGGTACTTTACCTACGCACTTACATTTTTCTCCTTGCGCCACTAACACTGTCGTATTATCCGCATTATATATGCGGTATTTGCGGAAATACTTCCTAAAAAACTCTTCTGCCACACAGGAACACTGCGCGCCGGTATCCAGGAGTGCGGTGGCTGGGATATTATTCACCAAGACTTCAATTTTCGGAAGAGTCAAATTTTTCACCATTACTGTATTTAACTTGTAGGAAGAGGGGTTTTCGTGGCCTTCGGATTTCCGCACCCTCTCGTCAGCAGAAATCCGTTTTAGTTTAAATTATTTTTCCTTTCCGTGCTTTCCTTCTTTTCCCACTGGCCTTGAGATTTTTTTCCTGGGTTGCTATTGAACTGTCGACGTTCGCCGGCTGTTTTTGAAAGCTCGGGTTTCCTTGCCCACTGATTCGCTTTTTCTCCGTAGCCGTGTGCTTGAGTTTGCTGTAGTCTTGGCGTACCAAATTGGTTTCGCTGTTGATATTGGCGTCTTCTTTCGACGTCAGCCGTTCTTCTACTTTCAAACTGGATTGCTAGCTCAAATAACTTTTCCAGTGCAGTCGGATTTCTCAATTCAATGAATCTTGCACTTGGGGTAGTAACCTCGGCAAAATTACTTGAATTATTTCAGGATCCGGACGGTTTCCATACAAGAGCTTGAAAACGTGAATTTTTCTTAAAATAAAGCTCGAGAGGTTTTCGATTCTTTGTTGATATATACTGAAAAGTTCCGTTTCTAATTTCGCGCGATCCCTTGCAACAGGGAAGGCTTTTAGTAGGGCAGTCTTGAAATTTTCGTAAGTATAGGTGGGACTTCCTGCTTGACCCAAGAGACTTCTGCCTATACATTTGAACCAGTTAAGCGCTTGGCCCCTCAAAGCGCTGGTAGCTAAGGTAACTTTTTGAAACTCGTGCACGGGGTAGAGCATGAAGTGGTCATCCAATTTTTCCAAAAAACTGGTTACCGGTGAGTTTCCATTAAACGTTGCTTCTGGTTTCATCGAAGCGCGCATGGTCTGGACGATGTAACCAAATCCTTCCAGGGCGGCAGCTGGCATTTCTGGATTCTGAGCCGTTTCTGCAGGCAGCACAGTTTCTTCTTGAAACTCGGCCATGGTTATTCTTCTTCGTTGGGCGCCACTATCAGGTTCAATGTTCCTTCTTACCTTCTTCGGGAACATACAAGGACCTGATTCGGAACAGAGAGCTTACTAAAGCTATGTTCACTAATTGTGGTAAGTAGACAGGATAGACATGAAGGGTATACAAAACCCTTTATTTTTCTCTATATACAATAACTTCCGTACTTCGGAATACACTGACCCGCCACTTGGGGTCTAACGTAAAAGTATAAAAATAAAACTAAACTCTAATTTAACTTTAAACTAATAAACGTGGAAGATTGGCCTTATATTAACAGGAAGCGTATGTAGTACAGAGACTGTGAACACTACAGTACGTTTAAATTTATCAAGAGGATTAAAACCTCTGGCCTGGAAGGCAAACAGCAACTGCGTAACTTCTAAGGTAAGCGGCCTGCTTCGAACTCACTGCTTCCTCTCTCTCGCTTGTCAAAAAGCCACATCTTAAATACTTGGCGTTCGCCAGACAAACTTTGCATAAAAACCTTAACGCTTATAATTCTGGCCGGAAGTAGAAAATAAGAAGTGATAGTAAAGATTTAAAATAAAATAAACGTTAGTAAAACTTAAGATCCTTACACAACAATGTACATCACTCTTTGAATTGAAGATTCTATGTAAGTGGCACACTTAACGCGAAGATCGACTCCATTTTTGGATATGTCAGTGCATGGTTGTGAGTAAAGTAGGTTCAAGAGTATATGTTGTAAGATTCTCACTAGTGTATTTCTCAGTTACTGTAGAATGTGACGAATCTTAAGAACTAGTTAGCGAATAGTCGCTTAAGTTCGCGTAACAAGAAACAACAAGATGGAAGGGTAACTAACCCTTTATTATTCCAATAAGATTTAACAAAACTCCGTCTTGGAGTGTACAATCAAAGCCGACACTTTGGCTTGAACTTAAGAGACTAAAAATTAAACTGAAACTAAGATTAACTAAAGAAATATAGCCGAAGCTATCAAAATTCTAATCGAATTGGCCCTCTTAACTCTATTTGACTCCGAAGCTTATCAAGGGCCTGAGTACGGCCTAGAGTAATAACAGCTTTGAGAGAGAGAGAGTAGCCAAAAGGCAGACGCGCGCAAATAAGAGACTCTGATTCTCACTAACTCTGCAAGTAACTTCGCGGTTTAAATACCGCTCCTCCTCATTAAGTATTCAGAATGATTCCAAAACTACGTTCTGGCCGGAAGTAGTAAGTTGAAGTTAAGAACTTGACAGAAAAGGAACTTTAAAATTTAACTGTTAATAAACACAATCCTTACGTGATAAGTTATTCTAATATTTAGTCGATTCCTGTGTTTTGTTTTAGAAGTGTCTCACTTGTGGTAAAATGTTCATGGGGAAACGAAGCTTCATTAATCACCTAAAGATCCTTTCGGGAGAAAAATCCTTTCATTGTACGGAAGGTGCAAAGTCTTTCAATGGACAAGTGTTTTAAAAACGCATATATTGGAATTCATAATGGAAAACTATCTTTCCAATGTATTCCAAGATATTCACTGGCATTGATAATTTAAGAATTCATTGTGTGTTTACTACAGGTTTTATATTCAAAAAGGATAATAATTCAGTTTCTTCAATCTCCAATGATTGTCATTATTAACTTAATTTAGTAAAATTTTAGTCATCTTATAAGTAATTTCTCCCGCTTTCTTATCATGCCTTCGTAGTGTAATGGTCAGCACACTCGGCGTGTATTCGAGAGGTCCGTGGTTCGAATCCCGGCGAGGGTATTGTACATTTTTCATGTCTCCTGCTGCAAAATAAACCTAATGTCTCTACATATGTTATTATAACACTACTTTCTTAGTGGAAATAAATCTGCGAAAAAGAGTTTAGCATGAAAATGTTAGGTTCTTAACGTTTAACGTTCTTAACTATGATGAATGAAGAAATATTTACGTATTATCAATATTCAATTCATTCCAAGTTTATATGTCATTGCGTATATGGAAGATAAGCTTAAGCATACATGTGCTGAGCTATTCCAATTCTTACCAATTTCCTGAGTTTTATCGTACATGTCTCCCACTTATGATAAAATGTTCACAGTGAAACGAAGCTTGATTCGTGACTAAAGGATCCATTCTTTAGAGGAATCCTTTCATTGTGTGGAATGTGAAAAGTCTTTCAATAGACAAAGGGCTTTAAATATACACAGGGGAATGTATAATGGAAAACCACCTTTCCGATGCAGCATAGGTTCCAAGACATTCATTCGCATTGATAATTTAAGAGTTCATTAGGTGATTCATCGTCGAAACTTTACTTTTGCAATAAGTGTCTCCAAAAACAAGTGATTTGAATAGATATCTGAAATCTCATGATAGGATCTATAGATGTAGCTTATGTCCCGAGAAATTAAATGAATTTGATAATTTGGAACGCCCTGAAGCTCCTCATTTAAAAAGTTGTACCGGAAGTTCTGAAGTTTTTGTAACTCAAAGGCATTTAAGAAGACATATGTAAATTTATAATGTTACTTTCAAGTGTAGATTATCTTCAAAGATATTTGGTGAATCTCATCATTTAAAACGGCACGAAGCTTCCCATCTTTAAAGTTGTATTGAATGTAAGAACATTTTTAATAGTAAAAGGGTTGTGAAGATACATATGCGATCACTTTGAAGTTGTTTTCAAATGTAGTAGCCCGCCTAAGGAGTTTCACTAGTGATGGTGCTTTGGAACACATGAAGCTTCTAATCTTATAAATTCTACCCAACGTACATGAGTGTTTAAAAGAAAAGCTGATCTTTTACCTCTTATTCCCGTGGAGCATATTATTATTTGAACCTTGGGAAAAGGAAGAAATGCTAACCCTGTCAGTGCATGTATACTTGATAAAATCATAAGTCTCAAGGATATGTTGTCAACTGAGTGGATTTTCTCTAATTTGGGGAATGATCAAGACTTAGATATGTTCCGTGAATACATAAAGTCGCAATTATTAAAAAACTGAGTGATAATATATTTACATATCGTTGTTAGAAATGGTATGCAGTTTTTTACTGTTAAAATGAGTCGTGAATGGAAATGAATGGAGAAAATAAATACCTTTACCTACATTTCCTTAGCAACTGTTTGCAATGAAAACGCAAATGAAATTCTTAGTATTGTCTGAAGTACAGTCACATGCAAAAGTTTAAGACCAGTAGCCATTTTCCTATATTTTAACAGAATGCACCATTTTCGCTGGTAATTGCGTTATCTCATGCGTTGATTGCATCAAACGCTTTCTACTGCTATAAATATAACGTGGTCTTGTTTATCAGTAGTTCATTATTGGATTCTGCGTACAAAGTGCTGTTGTATAATTCTTGTAATGGGTAAAAAAAAACCTTCACTTACTGTTGAAAAACGGGCAAAAACAGTGGCCCTGCATGAAGTTGGCTTCTCTGAAAGTGAAATAAGTTTTAAGGTAAATGTCAGCAAGACAGACATGCATCAACCTATCAGTAAATTCAAAATTTCGGGAAATTATACGGATCTTAAGAGAAGGGGTTTCCCAAGAAAAACTTGTGCACGTGATGATCGTGTGATAAAAAGATGATTACTCGACGTCCAAAAACCTCCTGCAATAAAATTAGAGCTGCTCTGGCTGCAAAGGGTATCAACGTCAGTTCGAGTACTATTTTAAGACGTTTGACTATAGATTATGGTTTATTTTCTTATAAACCTGCAAGGAAATCTCGACTTACTCAAAGTATGAAAAAGGAACGAATGACTTTCGCCAGAAAATATCAGAACTGGACCGAACAACAGTGGAGTACAGTGTTAGTTTCCGATGAGTCAAGTGTGCAGCAATTTTCTGTACGTGCTAAATGTATTCGCCGCCAATTTGGAAAAATATATAATGACAGATACATGATTTCGACAATGAAACACCATCCAAGCCAGATGATATGGGATGCAATATCTGCGTCTGGTACCGCTGCTGCATATTTCCTGCCACCTAAAACCACGATGAACGGCGGTCGGTACCTTAATTTGTTACATGACAAGTTGAAGCTTCAGTTGGATATTCACAGATGTTCAATTTTCATGCATGATGGGGCTCCGTGTCACAGGGCAAGGAATGTTGAGGACTATCTGAGGGCTACTCAAATCCAAGTGCTTGATTGGCCAGATAACAGCCCAGATTTGAATCCCATAGAGAATCTGTGGCGTATTGCGAAAAATAAAGTCGCGGAAAAGCTATCATCCAGTACTACAGAAATTGTTGAAGCAATAAAGCATGTGTGGTGTACAGAGATTTTTCAAGCTTTACTGCCAGTCTCTTGTTCATAGCATGCCTAAAAGGATTGCAGAAGTGATAAAAATAAAGGAGGTTTGACAAAATACTGAATACATTTCAATAACCTTGTAAGTCTATTTTTTCATTTATAACATATGTTTTTGTTGCGGAATTCCAATAAATATGATTTTTTCATGTGTGGTCTTAAACTTTTGCAAACGACTCTAAAGTAAAATATTAAACTTAGTAATAACGAGACAGTTACGGAATGTGAAGCTTTAACATGTAATTTAAAACAGAATTGTGAAATTTAGCCTAATGATTTCAATAACTAATCATTGATAGCCATAAAGTTAAGTGGACAATTTGAAAATCTCATTATATATAGGAAAGTTAATCATGTGAAAATCACGTGAAATTAAGTGAAGTAGTAAAATAAATCAGCTCAAAAGCGTCAATAGACTCGAAAATTATATGAAATGAATTAAAAATCATAAAAAAATGTCCAAGTTAAAATTTATGTTAAAAACTAAATAATATTATAAATAAAGGGCATGTATTTGAATAATTGAGCTAGTAAAATATAATAAAGAAGTTAAAAATAAGAATATGTTGAAAATTTCAAAGATTAAAACGTAAAAAAAGTTTAAAATTTTCATCAAATTTAAATAAAGTTCATATCATTATGCATATTGTCAGAAAGGATAAGAAATAGGTTAAAATTACTAGGTATGATTGAAATTACGAAGCTTAAAAATGTATGAAAAAAGTTACAAATTACGTTTAAAATTAAGTAATGTAATAGAAATAAACTCGTATTTGAACAATTAAGCTTGTAAAATATAACAAATGTGTTAAATGTGAAACTGTATTGGTTAAAACGTTGTAAAATATATGTTAACATTAAATATTCAGGTTTGATTTGGTTTATCTCTCATCAAATTATGAAGTTAAGTTTTGGTCCCGCTGGTCCTTCATCAGTTAGCAGACCTGCATGCTAGACAGTGCACTGCCTGCGGGTTTGCTCAACTCCTCCTACATTAGCTTCTTCATCCTGCGAGTTTGAGATTCTGTTTCTTTATACCTCCCTTTTGATACTATTGCGTTCAACTTGCATGCTGCTTCTCCATTTGATGATACAGATATTGCTTTCATTAGTTAATTAATCTATACGTAGATTAATTGACTAGCTGTGATAATAAGCAATTTAATCTAACACAGATTTATTCTTGAGGTCTTTAATAAGAAACTAATTCTTTTTATATTTCTATCTATCCAACTGAAAGAAGAGATGTCCTTATGGTTGTCGTATAAATTATTAAGTTCGAGAGATTTTAAATTAAAATATTTATTTTAGTTCCTTCTTTAAATCGATTTCGCTCTCTTACATTGACTTGGCCAATTGATATTTTTATAAAAATGGTTTTTATTCTATGATGATTAAGCCGAGGCAGAGTAAATGTCGTTACTTGTATAAAGATTAAAGTTTTTGAAGCAGAAAATATAAAAAAATCAATGGGTGTTGTCCCCTGGATTCAAACCACAAAACTCCCACTTGCTAGCGGGATATTCTAACCACCACACCACACGTGCACACGCGACAGAATGGGATTATTTCCTGCGCATGTGCAACAGAATGTCAGAAGTTGAACTAAACCCAGATATAAGTGTCCTTATAGGTAAACAATAGTCCTTATAGGTATGCTGGAAGTTGCTGCCTTTTGTTTCAAACAAAAAAGTTATACATGGTCATAAAGACTGAAGTATTTCAATTCATTCAAGATGTGTAAATTATTTCTATCCTTCTTCAAGATTTCCAAAATGTTCTATACTTCATATCTTCCAGCATTCCAGAGACATCGAAGTCTTCGAAGAAGCTAAAGATTCGTTGGAAATGTTTGCTTTTGTTTAATTTGACTTGCAAAGCAGAATTGTCTGCCTAAGAAAAGGGATGCCTTAATGGAGTATTTTCTAAGGAAAACCGGCTCGTGTCCTAGTATCCACGATACACATGGGAAAACTACGAAAACACTCATCCAGCTTGTCCATTCGTTTGGAATCAGTCCCAAGTCGAACTACCAGAGTTCAGCGAATTTACCGATCAGCCGCTCACGGGCCCAGGTTGGAAATGTGATACATCTTGTTGGAGATAAGCAAAACCCTGTTGGAGATAAAAAAAGATTCTTTACAAACATATAGTCATATTCATTTTCTCAGACATTAACAAACAAACAACTTTTTACAAACTCACTGTGCGTCTGCTAAGTACCACCAAACCGACACATGCCTGCCCACTAGCGTCCGAATGAAATAAACCTCTGGATATTGGATTTTCGTTCCGTGTTGTATTTACAGCAAATAAGTAGGCTTCAAGAGGTTTTTATGATTTTTCCCAAGCGCAACGTGGAAACAAGCCAGACACCCCTTAGAAAAGCCTCCATGAAATCATCCATAGTTACAAAAGTGTGCGAAATCTACAATAATCGGAATACTGAAGTACTTTTCTTTTTTTCAACATTAAAACGATGCTACAACATGTTACGCAAAAACTATAAATCCCGCTATATTTTTAAAGGATTCGAATAAAAATTTCTCATTTTCATAATTTGAAAAAGTTATGAAACGTGTTTCACTGAAAAAAATATATAACGAGAGAATTCAGTCAGATGATGCTCCATAAACGATAATTTTCTTTGAACCAATATTTTGTAAACAAGAATATAGGCTCTATAAAAATTATTAAAGCTACTTTCTCTCGTATTTGAAATCTTAGTTTTTTAATTGGGAAAATAAATGCTAATCAACGCGAAATAGTTAAGAAGCAAACTCACATATTATCAGCAGTACAAATCGCTGTTATCGAAATCACTGAAATCGTTACAAAACTCTTTTAAATAATTTTTCTTGTTTGTTAAACTACAGATTCTTTGGACAGATATGCATTTGATATTTGCTTTTTATTTTTACATTTTATCTTTTATGAGAAGGAAAGAAAACAAGAGAAAATTATAAAATCTTAATGAATTCGGATAAGAGCGAATGGCAAAGAGATGGTACATAAATCTTTTCGTTTATGAGGTGCTGGCAGACAGGAGAGCAATTGAATCTTTCCGTTTAATATTCACAGCGACAGGCCTCTTACTTAGAAAAACAGGATGTATCGCTCGATGGATTAGACCGACGATGCTTTCAGACCGAAGCGATTAACTCGATTATTTCCAACACAAGTCACTTTTAAATATCCGATCAATTAAGAAAAGGTATCCAAGTTATGGAATTATTTTATTTTCATAATTTGAAATAAGCTCATTTTATCGAAGTAATTATTAATACCACCTATACTCTCAAGAAATGACACATGCGATGCAAATGGTATTCTTGATATTATTTCTCCGTTAAATACTACTCGTATTGAGATGGAGTCGCGTAGATCTCTATGTCATTTAAAAAGGCCTAATTGACTTTGACATGAAGATCGGACAAACGTAATTATCTGACATCGAGAAAGGTAGAAAATGTGTCATAAGAACTAATGATTTAGATAATCATTTGTCAATGAAACGAACTCATTTAAAAAATAAAACTTTTTTTTTTTTTTCGAAAGGCGGGCACTAGTTTGTCTTTTTTCGATATTGGCCAATCTTAAGGTCGGAAGTGGTGGCCATTTTGTTGTGCAGGCATCTAATAGGCGGCTACAGTTACCTCCTATGAAGGGACGGACAGTTACAACCATGCCTTTCTCTGAGATTCGAACCTGGGCCTTTCGGTATCGTAGTCGGCTCCCCTAAACACTATGCCATATGGGCAGCTTAAAATTAAAACTGCTACTATAATCAGTAATGCAATTAACGTGTAAAAGCTGATTAAGGAATTCTATTGCACCGTCTGGCTTATAATTTGTTTTAAACATAAAAATTGCTGCATTGACAATAATTAAAGGAATATTATCCGAAAGGGCAATCTAGTTTATAACAAAATATTTATATGGAATTTTTTTATTCTAAGAATTATTTTATTCTATTTAAAATTTATAGAACATTTTAGGTCCGAAAATTTTCGATGTTTATTAAATTTACAAGAATTTGTTATACTATACGTTTGACTAACTTTCATAACATAGAAAAACGTAAAACACACTATTCATCCATATTATCTCAGAATGAGTACATAAAATTATTATTCAATCTGAGAATGTTTTTTTTTTTTTTTTTTTTTTTTTTTCATATATCGCTTCTGTTTGTTTTCCTATAAAAATACGAGCACACAAAAACAGTTAGATTAAATCGCTGAAATAATCATAAAAACCGAAATTAAGGGTACATTTTAGATTTGCACTCGAAAATTAGCTTTAGTTGCAAGAAAGAAGCACTACATGTAAATTAGAAACAGAAAATATTAGCAGAAATAGATTTAATCTGACTACAAGAGGAAAATTATCACCCGTTCAAACAAAGAACTGCTCCAATACTAAATGTTTTTATTTACATTTCTGTACCTTACTGAGTTATGCAGAAGTCAATCTGCCGCACTATAATTTTAGCGGTCAGTTACTACTGCTGGTCATCAGAAGGAATCTTGTTAGCACTACGCTGCTTATTTCTGCGTGGAACATGGAACGTTGTGGAGAAGAGATTTAAAATAGCTTGTTCGTAAATCCTCTTCAGAGAGTAGTGGGAGATGATTATGAACAAGATCTAAGACATGTACAAGATCCTTATAATTTCTTTCCAAGAGCATTCTTGATGAAAACTGGAATGAAGCTGAACAAAGTTATATTTATACTTCTGGTCCCCAAGATCTATGATTAATGATTTATGCATTCCTTGTCACATCCATGATTTATCACATAGTTCTCCGCATTTATACAATTATTTTATGCGTTTATTAATTTATTTGAAAAACTGAAAGAACAGATATGAGCATATTTACGATTAACGAAACAACATATGGATTCGAAGGAAGCATTTTGCATTACAGACTCGTGCTTTCTTTAATACTGTAATAAAATGTAAGTACTAATTGCTAAATAATGAATGAAAACTTTGCAAATAAATTATAATTAATGAATAATCTAAATAAAAATTTTACTTATGTTTATAATAATGGACTGATTACAAAGCATAATTTATTTTACACGAGTAGTTCTGTAAGATTCTAGCTAAATTAAAGTTATTTGGAAGGCTAAATCTTGACTTGAACTGTACAGCGACTGTTCGCTAAGTTCATCTGTATCAGTAATAAGACGTAAGGGAATGAAAGGATACTTTTATTCAACTCAAGAACAATATGTAGAGAAAGCACTCCTGATACGGCCTCGGCAATACTTACTGGAGGCAACTCAAAATAAAAAAATGGAAAATTAATCTAAGTTGAATAATCAGCTGAAGTTAGGTAATAATCTAAGTTGAGTAATCAGCCGAAGCTGCACAAAGATATTTAAACGCGTAGTTGGCTCTTGTAACCGGTAATTAATATGCGCGGCCGTAAAATAGCAAGCGTAAGTATCAGCGAAACATCACGGCTGACAAGGCAGAATATGCTCTTAATATGCTCTGAAGTAACTCGTCACCCGCTTTACTAATTTCCGACGTTCGGTTCTTTTCTTTCCCCCCTTTTTTTTAGTCTTGAAAATTCGACCGCTGACTTGTTGACTTGTACCACTATCAGTAATATGGGGAATAAATTTCATTCATTTCGACAATTCCTTCATGGTATTGCATTTTTCACAAACATTAGTGCATGTTTAAGTTCTCTAATTGCTCTCAGTGGTTCAGTCTAGTACTGATCGAGTGAATGACCGTTGAATATAGTTACTTCGTCCCGGTTTTGAAGCAGTATAGTATTAGATGCAATCTGATTTTGTGGTTACAAAATATTGCTTCTTGCTTCCGCATCACGGCTTGCAACTGAGTGTTGAGGAGAGGGAAAGGTTCTCAGAGTCTAGGATTATATCAGCGTCTAGTAATCTGTTCATGCAAGGAACTAACCCAAAAGTATCTGTGCTACTCCAGAAGCTGCCAAATGTGACAGAAGTTTGATAGACAAGCTGAAAATAACACAAAATCCCTTCCACAATCTCGAAATAATCATGGATTATGGATAAATGCGTTTTTTAACAACATTTACCAGTTCTTGCTTTGGATATTCAACCTTTGAAAAAAAGTATTCTCTCGATCTATAGTCTCACTAAACGATGGCAATTTCTTCGGTAAGAATCAAATAACAAACAGTATTAGATAGGAAGTATTAGATAGAAGTATTAGATAGAAGTGAAAGGCATAGGTACTACAAAATATAGCTTTTCTATAAAGCAAAAATATAGCTTTGTTCGGCATCGATTTGAATGATAAATGGTTAAAAGAGATAATCTGCTACGGGTTTTATCTTCATTTGGTTCAACACAGTAATATATACACCTAACAGCACGCTTATCAATTAGTTTCTGAAACTAGTACACTAAGCATTTGAGATTCAGAGAATTTGCCTAATTTCAAATATTAAATATTGCTTCCAAAATAAGTGAAAGCAATCAACCATATTATTTTAGGCAAGTGAGTACGCATACCAGTTTAAAACTGTAGTGTGTTCAGCCAGTCTCAGTTTTCTTTTGTAAAAAATTTAGTAAGTGCGACGTATACGATATCTGTAAAAGTGAATGCATGCTTTCACTAGAGTAGAATAATTTTATCACAGATCGTAGAGTTAAAAGCAATGTCATTTTCATTGACACAAATAAAATTATTTCATTGATATGAGTAACTAACATGATTTCTCTCCATTTTAAATGCATTTTAATTTGAACACTTACATATTGATCTCATATTTAATAATACAATTCACTTGCATTTATCAATCACATGTTTTTTTGCTTTAAATCTTAAAATAAATACTTCAGACACACATAACATCACCCGTCGCGCACACGAAAGCAACACTGTTGAATTAGCAGATAAGGACAATACACAAGCACAGGAACATGTATAGGTATGAGGGACACCAGTGATATACTAGGAGTCAATTGGTAATGCTACTGTACTAACTAACCTTTAAAAAGGAAATGAGCAACTGAAGATTTCCAAAGGATCTAGAGTTTACTTATTATAGTACATCGTGCAATCCCACCGTACCCCCCGCATTCAGTATTTATTAAAAATAATCATTTAGGACATGAAAAAGATTACAGTATAGTCTCAATAAAATTTGAAATTCACAAATTAAATTGAGAAAATCTGTTTGGATGTAATAAAAATAACAGATAAACATAAGAAGTAAGAGATAAGCATAATGAGATAAATATAATAAGTACTATGGGAACACAATGTTATAATTAACTGTAATAATAATACTAAAGTGGTCTCCATGGGGTTATTACAGTTTATGAAGTTCACAAGTGGAATCCTTTTGAACATATTCACAGGACGTAAAAATCATTAAATTTCTGAAGCATGAGGAACTTAACAAAGATCCAGGCCGTAGGAAGAGAATTATTGCATAATAATTTTTTGAAACTTCGGTTACTGATTTTTATCATTTACACCACGAAAGCATGCAGAACAATACACATAGCATCATGGAATTTCAGGACCAGGAAAGCTAAAATTTCGTAATTTTTAACTAAATTTAATTTTCGCCATTTCGTAATTTTCAAAATCAGTGCCCAGAGCAGATAGGAGTGGCTGAGAAACCTAATCATTTATATTGCCGAAACTCATCAGAGACATTATTTTCAACGTAACGGAAGATCTGGCTGTGTATTCTAATTACACCTAAATGAATACAATAGGTATCGCATTGATTTTATAATTTATGGTACATTCAAAAGCATTGTAATGTTTCGACCTTTATCAAAAACATTTCGGTAAAAATAATTATTTAAAACATAATATATTATTTATGATGTCAGATTTTATGACCTCAGAAAAATAAATAATTGCAGGCCCTCAAATGTTAAGGACCACACGTAGAAAAAATTATAAGAATAAAATATCATACATATATAATATAAAATCTTAATAACATTCTGGTAAAAGATTATAACACCTAAAAATTGTAAACTAAGCAAAAATGAAAAATATATTATTATAAATTCAGCTTATACACCGCTATAAGTGTGTAAAATAAAATCTTAAAATCATTTTCTCCAAAAGATTACTGTAACTTAAGTCGTAAGCTCAGAAGTTAGAAGAAACATTACTTCTGATAAAGCATTTTGAAAAATCTCTTTGATGCGAACAAAAAACAACAAAAACAGAATAACAGAAATAGAGCACCTAGAAGTATTATTTAAAAAACTACATTGCAGCGTTTCTGCATAAAGAAAAAAAGAAGATAGACGATCGCTTCTTTTCTCTGTATTATACTGGGAGGTACAGATCAGCTTCTTTTGTATATAGCAAAATTAGGAAAACAAATTTTGAATTAAGTTATGCTTATCCGGCCAGCATTAAAATTCTAGTAAAGTATATTCTGATACTACAGAACTGAAAAATGGTTCCGGAAGAATGCAGTGTAGTTACTTTCGATGTCTATGAAAGATTTTCTTAAAAGTCCATTCGTACTTGCAAAAAGAAAACAATGCATACTGCTTAAATGTTAAATATAATTCAAAACAGTGTTCTACTAAAGTAAAGATTCTGTGTTGTGACTTATCTCACTTACTTGACAGCAACACCATAAAATCCATCGTGGCAAGTAGTGCAAGATTGCGCCTGTCGTTGGGAAGAGCCTTGAAAATCAGTGACAGTATGAACTATGCTCATTTTCGCCTTCAATTTTGATGGACAGCAACCCAGGAGGGACGGATCCGAGAGTCTCTCACTCCCCTTTCCCTACCACCAACCTCTCGAGAGGACTTTCAGCTCGCCGCATATTTACAGTGCCCCCTGTCGTACAGACGCTATATATTTACAAACATCCATCTCCGGGATTCGAACCCCAGCCCTTTGGTACGGCAGTCAGTGTCATTAACCACTATCCCGGTTGGGCGGCAGCAAAGGTTCTTGGTTTAGAATGCTAACTAATATTTCTTAGTGATAATTTTTTGATACGAAGAAGAAAGATAATTTTAAACATTATCAAAATATGTCTAGAAGATTTTGCATTTAAACTAACAATAAATATTATGTTGGCTTTCGAAACAGATAGAGTCATAAAAATTTTATAGAAAATAAGATTTGTTTACCTGTTACAGTTTCGGACAAATTTATTTTGATTTTTTTTTTTAATTAGTCAAGGTACAGTTCGACATTGTAAAGCAACTGACAAAATACGTTTCGATCAGAATAATTTCTTATTGCAATTTTTCCTTCATTCAAAATATAATTTAATACAGAAAGATGTCAAAATTGAGAACATAATAAATAAGAGAAGCATCTTATTTCATCTTACGTAGCAGACAGGGAGAAAAATCGAGATAATTAACAAACTTCATTCTCTCTCTCTTTTTTTTCTTCTCTACTCATGCTTTTTCTTCTTGTTTTTCTTTTTTTCCTTTTGAATTACATTTCCTGGCACGAAGATGAATCGTGAATAAAATATCTAATTATACACCTACAAAAACTCAAGGTGTCAGTCAGTTATCAGAGTTTAATAAAGACATAAAAAATATTTTATATCTTCTCTTATTTATATCTTATAAAAGCGACATTGAGAAGCCAAGCTGAAAGTTATCTGGTTTTCGACGCACCATCCCCGATTATTATCGGCCTAAAATGTTTTCCAATCAGCGCGAAGTATTCGAACTGACAAGTCTCTAATTTGCACCAGGGAAGAAGCTTCCTCCTTGTCAAAACTACGATGGATAAGTACCAATTTACTCGAACAAAATCTGACGTCCACCTTTTTTGCCATGAGTTTATGATGTCAACAGTTTCGAGCAGCAATCCTTGAGCTGCCCATCTAATTATCTGTAATATGTTTATTTGAGAAAAGTTACAGACAGGCACGAAGACTCGTGACGTTTTAATGTCGGGGCTCGAGCAGTCTCGTAACATGCTGGGCGCGTTGAATCCTAAAGTCAATATTTTGATTGCATGTGACGGAATGGTAATACATTAGTATAACTTTCGAAGACTACAAATTAAAGTGCTCTTTCTTGTCCCCAATTGAACTTTCTTTTCTATTTTATTACAAAATGTTAGCCACCAATTAGCGCAAAATAATGACATTACTTTTCTTACATGTGAGTTAACTCCGTTTTTAAGGACCATTTTTAGAAAATTGTTAGTCTTGTATTTTGAATTCCTTTGATCAGAGAAAAAGTACGTCCTAGAAAAAATTGAGAAGATTTAAGTACGCAATGCTTATCATTTGAATCATAATTTATTGCCTGATTCATTTTACTGACTGTTTGTTGAATTTCTGCAACTTTACATAGCTTAAGCTAAGTAGAAAATTCCGTTCTCCGTTCAATAACTGAGTTCAATTCTCCGTTCAATATATTTCTCTAGATATCTTTTTTTTATTGCTAATAAAGGGAAAAATTATTCTTTTCACGTTATTTCTACTTATGTAAAATCTAAGACATTTTTTAATCATCGCAAATGTTTCCAAAGACGTACTGCGTCTTAGTTCCAAGCATCATACATTTCAAGAAGGTCTTTTAAGTGGCGAAGGTTGAACCTGCTGACCACTTCAATTTTTCTCAGCAAGTCTGGGAGACGGTGCCGTTTTTTAAGATTCACATTAAATTCATTCTCATTTAAAACCGGAAGCAAAATTCAAGAGAAAGCTCCACCGTCAGTGCCTGATAACGATTGACTTCAATATAGCTATCCTTCCACTTGCAAACTGACTTAATTTCATTGATACACTGCTCGTATCCAGAGGAATTTGCTCGTAAGCAAATTCCTCTGGAGCACGTGTGTGCTAGTAAGGAATGACTCCACCAGTTCCCTCCATCTGTAAAATGAACCGGTGAAATACACATATGCGTATGGCCTTATTTATATGCTTTTTGAAATGTATTTATAATTTTCTTACAGTGACTTTGGTATTAAAAAAGTTAATTAAATTGAACTTATTTATCAATTATCTTTGAAAGATTTGAAATTTGACTGGAAAATTAAAAATGTTTTAGTAACTTCTTACTGGCGATGTTTAATAAATTCAAATGTTTTTTTTTTCTGCTGAAACAATAGTAGTGTATTTATCATAAGCTAAGTCAACGGCCATTTGCTATAAAGTAAAATTACATAAGATAACACAGATTTACGCATTCGGGGAAATTTTTTAAGTTTAAATTTTTTATTAATAAACTTCTAATTTTGTTGAACAGTATATTCAGCGTTCAATAAATGTGCTTTAAAAGAAGCTACTTCGTTTTCACATTTTAAGTAGTTTTGAAACATCCTAATTTTAAGAATAAATAATGACAAATTTCAAGCTTTCATTTGCAAATAGAAGTAAAAAAATCAGCTTCATACACATATAACTTTTCAGAGGAAGTTCATTAGTAATACTTCAAATACTTGTAGGTCCCCATTTCCTCTCCATCTAATAGTGCAATATTCTACGAAAACGGCGAATAAAATAGTCAGAATTTAGTATGTATTTTATACGTAGCGGCTTACTTCTCTGTAGCATCCATTGTCTGAAGATATGCTAAATTTCCCAAACTGTGCACTGTAAAAAAAAAGTTCGCTCTTTACAGGCAAAAGTTTTGTAAAGTTACAGAAATCAAAAAGTTACAGAAGAATTTCCTGTAATGGTAACAGGTTGAAAGCAAACTGTAGCGGTAACAGCTGATTTGCTTGTAACATTACAGATAATGTTTCAGTAGCCGCGCGGAAGAATCACGTGACTGACTGGAAATTAGCCAATCAGGAGAAAAGTGTTTGAAAGCTAGTTGCAGAAAAAAACATGGCTGAATGCATGTTGGTTGTATAGCGCAGGTAAGTAAGAAAATGTTAACAGTTACTACTTGAAATATTTATTGTTCATTTTATGCAGATTATTCTCATGCACAATTGCACTGTTATATGTAGTGAGTAAGTATTTAAACGTTTAAGCTTTGCGATTAATTAATATCAGTGTTCGTAATGTCTAATGAGTTGAAAGAGTGCAAAATATTTATTCCAAATGCAGATCTAATAGTAGTATTTTGTCATTGTGCATCCGATAAATTACGCCTTAAATTGCCCGTATTATTATTTAAAACTAATTATTCCAAAATTTAATCACTGCTTGTGGTATATAATTGAAATGGTAATGTGGTTGTTGAAAACAAAACTAATCATTTTAGCGTTCTTTTCCAATCGTCTGACGAAAGAACATTTGACATCTTTTTCCCGGCAGGCCTTGCGAGAAACGTTTATATAAACATTTAGAATTCTGAATGTAATGTATATATTTTTTTGCTTACAAGGTTTAATTTATTCTTTTTCTAGTATTATCTGATTAGTATAATTCAGTCTAATATGTTTATGTACAACTGTGTTATGAAGTAAAATTACAAAAACTTGAACAACGCGGTCGAGAATCTCGTTTATTCCTTTAGTGTAATAATATTTTTTTCAGTGGTATTAATTTCTTACGAAAATATTATAACTCCAAAATGAAGTAATTATATTGATTAAAAATATGCCGTATCATACTTTTCGTAATGTTTTGTTGTACTAACTAGATGCAACTTAATTATTCCATATATTTTAATATACCAATATCAACAGGGGAAAAATGGAAATGACCTAAAATATTTTTCTAACAATTCGTTAAACTAATTATAAAACAAAACTAAAATTTTGTGCATTATTTCCAAAAATACCATTTCATTAATATTTTATAAATGACAACATATATTATATTGTATATATAACTACCATTGCATACTTATAAGTTTTTAAACATTTAATGTAGAATTTATGTTGATTTTATTTTGCCCAGTTTTAATACAGTTTTGAAGTATGATAATCTTGTTACTAGGATAGCATGAATCTGCTAATACAAGTTTAATACATTTCTTGACAAATATTTCTCTTATTCATGTAATATAATATATAAATCATAAAATAAGTTTTCTTAAAAATAAATTATTATTGTTTATTGGAATTTAAAACAATTCTGTATCTGTATGTTGTATTAAAATTAAATAATAATGAATTTTTAATGAAGCATTGATTTTAGCATTAACAATATAAATATATATATATACACACATGAATAAATGGAAATGCAAGCTACTTTTCCTTACAAAACCGCCCATGAATATATACTTCAAGTGCTTCCATACTTCCCTTTAGGCTGATAGCCTTTGCATGCTTTGCCATATTCTATCAATCCAAATGATGCAAATATGCAGAAAATTTTACCTTCTTTGAAAGTTAATACCGGAAATAAAATTCAGTGCATTTGTAAACTACATTAGTTTTCTTATAGCTTGGCATTTAATTGCCCTATGATTTACTAGTCCAAACTAAGGCAGAATTCAGATATCGTTCAAATAAAAGAAAATTAATAAGGTCTGATTTTTAGACGTATATATGAAGATTTATTTTTTTAAATATTATTTTAAGTCAACCAAATTAATTTCAAATTTAAGTAAGTATTCATGCCTTTCAGTAGCATTATTTTTGATATCTTAAATTAAATAACTGAATGCAATATTTCTTGTTAATAAAAGAAAAGCAATGTTATGAAAGACTAGCGAAGTGGATTTGCAAGTTCTAATTACGAAAGGTCCCATGCTTTAAGGGGTCATTTTTAAAAATACTTAATTAAAAAAAATTATTTAACGTAAAACTTCCAAACTTCACACATGTGGAATATTAATTCTATATATTTTATCTCATTCTTATTTTATTAATTTCATAGCATTTCGTGTGACACTAGTAGTAATTATTAATTAAATTTTATGCAGTTTCTGATCTATGTTTTGATTTTGTTATTAATTACGTTAGTTTACATAAGATTTAAAATTATGTAAGGTACAAAAACCTTCTGCATCTATTAATATATGCTGAAGTGAATGAAATTATGCCAGTGAAATTTTTTAAAATCAAAAACAAATTTCTGTGGAAAATTAAAGTTATAAATTCTAAATGCAAACAAAGGAGTGAATTTGAAAGTTATCAAATAAGCCAAAGTTTTGGTCATTTTTTCAGTTTTGCAGAAGAATTTTTATACTTTGCAGAATGGGAATATGATGTTTGGTTTTGTTAGTATTAATTATTACATACATTATTGAATTATTGCAACTTACATTGCAACACATAATTTAGCTTAAAATTTATTTGAACTTAATTTTCTTATTTATTTTGATCATGTATATTTCATGTGTCATAAGTCTTTGAAATGAACTTAATTCTCATCCTATTTATTTATACAATTTTTTTTAAAGAAGAAAAAGTCACATTTGTTTTGCTTAGTTGCACACGAAGATACATGTCTATATATATAGAGAGAAAGAGGAGTTATGTTTACTTGCAGACTTTTTTCTTCCTTTTATATTATAGTATGAAAATCAAGGGGGAAATTAAGCAATCAATTTAATTTTGAAGGATGTGATTACAATAAGATCATAACCAATCAGAAATATTAATGAATGAACTACTGGTAACTATCATAGTATTATTATTTAAAAGAAACCGACATTCCAATAAGAAAGTTTAGTAACATAACCATTTAAGTTATCTGATAAAAGTAATTTTCATTCCTACTTCCCTATACCTTGAATTTCACTCTTAGTATTGCCCACTGCTACTCCCTAGACCTCAAAGCATTTAATGCATCTGGAACTGCAATTTGTGTCTTCTTCTACAGCATGCAAGTTATCACCGTTTAGTTTGTACTGCCCCGAGCAATGATCTTCAGAATTACCGTATTGCGTTGCATATTCCACCCCACCGAGCTTTAGAACCAGATTCTGAAAATTAAAAAAATATTTACATAATTTTCCCCCTTTTAATGCATTCAGAAAATGAATATCCCAAGATTTTAAAATGGATTTATCAACATAATGATTGTTTTCGTCATACTAACAAAGGAAAACTTTTGCACAATTACGGCCCCGTTGAATCTTTCTCTTCTAACTGTTGAATATTATGTCAGCCTAATACAAACAATGATCTATGATAGTGAAAGCAAATACCAACTGCCATTCACTGTGCAATTTTGCCATATCAGCTGAATGTTCACCCTAGCAAGCATCGGACCACAACCTTCTCTAATTATTTATGTATGATCTGAGGCCTAAGGATTTGCAAGAACAACAATGAGAATGACAGAAGTTCAAATTATAAAGAAGAAATAAGATAACTTATTAGATGTTGCAATTATGTGTATTCTTATTGAAATAGAGGTTTCTTTTAAATAAATAATATTGTGATAGTAGTAGTTTATGCATGATTACTTTTCATTTGTTATATTCCTACTGTGACTCTGTCCTTTGGAAATTAAATTATTCGTTTAATTTTTCCCTCTTAATTTTCAGAAGATAAAATTAGTAAAAATAAGTGGGAATATGGCATCAAGAGCATTAGATATTCCCATTTTCTTGAAGCTGTTCACTATTATTGTTTCATCAATGATAGGCCATGCACCCAAAATCCACTAGCAAATCAGTTAGTAAGATGAAAATGACCACTATGCGGACAAAACATTTAGGGTAACTTGTTTTGTGAGCGCCTTAAGGAAGACAAACATTACCTAAATCTTTAAAACATATTCAGAATCCTGTGCTAAAAGAAAGCTAGGGGGAAAATGTTGTCCGAGTCCCAGTGATTCCTTTGGATGAATATGTAATATTGTTTTAGAAATTTAAGGTAATAAATATAATATTTTTCGAATGCTAAAACAGTTCGAGAAATTTATTCAAGTTCTGAATTCTGAATATAAGTATACTGTATATTATATTTAATAACTATGGTGGCTTCATTTATGAAAATATTTGCATATTGGCTGTTTTTGTACAATGAACCTTCTCTAAGCTAGCTATACGTGATTCCTGAAAATTTTGATCTTTAAATGATAGTGGGCATCCTAGAGAAGTTATGTTTACTAATTAGTTATTTTATGAAGAATGCTGGTTAAATTTAAAAAGTGATTGACTGAGGTAGCTTGTCGTAATGAGACGGCTCACTGTAATCCAATTTTTTAAAGAATTTAAGCTGTCCTTAATTAATTAAGATATTATAAAGAAATATGATTAAAAGTGTTATATAAGCACATGTTTAAAACATCTATTAAAATAATTTTTATAAGCTTTTTAAGAGCATGATTATGATTTTAAAAGAAATGTTTTTTTCCTTTATTTAGGAGACATGGTTTACAAAGAGGAGAAAAACCATTCATTTTTTCCAAGCAGTCGAAACGAATTTTTATGAAATGTTTATTAAATTATATTATGTTATTTTTTAATTAATTCTTTTTTTCAGGTTTTATGTAAAGTTTATGAATTAATAAATTATTTTTACTTCTGTATTTTAATTAGCATATCATTTGCTTCATAGTGTTTCACAATAAAATTATAAATTCAATAAACTTCTTAATTAACATGCTGTAATATAGAGAGAGCATAAAGTTTGTTTTCTGTTGTCACACGTTTATTTCACAATTTTGTATGCGAATCTCGAAATTTATAATAACTATAGTATCACTTTCGAAATGGTAAAAATGGTAAATATTAAGCTTAGATTTATTACATATTATGTTTGTAAAAAATTATAGGTAAAATTAAAATGCATTAAATTTTAAGCTAAACTGAAGTATTAATTTTAGAAATAAATTTCTTAAAGGCATAGTTGTATTAAGAATTTTAAGGGAAACAAGGCTTTAAAAATTAAGGTCAGTTGGCAAAGTTTTATGCTTATTGAAAAAGCATGACATTAGGTTTTTAATGAAAGACTTCTATCTGTTAATTCAAAGGAAATTATTTGAAGGTAAGTAAAAAAGTTATGCATTATTTCAAACAATAGCAGACTGTTGACAAACACTGAGTGCAGATAAGAACAAAAAAATTATTTAGACGTTGTAATTCAAGCGTATGAACAAAATTTGAATTCCTTGTAGTAACAAAATGAAGTTCATTGCTATGTTGAATTCTTTAATTTACTGAAAATGTCATTTTTTAGAAGGAGAGAATATATTTTTGAAATATTAAGAACAGCTGTTCTGAGTTCTTCATAGAAATATTTCACAAAATGTCTTTTACTGTAATAATATGATCATATCAACATGCAACACGTTTACTCTAAAGTTAAATCTAAAGCAACATGTGTCTATTTTAGCTAAAATTACTAAAAAGAAAGTTCTAGAACATATCTTATTAACTTACACTAAAACATGCAAATAAAACATACTATTTTTTCAGCTATTTTACAGGGCAAATATAAGGAGTAGTATATCAATTTGAACTTTTAAATTAATCAAAATGATAATATGAAAGGCCTTTCAATAATATCAGACATAAGTTTCTCTTCATAAAACAAAAATACTCTGCAACAGACTAATGTTACTTTTTGAAAAAAGAACATTGCTGTTGAAAGTGCATCTTTTAAATTAATGCTATGAGGTCAAATTGACTAATTTAAAAAGCCAAACTATTATGCTTCACTTGCATATATCTGTATAATGATATACACATGCAGATATTGTTTTACTCAAAACATCTTGATTTCAGTATATTTTATTACAATAAGCATCATTTTAGACAAAAAAATCTATTACTTTTATAGACATATCCTTTAGTATTATCTATGAAAAATATATTCTACACACATAATTACTTAATGGGATATTAGAAGGAAATAATCTGAAACCTTTACAGATACAACCATTGGAATTTTACGTAAGAAAAGTATCTTCTACTCACATAATAACTTGCTATAATAATACAAGCAAATAACCTGTAAGATATACAGATATATCTGTTGAGATTTTACATGAGAAAAACATGTTCTTTTTACATAATTATTTGCTGTAATATTACACGCAAATAATCTGTAACCATTACAGATATATCATTTGGGAATTTACATGAGAAAAATATGTTCTACTTACATAACTATATGCTGTGATATTACAAGAAAAAGATCTGTAACCATTACAGGCAAAACGCTTGTAACGTTACAAAGAAAACACCTGTTTCTGTTACTCAAATAACCCATGGCATCCCAGTTTCCATGAGTTTTCTTAGTAACCTTACAGATTTTTTTTTACAGTGTGGAGCGCAAAGTGAGCTCATAATGATGTGTGAATCAGAGTATGAGTATCAAGCATTAGTTTTTAAAGAAATAAATTATACGAATCTACAGCTACATTTGTCTCCAAGTTTCATCCCTCTATAACGAAATTACGCATTCTCCACACCAGCACTATCTGCAACCATCGACTATGATTACAAGTTAGTCGTTTCTCCTCCCACGTGCATCCTAAATTATTTCATTATTTATATATATGAATGTTTATATATAATTATTTATATACATGGGCATAGCCAGGGGGTTTCAAAAGACTTCAGATTCATTAATTGGACTGGAATACGTTTGTCGGTGGTCAAATTTAAAGACAGCTGAGCACTAGTAATACCATCCAAGTAACACCAAATCGCGGTGAAATGGCTAGCTGCATGAGCATTTCCTTGATTTTTTGTAAGTATGTGTGTAAGATGAATGCGAGACATTTTTTATTAGAAAAATCTTCCACGAAGACATCCTATCCCTTAGCCAGACAGCTGTAATCGAAATCGCGTGTTTTGAACTAATCGAATAAAAGAGTAAATAAGCAATGGACTTGAATACATGAGTAAGGGCAGACAGTTGAAATTTGGTGAATGGGCAATGAAATACCTGAAACATTTGTTTCGCTTTTTAACTTATACTACAACAATTTTAATACTGTTTGCGTTAAATCTATCTAGAACTTTCTACCTATTTCAGTTTTTTTCTTTCTTGATTTAGCTTTTAACGAACACTCAACATACATAACGATCATTAGTCACTACCGAGCATAACGAGATTTTTATTCTGTTCAAGGCACTTAATAGTACTTACCAGTGGTACATGATTCTGATTAAGAAATGAGAACATACTTTGTTTGAGGAAGGACAAATCGTTGTCGCTCTATTTAGAAGTCTTGCAATGTTAGTTGTTTCTAATACTTACGTACTGTTTCCAATAATTGTGCCAGTTTTAATTCATTTCTCACTTGCCTGACTAAGTTCCATCTCACTCTCAAAATTTTCAAAAGCAAAAAAGCACCAAAGATATTGCAAAGTTTTGCTAAACTTTCCGTCTGGCATCTTAAACATAGATTAAAAACTGATAATGCTTTCTCCCTCCCCGAAAAAAAATATTGATAAACGGTGGCTAGAAAAATCTTTTCTCCTCCAGTGATATTACAAAGAACCCAGATGCCTATTTATTAAAGATCGTTTCTAAAATTCCTTAATCTTATGTTTTCGAACATTTGAAACATGTTGCTTGTACAATCTTTGGTATGCCGTCCAACCGGGATAGTGGTTATTATGGATATGGCTGATACTAACTGCTGTACTGAAGAGCCCGGGTTCGAATTCCGGAGAAGGCATGGAAGTTTATAAATGCATAGTGTCCGTGCGGTATGGGGGCACTCTAAATATGCGGCGAGCCGAACGTCGTCTAGAGAGATCTTTGGTAGAGAAATAAGGGTGAGAGACCCTCTGACCTGTCCTCCCGGGGTTCTGTCCATCAAATTTGGGGAGCGAAACTGAGCAAAGTCATGCTGTCACTTGTATAGTGCTCAAGGTTCTTGCCAACGACAGGTGCAATCTTGCACTCCTTGCCACGATGAATTTCGTGGGCTTGGGCTGATAAGTTAGACAAGTGAGATAAGTCACAACAGCAACAACAAGCTTCGGTATTTGCAATTCAGTGGCAAAGTTTCGAGCTGCTGGACGGCAGAATACCCTGACATAAAACATCTGATTCACGATGTTCTTTCACGAGCGTTATACATCTATTAATGCACTCCCCACACAGTAACACATTCTGATTTTTTGACATTATTAGTAGAATTTAATATAAATGTGATAAAGATAACATTTATATCAGACCCATGGTTGAAGAATTCGAAATGCAAAAAATCGACGATGCATATGAATTAAAACTTCCAGCGATAGTTCAAATTCAAAAGATTGTTGATGATCTTAACAATGCTTAGAAAATTTAATAAATAACGAATGATGTTTTTTCTATTTTAGAGCAACTTAAATTATTTTGAAATAGAGAGTGGAAATTAATAGGACATAATAACATAATTTTTCATAAGAATAAAGTAATGACAGATTCAGATCAACAATTACCACTTTCCATAAAAGGAAGAACTAATATATCGACTTTTGACAGGAATAATGTTGCTACGACTATTATTATTATTAGCCTCACATTATTATGTGAAACCTGCGTTCCATATGGCTTAGGTTGCTAATTTACTAAGATAAAAACATAAACAAACAGAGGTAGGTGGATCGTTGCAAAATATTGGAACTTAAAAATAAAATTATAAGCATACGAAATTTTAATTTTACATAGTTGATAGGTTCAGTGATAATGTACAGTGGGGTTAAAGAGATGTACGTTGCAAATAGAGATTTTTAATTAACAAACCGTTTTCACAAAGAGGTAAGCAGTTAACATTTACGCATTAAATTTTAGTTGAAATCAAATAGTTAGTAAAATGCAATTTGAAAAGGAAGAGTTTCAAAATTAAAATTAAAGGGTCTGAAAGTAAGATTAAATTTTTATCTTATACACGCACGTCACATACACGCACACAGATAAATTCTTTGGAGGAGAAAAATCAAATTATTTTAATCTCATATAATTTTTTCGAAGTGGGTAGAAACAGATCCCCTCAAAAGAGCTTCCACTATAAATGTAGCAGAGTCGTTCTTAAATAAATATATATTAAAATATGGAGCTCTATTAAAAGTAATTTCGGATGATGGAAAGCAGTTTGTTAGTCAACGAGGATCTATGCTCAGGACTTGACATACAACATCTTGAAATGGTTCCTTTTCAACTTCAGAGCGGGTAAATAGAAACATACTTAAAATAATTCGCAACTACGTAAAAATTTATCATCAAGGCTGGGATAGTTACCTCTATAAACTTGCCTTGCAGACAGCTGAACGCGATACTACCGAGACGTCAGCTGAATTATTTCTTAGCGGGAAGTTAATTACGTATCTTGATACAATCTTTTTTGTTCGAAAGAGGTCTGAGGAGTTTAAGATGGCAGCCATCCAGAAACTAGTGTATGAAGCTGTAAAGAATTCATATATGACTAGACTATAGCAGAAATGTTGTTATGACAAGAAAAGGCGGCACGTTGACTTTAAAGCGGAAGATAAAGTTTTGAAAATGAAACATTCTCTTTGATGCGACCATAAATGTAAAGTGGGACATTTTGTTCTAAGTTCGAAGGGCTGTTTGTGATAGAGCAAATAGGTTACCACATCTAGCGACTGTCCCTGCTAAACGGGACCTTTTCTGAGAAAAGAGATTCTGGTAGCACTGGTTTAAACGGAAGGATTCCTAGAAAAAAGACCACAGCTGGAAGCGAAGTCCCACCTAGCTACGGAAACGAGGTACCGGTTACGCGGGATTTTTTGACACCTGGCCGAAAATGTTTTGGCTGGAGCTATGTCCCAGGTAGAGATCAACCAATCAGACGAAAATTCTGCTTCTGAAGGATTACGTGTTTCCAGTCTGAGCGATAATCGATTATTGTTTGGAATTGAAGTCTTTGTAGTAAGTGAAAATTGTAACTTAGCTACGTGGGTTTCCTGGAAATTCGCGCGTCCTGAGAATTGTCCCTTTTTCTCTTTCGACGTCAGTCCCGCGAAAATATAATGTGATATGGTTTAAAGGGAAACTATAGTGTATTTAAAGTCAGGGAAGGTGAAACTTCAAAAGCCAACGCAGATCAGATAAAGCACTATAATGGGCGCACTGATATGCATCTGCTTAGAGATCTTTTGCAAGAATCACATTGTAGGAGCAACGTAGGGCTAGCGGTAAAGACGGTGGATATATCTTCAACATCGGGAATGCAAGGTATGCAAAAAAGGAAGCAGACCCGAAGAAGTGAAACAGAAAAGACAAGGCCGAAATGCTATTTGATGGTTATTTTAAGTTTTGCCTCAAGTGAGGACATTTTAGATTTGTATGTAGCATGACGCTTTTTATTTTAAATATGCATTTATCTGAATGATTCTGAGTTCTCAGTACGAAAATGATATTCTGATTTTAGTCCACGAGACTATTTTTAAGAAATTTTGGTATATTTGCAGAATAAATTTAAGTAGTTTCTGTACCTTGTGATGTAAAGTGCAAACTGAGTAATCTTTTAAATATAAATGAATTGCAAATGCCCACGAAGCGTGTTTGCTAACTGTTTTGTAAACTTAAAAGTCTTTTGTTGACTATGTGTAAACGAAAAGCTGATGATGTATGTGTGAGGTAATTAAGTGCAAACTAGCAGATTATGATAAATTAAGTAATTATGGATGTAATAGTTTAAATTAGGCTCTCCAGCCAACACTAAAGTTTAGAAAATTTCCTGCTTAGCACATTACGTGTAGTTCTGAAATTAAGGTGTTCATTGAGATCCAGTATGTCTAAGTATTTAGCATGTAAGATTTCGGTCAGGTGTTAGTGTTGACATATCTTGTACAATTGACACATCTTAAATGCAACACAATGCTGGAGAGAAGGGGAGAAAAATTAATTGTAGAGTAACTGGAAAATGTATGAAAGATTTTAATGAAGTTGAAATAGCAAGAGAAATTATGAAATGTTTAAGAGGATGTTTTGCTAAAATATATTTCCTTCCAGATTTCCAGATTTCTTTTTAAATGTCTTGAAATGAAGTCCCATGATGTAAATTTAAATTTAGCTTTAGTTTTTTAAATCTTATATTTGTAAAAGATGGCTTATGATATTAGGTATAGAATTTAAAACCTTAGCAAGTGCGTTAAAAACTTCATTGCGATTACTTAAATTCTGGTAGGGAAAAGTGAAGCATTTATTATTTAAATTTATCAATTATAATTTCAGCCTCTATTATAACGTTTCTTTTCCGTTTCCTCACCAGAAATGTAAATCAATTTACAGAATAGTTAACTGAAGTTGTCGGATTCTAAGACAGAGCGTGTTTCTGCCTCTCGAGGCCTCGTTACTAGGTTTCACCAACTCTGATAAGATTGAAATTACTTAGCTTTGAGTTATAGCTGCTGTCATTTAAATTGTTATCCCGGTTGAATTTCTGAAGCAGTTTAAACTGTGTAGTCTTGACGACTAGCTTACATTTAAGATTTTGAATCTGACTTTTATTTTAAATTTCATCACTACAAGTGATGGCTGATTATATGAGCAGGAGACGTGCATTTCGTGTTCAAGTTCTGATTTAAATAAAAAGGTTGTTTTAATGTTTTTCAAGACTTAATTCAAGACAAGTTTAATGTATTTCATTTCAGACACAGCGATGATTCGCCTTACGTGTGTTGGCAGTTTGAGCTAGTTTATGCTCCCAAAGGAAGTCAAACTCGATATGATTATACAAAGAAGCACGGACAGCCCGTTTGTAGGTCTGAGAAGCGAGATAATACCTTACTCTCCAAACGAAGGCTTGGTTAAGATTGATTCGATTACCGTTTTCACTTTTATGCAATCGGTTGCTTGAATTTCACTTCGCAAAATTTAATTTTATTACTGTCTGAACCTTTGTATAAGTGTTTGAGTCATTAATTTTTTAAGCCAACTGAGTAGAAAAGTTAAGAGACTATTGCAAATAAACTTTAATATTTCATCGCAGCTCCTTTTTTATCTCTCACACGCACACACACATTCCCAATATATATATGTTATATACATATAGGTGTGTATACACACGTAAAGTAGGGTGATTGTTAATAATTTTAATTGAGTGCTTCCGGTTTTTATTCCTACACATAAAGAGAGATACAATTTTAATCAGATATAATTTCAGTTATTCCTAATCACTTTTATGTTCCCGAGTCTTATGACATCACTAAAAACTAACAGCATTTTTAAACTGTCGAAATGAATTGTTAAAGTTTCATGAAAATTCCTTTCCCTCACGTATACCTAATTTACATTACATATACTGAAATACTCATATATAGAGAAATAGAGAAAAAGAAATATTTACAAATGAATCAAAAATATTTTCCTTAGAAATGTGCCACATGTGCAGTCAAAGCGGACTCGAAAACGACAAAATTCGAAAAACGGTTATTTAAAGTTTTGGCAAGGTAAATGCACTACTTATAAAGATGTTCAACTAGTACACACATTCGAATCCATGCCAGGGAATACGATTAGTATGCAACATGTTGCACAAATTTGTTCAACCGGAAATTAGGCTGTAAAACTGAAGCTGAAAAAATATGTATCTTAATCGATAGGTTTCTGTCATTTTAATTACATGTTAGCGTTTCACGTGTTTTCAATCATCTAAAAATAAAAGTGCCATCAATTATGATTGAAGGAAATAAAATGAAGTTAATCTATTATATGTCACGAACAAAATAATCAAAGAGCTTTCAATAGGTCATTTTTCAATCATTTAGTCTTTTCACAGTGGTTGTTACAAAATAAATAATTATTATATCAAATAAACCTGTTATTCTTTTTTATTCTCTACTAACTGATTCTTCTGATGAATAATAATTTACAAATATTTTTCACGACAATAGATTTTCCTCTATGATAATGGAACAAAAGAATATGAAAGATCTGTTTCAATCAAAAATGTTAATTAAGGAGGCGATCAAAGTTAAAACCATTGAAGTTATATTAAACCATTTAGTATTTATTACAGCTGTCAAATTATTCACATTTTCCTCTGTGTGCAAGAGCAGAGGATGGTAAAAGGAAATAGTAACGGCAGTTGAAATGCTAAAGGAATTTTATTTCAAGCAAGCATGAGTGCTTAAGCTTTACAGCTTCTTTTCATCTGACATATTTATCTTACAACTCAAATATTGGATTCTCATACCAGCATTATTTTAAAAAAAGGGGAGGAGAAAGAAAGCGGTAGAAAAGACGAGAAGAGTGAGGAAAAGAAAGGTAGTAATTGTGCACACAGTTGTCATATTAATAGCAGGTCTTCTGTATAATTAGACAGTGAACGAAATGCATGCAAATTAAAAGAAGACTCAAATAAACTGACTCATATTAGCATACATTATTGTAATGACTTTTTAGAAAGTCTTTCAATAAAATATGGCAAAGTCAAAATATTATTCCAGTTTATTTTCTGCGGCTTTCTCATTTGCACATAGATAGCCTTCAGGCATAATTAATTTTAAGTTTGCAGGACAGTACAGTTAATGAAAGCCTGATGCAGGCAGTGTGGAAATAAAAAGCAAGGTATGAACTCAGAATGACCTTAACATTTTTAATTTTGTAAACGTGCAAAATACCTTTCCTTTCATGATTCCTTGGTGATTATGCTAAATAAAATTGAGCGAGGAAATTAAAGTCGATCACTGTTTCAAATAGGAAGACTGTTTTTGTACGCCTGTGTCAGTAACTTAAAGGGTTAAATTCAAGAACTAAAAATAACAGCATGAATCTTTAATTTTTTAACTAATATTATGACTTAAATCCATTTTACACTTTTACTAGATTTACCTTTTGCATTATATACGCAATATCATAAAGAAAATTTCAGAAGATATTGCATAAATTTAAAAGCTAAGCTAGGGAAAAGTCAAAAATTTCCATTCAAATATTTTTCAATACGTATGAATAAAATTTTTTTATTTTTGCTAAAACTTTCCTTTCATTACAGTTTGAAAATTTTCGAAGATTTCTGTATATACAAGGATTTATAAAACTATTTGATTCTGCAAAGCAACATTTCTCTATAATTCCCTTCTGTGGGAGTTCTTTTGAATTTTATAGAATAGCGTTTCTGTAGGAGATCACCTATAATGTTCCATAAAAATTGCTATAAATCTCTATCATTTTTATATAAAACTTCCTCTTGATGCATCAAGGTCTAACGCACTTTTGTATTAAGTGAAAACTTATGATTAAAAAAAAAATTAATGATAGCTTGACATCACAGTCTAACACTTCAAAGAAAAGTTTAACTTAAAAAAAAAAGTTCAAAAATTGTTCAACAAATAAATAAACATGTATATACACATGAAATATATATATATATACGTATATATATATATATATATATATATATATGTATGTGACGTACCAGCTTTAGTCGCAGCTTAAATTATCAGACAATAAGTTTAAAAAAAACAGGATCCATTTATTATTATTCAGGAGAAATAGCAGTTACAAAATCAGATATCCGGAGTAAATAAAAAGAATTACTAATAACTTTTTGTATGAAGTTTACTGCATCGTGACATTTAAGAAAAAGGCCCCCGATATTCTTTTGCGAGTCCTTTTATGGAAAGGCGGAGCTTCCAAGAAATGACGTCAGCCAATCCAGTTCGCTTTAAATATTTCCAGAACATTCTATAACTGTACGTGTAGAAAAGGCGGGAAAAACAACTTGACTACGGCTGTGGATTTAATTCCACGTACTTTCAAATAAGAGAACATCGCCATTAAAAATGAAAAGAACATATAGTTAGAATTTTAAGTGTATTCTTGACTATGGAATTTTATTATTAAATGTATATATGTGATATATATACATGTATATATGTGATATATATATATGTATATATGTGATATATACATATATATATATATATATATATATATATGAATGATATATACACATGATGTATATACACCTGATGTATATAAACATGTGTATACACATGTTTTATGTATGCATATAAGATGAAAATGATATCAAATCAAGCTTCTAATTTCAATTGCAATAGCCCCTTTTGTTCACTTTAGTTTGGGCATTTCCCCTTTCTGTCCTTAAAATAGTAACTATTCACGGTGCCTAAAATGAGTCATTTCAATTTTATTACATCATACGATCTTACGTTACACTGCAATGCAGGTACATTTTAGATAGCCAACGAATTAGATTTCAAATGAAACCAAAACCTTTTGACTCTCTCCCAGGCTCCATCTGGATATGTGTCGCTTTTTCGCTTGCTATTCTCTTGCTAACACTTGTAGCAGCTCGCTTTTCTTCGTGTCATCCATTGTCTTAAGATGTTCTAATCTTCAGAAAATGTGGGACACATATTGCGCACATAATAATGTGTGAATCAGTTATGCATCTCAAAAGTTATTTCCCCCAGAAAAAAAAAAAAAAAAAAAAAAAAAAAAAAAAGAATATTCCTGAGACGCGTATTCTGACTCCCGCATCATCACGGGTGCAATCTACACCTCCCAATTTTGGAAGTTTACTGCATCGTAACACAATGAATGACAGAGAGAAGCGACCCACTAAGAATTAGATGGAAGCAAGCAAGCGGGAAAGTGCGACGCATCCAGAAGGGAACTCAGGAGAGCATCAAAAGGTTTTGGCTCTCAAAACGTTTTGACTCCAATTGAAATCTTATTCGCTAAGTGCCTGAAATGTACCTGCATTGCAGCGTTATGTAAGATAATATGATACTGATTAATTTGGAATGACGCAGTTTAAATTAACATATTATATGTAGGTACTGTTTTTAGGATAGAAAGGGGCAATACCCAGATTAAAATTAATTATTCCTAATTAAAATCAGAATTTTGCTTTCTCTATTTTTTAAAACTATACACACTTTAATTTAGATCAGAAATGATGCATGTGAATGCAAATAAGTGTACTTGAGGCACCCAGATATGCGAAGGGTGTTGCTTTATTGTATGGCATGCTTTGCCTCCCGCCCCCTATAAGACAGTCCATCATAAACAAATTATTATCAAAAGATTTTTTTATCTCTTCTATTGCTTCCATTCTGCGTCTTGCAATTCACCATTGTTCCTCCTTTGCTTCTTGTTCAAATAGTTGTTATAAAGCCGATCTACAATAATATGCTTCCAATAATATATACATATCTAAAACAAGCAAATTCTGATAGCCAGCAGGATAGCGTTCAAGTGCTCGAACACTTCAACAGAAGTTCAACGAGAACTTTCTCTAAGATATTAAAAAAGCTGTATTAATTTGAGTTGCAATTCAAGTTCACCGCATTGCCTGCGTAATACCTGTTAAAATCGTCGCTTTAATGAAAATATCAAGAAATGAAAGAACGAAGAAGAAAGTGTCTGTTTATCAAATGATTTAATAAATTTTAGCTCCAATTATTCAGTTCTTCCTGCTTAGAAAGTCCCTTTATTTTCGGTATTTACAAGCGTTTTAAAAGATTCATCATTTCCAGTGCTCTGTAGGGCACTGATATTATAGTGTTACTTCAGCTATTCCATCATCTGATTTATGCGTAACGAATGTTTGGTATTAAAACTAATTCAAAATTTCTTTTCACTTCCAGGCTCAATTGAAAAATATGTTACGGGCGTCTGCCCTGCTAAAGTTACTTTCTAATTTTGCTATTTTGAAGAAACAGAATAACAAATTCTGTCTCCTTAAAAATAAGTTAAAAAAATTAAAATAATAATTTGAATAGCTTTGAATTTATAGTTTTTTAATACATTAGATGCTGTTGTTATCTTGATAATCATGTACAATGAAATTTTTTCACGGCCATGAAATAAAAAATGTACTCACTCATAACGTATATAACATTATTTTATAAGATAGAAAATTGCTAGTAATTAATGCTATTTTCAAATTTGAACATGTAATGCTGTTTTCTTATTATACTGGCTTCTAAAAATATAACACTATTTAATGAAAATATCAAACAAAAATTGTGTGGTACCAGAAATTTAATTTTATATAATTATGTTGAATTAATTAAGTAACGAATTTTAAGACTTATTTAATTATTCCTAGGGAAGGTATTAAAACGTAATGCATTAACAATTATATTTTTGAACTATTGCTGCAAATTTGAAATTAAGAATTACTGAATTTGAAAAAGTTATTGAATATTATTATTGGAGAAAAATATTGAAAATTATTGAATTATCATGAAAATGAGGCAAAATGTGAAGAATTTATGAAATAATTTTGAATATTGGTATAGAAAATAGTATAAAAATTGTTGAGTATTAACATAACAAACATTAAATGTTATGATACTCAATATTATTATAATGAATGTAAGAAATATGAATAATACAAGGAACTGAACAATTATAATAAAACTGATTCTGGATAATATAATAAAAATTAATACAGAAACGTAATTTTAAATTGGGGTAAATGACTACTTAATTAATTAATAATTGTGTATAGAGTATATCGAGTGAGTACTGGTTCAGAAATAGAGGCCTGTAATTTACTTTTGCATAATTGTTCCTTTTACTCTCCTCATACGAGAAAATATTAAAGGTTCTCATTTTATGAGTAAGTGTAATATCTTATCTAATATAAAATTAGCCCACCAGCGGCCGAGCGGTAAAGACGCTGAACATTCGTAGTTTGGTCCGAGGTTCGAATCCCACGAACGGGCTAGCTGCATGGGAGTTTTTGTGGTTTTCCCCATGTGTAACGTGTATACGAGCCAGTTTCTCTTAGAAAGTCCTTCACGAAGGTATCCCTCCCTTTAGGCAGATAGCCCTCTTGTGCTTTGCCGTAGTTAAAAATAATCCAATCCTAATATAGAATTAATTTTTTATACTATTACGGAAATTTTAATTCAGTTCTCAAAAACCGGTTACCTTATGTAAAGAATAAAGGACTTTATAAGTAACTACCCAGCCTCCCTTAACACCTGATGTAGTTACTAAAGACTGGAGAAAGTGAGGTAATTGCATCAGTTGAACGGAGTAGAGGGGCAGCAAATTAGCTGTGAAATTTTAGAAATGCATAAAAAAGAAAAGATTATGAAAGATTATGATTGTCAGCTTTCAATTTCGAAAGATATTGAGAAGTACCAGATTAGCTATGAAATTTTAGAAATACATGAAAAAAAGATTAAAAAGATTATAAAAGATTATGATTATCAGCTTTCAATTTTTAAATATATTGAGAAGCACTGTTTTATGATATCATATTCAAAGCAATATAAGGGTGCTACATTCTAGAAGCAATTGTGCACTGGTGAGGTTTTCCTTAAGTAATTAACAAAAGCAAATCAAAAAACATAATTAATTAATAACGATTTAATATTTGAAATGGAACATAAAAATCAGTCACTATTGAGTATTTTATATAATTTTCAGCTTGTTATTATTGCTTTATATTTGTATAAATGTTTCGAATTTATGTAAGTCATCAGATAATAAATCATTGCAGTGGATTGAAATGAATAGTCTCTTCAAGGAAGTCTGTTTAAAATCTTATGCGTAGAATGTAATGCTTAATGGAAAAGAAAAAATAAATAAATCTTTGCAATCAAAATCTGTTACAGTTAAGTACATTACAGTTATGTACAGTTAAGTACATGAACCTGCACGGTTAATAGAGGGATTAACGTAATATCGAATTCTGGCGAATGTATTGGCTGTATGGCTAATTTCGTGATTTTCCCCATGCATAACGTAAATACGAGACAGCTTTCCTTAGAAAGTTCCTCCACGAAGACATCTCTTGCCTTTGTATCCTTTGCCATACTTAATTAAACAAAAACCATAACAGAAAGACTATTTCTTTTACGGAAAATGACAGAAAATGATGTGGGCATATATGAGAGCATTTAAGATTATAAAGTTTGACTTGTGTGGGGGGGTAGAGGTAGTTTATCGAAACTCTAACAGACGTTAAACGAATTATCACAGTGTCTGAAATTAAGTACAAAGTCTTGCAAACCTTTTTAACACGAATTTTGAACATAAACGAACTTCTTGTGCGGCGGAAAATTTTAACGAAATGTAATTATGAAAACGAACAAAGAGAGGACCAATACTTTCTAATCGCAATCTTCTTCCGATATAATTCTAGTTGTCAAGCAGAATGTGGCAAGGGTACATCATTGCGCTGAATCCTAGGGTTGAACTGTAAGTTGAAAATAAACCTAAGGTTCTATTTAAGTTTCATTCCACATTGAAAGCTCTGTAGGTGCGTTTTTCACTGGGAAATTATTAACGCTGAACGTATTTGAGCCGTTTACCTCAGTATTTCACTATGTTAAGCCCGACGTAATTTGGAGCGCATTTAGGAACATAAACAACGGTTACAGTTCTGCGTTCTATTGTAAATCGCGAATAACTGGAATTGCCGATACTGAATACGAAGCCATGGCCAAAATGATATTTTCTACTACTTTCGGGACTGAAAAATTTACCCGTTCTCAAGCAAGCTCTCATAAAAATTTATTATACTTCTTGAAGAACAAAATTTTATCTTGCGGATGGGGACTTTTCTTTCCTTAAAGCTTTCAAACTCCGCTCTTTTTTAAGACTTACTAATTACTAAAATGAAACTTTAAGAGATCAAAAGAATTTCCTTCTGATTGCGGCTCAGTTTCATTAAAGAAGTTTCAAAGCTCTTCTTATTTAGGGATCTGACGAGCTCTGGAGAGAACTGTGATTAATCTCAAAAACTGAGAAGTACTAGAGCTTGACTCCGGCGCAATTAAAGCTCTGCTTTGCCACTCCTCAAAAGGGAGAAAAGAACTTACAGAAATCCCTTTTTTTTGGAATGACCTAAATTAAAAATCAAGTTGAATTCGGAAAAAGTTGTTGTCGATTTTACTTTGTTAAGCAGAAGAAAAATTAAATTATAAAAAAGGCTTGGATATTAATGCAATGTTTTTTGTAATGATTGTACTATACTATATATTATTTGAATATTATTTGCTGTTTATCAAAAAGGTACTTTTAAACGATTTCACATAAAATTATAAATTATTAGCCCAAAGGGCGTTAGCCCAAAAAAGCTATTAACTTCGTTTTGGCATTTTACTTCAAAAACTTTAAAAGTCTGAATCATTTTTCAAATTGTTGCCACCAAATATTGTCGACCTGTATTATATTTAAAGAAACTAAATAATGAAGAATATGCATAAATGTATGTATGCTTCTTGCAATGTGATAAAACAACGGTACCTAGAGCCATCAAATTTTGAATAACATATGTCTCCCCCCCCCCGAATATGTGCATCTAGAAGCCCCAATTTGGAATTTAGAATTTGTTTTATTATCTATTTCATATCTTGTAAAGCATTTATGAGTTTCTGATTAAGAAAGTCAACGATTTCAGAGCGAGCAATGACAACACTGTACGGAAAAAAATATTTTTATCTCCAACGCGCGAGACTTTGCATCGGAAATTCTAAAGATATGTTCTTTTTAAATTATTTTGCAATATTGCTGTTGAATTGAATTTTATAGTTTAAATGCGAAGAACATGATATTTTATAAATAAAGGTAACACACGAAACGTTAAAAAAAAACGCCACTTTGGGCGTAATATAAAATCTGAAATCTTTCAGTTTTTTTAGTCTTTTTTTTTATGTACTATTTTTCTAAACATATAAAATTATAATTTAAAATGTTATAAGAGTTATGATATAATTTATTGTAGTTACATTTAAGACACTGTAGTTACATTTGTTGATTTTAAATTATACAGAAATAGTTAATTTCATTTTGTATAGAAATGTCTCAGATAAAAAAAATACCTAAGCACGGCTCCAGTAGTTACACACCTATCAGCCAAAGTGAATACACACAGTTAGATAGAAATGGCTATTTTGAAGTAATGAGGGGACTTTCAGTTTGGGAAAGTAAAGAATTAGAAGTGAAATACAATAACGATGAAACCATAAATTCAGTAATAATATTACGATGTTTATGACGTTAAAATGCGATTTTTAAATGTGAAAACTAATCTTATTTGATATTTGTTATGATTAAAAGTAAGTAACGGTTCTATAACATGTATTAATTTGTGATACTCTGTGAAGAAGTTTAGAAAGCGTTCTTTGAAAAATTATTACGTGGACTCTAAAACACAAAGACTTTTGGGCTGAAATATTAAAATATTAAAAGGACCCTAAAAATAAAGACATTCGAAAATTGGACTGAATATTGAAAACTTTAGAGGAGTTTAAAAATTTCTTTTATTTTCAAAAATGTTATATTCAAAATTTATATTTCAAAATTATTTAAAAAAATCATTTCTGTCAAATTTTACGATTTGTACTTTCCAAATTATATTTCTCTTCATTTTCTAATACTCTAATGCTTTTTCTCTAAATAGGCATTTTTGTCGCCAAGGAAGAAGGGAAGATGGTTTTTGAAGGGGGAAGGTGTTATGTTAAGGTAAAAGTATATAAAGCAAACTTCTTGTTTTAACTGGCAACAGTACCTTAACATTCTGATTAAATTTCGCTATTTCTTCTTTCCATATTGCAAACTGAGAGTCAACTACCCCGATATCTAAACTTTTAATAGTCGATGAGAAGTCTGAAAAACCTAAACCTTTTCCTTTCCAAATAGGCCTCTATCTTATATTACATCGCATTTCGCTTTCTGCTTTCCCTCTGCCAAATTACATCTGCTGATGCTCTCTTCAAATGCGTAATAAACCCTGGAACAGGCCCACTTATTGCAGACAATTTATTTTATGCTGGCTTATAGAAATATTCTTTCATCTAAATCTAAAGTAAAAAGGAATATTTTAAATGTGCTTCGGCTGCAAGTTTGTTCTTCATTACGCATCTGCAAGGTATCATCAAAATGGAAATTTAGAGATCTGGATTCATATATTATGATTATTTTTTGATGCATGAGTTTTATGCAAGCATAAAAAAAGTAAAATAAAGTAAGCGAAGCCTCCAGAAGTTTCACCAGAATTCTCAAATACATTTTGTTAAATGAACTGAACATTAAAAGTCTCAAAAACCTTCTTAAAAAGTAAGGCAGATAGGTAGTCATCGTGTGCTGTGTCATTTTCATATTATCTAAATAAATTTTTAAAGGAAATTATGCAAAGTTTAATTGAAATAATGTTTTCTAAAAAAATGCTGCCACATTGTTATTGAAAGTTATTTTAAAATCAATTATGTATTATTTCACTTAATAAAGTTCTATAACTCTAACCGAGTTATTATATCGCTTACCACATTAGCTTAACAGCAAGAGCTGATCAATTATCTGAAACAAAACACTTCAGAAATCGACCTGAGGATATTAGTCTTTTTCGGAGATCGGTCTCACATTTGTCAATTCTAACGGATACGCCAAACTGCTTCGTTATTCCGATGCGAGCTCCTGAAGACTTTTCTCAGAATTATTACAATAGTATTCTTAATGGCATAATTATGTTGATTAATTCTACTTAACATGATCACCGTGCAGCCAGTGCAATGAAAATTCTGAAAGGCTTGAAAGCTGAACAACTGCTCTTCATCTCATTCAAAATTAACTGCTCCTTTCCCAGTTTGATGCATGAGAGGAAAACCTAGGAAAGACTATAAATTACAGGGTGGAGAAGAGAAACGCCAGCAGCGATTTTTATTTTCTTTTTATTGATATAAAAATAAAATTAAAAAAAATCACTGACACGAGAGGCCCGTCGGCTTTACCCCGCCTATTCGAGTGACTGACATATCTGACGTTTACTAAACTTACGGATAGAGAAGCCTGCTCATTTAGCTTGCTCGTGGCATGTGAAGATAGGTAGGTGGTGAAGCCAAACTGGTGATTGATAACACTTAGCAGTGGTTATTTTTCAGCTTGTCTAAGGCATTATGTATCGGTTACTAACCGGCTGGTTATGAAACCAACAGATGATTGATTCCTGTGCTTCTTGTCTCATGAATCAGTTCCTCATCACAAATGAAGTCTCAGCCCTATTCGTTACATAAGGAGTTGAAGTGCCCTGGAAGTTTGGATTTAATTAAGAATCAAGGAAATTAAACAATTGACAGTTTCATACACGATCAGCAAAACATTTTTAAGAATATATCGATTAATCTTTCCCGTTTTATACATCCGTACACAAATGAGCGTGTATGGGTGTTTATACACAGACGTATATATTAATTATGATCCTTGTGCTGCATACGTGTATGAATATGTGTACTCATACATGTAGGCAACATGAGGAACACATCAAAAGCGTAAGCTCTGAGAGTCTCGGTAAATAATATTTCATCGCTAGATAAAGAATTAAGCCAATATTAGAAATTCGTGCAAATATAAAAGTCGGATACCTGTCAGAATCGTTTAATACCAGTTCTGTAGTTATAGTGTAAGAGAAACCAGTTTTGATAATACTGCGTTAAAACTGGAAAACAGTGTAAAAGACAATTTCTAGAAACTAATCGATCACTTCTTTATTAACAGATACAATTACTGCCTCAATTAATTTATTGACTTACTATAATAAATAAAACTTAGCTATAAAATAATTACAAATAATTATAAACTAAAACAGAAAGGTTCAAGAAAAGGAAGCCAAAGCTCGAAATTTACTGGCATATTTCTTTACTAAAAAAAAAAAAAAAAAAAATATTAATTGTTTATCTACTTTTTGTCAAATACTAATTTTTAAGTTATACTTATTTAGCTTATGACAGCTAATGAAATTTCTCAAATATATAAAGTATGCCAAGCCTCTAGTGCGATATTAATCTTCGGTTATTTTGATAATTAAACATAATTTCTGTTAATGAGGAGAAATTAAGTTGATTAGAATGCGAAGTTTTTTAAAGTTTATGCCGGAGAATTAAGAAGACAAGTGCGTGTGAGTTTCGAACATATTTTTATATGAAATTTAATTAACTAGAAATCTTTTAAATGATTTTCTTTATATTAACATTTTAATCTAAGATATCCAGGAATATGTTTTACAAAAGGGTGCATTTAAATCTGAGGTATTTTAGAAGCATTTTTCTTTTATATCAACTATATGAGGAGAAAACTCCCTTAGCCAATTCCTCAACCCATACTTTAGTTGAGCAACAGTTAATTATCTGAGCTTGGCTTATTTTTCGTACAGTGAGTTTTGGGCACTTCTTTAATGAGCCAACGTTTAAAACAATACTAGTTGTTAAACAAAAACGCAAGTTTTTGAAACAAAATCAGTTAAAAAGTGTTCATCTCTTCCTATTTTTGTGCGGAAATTAATTAAAAATCCAGAGGATCATCCCTGTCTAGTTTTCAAGATAAATACAATGTTCAGCATTTAAACTGCAGCACCAAGAAGGAAAGTTCATAGAAATCTGAAATTCACCGAATTGCCAGACGTTATTAATCATTGCTAAATGATAAAATTTGGAAACAAAATATTCAAATCAGCTCGATTTATTACGTATAGAGTACGACCATCATGCTCAGACATGCACTCACTTACACAACTTGGCATACTGTCAGTGAGATTATGAATCATTGCCTGAAGAAGATTTGCATTTCTTTTCGCAAAAACCTAACAATAATTCCTGAATTTTTCCTTTCGCAATAACCAAACGATGAAGCTCCAGATGTGGTCCATGGAAGACAAATCCGAAGATGCTGCAGACACGGCAGGGCGTTTACAATAAATAAAATTACAAAAGGTAAAATAAAATGAAAAGCAAAAAAACGAGTTAAAGTAATGTAATTGTTACTGCTCATGCTTTTGTAATAATTTTTTTATAGTTATACCCATTATAATTGGTGGATTTGGAAATTGATTAGTACCTTTAATATTAGGGGCTCCTGATATAGCTTTTCCTCGAATAAATAATTTAAGTTTTTGATTATTACCACCTTCATTATTTTTACTAATTATGTCTTCTATAGAAGTCCACACAATCTGTTTATCCTTCTGTAGCAAGAGAAACATGTAGCTTTTGTGTTGCCGTGTGGAAAACAAGGATCTCCGGACACTTGATAGGAACAGCCGCATCGCTACCAAATCAGTTTAACGTTTAGCTGTTATTGTACCGAAAGGGAATAATATATAATTTCGCCTACCAAACTACCATAAATTATGCCGACTCATGATATTACTCCAGGAGCAGGGACAGCATGATATTCACTTGTGAAGGCTTGTTGATGGCAGTGGCCACAGGGTTTCCAGATCAATCTGCGACCAATACTTCCTCCAAGACAGAGCGAGATTCATCGTTGAAGATTATACTTCTCCATTCTAACCTCTATTGCCCCATGGATGCACACCATGACTGCCTTTGAAAGCATTAGGTTGGGGGCTGTAAAACACCTGTCACTAGTCATCTCGCTCATAACCCAATATCGTGCAGTCTCGTTCTAGTTAACCATTAGAAGAATATTATTGGGCCTACTAAGTTTTTGACAGCGGTGACTTGTTAAGCCAATGGATAGTGGTTGGTTATCTGACTCGTAAAAAAGCATTTCTAATGGTTTGAGAAGGCGCTGGACCTCTTGATTTCATTGTGTCACGTCGAAGTTTACTTGCAGTAACGATTCCATGCGAATGGGCTTGCTGCATAGACATTTTCGTGGTGTTCCCGTACGTAATGAGGATTCGAGCCAATTTCCTTTAAAAAGTCCTCCACGAAGGCATTCCTTCTCTTAGGTAGATAGTCATAGCCTTCTCTTAGGCAGATAGTCATAGCGTGCTTTGCCATAATCAAATAAACCAAACCAAAAATCAAATACATCCGAGCAAATGTGTTACTCCGGTAACCGTTTGGTGTCATTAGAATTTATAATTGTTCTCGCAACCACTAACAGTGCTGACATTTCGGTGTAAACGCGTAGCAATCTTCTGAAATGATAAAATAGCATTTTTCAAATTCAATGATTCTGCATTTTCCCTTTGAGATAAGTGATAAGAAACACGTCATGAGACCCGAGGCATCCCACTATCAAACCTTAAAATTTATTCCGATTTCTGAAATCCTATAAGAAAGAAAAAAAAATGCACTCAGTAAGGTTTTTAAAACATTTAACCCTCCCTTCGCCCTAAAGTTGAAAATTGGAGTTAGGCACCCAAAATTTGATTTTAACTAAGCATAATACCTCTTCCCTCCACAGTTTGTATAACATTACGATTTTAAATTCTTAGTATTTTATTTTTAGTATTGACCAGTGTAACTACCAATTACGAAATCTCAGAAGCAATTTCACATGCTTCGGGAAATTTCATTGTATTACGAATAGAATATTAATTCATTTATAAGCAGCAGAAGTTAAATTTCCGCAGATCACAGGGCCGGAGAGCCAGAAATGGACCTAGTTCAAATAGGTCATGCTCAAACAAGTCTCAGTTTATTTTAGTCAATCATTCTCGCGCTGTCGTCTTACGTAACTGTATTTAGTTGTTAAATGACAGTTTCTAGAGTGAGTGGGATAAGCAAAATAAAACGGGATACGAAAGCAAGGAAAAACATGAACTGGGTTCTGTATAAAGACAACTCGCAGTCTTTAAAATATTTTGATTACGCGATGACAAAAATCATTTCAATCAGCCAAAAGAAAACATTTCTAGTGTTTGAAGTTGATATTCTCCTTCATTAAAAACGGTAAAGATAAAATTAAGTAAATGTACGAGATTTAAAATTTCTTCCTGTTTTCAGTACTTACTAGGTTTCCTGATTCATTATGTATTAATAAAACTCGTTTTCAGATTTTTTAATCACTTTCCAATCCTGAATATTAGTTTTTAAAGTTTTGTACCAAAATTTTTGTTTTAAATAATTTTTCTTCTTTCGTAAGTAACTAAAGAGTTTAAGAATCGTTAGTGTAAAGAGATAAGTGACCATGGTGCAAGAATTTGCTTTATTACGCAACGCATAATTTGCATAACAAACAACTAGTTGATCTTCTAATTTTAAAACCTTGCTAGTAAATGTGATTTGGCTTATCTTTGTATCAATCACACAGTAGGTTTGTGCTATATCAACAGAGGTTATGAAAGGTCACTGTTCCCCTAAATATGTTTCAGCTTCACATATGAATATTAAAAAATTTCAGAAAAGAAAAAAAATATATTAGGTTCTTTCCCTCCTTTTCGCATGTCTTCGAGGTGTAACTGGAAGCATACTCGACATGTATATGAACTGGCCAGGGTTCGAGCCACGTCGAGGGTACTGCGCATTTTTCACGTCTTCTGCTTCAAAAAAACCTTAATGACTCTACAAATTCTTTATTTTCTTTTTAATAATATAAATGAATAAAAATCTATTAATACTGTCTTATACATTTTTCTCCATATTTTTGCGTATGATTTAATTATTTTTACTACTCTAAAGTGACTGCCATCGTTCATAGTTTACATGTATCTTAGTCAAACAATTAGTAACTGATCATACCCAATAATTCATGAAAAGAGGGATAAATCTGGTAACTTAGTTTACTTGATTCTTTATAGAGAGATACTAATTTGTAATTGATATTTATTTGCTATATGAAATGTAAAATTTCATTAACACTAGCGAGATTTCATAATTGCATCACCAGTGTAAAGCTACAATAACTAAAATTCACAAGGTGGACCGGATTTCTTTTATAATGTAAAAGTATTTTACGATTAGTCAGCCACAACTCCACAACCCGAAATACAGATTAAGCATAATTATTTTATATTTATTCTGAGAAAGTATTATGAAATTCAAAACTAACTGAATTGCTTAAAGCAAAGCACTTAAAAGTTGTCTACTTAAGGGAAGAAATACTATCATGAAAGACTTTTTAATAGAAACTGTTCAGTATTTACGTTATACACAGGGAAAATCGCGAACACGCCCATGTAACCAGACCGTTTGATGCATTTGAACCCGGCCCGAACTACCAGTATTCCAAATTGTTTTATACACTCGGCCCCTGATGGGATTTAAATGAGAGGAAAATTTTGTGAACATTTGGAAATTAGGTTTATCTTTTGTACTTCCAATTCAAATATCGCTTTTGTTGCAAAAAGTTACATCTTTAACTGGGTGTATAGGGGAAGGGGATTCTTTATAACTTCATTTCTAATGCAGAAATTGAATTATTCCTTGCCTACACTCCTACATTCATGCACATTTGTCTCATGCGCACAGAAAACTCATATTGTCACTCGTTCTTAAGCATTTTCCTCCAAAATGCAAATTTCCTACAGAAGAAAAAAAATTAATTAAATTTATTTACAATTAAATTTTCATCTTAAAACATATTTTTCATTTTTTCTGTAATCGTGATTACATGGATGGACATGATATGATGACCACACACAGGATGAACGAATCCGACGACATGACAGTTCAACTTTCTAAGATGCAAGCTTGCAAATTATTTTTTAATACATTGCTAGGGAATTTGAATAGTTTTTTTTTTTTTTTTTTTTTTTTAACTTTCAGATAAGTTTAGTCTTGAATTAAATTAGGCTGCGTACAATATGTGCACAATATCTGATATAATTTTATCATATGATATATTGCCGAAACACTGATTTGTGCGTTAGGATTACGAGAATAAACTCCCACCTTATTCATAGCAGTTTTTTAGATGAAACATATTTTTCACAACTGAGATAAGATTTTGTAGGATAAGGTAAATTTTAAAGGCAGTTTAAAACATTTGTTGATGATGTCAAGATGTTAAGATTTCTTATTAAACAGCTCTTACTAAAATATCAAAAAATCTATTATATTATTGATTTAGTGCATTATGTAGTACGGTCTGTTAAGAAAACAATTTCTGTAATTAATTAAATTCATAATAAATGATTTCTTAACTATAAAACAATTTAAGCTATCAATATTTTTCTCTTGTACCATGCTTGTTTTTTCATGTTCTTGAAAAAGCCGATTTAATGCCATTAACTTACAGAACATGCAGTTTTACGAATGCAGATATGAGATTACTGGATGAGGTTCATAAACAATATTTGACATTAATACTTAAAACCAGTTATTAAATTATTCTGACTACAGTTGTTAAATTATTCTGACTACAGTTATTAAATTATTCTGAATTATCATATTATAAGGGCATATAATATGATTTCACGTGCAATATTTTATTTATCAGTTTTCGTCTGACTTTTAAATGTACCGGAAAAGTGCCTAAAGGGAACACCAAACATTGAATTCAAAAAGTGCACAGAATTTTACTTTGCAGAATAACTTTATAAAACACACACAAATTTCAATAAAAATGTATTACATATAAAAAAAATTACAATGAAATAAGCAATAGCCCTTAATACAAATATTAATTACCCTAATAAATAAATTAACCAACTTCCCGTTGCCTTCTCTCGAAAAAGTATCCAAGAGAAACATTAAATTTTAAAACTGCACAGAATTATTGCCCTCATTTTTCCGAGTGGCAACAGTGCTGATATCAGCAACAATGGCAACAGTGATATAGCAGCAACAATGGCTGCGTGCCATTGTTGCTGATATAAGGAGATAAAATTATTCATCTGACGCGATTTCATCAAAAAACATAAAGTAAAATAAAAGCTCATTCGAATTTTGAAAAAAAAAAAAAAAAAAAAAAAAAAAAATCCTTCGAGGTGCACTGGCTTTTGTCTAGATGCAATTATGTACCAAAATTCGTAGCCCTGGGTCTATTAGGCACGAACGAAAGACACACACACACGTACAGACAGACTCTTCCTTTTATATATTTATAGATTAGCTTAATAAGGAATTAAGCACATAATTTTAAATACATCCAAGATTAGACTTCCTTCCATCATTAAAAATTACTTATAATATCAACTAGAGGGTTATTAAATGATTATAAACTGTTCACCTCGTACATGACGCACGATCTTGTGACAACACTTCTTTCATAAATTGTATTGAAATTATTACCATGATTAGGCTTATACCCAAATATAACATAACTTAATACTTTTAATAACCCCAAGAGTCATTAGGCTTATTTTGGAGCAGAAAATATGAAAAATCTGCATTGCAGGAATTCGAAATCCGGACCTCCAGATTGCTAGCCGGATACGCTTCCAGTTACACTACGAAAGTACGGGGAAGGAAGGAGAAAATTCATTGCAACCTAAAAATTGAAGCTAGAAAATTATGTGTTGAATTAAAGTACGCATTACGTGACGAGGAATGAGATTATGGCAATCCAACAATATAACATTTGTCACAATCCTTATGTATAGGCCTTATACATACTGCATTCCATAAAAATTATTACTTTTCTTTCATTTCCGCTTGCGTTGGAGGCAGACATGGCCTTTCAATTAGAAAAATGCTTTAAATGATGCAAATATTCAAATCATGGTATTGTTAAAAAAAAGGGGGGGAGGCAAAATTACGAAGCTTAAATTTTACGGTCCCTCATTCCACGTAGTTATATCTAGTAGAAATTTACACTCTTTCTAGAAAATAAACAATAACAAAATTTTCAGATCACAGTTTTTAGATGTTGTTCTGTTGTCCACTCCTCCCCCCCCCAAAAAAAAACTCCGCCCCAGCGTCTTCATGCTGAAATCAGTTCTATGGGACTTGGTATAGTCTTGTTATATACTAGAATGGATGTTCTTTACCCTGCAGTAAATCTATGAACTTTTAGGCAGTTTCTGGATGCGCCTCAGAATAAATGGGTGTTTCAGAGATATGAGGTAATATGTCGTCTTCACGTGGCACATCAGACATTAAATCTGCCATGGTTCAAAGGCGAATAAACGGATACTCATATCCAAAGCTCCATATGGAATGATTTTTCTTATAGAAGTATACATTCAGACGAAACCCTGCATCGCATCATGTGTGAAAAAAAAAAAAAAAAAAAAAAAAAAACTGTAAAAAAGAAATCTCGCCATGAACGAAAAAATTTTTCTGGAAACAAATGTTTAATTTATGTAAGGAGGGAAAAGTTACTGTGACATATTTTTAACATATTCTGGATTGGATTTGGATTATTCAATTATGGCAAAGCACATGAGGGCTGTTTGCCTGAAGGGAGGGATGCCTTTGTGGAGGACTTTCTAAGGGTAACTGGCTCGTATACACGTTACACATGGGGAAAACCACGAAAACGCCCATGCAGCCCGCCTCGAACTTCGCGGGACTCGAACTTCGGACCAAACTACGGGTGTTCAGCGTCTTTAACGCTCGGCCGCTGGTGGGCTAACATATCCTGGAAAATGACCAGTATGAACCAAAATCCAGAAAGAAACATGCTAACACATGTATTTAAAAGCACATGTATTTAAGCACAGTGAGATTATAAAATAGCGTATGATTTCCTTCTTTCAAAAATTACATTTTATTGGTAATGCCAATTATATAATGTTTTTAACACGTTACTATAAAATACTAGTTGCATAAAGATTTTTGATATTGTATAATATCTAGTAACTTAACAGCTTAAATTGTTCTAGCTAACAATAAATATCTGAGCTTCAGTGCTTAGGAAAGTTTTATTTTAGAAGTAGTTTGCATGCGATTGCTTTTATATTGTTAACGGAAATACTGGCCATCTTGCATTACAGACAGTTTTTGCACTTCGATTTTCAATCATGTCTTTTTTCTGATAGTATGCAAAAAAAGTGGGGAGAAAAATATAACCGATTGTTTCATGTACAAATCACTATAAAGGTCAGTACTTTAGTGAGTTAAACCAGTTTTAACCCTTTAAGAAGAGGAACGAATTCGAGCAAAAGAAATTCGCGGAAAACTTACAACATGCAAGAGAATATAAAAGAAGTAAAAACGGGACATACTTCAAAGATGGTTATCACCACCTCAGCCCTGCTCACCTCTGACCCTAAATTACCTTCCGAAACCATACATGTGGTCAGCAACAACGTAAACAGCAATAAATATATACATAAACAATTCCAACATGTGCCACTTACAATTACTTTTCCACGGAATTAAATGCGCTTTTTAAATAAACGATAGGAATGAACTCTTTGGGTGGTCCGGTCTGCCTGGGGCTTAATAGATTCGAAAGACTTTAAATTAGGGTATTATGCTTCAAGTTGAGTGATTTCTTGACGAAGTTTTAGCACGTGCCCTCATAATGTATAGACCGCGCTGCGTCGACGACAATGAAACTTTAAAGCAGACAGATTATTTATATGATAATTAGGTGCCTGTTAGAAGGGGGAATGGCTTCTTCTGTCTGGGTTTCCTAGTTACAAGTTGAAAAGAAGTTGAAATGTTTGCTTTGCGGGTGATGAGTGTTGTTACGGTATAACAGTGTGTGAGAATGGAGGAGGTTTGGCAAGTTTTGAGTATACTCCGGTAATTATTGACATTTTCGAGACCTTTTTTTACTTGCGAAGCTCTTTGGGAAATTAAATTTTGGACTACATATTTTGAATAAACATATTTTTTATAAAAGTGATTTAAGTCTATCACTAAGAATTTTAATGTTATGCATAATTGTATTTTGTTACGAAAATTTTATTCCTTTAAATTTTATTTGCCTTCAAATGTATTATGAGCAGGGCTCTGATCTATGGACATGCGCTGTAAATTTCATATATTTAACAAGACATATCTAAGACTTAACTTTTTCTACTTGAATTAAAATTGTTCATGATTCCTGTAATTTCAAATTCGATTCAACACACGTAATTCTTAACGATGCATTTATTAAGTTTTCTTATGATTGCAGCTTCAGTAAATATTCAATAAAAAAATTTCTATCTTCACTTATTTATTTATAAAAATAATATTCATTAACTCCGAATACTTAGATAGTAACTGAAAACTGCTTTTACTTCCGGAATAATTTTTCATTGTATTTAATATCATATAATTAAAATTCAGGTGTTTATTTTATTAAATAAGTACACATTGGGATTTTTTACGGAAGGACACAGTTCAAAGATCTTTATTAGAACATTCTATAAAGATTCACAAATTTTTACGAAACAGTTGTAAAGATTTAGTTATATTTTCCATATATATTTAGTATACTATTTTTTTTCCGATCAAATTAAGTGACAGAAGTCCACCCATTAGGGAATGCTCTTGTTTTGAATTTATTGTCCTTCATTCATAATAATTACCACTGAAATTTTTAGTATCATCGGCGAACCGAGACAATGGAGGAAGTGAACATATAAAAAGGGAAGTCGGAGAGGGTTAGAATAGAGGGGTATAAACGGGACGTCTTCATTCATTTCGAAATGTTGATACCATTTGAATTATTATTGCTTGCTTGTTTACCTGTGTAATATTCATTTTGACTCAGTTTTTAAGCCACTTATGTCTAAAACTGTTCTTATTTACCTTTTGATCAATCTGTTATAATATTTGTAGCTTAAGTGTTAGATCAGTATTTTTAACTGTGAAAAAATTATTAACATAGATAATTAAAGTAGCTTTATTCAGTTGTAATTCAGTAAGGTTATTCCTTTTTTATCACGTTTCATGATTTCAGTAAACCTGTTGCATAACAGCTAATTAGGTAAGATGGGACAAGCTCCATGATAAAATTTTATACAAATTATCACATAAGACTCTAAATGCATTTCCCCCTTTTTGGATTCGTTTCAGCTGCTAAGACATCATATTATTAGAAAAACAGATAGTGAATTGGAATTGAAGGTATGAATAATGTTGAACAAATAATTATCATAGGTAAGATGATATATTTGAAAACTTCAAATTTTTTTAATATAGCAAAATTGATATCACAGAAAACTACGTAAAGTAGAAAATAGAAAATCTTCTGTATAACCTAAAACAGATGGGAAATACTAAATTGCGTTTATTATATCTCCAATATGACGACAATCAGGGCAAATAACACGACATTTTCAAAATTAAATTATAAATGTATTTTGGTAATATTTTGCTTTTCTAATTGTATTGCAATGGCTTTTTTTACTTGTCCTAATTTCTGACACATTTTGAATTTTAAATTTTGTGCTCCATTCCGCCCGGGCTTTTCTCAAATTATTATGCATATAATGGTATGATTTAATGACCCATAAAATAATTATAAATGTAATTAAAATTATTAATTATTATAGCTATAAGTAATTATGCCATTAACTGTCAAAAATTAGAATATCCTGAATGTAGATTTTAATTATATTTAACATTGCAACTTTCTCTCACATATTTTACACCAAGTTTGGGATTTTGAGACGTTTTGGACGAGGGCATTATATTAAATGACACTGGCTGTTTAAAAATTGTAGACTTTTCGTCTTAGCCTTTTGTCCGGTGAATCAACCAATCGACTAAAATTATCCTCATAAAATACAATGTTGTTCAGCATTGATTTCACCAATCCATTTTCGTTACATAGCTCAAAGTATTAAACCATTTTTAAGTCATGTTTCTTCATAATGTTGTAGGTTCTTTAATCTAATTTAATATATATTTCATTTTCCTTTTTCCAACGGTTTTTTTCTAGTTCTAAACAAAACTATACATATTCTTCTTGCTCCTTAAAGAACTTAAAAATTTTAAACTGACTTAAAAGGAAGATGTTTAATTATTTTTTTCAACACTCCTTTTTTATTTTGCATTGAATTTCTAGTGGATTATTTTGCGTCGCTGTCCATGAACATTCCATAACGTTGTCAGGAATAACAGGATTATCCAACCACTTCCCTAGTAGACGACAACCTCGATGACACTGTGTTAGCGGGTGCTTCAATGTATCATCCATGTTTGTAAGGAGATTTTATGTCACCGCTGAACATATTTTACGTATTGTTTTCTGATTTCTTCAGTATTTTTGTGATCCATCGCTAGTTCTATTTGGATTTTTCATCATAGGCACAGATTATAATGAAATATGCAACTTGACATTATTTCCCGTGAAAATACTATTCCTAAATCATTAATTGTCGGTACTTCGAAGTCTAAGTTTACAGTTTTCGAAGACCATTCTTCGAACCATTTTTTAAATTTTAAAACGAAGCATAATACGTGTAGATTCTCTTTTATCCGATAAAAAAAAATATTGCCGGATAAATATTTATTTTGCGGTGTTCCACAATCATTGTGAATAAGAGATTATTGCAGAAACTTTGGGAACAAAACAACTCTTAAATGCTCTGCCGGAAAAAAAAAATATATATTTCTCATGTTGTCAAAAGGCTTTTAACATTCTATCCAGCAAATGCTAGACTTCTTTTTGGCACAATCGTTCTCTATATCTAATCTCATGAAACTTTCATTATTCGACAAACAATTGACATTAAGAGGAAAGAAAATGTTCTTACTTAACGCTTTTTCCTGAAGATATCCTAATACTTTTCTTATTTCTTCGCGCAATGACGTCTTTGCATTTTCATTTTTTGGAACTTCAACCACTAATTCGTATCCATTAAATAAAGAGTCTTAGAAAAGTCTTTGCGAAAAATTTCATGTATTTCTCTAAACTTTTTACACATATCTATCGTCTTTTTTACTTTAATACCTGCAATAATGGGTACGGAGAAATGGTTTGCTGGCCTTATGATTCCATATCGCAAACTATCCTTTACATTCTCTTCGCATTCATATTTTTAATTCTTCCATACATACCCGACTGACGCGGTGTTCTATGTGTAGACAATTCTGATATCTGTCAACTATTAAGCAAGGTTTTCTGTTTCTAGTTTTTATTTCAACAGGCTCAGTCATGAATTTTAACGAAGTTGAGTTTTTAAGAAAAAAAAAAAAAATGTGGCTTTGCATCAGTTCGCTTTCAGATTACAAAATAAGTTCCAGCTTAGATTGTGTTAGGGCGTTTTTGTTCAGAATCTAATGTGACCAAATGAGTAATTGACTAACCATTGACAATGAACTAGATGGTTTTGAAGAAGCGAAATTCGTTTACGATCCCTCACCACCATTGACTACAGCTCAGGAGAAGGGGCAATGGTCTGTCTACAAGAGAATAACTGGTTGCGTTGCACATGTGCAACGCAACTAGAAGGCCAGAGAGAAAAGCTGACCTGTGCCAAAGTGAAGGGCTGGATCATCCCTTTGAGGAGAACGATGTTGACTCGAGCCCCCTTGAGTAGCTTATGCTATGTGGCGTCCCTGGGTTCTTTACCTCGCCTACTGACCAGAGCCACCACCTCCTAACAGAAAAAAGCCAAGACATTGAAGTGAGAGGAAGTTTTGGAGTCACAGGTAGTCGTCTCACGGGCTGCTTCCAGCAAGCTCAGAACTCCATAGTATTCGGTGAGCGACGAACCTGCAGCGATTCTTTTCAATATTTATATTAATTGTTCTCGCAATCTTATAATTAAAAATAAGTTCGATTTTGCTGTATTTTTTATGTTTTTTAAAGTCTTTATCAGTTTTTTTAATTATTTTTATTGATGCATTTGTGATGTTTATGTTTTTGTTATTAGATTTTGGTCTGTTGATGAGAAGTTTATAGTTCATAACTTTCAGTCTCGCCGGTTTTAATCACTTTAAACAAATATTTTTCTTCAAAGCCAAACATTTTAATCGCGAAAACTGTAATATTAACTTTCATATAGTTCTTATTTGGAGAAAGATAAATATGAATGAAATAAAGTGTTACATCAGAAAAATTCTAGATTTAGTTTTAGTATATTGTGTAGGCAGATTTTTCAATTATTCCAAAATCTCCTAATTTATATGTCAAAAGACAAGAAACTACCAAATAATGATAATTGCTTTAATTTTGAACTTTTCGTATTGATGTATACAAGTTTGGCATCAGTGTCTTTAAGGTAATTTATTGATTACTTTCGATACTCAGTGTTTATTATACACAATAATTTCCCAATTTTATAAATTTCTTTAAAATGTAAATAAAATGTATAGATATATATAGATGTGAGAAACTCGTTTTCGAGCAGATGAATTGAAATCAAAATGTTTGAAGAAAAATTAGCACTACTGATTAAAGCTCCTATGTCTCAGCCGTGTTTGAAAAGGGGATCTGTTCCCTGTCAGTTTCCTGATGGCCCATCCTACATGTCATCGGATTCTGCATCAAGATGTGGGATTTTCACTTGTGTATTTCTCAGTTACTGTAGAAAGTGAAGAATCTTAAGAACTGCTAAGCGAATAATCGCTTAAGTTCGTGTGACAAGAAACAACAAGATGGAAGGGTAACTAACCCTTTATTATTCATATAAGATTTAACAGAACTCAGTCTTGGAGTGTACAATAAAAGCCGACACTTGGGCGTGAACTTAAGAGACTAAGAAATAAACTAAAACTAATTTTAAACTAAAAAAAGAGATATAGCCGAAGCTATCAAGATTCTAATCGAGTTGGCCCCTTAACTCTATTTGACTACGAAGCTATCAAGGGCCTGAGTACGGCCGAGCGTAATAACAGCTTTGAGAAAGAGTAGCCAAAAGGCAGACGCGTGCAAATCAGAAACTCTGATTCTCTCTAACTCAGCAAGTAGAACTTCGCGGTTTAAATACCGCTCCTCCTCATTAAGTATTCAGACGTGATTCTAAAACTACGTTCTAACCGGAAGTAGTAAGTTAAAGATTTGATAGGAAATAAGTTTAACTCAAAATTAAAACTGTTAATAAAATTAAAATAATCTTACAAAGAGTCACCTGAAAAAAAAAATACATGGAGAAACCATTAGAAGAAAGTTTAAAAGCAAATAAAAGTATGATGGTGAACCATCATTTGAAAACTTCAGTATATGCTTAGAACATCAAATATTTGAAAAATTTTGGACGACTGTGCATATTGAAAATTCTACAATGTTAAATGACACCTCCAGATATTCTGAAATCGGTAGTGGTAAATGAGGATTTAATTGCATCCATTTATATTAAGAATATCTCTATAACATATATTGGTAATTTTATCTCTTTAAAAATTAGTAACATAAATATGTTTCTAGAAGTAAGCACTAAAGAATGTTGAAAGCCTGTCTCATAACTTTCGAAACCGAGAAAACTGTATACGAATTATGGATGATATGCTTCAAAATTGAAAATCGTACTACCTGAAAAATAATCTGAACTAAACTTCCTTTCCGAGCAAGTAATTAACCTGAATATGAACTTAGAGAAATATTGATATATATATATATACTTCAGACTTACTTATTTTTTTGTCGTTTGTTAAACTTGATCTTACAACATGCATATAAATTTTTACACTGTAAAATTATTACAGTTACTATTTTATTCCTCACCCTCGTGCTATTAGTAGAATTCGTTCAAATTTCTCTGTTAATCTTATTACTGAACAATTTAATGATGGGTTTTTTTCTTTTAGTATATGTTAAAAAGAATACGACAATAATTACTATTATTTTATTGAATATTTAGAAGAAAATGGTAAAACTATCATTATTATGATGGATAAAGTGCATTTAAATTCATGTTTTGATTTTAAAGGAGGGAATTTATGCGGCAAGGATAATGATAATAGGTTTAATTTTGACATCTTCTTAGTGATGTATATAAGCTTGGCATTAATGTATTTAGGGTAATTTATTATGTTCGATACTCAGTCTTTGTTTTGGCCTATAATTTTTCAGTGTTATAAATTTTTTTTAAATGTAAATAAAACTGTGATCATGATGAGTTTCTAGATATTACAAATTACTTAGGAAATTACATATTTAATCGAAATTATATCACTGGCTTTTTAACTGGTATTTAGTCATTGACTTCTGTTATTAAATATTAACACATGTGTAATTATTACAATGACAATAAGCTAATTTTAAAATATCTTGTTTTATAGATGTGTGAACTGCATTTTCGAGCAGTGAAGTGCAACAAGAAATCGAAATCTTTGACGAAAAATCAGCATAACTGATTATAGCTCCTATTTCGCAGCCTTATTTCAAAAATTGATCTGTTCCCTATCAATTTTCTGAAGCAACAGAACTAAAAACAAAAAGACCGAAGTCATTGCTTAAGAATCGCTCTTCACTCCCAGTGTCTCTACTCCTCTGTAAGACCACGAAGAGCCCACCATCGAAGCAGTTGGTCTCTGTCCGTTTCTTCTCCAGAATCACAAAGTGGGCAAATAGGATCGCTTGAAGTACCTATGTGGTGCAGATGGGCGGCAAGGCAATCATAAGGCTGTACGAGTCTGAAGATCTCGTAAGATATTAGACGTAAATAAACTTTCTAAAAAGTTTAATTCTCCATTAAGAAATGGCTGCATTAGGATGTTGTAGTAAGCTGGCCAGGTTGTAGTAAGCAAGTTCTCTTGTTCATTGCCCCAAAGACCACAATAGGCAGGCGCCCACTGGAGAACGATTTGTTTCCCCTTTAAAGTGAGAGTTCTCAGGAGTTCTTGACATTGCAAAATTTCAAGTGTTAGTGGGTGTTCAACAGAGCTAATTGATCGAATGGCTGCTTGAGAATCAGAAAAAATAACTGCCTTTGCAAACTTGTAATGAATAGCTAATAATTGCTTTAGGGCTATATAGATGGCTACTAGTTCACCATCAAAGGAGGTACCAATGTATCCTGTAGGGGCGTAAAAAGAAAGAAGATTCGAAAACACACCATCCCCGACCATGTTATAGAGATATTGAACCTTGAAATGACATTCAAACTGAGAACCATCAGTAAAATTGTGCAGCCACTTAGTAGGTGGATATTTAGCCGCAATGACCTCTAAAGTGAGACATTTCAAAACGCTTGGTGCAGCATCTCTCTTTCTATGGATGGTTTTCATTAGGTCTACTTTGACATGAAAGACATTATATGTTAAAGAGTCAATAAAGAGGATATTGTCAACGCTAAGAATACTAGAATATCAAGTAGTTACTACAGTGAATCTGATTATGAAGATTATGTAGCAAACAGTTTGCTAGGATTACCGATAAAAAAGGGCGCTGAAAGCAACTGCTATCCAAACTATTAATATACCTGACTTGCAAATGCTGCAGAAAAGAAAAAATTACAAAGTGCATTTGATAGAATTCGAATTTTAAGTCCCAAAAGACATATCTGGAACTTCAAATTAGAAACAATTATAGTCATGAGGATCTAAATTAATGTAATGTTACTGAGAAATTTTGTAATTGCTCTAGCCTCCAAAAAGATGTAAGGTCCCCTTCTTATCTGCACTCAGTGTTTGTCAACAGTCTGCTATTGTTTGAAATAATGCATAACTTTTTTACTTACCTTCAAATAATTTCCTTTGAATTAACAGATAGAAGTCTTTCATTAAAAACCTAATGTCATGCTTTTTGAATAAGCATAAAACTTTGCCAACTGACCTTAATTTTTAAAGCCTTGTTTCCCTTAAAATTCTTAATACAATTATGCCTTTAAGAAATTTATTTCTAAAATTAATACTTCAGTTTAGCTTAAAATTTAATGCATTTTAATTTTACCTATAATTTTTTACAAACATAATATGTAATAAATCTAAGCTTAATATTTACCATTTCGAAAGTGATACTAAAAAGTATTCCTAGTTATTATAAATTTCGAGATTCGCATACAAAATTGTGAAATAAACATGTGACAACAGAAAACAAACTTTATGCTCTCTCTATATTACAGCATGTTAATTAAGAAGTTTATTGAATTTATAATTTTATTGTGAAACACTATGAAGCAAATGATATGCTAATTAAAATACAGAAGTAAAAATAATTTATTACTTAATTCATAAACTTTACATAAAACCTGAAAAAAAGAATTAATTAAAAAATAACATAATATAATTTAATAAACATTTCATAAAAATTCGTTTCGACTGCTTGGAAAAAATGAATGGTTTTTCTCCTCTTTGTAAACCATGTCTCCTAAATAAAGAAAAAAAACACTTCTTTTAAAATCATAATCACGCTCTTAAAAAGCTTATAAAAATTATTTTAATAGATGTTTTAAACATGTTCTTATATAACACTTTTAATCATATTTCTTTATGATATCTTAATTAATTAAGAACAGCTTAAATTCTTTAAAAAATTGGATTACAGTGAACCGTCTCATTACGACAAGCTACCTCAGTCAATCACTTTTTAAATTTAACCAGCATTCCTCATAAAATAACTAATTAGTAAACATAACTTCTCTAGGATGCCCACTATCATTTAAAAATAAAAATTTTCAGGAATCACGTATAGCTAGCTTAGAGAAGGTTCATTGTACAAAAACAGCCAATATGCAAATATTTTCATAAATGAAGCCACCATAGTTATTAAATATAATATATAGTATACTTATATTCAGAATTCAGAACTTGAATAAATTTCTCGAACTGTTTTAGCATTCGAAAAATATTATATTTATTACCTTAAATTTCTAAAACAATATTACATATTCGTCCAAAGGAATCACTGAGACTCGGACAACATTTTCGCCCTAGCTTTCTTTTAGCACAGGATTCTGAATATGTTTTAAAGATTTAGGTAATGTTTGTCTTCCTTAAGGCGGTCACAAAACAAGTTACCCTAAATGTTTTGTCCGCATAGTGGTCATTTTCATCTTACTAACTGATTTGCTAGTGGATTTTGGGTGCATGGCCTATCATTGATGAAACAATAATAGTGAACAGCTTCAAGAAAATGGGGATATCTAATGCTCTTGATGCCATATTCCCACTTATTTTTACTAATTTTATCTTCCGAAAATTAAGAGGGAAAAAATTAAACGAATAATTTAATTTCCAAAGGACACAGTCACAGTAGGAATATAACAAATGAAAAGTAATCATGGATAAACTACTACTATCACAATATTATTTATTTAAAAGAAACCTCTATTTCAATAAGAATACACATAATTGCAACATCTAATAAGTTATCTCATTTCTTCTTTATAATTTGAACTTCTGTCATTCTCATTGTTGTTCTTGCAAATCCTTAGGCCTCAGATCATACATAAATAATTAGAGAAGGTTGTGGTTCGATGCTTGCTAGGGTGAACATTCAGCTGATATGGCAAAATTGCACAGTGAATGGCAGTTGGTATTTGCTTTCACTATCATAGATCATTGTTTGTATTAGACTGACATAATATTCAACAGTTAGAAGAGAAAGATTCAACGGGGCCTTAAGTGTGCAAAAGTTTGCCTTTGTTAGTATGACGAAAACAATCATTATGTTGATAAATCCATTTTAAAATCTTGAGATATTCATTTTCTGAATGCATTAAAAGGGGAAAATTATGTAAATATTTTTTTAATTTTCAGAATCTGGTTCTAAAGCTGGGTGGGGTGGAATATGCAACGCAATACGGTAATTCTGAAGATCATTGCTCGTGGCAATACAAACTAAACGGTGATAACTTGCATGCTGTAGAAGAAGACACAAATTGCAGTTCCAGATGCATTAAATGCTTTGAGGTCTAGGGAGTAGCAGTGGGCAATACTAAGAGTGAAATTCAAGGTATAGGGAAGTAGGAATGAAAATTACTTTTATCAGATAACTTAAATGGTTATGTTACTAAACGTTCTTATTGGAATGTAGGTTTCTTTTAAATAATAACACTATGATAGTTACCAGTAGTTCATTCATGAATATTTTTGATTAGTTATGATCTTATTGTAATCACATCCTTCAAAATTAAATTGATTGCTTAATTTCCCCCTTGATTTTCATACTATAATATTAGTAAAAAGGAAGAAAAAAGTCTGCAAGTAAACACAACTCCTCTTTCTCCCTCTCTCTCTATATATATATAGGTATGTATCTTCGTGTGCAACTAAGCAAACCAAATGTGACTTTTTCTTCTTTAAAAAATTGTGTAAATAAATAGAATTAAGTTCATTTCAAAGACTTATGACACATGAAATATACATAATCAAAATAAATTAGAAAATTAAGTTCAAATAAATTTTAAGCTAAATTACGTGTTGCAATGTAAGTTGCAATAATTCAGTTGTAATAATTAATACTAACAAAACCAAACATCATATTCCCATTCTGCAAAGTATAAAAATTTTTCTGCAAAACTGAAAAAATGACCAACACTTTGGCTTATTTGATAACTTTCAAATTCACTCCTTTGTTTGCATTTAGAATTTATAACTTTAATTTTCCACAGAAATTTGTTTTTGATTTTAAAAAATTTCACTGGCATAATTTCATTCACTTCAGCATATATTAATAGATGCAGAAGGTTTTTGTACCTTACATAATTTTAAATCTTATGTAAACTAACGTAATTAATAACAAAATCAAAACATAGATCAGAAACAGCATAAAATTTAATTAATAATTACTACTAGTGTCACACAAAAGGCTATGAAATTAATTAATAAAATAAGAATGAGATAAAATATATAGAATTAATATTCCACATGTGTGAAGTTTGGAAGTTTTACGTTAAATATTTTTTTTTAATTAAGTATTTTTAAAAATGACCCCTTAAAGCATGGGACCTTTCGTAATTAGAACTTGCAAATCCACTTCGCTAGTCTTTCATAACATTGCTTTTCTTTTATTAACAAGAAATATTGCATTCAGTTATTTAATTTAAGATATCAAAAATAATGCTACTGAAAGGCATGAATACTTACTTAAATTTGAAATTAATTTGGTTGACTTAAAATAATATTTAAAAAATAAATCTTCATATATACAGTGTCTCAAAAAAGTGATGGGACACTTGTGCTTTACAAAAGGAAACTGCAATAAAATAAATTTAAAAAACATGTAAAATTTTTTGTGGGTGTGTTTCATACTTAAATTTAGTAACAATTATTACATAACATACATTTTCTCAAAATATTAAAATATTAATTTAATAAAAATACAATTGTTTAGAACGGAGCAGAAAATGGCTCACTTAAGTGATGGGACACTACGTACTATGCAACAAAAATCGTCTGAAGTAAGCAATAAAAATATCTTTTGGGGTATTTATTTTTACTCAAAAGCAATTGCCAATAATTTACAAAATCGTCTGCAGTATTTCTCTCCAGTTTGTTTTGGAATTTTTGTGTTGTTTAGCTCTGTGCAGCCATGAATGCTAAGCGAAAAGAAACTTTGCCTGGAATTCGAAAATTAGTTATTAATTTGCACATTGAAAGTGGAAAATCTATTAGAGAAACTACTGAAACAGTTAACTTCAATCATTCAACAGTTTTCAATATCATTAAACGATATAAAAAGAATCATATGATTCAGGATAAAAGAAGACCTGTCCGACCATCAAAGCTATCCAATGGAATAAAGCGAATTATCGTTCGAAATATTTAAAAAAAATCCAAGAATGAGTGCTCCTAAAGTTGCTGCTGATTTACAAGCATTATATGGAGTAATTGTTAATTCTGAGACTATTAGAAGAGTAATTCGATCTACTGGATATCACGGTAGAGCAGCCAGGAAAAAATTCTTCGTAAGTGAAAAGAATAGAAAACTCAGACTGGCTTTCGCAAAATCCAACATAAATAAGAATTCTGATTACTGGAATGAAGTTATATTTGCTGATGAGAGTAAATTTAATATATTTGGTTCTGACGGTAGAATCTTGGTGTGGAGAAAACCCAGGGAAGAATTTCGCAAACAGAACTTGGTGCCAACAGTAAAACATGGTGGAGGAGGAGTTATGGTATGGGGGTGTATGTTGTCCGCTGGAGTTGGTAATCTTGTTTTTATTGACAGTATAATGGATCAGTACAAGTATATTGACATTTTAAATCAAAATTTGAAATCTTCAGCACGAAAATTGAACCTTCATAACGATTTTAAATTCTACTAGGACAATGACCCCAAGCACAGTGCTTTGAACGTTAGACTCTGGCTGCTGTATAACTGTCCTGAAATAATAAAAACACCCCCACAATCTCCACAATTAAATTCCATAGAGAATATTTGGCAAGAATTGGAATCAAGAATTCACAAACACACCATTTCTTCAAAACAACAATTAAAATCGGCGCTTCAAGAAGAATGGGGTAAAATCACTCCAGAAATCACAAACAAATTAGTCGAATCCATCCCAAGAAGATTAAATCATGTTTTAAAAGTAAAAGGAAATCCAACAAAATATTAAAACCTTTTAAAAAGTAAAATTTTTGGATAAATATTTGATGGAAAAGTAAGTGTCCCATCACTTAAGTGGGCCATTTTCTGCTCCGTTCTAAACAATTGTATTTTTTATTAAATTAATATTTTAATATTTTGAGAAAATGTATGTTATGTAATAATTGTTACTAAATTTAAGTATGAAACACACCCACAAAAAATTCTACATGTTTTTTAAATTTATTTTATTGCAGTTTCCTTTTGTAAAGCACAAGTGTCCCATCACTTTTTTGAGACACTGTACGTCTAAAAATCAGACCTTATTAATTTTCTTTTATTTGAACGATATCTGAATTCTGCCTTAGTTTGGACTAGTAAATTATTGGGCAATTAAATGCCAAGCTATAAGAGAACTAATGTAGTTTACAAATGCACTGAATTTTATTTCCGGTATTAACTTTCAAAGAAAGTAAAATTTTCTGCATATTTGCATCATTTGGATTGATAGAATATGGCAAAGCATGCAAAGGCTATCAGCCTAAAGGGAAGTATATATTCATGGGCGGTTTTGTAAGGAAAAGTAGCTTGCATTTCCATTTATTCATGTGTGTATATATATATATATATATATTTACATTGTTAATGCTAAAATCAATGCTTCATTAAAAATTCATTATTATTTTATTTTTAATACAACATACAGATACAGAATTGTTTTAAATTCCAATAAACAATAATAATTTATTTTTAAGAAAACTTATGATTTATATATTATATTACATAAATAAGACAAACATTTGTCAAGAAATGTATTAAACTTGTATTAGCAGATTCATGCTATCCTAGTAAAAAGACTATCATACTTCAAAACTGTATTAAAACTGGGCAAAATAAAATCCATGTAAATTCTACATTAAATGTTTAAAAACTTATAAGTATGCAATGGTAGTTATATATACAATATAATATATGTTGTCATTTATAAAATATTAATGAAATGATATTTTTGGAAATAATGCACAAAATTTTAGTTTTGTTTTATAATTAGTTTAACGAATTGTTAGAAAAATATTTTAGGTCATTTCCATTTTTCCCCTGTTGATATTGGTATATTAAAATATATGGGATAATTAAGTTGCATCTAGTTAGTAAAACAAAACATTACGAAAAGTATGATACGGCATATTTTTAATCAATATAATTACTTCATTTTGGAGTTATAATATTTTTGTAAGAAATTAATACCACTGAAAAAAATATTATTACACTAAAGGAATAAACGAGATTCTCGACCGCGTTGTTCAAGTTTTTGTAATTTTACTTCATAACACACTCGTACATAAACATATTAGACTGAATTATAAACCAGGTATAACTAATTAGATAATCCTAGAAAAAGAATAAACTAAACCTAGTAAGCAAAAAAATATATACATTACATTCAGAATTCTAAATGTTTATATAAACGTTTCTCGCAAGGCCTGCCGGGAAAAAGATGTCAAACGTTCTTTGGTCAGACGATTGGAAAAGAACGCTAAAATGATTAGTTTTGTTTTCAACAACCACATTACCATTTCAATTATATACCACAAACAGTGATTAAATTTTGGAATAATTAGTTTTAAATAATAATACGGGCAATTTAAGGCGTAATTTATCGGATGCACAATGACAAAATACTACTATTAGATCTGCATTTGGAATAAATATTTTGCACTCTTTCAACTCATTAGACATTACGAACACTGATATTAATTAATCGCAAAGCTTAAACGTTTAAATACTTACTCACTACATATAACAGTGCAATTGTGCATGAGAATAATCTGCATAAAATGAACAATAAATATTTCAAGTAGTAACTGTTAACATTTTCTTACTTACCTGCGCTATACAACCAACATGCATTCAGCCATGTTTTTTTCTGCAACTAGCTTTCAAACACTTTTCTCCTGATTGGCTAATTTCCAGTCAGTCACGTGATTCTTCCGCGCGGCTACTGAAACATTATCTGTAATGTTACAAGCAAATCAGCTGTTACCGCTACAGTTTGCTTTCAACCTGTTACCATTACAGGAAATTCTTCTGTAACTTTTTGATTTCTGTAACTTTACAAAACTTTTGCCTGTAAAGAGCGAACTTTTTTTTTTACCGTGTGGTCTGGCCAAGTATTGCCAATTCCAACTGTAAAATCTTTAATTAATTTTCTATGCAATACTTCCAGATTATAGAATACTGTCATTCTGTTATTTCTTTAAACCTTATGACTTTATTTTATTTTCAAATAATATACTTGATTGATGCAATTTATAATACATTTAAATTATATAACTCAAAGTACTCAACTGATAATTTTAATTACATTTACTAATCGCAGTGTATTTCACTAATTACATTTACTTATCGCAGAGTATTTTCAAAGCACTTGATTTTTTCCAATCAATATCTCTCATTCAGTAAATTTGTTTGCCTGCTATCCCTTCATAAGATAAAATATGATTAATATGAATATTATTAATAGCTATTAATTATTACTATTAATAGTCGGATTTTATTATTCGGTTCAGGAACTGAAAATTTTTAGCGTAACAGCAAAGAACACGAAAGGATGTAAATTTATTTATGAAAATATGCAAGGATTAATGATAACAGTTTGTTTGTTTCAGAAACGAAAAGCAATGAACTAATAGTGTTCGTGGAAATCAAGATTAAAAATCTCAAAATTTTATAGTAAATGTAGGCATCGGAATAAGTTACACAAAAACCAGAAGAAAACCAAAAGAAGAATGAAAATGATTTTGTTGCGGGCAGTATTAAAATAAAACATACTGGTAATACCAAACTGCAATAAACTAAATAATAATAATATTAATACAAGTAGCAGACCCCGCGATTAATTAACACAGATCTCAGTTGCTTAGGTAGGTTTAATACATTCAGCTCTACGCAGTCTTGAGAAGCCTTCCGTAGATATTATTAACTTTCTACACATATAAAGATTATCCCATCTCAAGAAGTCTATATTACAATATTTTTTTGGAAAATGGAGCTCTTAGTTCTCAGTACTGATATATATTACTTAGAAACTGTTCAGAACAGAAGATAACTTTCGTTCTGGATCTAGTCTCATATATAAAGCAACTCTGCTTACTTAAAAGCATAAAATTAATTGTTGCTTATTCTTATTTAGAACAATATATAGAATAGCCATATTTTAATGTTCAGTTTTAAGCAAACAATGATGAGCACTAATGTTGTATTTATAACTGTTCAGTATCACTATATAGTAAGGAAAATGCTAAAATAAGCAACGGGTTTTGAAAATACAAATCTTTTCAGCGTAATGTTAGAAATGCAGTCGAATTTTAACGAAGGATCCTGAAAATGTATCTAGTTATACGTGCAAGGAGTTAAATTTGTGTGGAATTTTGAAGAAATGTTCTTTATTTCAAAAGCACTTGTTCGCTTCTGAAATATGCAAACTAGTAACTAATAACAATAGATAAGACGAATGCAAAAGTAAGTAAAAGCATTTAGTACTAACTGTATCGGTTCAGATGTCGTTACCCTCGCTTTATGCTCAGCTAGTAGTAATGCAATTTTTGAATATGGGTAAGTTGAGTATGATTAATGCAAATTATAGGTAACAGCTTTACAGGTAGGTATTTCTGTCCCGTGCAATAGCAGGTTTCTGAAAATAATTGATATTTTCTTCTGAGAAGCAGCATTTCGCGTATATTTAATTTGTGATGGGTTTGTTTAAACCAAACATTACAAAGATAAAGATATCTTTGTAATGTTTATTACAAAGATAAAGTGAAGACAAATCTTACACTTTGGAATTTTTTTAAAAAAATTCTCTGTGATATTAATGGGAAAATAATAATTTTCTTTTATGCTTTCTTCGTATTTATATAGTTAGGTGAAATTTTATGATTATCATCACTGCATTTCAGTAGAGGTAAAAACAAAATTGCTTTAACACTATTGTGTCAAAATATCATATAACAGTCTCTCTCAGTCTGCTATTTCGATTTTTTGTTATATTGTATTATATCCAATTTTCTGTTAGAATTTCAGCTAGAATTTACTTTGCCTTTTTAATTTATATTAATGACCAATTAATTCGAAGAATATGTTTATGTACTTTTCCTCGTTAATTTTAACCTAGCTATGGGCAAATGTAATTAATTTTGTTGAGTCTCTTCAATACCCTCTACATATCTTACAAAGTTATTTATAAAAAGGTTTAAATTTATAAGATTCACTTAGAGGATTTAATATGATAGATATGATAAAAACTTAATCTATAGCATTTTCTTCCAAAAATATTTAAGTTTGGTACATGTTTATATTTAGAGTATTTAATGTGCGTTTTCTGAAAGGCTTAAAAACAGAATTACGAGGAACTTCTGACTTTATATCACAAAGAATTAAATTTCTAAACGTTCTCCAGATTTTCTTTCTCTCTTTCTCTCTCTCATTTTTTTTTTTTTTTTTTTTTTTTTTTTTTTGAAGTTAGCTACTGACTTTCACTGCTCAGTTTTTCCTACTCTTTATGGTACACTACTAATTATTACCTTACGGTATACGTATTGAGGTCTACGAATAAAAGTATTTCAAGATAAAGAAGCTCTACAAATTGGACCCTTTCTAAATGAATAAAAGCTACAAGAAAATTAATGAGACTGCTTTATGAATGTACAAAAAATATATCAAATAAGGACACTCTTTTTAAATATTAAACATTGATATTAATGTTAAATATCTTGTAGTTTAATGCACATAGCATTTTAATTTAATAATACCTCTGAGTTGTTTGCAGTTACATATTCCTGTATTCTTGATCTATCTTTAAGGCTTGTCTGAAACCTTTTTGGATGACCCTGCGTAATTCGGTGAACAACTGGATTTTTACCTCACATATTCACTCACTCTTTCGAAGACAGATTTCTTAGTGCAAAATTTGAGTAGAAAATATAGTCTCTGTTCAAAAGACTGATGTTTCAATTTGTAGATTACAGGACAATGTTCTATTATCACGACCGGGTCCAGAAAAGTATGTTTGTATGCATGTATATGTTGATGTATGCATCTCTCTCTCTATATATATATACATGTACTTACATATGTACTTATGTGTGTGCACACATATATATGCACATACGTGTACATAAGTATATACATTTCTGATAACAGAAGAGTACCGATTACAGGATATAAGGTTTTCACACATAAAAAAAAAAATGGATCTGGGTATATAATTTTCCCTAGAGAATAAGAAACTGCTTTTTTCTGTAAAGACGATTCTTTTACTCCCTGAATGCATGTGTGCCATTTTTGGAATATTTAAAATTATTTATTAGAAGCGGGTTCTTATGCATATTTTTATGATAATATATTTAGTTGCTATCACTTCATTTCTACCTGAGGGTATTTTATTTATTATTAACTTGTCTAGTTTAGCCTATAATTTTGAATTTTTACTTTTCATGCAGAACCGGGAGAAGGGTGAGACAAGTGAGGCACGTGCCTCAGACGAGTGGCTAGGAGGAAGAAAAATTAGCTATGAAATTTTTAAAATTCATTAAAAAAAATTATGATAGTTAACTTTTAGTTTTGAAACATATCGAAGGACACCATTTTAAAGTTACAAATTTAAATCAATTAGAAAGGCGCGGTATTCTTGAGTATTTGCACACCACGCGTGCTTATTTAACATTTAAAGTATAAAAAATACCATTATTACATATTTTATATCATCTTTAATTCATTGGTAATACTTTATATTTACATAATGTTCGAAATTACATAAACCAGCGAACGGCAAAGCATTACAATGAATTGAACCTAATCGCCTCTTTAAGCAAATCAGTCTAAAATTTTATGCATGTTTTCATTGAATTAAATACCAAAAGAAAAAGAAATAGTAAATAAAACCATACCATCAAAAACTTTAAATATACATTAAGATGCACCTATTATAGAGGGATTAATCTGACATTGAATGTCGGAGAATGGGTTAGCTGCATGGGTGTTTTCATTATTTTCCCCACGTAAAATGCAAATGCGAGCTTCATTTCATTAGAAAGTTCGGTATAAAAGGCATCTTTCTCCTTAGGCAAATAGCCTTTATTTATATTGAATTAAACAAACAAACATAATAGAAGGCTTACATCTTTCTTTACAGAAAATGCGAGAAAATATTCTACAGAAATGTGAAAATACTATAAATGTTACAGAATATGGAGACAAGTTAAAAAGAAAAGTTATTAAATCAGACTTATAGCAGTTGATAAAAGAAAAAATTTTCTTATAAATTATTATACACATTAATTTTCTGAATACATAAGTTTTGATTAAAAGTGTTATATGAGTTACATGATGATTTAGTATAGTTGTTTTGTTGAATATAAAATTATACAGATACAGTTAATTTGATTGAGTATAGAAATGCCTCAGATAGAAAAAATACCTAGGCACAGCTATGGTAGTTACACGCCAATCAGTCAAAGTAGATATACCCAATTAAATAAAAATGTTTATTTCGAAGAACTGGGTTCCAGTTTGGTAAAATAAAGAATTAGAAATGAAATATGATAATGAAGAAACCATAAATTCAGCTTATTTACCGCTTTGCCTCAGGTAAAGAAATTTACCTCTTTGCCTCAGGTGTACCTAGGCTCGGTTCTGTTTACATGAAGTCTTAACTTATTTGTAAAATTCATAAACCTTCTAGTTGAATTTTTTCATCACTACATTTCATCTTCTCGCTGTATATATATATATATATATATATATGTATGTATTTATAACTCATGAAGTAATAGTTACATAAAGCATAGATGGACTTTCTAAGTAAATCCAGCGCTAACGCTGCTAAGATTATAAATATAAATCTTATTATTAATTCTGATTATTCCTTAGGTTTGGTTTATTTGATTATGGCAAAGCACTCGAGAGCTGTCTGCCTAAGGAGAGGGATCCTTTCGTGGAGGACTTTTTAAAGGAAACTGGATGGTATACACGTTACACATGGGGAAAAACCATTAAAACGCCTATGCAGTCAGCGGGTTCGCTGGGGTTCGAAACCCGTGCCGTGCCAGTGTTCAGCAACTTTACCACTCGGTCGTTGGGTAGGACAATTATCCCCTAGGAAATGAAGAGCAAAAAATATTGCAATAGGATATTTATTAAACGTTAATTTCTTAGAAAACTGAGATTAACCTATGCAAAATAAAACTTATAAGCATTAAATCATATTTTAATTAATAATAATAACAAAAAATACCGAAAAACACAAATTAAATGCTATTATTGATCCCAAGGAAGAAGGCTGAATTTTCAAAGGTAATTAATTTTTTCCACAAAATCACCAATTTAAATTCAAAAATTTTACATTGCCTTTTTTTTTTTTTTTTTTTTTTTGCAATTTGAAGGGGATTTCATTCAAATATAAGAAAAAGACGAAAGCAATCATTTCCTGATTATTGGTGATTTTGTGGAAAAGACTAATTCCTCTTGAAAAGTTAGCTTGCTTCCATGGGATCAACAATAATTAATTTCCTTTTAATATGTGCTTTTTTTTTATTTTGTGCTACTATTATTAATTCAGACGCAATTTAATGCTTCTAATAAGTTTTATTTTCCATAGTGCATCTTCAATCTTCTAAGAAATTAATTTGATTAGTAAATATCCTATTACGATATATTTTCTCTTCACTTCCTAGGGGATAATCAAAATTAATATTTAAATAGATATATACGTATATTTATATATATTTTCTTAACTTTTTATAGTTTCCTACACTTTTGCTAAATTTTAATTTTATGCATTAGTTTATCTTTAAAACTAGAACACTTTCTAGAGAGATTTTTGAATGGATTCTAGTTTAAGAATGAAATTAAGTATTAGCATAGTGAATTTCGGTTGACCAGCATGTAAAACCCAGACAAACAATTTTAGCATTTACAAATAATTTAGTCACTATATCCCATTTGATGGGAAATGGAGAGATTTCCTATTATTACTTAAAGGTACACTACTTCCCAAATACCTGGTTTGAATGTTTGATTTAGTATGAGGTTATCCGTTTTAACTGTAGGTGCCAGAGTTGTTCTGCTTTCTTTCTCAGATGAGCGTAGAGCAGCTCGCCAAATTTTTCGGTATAATATTATGGAAAGTAGGATTATTTTACTTTTATTACCTGCAGCAATCTTACATCTCTAATAAACTAAGAAATACATAATGTTGTAATAGTTTTGTCATTTTTGAAGCTCGTTGGGGCAAATCCATGTGTGAAAATGCATGTTTTGAGAATTCAAATTACCTTAACTCGTAAAACAAAATGTCTGCCGAATCTCTGAGGAACGTGATACCAAAATCACTGCGCTTTCCAAGTCACCACTCTAAATGCTAGCACGAAAAAATAATTTAGAACCAATATTTATTCTTTTACTGCTACTAAGGATGCCCCGACCTGATTAAACCATAATACATGAGCGCTGCGAGGTTAACGATGGGGAGGGACTGAGCAATAAAAAGGGCCCCAAGCAACTTCGTGATGCATACAACTAATAGAATCATAATGGATTGCAAGAATGTGAAAGCATACAGTGAAGGAGTTTTATTGAAAATGCCTCGCACAAAATAATTAATCACTCCTTATCTCTGCTTTTCTCTTTTGCTTAGTATTTCATCGTCGTGGACAGGTTTCAAAGCATTATGTCCGCTAGGAGGCGGCTACAATTTTTTTATGTTGCATTTTTTGGTTTCGAGAGCGTGATCTGAAACAAAGAGGAAAATGGGGAAGAAAATGGCATGGGGTTAAATCAGGCGTCTTTCTACTTGAATTTTATATCGTTAACTACTGGAGGTTAAAATTCAGTTAGAGAAAATTTTATTTCTTATAAACTTCACGATATTTCAAATGAAGCTTTAACATTGTAATACATAGAATATTTAAAGTGGATTTATTTAACTAAACGTTAAGGAATTGCTAGAATATGCAAAACATTTCATTCTGCATCCACGCTTGCACCAATTGCGCAAGTTTTAAGGATTCGTTGCCGTCTTATTTCAGATATTTTTTAGAACTAACTCTAATATGAAATCTTAGATCATCTTACATTTCGTTTTATCCATTCGTCTTCCTCTTTAAAAATTCTATAAAAAAATCACTATGATAAGCAGAATTTAGTTTAAAATAAAGGAATACGTTCTATTTTATCAAGCTGCTATCTTCACTTAAGTTAGATGGCGTCAAAGACAACACACATTGAATTAAAAAAAAAATTCCTTTCATATTTCAAAAAACTTATCTTAGCAACTACAGAGGCTTAGTGATTCTGTTTACATTTTGTTATTTTAGCAGTAATAATACAAGTATGTAAATATTATGTGAGTGGGAAGTTTACTTTTCTATCTTAATATATTCCCAAAACAAAGATTTTGTTGCAAAAACAACGTACTTAGTTTTCAGAATATATTACGACAGAGAAGTCAGCTACCAACTCGCTAGATATTCCAGCTTTCAGATTTGTTAACAATTACGTAGCCCCTTCCAACATCAGTGCTCAGAATTTGAGTTGTGAGTAAGGCTGCAAAATATTCAGCATGCGAAAAATAAATAAGTAAAAACTCTTAAGTATAAATTATTAGAAATATGATATTACCTTAATTTTAACTATCGTTAGTACAGCTTTAAGATTCGAAAGATTAAGATCCATAAAGCAGTAAAAGTTATCAAAGGTCCAGTAAACAAAACCGCTGAATACTTATAAGGTCAAATGGGTTGAACTACAAGTGTGAACAGGTTGACTGCGTAGGTGTTTTTATTGTTTTCCCCATATATAATGTGAAAATGAACTAGTTTCCTGCAGGAAATGAATTAGTTCTGCTTGCGCAGATCCATAAAATCTTGTTCATCCATACCGTTAAAACAAAATATATCCATACCGTTCATCCATACCGTCAAATTTCCAGGATTAATGATAAGAGCAAAGCCCGGTCCACCTGGTAAGTAAACTCGCCCTATGACCTAAATTTCCAGAAGTATTGATTTCCATTCCTCTTCCACTTCCTTCCGGAATCCATCAGTCCTTCTGGGTTTGCTCTTAGAAAGAGCTCTTTTCAAGAGACGACAGAACCAATAGTCTAAAGGTGAAACGCCAGGGAACTTCACAAAGTATGTTGAAAATATATATAGTATCCGTTGCTTAGTAAAATCCCTTCCATTCCAAACGTATTTGAGTTTATTAAGCAGCTGAGTTTAATGAACGGCGATTCGTGTATTGCAAACCGTGACATTAGTTTTAAATTTTTAAAAGGAAAAAAATAGTATATGAATGCTTGCAAGCAATTTAGAGATAATTAAATTATTTAAATAATTACTATCTTTTAAAATAAATTAAATTTCTAATTTTTTAAATTAAATAAATTGATAAGTTATGAAATACACACATTTCTAGTTTACACATTTCTAGAACGATTTCCTACTTTTTTAAATGTTCGATCTTTAGCCGTTTTTCTGGACTATCTGGAGTCTGCATCATAATTTCCAAGACAGGAGGGTTTCGTCAAATTTCCAGGATTAATGATAAGAGCAAAGCCCGGTCCACCTGGTAAGTAAACTCGCCCTATGACCTAAATTTCCAGAAGTATTGATTTCCATTCCTCTTCCACTTCCTTCCGGAATCCATCAGTCCTTCTGGGTTTGCTCTTAGAAAGAGCTCTTTTCAAGAGACGACAGAACCAATAGTCTAAAGGTGAAACGCCAGGGAACTTCGCAAAGTATGTTGAAAATATATATAGTATCCGTTGCTTAGTAAAATCCCTTCCATTCCAAACGTATTTGAGTTTATTAAGCAGCTGAGTTTAATGAACGGCGATTCGTGTATTGCAAACCGTGACATTAGTTTTAAATTTTTCAAGTGAAATAATAACTAACAACTAACAACTAATCCTTTAATTAATCCTAAAATAATAATTAAATATTCATACTAAAATTTCTCATTTGTGCAGTAAAGATAGATTTTAATTTCCTCGGTTTTGAGGTCGCGATGTAAAAGAGAATTTCAAACAGGAAAGGGAGAGATCGTGATAATTCTGAAGTACTTATTTAATACAATATATAGCTAGTTTATTTCTTTTGCTGCAGGAGCGTTCCATTCCGCCGCTATATAACATAGAATCGGTCTGAAGCAGGAATGCGTCTTCACTCATCAGTTTTGAATGTTTTCCGATGACAGAAAAAAACCTATTCGTGACTCCAAGCGCTTTGTTTCTATTTATATGATCTTGCTATGTTAGATTTCCCTTTTATTTAAGGCTTCTCGCACATAAAAAAATCTGAAAGCTTTCAGCTTTTACATTACGCCCAAAGTTGCTTTTTTTTAACGTTTTGTGTGTTACCTTTATTTATTAAATATCATGTTCTTTGTACTTAAACCATAAAATTTAGTTCAATAGCAATGTCGCAAAGTAATTTTTAAATGAGCATATATTTAGAATTTCTGATACACAGTCTCGCGCGCTTGAGATTTTTTTTTTTTTTTTTTTTTTTTTGTACAATGTTGCCATTGCTCGCTTTGAAATCGTTGAGTTTGTTAATCAAAAATTCGTTAAAGTGTAATAAAATATGAAATCGATAATAAAACAAATTCCAAATTAGGGCTTCCAAATGCCCATATTCAGTGGAGGATTACGTTATTCAGAACTGGATGGCTCTAGGTACCGTTGTTTTATCACAATGCTAAAAACATGCATACATTTATGTAGATTCTTCATTATTTAATTCCTTTATATATAACACAGGGCGATAACATTGGGGCAACAATCTGAAAAGTGAAACATATATTTAAAGTTTTGGATTTAAAATGCCAAAACGAAATTAATAGCCCTTCTGGGCTAACGCCCTTTGGGCTAAAAAAAAAAAAAAAAAAAAAAAAAAAAAAAATCATGACATCATTTTTCAGTGCAAAAATTAAAGATTTACAAAAATTTTGAAGCAGAAACTTAGCTGACTAGTATTTATTGAAAGAGATTTGTTTAAAGGAACAAATTTCGCATAAAAGTGTCAGCTGAATGCTTAATAGCCCGCGTCATTTGTGTAACTTTTTAATTTGTAGAGGTCATTAGATTTTTAGGAGCCAGGGATTGTAGAAAATCAACTGCCCTAAATTTTCCGACGTTCGAACCACGGATTTTCAGTTACTAGCTGGACGTGCTAACCACTTACATCCCAACAGCGTGCGGGTTTATTTTCAATTTATACTTTATTAAATAAAGCACTCGTCCTAAAATAATATTGGATCATTACATGTTATTATGGAATTATTTATAATTGCATATTAATTATACGATATTATTATTTTCGAAACGTATTAGAAAATAACGGGATGTAATTGCTTTGCCACACGATGAGGCTGATTGCATTCTGAAATTTTTTCGCTCTTCACCCTTTCTGTACAATCAAAAATGCAAAGAAAAGTACAATCTTTTGCTAGGAGAATGACAAATCTACGTTGAAACACTGCATAACGAAAATGATTTTGTGCAGTATTAAACGATTCGGTGCATGTTATAAGATTTTCTGAAAAAAATTATATTGAAACTTTGCCCGTTGGAATTTTAACAATGGACCGCAGGAAGCAAAATACACGTTCTACCAAACTTACATATTAACTGAACCAAATGAACCCCCATTGTCTTTGATTTAAACAATCGATCCACTTGATTTCATGAATGCTATGATAAAAGTACTTACATTGTAATGAATCAGAATTTTTCTTTATTGAGGTATGAAGGGAACTTTTTTTGTAGAGAAATAAAGGAAAATTATGGTGTTCTGCGATAAAGCAGTTTAGCATATTTCTTAAACTATCTTGATGAATTCAGGAAGTTTTGGACCCTGCGATCTAAACATTTCCTAGTACGAAGAAATAACAATTTACAGAATGACTCAAGCTATATAATTCCAACTTCTGTAGGGTGGGCGGGGGGGGGGAGACGTGAAATGGAAAATTGAAATATTAAGATCAGAATAAAAAAAGTTTCGAAAATTTAGCAGTATATTTTTTAATCTTTAATAGGAGCAAGAATCTCCGTAGTGTCTGAAATGGCTTCCGAACTAAATGAACGGTAATTTATGGCTTCTTGGACTTGATTGACTGGATCTCGTACCCTTCTCTAATACTATTTAAGCGGTAGGGACGCAAGGAATTATCAAATTCTTCTATGGGAAAGCTTGTAAGTGCTTACCAGCTCGATCAGCTGGCAGTTCGAAGATCCATGGTTCGAATCCTGGCGAGAGCGCATTAGTATTCTCATGTTTTCCAGCTTCTAAACTTCTAATAGTTTAAAAAAAAGACAGCTTTCGGCTTTTAATAATCTGTGCTAAGACATTCTAAACTGCATCGATTTCAATAATTTTACAAAATTATTTAATATGAAGAACGGAAATTTAAAATAATTCCCTAATGCATAAAAAAATTTCATATTTTACGGGCCTTTATCAATCGGCGGAAAATCTGAATCAATTTCGAGTGGTACATGAAAGAGACTGAATTAATTTCAAGTGGGGAAAAAGGAAAAGTTTCAATATTTTTGCAAAATAAAAATATTTTTTTTTAGGCAATATACTTCGAACAACTTAACAAGCAGGAAACTCTTTTTTCCTGTTCTAAATTTTCGACTCATAAAGAAAGGAGAGATGGTAGGTAGACAGAGACTGAAAACGCAATAAAATTTTTTACTTTCAAGAATAAATACCGTAATTTTTAATATTTCATGGATTTTTTTAATATTTATAACGAAAAATAGTTTATTTAGTTGAAGCGAGGTCACTTATGCTTTTAAGAATTCATTCTGCATGCGCAGAGTGTTATTTCCATTTTTTTAAATAGAGTCATTTGAAAATATTTCTTGAGTTAGTTGTCACTTCGAATGAAAGAATTTGACGGTCTTCTAGCCTCTAAGCCTGTTACAGAGGCGAATCACGTTACAAGGTCTTGTTTTTACGACGATTGGAACGACACGTTTCTCATGTGACCTGTGGCTGTTATGAAATGCCCATCATCGAAACAGTATGTGCCCATTCTTTCAAAATATGAAGTCACGAACTTCTTGTTGATGGATTTCACATGAACGTGATTAATTGTTGTTTGACAAATACAGAAGGGAAGCTGCTTTCCCGAAATGACTAATGAATCCATGTTTTATTGAGTTACAAATAAAAATTTTCGTCTTTTAACATGTGAATACAAACCGTGAAAATACAGTTTGTGAAAGCAAATGCTGAGGGATTCTTGAAACTGCATTCTAAGTTAAAAAATTTTGTAAGCTTTCACATAATAATGAAACATTCAAAAGGATTTCTTGGGCATAACCATTTAAATATAATAGAAGACTAATCTTAAAATTTTCTTAAGACTTTCTAAAGAATCTTAAAGTGTTTTTTAAGTAAGATTAAACTCTTACATTAAGATCAAGTACATCAAATAATCACTTCATACATATTGGTATTTTAAGTCATATGTGATAATGCAGTTTTGTTTTTAACACTTTTATTGGGTGTGATGAGATTTCATGGTGGTCTTTAATTACCATGAATATCTAAATAGTGCATATGTATATCTGTACTAGTAACTGTAACAATGGGTATACGAATGATTGAGTAAAAAAAGATATTAATTCTTAATTTTTTATTTCATTTTTGCCCAATAAATTGCTGTTTAAAGATGGCTACCCGAAATTATTTGTTTTAATAAAGAGAACCTTAAGGTATACAGCACACAAATTGCTACGAAAAAAAAAAAAAAAAAAATTCGCGCAGTTGAGTATCATTCACTTCTTATGATACAGAGGTAAATAAGTTTGGAGGAAAAATTAATCGATCGAATATAAGTTCAGATGATAAGTCAATAAATACTCGTTAGCAAGAGTTTAATTCACCCAGTTCGGCGCATCCGTTACATCTCAGAAAATGCATTTGAATACCAAATGCTAAATTTCACACGTTTGGTAAGCAGCAGTTCGAGGCAGATCTCCATAATTGTAATTCGTAAAATTTCCGTGATATTTTTAAATGATTTTCTCAGCTCATAATTTACATATAACTAAAGAAATATAAAAGTACGTTGCAGAATAATTTTACATGAAAAATCACATTTTCAGAAAGTTTATTTGGCGAAAAGGCGTAAATGTTGGCATGTCACCAGTCACATGCTTCTTCGTCATCTTTTGAGGGTTTTTCAGATTATCTAGGATGGAGGGGGGAAAAAAGGTAACTAAGCTAAGTTTTGCTTACATAAAATTAAAAATCCACAATCTTTCAAAAAAGCAGCTCATACAATTTTCTAAATTTGGTATCATATTAATTAATTAAATGAACGCGTATGCGTTTCTCAAATTATGCGGTGGTGAAGATCCTCTAAAAACGTATGTTAGGAGTCAAAGCATTTGCTTTATGTGCTTTTATTGATCCAGACATGTCTCTTAGAAATATATGACCTTTTCAATTTATGATTTGATAATAGACAATGGAAAATTACAAATTCAAATTCGTGAAAGCGTACAAGTCAAAACTTCTTGCAGTTTTAATAGGCTAAACTGAAATAGTCAATTCGATTCATGATCATTCCTCATTTCTTTCAATTTGGAGAATGAATGCCTGTTTTTTGTGCATCCAGGAATGATATTATCTACTCAAAAACGCTAGTTACAATTTAATTTTTAAAAGTATCTCTCATCTAAAAGTGTTTGAGACGAGCTGTGTTAACTGAGATGCATGGTAGTAATGGGGAAATGAAAAGCCGGAAAGTCAAAAGAACGAATGTTAACTTGCCACTTTACCACAGATTAAAAATGAAAATTTTGCCGCACTGTCCAATTAGCTTTTGATAGATGATCATCCGCGGAAGGGGTCCATGGGACATCGTTTCCAATGAGGTTTCTAAGAGCGATTACCGTTTTCCTTTAAGCGGTTCAATCCATTATCCCATAACTTACAGTCAAATAAAAATTCACTCAGCAAGATGGCTTGCGAAAGTCATTTAGACTAATGCTCATTGACCAGATCTCTATTAAAGTTTCTAATTTATCCATTAACGTCGGCACCGTATCGCCTTTAGTTATGAGAATCATTTGTAAGGTAGTTGGAGCTTTATTCTGAAAGAAGCAGAGTAATAATATTTGAAGTGCAAAAGCTTTCACGATTAGGAAAGAGTTTAAGAATGTTAGTTTATATTACGGAGAAGGAAGACAAGCAACTGATAATGATTTGACCGTGATAACTGCAATAACTGATGTAAAAAAAAAAAAAAAAAAAAAAAGTAAATAAATTGAAATTGTTTCGAAGAAAATATTTTAACAATCAGCTTGTTGCAAAGATATTGAAATTCATTATTTAAAATAATATTGAGCTTCGGGAATGATCGCAGTATTCTAGAAAACTAATATTAAATTAGAAATATTCCATAGAAATAAATAATTCCACATCAAAAGCACACTTTGAATTGGGAAGTTTAAAGGAAAACTTGACATAAGAAAACATTTATCAGTTTCCTTGAATAATACATTTGTATGAACTTTTTTAATATGTAAATTAGTGAGAATATTCATTACAACGATTTTAAAATTCTGATTGGTTTGGTTTATGGGATTATGGTAAAGCCTCGAGAGCTATCTGTCTAAGGGGAGGGATGCCTTCGTGGAGGACTTTCTAAGAGAAGCTGACACTTGTGCACGTTACACATGGGGAAAGTTACAAGGGCGCCCATGCAGCTAAGCTCTTCGCGGGATTCGAGCCTCAGACCGAACTATCAGAGTCCAGCGACTTTACCGCTCGGCCGCTGGTGGGCCTCTTTTAAACTTCAGAAAGCATTTTATGTTTTTAATTTACATGAACTGGATTGTTTTCTTAAATCGTGTTATGACGATGAACAATTATTGCTTGGCCTGGAATTTACTAGTTTTGAAGAGCTTAAATCAAAAGCTTTCAAAAGGGAAATGCATCATTTAAGAGAATTTTACTGATCCGAAGAAACCTGATAAAAGATTAATTAAAATCTCGACTAATATAAGAAGATTATTAAGACCATATGATCATATTTAAATATATCTTATCTTCAAATAATTTGAAAACGTTGGGAATATATTGAATTGAAAATTAAACCTCTCATTCAGATTTAAAGGGGTTCACTACTCATAGGAAATGAGAATTTCTGATAAAACATTTGACTGCAGGCAAAACGCTGCTAGCAGCAAAAATATTTAGGTATTCCCTTCTAAAGCAGAACTCAAAGCTTAGTTTGAGCAAATGAATAGCCAAATACGCATACTATTTTATGGAATTTATAGCATCTCGCGATTCCTTCAAGTGCTTTCTTTTATTTAATTAAGACCCACCAGCGGCCGAGCGGTAAAGTCGCTGAATACTGGTAGTTCGGTCCGAGGTTAGAATCCTGCGAACGGGATGTGTGCATGGGCGTTTTCGTGGTTTTCCCATGTGTAACGTGTATACGAGTCAGTTTTAGAAAGTCCTCCACGAAGGCATCCCTCATCTTAGGCAGATAGCCCTCGAGGCTTTGCCATAATCACTCACACACTTTTATTTAATTAGCTACTAAACTGCTTGATATTTAGACAATTATTTGCGCATGTATTACAAATATTCTTCTGCAAAATTATATGATTTACATCAGGAAGGTTAAAATATTTACAAATTAGTTTTTCTCTTCACTTATTTTAATGTACGATTAAAGCTTTTAAAGAAGTTGTTTTTTAATTAAAGAAGAGTTGATTACTTTAATACTTATTGCAATACGTAATTTCTCATTTAAAGTGTCCTATGTCCATCATATCCCAAAGAAACGTATTCTGTAGTGGGACGGAAAATGAAACCAACTTCGAATGAGACTTTAAAATATGCTTTGGTTCAAGAACCATTTAATTCGTAACATAAATGTAAAACTCTTACATAAAAATACAAAGGAAGCTACTTCTCGACCGCATAAACGTTTTTGATACAAATTTTGTCCCTTTTCCTACTACTCACTCATAATCACTCGTGTACTTTGACAGTGTGCTGTCAATAGTTTAATACCCAGGCACATTGCTATATCTGTGTTTTACGAAGACTTTATATTACTTCAACATTTATTTATTTCGTCCTTTTATAAGCTAGACGTCTAAGAAGGTCTATATTTTGTAATTTTTAAATGCAATGAATTAAAAAATTGACCCTATACACCATCGCTGAGCAAACGGAGAGCCTGATCAATGCCTTGCGGGCTTGACCTTACCCTACAATTCGATCCGTCTTTCCGAAGTCGAGGAGTGTTCTGATGCGAATACCGAGAATAACGAAACAGGTGCGGCGTGGTCGATCGCATCAGTGCGCAGTGGGGCAAATGCATTTCGTGCGTGGTGCCGGGATTAGTATGGACGTCTCTTGGGGTAAGGAACGACGTGCGTCGAAGCCATTCCACCCCACGCAACCAGTTTAGTTGCGAGGAAAGCTTTACTCTCCCCCTCTCCGAAATATTAACTTCAGATTACATCGTAATGCAAAGATTACATGGTTCCCCACAGACCTATAACGCCGCACGTGGAGCTATGAGCTGGAAGTAATGAGAGTGACAACCCCTAAGATTGGTGATTGGTGTGCCTTTGAAAAATGGTGTTTGTGATGATCAACAAAAGTTACTTCTTCACACTCCGAGACTTTTTCTACGCCTACTACATATGTATTTAACGCGGGGGCGGGGGGGGGGAGGAAGAGAGAGTGTGATGATCAACAAAAGTTACTTCTTCACACTCCGAGACTTTTTCTACGCCTACTACATATGTATTTAACGCGGGGGCGGGGGGGAGGAAGAGAGAGATTTTCAAAAAGGGCATGATAATTTTAAATAGGAGTTTAGCAATTAAAGTGTCCAGCACACATAATTATCAAGAAATGTTTCAAATTCAGATTAAAATTGGAAGTGAGATGCGAGCGGAAGTTAAAAACTTGAAGTGAGAGAGACAGAAGCTTAAATGATTGCAATCTACAAAAAATATTTAATCTGGAGACAAAAGGATCTTCAATATTGCATAAATTTGAATTGTTTAGATACCAATTAAAAAGGATATAGGTATCTCAGGAGAATTTTTTTTTTTTTCTCTTTTTACCATTCAGTAGTTAAGGCTTAAGGCGACGAGAAATCATTGGATTAAAGGAAAAAGATTTACGGTGCTAGCAAAGAAACGTAGACTCACAAAACATATTTTTCGCCAATTAATATTTAGAGATTGCTTATTTGCCAAATATTGTATCGAAATGTCATAAATGTTCATCTAAATTAATTTAATGTCTTTCTAAGTAAACAAACTCAAAATAACTTTAATTTTGTTTGACCTAGAAAGACAAACAAATGATCTGGGTTCCTGATAACTGGATATCTGGATGCTTAGAACTCTTCGCTACATAGATGTACTTATAGTGATACTGGAAGGCAGCAAAAAGTTTAAAGTAAATTTGAAAAGCGTAACTTCACAAAGATCAAGGATTCAACAAAGATTCAAACCCAAAGCTTCCTCTTTGCACGGACCTAAGGTCTATTCACACGACTACGTCGGCCATTTAAATCGGAGAACGAAAAGCACGTCTCCGGCGAAAAGACATGTAAACGAAGACACGAGGGAAGTCTGCGTTTAGCCAACAGATGAAATCATATGACACTCATAGAAGGCTGCAAGCGCAAAGCGTTGCAGCTGCTGTTTCGTAGTCTGCTCGGAAGAGTGTCACACTAGGTTCGTTTTATAATTAAATTTTGCTTAATAAGTAATTTAACAAAACAATGTAATATTATACGCAAAATGAGTTCTAATGCAAATTAAGATTTATAAAATTAGTTTCGAATATATAGCGTGTAGAAGAATCGAATGCTTCGAAACGCTATCCACCGTACAATAAAATGAACTTCATATTTTTTAAAAGATTTCTTTTTCCCATTGGCTTGCTTGTTTATGTGTGGTGTGTAATAAATAAAATGTTTTATAGTTTGATTATTCTCTAAATACTGTCGATAAAAAGTCGATAAAATGTTGATATAATTTATTTTTATTCCAAGAAATAAAACAAAAGGCTAAAATTTCCTCATAGATATTCGTACAGTATTACAATATCTCACAGTAGTTATATTTTAAACTACTAAAACTTTAAATAGAACTCAATTCGAAGTGCAGAGAAAGCTAATCCGTTCTCACCGCGAATTCGCTACAATCAACAACAAGAACTAAGTAAACAACTGAACTGAGATGTTTTTTTACGGCCTTTTTAAAGCTTTTTAATCATGTACGAAAACATTCTGGTAATTTTTATCTTGTCGACGTTTCTGGAAAGCAAAAGACTACAATTACGAGATATCTATTTATTAAATGTTAAATTCGCGTGCTCCTGTATTTTAACTTTTCCGGCGTAGATTTATCTTTAAATATGTCTCGTACTGCATTGCACGGGGATATAAAACAATTTTAATTATATTTCTACTAAAAATAGTAAACCAAATACAAATTCTCTAACAATATTTATCTTTTTAGAAGTACGAATAAAAATTAATCATATCTAGATTTTCAAATCTTTAAATAAGATTTACATCATACTGTAAATTAGTTCTACTTGTAAATCTTTTGTTATGTTATTCACGTCCGCTTTTAATGCTAATGAAAATAATTCAAAATTGGACTTCAAATCATTAAATTCCTCAAATCTGCTTTGAAATTCTTCTCGCAATAATGCTATTTTCCTTGCGTATTCTTGAGAATTTTAGTCTGGAATAATAGGGAAAGATTTAAAACATAGAATATAAGCGTTTTTTCCCCAGCTGTATTTTCCATATTTGCATATCTTTAAAAGCTTTAAAAAAAGCATGCCTATCAGTGATAAGTTTAGCTTTTCCGTACAGTTCTTTCCTCAGAATAGAGCCAGTTTCCCTTAGAAAGTCGTCCACGAAGGCATCCCTCCCCTTAGGCAGATAGCCCTAGTGTGCTTTGCTATAATTAAATTAAATACACCACTTTCCTCAGAATATATAAATGGCCGGTTAAGAGATTTTTTTAAAGCTGCAGGGACCTGAAAATTTAACTTTTTTTTCCAGAATGTTTAAAATGTTCTGCAAACTGCACACATGTTTCCTGCGAAACCGACAAATTTATTATTATTGTTATTTTAAGGAAACTCTGAATGGGAATTACTACTGAAAATACCGCAATATTGAAAGTTTTTAAAAATGTAAAATTATTTTTCGTTCTCGAATCTGAGGCTTAATTTAATCAAATAATACATCTAATTTAGTTTAAAAGAATAATACAGTACTGTTTATACCTCTTTTCAAGAGACCATTCACAAATAACGTATAAATGAGAAAGACACATAAACGAAATTTCAGTTTACAATGTGAAACATAAATATATCAGCTACACAATTTTGATGTTACTAACCTAATACTGATGTTACATAATTAATTACATAATACTGATGTTACAATTTGTTTAAAATATTAAAAATGTTCAAACAAATTAAAAATAAATATTTTAAACAAATAATATTTTAATTGATATTAATATTTTAAACAATTGAAGAATTTTTTATGAGTAATATTTTTAAAATGATATTAATACAAATTTAATATTTTTAAATTATAATAATCCAGATTTCTGTACATTTCATTTCAGTGAGAAACAAATGCTCAGAGTTTTATTTCTATTTTTAATATTCAAATTTTTAGAGTAATGTAGTTTTTAAACATAACTATTTTCATTGCTTTACCCAAAAAAGATTTATATCCAAAACAAGAATTATGCGTGAACAAATGCACAAAATATAGTAAAAAGTGATTTTATGAGTAAACCTTGTTTACAAAAATTTCTGTGAATTTCATCTCATGACTCATACAAGCCTGATTTTAATAACTAAAAACAGTTATGCGATGTAAATGCCATAGGTTTATAGGTTTCAGTGTCCTAGTAGAGCTGATTTTCCGAGCTTCTTCGACTTGAATGAAAGACCGCGGGCGGGGCATGTGGTCTCCCCGCTAACCCCTTCTTATGGGATACTTCTATTTCTTATAGGATTCATGAGAATTATTCATCAAGGATACTTACAATGGTAGATAGAAACAAGCATTTGCTAGCTGCAGACTCAACTGGGATTTTCTTGGCGCGTCCTATGAAAAGGATAAGTACAGTATCTGTATTAGCAAAACTAGTTGGCAAAGGCTAAAAGTATTAGGTATCCCGCAGGATGTCATTTATGTAGATAATTAGATGCCTGTAGTCCTGTAGATATCACTGTATAGTCATGTAGTAACGTCTGATTGGCAAAATGAGAAAGAAACAATTTCTTAATTTCTGGGTTCTCTGTTGTAAGAAAAAAACCAGTTCATTCGTCGCTTTTAAATATATTTTGAAATTTTTCAGCCTATAAACGATAGAAAATACGTTTTAAATGATGCATAGTGGACAAATTCAGAATACATGAAATTTAACTTAAAAACCACCTTTAAGCTTAAAAGCGTGTTATAATATAACACATCTTATACTAAAATTTTACTTTCCTTTCTTATGCTCGAAACTATCGTACATTCGAGATTTTAATAACAGGTATTAACTGTATACATAATTTTAAAATTCTCCTCCGATGGCCTAACTGTATCTTTACTGAATAAAAACTTTCCTGCGCAGAAATTTTCTTTCCTTTCCTTTTATTGCTGTTCAGTTTAGGCAAAAGTTGAAATGATAAAACAATATTCATACGCAAAACAAACTAACGTAAACCTTTTACCTGAAGTTGGGAATTTCATAACCAAAAGTTTAGTTACTTAATTTGCGCTTTCGCTAAAAAGTTAAGTATGTAAACTCGCCTCTTCAAAGGGAAGGTGTTTATTATTTATGGAAATAATGATATATTCGTTATCTGTTACTTAAATATTAATCAAATGTGTATGCGCTTTCAAAAATACACTTTTCCTTACTCACAATAATAATTTGAATATTCGTTTACATTTTATGATCGGAGTTTCGCCAACACACAGCGTTAGAACACACGTTAGAAGATGAATAATAGTCAGAATACCAACCGTGCAGAGAAATTTCTTTCTCGGAAACAAAGTTTTGTCCCAGTGCCTAGTTATAAAATTAATGAGGTGTTTTTATTCGGAGAGAGTTTAAAAATATATTATAAAATAATGAAAAATTAAAAAGGTTCCATAGCTAGATCAGTTTTTTGAATTTTTTGAGAGGCCTTTTTGATACAGCGAAAACACATTGATTTATTCGTTTGATCGCTTACATTTCACAGAAAACATTTAGCTGGTGAAACTTAACTTGGTTGAACCACAATTTAGCTGGTGAAAACTTGGTTGAACCACAATTTAGCTGGTGAAAACTTGGTTGAACCACAGACGAGCTAGCAGTATTTATGGGTCGTGAAGTGCTTGATCACTAGTAGGGCAAAACTCTTTTTAAAATAGTCGTTAAAAGAATTTCTACTGGCGTTAGACTAAAAGAGAATGATAATATATATCTATATATATTTTCTCACTATCACATTTTTATCTCAATATCACATTTTTTTGGTTCACTACCTGGTTGACGCAGCTGTGTGACTGTGGAGAAGAAACTTGCGTAGTCTTCTACTTTCCATAACTATAAAATGCTTTAAATCTCCTAATCAATAGATATATTATAAAGCAAAGAGGATCTAAAAAAGAATGATTACGGAATATTACTATGAACGTCAATGTGCGCGTTACCAGAATCATCGGACTTGCTCGTGCATACTTGTTACTGTTAGTATCGACCGAGGTAAACCACTCTAGACTTGGCTTCGTTAATCACGCGACTCGAGCGTATTAAATGTGGGTAAAAGATATCGTTTTCACCTCGCGTTGTTTAGGCAGACTAGCCATCGACTCTCACGACTTATTTGAAAAGAGTCGCTGAATTTTAATGGTGATTCTTAATTAAAGCACCACGCGTCGGAATAATGTGTTGATATGGAAGACGGGCGTTCCCTTTATGAGTAATTTATAGGCTGCTCGCCTATGCAAAATGGCTGACACTCATGAAAAAAACATTCTTCTAATTACTGGTCTTTGGTGAGCACGCTTGTAGTCGATAAAGTGTATTTTAATCTGAATGTTTACTACTTTGTAGGGGAAGGTAACAAAGTGGCTGGCAGTTATTGAGAGTGTTTTCCCAAATAAAGCAGCTACGTATACGAATAAAGATGCATAAACATGTACATTATGCATATCAGCGTGTTTGAGCTTTTTTTTATACAGATTTCGTGTACTAATTGAGGAACTAAATTCTTTTTGTAAAAATGTTTGAAAGATTTCTTTTGACTGTACCTTTTACTCAAGTGTACGATATGAGTAACTTTACAAGTATAAATGCTAGTACATCACACAAAACTTTACGCTAAGGTGTACTAAACGCAAGCAAAACTCGGATGCGAAGTTGACAAAAATGTCAAAGTATTTGTATTAGCTCCAGCAAAATGGAGATTTTTACATGATTACATTTTAGCCAAATTGTCCTAAAAAAAATCTACACAATCAGTTTCTCTTCCTCGTATTTGCATGTCTTAATAATAAAACAATTGCTATTGTTGCATCGAAACAACAATTTTCAATGTTGATAGCTCTCACTTCGTATTTTGAAAGATCAATCTTGTTAGCACAACTATGAATCCTATTTTCTTAGATTTAAAATTTCAATCCACTATAATTCTGTAATAAGCAATGAAGGTGACATTTTATTTTGCTTACTAACAGAAAATGGAAATCAATGTAAAATTTTATTTCCGTCTTTTGCCTATTTCAGTGCAAAGGTATTCTACATTGTTCCTTTAAAATCAGATACGAACTCTGCAGTGGTATCCAGAAATATTCCAAGAAATTTTATTTTCATTCAACTTCAATAAAGCCACTGAACAATAAATTGCATTAATTTTATTTTAAATTCTTTCTTGACCCCTCCTTGAGCTCTCACATTTTCTTTTCATTCTGATGCAGATTTAACCCCGAATAATTAAAAGATCGCCTAATACTCCTAGTTCGACTTAAGCACGAACCTGGGCGATTGGAAAGGCTGCATGAGTATTTTTTCCTGGTTTTCACTATGTGTAAGGTGAATGCGAGCCAGTTTACCTCAGAAGGTCTTCTACGAAAGCATCTTTTTCCTTTAGACTGCGTGTTTTACAATAATCGAACCTAATGTAGATCTATAGTAAATTTGGCTGAAGCAAAGAAACGCATTTCATTTGGTTTTTAAACAGCAACTTGTTTACGAATATTTATTTCAAGAAAAACATAAAGGAAGGATTAGAGGAAAACTTTTAGTACAACTTTTTAAATACAAGCTAGCTTTACATCCTAAAAATATTCTATAACTTTCATTAAGTGCTCCTTATTTGCTCAATAAAAAGACGTCCCACTCAACGCTTAATTCAAGTGGTATGTACTGTTGCTTAGCTCGGATATTTCTGTATTTCTGACAGAAACTGCATGAGCATATATCTGTTCATGCATAGTAAAGTTGTTAAACAAAATAGATTGCTCACGATCTAACTGAAAGGAAGTGTCCCTCTCTCTCTCTTTTTTTTTTGTAAATTTTAGAATTATATTATTGCATTCAAAGTTTTATTCCAGAAGTTAATCATTTATAAGTATAAAAAAGATCTTAGGTTATTTCAATATGGCAAAGCACATGAGGGTTACCTGCCTAAAAGATAGGAGAGCTTTATAAAGAAAAATGGCTACTTTTCACATTACACACACGGGAGGAAAAAAAAAAAAAAAAAAGCGAAAATTAACTCTATACCCAGTTCATTCTCTTTGGCTTGAACCACAGACGAGCTAGCAGTATTTATGAGTCGTGAAGTGCTTGATCACTAGTAGGGCAAAACTCTTTTTAAAATAGTCGTCAAAAGAATTTCTACTGGCGTTAGACTAAAAGAGAATGATAATATATATCTATATATATTTTCTCACTATCACATTTTTATTATTCTTTTAAATCTGAAATTGTCCTTGTAAATTTGTTATATTAATTTTAGTAAACTGCTCTTTTTTATACTTTTTAAGAGTTTATTTCCAATCAGATTTCTTATCTGCCCTTTTTAGCGCTTCTGCAAGTATAAATTTAAAAATTAAACCTTAATCACGGAATATCTTCAACCAGAACTTTTCTAATTATTACTATACACAAAATGTGTTTATCGCACTTAATGCAATAATTCTCAAAGCTTTGTCACTTTTATCATGTTGAGAAACCAATGAAACTTTTGAATAACAAAGATATCATCCATTTAAATAGCAAACGAATTTACAGCAATTTGGCTTTGCATGAACGACGAGATGTTCCGAGCGAAAAACTCTGTACACAAAAAGCGATTCACATGCTAGTTAGGATTAGTACAAATGGGCAGCCATATCGTGGTATTCCATGGGACCCATCATTGCTGTGGAAGATCACATTACTGCCAAAGATTATATGACCATTTTGGCTGATCACATACATCCCATGATACAAATTTGTTCCCCCACAGTTGATGCCGTATTCCGAGACGGGAGAGCTCCTATTCACTTAGCTCACATCGTCTAGGGACTGGCTTTCAGAGCATGAGGATAAACTTTCACATCTACCATGGCCACCACGATTAACAGATATCAGTATTATTGAGCCTTTGTGGACTATTCATCTGGAACCCCCGTTGTGAATGAGAAAGGATTGCAAATCCAGTTTTGAGCTGTGAAATCTTCACGAAAACATTTTGTTTTTCAATTTACTGTTGCATGAATTGCAGTTTTCTCTTCCCGCACTTATTTTGTCATACAAGTCGAATACAGAATTGTTAACTCCATGCAAACTCAAATGTAGTTTATTTAATCTTGAAAAAAGTCTGAAAAATATGCTAGTCTGCAAAACCATTGCTCGTTAATCAAATTATCTCCGTTCAAACATTTTTGAATTGGTCAAAAACATATAAATTTCACCGCGTAACTCAAACAATTGACTAAGGATTTTACCACATGACAACCACCGTACTTTGGTGTAAAGTAAAAGTGTGGCATAAGCACTTCCTATTTCACCACATAAAACCGTAAATAAACGCGAACAGAGTGCTTGAAATTTGATAAATTTTTTAACCAACTTTATCAACGCGTCTAAAGCCTCTTTTAAATTCACTGGTATATTTTTTTGTGGCCAAAGCTTCAGGGAGAATGATGCAGCGCTTAGACTAGCATTATGGTGCCACTTCGTTAATTTTGATTACCACGCCTGATAATTTTCCAATCATTGAACGAGTACCATCGGTACAAACTCCAACACATTTGAGCCAACTTATGTGATTTTTAATGAAATAATCATTAATTATTTTAAATATTTCTTGCGAAATTGTTCTTGCTGTTAATGGTTTGCAAAATAATAGTTCTTCTTGTATTTCATTGTTGAAATCAAACCGAATATATGCAAGTTAGCTGTTCCAAATTGGAAATATGCGTACTTTCATCTAGCTGGGGAGAATAAAACTGGCTTGCTTTTAATTTTTGGATTAAAATATCTTCAACCTGTGATCTCATCATCTATTCTCCACCTGACAGTGGCGTGATTGATCTTCCTTTAGGTTGAAATTATAACTTCCAGATTACTCTATATATCTCTTCATTGTATCGGGCTGTTGTAAAAATAATAAGTAAGTAAAATGTTACAAAAACGTAAAAGTAAAAAAGTATTAAAAAAGTAACCTAAATTATTGAAACGTATGGATTCTTAGTTATTATAGTCATTTCTTTTCTTTTTTCGTAATACAGATTTTTAAATTGCAAAATATTTCACGTACCTATCTTGCTTGTCCACGTACTGGTACTAGTACGCGTACCCAACGTTGGGAACCACTGCCTTAGTAAAAAACTTTTTAAAGAATATTCGTTCATATACTTTATATATGGACGAAACCATGAAACCTTGCATCCGACCCGTGGTTATTGGGATCTGAAAACAGGTCGAACTACCAGTATTCAGTATTTTTACGGCTGAACCACTAATAGACATTGCAGATATAGCATTTGTAATATACGCTTCTTCATCAGATATAGCCTTTCTATTATTTAACGCAACGTATCCTGATACTTCTGCTATAGACTTTTTGTTGACCAAAAACTGCTTTGATCGCGAGATCGCTGATAGAGTTTTAGAACTCTCACAAAGACGCTTAAAGGACCTTTAAAAAATAACGTTGTCAAAATCTTGAAACACTGTTAAGAGTTCTAAATTTTTATAACAAGCAATCAAATTTCATGTTGAGACACTCCCTCTGCTTATTTTTGATAATATTAGAACACATTTCAAATTAAAAAAAATGGCTATGGTATTTAAATTGGGAGCGGAACTGAGCAAAGTCATATTGTCACCAATATGGTGCTGAAGGCCTCGCCAACGACAGGCGCAATTTTGCACTCCTTGCCACGATGAATTTAGTGGTCTTGTTATGATGTTACTTTCAGACAAGTGAGGTGAGACACAACAACAACAACACATTATTTTGAGAAAACAAACTTGAAAATTTAAGGATTTATTTACGTAAGTGATTTACTGATTTTATTTGTATCTTTTTAATAAGCACAGGCGTATTTTTAGAAACTGCATTCTTAAATTTATTTTTCATTAATTTTCATATCTTTTTTTATCTTAACGTTTAATATTAATCATTTTAAACCTTTGATTATAAGCTTGATAATAAATTAAGTTTTTCTCATCTTTCTTGTTCTTCCTGAAAAAGTCGTCAAATCTGAGATTAAAAAAATTCGATAGTATTTCAGGATTCGGATTATAGGAAATTTAAGATTCGAATTACCTCTAATTTTTTTTCCGGTGCAAACATGCTACATATATTTATAGTGCTATTCAACAAGATTTCATGCAATTTATTAGTACTTCGTAAAACCAGTGTACGCGGGTCATTTGAAAATCAATGTAACAGCACTGTAAAGCGAGTGATGCAATCAGAATGAAATTCACTCTGCTTACATGAATTTCCTTATGAAACCTTTGATTAAAACCATAAAAATAAGTTTAATGAACTAAATGCTGACTGGTAGAACAGATGGGATGAGCAGTCATGTAAATATGACGCACACCCATGTTCTCGCCGAAATTTCTTGCAGAAGGTGTATTTCAGATGTACTATATCTGAATCATGTATTCTTAATCATAGACATTTGCCTATATATTACGAAAAATTTATGTAAAGTACTGTATATATGTCCGTATTATAGATCAGATACCGATGTTACTAGTGTTATTTTGGAATTCACTTCGCTTCAAAGCTGACCGAAAAATTCTTCCTGCGCTAATATCAATTCATGATCCCAAGAAACTTTTACTTGTGAACTACCCAAGAAAGATATCTAGTGTAATTAAATATCTGGCAGTTCATAAATATGTATACAATTTGGTATTTCATAAATAATGGTATATATTAGTTGAAGAATGAGGAATTCTGCTGTTTACACTAGATTTATGTACTATTTTCTGGTAATTTCAGTTTATTTCCACTTATATATCATTCAAAAGTTATGACATATCTTTCGGTATAAAACTATTCGACGATGATCCAGCTGAGTTCCAGATTAGATGCAGCTGCCGCAAATCTTGCAAACAACTTTGATAGAAGTGCTTCTAATTACTGATGAGAAGTCTTATTTTAATGCCTTGCAACGCTGAACGATGGGAATGATGTTATACATTTGTATTATTTGCGGCTGAAATTCTGTAGCAAAAGCAAGGGTCATCTTGAATTCCCTACGGCACATCTTGAAGTGATGAATATTTGAAACGAAGTCTCTAGGCGTCTGAGGGACTATAACTGTGAAAAATTGAAGCTCATACTTCAAAGATTACTTGGCAAAACCCCCGACAGAATTTTCCAGTGCATTGGGAGACGTTTATGATGATCGGAAAATGAATCCCCGTATAGTGTTTTCATTGAGCTACTCACTTTTTTGAAGTACTTGTCAGACGTGCAAGACGACTGAAAACTAGAAAGATAACAACATCAACAGGCGAGGGAAGTGTGACATGGCATGCTAAATAGGAAGAGGATCTTCGAACAGCACACAAAAGCTACAGTGACTTCACCAGCATCGATATACCATATTTTGAGAGAAACTTTATAGAAATGAAAAGTTTGTGCCCGATGGGTCACTGCTTGATGCAATTCTATTGAAATGAACATTTGATGGTGGTGAAAGATTCCTTTTGCACGTAACTGTCATTGATATAATATGGATTTTTAACTAGAACTTTTAACTAGAGTTGAAATCGCATCAATTAGTGCAAAAGTCTTTCCTCTACGGCACGGATGACACGTGAAGTAAATGGTGATCTCTGCTTAGGATTACCAGGGAATTTGAATGTGATGATTTAAGTGTGACTGCACTATATTAAAGAGAACAGATGCGAAAACTTGGCGAAAAAAAAATGTGCTTAAAAACGATTTAACTAGCTTGAACGTTTATGCACAACCGTACGGGAGAAGTTACGCATATCTGCTGACTAAAGACGAATGGGAAATTTTAAATAAGTGGCATAAAGTGTAAACATGAATTTATCAAATTCCTGCCTAAATTAAGAGAGTCCCTACGTCAGCAGTGCTTTCCCTCCGAAAGAGGTTCCTACAGCTGTTACCCAAACCGTCCGAGGACTGAAAAAACAAAAGAAACAACAAATCTTCCGAGACACTAGATCGCAGCTACATAGAAGGGCTGTACGGAAAAACTGCTTGAAATAAAATAAAGTTGAATAGGCAAAGGAAGAGAGAGAGGAAGCAATACTCTTTAAATGATCTTGATCTTTTGTTCTCTTCCGATGGCCATTAGCTGAAAGTAACTTGCCATGGTAGTGATTTGTAGAAATGCAATTTTTTGCTATTTAGTTTTCTTCTGACGACTAGAGCAAGGCTGAAGTTTGGAATGAATTAAATTATCACGCATACACTGCAATTTAAAAAAACTAAAGTACCGGAAAATTTACCGACTGATAAAGAAGCATGTAAATATACGATTTCTATTTCAAATGAAATTATAGTTAAAAAATAAAAGTACATTTTATTTCAAGTGAGTCGCACGTAAAGGACCAAAGGGCCGCATGCTACTGTATAGCCGTGCCTGGCTAATGAGAACGTCAGTCCTTTTAACAAGCATGTACAATGAAAGTCCGATATTCCGGGCATCCCGTTCGCCGACATTCTTGCAGTAAGAGTACGCTAATGACATTTCATACTGCAGTATTCGAAAAGCTTCGGTAATTGTTTCGTATTTTGTTGCTAATTTTAGCTAGTTCTTAGTTTAAAAACCTCCATTTATGTATAATTTGCTTGCCTTATTTATTTGAAATGCTTTTAAAAATTAAAATACATTTTAATAAAGGAATAAAATGAAAACATTTGACTTTAAAAAATCACCAAAAACTGAACATTGTTAATTTCATATAAAGATGAAAATTATAGGACTATTAAGAAAATTTCACACTAACATATTGCTTTTTATGATATAAAAAGTGGAAAATTAAACTATTTTAAATGGATAGCTTCGTAATTTAAAAATAAGACACAGTACCTTTAAATTAGTTATTTCTGGCGGAGATAAGACATGGAGATTAAGATGCATCGTGTAAATATAAGATAATTTTCCGTGGTATTATGACCAAAAATAATTTATGTCCTTGTCAAGCATATAATGCTAATAGAATTGCATTTTATGGTGCTGTTAGCCAAATTCTATATGAGCAGGGTTAGAAAAGAAATGCACAAAGTATTTTTAATTGAAGAAAAATAGGTTGACTGTTTTATTTTATGGAAGTGTTTCTGGAGATCATAAATTTAAATCTTTTATTGCTGGAAAATATAAAAAAACTAGAGCGTTTAATGGTCTCGGTGTCTTACCTGTAATTTATAAAACTCAATCAAACGTTTGAACTACTTCAGAACTATAGAAAGACTGTTTTTTTTTATACTTTGTATAAGCTATTTAAAATAATTTTGAAAATATTGGATTTCTTAGCAACTCCAGAATCGTCCTACCTTTGAAAAATTATACAGTACACCTTATGGTCCTTGAATTCGTATTGGGAGACACTACTGTATCGTATCTTTCACCAAATGTAAAAGCCTTTATCTGAGCTATGCATCAATCAAGAAGTCATTAAAAACTTTAAATGTAAATACAGAATTCGTTTCAGCAAAATTTATTAAATTCTAATTACAGCTTAAATGACTTCCAAGTACAACTTAATAAAAAAGGCAATTTTCACAGCTGCTTTTATTTGATAACGTGTAATAAAATTGTCGCCAAATGCTAAAAGTTTTGATCATTCAATGATCAACCAGCCTGAGTTATTGAAAACATTTGAAAGGCTTGCCTTCTATAATCCATTAAAATCCATTAAACAGGGGAAAAAAACGAAATTATTATATGACTGGAAGTGATAAAAACAATCTAATTAATGAAGGGAAGTCATGATGTTATAATTCAAAGTGTATTGAGTCCGCAAATAGTAAAAGAAACGTAAATCATCGAAGATCGTATCGGATTTTTGATACACAAGTTCTGCATTTTCGCTGGTACTTTTGTATTGCACGATTTCTTCCGTTTTCATTTACTGTCATTGTAAGAATATGCATGCGCACAGAATACAGAAGTTTGCATGCGGCCTGATATAGGAATTAAGTAATATGAACAAGGTATTTGAAAGCGCTATATTCTTCTAAAAATTCAGGCTCACCAGTGGCCGAGCTGTAAAACCACTAAACTCAGGTAGTTCAACCCGCACTCGAATTCCTACTAACGGGCTCGCTGTATTTTCGTTTTCAGGGTTTTTTTCCCATATATAACTTAGATGCGAGCCAATTTGCTTTAAGAAATTCTTCACGAAGGCATCCTTGTCCATAGGCAGATAGCTCTCGAGTTGATTTTTCTTAACTGATTAACCTAATCCTATTCTGAAAATTTGCCTTTAAAGAAATATTTCTTTTTGCAATATTTTAAATTCACAGAGCCCACCAGCGGCCGAGCGGTAAAGACGCTGAACACTGGTAGTTCGGTCTGAGGTTCGAATCCCGCGAACGGGCTGGCTGCATGGGCGTTTTCGTGGTTTCTCCCATGTGTAACGTGTATACGATCCAGTTTCCCTTAGAAAGTCCTCCACGAAAGGCATCCCTCCCTTTAGGCAGATAGCCCTCGTGTGCTTTGCCATAACTGAATAATCCAATCCAATCCAATTAAATTCACAGTTTCTTCAATGAGTTCGCAAACGTTCTTTTACAGTTTAAGGTTTTATTACTGTTTCCGATGATTGAATGTTGTTGCCAGTGATTTCATGTTAAAAAAAAATGTCCTACCATTTAATTCTCTAGAAAGGATTTAACATGAAAGCCCGATAATAAATCCCTTTCTCGTAGACTGGGCTTCAAACAATTTATTTTCGGAAAGAATAATGATAATAATAATTGCTGTTATAATAACTATGTTAATTATTAATATGAGATGACTAACACAAAATTAGCTTTCAACTATTGTGTACAACCAAGTGTAGCCAGCTAGTAATTAAACCCGTGTTTATATATTTATAAAATCCTATAAATAAATTATAGTTGACTTACTTCAATTCTATATTTGTGCTCATCATTTTTAAATCTTGCAGAACAATTTACCCTTCCATGGCATAGTATTTTCAAGTCTAATGTATTAAACGCTATTTAACTTGAAGTCTATTTATAGAGCTAATTTAATTAACCGTTTTATACCTTTCTTTTAATAAAGGTTCGTATTAGTTGTTTAGATTGTACCAGTAATGCGAGGTTCGAATCCCGCGAACGGGCTGGCTGCATGGGCGTTTTCGTGGTTTTCCCCATGTGTAACGTGTATACGAGCCAGTTTCCCTTAGAAAGTCCTCCACAAAGGCATCCCTCCCCTTAGGCAGATAGCCCTCGTGTGCTTTGCCATAATTAAATACACCAACACCATATGTACCAGTAATGCGGAAAAGTTTCTCTCATCTTCTTTTGTAATACTTGTAGCTCAGATGTAAAAAATGCCATTAATGTGATTTCCAAGTACTTTAGAAAGGCTTTAAAAGACACACACATTCATATATATACAGATTCATATATACATACATTAGTGCACATTGCTTTTCTGGCTAAATACGATATCGTAACTGAAATAATGTCCACAAAATGTATTATATACACACACAATAAAGTCATAAAAAATACTATTAGTCGAGTTGCGAATGGAAATTTATAAGTTATAAAGAAATTATCTTTTTTCTGAATAGGGATAAAAAGATTTTATGCAGAAAAAAAGTTTCCGCTTACCTCTTAAAAAATGCTCTCAAGCTCTATGCTTATAGGGGAGAAAGTGGAGCAGGGCTTTCATCCAAAAGCTTTTAGAACTCCATTACCACCCTCTCTATGGTATGTCAGCAGAAATAATCTAATTTCCGGAGAGTCGCTTTCTATTTAGTTCTCCAGGAGCTTGCGCTGTATCGCAGCAAAGAAAACTATCGACTTCAATATTAAATCTGCTTTCTTTCCTAACAAGCGCAATGGCGTAGCTTTTAGCAATCTTTAAAATGTTAAAGCCAATTAGAGTACACTTAAAGCGTAGCTCTTTCACCCTCTAACGTGACAGCTGGACCAGACACAACATTAAATAATCAATTAAAGTATGAATGTAAAAAGAAAATTATATATGCCATATTTTTGTATGCCGATTATTGACCAGAAATTTTCCTAATGTGCCTAAGAGAATTTATAGCATGTAACATGTAGCAACGATATAGAAAATCGCAGTTGCAAACATTAAACAATTTTTTTCCCTGGCATCCTTGTATTCCTGGACACTGTTCTAGATAACCTGCAACATTTGCTTTGTAATATGCAGTCTATATATATAAAGCTTCTACCATAGTTCGTATGAGCAAATACTAAGAAATTATATTCGTTTCCTTTGATAAGCCTCCGATTATCTAATAAACCGAATAAGCGAATGAGTGTAACTCGCTACGGTATGAAATGATTATAATGAGAATGGGAGAATTAAAAAGCAGAAAATAAACCCAACTTTAAAGTACACATTTTGAGATACACCCAATACACATTTTGATACTTGACAATTATATTAAACAAACATTGAATAAGAAAAAATAATATAAAATAAAGATTAAATGAAGGGAGATAAATTAAAATATATAACTCAAACTTCGCGTAAAATTGAACAATAAAGTTAACAAAACACATCATCTCATGAAATTAATTAAAACTTTACTGTATACAATGTTTCGGTAAAAACATTGTTAAACATGCTAATTCAGAAGTCAAACAACAAAAATCAGCGTTATATTTTCAAAATTTTAACAGACTAGTTTCGATGGTTTTACCGAACCACCATCCTCAGCTGCAAAACCGCAAATCAACGATGATTTTTGTTGTTTGACTTCTGAATTAGTATTTATTCGGAGTGTTATTGTGTCTTAATTGTGAAACATGGTTAAATATTAATGTACATAAAATACACGTGTAGAATATTATATGTGTATTAAATGTAAACTTTGAAGCAGAAAACTCCTTTTTGTTTTAGCCAAAACATAATAATAAATTGCGACACAATCAGTGCTTAGCAATGAATAATAATTTTTTTCCGCAGACAGAGAAAAATTTGCCCATGCTTTTACGTTGAGGAAGGAAAGAAGAGAAAAGGAGAATCCCGTTGACCCTTGATTTCAGCTGACAGCGTCCACGGTGCACACATTCACATTTTCTAATATATGTTAAGCGACATTAATGAGAGTTTTCGAGATTAATTATAATTACTAATTTTGAATAAAGTTCATTAATTTATGCATCCATATTAGCTCATATAATAACAGTTTTAATTAGCCTTAACTTATTTATATAAATTCCCCCCTTTCCATGGAAGTGTTGGTGTGTTTAAGCTAAAAAATTAACTTAATGTATATTTCAGGTTTAGTAATAGTTGTTTAAAACAAGTTAAACAAAGTAACGTAAGCTTATTAAGCTAAATTATTTAAAACCATTTACACCAAAATTTTAAAATTTTGATCTGGTAACGCAGAAAAATATGTGGAACATGAAGCAACTTTAGTTTTTAAGACAAATTAAAGCTGAAATAAAGATTTCCATTCAAAAATTAGTAAAACAATATGCTGGATTAGATGAGTTGAAAATTAAAATGCTAGCTTGTTTTGAATTCATTACACTTCAAAGTAAATTTTCGGCATTTTTCATATTTTTCCAATTATGCGTATTAAATTATTTCACTTACATAAAATAAATAAAAAATAGGAATTTTCTAATATGTGATGTTTTATAATATACGTGATTTATGACTCTGACGTTTCTTCTTTTTATCATTTATAAATGCAATAAAAAGACTGCACGAAATTTTATTATAACATTATTGAATAATTTTTAAACATTGTTTTGCACCATTTTCATAATAATAAAAATTGCACTTATTAAATTAGTTAAAATCAAGATACTTGCTAAGTAATATTATACTTCTGAATAAATTTCCACACTTCCAAGTACACCAAGTTAAGTATGTAGAATAATTTTCTTTTACATATAAAAGCAATAATTTTTAAAATTCAAACTAAATTATATATAGAATATATGTTTTCGACAAGATATAAAATGCCGTCATTCTATAGAATACCTAGGCATTTGATAGAATGCCTGGCATTTTTTAGGCAAAGCACGAAATATGAGAATTAGCACATACTTTACCTAAGCATTCTATAGAATGGCAAATGCTCCTTAGGCAAATTTTGGAAAAAAAAAAAAAAAAAAAAAAAAAAAAAGATCATGATAAGGCTATTATTTAAAAGATGCTCTTTTATCAAAAATACAAATGCTATTTTGAAAAAATAAGGAATGGTGCCATTAAAAAATTTGTATTCGGAATACATAAATAAAAATAAAAGTTATGCGAAACAAAATTTATGCCTTTCTTATTAAAGAAAACAAAATGTTGATACAAAAATAAAGAAATTAAAATTAACCCATTTGTTGCAGCATGGTAGGCTCGAATGATATTTTGAATTCATTTCCCTATTTTTTTCACACAAAGACATTTCATATTTCGGCACTCTGTTTTACACATACACTTGACAGATCCTTGGCCCTATATACGTAAATGATTTTGGTTTTGCTTCTTTTTATCTGTTACAGAAACATATAGAAATACATCCATTTACGCAAAAATATATTAATGAAAAAGTTTTCAATGATCTTTTGAAACTTTGCCTTTTTATCGTTCAATATTGCTTTTATTTAACGAATACTAAGTACCACACTTGAAAATAAAAAACACAATGTAGTATGATTTGAAAACAACGTAAGATAATGTAGTATGATTTGAAAACAACGTAAGACAATGTAGTATGATTTGAAAACAACGTTAAGACACATAATACTAGTTTTTCAGTACAATTTACTTTTTTCTTGTATATAAACAAAGACTGAATGCTCAGAAATGTCAGCGTAAAGTAATACTGATTTTTGGTTTGTCATAATTTAAAAATATCGAAGCATTCTAAAGTGAATCTCCAATTAAAATTTTTATAGATTATTATTTAATATTTCCCCCTTTTCCAATACAGTGAGCTAACGTTTTATTAATTTTATTCATATGTACACTTTCATTCATACTACAGAGTCAAAGCACTAATTAATTATTTTTTATGATATTTTTTGTCTGCAACACAGAGCAGAAATTCCAAAACAGCTTCTTATAACTATACATAGAGAATTTCTTTCACGAATCCAAATTCGAACACATTTTCCCAAATTTGCATCTTTTAATGCATTATCATTTTTATCATTTTTAACGCAGGGAGAAAAGCTTTCAAAATCATGCCTAAGTGGTTGGTTTTTTAGGCATAAATACTTTTTTAATGAGCTTTAATTTTTTTCAAGAAAAACAAATAACTTTAAAAGAAGCTATGCTACACTAAATTATTATTGAACCTTTGCTTAAGTAAACATCTTGCTAAGAGATTAATATTGAGATATTCAATAAAAATTAAAATCTACCTACTTTTATGTTTATTTAAACTTCTTTTGGTTTGAGTTATGTTATTTCTAAAGCAGAAACTTTAAAATTTCATTCGCATAGTATATTAACAACGGAAGACATTTATTATTCCCAGCTATAAGGAACTCGCATCGCCTTCCCGCAAATACGTCATACGAAGAAGCAAAACCCTTATTGTGGCGCTTATATGGCCCTCTTTCCCGTTTACCCATTGGCGAATGAAAGGAATTCAAGGCATTCCTCCCATGTACTCTTGTGCGGTGGTCAGCATGTTCCATTTGGCTATTGGATGACTTTTGTTGAATTTCTCGAGAAGGCACGATAAGAGTTTTCAAGATTTCTTGATTCTAAATTTTCAAGCCAAAGGACAAATAGTCTATACTACAATTTTGATTGTCAGTATTCAGTGCAAAATTCAGCAACTTTTTACTTATTTTACTAATATAGTATTTTATATAACCTCTTATTTATTAATTTATTTATTTTAAACAATGGAAAAACTTCCCACAGAAGGAATATATATGAATTCCCATTATCATATATACATTTAATAAAACTTTCGGTATTTTCATTATTTTTATAACATTTTTAGTGAATGCATCTTTTCCTACAAATGTCTGAGATTGAACTATGTACTTGTACTCTCACAATGAGCTAGATAGCTAGTTAAACTCTTCTTACTTAGTAAGCGAACAGTAGCATTAGATTATCATTAGCTAATTAATAGACATTCTTGTAGATATATTAGTTTTATATCAGAGCAAGAAACACGAAAAATCAATTACAGGATATTGTCGGAATTTGAACCATGGATTTTCCATCTGTCAGTTGGATGCGGTTACCATTTGCATCACGAGAACACAAGTGGAAGAACGCGATAATTCCCTATGTTCTCCTCCAAGTAAGAGGCTAGCGAATAGAAAGCATCACCAGATCCCATTCTCTAAATTCAAGTGGTGACAAGGTATCGTTCACTACATTTTAGTTCGGATGCCGTTGCAGAGACATTTGGTTTTCGGAGCAAGAAAAGGAAGTATATCCTTTCCGGAATTCAAGTATAAGTGTTAAGTATATCCTTTTCAGAATTCAAGTGACGGCTCTTCCGCGGGTACCAGACGACACCCGATTTGTCATACAAAATCGTTCGGGTGTCCGGCCCTGCATTCACCTGTCATCTGCCAGTTGGACATGCTTCCACATATACCTTGGCAGCTCCAAAGGGGAAATATGATAACTCTTTGTATTCTGATTAGATTTTCATCAATCAAGATACCAGAGATGTCTTCAAAAGTATACATTGACAAGAGTGAAAAGCAATTCAGCAATAATAATTATTTCAGTAGTAATAATTACTTTTACTTTCTGTAACTGTCTATCAATAAAAGTAGCACATATTGAGGTGAAAAGCCAAAACAGTTTCGGTTGCTGCTAGCTAAGCACCTTTTACTCAGCTGCTGCTGTAGTCATGGTAATATATTTTCCTTTGATTTTAGATTACTGCAGTAAAAATAATTAGTATTTAAAAAAAAAAAAAAATGGTACTGTGAATTTTAGCCTGCTGATAAACAGAAGTTAGCATAATATTGCTGATTGATGTACTGCTCCAGAGACTAATCATAAATATGAAACTAACTCATAATTCTCAAAGGGAAATCATTTTTTAATGTAGCTAACAAGTCAAATAAAGCTGAAAATTACTTTTCTGTATTGTTATTATTTGACACCACGTGTCTTGAGCTAGTTCATCTTCAGTTATACTAATGATATATCATTTTAAAGCAAGTATTAAAGCAGTTTATGTTGTAAGATTGTGAGATGGTATGAAAAGTTTCCTGTTTCACCAAGAAAGTTGATTGTTAATTATACGTGCACTAAAGATTCACATTTACTACATCACGGATATGCTGCGCTTTACCTGGGCTTTGAGCTGGGCGCTCTGTTACAGCCCAAAAATCATGAGAAATGCACTTTTGTTTTCAATCCAGATTGAGGCCTTTTTTTTAACGCTGAAAAATGTCCCTGAACGTATTTAACTTAATATCAGAAGTGTTGTGTTTTTTTTATTTTTTATTTTTTTATATTCTGAAATTATTTGTGATTGCGTAGTGTTTGAATGATGTGGAACTTAGTAAAATTTGATTCCATAGTAGTCCAAAAAAAAAAAAAGATTCAATCTTTAAGCGGGAGGCAGATATTACTAATAAATCGCTCAGGTAAATTACTCCATCTTTGAGAAACACAAAATCATCGACTTTTTTCAGAATATTCTTAGGCCATGTACAAAGGAATATTCGCTTCACTTTTCTTTTGTTGTGATTGATAATATTGCTAGGAATTCTGTACATAAATAGATGATTTTAGTGCAATTATATGTGACATTGTATTTTTCTTGTAATGTAACGCGAAAAATCCAAAGAGAAGCATGCCGGAAAAGTAAGAATGCAGTGCAGGTCTATTTAAAATTGAGTAAATGGGTATCTCGGTAAATACGTATATTGCCAAGATGACAAATGTTTTGGCAACTTTTATTGTTTCCAAATTTGGCCACCATTCGGCGACATTTTGGTCCGGTCTCTGTATCACTGGTTTAGTCCGGTCCCTGTATCATTGTATCACCCTGTTTTGTTAGACACCAGATGTCCCCATCCTCGGTCACCTGTATCACCGTAATAAGTATTGTAACTGAATAAATGTAATATCGTTATATTAGCTGTAACCGTAATTCGACCTTCATATTGCTTTCCAGTAATTTCGAGAAGCAGAAAGTACTAGAAATATCTGGTTGAAAACTATGTAAGGCGGAAAGAGAGTATCTGCTCTCAGTTGCTTAGCTATTGTTGTTGCGAGTTGTTAGTTAAGCGTAGGCTGAGATATATCCGAGTTAGCTTTCTCTTTAGATGCTGTTTAACATTCTTAATAGTTTGAAGTGTAACTACTGATTGTACTCTGTGTTACTGTGAATACCTGTCCGAGAATTCCAGTGGAAAATTCCAGAACTTTGAAGTGTTTCTTTTGATAAAAAATAAATTTTGTTACCCTGTCATCGGACCTGTGTGCATTCAAAGTATTACGAACCCATACGCACGCAACAATATTGTAGCTCAAAAACTGTTTGCACCTTTTTATTAAAATCTTGTTTGAATATTTTTGTTTCCTTTTCTCTGTGCTTCTCACGTTTTCCTTAGTTTCTTAACCATGTTCTTCTTGAATAAGTTTCGTTCAAATAATAATATGAATATATGCAACTGATAAGGCTTTTATAACAGATTTTTGTATAAGACATATCATCTATCTTCCACGTAATTACATATATAGTGGAGATGATTGAAAACCTATGGTGCTTGTAAGTGTATAACAATTTTTTCCTTCACCTTATCCCTAGGTAAAAAATTCATCACGTTTATTATACATCCACTCATAGGAAAGGAAAAATTACTGGTAACTTGCAAAGATTTCCTACGAACCATAACCGAGCTTTCAGTCAGTCCACAGAAAAGTGCACTTTTATTACAGCACTAAATTTACTATTCTTTTCTAATATTTATATAAAGTTTCGTAAACTGATTTAAATGGAGAAAAAAATAGTTGAATGGCTAGCGTATAATTTAAGTTAAACATAATTTGATCCTTTTAATTGTAACGTTGCGCGCCTCCAACTTGCACGCAACCAAGAGGTGACTGTGAAAACTGGATAAAACACAGAGTCTTGTGAAGGGTTTAAGTCCCTTTTTATTCAACGTAATAAATTATAATTGCGTGCTCTTGACGCTCACAGACTGCGCCAACTCGGCGGTCAAATAAAAATAATAACCTGAAAAGAAACTAAAGACAAGACTCTAACTACGAGGCTCTCTAAAATAACTAACTCACCGCGTTTTACAATACCGCTGCTAATTCAGCAGACTTGAAGCTCACTTGAACGATTAACACTACTTCCCGCCAAGCACATAGGCCGACACGCGGGGTTCTTCAATTTCTCGCTAACTACCTCCGCGCTCGTGAAGTAAGAATATCACACACCGAACTCGTTTCCTTCCTATTTAAATCATAATACTTCCGCTGATAATTTGAATCCTTGCGCGTTCTACTCAAATTTACATATTCTGGCATTGGCAGTTCCAGGGGAAAGTAAGGCTTGACAGGAAAGATAGTTTAAACTTAAAATAAATGTTAGTTAAAATAAATATAAACCCTACATAATAATGAGTCAAATTATACATAAATATTTTGTCGATTTGTTTTAAAATAAGCAAGACAGTTTTTTCTTTATTATCATAAATTACTTTATATAAGTTCTATATGAAAGTGTGCTTAAATTAGTTTTCAACAATGCACTTTATTAAACTGCATAGCAAAAGCCAGAATTTTAATTTAAATAAAATTATCAATTAATGATTTTCATAGGTAAACATCAGAATCCTTTCCATAGAAAAACTTCAAACTTTGATTATTTGCTTTACATAATATTGATATTAGGGAGATGACTATATAACATACTATTATACATACTAGTTTTTATAATTCTGAAATTAGTCATAGTGCGCTTTGCCATAATCAAATAATCGAATCAATGATTTTGAAATATAACTTATTCAAAATGCAAGTTGGGGCCACACTCAATTAAAAGCGAAATTTCACCCTATTGCATGCAAATTATATTAAATAATATCGAAATATTTTCAATATATATATGTACATTTCGGCAAAATCTGAAGTTCTGTATCTTTAAAAATTTAACAATTCCCTTTAAGCTTTAGGCAATTCACTTTAGTATTATAACTATCGGTTTGGCTTAAGCCAATGAAATTAATGGGCTGAATCTAATTAAAGAAATTATAATAAAGCGTGGAATTTATGACAAATACATAATAAAGTAATCAAACAAGTTTGAGATGATCTTTATTTAAGGCAATAAACATACCAGAATTCTTTTCATGGAAATTATCAAAAACCTTATTCAAGAAATACTTGCATGAAGCCACCAAAATAAAAATAATCAATAATCCTTGATCAAAAATTACATATTTAAAGACAATAATGTAAAAAGCAATAAAATGCTCGGAAGAAACTTTCACAGAATAGTACGATAGCAAACGACATGTAAATTTTCATAACTTTATTAAAATGATGGAGCTCTGGAATAAAGATAGTAAAATATGGCAACAAACAAAGGGAGGTTTTTTTTTTTTTTTTTTTTTTTTTTTTTTTTTTTTTTTGATAGCTATAGGATTAAACTCTTAGCCTTTAATAGTATGAAAATGCATTACTTTAGGAACGTTAAATTTGGACAGTGGCAAGCACTCGAATTGGTACATCTGTGCAGGCGAAACCTTGAATTTGTGAATGGCAGATCGCATTATTTAGTCGATCAGTAATCACTCAGATAGTAAATTTTAAATATGAATTATCAGAAGCTTTTGATTTCGAATATCAGTTCGAAGAACAAACTTTATAAGTGATTTTGGAGTCACCAAATTTAAGAAAGCATTAAAAAAATGATATCGGATACGCTAATTAATTTTTTGTTTATTTAAAGAAAACGAATTCTCACACGTTAACGACCATGTAAAGAGCAATAAAAGGTAGCAATAGTCCTTTCGGTAAATATTCATCCTAAATATGCCCTTAAATTAAAAACAGTTCAAAATAAGACAGAACAATTTACGAAAACTGAAGGCAGAGAGCAAAGATTAAAAAACAAACTAAGCTTTTACACGGCCTCGTAAGCCTGACAACACCAAGTAGTAAGATTGTGAGAATGTAAATTAATAGATGTGAGAGAAACATGTTAATTTTAAATAAATTCAAAATCCAATCTTAATTTAATTTTGCTTTTAGCTGAAAATGCTTAATAGGCTTCCGATGAAAAAAAAGACATGCATCGTATTGAACGAAGCCTTTTTATTTTAAATCAAAGTTAGATTATGAATTTTTCCCTTTCTTAAAAGTCAGTGTGTATTTCTTTCCCCCATTAATTGCATCCTTTTTCTGTATTTCATATCAAATTATACATTCTGATATCTACTAAGTTAGTTTGATCATATTCGTCTACTAACAAATTTGTGTTTATGTAACGCAAAGTCAAATCAAGCATGCGCATAAAATACGTACGACGCGCCTGTAAAAGTTCTAGTACCGAATTTCTTCAAGTGACCCTAGCGAAATTGCCAGGAAAGAACTAGTATTAATGTCTTCTGACACATCTCAAGTAGTCTCCTTTAAAAGCAGGCGATACTGTCTGCTTACGAAATAAAAATTAAAATGAAATTTTTTGTTTGAATTCATGCAGTCGATATTTGTTATCGTGGATTCAAGGGCTAAATAACGAAAAGCAATAAAGACTTACGTTAAAGCTGGTAAAATGCTGGTGAGATTTTTAAAACGTAGTGAGCATCTTGTAGAGATAAAGCTTTACCTCAATCTAAAGTTCACGTTTACACTGATAGTTTTGTGAAAAACAGGAGGATAATCGTTATGAATCCAGGAGTGGTCGCCCTTTCAAAAACTCCAGAGGGTGATAACATCTAAAATGTTCGGCAACTGCTGTCGAAATCTCGTCACTTGTCCCATCGAATGATAACCAAGGGGCGGAGTTTAAGAAAATTCTGCTTTCATTTCATGCCGCATACCTTGACAACAAAATATGGGAAACGATGAGTTATGATACTCAATGATTTAATTAAATAAACAAAAATTTGGAATTTTTCAAGCAAATTGTTATTGGTGACATCAGCTGGGGCTTTGCCTAGCAATAAATCTTCAATTATTATCTATGTGAGTTAAGAAAAAGTATCGCCCAGAATTAGTTTTCAGAAATCTCAGTTTCTTAGAAATCCTTTTCTGTTTCCCAATGTGAGAATCTTTCATTAAAAGGCACAATTTTCAGATCATTTTCGAAATTAATAAAATGTAACGAGGGACTTAAAAATTATTTCAGTAGCTGATTTCTATAAGGGCACCTAGAAACTCCGATAACATGCCAAGAAGTGTACAGTGTTAGAAGGAAAGTACACAAAAAGGCTTAACAGCGAAAATTTAATTTTCTTCAAATACCAGATTTAGAAGTCTGTCTTAAAAACTCTGAGAACATGTTGTAATCAAAAAGTCATACTCTTTATTTCAAAAGTTCTTTTTAACGTTTTTAAGATTATAGAAACTATAAAAGAATTTATCTTTAAATAATATATACCTTTAGAAATTACATTTTTATAAGGATTAAAGGTAATCAAAGTAAAGAAAATATGACATAGCAAATTTTATGAACTGCTGTTGAAGCAAATACGTCAAACCTCAAACCTGTGTAAAGACGTTGTATCGTCTTTAGTTTTAATGTCTTTTTTTATAAATATTAAAACCTGTTTAATGTCTAATAGACATTAAATCTGTTTTCTTTTTCTTTTTTTAGTTTTAATGTCATTTTTATAGAAGTTAAAAAATAAATATTTTACTAATGTTATAAATAAATATCTGGCTAGACAATATTATGCCACTGCATAATTTTTATATAAATGTAACATAAAGCAAAATTAGAAGGTAAGTGGTTCGAAAATACGAAATAGAAAATTTGTGAAAAAACATTCACAAGTTTTATGCTTCTGAATTTAATGCTCATACAAAAGAATAAACGAAAATTAATCAGTTATAAAAGCAAAAGAGGTTTAAATTTTATCATTTTTAAGATTTCTGATCTTTCTAATCGTCTAAAATCAATTTCGCATGCTATCTTCCTGTGGTAGAAACTACTATATACTCTTTGATGTGGAGCAGTTAAACCCTTGAAAAGTAAGAAAGACGTAGCTTCCGTTTAGTTTCGTCATCCCAACTGAAAGATCTTAAAAAAAAATGGCAGTCGAAATAAATAAATGAATCTTATACGAAATGGGAAAAAGGGGATAAATTATGCAGTCAATATATTGATCTGATGACTGTTAACTTTATACTTCACAAACATCCAGAGATGCAACTTATTCAATAAAAAATAAATATTAAAAAAAAAAAATCTGAATGGTTTCAGATTTTCTATTACGTCCAAAGGGGCATTTTTTTAAATGTTTTGTGTGTTACCTTCATTTATTAAATATCATGCTATTTGCACTTAAACCATAAAATTCAGTTCAATAGCCATATAATTTTAAAATGAGCATATCTTTAGAATTTCCGATACACAGTTCCGCGTGAGGGAGATAAAAAGGTTTTTTTTTTTCCTCCGTAGAGTGTTGCCATTGCTTGCTTTTAAATCGTTGAGTTTGTTACTAAAAAATTCGTTAAAGTTTTACAAAATATGAAATCGATAATAAAACAAATTCCAAAATTCAAATTTGGTCTTCCACATGCCCATATTCGTAGGAGGATTACGTCATTCAAAATTTAATGGCTCTATGTACCGTTTTTTTATCACAATGCGGGAAATATGCATACATTTATGCAGATTTTTCATTATTTAGTTTCTTCAAATATAATGCAGGACTCTTATATTTGGTGGCAACAGTTTGAAAAGTGATTCGCCGTTTATAGTGATTCAACGCAAAACGATAAACAAAACAAAACAAGACGAAAACAAGAGTCCTTCAGGGACAAATTTGGACTAAAAAAAATATGAAATCTCCTTTAGACTAAAAATATGAAAGGTTTCAGATTTTCTATTACGTCCAAAGGGGCGTTTTTTTAACGTTTCGTGTGTTACCTTTATTTATTAAATATCATGTTCTTTGTCTTAAACCATAAAATTCAGTTCAACAGCCAACAGCAGCGTCGCAAAATAATTTTAAAATGAACATATGTTTAGAATTTCCGATACACAGTTCCGCGCGCTGGAGATAAAAAGTCCCCCCCCCCCTCCGTAGAGCGTTGCCAATGCTCGCTTTTAAATCGTTGAGTTTGTTAATCAAAAATTCTTTAAAGTGTTATAAAATATGAAATCGATAATAAAACAAATTCCAAGTTTCAAATTTGGGCTTTCAGATGCCCATATTCGCAGTAGGATTACGTCATTCAAAATTGGATGGCTCTAGGTACCCTTGTTTTATCAAAATGCGAGAAACATACGTACATCAATGCAGATTCTTCATTATTTAATGTTTTCAAATATAATACAGGGCGATAGTATTTGGTGCAACGATTTGAAAAGTGATACAGCCTTTTAGAGTTTTCAAAGCAAAATAGCAAAACGAAATCAATAGTCCTACAGGGACAAAGCCATTTTGAACTAATAATAAAAAATCTTTTGATCTGATATTACGATTTTATATCAATTTTACCTTCAAAAATGTAGAATAACTTTTAATCAGTTAGAAATGTTAACAAATTGGCAGTGCTTTTCAGATGCCAATCTAATGTTTGAGGGGCTCATTAGAAGAAATTTACAAAATAAGTATTATGAATCAATATTAAATTATTTTTGTTTTCAGTTAATTATTTCATAAATGAAACTTTATAACGCGAAGCTATTATGTGATATGCATTAGAGTAGGCCTACTTAACATATAATCTCATTTCGGTCCTCCAAAAATTTTATTCCTACTCACCTACTTTATAACGCGAAGCTATTATGTGATATGCATTAGAGTAGGCCTACTTAACATACGAGTACAATCCCATTTCGGTCCTCCAAAAATTTTATTCCTACTCGCCTACTGTTATTTGAAATTCAAAAAATATCACTCATACCAACAATTGTGGAGAAATATGTGAAAGCTCTTTGTTTGATACTGAAGGTTTCAGCGTAAATTTCCTCGGAGCGGAGCTTCGCAGAAAAAGCTATAATGGAATTCCTAAGTTACGACCTGAAACACCTTGAACGACATTTTCAGTGATAACTGTGCACATACAGACGTGTCGTATTACAGGTTTGACATACTGTTCAGAAAAGATCATTGAATAGAAGTATTTTAAAACATAATTTATAAGATCTATTTAAAATCCATACATAGTTTTAGAGCTGAAAAGCATGATTGCAAGGACATCTTCTATCGAGCAGGGCAAAACAATCAACCCACCCACCATGGAGAGTAATCCCTACAGACATCGACTTAAAAGTTCATCATAAGTTCATCTCTCTTTCCCAAGTATCGCGGTAAACGAACCTCTCCTTTGGATATATCTCCACCTTGATAAAGCAATCAAATCCCGAAACCTAATGCGGAGAGAGTAGCGAAAAAGGGTACAGGGCGGAGACCAGTCGGGCACAATGAGTCAACATATAGTAGGCGATCTGATATAGTCATCAGCGGTGCCCCAGGGCTACCTTCCCCTTGTCCCCCGAGGCCCCACCCCTTCTTCATCTGCCAGATGGAATTCACGGTCTGCTGCCCAACCATAGGGCCTAAGGGACAGGTGATCTTGGTATTAATTCACTACGTGCCTCACCTGAGCACCAGAAGCGCATTATTATACAGGAGCCAGCAATCAGGTAAATTGTCCACGTTTAGGTGGATGTACATTTACGGAACAAACTTGGGCTGTGGGAAATTTCGATGCTTTTAAATCAACTTTTCAGATGCATGAATAAATCTAGGAGGAAGTTATCGGATTTGTCTTTTACCACTTTCTAATCAGATTCCGGCATTCCGAAATTTGTTTTAGACGATAACAAAATAAAAAAGAAAATGTTGGTACATCCTTTTTGTTTCTATATCTTGTATGCCATGAATTTTTAATGCATTATCTACTTTTGATTCATAATGATATTGTTTAATACTTTTCTTTAATAGCCATTGTTGTGAATATAATTAATGTTTCATACACTTGCGCTATTATGTGATTAAAGGTCCTCTTTTATTAAAAAAATTTTTTTTTTATTTTTAAACTGTGAATAAGCATAACTACTGCAACCATGTATGAAAACTATTTTTGTTAATAAGAATGTTTATAAACTTTATAATGATATCTTGCTGTAAGAATTTATAAATTAAGAAACATTATATGTCAGAACTAAAAACATTTGCATACGTATATAGCAGCATTCACATTAAATTACATTGAGAGATCGTGTCTATATACTTATTATCTAAGCAGACAAAAGTCTACTATAAAAATAATATCAGGATTAATAGGAGGTCCTATTTATTGATGGCAGTAGCAATATGAGTTTTGTGATTAAAGGTAAATAAAACCATCAGTAAGTCCTTTTATCCCCAGATGCGCTTTTTTAAATTATATTTTTATGAAGTGCACAACAAATATTTTATATCATTCGCTGCTTCCTCTGTCAGAATTTTATGCTCTTATGCAGTTGAAATATTATAATCAATCTCTGATCTCTCTTAAATCGTCGATATTAACTCATTTCGCAATTCTAGATTTAATACAATGGGCGGTTTTAAAGTCCTTATTTTTTACTTATGCTTTCTCTCTTTAAGAGACAAACTATGTTATGTTTAATCGATACTGATTTCAAACGAAAAGATCCAATGTAATTTGAGAGATCCAGGTCAAGAATTTTACAATATGTTCGCTCAGTGAAAAGAAACATTTCGGAAGGTCTCTTGGAATGCACTGAACTTTCGCTTTAGGAAATCAGTCATAAATTTAGTTTGAATTGTTTCTGTAACATATATATATATATATATATATATATATATGAACTTAGTTTGAATTGTGTCTGTAATATATATGTAAAAAACCGGATGATCCAGAATTATGTCCCTGTTGTTATTTTGATGCAGTTTAATGAATAATGATATTAGACCAATAATTTTACTACTATACTGTACAGAATTACTGCATTTCTATATGCGCACCCTCATAGTATATAGAAATGCAGTAATTCTATTGTATAAATGCTTAGCGCATCAACTTAGTAACTGGAAGATCCATTATAAGGTATTTTCTCCCTTTCTTCGTGGTGTAACGGTAGCACACTCAGCGAGTATTCGAGAGGTCCAGGTGTTCGAGTCCCGGCGAGGGCATTGCTCATTTTTCATATCTTCTGCTTCAAAAATTCCTAATGATTCTACACCATAGTTCAAATCCTGACGAGGGCATCGTTAGTTTTTCATGTTTTCTCCTTCAAGAGAACTTACGCGGTCTACACAGTAGCGCCAGAACTAAAATGTTACAGACAATAATTCATCACAACTTGAATTTAGTCGACTGAGTCTCCTGTCCCAGTAACTCTTTAAGTACGGTACAATGTAAAGAATTGTCGGATTCCCCAGTGGTGTATGTAGATAGCACGCCCAGCTGGTAATCAGAAAATCAGTTGGTCCACTGCCTGATTAAGCGCACGGTTGATTTTTTATGTTTTCTGCTTTGAAGAACCTATATATTCTCTATGATACTGCACTTTGAGTAATTATTACTAGTTACTTGACTGTCGAATAGTCAGGATGGCAGCACGACTATTTGTTTCTGACCATAGAGATGCTAGGATTGACGTGTGGTGTCTCCAATAGCATTTAACTTGCTAAGCACTTAGTTTTTATTCTTATTGTTTTTCAAAAACAATGATAATTATGTTGTTGAGTCATCTCGATATCTACAACAAGATATATTGTAATATTTATGTAGTAAACAAATGAAGAAATTTGGAGGGAAAATTAAAGCAAAGAAAGCCATAATATTTCAGCTGGCTGCAGTTTCATTTTAATTCAGTCGAAAACTATCAAAGAGTCATTATTAGTAAAAAAAAAGGAAAAAAGAAAAAAAAAAAAGTCCTCCTCGCGGAAGCTGGAAAACTTGTGCTAAAGACAAGCGCTGAGGTTCTGAACAGTTCTTCGTCCCACCCTCTTACAAAAGTGAAGAGAAAATTTAATGCTGTAAACGATAACTCATCACAGTCTGAGATGAGATGAGATTCATTCATGAGATTGTTATATTCATAAAACCCTCATTTCCTCATTCATAAGGTTGATATACGCAATAAAATTCCAAAAACTTCTAAGAAATACAACCTGGGGGACAAAATAGCTAGAGCAATAATTTTGACAAATCTGAAGGCTATAGATTTTATCCCAACACTGAATGCTATAGTGGGCAGAATTTTTCACTTCTTCTGTATAATATTTCTGATATGTGTATTTATTCTGAATTTTAAAGATTTGCGTATTTGTCCTATATAAGCTAAGACGGATTCGCAAGGAATTTTATAAAAGCTTCATGAGTGAAGGTGCGGTATTTCGTCATTAACAACTGAGAGATTGATCTTATTGACGAGATTAAAGGAAATGAGGAAAACATCCTAGGATTTGAAACAATTAGAAATGAGGGTATTAAGTTTAGGGATGAGAGTAAAGAAACGTTGGGAACAGAAGTGTCCTTATTTTGGACTTAAAAGTGAAAGGGCAAATCTTATTCTGAACCCATCGCTTTCTTCCGATCAAGCTCTTTATCATTCGTGTGTAAGGTTACAATTTCCGTGCTCGTAGTAACAACCTCATTTTGGTAAGTTGGATGGAGTTCCAAAGAAACTGCAATCATAAAAAATGGAACGCTTATTTGGGTTCAATTTAAGTGAATTTCTTCATTTATGTACTATTAAATTGCATAAAATTATTATCTTCTAGTAGCATTCATATTGTATTGCATTTGGTGATGCATTGTTTATTCATAAGTACTTCATTATTGCTGTTGTATTCCTATTATTTATTTACACATTTGCTACATTATAAGAGTTTAGCAGTTGAGATTTTAAGTAGATTCTGAGCATTTAGTGGAAACTTAAATATTAACTTAGGGAGTAAAAATTGTCTGAAATTTTTATATTGATTATGAAATCTTTTCCTTAACTTTGGTAGAATGTATGTTTAACCGTAAAATGTTACCAAACTAACTATAATTTGACATAAATTTAGTAAACAGCTTTGGACAAGGGAAATTCCTTTTGAAATAAAAATTGCTCGGTAAGATTTAAGATTTCAAAATATATCACTTTTAAAGTCACTATTCGTCATGTTTCTCTGAAGTTCTTTAATATATATTTTTTTTTAATGACGAGAGTTAAAGCAATCGAAAACTTTCACATATAAGATTTTAAGATTTTATACATACAAGATAATATAAAATAAGAAATATAAGATCTGGTAGAAAAGATGCGATACTCTTATATCAGAACACTTTGTGGATAATTTGGAATACGTTTTTAAAGAAAAGCCATCGATTTAGTTACGAAAAGATTCGTCAGAATTAGGGTACAAAGAAATTAACTGCAAGGAATAAGAAACACTAAGGAAGGTACAGTAAAAAGTTATATACTTTTGCAAATTTAATGGTCGAATTCCAAAGGGCAAATTATAAGGTGAAAAAAGTAAGCGATTTAGCTACAGGATTCATTTCCAATTGAGAGGATATGTTGACAAATAGAAATATTTGTACTGGGAACTGAGAATCTGTAGCTCAGTTCTGAAATATCTCGCATTTTCGTCATTCCTTCAATGAATATTTCAGTTACAAGTGAATGGCCCACCAGCGGCCTAGCGGTAAATTCGCTGAACACTGGTAGTTTAGTCCGAGGTTTGTATCCCGCGAATAGACTGGCTGCATGGGCGTTTTCGTGGTTTTCCCGATGTCTAACGAGTATACGTGCCGATTTTCCGTAGAAGGTCTCCACGAAAAAAGTCCTTGGGCAGGTAGCGCTCGAGCCTTTGCCGTAATTAAATAAACCAAACCAAACCAATTACAAACGAAGCAAAGGAAGCTGCGCCCTAAGTTCTCCAGTATTTCACAGAATTCCGTTGTCTGGTATGCAACAGTCTCGAAACAATTAACTGACCCAGTATTCGAAGAATGTATTATCAATGATCAGAATAATCGAAACGAGAATTTTACCAAGAAATTGTGTTTGCAATAGGATTCAAAGCTATTTAATGCAGGATCGTGTTCCATCTATCATCTTTTTTTCGTTGGTTTTTGTTTGAAAATAATTGTTAATAAAAACACGGTTGGATTAAATGGTGAAAGATAATGCGTTCGGAAGTATAACGAATAATTTTTCTCATAGACCGAAATTTACTTTTAGATTCATTTTATGCAGCAGCTGTACTTAAAGGAGGTGACAAGAATTCCTCAACTATGCTTGAAAAACTGAAATATAAAACAACACTTGCAGCATGCGAACAAAGCTGCTATTAATTTAGAAGTCAAACAACAAAAATCAGCGTTATATTTTCAAGTTAAATTCTGTGAAAATTTGAAAATATAATGCTGATTTTTGTTGTTTGACTACTGTAAAAATTTGAAAATATAACGCTGAATTTTGTTGTTTGACTTCTAAATTAATATTTGTTCGGTGTGTTATTGTATCTTAATTAAAGTTCCTATTATTACTAAATAATAATAATAATAATATTATAATTAATGAAATAAAATAAATTAATAATAATAAGGCTTAATAAAAAGCGCATTTATTGAGTTTAGAATTCTGTTCATACAATAATTGGTAGAAGTAAATTTTTTAAAATATAGTAAGTGACATTTTCTTTATTTCTCATCTAACAAAACTGACTTAATTATCTCTTGCGGTTTTAAAAGTGTGTGTTTCTATCTCCTATCGAATTATTTAGGTTACTGTCTAATTTGTATTCACAAACTGTTTACGGAATATTTGATGGCTGCATTTCTTTATACGAAGATAAAATTAAATTAGTAAACCTTTCCTATGCCTTATGTAGTATACTCGCTAGTATAGGTTTCCGCTGTTTGACTGCCAAGCTTTGTTGAGATGAGAATATGTAAAATTTCGCTGTATCGCATTATTAATGGCCTCGAGTTCCGTACGTGCTCACTCGGTGCTTCGCTCCAGCCGAACTGAGAATGAAGATTTATGGTTTGATGGCAAGGAGAAGAAGCGGCATGCAGGGCTATAGGTCTCGCAGGCTTGTAAGAGAACTGCAAACTCTTTCATTTTTCTTCTTCAAAAATAAACAACAGCAATTTCTCCGTCTTCTAAGGAAACGTCGGTGTGTGTTTTGCAGAATGTCGAAGAAATGGTACTCCTGAGAGCAAGAAGCAGGTGCTTTGTCACAGACATTTGTCATTCGGCTCCTTAAATGTCGCGAGCACGTTCAAGTTGTCGCGTGTTTTACGACATAAAATGATTCGTTGTTGGAAAGGGTTCAGCGCATGAATCTTGAAGTTGCTTTATGAATACTGAATTCATGGTTAATACTTTGTGCAATCGCTGGTAGATAGTTTAAAAGTAAGCGGAATATTCTGAATACTGTACAAAAGCAAATCTTGAAAATGTTAACCCAGCGGTGGGGGAAGACAGTTTAGATTGGTTTATTTTTATTCTCGTATCAGTTCTTTTATTTGCTGTACTTTTAAAATGTATTGGGGAATAGATTTAAAAGCAGACGAAATTTTGGGGGATATTTAATTTAATAAACTGTTTTGATTTCAAACAAAGGGTCTAAGTCATGCAGTTCACTAATGCGTTAAATTTCATATTACTAAATTCTCGTTTTGCAATATGCAAAAAGTATAAGTTTTTTTTTTTTTTTTTTTTTTTTTTTTTTAAAGCCAGCAAACGTACTACTGTTCTCATCAGGACTCGAACCACAGAACTTCCAATGGCCAGATGAGGATACTAGTCACTTACACCCCAAGACAAGCTCATGAAAATGCGAAAATCCCTTAAAAATATATTACAGAGGCAGCAATTTTATTAACTGATTTCAGTGAGTGTATTTAATAAATTATTATTAATCTGAATTTAATCATTTATTATCGTATTTCCTTGCGTATCCCTCTCCTAGTTCCTCAGCGCTGGTTTTAATAATCTTAAAACATTCGCGTAGTTTTCCCCTTTTTCAGTACGTTCAGAGAAAGAGCTCTCTCAAATTTTATAATGACTTGGTATACTTAGTGATTATTTCTTACTAAGAAAGGCAAACCCTCGCAAGCTGCACGCGAAGGTCTCGCCGAACTGGTTTTTTTTTTTTTTTTTTTTTAATTTAATGCCAGCTTAATACAAGAACCGACCAATCACGGTAAAGCAAACACGAACTGATTTTTTTTTTTTTCTGTTTCCAATGGCAGATTGTGAACAGTTACAGTGTAACACATTCCATTAATCTATACAAGGTCAGATGTGGTAGTCTCTTTATTATGGAGGCAATTAATAGGTGAGCCATCATCGCCTCCTATGAAAGGATGGACAGTTACAGCCATGCCTTCTCCGGGATTCGAGCCCAGGCCCTTCAGTATTGCAGTCAGGCTTCCCTAACCACTATACCGACTGGGCGGCACACGAACTGATATTCAAACTATTATTTCCCCGAATGAGCTGCACATTCACCCTCTTTAATTACTTACGGATTGTTTGAGGCCTAAGGAGGAGCAGAAGCAACAATAAGAACGGGTGAGATTCAAGTTACAGGGAAGTAGAAATGGAGATATCTTATTAGATATTTTAATGTTAATATTACTATGTATTCTTATTGGAATTTAGGTTCGTTTAATAAAAATGTGATAATTGCCTGTAGTTTATCCATTGACAAATTTAATTCGTTATGCTTTTTCTGTAACCGCATCTTTCGAAAATTAAATGACTGGAATAATTTTCTCCTCTCGATTATCCGACGACGAAATTCATAAGGTTAAGGGGAAATAAAAGCAATACTGTATATGCACGCGAGGATACTGCACTAATAGCACAAGGCACTCAAGGTACGATTTTCTTGTTACGTTGTTAAGATTCGCATGACGAAGGAGCATATATAGGTAAAGAATATCTTCCTAGTATAGCATGATGGGTATTATGTTCATAACAAATATGAGTCTACTAGAACATGAAAATTTATATTTAAAAAATAAAACTTTTAAAAGTAAATTGCGCGCACACACACATTAAAAAAAAAAAAAAAAAAAAAAAAAAAAAAAAGATAGAGAAACAATATGTTATTGCGGCTGAAAATTTAACGAAACTGAATGTGTTGTACAAATGTTCAAAGCATCATTAGAGGAAAAAATAATATTTTTTACAACTTAATACTTCGCGATTTGTGTTTTGTATAGACTTGTGTCTGATTTGATCGTTAAACCAAGAGGGAGGGGGAACAAGAAATTTTTAAAAATGTCTACAGAATTAAAATTTTTAAAGAATTTGTTATCTACAGCGAAGACAACAGTCAGCTTCAAATAATAGTACCTTCTTGAAACGAGAACTAGTGTCTGAGAGATTTCTTCCTCAAGCTTCAAAAGTGACTTTAATTCTAGAATGCCCTTCTATATTCTTTCTCCTGTTTGAAACGCCACGTACCCTAACGAAGCACAGCGTTAGTTGAAGGGCCTTATAATTCCCAAAGAATTGAGTTAAATGGTTACTACTGTAAAATATGAGTTTCAATTCAGAGTGAAGTCCAGGAGGAATTCACGCTGAATATTACAAATTCCGAAATATTGAGCTGAGGATACCAATAAGCGTCGAATAATTTATTGCTAAAAATCCGAGAAACTTCTGACTATATCTGAATAATTAAAAGACGAATTTGATTGATTAATAAATTTGATTTGGTGGTATACAGCCTTTACAGAAACAATAATTGATTTTCAGACTTCACATATATTTTAACATGAATTAAAATATACATGTTTCTATAAATTGTTTTTAAATATAACTGACAACAAATTTTAAGCCTACCCTTCTACTGCGCAGCATAACTGGTTATTCACTAAAAAGCGAGCACATTTCTTTCTCAAAGTAATTTTCCAAGCCCAGGAGACGGGAAGTTTTTTCATGCGGGTAATAATAGTACCTTCTTGAAACGAGAACTAGTGTCTGAGAGATTTCTTCCTCAAGCTTCAAAAGTGACTTAAATTCTAGAATGCCCTTCTATATTCTTTCTCCTGTTTGAAACGCCACGTACCCTAACGAAGCACAGCGTTAGTTGAAGGGCCTTATAATTCCCAAAGAATTGAGTTAAATGGTTACTACTGTAAAATATGAGTTTCAATTCAGAGTGAAGTCCAGGAGGAATTCACGCTGAATATTACAAATTCCGAAATATTGAGCTGAGGATACCAATAAGCGTCGAATAATTTATTGCTAAAAATCCGAGAAACTTCTGACTATATCTGAATAATTAAAAGACGAATTTGATTGATTAATAAATTTGATTTGGTGGTATACAGCCTTTACAGAAACAATAATTGATTTTCAGACTTCACATATATTTTAACATGAATTAAAATATACATGTTTCTATAAATTGTTTTTAAATATAACTGACAACAAATTTTAAGCCTACCCTTCTACTGCGCAGCATAACTGGTTATTCACTAAAAAGCGAGCACATTTCTTTCTCAAAGTAATTTTCCAAGCCCAGGAGACGGGAAGTTTTTTCATGCGGGTAGGTGACAATAGTACGCATCTATAACTTACAAGTATGTTTATAAGCATCTAAACAAATGCATAGAAAACTGAAATTTATTTAAAAATCTAAATCAGTTTCACTTCTTGACATGCTGATCTTCAACCTAAAATGAAAAGCAATGCTTTCTGCAAGCTCATTTTGTAGAATGTTTGATACAGACGATCTGTTGAAATTTGATCAGCCAAGAATTTAAAAAGGGAAAAAAAAAAAAAAAAAAAAAAAAAAAAAGAACAAAATAGTGTATTAAAATCCCCCCCAGTAGGGTTTAAAAAATTGCATTAAAAGCTTTTTACTCTCCCTTTGATCTAGTTCATTATACGCAGCATATTAATTTTTGTTTTCTAGCACATAAATACATCCTCGTCACGATAAACATTCAGAATCACATGATGGTGTTAAAATTCAGCAGTCTGCTAAAATTTTAAAAATCGTTCAATTTTAAATATGTTCGGGGAACACAACATGAGGGCTTCAGATGCCTTAAAGAAATAAAAAAAATAAATAAAAACTATCAAATAGCGCCAATATTTGCCCACAGCTTGATTAAATTTAATTGAGCATAATATTTACTACGCCGAGCCTTCCGCAAATGCAATTTCCTTTGCAAGAAAAGCTTCGTCTTGAATATTTAATACCTGGAATTTCCGTAAGTGGCAGAGTATACGAGGGCCCGAACGATTTTTCTCGTGAAATGGCCTCATAAATAATGGTGGACGAAATTATTCTTGACGTTCCCGTGATAAATGCCACCCTCCTATCGACAGGAGAGGAAACATAACATCTGCTGAAGAATCGGATATTTATACGTGAAGTTTAAATGTATTGACATTAACTATATGATATGCAGACAATAACTATGATAAATAAACAGTTCATAAGGCTCCAGTGAGTTCATCAGCATATAATCCAGGAATTAGAAATGACTGAAATAGAAATTAGCGTGTGTTTGAAGTGTCCTTCTTCTAAAACAGTGGCGACACAGATTTTTTTTTTCCCTTTCTTTGTGTCATTTTCAGTATCAGTCCACAGGAGCGAAGTAAAACGATTAAGCAAAATTTAAAACTATGAAACTATATTTCTTCTAAAATATGCATATTTCAAGATACAACACGTTTCTAATATCTCAAACATTCTAATTCTTAAGTATTTCACGGGAAGTAACCCATATTCTTCAACGACGGGCTCTTTCTTGACAGTATGGAATTATTTTTTTGATTAGTATATAAGCTTTACTGGACTTCTTTATTTTTCTCCAGTTTTTCTTTTTTGCAGACAATATTTCCGTTGTATATAAAATATTTCAGTGGTTTTGGAGACATACATTAAGGAATTTAAAAATTTTCTAGATATTCAATGTTTTAAACTTAATTTTAGAATTACTTTAATATTATGTTTTTGAATAGCTTCCGCAAGACCTTATAAAGTATTTTCTCCCTTCTTTTCGCATGCCCTTGTGGTGTAGTTGGAAGTATACTCGAGACGAATTCGAGAGGTCTACGGTTCGAGTCCCGGAGAGGGAACTCTCATTTTTCACATTTCCTGCTTCAAAACACCTAATAACTCAACAAGTGGCACCTGAAATAAAAGGTAGCGAACAATAGTTCGTCACCATCAGGATTTCGCGATTCGGTCCCCTAATCTCCATTCGCCCTTTACAAGGGGGCGCTTAAATATATCTAAAAAGCACTTAATAAAGTGATCAAAAATCACTCCTTACCTCAAAAAAGAAAGAAGACAGAGAACTTATAATTCTTATGAAACGTAGAATTCAGAATCCAGATCAGTAGATAGACATTTTACTGCAAATGTATAAATGTGTATTTTAAAAATTTAGTGATGTAGTGGTCAACACACTGGGCGCGTATTCGAGAGGTCTGAGGTTTGAGTCCCAGCGAGAGCATTGTACATTTTTCATGTCTTCTGCTTCAAAATAACCTAATGACTCTACAAACTATACTTTTTATTTGCTCAGTTTGTGAATAAAAATTTGACCGATTAAAAAAAAGGAATTTGTAGGCTATTTAGTAATATCAGCACTGCTAGATGTTTCAAGACAAAAGAAATGGAATCAAACGTATTTCGAGTTGACTCCGCATAAACCTCTACTTTACTGTTCATCAAATGCCTCTTTCCTTCCTCCTCTGCAATAGTTCAATGTACGCAAGTTTCCATGAATGGGTTTTATAATTATTGTTAGCTTCTGTTGTTGTTGTTATCTTGCCCATATTACATGGAACAATAGTTGCCAGAGTCTACTCCAAAGAAGGTTAGACTTCCATTTTCCACCCCACTTCTGCCCTCTTCCTTTCCATCAATCCACAGAAGGGGACTTTCGGCTCGCCGCATATTTAGAGTGCCTCCATGCCGCACCGACACTATATATTTACAAACATCCATGTCTTCTCCGGGATTCGAACACGGGCCCTACGGTACCGTTATAGGCTTCCATACCTAACTACCATACTGTCTGGGCGACATTGTTAGTGTGATGTAGTGGCCGAAACCGCTACTCAAACCCTGGGTTGTGACACAGGTTTGGAATGAACTTCAAACTCAAGTTTTAACAATAACATGAATTTTAATAAGATGAAAACCTTAACAGTTGCATATCTTGACAATATGGGACTTGGAATATATGTAGTGCCGTAATTTCAGAATTTTGTTATAGAAAAAATGCTCTAACACATTGTACACGAGGAATGATCGTTCTTAGCAGGCCAACATGCCCATAGCTCTAAACAGGAAAATTTTCCTCTTCTCAGGAAACCACCTTATATATCTCCCTGTGTTTAAATGTACATATAACTGTTATGAAAATATCTAAGTACTCATGTAACTGTATAGAAGACAATGTTTGTAATTAACATATCCATGCTTATATCCAGGCCTTGTATGACCATGGAATATTTATGACTGGCAGAAATAATCTATTCTGCCGGGATGACTATTACCACTATAAGACTTTTACAACAGAATCAGATCAGTTTTTATCCGAGGCGGCGCTCGACTATACTCAAGAAAATTTGTTTTACAGAATACATATTTGAAACTATTTTACGATGCAACAGAACATTTATTTTTCAGACAGAAGGCCAAGCATTTTCTTTTTGGTTTACTCTTTTCTCCTCTTTCCTTTTCTTGGCATTGTGTAATGATTTTTAGTAGAAGTACACTGAAATCGAAAAACGGAATTATAAGGTCTTTGTGAGTAAGTACTACATCATAAAAAGCTTTTTCTGTGAGTGAAAAATAAAGCAATAATTTGAAAATTAAATCCAGTAATCTTTCTTTATTTTTAACTTACCCACATTCATCTGGAAAGAATAAAATACGTGAAACGGTATCGCGAGCTACAAAGAAATTGCTGTTTGAGAAAGGTTTGTTTGAATTTGGGAAAGCACACGAGGTGTATCTGCCGAAGTGGAAAGATGCCTTCGTGAGGAGCTTCCTGAAAGAAATTGGCTCATATATACGCTTTTCAAAAAAGGAACATTATTTGTTAATAAATTGGTAGTTTTTAAAGATTCTATAAAAAAGTAACAATTTAGTTTTCCCCATACAATTAACATGAGGACCAACATACCGAGACCAAACCTAACTCTAAAGATTTGAATTAATTCTTTAGACGCGAATTGGTTATCAGTCGCATCTTATTTTTCCTAAGAAGGAGACATTCAAATACTCAGAACCCGAGAACCTTAAAAAAGATTGGAATTTCGAAAACTCGAATCTTGGCGCTGTTTTTATTTTATTTTACTTATTTTTATTTTTGTCTTTTATTATTCTGATCCTAACTTAAGGAATTGTTGAATGTTGTTAACCAAAAATGTTGGGAAGATTAGCATTATAGGTTCAGTAAAACGAGAATGCAATTATTGCAGTTTCTATGGTATTTGTGTCGCCCTGTGTTCTACACTGCTTTAGTATGGCGCCCAACGAAATCTGAAAAAAATTTCACTCTAGTAGCAGCTAACTGGATGTTATCATCTACTAGAGTGAGTAGTAGATCTCCTAGAGTGAATCTACTACTAGTAACAAATAAATTTTGGATATTTCTAAGGTCTTATGGTACGTAAACGTTGCGACGCGAATTTGACTCCAGTGGTCAACTAATTGAAATATTCATCTACGTTGTTGAATTTTAAACTGTTCATTGAAATCTGAGCTGTTACTCAGATTTTTTTATGTTACTATGTTACTTCTAGTTTCTAAAGTTTCAAGAGTTTATTTACTTAATTCATGTACAAAATTTCATTCGCAGCCATTTAATAAACGGAAGTTTAATTTTTTAAATGTATTCTCAAATTTGATTTTCATTAAGCTCAGATTTTAAACTTTACTTTTTTAAAAACGTTCAATAAAAGTTTTTTTTCGTTCTTCATCTTCTAGGAAGGGATTTGAAGGATTCGAGAGATCCGATATTCGAAAAATCTTTCAGGATTCAAATTCGAAGAAATTTAAGATTCGACCTATCTTCAGTTTTTTTCTGCAACATTTTAGATTCATTAAGGTAATGCCAATGTGTATAGGTTCATTTAAAAAAAAAACTGAGGAATGTAATCGGAATGATATCTTTCCTCTCCCCAATGTCGACTTGTTCATGGCAACCCCGACTAGAGCAATAAAAACGATGTTTCATGAACTAAGTGTAATTGAACGCTAGAACAGATGCGATGCAAAGGTATACATTATATACGTACACACCCATATGTTATATACTGTCACGTGGTAGGTGGGATGCCAATGTTATTAATATTATTCTGGTGTCCAAAGCGTATGAAAGACTACCGAATTAATGATCCCATAAAACATTTTAGCGGAAACAAAATAGGAAAATGGATTTCACATTTAATTAAATATCACGAATGTTACATATTAGCTGAAGAATGAAGAATTTTGTTGTTTGTGCATAGCAAGTGTAATTTTTTTTTATATTTTAATTTCCCCCCTCTTATTTAGCTTTCATAAACTATGTCACATCTTACGGTATAAGCTTATCTGAGGTTTCAGGTATAAGCTTATTTGAGGTTACAGCTGATTTCAGGTCTGAAACCAGCTGGGTTTTAGATTTGAAAGTGCTGCTGCAAATCTTCCAGTCAATTCTGACAGATATGCCTCGAAATATCCTTTAAGAAACCTTATATAATTCCTGGTAACACTTGATGGCGAGGCGAGTTGTCTGCAGTTGCAAATCGCAAAGGAAGGTTAGAAATATAAACAAGTTTCCAGTTGAGGTGTTCAGAATACAGCATTTTGAAGTGATAAGCATCTGAAATGTAGCCTGAAAGAAGCTGAGATATAATGACGGAAGGAAATCAAACATTCTGTATAAAAATTGAAAGTTTATATGACGAAATATCAAAAGAATTTCACAGTGCATTACTTACAGTAAATCAGGCATTAAATTCAAGTTACAGTCTTTCGCTGAGCTATTCGCTTTTGTGAAAGGTGTCAGACGTTAAAAATGATTGAAAGCCGGGCAGACGAAAATATCGACAGAAAAAAGAGCTGTAATACTTGTAACAGGCGAGAAAAGACGACCATCGTCGAGTAACATGTGAAACAATATTCAAGCTACAATGTTGTTACAGCATCAGTATACCGTGTTTTGTGAAAAGCTTTACAGGAAGAAAAGCTTATTCCCAAACTCCTTAACTCTTGATATCACATTCTTGAAACGAGGATTAGATGATAAAAGTGAGAGATTTCTGTCTCGAATAATCTGATGAAATGTAATTTAATTACTTTGGACTAGAATTACTGTTCCTATCAAGTCAGTAAAGATCTTCCTCACGATCTCAAAGATTTTGAATCATAGATGAAATAAATGGTGATTTCTACCTAAGATTACTAAGAAATAATTATGAAATATAGAATTCTGACTGGAAAAAGTATTACAGCGGCTTATCATTGTGAGTGGTCGAGAAAATTTTGCAGAAAAAGGCACAAAAACCACTTGACTTCTTAGGGGCGGACAATGAGAAGGTTGTAATCAAATACGAATGAGAAGTTTTATATGATCCGTCATAAAACATATACACGAGTCCACCAGACCTCAAAACCTTCTTACTTGAAACAGACATTTGAAAAAGTTCCTCTCTGCACTATGTTTTTCCTCTTTGAAGAAGTGCTTTGCATGTCAAAGAGTGAAAAAAAAAAAAAAAAAAAAAAAAAAAAATATGAAAATTTTCAGATTTTAAATTACGTCCAAAGGGGCGTTTTTTTAACGTTTTGTGTGTTACCTTTATTTATTAAATATCATGTTCTTTGTCCTTAAATCATAAAATTCAGTTCAACAGCAATGTCGCAAAATAATTTAAAAAGAACATATCTTTAGAATTTCCGATGCAAAGTCTCATGCGTTGGAGATAAAAATGTTTTTTTTCCGTACAGTGTTGCCATTGCTCGCTCTGAAATCGTTGAGTTTCTTAATAAAAACTCATAAATGCAACAGCAGCGTTGCAAAATAATTTTAATATGAGCCTATCCTTAGAATTTCCGATACACAGTTCCACGCGCTGGAGATAAAAAGTTCCCCCCCTCCGTAGAGCGTTGCCATTTCTCGCTTTTAAATCGTTGAGTTTGTTAATCAAAAATTCGTTAAAGTTTTACAAAATAGGAAATCGATAATAAAACAAATTTCAAATTTGGGCTTTTTCAGATGCCCATATCGCATTAGGATTACGTCATTCAAAATTGAATGGCTGTAGATACCGCTGTTTTATCACAATGCGAGAAGCATGCATACATTTATGCAGCTTCTTCATTATTTTAATTTCTTCAAATGTAATACAGGTGATAGTATTTGGTGGCAACGATTTGAAAAGTGATACAGCCTTTTAAAGTTTTCAACGCAAAATTGTAAAACGAAAACAATAAAGTAAGTTTATTACTTTCTAAGTAAAACGAAAACAATAAACGAAACAATAAACGACAAAGCCCCTTTGGACTAAAAAAAAGGAGCAGTTTCTTATAAAGAATAGCACATTTTCCAAAAGACTAAATTTAGGTCATTGTTTTGGACAAACTGCAAAAGGAAACTGCCTCAAATAAAACAAAACGTGAGAGGAAAATAATAATAATAATAATAATAATAATACATACTTTTAAATTACTTTCACATTTGTTTCCGTGCTATGCCTACGGCCATTACCTGCTTTAAAAATGACATGATCAAAGCACTAATTGTAAAATTCAATCATTCATCGTGCACTAATTGTAAAAAGAGCGACCTGGCAATTAATTCGCAGAAACCGAATTAATTGCTATTTGATCGCTACTTTTACAATTAGTGCACAATGAATAGTTTGAAAGTGACTGAATTATTGCATACATAAAGTAATTTATGAAATTAAATTACTAAATGATAAAAAAGCGTATCATTCTTTGAATGATTCCTATTTCAAAATGTAACTATATTTCAAAAATAAAATTGCTTTTCGTTGCAAGCGAGTCGCATTTAAGGAGTCAGAGCAGCATCCGAACCACGAGCCGCAGCTTGGGAGTGCCGGGCATATATGAACGCAAATTGAAGTTCATTAGCATAATTTTAAAAAATCCATACAGTCTTTTCATTGTGATTTAACGAAATCTTTATAAATCTGGGGAAAAAAATGAAAAGTTAATTCCTCTTCTCTGATAGTACCTCTTTAGTTCTATCGCATTATAAGTATACCGAGAAAACACTTACTCAGTAGTCGACATTAGCACAGAATGCTGTTTATTAACACTGAATGACGGATGACCAAAAGCTTCACTTTAATTTCAATTTTTTTAGGTTCTTTACGTGTCATTTCAGTAGTCCTTTGTTTAAATGTGTCTTTCAGTTACCTTTCCTAAGTAACATCAGAATCACTCCCGCAGGTCATCTATCGAGTTTCGACGTGGGCGACCCCTGGGTCATGCGAGGACAGGACATCACGCTGCGTGTTTCAATAACGGGTACCATTCGTATCACGTGACTGTCTAGTAATCGCTGACGAACAGTCTCATTTACATACCATCACGTGAGCAGAATTCTCAACAAAACCGAATTTTGTTGTTTTCTACAGAAGGAAGAATTAATAGCTGGTACCTCTTCAAAATTCTGTCAGTAAGCACGAGAAATATATTTCATCAAACAGTACGACGAAATTCGTACTAAGAGAATAAAATAAGCAAACTACCTTTTAAGTTACTTTATATTCATGCCCATTTATTAATTAATCCAATGTTATTCATTCTTGAATTCAACTTTATTCGTGAGTAGATAGATTCTCGCACTTGCGAAAAGTAATGACAGTTTGTATAACACAGTTTTCTTTTGAGAAAGTGGGTGAAAAATTTTGCTTTTTGGTGGTGTGGTGTATTTAATGATGGCAAAGCACACTAGGGCTACCTGCCTAAGGGGAGGGATGCCTTTCGTGGAGGACTTTCTAAGGGAAACTGGCTCGTATACACGTTACACATGGGGAAAACCACGAAAACGCCCATGCAGCCAGCCCGTTCGCGGGATTCGAACCTCGGACCGAACTACCAGTGTTCAGCGTCTTTACTGCTCGGCCGCTGGTGGGCAAATTTTGCTTTTTAAACATCAAGTAAGTGTGCCGCGCAAAGGGGAAAGTCGTTAGCGACTTTGACTGCCGTACCGAAGGTCCAGGGTTTGAATCCCGGAGAAGGCATGGATGTAAATTCTCTGTCCCTTCATAGAAGACAATGGTGGCGCACCTAATTAGGTGCCTCAATAAACAAAGTGACCACCACTTCCAGCCTTTGTAGTGACCAACTCCTCTAAATGCTAGTGTGCCCGCCATTGGGGGGGGGGGAAGAAACCCTCAAGTAAATGTAAACTAAATGTTTCCTGTGAAGATAACTTTTAGTTACTGCGATTCCTCTGTGCATAATTTTTATAAGAAAAGGCTACGGGGATTTTCTGTTAAAGGAAATTCATCCTTTTGATAAAAACTACAGAATTATTTATGTAGGGGAAAGAAAAGAAAAAAAAAAAATCAGTAATTCGAAAAGTTTAGATAATAGCATGATACGGTTTTCACGGATATGAACAGAAAAACATGTATTTTTTTTTTTTTTTTTTTTTTTTTTTTTTTTTTTTTTACTCTTACTGATTGAATAGTGGCAATTTTCACCTACAGGGGGCGCTGTAGTGGTCCCAAAAAACTGGCATTTCGCACGGGATTGTGTGACGATTATACAGGATCATCTTCAAAATGTTTCTGTGTAAAAAGTAACAAAACACTCAGGAGCATATCCAAGATGTTCCTGTGTTAATCCAGCACTCACAGGAATTGAAACGAATCGGTTTTGGCAGACGTCATTAATTTGTAAATTGGGGTTTTTAACAGACGGATAATGGTGCGGACTGGCTGTCAAACGTGCCGGGCGCTAATGAGGCGCACTTTTCGCTTAATTGGAGTGCACACTCGCAACACTTGCCGTATTTGGACTCATGCTTTTGTGGAAACCCTTTACATCAGCCAAAGACGATAATGTGTGTCGAGTTCACTACGTCATTCATTTTAGGTCTCTAGCAGTATATAACGAACTGTTCCTATCATAGTTTAGCGCTATGATAGGATATATATGCAATAATGTAGAAATGTAGATAGCGTAGATTTTGAGATGTTGATCCATAATGAATAGCAAAGTAAATTTAATATTTAATATTTATTTAAAATCTGTCTAAGAGCTCTTTCAAAAACAGCTTGGGAATTTTTCCAAACAAAATGTTATTTATTGAATGGATAAAGACCAAAACTAGTTTTCTGTATCTTCTTCATTATTTGTATATGTCAATAACCAGATGCTAGAGCTGATGTAGAAAATACTTTTGCGTTCGTTAATTGGTCTAGTACTGTATCTATTCTAGGAATGGGTTCAGAATCTGTTTTAGTAATTTGGTTTTCCTACTATAATCAATATATAATCTAGGTTTTTTTTTCTTTTTTTTTTTTTCATTTTCATCTGTTTTATAGGTTAAAGTTACAGGGGTAGTGGAAGGGCTAGATGACGTTTTTATGATATCTACATGTAAAAATTCATTTATTTGCTTTTTAATTTCATTATTATCTTTATGGGTTGCCATATGTAGTCTATAAGCTACAAGAAGTTCTCAGTCAATATTACTTTTGGATGTTCAGTATTAATACAACCCACAACATATTTACTTTCTGCAAATAGGCATTCATTTACATGAAAGAAAAAAAATAAATCGAATACTTCGCATACACTTATGACTATAATTATTTCATAATTCTTTAAAAGAAATTTTCACCCTCTATTATTTTCAACATTATTAAAAGAGCCCATTTCATTTTCAATATTTTCACGTAAATATAAGAAATTACTCTTAAGAGGATTATTTAAACATACATATTTGCTTATATTTCTCTTAAACTGATACACCTTGTAATCAGTGAATTTCATTTGCAATTTAAACAAACACAAGATGAAGACAACAATAAATAATTTAAATACGAATTTTTAACATGAAATATCATATCTCTACTTTAACTTTCAATTCTGCAAGACAATTTAATTAATTTAATGATAGAAGGATCTTTGGATAAAGACAATAGTTTTATTAAAGTTTAATTTTCAAGAGTTTCAAAATTATCAACACAAAGTATTCTCAGAAATTACATTAACCTGACAATTTTTGAGTTCTGATTTTCGACAGGACTTTCTTTTTAACCAACTGAATAACGGATAACTCTCAATGTTGAGCTTAAGTATTTTCTTCTTCAAAGTGTTCTTTGTTATCGTGTTTTCTATTTTATTTTTTCATTTTTCATTTTTTATAATTCTGCAGAACAGAAAATCTACTTGAAAAAGCAGTTATTCTGAGCAAATTTTTATGCTAAACCGTTAAATATGAAAGAGTAACAACTGAAGTATAATCTACTCAAGCAATTTAAATTCACTTTTAACTACACTGTCATTTCCATTTAAGTCTGACATTTCTCTTCCTTGTGTGTGTGTATGGATAGGTTTGGGCGAGTTACTGAGAGAGAATTACTGAAAAAAAATTTAGTTCTTTTCAAACATTTTACGTTTGAGTGTTTCTCATACTTCATATTTATTCTTGTCATAGATCATCAATGAAAGCCACCCACTTTTTTACTTCTTAAGTGCGTTATGTTTCATAAGTTTCTAGAGCTTAATTCTCATTAAAGAGTCAAAAGAATGTTTTCTTTTTCACGCGAAAGAACATTGCTTAAAATATTGATGATGAGAAACAATACAGAAGATGTTGAGTGAACACGCTATGAAGTCAGAAAAAGTGGAGAGGAAGGGGGAAAGAGAGAAAATCGATATCATGTGGAAAAAGAAAAGCCGGGAAAAGTATCAGTTGTTGCTCGGATGCTAAGGATAATTTGAAACGCAATGCCTAGAGAGTAAAAAAGTCGAAATGAGGCAAGACATTTATGCTCTTAAAATTGAGGTAAATAAATAATTGCAACGTGACGCAGTTTGGCTGGTGGAAAAAGTCGTACAATTAATAACCACTAATGAAAGAAACTTTCCTATAAGCGTTTTCTTCCTTTTCTTTTTATTCTAACCTCCATCTTTCAATCAATTTCCTTTCTTCAATCCGTGCATGTGCGCTTCTTTTTGACGAAAGCAAATTAATAAAAACTGAAAAGTGAGCCCCTCGAAACGATTACTGAAAATGCTCAACGATTACCTACCACAGGGTCGACGAGGGCTGGCCTCTTCAACGAGGGTCAATTAGATCTAATCAGTCTATCAGCAAGCCAAGAGCGAGCTCATTTCTGCTCGGCCAGTTACTTTTTTTTTTTTTGTTGTTTCCCCCCTTTTTTGTAATCTTTATTCTATTTAATTATTTTTTTTAACTAAGCATATTTTTGGACAGCAGGTAATAGCAGCAGCTACTTTGTCTTCAAGGATTTGCTATGGCGTGCAGTTTAAGCTGATGTTCTATTGCCTAATTGTAACTACAGTTATAAATAACTGTCTGCGATTCTAATTCCCACTTGAATCATTTACAGAAACCATAGTTCTTACCATTTTACATGGTACCTCACACATTATTTTTAAAGTGTTTTTAAAGAGTGCAATACGATACTTTGCTGTGTAAAAGCACGTTTATGGTTTTAATCATTATTTAGTAAAAGCACGTTTATGGTTTTAATCATTATTTAGTAAAACCAAATAGAATTGCTATGAAAATCAAAGATTCAAATAGATTAAAGAATTGATCTGAGATATTTGTGAGTTGCTTTAGAGTTTTATCATACTATCTTTGTTTTTAGGAAGGATTATTTATTTTGTAGAATCTTTATAGTTCTTTTTTTTTTTTTTTTTTTTTTTTTTTTTTTTGGATGCAATTGACGTTAAAAATGTGCAGTGCCTCGCAGGGACTCGAACCCTGGAACTCTCGCATGTGGGTTGAGTGTGCATCCAATTACACTACTAAGGCATGCTAAAAGGAGGGAGAAAATACCTTATATACTCCCTTTTTTTAAAGAGAGCCTGGCGATAAGGGGACCCAGTCACCAAATCCTGGTGGTGGCGAACTGTTATCTATCACCTTTTAAGTTCGGGCGTCACTGTAGAGTTATTAGGCACTTTCTTGAAGTAGGAGACGTGAAAAATTTGCAGTGTCCTCACACGGACTCGAACCTTAGACCTCTCGAATACGCCTCGAGTGTGCTTCCAATTACGTCACAAAAGCACGCGAAAAGGAGAGAGAAAAGAAAACCTATAATTTATTTATTTTTTTAATCCCTTGGACAAAATTACTTTGATTTAACTGAAGTGAATTCTGAGATTTTAAACATTTTCAATAAAATATAATATTAAGTCCTTTACATTAACGAATGCAATATGGTCTTATTGCATTTGTTTGTCACTATAGTCGGTGCTTTCTGCTATAACTACAATAAATCAAGTTATTTTTCTTAAGAATACTCGTAATCAGCTAATTCATTCGAATACTAATCAAATTTGCCAAGTTCCAATTTATAATAATGTATTCAAAATGTTTCACTAAATTTCTAATAACAGTAATCTCGATCATAATTTTTATGATGTTTCGTTGATTCATTTAGTTATGGCAAAGTACAAGTGGGGCAAAGAGAGGAGAATCACGAAAACCGCATTCGGTCATTTCAATTCGTGAATGAAGTGACACTCGGGACAAACAACAGTGTCCTGCGGTCTTATACAGTGAATTACTGGTGAGACTCGGACTATATTGGCTTAAAATAAAACAGAAATTAGCAGATGGATTGTTACTATTGCTGTCGTTACTAAAGCAAATTCGCTACCAATAACCGGTTAACAATATCTTGTTAAGGGTCACGCTTTGAATTAAAATGAACAATTAAACTATGAACTTGACAAATAACAGTAAGTTTAATTCATTTCGAGGTGTTGACAGCAAATATGTATCTGTGAAATTTTGTTGAAATTGCTAGCTACTTTTCATTGCTGCAATTTTTGCGAGTTCTGTAGTAATTTATTTTGTCTAACATCAAATTGACTATAAATACATTTTAAAATTTTGTGTTAATAAGAAGTTTATTTGGAGCTCTGTTAAACGGTAAGAGAGCATTAATCTAATCTAACTGTGCTAAATGAGAATGAGAATCTAAGTCTTCCCACCCACAAATGACCAAGGGGTTAAGACAGTTGAATACTGGTTGTTCGACACAGGTTTGAACTCTGACGAACGAGTTGGCTGTATGGGTATTTTCGTGGCTTTTACCATTTGTAACGTGGATACCAACCAGTTTCCTTAGAAAGTCCTCCATGAAAGCATTCCTTCCTTTAGGCAAATAACCTTCGTATGCTTTACTATATTCAAATAACCTAACGCAAGTTAATTAGCGTTTCCTTGGGGGTAGCTACAGAATTTATTATGAGCGTTGTTTTACGGAATACGAAACTACTTATTGTCTCAAAGAGAAACTTTTATTTTCTGATTACTACCTAAATCGAATTAAAATTTTTCACATTTATTGGCTGATATATGACCAAAAAAATGTTCTTTATCTTCGATCTCCCGGAAAAAGTAAAAATGAAAGTATAAAGCGTTTTGTATGTTAAAGGTAGCTGGACGTTCTGCGAGAAACTTAAAAAATGACAAATTTTGTATTTACAAAACCGTTCTCTGCTCACTTTTCCTTCTCCCAACGTGCTGTTTTTCCTTTACTTATCTATCTTATAATCAGAAATTTAGTAAGTCAGTATAGATATTCAGTATCAATGTTTAAGGAAAAAGAAAAGCATCTTCGTATGCCTTTTTCAAGTACTGTTTATTAGTACAACATAAATATAATTTAAATGCTCTAAAAATTTTTCATCAAAGTTAAAAAGTTGTACTGGTATCTGAAAAAAGTATTTTTTAGAAGCGTAGGCAAATACGTAAAACATTAACACAGACTTAAGTTGTCACCCCTCCCTCACAAGAATTTCAAAAGGATCTTCTCAACTTCGAAAGCGTGAATTGCTGTTCAGTAAGCTCTTAGAAGATCAAAGACCGTGTTCAAATGCCAATGACAAATTTAAATTAAAGAAACTCGAATTCCATAAAGGAAACTAAAATTCATTAAACCATGCTTTATTATCCATATTATTTTAAGAATTGAAACGGTATGTTTAGCAGCTAACTAAACTGGTGAGTGAACTGGCTTGTAGATTACAGAAATGCATTATTAATTCAGATACTAATATTTGCAATGGCAATAATTACATTTTCTTTTAGCGAAAAAGGACTCAAGCGTAATTTTAACATTAATCCAGTCTACGCAGGAGTAGTTTTCACTTCATTGAGCAGACTCCATTGATCAGTCTAATCACAGAATGAATTAGTGGTATCAGTACTCTCACACCAGCAACGTTTAATGAGATTATTACATGCGTTAACAAACCAGATTATTATTCACGTTAATTTATTAGATTATCTGATGCGTTGAATTTCTGTGCACTAAGTACAGAGTTAGAATAACGCGTATATTAGTCAACGAGAGAGATTTTTTTTTTGTCTCCGTTATACTGTAATTATCTACCAGCCGAATTCAGATACTAATTTTATACTCATGCTCCCCCCTTTAAAATTTCATATTCTTTTGCTGTCTATTGGATGGAAAGTTTAACCTACCAGAAAAATCCCAAATAGCTCTTTTGGCATGTTATGATTTCAGGAAACTCATACCTACCTTTCTTGTTCTCCTTTCGGCCCACCAGCGGCCGAGCGGTAAAGTCGCTGAACACTCGTAGTTCGGTCCGAGGTTCGAATCCCGCGAACGGGCTGACTGCATGGGTGTTTTCGTGGTTTTCCCCATGTGTAACGTGTATACGAGCCAGTTTCCCTTAGAAAGTCCTCCACGAAGGCATCCCTCCCCTTAGGCAGACAGCCCTAGTGTGCTTTGCCATAATTAAATATACCACACCACACCACACCACTTGTTCTCCTTTCAGTGATGAATTACTTTGCGCTGCATATTCGTAAATCTAATCTTTAGAGTGTTATTAAATAATTACCACCCAATTCTTGCGCATTTGCAAATGAGTGCTTTCTTAATTCCTGCAATTAACATGCTAAAATGTCTGAAAAAAAAACAAAAGAGCCTGTAAACGACTTTTTTATTACAAATACAGTAATAATAATACATAATTTTTGCCTTCTGAGAGTTGTTGAGTGGTAGATAAAAGCATTCTGCTGGTGTAAATTCCCCCTAGTTTTGAGCGATATGCATCTCTACACGAACCCGGAGCTCGCTGACCTACGGAGTTGCGAACCAAAACGGAGCAGTTAATCGAAGAAGATATTCGGGAATCGTTCTGTGCAGCTCTTTTTAGACTATCTGCTCTGCTTTAGCTGCAATCCACAAATAAAATGCATACTGGAGATCTCCGCTTTCTTCAACGATGCCTCGAAATTCAGACGAAGAACGACGATTTACGACAGCAGAAGGGTTATATTTACCGCTCAGTAGCGCCCTTTACCATCACAGGATAAATTTTCGCACACACATTCCATTAAAAATATATATTTATTTCGGCCCCCTTCTACCTGCTTTTACATTTTTGATAGATATTTTAAAATCATCCTAAATGTGTTTAGAGAAAATTGTTTGTTGTTCTATAACGGCGAAGATCCTAAGAACGTTGGAGAATGTGGTAAGGGAAACTGGCTGGTATTCGCATTAAACATGTGGATAACTATTAATGATGACGAAGACAGAAATTTATATACTTTTTCCCGATTGAAGACTCAAAAAGGCGACGTGACACTTGCACAAATTATCCTTGAAAGAGCATGAAATTTAAAATTTTTGTATCAGATGTTTAAGGGCAACAAGTGACACTTCTGCATAGCTTATCAGAAACAATCAATCAGGCCTACGACTTTTTTTTTAAATTAATGTACATTCTGCTGTGACGGTTGTTCTGAAAGCTTCTTTATTATTAGCCCCCCCCCTCTGAGACATTTTGGAACATGTTACCAATCCAAAACTTAGGAAAAATGTGAAGGGAAATAACAAATGCTTGCAAGACATATTTAAGGGCTCAGGTAATTTAAATAGGCAATTAAATCGAAATTTGTTGTTGTGTTTTATATCAAAATTTGATTTCTTACAAACAGAACATATGTAAAAAAAGGCTAATTATAAAACATATGTAAAAGAGGCCAATAAAATTCGCTGTGCAACTGAAGTTATGGTAAAGAAAATAGCGATTTAAAGAGTCAGCCGCTTTGTTCTTATTTGCATTTCAGCCAATGTCTCATATTAAGTCCCCCAACTATGTACATAAAATGCTTCTCTATGCAATTTTAGTTTGACAAATTCTTCTTGAAAGTATAAAATCAATTACAATAATCATATTAATTGAGCGTGTTTATGAATGGAGATTTAGCTTTCCACATTAAATTTGTAGACAAGTATTTTTGAAGTTATGTATTCAGATTCTTCAAATGATCAATTTAACACCTCAGATTTTTAGAATTAAATTTTTGGAAAGGTTATTTTAAATTACAAAAGCGTATATACTTGTAAACATTTCTAAAAATTCATTTTCACTCTATTTTTCCGTTGTTTCATTTTGTTAAAATATTGATGTGATAATTATTTTCTAGGATGTGATGCTTAAGTCATTGAGTTTTTCAAAAATTACTGAAAAATAGTAGTTTTAATGTCATAATTAATAATGAAAAACCAATAAAATTGGATTTCTACTCTGTTAAAACCATAACAACTATAATACAGGTGATTTGTTATGATTAATCTGTAATTTATATGAATTTCGTAGCTACCGTACTTCTGCATGTAATACGGTTTCGCAATCGGAATTCATGCATTTGCAAAAGTTTGGAATAAACCACTGTTAAGAGCTCGTTTTTTTATGAAATGAAGCATATTGATAGTATTCCAAAGTTCAGTATTTAAATCTAGCGTCATTTTTGGCTGCAGGTGCTTTTCGATGTTGCCAAAGCATCGTCTGTACACACAATCGAACACATTGAAAGCCTCATTTCTAAAAAATTCATCACTTTTATGATAAATGTTTTCCTCTCCTGTGCGCTCTTCCAAAATATATCATAACAATAATTTATCATGTTTAGTTCTCTCAAAAGTAACTCGCATCAAACTTCATAGCTGTGGGAGAAAAATTACACTAGAACGTAGGAAATTTTTGAAGAGTTTTGAAAATAAGAATTTTGAAATTTAATAAGACTAACATTAAGAATGAAATTTTGAAGTTTATATTGAAAATAGCAAAATTTTAATTAAAAATTCTCATACCATAAAAACAAATATAAGGACGGAAAATTTTAAAATGTTTTTACCACAAAATTTACGTTCTCGTTCCTTAATTTCTGAAACAAAAGAACTGAACCTTATGCAAGATCATCAGGAAAGATGTATAGAAAAAAAGATAATAAATACAACAATAAATAATGAGTAATTGAAATTAAATAATTAAAATTGTAAAGAGACAGAGAAATTAATGAATTAAATTAAGGATACATAGATAAGTAAATAAATTACATATAAGAAATTCAATGAAATAATAAAGAGAATTCAAAGTTAATTAATATTAAGTCTGATAACATTAAACGTTTAACCATAAAAATTGAATAAAATTAAAAAAATAAAAATTGAGTAAAATAGTATGATTTTGTTCTGAGGATAAAAGAAAGGTAAGTATTCTGAAGAGGTCAGATAAAATTAATAATAAATTCAAAAATGCGTGAAAAACATTAAATAAATATAATAAAACAAACAAAAGGTTAGTAAATTGATAAAAACAGGACATGGCACCACTGTTAAAGAAAGGTTAAAGTTCCTGAAAAGCGGTTTTTTTTCCTTTCTTTCTTTCTTTTTTTTTTCTTTTGTTCTCTCTTTTTTTTCTTTCTTAACTTGAAACCTACAGCATAGACTTTTCCTATAAGTCTGACTATGTATATTCCAGGTAAAGGGTGTTCAGATTCACATCTTTAAACAGTCAAATTTCTTCACCATGTATACTTGAGTGCGGATGGGCATACGTTTGCCTTGCATATGATATATATATATACGTACAGAAAGAAACATGTGATCGGGAAGCGATAAATAAAGCAGTTTGGAAGTTTTACATTAATATGAAAGAAATAGAAGTAAATATCGATACATGATTTATCAATTAATAAAATGACGCTGTTATAGGCTTTATCTCCTCGTAAATATTCTTTCATTTTTCAACATATATTAAGCTAAATATGTTTATTTTTGGGCCTTCACTGAAAACCTTCTCAAGACCACTATTCAAGGTTTGAAACCATTTTTGTCTTATATCAAGGTGGTCACCTTAATGACAGCATTTGGCGTTCAGTATTTTGCTGATGCTTACTCATGCTTTCAGAAATACGAATAATTTTCAGGAACGACAGACTTACAAAGGTGGTCGCCATGGGAGCTTTTCTGGCATCATAATAATAATAAAAATAATGCTATTAGAAACTTAGTTGTGCTGTTATTTAGAGCAATAACAGATCTGTAATATTTTTATTAATTTCGATTGGTGATAAATAGTTGTAAATGAAAAAAGCAAATGGATGTAATCTGTGAGCCATATTTGCTCTTAATTTTGATTTTAGAGCCGTCTAAAAGTGGCATCTTGCCACTGATTACATGAATAATTTTAGATTCAAAAGATTAAGCACTTAAATATCCTATTAAGCTTGAGATTTTCATTAGGGACGATTTAAGCTATCATAGAAGTCATTTTAAATGTTGTGATCTTATTATCTAGACTCCCAGAAATAAATTTATAAGACGTTCATAATGTAATGATGTAATGATAAAATTTCTCTAACATTTTTTAGTCTATATGTTGTATTAAAGATGTACTAGAATTAAGTACTCCTTTTAAATGTTATATAAGATGTTTATATTTAGAGTTGCATATTATTTAGAATTATAGCTACTTTACAAATTTCGTTCAGGGGAAAAAATAATAAATTTAATATTTTAACTTTACAGAGTTGTAGCAGAAATTTAGAGAAATAAACATGTATTTGAATCTTATCATAAAGTTTGAAATGAAGAAGAAAAAGATTTTAAACTATTGTGCTTTATTTTTAAGAACAAAATTATGAAGCAAATGCCCAATTTGGGTCGTGCGCCGAGATCCGCTCCCGAGAGAAATTTTATTCCTGTTTTACCGCTCTCCCTATCTCCTCTTCTTTCAGCTGATGAAGACTAATGTGTCTCTTAAAATTACAGGCCACTCCAATCGCCGTACCAAATAATTCTCCAATTCATTAGTTTATTTATAGTCGCAGCGTGACAACGAAATTCGCTAAATGCACGGATTGCATCTGATAAACAGAACAAGCGGCTAACCGAAATCGTGCTCGGGGTGGTCTGAGCCCACTGAGTGACTGGATGCATGTATTTCTCCATCTGATACAACGTCATTATTCACTTTAATATCCTGAAAGTAACTTGGGTGGGCCCACCGATTAACCCTATAGTTCCCCTCTATCTTTTATTACCTTTTCCAAAGAGTTAATAAAAGTGATATACGGCATAAAAAAATCTACTAAGATATATGAGTTAATTTTTATTTGTAATTTTTAAATAAAATATTTTTTAAATAACGAATAAAAAATTAGCTAAAATATTTAATAACTTATAGTGAAATATTCTTTATTAAATAACACTTTCATCAGGAAAGCTCTGTTGTTTATCTGGACATAACTATACGCAACTTTCCGTATGTGAGTTTGAGGCATAATAATTACTAAGCCACAAGAGCATATACCTTTATGTTTCTTTACTTTCTTTTATTTATCTGCTTATTTTTGTTATTTTTTTAACCTTCAGAACATTCTCGGAATTAATTCTTAGCGTAACAAATGCATCGTAACTGTTGTAGAAATAGAAAGCGGTTATTTTGTGAGTGTCTATTGATAAAGCGCCAAACCACATTTGTATCTATGAAAGTTAAGTTACGTAATTTTTTTTCCCTTTCGAACTAAACGCACTTTCTGCTGATGCAAATTATATTAAGGTTTTTTTTTTTTTTTTTCTTTTTTTTTTTTTTTTTTCTTTTCTGTGTACGGCTACACATAAAAATCAATACATACGTTGAAATAAGCATAGTCATTAAAGAAATACATATACACTATTCACATGGAAGCACCTACAGTTGATTCACATCCTAACGGAACTCTAGGAAACTGAAAAAGGCACTCTACGAAACAGACATTATATCGAATGGAAGACAAAGCAGAAAGGTCGGGACTTCCTTATGGGTCGTTATAACGAGGACCACGATAACAGGAGTCAAATCTATTACAGGAGTCTCTCTTAAATATTGATAAACACGCATAAATTTTCCAAAAATTGAGATACACTACGCATTTGTTTTTCTTTCCTTGGTATATAAAGGATTTTAATAAAAATTTACATGTATAGATTCTTAAAACTAGATTAGCACTAAAACATTTAAAAACAAAATTCTTTTCGTCTTTTCTCATAATATTTTTTTTCACTGTGTAGGGAGGGAGTATACAATTTTGCTAATACAGCAATATATTTTAACTAAATTCAGTACTCATGTATAACAAAATAATTTTTCTTCCCTAAATACTATCTATTGAATAACTTTTTTGAAATTCATTTATATGTTTATTTCTCCCTTCCAAGTTTTTAGTAATTTCATTTTAAAATTAGATCTTATTTTACTTTATACAGATTCTCAACAATGTTACAATTTTGTAAAAATTGATTTTATATCATGTTTTTGGATTTGAAATTCCATAGCATAAATATGCATAACTTACATGAAATAATAAAAGAATAATGAGACCATTTGTAATGGGAAGCATAGTAATTCCTCAAAATTTCGTTTATTGGAAGCGTTTTGTTGTTCTCACCTTCGACTGAACTCATCATTAATGCATATTTTTGAAGTAGTGTACACGCAGCAATTGTAAGAATTCTCTCCCCCACCAAAAAAATAAATAAATAAATAAATAAATAAATAAATAAATAAAATAAAATAAAAGGTTGTATCGTGTATTTGAAATTCATTAGTTTATTATATCAACTATCAGAGCAATAAGAAATGTAATTTCATGGTAGTTCGCGCATGCTACTCTTCATTACAAGAAATGATTTTTTTAATGATGAAATCGGAAACTTATGTTGAAAATAAAAGGTAAACAAGTAGTATGTAAGAAACTTAATGCTAATCAACCAGTTATTAACCATTTCAGTCGTTACTATAACTTCTCTTTTCCGTATTCCTCACCATAATGCAAATGAATAGCCAGTTTTTAAACTGAAGTTTTTGAATTTTAAGACAGAGCGTTTTTTTGGCATCGAGTGAACGCTACGTGTTAGTTTGCTTCCATCTCTGATACTTGTAATTATTCGGTCTTGCGTTCTATCGCTACGAACACTTTAGATTCAGACGCTCCGGTAGAGTAGTGAGCCAACTTCTAGTATAGTAATTGTGTCGTCTATGTCTACTATTCTACGTTTAACTTAATTATGACTATTTTGATTAGTTGTATCACCACGAGTTGTGATTTATACTGTCGCACAAGAGACTGCCATTGTGCTCTAAATTCCGTTTAAAATTAAAAAGTTTTTGTTAGTTTTCTCACGACTTTGTCGTTGTTTCAGACATAGCGATAGCTTCACGTCTGTTACGGTTATTGGACTGATTAACTTTGTAGAGACATTAGGTTATTTCAGAGCAGGAGAGATGAAAAATGAGCAACGTCCTCGTCGGGAATCGAACCATGAACCTCTGGAATACGCGCCCAGCGAGCAGACCGCTACACTACGAAGGCATACTAAGAAGGCGGGAGAAATACCTTATAACTTAACTAGATCAAGTGAATCTCTACAAGCATAGACGTGTACTTTCGAGGCATCAAGGCGTTCTCTAATAGAGCAGGAATAATGTCATCAAAAAGAGTATCCAGACACATAGATGAATTTACCCTATATTTGATGCGCGGCATAGTTTGCCTGAATGCGAAAGAGACCCATTTCATGAGTCATAAAATTAATCTTAAACAAATTATCATTTCTCTAAGTTCTTGACCTGCAAACATTTTATCTATTAATAACCAGCGTTATAGGTCTTCTTAAAATCACGATATGACACTTGAGCAAATACTTTATTTTAAAATTTTCATTTAATTTTAACTTACACTTAATAGCTTTTCAAGGCATATATCTTTTGAATAATTGTTTTGAATGTTTCCAGTTCACTTGGAATTCGAACTTAAGAGCTTTACATGTACGGACAAGCACACGATCATTATTCTACCTAAACAGGTTGCTAACTGTTAATAAACATTTGAATGTTCGCATACCATCGTTCTCACAGCATGATTTCCACATGTACTTTGAGAGTTTTACAATCAAGTGCTGAAATTTCAGTTCAGATTAGTTCCTTAAAATATTTGAATTTTCTGACGATAAGAAGATGCTTTAAATCATTGTACGTTATGATTCCTGTTGGTTAACACAACAGGCTACAGAATTACTAATTTCGTAAAAAATAGATATAACGTAAAGAAAATTATATAAATTGTACAGAATTTTTTAAAGAGGTGAGTGAATATAATTGCTTGGCCTATAGATATAAAAATTAAATTTATGTTTAACAGCAGAGTTGATACTATTGTACACTGGATCGAAAGCATAATATAACTAAAATCCAATCAATACATTCATTGTTTTGTTTCATATGTACATTAGGATTATTTGGAAGAAGGAGACTTGAAAAATGAGCAATGTCCTCACGAGGAATCGAACCACGGACCTCTCGAATACGCGCCGGGCGTGCAGACCACCACACCCCGAAGGTACGCTAAGAAGGCGGGAGAAATACCTTATACATGTATAATTGAATGTATAAGTTGCTTAAATGTACTTGGTTTAAAAGTAAAAGATTAGGGATATAATAGAAATATATGCTTTTCTCTTTGAAAATAGATGTCACTGGCCATAAAGGAGAGAAGAAACAAACATATTATGTCTTAATAAAACATATTATGTCTTAATAACTTAAAAGCCACGCTAATGCTTATCTTCAACCTAGCCTAAAATGACTGAAAATTCAGTAAAGCACCAAATCACTACAGTTTAGAAATACCCTTATCTTATTTTTATCGACAACATTAGAAGAGTAAGTAACACCCCATTAGAAATACAGCGTAATAAAAATTTGTTAATTAGAGTGAAAATAATTACTAGTTTTCATTTATTTATTTATATTTATTGTTTAATTATTTATCTTTCCAACGTAATATCACTTTGTTTAAAATTCATCAACAAGCGAAAATGTTTCTATTCCCCCACGTTTGGGGTAATGATAGTATACATATCCCCAGATAAACAGATAATGTGAAAAATGCTGCGTAATAATCCACTTCCCATTTTCGTGCCGCTGGCGATTTCCTTTCATCAACAGTGGATAAGTACCATAGTGACAGCAAGCTAAGCACCTCCAGATGTTAATCCCGTTTTCAATTGAGTGCTCTATTGGATCAGCAAGTCGGGGGACTACTCTTTCCTCATCCCTAGGGGGAAAGAAGCGAATAGAGTACAAAAGGACATAATATACTCGACAGAAGGCCGGGGTTGTTATGCGGCCAACCTTACAACAACGTTGTCTCATTGTACTACAAAGATCCCGATGACAATGAAAGAGTGTCAACTTCCAGATTTGTTTGAGAGGTAAATAGTTTAAATCAAAGTCCGAACAGCATTACTGAGGTGGCTTCAAAGCTTTCGGATGAGTTTATCCCCTTTTGTGCCTCTGGCAAGTTTTTAATAACAGTGATAAAAAAAAGTAATACAATTTATGAATGAAATATTCAGATTTAATAAAATATTCTGGGCTTCGTTAATGATGAATGTTATTAAATGGAAGAGGAGCATATTAATGTGAAATTCAAAATTAGGCAAACAATAACCTCATTTTGGCTTAGATTTTGAATCAAACTCTATCGATTTCGAGGGCAGTCAGGCATAGACTCCTATTCTTCAGAAGCAATGCATATGTATGCAAAAAAAAAAAAAAAAAGTCAGATAAGGCATCAGACTTTTACATGTGTTTCAAATTATAGACCATATTGCTGTAAAATAGTTATCATCTTAATTCATAAGAATAATTCATTTGGCAACAAATATTTAACAATCTCTCTATTCATCCTCCTATTTATCTCTCATTATAACTCGAATTAGTAAACTTGAAGGAGTTTCCTTGATTCAGTTTATAAGTAATTTCATACATGTTTTATTTCAGGTTAATACACTAGTAAGTATTTATTGCCCAAGCCGTCGGCATTTCCGAAAAAAAAGAAAAGAAAGATAAATGTTACTGATTTTTATGACCCTGTCTAGGTTGAGAGATTTTATTAATGGACAGCGAAAATTTTTTGCTAGTTGTATTCAGTTTGCTTCATTACATCTTACTCATTATTTCAAGCAATATGAAACTTGCGACATTTCTACTTGTTAGCTGTAAAATAAAATCTCATTTAAGATTGTGTTTTTAGTTGCAATATAACTTTTTTGACTGATTCCAACTAAAATGTTCTTTAGAAGTTTCATTCATACAAAATTTGCGCTTCATTTATTCAGAGCTCAAGTGAGAGAATTACTAAATCCCTGAAAGGGGGGAGGAATTTTTATTATATTTTGTTTATATTATATATACATTATATATATATTATTTTATCTTTAAAAAGTCCAATATTTCGGAAGTTTACGAAACTAGAGTTAGTAATTTTCGAGTTATAGCATTCATGGGTTGCAGTAAACAAAATGTTACATTTCAGTATCTATAATAACTATACTGTAAAGTTAAATTTCGACAAAAGATGTAATTTGCATTTTGAATCTGAATACAAAATTCTGTAGCCCCTACGAGGTTGCAATACTGCAGTTCGAAAAGAAGCTGACTATTGAAGTGTACTGAGTTTATTGAATTACACTGAATATAATATTCCTATATTTGCTAGAATTTATTTTATCATTTCCAAATATTAATTGTACGCTAATTTCATTCAATTTTTCTTTTTAAATATATTCGCGTGAAATCATGTTATACATTTGAGAATGCTGTAAAAAGTCTCCGAGGGAAATCATCGATAAGATGAAAAGAATCTTTATTAGAATTTATTAAACATGATTGTCAAATTTATGTACAGAATAAAGATAAAAAAATATAAATAAATAAACAAATGCGTGTAATTATTTCTTGCGCATTTATAATTTACAAAGGTTTTGCTACCTGATAATTGTAATACATTGAAATCAATGCTGCTGAATATTGTAAAGATTAAGAGTATTTGATATCGATAATAACAACGTATAATCTCATGAGCAACAAGATATTTTTTGAATATTTCAACGAATAAAGAGTTTCAAATCAGACTTTCAAACTGAATTTTTATTCATGTAATCATAATTCATAAGGAAGAAAGGCAATAGGATTTTTAGGAGCTTATTACAGAAAACGACAGTGATCAAATCCCATAGACATATTCTTCTGAAGCATTTTTGACTTTTATTATTTTTAATTTCATTGTCATTTATAAGACTTCTAAGTAAGATTAGACTGGGGAAGTGGAGTAATGTTTGGGAGTTGTATAAATCATCAGTCAACTTATTAACAGATATCAGTAGACAAAATCTCCTTTCCTAAATCAAAGAGAATCTATTTTCATAAAATTTCAGTGTTGATATTTTGAAGTTGCATTAATTAAAAATTTGCTAATAAATAAAGAAAAAAAAATTCGTCTCAAGTGTAAAGTAATGCGGATGTGTATACGAACAAGCTATGTGCAATTCAACCTCTATAGTGTTAAAATGCTACTATACGGTTGAGAAATATTTTCTTTAAATACTCCGTTTATTGTCCCGTTTATGCAGTTTGAAACTAGCTCTCTAGTTCGGTGTTTGATACCTTTCAGTTTATGCTGATATTTCTCGGCTCGGCTTTGCTGTGTTCAGTCGATTTAGCGTTAGTTTAAGCTAAACAGCCTGTCGTTAGTTATCTCAACACAAGTAGGGGGTGATTTGTGAGCACTAAGTGCGTGCATCTCTTTTACTTTAGTTTCAATAAAAAGGTTATTTAAACCTTTCTTCTGCAGTATTTATTCTTAAAGACATAGCGAGAATTCGCTACTTCGTCTTCGACGTAGAGTCAAAGTTGTATGTTACAAAAGAATACGCATAAACTTATCAGGTATATCTCCCGCTTTCCTAGCGTGCCTTCGTGGTGTAGTGGTTCTGCACGCTGGGCCGGTATTCCAGAGGTCCATGGTTCGATTCCCGGCGAAGGCGGTTGTTAATTTTTCATCTTGCCTGCTTCCAACAAAATACCTAATGTCTCTACAATTTCACAAAAAATACATACATAATACATTCCTTTTGCTTAGCTTTATCTGTTATGCTTTTTATAATCAGCCTGTTTGTTTTTTCTGACAATTTTTTCTCTGCATAGTGAGTGACATCTCGTCGCTCCATGTCGAGCTTACTAAATTCTCCGATTGCATATTTACCATGTTGCATGCCTATATAATTTAAAATATCTAAAAAGCCTCTAAACCCTCTGTTAAACTGCATAGCAGTCCCATATGCCCCCAATTTAAGAGTTCGTAATTCCATAAAAATGTCCATCGGTACTAATTTCCAGGAAATGCTATTAAAACTTTTGTTTGCATTTTGTGTGTCTTTCCTTGTAAGTATTTTTATAAGAGCTTCTCCTCAAATAGTTTCGTATAGACAAGCTTAAAAATATTAATAACATTCTTTGGCAGTTCTTTGGATTTGTCTCTGTACATTCTTCCAAATAATGCGACTCGCTGATATTTACACCAAGTGTCTGATCTAATTGGGCATTGACCATACATAGGTTATTTTGAACCAGACAAAGTGTGGAAAAAACGGACCAATTACAGCACTTTCCATTTCCTGTAAGTTATATGCATTGTTCCTGGTTGTAACTCAATAGTAATTTTGAAATTAGTCAATAAAGACATCCGTTAGTGAGTGACATTGACCGGTTCACCATTTCCCTCTTCAGTTAGTTTTCTAAGCCTGGAAAGGCGCTTCTAAATACTAGCTATGCATTCTTTTTTAAAGGAATTTTGATTAAAACTCTGAAGACAGCTGAAATTTCGAGAGAAAATATTATAGGGAGCATTATTATTTCCTCATTAGTTTTAGTTCGAAACAGCAACCAAATATATGTGGGATAATATAACAGAAATTTACAAATTGTTTTAAAATATTCATGTGTAAACAGCAATTTTAGAAAGTTACATCTTGCAGATTATGATGCAAGATATTGAGATATATACAGGGGCTCCCAAAAGTGTTCGTACACTTATGATTTTCATTGAAATAGGGCTCTATTCATTAATTAAAAGTAAACTTTCTGAATGAGCTTTTAATAATAAGATCTATAATCTATTCGTAACAAAATTACATGAAATATTTTTAAAATATAGCGAAACTTTATTTTTAAGAAATTATTAATAAAAAAATGACAAAAATTTTATCTCACAAAAGTCTTCGTACACTTCAAAAAAATCTTGACATATTAGTAAATATTTTCATTTTTCGTTAAATTAATATTAGTAGGATATCCCTTAGCATCCACAACAGCTTTTAAACGTCTGGAAATAGATTTTACTAGTTTTTTTTTTTTTTTTTTTTTTTAAATTTTTGTATCAATGTTCATTCATTCTTCCATCATGGCTGTTTTGAGTTCGCTTTTCGTTTTGGTGTCGTGTTTTCGTACTTTAACCCCCAGCTCTTCCAAATGTCGCCGTATACAAAAACCTGTGAACAATTATAGAGACACTACAGGCGAACGTTGAGAGCCGTATACTTAGAATCGTTATCATGATTACAAAAAAAAAGTTGTTTCCAATACCCAAATTTTGGGCTAATAATTTTACATTGTCTCTTAAAATATTTAAATAAAGAGAATGATTCATTATGCCATCAATGAATACCAAATTACCTAGTCCTGATGCTGTCATACCCACCCCCTCCCACAAGAACATCTCCACCGTCATGCTTAACTGTTCCAACTAAGTTCTTAGAATGAAGTTCCTCATTTTTTCTTCTCCATTAAGTTATTCGACCATCGGAACCAAAGATGTTAAATTTGCTTTCGTCAGCAAATAGGACATTATTCCAGTACGTTTCGGGTGTATTTATCATTGATTTTGCGAATGAAAGCTTAACAAAATTTCTGCCTTTCTGTTTTTCTCACTAACAAAATGTTTTTTACGGGCAGAACGCCCATGTAATCCAGCTTCTCTGAGAAATCGTCGAACAGTTTAAGGTGAAATTGAAGTAGAAAACTTTGCATTAAATTCTGCAGAAACTTTTACAGCACTCAAACGTGAGTTTTTCACAAATTTTCTAATAATAAATCTCTCATCACGTTTAGTTAACTTTCTCGGTCGACCTTTTCTTACCTTGTTTTCAATCCGATTTTCTTCTTTAAAGCGTTTTATCACATACTGCTCTGTAGAATGGGATAAATTAAATAATTTAGCGATATTTCAAATTGATTTACCACTACTATGGTGAAAAATTATCAATTTTCGAATGCTGCTTGTAATTTCTTTACGACTGCGACCCATTTTTGAATAATAAATAGAATATTATGAAGTAAACAATAAAAAATAAAAGCAAACGATTTTTTAAATGCCACCACAATGCAAAAATTAAAAAAAAGCGGCAAATGATAATTCTAATTTTTGATTTTATCCAAAAATATTTCAGTATACGAAGACTTTTGTGAGATAAAACGTTTATCATTTTTTGATTATTAATTTCTTAAAAATAAAGTTTCGCTATATTTAAAAAATATTTCATGTAATTTTGTTACGAATAAATTATAGATCTTATTATTAAAATCTCATTCAGAAAGTTTACTTTTAATTAATGGATAGAGCCTTATTTCAATGAAAATCATAAGTGTACGAGCACTTTTGGGAGCCACTGTATATGATCAGCTGCTTTAATGCTTACTGAAATTTTCATGATTATAAAATTTTTAAAGAAATATTTTTAATAAATTACTTTTGAGAATGTTGCGATTATTCAATGAAAATTTTTTTGTTTACATGAGTACATGTTCTAATCTTGTGAATGTAAACTATAAGGATAATTATTTTTTTAATTAAAATATGCGTGTAAAATTCAGTAGTATTTGGATCACTATATATATATATGTATAGGATTACAGCATGTACATTGTGAAATTTTGAAAATTTATGAAATAATTTTCAATACTGTTAATTCATTAAGTATAAACTTTAAAAGGGTAAATTATTGTGCAATAAATATTTAGTAGTTTCATATTTGGTGGTTCTGCTGTACGTTATGACTTTATGAATATATATATTCATATATTAGTTCAAAAGTTTGAGTAACTGAAAGACAAGTTAGCTTATTTTTATCCATAAACCAAGTTTCCAGTACAACAATCTTGCTGCCGTTTTCCAGTTTTGATATATAATTCGAATTGATTTTCTTATTTTTATTATTTACTTCGTATAGATAAAGCTTAAAATCATATTTCTGTAAAATAAATTATTTGCTACAAAATAATTTCATACAAGAAGCACTTTGATAGTGTGAGTATTTCAAACTGTTTAAATATTAAAACATGCCACTGAATTTGGAATATTTTAATGTGGATGTAATTTTTTAATACAGTTTATTATATTTGGGAAGAAAACCTACACATCCAGGTAATGAAGATATGATTATCCTAAAAAATGCTTTTTATTTCAATGATGGTCTACTTTGATTCAAAATCATCTTCATTACACATAAATGTTTTCACAAGTACACAGGTAGCAAATCTAAAGCAGATGTGTGTCAGATAGTGCAAAATCACATAATTACATTTTAAAAAGTAGTGTAAAACAATTCCTCAAGAGATAGTGTTAACCAGACATCTGAAATTATACTTCAGTAAACAAACATAGAAATGCCAACTTTCAGTTTCCAATACACTAATTTCATCCCATATAAAATAAAGTATAAGAAATCAAGGAGTAAACGAAATTATTGTAACTTCTTTTAGTGTGTGCGACAAATATGTTGTGTAATTACTTGGAAGAACTTTAAATAATCTTAAGTAAATTATTTGCAACTTTTACATATATATTTTGTGACATATCATATACAAAACACATGCTCTACTTACCTAATCGCTTGCAATAGCCTTACAAGCAAGACGCCAGTAATCTGCAGATACATCCTTTGGTAATCCACACACGAAAAATATATTCTGCTTAAGTTATTATTTCCTGTAGCATTACAGAACAAATATCTGCAACCTTTTCAGATATATCCTTTTAATAATCCACATGCGAAAACTAGGTTATGCTTACACAATTATTTCCTGTAATATTACAGATCAAACATCTGCAACTTTTACCTATATTATGCTTACAGAATTATTTCCTGTAACATTACATGTCAAACCTCTGCAACCTTCACAGGTATAATCCCTACAGAGTTATTAAGAATAACGCAGTTATAATTACTCAAATAGTCCATTGGCATTATAATTTCCATGAGTTTTTTAGTAACCTTTCCGAATTTTTTTAACTGCAATACATTGGAAAATGTCCATGATAATTAATATTTTGATTCAGGTATCTATCTGAATGCACCTTGTGAGCAAAACTTTGACAAGAATATGATAATGAATTATCCTTTACCTGACTAATAATTCCATCTATTCTGTTTTTCAGTTACACTCAGCACTTAGCTTAAAGAAGTTTCTACTAAGGATATGAACTTAACTGCATCATCTGCTTTGCAGTGCTGCTACATCATGCATTATTTTTTAAACTACTTCCGAAGAATAGCATTACGATATGTTGATTATGTATGATTATGTATTATCTTGCTGAACAGTACTGCAAATATGTATAGAATTTTTAATGCCAAAAGTTTAAAAATAAAGCGAAATTTGAAATTTGTGTTTAATTGTAAACCAAACTTAAAGATACAGTTTTTAAAAATACTCCTGTGGTTATTATAAAGGTACGAATGAAATTTAGAAAAGTACTTAGATTAACTCTTTAATCTCAAGGTTCACTTTTCAACATAATTTGACAAGTATGTAGGGCAATTCAAGTTGAATGGAACATATTCGTTACTTCTGTAACAAATTTATTTTCTGGATACAGGTATGAAATGTAAGGTTAGCTTTCAGTTTCGTTTGACAACATCGAAAAATCTCTAGACGTAATGATATTCAAATTGGCGGCTTCGACGGAAGGAAAATCCATTATAAGCTAAAACATGCAAAACCTCCCTCGGTAACCGTTGTTCAGAGACATTTCTGGATCAGATTCACTAAAGCTGCACCTCTCTGTCACCACATCACTAAGTGGATGGAACAGTTTAAGGAAACGGGTTGTTTATTTAAGAAAAAATATACAGGACGCCCAGGTCAGTAGTGGAACGGATGAAAATTTTTATGCGATTTTATTTCTTTATTTATTTGTTGAATTCATCATCAAAAAACTAGTCATTCCAAACTTTTGAATTAAAATGATCAATGATTCGTTAAGCTAGAATTCAAAAGATTCGAATGACCAAAGAAAGCTCTAAGATTTGAGGTCTAAAATTAAAAATCTTTCTGAAGATCCGCGAGATTTGACGATTCGAATGTCCCAACAATAAAAAAGCAAAAGACAACTTATTTTCTAACTCGTGCCTATTGAATACTTTCAATTTAAAAAAAGGATTTGACCTCAGTATGTTGGCCCTAACGTTAATTGTGTAGGAAAACAAAATTATTAATTTGTATGGAAAAAACCTAAAAAAAAAAAAAAAAAAAAAAAAACTGATAGCTTATTTTAAAATATTTTTTTTTTCCTTGAATAACAGTTTTTGAGTAATGAGTGCTATTCCGAATCACTCCTTTTATCCATTCTAAAAGAGTAAGTGTGAATTAAAACAAAGAGAAAGCACACGATCTGTTTTTAAAATTAGTGATTTATTTTTCATTCAAATGAAAAACTTTTACCCTAACTGTATTCACAAAGATCTGTACCTATTCTTTCACTTTTACTTTACTTCTATTAAAACTAGACAATAATTATAAAAGGACAGGAATAGAGAGAACCAGAGGCAAATGCTTTGATTTTTATCTTCTACAGACATTAGGTTATTTCGAGGCCAGAAAGATGAAAACTGAGCAACGCCTTCGCCGGAAATCGAACCACGGACCTCTGGAATACGCGCCCAGTGTGCAGACCACCACACCACGAAGGCACGCTAAGAAGGCGGGAGAAATACCTTATAATCTGAAAAAAGAACTATCAGTTGCACCGTGCAATAATTTTAAACTTACATTTATTGGGACATACTTTTTTTAACGCAGAGAAATAAGATTTATTTATTCATCTTTATGCGTAATAGCATTAATTGCACAAAAGTGATAATTTCTCATCAATGTACTTCCCTTCAGCTCACAACATGTCTCATTATTTTTGAAACAATATAAATATCGATTTGAGGCTCTTGAAAAATCCAGCTGTGCGTCTCGAACTTATATGAAGTCTACCATGCGGCTCCTATTGTCACAAAGTTTGGCCTTTCCTCTTCTATAACCTCTACATAAAGAAGACCCATAGACAACAGTTATAAAAGGCCGGGGACTATGATATTTGTATCCTAATAGTGGACAAACATCACTGAACAATATTCTTGAAGCCAATTTCCTAGTAGTGCCTCTTTTAGTGGCATGATAAAACTCGAAGGTTTCGTTTTCCGTTAAATTTTCAAATTTAACGGAAATTCTAACACTTGTTAACTGTGATAAAATGATTGAAGAAAACACTTAATGTGCCCTATCATAAGTAAGAATGCGGTTATTATATTTAATTTAAACAACAATATTGTTATTCACGCCAAACTGGCATCACAAAACAATAGAAAACTCAACATTCTATAGGAAATAAATTTCATTCTTTCCCAGCTCCCATCTTTATGGCACTGAAGGGACTAGCTTTATTAAAGATTTTCTTCAAAATCTTTTCTAACCCCTTTTTAATTGCTCCCAAGTTACACTTTTAAATAATTTTTGATTTTCAAAGCTATTGATCTATAGAAAATCCCACCGATGTTTAGGATAATTGAAGCGTAATCTTTATGGTGGAAAGTGCAGCATTTGAAATAGCCTAGGTGCTTCTGTTTTTGCTAATTAACATTTATAAAGTACCGATGTGTGTTTACTGTCATTATTTTGCTGCTCAAAAAAGATTTTCCATCGACAAGATAAATAATTTTTGTCTTGGACTTTCTCTTTCTCTCTCTCTCTCACTATATATATATATATATATATATATATATATATAAATGCATACTTATTAAAGTTAAAAGAAATATTTAAGAATGTGTGTTTTCCACCCACAAGCTAGTTTGACAGCTTTAAAAATATCTTGTTGGGACTTACCTCGCTTACTTGATAGTAGCATGAGAACACTATCACGAATTTGTCGGGGTCTGGTACACCTTGTGGTATTTTAACGTTAAATATAAAACAAAATTGTAGAATATTCACAATAAAGTTGCAGAAGTGTGAATGTTGAAGGAAGCAAAGCAATTAACCAAAAAATTAAAACTTTCCTTTATTTTAAAGATAAAAGAGAAGAAGAAGTTTCAAACTGAAAAAAACGCACAATGAAATCACACATGCCTCTCATCAGAGGGCAGCATATGTGTAATTTTATTACCTTCGCTTCATTAGTCTAAGTGAAAATACAGTGCAATCTCAATTATCCAAGCTAATGCTGAGGTAGCAAGTCACGCAAACTGAAAAACACGGATAGTCCAAACTATCAATTTTCATGCGTATTGTACACGTTTATTTCTTCAAAAAATCAGCAATTTTACTTTATTTTTGAGAAAACATTTAAATGTTTTCCAAATTTTACTGCTTATCCGAAATCCCGTTTGAACATTGTATTCGGATCTACTTTGGTTGACAAAGTCCAGTCAGCAATTTTTTTTACTGTTTCGGGATAATTGCTAGTACCTGTTTCGCTTGCATAATATTTCCAGTATCACTGTCTGCCTCTTCTGTAATCGTGACATTTGAAACTATCAGCACCACTCAAGCATTGAAATCCCGGGTCAGACGAATCGCCATCGAACCATTCCTGAGTGTTGGGCATTTTCGAAGAATTTTACATTTTCAATTTTTTTCAGCATACAACTTCAACTATTGCCTCGATTTCACAATTAGATAAATCTGTCCTTTCTACATTAGAACGAATCTTTTCGTATGATCGAGTATACTCGGAATTGCTTTTTTTTAAATTTAATTTAATTTAATTTTTCTTTTCCTTCCTTTTTTTTTTTTTTTTTTTTTTTTTTTATACACGCTCTCGCACAAAGCGTTCAGTGTGCGCGTGTCTGGGCACGGCCGCATGCAGATAATCTGCACACCGGGTAATCCGAACCTGGATAATCGACAGTTTTTTTTTTTTTTTTTTTCCTATGTGGGATGTATAGCTGTTTGTTAGTATATTCACACTTCTGCCATTTCATTGTAAATATTTGATTTTGTCTTTAGAAATTTTCCATTTTATCACATATTTTATTTTTTACTCGCATATTTTTATATTTTTACTGTTTCTTTTTTTTTTTTTTTTTTTTCTTTTTTTTTTCTTTTCAGTTAACACTTTACTCTCGATTATCCGGCTATGGATCACCTGGTTTGCGAATTATTCGCGAGTGGCCGTGCCCAGACACGTACACTGAACGCTTTTTGCGACAGCGTTAAAAAGAAGAAAAAAAAAAAAAAAAAAAAACCTCGCGCAAGTCCGAGTATACTCGATCATGCGAAAAGATTCGTTCTGATGTAGAAATCAGAGATATATCTAATTGTGAAATCGGGGCAATAGCTGAAGTTGTATGCTGAAAAATTGAAAATGTAAATTTCTTCGAAAATGCCCATCGGGAAGACATTGATGAGTGGTTCGATGGCGATTCGACTGGGATTTCAATGCTTGAGTAATGTCAAACTGGCAGTGGGGAAGGAGACACATATTATTCAAATATTTCTTTTCAACTTAAAAAAGCAGACTTTAATCTTAATTAACTAATATATGTTACTGTAGCTTTATGCGTGCTCTAAAATCCATTATGTATTATATTTTGTTTTCCTTTAATATGTTTTAGACTTCCACTTTCGCTCTTATTTTCATTTATACGTGTGTGTACAGGTGCGTAAGATGTGTACTTATATGCGTGAATAATATAAGTGTGCATACGTGTGTATATGTATGAATGTACTATATCTATCTATATAGAATCTAAATGTCTATATAGAATTTTTTAAAAAAATAATTTGCCAAAGTTTTGTTAGGTTAAATTTTCGAATTTTCGATTGCTTGAAAGTTTTTGTACTTTTTTTCAATTTCAGCTTACGGAAGATCAGCTGTGTTTTATTATTACGAATCAAGCTGGAAACTTTCAGATTGGATTGATGATTATTTGGTAAATAACTTATTTGCCTAAATGAAGACAATGATTCTAGTTAGCATTTGCAGACACGAAAGGTAAGACTGTGTTCTTATCTACTATTTCACAGTTTGGTAAGTCTACGTAGCTTACGAAAGCTTCGAGAAGATTAAAAAGGTAAGTACTGAAAATAAAGAGATTGCTTGCTGCGATTGCATAAATAGAAAATATTAAACAATGCCTTAAATAATTGACTTGAAAGATTCACAGAGAGACTAGACGTGCGAATTTTTTTTTTTAGTTATTAAGGGGGAGAAAGAAGAACATTTTATAGCCCCTTTACCGTATTTCTTCCGCATTGATGATCCAATTGCGACTGCGCGGGAGCTCTCGAGATGCGATTGATGCAGGGGCAGGTGCTTAGGAGGAGGAGAGAAAGGGCGGTTCCTCCCAGCCACGATTTACCAAAATCACAGGGGTTTAAAAGGCAACCCGCGGTCACGTACCTCTTTAACTCGATGATACTTCAATCTAGGGATCTGCCTCTTTTCTTATCGATTTTTAACGGTTAGGAGGGCACATGCGAACGTGTGCAGCTAAGAAGTTAATGCTTTTGCTAATTACCCGGAGGCATGAACTAGGCATCAATGCTAATGAGATTTCGACACCTACTTCTTTTTCTCAAAACGAAGTCGTTTCCAAGCGCAGGATAATTTCTACAGGTATCATTATCAAGCTTGATAGTTTCTGACATGAAGTTTCCGTTTCGCAAAATTTTTGGTTTTGAAGAGGGATCATGTGCTATAAGAAAGTATAAAGAGTTATTAAGATTTTCAGATAGGAAAAGAAAATTCTGTATTCTTAGCTTTATTCTAAAAAATGCATTAAATTGGGAAGGAAGAAAAGCACCTGAAATGAATTTCAGCGGCATTTGCTTTTTTAATTGTCAGGAAATACTTCCGGGAATTACTGTTTACTTCAGTTGAGAGCGTTATAATTTAAATATATGCTAGTATTGATAATAATGATAATAATAATAAATGTCGTTATTTAAATGACTTACGCTTGTAATAACGTAATTATCTTCTTGATAGTAATAATTTATATTCCAGACAAAAAAAAAAAAAAAAAAAAAAAAAAAAATCCCCCACAGCAAAATACAATCAAATATAAATAGTCTTACCTTTAAGGACGTTTCGTATCCTATCTCTCCGGAAATGGTGATTTCGCGGACAATAATATGAATTTAGTTGCTTGATTTATCTTTTCAATTCCTTTAATCTTTAGTGTTGCCAAGAGTGTGTTATTTTGTTATTGCGATGTTATATTTACAAAACAAATGGGTATAATAATAATATCTCGTATTCTTAGGTATGTCTAATCTAAATAGATGTTAACAGACTGTGTAAGAAACTATCCCTATGTACGATTAAGTCCAGCGAAGAGTTAAAAGAACGCTTTATGAATTCAATTATGATTCACACATGGTATCGACTCGTGCTTACAAAAACCAACACTTTTGGCTTAGCGTTAGATAACGGCTTTTCACATGTTACTTAACATGCAGGCAGGCTGTGACTCGTGAAAGGCGGCGTAACAAGCCTAATGGCAAGAAGCGCTCAACAACACAAAATAATTATCTTGGTGTGCGAACATAGATGTATTTTATCAAATCGTGTAAGTTAGATCTTTTGAATAGACGCATGTTTCAAGATTCTGCACATCGAAAAATTGTCATTCAAGGAAAAATTATTAAACATCTAGTGGTAGAAATTTAATCTGCATGCTCTGAAAAGAATAAATGTCATTTCAACAGTTATTATTAATGCATTATGAATAAAGGACTCTTAGAATCTGCTAAATGAGATCCACAAAGGGACGATTTAGATTATTTTGCTGTAAGTTGTGAGATTCCTATCTTTTAAGTTACAGCCAAAGTTGAGGAACCTTAAGAACTGATAAGCGAATAATCACTTTAGTTCGGTAGTCAGAAAACAGATACTCAAGAAGGGTTAAATACCCTTTATTATTCCAATTAAAGTTTACAGAAGACTCCTTCTTGGAGTTTACAACAAAGCCTCCACTCGGGCTTGAACTCAGAAAACTAAGAAACAAAACTTAACTAATCTTAACTAAAAAGGTATAGCCGAAGCTATCAATATTCTAACAGAGTTGGCCCCTTAACGCTAACTAACGGCGAAGCTATCAAGGACCTAATGTACGGCCGAACGTAAAAACAGCTTTAGAGAGAGTATAGCCAGAAGGCTAACGCGCGCTGCATAGAATCTCTGGCTCTCTAACGAAGTCAGAGAACTTCACAGTTACATACTCTTTCTCCTCATTTGCATTTGACCGCTATTCTGAAAATACGCTCTGGCCGGAAGTTGTAAACTGAAATTCAGATAGGACAGGAAAGTAACTTTTAACTAAAAATTAACTGTTAGATAAATTAAGATAAACCTTACAAAGTTAAGTCTATCATAAAAAATAAAACTCTCCGTATCAGTACTTGTGATGCACGCTGAAGAAGTATATTCAGTTTAATTTTAAATGATAAACATATTTCTTCGAGATATACATGTTTACACCTGTCTATCATATTTATGTTTCTTGTAGAAGAAGTAATTATCTGTGAACCCATATTTTAAGGTAGCAGTTATGTGTGTAAAGTACACTAATGTTTGTGAAAATTGCATCACCATGAAAGAATTATGCAAATTGAACCAAACTTGCAGGAAATAGAAAGGGAGGTAAGACATGCAAATGATTATAATGAGAAGGCTATCACGCATGCGTGGAGTGAGAACCGGCTGCTTGTTCCATATTTATATAAAGGACTGTAATGTTACGTTGAAATCTGTTTATCGTCCTCTGTCTGCGGTGAATGTTTAATTAGTGATCAATATGTCACATTAACGGCGGAAGGTGCCATACAAACAACTAACTGAGTTCGAACAAGGCCGCATCCACGGTTTGCGAGAGTGTGGACTTTCGTATCGGGCAGTCGCAGCCCACACGCAGCGTAATGCCACAACAGTGATCCCTGTTTGGAAGAAATGGACAAAGAAGAACCAAACATGGCGAAAACCTGGCAGTGGAGCAAGCAATAGCACAACGGCACGGGACGACACACACTTCTGCATTGCTACGACGGATCTTTTAGCGTCCTCTCGTATGTTAATACAACGTTCGAGCACAGCTATAGGTGTTGTGTTGTCTAGCTCTACGATTCGTCGCCGTCTGCTGCAGTATGCTGCGTGCAAGGATTTCTCCTGAAGCTGAATCACCAACGCCTCCGACTTCAGTGGGCACGGCAATACTGTGCGTGGCGTGCCTTGTGGCAATAAATTGTTTTCTCCACTGAATCTGGCTACAATCTGGAGTACAATGATGGAAGAGTACGCGTTAGACATTACAGAGGGGAACGCCTCCTCCCACAGGGTGTTATCCAGCATCCATACTCACAAACGCCTGGCATCATGCTGTGGAGAGCTATTGGGTATAATTGTCGATCCCACCTAGCACAGATTGAGGGTGACATCAACAGTGATGATGTCTATCCCATCTAGCACAGATTGAGGGCGACATCAACAGTGATGGCTACATAAGGAAAGTTGTAAAACCAGAGGTCTTTCCAGTTTTTCAACGCATTCCGTGAGCTGTATTTCAGCAGGATAATGCCCATGCACATGTTTTCAGACTGCACAAACCTTCTTTATGGCACAATAGGTTTCGTTTCTTCTATTTTTCCCTATCTTTTTAGCACAATATTCTGAAATATATTTAAAAGTTCGCGTAATTTTTCCCTTCCTCAAAGCATTTAGAAATTGAGTTCCGCTAAATTTTATATGTTTTCTTCCACGTAGTGATTGTTTTCATCTTACTAATTGATTTGCTCGTGGATTTTAGGTGCATGGAATTTGTTTAAAGAAGCAAATACAATCAAGCGCTTCGAGAAAGCGAGGATATCTAATGCTGTTGGTGGTTCTAAAGATTGTTGCATATGGGAAAGCAGACTGAATGGTGGCGAAGACGATGACAACGGTAACGACTTGCAGACAGTAGCAGATGACCCAGACAGCAGTTTCAGTAGGACCGAGTTTTTAGGCTTAGGGAGTTTAATGGAACAACAAAAAGAATGAACGAAATTCAAGATAGAGGGAACTAGAAATTAAGTCCAGGTGGTTTCAAGATATCAAGATCTCTAACTCTTCGAAGGATTCCCACAAGTATTTGCATCATAATGGTTTCCAAAGTGTGGATCGAGTTATAGTTCAGTTACATAATTATGAATATTTAGTTATAATTCTAATTAATCTATAATAATAACAATATTTTATAATTAATAATTATATATATATATATATTTGAATTTAACAAACATTGTCTATTCGTAAAAAGCAAATTTAAAGTTAATTAAATTTTAAATGAAATTTAATTACGAATAAATGTTTAATTATTACTGCGAACTAATCTACAATATCATTTAAATTCTGAGAGAATATGTAAATCAAGTGCAAGTATCAAAATCTATGAATATATAATAAATGTATAATATATAATTCCAATAAATTTTTTAATCCTAAAAATTTATAAAAATGCATAGGTGAATAATTGTTGAGCAGGCAGGAGACAGATTTATCAAGTTATGGCGCAAGAGAATTATTTTAAATTAATTAAATTTAACTTTACTATATTTTTTTGAAACAATGTATATATATATATATATATATACATTGTTTCAAAAAAAAATATATATATATATATATATATATATTGTTACGAAATGTCCAGGCGCGGTAAGATAGCTTCCCCGCAAAGCAGTTTTAAGTTTGCCATAAAATACCAAGGAAGGAAGGCTTGCCATACTTGGCGAGAAATCGCCCATTTGACTATAAAATTGGCGATATACCATGGACGGTTGGAGAACCTTCTGGAACGAGTTCTTACCGGTTTAGCCTAGAATGTTCTCGAACACAAGCCGAAAGTTATATAAAAACTACTGGTCCGCAGTCAGTTAATGTGTGTCTCGTCTAGGGAGTCAGTCCGTGCGGAGTCGATCGAGTTGACAGCCGGGCAGCGAGTGCTGAGTGAGTCGTCGAGTGCACCGAAGGAGTCTGTTAGTGTATCGCGGTTAGTGCATCGTCGAGAGAGCGTGTTGAGCTCCGTAAACGACTGAACCGAAGAATCGGGAGCTGTGCTCTTGTGTCGTCGAGTGCATCGCGAGTTGTAGCGTGTAGTCTCGAGAGTACATGGAATTCCGAGAACGACCAAGCAGAGTTGGGGAGCTGTACTCTGGTGCTTTGCAGGAAGCTGCCTCCACCGTTATTGCCTGACAGTGTGAAAGCTGTGTCGCAGATTGTTCCAACGTGTTTATAGAAGATCTTCGACGACTGTAAAAAGTGTTGTTGGAGCTGTCCTGATTAATATTGGCTAAATAAAGTGTGTTTCGATACTTCATCCACTGTCGTCGTTATTCACTCCAAATCTACAAACCCCGTACGAACGTGAAGGAAGAAAATAACGCAACAACTGGTGTCAGAAGAATAACAAAACGTAACAATATATATATATATATATACATAATTAACTAATTAATAATTAATAATTATACTCGTGTCGAACTACCAGTGTTCAACGATTTTACCGTGCGGCCACTGGTGGGCCGAAGGATCCACAAAAATCACATCCTTATGCGCTTCTAAAAACCTTAAGTAGTGTTACATGATTTCATCTGGATATTTCAGAGCAAACACAAACCTCATTCTAAAGACTATTATACAAAGTTGGTGCATGCCTTCATTATTATTCCTTCACATATCGTCGCATGGTGGGGATATTTTGTGTTCTATTGAGATGTAAACGAAATTAGAATAAGAAGTTAAACTTCGACTCGTTATTGCATTAATTAATTTAAAAGAGCTCTTTCATTGTCAAGAAGATGAAACACAAACCCTATGACTTTATGGAATAAAGTTCATTCTCTTTAACCCTCCTGTATATAATTGTCACTTACTTGCATTGTCATTATTTGTATTTCAGAAACATATTCGTGTAACTGGATTTAATAACGGTAATCAATTTCGCTTTTTGCTCATCGTTTGAAAAATAATTACATAGGTCACTTTATGAAATATAGTTATTTTTATGTATGCAGTTTTAGACACTAATGGATATGTTCATACAATAGTACCTCTCCTAACGAGCATATTTCGTGGAGGCATTCATTATATGGAACGCATTTTCTCATACGTTACAATGAAAACAATTTTAACCAGCCCGAAATCGCGAGACATCATAAAAAATTTCTGAAAATATGGAAAACGCAATTAGTATAGGAAATTAAGTGAAATGGGAGAATTTGCTAATTTATTACTTGAAAATTATGTATGCATGTACAATCTCGCATTTTAAAATTAGATTTAATCTATTTCTTCGTAGTTTTCCGCTGGAGGAGTTAAGACTCAACTGTTTTTGTACGTTTGTCTTTGGTTCCTTTGAGAAACCTAGCTTTTTATGAAGTTATCTACGGTGGTTTACAATTATTGAGTTGCCTTGGTCGGTATAGTAGTTAGTGTGGCTGGCTGTCGTATATAGTCCTACTGTCACCTATAAGATGAGCAAGGCCCATGAAAAGACAGACACAATTCTGCAAATTCGTGGACTTGTTCTGATGTTACTGTCAGATAAGTAAGATATGTCACGACAATATAAGTTAAAGAGCCTTTTACAAAACTTTCCTGAATCTGTTCAGGGCATTATCATTAAACAGATATTTGTTCATTTTAGCTGATTGGGATATATGACTGTTTGGCTGCGATCTAGACCTCTTCTCAGTTCGAATTAAATAAAATTTCTCTTTAAGAAATGTGGACTCAATCTAATTTTTATTTTCTTCAGAAGGTCTTTCATAGTTATAGTAGGCACAAGTCTGTTTATATTCTCCTCCTCGTCACCAGAATTTTCTTTCTGAGCTTTCTCGAATCCTGATCAAACAAAGCTTGCAATTCGCCATTTCTTTGTTCTATATTTTTGTTCATGCGCAGATAATTTAATTTTTTAAATATATTTACGCCCTTCAAAAAACGCAGTCAAAATGGATTTTGACTCTTCGTTTAATGTGTGACGAAATTTGAGTGCGGTTCATAGTGCAAGACCGAGTTCCATTATTTGGACACTTTTTAGTTCCTGCTCACGCTCGTTATTTGTCATGTAGGATGTTCGATATGCGAGACGCTTATGTATATACATATACATGGCCAAAATATAGAAAGTAAGGTAGATTGAGACACTTGTAATCAGAAGTTTTCTTTTATTCGCTCCAGATATCCATAACAAAATGTGTGTTTGCCATCATCTGAATACTCGAATTGCTAGCACATGAACGAGCACTATAATGCAAATTTCACTTATGACCACAGAAATTAATCTAGAAAGTATCACATGCATCTAAAAATTTTAAAGTCTTCGTTTCAGTATGCTGAAAATATAAAATTCTGACAGTCATAAACTTCCAATAACAGCTCTGGTGAGAAGGAATTTTATTTATTCGTCACCAGGCTTCTGACCTAATGTGTATACCAAAAAGAATTGTACCTGCTCAGCGAAAGATTAAGTACAATCCAGTATCCTTACAGATCTAACGATACTTTTTTTTAACAAAATCAGAGAGTACATAGAGTAGCAGTGTTACATAAACTATGACAACTTGCGTTCATATGCTGCATATAATTCAGAGTTAATAGTAGCCACTTGATATAATTATAAAAAGTTACTGATTATATTTTACATATACTTAATATAATAAACAAAACAAAAAATATAATAAAAAGAAATGAAAAAAGAAATAATATAAATAAAAGGAATAAATAACATACATATATATGTATATAAATGCAAATATAAATAAATAGATGAATATATAAAAAAGGTTTCTACAACGATTACTTGGCTAGTTGATGAGCATGAATATCTTTCATTACAGAATTGCAATATTTTAGTCAGTTTAGTAAGAGCTCCTTTAGTTTTCAATAGATGTGTTGTCCTTTGTTCCCACTATTGATCAGATGGCTTGGTCAAGTAAAATGGTTTCGTAAGACAACAGAAAAAGGCATAATGATCCGGAGGTTGTTGTTGGCCACATTCACAAGTGTCCAGTTCTGTAATACCAAATCGATGAAGATATGTTATGAAAGGTCTATGGCCTGAAAGAAAGCAGAGGAAAATGTAAGAATCTTAGTAGAGACATGGGGAAAAAACGAAAAGTCCGTCTTCCCATTGTTGCAATATTCCATCCGGATCGCCAGTGATTTATTAAGTAATTGTAAGTAATCCCTGAATCCATTTAAGAAAGGAACTTGGCAAAGGCAAGGGATGTTCCGGCAAGTTCGTACCAGTTACTGCTTGCTTGACAAGTTCGTCAGCACGCTCTTTGCCAACTATGCCCCTATGTACCAACTATGCCCCTATGTAACCGTGGACGAAATCCTGACGTTATGTTGAAAAGTAATTTTTGAACTTCTATTACTAGAGGGTTTCTGAAATTTATATCATCACTTGCCTCCAAACTAGGTACAGAGTCACTGTAGATATGGGCTTGTGTATCGAATTTATAGAAGAGTTAAATAACTTTCTTTATTGCCGTCAATTCAGCTTGCAATATTATGATTACTTAATCTTCTTTTCCAAATGTGTTTCAGGACATCATTTAACATGACACACAAACCACAGCCTGTGCCTGCCTCATTATACAAACCATCTGTAAAAATGTCGATCCCTCGAACTGGTAACTGGGGTGATCTAGAGCAAATATAAGGACCTAAGTCGTACTAGGAGGGATTGGCAAAGATAATTTGGATGTTTTGTAGTCCTCGTAGTCCGAAGTAGTTTGATGCCTCGTAGTCCGAAGCTGAAAAGTGAACGTTCCATAGAGTAATATGTTTGTTCAGTCGTAATATACAGGAATGTATTGCTTCTCGCTCTGCAGTTAGGTCGAGAGGAGGAATACCAGTTAGTACCTGCAGGACTGCTGTCAAAATTGAGAGGTATTCCTAATGATATGCAGAAGGGGCATTTTTTGTATGGAGAGAAGTTGACGGCGTTCATGTTTAGTTAAAGAAGTTGCCCACATACCAGCACATTACAGAAAGATTCTTTCTGTGACTTTCTGATGCAAATTTTTTAGTAAGGAAGAAGAGACATCCCAGTTTTTAGCCGTAGTCCGCATCATGTTATTATTCAAAATTCCAATTCGATACTTAATATTTTTCAGGTGCGGCAGCCAAGAAAGTTTAGAGTCAATTATGAGGCTTAGATACTTGACTTGTTGAACTATCTTAATAGAGGTGCTATACAATTTAATTGTGGGCTTTCGTTTAAGAGGGGCTACAGCTCCTATTGTCACACTCGAATCTTAGAGACTGAAATAGTAGTTTTGTTTTAGGTGTATTTTTGAACTCTTAGAGTAATGAATTTGCGACCCTGTCCATAAGACAGGACCTCAACATGAGCCCTGAGGGAATCCTAGATGCAACTCTTGTGTAACAATTCCAGAGTCTAAAATAATTTGAATGAAGCGGTCTTTGAGATAGCTTCTTATGAGGTCTACGAGATCGCCTTTACACTCCATAGTGACCAAGGTATCAAGGATGTTCACCTACCACATAGATTCAAAGGCTCCTTGAATATCTATAAATAAAAGGAATAAATAACATACATATATATGTATATAAATGCAAATATAAATAAATAGATGAATATATAAAAAAGGTTTATACAACGATTACTTGGCTAGTTGATGAGCATGAATATCTTTCATTACAGAATTGCAATATTTTAGTCAGTTTAGTAAGAGCTCCTTTAGTTTTCAATAGATGTGTTGTCCTTTGTTCCCACTATTGATCAGATGGCTTGGTCAAGTAAAATGGTTTCGTAAGACAACAGAAAAAGGCATAATGATCCGGAGGTTGTTGTTGGCCACATTCACAAGTGTCCAGTTCTGTAATACCAAATCGATGAAGATATGTTATGAAAGGTCTATGGCCTGAAAGAAAGCAGAGGAAAATGTAAGAATCTTAGTAGAGACATGGGGACAAAAACGAAAAGTCCGTCTTCCCATTGTTGCAATATTCCATCCGGATCGCCAGTGATTTATTAAGTAATTGTAAGTAATCCTTGAATCCATTTAAGAAAGGAACTTGGCAAAGGCAAGGGATGTTCCGGCAAGTTCGTACCAGTTACTGCTTGCTTGACAAGTTCGTCAGCACGCTCTTTGCCAACTATGCCCCTATGTACCAACTATGCCCCTATGTAACCGTGGACGAAATCCTGACGTTATGTTGAAAAGTAATTTTTGAACTTCTATTACTAGAGGGTTTCTGAAATTTATATCATCACTTGCCTCCAAACTAGGTACAGAGTCACTGTAGATATGGGCTTGTGTATCGAATTTATAGAAGAGTTAAATAACTTTCTTTATTGCCGTCAATTCAGCTTGCAATATTATGATTACTTAATCTTCTTTTCCAAATGTGTTTCAGGACATCATTTAACATGACACACAAACCACAGCCTGTGCCTGCCTCATTATACAAACCATCTGTAAAAATGTCGATCCCTCGAACTGGTAACTGGGGTGATCTAGAGCAAATATAAGGACCTAAGTCGTACTAGGAGGGATTGGCAAAGATAATTTGGATGTTTTGTAGTCCTCGTAGTCCGAAGTAGTTTGATGCCTCGTAGTCCGAAGCTGAAAAGTGAACGTTCCATAGAGTAATATGTTTGTTCAGTCGTAATATACAGGAATGTATTGCTTCTCGCTCTGCAGTTAGGTCGAGAGGAGGAATACCAGTTAGTACCTGCAGGACTGCTGTCAAAATTGAGAGGTATTCCTAATGATATGCAGAAGGGGCATTTTTTGTATGGAGAGAAGTTGACGGCGTTCATGTTTAGTTAAAGAAGTTGCCCACATACCAGCATATTACAGAAAGATTCTTTCTGTGACTTTCTGATGCAAATTTTTTAGTAAGGAAGAAGAGACATCCCAGTTTTTAGCCGTAGTCCGCATCATGTTATTATTCAAAATTCCAATTCGATACTTAATATTTTTCAGGTGCGGCAGCCAAGAAAGTTTAGAGTCAATTATGAGGCTTAGATACTTGACTTGTTGAACTATCTTAATAGAGGTGCTATACAATTTAATTGTGGGCTTTCGTTTAAGAGGGGCTACAGCTCCTATTGTCACACTCGAATCTTAGAGACTGAAATAGTAGTTTTGTTTTAGGTGTATTTTTGAACTCTTAGAGTAATGAATTTGCGACCCTGTCCATAAGACAGGACCTCAACATGAGCCCTGAGGGAATCCTCGATGCAACTCTTGTGTAACAATTCCAGAGTCTAAAAAAATTTGAATGAAGCGGTCTTTGAGATAGCTTCTTATGAGGTCTACGAGATCGCCTTTACACTCCATAGTGACCAAGGTATCAAGGATGTTCACCTACCACATAGATTCAAAGGCTCCTTGAATATCTATAAATAAAAGGAATAAATAACATACATATATATGTATATAAATGCAAATATAAATAAATAGATGAATATATAAAAAAGGTTTATACAACGATTACTTGGCTAGTTGATGAGCATGAATATCTTTCATTACAGAATTGCAATATTTTAGTCAGTTTAGTAAGAGCTCCTTTAGTTTTCAATAGATGTGTTGTCCTTTGTTCCCACTATTGATCAGATGGCTTAGTCAAGTAATATGGTTTCGTAAGACAACAGAAAAAGGCATAATGATCCGGAGGTTGTTGTTGGCCACATTCACAAGTGTCCAGTTCTGTAATACCAAATCGATGAAGATATGTTATGAAAGGTCTATGGCCTGAAAGAAAGCAGAGGAAAATGTAAGAATCTTAGTAGAGACATGGGGACAAAAACGAAAAGTCCGTCTTCCCATTGTTGCAATATTCCATCCGGATCGCCAGTGATTTATTAAGTAATTGTAAGTAATCCCTGAATCCATTTAAGAAAGGAACTTGGCAAAGGCAAGGGATGTTCCGGCAAGTTCGTACCAGTTACTGCTTGCTTGACAAGTTCGTCAGCACGCTCTTTGCCAACTATGCCCCTATGTACCAACTATGCCCCTATGTAACCGTGGACGAAATCCTGACGTTATGTTGAAAAGTAATTTTTGAACTTCTATTACTAGAGGGTTTCTGAAATTTATATCATCACTTGCCTCCAAACTAGGTACAGAGTCACTGTAGATATGGGCTTGTGTATCGAATTTATAGAAGAGTTAAATAACTTTCTTTATTGCCGTCAATTCAGCTTGCAATATTATGATTACTTAATCTTCTTTTCCAAATGTGTTTCAGGACATCATTTAACATGACACACAAACCACAGCCTGTGCCTGCCTCATTATACAAACCATCTGTAAAAATGTCGATCCCTCGAACTGGTAACTGGGGTGATCTAGAGCAAATATAAGGACCTAAGTCGTACTAGGAGGGATTGGCAAAGATAATTTGGATGTTTTGTAGTCCTCGTAGTCCGAAGTAGTTTGATGCCTCGTAGTCCGAAGCTGAAAAGTGAACGTTCCATAGAGTAATATGTTTGTTCAGTCGTAATATACAGGAATGTATTGCTTCTCGCTCTGCAGTTAGGTCGAGAGGAGGAATACCAGTTAGTACCTGCAGGACTGCTGTCAAAATTGAGAGGTATTCCTAATGATATGCAGAAGGGGCATTTTTTGTATGGAGAGAAGTTGACGGCGTTCATGTTTAGTTAAAGAAGTTGCCCACATACCAGCACATTACAGAAAGATTCTTTCTGTGACTTTCTGATGCAAATTTTTTAGTAAGGAAGAAGAGACATCCCAGTTTTTAGCCGTAGTCCGCATCATGTTATTATTCAAAATTCCAATTCGATACTTAATATTTTTCAGGTGCGGCAGCCAAGAAAGTTTAGAGTCAATTATGAGGCTTAGATACTTGACTTGTTGAACTATCTTAATAGAGGTGCTATACAATTTAATTGTGGGCTTTCGTTTAAGAGGGGCTACAGCTCCTATTGTCACACTCGAATCTTAGAGACTGAAATAGTAGTTTTGTTTTAGGTGTATTTTTGAACTCTTAGAGTAATGAATTTGCGACCCTGTCCATAAGACAGGACCTCAACATGAGCCCTGAGGGAATCCTCGATGCAACTCTTGTGTAACAATTCCAGAGTCTAAAATAATTTGAATGAAGCGGTCTTTGAGATAGCTTCTTATGAGGTCTACGAGATCGCCTTTACACTCCATAGTGACCAAGGTATCAAGGATGTTCACCTACCACATAGATTCAAAGGTTCCTTGAATATCTATAAATAAAAGGAATAAATAACATACATATATATGTATATAAATGCAAATATAAATAAATAGATGAATATATAAAAAAGGTTTCTACAACGATTACTTGGCTAGTTGATGAGCATGAATATCTTTCATTACAGAATTGCAATATTTTAGTCAGTTTAGTAAGAGCTCCTTTAGTTTTCAATAGATGTGTTGTCCTTTGTTCCCACTATTGATCAGATGGCTTGGTCAAGTAAAATGGTTTCGTAAGACAACAGAAAAAGGCATAATGATCCGGAGGTTGTTGTTGGCCACATTCACAAGTGTCCAGTTCTGTAATACCAAATCGATGAAGATATGTTATGAAAGGTCTATGGCCTGAAAGAAAGCAGAGGAAAATGTAAGAATCTTAGTAGAGACATGGGGACAAAAACGAAAAGTCCGTCTTCCCATTGTTGCAATATTCCATCCGGATCGCCAGTGATTTATTAAGTAATTGTAAGTAATCCCTGAATCCATTTAAGAAAGGAACTTGGCAAAGGCAAGGGATGTTCCGGCAAGTTCGTACCAGTTACTGCTTGCTTGACAAGTTCGTCAGCACGCTCTTTGCCAACTATGCCCCTATGTAACCGTGGACGAAATCCTGACGTTATGTTGAAAAGTGATTTTTGAACTTCTATTACTAGAGGGTTTCTGAAATTTATATCATCACTTGCCTCCAAACTAGGTACAGAGTCACTGTAGATATGGGCTTGTGTATCGAATTTATAGAAGAGTTAAATAACTTTCTTTATTGCCGTCAATTCAGCTTGCAATATTATGATTACTTAATCTTCTTTTCCAAATGTGTTTCAGGACATCATTTAACATGACACACAAACCACAGCCTGTGCCTGCCTCATTATACAAACCATCTGTAAAAATGTCGATCCCTCGAACTGGTAACTGGGGTGATCTAGAGCAAATATAAGGACCTAAGTCGTACTAGGAGGGATTGGCAAAGATAATTTGGATGTTTTGTAGTCCTCGTAGTCCGAAGTAGTTTGATGCCTCGTAGTCCGAAGCTGAAAAGTGAACGTTCCATAGAGTAATATGTTTGTTCAGTCGTAATATACAGGAATGTATTGCTTCTCGCTCTGCAGTTAGGTCGAGAGGAGGAATACCAGTTAGTACCTGCAGGACTGCTGTCAAAATTGAGAGGTATTCCTAATGATATGCAGAAGGGGCATTTTTTGTATGGAGAGAAGTTGACGGCGTTCATGTTTAGTTAAAGAAGTTGCCCACATACCAGCACATTACAGAAAGATTCTTTCTGTGACTTTCTGATGCAAATTTTTTAGTAAGGAAGAAGAGACATCCCAGTTTTTAGCCGTAGTCCGCATCATGTTATTATTCAAAATTCCAATTCGATACTTAATATTTTTCAGGTGCGGCAGCCAAGAAAGTTTAGAGTCAATTATGAGGCTTAGATACTTGACTTGTTGAACTATCTTAATAGAGGTGCTATACAATTTAATTGTGGGCTTTCGTTTAAGAGGGGCTACAGCTCCTATTGTCACACTCGAATCTTAGAGACTGAAATAGTAGTTTTGTTTTAGGTGTATTTTTGAACTCTTAGAGTAATGAATTTGCGACCCTGTCCATAAGACAGGACCTCAACATGAGCCCTGAGGGAATCCTCGATGCAACTCTTGTGTAACAATTCCAGAGTCTAAAATAATTTGAATGAAGCGGTCTTTGAGATAGCTTCTTATGAGGTCTACGAGATCGCCTTTACACTCCATAGTGACCAAGGTATCAAGGATGTTCACCTACCACATAGATTCAAAGGCTCCTTGAATATCTATAAATAAAAGGAATAAATAACATACATATATATGTATATAAATGCAAATATAAATAAATAGATGAATATATAAAAAAGGTTTCTACAACGATTACTTGGCTAGTTGATGAGCATGAATATCTTTCATTACAGAATTGCAATATTTTAGTCAGTTTAGTAAGAGCTCCTTTAGTTTTCAATAGATGTGTTGTCCTTTGTTCCCACTATTGATCAGATGGCTTGGTCAAGTAAAATGGTTTCGTAAGACAACAGAAAAAGGCATAATGATCCGGAGGTTGTTGTTGGCCACATTCACAAGTGTCCAGTTCTGTAATACCAAATCGATGAAGATATGTTATGAAAGGTCTATGGCCTGAAAGAAAGCAGAGGAAAATGTAAGAATCTTAGTAGAGACATGGGGACAAAAACGAAAAGTCCGTCTTCCCATTGTTGCAATATTCCATCCGGATCGCCAGTGATTTATTAAGTAATTGTAAGTAATCCCTGAATCCATTTAAGAAAGGAACTTGGCAAAGGCAAGGGATGTTCCGGCAAGTTCGTACCAGTTACTGCTTGCTTGACAAGTTCGTCAGCACGCTCTTTGCCAACTATGCCCCTATGTACCAACTATGCCCCTATGTAACCGTGGACGAAATCCTGACGTTATGTTGAAAAGTAATTTTTGAACTTCTATTACTAGAGGGTTTCTGAAATTTATATCATCACTTGCCTCCAAACTAGGTACAGAGTCACTGTAGATATGGGCTTGTGTATCGAATTTATAGAAGAGTTAAATAACTTTCTTTATTGCCGTCAATTCAGCTTGCAATATTATGATTACTTAATCTTCTTTTCCAAATGTGTTTCAGGACATCATTTAACATGACACACAAACCACAGCCTGTGCCTGCCTCATTATACAAACCATCTGTAAAAATGTCGATCCCTCGAACTGGTAACTGGGGTGATCTAGAGCAAATATAAGGACCTAAGTCGTACTAGGAGGGATTGGCAAAGATAATTTGGATGTTTTGTAGTCCTCGTAGTCCGAAGTAGTTTGATGCCTCGTAGTCCGAAGCTGAAAAGTGAACGTTCCATAGAGTAATATGTTTGTTCAGTCGTAATATACAGGAATGTATTGCTTCTCGCTCTGCAGTTAGGTCGAGAGGAGGAATACCAGTTAGTACCTGCAGGACTGCTGTCAAAATTGAGAGGTATTCCTAATGATATGCAGAAGGGGCATTTTTTGTATGGAGAGAAGTTGACGGCGTTCATGTTTAGTTAAAGAAGTTGCCCACATACCAGCACATTACAGAAAGATTCTTTCTGTGACTTTCTGATGCAAATTTTTTAGTAAGGAAGAAGAGACATCCCAGTTTTTAGCCGTAGTCCGCATCATGTTATTATTCAAAATTCCAATTCGATACTTAATATTTTTCAGGTGCGGCAGCCAAGAAAGTTTAGAGTCAATTATGAGGCTTAGATACTTGACTTGTTGAACTATCTTAATAGAGGTGCTATACAATTTAATTGTGGGCTTTCGTTTAAGAGGGGCTACAGCTCCTATTGTCACACTCGAATCTTAGAGACTGAAATAGTAGTTTTGTTTTAGGTGTATTTTTGAACTCTTAGAGTAATGAATATGCGACCCTGTCCATAAGACAGGACCTCAACATGAGCCCTGAGGGAATCCTCGATGCAACTCTTGTGTAACAATTCCAGAGTCTAAAATAATTTGAATGAAGCGGTCTTTGAGATAGCTTCTTATGAGGTCTACGAGATCGCCTTTACACTCCATAGTGACCAAGGTATCAAGGATGTTCACCTACCACATAGATTCAAAGGCTCCTTGAATATCTATAAATAAAAGGAATAAATAACATACATATATATGTATATAAATGCAAATATAAATAAATAGATGAATATATAAAAAAGGTTTATACAACGATTACTTGGCTAGTTGATGAGCATGAATATCTTTCATTACAGAATTGCAATATTTTAGTCAGTTTAGTAAGAGCTCCTTTAGTTTTCAATAGATGTGTTGTCCTTTGTTCCCACTATTGATCAGATGGCTTGGTCAAGTAAAATGGTTTCGTAAGACAACAGAAAAAGGCATAATGATCCGGAGGTTGTTGTTGGCCACATTCACAAGTGTCCAGTTCTGTAATACCAAATCGATGAAGATATGTTATGAAAGGTCTATGGCCTGAAAGAAAGCAGAGGAAAATGTAAGAATCTTAGTAGAGACATGGGGACAAAAACGAAAAGTCCGTCTTCCCATTGTTGCAATATTCCATCCGGATCGCCAGTGATTTATTAAGTAATTGTAAGTAATCCCTGAATCCATTTAAGAAAGGAACTTGGCAAAGGCAAGGGATGTTCCGGCAAGTTCGTACCAGTTACTGCTTGCTTGACAAGTTCGTCAGCACGCTCTTTGCCAACTATGCCCCTATGTAACCGTGGACGAAATCCTGACGTTATGTTGAAAAGTAATTTTTGAACTTCTATTACTAGAGGGTTTCTGAAATTTATATCATCACTTGCCTCCAAACTAGGTACAGAGTCACTGTAGATATGGGCTTGTGTATCGAATTTATAGAAGAGTTAAATAACTTTCTTTATTGCCGTCAATTCAGCTTGCAATATTATGATTACTTAATCTTCTTTTCCAAATGTGTTTCAGGACATCATTTAACATGACACACAAACCACAGCCTGTGCCTGCCTCATTATACAAACCATCTGTAAAAATGTCGATCCCTCGAACTGGTAACTGGGGTGATCTAGAGCAAATATAAGGACCTAAGTCGTACTAGGAGGGATTGGCAAAGATAATTTGGATGTTTTGTAGTCCTCGTAGTCCGAAGTAGTTTGATGCCTCGTAGTCCGAAGCTGAAAAGTGAACGTTCCATAGAGTAATATGTTTGTTCAGTCGTAATATACAGGAATGTATTGCTTCTCGCTCTGCAGTTAGGTCGTGAGGAGGAATACCAGTTAGTACCTGCAGGACTGCTGTCAAAATTGAGAGGTATTCCTAATGATATGCAGAAGGGGCATTTTTTGTATGGAGAGAAGTTGACGGCGTTCATGTTTAGTTAAAGAAGTTGCCCACATACCAGCACATTACAGAAAGATTCTTTCTGTGACTTTCTGATGCAAATTTTTTAGTAAGGAAGAAGAGACATCCCAGTTTTTAGCCGTAGTCCGCATCATGTTATTATTCAAAATTCCAATTCGATACTTAATATTTTTCAGGTGCGGCAGCCAAGAAAGTTTAGAGTTAATTATGAGGCTTAGATACTTGACTTGTTGAACTATCTTAATAGAGGTGCTATACAATTTAATTGTGGGCTTTCGTTTAAGAGGGGCTACAGCTCCTATTGTCACACTCGAATCTTAGAGACTGAAATAGTAGTTTTGTTTTAGGTGTATTTTTGAACTCTTAGAGTAATGAATATGCGACCCTGTCCATAAGACAGGACCTCAACATGAGCCCTGAGGGAATCCTCGATGCAACTCTTGTGTAACAATTCCAGAGTCTAAAATAATTTGAATGAAGCGGTCTTTGAGATAGCTTCTTATGAGGTCTACGAGATCGCCTTTACACTCCATAGTGACCAAGGTATCAAGGATGTTCACCTACCACATAGATTCAAAGGCTCCTTGAATATCTATAAATAAAAGGAATAAATAACATACATATATATGTATATAAATGCAAATATAAATAAATAGATGAATATATAAAAAAGGTTTATACAACGATTACTTGGCTAGTTGATGAGCATGAATATCTTTCATTACAGAATTGCAATATTTTAGTCAGTTTAGTAAGAGCTCCTTTAGTTTTCAATAGATGTGTTGTCCTTTGTTCCCACTATTGATCAGATGGCTTGGTCAAGTAAAATGGTTTCGTAAGACAACAGAAAAAGGCATAATGATCCGGAGGTTGTTGTTGGCCACATTCAAGAGTGTCCAGTTCTGTAATACCAAATCGATGAAGATATGTTATGAAAGGTCTATGGCCTGAAAGAAAGCAGAGGAAAATGTAAGAATCTTAGTAGAGACATGGGGACAAAAACGAAAAGTCCGTCTTCCCATTGTTGCAATATTCCATCCGGATCGCCAGTGATTTATTAAGTAATTGTAAGTAATCCCTGAATCCATTTAAGAAAGGAACTTGGCAAAGGCAAGGGATGTTCCGGCAAGTTCGTACCAGTTACTGCTTGCTTGACAAGTTCGTCAGCACGCTCTTTGCCAACTATGCCCCTATGTAACCGTGGACGAAATCCTGACGTTATGTTGAAAAGTAATTTTTGAACTTCTATTACTAGAGGGTTTCTGAAATTTATATCATCACTTGCCTCCAAACTAGGTACAGAGTCACTGTAGATATGGGCTTGTGTATCGAATTTATAGAAGAGTTAAATAACTTTCTTTATTGCCGTCAATTCAGCTTGCAATATTATGATTACTTAATCTTCTTTTCCAAATGTGTTTCAGGACATCATTTAACATGACACACAAACCACAGCCTGTGCCTGCCTCATTATACAAACCATCTGTAAAAATGTCGATCCCTCGAACTGGTAACTGGGGTGATCTAGAGCAAATATAAGGACCTAAGTCGTACTAGGAGGGATTGGCAAAGATAATTTGGATGTTTTGTAGTCCTCGTAGTCCGAAGTAGTTTGATGCCTCGTAGTCCGAAGCTGAAAAGTGAACGTTCCATAGAGTAATATGTTTGTTCAGTCGTAATATACAGGAATGTATTGCTTCTCGCTCTGCAGTTAGGTCGAGAGGAGGAATACCAGTTAGTACCTGCAGGACTGCTGTCAAAATTGAGAGGTATTCCTAATGATATGCAGAAGGGGCATTTTTTGTATGGAGAGAAGTTGACGGCGTTCATGTTTAGTTAAAGAAGTTGCCCACATACCAGCACATTACAGAAAGATTCTTTCTGTGACTTTCTGATGCAAATTTTTTAGTAAGGAAGAAGAGACATCCCAGTTTTTAGCCGTAGTCCGCATCATGTTATTATTCAAAATTCCAATTCGATACTTAATATTTTTCAGGTGCGGCAGCCAAGAAAGTTTAGAGTCAATTATGAGGCTTAGATACTTGACTTGTTGAACTATCTTAATAGAGGTGCTATACAATTTAATTGTGGGCTTTCGTTTAAGAGGGGCTACAGCTCCTATTGTCACACTCGAATCTTAGAGACTGAAATAGTAGTTTTGTTTTAGGTGTATTTTTGAACTCTTAGAGTAATGAATTTGCGACCCTGTCCATAAGACAGGACCTCAACATGAGCCCTGAGGGAATCCTCGATGCAACTCTTGTGTAACAATTCCAGAGTCTAAAATAATTTGAATGAAGCGGTCTTTGAGATAGCTTCTTATGAGGTCTACGAGATCGCCTTTACACTCCATAGTGACCAAGGTATCAAGGATGTTCACCTACCACATAGATTCAAAGGCTCCTTGAATATCTATAAATAAAAGGAATAAATAACATACATATATATGTATATAAATGCAAATATAAATAAATAGATGAATATATAAAAAAGGTTTCTACAACGATTACTTGGCTAGTTGATGAGCATGAATATCTTTCATTACAGAATTGCAATATTTTAGTCAGTTTAGTAAGAGCTCCTTTAGTTTTCAATAGATGTGTTGTCCTTTGTTCCCACTATTGATCAGATGGCTTGGTCAAGTAAAATGGTTTCGTAAGACAACAGAAAAAGGCATAATGATCCGGAGGTTGTTGTTGGCCACATTCACAAGTGTCCAGTTCTGTAATACCAAATCGATGAAGATATGTTATGAAAGGTCTATGGCCTGAAAGAAAGCAGAGGAAAATGTAAGAATCTTAGTAGAGACATGGGGACAAAAACGAAAAGTCCGTCTTCCCATTGTTGCAATATTCCATCCGGATCGCCAGTGATTTATTAAGTAATTGTAAGTAATCCCTGAATCCATTTAAGAAAGGAACTTGGCAAAGGCAAGGGATGTTCCGGCAAGTTCGTACCAGTTACTGCTTGCTTGACAAGTTCGTCAGCACGCTCTTTGCCAACTATGCCCCTATGTACCAACTATGCCCCTATGTAACCGTGGACGAAATCCTGACGTTATGTTGAAAAGTAATTTTTGAACTTCTATTACTAGAGGGTTTCTGAAATTTATATCATCACTTGCCTCCAAACTAGGTACAGAGTCACTGTAGATATGGGCTTGTGTATCGAATTTATAGAAGAGTTAAATAACTTTCTTTATTGCCGTCAATTCAGCTTGCAATATTATGATTACTTAATCTTCTTTTCCAAATGTGTTTCAGGACATCATTTAACATGACACACAAACCACAGCCTGTGCCTGCCTCATTATACAAACCATCTGTAAAAATGTCGATCCCTCGAACTGGTAACTGGGGTGATCTAGAGCAAATATAAGGACCTAAGTCGTACTAGGAGGGATTGGCAAAGATAATTTGGATGTTTTGTAGTCCTCGTAGTCCGAAGTAGTTTGATGCCTCGTAGTCCGAAGCTGAAAAGTGAACGTTCCATAGAGTAATATGTTTGTTCAGTCGTAATATACAGGAATGTATTGCTTCTCGCTCTGCAGTTAGGTCGAGAGGAGGAATACCAGTTAGTACCTGCAGGACTGCTGTCAAAATTGAGAGGTATTCCTAATGATATGCAGAAGGGGCATTTTTTGTATGGAGAGAAGTTGACGGCGTTCATGTTTAGTTAAAGAAGTTGCCCACATACCAGCACATTACAGAAAGATTCTTTCTGTGACTTTCTGATGCAAATTTTTTAGTAAGGAAGAAGAGACATCCCAGTTTTTAGCCGTAGTCCGCATCATGTTATTATTCAAAATTCCAATTCGATACTTAATATTTTTCAGGTGCGGCAGCCAAGAAAGTTTAGAGTCAATTATGAGGCTTAGATACTTGACTTGTTGAACTATCTTAATAGAGGTGCTATACAATTTAATTGTGGGCTTTCGTTTAAGAGGGGCTACAGCTCCTATTGTCACACTCGAATCTTAGAGACTGAAATAGTAGTTTTGTTTTAGGTGTATTTTTGAACTCTTAGAGTAATGAATTTGCGACCCTGTCCATAAGACAGGACCTCAACATGAGCCCTGAGGGAAACCTCGATGCAACTCTTGTGTAACAATTCCAGAGTCTAAAATAATTTGAATGAAGCGGTCTTTGAGATAGCTTCTTATGAGGTCTACGAGATCGCCTTTACACTCCATAGTGACCAAGGTATCAAGGATGTTCACCTACCACATAGATTCAAAGGCTCCTTGAATATCTATAAATAAAAGGAATAAATAACATACATATATATGTATATAAATGCAAATATAAATAAATAGATGAATATATAAAAAAGGTTTCTACAACGATTACTTGGCTAGTTGATGAGCATGAATATCTTTCATTACAGAATTGCAATATTTTAGTCAGTTTAGTAAGAGCTCCTTTAGTTTTCAATAGATGTGTTGTCCTTTGTTCCCACTATTGATCAGATGGCTTGGTCAAGTAAAATGGTTTCGTAAGACAACAGAAAAAGGCATAATGATCCGGAGGTTGTTGTTGGCCACATTCACAAGTGTCCAGTTCTGTAATACCAAATCGATGAAGATATGTTATGAAAGGTCTATGGCCTGAAAGAAAGCAGAGGAAAATGTAAGAATCTTAGTAGAGACATGGGGACAAAAACGAAAAGTCCGTCTTCCCATTGTTGCAATATTCCATCCGGATCGCCAGTGATTTATTAAGTAATTGTAAGTAATCCCTGAATCCATTTAAGAAAGGAACTTGGCAAAGGCAAGGGATGTTCCGGCAAGTTCGTACCAGTTACTGCTTGCTTGACAAGTTCGTCAGCACGCTCTTTGCCAACTATGCCCCTATGTACCAACTATGCCCCTATGTAACCGTGGACGAAATCCTGACGTTATGTTGAAAAGTAATTTTTGAACTTCTATTACTAGAGGGTTTCTGAAATTTATATCATCACTTGCCTCCAAACTAGGTACAGAGTCACTGTAGATATGGGCTTGTGTATCGAATTTATAGAAGAGTTAAATAACTTTCTTTATTGCCGTCAATTCAGCTTGCAATATTATGATTACTTAATCTTCTTTTCCAAATGTGTTTCAGGACATCATTTAACATGACACACAAACCACAGCCTGTGCCTGCCTCATTATACAAACCATCTGTAAAAATGTCGATCCCTCGAACTGGTAACTGGGGTGATCTAGAGCAAATATAAGGACCTAAGTCGTACTAGGAGGGATTGGCAAAGATAATTTGGATGTTTTGTAGTCCTCGTAGTCCGAAGTAGTTTGATGCCTCGTAGTCCGAAGCTGAAAAGTGAACGTTCCATAGAGTAATATGTTTGTTCAGTCGTAATATACAGGAATGTATTGCTTCTCGCTCTGCAGTTAGGTCGAGAGGAGGAATACCAGTTAGTACCTGCAGGACTGCTGTCAAAATTGAGAGGTATTCCTAATGATATGCAGAAGGGGCATTTTTTGTATGGAGAGAAGTTGACGGCGTTCATGTTTAGTTAAAGAAGTTGCCCACATACCAGCACATTACAGAAAGATTCTTTCTGTGACTTTCTGATGCAAATTTTTTAGTAAGGAAGAAGAGACATCCCAGTTTTTAGCCGTAGTCCGCATCATGTTATTATTCAAAATTCCAATTCGATACTTAATATTTTTCAGGTGCGGCAGCCAAGAAAGTTTAGAGTCAATTATGAGGCTTAGATACTTGACTTGTTGAACTATCTTAATAGAGGTGCTATACAATTTAATTGTGGGCTTTCGTTTAAGAGGGGCTACAGCTCCTATTGTCACACTCGAATCTTAGAGACTGAAATAGTAGTTTTGTTTTAGGTGTATTTTTGAACTCTTAGAGTAATGAATTTGCGACCCTGTCCATAAGACAGGACCTCAACATGAGCCCTGAGGGAATCCTCGATGCAACTCTTGTGTAACAATTCCAGAGTCTAAAATAATTTGAATGAAGCGGTCTTTGAGATAGCTTCTTATGAGGTCTACGAGATCGCCTTTACACTCCATAGTGACCAAGGTATCAAGGATGTTCACCTACCACATAGATTCAAAGGCTCCTTGAATATCTATAAATAAAAGGAATAAATAACATACATATATATGTATATAAATGCAAATATAAATAAATAGATGAATATATAAAAAAGGTTTCTACAACGATTACTTGGCTAGTTGATGAGCATGAATATCTTTCATTACAGAATTGCAATATTTTAGTCAGTTTAGTAAGAGCTCCTTTAGTTTTCAATAGATGTGTTGTCCTTTGTTCCCACTATTGATCAGATGGCTTGGTCAAGTAAAATGGTTTCGTAAGACAACAGAAAAAGGCATAATGATCCGGAGGTTGTTGTTGGCCACATTCACAAGTGTCCAGTTCTGTAATACCAAATCGATGAAGATATGTTATGAAAGGTCTATGGCCTGAAAGAAAGCAGAGGAAAATGTAAGAATCTTAGTAGAGACATGGGGACAAAAACGAAAAGTCCGTCTTCCCATTGTTGCAATATTCCATCCGGATCGCCAGTGATTTATTAAGTAATTGTAAGTAATCCCTGAATCCATTTAAGAAAGGAACTTGGCAAAGGCAAGGGATGTTCCGGCAAGTTCGTACCAGTTACTGCTTGCTTGACAAGTTCGTCAGCACGCTCTTTGCCAACTATGCCCCTATGTACCAACTATGCCCCTATGTAACCGTGGACGAAATCCTGACGTTATGTTGAAAAGTAATTTTTGAACTTCTATTACTAGAGGGTTTCTGAAATTTATATCATCACTTGCCTCCAAACTAGGTACAGAGTCACTGTAGATATGGGCTTGTGTATCGAATTTATAGAAGAGTTAAATAACTTTCTTTATTGCCGTCAATTCAGCTTGCAATATTATGATTACTTAATCTTCTTTTCCAAATGTGTTTCAGGACATCATTTAACATGACACACAAACCACAGCCTGTGCCTGCGTCATTATACAAACCATCTGTAAAAATGTCGATCCCTCGAACTGGTAACTGGGGTGATCTAGAGCAAATATAAGGACCTAAGTCGTACTAGGAGGGATTGGCAAAGATAATTTGGATGTTTTGTAGTCCTCGTAGTCCGAAGTAGTTTGATGCCTCGTAGTCCGAAGCTGAAAAGTGAACGTTCCATAGAGTAATATGTTTGTTCAGTCGTAATATACAGGAATGTATTGCTTCTCGCTCTGCAGTTAGGTCGTGAGGAGGAATACCAGTTAGTACCTGCAGGACTGCTGTCAAAATTGAGAGGTATTCCTAATGATATGCAGAAGGGGCATTTTTTGTATGGAGAGAAGTTGACGGCGTTCATGTTTAGTTAAAGAAGTTGCCCACATACCAGCACATTACAGAAAGATTCTTTCTGTGACTTTCTGATGCAAATTTTTTAGTAAGGAAGAAGAGACATCCCAGTTTTTAGCCGTAGTCCGCATCATGTTATTATTCAAAATTCCAATTCGATACTTAATATTTTTCAGGTGCGGCAGCCAAGAAAGTTTAGAGTTAATTATGAGGCTTAGATACTTGACTTGTTGAACTATCTTAATAGAGGTGCTATACAATTTAATTGTGGGCTTTCGTTTAAGAGGGGCTACAGCTCCTATTGTCACACTCGAATCTTAGAGACTGAAATAGTAGTTTTGTTTTAGGTGTATTTTTGAACTCTTAGAGTAATGAATTTGCGACCCTGTCCATAAGACAGGACCTCAACATGAGCCCTGAGGGAATCCTCGATGCAACTCTTGTGTAACAATTCCAGAGTCTAAAATAATTTGAATGAAGCGGTCTTTGAGATAGCTTCTTATGAGGTCTACGAGATCGCCTTTACACTCCGTAGTGACCAAGGTGTCAAGGATGTTCACCTACCACATAGATTCAAAGGCTCCTTGAATATCTATAAATAAAAGGAATAAATAACATACATATATATGTATATAAATGCAAATATAAATAAATAGATGAATATATAAAAAAGGTTTATACAACGATTACTTGGCTAGTTGATGAGCATGAATATCTTTCATTACAGAATTGCAATATTTTAGTCAGTTTAGTAAGAGCTCCTTTAGTTTTCAATAGATGTGTTGTCCTTTGTTCCCACTATTGATCAGATGGCTTGGTCAAGTAAAATGGTTTCGTAAGACAACAGAAAAAGGCATAATGATCCGGAGGTTGTTGTTGGCCACATTCACAAGTGTCCAGTTCTGTAATACCAAATCGATGAAGATATGTTATGAAAGGTCTATGGCCTGAAAGAAAGCAGAGGAAAATGTAAGAATCTTAGTAGAGACATGGGGACAAAAACGAAAAGTCCGTCTTCCCATTGTTGCAATATTCCATCCGGATCGCCAGTGATTTATTAAGTAATTGTAAGTAATCCCTGAATCCATTTAAGAAAGGAACTTGGCAAAGGCAAGGGATGTTCCGGCAAGTTCGTACCAGTTACTGCTTGCTTGACAAGTTCGTCAGCACGCTCTTTGCCAACTATGCCCCTATGTAACCGTGGACGAAATCCTGACGTTATGTTGAAAAGTAATTTTTGAACTTCTATTACTAGAGGGTTTCTGAAATTTATATCATCACTTGCCTCCAAACTAGGTACAGAGTCACTGTAGATATGGGCTTGTGTATCGAATTTATAGAAGAGTTAAATAACTTTCTTTATTGCCGTCAATTCAGCTTGCAATATTATGATTACTTAATCTTCTTTTCCAAATGTGTTTCAGGACATCATTTAACATGACACACAAACCACAGCCTGTGCCTGCCTCATTATACAAACCATCTGTAAAAATGTCGATCCCTCGAACTGGTAACTGGGGTGATCTAGAGCAAATATAAGGACCTAAGTCGTACTAGGAGGGATTGGCAAAGATAATTTGGATGTTTTGTAGTCCTCGTAGTCCGAAGTAGTTTGATGCCTCGTAGTCCGAAGCTGAAAAGTGAACGTTCCATAGAGTAATATGTTTGTTCAGTCGTAATATACAGGAATGTATTGCTTCTCGCTCTGCAGTTAGGTCGAGAGGAGGAATACCAGTTAGTACCTGCAGGACTGCTGTCAAAATTGAGAGGTATTCCTAATGATATGCAGAAGGGGCATTTTTTGTATGGAGAGAAGTTGACGGCGTTCATGTTTAGTTAAAGAAGTTGCCCACATACCAGCACATTACAGAAAGATTCTTTCTGTGACTTTCTGATGCAAATTTTTTAGTAAGGAAGAAGAGACATCCCAGTTTTTAGCCGTAGTCCGCATCATGTTATTATTCAAAATTCCAATTCGATACTTAATATTTTTCAGGTGCGGCAGCCAAGAAAGTTTAGAGTCAATTATGAGGCTTAGATACTTGACTTGTTGAACTATCTTAATAGAGGTGCTATACAATTTAATTGTGGGCTTTCGTTTAAGAGGGGCTACAGCTCCTATTGTCACACTCGAATCTTAGAGACTGAAATAGTAGTTTTGTTTTAGGTGTATTTTTGAACTCTTAGAGTAATGAATTTGCGACCCTGTCCATAAGACAGGACCTCAACATGAGCCCTGAGGGAATCCTCGATGCAACTCTTGTGTAACAATTCCAGAGTCTAAAATAATTTGAATGAAGCGGTCTTTGAGATAGCTTCTTATGAGGTCTACGAGATCGCCTTTACACTCCATAGTGACCAAGGTATCAAGGATGTTCACCTACCACATAGATTCAAAGGCTCCTTGAATATCTATAAATAAAAGGAATAAATAACATACATATATATGTATATAAATGCAAATATAAATAAATAGATGAATATATAAAAAAGGTTTCTACAACGATTACTTGGCTAGTTGATGAGCATGAATATCTTTCATTACAGAATTGCAATATTTTAGTCAGTTTAGTAAGAGCTCCTTTAGTTTTCAATAGATGTGTTGTCCTTTGTTCCCACTATTGATCAGATGGCTTGGTCAAGTAAAATGGTTTCGTAAGACAACAGAAAAAGGCATAATGATCCGGAGGTTGTTGTTGGCCACATTCACAAGTGTCCAGTTCTGTAATACCAAATCGATGAAGATATGTTATGAAAGGTCTATGGCCTGAAAGAAAGCAGAGGAAAATGTAAGAATCTTAGTAGAGACATGGGGACAAAAACGAAAAGTCCGTCTTCCCATTGTTGCAATATTCCATCCGGATCGCCAGTGATTTATTAAGTAATTGTAAGTAATCCCTGAATCCATTTAAGAAAGGAACTTGGCAAAGGCAAGGGATGTTCCGGCAAGTTCGTACCAGTTACTGCTTGCTTGACAAGTTCGTCAGCACGCTCTTTGCCAACTATGCCCCTATGTACCAACTATGCCCCTATGTAACCGTGGACGAAATCCTGACGTTATGTTGAAAAGTAATTTTTGAACTTCTATTACTAGAGGGTTTCTGAAATTTATATCATCACTTGCCTCCAAACTAGGTACAGAGTCACTGTAGATATGGGCTTGTGTATCGAATTTATAGAAGAGTTAAATAACTTTCTTTATTGCCGTCAATTCAGCTTGCAATATTATGATTACTTAATCTTCTTTTCCAAATGTGTTTCAGGACATCATTTAACATGACACACAAACCACAGCCTGTGCCTGCCTCATTATACAAACCATCTGTAAAAATGTCGATCCCTCGAACTGGTAACTGGGGTGATCTAGAGCAAATATAAGGACCTAAGTCGTACTAGGAGGGATTGGCAAAGATAATTTGGATGTTTTGTAGTCCTCGTAGTCCGAAGTAGTTTGATGCCTCGTAGTCCGAAGCTGAAAAGTGAACGTTCCATAGAGTAATATGTTTGTTCAGTCGTAATATACAGGAATGTATTGCTTCTCGCTCTGCAGTTAGGTCGAGAGGAGGAATACCAGTTAGTACCTGCAGGACTGCTGTCAAAATTGAGAGGTATTCCTAATGATATGCAGAAGGGGCATTTTTTGTATGGAGAGAAGTTGACGGCGTTCATGTTTAGTTAAAGAAGTTGCCCACATACCAGCACATTACAGAAAGATTCTTTCTGTGACTTTCTGATGCAAATTTTTTAGTAAGGAAGAAGAGACATCCCAGTTTTTAGCCGTAGTCCGCATCATGTTATTATTCAAAATTCCAATTCGATACTTAATATTTTTCAGGTGCGGCAGCCAAGAAAGTTTAGAGTCAATTATGAGGCTTAGATACTTGACTTGTTGAACTATCTTAATAGAGGTGCTATACAATTTAATTGTGGGCTTTCGTTTAAGAGGGGCTACAGCTCCTATTGTCACACTCGAATCTTAGAGACTGAAATAGTAGTTTTGTTTTAGGTGTATTTTTGAACTCTTAGAGTAATGAATTTGCGACCCTGTCCATAAGACAGGACCTCAACATGAGCCCTGAGGGAATCCTCGATGCAACTCTTGTGTAACAATTCCAGAGTCTAAAATAATTTGAATGAAGCGGTCTTTGAGATAGCTTCTTATGAGGTCTACGAGATCGCCTTTACACTCCATAGTGACCAAGGTATCAAGGATGTTCACCTACCACATAGATTCAAAGGCTCCTTGAATATCTATAAATAAAAGGAATAAATAACATACATATATATGTATATAAATGCAAATATAAATAAATAGATGAATATATAAAAAAGGTTTCTACAACGATTACTTGGCTAGTTGATGAGCATGAATATCTTTCATTACAGAATTGCAATATTTTAGTCAGTTTAGTAAGAGCTCCTTTAGTTTTCAATAGATGTGTTGTCCTTTGTTCCCACTATTGATCAGATGGCTTGGTCAAGTAAAATGGTTTCGTAAGACAACAGAAAAAGGCATAATGATCCGGAGGTTGTTGTTGGCCACATTCACAAGTGTCCAGTTCTGTAATACCAAATCGATGAAGATATGTTATGAAAGGTCTATGGCCTGAAAGAAAGCAGAGGAAAATGTAAGAATCTTAGTAGAGACATGGGGACAAAAACGAAAAGTCCGTCTTCCCATTGTTGCAATATTCCATCCGGATCGCCAGTGATTTATTAAGTAATTGTAAGTAATCCCTGAATCCATTTAAGAAAGGAACTTGGCAAAGGCAAGGGATGTTCCGGCAAGTTCGTACCAGTTACTGCTTGCTTGACAAGTTCGTCAGCACGCTCTTTGCCAACTATGCCCCTATGTACCAACTATGCCCCTATGTAACCGTGGACGAAATCCTGACGTTATGTTGAAAAGTAATTTTTGAACTTCTATTACTAGAGGGTTTCTGAAATTTATATCATCACTTGCCTCCAAACTAGGTACAGAGTCACTGTAGATATGGGCTTGTGTATCGAATTTATAGAAGAGTTAAATAACTTTCTTTATTGCCGTCAATTCAGCTTGCAATATTATGATTACTTAATCTTCTTTTCCAAATGTGTTTCAGGACATCATTTAACATGACACACAAACCACAGCCTGTGCCTGCCTCATTATACAAACCATCTGTAAAAATGTCGATCCCTCGAACTGGTAACTGGGGTGATCTAGAGCAAATATAAGGACCTAAGTCGTACTAGGAGGGATTGGCAAAGATAATTTGGATGTTTTGTAGTCCTCGTAGTCCGAAGTAGTTTGATGCCTCGTAGTCCGAAGCTGAAAAGTGAACGTTCCATAGAGTAATATGTTTGTTCAGTCGTAATATACAGGAATGTATTGCTTCTCGCTCTGCAGTTAGGTCGAGAGGAGGAATACCAGTTAGTACCTGCAGGACTGCTGTCAAAATTGAGAGGTATTCCTAATGATATGCAGAAGGGGCATTTTTTGTATGGAGAGAAGTTGACGGCGTTCATGTTTAGTTAAAGAAGTTGCCCACATACCAGCACATTACAGAAAGATTCTTTCTGTGACTTTCTGATGCAAATTTTTTAGTAAGGAAGAAGAGACATCCCAGTTTTTAGCCGTAGTCCGCATCATGTTATTATTCAAAATTCCAATTCGATACTTAATATTTTTCAGGTGCGGCAGCCAAGAAAGTTTAGAGTCAATTATGAGGCTTAGATACTTGACTTGTTGAACTATCTTAATAGAGGTGCTATACAATTTAATTGTGGGCTTTCGTTTAAGAGGGGCTACAGCTCCTATTGTCACACTCGAATCTTAGAGACTGAAATAGTAGTTTTGTTTTAGGTGTATTTTTGAACTCTTAGAGTAATGAATTTGCGACCCTGTCCATAAGACAGGACCTCAACATGAGCCCTGAGGGAATCCTCGATGCAACTCTTGTGTAACAATTCCAGAGTCTAAAATAATTTGAATGAAGCGGTCTTTGAGATAGCTTCTTATGAGGTCTACGAGATCGCCTTTACACTCCATAGTGACCAAGGTATCAAGGATGTTCACCTACCACATAGATTCAAAGGCTCCTTGAATATCTATAAATAAAAGGAATAAATAACATACATATATATGTATATAAATGCAAATATAAATAAATAGATGAATATATAAAAAAGGTTTATACAACGATTACTTGGCTAGTTGATGAGCATGAATATCTTTCATTACAGAATTGCAATATTTTAGTCAGTTTAGTAAGAGCTCCTTTAGTTTTCAATAGATGTGTTGTCCTTTGTTCCCACTATTGATCAGATGGCTTGGTCAAGTAAAATGGTTTCGTAAGACAACAGAAAAAGGCATAATGATCCGGAGGTTGTTGTTGGCCACATTCACAAGTGTCCAGTTCTGTAATACCAAATCGATGAAGATATGTTATGAAAGGTCTATGGCCTGAAAGAAAGCAGAGGAAAATGTAAGAATCTTAGTAGAGACATGGGGACAAAAACGAAAAGTCCGTCTTCCCATTGTTGCAATATTCCATCCGGATCGCCAGTGATTTATTAAGTAATTGTAAGTAATCCCTGAATCCATTTAAGAAAGGAACTTGGCAAAGGCAAGGGATGTTCCGGCAAGTTCGTACCAGTTACTGCTTGCTTGACAAGTTCGTCAGCACGCTCTTTGCCAACTATGCCCCTATGTACCAACTATGCCCCTATGTAACCGTGGACGAAATCCTGACGTTATGTTGAAAAGTAATTTTTGAACTTCTATTACTAGAGGGTTTCTGAAATTTATATCATCACTTGCCTCCAAACTAGGTACAGAGTCACTGTAGATATGGGCTTGTGTATCGAATTTATAGAAGAGTTAAATAACTTTCTTTATTGCCGTCAATTCAGCTTGCAATATTATGATTACTTAATCTTCTTTTCCAAATGTGTTTCAGGACATCATTTAACATGACACACAAACCACAGCCTGTGCCTGCCTCATTATACAAACCATCTGTAAAAATGTCGATCCCTCGAACTGGTAACTGGGGTGATCTAGAGCAAATATAAGGACCTAAGTCGTACTAGGAGGGATTGGCAAAGATAATTTGGATGTTTTGTAGTCCTCGTAGTCCGAAGTAGTTTGATGCCTCGTAGTCCGAAGCTGAAAAGTGAACGTTCCATAGAGTAATATGTTTGTTCAGTCGTAATATACAGGAATGTATTGCTTCTCGCTCTGCAGTTAGGTCGAGAGGAGGAATACCAGTTAGTACCTGCAGGACTGCTGTCAAAATTGAGAGGTATTCCTAATGATATGCAGAAGGGGCATTTTTTGTATGGAGAGAAATTGACGGCGTTCATGTTTAGTTAAAGAAGTTGCCCACATACCAGCACATTACAGAAAGATTCTTTCTGTAACTTTCTGATGCAAATTTTTTAGTAAGGAAGAAGAGACATCCCAGTTTTTAGCCGTAGTCCGCATCATGTTATTATTCAAAATTCCAATTCGATACTTAATATTTTTCAGGTGCGGCAGCCAAGAAAGTTTAGAGTCAATTATGAGGCTTAGATACTTGACTTGTTGAACTATCTTAATAGAGGTGCTATACAATTTAATTGTGGGCTTTCGTTTAAGAGGGGCTACAGCTCCTATTGTCACACTCGAATCTTAGAGACTGAAATAGTAGTTTTGTTTTAGGTGTATTTTTGAACTCTTAGAGTAATGAATTTGCGACCCTGTCCATAAGACAGGACCTCAACATGAGCCCTGAGGGAATCCTCGATGCAACTCTTGTGTAACAATTCCAGAGTCTGAAATAATTTGAATGAAGCGGTCTTTGAGATAGCTTCTTATGAGGTCTACGAGATCGCCTTTACACTCCATAGTGACCAAGGTATCAAGGATGTTCACCTACCACATAGATTCAAAGGCTCCTTGAATATCTATAAATAAAAGGAATAAATAACATACATATATATGTATATAAATGCAAATATAAATAAATAGATGAATATATAAAAAAGGTTTATACAACGATTACTTGGCTAGTTGATGAGCATGAATATCTTTCATTACAGAATTGCAATATTTTAGTCAGTTTAGTAAGAGCTCCTTTAGTTTTCAATAGATGTGTTGTCCTTTGTTCCCACTATTGATCAGATGGCTTGGTCAAGTAAAATGGTTTCGTAAGACAACAGAAAAAGGCATAATGATCCGGAGGTTGTTGTTGGCCACATTCACAAGTGTCCAGTTCTGTAATACCAAATCGATGAAGATATGTTATGAAAGGTCTATGGCCTGAAAGAAAGCAGAGGAAAATGTAAGAATCTTAGTAGAGACATGGGGACAAAAACGAAAAGTCCGTCTTCCCATTGTTGCAATAATCCATCCGGATCGCCAGTGATTTATTAAGTAATTGTAAGTAATCCCTGAATCCATTTAAGAAAGGAACTTGGCAAAGGCAAGGGATGTTCCGGCAAGTTCGTACCAGTTACTGCTTGCTTGACAAGTTCGTCAGCACGCTCTTTGCCAACTATGCCCCTATGTACCAACTATGCCCCTATGTAACCGTGGACGAAATCCTGACGTTATGTTGAAAAGTAATTTTTGAACTTCTATTACTAGAGGGTTTCTGAAATTTATATCATCACTTGCCTCCAAACTAGGTACAGAGTCACTGTAGATATGGGCTTGTGTATCGAATTTATAGAAGAGTTAAATAACTTTCTTTATTGCCGTCAATTCAGCTTGCAATATTATGATTACTTAATCTTCTTTTCCAAATGTGTTTCAGGACATCATTTAACATGACACACAAACCACAGCCTGTGCCTGCCTCATTATACAAACCATCTGTAAAAATGTCGATCCCTCGAACTGGTAACTGGGGTGATCTAGAGCAAATATAAGGACCTAAGTCGTACTAGGAGGGATTGGCAAAGATAATTTGGATGTTTTGTAGTCCTCGTAGTCCGAAGTAGTTTGATGCCTCGTAGTCCGAAGCTGAAAAGTGAACGTTCCATAGAGTAATATGTTTGTTCAGTCGTAATATACAGGAATGTATTGCTTCTCGCTCTGCAGTTAGGTCGAGAGGAGGAATACCAGTTAGTACCTGCAGGACTGCTGTCAAAATTGAGAGGTATTCCTAATGATATGCAGAAGGGGCATTTTTTGTATGGAGAGAAGTTGACGGCGTTCATGTTTAGTTAAAGAAGTTGCCCACATACCAGCACATTACAGAAAGATTCTTTCTGTGACTTTCTGATGCAAATTTTTTAGTAAGGAAGAAGAGACATCCCAGTTTTTAGCCGTAGTCCGCATCATGTTATTATTCAAAATTCCAATTCGATACTTAATATTTTTCAGGTGCGGCAGCCAAGAAAGTTTAGAGTCAATTATGAGGCTTAGATACTTGACTTGTTGAACTATCTTAATAGAGGTGCTATACAATTTAATTGTGGGCTTTCGTTTAAGAGGGGCTACAGCTCCTATTGTCACACTCGAATCTTAGAGACTGAAATAGTAGTTTTGTTTTAGGTGTATTTTTGAACTCTTAGAGTAATGAATTTGCGACCCTGTCCATAAGACAGGACCTCAACATGAGCCCTGAGGGAATCCTCGATGCAACTCTTGTGTAACAATTCCAGAGTCTAAAATAATTTGAATGAAGCGGTCTTTGAGATAGCTTCTTATGAGGTCTACAAGATCGCCTTTACACTCCATAGTGACCAAGGTATCAAGGATGTTCACCTACCACATAGATTCAAAGGCTCCTTGAATATCTATAAATAAAAGGAATAAATAACATACATATATATGTATATAAATGCAAATATAAATAAATAGATGAATATATAAAAAAGGTTTATACAACGATTACTTGGCTAGTTGATGAGCATGAATATCTTCCATTACAGAATTGCAATATTTTAGTCAGTTTAGTAAGAGCTCCTTTAGTTTTCAATAGATGTGTTGTCCTTTGTTCCCACTATTGATCAGATGGCTTGGTCAAGTAAAATGGTTTCGTAAGACAACAGAAAAAGGCATAATGATCCGGAGGTTGTTGTTGGCCACATTCACAAGTGTCCAGTTCTGTAATACCAAATCGATGAAGATATGTTATGAAAGGTCTATGGCCTGAAAGAAAGCAGAGGAAAATGTAAGAATCTTAGTAGAGACATGGGGACAAAAACGAAAAGTCCGTCTTCCCATTGTTGCAATATTCCATCCGGATCGCCAGTGATTTATTAAGTAATTGTAAGTAATCCCTGAATCCATTTAAGAAAGGAACTTGGCAAAGGCAAGGGATGTTCCGGCAAGTTCGTACCAGTTACTGCTTGCTTGACAAGTTCGTCAGCACGCTCTTTGCCAACTATGCCCCTATGTACCAACTATGCCCCTATGTAACCGTGGACGAAATCCTGACGTTATGTTGAAAAGTAATTTTTGAACTTCTATTACTAGAGGGTTTCTGAAATTTATATCATCACTTGCCTCCAAACTAGGTACAGAGTCACTGTAGATATGGGCTTGTGTATCGAATTTATAGAAGAGTTAAATAACTTTCTTTATTGCCGTCAATTCAGCTTGCAATATTATGATTACTTAATCTTCTTTTCCAAATGTGTTTCAGGACATCATTTAACATGACACACAAACCACAGCCTGTGCCTGCCTCATTATACAAACCATCTGTAAAAATGTCGATCCCTCGAACTGGTAACTGGGGTGATCTAGAGCAAATATAAGGACCTAAGTCGTACTAGGAGGGATTGGCAAAGATAATTTGGATGTTTTGTAGTCCTCGTAGTCCGAAGTAGTTTGATGCCTCGTAGTCCGAAGCTGAAAAGTGAACGTTCCATAGAGTAATATGTTTGTTCAGTCGTAATATACAGGAATGTATTGCTTCTCGCTCTGCAGTTAGGTCGAGAGGAGGAATACCAGTTAGTACCTGCAGGACTGCTGTCAAAATTGAGAGGTATTCCTAATGATATGCAGAAGGGGCATTTTTTGTATGGAGAGAAGTTGACGGCGTTCATGTTTAGTTAAAGAAGTTGCCCACATACCAGCACATTACAGAAAGATTCTTTCTGTGACTTTCTGATGCAAATTTTTTAGTAAGGAAGAAGAGACATCCCAGTTTTTAGCCGTAGTCCGCATCATGTTATTATTCAAAATTCCAATTCGATACTTAATATTTTTCAGGTGCGGCAGCCAAGAAAGTTTAGAGTCAATTATGAGGCTTAGATACTTGACTTGTTGAACTATCTTAATAGAGGTGCTATACAATTTAATTGTGGGCTTTCGTTTAAGAGGGGCTACAGCTCCTATTGTCACACTCGAATCTTAGAGACTGAAATAGTAGTTTTGTTTTAGGTGTATTTTTGAACTCTTAGAGTAATGAATATGCGACCCTGTCCATAATACAGGACCTCAACATGAGCCCTGAGGGAATCCTCGATGCAACTCTTGTGTAACAATTCCAGAGTCTAAAATAATTTGAATGAAGCGGTCTTTGAGATAGCTTCTTATGAGGTCTACGAGATCGCCTTTACACTCCATAGTGACCAAGGTATCAAGGATGTTCACCTACCACATAGATTCAAAGGCTCCTTGAATATCTATAAATAAAAGGAATAAATAACATACATATATATGTATATAAATGCAAATATAAATAAATAGATGAATATATAAAAAAGGTTTCTACAACGATTACTTGGCTAGTTGATGAGCATGAATATCTTTCATTACAGAATTGCAATATTTTAGTCAGTTTAGTAAGAGCTCCTTTAGTTTTCAATAGATGTGTTGTCCTTTGTTCCCACTATTGATCAGATGGCTTGGTCAAGTAAAATGGTTTCGTAAGACAACAGAAAAAGGCATAATGATCCGGAGGTTGTTGTTGGCCACATTCACAAGTGTCCAGTTCTGTAATACCAAATCGATGAAGATATGTTATGAAAGGTCTATGGCCTGAAAGAAAGCAGAGGAAAATGTAAGAATCTTAGTAGAGACATGGGGACAAAAACGAAAAGTCCGTCTTCCCATTGTTGCAATATTCCATCCGGATCGCCAGTGATTTATTAAGTAATTGTAAGTAATCCCTGAATCCATTTAAGAAAGGAACTTGGCAAAGGCAAGGGATGTTCCGGCAAGTTCGTACCAGTTACTGCTTGCTTGACAAGTTCGTCAGCACGCTCTTTGCCAACTATGCCCCTATGTACCAACTATGCCCCTATGTAACCGTGGACGAAATCCTGACGTTATGTTGAAAAGTAATTTTTGAACTTCTATTACTAGAGGGTTTCTGAAATTTATATCATCACTTGCCTCCAAACTAGGTACAGAGTCACTGTAGATATGGGCTTGTGTATCGAATTTATAGAAGAGTTAAATAACTTTCTTTATTGCCGTCAATTCAGCTTGCAATATTATGATTACTTAATCTTCTTTTCCAAATGTGTTTCAGGACATCATTTAACATGACACACAAACCACAGCCTGTGTCTGCCTCATTATACAAACCATCTGTAAAAATGTCGATCCCTCGAACTGGTAACTGGGGTGATCTAGAGCAAATATAAGGACCTAAGTCGTACTAGGAGGGATTGGCAAAGATAATTTGGATGTTTTGTAGTCCTCGTAGTCCGAAGTAGTTTGATGCCTCGTAGTCCGAAGCTGAAAAGTGAACGTTCCATAGAGTAATATGTTTGTTCAGTCGTAATATACAGGAATGTATTGCTTCTCGCTCTGCAGTTAGGTCGAGAGGAGGAATACCAGTTAGTACCTGCAGGACTGCTGTCAAAATTGAGAGGTATTCCTAATGATATGCAGAAGGGGCATTTTTTGTATGGAGAGAAGTTGACGGCGTTCATGTTTAGTTAAAGAAGTTGCCCACATACCAGCACATTACAGAAAGATTCTTTCTGTGACTTTCTGATGCAAATTTTTTAGTAAGGAAGAAGAGACATCCCAGTTTTTAGCCGTAGTCCGCATCATGTTATTATTCAAAATTCCAATTCGATACTTAATATTTTTCAGGTGCGGCAGCCAAGAAAGTTTAGAGTCAATTATGAGGCTTAGATACTTGACTTGTTGAACTATCTTAATAGAGGTGCTATACAATTTAATTGTGGGCTTTCGTTTAAGAGGGGCTACAGCTCCTATTGTCACACTCGAATCTTAGAGACTGAAATAGTAGTTTTGTTTTAGGTGTATTTTTGAACTCTTAGAGTAATGAATATGCGACCCTGTCCATAATACAGGACCTCAACATGAGCCCTGAGGGAATCCTCGATGCAACTCTTGTGTAACAATTCCAGAGTCTAAAATAATTTGAATGAAGCGGTCTTTGAGATAGCTTCTTATGAGGTCTACGAGATCGCCTTTACACTCCATAGTGACCAAGGTATCAAGGATGTTCACCTACCACATAGATTCAAAGGCTCCTTGAATATCTATAAATAAAAGGAATAAATAACATACATATATATGTATATAAATGCAAATATAAATAAATAGATGAATATATAAAAAAGGTTTCTACAACGATTACTTGGCTAGTTGATGAGCATGAATATCTTTCATTACAGAATTGCAATATTTTAGTCAGTTTAGTAAGAGCTCCTTTAGTTTTCAATAGATGTGTTGTCCTTTGTTCCCACTATTGATCAGATGGCTTGGTCAAGTAAAATGGTTTCGTAAGACAACAGAAAAAGGCATAATGATCCGGAGGTTGTTGTTGGCCACATTCACAAGTGTCCAGTTCTGTAATACCAAATCGATGAAGATATGTTATGAAAGGTCTATGGCCTGAAAGAAAGCAGAGGAAAATGTAAGAATCTTAGTAGAGACATGGGGACAAAAACGAAAAGTCCGTCTTCCCATTGTTGCAATATTCCATCCGGATCGCCAGTGATTTATTAAGTAATTGTAAGTAATCCCTGAATCCATTTAAGAAAGGAACTTGGCAAAGGCAAGGGATGTTCCGGCAAGTTCGTACCAGTTACTGCTTGCTTGACAAGTTCGTCAGCACGCTCTTTGCCAACTATGCCCCTATGTACCAACTATGCCCCTATGTAACCGTGGACGAAATCCTGACGTTATGTTGAAAAGTAATTTTTGAACTTCTATTACTAGAGGGTTTCTGAAATTTATATCATCACTTGCCTCCAAACTAGGTACAGAGTCACTGTAGATATGGGCTTGTGTATCGAATTTATAGAAGAGTTAAATAACTTTCTTTATTGCCGTCAATTCAGCTTGCAATATTATGATTACTTAATCTTCTTTTCCAAATGTGTTTCAGGACATCATTTAACATGACACACAAACCACAGCCTGTGTCTGCCTCATTATACAAACCATCTGTAAAAATGTCGATCCCTCGAACTGGTAACTGGGGTGATCTAGAGCAAATATAAGGACCTAAGTCGTACTAGGAGGGATTGGCAAAGATAATTTGGATGTTTTGTAGTCCTCGTAGTCCGAAGTAGTTTGATGCCTCGTAGTCCGAAGCTGAAAAGTGAACGTTCCATAGAGTAATATGTTTGTTCAGTCGTAATATACAGGAATGTATTGCTTCTCGCTCTGCAGTTAGGTCGAGAGGAGGAATACCAGTTAGTACCTGCAGGACTGCTGTCAAAATTGAGAGGTATTCCTAATGATATGCAGAAGGGGCATTTTTTGTATGGAGAGAAGTTGACGGCGTTCATGTTTAGTTAAAGAAGTTGCCCACATACCAGCACATTACAGAAAGATTCTTTCTGTGACTTTCTGATGCAAATTTTTTAGTAAGGAAGAAGAGACATCCCAGTTTTTAGCCGTAGTCCGCATCATGTTATTATTCAAAATTCCAATTCGATACTTAATATTTTTCAGGTGCGGCAGCCAAGAAAGTTTAGAGTCAATTATGAGGCTTAGATACTTGACTTGTTGAACTATCTTAATAGAGGTGCTATACAATTTAATTGTGGGCTTTCGTTTAAGAGGGGCTACAGCTCCTATTGTCACACTCGAATCTTAGAGACTGAAATAGTAGTTTTGTTTTAGGTGTATTTTTGAACTCTTAGAGTAATGAATTTGCGACCCTGTCCATAAGACAGGACCTCAACATGAGCCCTGAGGGAATCCTCGATGCAACTCTTGTGTAACAATTCCAGAGTCTAAAATAATTTGAATGAAGCGATCTTTGAGATAGCTTCTTATGAGGTCTACGAGATCGCCTTTACACTCCATATTGACCAAGGTATGAAGGATGTTCACCTACCACATAGATTCAAAGGCTCCTTGAATATCTATAAATAAAAGGAATAAATAACATACATATATATGTATATAAATGCAAATATAAATAAATAGATGAATATATAAAAAAGGTTTATACAACGATTACTTGGCTAGTTGATGAGCATGAATATCTTTCATTACAGAATTGCAATATTTTAGTCAGTTTAGTAAGAGCTCCTTTAGTTTTCAATAGATGTGTTGTCCTTTGTTCCCACTATTGATCAGATGGCTTGGTCAAGTAAAATGGTTTCGTAAGACAACAGAAAAAGGCATAATGATCCGGAGGTTGTTGTTGGCCACATTCACAAGTGTCCAGTTCTGTAATACCAAATCGATGAAGATATGTTATGAAAGGTCTATGGCCTGAAAGAAAGCAGAGGAAAATGTAAGAATCTTAGTAGAGACATGGGGACAAAAACGAAAAGTCCGTCTTCCCATTGTTGCAATATTCCATCCGGATCGCCAGTGATTTATTAAGTAATTGTAAGTAATCCCTGAATCTATTTAAGAAAGGAACTTGGCAAAGGCAAGGGATGTTCCGGCAAGTTCGTACCAGTTACTGCTTGCTTGACAAGTTCGTCAGCACGCTCTTTGCCAACTATGCCCCTATGTACCAACTATGCCCCTATGTAACCGTGGACGAAATCCTGACGTTATGTTGAAAAGTAATTTTTGAACTTCTATTACTAGAGGGTTTCTGAAATTTATATCATCACTTGCCTCCAAACTAGGTACAGAGTCACTGTAGATATGGGCTTGTGTATCGAATTTATAGAAGAGTTAAATAACTTTCTTTATTGCCGTCAATTCAGCTTGCAATATTATGATTACTTAATCTTCTTTTCCAAATGTGTTTCAGGACATCATTTAACATGACACACAAACCACAGCCTGTGCCTGCCTCATTATACAAACCATCTGTAAAAATGTCGATCCCTCGAACTGGTAACTGGGGTGATCTAGAGCAAATATAAGGACCTAAGTCGTACTAGGAGGGATTGGCAAAGATAATTTGGATGTTTTGTAGTCCTCGTAGTCCGAAGTAGTTTGATGCCTCGTAGTCCGAAGCTGAAAAGTGAACGTTCCATAGAGTAATATGTTTGTTCAGTCGTAATATACAGGAATGTATTGCTTCTCGCTCTGCAGTTAGGTCGAGAGGAGGAATACCAGTTAGTACCTGCAGGACTGCTGTCAAAATTGAGAGGTATTCCTAATGATATGCAGAAGGGGCATTTTTTGTATGGAGAGAAGTTGACGGCGTTCATGTTTAGTTAAAGAAGTTGCCCACATACCAGCACATTACAGAAAGATTCTTTCTGTGACTTTCTGATGCAAATTTTTTAGTAAGGAAGAAGAGACATCCCAGTTTTTAGCCGTAGTCCGCATCATGTTATTATTCAAAATTCCAATTCGATACTTAATATTTTTCAGGTGCGGCAGCCAAGAAAGTTTAGAGTCAATTATGAGGCTTAGATACTTGACTTGTTGAACTATCTTAATAGAGGTGCTATACAATTTAATTGTGGGCTTTCGTTTAAGAGGGGCTACAGCTCCTATTGTCACACTCGAATCTTAGAGACTGAAATAGTAGTTTTGTTTTAGGTGTATTTTTGAACTCTTAGAGTAATGAATTTGCGACCCTGTCCATAAGACAGGACCTCAACATGAGCCCTGAGGGAATCCTCGATGCAACTCTTGTGTAACAATTCCAGAGTCTAAAATAATTTGAATGAATCGATCTTTGAGATAGCTTCTTATGAGGTCTACGAGATCGCCTTTACACTCCATATTGACCAAGGTATGAAGGATGTTCACCTACCACATAGATTCAAAGGCTCCTTGAATATCTATAAATAAAAGGAATAAATAACATACATATATATGTATATAAATGCAAATATAAATAAATAGATGAATATATAAAAAAGGTTTATACAACGATTACTTGGCTAGTTGATGAGCATGAATATCTTTCATTACAGAATTGCAATATTTTAGTCAGTTTAGTAAGAGCTCCTTTAGTTTTCAATAGATGTGTTGTCCTTTGTTCCCACTATTGATCAGATGGCTTGGTCAAGTAAAATGGTTTCGTAAGACAACAGAAAAAGGCATAATGATCCGGAGGTTGTTGTTGGCCACATTCACAAGTGTCCAGTTCTGTAATACCAAATCGATGAAGATATGTTATGAAAGGTCTATGGCCTGAAAGAAAGCAGAGGAAAATGTAAGAATCTTAGTAGAGACATGGGGACAAAAACGAAAAGTCCGTCTTCCCATTGTTGCAATATTCCATCCGGATCGCCAGTGATTTATTAAGTAATTGTAAGTAATCCCTGAATCTATTTAAGAAAGGAACTTGGCAAAGGCAAGGGATGTTCCGGCAAGTTCGTACCAGTTACTGCTTGCTTGACAAGTTCGTCAGCACGCTCTTTGCCAACTATGCCCCTATGTACCAACTATGCCCCTATGTAACCGTGGACGAAATCCTGACGTTATGTTGAAAAGTAATTTTTGAACTTCTATTACTAGAGGGTTTCTGAAATTTATATCATCACTTGCCTCCAAACTAGGTACAGAGTCACTGTAGATATGGGCTTGTGTATCGAATTTATAGAAGAGTTAAATAACTTTCTTTATTGCCGTCAATTCAGCTTGCAATATTATGATTACTTAATCTTCTTTTCCAAATGTGTTTCAGGACATCATTTAACATGACACACAAACCACAGCCTGTGCCTGCCTCATTATACAAACCATCTGTAAAAATGTCGATCCCTCGAACTGGTAACTGGGGTGATCTAGAGCAAATATAAGGACCTAAGTCGTACTAGGAGGGATTGGCAAAGATAATTTGGATGTTTTGTAGTCCTCGTAGTCCGAAGTAGTTTGATGCCTCGTAGTCCGAAGCTGAAAAGTGAACGTTCCATAGAGTAATATGTTTGTTCAGTCGTAATATACAGGAATGTATTGCTTCTCGCTCTGCAGTTAGGTCGAGAGGAGGAATACCAGTTAGTACCTGCAGGACTGCTGTCAAAATTGAGAGGTATTCCTAATGATATGCAGAAGGGGCATTTTTTGTATGGAGAGAAGTTGACGGCGTTCATGTTTAGTTAAAGAAGTTGCCCACATACCAGCACATTACAGAAAGATTCTTTCTGTGACTTTCTGATGCAAATTTTTTAGTAAGGAAGAAGAGACATCCCAGTTTTTAGCCGTAGTCCGCATCATGTTATTATTCAAAATTCCAATTCGATACTTAATATTTTTCAGGTGCGGCAGCCAAGAAAGTTTAGAGTCAATTATGAGGCTTAGATACTTGACTTGTTGAACTATCTTAATAGAGGTGCTATACAATTTAATTGTGGGCTTTCGTTTAAGAGGGGCTACAGCTCCTATTGTCACACTCGAATCTTAGAGACTGAAATAGTAGTTTTGTTTTAGGTGTATTTTTGAACTCTTAGAGTAATGAATATGCGACCCTGTCCATAAGACAGGACCTCAACATGAGCCCTGAGGGAATCCTCGATGCAACTCTTGTGTAACAATTCCAGAGTCTAAAATAATTTGAATGAAGCGGTCTTTGAGATAGCTTCTTATGAGGTCTACGAGATCGCCTTTACACTCCATAGTGACCAAGGTATCAAGGATGTTCACCTACCACATAGATTCAAAGGTTCCTTGAATATCTATAAATAAAAGGAATAAATAACATACATATATATGTATATAAATGCAAATATAAATAAATAGATGAATATATAAAAAAGGTTTATACAACGATTACTTGGCTAGTTGATGAGCATGAATATCTTTCATTACAGAATTGCAATATTTTAGTCAGTTTAGTAAGAGCTCCTTTAGTTTTCAATAGATGTGTTGTCCTTTGTTCCCACTATTGATCAGATGGCTTGGTCAAGTAAAATGGTTTCGTAAGACAACAGAAAAAGGCATAATGATCCGGAGGTTGTTGTTGGCCACATTCACAAGTGTCCAGTTCTGTAATACCAAATCGATGAAGATATGTTATGAAAGGTCTATGGCCTGAAAGAAAGCAGAGGAAAATGTAAGAATCTTAGTAGAGACATGGGGACAAAAACGAAAAGTCCGTCTTCCCATTGTTGCAATATTCCATCCGGATCGCCAGTGATTTATTAAGTAATTGTAAGTAATCCCTGAATCCATTTAAGAAAGGAACTTGGCAAAGGCAAGGGATGTTCCGGCAAGTTCGTACCAGTTACTGCTTGCTTGACAAGTTCGTCAGCACGCTCTTTGCCAACTATGCCCCTATGTACCAACTATGCCCCTATGTAACCGTGGACGAAATCCTGACGTTATGTTGAAAAGTAATTTTTGAACTTCTATTACTAGAGGGTTTCTGAAATTTATATCATCACTTGCCTCCAAACTAGGTACAGAGTCACTGTAGATATGGGCTTGTGTATCGAATTTATAGAAGAGTTAAATAACTTTCTTTATTGCCGTCAATTCAGCTTGCAATATTATGATTACTTAATCTTCTTTTCCAAATGTGTTTCAGGACATCATTTAACATGACACACAAACCACAGCCTGTGTCTGCCTCATTATACAAACCATCTGTAAAAATGTCGATCCCTCGAACTGGTAACTGGGGTGATCTAGAGCAAATATAAGGACCTAAGTCGTACTAGGAGGGATTGGCAAAGATAATTTGGATGTTTTGTAGTCCTCGTAGTCCGAAGTAGTTTGATGCCTCGTAGTCCGAAGCTGAAAAGTGAACGTTCCATAGAGTAATATGTTTGTTCAGTCGTAATATACAGGAATGTATTGCTTCTCGCTCTGCAGTTAGGTCGAGAGGAGGAATACCAGTTAGTACCTGCAGGACTGCTGTCAAAATTGAGAGGTATTCCTAATGATATGCAGAAGGGGCATTTTTTGTATGGAGAGAAGTTGACGGCGTTCATGTTTAGTTAAAGAAGTTGCCCACATACCAGCACATTACAGAAAGATTCTTTCTGTGACTTTCTGATGCAAATTTTTTAGTAAGGAAGAAGAGACATCCCAGTTTTTAGCCGTAGTCCGCATCATGTTATTATTCAAAATTCCAATTCGATACTTAATATTTTTCAGGTGCGGCAGCCAAGAAAGTTTAGAGTCAATTATGAGGCTTAGATACTTGACTTGTTGAACTATCTTAATAGAGGTGCTATACAATTTAATTGTGGGCTTTCGTTTAAGAGGGGCTACAGCTCCTATTGTCACACTCGAATCTTAGAGACTGAAATAGTAGTTTTGTTTTAGGTGTATTTTTGAACTCTTAGAGTAATGAATTTGCGACCCTGTCCATAAGACAGGACCTCAACATGAGCCCTGAGGGAATCCTCGATGCAACTCTTGTGTAACAATTCCAGAGTCTAAAATAATTTGAATGAATCGATCTTTGAGATAGCTTCTTATGAGGTCTACGAGATCGCCTTTACACTCCATATTGACCAAGGTATGAAGGATGTTCACCTACCACATAGATTCAAAGGCTCCTTGAATATCTATAAATAAAAGGAATAAATAACATACATATATATGTATATAAATGCAAATATAAATAAATAGATGAATATATAAAAAAGGTTTATACAACGATTACTTGGCTAGTTGATGAGCATGAATATCTTTCATTACAGAATTGCAATATTTTAGTCAGTTTAGTAAGAGCTCCTTTAGTTTTCAATAGATGTGTTGTCCTTTGTTCCCACTATTGATCAGATGGCTTGGTCAAGTAAAATGGTTTCGTAAGACAACAGAAAAAGGCATAATGATCCGGAGGTTGTTGTTGGCCACATTCACAAGTGTCCAGTTCTGTAATACCAAATCGATGAAGATATGTTATGAAAGGTCTATGGCCTGAAAGAAAGCAGAGGAAAATGTAAGAATCTTAGTAGAGACATGGGGACAAAAACGAAAAGTCCGTCTTCCCATTGTTGCAATATTCCATCCGGATCGCCAGTGATTTATTAAGTAATTGTAAGTAATCCCTGAATCTATTTAAGAAAGGAACTTGGCAAAGGCAAGGGATGTTCCGGCAAGTTCGTACCAGTTACTGCTTGCTTGACAAGTTCGTCAGCACGCTCTTTGCCAACTATGCCCCTATGTACCAACTATGCCCCTATGTAACCGTGGACGAAATCCTGACGTTATGTTGAAAAGTAATTTTTGAACTTCTATTACTAGAGGGTTTCTGAAATTTATATCATCACTTGCCTCCAAACTAGGTACAGAGTCACTGTAGATATGGGCTTGTGTATCGAATTTATAGAAGAGTTAAATAACTTTCTTTATTGCCGTCAATTCAGCTTGCAATATTATGATTACTTAATCTTCTTTTCCAAATGTGTTTCAGGACATCATTTAACATGACACACAAACCACAGCCTGTGCCTGCCTCATTATACAAACCATCTGTAAAAATGTCGATCCCTCGAACTGGTAACTGGGGTGATCTAGAGCAAATATAAGGACCTAAGTCGTACTAGGAGGGATTGGCAAAGATAATTTGGATGTTTTGTAGTCCTCGTAGTCCGAAGTAGTTTGATGCCTCGTAGTCCGAAGCTGAAAAGTGAACGTTCCATAGAGTAATATGTTTGTTCAGTCGTAATATACAGGAATGTATTGCTTCTCGCTCTGCAGTTAGGTCGAGAGGAGGAATACCAGTTAGTACCTGCAGGACTGCTGTCAAAATTGAGAGGTATTCCTAATGATATGCAGAAGGGGCATTTTTTGTATGGAGAGAAGTTGACGGCGTTCATGTTTAGTTAAAGAAGTTGCCCACATACCAGCACATTACAGAAAGATTCTTTCTGTGACTTTCTGATGCAAATTTTTTAGTAAGGAAGAAGAGACATCCCAGTTTTTAGCCGTAGTCCGCATCATGTTATTATTCAAAATTCCAATTCGATACTTAATATTTTTCAGGTGCGGCAGCCAAGAAAGTTTAGAGTCAATTATGAGGCTTAGATACTTGACTTGTTGAACTATCTTAATAGAGGTGCTATACAATTTAATTGTGGGCTTTCGTTTAAGAGGGGCTACAGCTCCTATTGTCACACTCGAATCTTAGAGACTGAAATAGTAGTTTTGTTTTAGGTGTATTTTTGAACTCTTAGAGTAATGAATATGCGACCCTGTCCATAAGACAGGACCTCAACATGAGCCCTGAGGGAATCCTCGATGCAACTCTTGTGTAACAATTCCAGAGTCTAAAATAATTTGAATGAAGCGGTCTTTGAGATAGCTTCTTATGAGGTCTACGAGATCGCCTTTACACTCCATAGTGACCAAGGTATCAAGGATGTTCACCTACCACATAGATTCAAAGGTTCCTTGAATATCTATAAATAAAAGGAATAAATAACATACATATATATGTATATAAATGCAAATATAAATAAATAGATGAATATATAAAAAAGGTTTATACAACGATTACTTGGCTAGTTGATGAGCATGAATATCTTTCATTACAGAATTGCAATATTTTAGTCAGTTTAGTAAGAGCTCCTTTAGTTTTCAATAGATGTGTTGTCCTTTGTTCCCACTATTGATCAGATGGCTTGGTCAAGTAAAATGGTTTCGTAAGACAACAGAAAAAGGCATAATGATCCGGAGGTTGTTGTTGGCCACATTCACAAGTGTCCAGTTCTGTAATACCAAATCGATGAAGATATGTTATGAAAGGTCTATGGCCTGAAAGAAAGCAGAGGAAAATGTAAGAATCTTAGTAGAGACATGGGGACAAAAACGAAAAGTCCGTCTTCCCATTGTTGCAATATTCCATCCGGATCGCCAGTGATTTATTAAGTAATTGTAAGTAATCCCTGAATCCATTTAAGAAAGGAACTTGGCAAAGGCAAGGGATGTTCCGGCAAGTTCGTACCAGTTACTGCTTGCTTGACAAGTTCGTCAGCACGCTCTTTGCCAACTATGCCCCTATGTACCAACTATGCCCCTATGTAACCGTGGACGAAATCCTGACGTTATGTTGAAAAGTAATTTTTGAACTTCTATTACTAGAGGGTTTCTGAAATTTATATCATCACTTGCCTCCAAACTAGGTACAGAGTCACTGTAGATATGGGCTTGTGTATCGAATTTATAGAAGAGTTAAATAACTTTCTTTATTGCCGTCAATTCAGCTTGCAATATTATGATTACTTAATCTTCTTTTCCAAATGTGTTTCAGGACATCATTTAACATGACACACAAACCACAGCCTGTGCCTGCCTCATTATACAAACCATCTGTAAAAATGTCGATCCCTCGAACTGGTAACTGGGGTGATCTAGAGCAAATATAAGGACCTAAGTCGTACTAGGAGGGATTGGCAAAGATAATTTGGATGTTTTGTAGTCCTCGTAGTCCGAAGTAGTTTGATGCCTCGTAGTCCGAAGCTCAAAAGTGAACGTTCCATAGAGTAACATGTTTGTTCAGTCGTAATATACAGGAATGTATTGCTTCTCGCTCTGCAGTTAGGTCGAGAGGAGGAATACCAGTTAGTACCTGCAGGACTGCTGTCAAAATTGAGAGGTATTCCTAATGATATGCAGAAGGGGCATTTTTTGTATGGAGAGAAGTTGACGGCGTTCATGTTTAGTTAAAGAAGTTGCCCACATACCAGCACATTACAGAAAGATTCTTTCTCTGACTTTCTGATGCAAATTTTTTAGTAAGGAAGAAGAGACATCCCAGTTTTTAGCCGTAGTCCGCATCATGTTATTATTCAAAATTCCAATTCGATACTTAATATTTTTCAGGTGCGGCAGCCAAGAAAGTTTAGAGTCAATTATGAGGCTTAGATACTTGACTTGTTGAACTATCTTAATAGAGGTGCTATACAATTTAATTGTGGGCTTTCGTTTAAGAGGGGCTACAGCTCCTATTGTCACACTCGAATCTTAGAGACTGAAATAGTAGTTTTGTTTTAGGTGTATTTTTGAACTCTTAGAGTAATGAATTTGCGACCCTGTCCATAAGACAGGACCTCAACATGAGCCCTGAGGGAATCCTCGATGCAACTCTTGTGTAACAATTCCAGAGTCTAAAATAATTTGAATGAAGCGATCTTTGAGATAGCTTCTTATGAGGTCTACGAGATCGCCTTTACACTCCATAGTGACCAAGGTATCAAAAATGTTCACCTACCACATAGATTCAAAGGCTCCTTGAATATCTATAAATAAAAGGAATAAATAACATACATATATATGTATATAAATGCAAATATAAATAAATAGATGAATATATAAAAAAGGTTTATACAACGATTACTTGGCTAGTTGATGAGCATGAATATCTTTCATTACAGAATTGCAATATTTTAGTCAGTTTAGTAAGAGCTCCTTTAGTTTTCAATAGATGTGTTGTCCTTTGTTCCCACTATTGATCAGATGGCTTGGTCAAGTAAAATGGTTTCGTAAGACAACAGAAAAAGGCATAATGATCCGGAGGTTGTTGTTGGCCACATTCACAAGTGTCCAGTTCTGTAATACCAAATCGATGAAGATATGTTATGAAAGGTCTATGGCCTGAAAGAAAGCAGAGGAAATGTAAGAATCTTAGTAGAGACATGGGGACAAAAACGAAAAGTCCGTCTTCCCATTGTTGCAATATTCCATCCGGATCGCTAGTGATTTATTAAGTAATTGTAAGTAATCCCTGAATCTATTTAAGAAAGGAACTTGGCAAAGGCAAGGGATGTTCCGGCAAGTTCGTACCAGTTACTGCTTGCTTGACAAGTTCGTCAGCACGCTCTTTACCAACTATGCCCCTATGTAACCGTGGACGAAATCCTGACGTTATGTTGAAAAGTAATTTTTGAACTTCTATTACTAGAGGGTTTCTGAAATTTATATCATCACTTGCCTCCAAACTAGGTACAGAGTCACTGTAGATATGGGCTTGTGTATCGAATTTATAGAAGAGTTAAATAACTTTCTTTATTGCCGTCAATTCAGCTTGCAATATTATGATTACTTAATCTTCTTTTCCAAATGTGTTTCAGGACATCATTTAACATGACACACAAACCACAGCCTGTGCCTGCCTCATTATACAAACCATCTGTAAAAATGTCGATCCCTCGAACTGGTAACTGGGGTGATCTAGAGCAAATATAAGGACCTAAGTCGTACTAGGAGGGATTGGCAAAGATAATTTGGATGTTTTGTAGTCCTCGTAGTCCGAAGTAGTTTGATGCCTCGTAGTCCGAAGCTGAAAAGTGAACGTTCCATAGAGTAATATGTTTGTTCAGTCGTAATATACAGGAATGTATTGTTTCTCGCTCTGCAGTTAGGTCGAGAGGAGGAATACCAGTTAGTACCTGCAGGACTGCTGTCAAAATTGAGAGGTATTCCTAATGATATGCAGAAGGGGCATTTTTTGTATGGAGAGAAGTTGACGGCGTTCATGTTTAGTTAAAGAAGTTGCCCACATACCAGCACATTACAGAAAGATTCTTTCTGTGACTTTCTGATGCAAATTTTTTAGTAAGGAAGAAGAGACATCCCAGTTTTTAGCCGTAGTCCGCATCATGTTATTATTCAAAATTCCAATTCGATACTTAATATTTTTCAGGTGCGGCAGCCAAGAAAGTTTAGAGTCAATTATGAGGCTTAGATACTTGACTTGTTGAACTATCTTAATAGAGGTGCTATACAATTTAATTGTGGGCTTTCGTTTAAGAGGGGCTACAGCTCCTATTGTCACACTCGAATCTTAGAGACTGAAATAGTATTTTTTTTTAGGTGTATTTTTGAACTCTTAGAGTAATGAATATGCGACCCTGTCCATAATACAGGACCTCAACATGAGCCCTGAGGGAATCCTCAATGCAACTCTTGTGTAACAATTCCAGAGTCTAAAATAATTTGAATGAAGCGGTCTTTGAGATAGCTTCTTATGAGGTCTACGAGATCGCCTTTACACTCCATAGTGACCAAGGTATCAAGGATGTTCACCTACCACATAGATTCAAAGGTTCCTTGAATATCTATAAATAAAAGGAATAAATAACATACATATATATGTATATAAATGCAAATATAAATAAATAGATGAATATATAAAAAAGGTTTATACAACGATTACTTGGCTAGTTGATGAGCATGAATATCTTTCATTACAGAATTGCAATATTTTAGTCAGTTTAGTAAGAGCTCCTTTAGTTTTCAATAGATGTGTTGTCCTTTGTTCCCACTATTGATCAGATGGCTTGGTCAAGTAAAATGGTTTCGTAAGACAACAGAAAAAGGCATAATGATCCGGAGGTTGTTGTTGGCCACATTCACAAGTGTCCAGTTCTGTAATACCAAATCGATGAAGATATGTTATGAAAGGTCTATGGCCTGAAAGAAAGCAGAGGAAAATGTAAGAATCTTAGTAGAGACATGGGGACAAAAACGAAAAGTCCGTCTTCCCATTGTTGCAATATTCCATCCGGATCGCCAGTGATTTATTAAGTAATTGTAAGTAATCCCTGAATCCATTTAAGAAAGGAACTTGGCAAAGGCAAGGGATGTTCCGGCAAGTTCGTACCAGTTACTGCTTGCTTGACAAGTTCGTCAGCACGCTCTTTGCCAACTATGCCCCTATGTACCAACTATGCCCCTATGTAACCGTGGACGAAATCCTGACGTTATGTTGAAAAGTAATTTTTGAACTTCTATTACTAGAGGGTTTCTGAAATTTATATCATCACTTGCCTCCAAACTAGGTACAGAGTCACTGTAGATATGGGCTTGTGTATCGAATTTATAGAAGAGTTAAATAACTTTCTTTATTGCCGTCAATTCAGCTTGCAATATTATGATTACTTAATCTTCTTTTCCAAATGTGTTTCAGGACATCATTTAACATGACACACAAACCACAGCCTGTGCCTGCCTCATTATACAAACCATCTGTAAAAATGTCGATCCCTCGAACTGGTAACTGGGGTGATCTAGAGCAAATATAAGGACCTAAGTCGTACTAGGAGGGATTGGCAAAGATAATTTGGATGTTTTGTAGTCCTTGTAGTCCGAAGTAGTTTGATGCCTCGTAGTCCGAAGCTGAAAAGTGAACGTTCCATAGAGTAATATGTTTGTTCAGTCGTAATATACAGGAATGTATTGCTTCTCGCTCTGCAGTTAGGTCGAGAGGAGGAATACCAGTTAGTACCTGCAGGACTGCTGTCAAAATTGAGAGGTATTCCTAATGATATGCAGAAGGGGCATTTTTGTATGGAGAGAAGTTGACGGCGTTCATGTTTAGTTAAAGAAGTTGCCCACATACCAGCACATTACAGAAAGATTCTTTCTGTGACTTTCTGATGCAAATTTTTTAGTAAGGAAGAAGAGACATCCCAGTTTTTAGCCGTAGTCCGCATCATGTTATTATTCAAAATTCCAATTCGATACTTAATATTTTTCAGGTGCGGCAGCCAAGAAAGTTTAGAGTCAATTATGAGGCTTAGATACTTGACTTGTTGAACTATCTTAATAGAGGTGCTATACAATTTAATTGTGGGCTTTCGTTTAAGAGGGGCTACAGCTCCTATTGTCACACTCGAATCTTAGAGACTGAAATAGTAGTTTTGTTTTAGGTGTATTTTTGAACTCTTAGAGTAATGAATATGCGGCCCTGTCCATAATACAGGACCTCAACATGAGCCCTGAGGGAATCCTCAATGCAACTCTTGTGTAACAATTCCAGAGTCTAAAATAATTTGAATGAAGCGGTCTTTGAGATAGCTTCTTATGAGGTCTACGAGATCGCCTTTACACTCCATAGTGACCAAGGTATCAAGGATGTTCACCTACCACATAGATTCAAAGGTTCCTTGAATATCTATAAATAAAAGGAATAAATAACATACATATATATGTATATAAATGCAAATATAAATAAATAGATGAATATATAAAAAAGGTTTATACAACGATTACTTGGCTAGTTGATGAGCATGAATATCTTTCATTACAGAATTGCAATATTTTAGTCAGTTTAGTAAGAGCTCCTTTAGTTTTCAATAGATGTGTTGTCCTTTGTTCCCACTATTGATCAGATGGCTTGGTCAAGTAAAATGGTTTCGTAAGACAACAGAAAAAGGCATAATGATCCGGAGGTTGTTGTTGGCCACATTCACGTGTCCAGTTCTGTAATACCACATCGATGAAGATATGTTATGAAAGGTCTATGGCCTGAAAGAAAGCAGAGGAAAATGTAAGAATCTTAGTAGAGACATGGGGACAAAAACGAAAAGTCCGTCTTCCCATTGTTGCAATATTCCATCCGGATCGCCAGTGATTTATTAAGTAATTGTAAGTAATCCCTGAATCCATTTAAGAAAGGAACTTGGCAAAGGCAAGGGATGTTCCGGCAAGTTCGTACCAGTTACTGCTTGCTTGACAAGTTCGTCAGCACGCTCTTTGCCAACTATGCCCCTATGTACCAACTATGCCCCTATGTAACCGTGGACGAAATCCTGACGTTATGTTGAAAAGTAATTTTTGAACTTCTATTACTAGAGGGTTTCTGAAATTTATATCATCACTTGCCTCCAAACTAGGTACAGAGTCACTGTAGATATGGGCTTGTGTATCGAATTTATAGAAGAGTTAAATAACTTTCTTTATTGCCGTCAATTCAGCTTGCAATATTATGATTACTTAATCTTCTTTTCCAAATGTGTTTCAGGACATCATTTAACATGACACACAAACCACAGCCTGTGCCTGCCTCATTATACAAACCATCTGTAAAAATGTCGATCCCTCGAACTGGTAACTGGGGTGATCTAGAGCAAATATAAGGACCTAAGTCGTACTAGGAGGGATTGGAAAAGATAATTTGGATGTTTTGTAGTCCTCGTAGTCCGAAGTAGTTTGATGCCTCGTAGTCCGAAGCTGAAAAGTGAACGTTCCATAGAGTAATATGTTTGTTCAGTCGTAATATACAGGAATGTATTGCTTCTCGCTCTGCAGTTAGGTCGAGAGGAGGAATACCAGTTAGTACCTGCAGGACTGCTGTCAAAATTGAGAGGTATTCCTAATGATATGCAGAAGGGGCATTTTTTGTATGGAGAGAAGTTGACGGCGTTCATGTTTAGTTAAAGAAGTTGCCCACATACCAGCACATTACAGAAAGATTCTTTCTGTGACTTTCTGATGCAAATTTTTTAGTAAGGAAGAAGAGACATCCCAGTTTTTAGCCGTAGTCCGCATCATGTTATTATTCAAAATTCCAATTCGATACTTAATATTTTTCAGGTGCGGCAGCCAAGAAAGTTTAGAGTCAATTATGAGGCTTAGATACTTGACTTGTTGAACTATCTTAATAGAGGTGCTATACAATTTAATTGTGGGCTTTCGTTTAAGAGGGGCTACAGCTCCTATTGTCACACTCGAATCTTAGAGACTGAAATAGTAGTTTTGTTTTAGGTGTATTTTTGAACTCTTAGAGTAATGAATATGCGACCCTGTCCATAATACAGGACCTCAACATGAGCCCTGAGGGAATCCTCGATGCAACTCTTGTGTAACAATTCCAGAGTCTAAAATAATTTGAATGAAGCGGTCTTTGAGATAGCTTCTTATGAGGTCTACGAGATCGCCTTTACACTCCATAGTGACCAAGGTATCAAGGATGTTCACCTACCACATAGATTCAAAGGCTCCTTGAATATCTATAAATAAAAGGAATAAATAACATACATATATATGTATATAAATGCAAATATAAATAAATAGATGAATATATAAAAAAGGTTTATACAACGATTACTTGGCTAGTTGATGAGCATGAATATCTTTCATTACAGAATTGCAATATTTTAGTCAGTTTAGTAAGAGCTCCTTTAGTTTTCAATAGATGTGTTGTCCTTTGTTCCCACTATTGATCAGATGGCTTGGTCAAGTAAAATGGTTTCGTAAGACAACAGAAAAAGGCATAATGATCCGGAGGTTGTTGTTGGCCACATTCACAAGTGTCCAGTTCTGTAATACCAAATCGATGAAGATATGTTATGAAAGGTCTATGGCCTGAAAGAAAGCAGAGGAAAATGTAAGAATCTTAGTAGAGACATGGGGACAAAAACGAAAAGTCCGTCTTCCCATTGTTGCAATATTCCATCCGGATCGCCAGTGATTTATTAAGTAATTGTAAGTAATCCCTGAATCCATTTAAGAAAGGAACTTGGCAAAGGCAAGGGATGTTCCGGCAAGTTCGTACCAGTTACTGCTTGCTTGACAAGTTCGTCAGCACGCTCTTTGCCAACTATGCCCCTATGTACCAACTATGCCCCTATGTAACCGTGGACGAAATCCTGACGTTATGTTGAAAAGTAATTTTTGAACTTCTATTACTAGAGGGTTTCTGAAATTTATATCATCACTTGCCTCCAAACTAGGTACAGAGTCACTGTAGATATGGGCTTGTGTATCGAATTTATAGAAGAGTTAAATAACTTTCTTTATTGCCGTCAATTCAGCTTGCAATATTATGATTACTTAATCTTCTTTTCCAAATGTGTTTCAGGACATCATTTAACATGACACACAAACCACAGCCTGTGCCTGCCTCATTATACAAACCATCTGTAAAAATGTCGATCCCTCGAACTGGTAACTGGGGTGATCTAGAGCAAATATAAGGACCTAAGTCGTACTAGGAGGGATTGGCAAAGATAATTTGGATGTTTTGTAGTCCTCGTAGTCCGAAGTAGTTTGATGCCTCGTAGTCCGAAGCTGAAAAGTGAACGTTCCATAGAGTAATATGTTTGTTCAGTCGTAATATACAGGAATGTATTGCTTCTCGCTCTGCAGTTAGGTCGAGAGGAGGAATACCAGTTAGTACCTGCAGGACTGCTGTCAAAATTGAGAGGTATTCCTAATGATATGCAGAAGGGGCATTTTTTGTATGGAGAGAAGTTGACGGCGTTCATGTTTAGTTAAAGAAGTTGCCCACATACCAGCACATTACAGAAAGATTCTTTCTGTGACTTTCTGATGCAAATTTTTTAGTAAGGAAGAAGAGACATCCCAGTTTTTAGCCGTAGTCCGCATCATGTTATTATTCAAAATTCCAATTCGATACTTAATATTTTTCAGGTGCGGCAGCCAAGAAAGTTTAGAGTCAATTATGAGGCTTAGATACTTGACTTGTTGAACTATCTTAATAGAGGTGCTATACAATTTAATTGTGGGCTTTCGTTTAAGAGGGGCTACAGCTCCTATTGTCACACTCGAATCTTAGAGACTGAAATAGTAGTTTTGTTTTAGGTGTATTTTTGAACTCTTAGAGTAATGAATTTGCGACCCTGTCCATAAGACAGGACCTCAACATGAGCCCTGAGGGAATCCTCGATGCAACTCTTGTGTAACAATTCCAGAGTCTAAAATAATTTGAATGAAGCGATCTTTGAGATAGCTTCTTATGAGGTCTACGAGATCGCCTTTACACTCCATAGTGACCAAGGTATCAAGGATGTTCACCTACCACATAGATTCAAAGGCTCCTTGAATATCTATAAATAAAAGGAATAAATAACATACATATATATGTATATAAATGCAAATATAAATAAATAGATGAATATATAAAAAAGGTTTATACAACGATTACTTGGCTAGTTGATGAGCATGAATATCTTTCATTACAGAATTGCAATATTTTAGTCAGTTTAGTAAGAGCTCCTTTAGTTTTCAATAGATGTGTTGTCCTTTGTTCCCACTATTGATCAGATGGCTTGGTCAAGTAAAATGGTTTCGTAAGACAACAGAAAAAGGCATAATGATCCGGAGGTTGTTGTTGGCCACATTCACAAGTGTCCAGTTCTGTAATACCAAATCGATGAAGATATGTTATGAAAGGTCTATGGCCTGAAAGAAAGCAGAGGAAAATGTAAGAATCTTAGTAGAGACATGGGGACAAAAACGAAAAGTCCGTCTTCCCATTGTTGCAATATTCCATCCGGATCGCCAGTGATTTATTAAGTAATTGTAAGTAATCCCTGAATCCATTTAAGAAAGGAACTTGGCAAAGGCAAGGGATGTTCCGGCAAGTTCGTACCAGTTACTGCTTGCTTGACAAGTTCGTCAGCACGCTCTTTGCCAACTATGCCCCTATGTACCAACTATGCCCCTATGTAACCGTGGACGAAATCCTGACGTTATGTTGAAAAGTAATTTTTGAACTTCTATTACTAGAGGGTTTCTGAAATTTATATCATCACTTGCCTCCAAACTAGGTACAGAGTCACTGTAGATATGGGCTTGTGTATCGAATTTATAGAAGAGTTAAATAACTTTCTTTATTGCCGTCAATTCAGCTTGCAATATTATGATTACTTAATCTTCTTTTCCAAATGTGTTTCAGGACATCATTTAACATGACACACAAACCACAGCCTGTGCCTGCCTCATTATACAAACCATCTGTAAAAATGTCGATCCCTCGAACTGGTAACTGGGGTGATCTAGAGCAAATATAAGGACCTAAGTCGTACTAGGAGGGATTGGCAAAGATAATTTGGATGTTTTGTAGTCCTCGTAGTCCGAAGTAGTTTGATGCCTCGTAGTCCGAAGCTGAAAAGTGAACGTTCCATAGAGTAATATGTTTGTTCAGTCGTAATATACAGGAATGTATTGCTTCTCGCTCTGCAGTTAGGTCGAGAGGAGGAATACCAGTTAGTACCTGCAGGACTGCTGTCAAAATTGAGAGGTATTCCTAATGATATGCAGAAGGGGCATTTTTTGTATGGAGAGAAGTTGACGGCGTTCATGTTTAGTTAAAGAAGTTGCCCACATACCAGCACATTACAGAAAGATTCTTTCTGTGACTTTCTGATGCAAATTTTTTAGTAAGGAAGAAGAGACATCCCAGTTTTTAGCCGTAGTCCGCATCATGTTATTATTCAAAATTCCAATTCGATACTTAATATTTTTCAGGTGCGGCAGCCAAGAAAGTTTAGAGTCAATTATGAGGCTTAGATACTTGACTTGTTGAACTATCTTAATAGAGGTGCTATACAATTTAATTGTGGGCTTTCGTTTAAGAGGGGCTACAGCTCCTATTGTCACACTCGAATCTTAGAGACTGAAATAGTAGTTTTGTTTTAGGTGTATTTTTGACTCTTAGAGTAATGAATATGCGGCCCTGTCCATAATACAGGACCTCAACATGAGCCCTGAGGGAATCCTCAATGCAACTCTTGTGTAACAATTCCAGAGTCTAAAATAATTTGAATGAAGCGGTCTTTGAGATAGCTTCTTATGAGGTCTACGAGATCGCCTTTACACTCCATAGTGACCAAGGTATCAAGGATGTTCACCTACCACATAGATTCAAAGGTTCCTTGAATATCTATAAATAAAAGGAATAAATAACATACATATATATGTATATAAATGCAAATATAAATAAATAGATGAATATATAAAAAAGGTTTATACAACGATTACTTGGCTAGTTGATGAGCATGAATATCTTTCATTACAGAATTGCAATATTTTAGTCAGTTTAGTAAGAGCTCCTTTAGTTTTCAATAGATGTGTTGTCCTTTGTTCCCACTATTGATCAGATGGCTTGGTCAAGTAAAATGGTTTCGTAAGACAACAGAAAAAGGCATAATGATCCGGAGGTTGTTGTTGGCCACATTCACAAGTGTCCAGTTCTGTAATACCAAATCGATGAAGATATGTTATGAAAGGTCTATGGCCTGAAAGAAAGCAGAGGAAAATGTAAGAATCTTAGTAGAGACATGGGGACAAAAACGAAAAGTCCGTCTTCCCATTGTTGCAATATTCCATCCGGATCGCCAGTGATTTATTAAGTAATTGTAAGTAATCCCTGAATCCATTTAAGAAAGGAACTTGGCAAAGGCAAGGGATGTTCCGGCAAGTTCGTACCAGTTACTGCTTGCTTGACAAGTTCGTCAGCACGCTCTTTGCCAACTATGCCCCTATGTACCAACTATGCCCCTATGTAACCGTGGACGAAATCCTGACGTTATGTTGAAAAGTAATTTTTGAACTTCTATTACTAGAGGGTTTCTGAAATTTATATCATCACTTGCCTCCAAACTAGGTACAGAGTCACTGTAGATATGGGCTTGTGTATCGAATTTATAGAAGAGTTAAATAACTTTCTTTATTGCCGTCAATTCAGCTTGCAATATTATGATTACTTAATCTTCTTTTCCAAATGTGTTTCAGGACATCATTTAACATGACACACAAACCACAGCCTGTGCCTGCCTCATTATACAAACCATCTGTAAAAATGTCGATCCCTCGAACTGGTAACTGGGGTGATCTAGAGCAAATATAAGGACCTAAGTCGTACTAGGAGGGATTGGCAAAGATAATTTGGATGTTTTGTAGTCCTCGTAGTCCGAAGTAGTTTGATGCCTCGTAGTCCGAAGCTGAAAAGTGAACGTTCCATAGAGTAATATGTTTGTTCAGTCGTAATATACAGGAATGTATTGCTTCTCGCTCTGCAGTTAGGTCGAGAGGAGGAATACCAGTTAGTACCTGCAGGACTGCTGTCAAAATTGAGAGGTATTCCTAATGATATGCAGAAGGGGCATTTTTTGTATGGAGAGAAGTTGACGGCGTTCATGTTTAGTTAAAGAAGTTGCCCACATACCAGCACATTACAGAAAGATTCTTTCTCTGACTTTCTGATGCAAATTTTTTAGTAAGGAAGAAGAGACATCCCAGTTTTTAGCCGTAGTCCGCATCATGTTATTATTCAAAATTCCAATTCGATACTTAATATTTTTCAGGTGCGGCAGCCAAGAAAGTTTAGAGTCAATTATGAGGCTTAGATACTTGACTTGTTGAACTATCCTCATAGAGGTGCTATACAATTTAATTGTGGGCTTTCGTTTAAGAGGGGCTACAGCTCCTATTGTCACACTCGAATCTTAGAGACTGAAATAGTAGTTTTGTTTTAGGTGTATTTTTGAACTCTTAGAGTAATGAATTTGCGACCCTGTCCATAAGACAGGACCTCAACATGAGCCCTGAGGGAATCCTCGATGCAACTCTTGTGTAACAATTCCAGAGTCTAAAATAATTTGAATGAAGCGATCTTTGAGATAGCTTCTTATGAGGTCTACGAGATCGCCTTTACACTCCATAGTGACCAAGGTATCAAGGATGTTCACCTACCACATAGATTCAAAGGCTCCTTGAATATCTATAAATAAAAGGAATAAATAACATACATATATATGTATATAAATGCAAATATAAATAAATAGATGAATATATAAAAAAGGTTTATACAACGATTACTTGGCTAGTTGATGAGCATGAATATCTTTCATTACAGAATTGCAATATTTTAGTCAGTTTAGTAAGAGCTCCTTTAGTTTTCAATAGATGTGTTGTCCTTTGTTCCCACTATTGATCAGATGGCTTGGTCAAGTAAAATGGTTTCGTAAGACAACAGAAAAAGGCATAATGATCCGGAGGTTGTTGTTGGCCACATTCACAAGTGTCCAGTTCTGTAATACCAAATCGATGAAGATATGTTATGAAAGGTCTATGGCCTGAAAGAAAGCAGAGGAAAATGTAAGAATCTTAGTAGAGACATGGGGACAAAAACGAAAAGTCCGTCTTCCCATTGTTGCAATATTCCATCCGGATCGCCAGTGATTTATTAAGTAATTGTAAGTAATCCCTGAATCCATTTAAGAAAGGAACTTGGCAAAGGCAAGGGATGTTCCGGCAAGTTCGTACCAGTTACTGCTTGCTTGACAAGTTCGTCAGCACGCTCTTTGCCAACTATGCCCCTATGTACCAACTATGCCCCTATGTAACCGTGGACGAAATCCTGACGTTATGTTGAAAAGTAATTTTTGAACTTCTATTACTAGAGGGTTTCTGAAATTTATATCATCACTTGCCTCCAAACTAGGTACAGAGTCACTGTAGATATGGGCTTGTGTATCGAATTTATAGAAGAGTTAAATAACTTTCTTTATTGCCGTCAATTCAGCTTGCAATATTATGATTACTTAATCTTCTTTTCCAAATGTGTTTCAGGACATCATTTAACATGACACACAAACCACAGCCTGTGCCTGCCTCATTATACAAACCATCTGTAAAAATGTCGATCCCTCGAACTGGTAACTGGGGTGATCTAGAGCAAATATAAGGACCTAAGTCGTACTAGGAGGGATTGGCAAAGATAATTTGGATGTTTTGTAGTCCTCGTAGTCCGAAGTAGTTTGATGCCTCGTAGTCCGAAGCTGAAAAGTGAACGTTCCATAGAGTAATATGTTTGTTCAGTCGTAATATACAGGAATGTATTGCTTCTCGCTCTGCAGTTAGGTCGAGAGGAGGAATACCAGTTAGTACCTGCAGGACTGCTGTCAAAATTGAGAGGTATTCCTAATGATATGCAGAAGGGGCATTTTTTGTATGGAGAGAAGTTGACGGCGTTCATGTTTAGTTAAAGAAGTTGCCCACATACCAGCACATTACAGAAAGATTCTTTCTCTGACTTTCTGATGCAAATTTTTTAGTAAGGAAGAAGAGACATCCCAGTTTTTAGCCGTAGTCCGCATCATGTTATTATTCAAAATTCCAATTCGATACTTAATATTTTTCAGGTGCGGCAGCCAAGAAAGTTTAGAGTCAATTATGAGGCTTAGATACTTGACTTGTTGAACTATCTTAATAGAGGTGCTATACAATTTAATTGTGGGCTTTCGTTTAAGAGGGGCTACAGCTCCTATTGTCACACTCGAATCTTAGAGACTGAAATAGTAGTTTTGTTTTAGGTGTATTTTTGAACTCTTAGAGTAATGAATTTGCGACCCTGTCCATAAGACAGGACCTCAACATGAGCCCTGAGGGAATCCTCGATGCAACTCTTGTGTAACAATTCCAGAGTCTAAAATAATTTGAATGAAGCGATCTTTGAGATAGCTTCTTATGAGGTCTACGAGATCGCCTTTACACTCCATAGTGACCAAGGTATCAAGGATGTTCACCTACCACATAGATTCAAAGGCTCCTTGAATATCTATAAATAAAAGGAATAAATAACATACATATATATGTATATAAATGCAAATATAAATAAATAGATGAATATATAAAAAAGGTTTATACAACGATTACTTGGCTAGTTGATGAGCATGAATATCTTTCATTACAGAATTGCAATATTTTAGTCAGTTTAGTAAGAGCTCCTTTAGTTTTCAATAGATGTGTTGTCCTTTGTTCCCACTATTGATCAGATGGCTTGGTCAAGTAAAATGGTTTCGTAAGACAACAGAAAAAGGCATAATGATCCGGAGGTTGTTGTTGGCCACATTCACAAGTGTCCAGTTCTGTAATACCAAATCGATGAAGATATGTTATGAAAGGTCTATGGCCTGAAAGAAAGCAGAGGAAAATGTAAGAATCTTAGTAGAGACATGGGGACAAAAACGAAAAGTCCGTCTTCCCATTGTTGCAATATTCCATCCGGATCGCCAGTGATTTATTAAGTAATTGTAAATAATCCCTGAATCTATTTAAGAAAGGAACTTGGCAAAGGCAAGGGATGTTCCGGCAAGTTCGTACCAGTTACTGCTTGCTTGACAAGTTCGTCAGCACGCTCTTTGCCAACTATGCCCCTATGTACCAACTATGCCCCTATGTAACCGTGGACGAAATCCTGACGTAATGTTGAAAAGTAATTTTTGAACTTCTATTACTAGAGGGTTTCTGAAATTTATATCATCACTTGCCTCCAAACTAGGTACAGAGTCACTGTAGATATGGGCTTGTGTATCGAATTTATAGAAGAGTTAAATAACTTTCTTTATTGCCGTCAATTCAGCTTGCAATATTATGATTACTTAATCTTCTTTTCCAAATGTGTTTCAGGACATCATTTAACATGACACACAAACCACAGCCTGTGCCTGCCTCATTATACAAACCATCTGTAAAAATGTCGATCCCTCGAACTGGTAACTGGGGTGATCTAGAGCAAATATAAGGACCTAAGTCGTACTAGGAGGGATTGGCAAAGATAATTTGGATGTTTTGTAGTCCTCGTAGTCCGAAGTAGTTTGATGCCTCGTAGTCCGAAGCTGAAAAGTGAACGTTCCATAGAGTAATATGTTTGTTCAGTCGTAATATACAGGAATGTATTGCTTCTCGCTCTGCAGTTAGGTCGAGAGGAGGAATACCAGTTAGTACCTGCAGGACTGCTGTCAAAATTGAGAGGTATTCCTAATGATATGCAGAAGGGGCATTTTTTGTATGGAGAGAAGTTGACGGCGTTCATGTTTAGTTAAAGAAGTTGCCCACATACCAGCACATTACAGAAAGATTCTTTCTGTGACTTTCTGATGCAAATTTTTTAGTAAGGAAGAAGAGACATCCCAGTTTTTAGCCGTAGTCCGCATCATGTTATTATTCAAAATTCCAATTCGATACTTAATATTTTTCAGGTGCGGCAGCCAAGAAAGTTTAGAGTCAATTATGAGGCTTAGATACTTGACTTGTTGAACTATCTTAATAGAGGTGCTATACAATTTAATTGTGGGCTTTCGTTTAAGAGGGGCTACAGCTCCTATTGTCACACTCGAATCTTAGAGACTGAAATAGTAGTTTTGTTTTAGGTGTATTTTTGAACTCTTAGAGTAATGAATATGCGACCCTGTCCATAATACAGGACCTCAACATGAGCCCTGAAGGAATCCTCGATGCAACTCTTGTGTAACAATTCCAGAGTCTAAAATAATTTGAATGAAGCGGTCTTTGAGATAGCTTCTTATGAGGTCTACGAGGATCGCCTTTACACTCCATAGTGACCAAGGTATCAAGGATGTTCACCTACCACATAGATTCAAAGGCTCCTTGAATATCTATAAATAAAAGGAATAAATAACATACATATATATGTATATAAATGCAAATATAAATAAATAGATGAATATATAAAAAAGGTTTATACAACGATTACTTGGCTAGTTGATGAGCATGAATATCTTTCATTACAGAATTGCAATATTTTAGTCAGTTTAGTAAGAGCTCCTTTAGTTTTCAATAGATGTGTTGTCCTTTGTTCCCACTATTGATCAGATGGCTTGGTCAAGTAAAATGGTTTCGTAAGACAACAGAAAAAGGCATAATGATCCGGAGGTTGTTGTTGGCCACATTCACAAGTGTCCAGTTCTGTAATACCAAATCGATGAAGATATGTTATGAAAGGTCTATGGCCTGAAAGAAAGCAGAGGAAAATGTAAGAATCTTAGTAGAGACATGGGGACAAAAACGAAAAGTCCGTCTTCCCATTGTTGCAATATTCCATCCGGATCGCCAGTGATTTATTAAGTAATTGTAAGTAATCCCTGAATCCATTTAAGAAAGGAACTTGGCAAAGGCAAGGGATGTTCCGGCAAGTTCGTACCAGTTACTGCTTGCTTGACAAGTTCGTCAGCACGCTCTTTGCCAACTATGCCCCTATGTACCAACTATGCCCCTATGTAACCGTGGACGAAATCCTGACGTTATGTTGAAAAGTAATTTTTGAACTTCTATTACTAGAGGGTTTCTGAAATTTATATCATCACTTGCCTCCAAACTAGGTACAGAGTCACTGTAGATATGGGCTTGTGTATCGAATTTATAGAAGAGTTAAATAACTTTCTTTATTGCCGTCAATTCAGCTTGCAATATTATGATTACTTAATCTTCTTTTCCAAATGTGTTTCAGGACATCATTTAACATGACACACAAACCACAGCCTGTGCCTGCCTCATTATACAAACCATCTGTAAAAATGTCGATCCCTCGAACTGGTAACTGGGGTGATCTAGAGCAAATATAAGGACCTAAGTCGTACTAGGAGGGATTGGCAAAGATAATTTGGATGTTTTGTAGTCCTCGTAGTCCGAAGTAGTTTGATGCCTCGTAGTCCGAAGCTGAAAAGTGAACGTTCCATAGAGTAATATGTTTGTTCAGTCGTAATATACAGGAATGTATTGCTTCTCGCTCTGCAGTTAGGTCGAGAGGAGGAATACCAGTTAGTACCTGCAGGACTGCTGTCAAAATTGAGAGGTATTCCTAATGATATGCAGAAGGGGCATTTTTTGTATGGAGAGAAGTTGACGGCGTTCATGTTTAGTTAAAGAAGTTGCCCACATACCAGCACATTACAGAAAGATTCTTTCTGTGACTTTCTGATGCAAATTTTTTAGTAAGGAAGAAGAGACATCCCAGTTTTTAGCCGTAGTCCGCATCATGTTATTATTCAAAATTCCAATTCGATACTTAATATTTTTAAGGTGCGGCAGCCAAGAAAGTTTAGAGTCAATTATGAGGCTTAGATACTTGACTTGTTGAACTATCTTAATAGAGGTGCTATACAATTTAATTGTGGGCTTTCGTTTAAGAGGGGCTACAGCTCCTATTGTCACACTCGAATCTTAGAGACTGAAATAGTAGTTTTGTTTTAGGTGTATTTTTGAACTCTTAGAGTAATGAATATGCGACCCTGTCCATAATACAGGACCTCAACATGAGCCCTGAAGGAATCCTCGATGCAACTCTTGTGTAACAATTCCAGAGTCTAAAATAATTTGAATGAAGCGGTCTTTGAGATAGCTTCTTATGAGGTCTACGAGGATCGCCTTTACACTCCATAGTGACCAAGGTATCAAGGATGTTCACCTACCACATAGATTCAAAGGCTCCTTGAATATCTATAAATAAAAGGAATAAATAACATACATATATATGTATATAAATGCAAATATAAATAAATAGATGAATATATAAAAAAGGTTTATACAACGATTACTTGGCTAGTTGATGAGCATGAATATCTTTCATTACAGAATTGCAATATTTTAGTCAGTTTAGTAAGAGCTCCTTTAGTTTTCAATAGATGTGTTGTCCTTTGTTCCCACTATTGATCAGATGGCTTGGTCAAGTAAAATGGTTTCGTAAGACAACAGAAAAAGGCATAATGATCCGGAGGTTGTTGTTGGCCACATTCACAAGTGTCCAGTTCTGTAATACCAAATCGATGAAGATATGTTATGAAAGGTCTATGGCCTGAAAGAAAGCAGAGGAAAATGTAAGAATCTTAGTAGAGACATGGGGACAAAAACGAAAAGTCCGTCTTCCCATTGTTGCAATATTCCATCCGGATCGCCAGTGATTTATTAAGTAATTGTAAGTAATCCCTGAATCCATTTAAGAAAGGAACTTGGCAAAGGCAAGGGATGTTCCGGCAAGTTCGTACCAGTTACTGCTTGCTTGACAAGTTCGTCAGCACGCTCTTTGCCAACTATGCCCCTATGTACCAACTATGCCCCTATGTAACCGTGGACGAAATCCTGACGTTATGTTGAAAAGTAATTTTTGAACTTCTATTACTAGAGGGTTTCTGAAATTTATATCATCACTTGCCTCCAAACTAGGTACAGAGTCACTGTAGATATGGGCTTGTGTATCGAATTTATAGAAGAGTTAAATAACTTTCTTTATTGCCGTCAATTCAGCTTGCAATATTATGATTACTTAATCTTCTTTTCCAAATGTGTTTCAGGACATCATTTAACATGACACACAAACCACAGCCTGTGCCTGCCTCATTATACAAACCATCTGTAAAAATGTCGATCCCTCGAACTGGTAACTGGGGTGATCTAGAGCAAATATAAGGACCTAAGTCGTACTAGGAGGGATTGGCAAAGATAATTTGGATGTTTTGTAGTCCTCGTAGTCCGAAGTAGTTTGATGCCTCGTAGTCCGAAGCTGAAAAGTGAACGTTCCATAGAGTAATATGTTTGTTCAGTCGTAATATACAGGAATGTATTGCTTCTCGCTCTGCAGTTAGGTCGAGAGGAGGAATACCAGTTAGTACCTGCAGGACTGCTGTCAAAATTGAGAGGTATTCCTAATGATATGCAGAAGGGGCATTTTTTGTATGGAGAGAAGTTGACGGCGTTCATGTTTAGTTAAAGAAGTTGCCCACATACCAGCACATTACAGAAAGATTCTTTCTGTGACTTTCTGATGCAAATTTTTTAGTAAGGAAGAAGAGACATCCCAGTTTTTAGCCGTAGTCCGCATCATGTTATTATTCAAAATTCCAATTCGATACTTAATATTTTTCAGGTGCGGCAGCCAAGAAAGTTTAGAGTCAATTATGAGGCTTAGATACTTGACTTGTTGAACTATCTTAATAGAGGTGCTATACAATTTAATTGTGGGCTTTCGTTTAAGAGGGGCTACAGCTCCTATTGTCACACTCGAATCTTAGAGACTGAAATAGTAGTTTTGTTTTAGGTGTATTTTTGAACTCTTAGAGTAATGAATATGCGACCCTGTCCATAAGACAGGACCTCAACATGAGCCCTGAGGGAATCCTAGATGCAACTCTTGTGTAACAATTCCAGAGTCTAAAATAATTTGAATGAAGCGGTCTTTGAGATAGCTTCTTATGAGGTCTACGAGATCGCCTTTACACTCCATAGTGACCAAGGTATCAAGGATGTTCACCTACCACATAGATTCAAAGGCTCCTTGAATATCTATAAATAAAAGGAATAAATAACATACATATATATGTATATAAATGCAAATATAAATAAATAGATGAATATATAAAAAAGGTTTATACAACGATTACTTGGCTAGTTGATGAGCATGAATATCTTTCATTACAGAATTGCAATATTTTAGTCAGTTTAGTAAGAGCTCCTTTAGTTTTCAATAGATGTGTTGTCCTTTGTTCCCACTATTGATCAGATGGCTTGGTCAAGTAAAATGGTTTCGTAAGACAACAGAAAAAGGCATAATGATCCGGAGGTTGTTGTTGGCCACATTCACAAGTGTCCAGTTCTGTAATACCAAATCGATGAAGATATGTTATGAAAGGTCTATGGCCTGAAAGAAAGCAGAGGAAAATGTAAGAATCTTAGTAGAGACATGGGGACAAAAACGAAAAGTCCGTCTTCCCATTGTTGCAATATTCCATCCGGATCGCCAGTGATTTATTAAGTAATTGTAAGTAATCCCTGAATCCATTTAAGAAAGGAACTTGGCAAAGGCAAGGGATGTTCCGGCAAGTTCGTACCAGTTACTGCTTGCTTGACAAGTTCGTCAGCACGCTCTTTGCCAACTATGCCCCTATGTACCAACTATGCCCCTATGTAACCGTGGACGAAATCCTGACGTTATGTTGAAAAGTAATTTTTGAACTTCTATTACTAGAGGGTTTCTGAAATTTATATCATCACTTGCCTCCAAACTAGGTACAGAGTCACTGTAGATATGGGCTTGTGTATCGAATTTATAGAAGAGTTAAATAACTTTCTTTATTGCCGTCAATTCAGCTTGCAATATTATGATTACTTAATCTTCTTTTCCAAATGTGTTTCAGGACATCATTTAACATGACACACAAACCACAGCCTGTGCCTGCCTCATTATACAAACCATCTGTAAAAATGTCGATCCCTCGAACTGGTAACTGGGGTGATCTAGAGCAAATATAAGGACCTAAGTCGTACTAGGAGGGATTGGCAAAGATAATTTGGATGTTTTGTAGTCCTCGTAGTCCGAAGTAGTTTGATGCCTCGTAGTCCGAAGCTGAAAAGTGAACGTTCCATAGAGTAATATGTTTGTTCAGTCGTAATATACAGGAATGTATTGCTTCTCGCTCTGCAGTTAGGTCGAGAGGAGGAATACCAGTTAGTACCTGCAGGACTGCTGTCAAAATTGAGAGGTATTCCTAATGATATGCAGAAGGGGCATTTTTTGTATGGAGAGAAGTTGACGGCGTTCATGTTTAGTTAAAGAAGTTGCCCACATACCAGCACATTACAGAAAGATTCTTTCTCTGACTTTCTGATGCAAATTTTTTAGTAAGGAAGAAGAGACATCCCAGTTTTTAGCCGTAGTCCGCATCATGTTATTATTCAAAATTCCAATTCGATACTTAATATTTTTCAGGTGCGGCAGCCAAGAAAGTTTAGAGTCAATTATGAGGCTTAGATACTTGACTTGTTGAACTATCTTAATAGAGGTGCTATACAATTTAATTGTGGGCTTTCGTTTAAGAGGGGCTACAGCTCCTATTGTCACACTCGAATCTTAGAGACTGAAATAGTAGTTTTGTTTTAGGTGTATTTTTGAACTCTTAGAGTAATGAATTTGCGACCCTGTCCATAAGACAGGACCTCAACATGAGCCCTGAGGGAATCCTCGATGCAACTCTTGTGTAACAATTCCAGAGTCTAAAATAATTTGAATGAAGCGATCTTTGAGATAGCTTCTTATGAGGTCTACGAGATCGCCTTTACACTCCATAGTGACCAAGGTATCAAGGATGTTCACCTACCACATAGATTCAAAGGCTCCTTGAATATCTATAAATAAAAGGAATAAATAACATACATATATATGTATATAAATGCAAATATAAATAAATAGATGAATATATAAAAAAGGTTTATACAACGATTACTTGGCTAGTTGATGAGCATGAATATCTTTCATTACAGAATTGCAATATTTTAGTCAGTTTAGTAAGAGCTCCTTTAGTTTTCAATAGATGTGTTGTCCTTTGTTCCCACTATTGATCAGATGGCTTGGTCAAGTAAAATGGTTTCGTAAGACAACAGAAAAAGGCATAATGATCCGGAGGTTGTTGTTGGCCACATTCACAAGTGTCCAGTTCTGTAATACCAAATCGATGAAGATATGTTATGAAAGGTCTATGGCCTGAAAGAAAGCAGAGGAAAATGTAAGAATCTTAGTAGAGACATGGGGACAAAAACGAAAAGTCCGTCTTCCCATTGTTGCAATATTCCATCCGGATCGCCAGTGATTTATTAAGTAATTGTAAGTAATCCCTGAATCTATTTAAGAAAGGAACTTGGCAAAGGCAAGGGATGTTCCGGCAAGTTCGTACCAGTTACTGCTTGCTTGACAAGTTCGTCAGCACGCTCTTTGCCAACTATGCCCCTATGTAACCGTGGACGAAATCCTGACGTTATGTTGAAAAGTAATTTTTGAACTTCTATTACTAGAGGGTTTCTGAAATTTATATCATCACTTGCCTCCAAACTAGGTACAGAGTCACTGTAGATATGGGCTTGTGTATCGAATTTATAGAAGAGTTAAATAACTTTCTTTATTGCCGTCAATTCAGCTTGCAATATTATGATTACTTAATCTTCTTTTCCAAATGTGTTTCAGGACATCATTTAACATGACACACAAACCACAGCCTGTGCCTGCCTCATTATACAAACCATCTGTAAAAATGTCGATCCCTCGAACTGGTAACTGGGGTGATCTAGAGCAAATATAAGGACCTAAGTCGTACTAGGAGGGATTGGCAAAGATAATTTGGATGTTTTGTAGTCCTCGTAGTCCGAAGTAGTTTGATGCCTCGTAGTCCGAAGCTGAAAAGTGAACGTTCCATAGAGTAATATGTTTGTTCAGTCGTAATATACAGGAATGTATTGCTTCTCGCTCTGCAGTTAGGTCGAGAGGAGGAATACCAGTTAGTACCTGCAGGACTGCTGTCAAAATTGAGAGGTATTCCTAATGATATGCAGAAGGGGCATTTTTTGTATGGAGAGAAGTTGACGGCGTTCATGTTTAGTTAAAGAAGTTGCCCACATACCAGCACATTACAGAAAGATTCTTTCTGTGACTTTCTGATGCAAATTTTTTAGTAAGGAAGAAGAGACATCCCAGTTTTTAGCCGTAGTCCGCATCATGTTATTATTCAAAATTCCAATTCGATACTTAATATTTTTCAGGTGCGGCAGCCAAGAAAGTTTAGAGTCAATTATGAGGCTTAGATACTTGACTTGTTGAACTATCTTAATAGAGGTGCTATACAATTTAATTGTGGGCTTTCGTTTAAGAGGGGCTACAGCTCCTATTGTCACACTCGAATCTTAGAGACTGAAATAGTAGTTTTGTTTTAAGTGTATTTTTGAACTCTTAGAGTAATGAATATGCGACCCTGTCCATAATACAGGACCTCAACATGAGCCCTGAGGGAATCCTCGATGCAACTCTTGTGTAACAATTCCAGAGTCTAAAATAATTTGAATGAAGCGGTCTTTGAGATAGCTTCTTATGAGGTCTACGAGATCGCCTTTACACTCCATAGTGACCAAGGTATCAAGGATGTTCACCTACCACATAGATTCAAAGGCTCCTTGAATATCTATAAATAAAAGGAATAAATAACATACATATATATGTATATAAATGCAAATATAAATAAATAGATGAATATATAAAAAAGGTTTATACAACGATTACTTGGCTAGTTGATGAGCATGAATATCTTTCATTACAGAATTGCAATATTTTAGTCAGTTTAGTAAGAGCTCCTTTAGTTTTCAATAGATGTGTTGTCCTTTGTTCCCACTATTGATCAGATGGCTTGGTCAAGTAAAATGGTTTCGTAAGACAACAGAAAAAGGCATAATGATCCGGAGGTTGTTGTTGGCCACATTCACAAGTGTCCAGTTCTGTAATACCAAATCGATGAAGATATGTTATGAAAGGTCTATGGCCTGAAAGAAAGCAGAGGAAAATGTAAGAATCTTAGTAGAGACATGGGGACAAAAACGAAAAGTCCGTCTTCCCATTGTTGCAATATTCCATCCGGATCGCCAGTGATTTATTAAGTAATTGTAAGTAATCCCTGAATCCATTTAAGAAAGGAACTTGGCAAAGGCAAGGGATGTTCCGGCAAGTTCGTACCAGTTACTGCTTGCTTGACAAGTTCGTCAGCACGCTCTTTGCCAACTATGCCCCTATGTACCAACTATGCCCCTATGTAACCGTGGACGAAATCCTGACGTTATGTTGAAAAGTAATTTTTGAACTTCTATTACTAGAGGGTTTCTGAAATTTATATCATCACTTGCCTCCAAACTAGGTACAGAGTCACTGTAGATATGGGCTTGTGTATCGAATTTATAGAAGAGTTAAATAACTTTCTTTATTGCCGTCAATTCAGCTTGCAATATTATGATTACTTAATCTTCTTTTCCAAATGTGTTTCAGGACATCATTTAACATGACACACAAACCACAGCCTGTGCCTGCCTCATTATACAAACCATCTGTAAAAATGTCGATCCCTCGAACTGGTAACTGGGGTGATCTAGAGCAAATATAAGGACCTAAGTCGTACTAGGAGGGATTGGCAAAGATAATTTGGATGTTTTGTAGTCCTCGTAGTCCGAAGTAGTTTGATGCCTCGTAGTCCGAAGCTGAAAAGTGAACGTTCCATAGAGTAATATGTTTGTTCAGTCGTAATATACAGGAATGTATTGCTTCTCGCTCTGCAGTTAGGTCGAGAGGAGGAATACCAGTTAGTACCTGCAGGACTGCTGTCAAAATTGAGAGGTATTCCTAATGATATGCAGAAGGGGCATTTTTTGTATGGAGAGAAGTTGACGGCGTTCATGTTTAGTTAAAGAAGTTGCCCACATACCAGCACATTACAGAAAGATTCTTTCTGTGACTTTCTGATGCAAATTTTTTAGTAAGGAAGAAGAGACATCCCAGTTTTTAGCCGTAGTCCGCATCATGTTATTATTCAAAATTCCAATTCGATACTTAATATTTTTCAGGTGCGGCAGCCAAGAAAGTTTAGAGTCAATTATGAGGCTTAGATACTTGACTTGTTGAACTATCTTAATAGAGGTGCTATACAATTTAATTGTGGGCTTTCGTTTAAGAGGGGCTACAGCTCCTATTGTCACACTCGAATCTTAGAGACTGAAATAGTAGTTTTGTTTTAGGTGTATTTTTGAACTCTTAGAGTAATGAATTTGCGACCCTGTCCATAAGACAGGACCTCAACATGAGCCCTGAGGGAATCCTCGATGCAACTCTTGTGTAACAATTCCAGAGTCTAAAATAATTTGAATGAAGCGGTCTTTGAGATAGCTTCTTATGAGGTCTACGAGATCGCCTTTACACTCCATAGTGACCAAGGTATCAAGGATGTTCACCTACCACATAGATTCAAAGGCTCCTTGAATATCTATAAATAAAAGGAATAAATAACATACATATATATGTATATAAATGCAAATATAAATAAATAGATGAATATATAAAAAAGGTTTATACAACGATTACTTGGCTAGTTGATGAGCATGAATATCTTTCATTACAGAATTGCAATATTTTAGTCAGTTTAGTAAGAGCTCCTTTAGTTTTCAATAGATGTGTTGTCCTTTGTTCCCACTATTGATCAGATGGCTTGGTCAAGTAAAATGGTTTCGTAAGACAACAGAAAATGGCATAATGATCCGGAGGTTGTTGTTGGCCACATTCACAAGTGTCCAGTTCTGTAATACCAAATCGATGAAGATATGTTATGAAAGGTCTATGGCCTGAAAGAAAGCAGAGGAAAATGTAAGAATCTTAGTAGAGACATGGGGACAAAAACGAAAAGTCCGTCTTCCCATTGTTGCAATATTCCATCCGGATCGCCAGTGATTTATTAAGTAATTGTAAGTAATCCCTGAATCCATTTAAGAAAGGAACTTGGCAAAGGCAAGGGATGTTCCGGCAAGTTCGTACCAGTTACTGCTTGCTTGACAAGTTCGTCAGCACGCTCTTTGCCAACTATGCCCCTATGTACCAACTATGCCCCTATGTAACCGTGGACGAAATCCTGACGTTATGTTGAAAAGTAATTTTTGAACTTCTATTACTAGAGGGTTTCTGAAATTTATATCATCACTTGCCTCCAAACTAGGTACAGAGTCACTGTAGATATGGGCTTGTGTATCGAATTTATAGAAGAGTTAAATAACTTTCTTTATTGCCGTCAATTCAGCTTGCAATATTATGATTACTTAATCTTCTTTTCCAAATGTGTTTCAGGACATCATTTAACATGACACACAAACCACAGCCTGTGCCTGCCTCATTATACAAACCATCTGTAAAAATGTCGATCCCTCGAACTGGTAACTGGGGTGATCTAGAGCAAATATAAGGACCTAAGTCGTACTAGGAGGGATTGGCAAAGATAATTTGGATGTTTTGTAGTCCTCGTAGTCCGAAGTAGTTTGATGCCTCGTAGTCCGAAGCTGAAAAGTGAACGTTCCATAGAGTAATATGTTTGTTCAGTCGTAATATACAGGAATGTATTGCTTCTCGCTCTGCAGTTAGGTCGAGAGGAGGAATACCAGTTAGTACCTGCAGGACTGCTGTCAAAATTGAGAGGTATTCCTAATGATATGCAGAAGGGGCATTTTTTGTATGGAGAGAAGTTGACGGCGTTCATGTTTAGTTAAAGAAGTTGCCCACATACCAGCACATTACAGAAAGATTCTTTCTCTGACTTTCTGATGCAAATTTTTTAGTAAGGAAGAAGAGACATCCCAGTTTTTAGCCGTAGTCCGCATCATGTTATTATTCAAAATTCCAATTCGATACTTAATATTTTTCAGGTGCGGCAGCCAAGAAAGTTTAGAGTCAATTATGAGGCTTAGATACTTGACTTGTTGAACTATCTTAATAGAGGTGCTATACAATTTAATTGTGGGCTTTCGTTTAAGAGGGGCTACAGCTCCTATTGTCACACTCGAATCTTAGAGACTGAAATAGTAGTTTTGTTTTAGGTGTATTTTTGAACTCTTAGAGTAATGAATTTGCGACCCTGTCCATAAGACAGGACCTCAACATGAGCCCTGAGGGAATCCTCGATGCAACTCTTGTGTAACAATTCCAGAGTCTAAAATAATTTGAATGAAGCGATCTTTGAGATAGCTTCTTATGAGGTCTACGAGATCGCCTTTACACTCCATAGTGACCAAGGTATCAAGGATGTTCACCTACCACATAGATTCAAAGGCTCCTTGAATATCTATAAATAAAAGGAATAAATAACATACATATATATGTATATAAATGCAAATATAAATAAATAGATGAATATATAAAAAAGGTTTATACAACGATTACTTGGCTAGTTGATGAGCATGAATATCTTTCATTACAGAATTGCAATATTTTAGTCAGTTTAGTAAGAGCTCCTTTAGTTTTCAATAGATGTGTTGTCCTTTGTTCCCACTATTGATCAGATGGCTTGGTCAAGTAAAATGGTTTCGTAAGGCAACAGAAAAAGGCATAATGATCCGGAGGTTGTTGTTGGCCACATTCACAAGTGTCCAGTTCTGTAATACCAAATCGATGAAGATATGTTATGAAAGGTCTATGGCCTGAAAGAAAGCAGAGGAAAATGTAAGAATCTTAGTAGAGACATGGGGACAAAAACGAAAAGTCCGTCTTCCCATTGTTGCAATATTCCATCCGGATCGCCAGTGATTTATTAAGTAATTGTAAATAATCCCTGAATCTATTTAAGAAAGGAACTTGGCAAAGGCAAGGGATGTTCCGGCAAGTTCGTACCAGTTACTGCTTGCTTGACAAGTTCGTCAGCACGCTCTTTGCCAACTATGCCCCTATGTACCAACTATGCCCCTATGTAACCGTGGACGAAATCCTGACGTTATGTTGAAAAGTAATTTTTGAACTTCTATTACTAGAGGGTTTCTGAAATTTATATCATCACTTGCCTCCAAACTAGGTACAGAGTCACTGTAGATATGGGCTTGTGTATCGAATTTATAGAAGAGTTAAATAACTTTCTTTATTGCCTTCAATTCAGCTTGCAATATTATGATTAGTTAATCTTCTTTTCCAAATGTGTTTCAGGACATCATTTAACATGACACACAAACCACAGCCTGTGCCTGCCTCATTATACAAACCATCTGTAAAAATGTCGATCCCTCGAACTGGTAACTGGGGTGATCTAGAGCAAATATAAGGACCTAAGTCGTACTAGGAGGGATTGGCAAAGATAATTTGGATGTTTTGTAGTCCTCGTAGTCCGAAGTAGTTTGATGCCTCGTAGTCCGAAGCTGAAAAGTGAACGTTCCATAGAGTAATATGTTTGTTCAGTCGTAATATACAGGAATGTATTGCTTCTCGCTCTGCAGTTAGGTCGAGAGGAGGAATACCAGTTAGTACCTGCAGGACTGCTGTCAAAATTGAGAGGTATTCCTAATGATATGCAGAAGGGGCATTTTTTGTATGGAGAGAAGTTGACGGCGTTCATGTTTAGTTAAAGAAGTTGCCCACATACCAGCACATTACAGAAAGATTCTTTCTGTGACTTTCTGATGCAAATTTTTTAGTAAGGAAGAAGAGACATCCCAGTTTTTAGCCGTAGTCCGCATCATGTTATTATTCAAAATTCCAATTCGATACTTAATATTTTTCAGGTGCGGCAGCCAAGAAAGTTTAGAGTCAATTATGAGGCTTAGATACTTGACTTGTTGAACTATCTTAATAGAGGTGCTATACAATTTAATTGTGGGCTTTCGTTTAAGAGGGGCTACAGCTCCTATTGTCACACTCGAATCTTAGAGACTGAAATAGTAGTTTTGTTTTAGGTGTATTTTTGAACTCTTAGAGTAATGAATTTGCGACCCTGTCCATAAGACAGGACCTCAACATGAGCCCTGAGGGAATCCTCGATGCAACTCTTGTGTAACAATTCCAGAGTCTAAAATAATTTGAATGAAGCGGTCTTTGAGATAGCTTCTTATGAGGTCTACGAGATCGCCTTTACACTCCATAGTGACCAAGGTATCAAGGATGTTCACCTACCACATAGATTCAAAGGCTCCTTGAATATCTATAAATAAAAGGAATAAATAACATACATATATATGTATATAAATGCAAATATAAATAAATAGATGAATATATAAAAAAGGTTTATACAACGATTACTTGGCTAGTTGATGAGCATGAATATCTTTCATTACAGAATTGCAATATTTTAGTCAGTTTAGTAAGAGCTCCTTTAGTTTTCAATAGCTGTGTTGTCCTTTGTTCCCACTATTGATCAGATGGCTTGGTCAAGTAAAATGGTTTCGTAAGACAACAGAAAAAGGCATAATGATCCGGAGGTTGTTGTTGGCCACATTCACAAGTGTCCAGTTCTGTAATACCAAATCGATGAAGATATGTTATGAAAGGTCTATGGCCTGAAAGAAAGCAGAGGAAAATGTAAGAATCTTAGTAGAGACATGGGGACAAAAACGAAAAGTCCGTCTTCCCATTGTTGCAATATTCCAACCGGATCGCCAGTGATTTATTAAGTAATTGTAAGTAATCCCTGAATCCATTTAAGAAAGGAACTTGGCAAAGGCAAGGGATGTTCCGGCAAGTTCGTACCAGTTACTGCTTGCTTGACAAGTTCGTCAGCACGCTCTTTGCCAACTATGCCCCTATGTACCAACTATGCCCCTATGTAACCGTGGACGAAATCCTGACGTTATGTTGAAAAGTAATTTTTGAACTTCTATTACTAGAGGGTTTCTGAAATTTATATCATCACTTGCCTCCAAACTAGGTACAGAGTCACTGTAGATATGGGCTTGTGTATCGAATTTATAGAAGAGTTAAATAACTTTCTTTATTGCCGTCAATTCAGCTTGCAATATTATGATTACTTAATCTTCTTTTCCAAATGTGTTTCAGGACATCATTTAACATGACACACAAACCACAGCCTGTGCCTGCCTCATTATACAAACCATCTGTAAAAATGTCGATCCCTCGAACTGGTAACTGGGGTGATCTAGAGCAAATATAAGGACCTAAGTCGTACTAGGAGGGATTGGCAAAGATAATTTGGATGTTTTGTAGTCCTCGTAGTCCGAAGTAGTTTGATGCCTCGTAGTCCGAAGCTGAAAAGTGAACGTTCCATAGAGTAATATGTTTGTTCAGTCGTAATATACAGGAATGTATTGCTTCTCGCTCTGCAGTTAGGTCGAGAGGAGGAATACCAGTTAGTACCTGCAGGACTGCTGTCAAAATTGAGAGGTATTCCTAATGATATGCAGAAGGGGCATTTTTTGTATGGAGAGAAGTTGACGGCGTTCATGTTTAGTTAAAGAAGTTGCCCACATACCAGCACATTACAGAAAGATTCTTTCTGTGACTTTCTGATGCAAATTTTTTAGTAAGGAAGAAGAGACATCCCAGTTTTTAGCCGTAGTCCGCATCATGTTATTATTCAAAATTCCAATTCGATACTTAATATTTTTCAGGTGCGGCAGCCAAGAAAGTTTAGAGTCAATTATGAGGCTTAGATACTTGACTTGTTGAACTATCTTAATAGAGGTGCTATACAATTTAATTGTGGGCTTTCGTTTAAGAGGGGCTACAGCTCCTATTGTCACACTCGAATCTTAGAGACTGAAATAGTAGTTTTGTTTTAGGTGTATTTTTGAACTCTTAGAGTAATGAATTTGCGACCCTGTCCATAAGACAGGACCTCAACATGAGCCCTGAGGGAATCCTCGATGCAACTCTTGTGTAACAATTCCAGAGTCTAAAATAATTTGAATGAAGCGGTCTTTGAAATAGCTTCTTATGAGGTCTACGAGATCGCCTTTACACTCCATAGTGACCAAGGTATCAAGGATGTTCACCTACCACATAGATTCAAAGGCTCCTTGAATATCTATAAATAAAAGGAATAAATAACATACATATATATGTATATAAATGCAAATATAAATAAATAGATGAATATATAAAAAAGGTTTATACAACGATTACTTGGCTAGTTGATGAGCATGAATATCTTTCATTACAGAATTGCAATATTTTAGTCAGTTTAGTAAGAGCTCCTTTAGTTTTCAATAGATGTGTTGTCCTTTGTTCCCACTATTGATCAGATGGCTTGGTCAAGTAAAATGGTTTCGTAAGACAACAGAAAAAGGCATAATGATCCGGAGGTTGTTGTTGGCCACATTCACAAGTGTCCAGTTCTGTAATACCAAATCGATGAAGATATGTTATGAAAGGTCTATGGCCTGAAAGAAAGCAGAGGAAAATGTAAGAATCTTAGTAGAGACATGGGGACAAAAACGAAAAGTCCGTCTTCCCATTGTTGCAATATTCCATCCGGATCGCCAGTGATTTATTAAGTAATTGTAAGTAATCCCTGAATCCATTTAAGAAAGGAACTTGGCAAAGGCAAGGGATGTTCCGGCAAGTTCGTACCAGTTACTGCTTGCTTGACAAGTTCGTCAGCACGCTCTTTGCCAACTATGCCCCTATGTACCAACTATGCCCCTATGTAACCGTGGACGAAATCCTGACGTTATGTTGAAAAGTAATTTTTGAACTTCTATTACTAGAGGGTTTCTGAAATTTATATCATCACTTGCCTCCAAACTAGGTACAGAGTCACTGTAGATATGGGCTTGTGTATCGAATTTATAGAAGAGTTAAATAACTTTCTTTATTGCCGTCAATTCAGCTTGCAATATTATGATTACTTAATCTTCTTTTCCAAATGTGTTTCAGGACATCATTTAACATGACACACAAACCACAGCCTGTGCCTGCCTCATTATACAAACCATCTGTAAAAATGTCGATCCCTCGAACTGGTAACTGGGGTGATCTAGAGCAAATATAAGGACCTAAGTCGTACTAGGAGGGATTGGCAAAGATAATTTGGATGTTTTGTAGTCCTCGTAGTCCGAAGTAGTTTGATGCCTCGTAGTCCGAAGCTGAAAAGTGAACGTTCCATGGAGTAATATGTTTGTTCAGTCGTAATATACAGGAATGTATTGCTTCTCGCTCTGCAGTTAGGTCGAGAGGAGGAATACCAGTTAGTACCTGCAGGACTGCTGTCAAAATTGAGAGGTATTCCTAATGATATGCAGAAGGGGCATTTTTTGTATGGAGAGAAGTTGACGGCGTTCATGTTTAGTTAAAGAAGTTGCCCACATACCAGCACATTACAGAAAGATTCTTTCTGTGACTTTCTGATGCAAATTTTTTAGTAAGGAAGAAGAGACATCAAAGTTTTTAGCCGTAGTCCGCATCATGTTATTATTCAAAATTCCAATTCGATACTTAATATTTTTCAGGTGCGGCAGCCAAGAAAGTTTAGAGTCAATTATGAGGCTTAGATACTTGACTTGTTGAACTATCTTAATAGAGGTGCTATACAATTTAATTGTGGGCTTTCGTTTAAGAGGGGCTACAGCTCCTATTGTCACACTCGAATCTTAGAGACTGAAATAGTAGTTTTGTTTTAGGTGTATTTTTGAACTCTTAGAGTAATGAATTTGCGACCCTGTCCATAAGACAGGACCTCAACATGAGCCCTGAGGGAATCCTCGATGCAACTCTTGTGTAACAATTCCAGAGTCTAAAATAATTTGAATGAAGCGATCTTTGAGATAGCTTCTTGTGAGGTCTACGAGATCGCCTTTACACTCCATAGTGACCAAGGTATCAAGGATGTTCACCTACCACATAGATTCAAAGGCTCCTTGAATATCTATAAATAAAAGGAATAAATAACATACATATATATGTATATAAATGCAAATATAAATAAATAGATGAATATATAGAAAAGGTTTATACAACGATTACTTGGCTAGTTGATGAGCATGAATATCTTTCATTACAGAATTGCAATATTTTAGTCAGTTTAGTAAGAGCTCCTTTAGTTTTCAATAGATGTGTTGTCCTTTGTTCCCACTATTGATCAGATGGCTTGGTCAAGTAAAATGGTTTCGTAAGACAACAGAAAAAGGCATAATGATCCGGAGGTTGTTGTTGGCCACATTCACAAGTGTCCAGTTCTGTAATACCAAATCGATGAAGATATGTTATGAAAGGTCTATGGCCTGAAAGAAAGCAGAGGAAAATGTAAGAATCTTAGTAGAGACATGGGGACAAAAACGAAAAGTCCGTCTTCCCATTGTTGCAATATTCCATCCGGATCGCCAGTGATTTATTAAGTAATTGTAAGTAATCCCTGAATCTATTTAAGAAAGGAACTTGGCAAAGGCAAGGGATGTTCCGGCAAGTTCGTACCAGTTACTGCTTGCTTGACAAGTTCGTCAGCACGCTCTTTGCCAACTATGCCCCTATGTACCAACTATGCCCCTATGTAACCGTGGACGAAATCCTGACGTTATGTTGAAAAGTAATTTTTGAACTTCTATTACTAGAGGGTTTCTGAAATTTATATCATCACTTGCCTCCAAACTAGGTACAGAGTCACTGTAGATATGGGCTTGTGTATCGAATTTATAGAAGAGTTAAATAACTTTCTTCATTGCCGTCAATTCAGCTTGCAATATTATGATTACTTAATCTTCTTTTCCAAATGTGTTTCAGGACATCATTTAACATGACACACAAACCACAGCCTGTGCCTGCCTCATTATACAAACCATCTGTAAAAATGTCGATCCCTCGAACTGGTAACTGGGTGATCTAGAGCAAATATAAGGACCTAAGTCGTACTAGGAGGGATTGGCAAAGATAATTTGGATGTTTTGTAGTCCTCGTAGTCCGAAGTAGTTTGATGCCTCGTAGTCCGAAGCTGAAAAGTGAACGTTCCATAGAGTAATATGTTTGTTCAGTCGTAATATACAGGAATGTATTGCTTCTCGCTCTGCAGTTAGGTCGAGAGGAGGAATACCAGTTAGTACCTGCAGGACTGCTGTCAAAATTGAGAGGTATTCCTAATGATATGCAGAAGGGGCATTTTTTGTATGGAGAGAAGTTGACGGCGTTCATGTTTAGTTAAAGAAGTTGCCCACATACCAGCACATTACAGAAAGATTCTTTCTGTGACTTTCTGATGCAAATTTTTTAGTAAGGAAGAAGAGACATCCCAGTTTTTAGCCGTAGTCCGCATCATGTTATTATTCAAAATTCCAATTCGATACTTAATATTTTTCAGGTGCGGCAGCCAAGAAAGTTTAGAGTCAATTATGAGGCTTAGATACTTGACTTGTTGAACTATCTTAATAGAGGTGCTATACAATTTAATTGTGGGCTTTCGTTTAAGAGGGGCTACAGCTCCTATTGTCACACTCGAATCTTAGAGACTGAAATAGTAGTTTTGTTTTAGGTGTATTTTTGAACTCTTAGAGTAATGAATTTGCGACCCTGTCCATAAGACAGGACCTCAACATGAGCCCTGAGGGAATCCTCGATGCAACTCTTGTGTAACAATTCCAGAGTCTAAAATAATTTGAATGAAGCGGTCTTTGAGATAGCTTCTTATGAGGTCTACGAGATCGCCTTTACACTCCATAGTGACCAAGGTATCAAGGATGTTCACCTACCACATAGATTCAAAGGCTCCTTGAATATCTAAGCTGAAAATCGGAGCGTGTAGATTATTTTCTCTGTTGGCGCGAATAACTGAAAGAAGACTCGAAATTACCTCTTCTGTTGATTTGCCTTTAATACAACCAAATTGTGAGGGGTACAGAACATTATTTCGAAATAAGGTAACCCAGGATCACTCGTTCCAGGAGCTTCCCAAAAGCTGGAAGAAGACAGATAGAACGATAAGAAAATGCTTGATAGGATCCTTACCTTTCTTGTGAAATAGTACCACTTCTACTCTTTTTGATATAAAGGGAAGTGTCGGAGTCTCCAACAAGTTTTTATAAATATTATGATGAGGTCCGGAGCAATTTTAAGAAGCGTTTGGGTGATAGAATTGATTATACTATTCGGCCCTAGGGCCTTTTGGGGTTAAGTTGTTTTATTATTTTTGTCAGTTCAGATTTACTTGGAGGAGGTTCAGTAGACTGCCTATGTGAATCATAGTTATTGAATTTGGCTCTCAGTTTTGATAGCTGTGCTGTGCCAACAGTTGGTGGATCATTCTTGAAAAGGGAAGAAAGAACAAATCTTATTGCATTTGTTTGTGACTCAGCCGTTGGGAGTATATCTGCTGGTATAACTGTGGGCCTGAAGATATTATCTGTGGCGATTTTGAAAACTGTCCCGTAGCTATCAACTGTTTTGTGCAGAACTGGAGCCAGGAACTTGGTGAACGTGTCTATAAAAAGGGACAAGTGCCTCTTTAGTTTTGTAGTTTCACCATAGAAAGTTCTGAAGCGTGTTCTGAAAATTATAGTGAGGGTGGCATGAAAACTAAAAGTAACAGCTTTATGATCACTTAAAGTGATAAAGCCATGGACTGTCCAATCTTGTATTAGCGTACTAGGTTAATAGTCGAAAGTACGTTGCACGAAGAATATAACACATCGGTGGAGAATCAGTAGAATTTAGAATCACCAAGCGATTAAATTCAATGAAATCTATGAGTGGGGCCGATCTTGAGTTTTCAGAGGTTGCACCCCATAGTGAACTTGATGCATTCTTACCTTAAATTACCCTCATTCAAAATGTATTTTTGAATGAGGGTAATTTAAGGTAATCTAGTCCAAATAGTAAGGAATCGATATTTTCACTGGGGGGGGAATAAGCAGAAACGATCAGAAAGCAACCTTCTGCTGCATCCAAGGCTATGGGGGTGTGGTGTAGGTGGTGTATTGAGAATACGGCAAAGCACACTAGGGCTATCTGCCTAAGGGGAGGGATGCCTTCGTGGAGGACTTTCTAATCAAGGCTATGGGGGATAGTATGCTCAGTTGTCTTCCATATCATGGGAGGTAAGGAGCCATTATAAACTATTGCAGCCAATTTATTGTGAGGCAGAAATATTTTATTACTAGAAGTAGAACCAATCAGAGTGTTATCTTTAACAGTGTATGGTTCTTGAAACAGGCCTATGTTCGTTCACAATTCAGACTGTTTCTGAATCATATGATTTGTTGCAACTATGGATCTTTGTAATTTACACTGTAGAAATTTTAGACTTTTGAAACTATAACCGGAAGTGCAACTTAATTCTGATTGAGGTTCCTCAATAGTTGCTGCTGTTCCCTTTTGTAAGTCGGGCATAACTTTGAATTAGCCGAGTGACTGCAATCAAAATGAGTACCTTTATTTAGGTTAGAGTTTGTGCAGTTTATGCCCGTCGGAATTACAGTTAGAACAGTCGGACAGTTAGGAGTTGGTACTTTGTGTACTTTAGCACACTGGACACAAGAAGGAGTTTCTGATGGCCTTGACAGTTGAAATAGCGGAGTAAGCGAACGTAGCGTCTAAGCGGGCAGGAAGGAATTGAATCTCGAGTAAATTCGTCCTTGTTGTCCTAGTTTATTAAAATAATTTCTATCCAAGTTAATTATCCGAGTGGTCTTGGAATCCGCACGATGAATCGGAGTTTTAGGGTGAATTGCTCCTTCTTTCTCAGAAGGTAAATAAGCCTGAAAAGCTGAAATAAGATCGTCTGCTGTAAATTCAGATGGTACACCAAAGACAATTATGGAATACCTTAACAGTTTTGGTACTCGTAGCTGTAAGAAATCACAATTGTTTTTATCCGATGAAATAGAATCTTAGCTTTGTGATGTGTTCTTTAAAAACACAACGGATTAATAATTCTTTTGATCTTGTAGGCCTAATTTGCTTGATACGAATTCACAACTTCTTCGCCTTCAGCTGAGTTGCCAATTGTTGTTGTATGTTTTTAGGTGTTTTGAAGCTATTATAAGGATGTGTTCTGGTAGGGTTAAGTGCTGACGGCATTTATTTTTCTTTCTTTGAACTAGTATAAACGGAGGTTCTGGCTCTTCTGATGGTTGGTTGGTGGGTTGGTACCGGAGGACAGGGACGCCTGATGTCTAACAGAGGTAAACAGGCATGTATCCCGCGCCCTCCACTAACCAGGAACAACTCCCTGAGGCCTCAAGAGGCCGCCTCGGGAGCTTTTTAGGATATTAACAAGAACATTTACATGGCCATACAAGGACAGATTGCATTCGTTTTACCTTTTTGACATTTGTTGTTGAAATTTGCTATGGTAATTTTGCATATTCATAATAAAATTCAAATAAAAATACAAATTAAATATACAGATACAGAAATACAGTTACAAAATAATAGGATTAAAATACAGGCTCATAGGTTAAAAAATTTAAGTATTATGCATATACAGAAGAGGAAATGTTAAATACATGTTGGAAACATTTGACTGTACATTATTTGATAAGTGTCTGTAATAGGGACTTATGTAAGTTTTAGGGGTAGACTTTTGTGTCTGAGAATGTGGAATTGCATGCTGACTTAGTTAGTGTATCATGCCTTGAGAGTTTTGGTTAATGAGGAGAGCACAAATATTGGCCCATTCTCTTGAGCTTGTTAACAACTTTGCAGATTGTATTTACTGCCGGTTTGTGCTTTATAAGGAAGCGGTGATAAGCTTCTCTATTGTTGATGGGAGGAGGGAGGTAATTTCCTGCTGTCAGATGGCATTCAAAAACATAGTGGTCTGGGGAGCCTTCCGCTCCGCAGGCGCATATGTCCGTGCTTGTTATGCCATGTCTATTGAAGTAGGTCGGGAATGGGCTGTGTCCCATAATATAAGCCGTAATAGGAGCTAGTGCAATGTTGCGTTCAGTGCCGACTTTCGGGAGGTAGCTGTATGTACGTCTTTCAGTTGTGCAGTGCGTCCAGTCTTCCTGCCAAAGGTTTAGGCCTTGACCTCGTAATAGCCCTTTGAGGTAGGAAGGAGGGCTGGGATTGTGATATTTTCATCAGTGGCTGCTTGTTTGGCCAGGCTATCAGCTGCTTCATTCCCCTCATTTTCTGCATGTTCTTTGATCCATGTTAAGGAGAGATGTTTCTGCGGGTTGCGCTGCAAAAGTTGTTGTAATTTGATGATCAAGGGCGAGGTGTGGTTGTGATTATCTAGTGCTAGAAGTGTTGACATACAGTCTGTGAAAATTTTCGCCCGTTCTATATTATTATTGAAAATGTAATCTACCGCCGTTATAATTGCCTGCACATCCGCCTGTAATACACTTTTGTTTAAGTCAAGACGTCCTTTCCATACATGGATGATTCTTCCTTTGTCATAGTGTGCAAAGGCGCTGCCTACTCCGTCTTCCTGCTTAGAGCCATCGGTGTATATTTGCGTATCCCTTGAAACTCGCGTCACTGAGAGTGGCTGTATCCGTGAGATGTTAATGCTTATTCCTGTACCTTTACGTGCGGGATGACTGTGAAAAGTGTTACCTGGGCTTTGAAATTGCAGAGGGCTGTATGTTATGTTGTCCAATGTTGCATCTTTGCGGAGGTATATGAGGGTGGTGTAGACTGATTTTTGTTCTACCCGTATGTGGAGTGGAATGAGCCCTGCAAGGACTGTTGCTGAGCTGGTGGCTGTGATGCGGTAAGCTTTACAGAGATTCAGGGCGAATGGTCGTTGAAGTAATGTAAGATGTTTGATCTTTCGTCCTCCCATCGGCTGGGCCCATACGGTAGCAGCATACAAGACTATTTTTTCAGCTACCGCATGTTAGAGGATCTTCTGAATATGATGATTCTGACCCCAATTTCTACCTTGAAGGCACGCGTCTTTCTGGCTATAGCTGATGTTTTGTTCTTTAGTTCTTGGATGTGAGGGATCCAGGTTAGTTTTTTATCCCAGATTACACCTAGATATTTTAGCGTTTGGACAATCTTTATGTTGGCTCCTTGTAGTTTGATGCTGGGCGGCGCGTTGGATTCGTGCCTGCTTTGGGTATTATTATTGCTGATGACTTTGCGGTAGAGATTGTAAGCTTTAGATTGCTGCAGATATTGGCAAGGAGGGAGCAGACTTCGGTGCCGTTTTTCTCGAGCTCCGCACGAGTGCGACTTTTGACAAGAAGAGCTGCGTCGTCTGCGTAGGCGATGACACATGTATGTCGTGGCCAGTTTGCATCCAGTACAGCGTTGAATGTTAAATTCCAGAGAATCGATCCAGCACAAGAGCCTTGGGGACATCCTCTTTCTTGCACTTTGAAGGTAGTGTCGTTGTTGGTGGCTATGAGAAGACTACGATTCTCTAGATAACTACTAAAAACGCTGAAGAGGTTGGCTGGACACTGTGCGTCTCGGAGGGCCTGTCTTATCGCTGGGCACCAGAGTGTGTCAAACGCACTCTGGAGGTCAATGGATATGAAACCTGTATGGAAAACTGAAGTGCTATTGCGTTGAATTGTTTCACGAATTTTGCAGAGGGTGTGCGTAGTAGACATACCAGTGCGAAAGCCATACTGCCTGGGGCTGAGATGATTATTGCTATGGAGATGATATTTGTCTGTTAACAATTAATTTCTCGTAAATTTTGCCCAGGGTTGGCAAAAGGCATATCGGGCGAAAAGAGCGCGGATCTTGCGGGCTTTTGTTCTTTTTGAGGAATAGGACAACTTGTCCTTTCTTGAATGTCTGCGGGAATATTTGGTTGTCAAACAGTTGGTTAAAGGTTTGTGGAAGAAGGAGGGGCGTGCTTTGTAGGCAACTTTGATGATGCTATAGTCCAGGTCGTCCGGACTCGGGGCTTTTTCAGGGGTAGGTGTCGGAAAATTTGCTTGACTTCCTTGTCACTAAATGGTATATCATGTGGAGTCGGTGGGATGTTGGTATTCATGCGAACAATTTTCTGTGCTGGCGTATCTTCCTCCGCGTTGTCTGTGGGAAAGACTTCGTTGAGGATTGTGGTGGCTGTATTTTGTACTGGATTGTCGTTGCTTGTATTTGGTGACTGCATGAAGATTTGAGCTGGCTGATATATTTTACTTGAGGATAGCTTATGGAGGATTTCATACGGATTGCTGTTTTCGGTACAAAATTTTCTCCAACTGGTAATTTCGGCCGCTAGTATGTTGTTTTTGTATAGAGCGCGCTCTTTGCGGAATGCCGCCAATAGTTGGATTTTCATATCTTCATTGGTGGTCGTACGTATGCGGCGTCTGATAGCTCTGCATTTTTGCCGTTGTTGTCTGAGCTCTTTCGTCCACCACTTAACTCCTTGTATTTTCTTTGCTGCGCGTGTGGGGAGTAGTTCACTACAGGCTTCTTTAAGGTTTTCAAGTAGTCGGTCTGTGAAAATCTCCATGCCTTCTGGGCTATTGTGAAGCGCAAGATTGTTTTCCTCATTACCTAAGATGCGCGGGAAGGAGCGAGTGAGGGGGTGGATTTTGTTGCCTGGAAGCCTGTACCTACGTAGAACTGTGATTTTCGTGTCACAGCTTATGAGAAAGTGAAGGTATCTGTGATCGGAGCAGCTCTCATCATCGATCACAGTCCAGTCCTGTACTAGGTTTGCGATGCTGCTTGAACAGAGGGTGAGATCTGGCCAGCCCACATGATAGGTATTATCAAATGTAGGTGGGGAATCGGGTGTATTTAATAGATGAATGTTATTGGTTGCCAGAAAGTTCTCGAGCTCCTGTCCCTTCGTCGTGGTATCTGCATATTAAAATCACCACTAAGAAGCAGAGGGGTTGAAGGGCATCGTTGTATGGTGTCAAGTAAGTTTGAGGTGGTGCCAGTGATACTGTCCGTTGGGGAAGAGTAAATTGAAGCTATTGTGTACTGTGCGTTATTGAATGCTAGTAAGATGACAACAAAGTCTCGTTTTTGCTTGATGACTAGTGGAGACCAGGATGGATTGGTGCATGCTATTGCGGCTCTTGGGGATTGTTCGTTAGTTTCTGCTTTACGTTGATAGACTTTCCACGATAAAGGAAGGCTAACTACTTGACCCTCTTTGCAGATTAATCTGGACGCATTTTGTGGGGCTAAATGTTACTTGGTTGTTGTGGTCTGTAGGCACAGATGGATGAATGTCCACAGTGCTATTACTCATAGGTTGTGTTGCGTTTGATTCTTTCAACGTACCTGCTGTAGGTGGGACAGGAGATATCATAGGCGGGGTGTGCGCAGGATATTTTGTTATTACTTCTGTAGTTATAGTCTGCACAGTTGATGCAAGTGGCCATCCCGCATTTGCAGTTCTTGACGTTGTGGTTTCCGGAGTAGTAAGCACAGTAGACTTGCAGTCTTGCTGCCTGTGCCCGAATTCCTGGCACTGGAAGCATCGTCTGGTGTTGAAGAATTCCGCAATTCGGTGCACTCTCCAGCCAAGATACATTCTGGGGTATTGCATGATGCGGTGGAAGGCTGATGGCTGACATTCCAGCACCCATTTGACGCCATTTGCTTTATCTTTTAAGCCGGTATAAGATTTTTGTAGTGCTGCTGGTAAGGTTGTATTCAGAGCCTAGTGCCCGTTAAATGTCCTCCTTGGTGACGTCTAATTTTATGTCGTGGATTGCTACTCTAGGTAGTCTGACTGCTGGCAGTTTTGTTTTGGCAAATTGTTTGCCTTGCGTGCTTTCTAGTGTCTTTGTGAGGTGGGTGAGATTCTCTTTGGGGGCGCAGTCAACAGCAATCCCCTCCTTCTGGATATTTCTAACTGAGTGTATTTTTACACCTAGTGACGGGACAGGAAATTTGGCGTTCAGGCGTTTCTTTAGTTCTTTCCTTGTGGCGTTCGAGTCTTCTTTTGGGTAAATAAGAAGCGTGTGTTTCGTAGAATGTGATGCCACTTGCGCGTAGGAACGTTCGATGACCGAAGCTGCTGCTGGGTGTATTGTTGGTTGAGGTGGAGAGTAGGATAGTCCTGAATCGGTATTAACACCTGTGTTAGTTTTAGCTGGAGGTGGAGTGGCAGCAGGTACTATGGTGGCTAGAATCCGGAAGGCCTCTAAAATGGCCAAGAGTTTCTTTCTTTGCTCTGTCAGTAACAGGTACTTGTTACTTTTTGTACTGATGCCAATGTCTTTGGCTTTCTCGTAGAGTGTATTGATCTTTTGTTCGTAATTAAGACTGTCAGTTACTACGATTGTTGCTGCGTCGAATTTGCAAAGGCGCACTGACGCTTCTGCATCAGGCATAGTGCTGGTTTTGTGCTGGAAGGAATATGGTGATGATGAAGTTGAGTATAGCAATCAAGGGGTATTTAGGTGTATTTGCCAGTGTACAAATGCCGCTAGATAAGTTGTATGTAAGTTGTATGAGTATACATAAGCACTGGTCATACACTGCTCAATCAGGATAGTGGGAATACTTTGCTCAATCTGGAAAAGTGACAAGTAATGCAAGTAATACTCTGCTCAATCAAATATGACAGGTAACACACTGCTCAATTAATACAGTAGCAGTAGAGCTGTTCACTGCTTAATTAGTAAAGATCAATTAATAAGTCTATGGGTTGTATAATAAAGGTATAGAACATGATATCACACAGAATACAAGCACTGAAACTATTCCCTGTATAAAAACTAAATCAATCAAATTATTATTATTGGCTAGAAGTATATAACACAAAATATCAGCATAAATACTTAATTAGTTAAATTATTGTAAGCCAGAATTATATATACAACACACATTAAGGGGAAAATTTGATTAATTAAATTTTTGTAAGCTGGAAATACATTACACAAGATACTAGCACTTACTGATATATAAACACTCACAAGTATAAGTATGGTTAAATGTATAAAACAGGAAAATATACAAGATACGATCACTGAATCAAATATGACAACTCAAATATGATACAATCACTGAATCAAATATGACTGAATTAAATATGAAAAATACTCTGCTCAATTAAATATGACAGGTAACACACTGCTCAATTAATAAAGTAGCAGTAGCGCTGTACACTGCTTAATTAGTAAAGATCAATTAATAAGTCTATGGGTTGTATAATAAAGGTATAGAATATGATATCACACAAAATACAAGCACTGAAACCGTTCTCTATATAAAAACTAAATCAATTAAATTATTATTATTAGCTAGAAGTATATAACACAAAATATCAGCATAAATACTTAATTAGATAAATTATTGTAAGCCAGAATTATATAATTATACAACACACATTAAGGGGGAAAATGAATTAATTTTTTTTTAAAAGCTAGAAATATATTACACAAGATACTAGCACTTACTGATATAAACACTCACAAATATAAGTATAGTTAAATGTATAAAACAGGAAAATATACAAGATACGATCACTGAAACGAATCCTTGCAAAACTGCTAATATTTAGGAGGGTGGTATACAGGATTAAGGAATGAATACGCAGCTAATTTACCAGCTCCTAATTGAACGCACAAAATCATAAGTTTTAAACAGCTATTATTACCCTGATGCTTGTGATCAATATGGAGCTGGGGTGTTGGTGCTGGGAGTTGTAGGATTGTAGGATTGAAATTACTTTTTGAAGAGAGCCGTTATGTTCCCGTAATGTTTCAGTTTGCCTTTCTAGATCCGTAATAATCAGTTCCTGTTCGAAAAAAGGCTTGCGTGCAGTTTAATAACGTCTGTGTTTAATTTTTGATAAGCCTTGTTTAATTGGTGATGAGCGTTTTCGGCACCTATACATTTTAAGATAAAAGAGCTTCTTCCTAAATAATTGTTGGCTCTAGAAACTGTTGAATCAAAGATAGGAGCTGGAATAATTCCCTCAGAAACAATAGAAGGGGGCGCAGAGGCTGATGCTGGTGGAGTAATGGAAGCCATTGAAATTAGTTAAAAACACATAAGTGTTTGAAAAAGTCTTAAAATAAAATCCAAATTTTATTTTAAATTGTCATTATTTTAGATATAGTGTGTGATTATTCTGTTATTTACACATTTTACTTCGAATTCAATGAAAAGGATTCTATTTAAATAGGTATTGATGGGAATGAGATACAATTTTTATGTTCAGTACTACTGTTGTAACTTTTATTTAGCAATATTTTACAAGTTAACTTTTATTCTTCCAGTTGCTGCACACTATTACCTTAAACATGAAGATAAACCGTTGTTGTAAAAGTATTTAATATTAAGTATTGACACACGGGTTATATAAACTATATCGATTTAATTTGTAGATTTAGTTGTTTATGACTACTTATGTATGATATACTTTTTAATTAAAAAAATTGTTATTTTTAAGTAACGTTAAATATTTTAGCTGCATTTGTTTATTGGTTATATATGAAATTATTTTGCATGTGCTATTTTTTTGAGTTTTTGCATGAAATTTGTTAAGAATGGACTTTTCGAGTCCAAATATTAAAAAAAATGTAGAAAAATATTATAAAACTGACCATAAGTTCAATACTTTTAGGTATTTTGTAAAACAACTTACCTCAGATGAAAGAAAATTTTTTGTACTACAAATCTATTATAATTTATTTATAATATCATCAATCAGGTACACTAAATTTCAATTTAGAAGCACATGCTTAAACGTTAGTCAGACTTTTAGTTGCAGAGCACTGTTAAAACTTCAGTATGTATAATTGAAACGCCAATGACTTGCAGGTGGTTCATCCAGTTGTATCGACACTCGTACCAATCAATTTCTCTCACTTTAGGCTTTCTAATAATATAAAATGTATTCATAAGATGATACTTTTTACGCAGTTAAAGTTATATACTTTGAGAGCTCAAACTAATGCGCAGCACAACAAATCGTTGCATATACAAGTGAGAAGGAATATAAATGTAACATAAAGGTTTTTGTTTGTTAGTAAATTTTAATAAAGAAAGCATCAATATTTGGAAAAACGTCCAAATATTAAAAAAAATGTAGAAAAATATTATAAAACTGACCATAAGTTCAATACTTTTAGGTATTTTGTAAAACAACTTACCTCAGATGAAAGAAAATTTTTTGTACTACAAATCTATTATAATTTATTTATAATATCATCAATCAGGTACACTAAATTTCAATTTAGAAGCACATGCTTAAACGTTAGTCAGACTTTTAGTTGCAGAGCACTGTTAAAACTTCAGTATGTATAATTGAAACGCCAATGACTTGCAGGTGGTTCATCCAGTTGTATCGACACTCGTACCAATCAATTTCTCTCACTTTAGGCTTTCTAATAATATAAAATGTATTCATAAGATGATACTTTTTACGCAGTTAAAGTTATATACTTTGAGAGCTCAAACTAATGCGCAGCACAACAAATCGTTGCATATACAAGTGAGAAGGAATATAAATGTAACATAAAGGTTTTTGTTTGTTAGTAAATTTTAATAAAGAAAGCATCAATATTTGGAAAAACGTACTCAGTGATCTCGCTTAGCTTCCGAAATATCAAATACTGCGCTGTGAAATACAAGAATAGTTAAGCAAAACAAGATTGTTTTTTATGATACTCAGTTTTAAAACATGCTAGGAGATAGTAAGTGATATTCTGACTATGTCATACAACAAAATAATGTTTCGTGTAGCTTCATGTGTTAAAAAGTTTCGAATTACTATAAATATCAAACACATACTAAATATCAAATGCACTGAATTATCGCAAGGATGAGGAAACAAATTATGTTTATGATTATTTTACGTTAGCTTAGAAATATTAATCGAAAATGACTTTAATTTTATTATAATTGGATTAATATAAAAACATCAGATCCTACATAGATTTCAATTGCACTTAAAGATGCACTTAAAGAATGGACAGTATTTTTTGGACAGATTTTCCCCTTAATTTCATGGCAAAAATCATAGGAATTAATATATGTTATGAAAAGCAAAAGTTGTCATGAATATCTTCAAATAGCGCAGGTGTAACATAAAATTCATTTCCAGCCTATCTTACTTAAATACAGTTAGAAAGTTTCACTTACTGTAATCTGAGAACATCTGCAGTATGATAACGAGTAGTGAATTTAGCCAAGAGCAGCGGGAAACGAACACAGTTTTGAAATCACTTAACACTAATTCAGAATAGACCATCGATTAACAGAACAATCTTTCCACTTACCCGGCATAACTCAGCAACTCGTATAATTGCAAAATGAGTGATTTCCTCTGCCCGAGTCCTTTCCATTCAGTGACAAGCATTTTATTACGGTTGGAAATACTTATGTTAATTAATACGTATATTTATCGATCTCCTCAATTAGGAAAATGGGAGGTAAAATCAACGCCATTAATAATTTTACCCTCGTCTCTGGAGCTATTCATCAAGCGTGAAGTAGAGGTGCGATACGTGCGGTGCCTCTAAATGTATCTTTTTTAAGCCTCTGTGGAGAGTACCGGGAATAACTGACATCTACGGTTTGATGTTCTAGACTTCTGTCGGTCCGGAAAGTACTAGAGGTACATATTATTTTTTAAACAAATGAGCATAAAATACATGTACTTGGTGCTCATCAAGCAACTGATGTTTTGTACGCATTCTATTATAATTTTAATTGAGTTCAGAGAACATTTAATTCATTTTTACCAAATAAAGTTTAAATTTAGATATAGTGCATTCGTTTTTCTTAAAATATTATTGTCTAAATAATTTTCAAGACATAAGCTGATTGAAATCATGAAACAGTAAATTTTAGTTTCAGCAGTTCCTAATAATCTGGGAATGTAAAGATTGCTAACGGCGTTCAATATTTAATCAATGCAAAGTTACTGCCTATCCAATTTATAATACACATGTAAGAAATTGAGTAACAAGAATACTTATAAACTAAAAGGCAAAAAACTAAGTATTCTTTTAAAGCTATAATGTATTTCTGAATTTTATTGAATTCAGATAAATGAATTATAAATTTCACAAATTTACCGAGTACTAATGGTTTTGAATGACTTCTGTGACTTTCTATAGTGAATATCTTATAACAAAATGATAGACTGCTTTAAAGCATTTATTAAATCTGTCTGTAAAAATATTACTTGACTCATGTATGTGTTACTTGTACAAAGCTATTAATTTAACAAAGAATTTATTTCTTATTTAAAATTTAAGCAACTATGCTATAGTATATACCTCAGGTATAGGCTTAAAAAACTTGTAAAGCTAAATAAATATGTACAAACGAATGCATTGGAATTTGAAAAATCTAAAATTATGTGCACCGTTTTTAAATATTGTATGTAAAGAAGTCGTGAAATTTTGGAAAGGAAAAAAAAATTGCAATTTCAAAATCAATTAATGAAAAAAATGTATTACTTATACAGAGATCTTAGTTATTACTATTATTTATATCATCTTACTTTCATAGACTCATTGAACTCTTAGAAGCCTCCCCTCTTTTTTGTCAAATTCTACTAACTCTTATCGAAATCTTCAGCAGTTGCAAAAAGTGTGCCTTTAGAATAATACCTTCATTAAAGTACTCAAATGAGATTTATATTCTGGGGTAGTTATCCAAATGCAAAGTTCGGAAAGTATATTACAGGTATGTATTTACTTCAGAAGAATATGTATAAAATATATGACAAGATTGAGCTGTAATAAACAGTTACTTAATCAAAAACCAATGAATTTAACATAATCTGGTGTTGGTACATTGGCTTTTGTAAAGGTATAAATCTGTTATTAACAGGTCTTTGCATATTATACGCCATGATTAATTTGAAAATGAACAAAATTATACTCAGAGGTATTAAAAATCAGTCTAATCTGTAGCATAATTTAGCTTTTATGTATTCCTTGAAATAACGAAAGAAATAACATGGACTGAAATAATTTGACAGCATAAATTCTTTTTTCCCCTACCGTATGTACTATATATAGTAGGAAACCAATATTAAACAATATGCATATTCTTTAATCTCTCATTTTTGGTTTTCCTCTTACTTCAGTTTCAGATGATGTGGCTTTGTAGTCAGTAAGTATTATAATCTTTTCAGCTATGGACTGTGATAATAGATGAAATAATTTTTATATGCATTTCAGATATTATTTTAGATATATTTTAGTTATTAATTAATGCTAAAACTAGTAACGGTTAGAGTTAAAAATTACGTTTCTACTAAAAAACAACTTGGAAATTTTCAGTGCACCAGTGCGTTCAAATACTCTTCCAAGTGAATTGTAGAAGTAATTATCCTTCATGTTCGTATTTTCCCCTACTTAACAGGCCATGTGTTCTTCCAACATTTGTACTTTTCACATTCCTGGAGATTAAATTTAAGCATTTATACACACACAAAAAAAAGATTTTCCGAATCTCCATTTTCTCATTCTTCCTTTCTAAAGAAGTCCGGAATCGATTTGTGAACTGCAGAGGAATCTTTTATTACTCCAAGCAGAAAAAAATTTTATATGGAATTTTTAGTTTGTATGATTAGTTTTTTTTCAATGAATACATTTTATCTCAGATAATTAGCGCTTCTGAACAACATGCTTCTTTAAGCTATTAGCAAAATTTAGCGAATGTTAGTTAATAATCGTTAAAGCTATCAGATTTTTTTTCTCTCCCTGTGCAGAAAACAAATCTGCTATGCCCTCACTGGGATTCGAACACGGATCTTCTGAATTCCAGCTGAAAGGTGCTATCAGTTACGCTAGCTCACACGAGGGGGAGAAGTTGATAATTCCTGATAAATTTTTCTCATTGACCGAAGGAGGATCGTGATATTTTCCAAAAGATTATTGAATTTATATTATAACATAAATTTGGAGGAGCCTTTTTTAAGCATGCTTTGTGAGGCTTAGCGGGTGCTGTTTTTGAATTATAAAGAATTTCATATAAAAGCTTATACGAGTATTGTACTTGGTCAGATCATGTAGCTAGGATCTAATACTCTCAGTGCATTCAGTGATGGCTAAAGACCTTAACCCGCTGAAGGCGTATCATCCGAATCTAACTTCTGAGCAAAATCTATCCAAAACCATTCGCTAATTTTCGCTAGCAAAAACCTGACTGCGAGTACCAGGAAGCTGAATCTTCAAACCTAGATACTTGCAACCTAGATATTTTCAACTTTCAATGCTTTATTGTTTCTGCAACAGGTAAAATTTAGCAAATTTGATTCGTTTTAAAATGCTGTTTCCTTTTTCTGTGTGACATAAAAGCCTAAGTATTCAGATTTATTTGATTAAAATTCAAACTTTAAAGTTATAAATTTTACACGTTTCAGTTTTAGTGTAATGAAAACTTGAGTTATTTAATATTTTGTCAAAAATATATCTTTCTTGGTTGCAGTAGATTTTTTAAAAATTTAAACTCACTTCTCTCTTTAAATTTTATTTCAGTTAGTAATCGCTTTTTAATGCTGCTATAATAATGAAGCATTTTGGATACCTGTAAAGGTGCTTGACTGTATCTCTTTTGGCTTCAAAGAATGAATTTTTGATTGCCATTTAGTTAACAAAATGACATATTACTTTTATTCTACAACAAAGCAGATTTAAGAATGGAATCAAAGTTTGAATGAGCAGTGAAACTTATTTCTGTGATATAAAAATACCCTTTCTTTATCGTTCGAATGTATTACAAGATATTATGAATTATGATTTTCAAAATCAAAGACGTGACGTCGCTCATGGCTGGCTGCATGGGCGTTTTCGTGGTTTTCCCCATGTGTAACGTGTATACGAGCCAGTTTCCCTTAGAAAGTCCTCCACGAAGGCATCCCTCCCCTTAGGCAGATAGCCCTAGTGTGCTTTGCCATAACTAAATACACCACACCACACCATAAAGGTGAAAGTGTGAAGCCTTATAGAGCCTAAACTCTTTTCATTTTACTATGACCTCTCGTGAAAGTTTATTCAATCCAGCCGATTCCTAAGAAAACTATAGCCTACTCTCCTATAAGGCTATATTCTGATTTTTATATAGCAATACAAACAATTATAATAGATTGCAGAGATTGTAGTTCACAAGAAATGTATTGTTTCAACTAATTTTTTCTCCGGACTATTGTTATTTGAACGGACTCTGTTGTTTTATTTGAAAAGCAATTTATAGTACAAAAATAATTTTTGGGCTTAAAATTTAAAAATTATTTTTCCTAAACATAGTAACAACGCAAACCTAATCGAAGCTGGTACTTCTTGAAAAGAAAATTCCAAGATTTTTAATGCTTTGATTTTCTTTCTTCATATAAGAAGCATGTGTTTAAGAATTAAAAGCTTCCTCTTCAGATGTCATTGATATCTCCGCTGACCAGTGTCATGTTTCTAATGTATTTCTCCGAGCAAATGAGTTGAGTGCCTGGCACTCGGAATAAATTTTCGGTCGCTTTTTTCGTCTGAAGTTCCCTAGTGAAAACTGAGAAAGCCTTATCATTTTTAGTTATAGCTCTGACCCGCTAGAGGTCACTAAGTGCTAAAGTAATGTCGGTATGTTTTTGAACTTTTGCGTTCATTTAATTTTATCAACAAAATAGCTGTGATACATTTGGGTTCCGATAAAAAAGTAAGGAATGTTCAGCTTAATAAAGTAGATTTCTCCTGCAAACACCAGCACACGAAAGAAGAAGAGAGCCCTTACATCTCATTTTCTTTATGCGCTTCAGTGGTGTGTTTCATGAATACTTTTTATTGTTATCTTACAGGACATAGAGAATACGATTCAGAATTATGCAGTGTGTTAGAAATACGTGGATGGCTATACGTGTTCTATTTCTGTGCATTGACATCCAGTTACAACTTTCTCAAAATTAGATTAGAAGAGTTTCACCGTCGTGTATAGCGTCCTACTAGTTAACTTTTTATAAGATCCATATAAAGCTAATTTCAAACTAATAAAAGATTCATTGTGAAATAATAAGGTAAATAGTTCAATATCTTTAAGTACAAAATTCACTGAAATATGAGTGTTTTCGTGGGCCATTTGTAAATCTGAAGCTTTGTTTTATTGAAGACGGAAACATTGATCATCAAATGATAGTTTTTATTTAAAGCAAAAACATTCAGAAAAATTTAATGCATTGAAAGGCATCCAAAGACGGTGGAAGGAAAGTAAATTCGTTCTTGAATATGTTAGTGAATTTTACGCATAAAGGTATCAAACCAGTTGTTTTTTTAAACTATAATGAATAATATTCTATCAAGTACGATTTTTGCTGTATGTGGGCTATATAAAAAGTAAATTTTATTTTTATAGAACTCTTCCATCCAAAAGGAAAACAAGAAAATTTTTATGATAAAACTCCCTGCCTTATTTTGAAAAACTCTCCATTTGGAGGACTATGTATAAGATCAAAACTGAAGAAAATCAAGTCTGTAACTACATTTTGCTCGAAGACCCTGTATAATATGAATTACAGCTTCGTGATAATAAATGAGCCAATGACTTTTAAGTACATTAAAAAAATTCACTTATATAGTCAAGAAATATAATATTCTTGAAGAGTGTTAACTATCTCTTTGTAGGAGAGAGACATCATTCACTTTCAAAGCTCGCAATACAATTCTGCAGTAATTAGTTTCTTTCAATGAGTTAAAGTATTATTCAGTTTTGTTTACTTCGGAGTAGTATTTTTAAAGTTTTTCTGGTAATTATTATTTTGAAGTGGCTTAGTCACAAGTTATAAAACATAATTAATTAGCAGGCGGAAGTTTTCTTTTTCACGAAACAGGACAAGGAGGCTTTGTATTTGCGATATTCGTTTTTTGCCTTTTAAATTTGTTAATTTGTTAAGGGCAACTACATCTTAAGTTTTAAACTGTCTTACACCATTCCTCTCTGTTCCTACAATTTCACGTAAATCAGAATATACAGATAATTTAGGAAGAGAACAGATGTAAAATGTGGGGTTGAATTAAATAAATCCTTTAAATAGATAAAAGGAAAAGTAGTTATTAGAAGAATTAGTGAAACGAATCTATTTACTGTGATCACCAGTTTTCCTATGGAAGTTAGCATTAACACATACCTTATGAGTATCCCTATTACTGTAGAGACTTTGTTGTTGAAATCTGATGAAACTGAGCAAGCGAAGGAGCAATTTAAAGCATAATTTAGTTTGTTGGTAGAATTAAAGATCACATTAATTTCTGTCGTTAGTCTTACTCTTATGTAATCTGAAATGCTAATCTAAGATATGAAATTTCTCTGTGATTACGGTATCTCATTATAGCAACAAATAAACAAGATTGGTGAGTTTACACAATTACCTAAGACCGCTAAGCTATTCATCTATACTCTCTTAGTTTTATTTTCAGGCAAGTGATAAGCTGCAGAATAAGTGGCAGTCGAACTTGCAGGTATTATCGACCGCTCAGAGAGAATTAACATCCACAGTTGTGGAGATAATACAGCAAGGCAACTGGAAAGACATACTATATCGCGTAATAGCTGGAAAACAATTTTAAACGCCTTAGGAGAAACCGTGTATGGCCGTGGAGTTAAAAATGTCGCATATTATAGACATAGTACATACATACATGTACACATATTCTTTAGCATTTTATACTTGATGGTATTTACATTAATATGTGCATTCACTAATTTTAGGATCACTATTGAAACAATGAGTTTAGGAAATTGAATAGTTGTATTTAATGTAATAAATATGAGTATCCATTATTTTGGAAAAAAAAAAAAAAAAAAGCAGTACACAAAAATATGCTACATATCCAATTCCTTTTCACATGTTTATATACTATACATGAATGACTGAAGGATTTTTTTAAAAAAGGAGGGAACCCTTCGAATATGAAAACATTAACTTTTTTAAGTATCTATATGAAAATGAAATCAAATTGCGTTTTCAAGAAGGCTATCATATTTCTACACGTAGATTTCGCAATCTGTGAGCTGTTTCGTCTAATCTAAAATCAAGGTAAGGAAAATGGGCGAATATTACCAAAGATAACTTATATCGACATTTATTCTTGCTATGTACCCTGATTAACAGACGAAAACATGGCTTTGTAACACACATTATATTTCAAAATTAACATTTATGTTTCGAGGATCTAAAATTTTTCTCCGTAAATTATTTATTCCAGTTTGAAGTACCTTAACGGACAGTTTTAAGGTCAGTTAACAATTGACAACTTTTATTACCTGTAAGAATTAAAAGAAATTATCAAAAAGGAAGTAATTATTTCTGTCACACACGATATCATAATAAAACATTAATGAACTTCTAATTTTCTTAATCTGATAAGTAGCTTTTTCTTCCCAGCACCGTGGATGCCTGAATGAATTATGAAAGTATAGAAATACATTTTGCAAAAAGTCATTGAAAAGTGTTCGATGAAAACTAGTATTTCTGTCGCCTTACGCGGTGTGGAATCCTGATTTTCTTCAAACTCTTCGCAATTATTTTCTGCAAAATTCAGTTCTATACTTTCATAAATTCTTTTATAAAGTCTAGTTCTTTTAGGAACCATACACCATAGATTTTGAAAAGACTATTGAAGAATTATCTTCTAGCCTTGTTAAAAAAAAAGTCAGAAGGGTGTATAACATCCTTTTATTCGAACACAAAATTAACAATCACCCACCTTTTCGTTTACACAAGCCAAGCACTTCTGGGTTAACAAAAATACGCAACGTTGAACAAATTCAAATGTAGTAGATTAGCCTAACAGCTCACAGAATAAATTAACGCGCAGGAAAAGGCTCTGGTTTGTAGAAAGCCGGTGACACAAAGCCGAATAGCTAGAAGCACTCAACGCCACAGGATCAAATCGCTAATAATCATGGCACAAAGTAACCTGGAATAGGCAGACACGCTTTAACACTAACTTCCGAAACATTTGCTTAAATAGCACTTCTTTCTACCTTAATCTGAGTAAACGTTCGCTATCTCATTTATGTTCTGGCATGAAAAGCGTAGGTGAAAAAGAGTAATAATTATACATCTTTCTCAAATTCCTCCGTTACACTCTACTTCTAGGGATTGAGCTGTAGTAACCTTCAGCTTTTCCTTATGCCTAAAATCTCTGAATCCAATTTATGAAAAATTTATTACCAGGAACTATAAGTGGTAGTAAAATTGAGGTAAGATTGAATCACAATCATATCCTTTCATTCTTCTTGTAAAATCATCTGTTTTGCGCACTTAGATGACCCCGTCTAATGTATCTAATAGTATACGAATCTGATACAGCAAGTAAATACCGTTTACGCTTATCTGCCGCACATCTCACAACACGAAAGTTGCGCATGCATAGTTACATCATTCAAGTTCAGAACAAATTAGCCTAGCCATTTTGTTTGTTTGCGTTAACGTTTGAAGTCATTGTTTGTCCGTAATCATGTTTAAAACAATGAATCATCCCGCCAGCTGTGAAATAAAAGTTATCAAGTTTCTGAATGTGAGAAATGTTCGACCTTATGAAATTTATCGTCAGATAAGTGAAATTTACGGAGTGAACGCGATGAATAAAGGTAGGGTGCGAAAGTGGGTTTGGATGTTTAATGAAGGAAGGGAAAATGTCCACTACGAACTCAGTGGATGTCCATCGTTGATCATCGAAGAACTGGTGCGTTGCATTGACGAAAAAGTTCGTTCCAACAGAAGATTCACGATTTTTCATTTGTCAATGTATTTTCAAAGCAATTCACGATTTTGATTACAAGAAATTTTGACTGAACATTTGCACTAAAAAAAAAACTGTATTCGAGATGGTAGCGGAAACACTAACGGACGTTCAAAAATGGAAATGTATGGGAGCAGGCAGCCTTGGAGTTTTTGCAGCGTTGTGCGACAGAAGAAAATGATTTTTTTAAAAGGTTTTTTTTTTTTTTTTTTTTTTTTTTTTTTTTTTTTTTTTTTAAATTGTCAGAGACGATGAAGCATTGATTTGGTAAGAGACAGCTGAAACGAAACGACAGTCATTGGAATGGCGGCATTCTGGTTCCCCGAAACCCAAGAAAGTAAAGCCACCTCTTTCTTCAAGAAAACTCACGTACACCTTGTTTTGGGACCGCCAAGGAATTTTGTTTAGTGGACTGGATGAAACGACGCTAGCAACGCTACAGCTTAGTGTGAGACACTGAAGAAGTTGCTGTGCGATACAGTACAAAAGGCGTGAACTACTGACTTCCGGTATTGTGGTCGTGCATGACAACGTGCGACCGTATACCTTTCGCGTAACGACGACGCTGCTTGATTCATTTCGCTGGGAACAATTCAGTCAACCCCCCTTACAGTCAGGACCTAGCTCCATCCGACTTCCATTTGTTTTCTCATCTCAAGAAATTTCTTTTGCCGGCCAGCACTTTGCAAGTGATGATGAGATCAAGGTAAACGTCCAAAGTTGGTTCAGATCGCAGGCGGCCGAAATCTGCGAGGTGGGTATGTTGCATTACAGCCAAGATATGATACATGCCTTAATTTGCATGGTTAGCATGTCATTAAGTAGGTTAGAAAGTAAGTACCATAGATGTGTAGATTTTTATGTGATAAAATACAAATGAAAACAAATTCCTAACCTTTTTTAATATTCAAACGGTACTTACTTTCTGGATGAGTTTCGTATATTCAGTGTAAAATAAAATAGTCTTTAAAATTATGTCACAAGCACAAAAACTGAAATAAAACACATGGGAAAATATGGTATGCAGAAAATGAATCATTTACTATTCTAGACATTTATTAACTCAGTGAACAAAGTTTATATCCTTTTAATCTAAAAATATTGAGGTGCTTTTAATTTGCGAATGATTAACAGATGGCTTGGGATAATGAGCCTAAATAATAAACAACTAATATATACCTGTAACAGGAAGAAAAACATGCCAATGAAAAATTTAAAACTTCACAAAAATGCAGTCTTAGATGTTAAATAAATCCTGTCGAAATGGAGAGCGATCTAACGTAAGCCCTCCTTCAGAAGCAAAAAATACGCCAATCTTAATTTTTAACTAATGTTTCTTTGCATATTATAAATATCAGAAAATATTTTGCTCTTCCTACCTTATGTTTTACTTAATTTCAACGAGTTTTGTTTTCTCACTTTTAATAATATCAAAACAGTGAATAAATACGCTTAATTCCATGTTTCCTAATTCTTAAATATGCGTTTTAAATGAATAAGCTTTCGTTTTTAATTTTGAACGATTCATACTTTGAGAAATTTATTCCAAAAAGTGAGCAAAACCACATTCTGGCTGTTTATTTAACACACTGCTACAGAAATCATTTTACATTTCTTTTTTGAATTCAAAATAATAAATAAAGAACCTTATTTGTACTGGCAATACAATAAACTATTAATGATATATTTTCTATTGCAAATGAAAGGAAGAATACTCAATAAAATAAACTGTTTATGGTATAAATGAGAGTTTATTTTAAACCCGAGAAAAACTTAACTTGTTTCGACGGTATTCTGCTCACAAAGCAGAAGCACGCAGGCGACCAGTTTAATTATTGTACGAAAGAAAATAACAAAGAAGAGGAATGTCATTTTCTCAATATCAGAAAAGGAAAATTAATATTGTGAAATAATTATATGTTCAAAAATTAGTGGTGAAATAAATAACAATAATTTATAACATACTTTCAAAAGAATACTATCTGATGATTACGTCACATTTTTTATTTCGGACCCTAAAATTAGTCTCTCTCGTGCAACGTATGGTTTAGTTGGTAGGTAACGCATTTGAACTTCCTTAAACTTCCTTATTATTACATACACCCACCTGCAAGCGAAACAACCCTTCTATACGCTCGCCTTCAGCCTAAAGAAAATCCAATTTTGTTAAGTGCCGACTAAAACACCACTTTTTCTCTTTTTTTTTTTTTTTTTTTTTTTTCCGCTTCTTATTTTAACTTTCGTGAATGTGTGTGCGTGAATACACAATAATTCCCCGAGCTATCTATCTATTCGGATAGTGATGGCTGCTCCAAACACAGCTTCACTCCATCAAGGCGTTTCCCTTACTAATCAATTATTTATCGGCCATTGGACGTTAGATGAAATTAGAGCGAAGATGGGACCCGCTTAAAAGGTCGTTCATCATTGCCACCGACTCACGCGGATGCATTATTTACCGGTAATTCGAGAGTAGGGAAATGTGAGTGGTTTAATGAACAACGGATAAACTATTTTTATCTGCGTTTTGAGATAACTGGGCTCAAATTTTGGCAGCCACCACTTTTAAATTGTGATCTTGACTTCCGGAATTTCATTTCTTTTGACCTTCCCTTAAAAGAAAAGAAAAAAATAGTACTTTACTTTCAATACACTTCGAAGAATAAATAATAGTGATTTTTAATCTTGGGATTGTTAAGTTATTTTGCCGAAATCTTTGGTTCATCAAATCATAGTTATTTGATTCCAAAATAGATGTAATGCTCAAACACAGTACGCAAATGTGGGATTTATTCTCTACATGTAAGCATTTCAATAGATTCGTAGTGCCTTCTAACTAAAACTGCAGTTTAGTAATATTCCAAAGAAAACATGAAAAGAAAGACAGCTTTGTAAGTTTCTCATTAAAAGAAATTCAAAGTTTTTAACTCACCTCTTGTAAATTTTTAATAAAAAACTTACAAAGCTCTCTTTTTTTAATATTTTGTTTAGAATATTACTAAACTGCAGTTTTAGTTAAAAGGCACTAAGCATCAATTGAAATGCTTACATATAGAAATGGAATTTTTTCTTTAAACAAGAGCCTAACACAAAACTGATGTCATGTTTTTAAAGTTGTAACAGTTTATCGTAAAAACTTCACTGCTGATAATTCAGCTTACTGTTAGTAATACGTTTTTGGCGTAGATCTACACAAGTATTTCAAAGCAGCATTTGAACTTTGGTACGGAATGGTAATGATTACTCTCAGGAAAAACACCAAATAAATAGATTTAAAAGAAAAAATATTCAATTCTTAAAATAAATCTAGCTTGATTGTCATAAAAAATATATACTTTCTCTTGGCAATACAGTGAAATTTACAGAGAAAAACTTCAAACCTAACATTGATTGAATTCTAAAGCAAATTTTTTTAAACACCAAAAGCATCAAAACACTTTCTTTTAAAAAATTAAATTTTTTCTCCATTTGGACTCTCATAATGCTTCTCACATTAGGGAAGTTTTTCAGATTTGTTATTACAGCGGGGGTTTTTTATGGAGAAAAATTAACCATAAATCAGTGCTTGCAGTCAGCGGTTTAAGTACCCTTAAAATGTGTTTCTGATTATTTTCAGAACTGACATCTGACACTTGGGAGGGTTGTAAAATTTCAAATGCCGCCAGGACAGTCATTTATGAGAACGACTAAAAAGGACAGCAGATGTGGATTATTTTTGATGATTGTTATTGCTACTGTGTTCGTATTCATTCTGCGGGATGTTAATCATAGAAGTGAGACAAGAAAGAAAAAAATTCCTCAGCAATAGTCTCACATTTCTCTTTTAAATTATCCACGGCAGTCGGATGAAAAAGTACTTTTCCATAATTAGTTTGGAATAATTGCTTTTTTAATAAGAGTTTGGATAACGGTAAAGAGTATGAAGGTCACAGACTTAACTTTCAGAATACTGAATTGTATAGGAATTTAATTATAAAACGATATTGATTTCAGCTTGAGATTTATGTTTATTCTTATCTGTAAGGATTTTTGAATGAATTTCATTCAAATTAGACTAAAACAATATATTGCGATAGAAAATTCATTTGAAAGGAAAGTTAGAAAATATTACTTACATAATAATATCTATGAAAAGCTGTTTATAGTGAGAAATGTTATGTGTGAGAATAATGCTAGTGTATACCATCTACTTAGACTTAAATCTATATTTCAAATCAAACGAACCGATATCCGCGAATGGTATGGTGGGTTGTAGGAAAGTTTAGTAACTAATTGGCAAGCTACTGGGCCGGAGTTCGAATGGCGTATAAAATAAGGGTGCTTTTACCTGATGAAGTTTGCGAAATACCTTAAAGTTATCGATCTAAATGTGGTTTCGAAAAGATGGCGATAGGGAAATACGCTTACGAGATCCTTGCATTACCATCAATAGGAATCGCGCTCAATAGGTTTCTTGATAGGTAACTGTCATCAGGAAAGCCCTCATTTTCTTCTGCTACGTGGGCTGTTACCCAATAAAATTGTGTAATATTACAATGACATGGAAAAATTTTGCTTCTGGTTTGTGCACGAATGTGAGTTTTAAATGTCAGTATAAGAATTGTGATATCTGAGCAAGCCGTTTATTATTATTATAGTTAAGCAAGTTTTTAGTATTTTTGTAAATTACGTGTACAAAACAAAATGTATCCTTGACGAAGTCAGAGAATTCATTTCTTTTTAAAATTTTATTTAAATTTAAGAACAAATTTTTAAAAACTATTTAGAGTATTATTATTATTATTGTTTAAATTTTCACTCTCCTAGCTGTAGTCATTTTTTTTTTCTTCTAAAAGAACCACAGAAATATTATTTATTCGTATACCAGTTTCATGCGTTCAACGTTTCAATTGGAAAAGGAAAATTTTCCAATTGAAATGCTATTAAAGATTTTTTTATGTATGTGTTTTGGTTTATTTTAAAGGAAATTTATTAACTAACTCTGTTAAGCTTAAACTAAACCCTATTCATACATGGAATTACTAGTGAACATTTTTGACACAAGAAGACAATCTGGCTTTTCAAGTAGGCAGAGCAACATTCAAGACCCGATGATGAATTCCGACCCTTATCTCTAAAAGAAAGTAATTTGTGTCCACTTCATCGAAAGAGCAAGCTTTACATGACCACACTCAGGGAAATGCCCTAAAGGTAGCTTATACGAAGAACAGATCGAACCAACAAAACTTGATACCCAACTAAAGAAAGTGAAACGAAGCATGACGTGTGCATTGCACCTACATGACAAAGAAATATTGCACTATATCATTGCCTTATACTTAACGATAATATGCTACTATATCATTGCATATTAGCCTAATGGTCTTCAATGAGACTCCGCAGACAAATACAAACTCTTGAACAAATGTCACTGATAAAATCTTTGACAAACTTCTTAAGGCGAATGAACATGCTACTAATAAATTGTAGACACAACATGATTTTTTGGAAGCATGAAAGATGAAAAATGAACAATGCCCTCGCCGGGAGTCAAACCACGGACCTCTCGAATACGCGTTGAGCGTGCTGACCATTACACCACGAAGGCATGCCAAGAAGGCGGAAGAAATACCTATGTACTCCCCCTTTTAAAGGGCGGCTGGAGATTTAGGGGACCCAATTGCCAGGTTGTGAAGAATCATCATTCACCACTTTTTAGTTTTAGTTCGTGCGCCACTGTAGAGACATTAAGTTTCTTTTCTTTTTTTTTTTTTTTTTTTTAGTACAAAGGGGCTTTGTCCCTGAAGGACTCTTGTTTTCGTTTTGCGATTTTGTGTTGAATCACTATAAACGGTGAATCACTTTTCAAACTGTTGCCACCAAATGTTAGAGACTTGCACTACATTTGAAGAAATAAAATCATGAAAAATCTGCATTAATGTATGTATATGTCTCGCATTGTGATAAAACGTTACATAGAGCCATTGAATTTTGAATGAGGTAACCTCCTATGAGTATAGGCATGTGGAAGACCAATTTTGAAATTTGTTTTATTATCGATTTCATATTTTGTAAAACTTTAACGAATTTTTGAGTACTTTTTAACAAACTCAACGATTTAAAAGTGAGCAATGGGAACACTCTACGGGGAAAAAAACCTTTTTATCTGCAGCACGCGGAACTGTGTATCGGAAATTCTAAAGATATAGTTTGAAAGTTTTAGATTACAATCTAACTTTTCGAAAAATTTACAATTAAAGCTTCAAAGAGTTGGAAAAAACTCAAAATTCAAAAATATAGATATCATAAGATTAAAAATAAGTTGCAATCTGATCTCGGTATGCTGATTTTAACACCAGAAACAGTTTTAAATTAAGCAATTCGATATGATTCTAATTTAAGAATTACTTCTCAAGAAATTAAATATATAGAATATGAAGAATTTAAAGATATAGAATATGAATATGAATTGATAATTAAATTAGTTGTTTAAAATAGCAAAGGAAAATTACGAACACATAATTTCCTATGGTATTATTTTATCGAAAAATTAACTTCACGGGGCGATTTATACAGTTATTTAATGACAAAAACACTTAATTATTCAAGACGTAGCTGTGCATTTATCTCTGAATCCCTTGTGCACGAAACTTGTGCAATACACTTTATTTTGCCATGGCATGAGATTTAGACAACAGTCATATTTTAGAGGTGTTTAATAAATGCCAGTTGGGAATACTTGTATGTATCACTGAGTTAATCTTCCAAAGTTAAGCTTGTCATAGAAGAGTTTACCATTAAAAACTTTAAGAAAAGAATATAAATTATTATATTAATACCAGTTTCCTTCTTAAATGAGAATAGTATCTAATGTTGCCAAATCATAAAACTAAACCTTTACTATTGTTGAATAAAATTAAAACTCAACCCCCCCATTTTTATTTATTCATTTATTATTTTCTAGCATTGCCTTTTTCAACGCAAATGCTATAAATTAGATAGAATCAAATACTAAAAATGTTACTGGCAGAAGAAAATTCTAAGTAGTATACAAGGTGATTCTAAATTCTTTTTACAAATTAAGAGGGGTGATAGTACTCATCCAGATGAGCAATAATTTCCATAGTACATAGAGTCGCATTCCACTCTGAGAGGCAGAAAAGAGGAATATTAGAATTCTAACCTGAACTTACAACAGTGTTGGGAGAGCGATTGAACGAGACCAAAAGTTGTACAAGCAGTTTAATGAAAAACTCACATAGACTGCACAAAAAAGGATAAAACCGAAAACTTCGCATACTAGTGTCAATTCGAGCTCAGACTTTGATGGCTTTAGCCGTTTTGTGCACTCTCTGTGAGTTTTTCACTAAACTGATTGTGCAACTTTTGGTCTCATTCATTCGCTCTTCCAACACTGTTTAAGTTCAGGTTGGAATTCTAATATATCTTTTCTGCCTCTCAGAGTGGAATGCACCCCTATGTTCTATGGTAATTATTGCTCATCTGTATGCTTACTATCACCCTTCTTAATTTGTAAAAACAATTTAGAATCACCCTGTATATAGAAATTTGCAGTTTATGTTCCACTCCAAAATTTATTAAATTTCATAGCTAATGCTGAAAATACTGTAAATAAGAAACATAATTGTAAATTTCAGTTGATATGTATAGTTTTTTATTATAATGTATTAGATAAAGTTATATGAGGGATTAAAGGCATATTTTATTTGTCTCTGTCATTGTGTAAAATAGAATTTGTTACAAATTACTCGAAAATATAGATACATTAACTTTTTTAAATAATTCACTTTCTTAGTTCACTTTCAATAATGAGGATCTCAGTATCACATATAAATAAAAGATTTTATATACCGTATATGTAACTGACTTGCTCTCTCCTGGTGCCCCTCGGATTTTGGGCGATTTTTTGGCGAATTTCTGGCGCAATTGTTGGCGCGGTTTTTACAATCTCCTGCCATCTTGAAAAACAACACTAAGCATAGTTAACGTACTCTAAAAATATGAGCTATCGTTGAAAATAATCTATTAAATTTTTGTTGAAAACGTTATTTTTCCAGACGGCAAGGACTGTAAATACTGAACTATTTACTAAGAATATAAAATAATAAAGGTTAAATTATTACTTTTATAGCAAAGAAATAGAAGAAAAATACTGCTTTGAAAACATCGCTCCAACGTTTAATAAGATCAAAATATTACTTGAATTAAAACACTTCAAAATAAAACAATTTTATATAATACACTTATTTAAGTGTAAAAGTGTGTCTGTTATTTAAGTGTAAAAGTTCGTAAGTACGTCTGTGGCAATAAAAATAGATCAGCCATTGTTGAAAATAACGTATTAATTATTTTTATAAACAAATGAAATATACATATATAAAGTAATAGAAAAACATTTGTCGAGTGTCTAATAACTTTCAAGTACATAATGGTAAGTACCACCACTAAAAAGAAACTAGAATCATAATTTAGATTTCAATGAATAGACAAAGGCGAGAATAAAAAAAAATTAAAAAACAGAAACTTTATAAATAGATAAAACAATTTACATACAAATTAATGGATCATGAAAATTAAAAAAAAAATAAATAAAAAATTCGAAAAATAAAAAACATATTTTCAACAATAGATATTGTTTTTAAGATTCCGAAGATCGGGGTAAAGGTAGTAAATAGACCACTGATTTGGCCAAAATAAGGTCTCAAAGGAGAATTATTAGATTCCGATACCAATAATTGATGATAATTATAAATAACAACATTCACAGGCAAAACTGGAGAAGCCATTGCTATCCAAATATCGAGCAAATCCCGGAATAGAACAAACTCTCAAACCTGCGTGAACTGATAGCGAAATAAAATTTCTAAAATAGCGCGGTAATGAACAAACATCCTGTAACCAATCAGTGAGCCAATAAATTAAAATCAGAAAGCAACTAATCATAAATAATAAAACTAGTTTAATCAGTTTTTCAAATAAAAATGCAAAATTAAAGCGTATTTTAATATTTAATAGCCATAAATAATATTTAAAACAGTAGATTTATACATATTAAAACTCATAATTTATAGATATTAAAACGCATTATTTAAAAAATAAAATGACATTATTGATTACATTATCCACAATGTAAAATTATTGTTATTGTTGTTACTAATGCTGACTTGTCTGACCTATAATCAATCCAACGCCGCCTGTTGTTGGCAACAACCTTGAGCACCTTGCAGGTGACAGAGAGATTTAGCTCAGTTCCGCTTCCAATTTTGATGGAGAGCACCCCAGACGGACGGGTTCGAGAGTCTCCTTCCTCTCTTTCCCTACAACAACCTCTCGAGTAGACTTTCGGCTCGCCGCATATTTAGAGTGCCCCCATTCTGCACGGACACTATACATTTACAAAGATCCATGCTTCCTCCGGAATTCGAACCCGAGTCCTTCGGCACGGCATTCAGCAACGCTAACCACTATACCGGTTGGATGGCCGAAATTTTTTTAAATATCATATATAACAAAATCAGTATTTCAAATAAAAATGCAAAATTAAATCGATTTTAATATTTAACAGCCATAAATCATATTTAAAACACAGAATTTATACATATTAAAAAGCATTATTTTAAAGTTTAAATGACGTCAGACGCAACATCGCTCAAACTATGGGTTACTAATTGGTCCAGCAATGGGTTGCCATAATTTATATCGATCATCATCTATTGCCAAACGTAGTTTTTTTCGTCAAAACCCGTGCGTTCGTCTACCAAAGTTGTGCCCTCTCCTGTTTCTGGACTTCATTTGTAACAGACGAGACTTTATCTCACTACCTTCTAACTTCCAACTGAAGACTATCTCAAACTATCTCTTCGACATATTAGTAACAGTACTGAATATTATTGATAATTATGTTCTATCATTACTACCAAAGATGAAGAAAATACCCTGAAGCCTTTGAGTAATAGTTTAGGAAGATGATTCTGCTAGAAAAGTCAATTTAAAGTGGTAATAATTCCCATAATTTTTTTAATATTTGGTATAGTATAAATGGCATAATGTTTCATCATATCTCTGTTGTTTAAAAAAATATTGGTGAATATTTATCCTTTAATTATACTCCTGGGAACTAAAGAATCACATTTGATGTTATGATACCTTTGCATAAAGGATAACATTATGTGTGTCTTTCTATCTTCATTATTTTTGTCTTAACATGAAGTTACTGCATCTTTAAAGAGGTATATTATTTTCACTTAATTTATAAAATTTTGTCCAGCAAAATACATCCCTCGGACATACGGAAATTGATGTGTCAGAAGAGCGAAAAAAATTTAAAAGTAGCCCTAAGTCACTAAGAGTGTATTAAAAGAGACAGCAAGGAGGGAAAAAAAAATTCAATAAAAATAGTAGAATATGCATGAAGTTTGTAGACAAAAGAAACTTTGTGCAATAATCCTCGTTTAGTACCCCAATGTAGAGACTATCAATGGCCAAGTGGATAAACTTTAATTCCGATCCCGAAGAACGGAATAGTTACATGTGTATCTCGTTTTTTTCCTATTATGTAATGGAATTTGGAGCCAGTTTTGGTTAGGAAATCCTCCGCAAAGGAACTTCACCCTTTAGACAATTGGCACTTATGGGCTTTGTCATGTTCATATAAAAAACAAACAAAGCCCTTAATTTATAGCACGAGCAGAAAGATTATTTGGCCAAAAAGAAACAGATGGGGGTAAGCATCTTTTATCTGTAGAAATGATTCTACAAATATTCAATGAAAATCTATCTGAAGACGTAGCTGAAGAGTTTTAAATAATATGCAGAAAAAAAAATAACAAATTTCAGGTTTCCATTCCTGTATCTGCTCGAAAAATGTTATGAGATAGTGCAAAATTTCCATAATTCCGTTACTGATAGCGGTTATATAAAATCTTGTATCTGTGCAATAAAAACGAAGAAATGAAATAGTGATGGTCATTATTTGATTATTCATGGAGGAAACGCAAACGCTTGGAATTTGAGGTAACTACAAAACACCAGTTTACATCAAAATCACTCTTATAGAATTTTAGATTGCGGTTACCATAGAGCTTTTAAAATTATATTTTTTGGAAATTTCCGAAAAATGAAAATTCACTTTACGGAATGAAGACAAGAGCAATCTCAAACATATATGCAAACTCTGTTACAAAAATTACTAAATTAGATTATATGACTGTGAAAAGTTTTAAAATAAAAGGAAAAAGCTGTAAGCATTGTAGCACTTAGAGAGTGTTCATGTACATCAAGCACGAAATTTCATTCCGCGTGAAATATTTTGAAATCCTTACACAAAAATAATAACCGTTAAATTAATTTATTAAGGCAAAGCAACTCGAGGGCTATTTGCCTATTGGGAGGGATGCTTTCGTGGAGGAAACTTTAAGGGAAACTGGCTCATATTCACGTTACGCGGAGAAAACCACGAAAACCAACCATGCAGCCAGCTCGTTCGCCGGAATTCGATCCCAGATCGATCTTAGGTGTTCAGTGACTTTTTACCGCTCGGCCGCTGGTGAGCCTAAAAGTAATAATGACTTTGTAAAAGCGAATATGTGACTTTTGGGTACCTAAAGCATTTTAAAGTTTAAAAAGTTATATTTTTATATAGTAAGGTAAAAGCATTATCTGGACGACAAGACCGATGCTAGCCTTTTTGCCACCCGGCGCGGTCTTTGTAGCTCCTAATTTCTGCCGCCCAGTGCATCCCTTAATTCTAAACATTTTGCCCCCCTTAAACTCTGAAGCCCGGTGCGCAGCACCATTTACCATTTGCACGGGCTCTGGCCCTGCCTGGATGCAGAATTTTTTTTTCCCCCCGATGGCGGTCACTTGCCTATAACTTGACATTTTATTATAGAGGCACCTAGTAGGCGGCCACCGTTACCTCCTATGAAGGGACAGACAATTTTACATCCAATGCCTTCTCCGGGATTCGAACCCGGGCCCTTTGGTATCGCAGTCAGGTTTCCCTAACCACTATACCGTCTGGGCGGCGGATGCAGACTAAATGCCAAAATCAGGGTTATTGTTGATTTTTTTCAATTATTTTCTTTACGGCATTCGTGAAGCACATTCACCTATGATGCTAAAAGAGTTTATTTGTGTAATTCTAGCAGATTCGTAGAATTAGACTTTATATTATGTAATATATGACTTCAATGTGGCCCAGCAACTAGTGAGGAAAGAGAAAAAATAGGTGTTAATACTAGTGATATTTTGCAACTGTGAGGAAAAGCTCGAGAAATTGGAAGTATTTTACATTTAATCAAATATTCTTAAGTAATAATTAAAATATAAATGGCATCATTTTCTATGAATGTTATCATGTATTAATAATATACCACTTTTCCTAACAGGCTATTAAAGATACAAAACATAACACATAGCCTTTCTGGCCTTCCACATTACTTGTGCGAAATAGAATCTGTGCTAATGTGTACAAATATTGGAACATTCTGATATCTAAAATCACAAAAGGGACTATCTCCCTGAAGTGACTGGCATATAGAAAATTGAGTTTGAATTCGTTTATTTGATTAAAAAAAAACTTGTGTAAAAAATAGTTACTCATAAAAAAATTTTGAAGTACCTAATCCAAAATATCGGGGAAAATACGGAAGAGAATTTGGTAATTCAAGAATTTACGTAAGTAGCTAATAATCTGACCTTTTTACAGTGCCTAACGTAAGTAATATATTTTCCTATCACTTTTAAGTCTATATTTTATATCCATGAAGAATTCCGATAAATCCAAATTTATAAATCCACAAATCGTAATTAACCGCTCGCTATGCATTTTGTGTCGTTTCACAGTGTTATAACAAGAAAAATAACCATTTTAGTTATTTATGCATAAAAGCACAAGAAAAGATATAGCGATGAAACTTGAAGTGTTAATGGGCATACAGATATGAAGTTTTTTCCAATATTCCATTCAGGGACACAGGGGATCTCCTTGTGTCATGCTACTTAGTAGGCAAAGTAGAGAAAGTTGTTTAGTCAACTCATTTAAGTGCTGCAACTCTTGAAATTAACATGGAATGAATTTTAGCCACGTTTGCAAAATTTTGCTCTGTAGAATTTGAAGTATGGAATCTTAGGTTCTGGATCGGAAGTTCTGAATCTAAATTAGCTGTACAATCTGCAGTTCAGGACTTTCCCTGGATATTGATATCCTATAGGAATATGCTGAAAGGTGGCGCGAAACCATTCAACATGTTCTTTAGATACAGGTGAGGGGGGTCAATGTATTTCTTTGTATACAAACAGACCATATTTTTAAACTTCTTGTACCAATCATACCTAGATTTCTTGCCTAGAAATTATTTTTTGAAATTTGCTCTGAAAGATTTTGTAACGGATTCTGTTTTACTCTATTTTGAAACATAAAAGACCTCTACTGCAAATCAGACCATTTTCGCTACTGAGTCTATAGATAAACGGTGATTGTCTATAGTACCGCATGGATGTCTGGGAAAATATTTCCAATCTATACGCACATACTCCTGCAATCTTTATCACGATACCTCTCACTAAGTTGTAGAGACATTAGGCACTTTTTGGAAGCAGGTAAGATGAAAAATGAGCAATTGCATCGCCTTCGCCGGGAATCGAACCACGGACCTCTGGAATACCGGCCCAGCGTGCAGAACCACTACACCACGAAGGCACGCTAGGAAGGCGGAAGAAATACCTTATAAAGTTTTCTTGAGAAATTACTGAAGCTGTATACTTATTTTTTATAATTCTGAATAATAGAGACCGATTTTGAAACTGTCACTCTGAATTCCTCCGCTATACAGTCAATTACTATAGAGATAAGTCATGATAGAGAAATCCAGCTAGCTTTTCATGTTCCAGGAAGCTTATTATTCTTCTTCAAAACTTGCAGAGTAGTATATAACCACCTAATATAATAAACCATCTTATAAATAATTTCTTACAAATAGTGTAAGTTTTTTTTTAAAAAAAAAACTATTCATTCACATTCCAGTTAATGTTATAAAATAAACTCCCTTTCACTAAAGATACTGAACGCTTATTTGTTTTATTGTCCTGTTTCTCTTAATATAAACATTAAAGTAAATAAATTATCACCGACTAAATTTTTTGCTTGAATTTCGACAATTTTTTAAATCCTTTTTTTTTTTAAAAAAAAACTTAGAGCATAAAATATCTATATACTTGTCCTTGAAATTTCAGGGAAAATTTCAGATTTAAGTGCAGTAAAGGCCATTTACTACCATTTTTAGCAAGTGCATTAAATTGCTATTTAATGTAATTGCTAACAGTTTCCTCGTAATTTCTTCTTCCCCAATCCATTTTCCGTAATAATATTACAAGAATATTATTCGAAAGTTAATAAGTCATAAAAACTACATATTCGTTTCTGAAAGTACTCTGCGTCTTCTCAAGCAGCATTAATATTTTTTTATTTCAGAAGAAACTCAGTTAAGTGATGTAAGCTGACAAAGTGTGTCTATAATTGTAAGCAAACAATTACAAAATAATGAAAGAATCAGCAAATACTTAGCATAAACCTCAGGACTCTTATCGGAAATTTTAATGCATGAATTTTTTAACATTTTATTGTACCCGTAATTTAACGTGGAGATATCAAATGTAAATATGACACGGTCTATAGGTAAAATTACTTAAGATAAGGATATATAATTTCAGCTCAAACTTATTTATAGTACATGATCTGCTACTGTAATAATTTTGCAGGTGCACTCCAGATGTTAATATTGTAGTAAACTCAGACATTGCGAATATCTATTTAAAATTTTCTTTTCTCCCATTTTCTTAAATTAGCTTATATAATGCATAAGAAATACAAAAAATACGTATTAATTAATAGCTTATGCTCCCATTAAGTCTTATTGTGAAAAGGAAGCTATTATTAGCTTTCCTGAAATAGCAAAAGTTATATGTTGATTTACAACTTTTCGAGATGCGGCGCTACTAATTCCCATGTAATTCAAGGATCGACTACAGTACCGGTCAAAAGTCTAAGCCAAAAAGAAATAAAGAATGAAATTACTTATTTTACATCTAAGTTGTATGCACAATGTTTTGTTTTTGGAAACAGTAAGGAATTTATCATTTATTTATGTATTTGAAAAAATTTATTTGCTCCTGAGTATGCTGGTCGTAAACTATACAAAATGGGGGGGGGGAATTCTGCATTTTATTTTCATTATCAAACATTTAAAACTATAAATTGTAGAGACTTTAGGTTATTTCGAAGCAGAAGATGTGAAAAATGAGCAATGCTCTCGCCGGGACTCGAACCACGGACCTCTCGAACACGCGTCAAGCGTACTCACCACTACACCACGAAGGCATTCTAAGAAGGGAGAAATATGTTATATACTCCTCTTTTTAAAGGGCGACTGGGATTTTAGAGGACCCAATCGCCAAATTAGGGCAGTGAAGCATCATCATTCACCGCCTTTTAGTTCGAGCGCAACTGTAGAATCATTTTAGAATTTTTCGAAACAAGGAAATTGAAGAAATGATAGATACCCTCGCCAGGACTCGAACCACCGACCTCTCGAATACACGCCGAACATGCTGACCACTACACCACGAAGGCATGCTAAGAAGGCGGAAGAAATATCTTATAATATAAAGTAAAATTTTATGATAAAAACATAATATTTCATCCTCAACGTATTTAATTTTACATTATTTTTTATAACTTCAACACATTTTTTAGGCCCTGAGAGTACTTACTTCTTATAATATTAACCTTCTTTAGCCATTGCTGTATACTGTTTCTATTGTAGAGAAGGGTCAAATTTTTTGGTTTACAACCTTTGTGCTGTTGTTTTTACTATACTCCATAACCTTTCAGTTAGTTTAAGGCAGATACCAGTCTCTCTTGGGGGAATTCCCATGCCGAGTGGTAAGTTTCAAGTGATCATTTTGAAAGACTAATTATCACTCACATTATTGTGAGCTTGCAATATCATCGTATCTTTTAGAATGCCCACTCATTGTCACACAATACATTGATTTTTTAACTCCAAACTTTTTAGCCTGACCGCTTTAAATTTATGTCCCCTGCACATATCAGATCAGAAAAAAGGCGTGTGAGATAATTATAGTTTACCTACCTTTGGCCTTCCAAAATCTGATATTAAAATAACTATATACATTAGGCATTATCAGAACCAACAAACTGAAAGATAAGGTCATACTCATATTGCTTGTATGAAATAAAATGATATAAATTTTTTTCTTAAAGGTCTTTACTGTATACACATATCTGCGCACAAGAAATGGACAAAGAAAATGGAATTAAAGGTGGCAGAAATAAAAAAAAAATTAAAAGAACTTTCAAGAAAATAAAACCATTAAATTTTATCGCTAAAGATTGCATTAAATGTTATCGCTTCTTTATTAGGAAAAGATTTTTAATGCAAAAATAAATTTTGTATGGTGTTGTTTATAAAGTATCTTGAATTTTGATATCAGGCAAGTGTATACTTCTAGCTCTATGAAGGATATATAATTAAATGAATGACTCACTATAAATTTTAATGGAAATGGGAGAACAATTTTAAAGCTTCTAAAGATGTGTTTCACTAGAATGAAACGAAAAGGAATAAGCAGAGAAAGAAAAAATTGGCAATAACACATACATAATACTCACGAAAAATAAATTACGCTTGTTTAAGTTTGTCAAGATCAAAATAGCTTGTTATTATGTAATTAAAAATTACCAGATTCAGTAAATAAGCTTATGATATATGCACAGAGAGTTACAAAAAAGTAACTTCTTATTACAATTATATCATTCATTAATTCACTTACTAGTATCTTTTGGAAGATATATAAATATGTAATGGGAAAGCTTCATAATTTTAAACATAAATGATGAAATAAACACACAATTGGACATAAAGCCATGTCCCTGTATAATTTTTATGCATTAATATTACTTTAACAAACTTATATCGAGTATTATTTTATCGAGACTTGTTAAGCTGACAAAGTAATTGAAAAATTCCCTAGTAACAATTCAACAAGAACATTTTATGTTTGGTTTTTTTTCATTTGCCATAAACGTTTTTAAATTTACACTTTATAAACTACTGTGACCTTAACAAGAAATAATTATGCAAATCGCTTTCAAAATTTTTACTTTACTAATTAAAATTTAAAGAATTCTTCTTTAATCCACTCTAATACATCCCCTACACAAAATATATTTTCTTGGGGTGTATTCAATAAACGTGAGGGGGGCAAGGCTTCCCTCCAAGATAACTTACTTATCTCTATTTCTGAAAAAATAGCCTTTATAAAATGCATGAAGTTTTTATGGAAACTGCTAGCTCAGTAGCTAAGAAAAAACAAGGTCTAGAATAAACTTTCATCTCTCAGAGGCGGAGATAAAATTTTATGAGCAGCATACAATGTGCTATAACTTTTTTAAAGGATTATCGTGGGCACTATAGCAGGAAGGCACGTTCAAGATTTAGAGATGAATTTCGGAGAGTGATAAACGCAGTTGTCGCTATTATTAGAGAAGGAAAGACGTACAAAGAACTAAAGAGATTTATGGCCAATAGAATCCTGCTGTTTGGTGAAGAATGGTTTCAGGATGCAGTCAAGGAGATGTACAACAGTTCTTGCATTCAAAATGTAGGTCGTCAATGTTCTACTATGACATTTTATTGTTATTAAAAACCACCATGGAGACAAGGGTTTTATTTACATAAACTAGATAATTTTAAGCTTTCCTCAATGTTATTGTTTTCGTTTCTCTAAATTTATAAATGAAAGGTTATGATTCTTAAAATAAGTTACAATTTATTTATGCAATCAGTATCTAGTTAAAACAATGTGGGCTAATAGTTATTAATTTATTTGCTAACATTACAGAAATCGTTATGCATCACTTTGGTTAATTAGATATTTAATTACTTCAAAACATTCGAGGTCATGATAATTAAATACCTAATACAAAGTTAACTATCACGTCTCTATTTTCCTGCTTCAGCAATCAAAGAAATTTAACTTCAAGTAAAGCTTCTTATGCAGTGGTTGGAACAGTTATTACCTAACAGTGCGTGCGGCACTTTTGCATAGGTCGGCCAGTGTTCACGAAGCAAAAACCTTCATAGCTGTATCATAGCCAAAAAGGTGCCGGTAGTTTTATACTAAATTGTATGAAGTTGCTGAATACCGCTTTGCCAGGGTATCATTATACACAAGTAGAATTTTTATTAGTTTCATTAATGAGATGGTATAACTAAAAACTTACCTTCATAGTGGTGCCTCGGGCTTCAGAAAGGTGCTGGAACATTCCCTCAACATGGCTAACTTCAAGTCGTAAATTCACTTTTATAATTTCTCTCAACTAAATACAAAAAAGGGGAATTAAGACTGTAGCGTCGAATGTAGAGAAGCAAATACATTTGCAATCGAAATAGATCAGCAAGTGAAGTGCCGGAAGTTATCTACTAAAGGTTGTAAGAAACAAAAATGAACACCTAACATGAGAAATTTTTAAATAATACTTATTGCATCAGATAAACACATTCAAATTTAAAATTTCAGCCAATATAAATTTATATAACCCTCCCTCCTCCTTCCTGGAAAAAGTTACTTAAATCTGCCGCCCTCGAAATCGATGAAGTTTTATTTAAAATGTTCTCGTACTTGAGAGTTTCGTTTCTTTGCTAATTTCATATTAGGTGTTTTTGTTTTCCATTTATTGAACTGGATTCTTTAATTAAAGTCAAATACATAAGGACTATATGCCAAAGATCCATTCTAGAGTTAAGCGAAAACAATTCAAGGAATCGTGTCGGTGGTTTCATTTTCCCGTCGAATAGGTTAGCTGAATGGAATTTGCATTGTTTTCGTTGTGTGTACATGAATGTAAGTGCGTTTCTCTTAAGAAGCCCTCTCTAGCCATCACATCACCTGTGGATTCGTTAACTTGAATTAATCAGTTATTCAAACAGAAGCTTCGTACTCTTCTTCTAAACTCAAATTTCTTGAGGGATCTTTCGGCTTGGCACGTGCTTCATGCGAAAAAGGGTTACAGCCGAAAACATCGCGGACGAAAACGTCGCGGAGAAAACAACGCAAGGCGAAAACATCGTGGGAGAAAACATCGCAAAGAGAAAACATTGCAGTCCTAAAACATCGTGGTACAAAACATCGTCGTCGAAAATAAAGCAGTTCAAAAACTTCGCAGTTTAAAAACATCGTCGTCGAAAATATCGCGGTAGAAAATAAAGTATCTACAAATCATCGCATGACGATAACATCGCAGACATGCTTTTTTTCAGGCTTTTAATAACTGATAATGGATATTCCCATAATGATTCGTGAGCGCAAGATGGAAAGAAGGATAATTTTTACTTTCATATTTTTATTAACTAATAAATTTTTGCTGAGAAAATACGAAGGAAACTCAAGCATAGAAAATTAATGCAACTTATAGCACTCAATAGAATTTTAAACCGACATAGTTAACTAACAAAGGCCATAAATAAATAATTTTTTATAAAGTTTTTACTGGTAATTTTTTATGAAAAGTATAATCTATAAGTTGCATTTAATTTTCTATGCTTAAGTTTCCTTCTTACTTTTTCAACAAAAATTTATTAGTCAATAAAAATCTGTGAAAGTAAAAATTATCCTTCTTTACATCTTGCGCTCACAAATCCTTATGGGAACCATATCTACATTTACAGTTATTAAAGCCTGAAAAAAAAGCATGTTATCGTCATGCGATGATTTGTAGATACTTTATTTTTTATCACGATGTTTTCGACGACGATGTTTTTAAACTGCGAAGTTTTTGAACTGTTTTATTTTCGACGACGATGTTTTGTACCACGATGTTTTAAGACTGCGATGTTTTCTCCCACGATGTTTTGTAGCACGACGTTTTCACCTTGCGTTGTTTTCTCCGCGACGTTTTCATCCGCGATGTTTTTGCCACGATGTTATCGGCGGACACCGCGAAAAAGGCACTATACAGTCTAAAATACAGAATTCTCATCTGGGTCTGAAAGCATGGAAGCCTTGCATGGAATTCGAAACTCAGATCACGCATTGAACACCGGCCAGTTTCCATTGTAGTATTACACCAAATTTTCCCTCAAAAAGTTACACTGTTATAAATGACATTTGAAGCCCGAATGATCCCCAAGTGGTTAGTTGTGAAATATTTTACATCACTTGAAGTTTAATTTCCCGGTGCTGCCTGAAGCAAACGTTCACAAGATATGTAAAGCAGGGAAATAATACTATTTGCTATTTTTTTGGGGGGGGAGGAGCGGATGTTTTAATTAACGCACAATTAATTCCTTATTTTTTTTAAGAATGATGAAATTTTTATCCCCCTCCCCTCTTTTTCCTCCTCACTTAGTTACTTATTCAGTTTGCTTCAGCTTTTTAACTTTTTATCTAATAAAATATCGTAAGACTTTTACTGGCATTACAGTTTATTTTCTCGAAGAACACTTAAATATATCGCTCCCCCCCAAAAAAAAATAAATAAAAGAAAGAAAGACAGAGAACTTATAATGCTTATGAAATGTAAAATTCAGAATCCAGATCAGTGGATCGACATTTTATAGTAAAGGTATGTGGGAGGTGTGTTTACCAATCGCCCGGTCTTTTTCTGTAAAAATAACTCAAAGAAAAAAACTTTTACTGATATTAAAAATAATCTTCAGCATCAAAAAAGAGTAGAATTGAATAATCAAACAAATAATTGAAATAGAATTGAATAATCAAATTCATCAAAAAGAAATAGAAAATTGAATAATAATGTGTAACTCATATTCACGTATTATTATTTCGTACCGATAAACATCAGAAAGAACAAGCAGTAGTATAATTTATAAGGTACTTCTCCTGACTTCTTAGAATTCTTTCGTGTTGTGGTGGTCAGGACACTTGGCGCGTATTCTAGAAGTCCGAGGTTCGAGTCTTGGCGAGGGCATTGCTCATTTTTCATCTCTCCTGTTTTGAAATAAACTAATGCTTCTACAGTGGCGCCCGAACTAAAAAAGGTGGTAAATTCTCCCCCACCAGGATTTGGTGATTGGGTCTCCAAACCCTCAGTCGCCCTTTAAAAGGGGGAGTATATAAGGTAGTTCTTCCGCTTTCTTAGCGTGCTTTAGTGGTGTAGTGGTCAGCACACTCGGTGCGTATTCGAGAGGTCCGAGGTTCGAGTCCCAGCGAGGGCATTGTACCTTTTTCATGTGTCCTGCTTAAAAATAACCTATTGTCTCTATAAATTTAATAGTAAAAAGAAAGCTAATTATTTTGATAAATTCTGCAATGCCTGTATAAATGCTATATGTGTTAAAGTCTATTCATTGAAGTTTGTTTTGCGTGGTGTTGAACAATGAATATATATCAGCCAAATATTATAGATGTTAATAGTAAGGCACAATAACCGGCCGGCGGAAGTGACATCACAGAGAATGGGCGTGGTCCAGGAAGCCGCCATCTTTGATCACGTGGCACCAGAAAAAGTCGTCACAGAGGCCATATTGGAGTCACGTGACAACCGAAAGTTACATAGACCGTATGAAAAATATTCGGTTGATACCTAATAAAATAAGTTAAAATATAACCCTTGTCCATTAGTGCAGTACAGTGATTACATATGGTTAACTGTCGTTCCGAATGTGATAAAGGAATAATTTTTGACTGAAAGAGAAACAAACATCTTACAAAACAATGATTCTTATTCTCCTAGTAATTTATATTACAGCAAATTTGAGGTTTCTTACGAAAATATTGATATTTTCTTAGACCTGCTCCTTGTCAAATTAGTATACAATTTTTCTTAAAGTTTATGTTAATGTAAGTCAGTGATCGTGATAACATAGAGAAATGATTCAAAATCCATATGAAGTGGGATAAAATCTTTTTTACCTCCATACGAATGCAAGTCAGTGATCATGATAACTTAGAAAAAAGGTTCAATGTCCGTATGAAATGGGAAAATTTCCGTTACCTAGATGCATGAGTGTGAGAGAAATTGAATCTATCACAATAATGTACTAAGTTAAAAATCCTATTTTCCGAATCCTTAGAAGGCATCGTAAAAAAATAAGGAGATAAGGAATTTTTTGAAAACAAAATGACATAACTGTCATTCGCAAATAAATTCCGTGGAAACTGAAAATTTTAAGATTTCTGCTGGGGAAGTGGGAGGTTGCAACGTGTAAATAATATGACCGCAGGAACTCTGACTTTCCAGTGAAAATTCAGTCACGAGTGCATTTGGAGGCCAACAATAAATTAATAAAATAATATTTTTTATCTTTCTGTATCATTAAAAGCAAGAAAGATTCACAAAAACATTTTACATGCTATGTGCAGAGTTCGCATTAATTCTCGTAAAAATACCATATATATTAATGAAGATATAAAAATTTCTTTTTAAAATCCCAATTTTATCCCCCTTTTTTTTTTTTTTTTTTTTTTTTTTTTTTTGAGGAGGGATAATAACATGCAGTGTTTTCAATAAGATTTAGCGAAACTTAGAGAAAACGAAACAAAATTTGAGACAAGCATTAAACTTAAATTTGAAGTGAAACCAGAGAATATTCAATAATAATTCTTTTAATTCTTTTAAAATTCATTTTATTTCTTTTAAATTCAATTCTTTTAAATATAATTTAACTAAAAACATATTTTTTTACTGTGTCTGGGGTAAATAAATTAATTTTTCTTTCATAATTTTGTAATTTTAAGTATACAGCGTAACTTATGTAAAAGTTCCAGATGAGTATCATAAAGATCCAGATGAATATCATAAAGCTCATAATATCATTCATAAAGATATCGACGATATGGTTAGCTGTATTGTAGTTAATTTCTGGAACTAGACGAATGATAACGAATATTCAAACTGCCAATTTTCTTAATTTGTCGAGCACTTCTTTGCTAGCTCAGTATTACGCAAATTAGCAAACAACTGCATCTGATGGTATGTAAGCTAGAGAAAAACTGCTTGAGCATAGAAAATGTGTTTGTTATTAAAATGAGCAAAAGTAATATTTACTTTTGCGAACGTTAGGAATTACGCTTTGTAACTAATTTAAGCAAACACAGGCTTATAGTACACGCAACTAATTCGCATAAAACATCACACATAGATTCCTTTTCACCAAACAAAGGAATAGGAGACAAAATTAACGCTAGGCACTTCTTCTAGCATCTAAAGGCTATATAACTTTTTCAGTTTGTTATAAAAGCGCAAAATTATGCATTAGAAAAGGTGGCTAGTTAATTTTTTTTTAATTTTAAATAAAATCTTCCATGTTTAAGAAGAAATTAATTTATAATAAACTTATACCATAACAGTCATTGTTTAAAAAAAAGAGTAAAATCAAATATGTATTTGTAACAGTGTTATTCCACATATAAAAGCAATTAACTTTTTTCATGCTTCAGTGCTGTAAAGTTGTGTTTAAATAAGTGATTAAAATGAGGTAATAACAGTGATTAATTAATTTTGGAAAAGTAAATAATAGTAAATATTTAATTTTAAAAAGTGAAAAATACTTGTTGACCAGGTTAAGCAATTTTTATTCGTTACACGAAATTTTCTCTAGTGGTTTACACCCTTAAAACTCTGTAGTTAAACGATGAAACTAGGAGACTTATTCTTTCAACTCATGACCACAAAAGGGTGAAGTAGACGTATTTCGGCAGTAAAATGAAGGCAGAGATTGTTAACGTTCATTAAAATAAAAAATACTAATTAAAAAAACTCAGAATGAGAGCTTTGCCCCCAAATCATTAATGACAATGTCATTTATTTTCCCCATTTCAAATAACAAAAAAATAAAGAAATTAATTAATAAGTAAATAAAAAGGAAAGTAAAACATTAGCACTTTTTCTAATCAAAAATGACCGCCAAATTATACAAGGTTAGCCGAGAGACAGTAGAAAAGACGGAAACCTGGTCAAATATTGCGTAACCTTCCCTCCAATGTTTTCCTCTCAATTATGTAGAGACTTCTATAATGAGGCCCACTAGAGTTAGTTTACTATGTTTCTCCAACATTTACGTTAATTTTGCCATATTTTGGTAACCTGCTCACGTCCCTTTGGTAGTTAATTTACGCCAGAGTTAATTAGTGAATGTTTATTCCTTCTCATTTTTCCTTTCGGTCCTGTAATTTAAGTTTTAGCAATTAGTCGTCTCTGAAAATGATAAACAGTAATTTTGCTTTCTTCCTTTGTATTCACGAGCGAACTTTCTTGTATTTCATTAAGCAGGAAAAAATAAATTTTTATCTGCAATATATATTATTTTTAACTGGTCACTTAAACTCAATGTCGCATACAAACATCATAAAAAATTGTGCACCTTATTCGACTTATAAGAAATATAATAATTAACTAAGAATGTGATTAAAGACACAATACCGTAAATAATTTTGAGTTGTGCAATATAAATTGAAAATTCAGTTGTTATATCGTAAAGCATTTAATGTGAAAAAAACATTGGAAAATTTCGAAAGATTCTACGCACGATTCTACGCTTCGAAAGATTCTACGCAACTAATGAGTATTTAAGTAAATTCAGACACGGAAACTGCAAGTTAAAGGAAAGCACATTGTTTTTCTTTCTTCATTACAAACCAAAGTTCAATTCATTTTTATAATTGAAGTTCATGGGGTAACGAATTCGTTGAACTGACCAGGAAAGTCTCTAAATCTTGAGCTTGTGTTCTTTTGGAAATATATATTGTCACAAATTTTACATATATATATATATATAATTTTAGTGAAATTATATGTAAAACTGTAGTATCTCTTGTGCAATGTAACATGAAGTGAAAAGCTTTGCCGGAAAAATAAGATTACAGGAGCAAATCTATTTAACATTAAGGTAACTGGCAATCTCGCTAAACTGGCAAGATATCGCCAAGTTGGCGATGGTTATGGCAACGATTTTTTTATCGCCAAATTTGAAGAGATACTGCCAAAAGTCGGCAAACTAGGCGATCATTTGACGACATTTTTGTCAGGTCCTTGTATAACTATAATTGGCCTAAATGCCTACTTAACTCTAAGTGTATCCTGTCCTGTGTGTAACTGCAACTGTATTTACCTTCCAACAGTTTCGAAAAATCGAAGGTACTGGAAATTTCACAGCGACTAGGGGGAAACTATATAAAACCGAAGCGAGCACCAATTCTCATTTGTTTAGTTTGGAATACTGAGAATCTCTATCATTCTCGTATCTCTCATCGCTCTAAGTTGGGCCGATTTCGGAGTATTGAGAATCTCTGGCGGGCTCTAAGTTGCGCTTTTCGTTGCGTTATGTTTAACGTTCTCAGTAGTCTAAAGTAGCAACTACTGATTGTGCTCTGTGATACTGAGAGGAGTTGTACGAGTATTTTTGTGTAAAACACCAGAAATCTAAAGTGTTTCTTTTTTGTAAAATAAATTTTTATCAAGCTATCATCGATTTTGTGCGCATTGAATCCATTACGAACCCGTACGCACGCAGCAGTATACATGACAGCTGCTCTAGAAATGCATAATTGCGAAAACTTTAGCTGCTAATATAGACAAGCAGCTTAAAAGTTTTAAAATATGATGAGATTTGGTAACACTACATTATTTGACGATTTTCCGAAATAATCAAAATTCTATAAAGTCATCGACGATTTTGCTTCAAGAAGAATAAGTAAAATGGTATTCTGATATGTTGGAATTAAAGTTTAATTTCAGAAATAAACACAAAAGCTTTCATATATTTCCCTAAATGCCGCTTTGGCATTTTATACATTCTTTTTTTTTTTTTTTTTTTTTTTGTGTGTGTGTGTGTGTGTGTGCACTAAAAGGAGCAGCAAATAGATCGCTCCCGGCGGCGAAAGCTGTGGCTTCACCACTGATACATCGGAAATGTAAAATGACAAATGAAGCAATGAAAATAAGTATTTCAGATATCAGTATTCAATGAATTAAAATGAAAAAACAGCGAAAACTAACGGAAATTTACTCTTAAAATATTAGGCCAGACTACAAAAAAATGGATTATTTCAAGCACCACAGCAAAATGATGGTATTGTTCGCAAAAGAAAAGAGTTAACAACAACGATGCCCAGCATAAGGGTTCCTGGTTATTTGCAAAGATCAAATTTAAGCATGAAAAAAAGAAAACTTCACAAAGACTCCGGCACAACTATACAAGACACTTTTTGCCTTCAAGCACACTTTTCGATTGTACCAAATTGAAACCCGACACGTACAGCATTCAACACCATTAGGCTGGGAACCTTAAAAAATTCAAGACTGTTTTTTTTTAGGTTAAAACTGATCTTCACGAAATTTCTGGCATTTTTATGCTTGACCCCGTTGTAAAGATTTCTGCCTTGGGAAGCACTCAATGAGCAGAAAGGTGACGGAGTTATTAGGACGAGGAACCGATATTAAAGTCGTAGAGTCATTAAGTTTATCGATGAAGGAGACATGAAAAATGCATAGTGCCTTCTCCGAGGTTCGAACTTCGGACCTTCCGATTACCCAATGGACGTGCTTCCAGGTACACCTCGAAGGCACAAAGGAAAGGAGGGAGAAAATGCCTTGTAAAGCGTCTCTCAAAAAGCATATCGCTATGAGAGTCCCTCTGAGGAGACGGTATATGTTGTCGTTGTTATGACTTATCTCATTTGTCTAACAGTAACATCAGAACAAGTTCACAAAATTCATCATGGAAGTGTAAGATTGCACCTGTCGTTGGAAAGAGACTTAAGCGCCATACAGGTGACAGTACGACTTTGTTCAGTTCCGCCCTCAATTCTGATGAAGAGCATCCCGGGAGGGATGGGTCTGAGGGTCTCCCACCCCTCTTCCCCTACCATCAGCCTCTCGAGAGGACTTTCGGGTCGCCGCATAATTAGATTGTCCCATGCCTCACAGCGAACCCGGGCAATTCTCTGTGCATGGTTCGAGCTGATATCTATTGGGGAGAGCCTTGGTGAACGATCTGTGTGAGTTGAAGCACGGTAGAATCCCTGTTCTGCCGTACAGTTCGTTGGAGACGACCCCGATCTCTCTCTTAGAAAATTGTGCTCGAACCGTGATTACGTCTTCTAGAGGAGGACTGTGGGTTATGATTCCAACTTTTGAAAACCTTTGATATGGCTGCTTTTGAGGACCTAGTGAGATTTACTGTCTTCGAATTCTAGGCCCCTGCTAAATGGGCATCAGCAATATATATATATATTTAAAATACTAGTTTAAATTCTGACTAAAGTTTTTTTTCATTCATAGTTTTAAATTGAATTTATGTTCCGTGGAGATGGTATATGGAAAGTTTACTTATTATAAAATATTATGAATTATTAGTTTATTACTTTGCAACTTTAGCGTAAGTCATAGGCTTTTTAATTTACTTTTAATTCCTTTATTTTGAATTTATATTCCAAATAATAGCAGTTTTAGCGCTGTTTTAGTAACAGCCTACTATCTATGTATTATTTAAAAGAACAACTCCAATTTTCTCGCCAATTCAGGATAAACTTTCTTTGATAGAAAACTGCACTCTAACGACAACCCATTTACTTCCATCACTTAATACTTGAATTTCCAGCCATTTGGTATTAAAATTTTGAAGGCAATTTTGTTAATTTTAACTTACTAGATTGATCTTTAAATTTCTAATTAACTACTTGTTTTAAACTTCAATTTTTAGATTGTTCCATTTTTTAATTAACTTTTGATGCTCTAATAAGTTTACTTCTGTTTTTGAGTTTAAAAATGAGAGCAGAGGGAATATGTCTTCTAAAGTAAGCATCTCGTTCAGATTAATTGTGTTCTTAATGATAAACTTTAATTTTAAGATTATATGCTATTTTATTTAACAAGATTCTTTTGGCTTAAGTGGATTAATGTCTTTATGTGGATTGAGTATTAATTGTGACTTATAGTTTGAATCTAGCAAATATTTTTATGCTTAATTGGAAGTACGATGGAATCTCTTAATTTAACATTCTCTTAATTTAGTTGTTGTTAATTGATGGTAGATTGATTTATTCCCTTGATAAGTCGATTAATCTGCGATCAATGATAATAGCTACTTTTTCAAGATTTAAAATTTACTTTTGGTTTTGGTATTTTTGCAAATACAGAGTTTTCTTAGCAGTTTTTTTAAATCAGGAGATTGAAATTAATGTTCAAAATACTAGTTTAAATTCTGACTAGAAATTTTTTTCATTCATAGTTTTAAATTGAATTTGTGTTCCTTGGAGATGGTATATGGAAAGTTTACTTATTATATATATATATTGCTGATATACATCATATATAAGCGCGTCGGGAAAAGAGACGAAGCTATTGAGACATAGCTATAATAAGATAATTTAATTTGATAATTCTATTAATGAATTTCCACTTTCTGTCTCAATTGTTTCGTTTGACGAAACGCGGCTATTGAATTAGGTAAATTGAAGTTTTCTCACTCTTTTTCCCTTGATAAGTTCGCGTGAAACCTCGAATTGGCCTAATTGACCATTTTTTGCAATTCAGTGTACATAATTTCTTTGAATTTAAATTGTTTTTGATTGTTTGCGTGCATAATATGAAGTTTTTTTATTTTAAAAATTGTTTAGTCTTTTCTAATTCCATTTTTGTTTTTAAAGTTTATATTGTTTTGTAGCTATTACAGTAGGTATTTTTTCGTGTTAACCTTTACCCCTTTAGTATTGTATTATTGTTTATACTTGGTGTAACGTTTTTACTCTGGAACTACAGTATCAAATGTACTTTAAAGTATTAGCGAATTTGAACTTTCTTCTTCTGTGCACACACACACCATATATATATATATATATATATATATATATATATTATGTTTTAACCTGTTCCGTCGATCTGTTTTTTATATGTGTTAACTTTTCACATAACTTTTCACATCGATAAGATCAGTTTTTTTTGTGCATTCACATGTTTTCCAAAATTGATTTTAACAGTTTTATTTCGAGTGTAGGCTGTTTTTTCACCTTTCCATGTCAATATTTTTTTAAAAAATTACTTCCATGTTAATATTTTAAAAAATACTGCGTTGAACTATTTTTTGGAGCCACAGCTCCTGGTAACGTTTTAGCAAGCTCACTACAATATTTCTTCCTATTATTTCATATTTTTGCAGCATTTTGCGCAAAAAATTTTTAAGACCAAATAGGTCTTACTTCACATTACTTGTTAGCTTTTCAATTTCTATTTCAATTATATATATATATGTGTGTGTGTGTGTGTGTAAGATAAAAAATATGAAAGCAAACTTCCAAATTTAATTCACTATAATCTCTTATATTTTCTATTTCATTTGGGAACTTCATCTATCTGTCCTAAAAATAGCGCTTTAGTCTAAACTGCGTCATTCAAATTAATCATGTGATCTTACGTAACCCTTAATGACCAATCACCTCTTGACCAATCACCAAATTGCAAACCAAAACTTTTCTCTTCGCGTGCTTCCATCTTGCATAACTACACACTGCAAAAGCAAAGAGCAAAAGAGTATAGATGTAATTTCGCTGGCTTGCTTTCTATCTCAACAATATCAAAAATGTAATTCTTCTGTGGAAAGGCACGACTAGAATGCCAATTGATTGTGGCCAAACAAATACCAATTGGAAATAAAAATAGAATTAAAATCGCCTCGACTGCCAAGTTCTTTAGATATTACGAAGTTAGCATTTTTAGCATACTATGCAATCAATAATCTTCTTCAATATGGACCTAAGCACGTATCGACACTGCTTCGGTGTTTCCTTGTGCTCTTATTATTATATATATATATATATATAATATATATATATACATCCACACACAGAGTGTGTGTATACACAGATACGCAGACAGATTAAGTAGCTAAATAGTTAGATAAATCTAAACAGGTTTCCCTCAGTCTAGGAAAGTACAACGTTTCTATAAAACTTTTCATAAGCCGAAACAGCATTTTACCTTTGAATTATATAGCAAGTATAATATCTTTCATGATAAGTTTTATATAAGCACTAAAAGAAGGCACGATGGAATACACGCGCAGTCCAAATAACTATAAATATACATACAGTATAGTTTATACAGTATAGTTTTCGCAGCTCAAACATTACAGGACAGTGATTATTCTAAAAGGTTCAGAAGTAGTGGCAATGATGATTATGCATTAACAAAACTTAGGTAGCCAAAGATGCACAAGATTAGCATACAGGCAAGGCAGAGAGGCCCATCATCATACAGATCCCCATACAGTGCATCATATACAATCAAAATTCCTGAAAAGCTGCTCTAAACTTGCGTGTCTATGAATAATTAAAGTCACATTCTTCTCCAATCATTCCGTAAAACAAATCCTAAGCGATATTTTAGCTTCTCGCATCCTCTCACTTCTTCATAAATGCCAAATTTCCAAAATACTTTCGATTTCATCTTCAGAACTAACTATGTAACATCTTACTAATATAGGTGGCAAAGCAGTGGAAAAGGAGTGGCGAAAAGAAAGTTTTCGTGAAGCTGGTGATAGCTGTGTATATATAAATATTTAACAGTAATGTTCATTGTGCATGTATTATAATGCATACATGTGCAAAGGCTTGGGAATTCAGCATGCCCTAAAATATAATATGGGCGGCACCCTAAAAATAATATGGTAACGTATGATATTCTAGATTTACGCTTTATAGGATAAAAATCATCAACCAGTGCATTTTGTACGCAGAAGAAGAAGTAATAAAATATTAGAGTTTCACGATCATTTATTATTTTTTCTTATCTCTTATCACTTCATCACAGCAGCTATGCATTAATCAGCTATCAAATTGTCAATTATACGCCAGTTACTTCCAAACTGACAATATTTCAATCACAAGAAAGCGAACAAAATATTAAGGCAAATCGCATTCATTTATGAAAAGTTAAGGTTCCCGAAGTTTTCCAGTTTAAATAGAAATATCATCTTCTTCACGGTAATTTTCTCAGCTACCGCATACGCCATGTCCATACCTTCTCCAACATGTATGCAAATATAGGTGTCCACCAAATTTGTCAAATTTCTTATTATTGGTTTACTATTAAATGGGTGTTTTCATTAACCTCAGCTAATTAGAAACTGTTCTAAAAATATTAAAAAGATAAATATTTTCTTAAATACCTTTAATGACTTTTTTTGATGTTCTAGCAAAAGCTATTTTATGATTACTGTAACGTTTTTAGCTAGAAGTATGAATTTAAGGCTTTCGAAATGAAAGGAACGATTATTCGATTTAGTCTAGTTCTGTTTATAGCTCTTTAAGAGCAATTATTTCATCCTGAGCGAAAATCTAAATAAGTCATTACGGATTCAGATTGTTATAAAGATTGCTAATTCTTAGTACAGAAGGATAGAATTTTAATCCTCTCGTTCTTCAGAATCTTCTGTTGTTCATTTGCGCTTTGGCAGCTGAGGGTGATGGTTCGGTAAAACCATCGAAACTAGTCCTGTAAAAATTTGCAAATATAACGCTGATTTTTGTTGCTTGAATTCTAAATTACTTTTAATTCTTGTTTGCTCTATTCATATGGATTTTTTATGTTAAAAATTCTAGGGATTAAACGTTGCTTTGCGTCTTCATTAATTGCTTCTGTTAAACTGTAATTGACCATAAATTTAACAGGCAAATTTCCTGCGGTTAGGATGTTTTCAGTTTTCAAATCTTGATGTGTTGCCTATGATTTGAAGCTTGTTATATCAAATTTTTATCATGAAACATCGCTTTTTCATATTACTCCGATTATTATGTATTCTTAATTTTACGATTTGTTTTCCATTATTCCGAAATACTGGTTCAATTCTCCAAATGCGCGCTTTGCATACGTTGTGAATCTAATCACGTAGGTCTGTTCAGTAGTTAGTTAACCTATCTCAGCTAAGTTCACAACGTTTAATTTTCCTTGTACCTACCTTTCGAAAATTCAATGACATTCCCAACTTTATAATTTTCAACGCACGCTAGCACATAATCAGTTTCCAAAAAACAAATTACATGTGAAAAGCGAAGTTCAGTTATGTTCACGTACATGCCAATGAAAGCAACGGCGAATGAAACGACTAGCAGTCAACGAGGCTTTCAGGCGCTACCTTTATTTTTTCGGATAAGTGTAAGGATTTCATTATTATGTAAATATCGCGTGATGTGGCAAAGCGAGACTCCAATGCCTAGTTAGAGACTTATGCACGCAGGTCACGGTTCCCGAGGTTTCAAGTGAAATACCCTCTGCCCAGTGAAGTGTATGTTAATCTTGCGTGATGACGTGTAGCAAAAAGGGGAAAAAAGATAATTTTTTTCGACACAATAAGCATTGTTTATATTTCTGCCTCTCAACAATATGCTTTGCGTAATTCGTGAAAATGTTTTATCTCTGCTCAACTAATACAATTTTTTGCTCTAAATATTTTTAAGCAAAATTAAAAATTCCTGAGCTATTTTTAATTTAGAATACAAACAAAAATATTGTTTCCTCCTCAGAAAATAAATTGCATTCGTTACAAAAAGCATATAGTAAATACTATTTTTTTTTTTTTTTTTTTTTTTTTTTTTTTTTTTTTTTCACTATTTAGTTGCCTGTGCTTGCCAGATGGGCAAATGAACAAACACTTTTTCCTAAGATTAAATACCATATCCGTTCGCTTTAGTTTTGAGTTCTGAACTTCTTGCTGTGTATGGATGTCCTTTCACATTAGATTTCAGTTCAAAATTTCTGGCTGCAATGAAGTGATCATTATAATAAAGAAGATATGATTTATTTTTTCTGAATCATTGCAAATTCATATGGGATCAAGCGATCTTTCAAAATTTTATGTGCTGCAAATTGCAGTTATATAAGTCACGTACCTTGGATACAGATATTTAAACATAAATCTCAGTCTTCGATTCATATTATTAGATCTCACATTGTTCACAATGTGGACCAGATTGCTAAGGCTAACTAAAACCAGACTTTTCTTGCTAAATAAATATTGCGATTATTGAGTTAAAAATATCACTAAATGAGTGCTGGACTGTTGAATTGGATTATTTGGATTACAAAGCACGCGAAGGCGATCTGTCTAAGTGATGAGATGCCTTCACGGAGGACATTTTTTAAAGGACATCGATTTCTCTTCACATTATACATGGAGAAAATCACCGAAAATACCTATGCCGCCAACTCTTTCGCCCGAATTCAAACTCGAGTCGAACTACCAGTGTTCAGCAGTCATTGCTTCTCGACAAGCGGCGGGCTTCATTTAAATGTTTGGATTTTAATTATACTATGGAACAATACATACGCCTCGAATTTATTACAGATTAAATTAGGTTAAGTTATTGGAATATGGCAAATATACGATGGCTCTTTGCCGTGGTTAAAGAATGCCTTCTTCTAGGACTTTCGGGGAAAAGACTGGCTCATTTTCACCCTATACGTAGTAAGGATTATGTTAATTTTATTAGCAGTTAAATTCTTTTTAAGTTAAAGTTCCTTTCCTGTCGATTCTTAACTTCAACTTACTACTTCCGGCCAGAACGAAGTTTTAGAATAACGTCTGAATACATAATGAGGAAGAGCGGTATTTAACCGCGAAGTTCTTCGCTCTTAGTGAGAGAGTTACCAGGTATCCTGTCTGCATGCGTACGCCTTTTTTTAGGCTACTCTCTCGTAAGCTATTATTACGCTCGGCCGTACTTTAGGCCCTTGATAGCTTCGCAGTCTATAATTAACGTTAAGGGGCCAACTCGGTTAGAATCTTGATAGCTTCGGCTATATCTCTTTTTTTAGTTTAGATTAGTTTTAGTTTAATTCTTAGTCTCTTAAGTTCAAGCCCAAGTGTCGGCTTTTATTGTACACTCTAAGACGGAGTTCTGTTAAATCTTATTTGAATAATAAAGGGTTATTTACCCTTCCATTTTATTGTTTCCTGTCACACGAACTCAAGCAATTATTCGCTTATCAGTTCTTAAGATTCTTCACGTTCAACAGTAACTCAGCATTTACAAAGTGAGGAACTCTACAACGGTGCAAAAACCTTCAAAATATGCATTTAGCCAAGCCCATTCGCCCAGGCTTGAGCACGAACTGAACTACCATTATTAACGAGTTCACCATTATTAACGAGTTCACCATTATTAACGAGTCTTAAGGAGGTTATCAGCAAGTGAACAAAGCTTAAGTTTTGGTACAGTATAAAACTCCACCAAAGAATTAAAGGACGAATTTAGTTAAAATAAATATTGTTGCTCAGTTAATAATGTAACTCTTTAGCAGCAAGTTATACGCACATTTCTTGTTGTTGTTGTGACTTACCTCACTTGCCTACCAGTAAAGTCAGAACAAGCCCACGAAATTCATCGGGGCAAGGACTATAAGATCGCTCCTGCCGTTGAGAATAGCCTTGACCACCATGCAAGGGACAATACGACTTTGCTCAGTTCCACCTCCAAATTTGATGGACAGCACCTCGCGGGAGACGAGTCCGATGATCTCCCACCACTCTTCCGTTGCTACCAACCTCCCGAGAGGACTTTCGGCTCGCCGCATATTTAGAGTGCCCCCATGCCACATAGCCACTACATATTTACAAACACCCATGCCTTCTCCGAAATTCGAACCCAGGCCCTTCGATACGGCAGCCAGCGTTGCTAACCACTATCCTGTTTGGGCGGCATACGCACTTTTTAAAGTGCCATACAGTTTGAACTATTAAAGAAATTTAAAAATTTTCATATCAATTTTTGGGGCAGATTATTCTTACATTGCTAACCTCCCCTCTTTTTCTTTTTACATTACTAAGTAAAGGTTTCTTTAAAAACTCAGCTTTTCATTTGTAAATGAAAAATATGACGTTTAATTGAATCCCAGCGAATGGGCTCACTATATTGGATTTTTCCGGTTTTTCCTTATGCATAATTTGAATATGAGTTAGTTTTCTTTTAAAAGGTCCTCCTCGAAAGCATCCATACCTGGGTAGATAGTGTTCATTTACTTTTATAGGACTAATTAAACAACCAGTTTAACTGTCGTAACGGAAAAATCATATAGTTGAAGCCCAAACTTGGATAGTTTGTTTAAGTCATGGTTTTTACACTGTGTGGCTCATATCTATTTAGAGACACATGGTTCCTTTTGGCTCCACATGGCTCTATTTAGAGACGCATGGCACATGGCTTCACATCCTTCACTTACTCTTTTTTTCCCTTCTTCTCTATGTATGGTGTTTATATAAGTTTTAGAAATCAATATTTGGTTTCAAACTCACACAGTCTATCTTGTGTCCTTTCGTATGGAGTTTTCTGTTACTACAAGAAGTTGCAGTGGGTTGATTTTGTGACATATCAAATCATCATGCAGTCGAGTAATAAGGGAACGTAGAAATTTCCTGCAGATGTTATCACTCCAAGTCTATACTCTTATTTAGTTCCCGGAGCAACGAGAAAGTAGTCACGCTCATTGAAGAAATTGATGATTATTGTGAACAGCCAATTAATTACTGCCGTGTAAAGGGAATACAAACTCTAAGAAGTAATGCAAAACAAAGTCACTAGCCTTTCAGCATTTTCTCGCACACATTCCTACCTAAATTAACAGCGTCGAGAGCTACATACTGAAATGTATCAAGAAATCTAGTGAAACTTGCAAACGTTAATTTCCAAGAGAAAAATTCAGCACTGAATGTGAAGTTAAATCACTATCCTCCTCCCACGTTTCACACTGCTCTGTTATTATTTAGACAGTAGATCAATAAATCAATAAAACTCTTATTTAAAAAGTAAGATATCCCACTAAAAAATTTGTACCAACAAAATTAGACACTTATTAAATGCATACTGCATGAACACTTAAGTCTGAATGCAAGCGAGAACAACAAATTATTCAGTAATATATTTAACTCGTGATAAATTTCTGTGAAACAAGAAATTAAAAAAAAAACTATAGACAAAAATTTAGTACCATTTATCTTGTTTCCTAGGCAGAAAATACACTGCCCTTTAAAAGTTAAGGAACAGCATATTTTTCAAAGCTTATCATTATAAAAATATCAGTAACATTTAAATTCACAATTTATGTGCATGATAGTAACAAAGTTTAAATATATGCAAAAAACAATAGTTAGCACTTTTATTTTATAGAAATGAATACTTATGTAAGAGTTAGAGGGAAAAAATGCAAAAATTGTAAGTTTTGTTCACGAACGTTGATATTTAATTGTTATTAGCAATTTCATTGGCAGTATCCAGGAGAGTCTATCAGTGTCCAGGAGAAGTCGTTCGTCCAATTTTTTGAGGTAGCGGGCAATCGGATGGATGGAAATGGGGAGGCCAGAAGCTGATTCTCCTAGCTTTCTCTCGCAGTGTAGTCCAGCAACTATGGAATCAGTTCGAATCCGAGGATTCTGTGTTTAGAAGACATGTTCCAGGCAGACCAAGAGTTACAACACCTGCGGGAACCCGTTATTTATCTCTTTCGGCTCAAAGGAGGAGCGACATCACTATGTCTGAGCTTATGGCAGATCAATTAGTGGTCAGAGGAACAAGAATCTTAGCTATTACAGTGCGCAAACGACTGCACGAGACAGGCCTGTATATTAGACGACCAGTTGTTTGTGTCCGCTTGTTCCGAGAACACAGAGCTGCCCGTTTATGTTGGGCAGGAGAACACATGTCCTGGACCACTCAACAATGGTCTTCTGTTCTCTTCACAGAAGTGTCCAGGTTCACATGGGAGAGTAATTCAGGTCATCAGCTGATCTGGAGGGAACAGCGCACCAGATACAACCAATCCGACATTGTGAAATGACACAGTTACAGACGTGGTGTAATAATGGTTTGAGCTGGGATCTCTCTCGGTGGTCACACTGACCGCATCTGTTCCATGAAGGGACTTTGACAGATGTGAGATATCGAGACGAGATCCTTGATTTACTTCCCATATACCGCTACCATTGGTCCTGGATTTCTTCTGATAGACGACAATGCGCGACCGCATCGATGAAGAATATCTTGAAAGACACGGCATGGAGAGAGTGGAATGGCCAGCTCTATCCCCAGACCTGAATCTGAATCTAATACAGCATCTTTGGGGCTACCTTGGGAGACAGGATGCTGCTTTAAATCCTCCTCCAAGGTGTTAGATGAGCTTAACCTAGGAATACTCCGTGTTTGGTCGTTGTTTCCCATTTCACTGACCGACAACTTAATTGAGAGCATGAAACGTCGCTGCCGTCAATGTGTCGCACCCAGAGGGGGGGAATCTTATTAGAACCCATTTTTATAATGTTACCACTACATGCTTGAAATCGGTGGTATACTGTTTCTCTAAGCTTGGATTTATCTGTCAAGAATGCAATATTTTGTTGTAATTCATGTTTGTGTTGATCTTAATAAGCATTCTACGTCACATCCCTTAAAGAACTGTTTAGTGAATATGTCCGCTAAATTTCTTGCTTCTTTGTTGCTTCATTCTTAAATTAGACACCAAAAATATGTTGTTCCTTAACTTTTGGAAGGCAATGTATATCATACTATGCGTACAGAATTGTGACCATTAAAATTATTGGCACAAATGTTTGCCATTTACGAAGTTCGAATTTGTACTCATAAAATTCTACGTTCTTTGTTATGGCCAGTTTTCGTAAATGAAAGTCTAGAGGGCTATAATAAATATTAATAAATTTAAAATTATAAAATATTGCATCGAATCAAGTTTGAATTATTTCATCTGCTGAAGTTCCGAAACAGGACTTATTCAAATAATCGAAAGACCGAAATTAAAAATTATAACTATAACTCATATTATGGGTAATTTACACGAATGGTAAAGATTGATAGATAGTTATTACGTAAATTAAGCAACGCTACTAAACAATAAGATTATCAAAATTCTTTTCAGTCGTGTTTCCTACCGTCATATTTTAAATGGGATTAAAATACGAAAGGTAGTTTATGCTGCAATGCTGCCACTCCATTTCGTCGGACATTTATTACAAATTCTAATTTTTCCAGTAATAACGCATACAAGGTTTCAGAGATGTAATTCGATATGGTCTATTTTGTAAATGTTAGTGTTACGACATTGCACTGCATATTACCTTTTAATTTTTTTTTCTTCTGTTTTTACTGATGAATTCTACTTGAGCTCTAAATCAAAAGCACTTTAAATCCAAAAGTAGAAGTAAGTTTTATATAAATCTTACCTGAAATAAGCAACGTATTGATTTATTAAGTATGAATGAATGTAAATTATTAACTACAAAGGTTATTAAGTATGAATGTATTAAGTAAGTTTTTATAAATGAAGAATCAATAAAATGTATAAAAATTGCCATAGCTATTAACGCCATAGACAGAGATGCGTAACGCTCGACTGTTCTGTGGTTAATAATTAAGTCTGTATCTAAGAGCAATGACAAATAATTTTTAAAACTTTATCGAGAATTAGCACAAAAGGAATATATATCTGTTTTCATATCTCAAGTAAAGAAGCAAAACAAGAACAATAATTTTTTTGCATAGAAGCCATACATCACTCTTTGACCATAAACGCCGAAAAAGTAAAAAAGCGTTTGTTTGAAAAGAAAAGTATAGTCTTCCCGACCACCAAGGTAGGAAAATGGAAGAGGTCATGACAGCGGTGACCCCTAATGTGTTTTAGAAGGCGAAGTTTCAGCAAGTGCCTTCGTATCGCTTGCTGCTCCGAACAACATTTAATAGCTCTCATTTCATTTTCTTTTGCACTTTATGAAGTTGGTTCGATGTGGATGGTCTACTTAAGTGCGATGAATTTTGGACTGATTCATTGTTCTGTTAATGAGTGAATCTATTTTACGAGAGATAAAGTGCGACGTCAGGTGCATTTAACAGAAGTTCTAGCTCTTAACTGACAGTATTGAATCAAAATAAATTAGAAATTTGATATAAATTAAGAACACATATCTATTTTTTCAGCTTAAAGAAAGCTCTGTTGTAATGCTAATATAATGTACGAAAATATACTTGATCTGAGATCCTTATTATTATCTAAAATAATATCAGCTTCTAAAATGTTACAAAAGCTGCAGTACTTTTGTACAGGTTGAGATCTTTTTCCTAAAATGTCTAATTATTTAAAAATGGTAGGCTTGGGTTATTAATATTCATCGCAGTTTCTTTTGGCGTTTTCAGCTGAACGGTACTTTAAGAACTGTCAATATACATTTTCCTACAATCAGGCATTTTACACAACCTGGTGCAAAATAAAGCTGAAGAAAATTCTCAGCAAATAAAAATTCTTATAAAAGCATAAAATCCGTTGATATTGCATGCTGCTTCGGAATGAATTTTCTGAGAAAAGTCAACTCAACTATGTAGCTGTCCAGAAACGCCTCTGAAATACTGATTTCAGTCGATCTCTGTAGTATTGTAGAGAAATAAACCATGCATTTGTCTGTTTATATCTCTCTCAAATCAGCAAGAAAACTGAAGCTAAAATTTCGAAGTCTGGGGCGTGAGCTATTCTAGTTGATAAACACTGTTTTGGCAAAAGTTAAAGTGCCTGCACACAGTCAAAGAACAGATTTTTCAAATATAAAATAAAAAATATTTTTGTTTTGTTTCTGTTATTAATTCCTTTAACGTTATTTTCATTTCATTTTGTAAGAAAATTTATGAATAAATATGTTTTTTAAAGAATTAACTTGAAAGAAGTGATCAACTTTCTTTGGCATAAACATAGAAAGAAAGAAACATGGAAAACTATTTCCTTTCCTCTATCTTTGAGACTGGTGATCTTTGTTTCTAAACAGAAGTCAATATGTTTTCTCCTTCAAAGAGTACAAAATCATAATTTTTTAATAGTATAAAACTGGGAAGTCATCTCACGAGTAGACGCTATCATGCATCTTTAAATGAATGCTAATTCCTGTGAAGGATAAGATTAAAATTACATGGTTCGCATTAGTGGTAATTAAGATGTTACTGAGTGCTAACAAAGTGCACTTTTGAATTTTTAAGGGAAAAAAGAACCTGACATTTTTTTAACTAATCCTTATTAAGCTTTATTAACATAGTCTTTATTAACAAGTCTTTATTAAGCGTTCAAGATGCCGAAGAATTCTGTGCTTTAACATTTTTATAATCTTTAAAGCAACATTTTTATTAAAGCATAATTGGAACATAAAAGCACTAGGTGCTAGACGATATTGTAACTATGTAACTTAATTAACAGTCAATTCCAAATTTAAAACAAAGCCTAGTAGTGACTCAGAACTTCTCAGAGACGTAGCAACTAAATGACGGCAGCAATAACGCAAAACCGAAGAATTACTATCGTAGAAAGCTGGCGAAATCTAGTAACGTAGCCTCGAGAGGTAGAAACGCGCTCTATCTTACGATCCGAAACCCTCGACTTAAATACTTTCTAACTGATTTACATTTGTGGTAGAAATGGAAAAGGAGAAGTGATAGTATAGACGAAAATTTTATATAACTGGTTAATTAAAATAGTAATAACCCTACAAATTTACTCTTTTGAAATTTTGCATCATTTTTCACATTACTTTTTTCGAAATACTTTCTATGGATAAATCTTACAAAATAAACTAAAAAAGTAAGGACTTAAAAAGAAATAAAATATTTCAAGAATTACACCTTGTCTTCGCGTATGCTCATGTATATACCGATAAGTTCACAGGAGTTGTACACTAAAATTTATAGCGCTTCCTATGTTCATGTGGTTTTATATAAAGCAACCACTATACATTTTCTTTCTGATTTAAATAATTATAATATTCATGCAATTTTAACTAAGACATGTCACAGGGAATTAAATTTGATTCATTTAGTTTCTCCTAGAGCTTGAAAGTTCAATTTTTTTTCAATATCGTACTTCTAAATTTATTCCGTCTCTTTAGTAATCTTGTATAGTCTCTGTTCATTAACTATCTATTAGAAATTTAGCATTTTTATAGGCAGTACATAACCTTTGTGCAATATGCTTTCATAATACTCCTTTATCCGCACAGTAGTATCACGGAACACAGGTAATTCAATCCGGGTTCTAATCCTGGTGAATGGATTGGTTGCGTGAGGTTTTTCTTGGTTTTTCCCATGTATAATGTGGATACGAGCTAGTTTTCCATAACATAATACTCCACAAAAGCACCTCTTCCTTTACGCAGATAGCTCTTGTGTACATCGACATAATCCCCCTCCTCGAAAAATATGCATTCATATGAATCTGAGAAACAACTCATCAGTCTTTAATTGGAAAGTATACACATTTAGCTACGATGTATTGTTGTAAGAGAGCAGAGATATGCATACATTATTGTAGCATAGCAGAATGATTATTAATGAGAAGTTGTTTCTGAGGATCTTTGAAGTGCTAAAATATGTGTGGGAATGGAGGCAAATTTATCAAATATTTCAGAGTGGTGAAAGTTTCTGTTCTTAGCCCAGTTAGCCTTTCTGTCATTTTCGAATTTTTTAGACAGAACTGGCGCTGTTTAATTGCATAGTTTTTTAATGCTGTGACTTCAGAACCCGATATTTAAATTGATATTTTTTTGTTAAAAGACAAATGAACAAGCAGTGATCGGAGTCTGCCCGACCCCCACATTACACAGCCGACAGAGTTATATATTTGACATGCGTGAAGGAATGTAGGAAATGTGGACTAGCCCTGAAATCTTCGTATCTGTTTAAAGAAGAACCAGACCAAATACCTGTAGTGTCAAATTAGGGATGGATTCGTGTTCTGATTATTCTTCTTGCCGTTCCTTTTGCGCGTGCTTTACAAGTACACGCAAAGGTAAGGTTTAGACCACTTAGTATAAAATTGCACAGCTAATGAAATTCTTTAATATTGAGGTAAAATAATTGTTCAATGATTTGTCTGTATACATTACAAATTCAGTAATCACTGGCTTAAATATCATTTTAATCTGGAAATTTTACTGCAAATGTAATTTTTTCTGCCCTGATCAAATATAGAACTAAAATATTATTCAGGATTTTTACTAAAATAAGAATTTCATGAAATTTTAATTAAAAATTACTTGCAAATAGGAGATTGTTTTTATTCGCTTTATTTAAGTCATGAAATTTAATTTCTACAGGCCAACCAAAAACTTCCATCTAGAATACTTCCATCTAGAATAATATATCTTTCTTACCTATTTACTGTTAAATTTCATACTAATTTAAAATATCTGAAAATAAACTATAATCCTTACAGATTTGGGTTTGACAGATGATTGAAAGAGAATGCGCACTCCCTTTGCTTAGGGTACGAAAGCATATCTAACAGCCTCCGTAATTTCAACTTTTTCTTATAAATCCCTTCGGCAAAGATCTTCCCTACCATCACACACACACAAACGCATATACACAAAGGCAAAAACAGAATTTGACCGAACCCATAGGACATTTCGCCGTTTCATCAACGAGAACGTTGCCTAAAGTGCACCGTAGGGGTGACGATTTAGGGGAACACTCAAGATCTCCTTCCCCACCAGCGGCCGAGGGGTAAATTTACTGAACACTGGTAGTTCGGTTCGAATCCCGAGAACGGGCTGCATGGCCGTTTTCGTGGTTTGCCCCATCTGTAACAAGTATACGAGCCAGTTTTCCTTAGAAAGCTCGCCACGAAAGCATCCCTCCCTCTCGATCGCTTTGCCCTAATCAAATAAACCAAACTAAGATCTCCTTAGGATACCTTAGGGGCGACCTGCATGTAAAGACAATAGATATACATACAATACAAGCCTTACAAGAAAGTCTAATCACACGCTTGGTTTTAAAACGAGCTGGAAATAAGTGTCAGCTAACTAAGTTTTCCAACTTCCTTCGAGTAGATATTCAGCAGAAAATTAAACAATGAAAATATCACAACACCAACATTGATCAACTTATCGTACTGAGTATTTCTTAACTATAACCAGACATTAAAAAAAAAAAAAAAAAAAAAAAAAAAAAAAATGTAGGATCTTCAGTAGTAGTTGATACTATATTCAATTACTTAGGCAAAAGTATTCTCACATAATATTGGAGCTAAGAAGTGCATATTAACACATTTGTTTAGCTTAATTAAAGTAGTTTATTATATTTTCTTGACAGAGATAAGATAGAATTGTAGAGACATTAGGCTATTTCGAAGCAGGAGATGTAAAAAATGAGCAGGGCCCTCGCCGGGACTTGAACCACGGACCTCTTGAATACGCATCGAGCGTGCCCACCAACTACAACACGAAGGCATGCTAAGAAGGCGGGAGAAATACCTTATATACTCCTCCTTTTAAAGGGCGACTGGGGTTTTAGGGGACCCAATCGCTTAAATCCTGGTGGTGAAGATTCATCATTCACCACCTTTTAGTTCGGGCGCCACTGTAGAGACATTAGGTTATTTCAAAGCAGGAGATGTGATAAATGAGCAATGCCCTCGCCGGAACTAGAACCACGGACCTCTCGAATATGCGTCGAGCGTACTCAAAGAAGGCGGGAGAAATACCTTATAGAATATTAAATATCTAGAATTGCAATGTAGACATTTATTCTCTACTTGTTTAAGCTAAGAAAGTGAATTACCAAACTGACTGACAAGCATCTCACTTTTTTTTCCTTTTTTTTTTACTCATTGATATAATGCTTAATTTAAATATTGATGGCCCTAGAAAAATAAAATTGCTTTTACTTATCAATAAATGTTTGATGTTCTCTCTATGTGTATTATGATTAAAATTTTTGTCTCGTATGCATTCAATACAGAATAATAGCAGATGAAGCAAGATTTTTCCAGTTAAATGATTTACAGTTTTAGTATCACTGAGAAATTGTTTCACGAAGGATGAAGCAACTAAGACACACTACCTACTGTTACCTCATTCCGCCAGCGTCTTATGCGTGGTTATAGACTGCTAAACGGCGGGACTTTAACCTGCGTTCTATCTCAGGTGAACGGGACCAACGGATTCACAGCTAACGTGAATTCCAGCCAGTTTCTTCTAGAAAATCATCCACGAAGGCATTCCCTTTACAGCTCTCGTATACTTTGCTATACTCAAATGACCTAGCCTAGTATAACATAATCTCATTTTGTCAGTAGGAAGTGAATGGATAAAATCCTTAAATACTACTTATTGTATTCATTCTTCACCTATTCGCTCTTTGGCTGAGTAAAATAATACGTATGCAGGGCATTAATTCCTTTTTTTTTTTTTTTTTCAATCAGTGACCGAGTTGTTAAGACCGCTGAATATTGGTAGTTCGACCCGGATTCGATCCCAGATGAACGAGCTGGTTGCATAGTTGGTGTTCGTGGTTTTCTTCCTGTGTAACGGGAATACGAGGTTTTTCTTAGATAGCCCTCCACGACGAACTCCTCCTTATAGAACCCTCGTGAACCTTACCATATCCAAATAACCTTACCTTACTTTATCTTTTTCTTAATTTCAAAATAAGAAGAACATTTAAGAGTTTCAGATCAGAAAGATTAAGCATTTTAGAACTGCTGGAAATAATAGTTATTTTTAGCGAATTAAAGGTGAAATTTTCAAAGCATTTTCAATATAAAGTGGAATTATTTTACTCTTGATCTATTCAAGATAATGTTGTAGAGGCACTACGTTTATTTTGAAGCATGAGATTTGAAAAATGAGCAATGCCCTCGCCGGGACTCGAACCACGGACCGAATACGCTCCAAGTGTGCTGACCATTTACACCAGAAGGCATGCTAATATGGTGGGAGACATACCTTATATACTCCCCTTTTAAAGGGCGACTGGGGATTAGGGAACCCAATCGCCAAATCCTGGTGGGGGAGAATTATCACGAATCACCTTTTTTAGTTCAGGCATCACTATAGAGACATTAGGTGTCTTTTAAAGCAGGTGACTTGAAAAACGAGCAATGCCCTCGCCGGGAACTCGATCCACGAATGATCCTCGCCGGGACTCGATCCACGAATACGCGCCGAGTGTGCTGACCATTACACCACGAAGACATGCTAAGAAGGCGGGTAAAATACCTTATAAATGATGTAAAAAGGGGGTTAGATTAGGTTTATTGGGATATAAGAAATCATACAAGAGATCTGTGCCTAAGAGGGGGGGTGTCTTTATGGAGGACCTTTTGTATTCACGTTACACATGGAAAGCCCACGAAAATCAATTATGCAGCCACTACGTTCGAATGGGATCGAACCCACTCTGTGACCAAACCTAGGATGGAACTCACAAGCATTGGCCGAGATCAAACTCCAATGCAAGATCTTAACCATTCTGCCACTGATGGAATATGTATAAATGTTTAGTTTAACTTAGTTTGACTCTCATGTATTTACGAATGTTGATTTTAAACCACTTTTATATAACCTTTTTTTTTTTTTTTTTTTTTTCTTTTCCCTCAAAAGGTCATTTCATTTTCTTAATTACGTTATAATCACTAGAAATCTTTACCTAATCTCTTAATCTATAATAATTTAGTTTTCTCTAATGAAATAACTGGCTTTTCCTTTCGAAAGCAGAACATTTATTTAGCCATTCTTTATTTTTTTATTATTTTTTCTCTTGATTTCATTGTTTCATTTTTTAAGAGAATAAAACATAGCTCAGTCATCTGAACAGTCATTATTTGAGATAGCAGATATTCTAATTTTATTTCTCACTTAAATATTTAGAGAATTTTATCATCATACAGCAACAATGACTATTAATTTCATTAAGAGTAAATAATAATTTGAATAAGGCTTAAAATATAGGAACTTTTAACGAAATAAGTCATTAGTCAGTAGTCAATCCACGTGATCTCACAGTCTAGTTATCACTTTGCTTTAATGTTTGCCTGTAAAAAATGGAAAACAAGAGTGGTGAATTTCAAAGCGTTGTTCTGTTTTCTCTACATAGCGAAAATGAGAAACGAGATCTTATTTAGTATTTTCTTGAAGACTTGGATAATTCAAAATCAGTTTTAGACTATTGCAGTACTATCTACAAAAATCTTTAAACCCGAGAAACAGGCTGAGTATACATCATCAGATTCTATAAATTATTTGCACAGATATAAAACCTATGCGTCTAGTAACATAATGTTTTCAGAAAAGGCCATGATTACTTCGTCAAGGAAGGGACAAGAAAGGGAAAATGATGGATTTGAAGGAACAATTCTAAAATCCTTACTTTCATAATAATTCATCAAGAAAGAGTTAAAATTATTTTTTTCAAGCATGATATCTTTTGAAATATCTAACAAAACAGAAAAACAAACAATGGACCGTATTGCTTTAGTTCAACCTCACTTCCTCATTTCCTGGTTCCCTACCCCTTTACTTGGAGTATTTACTCATATGTGGCAACGCGGAAGTGTTTTTCACTTACGCTATAGTATTACATAAGCTGTACCCGGGTCATTCAAATGTGGCTAATTATTACTTAAAATGTGGGCATTGAGGTAACGAACGTTTCTATTTATTATCAGTTAATATTATATTATATATTTCATAACAGAAATAGGAAATTTTTATGTTTGAAAATTATGCCCCTTTCACACTGAATGCATTTTTTTTTCCTTTGATATAAAATGAACATTGCTTAATTTGAATATGCAGATTTATAAAATGATTTAAAACCAAATTAGTTGGGAGAAAAAGAGGAAAAGATGAATTAGTTCTAAAAATAGGGTATGAACGTTAGAACTATATTATTTTATTTTATTTAACATTAAGGAATCTCTTAAAAGACGAATTAGAATCTGGAAGTAATGATATGACTGTTAAAGGAGTTTTATTTTACGGTACTGTATTCAACATTATAAGAAAATGCTTATCTATATGTGGAACAATTTGAATTTATGAATTAATTTTTTTAACAATGAAGTTCTTAAAATCAAAATATAGGTTTAATATTATCGATGAGAAATTAGGTTCCGAACTCAGATATGCAACAAGCAGAAATTTAATTCTACAACTAGAAGAATTAATCAGATAAAAAAATTACGAAGAATCAGATATTTTTTTTTCCTTGCGATAGTTTTGAGATATCATTTGCGTCACCTACGATTATTAAGTTAAAGATTTGAAAAGGTAGTTTCAAAAAATTTTAAATACCGTTTATGTATAAACTTTATTCATATAAGCTTTCTACAGCTCTTATTCCTCTACGATATTCCCTGAGTCTTACTTTTGTATAAATTTTGATTCCTATGTTTGTAGGCAAAGCATACGTAGAATGAATGGTGCAAAAGGCAGTTAAAACATTTTTCAATTATTTTTTTAATAAAATTGCTTTTATGTAGCTGTTAGTAAATTTAACTGTGTTTGTGTAGGTTTATTTTTTATAAATTTTTTATAAGTATCGCAGCATAATATAAAAATATTATGCTGCGATACTTATAAAAAATTTAGACAAAAGATCTTTTCATTTAGCTTTACATAAACATTTTATAATTCTTAAGCAAAACTTTGCAGTAAAACACCTACTATCCAAGTAAAAATCCTCCACTGTCCCTCAAACACTCTCGTTTCACGGTGATCATTATTTCTTCCGAGATTGTTGAAAACATTTCAGAGTGAAAGATGACTAAACCTACTTCAGAAATACTTTTACAGATTAAACATGCAGAATTCCTTTTACCTTTCTACTCGAAATTATTAGTTAATTAACTTCATGTCTCAAGCTAGGCTTCAATGTTATCTCTGAGAGCTTTTTTTTTTTTTTTTTTTTTTTTTTTTTTTTCCTATTATTTCCGATTAAAATAAATGGATGTTATCTAAAAATAGTAGAAAGGTTTTTGCTTGAAAACCTTATCTTAAAGGTTCGTGGCATTAAAACCTAAAGCTATGGTTAACCGTTATCAGTACTGGAAAGGAATTGAAATAAAACTGGTAACACGAACTCTACGTAATAAATAGAACTCTACGCAATAAATAGAACGTGAGGAGCAGTCTGACTCAAATCAAATTAATTCGTATGAATGATTATTTACTCAAACTTCAAATTCAATTAATATTCACTCCGGTTGAATTCTTTCTTGAGTTAAAAAAAAAATTCTGTTGTCTTAGTATCAAGTTCTTTTGTCTATAATATGGGAAGGACAATAATTTACATACAAAGATGCTAATTTCTAGCTCGAGTCGACAGAAATATAGATTCAGGCCAATCTTAAGACATGAGTTTTACCACAATTTATAACAGAGGGAATTTTTATTTTTTATTTTGCATTATTATAACGTCTATGTAGTTTCTGTAGAAAATGAGTGTCAGGTGAAATAATAGAGATAAATTTAAAAAAAAATTAGTTTAATTTTTATTTTATAATGATTTATTTCGCTAATAATGTCTTTAAAAAAATCTTACTCACTGTTGCGTTAGGAGAAGCAAATAGCTATCTAATATCATTCCTATATCAATACGACGTACAATAAAGCATAATTAGCTTTGAAAGATGACCTAACTGTTACTCTGTAGTTCCTGGATATGCATTACATTTCGAAATGCGATTTTTTTTTTTAACTTGAAAATGCGAATATTGAATAGAAAGTAACATTTAATGCACTTCTATTGTTGAATAACGTAGTCAGCCTATGACTTAGGAGAAATATTTCACCAACACAGAGGGGCACGCATAAGTCTGCCTTTTTATCAAAGAATGCATATGAAATAAAAGTAAGACTTTTCAAACGTTAATCTCTTTATACCTACCCTACAGGTTAGTCTTTTGGTTACCTCAGTGTTTAGAATATTCTTCTGGAGACCATCGCTAATGCAGACCACGTTCCTAGACGAAAAGGGATAAAATTTCTTTTTCTTTGAAAAAAGATAATGGAAGGGAAAAGCACTTCTGTTGCAGATACCTCTTCAATGTGGCTTCACATGAATAATCAAATCCCCTTCTTTATTGATGCAGATTTTCTTTTGCAAGCGGGAATGTTTTCCTGATCTTTGTTTTATTTTATTTCACTGTTGCTTTCTTATATGCATTTAGCAATATTTTTCTGATTTACTATCCGAAATGTAAGCTAGCAATTTTTTATACTCTTCGTTTGTCAAGAAAAAAAAATAACAAAATATTGCTTATCTTCTATGTCTCCTGCATTTTCATCATCACTCATCTGATGCATCACTCATCATTGCTTTAGCAAATATTCTGAATAAATAAAGCAAATATTAGGTATTATTTTTATTAGCTTTAATTTAAGTTAATCTCAGATTTTATATTACGCAGTTCGAAGCATATGTTTTTATCAACTGACCATTTATTTCAGATTCGAATGCTTATTAAAATTTCTGTCTCCAAATTTTATTTTTGTGTATTTACTTATCACATCTCATATTTACACATATTTATACTTTTTTTAAGCAGTTGAGATTTAAGGATTAGCTTATGCAATTAATTTTGTAAGCAAGGTAAAAATTTTAATTAAAAAGAATTCTATTTTTAAACATTAGATGCAAAAATTATATGCCTGATTGTTTTAATTTATTAAACTGTGGTCTAATAAACAGTATAAAATTTTCTTTAAAAATGCTCATACATTAGAATCTAACATAATAAATATTTTAAATAAAAGTACTGGGATTTTTATGTTTATAGTTACGAGAGTTTAAATAAAAATGTATTTCTAAATGCCAAAATTTTATTTTTAGACTTCACATATTGGTTATTCTTTATTTCAAAAGTACCTTAAATTAATATTCTCTGTCACTGAAATTTGATATGAGTCTAATATATTAATACGCTTGAACTACAGACGTGAAGTTTACCACATAGTCCAAATATCTGTTCATTTCGATACTCCAGAAGCTATCTTACTGCAGATTATTATCTTTTTGCATAAGCTCGTTGTTTAATCTATGCTATTGCGAATTGGTTGTCAAAATGTATAATTCACTAAATTGTGGCTCATCTAGATTTTTTTTTTGTCTAAAATAGTTATTAACAATTAGTTATTTAAAAACAAATCTGGACTCTCCTAATTGTCATTCTATAAGAAGTTAATGATTATCGAATAATTAGACCAATCAGCAATTTATAAACTACACTTCTTTTCGTAAACACACGATGTTTATATATAAGACATCTTAATTTTAGAATTAATATCAGGGAAATATTTATGAAATAAACAAGTGTCAAATATCAATTTCAGATGTCTAACCTTTAGACCAAAAAAAAAAAAAAAAAAAAAAAAAAAAAAAAAAATCTGTTTTTAATTCTGATCTTCAGACAAAAGGGCAATTACTTTATATCATTGAATCCGTAATTTGTTCATATAAAAGACATTTATTCTAAAGAAACACTTTAGTACGCATGATTGATATGCCGTTCCGTGTCTAGTGCAGAAGCACACGGTGTAATAAAAAATGCAAAGGAAGAAAATAATTGCCTCTTTTCTAAGGTCAGCGATCCAATAAGGCGAAAAGGTTATTGAGTTTAAGGAAGGATTGGTGTAGGTAAATAAGAGCGAATAAGAAAATTTAGTGTTACATGATGTGGCTGGCGTACTTAATAAATTAACAGTATATGAAAATTCTAACATATACGATAAATTACTGAATGTTTGGACGTGTCAGATTTTTACATTTGAATTTATGATTAATAAATTTCCAGTACTAACATACAGGTTTGGAATTAGTTACAATATTTCATTTTCATTATTTCATCTTATTTTATTTTCGGGATGATGTGGATCTTAACTTAGACTGCAAGAATATATTTCATTAACTGCTAAACTGACATGAACTTCACAATCTTATTATTAACAATTGAAATATTTGCTTAGAAACATTCGAAATTTCACTTGCAAACATTACAGTTGTTCTGTAAGATGTCTACCTCCACTTTTATCTCTCTAAGTGGAGTTCTAAACATTATTAAATTTTCATTGAAATGATTACTCATAGAAGCTTTTACATTATGCTTGGAGAAATTTGCATACTTAATCAAATGGTTTTCACCATAAAACTGGTATTTATTCTCTCGCTCTTTGTCAGTCGTTTTAAAAAAAATTTAATTTCTCATTGAGAAAAAAATGCAAAATTTTTTAAGTGATAGTAACAATTGTGATGATGATGATGATGATGATGATAATTATACTGAATAAATAAAATAAACTGCGAACATATTTTACAGACACAAAGTGTTAAATATTCAATAAATGTCATATCCTCATACCAACTTATGCTTACGGGGATTAAACAATAATATCCACCTTTTTAAAGGCAACAGAAGTAGATCTAGGCTTAAAATCATGAAAGTATTTAAAAATTGAAAGAAGACGAAATTAAAAAATAATAGTAATAATAATAGTTACATAAAGTTTTCATCATTGCAGAAAACTTGCAATGATTCCTCTTTACAATAAATAATGTAAAATAGTATTTAGCAGATAATTTAAAAAGTTATTAGCAATTAAAAAAGTTTTGATATGAATTAACACTCTAAAATAAGAAAATTTACGATTTCGATGATACTAGAATAATACCTATCCTACAACTTTTAAGCAACATAATTTATTTACACCATCTTTCTTTTTACAAATTTGCGAGACATTTAAGCTTTTACATTCTAATAATTCGCTATGAAGAGCTTTGTATAAGAATTAAATACAATATTCTGAGCTAAGCATAAAAAACATTTTCACAGTTTAAAAAAAAAATCAGTTTAGTAATTGAATCATTGAGTTCCTTTTCAAACTTTTCATGAATAAAAAAGAAATTCCAAGTTTGAATAACGCTAGATGAACAGTTACTTCTATAAGGCTTTACAATGGCTTCTTGCTGTTAAGTCCAGTTTTAAATCAAAAAAGAAAATATTTCAACAGGTTAGACTAGATAATACAGATTCTTGCTCTTTCAATTTTAAACTAAAACATTTGATTCTAGTCTCGCTATAACATTTTAAAAGCAATACACAAACTTGTGAAATAAATTTATAAATTTAACTTAACTGCACAATAATCTTAACGTTTTAAAAAGACTTAATAACTAATAATAAAATCTATCAAAAAATTTTCATAAAAATTATTAATCGTTATTATCATACACAACATCTTCAGGAACATTTGGTTGATATCAATTGTTTACAAAATGATTGAATGCTAATGAAAACTAGTTAAAATCTTTTGAAATATTTCTATCCTACCGTTATAGAACTTACAGCATTGGAAATGAGGAGCAAGATAAAAGGAGGCTCTATGACGATAACTTCCTACACGGAGATCTTCACGGGGTTTGCGTCACTGTGGAAAATAACATTCATGATATTTCATCATTTGATGATCTAGTATTACTCGCAAGAGAATTTATATGACAAGATTTGTGCTTCATCGAATCCCGATAAAATGTTCTTCACACATTGTCAAAGTTTTTCCAATGATCTAGGATTTGTTAGAAGCTCTCTTGTGAGTCGCCAGGTCTGCTTTGCAGCGTTCTCCAGAGAGCTGGCGGACTTCCCTTTAAACAGGTCTAACTGCGGAAGAAAGTAATGCGGACACCGACGACATTGCAAACAGGAGATGAGCTGTAGTAGTATGCCGTTGATCCTGTCACCAAGACATGTCTCATCCCATTCCAACTCGCGCGGGTGCTTTTCGCATTCATAGAGAAGCAGAGTTTTTAGGTGGTAGCCTGTCACTGGGTTGCCGGGAAGCTCGAGATGCCTGTCTTTCAACGTCTTAAGAATGCTTAAGCACTTTTTTCGGCAACCTCCTTGGAGAAGTCTATTTTCTGCCTCACAGAAGTTGAGAACCCAAGCGTCTCCTTCCATTGAAGAATTTTTTCCTTGAAGCGTAACGCTTTCCTTTGAGAGTAAATCGAAACCCTCGGCTTTGACTTCTGCTACGAGATTCGGATTTGGCCAGGGGATGTGTGGAATAGGCCAATGGGCAGCTGAGCGAGGCCACAGACCGCTACATCTAAATGCTGGAGTGATCTGAACCACAAACCTTTCTCTGATTCTGAGTTTGACTTCCGTTGTGTCTGCTACCATCTTGACAATGTCTCGATAACTACATTTGTCGCAGGCCTGAGCAACAAGGGTTTGGAAACGAGATCGAATTTTTCTTGCTGATAAATATCCCGAAGCAGTTATAAATTCGACCCATAAAGACATGGAACGCTTTCTTCCATCACTGAGCTTTAAAACTGCGCAGCCAGGTAGAGACCCATCATCTACAAAGTTGAAAACTCCCATTTGATTTAGATAAAGCACCACTTCGAACTCTGACGGAGAAATGACCTCGAATCCCTCAAAATGTCCATTGCAGTCATTGAGGGAGGATATGAAACGAGGTTCTTGAACTTCGACCTCTTTCAGAACGTCTTGAACAACTTTACAAACTTCCCGAACAGTTTTTGCGACAGTCCCTTTACGAGTCTGAACCCTTTCACCATAAAACTTATTTAGCTGATACAACAGTTTCGATTGCGCGGTTAACATGTCAGCGGGAACCAGCATGATCGCCGGCCGACACTGCTGCGAGAATGACTGGTTGATGTTCGAATGAATTCGCTCGTTACTGCCGCGACCACCCCGTTCACATGGGAGGCGCTGCGGCTCCGGTGGCTGTCAAGAGACCCCGCCTCTACTGGCGCCACCCCGACGCAGGTGGAGGCACCTGTTAGCCCCTCCCTCGCACTACGGGGGGCGGAGTCCTAATGATTTCGGTTGCGCGACGGAATTTTCCCTCGCGAGAGCTAACGAAAGGGAAAGAGGATTGGGAACCCAAGGTAAGTCTTTCGTAGACATTTAATCGATAATACCGCCTCCTCTCTTACACCAGAGATGCTGGAAAGATAGTATTTAAGACGCTGTCAATTTTACCCAAGCAGAAGCAATTTCTGTCGGAAATTGTGAGGTATATTTAATTTTTCTGTTTCTTTCTTCCAGGCAATCTTGCATAGCATAAATTGGATATGTCTTTCCTCAGACGAAACTAATTAATATGAGTATTAAAATAAATAATTTATTAAATAAATAAAATACATACATAGAAAAATAAACATGCAGCCCGATAAATGTATAAAAACAAATGAAAATTAATTACAGTTTTTTATTGCATGCAAAAACTAATGTTTTATCAAATTCTATCTCGTAAAATAAACAACTAAAGATTTGTTCAGACTGTTATTTCAAACTATGTTCTTTTTACTTCCTTTCGGATTTTATAATTTATAAACCTTAACGTTGCTGATTAGAAAACTTTTTTGACGGATTTTCGTCTTAGCTTTTTAATAGATTTAAAAGAAAAATAAATCGATTCTAGAAAAATTTTAATTAGTATTATGTTTTGTTTTCTGGATTGACCTAATAGTGATCTCCTTTCTGTGTGTCATATTATCAGAAATTTCTCTCATTTTAATGCTCTTTTCTTTCTTATTTTTGCTTGACTACGTATATGTCTAGAAAATGTTACGTTAATTAGAGCATGTAGGTTTGAAATTTAATGATTTTCATCAAACTGAAATTAATTCCTAAAATCATAAAACTTATATAAAATTTCATTTGACTTCTTAAAAATTAAACTTTTTCATTTTACTTCTTAAAGACATGGGAATTGCTATGTAATATACAGCCTATATGAGCTTTTTTCGATGGTCTGAGAAAAAAAAGGGGGGGGGAGAAAAAGCGTCTATTCCAGCAATTGAAGAAGTACTGCGCAAAACTTTTAATGACATTTTCCTCATGTAATTTATGTAATTAGCGAAAATACTATACGTGTCATACATGCAATTAGAAAACCTAAAAAACCTTAAACGGATATGAGAAACATACCGATATGTATACTACATATATAATACTGATTTAAGATAATTTTGCAACTGCTCAACCAGTTAATTAACCAAATGTCAGCTATAAGGTATATAAAAGCACATTTGGTTCTCTTATTCTCTTAGAATCCATGTATGTATGCAAGGTTAGGAATGATTTTATCATTTTGAGAGGTTATAATTAACATTTCGCAAACCGTTTAAATTTAGAATACTGTTAGTGATATTTGAATGTATTTCGAATATAACGTATATATTTCTAATACATGTTCGTGAATTCAAAATTATAATATGTAAGATCCATTTAATAAAATAGTAAATATATAAAAAGTACAAACCTTAAAAGCTTAAGAGTAAAAACATCTTTCTCTTAGTAAACTGAGAGCTAAGATTTATCAGCTGTTCTTGTTTCAGCTCTCTATTAATATTGCCTAAGCGATTTAAGTAAGGGGTAATATTAAAAATAGAATTTTCGTGATTCTAGATTAAATGTAAGTTAAATAAGCATAATTGTCAGAGTTTTCTAGACCTCACAGCCTGTCAGTCAAAAACTTAAACGGGAAAAAGTTAGTTTTCCTATTGTGTTCGTATGTTGTAGAAATCTGCATCCCCTCCCCAAAAAGTACTTCTTTCACATAAGGAGTCATCACAATTATATACTTCCATAGACATTTAGTGCATTAAAACACCAAATATTCTCATACTTTTAAAATTGTAGAAGACACTAAACACAGTTGTTTTTATTTGAGTGTAAGATATTGCATACAACGGGGATTCTCTCTTAAGATTTCTTTTACAGTCTTTTTCAGATAAACTTTCTTCTCTCAGGTTTCTCGAAATTCGAAAAAAAAATTTTCTAATTTTTTTAATTTATCCATAGTGCCACTCGTTTCTTGAATGAAATAAATCGATTCTTTTGTTGTAATAATATTGCTCAGAACGTCTGCTAAATCAGGGACTATATGTGTATATATTAAATGGGAGAATACCATGCTGTTCTTACCGCAAAGCGTAGAACGTTGTAGATACCATGTAGCAACATATTTAGGATCACCATCACTTTGCTGTTACCACATACCCAATTTATTTTCTCTGATTACAGATACTTTTAAGCACAGAAGGAGCGATTCAATAGCAAATTTCTTTATTAGCATTCACTGGCTGATTGACTTACGACGTAAATGACTGTTAATTAATATGAAATATTAGCGAAATTAATTCTAGTGTTATGTTTTTAATAGAAAAACCGAAGTCAGCAACTGATTATGCTCATAAAATTATCTCAAAAGTAAATTATAACAGTTCCGGAAAAACGCGTATTTCAGCAGCACATTATTTTTCCAACATTGCTTATTTTTCATGTTTCTCGACTCTAGATAATCAAAGTCTCTCTAAAGGGGAACCAGAATCGAACTAAAAATATAATGAACGATAATTCGTCACCACCATTGGGTTGCCTCCTCCCCAGTTGCCCTTTAAATGGGGAAGAGTGTAAGGAATTTTCTCCTTCCTTACCGCATGCCTTTGGGGTGTAATTGGAAGCATATCAGGAGTCCGCATCCTGGTGAGCTGATTAGCATAGCTGAGGCTCAAAATTCAAACAATGATATTAAGTAGAACTTTCGACAAATGGCCATTTAATGCCATCACTTCAGACCTATTTAATGTGGACCGAACGAGATTTTCCATCCTTGTTAAAAGAAAATGTTATATGTGCACATTGTTTTAGCCAACATATTTGAAATTATTTATTTTTTAAATTAAAGTAATTTATGAAGTCAAGTTTGCGACATTAGATTGTTGAAGCAACTATCTTTAAGCCAACTATATGCCTGTTAAAAATAAATAACAATTCACTAAAACTTGTTTAATCTACTAAAATTTTGTAAAATAAATAATAATTAACTAAAACATTCTTTATCTACTAAAACTTTGTTCAAATGATTTATTTTTCTAAACAAAAATAAAACATTAGAATGAATATTGGCTTCAGTAGATGACAGTAGCTAAGGAACTACTGTCATCGTTTGGATCTTTAATATCTTTCGATGCGTTTCTTCAGCTACGATACACAGAAATTAGGACGATATCAAAAAAGAGAGAAAAAATTCCTTTTCAATGTAGCAGGGTTAACAATCTTGTTTGTTGCCGACACTGATTTCTTACGTAAAAAAAAAAAAAAAAAAAAAAAAAAAAAAAAAAAAAATTAGTCATGAGATCCTATCATACTGGCAAAATTTAACATATTCCTTCTTCTTTAGTAACTGATGCTGAGGGAAGCGATGGAGTTCAAAACAATATTAACTGGCAGTTGTGACAATTTGACCTATTCGCCATGCATTGATTCGTAGTGATTTAGTGTCATTTAACTGATTTAGTGTCATTTAATGTCACTCATTTGTAGTGATTCGTAGTCATTTAACTTAAATAAAAGGTAAAGTAGAACAGCTAAGGAAATGTCATAAATTCCCTTTTAAATAGCGCAATAGAATCATATTTAAAAAAATTAAAGTTAAATTATGTAGAATCTTTTGTAGACGCAATAAGAATGGGGCACTCAGTCAGAATCATAGTCAGATTTGTATTTGGGTTTAACGTTTTGAACACACGTTACGTTTTTGAATATATAGAAGGAAATATAGTCAATTAACTTCAAGAAAATGAAGATATTCACACAAGCGTCATACCAGGAGCAAGAGCAAGTGCGATGCATTCGTTTAATATCGTTTATTTGACACTATTTATGCAAAGGCACTAGGATCCCAAGTATCAGAACTGATTAAAACTTATTTAGACAGAAGTGGGCTAATGTACAGGGAAATATTCGGGAGTGGTGAGAGAACTTCTTTAGAATGCTCCAATCACCTTTTTTTCGTTAGTAATCGATAATTTAGTTCTTGAACCTCTCATGACTTCTCGTAATCACTGTTCCTGCATTAGCTACGTTACTCAGCTTCTTTTCTTCAAAGTTTTTTCATTTAGTCTACTTCAATCTTAGGGTCTGGAAAAATATATATATTTGTTTTGTGAACGTATTATTCCCAAATTAAACCACTCTTAAACGGGGGCAGGGGGGAATGTGATTAAACTAAGACCAGTAAATACATTGTTTAAAATAAAAAGGTGAAACATTAGGTGGGTTATTGTTTCGATATTACTGTCAGACAACTGCGATTGGTCACAGTAACAATAACATAAACGGGTTAGTTCCAGAGTATAATGTTTGAAAATCAAGAATTACATAACTTGCTACGAATATTATATTTCCTTGTATTCATTTTACTGAAAAACACAATTTGTTATGGACGTAAATTACTTTAATTCTGGAAAATACATTTCTGCTTAACTTAAATTAACAACGCAATGTTCACCAATACATACTTTACTTAATAACCCTATTTTAAAAACGAAAATCGGTTGTTTGAACCCATTCTATTCGGTTCGGGTATTCAAGAACTAGTACAGTGCTTACGGCATACCCTATATATAAATAAATACTTTTAACCATCAGCAGATATTACATTATTCTACTCTTCTTCGCATTTTAAATATACTTAGTATAAATATTTACAAACAAAACGCGAAGATTAACAGAGAATAATAACCATTTATCATGACTATTTGCAACAAGTTGAACAACTTATGATATTTTACATCTATTTCAATATGTTTTTGCAAACTTTCATGATTAGGAAATTCTTCTTCGTGGATAAATTTAGCTTAATCCTTATCGTACATAAGTTTTAGAAAATATTATAAATTGTATAAAAATGTTCTTCTTTCATTAAGTCTTTTGATAATTTATTTACCACTGAACTGCTCTGAACCTAATTAAAAAGTTGTAGGGTTATTACTTAAATTTACCAGTTATTATAATTTGGATCTTTACTACAACTTCTCCTTTCCGTTTTCCTCACCATAATGTAAATGAATAAGCTAGTATTTAAACTGAGATTTTGGGAAGACAAGAGCGTGTTTCTGGCTACACATGCACGCTAAGTTACCTTTGGTTCCTGCCGGCCTCGATAGATTTAATTATTCGGTTCTGCGCTACATCGCTGCTGACATGGTGATTGATTTTGATGCTCGGGTAACATTACTGAGCTTGGAGTAAGATTTAAATTGTGTAATTTTTGACAGCTCTTATAAGTTTAACTTAAATTTGTCCGTTTCTGTTTAGTTGCCTCACCACGAATTGTGGCTGATATTGTAACAATATCAGTCACAACTGGTTGTAAGGCAACAAGAAAGTGCATTTATGTTCTAAATGCTGTTTAATAAAAAAAAAGGTTATAAAAAAGTTTATTATGACTTGTAGTTACTTCCTGCGATAATTCGCTTCGCATCTGACGGGATTATTAGTACCAGATCAAATAAAACCATATATAGTAAAGTCTATTTCTTTTCACCTGACTTTACGATAATTTATTAGATGACTTTAACAATTTTCCGTTTCAAGGCAATTGTTGCAATGCATTCAATTCTTAGTTACGTTATTCTTTTAAATTGCAACGAGATAATGACATATAAGTTCATTGCCACTGCACTTACAACTTAACAGTTTGACCAAATTTGGTCTTTTTAGTATTGTACTTACAACTTTGCTTATATATGTGTGATATATATATGTGTGATGTACCAGCTTTTGTCCGGAATAAATAGATTGGTGAAGAATCATAGATGTAGTCGTAGCTTAAATTATCAGACGATAAGTTTAAAAAACAGGATCCATTTATTATTGTTTGGGAGAAATAGCAGTTACAAAAATCAGATATCCGGAGTAAATAAAAAGAATTACTAATAACTTTTTGTATGAAGTTTACTGCATCGTGACATTTAAGAAAATGCCCCGATATACCTTTTGCGAGTCCTTTTATAGCCTCTGGAAAGGTGGAGCTTCCAAGAAATGACGTCAGCCTCGTCAGCCAATCCAGTTCGCTTTTAATATTTCCAGAACATTCTTAAACTGTACGTGTAGAAAAGGCGGAAAAAACAACTTGACTACGGGGCTGTGGATTTAATTCCCCGTACTTTCAAATAAGAGAACGTCGCCATTAAAAAATGAAAAGAACATACAGTTAGAAATTTAAGTGTATTCTTGACTATGGAATTTTATTATTACATATATATATATATATATATTTCTTTTGAAACAATATATATATATATATATTGCGCAAGTAATAATAACTTGTATTCGCACTAAATGGATTTAAGTTCATACAACATTATATATATATATATATATATATATAATTTATATATTACATATATATATAGCATATAAATGCAGAAAAATTAAAAAATTAATATTAACGTAACAGAATTAAGATAAACATTATTCCGTACTCCTGTAATAAATTCCTTATCAAACTAAATAAATTCATTCAAGAAAGTTACGACGACATACAAATCATTAAGGACATGATTCTTGATTTTATTCTTTTCAGACTCTCTAATAGTCTCACTCAACGCAAAATTTATTTTAAAGTCAATTTTCTGCATCCGCAGTTTGACAATATTCATTTCTCAAGAATCATCAGAGATTGTAAAGATTACTTCCCCGCAGTGAACACAATACCAATGATTGCATTTAAATATCAAAGGACCTTAAGCAACTTGCTTACTAACCACCATGAAATAGATGAAACTGCAGAATGACATTGTAAGACACCAATTTACAGCAATTACGTATATTCTCATCACCAGCACATAATTACTGGCAACCTGAATATCATACAAAACCATCAACTAAAAACACTAATGAGTTATGGTACAAAATTTAGACCAGTCAGAAACATGACTACAAATTACTGTTACAAGACTTTCGAAAACAACATCAACGAATTTATAGTTAAAGCAAGCTATCAACTGAATTTACCCATAGATACCTTCTTAAAATGGAAAGCTAAAATTCTTCAACGCATATCCACAGAAATCAGTCACCTCAAATTTAAAAGTACACTGAATTGGTCGCAACTTACATCAGATATTAATAAATTAAAACAGCTTTTTACTATTACAAAAATAGATAAAGCAACTAATAACTTTAGCATTATATGAAAACAATTCTACACTGAGATTATTCATAAAGAACTTTTCAACGCAACTACTTATCAATTAGCCAACCTTACAGAAACATCTATAATAAACAGGATTAAAACTTTTCATAAGAAACTCAATATTACTTTCAATGCAAACTACAACAGATTTACTAATCTTTATGCGTTTCCCAAATTCCATAAAACACCATCAAAATTTAGATTTATAGCTAATGGAACTAATAATTACAAGAAAAATATAGACTATTATTTTTCAATTCAACTTAATAAAATCTGTAAATTTATTTTCAATGATTGTAACACTAATCATAACTATTGCTGGATCATTCATAATAACACTCCTGTCATTAATACCATTCATACCATTAACATCCAAAACATTAACTGTTATGATTTTGAAAACTTATATACCTCACTTCCTCTAGAAGAAATCTATACCAGTCTACTTGATCTACCAATACTTTTCCCTAATATACTCAATATCATAACTCTTGACAAATGGAAAACCTACCTAAAATGCACACTTTTTCATAACTACATCAAGTTTCAAAATCAACTTTTTAAACAAGTCAGAGGATTGCCAATGGGCTTACATTCCAGCACCTCGATCTGTAATATCTTTTTATTTGTCAAAGAATTTAACTTCCAAAAAAATCTACAAGAGTTAAATTACTACAAACACACCTACAGATATATTGATGACCTTATTACAATTAATAATTTTGGTAAAATTGAAAACTCCGACATTTATCCGAATTGTCTTAAACTTAATAAAACTAATAATTCACAAAATAGCATAGACCTTCTAGATCTTCAAATCATTAACTACAAAAAAATTTTACTTTTTGACAAAACAAGAAACTTCAATTTCAATACTAACAAATTAATAAATTGGAACTCCAACATATCCAAAAAAGTAATTAACAATACTATAATTAATCAAATACAACGAATTAAAACTATATGCACAGATACAATAGATTTACAACGCGAAATTTTGATCCTTATCAAAATTCTCAAAAATAATCTAATTCCCTTTCAATTTATCAACCATTGCCTTAAAAGAGCAGGCGTTAAATACTCACTCTAAATCATTTAACTGATAGGGATATGATAATTTATTCCTAAACCTGAGAAGGCGGTATAAGTTGGATGACTGTCAGTTGAAAGATTTGTATATAGTGTAATTACTCAATTGTATACATTGTAAAAAGCTAATTGTCTTCAGACATATACTGTTACTAAAAAAATGGGCCTATTTCCTGCCTTTAGACTGTATATTAGCTCTTGGACAGCGAAAATGCCTTTTTCCTTTCTTAAATTCTTAATCATTGCGACACGACAATTAGCCAGAAATTAATTAATTTCCATTCACTAGTATTTTCAAAAAATCTTAACAGACGGTCCCTCTCAGATAAGAACTCCACAAAATACATCCCTCAAGAATTCCAAGTCCCACCCACTACCATAAATTACTTCACCCAAGTCTTACCGACTGATATTATTCAAAGCCCCTACTGCCGCTGAGAATTTTCGGACACCCTACACTTCTGAATCAGACACGAAGAGAACACTTTGCCAACTCCCCCACTAGAAAGAATGTAAGTTACTTAATACCTTTCTGGCCTTTATATCTTCATGTACATTCACTGATCTTATTTATATTATATTATTTTTATATTAATTTTATATTTTCTTTGATTTGTTTTTACAAAGTTTACATTATTTATCTTTTTATAATCTTCTATGTTTATTTCAACTTTACTTTGAATTCGATTTCATAATGACAATTTCCAATGTTTAATTTCTACAAATAATATAGTACTGAAATGCGCAATGATGAAAGTGTCGGGGACGGTTACTCGAGTTTTACAGGATTTCTCTACAGTAATTGATTTTTACTCCAAATTGAATTGACTAAAATGCTTCATGAGAATAAGTGCTTTGAGTATCAGCATTAGTTCATAATTTCTACAAATAATATAGTACTCAAATGCGTAATGATGAAAGTGTCGGGGACGGTTACTCGAGTTTTACAGGATTTCTCTACAGTAATTGATTTTTACTCCAAATTGAATTGACTAAAATGCTTCATGAGAATAAGTTCTTTGAGTATCAGCATTAGTTCATAATTCCTACTATTCGCGGAAATATTTGGCCTGACTAGAATTGCCGGTTTGGCTTTAACTGATAACTCGAGTAAAGACGAAACACTTTCGTATTTACGTATTTTTATCAATTATTGTTCATTGAACGGGAGTTGGTTTGTTCCCCTTGAAAAGTCAACTAATTTCCGATCAATGACAATGATTACATGTTTTAATTTTTCCTTTTACAATTGAAATATTATTCTTCGTGATGATTTAACTCCAGTCCCCGTTAAAACATTATTAACATTTTGCTTTCAAATTATTTCAAAATATAACTTACCAGTATGGATGCACACTTTTAAAATAATTCTACTTTAATTAAACTTAGGAGATAATATAATCAATTAATCAATACTGTTTAGGAAATAAATTATTATTAACTAACTTTGCAGCAATTGCGCAAGTAATAATAACTTGTATTCGCACTAAATGGATTTAAGATCATACAACATTATATATATATATATCGTATGTATATCTAATATAAGTCTACATATATCATTATACGAACACATACATCTGCTATTAATACATAGTAGTAAAATGAATAACGGAATAATGTTTATTTTAATTCTGTTACGTTAATATTAATTTTTCAGCATTTATATGCTGTTATCATACATAATTATTTTCGATTTTTTTTTTTTTTTTTTTTTTTTACATCACGCCTGTTATATAACTATCTATTTGTTTAGGAACAAGTAAAGAAGAATTCTGCTCCATAAAGTAACAAAAGCAAGTGTCTCTAAGATATAAAATGCTGCATTTAACACTGGAAGATCTTTATTAATTTATCCAACAAGAAGTCAAATTTTTGTTTTATACTGAGAGGCAGAAAAACTTTTAATTAAGTAAAAATTTCTGACGTGTCCCATATTATTATTTATTTTGAGTATTTGAAATTAAGATATTTAGCCTAGCAAGAGAATATATTATTTGAGATTATAAGATATTTTTCATTAAAATAATACAGAATATCCCATTCAGTATAATAAATTACCGTCAGAACGCTAAATGTAACACTTCAGTTTCATGCGTACCTCATTATTTAATAATTAATCGCAGTTTAAAAGAATAATATTTAATATATCGTAGCAACTGTTCTTTGCAAGCATCGACATTGCGATACTTTTTTTTAGAGATGCTATTTTGTTAAAAGTAATGGTGTTAACTAAATAATTTCATAAAAAATATTAGTTAATTATGTTAACAACAGCTATTCAGTACGAATAAATAAAGAAAAAGATTTCAGTTTTGGTAAGACTCAGAGAAAGGGGGAAAAAAACTAAAACATCCAATTCGTAAAGAGAGAAGGAATTTGAATCCCTTTAGAACCTAAAACCGGATACAACAAAATTGTTCTTCGATCCCCTACAACAAACCCTTCCCTTATTGAGCAAATAAAGATTCTCCCGAAGCTCCGTCTGCGCTGTTTAGTAAGAAGTAACAGATCTTTCTCCCGATAAATTTGTAGAAACATTAGGTTTTTTGGGGGGGAGAAGCAGAAGAAATGAAAAATTAACAACGCCTTCGCCGGGAATCGAACCACGAACCTCTGGAATACCGACCCAGCGGGCAGAACCACCACACCACGAAGGCACGCCAAGAAGGTGGGAGAAATACCTTACATACTCCCCTTTTAAAGGGCGATTGGGGTTTTTAGGGGACCCAATCGCCAAATCCTGGGTGTGGAGAGTCATCATCCACAACCATTTTAGTTCGGGTGCCACTGTAGAGACATTAGGTAATTTTTGGAATGCCGGCCAAGCGTGCAGAACCACTACATCACGAAGGCACGCCAAGAAAGTGGGAGAAATACCTTACAAATTAAGCTAATAATGTTATTTTTAATGAAAGGCATAATTTTTAAAATTGACATTCCATTACTACTTTGGATATTTATTTTGGAATTTAGGTATTTCAGGCTTTTTATCACTATGCACACGTAATCATGTCTGACTTGCATATACTCCATGATTATATCCACAAAATTTGCTCTAAAATATTAAAATAATTAAGTCAAATCAAATGGTCTTTTATAGCTATAATTCATGAACAGTGTTAAAACTGATGGCAAATAATAATGAAATCATTTTTTATAAAATCTGGTGCATTTTTGCTAGGTTTAAAAGAAGTTCTCAAGAAATAAACTTATTTTATTCCCTAATAGAAACATATTTATATACTGGTATACATGCGAATGAGGATGGCACCAGGACTTTCGAATTAGGAGATAGGCAGGCGATGAGGAGACTCTGTTCCCAGACTGACCCTCAGGATTTTAGATGTCCCCAGACGTGTCGTATTCATATATCATGGAAACATGGGAAAAACCACGGAAACCAACCATGCAGCTCGGCCATTAGCACGAGATCAAACCCTAGTCGAACTCCCAGCATTTAGCGGTCTAAAACACTCAGTCACTGGTTCGAGGTTAAAAATTATCCCTAATAAAATTCGGATGATTTCTATCTATAAGATTCGGATAATTTGACCATTGATTAACTGATCTTGCCGTTGTGGTCAGGTGCGTCCTTCACATAAAACCATATTCTTACATAAATAAGTTTACGAACTAATTATGTTGCTAAAAACAAAATTGCATCTTTCTTTATTCGTAGACTCAATGATGGAAATACTGCTTATTAATCGAAGGCGAGAACACAATGGCAAATCAAAAAAGAATATATAATAAAGCTAAGTGACATTAAAATGATACATATCTTTACGGTTTCTCTGTTACTGCTGTTGTTAGAGCTATAGGAAAATAAAAATTTAACCATCATTGTGAAGCAAACATACATATCTCAGTTTTAGTCCCTTATGAAAAGCTAAGAAATAAACTTGCGCAAGATCGGAGGGGTGGAAAAGTAATAAATTCATTAAAAAATTTTAGTGCAATTCTAAGGAAATGCATCGCGACAAAATGGGGAAAAAAAATGTATCGGACCCTACAATACGAATTAGGTTGTAACTATGCACAAACCTACATCTAAAATCTGAATAAAACTATTAAAAAAAATTGACGAATTGATCTTCAACTGATCTTAATTTTCTGTAATAAAATATAATAAATACTGTTACACGCCAAATGTTTAAGCATTTATCTACATTCTTGACAGCTGGTATCCTTGTAAGCGGTGTGCAACCTAGAATGAATTGTTAATTCTTCAATATTATAAATTCTTTTTATACTTTTTGGAGTTACACTTGATCTGGAAATGTTGTTTTAGTACTATAACACTAACATACGTGAAGGGAATCATCGCTGAGAACAAAGACAATTCTTGAAAAAGTTAAAGTAACTTTTTTTTTTTTTTTTTTTTTTTATGTAAACAAAATTTAGAACATAAGGGCACTTTTTTGTGCTACAATTTCCGTAACTCATGGTGATGCAAAATAAGTAGAACAGTCCAAATTAAATCAAATGCTGAAGTGTAGTCAAGGACTACACAATTAATACTACTAGAAGCTAGCTCACTAACTCTACCAGAGCGTCAGAGTTAAAGCTTCTGCAGCGAGAAACGGCAAAGCCGAATATTTACAACTATTAGAGTTAGCAGAAAGCTAATTAAGTAGTGCATTCGCAATGTCACAGACACTCTGTCTCGAGTTAGAAAACTTCAGTTTAAATACTCTCTACTAATTTGCATTCTGTTGAAGAATACGGAAAGGAGATATTATAGTAAAGGCTGAAATCAAAATAACTGGTTAATTAAGATAATTTTTCCTACAACCTGTGTAGCTCTGTATTCACTCTCGATGAAATGTATAAAAATACTTAAATATAATGGGTTTATCGTATTCAGCGACTCGCGAAGCTAGAAGAAACTTTTGCAAAAAATTAGCTTTTCCATCTCTTACCACTAGTTTAAACGGGAGGGTTCGTTTCTAGCCCAAAGTGATTCGCTTGAACGAATGTCCCGGCTATGTACGCGGAACATTTTGCGACTGAGGTGAAAATATTTCGCTTGGAACTCTGTCCTACATAAGTTTTCCCTAAAGAACTGATTTTCACGTAAGTCATCCAATCTGTTAACCTGAGAGATTCCCAGAAATGAATCGTTCGACGAGCAGTCACGGATAGCTTTCAGGTCTGATAATGGTTGGAGGAATGAAAGACATTCTTCCCTTTCACTCTGACAATAAAAGAGTTTGCCCACTGAGCAAGGCCTTGTTCGACTGCGAGCGACAGCATGGCGAATTTTTCAGTATTTCGTTACATCTGGCACCTGAACAGAATCTCAGAAAAGGATCTGCCCTAAGAGAGTCAGCCAGAGAACCGTATCACTTACATTTTACGAAGTAGCGAGTTTGAAACTCTGCTACATTGAAACATGTTTATTATTCCTTAGATTGTTTGAGAATTTCCGGGTGATTTCTGAAACCGCTGATCTGTGGAAAGCGAAATTTTTATGAAATTAAGGATACTTAGATTAACAAATATGTCTTTGAACCTTGCAATATAAGGACCAAAATTCATAAACGAAAATCCAGTCTGTTTAAATTTCGCTTTCATACCTGAGAATAGAAATTTGCAGCTTTGAGTACATTTTCTTTTGACTGCATACTTTCGAAATGCACTCAGTATTATTCCCTGAAATTAAAATAAAAATATATTCGAATTTTATCAAATATAATTCGTGAAATTCGAAAATTTATTGATGCTAACTTTCGAATGCAGTCAAAAGATGCACTTTATCTTTAATAATTATTAAAGATATTAATTAATAATTGTTATAATTATTAAAGATAATTTAATCATTATTAAAGATAAAGAGCAACTCTTATCATTTTCATTCATTAGGCAGTTAGTTACTTCTACTTCATTTAGATTTAAAACTTTTAGGAAAGGAGTAAGATTGCTAGTTTAATACTTATATAATGCTTAAAATTAATGGTAAAACTTAATACTTCCATAAATAATAACTTGTCTAAAGTATCAAGTTCCTTTACTTGTTTAAAGTAAAGGTTCCACGCTAACCGTACAATTTCAAAATTCACTAGAAAGTAGCAAAGTATTAATCCAGAAACTTTGGAATAATTAATGCTGAATAATACTAAAATAATTAGTATTATTATTGCGCAGCACGACTGTGTTTTATGCCCTGTCGTCTCTTTTTTATTCCCTGCGGTTTATTATATTTACACTATATGTAATTTCGGTTAAACCATTATCTTCGTTTTTGGGTTTTATGAGCACTTTCGGGGGGGGGGAGACTCCTAATTATATTCCATATCATGTCTCATATCAGTTGAAAATATTTTACGGACTGAAAATTGGGGACATTTACCCAAAGAGGGTGATGCTATAACCTTTAAATGACCCACAGTCTCTATGAAAAGGGTAATTAGTTTCATATGCTCTAAAAGCCCACACTTAACCATAATCTAGCAGAAAATCAACTCGTCACGTTTCCCGCGAGGTAGCTTGGCAATAAAGAGCGAGAAAGTCAACACCTCGTTTGAACAGGAAATTAGGGTATCAAAGGTCAAGATTTATCCAATCTTTCCGAGGTAATTAGCCTGCTGAAAGAAAAATCTCTAAGAAAAACGTAATGACAAAGATCTATGGATAAAATTAACCCCACGCTTAAATGTACATCTCTTACCATTTATATTTCCTCTTCCTTTACGTTTGTAATCTGTAGATTCTTTTCTTTTACTTTCTTGTAATAAATTAGCCATTAGTTCAAACCAAAATTTTCTCAAACGGATCTCTTGATAAATATGTCTTTCATATGCTATTTCTAATCACCGGAAAAACGGTCTCATAGCCATTCAGCAGTTTTATTATTTCCTTCTTTCAGAAAAAAGTTTGTAACTGAAGACAGGAAGCTGCATAATTTGTGTTTCAAGTTTAATATAACTATTTTTCTGGTTCTAAAAAAAATATAAAATTCAAAAAATTTTAATAATTTTGGTTTTTTAACAATTAAAAATAATATCTCTACATCGGGAGTTCCCTTGGGCTAATGGTAGATCGTTGTGTTGCTTCAATTGCGCGTTGTGAAAGAAGTAACAGCGCTTCGTGCTTTTTTACTTAAGAAGTTTTATTTCAAAAAAATTTATATGAAGGTAATAATGTTGTTTAAAATTATCTCTATTATAATGAAATTATAGTTTTTCCTTGCCTAGTATACAAATATAAATCATAAATAAAAATCACATCAAATACTCCTGTCTCAAGAAAGATTCGATTAAAGCATTTGTTGATTCAAAAGAAAAAGATCTTCTATACGAATAATTTTAACATTTGCTTTTATAAAAATGAAATCGGAAAAATATAAACATAAAATGGCAGTGCTTACTAGCTTACTATTTAATTTTCATTTTTTGGAATTTCTGCAAGTCGATTAGAGTAGAACCGCTTAAGAAATTTATAACTTAATTAAAAAAAAAAAAAAAAAAAAAAAAAAAAAAAAAAAAAAAAAAAACTTCTTAAACCTGATCTTTTAAAATTATGGCTACATACAAATTAATTTATTAACAGCATAATGTTAAATATATATCATAGAGCTTTTATTAATTTTTAGTTTAAAATTCGATTTAATTAATTCATATTAAATTACTGTTTTAAGTCTTTATTCTTCTACGTTTAATTTCAGCTGAATTATCTTAGAATTTAGCTCAGCAAAAATGATTTAAATATGTAATATAGAACCCGCGATTTTTATAAATTTCTATTTGTTTCTATGCAATTTAAAAAGAGATAAGAAAGGTGGATTAATTGTCTTCTGTTCCTTGCTCTTTGTAATTCTCTTTTCCATACGATATATTGTAACAGAATGAGATTGTAAATTCTTTGTAATTCTCTTTTCCATACTATATATTGTAACAGAAAACATGATGAAAGAAAATGGGCCAAAACGTAGTGTTCTTTCTAGCCGCCTTAAATGGCTAAATCGTTATCTATTATGATATCAGCAAGTGGTATGTAGTTAGTCGAAGTGCACTGACAGTAATGAAAAAGAAACCGTTATGGTTCCCAAAACCAGACTGATAGCCCCTCCTCCCTGTTTACTAAGAATATAAAATATTTCGTTCTAAAATTTCCTAAAATCAGTTTGACGTTCCCTGGATAGTGAGCCTGAGGACAGATATTCCCCCTTGCCCCAGCATTCTTATACATTAGATCTGGATTTTAACATTACTGCGGATGGATTTCTTGTTGTTAATATTAGTATTTTGTTCTCTAACAAGAACTCAGTTTTATTGATGCACAGTGCTTTTACAATTTACGAATATCGGAATTCGATTAAAACTAATTATTCCTAAATGAAGTAAATCAAATAGCCCGTAAAATGGAGAAGGAAGCCTCATCAAGTGACACATAAGATTCTTGAATGTGTTTACTAATTTTTAAGCCACGTTAAGTTCTTGATGAAAGAATCTATGCATCTAAAGAAAACGCGTGAAATAACATTTCGTAAAAATATATATTGCTGGCAATTATGGGCATATATATTGCTGGCAAAAACGAGAGCTATCACTGATATATTTATTACACAGTTAATATATGGTAAAGAGATGAATCGATTACAATATCTTACATTGCATTACAATATCGAAAGAACTTCCGTCCAAAGGCTCAGCAATTCACATTTGTGATACCATACCAGAGTACAGTACCCGCATCTTGTTGCATAATACAGACTGTAATGTTACAATGTCATGTATAAGGATTAAAACATATTGTGAATGTATTTAGAGTAGTTCAGTCGATGTGGCTGCGACGTCTTGACATAGCCCATTTGTAGCAAGCCGAGGACGGTCTATGGTAAGAAAGTGATCATTGACCGGATATCATCAGTGCGTGAAAGGTCCAGTGAACGCCCAGGCCAAGGAAGAAATGGAATGTTGTTATCATCCAGGAAATATTTTACGCTGTATGCCACTTACGATCGGCCATTTTTCTCTTAAGAAAATGACTTTACACAGGTCCTGAATATGGAGATGAACTACAAATTCCAACATCACAGAGATGTAAGAGTGACTGTTCAACGTGTCAAGAATGCGCACTAAGAAAGAGTACGACAGAAATTCAACAGTACCCCATACCATAACACTAATATCGAACTGTGAAGCACCCCCTACAATGGAGTGTTTATGAAATGGCTGTATTGACAGACTCGGATGCGACTACCACTATGCTGAAAGGCATAAACTGAACATGCTATTCATCACATTATGGCACACCAGAGTCGGAGCGGTAAAGTCATTGAGCACTGATAGTAGAACCCGGATTCAAATCCCGGCGAACGCCTTTTGGCTGCCTGAGAGTTTTCTTTGTTTTCCACGTGTGTAAAGTGGATAAGTCCTCTACGAAGCAATCCCTTCCAATAGGCATAGTTACATTGAGTTGAGTTGTTGTTTTTTTCTTAATCAATTAACCTAACCCTCCATGCATGTGCGACTTTTTAGATACCACCGCAATTTCAAAAACCGCGGTCCACAATCAAAGGTTATTGGAGCAATGTGAGCTTTGCAGAAATTCCTGATGCTGTTCAAAGCATCGAAATATGAATGGAAAAACTGATTGTTGTATAATATAATATAACTTTTGAGCTGAGGTTTGCGATCTGGGTGTATGATCTATAATAGAAATGGGTACCAGGTGTCTGTTCGGTGGTGTGATGAGACCTCTGAAATTTCGTTGCTCTTGCACCCATTGGTTAGATAGTAGCATATACTGCATAAAACAAGTAAATTTCTCCAAAGCATAATTAATTGCTAGTTGTCTAAATAGTTACACAAAAATAAAGTATGCAAAAGCTATTTGGTTTGAGATATTTAAAATTATACTGAAAACAATAGCGAATGATAAAATGAAATCCGAAATAAGAGTATCTTTTAATTCAAGTTTAATTTTGACGAAATGGGAAAGAGTATTAAAATACTTTAACTTTTTTTTTTCTGAATTCTTGTATATGTCATTCATGTTCCTACTTATTTAATGCTTTAAACTTCATAGATGATTTTAAAAAAATAAAGTTTGCGAGAGCTCTTTAAATTTTAATTTATAGAAGCCCGTAAGAAAGTAGTGCAATATTGCTTCTCTAGCTCTGAGACGGAATACGACACCTCTGAAAGGGAGAGAGCGGAGCGAAAAAAAAAAAAACATTACTCCATCTGAAGTAATCGATTCGTTGCGCTGCTTCCGGTTTGCGATAGCATCTTAACAATTTGTAAGACAAAGAATGTGTTCCGTTTGCCTACGTTTCTGCACACGAAATAAAGGCAGGAGTGCGATGGAATTAGAGCTAACATTTGTACTAACATTTTCTCGCAGTCCTCTTACCCTCAAAGCGAGAAGGAAAGCTTCCTAAAACGCGCTGCTTAGCGTAAGCAGTAGCACGCCATTTTGCATCAGTGAAATTAACGTATAAATCTATGTTAGGGGCATAAGAACACCATATAATATATACAATAACACTTAACATTCGTCGGTTTTAATAATGTTTACGTTAACAAACAACAGTAATGAATATTTTTAAAAAAATTATGCACTACTTTTAAAAATAGAGGAATTACATTTCTATTAACAAGTCAAACAGAAAATTAAACGTATGTGTCATGCTCTACTTTCATTGAAATACGACTTTTTATTTATCTAAATAGCCAATCGTGCTTAATATTTTTAAACTTAAGTTAAGAATTTAAAAAAAGGGTTGTGTATAAAGTTATATTCACGGATATTATATCGTGGATAAATTACCTTCCATGAAAAAAGTTGGAAATAGCTGTTCAATAGCATAGGACCAGGCAGACGCAGAAATAACTGTCCGGAAATTTAAAAAAAAAAAAAAAAAAATCACTTCGGAGGCGCTTTGCAGTGCTTAAGTTAAAAGCTAGGAAGATTTCATATTTTTCAGATTAGTTTAATATCGACAGTCAGAAACAGTTTAATTACTATGAAAATTTTCCCATTCACTTTTAGATTATTTGAAATAGAAAACAAAGTGCAATTTCGGAACGTTTTAGTTCATTAACTGTTTATTCCGCGGTTGCTTTAGCAATGGCACCGGAACTAGTTACAAAAATGTTGAACTGTCTTAAATAGCTTGTGCGTTAGTTTAATAAAATTCTTGCAAAAATTAGTTCATTGCAAAGAACATTAATATAAATAATTGTTAGTGAGAAGGAAATTTTAAAATATCATAGTTGGTTTGGTTGGTTGACCTGGCATAAAACCTTGAAGGTTATTATGCGCCAGACGAATGGTGAATAAAATCCAAAATACACAAGCAACTGTATCAGATGAATTGTTAAAATGAACCTGTAATGCTGATGAAGGCGCAGAGAAACTACTTTGAGAAATGCTCAAGCAACAGTTAGAGCAGGATAAAAGGAAAAAACTTCAAATCATATGGTAAAAAGAGACGTCTTTTAAAAATCTTATGAGGTTGATGTGAGGGTTTTTTCCAATGAGATCTGTTAAGTTAACATTCGTAGAGTTAAAATAATATTCACGTTTCTGACTAAAAGCAGAACAGCAGGTTAAAATGGGATTGACTGAAACGGGAACGTTGCAAGTGCCACAAATAGGCTCATTATCTCCTTTCAAGAGATACCGATGTGTCAGTTTACAGTGACCAATTAGTAGGCGAGTCAGCAAAAAAATATGAGTCCAGTAACAAAACATTAAACTATATACGAAAATTGTAGTTAACGAGACTTGCAACATATGTGAAGATAAACAGTAGATTAACCGCCTGATTTTATAACAACTGAGAAAACCTGCTGAATTAAAAAAATGAAATAACAATAAAAAAAAGGGTGTGTGAAAAATCAGCTTACAATCGATATTATCCAACACACCGTATCTCATGGAGGCAATGGCATACAAATAACTAAAATCAATCATTACTGGCATGTTTCTGAGTGCATAGTTTGAGTCTTATGTAATTTAGAAAGAAAATTATTGTTTAATTATGTCAGTTTGAAATTCAAGATTAAAAGCTGCGTTATTTTAGTGACTTTTTATAAATGTCTGAAATGCGGCAATATGAGCAAATGTGGATGAGATTCCAGATGAAAAATTACAATGAATTCCTGGCTCTGAATATTCGTAGACACCTAGACGTTTGCTAATTGGCCCCCGCCTTTGCCCAAAGAAAAGGAGCCCCTAAAAAGTCACATAAAACTGCAAAAACTAAACACTGATGCAGTTCCATTTTATTACAGTCAATGATATAATCTGTCAGTGTAACGAAATTTCTTTAGCATAAATTTATTTGAAAATTATTCATGAAGAAATCAAACAATTTGATTAATAGAAATAAATAAAAATAATAAAATAATAACGTTTTAAGTAACAAAATAAATAACAAATATTAAAATAAATCAAATAATCAAATATCATTTTAAGTAACAAGTTTTATATGGAAAAAAATCCATTACTAATACATAGATGCATTTGATACAAACACAACCGCTCCCCTCCCCGAATAAAAGGCAAATTGAATTGAAGAGGTCTTGAAAGCAACAATCAAAATGTATAAAAAGAGACTAATGTTAATTTGTTTTTACTCTTACAGCTAGAGGGGGGGATTACAATTGAAAAAAAATTCTTAAGAATCCGCAAAATAATAAAAATAATCCAAACAGACTTAAATTGTCAAAACGGAAACCTGACAATTAATCACACTAATTTTAATTTGATACAATCTCTTATTCAGGTTTTGATTCTTTGATTTTGAAGATTAATATGCTTAAATCTTCTATTACTCATTAGCATCTTTACTTGTACTTTAAGGTATTTTCTCCCTCCTTTCCGCATGCCTTCGTGGTATAATTGGAAGCATACTTGACGCACATTCGAGTGGTCCACGGTTCGAGTCTCGGAAGGGGCACTATACATTTTTCACGTCTTCTTCTTCCGCCCCAAAAAAAAAACTATTGATTCTACAAGTGGTGCTGGAACTAAAAGGTGATGGATTATAATTCATCACCACCAGGATTTGGCGAATGCGTCCACTCGTTTCGAGTCACCCTTTAAAAGAGGAATTACATAAGGTATATTTTCCCTCCTTTCTGCCTGCCTTTGTGGTGCAATTATAAGCACACTCGATGCGTATTCGAGAGATCCAGGGTTCAAGTCCTGGCGAGGGCACTGTACTATTTTCACATCTCCTGCTTCAAAGAAAACCTAGTGACTCTACAGTACCTCCATTAAATATGATAAACTGAACTCTTCATTATTCCTTAAAGCAATTGTAGCGATATACACATTATCATCTGGATGTTTTCGTGGGGTAAGTACTAACTCATGAGTAGCCAACACTGAAGATACTTGGCTGGAATCCTAGGGAGTGCACTTGAGTTTTTTCATGTTTCTTACTTCGAAAAAGTTTAATAATTTTTTATGTATCACACGAACTGACATGTAGTGAACGATAATTTTTCACTAGCTGAATTTTGTCAACTGGAACTGGATCTTGTGCTCTCCCCAGGTCAACTAGAAGACCCATATTTCGAATCACGGGAAGACGTTTGGCTTTTTGTTTCTTGCTGCGAGAGAGGCCTAGAGATCTCTAATATAATACCATAAAACAGTACTGTTTTAAGATAATATCACGAGAAACATTTATCTACATTAGATCTAAATTTTTGTGTAAACAAAAATCAAAAATGTCTGTTAAAAGCTGCCGAAACAATGTGTACCGTAAAAGATGGAACTAGTAAACCTGATCGCAATCTATTTTAAAACATACATTGTTAAAAGCATTATTTAAAAGGATTAAGGGATTAGGAAAATAAAAAAGGGAGAAATTTCGAATTTTGTTCTATAACATAAAATAGTTTTAGCCAATCCCTTTCTGTACTACTGTACTACTTACCCAAGTTTTAAATTCTTCATTTCTTTCATTTTTTTAGGGTATTCTACCTGGGCGTCACATTTAATTACCATTTTAATATAAGTAAAGCAGTTCTCCACTGCTAGTCGAATTCGCATAAGTTTTTATTTGTATTTTATTTTTCATTCTTCTGGATCAGAAAGTAGCAACATTTCGATCACGTGTAACCTTATTTGCTTTGTTGAATACACTGAATTATTTTTCTAGCTCAAAATGTTCACGAAAAAAGCATCTTCAAGTTTCAAATATCTTCAAATATTTGTTTTCAGACTCGTATCTCCAAGGTACTCGAAATAAAGTAGATGATTTTATAAAACAGATGTAGATGTAAGGGGCCGCCCAGAAGGTATAGTGGTTAGGGGACCCTGACTGCGTGGCCGAAGGGCCTGGGTTCAAATCCCGGAGAAGGCATGGCTGTAACTGTCCGTCCCTTCATAGAAGGCAATGGTGGCCCACCTATTAGGTGCCTCCATAATAAAGAGACCATCGCATCTGGCCTAGGTATACATTAAATGGGCTCTGTTACAAAATTGTAACTGTTCATAATCTGCCATTGGAGGGAAATGTAGATGTAAGGTTTCTCTTAATATCAGATCTAACTTTTTATATGATTTCCGTACCAAAAAAACCCTATTATTTAGTAAGTACTTAAAATATTTTTATTAGTGATGCCAAAAATATTCCACATCTTTGTGTGTAAATTTCACAGGGAAGCCATAATTAAAATATTCGTGCGGCAAATTTCATAGCGGATACAATTTTATCCAAGATTAAACCATTAATCGCCAAAACAGGCAACTACGGTTTCTTAAATTTGATCAAACAATCTTGAATTTCGTGACAGCCACAGGTTTGGCTTGGTTTGTTTTATTAGACTATGGCAAAGCACTTGAGGGATATCTGCCTAAGGCGAGGAATGTCTACGTGGAGGATTTTCTAAGAGAAAACTAGCTCGTATACAAGCTACACATGACAGCCACAGGGAAGGTGCAAAAAAACTCAGAAGTCAATTATATAAACCTTGTATGCAAGGATATGGAATGTTTTATATTTAATTTACTGAAATTTTTATTTTACAGTACCATATAAGAATTATGCAGGATGCTTAAAAATTAGCTGACTGTTGTTAAAACATGAGTAACTGTAATGTCCGTTGCATAGTGCTGATACCGTGGTCAAAACCGAGGAGAGTCACGTGGTCAAAATCGAGGAGATTGGATTGCCGATATTTCAAGCCAGTCGAATTACCAATGATCAGCACTTTTATTTCTCGATCATTGTTGGGCCATCATAGTCGGTAATTTATTTGAGACAAAGTGATAGTCTATGCAATGCCGCTGTAAGATTATTAATCTTAACAAGCAGGAATAGCGATACTGAACTCCAGGGGATCCCCGTTCCAATGTCCAAGTCACACGACGTAAACTTTTTGTGACATAGTTTGATATAAGCCTGTTATATTTCTTTCAAAATGAGGCAGGTAAAGCAGTTACTGATGCAAATGCAGTCTGTATGGTCATGCTCAAAACTATTCTCCAGTTTCTGTCACTGTGAGATATGGTTTTATCAAAATGCAGCTACAACTCACACAACTAGCTTCTCCATGACCATTCATCGAAGGCTGTGCTCAGGTATGGGGATATAAACTGACTAACTCTGTTGTCTCGTTTAGTCATACCTGTCTGTTTCCTTTGGGGTTACCTCAGAATTTACAAATACCACCATTGCGGCATTGTTGAGTTGAAAGACCGAGTTCGGGAATGTATGCAGCGAATTCCAGATGCGAAAGTTTTACCAGTGTCTGAGTACTTTAAACCACTGAACATAATCAACACTTATCATAAGCAATGATGTCATCTCGACTGCTGTAGTGGATTCGATAGCAGAATGATCACTTTCTCTGAGCGATATTTAAAACATGGTGTTATCAAAGCAAATTCTAGAGCTTCTATAATAAATGAACGCCAGAAAAACAGATATTTTGACTTTTTATTGATGAGTATACGAGCAAGTTTCCCTTATAAAGTCCTTGACGAAGGCATTCCTCTCTTCAAAAAGCTAGCCTGCATATGCTTTGCCATGATTAATTAACACAAGAGCAAACTTTCATTTGGCATTATACATCTCGTCAAAAAACTTAAATGTTTTTGACTCAATTTTCATATATCCAGAAACGATGAGCAGACAAAAGTGAAACTGTTTAAAAAAAACTATTTTGTGAAACTTTTGTGATTGGAAATTCACGGCCAGAATCGAAGATTAAGAAAACAAAGCCTGTTCCACACATTTACTGGTAAAATCCCTGCCACTTCCTCAACAATATCACAAACTTTCCATATCTTGCAAAATTCATGCATGTAGCTGTTTCATACGGCCAGTGACACAGTTAACAAAAAGTGCTGTTTCAAACAATAAGAAACTATTAATCGCCAAAACAAGTAGCTTCTGTTTTTCACTTTAATCCGAATGAAAATCTGATTTAGTACGGGGCTCAGAAAAAATCGAATAAATTAATACAATTATTCTCAATAGCTCGGCTAGTTTTGCAAGCTAAGATATTATCTTTTAGCATTTAATCCATCAAAGCAAAAGGATATCTTATCAGTTGGACTTTTTGTTTTACAGGGGTCATTTATTTCTTTAAGAAATAACTTGCCTATCGCCAAATCTCGTTATTTTTACGCTTTTTTAACTGTCTGAAATAATAGAAGCTAATTTTTTTTTACTATTATGTATTTACAGATGAGAAAATTCATAGATTTTGTTTTAGAAAAATCGAGAGTTCAGAGTTCAAAGACTTATCATGTAGGTTCATTTGTGTTAGGAATCCTAAATTTATTAATTAATTCTGTCTTGCAAAAGATTCTAAATGCACTCAGTGTTATGGAGGTCTTGACCCTGCGCTGACGTTGTCATTGCACATGACAGATTTATATATAATCAACAGTCTACAAGTAATAACATTATGCTCGACATCACTGACCTGATGAAGATTATAATGTCACAATACGTTTGTTTCTTAGAGCTCTGTTTCAAGTTTCAAGTTTTGTTGGACTAATTTTAGGATTACAATAATATTTCTAGTGATCTACTTTTCTTCGTGTTCAATAAAATGCCTTAACTGCTCTGTTCATATTTTATATCCAATCAAATTTATTTTACGGTTTTTGAAATCCTATTATTATGAATTATAATTAAGAGATTTTCCACGATTCCAGTGCAATCTTATAATATTTCTCACATCAAAAGAAATTTCAGAAAGTTTTCAATCATAAACAAGGAAAGTTTCACAGAAGTGGCGACATTATTTACAGCATTGTTTCAATTTTTTTTTGTTACCTCAATTTCTGTATTCGAAAACAAGATATATAAAAATATATTTTTTAATTAGGACTCTTAGATTTTATTCATCTTAATAGACTTGGCACGACATTTACACAAAGAAAATAATATACAATTATTATTTTTGTAATAATAGCTGAATTTCTGTCACTGAATGTGTGAATATTTCCTATATCCATTATGTTTTTGATTCACTGTACATATTGAAGAATGCTAAAACAATACTTCTGGTGAGAAAACTGTGATGCACGAAAGTACATGAATTAAACCTTTTTTTTTTATTTATTTATTTTATATATATTTCGGCTACAACTTGGCTTCGAAAATTAGAATTTGATAACTACCACATATTTTTTTGAAAAAAGGAAACTTTATTAGAAGACTTCTGTGAAGATGTGAAGGCTCCTAAGATGTCTAAGGGGATAGGAAGATATTTTTCTTTTTGGTTTTAGGGGGTAGTAAAATTTTTCGTGCAGTTAGTTCTCTTCTTCATGCAATTGGATGAAGCCACAAAAACAGGTATATACTTTTTTTTCGGTCTAATACATGGACTATTGCAGTAACAAAGACGGTTGTATTGGGTATGCTAAAAAATCACGAAGTTTTAGGTTTTTACTTCCTTATTGTATTGGTTGGACAAAAATATGGAAACACCTTTAAAAAAAACATGTTTCTTTGCTTAGTATGGTGTAGGAAACCCGTTGGCATCGAAAACAGCTTGCAGTCTTCTCGAAATGAATAAATACAGTTCCTGTATGTTTGCCAAGGGAATATTATACCATTCTTCCTGCAAAACGGTGGCAAGTTCAGATAACGATGTTGGCGGTGGATAACGAGAACGCACTTTCTGTTCCAATGTAGACAACAAAGGTTCGATAATATTCAGGTCTGGTGACTGTGGTGGCCAGGGGAGATAGGACAACTCATCCTCGTGCTCAGAAAACCAGTCCTGGACAATGTGAGCTGTGTGAACAGGGGCTTTGTCGTCTTGGAAGATACCATCATCATCGGGGAACAAAGTTTGTACCATGGGATGAACTTAATCGGCCAAAATGTTCACATAAGTCTTGGCAGTCATGTGCCCTGACACAGTTTTCATGGGTCTAGCAGAGAACCACGATATGGCTGCCCAAACCATAACAGAACCCCCCGCCATGTTTCACTCTTGGCAACAAGCAGTCTGTATTATAGGCTTGAGATGGCGTTCTCCAGACGTAAACTCGGCCAGAAGGGGGAAACAATGTGAAAGAAGACTCGTCAGACCATATTACTCGCTTCCACTGCTCTATAGTCCAGACTTTATGACTTAAACACCACCTTTTCCTGTTACGGGCATTAGCATCACTGATGAGTGGCTTCTCAATTGCAGCACGGCCAGCAATTCCCTGTTTATGAAGCTCCCTTCTAATTGTTTTGGTACTCACAGGGTTCGGTAACACAACATTCATTTCAGCAGTAACTTTTGCAGCTATGGTCTTCTTATTTTTCGTCACAATTGCCCTTAATAATCGTCTGTCATGATCACTCAGGACACACTTTCGTCCGCGCTGTGATTTAGCAGATGATGTTTTTCAGCTTTTCAAATATGCGGAATAAATCTTCGATACAGTACCTCTTGAAACACTAAACACCTCGGCTACCTTGCTTACGGAAGCACCTACCATACGTGCTCCAACAATTTGCCCACGTTCGAAGTCTGTTAACTCTGACATAATGCAATGACAACCTCACATAACAGTACTCCGACAACAACTGAACTGTTTAGCACATTTACGAAGTTGTATAGGTGGCGTTAGTAGTCAAAAACGCCAGCGCCACCTACATATTTCATTAAAATTAATCTTTCTTTTCAAACATGCATTTCACAAGGTGTTTCCATATTTTTGTCCATCCACTATATATTACCGTATATTAACTGCGCATTCCCTTTTTGTTTTGCTATATCATATCCCCTCATGTAATTTTTAGCTAGAATTTTAATTCATCATTTATACGCGTACCGTTAATAAAGTTTTTCATGATGAAGCCAGATCTAAGACCAAGAAATTAATTTCTAGAAACTTTAATGATATGAAGTCTCATTTGCCATCATTCTGAACTTGTGCGTATTAAATGTATCATACTGTGGGCATCTATGAGTAAAATGTGGCAAAACCCAAAAGATGCATATTCTATATTGTGGGTTCTGTTTTATAACACAAATAGGCATTGGTGAAGTAAGTACTAATATGTACATATGAAAAATAATTTTATTATCTGCTACAATAGCAATTAGCATTTTCTTACCTAAATGCCATCAGACTAGACAGTGACTGCAATTTTTAAATTTAAAAATACATTAGGGAAAACAAAATGTAAAAGTAAGTCTCTCTAGTATAGTGGCTTTCAAATTTTTATACTTAAGAGGAGACTTCCTTTTCAATTTCAAGTGCACTAAGCTGCGAACCTCGCAGTGCTGTGCCGTATAACATTTAAAATTGTTTATTCAAGAAATGAACAATCCAGCTTTTCTTAAAGCGTGGATCGAGAGGAAATTTTTGGTACGTCAGGGCAGCTTTTGAAATATTGTTTTTGTTTTCCTACAAAATCCTATATATTTATTCGTTGCGTAATTTTTTCGCCCAAATTTTCTTTCTCTCTCGTCACCTGCAGAGACGTATCTTTTCCCCAGCTCTCCCACTGTTCCCCAGCTCTCCATCTTAGCCTCACGTTCCAGATGAGGAGTTGAATGTGTGCTTTTCTCTGTCTGCTCCTTCATACCTTATCTTTTTAAATCTCTGACTCCTACTTCTATTTGAAAATAAATAGCTTATAAAGTTAGAGGTTCTCGAAAAAGACTTTCTCTTCACCAATTTTATTTTGGAAATAATATATTTATTTCAGAATAAAAAGATGAAAAAAAGTAGAATTAGTTACAAAAATCTTTTCTTCTAAATATAATAATTAATTTTATGTAAAGATGGGGCTTATTAAGTCTTTTGAAAATTCATAAAGAGTTATCAAAGGAAATCCAACAGATAACTTAAATTAATAACGTTCCGCTTGTCAAAACATTAATTAATAAATGCATTTCAGTTAATTTTACCTCTAAAGATTATATCCATGGAAGAGACAAAGGTAACATTTTAATGCTAAAATTACAAAATCGCTTACAAATAGTTTTGGGGTTTATAGATTAGCATACCAAGTTTAAAAAGATGCATTATAATTAAATACATACTATTAATCATGAATTTACTGAAGTTTAATGCATTAGCTCAATAGAAGGAATTTTTATAAAATACGAGAAGAAAATTTACATTTTTAGTTTATTAGATCTCTTCTTCAATAGTTTTCAAAATTCCAAGGAACTGCCCCACGTGCCAGATGACGTAATATACATGTTTTAATTAAATTTAAAAACTAAATTTAAAATTGTAAAATATTTCTAAGAGTTTCAGTTTCACAATATTGCTCTTTCAAAACTGCATAACACTTTAGTTGGAGAAATAATCTTAATATTTATTTAAAATTACAATAATCTCAATCTTCCAAAGTATTTGTAAATATCAAATACTTTACAAAAACGAATATCAATTGAAATAAAATGAATATATTCATTAATTTAGCGTAGAAGCATAACAGATTAAAAATATGAAATTACAACAATATCAAATTTTTACTCAATTCATATTATTGTTACCTTTTTCTATAAACTGTATAAATAAAATTCAAAATACATGTAGCTTTAGGAATGATATCAATACAGTATGCTACAGCTTAATTAGTATTAACACGACCGAAAACTGAAAATTCCAGCAGCAACTGGAACTTGCAGCTGGAATATTAAAAATTCCAGCTGCAGCTAGATTCAAGTGGAAAATCTGGAATCTTTAATTTGTGGATCGAAATACCAGTGTGATATTTTCATCGCAAAATTCTTGAAAATATACCTACTTTAAATGAAACTGCAATTGTACTACTAAAAAATATTTCAAGATTATTTTCTATGATCTTCTAATCTTTTTAATCTAATCTGTAGATCTAACTAATCTACAGATCTTTCTAATATATTCTCTGACAGCCCATAAATGATAGAAAAGTAATAATTTCTGAAAAATAAAATAAAATATATTCCTTTATGTTGCAGTGAAGTTACAATAGTCCGACAGAACGTGTCGGGTGCTACATTCAGATTAATCATTAATTTTTACAAATTATGATCATAATTAGAAGGCCATAAAAATTAACTTAATAACGTATTAAGCTTAAGTAATTCATGCATCTTTTTAAGCTTAATGTTAAATTCGTTGAATTAAAAATCAATATTATAAATGCATGTTTTTATAATAAATTCAAATAATTCGCGAGTGACATAACGAATAACGCCGTAGCAATAAATTGCCTTAAAACTGCATTGGGAATTATCCAGAACTGAATTTGAAAATTATTCAGCTGTAGTATAGAATTTTTTTTTTTTTCTGTTCATGTTATTAATATAAAAGCTGCTAAATGAGCAGAAAAAGACTGAAAGTCTTTCAGTCGGAATAGCTGCTCATTCTGTGGTTTCCTGTAGCATGGAAAATCTGTCAAAGACAGAAGTACTATGTCTCTAAGAATACCGCATAAACTGCAGAATCTGTTTGAATTTTCGTTTTAATAGAAAGTTATATCTTTGACATTTTAAAAAGAATATAATGCATAAATTGTTAATGCATTGGTTAAACAAGCATAGTGTAATCCTAATTTATTTTGTAAAAATGCTTTATAGATAGGTTGTTTTCAAGTAATTTAGAATATTGCATATGTTTATTGACTTTGTATATCATACATAATTGCATAATAATACGACACAAAATACTACACAAATCTTTATATTACACTTAACAACCGAGATAGTTAATTTAGTTTTTGAATTATCTAAAAGTGTTAGGGCTAGTTAGGTTAGGTTACTTGATTAAGGCAAAACCACTCAAGGGTTATCTGCCTAAAGGAAGGAATACTTTGGAACTTTTAAGGAAGGACTTTTTAAGGGAAACTGGCTCGTATCCACGTTAAAACCCATTGAAAAATTCCATGCAGCCGGCCGATCCGCCGGGATTCAAACTGCCAGTGTTCAGCGACACTACCGATCGGCTGTTGGCTGTTGGTTTTGTGAATATATTCACAAAATCGATCATAAAACATTATTCGTTTAGAAAATTTACTTACTGCATATTTAAGTAGTTTTAGAACTCATGTAATTTCACCTTCATAGCTGAGATACTTTGGACATAGCGAAGTAAAGTGTACTAGAGTTTAATTTGGCTGCATCTATGGTTATAATCCAAAGCATTGCGACTATTCAGAATATGCATTAAAATCGTTTAGTTGGATCCATTACTGCTTTATTTTTATTAGTTTAACAGGAACAGGAAAATTTCGAAGACGACGCTACTTGAATCATTTAATGAAAGATTTTGTTCAGCCACCCAGACGGTATTAATGGTTAGGGAAGCCTGACTGCGATACCAAAGGGCCCGTGTTCGAATTCCGGAGAACGCATGGATGGAAACTGTCTGTCGCTTCATAGGAGGTAACGGTGGCCGCCTATTAGGTGCCTCTATAATAAAATGGTCATCGCTTCTGGCCTTAGGAGTGGCCAATGCCGTTATAGGCAAGGTGCCCGCCATTTGTAAAAAAAATGCAAGATTTTGGTTTATTCGCTATCATTGGCAAGTGTGAGAATGCGTTTAATATTATCAGCATTTGAACATTCACATGAGTTTTCTTTTGACGGCTTCTCTGATTTATTTTTTTAAAGGGTACTTAATGCAATACTGCCCACCAGCGGCCGAGCGGTAAAGTCGCTGAACGTGGTAGTTCCGTCCGAGGTTCGAATCCCGCAAACGGGCTTGGTTGCATGAGCATTTTCATGGTTTTCTTCATGTGTAACGTGTATACAAACCAGTTTCTCTTAGAAAGTCTTCCACGAAGGCGTCCCTTTCTGAAGAGGTGTTTCATAATGTTTCTTTCTGTCCCTTGTTTACCAGCTTTCCTTTTCTTTCCTAAGAGATCCTTCTCACCTATTCAGAAAAGTGGGAGATGCGTAGATTACCCACTTTTAGTAAATAAATACTAAATTTTCATATTTTCAATAAAAACAAATTTGTTCGATAAAATGCTGCTTCTGACTATAATCCAATATAAATGACTTTACTCTTACACTACTGCATCTTTTAACTCGATTAGGGCTAAGCACACATCGTGTCTTTATACCGAAGAGAGAAACTGCTGTTGTGGAGCATTTTGTAAGGTAAAACGACTCGTTTTTACGTTTCATATGAATATTCATTAATGAACGCCAATGAAGCCTGCCCGATTGCTAGTATTTGAACACAGCTTTCATTTGTTTTATCACTTGGCCACTGATGGGACACTTGTACAGTTGACCCTTGAAGAAACGGATTTGAACCACACCAGCCCGTTAATCCGCCGGTGTTTCTTTCACTAAACATGTTTTAGAGACATAGCTGCTTCATGGCGGTGACTAGCAAACAAATCTCATGCTAATGACAAACATCTCTATAGATTAATGTTAGGCTTATGATGAATGGATAAAATGTATGTAGCTACTAATATATTTTACCATTTACTATCACAAAATAAATGCAAATATACTATAAAAATTTAAAGTATGGTAAGATATAAGCAGACAAAAACACCGAAAGCTGCCGGAGTTGGTCTCCTTCCGAGATATTAACCATACGGTGTTTGATGCCAACCAGGTGGATGCTATCTGTTTCCTGTGAGAAACATTAAAATGTACTTCAAGTAATAATGTAGGATAAACTTAATACTGTACTTCAAGTAATAATGTAGGATAAACTTAAATGTAGGATAAACTCATATACTTGAAGAATGCAACAACAACCTGCTAATTATGCTTATTTACACTTTAGACTATGTACGAACATTACTATCCATATCAAGTAGTACTATAGTGCATAATCGATTAGACGACTGGATTAATTGCAGGTTATTTTTCATCGTATTTAGTATAATATTACATGCATTAAATAATGCATTAAGTCCAACCAAACGGTATCTAATATGTTGCAAATGAAACCAAGCAATAGAGGAAAGATATTTATTTTACGTGATGTGGTTTTAAGTATTTTCATTAATGTAAATATTGTATAAACATTTTACGAAGATTGTGATGGGTCATTAACATGCAGCTATACTTATAGCAAAGCACTCGTATCCATTTCAGTCACCTCGCTATTGTTGGAGTTGGCGCTGCTTTTTTGTGACTGTATAAATCTTTGTACCAACAAATAAAAATTTACCATATTTATCTGTAGAACTATTAGGGTTTGTTCAGAACAGGAAACATGAAAAATCAAGTATCACCTCCTAGAGATTTCACACCAGATCTTCCGATTGCAAGCGAGACGCGCTGCCACAACAGCACGTCCGAGGAAAAGCGATAATCGTTAAATTTTCCTCCACTTAAAGGCGACTAGGGAAAGATAAATAAGACTCGGTCGCCAAATTATCGTGCACTACATTTTAGTTCGTGTGTGGCTGCAGAAACATTTTTTAGAATTTTGCGGTTAAAAAAAAAAAAAAAAAGACGGAAAATCAGCTTTGCTGTCGTCGGAGTTCGGACTTTGCCTTCGCCGTGATCTTCCGGATACTAGCCGAACGGGCTACCAGTTGCACTACGGGAGAACGCACGGGGAGCCCGATAATTCTTTGTGCATTTAAAATTACAGTATGCGAATGTGACATGTAAAATTCAAGTTAATAATACTTTTCATATTGTCAGTAATATTTCTGACCAGCAGCAGCAGTTAAGTCTTCGAAAAGATAAAAATTGTACCGGAATATGCAGCTGCATGTTATGCCGGTGCTTCTAAGCCCCACGCAACTCAGTAGCTAACATCCGGCAAATTTTACGAAATTAAAAAATTTGAATAATTGTCAGTACGTTTTAAACAATCTAAAAAAATAATTTTGCTATTTTATATTACTACTACTACTACTATTATTATTATTATTAATATTATCTATTTAAGTCTAGAGAAAGAAGATTAATCTTAAAAGTTTATAAAATATCTGATGATCTAAATCAGTTCCATTTTCGTTGAAACTATAAAACTGTAAATAAACACGAATCGAAAGAAATCACTAATTTCTTCGGATAACAGGAAACGAGTTCGAAATTGTGCGGAACCAGATAATCTTCTTTTCCCGACAGATGACGGCGAGACAGCATCTTCCCCGCCGGTTTCGGGTTTCAGGGGCAGAAAAGAACTGTTATCGCGTACCAACTTTCATTCCCCTTCCACTATTCCTTCTGCTGGTTTGTTTAAAATGAAGCATAGCTTATGCAAGGGCATCTGTTTCGCGCAACGCCAGTGCATCAAAATGGACGCCATTAGTGCGAGAAAGATGTATATTACCCTTTTATTGAAAAAAAAGAGAGAGAGAGAGGAGGACTCAAAAAAGGGGATGGAGGTTTGGGAAGTACATTAACTTCATAATGAAGGCGAAGCGAATATTTCCACCAGTATTGTTTTCAGTAGCGATGGTAAAATGATTTCGAAAGAATGTTTTCTTGAAATAATGTTTAGCAAATTCTCTGATGTGTTTTGAATAATGCGTACAAATTTCGATGGAGCTCAGAATGATTTCATAAATATGCATAATGTCAGCTATGACTTATAACACGAAACAATTCATATAATCTTTAGTAAAATAATAAAATCAAAATGCTCCACAATATTTTGAAGGTTAATTGAAATTCATAAGCTTTTTTGCACCAGCATCGGATGACGTTAAATTAGCTGCTTTAGAGTAGTTATTGGACGCAGAGACGGGAAAATGTTAAATTTTGCCATGAATACTTTGTTTTCAAACAAAAGGTTTAAAAGCTACATATTTTTATTACTAATAACACCAAAACGACATAACGATGATTCTCAAAGTTATTTTAGGTTGAAACCTTTAATTATGATCTAAAATATCATCAAATTTTAAAAAATGAATGACAGTGGATAAATTATCTGTTGTATTACTTAATTTGAAGCCGTCCCGTAAAAATCCCATCGGTTGAAAAAAGTTCTTAACTTTTACTTCTAATAGCTCGTTTGTTATTAATTAGCACATATCCATCTTAACCAATGTACGAAAAATAGGTAAAATGGTATATGCTTTTAAACTTGCAACTTTATTTTCAGAGCGTGTAACTGATAACAAGATAATCACACTTGTCAACAGCATAAGGAAAAGTAGATTAGGTTATGTTAGGTTACTTGAATACGGCAAAGCACTCAAGGACTATCTGCCTAATGAAGTAACTTTATAAGGGCTTGTATTCACGTTTAACATAAAGGAAACCACGAAAACCGACTGCACAGCCAGGTTGAATTGCTGGCATTCAGTAGTCTTAACCACTCGCCGCTGGTGGAATTACACAGTAAGAGAAACAAAGCCATCGTAAATATATATTTATATACGTAATTGCTTTTTGCGTTGGAGATAGATGACCTTGATAATGACAGTAAAAGTTCTGCGCCTATAAAACTTGCTATGCAAAACAAGCAGCAGTTCCGATTTTTGCACTATTTCTAAGGAAATTAAACAGAATGATATTTTAGAAGAGGCTCGTATTTTTTGGTTGAACTCAGTAAATCTCCACTTACTCCACCGAAGCTTCCATTTCTAAGCACTCCATTCTTTCCCACGAATTTCTCCCTTCTTTCACTATGGATTCACTATGATTCTTGGAGCAAATTTTGTGATGATATTTGATGATGTTAAATTGTTGAATAAACGGGGTACAGTTTGAAAGTAATCTTTACGCTAAACAGTTACATCAACAAAATGTCTGCATCATAATTCACCTAGAAAAATACCTGAAAATCTCGCCACCACATGTTTGGTTTGGTTTATTTGATTATGGCAAAACACTCGAGGGCTATCTGCCTAAGGGAGGGATACCTTCGTGCAGGACTTTCTAAGAGAAATTCGCTCATATTCACGTTACACGTGGAAATAACCACAAAAACGCTCATGCGGCCAGCCCGTTCACCGCGATTCAAACCCCGTACCGAACTATCGGTATTCAGTGACTGTACCACTCGGCCCCTGGTGGACCGACACTAAATTTAACTCCTGTGTTTCATGCAGTAGTCATGTTGCAAGACTTTATGGAGAACCCTGGGATGTTGTGCAGTGTTTTAACATATAGTATACTAAGCGCAATAATTATCGCGTTTATTCGCTTAATAGTCGCAATTTTTTTAGCCAGTTTTTCACTGTGAAAGTCTAGGTGCGACTATTATGCGGCAAAATATACTGCACCATATTGTACATTTTTGACGACGTTTTCTGCTTCAAAACGCTTGGTGCGACTATTACGCAAGTATACACTGTAACTTACATCCAGAAATGCCAAGATGCCTGACGCATACGAAATGTAAATAAATATGTCAGTTAGTAATAAAAACTATGTAAAATAATTTACTACGCAAAATAGCGTATATGTAAAAATCCAACGTTAAAAGGGTAATGGAAATTTTTATTTTATTTTTATTTTGCTTTTAAATTTAGTTTATTTATTTCTTTTGTCATTAAGTGACTTTTTATATATATTTTACCTAAAAATGAAAGTTTCCTGCAACTTTAAAAGGGAGGGAAGAAAATAGAGTGGTTTTTTTTTTTTTTTTTTTTTTTTTTTTTTTTTTTTTTTTAATAAACGGGTTGAAGAAAGCCAGTTAAAGTGTCAAGGGGATCAGGCAAATGAATATTTGAATGCAATTCAGTTTCGAATTCCGGTTAACGGGTTGGCTGTATAGACATTTATATATGCCAACACTGTTATAAATCGTATTGGTACATTGCAATTCATTGAGTCTTATTCGCATTTTTAAAATTACGTTAGAAAGGTGATTTCGATTGCGTGGATGCAGTGATGAATGGAATTTCACATAACTCGATGCGACACGCCGACATGCCTAGTGCCAAACTCTGGTTTCAACAGGATGTTCTTACACCATGAACTGCAATAATTAGCAGAAATGTTCTTCAAACGGGGGCCTTCAGCCATTTTAATTCGTGGTTTGGACCTCCCGGCCTAACGGCACTGTAGACGTCTTTTTGTGCAGTTATATCAAATCCGAAGTATCACCGTCTCACCGTATTCACGACATATGATAGTACATAATATATGAAATTCGGAAAACTGATATCATTGCTACATTGCAGCTCTTTATGCGAAATTTTCATAGATGATTTCATGAATTTTAATCGAAACCACTTTTCTAAAGCAAATTGTAAGATACAAATCTATCTAAAGATTTTGTAATACATCCTTTTTACTTCCTTGTACGAAGTAAAAAGGAAGTATTGTAATCGCGAAAAGTTTCAGGCATCATATTTCAACGCAAATATCTATTTTCACCGCTATCGAATGCAATTTAACGATGTTTTTGCATGACATCTGTACGTAAGGACAGGATAAAGGACTCTTTTCCCCCCCAAAAATTGTAAAACTAATCTAAAATGAATTCTAAAGGGAATTTTTCGTGGCGTCTATGCTTATATACGTACATATCCACTCTGTTACTCGGCTCAGTGATCTCAGTTTTTTTTTATTCTTATATGTATGTAAATTGTGCATTTTTTGCTTTAAAAATGATTGAATTGTGTTCTTATCTTTCGGTTAAGGTTTTCATGCCTTTAGTAAATCTGCATGCAATATTTTTAGAATTATCAACAATTTAAAAGTTGTTTAAGTGCCGCTAAGCCATTTTTTCGATGGCCGCCATTGCTTGTTTACATTTGAAATAGCAGAATAGTAGATTTGTTTCCAATCTAGAGAAAGTAAGTTTTGAAATAACATAGATAACGCCTTCTTTTATTATTGCGAATTATATTATGTTTAATCCATTCTGGAATTTATTCCATGAAATAAGTGTTTAACATTTTCTTCATAATTTTCAATACAGACATCTTGAGTTTTAATGTATTTTTGCCTTGTCGCGAAGTGAGACTGAATTAATTGAATGAGAAATACTGAATCGTCTATGAAAAACTGTTTCTTTTTTGTTGTTGTTCTTTGCTTAATTTCTTTTATACATCGTTTTAGATTTATTATAGTATTTGAATAGAACATGTGGCAACGATTAGATAATTCTTAAGATGATATAAATTTTGTGCATTTTGAGTTAAAAAATGAACGAAATACAACGCTGCTAAGTGAACCTAGGGCCAGAGTGTCGCTATGGTAAACAAATATAGTGAATTTTAAAGAGTGCATTTATTCTATTGTGGTTTATGCGATATCGACGAAGTAGACTTAATTCAATCCAATAAAGTTAAATGAAATGCAAGAAAAAATGGGTATAATTTAATATTCCGTACAAGGAAGTCATGTGGTGCACACATCAGATTTTTTTAGTTATTGATGCATAATCTCATTTGATTTACCTCTTACATTTGAGCTATAGGTCTACAAGACATCCATAACATATTTAGCCCTCCAATCGTTTTTAAAAGCCCTGGGTATATTACAAAAGTACTCGATATTTAGGAAAGATTTCAGGAAACAGTCTCCAAGAGAAAACATGTAATTTTTTATTCTTTAATTACTTGGACTTATTTTTGACAAACACACTTAATTGCTCCAAAGAAAGGATTTTTAATAATTGGAGAGAAAGTCCGTAATATAACTCCTCTGATGTTCATAGAATAGTAAAGTAATCTGCATTAATTGTATAGTTTAATACTTTCTTTATCTGAAAAATTTTTATCCTGGTCTACTGAAGTTATTTCGTATAAATATCGACCCGTGTTAACAACTCAACTCCTTCTGTGATCTTATTTTATTGTGAATACCATTGAGTATGAAAAATACTTGATTAATTTTTAATTGATCCTATTTAATGAAAAATTTTAATATATTTTAAATATTCTAAAATAACGTAGTCTATTTATGTATTATCAAACTTATTTTATTGGCACCAGATCTGTTCTTTCATGTTTGTACACGCCTTGATTCATAAAGCATACAGTTTATATATTATGACGAGAGAATTCACCCTTAAAATAACAGAAATGAATCATTATTTATCAAGAAAACTGTTATCATCACAAATAACTAAGTAGCAGAGAGAAAAATAAGAATGGGAGATAAAATACGCATGCGAACTTTTATAAAGATTTTTAACTGCTGCATACATCATTGAAACCTCTAGACTAAGCAAGCATCTAAATGATGCCTTGGATACCACTCTTCGCACACCTAAAAGTCTCACAATCTGTGCACTTTATTCCAAAGAGAGTGGGCAAGCTCTATCTATCGATCCGCGGTTGGTTGTTTATAGAGCGGCTCTCCAGAGCTGCTTGATGCAGGAGCCGGGAGTAAATTCTGTTTCGCTGCGCACACAGATAAAGAGCGCCCTAGAGTTTGCTCAAATGGAGTGCATAGCGGAGATAAAAGAAATTGGATAAACGAGTTTTGGCCTCGTACTTAGGAAAGTAAGGATGGTTTTCGTGAGAAAAAAAGATTCATCCAGCCACTTCGGGAAGTTTTACGACTGGGATTCATATAATTCCCTAAACAGCAATAGAGAAACTCTTTTGGTTATAAGCACTCAAATTCTACAGTGAAATGTACAGAACAAAGCTACTCATCAAGAGTAACAGATTATGTAGAGGAAAAAAAATCGCACATATATGCACCCCATATACATGTATTTATGTACGTTTTTACGAACTTACGAATAAGCATGAAGAAAAATAGTATGTCAAATAAAAATTCGGGTTCCTTTATCAAGATTTAGCACGCTCGTATCAAGACTTATTAATTTTTAAAAAAATCAGAAGACGAGTGTTTACTGAAATAGCACTTTAAACGGTAAAGAAATTTTTCTATTTCAATATACTAAAATTTCCAGACTGCATAGCTCAAACATTATAAGCAGAAAAGAAAATATTTATGGAACGCAGATAATTACCTTTTTTCGGGAGAAGGGCGTTGTTGTAGTTTTGTTTAAATACTTAATATTATTCTCGCTGACTTCATTCTGCGTGACTCCAACTTATAGTCTCAAATCCTAAATTCGACACATGTTTTAGACTATATTTAACAAAAGCTTTGTAAATCCTCTTCTCTTTAACGAATTTCAAAATCTTTATCTCTTTTCTGTGTCGATTTGTGAGCATTTTCTACAGATCGATTTCCATTTTGGCACCTGTTAATAATTCTTGCTTGGTTTGAACGCTATAACACAAGACATATCACTGTGGCGTTTAGAATTTAACGTCTCCTGTGGGACAGTTCAGTTGCCAGGTATTGGCAAGTGCCCGTCGTCACCATATTTGTGAAATGCTAGGTGAGTTTTCAACATTTATGATTTTAATACGTAAGTTAAAAAGTATATGCACGAAACTAGAAACGACTAAACATTTCTCGCAGAAATATTCAGTACACACATAACATGCTAATCTACGGAAAGAAAATCCAGATCGGATTCAATTCCAGATCGGATATTTTCGAGAATTTTCATGCACTTGCATATGAAATGAGTTATATGAGTTATCATGACAAATATCAGCATTTTTAAATTATAAGTTATAATTGAAGTATATTATAAGGTCTGCCTAAGGAAAAAGATGCCTTTACAGAATTCCTGACAGAAACTGACTTATATTTTCACTTCTCACACGGGAGAAACCATAAAAATGCTCATGCATCCAGCCCATTTTCCATGATGACATTCAGTGTAGTAAAATCATTTCAGCTTGCTCATATTAGCTTACAGGTAGATACTTAAGTCGTTTTTATACTGCTTCTTTACTGTACGCTTGAATAAAATTTGAATCCTTCGCAAACGGGCGGGCTTCATAAATGTAATAATTATTTTTCCCATGCGGAGCATGAATGTGAACCAAGTTCTCTCCAGAAAGTCGTGCATGAAGGTGTCTTTTTCTCATAGAAATAGTTCTCATATACTCGATCTTAATCAATTTACTTAAACCGTAATTCACGACATACTTTTTGTTTTCATGCTGCAAAATATTATGAAACACGGCAAATTCCCTGAACTAGAAGCATGTTTTCTCCTTTAACCTTTATTAATTACATGAAACAGTGTAACTTTTCTCCAAGATTCAGTATCCTTTACATTTTTTTGCTTCGATTCAAAGAATTCCAAAATGAATGTAAATTCTGTGCCTAAATAATCCATCAAGATAGTAATTTCAGACTAAGTATGACAACTTAAGACCTCTGAATGCTGAGACATTTGAGCAGTGTTCAATATTAGGCGAATGGGCAGACTGCATGGTAGGTTTTCGTGATTCTCTCATGTGTAACGTGAATATGAGCTAGCTTCTGTTAGAAAGTCCTTCACGAAGGCACCTTTCCCAGCCAAGTAGCCCTTGTGTGCTTTGTCGTATTGAGATAACATAACTTAATGTAATCTTAATATTAAATACACAACGTTCATTTTTCCTATGATTATCTTCGCATTCTTCTGATTGCATTTATTCTACTTGTCTGATAAAAAATTTCATCTTTCAAAATGTTCATTTGGGTCTTAACGCTTTCATGACTCGTTACAACGGAAATTTCAGGTTTCTAAAGAAAAAAGAAGTTGTTTTAAAATTTATAAAAAAATTAACAGTGCAATTTCTTACAGTAGAATATGATGGAAATTCGATATTACATTTACCGGCAATTGCAGTTTTTTGCTATTTAGCCATTGTTGACAGGAAATTAATTATTTACACACTACAAAAAGACAGGAATAAAAGTTAGACATTTTTTCACACCAGTGAAATTCAAAAGAAACTGTAAAATATTAATTAAATATTTAAATTGAAAAATTTTATCATGCAAACAATTTTTTGCATTAATTATTAGTTTGTAAGGAGCTTTTCTTTATTAAAATTCAATAAAGATCAATATTAATATTAAATTCAGATTATATAAACATTATTTCGATGTTCAAAAGAAATTAATATTACGACAATCGTGCTTATATAAGCGACTTTTTTCATTACATTTTATCATTTGAACTTAACGACTAAATACACATACTATAAAGCAACGTATAAAGTAACTTAATACATTAATACCTATACTTTGCATAGTAAAGGCACTTTCATATAGAATACAAAATGCCAGTTTATAGGTGTAAAATTACAAATATACTTGGCATTAGAAACTTGAAATCTGAGAAAATATTACTGTATTTAATAATTGTATACACGTTTAACGCCATTCCTAAATTTTTAAGCAATCAAAAACGTAAAATTATGCTTTATTTCAATAAAACTATTCTGCATGCACCTGATAAATACATTATTTTTTTAATTTAAGATACAGATTATAACAATGCAACCGGTAAATCGAAATTCTATTCGCATAAATTCAACAAAACAATTCATTTCTTCAAATGCGTTAGTAGAACACAAAAACTATTCGCATTACATTAATAATGATAATGATAATTTATAATGATAATCTAGCAATAAAATTCCTGTTTTTCTTATAATTCCTATCTAACGGTATTTCCTTATTAATCATAAAGGAATATAAAGTTTTGTTTTTAAGCTTTAAATAGTAATCATACTTAAAAATTGAGAAATTGAGTAGTTTTTCTAAAGTTAAAATTTTTTCATTTACAATTCTAAAATCAACCAACAAGTTGAGTTTAAAAGACATTTTAATCCATTTGTTTAATTTGTGCTCTTTTGAAGTCATAATTTTCCTTCTCATCCAAAATATTTAACAATAGCAAATAAAGCACATAATGAAATATTTCCCTAATTTTTAAATAGAATTATTCGATTTCTAATTACTAGCAAAATAACTCGTACAGAAATAGCTAAAGCTAAATATATTTTTATATCCATCAATTTACAGAACGTGCTTGATATTCTGTAGATTTGTACCCCTAAAATGTGAAAGTTGCATCATTCCGAAATTCCAGTAATTCGTTTCCTTATTAGTAATCATTTAACTGCGCAGTGTACGAAAATATTGTCAGTGGAATGGAAAGGTAAGAAAGAGCACTCTGTGATTCATCAACGAGCGAGTAAATCAAGAGTGAATAACAGTATTAAAGCATCATTCTGAGTTCAGTCAGTGACAAGGAAATGAGCATGTTGTATACGTTTTCCCAAAAACGTTTCAGGAAGAATTATTAAATATGAGTCAGAAAATCTTTCTGAAAATAAGGTACATATGACATTTTAGGGACAGAATATCTCCTCTTACATAACCTCCTCGTCACTAAAATATAATTAATGCAAAACATAATTCTATATTTTCTCTGTATAGAACTTTACTTGATTAGTTGTTTAAGCAAAACGTTTTTAGATATATATATATATATCTTTTCTGAGATGGCTTGAGTTAAAATTTTTATTTTTGTACCATTTGAACTCAAACTAAGGCAATTAAAGGTAACCGACATAATATTTGTCAAAAAAAAAAATAATAAGCTGACATTTCTTAATTTAAACGCAACTAATTAATAATGTAAATGCGTAAAAATGAAGATACGTACAGGAAATTTACTTCTGTTTTTTAATTTTTTGAACACAGTGTTTCATGCTAAAGAAACTACCAAAAAACCTGTAGCGATATTTAAGTTGTTTTCTTATTCTCAGTTTCACATTTAGTTTTCTAGTATTTTAATGCGATGTAAAATGACATACCATACATTAAAAACATATGGTCGCAACTTCAAAAAATAAAGTTCGTTTACTTTTGAGATTTAAAATTTTCATAAAACTTTATCAAAATATTTGATTTCCCCCGTAACTGATTGCGTTAATAAAATAGACAGTGTATTAAAGTAATTTTCTAAAATGCAACTTTACCTGTGAGCTGCCGTAAACTTTATTTAAAAAGAAAGTAATAGAAAGTTTGAAAAGTGAGTTTGAAAATTTTATGCTGCTTAATGCTTGTCTCTACGGTCATACTAGTTTCATTATAAGGTAATATATTGCTTGAAGTCATGGATTCCGAAACCACGATAAACATACATACTTTAAACGCCATACGAACTGATACATGATGAATGAAAGTCAAAATGACTATCATACCATTATAAAATTAATGATTTCAGGTATACAAACAGGCTAAAGACATTTAATGTATTTTATTCCTCCTCTCCGCATGCCTTCGTGGTGTAACTGGAAGCACCCTCGATGTGTATTCGGGAGTCCCGAAGCTCGAATCCCGGTGAAGACTCTGCTTACCTTTGACGTCTCCAGTATCAAAACACCTAATGACTCTACAATATAAAAATATTGAAAACTGAATAAGATGCCTAACCTCAATGCAAATCGCAAATGCTAAGATTTTCTAAAGCCACGAATTACTGATAGTTGATTATAATCTCGTAGAGATCAGAAATTAAAGGAAATACTAAAATGGAGCTTCAGAACTGGATAACCTGAGGACTCAAAGATACATTGTGTTTCGGATTTTTCAGGTTTCATTGAAATTGAAACGCTAATGATGAGCTGAATACATTTGTGATTCTGTATCTTCCTGTCACCCACCACTAATAATATAAAAATATAAACATTTCTTAAGATCACAAGGGCGTCAATCGAAAAATGCTCGTAACAGCGATATAGCCAAAAGCGCCCAGAATTGTATGTACTGTCTTCTGACAGCAATTCCTTCCCCTAATTTAAATACGTACGTGCAATTCAGATTTGTTTAATTCTTAAGCTATGCTTTGATGGAAACGATAAAGTTTATCATCCTGTAATCCTTTGAAATTGTACTTGGCATTATGTATAAACATGGTATTTTCAATGAAATGTTTTCTCTTCAAGATTATACTGAAACGTTAGAATCCCTAACTCATGTTAAGAAAGAAAGAAACAAAGCGAAAGCATATTTTAATTGTCCAGGGTGGTGCAAGATAAACCGAACCCAAAGCAAGTGAAGAGTACATGAACTGTAAGGCAAGGTTTATCAGAACAGTTTATGAACGCTTGACGCACTGGAACAGAAAATAAGCAACGCCATCACCAGCATCCGTCGGGACGAGTTGCAGCAAGTTGCTCTGAACGGGATTCATTGGGTCAAAACTGTGCCTGGACCATGACGGTCAACACTTTCAACAGTATCTATAGAGACGGAGAAAAATCAACGTAAATAGTCTTTTTCTGTTATCTCCTTGTGTATAGCCGCCTTATAATTCACGTGTTATTCACTTGATTTGGGCTCGATTTATCTTGGACCACCACGTAGAATTTAGCGTACTTTATAATTGTTTCATTTAATATTGGTAATGGCTTAGTATGCGCAGTTTCTCAATTAAAATTTGCGTATGTTGCACGAATAAATATCCGGGCATAGCTTGCAGTTCCATATGCAGTTTCACATAACCATTTTAAGTCTTGGCATTCATATGGACTTCTATTGAAGAAATGCTAAAACTTTCCTTAGATAGATTCCTTAGCTAGGATAGATAGATTTCCTTAGATAGGATAATCAGGATTACTTTTTCCGAATTTACTCAAACTTATATATATATATATATATATATATATATATACATACATTAAAGTTTGCAAAGTAAACTTATCATCCCTGCGAATAGGAAAAAATTAATTTTTAAAGAAATTTATTTAAAGAAATTTTAATTTAAAATACAGAAAGAAAAGAAAGCATGTAAGTGAAAATTCTTGCTAAACATTTTTCTACTCTCTGTACTTCCAAGAAAACATCTAGTTGAAGTATACAGTCGAGTATTAAGTCATTTTTAAGAATGAAGTGTTTATAAAATCTGAAGTACATTCCAGATTTAGTTATCTTGCTTAGATTTTCCCATCTTTCTCATCCCAGTCCAAAAGCAATGTAAGTTTGATTTTCCTATTTGGATTTTTATTTCGATGCGGAATAATTAAATATTAAGTCACCTTTTACCGTAAATGGCATTGCAAACAGTTGAGAGGCTAAAAAGTGTAGGCAAAAAAAAGTTGCTTCCAATTCGGGGAACAATATCTAGTGGCGAGCGTAAAAGCGGCTGCCTCGGTGGATTAAAGCATGCATTCAAGGCGGAGAAGCGTGAACAGAAGCGCGGCGACAGTTTAGCCGGGCTTCTCGTAGCCCCTCGGAGGGAGGAGGAGTTATTTAACGGGCGGCAGTTTCTGAAGCTGCGGAAGAGACAGTTACGCAGACTGACATCAAAGCAGGCCTTCTATTATATTAAGGATTTTGTACGATGCAGTGAGGGATGTGGGAGGCGATTGTATTCGTGAGAGATCTGGAAAAAATACAAAAGCTTAACACTCAGCAGATCCAAAAGTTAAGTAATGATTGACTAAATTATATAAAAGAGTGAAGATCAGTCAAAATCCTTAACATCACCTAGCGGGTATTTATGAATTTCATTTCGCAATAAATATGGACAATCAGTGAAGCGGTTTAGCATTTAATGTTTTTGCACTGCGATGATTTGCTATAAGAGCGGTAAGATTATCGACAGGAAAAACTTTGTTAATCGGTTCCCAAAAAATTTCGCGATAACGAAGAAACTCGTATGATTCAGTACTTTTTTAATAAAATAAGGATATATATCGTCAATTCTTTTGCTCATGATGAAAGTCTTATAGCCATTTCTTCATATGACCAATCTGTAAAAAATGAGCGTGAAATGATCCAACAGGTGAATAGCTTTCCCACATTTAGCAGAATTTTGATTCATGATATAGCATAATTTTGATTCATGATGTTATGAAATTAAATAGTGCATCAACCTACGCAAAAACTGGATAAAAGCAATCGTTAATTTCCATATTTCTTTCAGTGTTAGTGATTTTCTGTAAAATATGTGAGTAATGAAAATCGTTTCAGTTATGAATTCACTTGCTTTATTATTTTGGTAAATCCCATTTCTACAACAGAAGTAGAAATCTTTTCATTTTGCACACAGCAAGTGGAAAACTTTCAGGAAAATAGGAATTTTTCAGGATTTTTTTGAATAAAATTAGCTTTTAAATTCATGAATAGAAATTGATGAAATTGTACCTCATTTTTTAACATCTTCGAGCTTACATCCAGTAAATCCTGTGTGTACCTCTCCTAAGTACGTTCATTTACGCAGATAAACAAAAACTCAGTGTTTAGAAAAAGAAAATAATAATAAAAAGAGAGATATTTCTGTTTAAATAATCCCCATTTTATTAGCATGTTGGAATATTTCCTATTAAATTGCATCATATGAAAAAAAATATATAACTTTTGGAACGGAAGCAGTAATTTTCATTAGAATTATTCTTTTTGATTCTTAGCAAATTTTGATTATTTAGCATTATTTAGCATTAGATTTAGATTATTTAGCAAATTTTGAAAATTAATACTGCAGTTATTTTCAGTAAATATCAATTCTGAAAGAGAAAGATCTAATATCGATCGTTAGGGTTATTAAAAATAAAAAGCTTTCTGTGTTCTGAGACACGAAACAGAAGCCTTTTATTTCAAGAACAATATTTAATGTATTAAAAATACTTTGTTATTACAAAAAGCAGTGAAATAATGATACTTCTTGATATATAATTGAAGTAAGTAATTGTGGTTAGTAATCTATGGATTCTCCTTTGGATTAATAACTCAGCTTCTGGTAGTTTCTGATTTTCATTTGTTACGATTAAAAGTACTTATGCATTATCCCGTCGACTGTAAAAGTGTCACCAAACAATGGGATTTAGCACTATTTACGGATAAGAGTAAAATAGCAGCACATTCATGATATCTGTGCTTTCATCTGATGTAACTTCGATCGATTTTCGATATGTCGCGTTTTGTTTTTATAAATAAGAATATAAATTAGCTCTTATTGCTGTGTTTCCCCCCTGCATTTGGGAATAAAATTATTAAAATATGGAATATTTATTCCACAGAACAGCAAGCAGTGGATATTTTAGAAGTTATGGAATCTTATCATCAATAAAAGTGTGTATTGATGGACACTATTTGCTCAGCTGCATATGGAAGACAAAGAAATAGACTGGAACATTTACCTGCGGGAAGTTTGTAATCTTAGTACTCTAAATAGATTCCGGTAAAATCGGAGGTATAAACAAAATAGTAAAAATCAATGAAAGTCTTTTCCTGAAGCTGAGAAATGAAGCGGGTGGAATACTGATTGTTCATTAAATAAAAAGGCGTCAGTTATGTTCTAAAAACACATTTAGGTACACATTTTTGGAAAAACCGACGTAAATCTTACCTTGAAATTATGCCAGAAAGCAGAAAAGATTACACTTAATTTATTTAACTCCTTTTTAATTTTTATGACTGCTGTAGACTCATTAGATTTGTCGCAGAAGAGAACATGAAAAATGTGCTATTATTTGCAGCGATTCGAATTCTGGACATCTCAATTACACAAGTTAGGAACGTGGTGAGGAGGAAGAAATGTCAGTACATTTTTATCTAATTCGAGCAACGAAGAACTCATTATAGTACCACAGATCCAGAGAATAATAAAAAATGCAGTGAAGATAACGATGCTGAGGATTACGATATATCGAAAATGGGCAATATGAAAATTAGTCGTGATGAAGCAAAGCTCTTTAATCTTCAATGTCCTGATGCTGCTTCTAAAGAACTTTCTTTAACAGAAATGCGGCGTTATGATGAAGCGGTTGACTAGAGTAAATGAATTATCCCACACAAAAGGAGGAAAAGGTACTAGATTAAAAAAAAATAGGGTCTCAAAAATGCATGTAAAGAGCTCATTAAGATTTCATAAGCCTCATAAATTTTGACAAGGTTGTTTATAGCGTAAATTTTGGCTCGGAATGCTTATTACAATTTTTTCGTGAATATCACGAAATAAAACCTTGCGAGGATTCATTGTTTACCCGAAGGAAATAAACTATATTTACTTATAAAAGACTTTTGTTAAGATATTCATTGTAATACGTATGAATTTATTTTTAGAATTTCAAATTAATATTTTTAAGAAAACTTGGCCATGATTTCAAATTTAGTCTTATAAGGTATTTTCTCCCTCCTTTCTGCATGCCTTCGTCGTGTAACTGTATCACGTTCGGTGCGTATTCGAGAGGCCCACATTCGAGTCCCGGCGAGGGAATTGTACATTTTTCACGTCTCCTGCTTCAAAATAATCTAATGACTCTACAAGTAGTGACCGAACTGAAAGGTGGTGGACGATAATTCGTCACCACCAGGATTTGGCGACTGGGTCCTCTAATCCCCAGTCTTCCAAGGAAAAGGTATTTTCTCCCTTCTTCCAGCATACCTTCCTGGTGTAACGGTAGCACATTCGACGCTTATTCGAGAGGTCCAGATTCGAGTCCTGGCGAGGTCATTGCACATTGAGATTGGTCGTTCCATTTGTCACATCATCTGCTTCAAAATATCCTAATAACTCTACAGTCTTTATTAAACAAGTTTATGGGTATTCGATGCTGTTACGGTCCCAGTTATCTCGGATAATTACGTTCAACTCTGTATAAAAGTGTGTGTGTGTAAACTGTTTATATTAAACTCTTAACATGTGTTTACAAGGAAGTTCTGCCAACCTAGAAACTCATCATTGTTCTGGAAGAGGGAACAACAGTTGATTCTGTACTTCAGAATTAATTATATGAGTTGCAATTAACTGCTAAATATCTATACAAATCAAATGAAAAGTTAAATGTGAAATTTTCGCTCGTTAAAATGGAAGTTTTTAACAAATTTTACAGCTTTTTAAAATTTAGGAGGACCTTCAAAACAGTGTTGCATAGCCATGTTCTTACATGCGAGTTATTCCCCGTTCGACGATTATTTGATTTACTAAATTCCCTTTGCTTTTTTTCAATTCTATGAAAAATGGAAGGCAAAAATATTACTTAGCATTTTTAATTCGATGATTTAAAAGTTGCTTTGCTAATTATTACATAGCATGTGGGTTTAAAGCAGTTTTTGGAAGTTATTTTGTTTGTTTATTTCAAAGAGCTTTACAGCCAAACATATCGTCTTGCTTCGAGCCTTTCACAATATAAAATGACACACATTTCTTCCACAGATTTTGACTTTTGACATTGGGTCAGGCACAACAAATAGGTATTCATAATTGTACTTTATTCTTTCCTCATATGCCGTAGATCTTTTATTTCTCCATACCAAATCTTCAAGAGCTTAATGCATTATTGTCACCGTCAACATCTTCATGGTTTCAGTGAGCTCGCTCTTACTCTAGTTTTGGGAAACGAAACTAAACTGTGCATGTATTATCTCTATTTACGTGATTATGTATTTTTCAGACCACCATTTCATTGACTGTTATTTGCATTTCTTTTGGTACTTCTTAAAAAGTCTTTTGGTATTTCTTAAAAAGTCTTTTGGTATTTCTTAAAAAGTCTTTTGGTATTTCTTAAAAAGTCTTTTGGTATTTCTTAAAAAGTCTTTTGGTATTTCTTAAAAAGTCTTTTGGTATGATTTGAGAATTCAAAAAAAAAAAAAAAAAAGCTGGGAAAGCACAAAGCCTTTTTTCATACCAATTATTCGGACCTGTTAGTCGCCGAGTGAATAATGGTACTCAAATCCTGACATACGGGCTGGCTGTATGGAAATTTTCATGCTTTTTTCTCTACGGGTAAAGTGAATACTAGCTGTTTTCCTTAGAATGTCCTCCGCAAAGGCATTCCTTCTCTTAGATAAATAGACCTCGTGTGCTTTGCCTTAAGCAGTTAACCAACCAATAAGCTAAAAACGTACATGCATATTAATTGTAACTACTACTACGTTTGAGTTGCTCTAGTCACAGGAATGCTCTATTTTCGTAAGTCGTGTGGGGGAAGGGTAACTGCATATGTTTTGACATTTGACATCAATTTTGCAGCTCTTTTCATTACCCCCCCCAAAGTTGTGTACTTCAAAATTATTTGCGACGTTTTTGTGTAAAATCTGCGTATTGGTTCAAATACGTAATGTTCTAAATGAAGCAAATAATTTCACTGGTTTCTCAAAATCGCTCCGTCAGGGATTCAAAATTTTTGCTATTCAGACTTTTAAATAAAGTCATTGAATAGTTTTCGATTTATTTAAACTAGTGATCGCTATTAATTACTTGTAAAAAGAGCTTTACGAAGTCTTTATTACTTTAAAGTCATAAAGTCTTTACGAAGCCTTTATTTTCATAACCGTTGGTCACATACGCATAATTCCAATCATAAAAGGGTTTTAAGAGCTTTTGTTGCTGGAAAGTCATCGTTTTTACTTTCCTTGAGCGATCAATTAAAAAAAATTAGTGCATTTCGAAATTTAAAATTTCTTTTTTAATGACCGCAGTAATATTCCTTTGTGATTTACTAGCGGGAAAGATTCTTTAATTTTTAAGTTTGGAACTTTTGATATACGAAAGCATTTCCACACAAGTAATTTAAAAGTTTTCAGATGTTAAAAATATGTTAATTCTAGTTATTATGCATTTGCGTTACATGGAGATCATAATCTAACCATGCAAAATAGTCATGCAAAAAAAAAAAAAGGGGGGTAATACAAAAAATCTTCGTATCTTCACAGTAATCAGTATGTAATATAAAATTTTAAAAAAAATCATTAGACTATAAATATTTTTAATTTTCAATTCACGCAAATAATGTTACAGATTGGCTGTGTTCCAATACTAAAGCCTATTACTGTTTTCTAGAGCATGAATTCTCTGTTATTCTCTGAATAAGATCTTCATTAAAAAAAAATTGGTATTGTCAGAAATTTCGGCAATAGCAATGCACATCACTTAATCTGTTAACATCAGAAATCTTGCTAAACTGTTATTTCATTCTTAGTTACATACAGGTTTAAATATTGCGCTTACAATAAGGGGTTAATCTTCGGATTATGGTAATTTGGCGATTTTTTGGCGACCAACCCTGCTACAGCAAACTGCTAGTTTTTTTTTTTTTTTTTTTTTTTTTTTTTTTTTTTTTTTTTTTGGACGCCATTTTGTTTTCACGAAGTAAAGGCATGTTTTCTTTTTACTCAACATTTTTTTCCAACAATCTGCTAGCCGAATTACGCTTATGCTAGAACTTTTATGGAACAAAAGTGCTTAATCATGACGAAGATTAGGTGCGAAATTGGGAGAAAGTGCAGAATCGCAAACTGCTTGCCGCATTTTTAAGAATTGCACATACACGGTATCATCCATATACACGTCGACCTATGCTCACTTAAAAAAAATCCCAGAATTGCACAAAAATGGCATTGCGCACACTCTTTACTTTATCCATGTACACTGCTAAAGTCCTAGTTAGTAACCTTTATCGCCTTACCAAAATGTCGCCAAACTACCTGTTACCATATTCCAAAGATTAGCCCAAAAATGAGATAGTCAAAATTCTGATCTAAAATTAAAAAGGAATCGCATGAATTCTTAACAACAAAGGACTCGTTCGAGATAACGCATGACAATTATTCTTATTTTCTGCGTCCAACGAGAAACCAGAATTATTTGTTGAAATATACTGTCGCTGCAATGATTCACAGGATTCCTATCAAACAAAAGTTATTTAAAGTTATAAGAAATGGCCATCAAAGAACCAAATAAAAGACTGCAGTACATCATGAAAAGGAAAAAACAAAAACTAATTATGTCGCAGGAATTTTTTTTTTCATTAAATTTGAATACTTTTCTTCTTTCCTTATTTCTTCTGGAAACAACCCATATAAATTACATTTGAGTAATTTACACGAAAAAAAGACAATTGTATTCGTAGTACAATTAGTTGTAGAATTGTACATTCAATCATTTAAATTTTTGCTAAAATAATAATTTTATCCAGTGCTAAAAAAGTGTCATTCAGTTTGTCGTAAGTATTATATTACTGATATAAGACGTAGTAGTAAGTAGTATATTTATATTATATTATTGATAGTAATATTTATATTATATTACTGATATAAGACGGATATTACTTATCGGTCTAAATTCTTAATTTTGCAAGTTTGATTTGGCTTAGTTAATTAACCGTTTGAGTGCTAAGGAGCGATTTTGCGCTTCTTCTGTGTTGCTCGAAAAGTGCCAGTGCTCTAGGCTGCGAAGCCGCAATATTTTTATATTATTTAAAGACTCTGATATTTGTACTTATGCTCAGAAAGATGTCAGAACAACACTGAATTGAAAGAATTACAACTTACCGTATAAGAGCAGAAAACAACGCAATAGCGCTCGGTGGCATTTTTAATCCGAGAATAAGACAAGCGAAAAAGCGCTCTTTGGCACTTTTGGACGGGAAAACAGCAAAGACATGTGGCACTCAAACGGTTAAGTAAAGCCCTAACGGGCTACCAACCTAAGGGAAGAGATGTCTTCAGGGAAGACTTTCTAAGGAACACTGGTTCATATACATGTTACACATGGGGAAAACCACGAAAGTGCCCCTGCAGCCATCCCGTTCGCCGGGATTTGAACTCCGGACCGAATTACTAGTGTTCTGCGACTTTACCGCTCAGCCGCTAGTGGGATAATGAGATATATTCCGGCAACGTCGGGGGTCACGTGACGTAAGAACTGCTAATGTAAACAAACAAGCTTGTGCTGTGGTAGATGTGCTGAAAATTCGGAAACTTTGTTTATTTTTAATTAGTTATGAAATTTGGATTTTATCTTTAATTATTATTTCATCCATTAATTAACTGCGCATTCATTTGGTTAGTATAATTTTGGTAACTCTTATATGTTACTGTTATCTTCATGATACTCTTTCGTTCACTGCTTTACCATGTTTTGATTGTTAATATTTATTTATGAATTCTTTTCTTGATCTGATAATTAATTCATTTATAAAAAATGTAAAAATGACTACATAAAATCATGTAAGGATAACGATGCGAATGTTCTGTGCAGTTCAAAATTAATATATAATTTTATACAGCAACTTAAAATTTAATTTTTAGCAACTGACTATTATCCTGTTGATAGTATAAACTGCGAATTAACACATTTTGTATACTATAAATGTCAAAATAAAAAATATAGAGATTTGTGCAGTAGTAGCAGTGAAGCCAATAATTTTTCATAATACATTTTTCTTCATTTTATAATAATAAATAATAAAAAAGTACTATCTGTATGCATTTTAAATATTCAAAAAATAAATTTGAAGTTAATTTTTAATCTTGTAAGTTACATTTATGTGCAGAATTTTTTATTTTAAAATCATGTAGCTCAAAAAGATTTTCAAGTGTATTTATTGAAAAGGTTTACCATAGGAAATAAACTAGTGTAATTGTAATGCATATACCTAAGGCACATGTTATCTCAAACTATAGACTGACACAACCATTGATTTTCAAGGACTAAATATAAATGCTAGTTTAATATTTAAATTAAAAAACTCAGCAATCTCCCTTGAAAATTTAGAATTAAGTAAAAATTCTTATAAAAGCATCCTTTTGTATTAAAATGTTTCAGTATTACTGATGCTTCTAATATTACAGCTGTTGGTATCCTTAATATCTACAATGGAAGGTATTAAAAAATTAGCATTCCGATATTTATGTGTATTCATGAAAAATCGATTACAACAGCTAAATTATTAAAACATATGCCGATGAAATTAACAAAATTTTAGCTGTATAAAATATTCTATGACATTAATTAATAAGAGAAAATTGGCTTTGTATTTATGTTCTTGCAGATAAACAGATCTTTCACGAATTCAGCTATTTCAGTAATTTAGAACAGCTATGAATATACTATTATTACACTTACATTTAAAAGTTTAGAAAACGTTATTCAAGGTCTCGGGAATAGTTTTCAATTAACTGATATACGCTTAATATTCTTAATGAAAACATTATTAATAATGGTAAGCATCATGCATAAGAAAAAGTTATAAATCTTACCTCGATTTCTGCAGAACTTTGCACAGATGTTTCGTAATTAATTTATTTCTTCATTTCGGCCTTAACGCAGCTTGTTATAAGTACCGTGGTATCCGGCACTACTTTGAAACAAATATTGTTCATATGTTTTTCTATGAATAACAAAAGACCCTTCTTGTTGACATCAAGGAAAGAGAAATCATTTCCAAGCGTATTTTTTAATTTCTCGCAATAGACATAAATTTCTAAATTCGAAAAATCAGTTAATTTCAGCGGAATATCTGCTATCGACTCTCATTGTAAACATAGCACATGAGGATGTTGTTGTTACCACGTGACCACATTTTTCCTCTTCTTCTCTTGCGGAATGTATCTCACTTCATAAACAGGAAGAAGTAATGGTTATGTTTTACTAATTCTTAGCTTTTCTGATTGGCAAACACCGTCGCCGGGATTTGAAACTCGGATCGCCGGTTGTTGTTAAATGGATTTGCTCATCGGTTACGTGAAAGTGCGTGAAGAAGGAATGCCGTATTCCTTACACTGGACTGATCTAACATCAGACGAGAAGGCCACGGTCAGTGCTTTTGAAACACCCTTTATATTATTGAATTTTGAGGACTGGTATGCTATCAAGATCATAGCTGTAATTTCAGTATATCCAGACATTGGAGAAACCATTTTTATTATTAATTTGCACCCAGCTCTAAAATTAGTGTTTAACTATGAGAACTTATCAAACCGGATGGGTTCTGAACTTTTTCAGGGAAAAGTCTAAGAAGAATCTAAAATTGTCATCTGCTGGGGGACTGGCTTATTATTCTTCGCATTGCTGATATTACAAATAGAACGTTCTTTGACTTCTACGATATTCAATGAATAAAATTTCCAAGATCGAAAGTAATTAGGCTTATTTTTTGATCAAATATTTTTGAGTGAGATTTTAAAGTAGCCAATACAGTTTTATAACTTTTCGGTTTATTTTGAGTTAAGTGTCTCAACATTTTTTCTATTCAGTTTGTGTTGGTCTCATATATATATCATCAGTTAATGTGTTTATTTCTTGTTTCTATTTCATGCCGAATAAACATTATGATAACTATCAAAATACGTCCATAGCTACTGCGAATATGCAGAGCTTTCTTGAAATTCACTTTTCATTTAATTCATAAAAAATTCTTTTAAATGTCATGAATTATTTCGTGCAAAGCAAAACATTTAGGCTACGGAGGGAAAAAAACGGCAAATACTACTAAAGATACCTATTCACTGTCATTTCCTTAGGATGTAGTTTAAAATGATGACCTTACGACCCCTGAAGAGCCCCGTCTGCACCCCCTTGGTGATAACAGAAGAACAATGGCGTCGTCGAAAGACCCACTTAAAAAAAAAAAGAAAAGAAAAAGAAAGGACGACTTTTCAAGCAATAACTCACGAGATGCGAATGTTAGCTAGCTTCTTATCGACCTGTAACATCAAACAGGTTTGCCAGAAGTTCTCCTTAAGAATTTTATCGCCAAAAGCTTGATATAAAAGTGTTAAACAAAAATTTCTTTCTCGAACTAATGATATGCATGACAATATTTAATTAAAATGCTTGTAACATTCCTATCTTCTGAATTATCTTCGAATTTTGAGTACATCTATTTCTAATTTCCCTTTTATACACTTAAATTAATCCCGTTATTACGATAATGATGATACATATCCCTCTGTATGCAAAATAAAATGCTTTCTTCAAGTCAAAGGTAAAATCTAAATTTCAGTGCGAAAAGGTAAGTAAAGCTTACGTTAAAATTGTGTGTGTGAGATTATGGCAAAGCCTCGAGGGCTATCTGCCTAAGAGGAGGGATGCCTTCGTGGAGGACTTTCTAAGGAAAACTGGCTCGTATACAAGTTACACATGGGGAAAACCACGAAAACGCCCATGCAGCTAGCCCGTTCGCGGGATTCGAACCTCGGACCGAACTACCAGTGTTCAGCGATTTTACCGCTCGGCCGCTGGTGGGCTACGTTAAAATTGACTTCAAAAGCATGCAATTTTTGCTATTAGATCCGCCTATAGATTTCCTCTTAATTACATGTATTCAGTCTATTTCATAAAATTAATCATAAATAAAATAACAGATATAAAAACTGGGTTCTAGGAAAAAAATCCATAGGAAAAAAGCCCACAGGAATAATGCTCACAGAATAATGCTCACAGGTATAAATGCTCACAGGTATAAATGCTCACAGGAATAAATGCTCACAGGAAAAAAGCCCACACAGAAATATGCCCACATAGAAAAATACTCACATGGAAAAATGCTCACTGAGAAATATGCTCACACGGAAAAAAGCTCACACAGAAATAAGCCCACTGATAAATGAAATACGTAGAAATATCCTTACATTAATTAATCAATAATTAAGCAATTTGAACATCGTACACCTACTTGAATTTTTTAAAGAAAAATTATTTGATCATTTGAAAAAATTATTGGACAAATGCTCATATTAACCTTTTCAGGGGCGGTATATAAAAGAACGAAAACTATAGTAAAATTTTGCATGTACTGTAATATTTTATAAATTGATGTCTGAATGTAGTTATTTAAGTTTGGAGCCAAAAATGTTCTAGAAGACAGCAGTTTCCAATCGAAGTGTGGAATTATTATGAAGCAGTTTTCGAAAATCTCCTTAAAACAACAAATTATTACGAAAGCTTTCATAAGGTACTAAATTCATTATTTAATTGTAGCCATCCTAATATGTGGTTTTTGTTTGACGGACTGAAAAAAGATTTAGCCTGCCAACACGTTTATTACTAGCTATTGTAAATACAGGACGTACTGAAGTAAAAGAAAATATGAAAACTTACATTTGGTAATCGCGAATCATGTAAGAAATTATGATGAAATCTATGATAAAATTAGATATTTACATATATTAGCTAATATTCAGTAAGTTCGTAGAGACATTAGATATTTTGGAAGCAGGAGATGTGAAAAATGAGCAAAGCCGACTTCGGGAATCCAACCACGGACCTCTGAAATACGCGCCCAGCGTGCAGACTACCACACTACGAAGGAATGCTAGGAAAATACCTTCTATACACCCCCCTTTTAAAGGACGACTGGGGTTTTTAGAGGACCTAATCGCCAAATCCTAGGTGTAAAGAATTATCATCCACCACCCTTTTAGTTCAGGCGCCACTGTAGAGACATTAGGTACTTTGGAAGCAGGAGACGTGAAAAATAAGCAAAGCCTTCGCCGGAAATCGAACCACAGACCTCTGGAATACGCCCCCAACGTGCAGACCACCACACCACGAAAGCATGCCAAGAAGATGGGAGAAATACCTTATAAGTTTATGTGAAATATACATGATTTATATATAACAAGGTATTTTACGTAATTTTATTAAACTAATTATTACTATTTGCATATTCTTCTAAAAGTTTATATTATAAAATGTATAACTTATACTTACTATTGTTTTGTTTCTTTAACAATTAAAATTGTAATAATTTTTCGCTGTATATTCTGTTTCATTTTTCTTCCTTCCTGCTCTCTTTTTCCTAATTCAAAACGGCCCATTTGTTAATCTTATATAGCAACTAAATGTACACATAAGTTATACAGTTTTTGATATATATATATATATATATATATCATAGATGTTTTGGTAATTTAAATAATTTTCTTTGAGAAATTTAAGTAGATGTACGATGTTCAAATCGATTAATTATTGATTGAATAATGTAAGGATATTTCTACGTATTTTATTTATCAGTGGGCTTAAATCCATGTGAGCACATATCTATGTGAGCTTTTTTCCGTGTGAGCATATTTCTAAGTGAGAATTTTTCCATGTGAGCGTTTTTTCTATGTGGGCATATTTCTGTGTGGACTTTTTTCCTGTGAGCATTATTCTGTGAGCAGTTTTCCTGTGGGCTTTTTTCCTGTGGGCATTTTTCTAGTCACCAAACTGACCAATAAAGGCAACGTTGATTAGCATAATTGCTAATAATAACGCGAATAATAAAATATAATCAAATCAAACAAGTAACGAAAACAATACTTTCTTATTTCTAAAAGCCCACTAGCAGCCGAGCGGTAAAGTCGCTGAACACTGGTAGTTCGATCCGAGGTTCGAATCCCGCGAACGGGCTGGCTGCATGAGTGTTTTCGTTATTTTCCCCATGTGTAACGTGTATACGATCCAGTTTCTCTTAGAAAGTCCTCCACGAAGGCATCCCTCCTCTTAGGCAGATAGACTCGAGGCTTTGCCGTAATTAAATAACCTAACCTAACCTAACCTTATTTCTAAAATGTTACTACAGTGTAATATTATTCTTCAGGCTCTATCCTTACTACGCATTTGTACATACTGTTACTTCCATTATAAAGCCTTCCATTACTATTGGAGATAATCTCCAATTATCTGATTGATAATCGCTATAACTGTAGTATTAAAAAATGTCTAATGATAATTTTTAATTCATTGCCTCAAATGAAAATCTAATTTAAAACTTGCCTCATACTGTGCTATAATTAAAGTACCTTATTTGTAACTACAACAAAACGTGGCGCTTTTAATACAGTGTTAAGAATAAATGCTTCCATGCTTTGTATAAACTAAGATATTTTGCAATAAAAAGGTTCTTCGTGGCTTTCGACCATTGACTTATGAGCCGATGCTCAGAGGGCAAATCAATTTTATTTAAACAAATGCATCTTACAATTAGATTAACTGGTGTGTGGTGTATTTAATTACGGCAAAGCACACTAGGGCTATCTGCCAAAGGGGAGGGATGCCTTTCGTGGAGGACTTTCTAAGGGAAAGTGGCTCGTATACACGTTACACATAGGGAAAACCACGAAAACACCCATGCAGCCAGCCCGTTCGCGGGATTCGAACCTCGGACCGAACTACCAGTGTTCAGCGACTTTACCGCTCGGCCGCTGGTGGGCTTAGATTAACTGAATTCAAGCAATTATTTGAGCGGAGTGTCTCAGTGAAACCTGGTATGAGGGCTTATACATTATATATATATGCACGTGCTTTAACATATAATCGAGCAATCCTTCAAATAAAAATACCTAAAATAAGCTTTTGCTTAAAAGAATTCTGCCCGGCATTTGCCCATGGACATTACTTGCGTAGTCTGTATTCATTTCTAAGCGAATCACCTTGCATCTCAGAAACTGGAAATAAGAAAATATGCGAGTAAACTAAAATTCCTGAAATCTTTCAAAAAGGGAATCAAAAGGCTTTCTCTTCAGAAAATATAATTTTGTACAAATGACATTTCAATGCAATCAGAAAGGCAAATAAATGTATGCATAGATGCCTGAAGGCCTTTGAGGGTTATGCTAAACTAAATCCATATTTTAAATTTTAAGTTAAAAAAGAAAAGGGAAATTGAATGTCTCATTTTCCTCTGCAAAAATATATGTATGATGTATGGGAGGGGACCTTTGGGGTTGAATGCAATTATGCGCATCGAAACTTCAACTGATGTTCAGCTTGAATGAAAACTGTCAATACAGAAAAGCGCTCAAATTAATCTACATGATATGAGAAATAAATATGAGGATATTATGGAATAAATTGAATTTTTAATAAATAAATGAATCGTAAAGGACAAACTTTTGAATGAAAGACTACAAAGAGAAAATATGTTTGATGAATTATGTGAAGATAGCACGGTTGAAATCCTAAAATACGTTTAAAGAGAAGAGCTTTCTGTGATGCTTTGATATTTTAAATAGTCAGCTAAAAAAGAGATTAAATTAAATGACAAAAACTAAGAGCTTTTTCATTTTCTAAGCCTAAATCTCTGTTTAGATTTGAAAAAAAGAGAAAAAAAAAAAAGAAAAAAAAAAGAAATCATCAGCAGCATTTCAAAAATACAGAAGAAAAGATATAGATAAGATTATACTAACTTTATAATTAATAATTATCATGTACATGTTACTAAGTAAGTATCGAGTATTTTTTAGAACATACATTCAAAAGCTACTGTCCATTGATTTTACTAATAATTTTCAAAACTGAAATTAATAAAAATGCATTTAAGAAAAAAGCATGATGTAAAATCGACTTATTGAAACGCAAATAACTGAGAAAAAATATCTCCATGAATTAATAAAAGGTTTTGCAGAAAAATTTTAATAAATCAGGCTTTATTTATTTACTTATTTATTTATTTACTTATTTATTTATTTTTATTCAAGGTGATTTGGGGTCATCAGCTTTATAAGCTACACATGTCTGCTACAACTCTAATTGATTACCAGAAAAAAAATAATGATGAAATAGTTGCAGATGTTGAAAGAAATGAAGTGTGGGGTTAAAGACTGTCAAATTAAAGAAAAAAATTAGCATATGCGTTTTCATGTAAAAATTCCGTATTCGAATTAGTTTTGTTTATAAACTTTTTTGTGTGAAGTGCATGTTTCGAGGTTAGACGATATATTATTTATATTATAAAAAGAGCTCATACTTATTTTTTTATTTAGCAAATTGTTGAATAACTCAAATTTGTAACTTGAGCTGTAAGATTCTACATAAATTTATTTTACTTTGCGGGCTCGATCTTTACTTGAACTGTGAAACGACTATTTGCTAAGTTCAAACTGTATCAATGACAAGATGTGAGAAGGGTGAAAAGACCTTTTTATCCAAATCAAGAAGGAATTTACAAACGGTACTCCTGGTGCTTACAAACTTAACCAATACTTTTGGCTGCAACTCAAAATTGAAATATTAAATTAAAACTGAGTTAAATAATCAGCTGAAGCTGCACAGAGCTAGATAACGCGAGTTGGCTCTTATCCCTACCACCGACGTACACAAACCAGCAGTTTCTATCCACAGCCGTAAAATATCAAGCTTAAGTCAGCAGAACAACGTGGCCGAACGGCAGAACATGCTCTCTCTGAAGTAACTTAAACACCAGCTTAAATAGTATCTTTTTACCCTACTTTGCGTAACACGCGAAACTGAAATATCATTCTTGCAGGAAATGGAAATAAGAAAAGATAAGTAACTGAACAAAAAACTGTTTAAAACTAAATGATTCATTACAGAACAAATTAGGATCATATTAGCAGAATCTCCTTTTGCATGTCTACCCGTGTCTACTCCTCCTTCACCTTTGAGAGTTATTCATTATTTATGCATTTGTCCGCCAATACATATCCCAGGGAAGAATAATTTCATCAAAAACTGATTCCCAAAAGCAGTGCTAGACTAAAGCAATTTGATGCCTCAGAGGACATAAGGTAGGACCAAAGTTTTGTCTTATAATTTTCACCCATTTACAAACGTTTTTGGCCTAAAAATAGCCCGTTACACAATTGGTTCGGCAAAAGAGGAAAAAAAAATTCTGCTTATTGCCCTTTAACTTTCATGCCCTATGCAGGTGCTTATACTATTTAATAACTAATCTAGCCCTGATAAAAGTCATCTTTATTCAAAACTCTGGCTTAAACACCATGAATTTTCTGGCATTTTTCTTGGAGCTTTGTATGAAATGGCGATCTTCCGTGTGTTCACATTGCATTTGGACTTTCAAGTGATTTCGTGTTACATCGGGGCTCTCAATAGATTAGTTTATAAATCTGTGAAAATAATCGATATGTATCTTTAAAGTGTAGAAATCGAAAGATTTGTTTCTAGAGACATTAGGTATTTTTGGAAGCAGGCAAGATGAAAAATTTGCAAAGCCTTCGCCGGGAATCAAACCGCGTATTTCTGGAATACGCTCCCAGCGTGCAGACCACTTCCCCTTTTAAAGGGCGACTGGGGTTTATAGGGGACCCAATCGCCAAATCCCGGGTGTGGAGAATCATCATCCAAGACGCTTTTTAATTCGGGCGCCACTGTAGAGGCATTAGGTTATTTTTTAAGCAGGAAAGATAAAAAATTAGCAACGCCTTCGCCGGGAATCGAACTGCAGACCTCCTCTGGATACGCGCCCAGCGTGCAGACCACCACAACACGAAGACATACCAAGAAGGCGGGAGAAATACCTTATAAAGAAAAAAGAAAACCTGAAAACTAACAATTAGTGAGAGCGCATTTTTCTCATTATCTGTTTCTGTTGTGTAATGCGACAAAAGAATAATTAAATCACATTAATTTTTGCCTTTTATTATTTTAAATAATAATTTACTTTTTTTTTCTTGCTATTACTTTTCATTTCATCTGTTATTAAAAAAAATGAAGAGACTAAAAACTGTTCTTACTTCGTAAATTTTATTTCACAGATGTCATGAGACAAGTATTTCAGTATCAGAACACTAAGTAAAAACAAGTATATAAACGAGGTTTTCATTTTATATAAACCAAATTTAGGTAGTTTCGGTAAGAAGAAATGTGTTTCACTAGCAAAGTACCTAAGTATGATCGTTTGATAATGAGTAATGGAATCCAATGTGTTTTACTAAGATTGAGCTCTTTTGCATAACCTTTAAAAGAGGAAAATTTGTAAAACAGAATTTTCAGATTTCGTAATCATTAAAATTAATTTTAAATTAATAATGCAAAAAAATTTCAAAAATGTTGCCATGATAAAATACATTAAAATTCAAGATACAATATAACGCTAATGAAACTCAAGATTATTCACGTAAATATATATTTTATGATCTCAAAACTCTCATAAGGTTAAAACAACAATGGAAAGGAACCAGAAAATGGATTTGCTGACAAAGCAAAAATAAAAATTGGAAGCAAAAACAGAAAGAAATAAGGAAAGCACCTACTTCTACATATAATAATTGTAAATCCCATGGCTGATTGAGTTAACTGTTCAAATTTCTTTCATGTCAAGTTGATAACAGTACCTGAAGAATCGTGATCAGCCTCAGAAATCTACAGTACCTTAAATGCATTCACTAGTGCAAGAGACAAGGATATACGCGTTTGGTTTACCAAACGTGTAAGAAGAAAAATATTTTATTGCGAAAATAAGCAAAGGGGCAGAAGTAAAGAACTTACAAAATAAGTTACTGTAAAAGAATTGTGTCTCTATTTCAGTAACATAAAAGTAAATAAAAAGTGGGCAAACAGTTCCCTTGCAGTTTAAAAACTAAACGCATGTTCTGATCAAAAACAATGAAGAAATCGGGAACTATTATAGGTGTTTCATCGAAATGGGTGGAAGTCTCATTGGCACATGAGCACTAATAGCTAATATTATCCATCTCGTCTTAAAGGCTTACCAGGTAAGCGAAGGAAGAAATAGAAGTCAAGGCTTGTTTGACGAATTTAGGAAATTTAAATATCACACACAAAAAAAAGGACTTAACAGAGAACATATAATTAAGACACAATAACACGCCGAACAAATACTAATTCAAAAGTCAAACAACAAAACCCCTATTCCGGATATGAATTCCTGGGGTATTTATAGGATTCCTTGCCAGTGTGGTTTAATTTACAATGGCCAAACTAAGAGAGCCTTAAAATTTCGCGTCAAAGAACATGAGGCATATGTTAGAAAAAAGGAAACACAGAAGTCTTCTGTTGCCCAACATTTGTTGGTCCGAAAATCACTCTTTCAATTTTTCTGCTGCCAAAAATATTTAAAAAAGATCTTCCATCGGAGAACTGGATTTTCTAGAGGCATTTCGCATTCAAAAAAATCTTTCTGTTCTAGTTAACGATCCTAATTCCAATCCATCTTTGCCTTCGGCCTTTAAAGAAATTATGCTTTAGTTCTGGTTTCCTCAACAGATGGCGCCACTAGCTTATTTTTTGTCCAGGCTTTCTTATCTTATCTGATCATTATATCCTATTTCGTTCATTTGCGCTTTTGCAGCTGACGATGGTGGTTCGGTAAAACCATCGAAACTAGTCCTGTGAAAATTTGAAAATATAACGCTGATTTTTGTTGTTTGACTTCTGAATTAGAGAACATATAGTTTAAGACCAAATCAAGGTAGGATGCCTTTCCAAACTGAAGTTATAACTTAGAGAAATAAAAAAATGTTTTAAGTATAGAGAGAAATAACCGGTTCTTGAGCGTAAAAAAAGATTTTTCACCACTAAGTACTTGAAATAGTTATTTTTTCGTTATGTAATGCATAATAAATATTTTGATGCAAAAGTGCAAATCAGTAATAAGATATAGCAGATTCGCACCGTTTCGGCAGAATTCGTTTCTGAAATTCTTACCAGAATGAGTTTCTAGAATCCCATTAAATGCAAATGAGAAGGCGAAAGTGTAAGGATCTTAAGTTTTACTAACGTTTATTTTATTTTAAATCTTTACTACCACTTCTTATTTTCTACTTCCGGCCAGAATTAAAAGCTTTAACTTATTTATGCAAATTTGTCCGGCGAACGCCAAGTACTTAAGTTGTGGCTTTTTGCCAAGCAAAAGAGAGGAAGGAGTTAGTAGAAGCAGGCCGCTTGCCTTAGCAGTTTTATTCGGTTGCTGGTTGCCTTCCAGGCCAGAGGTTTAATCCTCTTGATAATTTTAAACGTATTGTAGTGTTAACAGTTCTCTGTACTACATACGGCTTCCTGTTAATATACGGCCAATCTTCCACGTAGACCCTTGTTTATTATTCCAAAGTTAAGTTAGAGTTTAGTTAATATTTTTATATTCTTACATTCAGACCACAAGTGGTTGGTCTCTGTATTCCGAAGTCCGGAAATCATTGTAAAGAGTGAAAAATAAAGGGTTTCGTATACCCTTCCTGTGTATCTTGTCTACTTCCCACATTTATTGAACATAGCTTTAGTAAGCTCCCTGTTCCGAGTCAGGTCTTTGCATGTTCCCAAAGAAAGTAAGGAGAAACACTGAACCTGATAAAAGTACTAAAGCCAAAGTTCACTGACTTCGAGAGAGAGTTAGGATTCCTGAATAGCGCGCGTTTGCCTTTTGGCTGCATCTCTCTAACCGTTACTACGCTCGGCCATATTATGTGCCTTTAGATAGCTAATTTAATATTACGGGCCAATTAGTTTAGAATTTGTGTTAGCTTCGGCGAAATCTCTTTAGTTAGTCATTAGTTAGTTCTTATTTCTTACATTTTTGAGTTTAAGCCTGAGTGGAGGCTTTGCTGTACGCATCTGTGAATCTTTATTTTGAGCAATAAAGAATTAACCCTTCTTGAGTTTACGTTTCTGTTCTTGGACTTAAGCGAATAATCGCTTAGTAGTTCACTAGGTTCCTCAACACTTGGTTTAGTAGAATAAGAGGGAAGTACATTACACTGTTATCGGAGAACAGTTCAGAACAGATATTGCCCTATTTCACGAAGAATTAGGAATATGTCACTTAAAGCTAACTAATGTTTTGAAGACTTACTTCAAGAATTAAATTATCCTTGTTGTATCCCAAGAAATGGGAAAAACATAATCGTATCAAATTTGAAGATAATCACGGCAAAATGGAATGATTAGAGCCATGCATCGACTTGATAAGGGGTTATTGATAAACGCTCTCCTAAGGACGATATCTTAACGATATTAGAGCACTTTTTTGTCCAAGTTTCTTTACATTCGACTATAAAAGGCGTTCAATAAGTTTTGAGCTTTAGCACAAGACATGTGTCTGAAATTGCTTACTCACTATTCTACAAATAGGTTCCCTTGATTTCAATGCTCTTAGCACAACAATGAAAGAAAAAGTTTTTTTTTTTTTTTTTTTCAACTTTTAATATAGCCTAAACGACATCCTTCCAATCACATTGTCTCTGTAACATGAACCACGTAAATACTGTTTGAATTTTTGAAACAAATGAGTCACCATATCTTCTGAAACAGTGGTTTGAAGATAAAATCTACTGTTATGAAAACAATAAATTTTAAATTATTAATTATTAATTATTGAAATACGCATTACTTAATAATAGTCTGGGAAATCTCAAATTTAAAAAGCACGTTGTCGTGCAAGAGTAATACTTTTCTGCTTAATCTGCCAGGACGTTTGACCTTGTGGTTTGTCGAAGTTGAGTCCATAGGTTAGCCCAATAGATTCCTATAACCGTGGTATTACATGGTTTATATAATTAAGCGCAGTGGTCTGCCTGGGTTCTGAACTTACGGAGTAAAGGATATCTGCTGTGTTTCAACATCGTATTATGAAATTTAGTTTCTGCGGCACAGTGGCGTAACCATATTTCATTTCCTGTCACTAACTACGAATAAAAATTTTTTATCTGCGTTTATCATGGAATATTCGACATGATGCTTCTTCATTTCTGGCTCCACCAGCGGCTGAGTGGTTAAGGCCGCTGAATACTGGGAGTTTGATCCGAATTCGAACCCAGCCGAAGGGGCTGACTGCATGGTTGGCTTTCGTGGTTCTCCCAGTGTGAAACGCGAATACAAGTTAGTTTTTCTTATAAAGGCCGCCACGAAAACATCCTTTTCTCTTAAGAAGATAGCTCTTGAGTACTTTACAATATTCCAATAACCTAAACTAACGCATTTATCATTTCTAACATCAACAATCTGCGTAACCTTCTAGTACAGATATTCGACATCTCTAACCTTTCATGCAGGATTTTTTTCTCTGATCCAATACTGATGCTGATTTCCGTAGCAGTCTTAAAAATTGTCACTCTTCCATCACATATTTCCTGACGTCAACACACATTCCGGCAGTATTATCCTATCGGCTATGAAAGTTGGATACCATCGAGCCTTGAAAGTTAGCGTAGATCCTGCCAAAACTGCATCAATCGTTCGTATAGGATCTAAAGGTGTTGATGCCTCTTTAATAAACAATCAGTATTCGACCCGTTTCGTTTTTGCCCTTCGTAAAGAAACTTTCGTTGGTTTCTACTATTTTATTATGCTGTTCGATGTTATCGAAAGTTCTGTTTAGAACGTTTTGAGTACAAACTTTCTATGAGTGATTTTTCCAACCTATTATTCTTTCGTCGGACATATTCAGCTGATTGTATCATGCCCATTAATAAACACTTTTTTGATGGTATGATCCCTTTGAAAATCTTGCCATGTTGTTCTGGAGAAGGCACGCTCCAAATTTAATCATTTTTTTCTTTCAAAATGCAAGAGCAAAATACAGCAGTAGCAGTTAATTTATATCCTTGTTCATAAAAATTACTCAGAGTTACATCAAACGAAAATGCAGATGTTACGAGTGTGTTGTGATGTCACGCTTATCCATAATTACAGCTGAATCGCGCTGTTTGGCAAGATTTTTCGCAGTCTACGAGATAATACGTAAGTACTCTCATTTCTTCAATGGTCACATACGCCCTGTAGCCTGGTTTGTCATCTTTGAATAATGCTTTCCCATGTCTAATCATGGTAGCCCATCTTTTGACGGTGGCATATGAAAGTGATGTATCAACGTAGGATGTAGCATGTGGTCTTGAATATTTGTAGCTCTTACCCTCTTTTTTTTTCCAAGAATTCAGTCACCGAGCCATGTTTCATATTTTCATTATTAGCATATCTCATTGACTGACAACAGTCCCTCAAAATTCAAATAATAACGACTTCTGTGTGTACTCAACTTTTATATTTCCATTGGAAGTGACTGGTAAATACCACGTTTCTTTATTCACCAAGTATTCTATCATACTTGGACATACAACTTAATGATCGTCTTTTCACATAAATATGCATCAGAGTGATTTCTGCTGCTTATAATCCGTTTGAATCACTTTTACATTTTCCGTAACTGTTCCAGTGATCTACTCTTATGGACACATAAGAAAATAAAATTCCAATTTTTAAATTCAAACATTTGAGAAATTATCGACGAGAAACAAATATTGTAATTTGAAAGAAAATTAATCCAGAATAATAGCAATAAATGCTTTTAGCTTCATTGCAGTTTCGTAAACGATATTCTATAGATGTTTAATGTGTGTGTGTGTATTTAATTACGGCAAAGCGCACTAGGGCTATCTGCCTAAGGGGAGGGATGCCTTTCGTGGAGGACTTTCTAAGGGAAACTGGCTCGTATACACGTTACACATGGGGAAAACCACGAAAACACCCATGCAGCCAGCCCGTTCGCGGGATTCGAACCTCGGACCGAACTACCAGTGTTCAGCGACTTTACCGCTCGGCCGCTGGTGGGCCCTATAGATGTTTAAAGAAGTAGCTTCATAAATACACACATACACTTTTTTATAATGGAGAAAACTAGATCATATATCAAGCAAAAACTATAAAATCAAATGAATATTTTTCCCTAATTCGCATAGATGTAAATAAATACTAAAGTGTTAAAAAAACTGTGATCTTCATTATTGCTTGAAAAGCAAAAAGTATGAAATTTTTAATTTGATAATAAAAAGTCTTTACGAAAATTCATTTAAATAAGCATTCAAGAATAGCTTACTAACAATGGAAAATAATTTGCTTTAGAGAAATAATTTTCCTGGGCTTTCTAATCTATAATTAATTAGCTTTGTTTAGGCGTTTGCGTTTGAATAATCTTTCAAAGCAAAACAATTTTTGCAAATGGCAATTTCGCATGATTTGCTCAAAAAGTATAGTAATTTGAGGAGTCAACTATATTTTTGAGCCTTTTGATAAGAATTTATCTCAGATAAGTTCAATACAATGCTAACTGCGAAATACTAAGCGCGCCCGTAAAGTAACCGGACAAATTAAAACAAGCAATAAAATAAAAAAATGTGAAAGAAAGAGTGACATCTCAACTCTTGTTAAAGCCTCTTTAAATTGGCTATTTTTTCGTGTACATATCAAAACGCCGGATTCATTTTCATTTATTGAAAAGACATTGGACAAAAACATTTGCTTCGAGATGGAACAACGTTATAGCACTAAATTTTTATACAAATGAGGTAAATCTGCCACCGAAACGTTAGAGATGATTCGAAAAGTGTATAGTGACGCGTCGTTATCAATAACGCAAGTGTATGAGTGGTACAACCGCTTTAAATGCAGGCGCAAAAGCGTTGAAGATACATAAACCAAAGATAGGGTGATCTTTAACTTCAAAAAATGAGGAAAATTAGTTAGACCTATTAACTATGAATTTTCCCCTGAAAATCAATAAATTAATCGGTATTTTTATAAGGAGGTGCTTTTTCGGGCAAGTTAAGAAGGAGCTTTTTGATTCTGGGTAAGGGTTTTTTTCCCCCTACGATAATGCTAGGTCCTATACCACATTGTCTGTACAAAACTATCATACTAAGCATCATTTGCAGTGATAAATCAGCCCCATATTTCTCAACTTATCGCCAGCTGATTTTTTCCTTTTTCCGAAGCTGAAGATGGCCATGAAAGGACAGAGATTTGAGAGGACAGAGATCTCGGATATTAAATAAAATGTTACGCGTAGTTTGCGAAAGGTTAGTTCCAGCGCCTGTAAACAGTGTTTCGATGACTTTGAAGATACGCTGGAAAAACTGTATAGACTCCTCTGGTGATTATTTTGCAGGGGATAAATTTATTTGAAGGCTAGTAATCTTTTCCTTGTTCATAAGAAAATGTCCTGTTACTTTATAGGCGCATCTTGTACATTGCTTTGTTTCAAAAATATATTTAAGTACATTTTTTTTTGCCATGCAACTTAGAGTACCAAAACAAAGTATTCACAAGTAAATTGTTAACATCATGATGGTTATTTCATGATATTATAACCTGTAAATTAGGAGAATGATGTAATATGAACCTTCAATGTAATTCACTATACTATTTCCCAACTGCGAAATGATTATTGAAACTGTGCATTTTTCAAAATAATTACTGGTTATAGCTGAGGCTTTTATTTTTCGGTTTTGAAGAGGCAGTTTTGACTAATTATTACAAAATGCAGTTTAAACACTTATTGTTTTGGCTATAATAAAAAATTTCATGCAGTAAAGAATGACTTATTTATTGATTTAGAGTCTAATACTTATGGATTATTTCTAATAGATGTGAGATTGCATCGCTCCAGGAAAAGGCGGTATAAATTTATTTATTTATTCTAGTGCAATAAATCAAACAATATTTTCTGCTATATAAAATTAATTTCCTTTTTATGTCTGATTTAAAATGATAAAACTTCGTATACATTTGTACAACATTGAAGAAAAGCTGAGTAAATATTGAATATATTAATGCACAATTTTCTAATGGACTATTCTTTCGAAAGTAGCTTTAAAGCAAGTTAATGGTTCATGTATGATATAAATACTTGCAAATATTCTGCTAAGGCTTAAACAGTCTCCATCACTGGGATTTCCAGCCAAATCCGGACAACCTTCTTTTCCAGTCAGCAGCTATGAAACCAGTAGATATCCCCGCTTTCAGACCGGAACACAGTGGCAGGTATGTAGATAGATGAATGACAGATAGTTGACGGGTGAGACAAGATTGTGGTTCCGATGTCTAGCGCCAGGACTACTACAAATACTTTTGACGACGCAAAACATTCCAAAGCTTTAATTTCCAGCCCTAAATAACATGAAGAACTTTTGCAACGATAAGAAGGGATACAGAGCAAAACTGTTTATCTTCGACGTTTCACCTTCTTTGATCTCGTGCTGCAACTGGTACCGCTCATAACAGAATTACTGTCTATTCTGTTATGAGCGACGATTATTCTGTTAATAACGACCTGTACTGCTATCAATCACCTTTATCGGGCAATATAAAAAAAAAAAGTTCTCATTTAAGTATCTGTTGTAAAATGTGAAATAAAACAGATAAACAGTGTTGAAGCAGACGAATACGTAACTTGTAACATTTTGTCACTTTCTAGTAGTGAATGAAATGTTTCCTAAATTTAACTTTCAGCAGGTCAAAGCAAAAATAAATAAACAATATCCAAGCTGGCTGAAACAAAAGAACTAATCATTCTGGAAACTGCAGGCAAAGAAACAGAATTTTTTAAACGGACTTTAGTGTTACAAATACGCAATAAACCTGAATGCAAAACAAGCAAAAGCATAAAATACTCATACCGAAAAAATGAAATTATTCAAAACTGATGAGGTTATCCAAAAAATGTGATATACAGAACGAAACTGTAGCTAGCTGCATTTCTCTTCGTTTCTGATTATTCTTTATATAACACGGAAAGGAGAAGGCTACTTAAAAAATTTCTTCACACGGTAAATAATTTTAGCTTTGCATTTCTCTGACTCGAAAGTAACTAAGCAACATGGTGCAAATATAAAGTATAAATCAAACCTAAATCAAACTTGGTTTCGCTAAAAGGCTGACAGACAGCTAGCTACTCTATCACTTGAGCTATAAGGTATTTCTCCCGCCTTCTTAGCATGCCTTCGTGGTGTAGTGGTCAGCACGTTCGACGCGAATTTGAGAGGTCCATGGTTAAGAGTCCGGGCGAGGGTATTGCTCATTTTTCATCTTTCCTGCTTCGAAATTACCTAATGTCTCTACAGAGCTACAAGTCTCTTCCTATCTTTTTAGCACTGGCGAATTTCTTTCTCAATTAGAGCATTCCCATACAAATAATAGTAAATGAAAGGATTCTACTGAAATTCTGGTTTTTAAAAAAGAATCCAAAGGAAATGGATGGAAATACTTTGTCTTGGAGAATTTTATTTGGCTGTTAAAGAAACTGATGTTTTAAAAAAATGAGTAACTTAAAACCCGATAGGCTGCATGAATTATTTAACGATTCTCTTTAAAATCTGCTTGGTGATGGAAAAACTATTACACGAAATATATTTACAGTCGCACGTACGGAAATACACAAAACACACAACAAACTTGTTGAATAACTACTTTTACAGTTAATAAATTAGGCATATTTTTCAAGCTTTTTTAAGAATGTTCAAACATTACACTGACGGAAAATGAAATCCCAACACCGAGAAGGAGTTCTGCAAGATAAACAAAATTTTAAAGGCGTCTTTACACATCTGAAAGGCTATGTCTATTCAAATTTCGCTCTAGACGAATAACTGTAGTGGTAGTAGCACGACTGTGAACATGCAAATCACGTTTGCTTTAAATACGCTATGTAAACTTCGCTTGTTTTATTTGGCTTCCCGAATGGGCATTATGATAGATATTTGACTCAAAAATACCTTTAAGAAGACGTATAAGGCAGTATCAGCAGCTTACTGAGTTTGAGCGAGGCCGTGTAATACGACTATGAGAAGATGGATTTTCTTTTAACGATATTGCAGAAAAAATTCTCAGGCATGTATCCATTGTGCATGCCAGTTGGCAGAAGTTGTCATGTGAAGGTACTGTCTCAAGAAGTTAAAGGTCCGGCCATACACTTGCCTTCGCTCAAAGGATATTCGCCGTATATCTGTGGCGCATTGCACTGCATCTACAACAGACATTCGAGCTTTTGTTGGCATCAGAGTTACACAGCGAACTGTAACAAATCGATTACTTTAGGGACAGCTGTGAGCCAGATGCTCCTATAGTGGCTATACCACTAACTCTAAATCCCCGCCATTGGCGATTTCAGCGATGTCAAGCTAAAGTTCATTGGAGGGCGATTGGACCTGCACTAGGAGTTGTGGTCTTGGAAACAATATCCTATGATTAGCAGGAGCACTCTCATTGTTATCCCACACATCTTACTAGTAAATCTATATGTCAAACTGGTGATCGCACTGGTTGCACTGCCATTTTTGTGCAAAATTTCAGGGAGCATTTCCAACAAGATAACGCTCGTCCTCATACCACTGCTTTCACAAAATGTGCTCTACAGAGAGTTGACCTGTTGTCTCGAACAGCGATATCATCTTATCTTTCTTCCACCGAGCACAAGTGGGACGTTATTTGGGCGATAAATCCAAAGCTATCCACAACCAGCACTGACAGTTGCTGATTTGAGCGACCACGAGCAACTGACATCACATATGAAATGACTCTTCAATCGTATACTTTAACCTACGACCAGAAACCATTAGTCAAATAAATATGGTACTCAAACAAATGCTTCGCTTATATTTCATCCCTCTAAACTAATTTCTTCTTGGTGTTTGAATTCCATTTTCGACCAGTGTATTTATTTCTATTTTTATTTATCTTAATATAGTGAGAACCACTGCTGTCATCTACATTACATACATTACACGATTGTTACAGCATTTGTGAATTATTTTAAGACCTCTTCTAGCTTGGGATTGCTATTTAAGTTTAATTCTATACTTTTCTAAAGAATAATGCAACAGTCATTTTCCTACAAGTGTGAATAAACTTTACAAACCTAATAGTTTTAAACGAAACAACAACAACAAAAAATTCAGGTTTTCATTAATTATATATAAGCCTCAACCCTTTTGTAGCATATTTTCTTCAAGAAATGTACATTACTGAGCATAAAGAAAATTACACTCTCAGAATCCTTATTAATAATGTCTCATTAATGAATTTTATAAGATTTTTAACTGTTAGTTACATTGCACAAATCGCTCCATAGTTACTAATCGTATTTTACTCATAACGAGGTACATAGGACTTCCGTCTAGGAGAAAAACGGCACTAATTTCACCGAAGCAGCTTTTCGCCCTAAAAGATCCCTCTCATCCGGCTAAAGGATTCGTTCGTCTTCCTAGAGACTGAAAGATATCGACGATCTTCGCATGAAACGATCCATACTAAAAGGAGTTGAAGTAGTTTTGTCTACTTTACGAAAAGCTATTTTTATACTTATTTTAAACAGGATGAAATTAATGTATTGCAAACCGTGAAAGTTGGCATTTATAACTATGTATGTTTACTGGCTAAAATTTTTTAGACTTCAATTTTTTTTTTTTTTTTTTTTTTTTTTTTTTTTTTTTAAGTTTTAGATTTCTAATAAATTCTATCTCTTGAATAAATGTTTGACACCATTTTTTAACATGTAGTTTTGTGATCTTATATTATTTGACATTCAACTGTTTAGATTTGCTACTTGCATATTTATGAAAATATTTGACGAATATGATTTTGAATCAAAGTAGACCATCACTGAAATAAAAAACATGGTTTTAGGAAAATCATATCTTCATTATTTCGATATATAGTTTTTCTTTTAAGCATTATAAAATGTATTAAAAATGATATCCACAGTAAAATATTCGAAATTTAGGGTTATGCTTTAATATTTTAAAATACTTACGCTATCAAAGATTTCTTCTAGTGTTTCTTGTATGAAATTAATGTAGCAAAAAACTGTTACAGATACATGATTTTAGGGCTTATCTATGCATAGTAAGTAATAAGAATAACAAGACCTTTATATAAAAATTGGAATGTAACAGCAAGACATTTGTACTAAAATCTTGGTTTTTGGATAACAATTTGCTTACTTGACTTTCACTTGCTCAATCTTTTGAATTAATATATATATATTTGCTTAAGTCTTATGTCACACTTTTATTATGTTGTTTAAAGTTTGCCTTACCTTGGTTAACATTTTACTGACAATTAGTTCTAAATTTTATTTGTAAATATTCTAGTAATAATATTGTTTATTTAATGTTTACACTTTTCATTGCACTTTATTTAACTTATGTTAAATTTTTTTCACCTGAACCACAGCATCAAACTACATTTTAGCGGAAGCACTAAGAATAATATATTTTCACCTATATATATATATATATATATATATATATATATATATGAACATATATATATATATATATATATATATATATGTTCATATATATATATATATATATATAAGAAAAATAAAGAATATGTAAAAGATTAAATTAGCAGCGTAAATTAATTTTCCTTCTCTATTCTAAAAATAGCAACATCTACACTCATGTCCATAAATCAAGTATAATGCAAAATCAGGCAAAGGAAGAGTTAGAAGCAAAACAAATTTGACTTATTTGTAAAGCTTATTTATTAAACAAAAGGTAAAGAGCAAAAAAAGATGCTGTATGTTTGATATTATTAAAAAAATTAGCGATTTTTTCTCCCTGCAGCAAATTACAAAAAACCCTATTTACAAAAAACCAATATTACATGGTTGGTATGATTGTTAATACATTGTATGTCTCCCAGACGATGCAATACAGTCCGTACAACGCCTAGGCATGCTGAGTATCAAATTATCGACTGATCTTGGGGCTATTACACCACTCAAAAAGCAATGCTCTCCGAAGTTACGGTAGACATGTAGGAGGAGGTTGACGGGCTGCAACTCGTCGGCCAAGCATGTCCCACACGTGCTCTACTGGATTCAAGTCCGGTGAGAATGCTGGCCAGTCCATACGGGTGATATCCTCTGATTAAAGGCATTCGCTTACGATGTTTGCACGGTGAGGACGGGCGTTGTCACCCATAAACACAAATTGTTCGCCCATAGCGCCCCGAAACAAACGTACATGTTGTTCCAGAATGACGTACCGATAGATTTGGCTTATCATGGTTCCAATTTGAACATGCAGGTCAGTTCTGGAACCCAGAATAATTTCACCCCAAACGAGCACTCCTGCATCACCGTAACGGTGTCGTTCAATGATGTTTTCTTCATGGTAACGGGTACCTGGAGCTCTCCATATGAAAGTCCGGCGAGAATCAGACTGCAAGCTAAACCTGGATTCGTCAGAAAGCATCACACAAGCCCATTTTTGAGGTGTCCACAATGCATGCTCTCTACTCCAGGCTAACTGCAGGCGACAGTGAGTTGCAGTAAGTGGAACGCATCTGACAGGTCTACTAGCATATAGACCAATCTGCCCTAAGCGTCTGTACACTGTCTGCCTTGAAATTGTCGTACCAGTGGCTGAAGAGAGCTAACGAGACAGTTTTGAGGCTGTGCTCCGCCTGTTTCTTTTGGCAGTAACTGCCAAATGCCGGTCCTCATTGGGCGTTGTAAGTCTGGGGCGACCTGTACTGTAACGTCTACTCACATTACCATCATCTTGGAATCGTTGCCAAAGCTTGGAGATGACACTCTGGGCATTCCAAGTTCGTCTGATATTTCCAGTTGGGTACGCCCACATTCCAGACGGCCGATAATTCTACCACGTAAAAAATCATCCAAATGCGTCCTTTGTGTCATAACTATTCGGTTATTGCACTGAAATGCTTATAAAGCGCCTGCAAACAATTTTACTTCTTTGCCTGTATTCCTTATATATCACTCTCTTACACTCTCGTCATTGTGATGTACCATCGGTGTCATCTGGTTACTTCCTGAAATTTGTATATGATTTTTGAAGATGTGTGTAGTGATTTTACAGGTGATATATTTATTTTAGAGTTCGATTTCCGCGTGACTCCGAATTATCCTTAATTTATGGACATGAGTGTATTTGCAGTGCGTCATTTCGAGACTATTCTATGTTATATGATTCTTACGTAATTATTATGATGTAAATGGAACTCAACCAGCCAATAGTAATTTTACAGCAATATGAACTATCCAATCAAAATACTTTGAAAACTAAAACTAACTCAGTCTGACTTGAGATTTCATCGTGAGCATAACGCACCTGCTTTCCACGCTTTGGCCTAGCTGCACTGCTGTCTGTCTGCTGCTGCTTTCTTGCTACAAAGTTATTAAAAATGTAAGCCTTTTGGAACAGTCACATTTAATGTGCCGATTTGTGTGTAGCTGAAAATAAAACTGAAGATTTAATCTGCCTCCAATTTCCTAGTCATTATGGATCAGCACTTATACGCCATCAAAATTCCTGCCCCTGAATATATTACATATATATATTCATAAATTCCTTTATAATATACAACACAGCCACCAAAAAACCACTGAATATTTACTGTGTAATAATTTTTATTTTTAAGTTTATACTTACAGCGTGATAAATATTAAAAAAATTGTTTCATAAAATTTTCTTGTCACAAAACTTCATTTTTTTTTTTTTTTTTTGTTCTACATGAGATATCAAAAATGCTCAGTTCTTATGTAAAGCAATTTAAAAAATTACTGTAGATGAATCATATATATACATGTGTGTGTATGTGTGTGCTTGATAATTTTTTTGTTTTTTTGTTTTTGTATTAGACATCTGATTGGAAAAGATAGCAATATCAATAATTTTGCGGTCGTGACTGGGATGTTGATAGACGCACCTTGCGCACGAATAGGATGCGTGATAGAAGAAGAAACTTGCAGGCGTTGAATACTTTGCAAATAACAGGACTCATAATTTTATTTTCTTGAAGAATAATTTCTTAAAACATGTTTTCACTGTAGAGACATTAGGTTATTTGGAAGCAGGAGATGTGAAAAATGAGCAACGCCTTCGCCGAGAATCGAAACATGGACCTCTGGAATGCGCGTCCAGCGTGTAGACCACTACACCACGAAGAACCACTAAGAAGGCGGGAGAAATACCTTACATTGTTTCTTCACATCAATATGGGTGCCGCAAGCGCCTCTAAGTCTATATTTACTTTATGGCATTTTGAAACAATAAACAGCGGAGCAATGAGACGCGCATCAAAAGACAAGAGCAAGTAGAGAAAGTGAATGCAAATTTCAGCAGGGCCTATATGCGGTATGCGACGGGGGACATGGGCACCATCCCTTTACCATTGGGTTAATTGGTACAACGCCACGTCCACATTTATATAGAGTTTGGCTATTAGAACAATGGGAGATTACATAGATATTTGATATTGGTATTAAGGAGTGCACAGCCAAGAACATACAATACTCATACATTGAACATAAACATTGCACTACAGATACGAACTAACATTAAGAGTACTATTATAAAATATTGCCAAAGCAATGCGGCATAGGTCATAACTCATACATGTAAGTACAATTGTTAGAACTCTTACACATGCGTTACATAGTATGTAGTACAAGTGTTCCAGATAAACTATTCTCAACTCATATACCAAAAAGGAATGAGATAGAATCTCTAATTGACCTAATTCCAACAGGCTCAATTGAATGTTACACAGATGGATCAAAATCCAACTTCACTGGAGCTGGAGCTATTATAAGGACCAAGGGATCTGAAGAAGATTTCATCTATACCTTGGTAAATTAACAACTGTTTTCCAAGCCGAGGTTCTGGCGATCAATATGGTCGCCAGGGAGCTCTTAGCTAAAAATACAGTTGATAAGTATATATATATTCTCTCTGACAGCCAATCAGCCATCCTTGCCCTGTCTAATCGTGTCAAGTTACAAAACTGTGTTTTGAACTGTACTCAAGATCTCAATTCTCTGGCTCAGGCCCATAATACCATTAGTTTAGTCTGGGTCCCAGGTCATTGTGATTTTGCTGGAAATGAACTAGCTGATAAAGTAGCTAAAGATGCTTCGCAACTACCCATGTCTGGCCCAAAACCATTTTACCCAATTTCATATCAAACGGTTAAAAAAGAAGTAAGAAGCTGGATAAAGAACAAACATGATGATATATGGTCTAAACTTCCAGACTGTGCTCATTCTAAATTGGTGCTCAGTACACTTAACTTTTCAGGTAAACTCATACACCTCAGTAGAACTAACTTACACCAGGTAATTCAAATTGTTACTGGACATGCTTATCTAGCTAAGCATCTCCACAAATGTGGTCTTGTCGAATCTCCTCTCTGCCCAGCTTGTGGAGAAGAAGAGGAAACACCTTTTCACTTTCTGGGACGATGTCCGGTGTTCTCTGTCCCTAGAAACAAATTCCTTGGGTTTCCCTATATTACCTTTGATCAAGCCCTTTTATACAAAGGGCTCTCTGGCATAATAGGGTTTCTGATGTATACTAAACACCTACAGGTAAGGTGAATATGGAACCACAAGAAACAAGCATTGAGACGCCTTTTTTTTTTTTTTTTTTTTTTTTTTGAAAAGAAACTATGCAGGGATTTCCCTCTCATAGCTATGTTTTGGAATATAATGATACCAAATCTTTATACACTACCTGGCCATTTGGCTTGAGAATGCACCTCTGCCCTCCTTATTTATTTATTTATTTGACTCTCCATCGCACTCTTGTTTGGTCAAGAATTTGCGTTTGGTGGTTTGGGAGGGATTGAATCGGTTTTCCATCCAATAGGGAAGTTTTCACGATCCTGCCGACACCTTGAACTTAGAGATGGGATCTTTTGCTGATACTATAGATTTGGTGTCAGTTTGAGATCTTATCTATTTATTATTTACCTTTTACGGGAGTTACCATTTAAATCCCTTGATTTAAATGATCAAATGGCGGAAGAGTAATGGGCAATTTTGCCTAAACTCCTTTCCTTCTTTTCATAAGAAGGAAGCGCCCTATTGTTATGTTATTATGTAGTACAAGTGCAATTCAATTAATATAAGGGTTCAAGTAATGGTTATTTATATTCATATTGATGCGATTTCGTTCCAAGATTCCGTTATCGTGATTAATCTTGTGATAACCAATTTCTATGTTGACATAGGTCAAATTGTGTTGGGTGACAAAGATAACGAGATTTGTATTTTTCAGAGTCTGTGTGGATTATGCTCTGTCCCCACAGTGATGTATTTTTATTAAGTTTTTCATATACTTCAACAGTTTATAAAATACAGAATATTCCTATGAAACCTTTTGTAAGCTGAAATGGTAACTGCCATTAATTTGTTATGGATATATATAGTATTTCTATATCTTTAAGAAAATGCCCATAAATTATACTAAAATCTCTTAAAACCTAAAATAATAGTAAGAGAAATAATCATATGATAAATACTTTATGTAAGACGTTTCATTTTACAGAACAGAAAAGAGAAAGCGTACATATAGGTTGTAAATAAAATGATAGTGACACTGGGTACACTGAGCTGTTTGAGATCCTCTGCTGACATATACCAAGTTTGCAATATAAAAGGATGATGATCATCTACAACTATCGTACTGTCGTTTGTATATATAAGACCACTATGTCAACATTTTCATTGCTTACTATTTCAAGATCGGAAACTGACATTTGTTTTGCTATAGGTGATGTGAAAGGTTGATAAATATCACAAAATAATTCTACATGGACAGTCATAAGTCATGCAAAAACTGCCTTTAACTCATCTGTCCTACCATAATTAGTTATACTTTTCTGTAACTGTTACATAAATCCAAAAGTAAACCATACTTTCATTTTTCACTGTTTTTCACAGAACACAATACCTCTCTAAATATAATTTTAAGTTTAAAAAAAATGTAATAATTTGGAATTTTTTATAAAAGTGAAGTTTAATGCTTTTAAAGCAGAAAACATCTGCATGTGTCAGCATTATTATCACATATATCATAGTCATATGGTACTGTATTACAGTACAGCATTTGCGTATTGAGCAGAAGTACCCTTGCTCTATGTGTTTCAATAATTACAGTTAGCGTTATGTATGTGAAACACCTTAATTGTACCTTAATATTGACAACTCTGTCCTACTGCTGTAAAAGGCAATAGTATTTTGTAAAAAAATTTTAAAATAAAAATAATATGATATATACGTATTGTTTAATTGTTATGCATCGTACAATCGAATAATATGTTAAAGAAAAATCATATAATTAAGAAATACGTATCAGCATTTAATAATCTTAATCACAACTAGACTCTTACTTTTCACTTACCTTTTCGTTCCATCGTTCAAATAAAAATATCCTGAAATAACTGTACAGGTACGCATTAAAATTTTTATAAAATCTTTTATTAATTAAAATTCTAATATGGTGTTCAAAGTTCTGCAGTTTATACTTCGGGTTCGTTAAAAAAAAAAGAGAGAGAGAGATTAGGATAGTCCTTCTCAGTTTTGCCATAATCAGTTTAATCTTAGTTTATTAATAGTCCTTCTCAGTTTTGCCATTTATTTGATATAAACCTAAACCACACGTAAAAAAAAGAGAGATAATCCATGAATCATATCTATTTATTTAGTTATTAGTACAGTTAATTGCGTCATTTCAAAAACTGAATAACTTAAAACTTCAAAGAAATAACAGAACTACAGAAAAAAGTAAAAATAATTCATATTAAGAGAAGTATTACAGCAGCGTGCGCTTGTTCGCTATTTTAGATGAAACCCAGAAGCAGCAAAAAGCCAGAAGAAGCAAAACAATGTTTTCATCGGACGCTATGGAATGAAGCTCCGGCAATTCGAATCTAAGGGTACCAAATTTACAAGCTTAGAGGAATCCAAGCCTTTTTTTTTTTTTTTCATAATTATTATTGTAAGATTTGTTATGTAAATACTTTGTATATACAAGTATTTACATATTTCATCAATTTCGCTGGGTTAACACGATAATCGTTCAATTTAGCATGGCATTCTGTTCAACCGGTTGTGTAGGGTGTTCGGTGTCTAAACTCCGGCACATTTTAAAATGCCATAGCAAACAAAGCTGGGTATTTCTAAAGATAAGTAAACGGAAGATGTTAAAATGTTAAGCAAACCAATTGTTATTTTTCCAAAATACGAATAGTGAAATCTTTTGAACTATGTTTAATTGTCATATTAAGCAATGAAAGTGGTGAAGAACTTTTTTGTTTCTTTTATGTAGCATAAATAAAAATATTTTGCTTGTTTCCCTGGTTAAAGAGGGCTAAATGTAATAATATGTTCTGGAAGAGCCCACTGAAGGGTGAGGAAACAGAAAAAGAGCCCTATTTAGCAATAAATCCAGCGCACACATTTCTTGCCCAATAAAATATGTGTTCACCATTATTTTAACAAGTCAAGAATGGAAATTCCCGGTGTTTATGGTTTCACTGTAATAATAATTAACCGCGCCTTTTCCGCTGTGCAATTCGCAAAGCATAGTCATCAAAAGAAACGCCCGCGTCCTTGTTAAAAGCGGCTCCTCGCGCGACAAGCGGAAGGAGTGTCAGAATATAGTGCTTTTTAGAGTACATAAATCATCATTAATTTTATCCCCTCGTCGTTTGCAGTGAGTCGTTCGTGGAGCTTAATTTTCCATTAAAACAAATAAAGCCTTTTTTACTTCAACGAGAGAAGCCCGAGAAAGAAAAATAATCCACGTGACTTAAGATGCAATCTGGGCATTATTAAATTATTGGCTTCACTTTGGGACATAACTTTAAGGCAGTGAAGCTGTTGCGAAGAGAATAATTTATGTCTCTCATTTACTTGGAGATGTTGATTTCCCCCCCTTGCAAAAATGCTTTTACTTGATTTTAAAAAAGAAATCTTCCCGCAAATTTATATTCACAAAGAAACTTTATAAATTTCTACCATGTATCAAAGTCTAGAGTTCTGTGGTTAGTTCAACTGGGATATTTTCTTCGCTTTTATATTTGTGAGAGGAAAGTTTGTTTTAGCGATTTCTTCGTTTCTTAAAAAGAAATTCCCCCCTCTTCTGCCTAATGGCGAATATCTACGACAGCTGAAATCTGGTAGTTTGACCAGTGTTTCGATTCCCGGCGAAGGGGTCAAAGAACTTCTATAAGGCGTTCGAAATAATAAAGTAATCACGAGACATTTTCACTTCGAAAGACGAACACTTTTTCCGAGACTAAGACTTTTCTTCCGAGGCTAACAGCACTGCCGTGCTTTGCCGCAATCTATTCAATAAAAACTTAATATACTTTCAATTATAATGAACTGTTACCGCTTGTCCCTCTAGATCTGGCCAAAGAGTTTTTTAACCTTCGTTAAAGCAATGCAAAGAAGAAACTACTTTTTTTCAGTTTAAAAAAAATGAAAACAAAAAGAAAATTGCTATGCATTTCTATCAGTCAAATTTTAGCTTTCGTTTCGAAAATTTGGCGTTCATTACACTTTTCACAAATAAATAAACAAAAACAAAGCTATTGTAGCAAAAGCAACTTATTAAGTAATGGTATTAATAATTTACAGATAGTAGTTGTTAAAATACATAACAACATTCTTTCCATTTTTCCTCCTGATATTATAATCTACTGATTGATTATGAGACTTTGTACATTTATTTCTAAAGACAGGCTATTGTGGCAAAATAAAATGCCGAAAATTGCAGGCAAAATTCCCATGTTAATCCAAAAAACAAAATTAAAAATTGGAATTTTTTTGGAACTGAATATATTAATTGTCATAGTAAATCATTGGTTCTTATGTAATCTTCCGTCGACTGTAAAATTCTTGCCAAGCAAAGCGATTTAGGTACAATTATGGGTAAGCAAAAAGTAACAACACACTCATAACATCTGCGCTTTCTTTGATGTAACCACGATTGATTCTCGATAAGCCAGGTTATATTTTTTTGAATAAAGGATACAAATTAACTGCTATTGTTGTATTTTTTCTTACACTTAAAAAAAATGATTAAAATTTGAGACCTGTCTTCTACAGACAGTAAACAGTGGATTATTTTCAATAGAGTTAAGGGATCCTGCCATTAAAAAATGTATGATTTAGGGGACAAAATATGATGAGTTCAATAAGGCCAATGAAACAGTAATAGGTACTTTTCATGTTTCGCCGGCGCAAATCTCGCCAAGCAGACTTTATTGGCGACAACATACAGTATACACTTAAAAAATGTTAACAAATGTTAGTTGTTAGTTCTAAAAATTTTTTTATTTTGAAGGCATAAATATTATAATATCGTTTAAAATTTTGTAAAAGGCCAATAAATAAAGACAATAAATTTGTAAAAAGACATTAATATCAGAATTTATTATGCGTTCATAGTTCAACAAGCTGATTCGCCGGTCATATCATGTGACCCCAAGTAATCTCATCTCACGTAAACTACGCTACAAAATCTAATTCTCTCAGTAATTATCTACATTAATTTCAAGTTAAATCTTAATTTGGAATACAAGTTTAAATGCAAAAATTATTTCAATTTGTACGAATAGCTTACTCAGAAATTATGTTAAGCCGCAGTGCTTTACTTCGCGATTGCATTCTCATTAGAATTGATGAATTTAACCCTTGACTTTGCCTTTTTCAATTATTTTCGCCTATTATTTATATATATTCGGGTGAGCGGTGTAATTGCATTCTAATTGACTTAATTACCGCGAATGGCCGAGGCGTAAAAGGTTACCAACGAGGATATTCCGTTTGGCATCAGTTGTACCATTATTGGAGACTTTATCGCCTACCCCGGCAAAACGAAAAAGTACCCAGTAATATATTGCAACATTTAACTACGGGAAGTTTGTACTAATAGCTTTCTAAACAGAGAAGCCTATAGAATCGAAGAATCCAAAAAAATAGCAGAAATCGACGAAAGCCATTTTATAAAGAGCAAAAACGAAGGGAGTCAAATACTGATTGTTTATTGAATAATGAGGACTCCATTTACTTCGGAATTCTGCAAGAATAATTGGCGCAACTTTAGAGAGATCTTCGCCAACTTGCGTAGTTCGATGAAAGCCAACTTTCACGGTTGGCGTAAAATTAACATTAAAATTTAAAATTAAGATTAAATGGGTTAGGTTGGTTTTGATTTCTTTGATTATGGCATCGAACGCCAGGCCTTCCTGCCTAAGGAGAGGACTTTGTAAGGAAAACTGACTTTACACAATGGAGAAAAACCATGAAAACGTCTGTGTAGTCAGCCCGTTCGCCGAGATTTGAACCCGGGTTGAACTACCAGTTTTCAACAACTTTACCGCTCAACCGCTGATAAGCCCATTAAATGGATCAATCAATAATATACTATTTAAGTAGCATTAATTATTAGGTACACTTCAAGGAATATGAATAGACAAAGTACACTTCAAGGAATATAAATGGACAAAACACATTAATAATAGTGCTCTTACGTATCATAGAAATAGTATTTTCCATACACTCCAGAGGAAGTGTGCTAATGAATACTATGACCAAAAGCTACATAAACAAACATAGAAAAAGGCTGTTAAAATTAGGTATTCACTGTCTTCGTACTTGAGAAAAGAGTCCTGCTACAAAAACATAATTCACTTCCGATTACATAATATCGCGAACATTTTTATCATATTCTTCACAAGTGAGTTATGTTGTCTACCCGTTTAGCGTTTGAAGCGAAGAAACGATTATTCAGTATCTACTGATGTGACAGGAGCATAGTTAAAACATATCAGAACCATGGAAAACATAACAATATCAACTGTATTTTCACTCAGTGAAATTTTTTGAAGGTTTCTCCTCTAAGAAAGCTATTGAAGTTGGCAACTGAGAGAAATATAATATCCGAGATTTGTCCTTTGCAGATTTCTTTCCGGATAACACGTGATCACTTTTAAAGAAAGAAACATCCTCTTCATTACTAGTGTTAATCCTCTCTTTGATTTTGTCAAAATGTTCGGTATAATATCAAGCTGCCCTTCATCATGCCCCCACGTCTCAGAGCTGGACTTAGAGGCAGAGGTATATCTGCAGTAATCCTTCTAAAACCTCATGTTCCAACAAATGATTTAAGAAAAATCCTTTTATATTTGAAATAAGTTTCTCAATATCCGGATGCAGACCACAGCCTTTTTCTGAAGTGCCTGTGCAAGACGGGTGCAAAGCATTTCAGACGCAATATTTTGAGAAGCATAAATGTATAAATGCCTTATTTTCCATTCTCATCCAGTTCGATCTCAGGCAAACGGGCTGACTGCGTGATTGGTTTTCATACTTTCCCCATGTAATGATGTGAATACAAGCCAATTTTCCCTGGAAAGTCTCCAGGAAACCCTTAGGATATTAACCCTCGTGTGCTTTGCCATGTTCAAATAACCTAACTTAACCTGTCTTTTTCAAAAAGCACATGCAAAGTAATAAGGAACCTACAAAACATTGCATGATGCACGCATTTCATGCACCACAGGCTTGTGTTTTACTAAAATTTTTTAAAGGAATTTTCACATAATGATCTGTGAAAGCAAGAAGAAAAGAGGAATACTTTTACTTTGTAGGGATTATATTTATTTTAACTAACATTTATTTTAAGTTTAAACTATCTTTCCTGTCAAGCCTTACTTTTCCCTGGAACTGCCAATGCCAGAGTATGTAAATTTTAGTAGAACGCGCAAGGATTCAAATTATCAGCGGAAGTATTCTGAATTAAATAGAATGGAAACGAGTTCGAGGTGTGCTGTTCGTACTTCACGAGCGCGGAGGTAGTTAGCCAGAAATTGAAGAACTCCGCGTTTCGGCCTGTGTGCTTGCCTTGGAGAATTGTTAATCGTTCAACGTGATATTCAAAGTTTGCTGAATTAGCAGCGGTATTGTAAAACGCGGTGAGGTTAGTTACTTTTAGAGAGCCTCGTAGTTAGAGTCTTGTTATTTTCTTTTCAGTGTCTTATTTTTATTTTACCGCCGGGTCGGCGTAGTTTGTGAGCGTCAAGAGCACTCAAATGTAATTTCTTAAATTGAATAAAAAGGGACTTAAAGCCTTAGCAAGACTCTGTCTATTTTCCAGTTTCAACAGTCACCTCTTGGTTGCGTGCAGGTTGGAGGCGCGCAACTCTACATTGGCGCCAGAACTCTTATCGAACTGAAATGGCCGAAAATCGGATGGAAGCCGCGGGACAACACCAAGAAATGGCAAACCATTTGGAAGGATTTGGATACCTGGTCCAGACTTTGAGAGCGTCAATCAAGCCAAACGTCAATTTCGATGGAAAAAATTCGGTGGCGATATTTTTAGAAGGCCTAGAAAATCACTTTCAGCTCTACCCGGTGCCTGAAAGACAAAAGGTTGCCATCGCCACATCCGCACTAAGAGGACAGGCCGCGCTATGGTGGAAGAATATAGACAAATTTTTATTAGGGGAATTTGGAAGCCAGACATATACATTTGAAAATTTCAAAAAATCGTTAGTAAAGGCCTTCCCCATATTTGAAGATCGAGCAAGGCTGGAAGCCGAACTATATAGTTTCTATCAACGGGATATAGAAGAGTTGACGGACTTTATTTTGCGAAAAATTAAGCTGACGGATATGCTGTATGGGAAGAAACCCGACGCGGAGATTATTGAAATAATCTTACCAAGATTGTTACCTGCTGTTCAAGACTACTTCGAAATTAGAAACCCAAGCACATTGCAGGAGCTCTTCGAATTGGCGGTGAAGTTTCAAAATCGCAGAATAGCGGAAAAAGCTAGAGGGGCAACGTATTCTCAAAGTACCCGAAGGAAATCTTCAAATGAGCAGACCAGAAAGGCAAACCGCTCTTATGGGGAAAAGAGCTATCAAGCTAACTCATCGAACCTCGAAGGTCAAGGCCCAAACGAAAATTCGAAAACAAACATCCGCGTACCCAGAAGGCACAAGTTGAAAGGAAAGCTTTAAACGAGTAGAGGGGCCTGTGAAAGCGAGGGTCCAGACCCCGGAAGTTTTAAAAAGAACCCTCAAAAAGACATTTAAATACGGTCATCGTAAAGAACTCACATCTACCAATTATACAAGTCCTGGTTGGCGATGTACCAGTAGAAGCCCTCATCGATACAGGAGCAGAAGGAAATTTTATGAGCGAAACATTCTTCAAAAAGAATTTTTATAGGGTACGATTATTTAAAACCAAAAATACGGAAATTATAGCGGCGCAAGGAAAAACATGTCACTGCATCGGGAAATTATCATTAAACTTACAGGTAAAAGAGGAAAGTCTCAAAGTATTAATTTTTGTGGTGAAAGATCTGCAAAACTCTCTTATTTTAGGTATGGAGTTTTTAAGGGCCGCGAGGGCCAAATTAAATTTTCAAGATAATTCCGTGGTGTTGGAGATGGACCAGAGGGTGGTGGAACCTGTGGAGACACCGCAAGTGGACCTTAGCCATCTGAATGACCATGAAAGGAAAGCAATACAGCAAGTGGTGAGTAATTTTTCTCATTTATTTTCAGAAAAACCAGGAAACTGCCAAATAGTCACGCACAAGATTCAATTAAATGCTGAAAAACCTTGTAGGACTAAACCTTATCGGTATGACAAACAAAAAGACGTAATCATCGAAGAACATATTCAGGAGATGTTAAAGAATAAAATAATAACGCCCATAAATAGTGAGTACGCGAGTCCAGTCGTACTATGTAGGAAAAAGAACGAGTTTCCTCCTTCGGATAAAAGGGCTTGGAGGTTTGCTATTGATTACAGAAAACTAAATAGTATTACCAAATTTCCAGTTTACCCTTTGCCGGTTATAGACGAGATCATTAGACAGATCAAATCGACAAGATATATGTCTACTTTGGACTTAACGTCTGGCTACTATCAAATAGCTATGAGACCCGAAGATATACATAAAACCGCGTTTATAACAAAATCAGGCACTTATGCATTTTTACGCATGCCTTTTGGGTTGTGTGGGGCCCCATCAACATTCCAGAGAGCTATGGACATTGTTCTAAAGCCTGTCCTAGGAAAATCAACTTTAATTTATCTAGATGATATAATTATAACGAGTAGTACGTTGGAACAACACATTAATGATCTAGAACAAGTTTTTAAATTATTAAAAGAGACCGGTCTTACAATTAACGCCTCAAAATGCAAGTTCGCAACTAAAGAACTTAAATATCTCGGTTATAAAATTTCGCAAAAGGGTATAGAAACGCAAGATTCAAAAATAAAAGCAATCAAGAATTTCCCACCGCCCAACACCGCCAAGAAACTTTCTACTTTCCTTGGGTTATGTTCTTACTATCGGTCTTTCATAAAAGATTTCGCTAATATTGTTGAACCACTCTTAGTAATTAAAAGAAAGAAGTAAATTTACGTGGACAGCGGAAGCAAATACCGCATTCGAAAGATTAAAAGAAGCCCTCATCAATGCCCCAGTTTTGAAATTCCCGGAGGGGGACGAAAACCTGGAAATTGCAGCAGATGCGTCGGACTATGCGGTGGGTGCGGTTCTTATGCAAAATAGCCATCCTCTGGCATTTTTTAGTAAAACGTTGAATCAAACACAAAGGAATTATACAGCTACAGAGAGAGAAACATTAGCCGTATTAATGGCTGTACACAAATTTCGAGTTTATTTCGGCAAAGCGCCAGTAACAGTCTTTTCGGATCATGCGGCTGTTGGTAGACTTTACTCGCGGAAAAACCTAACGCCCAGGTTAATAAGATGGGCTTTAAAACTCCAAGAATATAATCTAATAATAAAATATAAACCGGGTAAGGAAAACAATGTAGCTGACGCACTTTCTCGTATAAAACTGGACGATGAAGGAAATGAACTTAAATGCGCTGTGTTGACTTCAAAAATTTTAGATTCTAGAGATACGATTATCACTGAACTGAAAGCTGATCCTGAATTTGGAAATATCTATGCATATTTGAAAGACCCCGAAAGCTTTGAGCACACAGATATCGATGCGATAAGAAATAGAGCAGAAAACTATGAAATAATAGATAATTTATTATTTTATACGAAAGCAACAAACGAAAATCTCGAGTACAAACCAGTCATCCCAGCCTCGCTTCGATTAAGCATTTTGAAGGAATTACACGACGCGAAAACAGGGGGTCATTTAGGGGTCAGAAAGACTTTAAAAAGGGTACGCGAGGCGGTATATTTCCCGCAATTATACAAAATAGTAACTGCGTATGTCAGGTCCTGCAATCAATGTCAGTTAATAAATGATATTAATTACAGCCCGGCCGGGTACTTAAATAGCATTCGCGCTACATTTCCGAATGAAATTTTAGGCATAGATCTTCTTGGTCCCTTCCCCCAGAGCGAGTGAAATAAAAATCGTTTTCTTTTAGTAATAGTAGATCACTTTTCAAAATGGACAGAAATTGTTCCACTTAAACGCGCGTCAGCCAAAACAGTCGCAGATGCATTCTTACACAGATACATTTTAAAATACGGTGCACCGATAAAAGTCATTAGCGATAACGGAAAACAATTCATTAGTCAAATATTCGAAAACATATGCACTGGACTTGGCATACGCCATATCAAAATGGTTCCGTATAGACCACAGGCAAACATAGCAGAAACAGTGAATAAAAACATCTTAAAAATAATTCGCAGTTACGTTAGCACACATCACAAGCGCTGGGATGGCTACATAAATGAATTAGCTTATGCTTTAAGAACGGCAAATCACGGGAAAAACTCCAGCAGAATTATTTTTAGGCCGAAAGTCAATTACGCATTTAGATAAATTATTCTTTGTGCAACAAAGAGAGCAAGAGTTTAAACAGAAAGATGTGCAAAAACTTATTGATCAGGCGCTTAAAAGCTCGGATACGGCAAGAAATAAGCAAAAAGTGTATTACGATAGAAAACGCCGTGAAGCAGATTTTAAAGTTGGGGATAAAGTATTGAAGCGGAAATTTTCTTTATCAAGTGCCCCAGACAATTTTACTGCAAAGTTAGCTCCAAAATTTGAAGGCCCCTATGTAATTCAGGAAATCAAAGGAGTCGTATTGTACCTTAAGAACGAGAGAGGGGAGATCTGTAAAGCAAGTCCTGACCAGGTGAAAAAATACTATAATCCAAATGATTTTGAAATCCTTAAAAGTTTCTTGCAGGACTCAAGTCTAAAAGAAGTAGAAGGTCCAGAAATAACGACAACTGTTCCACCACCCAAGAAGCAGAAAACTGAAGAGAGACCTAGCCCTTCTACAACCCAGACGACGGTACCAAAAAGAAAAAGTGAAAACTTTCAGACTACACCATTTAAGAAAAACAAGAATGAAAAGCCACCGCGTAAAGAAACCTTGGTAAAGAGGAAAACACCACCTACAACGTATCGCAGTAGAAATTATACATCAAGGAGAACGCTCTCAGGGCCAGAGAGTCAGGTGCAAACAAGGCCGCCGTTCCGGAAACTGAAAAGACAGCAGGAGGAACGAAAATACCAGGAACAACAGAAGAAATTCAAGAAGGACTCCAGACCGGAGGACGTCAAGACCAGCCGTCCAATGCAAAAACGAAAAAGACAACAACCCTACGATTACTCCGCCAAGAGGCCAGCATGCAGAGGACGCAAAAAAAAAAAAAAAAAAAAAAAAAAAAAAAAAAAAAAAACTAATGTGGACGACACTCGGAGGTCAGTAAGGAGAAGATTGACGTCCATGAAACCTACAACGTGGGAACAATTTTGCCAGAAAAGAATGACGGAATTTCAATCATCGAAAACTCAAAGATAAGTTAAAATCTTCTATAAAATTTTTCTTTTGTTCCGAAATGTTATGCGTAAGTGCGAAGTTCTATGTTTTGACGAAAGTCAATGTGTCTCGGTTGAGACTTAGTTTTGTTTTACTTTATTTAGTTAAGGCAAAAGTATTATTTTCTTTAAGTATAAAATCTAAGAAAAAGCATTTTCTGTTGGTCGAAAGACTAATTCTGTTATGTTAAAGCCAAAATTTGGCCGAAGATAAAAATAACTTCGTATTCTTGTATTAATAAAAACTTTAGTTTCAGTGCCGCCAGCTTGGCGAAGAATGAGTAAAGTAAAAATTTATTTTCTCTTATTCATTTTATGGTACATTGTAAAAATCATATGTATTAAAATTTTGTAAATGTACGTAAATACTTGAATGTTATGTAAAAGTAGAATTTAGTCTAGAAGCATAAAATTTTAGATGCTAAAAGTAAATGCTTAAAAGCAATGAATTCGAATTTAAGTATTAAACTGTAGATAAAATCATGCTTTAGAGCGAAAGCCTGCATGTCTAAAGATGACTGAGGGGGAAGTTAGAATGAATGTGTTTTGTAGGGTTCTCCACCAACACTTGAATTTCTAAGAATGTTAAATTAGCTCATCGAGTTGTAGAATGTCGAGTAAGGTGTGTCTCTTTGGTCGTTGAATTCTAACAAATCATGGTGGTTAGGGGAAGTGTTGTAAGACTAAAACACGAATATTCCCGTTTGACACCACACATGGTGGAGAGCCGGGGTAAAGTTAAATTAATGCTTGAAAAATTGAATGAATGTGAATTAAGCAATAACTAAGGAAAACGAATCGTTTAAAAACAAAAATTTATTCAGTGTCAAGAAAGCGTAAATTATAATGTATTTAGAAAGATACTGATGCTTATTCCTTCCATATGCTGGAAGGAAAAGAACAAGATTGATTGATGAAGTCCAGGAAAAGTTGCTGTAAGAAGAGAGATTTATATAAGTATCGACAGAAATTTAGTATACATTTTGTTACATAAGATTTTTTTGTGTAAAGGAGGCTCTTGAGAGTTAGTTCAGAATTATAGAAACTTTACAACAGGTCGTTTGTAGGACCTGCTTCCAAGTTTTCCAGATTCTGGCAGCGGCAAATGTAGGGTTTATATTTATTTTAACTAACATTTATTTTAAGTTTAAACTATCTTCCCTGTCAAGCCTTACTTTTCCCTGGAACTGCCAATGCCAGAGTATGTAAATTTTAGTAGAACGCGCAAGGATTCAAATTATCAGCGGAAGTATTCTGAGTTAAATAGAATGGAAACGAGTTCGAGGTGTGCTGTTCGTACTTCACGAGCGCGGAGGTAGTTAGCCAGAAATTGAAGAACTCCGCGTTTCGGCCTGTGTGCTTGCCTCGGAGAATTGTTAATCGTTCAACGTGATATTCAAAGTTTGCTGAATTAGCAGCGGTATTGTAAAACGCGGTGAGGTTAGTTACTTTTAGAGAGCCTCGTAGTTAGAGTCTTGTTATTATTTTCTTTTCAGGTTCTTATTTTTATTTTACCGCCGGGTCGGCGTAGTTTGTGAGCGTCAAGAGCACGCAATTGTAATTTCTTAAGTTGAATAAAAAGGGACTTAAAGCCTTAGCAAGACTCTGTCTATTTTCCAGTTTCAACAGTCACCTCTTGGTTGCGTGGAGGTTGGAGGCGCGCAACTCTACAACTTCTATACTACTTCATATTTCTGAATTAACTAATAAAATTTTACTGAAGAGAAAGAAGGAAACTTAGGTGTTAAAAATCTGAAAATTAGTAGAAATTAGTGCTTAATATAGCAGTTAATATAATTTTAAACTTGGTAGCTAACTATTAAAAGTCATTATTTAATCATTCTTATAGTAAAGATGTATTGGTAGTTGTTTTTCACAAAAAGAATAAAGTACCCCTCCCCCCCAAATAGATAAAAAATAGGAAGACGAATGATTGCATTATTGCATTAGGTTACTTGCATTGAAACTGTTTAATTACGTATCAAACTATAAAATCATTTTCTTTACCTCATTAAATGTGTTTTTCATTTAATAAAGATTATGTTTTGTTTTGTTTGATTTACTCATCTTCTTAAAGTGTTACTGATATTTTCATGTGCAGCGTGTAATTAACCTTTTAGTTGTTGATTTGTTGATTAAGGAGAAACATGTCACTAATATTTGGATGGGAAAATATTAAAGAAAGCTGCTTCATTTTGCATCAGACATTGGACGACTCAAATTTAAAATTACATGTTGAAAGTTTAAATATAAATACTTTTTCCAGAAATGGTACAAATGTACAATGAGTTCTCTTGATGACCATCTTTCTAAGACGACCAGTGGCCAGTGAAGTGGGCCAGTGCTTCTGAGAACATCATGCTGGGCATTACCTAAGATGACCACTTCCATAGAATACTCAAAATATTTGGAATCGTGAGTGATCGCTTTAAAGGAGTGTTCATTATATTTAGCTTTCACATTTAGGTATTTGTTATTAATATTTTTAAATATTTAATTTTTTCAGATGTATTTTATTTCAAACGTTTTGAATGATTGCTTGAGCATTTTTAACATACATTGAACTGCTTCCCAAAGACAGTCACCTAGGAGTATACCTATGAACGTCTGCAAGCAATGATACTGAATCTCATCTCTCTAAAACACCATTTTCACAGATGACTAAAGTCATCTCGAACTATGGGTGATAGCCTTAGAGCCGATGTATTGTATGTAACTATCCCATTGAGCTAATTTTTATTTTACTTTAATAAATATTTAATTTTTCTGCCAATTTGTTTGAAAAAAATTAAATTATTTCTTGATATTTTATTATTCTGTATGAATGATCTCGTGACGTTCAATGAAAACAATTTTTTAATTAATTCATTTTGTTTAATTGCATGAGTTTTTAAAGAATCGTCAGCAAATTTCGAAGAGCTAGTAACCAAGCCTCATAATTATTTGGCTGCTCCAACATGAAGTTGGAAGCAGCTTATCGTACTCAATAGACATAACCATTACGTCACTATATAAGAAGAATTAAGTCAATGTAAACAAAGAATCATCTTTCCCGTTTTATACCCTTGCATTCATCCCATTAGGCGAAAAGCTATATTTTTATGTACCAATCAGCATCTCCAACGGAGGCTATCTGCCTAAGGCAAGGGATGCCTACATGAAGAACATTCTAAGGGAAACTAGCAAATACCCATACAATCAGCCCGTTCACAAAAATGTAAATAAGAATCTTTCCCGTTTTATACCCTTGAATTTATACCATTAGGCGAAAAGCTATATTTTTATGTACCATTCAGCATCTCTGTCACTACATCCATTCCAACTTGCTGCTTAACTTGTGCGAATCCGAATATACTTTTTCTTTTCTGAACTTTGCTGTGGTTTCGTTTTCCCGAGTTTGCGAAATAAATAAATAATAGTTTTTACAAATCGGAGAGCATAAACCTGATAAATATTTACTTTACGATGGTTAATGATAAACTGTTGAAAATTCATCACATTTCTGTCTTCAGGTGATGACACGTAGCTGTTTCTGGGCTATTGTTGTCAACCGAGAGAAATAGAATCATGCTGTTTCTGTGCATCAAGCTTCGCAGCCATTTTTTTTTTTTAAACTGGTCTTAAATTAGGAATGGCCAACAAGTCGATCGCAATCGACCGGTCAGTCGCGAAGCTATTTTCGTCTATCACAGCAAAGGGGAAACGATTGTAAAACGCACAAGCAATTAATCGTTTCATAGAAACAATCGGTCATGGCTGTCTTAGTATTATAGTTAACGTTGACAGTTCGGCCTTCCGCGAGTCAGCCGTCGAGAGAGTACGAGAGAGGCGTCCTGCGTCACCTGTTATCCGCTTGCTGTTCAACACGCCATCTAACGGACTCCTCAGAGCGCCCTTACTTAATCCTCAGTGTAACAACACAAAAGTTGGCATTCCTGCGTTCTTTGTTTAGTATTTAGGATTCACCTTAACTGCGATATTGTTTTAAGTTTCTAAAAAAGTTTCCAAATTTTCTTAACGCTGCTGCTGTGTAAAAATATAAATGCTTTCATTCTATGTTTTAAATTAAAACAGTATACTTGTACACTTCTTTTCCATTTTAGTAAACATTAAAACAATTAGTAAACCAAAAAGTCGTAGACGTATCATTTTCATGAGGAGTGGGAGCTTATTTCTCTGTTACAAGAATGAATGATAAATGTTCTTGCTTAATATGCAGTGTCTCTATAGCTGTTACTGAAAAGTGTAATCTAGAGGGGCATTTTTTTAAATTTTAAGTAACAAATATCAAACAGATTATCGACAAAACAATGACTTGAGAAATGTAAAGAGAATTAAGCTCAACAGAATTTTTTAAAAAGCCCCATGTTGAAACCAGTCACAGTGACTATTGTATCATTCAAAATAAGCGGGAAAAAAAACGATATTTTCTGATGAAGAATTTGTAAAGGAAACGTTGTTGAAAATGTCAGATTCGCTTTTTAATTGTCTTAAGAACAAGACTGAAATTATTGCTGTCATTAATGATCTAAAAGTGTTTCGAAATACTGTGACACGGCAGGTCGAGAATATGAGTGAAATCGTGACAAAGTAGTTATATAACGACATTAATAACCTGTAGAATCATTAGATTGTTTTTTGAAGCAGAAGAGGTGATAAATGTGCAGTGCCCACGCCGGGAATGGAGCCCTGGACCTCTTAAATACGCGTCGAGTATGCTTCCAATTACACCACGAAGGCATGAAAGAGAAAATGCCTTACATACTCCCCCTTTTAAAGGGCGACTAGAAATTAGGGGAACCTAATCGACAAATCCTGTGGTGACGAACTATCGTCCACTCCCCCCCTTTTTGTTTAATGTTGAGAGACGTAAAAAATGGGAAGTGCTCTCGCCGGGACTCGAACGCTGGATCTCTTGAATATGCGTCGAGTATGCTTCCGATTACCACGAAGGCACGCTGAAAGAAGGGAGAAAATATCTTATAAACTGTTTCTTATTTTTCCGTTCAATTTCATGAATTGAGAGATAATAGTGACAAAGCACAATTGCTCACTTTATTTGGTAGGGTCTTTAAAAATTATACATCTAAAGACGAATTGTTGAGTATGACTTCTTTGAAACTATAAGTGTAGATATATATAACTCCTTTGACAAATTGCTTACTAATTCGAAACTACCACTTTCTAAATTTGTTTCAATAACAACAGATGGGGAAAGGACAATGATAGGTCGCGTAAATGGATTTGTAACTCTATGCCAAAATGAGGACGAATTCTTTTTAGCTACCTTTGCATAATTCACCAATAAGTGTTAATCAGCAAAAAGTTAAATACGAAATAAGTAATGGACATAAGGTTCAAAATTGTTAATTTCATTCGGGAAAGTGTCTTTTTCAAATTTACAGCTTTGTCTTTTGCAACTTAATGAAGGGCAGCCAGAATTATTACTATATATCGGCATCAGGTGGCTAAGTAGAAGTAAATTTCTGCAACAATTTTACGATTTGTTAACTGAGATCGAAACATTTTTCTCGAAGAACAAGGTATCAAACATGCAAATTTAAATCACAAAACTTGGTTAAGCTATTTAACGTTTCTTATAGATTTTGTATCGAGATTAAATAACTGAAATTTAGAATTGCAAGACAAAAATCAAGAAGCTAATAAAATGATCCGCAGCATTAAAGTAGCATACTAAACAAAATTTATTAAGCTAATAGAAAGTCTTCAACCGAACAGTTTGAATCACTTTCCAAATATGTTCAGTCATCTGCAGAAACAATAAGATTGTTAATTATAGCACTGAAAAAGAACGCTGCAGAAATTAAAAAGTGATAGAAGACTGTGAGGCCAGATTTCGTGATTTTGAAAAAGTTAAAGTTGTCATGCAGTATTTTTTCCTTTTAGAAAGAAATTATTACTGCCGATATTTCTGATATTTAATACCAAAAGAAAAGTTCGAGAATGAAATTATAACGTCACAAACTGACCTAACTTTACAAGCCAGAGAACTTGAAGAAGATTATTGAAAATACCCCATTAGGGAAAATTTCCCTGATATCACCAAATGTAGCGCAATTTATCTGCTCTCTTTTGGATATACATAATTATATAAATCAGCTTTATCTCTTTCAAAGTTCAAGAAGCATGAACATCGTCTCTTTCTTACTGATTTTCATATTGAAGATTCATTATCATTATCTTTGTCTGGATACATACCGAACAATGAATGCTTGCTTGGAGACACAGATTTCCCGTTAATGATAAGATAATAAAATAAAATTTAATCTGTATTTTTTTTCTGCGGCTACATTTCAATTAATAAATTTTATTAATAAAATATCTTGTCTGTTTAAATCCGTTTCCCCATTGTCACTTATTATTACACAAGATACAAGTTTATACAGTATATTAAATGTCAAGATTTCAGTTAGTAGTATTTTAAGATTCCAGTCAGTATTAGTAGATCAAGATTTCAGTCAGTATTAGCAGATCGCGAAGCGTTTTTAAGGGGAAAATGGCCAATCGTACTATAGAGTCTGGCTCTCTTGTTCATAAAGTAGAATAATCACATAAAGTAGAATGGACCCTAAAATGATCTGGCGAATTCTCGCACAGGCGTGAATAAAACTACTGACTCAGACGAAGGGTAAAAATAACCCTTTATTAATTCAAAATAGTTAACAGAAAGGCGGGGCTTCGTCGTTACAAAAGCACCGTCAACTTGCGGTGAAAACTAAACGTAGAATATAATGTAATTTAAACCTGAAATAAAATAGTGTAAGATAGCATTTAAGTTACACCTAAGAGGTGGACTCATAAGAACCTAACCAGCATGAGGCTAAATCTGATAAGGCGAAAAGGCTTACTCGCGTAACAGCGAAATAAGAACGAAACTTGCGCTTGGCTAACGAAACACACTCTGTAAAACTCAGATATTCACCTTTTAAATAAGGACTTCACTTAATTTTAAATTTACATCCTGGCGAGAGAATGTGAGGGGAAGTTGAGAAGTCTAGAATAGGTATCAAACTTAAAATAAATTTGTTATGCAAAGTAAGGAAAACCCTACAGTATATACACAGAAGTTGGCCACATCTGGTATATCTCATGTATTATCTAAAAGTTTATTATGATAAAAAAGTAGACAAACGTTCATTCACCTCGACCGATATATTGTTTGCTAAAGAGTAACTGTTACGTCTTTGGACTTGAGTTAAATTTCCAGTTGTAATTTGCGGCTGTATACCTCAGTGGAATAGAAAGAAGCCTTTGAAATAACGCAGCCTCACAAGAGATTGATGGTCGAAGAAGAGGAACGATAGGACATCCGGATTCCATTCTTCGGGGCTTAGACAGTCAAAATTGAGATGAAAATGGGCAGAGCTGTTCATCACCACGAGCGCCCATGGTCTTTGGCTAAAGATTCTCTGACGTCCCCTCTGAATATAATACAACAGGCCGTTCCGGTGGTTTTACATTAGCACATGGGATAAGTAACAAACACCAAGCAGATGAAGAGGATGAAATGAGAGAGTATATTTTATTGAAATTCTGTATATATGATTTTTATAAACTCCGAAATTGTTATGTAATGGAAAAGAATGATTAGTGCTAAATATATGTTTTATCTGAAAGCTTCTCTCGTCACGACGTTGAAACGGTAAACTTAAATAATACTTTTATGTTCTTAATTCTTCTCCAGTGAAAGAACTTGACTATTTGTTTGAGTCAAATGAAACTTAATTAATACGTAATTCATATTGTACAGTCACTAGGTTATTCTGAAGCAGGAGACATGAAAAATTAGCAATGCCCTCGCCAGGACTCGTACCTGGACCTCTCGAATACGCACCGAATGGGCTAACCGTTACACCACGAAGGCATGCAGAAAGGAAGGAGAAAATACCATAGTTGAAGAAAATACCTTGTATTGAGACATGTTGGTTGCGTTTATGTGCACTCGTAAAATCACGTTCATATTTTGGAAAATATAATATATTTTGTGCTACAAGTGATTGATTTTTAATGCATTTGTGTTCTGTGAATTGAAATTTACAGTTAGTTTTTGTGTATTCGCTCTTTTTTGGATAATTCGATGATGCAAGCTGTTGGTGGTACTTAGGCTTAACGACATAGTACACTTACGTTCTGTTTGTATCTGTTCATGTTTACATTAAATACCTCTGACCTTATTACAACTGCAAATACTGTCTTACTCTTTTCTTTATGTTCCGGAAGTGATTTTATATGATATTTACCGTTTACATAAATTTTTAATGATGATAAACTTCATGCTTAAGTATGGTAAACTTTAAAATTTCAGAAAACTTTTAATTTTACCTGCGTGACTATATTTCAATCTATAAAGGCCTTATATTGTACTTTCAACCTTATTGTCTGACATTTATAATGCGTGTTTATATGATTTTACAAATCTGTGGGCTTAGTTGCATACATAAGCTTACTTTGAAACTTTCATAAATTTTTAATATTACTTGCATGATTATATTTCATTTTGTAAAGGGATTATATGGGATTTTTCACGTATATTACTGATAATTATATTGCGTGTTTAAGTGGGTCTTTTCCCCCCTCAAATTTGTAGGTTCATTTATATGAGCGTATGTGCTGATGTTGAATTCTTTCATAAGCTTTTAGTTTTGTTTGCATGATTATATTTCATTTCATTAGGGTACGTATTGATGTTGCAATTTCTCGTATTTCACTGATATATATATACACTGCTCGACATTGAAAATGCAACATCAAGAAGGAGTGGTCAGAAAGTGATGAAATTTAGAAAAAAGACAGAGACAGCAAGCAGCAATAAGTGATCTTTATTTCAAAATGATAGTCAGAATACGGAGCGAGAATGGCGTCGGCTCAGTAGGATGCAATATGCGACGGGGGACGTGGGCACCATCTTTTTACCATTGGGTTAATTGGTACAGTGCCACGTCCACCTTTATCTAGAGTTTAGCTATTAGAACAATGGGAGATTACATACATATTTGACATTGGTATTAAGGAGTGCATAGCCAAGAACATACAATACTCATTGGTAATACAAATAAATCATGGGTTAAGGTACAGTTGGCCTGTATATATTCCATAAGACAATAACATATTTGTATATGGTATGATAGATTCACATAAAGCTGCGCCATGTATATCTGCGCATTAGGACATAAATTACTGTATTGCAAATATCTAGCGGTAAGTAACACAGACAGAGGAAAGTGGACAATGATTATGACATTACAACATTCATATTGACAATACTAATTAGCTCCGCATAGGGGAGTGAATAATACTGTACCTTGATAAATCCTATTCACTGCAATTAATATTAAGAAACATATGATATATAATAATTATGGTTGAGGACTTGTATATTATATTGAACACAAACATTGCACTACAGATACGAACAAATATTAAGAGTACTGGTATAAAATATTGCCAAAGCAATGCGGCATAGGTCATAACTCATACATGCAAGTACAATTGTTAGAACTGTTACACATGCGTTACATAGTATGTAGTACAAATGCAATTCAATTAATATAAGGGTTCAAATAGCTAATGATAACAAGTAATAATTATTTATATTCATATTGATGCGATTTCGTTCCAAGATTCCGTTATCGTGATTACACTTGTGATAACCAATTTCTATGTTGACATACACAAAACTTAATATACATTTATACAAAAAAAAAAAAAAAAGAGGTATTGACATTCACAGTAAAAAAAAAAAAAAAAAGGTGGATATCAAATAGTTATAAGATGCATGCAAGTTGACATTAAATGTTTACTATAAACATAAAAAGGGGGTAACTTGTCTAGATAGGTAAGTTGCGGTTGTTAGAGTTACATTACCACATCGCAGACTTCCAAGTATAAATGCTAGGACAACAGAAATCGTATTTAGCATACACGAATACACATATACAGGGCAGTTAATGGAGTGATTATAATATCAATAGATAGCAAGTAGTAGTTATTAAATATCATTATGACACAGTCACATAAATATTGTGGCAGCTAATATTTATATTGAAATGCACCAAACACAATATAAAATTATGCAGATAAGAAGTATTGACATTCACAGTAGAAACACTGATGTTAATGTTTGTAAGATTCGTGCAATTTGACATTAGATGTGTATTATATACATTAGAGAGTGAGTTTACCTGAGTAATCGAGCTATGCAGCTTAGGCCACATCTCAGACTTACTAGTATAAATGCTAGGACAACTGTACATCCTATTTAACACATACATATGCAAGGCAGTTAATATTGTGATTATAATAACAATAGATAGCATTTAGTGGTTATTAAATATCGTTAGGACACCGTAACATAACTACATTATAGCAACTAATATTTATGTTGAAATACACCAAACAATATATTTATGCAAAAAGGGAGTATTGACATTCACAGTAGAAACAAGTTAAGTACAAGTATATTAGTACTTAAAAGGTGCTTGCAGTTTGACATTAAATGTTTACTATATACATTAAAAGGAGAATTTGCCTAAGTAATCAAATTGCAGAAGTAAAAATTACATTGTCACATCGTAGCTGTGACCACAGAAATTCATGATTATAAACATATACAGTTATAACAACAGATACAGGCTATTACTATTACATTGTCACATCATCTCTATGACAAATGAAGTTCATTATTATAAATATATACAGTACAACAACAGATACAGACAAATATTAATAGGATTAGTTATGATAGATTACTAAGATATGATATTACGTACGCAATGCGACTTAGGCCACAGATCAGACTTACAGGTATAAATGCTAAGACAATTATATATCATATTTAGCACGTACAAATGCAAGGCATTTAATGTACAGATTAACGGGAGATAGCAAGTAGTGGTTATTTAAAACATTATGACACTGTCACATAGTTGCCCTGCAAATAAAATTTAGATTGACAAACACTAAGCATAATATACATTTATGCAAAAAGGGAGTATTAACATTCACGGTACAAACATTGACATTGACATTTATAAGATGCATTCAGTTTGACATTAAATGTGTATTATATACATTAAAAAGGGGAATTTGCCTTAGTAAATAAATTGCGGTTGTAAAAATTACATTGCCACATCATCGCTGTGACAACAGATATTCATTATTATAAACATAAACATACGCCGAGGCTGGAGTATTTAGTATGCTAGATTATCTACATGCACCTCTGCGGCAGTGTGCAGTTTCTAAGGCTTTTGATGGAAGTTTGTCAGCGCGGTGTGCTAGTTTTGACATAAGTCCGTGTTCAGTAGGATGTAGAACCACCGCGGAGAGCGATGCACGAAGAAACACGTCTAGGCATAGAGTCAATAAGAGTGCGGATGGTGTCCTGAGGGATGGCTCTCCGTTCCCTTTCAACCATTTGCCACAGTTCGTCTTCTGAACGAGACGGGGGCAGAGTCTGTAAACGGCGTCCAATCGCATCCCACACATGTTCGATTGGTGACAGGTCAGGAGAGTACGGTGACCAGGGAAGCATCTGTATACATTGCAGAGCATGTTGGCAGATGCGAGCACTGTGTGGTCGGGCGTTATCCTGCTGAAAAATTGCATTAGTCAGCCCCTGAAGGTAGGGAGTTGCCACCGGCCGCAGTACATTATCCAAGCATCGTTGGGCCGTCATAGTGCCCTGAATACGAACTAGAGGTGACCTGGAATCGTAGGCAATAGCGCCCCAAACCATTATGCGACGTTGTCAGTCCGATCACCATACCCCTCGTAAAATCGTTTATATGCTGGAAGTGCCTTCGTTAACGGCCGCCTGGCATGCTCTCCTATTACACGTATCCTCCGGGACAAAAACCAGCTTTCTTCGATAATTCATCTGGCAGAAATTAACGACACGAATATTGCCTATTCTGCACGTTCCTTCCCTTATATCTTACTTCACGTGCGTCGGAGAGCTGCGCATTTCACATCATTCGCATAACTCAGTGACGTGCGTCTACTCTAAAATTTGCATAAATTTCTGACCACTCCTTCTTGGTGTTGCATTTTCATATATATATATATATGGTGTGTTTGTGTGTGTTTATGTGATTTTGCAAATTTATGGGTTTATTTACATTCGTGTGTAAGCTGAATTTGAAATACTCCGTAAATTGTTTATACTGTTGGTAAGATTGTATTTTAAATTGTAAAAGGCTTTAATTTGTACTTTCACACATTTTGCTATAGTCTATTTTGTATTTATGAGCGTTTTTATGAACTTTTGAACTAGTCTGCTATGATGAGCGGTTAGGCCTAACGAGACAGAATTTGTTTACATTTCAGAAGCTTGTTGATGCATCATAGCTTTTAGGTCTTCTGCCCGATGAGATAGGAGGTCTGTTACAAGGAGGTTAGAATAGAAGGAGGGAAGGTTCAACTCAAACCGTGAATCTTGGTGGCCATGGTTACTACTATCGCTGTGACTTGTGCAAGGAAGTCTGTCATTGCAACATTTTTTATTTCTTTTTGAAGCATGTCTTCTTGTGTTGCATATAGATTAACAAATCGATTTTACGCTCATGTCCATAAATTAAGGATAATGCAAAATCAAGCAAAGGAAGAGTTAGAAGAGAAACAAATTTGACTTATTTGTAAAGCTTATTTATTAAACAAAAGGTAAAGAGTAAAAAAAGATGCTATATGTTTCATATTATTAAAACAAATAGCGATTTTTTCTCACTGCAGCAAATTACAAAAAAAAACTTATTTATAAAAAACCAATATTACATGGTTGGTATGATTGTTAATACATTGTATGTCTCCCAGACGATGCAATACAGTCCGTACAACGCCTAGACATGCTGAGTATCAAATTATCGATCTGATCTTGGGGGATATTACACCACTCAAGAAGCAATGCTCTCCGAAGTTCCGGTAGACATGTAGGAGGAGGTTGACGGGCTTCAACTCGTCGGCCAAGCATGTCCCACACGTGCTGTACAGGATTCAAGTCCTGTGAGAATGCTAGCCAGTCCATACGGGTGATATTCTCCGATTGAAGGAATTCATTTACGATGTTTGCACGGTAAGGACGGGCATTGTCATCCATAAACACAAATTGTGCGCCCATAGCGCCCCGAAACAAACGTACATGTTGTTCCAGAATGACGTCCCAATAGATTTGGCTTGTCATGGTTCCAATTGGAACATGCAGGTCAGTTCTGGAACCCAGAATAATTCCACCCCAAACGAGCACTCCTGCACCACCGTAACGGTGTCGTTCAATGATGTTTTCTTGGTGGTAACGGGCACCTGGAGCTCTCCATATGAAAGTCTGGTGAGAATCAGACTGCAAGCTAAACCTGGACTCGTCGGAAAACATCACACAAGCCCACTGTTGCGGTGTCCACAATGCATGCTCTCTACTCCAGGCTAACCGCAGGCGACAGTGAGTTGCAGTAAGTGGAACGCATCTGACAGGTCTACGAGCATATAGACCAATCTGCCCTAAGCGTCTGTACACTGTCTGCCTTGAAATTGTCGTACCACTGGCTGAAGAGAGCTAACGAGACAGTCCTGAGGCTGTGCTCCGCCTGTTTCTTTTGGCAGTAACTGCCAAATGCCGGTCCTCATTGGGCGTTGTAAGTCTGGGGCGACCTGTACTGTAACTTCTACTCACATTACCATCATCTTGGAATCGTTGCCAAAGCTTGGAGATGACACTCTGGGCATTCCAAGTTCGTCTGATATTTCCAGTTGGGTACGCCCACATTCCAGACGGCCGATAATTCTACCACGTAAAAAATCATCCAAATGCGTCCTTTGTGTCATAACTATTCGGTTATTGCACTGAAATGCTTATAAAGCGCCTGCCAACAATTTTACTTCTTTGCCTGTATTCCTTATATATCACTCTCTTACACTCTCGTCATTGTGATGTACCATCCGTGTCATCTGGTTACTTCCTGAAATTTGTATATGATTTTTGAAGATGTGTGTAGTGATTTTACAGGTGATATATTTATTTTAGAGTTCGATTTCCGCGTGACTCCAAATTATCCCTAATTTATGGACATGAGTGTAAAAACTTGAAATTTGTGCAACGTAGGACGTACAATATATTAATGAAATATAAACGGGCATTTTCCTCCTGTACTTTGAGTGAAAGATCAGGATTGATTAGAGAAATATTCAAGAATATCATCACTCCAGTAGTCATGTACGGCATTTGAGAGGGGAGGGGGGTCCAGAGCAGGGGAACTGCAGAAATTTCGTTTATAATTAGATTCTATCCACAGGGGCTTGTGCCTAGCCATAACAAGAAGCTTTAGAACAGTTTCTACCGAGGTGCTCTGTGTCCTAGCCGGTAAGCCACCGTTTTCAATTTACGAGTATTATGAATTTTTTTTATGATAAGTTTTTGATGAGAATACAGACACAGGACTTTAAACTGTATGGAGATGACTTGTTAACCCTTTCCGGCACGCTACCTTTTAAAGTCGGAGTTTTGATAAAAAAAAAAAAAATTAAGCGGTCTAATTAGGCCTAGAGGAGTACACAAGTAAAATTTTGTGAAGATAGCACTTATCGTTTTAATTCTGTGGGTGTGCCCAAAGTGGCACACTGATTCAATAGAGCTTCGAAAAGAGTGCTGAAACGAGCATTGTTGTCAATTAACTGACCGATGAGATGCGGAGAAACAAAGAATACAGATTCTCAGTTGTCCTAGATTATCGGTGAGCCCGGCCTGGGCACACCTAGGGATCGCCGTTTGATTTCAAGCAAGATTTCAAGGTAAAAATTTAAAACTAATATAGAATAAGGAGATTAGCATACAGCCAAAACAATAACATAGAAATTTCTTTTCAAACAATTCCTTTCATACCCTAAAAAAAAATCTGGAAGATTTCTTTTCTTCAGGTCAGGTTAGGTCATAACATTATCATTCAAGTACCGTACTAATTAAAGTACATTACTCGACCTGTTTAAAGATATCCATTTAAGGCTTTGAAGAATGGTGGAGTATTTATCCATATTGGGCATATATGAGTAAAAAGGGAAAAAATTTTTTGTGTTGAGAATTGTCGGAAAAGTAACCAGAGGTGGCACCATCTAGGTGTGAGAGAGGGAACTATAGGAGGATGTTTAGCATCCAGTCGAAGTGTTGATCACGTGGCCTATCCTATGATGTTGATTGGTCAAGGAAAAAGAGCTGTAGTATTCATAATTTGCGCATTTTTTAAATAATATAAGTCTATTTACAAGTACAGATGCATTTTAGTTGAGTATTGTAGAGTAAAATACTTGAAATAAATAATAGTTTCGTAAACTGATGCATAATAGATAAAAAAGAGATAAATATCTTGAATATATAGGTGTGTCCTCCTGGACCAATAGTAAGGCTTGAATATAGGAACATTTTCTTGATTAAATAGATTGTTTAACTAATGCTTCTAAGTTCAAAAGTTCAAGTAATAAGTTGAAGCAAAAGTTAATAATTAAAATGAATATTTACAGATGAATATATACAACTCTACCAGCGTACATTATGATGGATGGTACGTGGTCGCTTATAAGGTTGATCTATAGTAAAATTGTAGTTTCCTATATCTTGAATTATGGCAGAATGATGAGTAACAAGGTTTTCATAGAATTTGTGTACAGATTTAAGGATCTCTTCATCTATTGTAGTAATTTTGAGGTCATTGTGGAGTACTGAATTTCGGACGAACCAAGGTGCTCCAGTCATGATTCTGATTATCTTGTTCTGTAATACTTGAAGGGGTTTTCTATTATTCCTGGCGGCAGCCGCCCAAACTGGGGAGCCATACAACATGATAGGTCGAATAAGTTGAAGATAAATAATACGTTTGGTTTGTAGGCTAAGTTTAGAGTGCTTATTGATAATGGCGTAAACACTTATATATGCTTTTCGGGTATTTTCGCATATATAGGAGAGATGTTCTTTGAAGTTTAATTTTGCATCTAGAGTGATGCCAAGATATTTGACAGTATTGGTTCTTAAAACAGGGCTATTAAACCTAAACATGGCTATTAACCTATTTTCTTAAAAACCTAAACATGGCTAAAATATATGGACTGGTTTGTGTTAAGCTGCCATCTACTATAAATAAAGAAGGTTCAGAGTAACCTATAGTAACCTATAAATCCTTTTTCATTCAATTTTTATGTAAGGAAATTTTTAGGTGTGTCCAGACCGAACACACTGTGCCACAAAGGGTTAACAAAATATATGTTTGAGGGTTATAATGCATATAGTGTACAACCATCTACAAACCCGTCTGTCGCTTATGATAAATACGAGACAAAGACTGGAGTAATAGACATTTATACTGACGGTTCCGGACAGGATAACAATTATGGTTCAGCATTCGTAGTATTTTACTGTGGAATTGAAAGTGACTGTGGAAAGTATAGACTGAATTATTCTGACTCAGTTTCTCAACCCGAATGCTGTGCATTCAATAAAGTCTTAATGTGGATTAAAAGAAAGTGTTCCTACTCATGTTAATATTTATACAGATTCCCTTTCTTTGTTACAGTCATTGTCTTGTCCGGTTTCTAAAAATCCATTAATTAATGAAAATCAAAGAAATTTAAAAAATATAAATAAGAGACATTGTATTTTGTTACACTGGCTTAAAGCTCATGTGGACCTTGCCGGCAAACCAGAAGACAGACGTGCTGTCTAAGCAGCATGGTGGAAAACAAAAATTTTATAGAAATATCCAATTCGAAGAAATATGCAATTAGAGTAATGCAAAAATATTATCTTGATAAACGGGCGCAACAATGGAATAGATCAATAAGAAATAAGGGCTTATTGAAAAGTATAAAAATAACTAAAATAAATCCAGTATATAATGATATAGGTGCAAATGAGTTTGTAATAAATCATGGTAGATTGCCGGAGTATCTCAGTAAATTTGGTGTACAGGAAAATTCCTTATGCTTAGCTTGTAATTCACGTGGCTCCGCAGGGCACTTCGCGTTTGAATGTAAATTAACAGAAATTGTACGAAAACAAATGAAAATTGCAAATTATGAAACTATAAGCTATAATAATTTACGTAAGTTTTCCAAAGAGATTGTAGGAGTTATTAACGGTAAACAGAGTGCATATGATGATTTTATATAATCAAAATTATATAACTGTATTAACTAAAAACTTTCTTTTGTTGTATTTTTCTTTGCATTTTAGAGATCTTAGAACTTTATAGATTTGATTTGGAGATTTTACTTCTAATTTTATTCATTTTGATTTATTGAGATATTAATTTTATGCCTTGTGATTTTTTAATTCTATATGTCCTTGTTTCATTTTATTTGATATGTGTTAATTGTGTGCTTATAGTTTGTGTTTTAATGTTGTGACAGTGCTTGAGTTTGCTTTTGTGGTCGGATTCCTTACTTTGTGGTGAACTTAGAGGCTACCCAAACAAGATCATAAGGTCTATTTTTAGACCAGGTGGATCGGTCGTATTTCTCTCATTTGTATCTTCCCCCTTTTAAAGGGCCACTGAGGATTAGGGGACCCAGTCGCACAAATCCTGGTGGTGAAGAATCATCATCCACCACCTTAGTTCGGGCGCCACTGTAGAGTCATTAGGTTATTTTGAAGTATGAGACATGAAAAATGAGCAGTGTCCTCGCCGGGACGCGTAATGGCAGACCGCACATTGAGTTGATCAGTGTTAAAGTTTGTCGCATACTGCGCATGCCCAGAAAAAAAAAAATTGGCGTAATTACTATGTTGGCGCGATTTGAAAAGAAGATAAATACGGTATATAGTAGATGTACCGCCATCTAATTGTAAACAAATCTGGCGTTTAAATCTTCCTAGAGTGTAATTTAAATGTATAATGTTTTACTGTGTAAAATACGATTTTTTTGCTGTACTGCTCCAACAATTGGAAACCTGAATGATACGATCAAGTATAAATTCGACTGAAGAGTGCAAAAAAATGGGTAAAGGAAGTCAGCGTAAATACAAATGCTCCAGTGGATAGCGCAAGAGCTTAAAACCAAATGCTATTGCAAGATTGCTTTCAGGTATGTATATATTTTTCCATTTCAGTAAATTTGATATGTTATTTATAAGTATGTTTATGTATTATGTCACAGTATCATCTTTCTTAACACACATACAGTTCATTAACTTTTTTTATTTAACATTTCCTAAATTTCTATATAATGTAACATTAAGAAAAACGTTTTAAGGAATGATTTGTTTCCTTACTGTTCTAATTCTTTCGAAAAGAAACATCATTTTCAAGAAACTTCAAAAAGAAAACTATTAACATTTACAGCGTAATTATATAACAGCTAAAACTGATGCAAGGTACTTGGGCCTTTTATCTCAAAATATGCTAAAATGTTTTGGTTGAAGTTAATATGATATAAATAATGTAATGAACTCGCAATGCAATGAATTCTGGTATAACTGTAAAGAATTGGTAAAAATAAAATATGATTGGTTTAAATTTACTTAACTCGTTATATTATCAAATATCTATTCAATAGGAAAACCTGATGAAATAAATGTAACAAGTTCTATTTTTAAAAGGCAGATGATTGTACAGCATGTAGGAGTTGATGATAATTTTTAATAATCCTAAAGTAATATTAAAGTCAACAATAAAGTATATTTTGATGTATGTAATTTTTCGTCAATGATTACATAACATTGCACTTAAAAGTACAAAATATGCTTGGATTGTTTTCATGCGCGCTATATATTATTGCAAATTATTTCTTCATAAAATTGTATATTTCTGCAGTGAAAAGTCTGTATGCCATCATGAACGTTATAGGAAAACATGTACATGTACTGCACATGTAGCAGGAAGGCAAGATAACAATTATGACTGTCAATCATCATTTGCTTGTATCTATCAAGCTGACTATACAGACTATAGTAGCCAAAGATAATTTGTGGAAAGTGTGTACCAGAGATGAATATATGAATTACAGTTAGTAGATGATCATTCTTAGTAAAATTTAAATACAATAACCTCTTATTTCATTTTTTATAAATTTTCTTATTATTATGATGTGATTTCACAACCATTGACATTCTCGTGTTGTTAAATAATTCAGTCAGCACTGAACAACATATCATTTCATTGGTATAAAAATAATAAAATATTTTGTGTGTATCACTAAATTATGATCTAAGATTTTTCAATACCTGAATCAACATTTTAAAAGATTTTTATAAAATTATTTTAATTTTAGGCATTGGCACAGTGAATGGCAGCTGAAAAATTTTGACCGTTGTTTCTGGAAGTGGAACGTTAAGATGTAAGTAAATGTCTGAGATGTATGCTTTGCTAATGAATATGTACTAGGCAATTGTGGTTATTATGAAAGAGGTGAAATTTCAAATACATTTGTTTCAATTACAATTATTACAGATATTATTTAACTTTGTAATAATGCTAATTAAATATATGAATTAAGAAAATGCAAAAATTAGTGCATAAGCATACTAAGTAGTTCAGAGTAAGATTTATACTTAATTTATAGTAGACACTCATTCACACATGCGATCACTCGAACATCACTCGAACACACTCGACAGCCATGGAGATCACGAATAAGCTAGAGTAGGGTTGCTTAGTCGCCAATATTTCTCCCCGCGCCAAAGGTACACCATCAAGCATGCCCAGTAAGCGAAATTCGCTTAACACTGTTCAACTCAATGTGCGGCTCCCATTACGCCTCCGGGACTCGAACCTGGACCTCTCGAATATGCGTCGAACGTGCTAACCGTTACACAATGAAGGCATGCAGAAAACATGCAACACCAGTGATACGTATTACAGTAAAATACTAATACGAAACATATAACAATCTTAAAAACTTCTTGTATTACGAAATTATCTTCACTTAACCGAAGGATGTCCGACTATGTTCTGTCTCTACAAACTGTTCGTTAATAAACTGCTTTTAGCCCTTAAAGAAGAAGCAACAAAAATATTTAATTAAACAACAGGCGTAAATAATTGCAGGGGGAAAGAATTTCAGCTGCGAATTATCTGCCACTCCTTCCCCTTACTAATGCAGTTGTTCGATGAAAATTATTAATGCATTAATGGCACTTTGAAAAAGTCATAAAATACATAACGTGCCTATCATGTGTACAAAATGATATCCAGAATCTGAATTATGATTGCATAAAAACCTACTTTGGAAAATATTTTTGGAATTAGAATTTTCATATTTAAATGAAAGAAATATGTATTAATTAGGTAAAACATGTACTTGAAGTTTTAAATCGAACAACAATTCTCGAGATATAACTATTAGTTATGTTTCATTTATCTGTTTTAATACAGGATTGTCTTAAGGAAAAAAGCTGCGTCTTAGGAAAGGATTTCACTTGTATGTACTTTCTTTAACAAAGGATTATCTTAAGGATGCATCTTAAGGGAAAAGAAAAAAAAAAAAAAAAAAATTCTATACATCATATTGGCATTAGTTTCAAATTACAAAGGCTTACTAGCATTTAAGAGAGACTCTGAATTTTATATATTTTACATATCAAACATTAGGTAGAACGTAGATCATCATGTATTCATACTTTTGTGCTGCTTAATAGCCCAGAATCTTTTCCCCTCGTGGTCCATCTCATTAAATAACCATAAAAGCCGCCTTTCCCTGCTGCTAAAGTTCTACTTCAGATACAAGTGTAATCCAATTTAGCACCCTCCTAATCCCGATATAGGTAAATGAAAAATAAATCGGATTATAACGAGGCGAATTTACCACCGCCTCTCTTCTAGAGGGTTGCTTCTATTCTTGCAGTAGAACATTTCAGTACTCAGGCAAAATTATAAGGATCTAGTCGTGATAAACAGCATGTCTATGAGATATTAATCAGTGCTTTTAGTATGGTTTGTAATTCAAGCCTACGGCGTAGCAGATTAGCGCCTCGCCTGGACACGAATTCCGCCAATGCATAGAGATACGATCTACGATTTGGGAGGCAGGGAGAAATTTTGATACCTTTGTAATGAAGGAAGCTTCTACGCGAGCTTATCGAAATTAAGATCAGGAGTGTTCAGCCATGTATGGGCTTTGAAGTGCTCTCTTCGAGTTACATAATAAAGAGCAGTTAGTACAATAAATGCACAAGGTTTACAACAACAGTTAACCTAAATTAACCTAAATTTGTTGTAAACCTATTTATAAATGTTACAAAAATATATTTAAAATGCATTTTACCCTAATCAATCACCACTGCTTTTGCTTGGTCCTTTTTTAACCTCTAAAAGACTTTATGAAATAATTATGACGCACAATTATTTGTTTAACATGTAATTAGGAGTCATAGTCCAAATTGAGAAATGAAAGAATTGCGAATTCAAGTACTACATAAAATGCTAATTTAAGCAACTTCATTTCCTTTTTAAAGAGTTATTTATAACAATGAACGTCGATAATAGTTCTTGTTTTAAATGATACTGTACGTAGTATTTTGTCATGATTTTCATTTATTGTACTTTCATAATTAAGAGTTTAAATTATTTTAAATATTCATAAGCATAATCAAAATGGGTGTTGGTGTTGGTATATTTAATTATGGCAAAGCACACGAGGGCTATCTGCCTAAAGGGAGGGATGCCTTTCGTGGAGGACTTTCTAAGGGAAACTGGCTCGTATACACGTTACACATGGGGAAAACCACGAAAACGCCCATGCAGCCAGCCCGTTCGCGGGATTCGAACCTCAGACCGAACTACCAGTGTTCAGCGTCTTTACCGCTCGGCCGCTGGTGGGCTAATCAAAATGGGATGAAAATACCGAAGAATTTCATGGCTTAATTTTCAGAAATACTTAATTTTGCATTAAATGCAGCATAATGCACATATTCTAAGTTCCACTTATGAGTCGCATTTATTGTTAAACACTAAATTTGTTTATGCTAAGTAGAGTTTTTAACATATCTTATTAAACTATATCGTTTCAACACTGTCATTTTCATATGCTGAATAGTTTATGAGCAACAGTAAGTTCTTAAATTTATTCACTAGAAGAATTCAGAAACAGAGCTGAGGAGAAACACCTTAATACCTAAGAAAAATCTCAAAACTGCGATTTCTTAAATATTTTTATCACTTTCATCGTATGAATCTTACGCCCCCTCTCATTTTTTACTTAAGGCAAGTGCCTTATTCTCCTTTCCTCATGGTAATAGCTCTGAACAGGGAAATCAGATAACAACGTCATGTTCATAATGGAGTACTAGATATTATATATTTCTGAGTCCGCTGTAACATTTTATTTAGATCAAAGAAAAAATCGCTGAATCAAGCAATAATTTTCATTTGGCTTTTTTCTATTTTTCTGATTTTAGGAACAGGCTCAAGCTAATAATAACAATAATAACTGGAGCAAAATAATAAACAGTACAGATTTTGAGCACTTAAATCCTTTCCTCATTCCGAAAACCCTCACATTTCTTTCAGGAGCACACAGCTTTTCTTAGGGTACTTCCCTTCTGCAACCCCTTCCCCAGTTCTCCCGCTCAGAAAGAAGGCATCTAATCGATTTTGTTTTGTTTTCAAGACTCGCGAAGATAAATATAATTTCACGCCAGTCAGCAATAACAGAAAAAAATTTCAAAGCCGTAGACGTTAATTTAGAGCCCCTCAAAAAATGTTACAGGTCGAAAAAAGGGTCGTTTAAGTCGTTATTACACAGCATATTTATTTTTAAACCTGCTTCTAGAAGGACTTAGTGGAAATCCCGAATAAGTTCATTAATTATATAACTACCGCATCTGCAGAGATTTCCAACTTGCCGTTTGCTTAAGGAAATCTCAAGACGGAAGCTTAAATTAATGCCGCTTTAAGTCTTTCAAACGCCTTGCTTGCTTCTGCTTACCAGGTGAATCTTGCTTTTTTTTTTTTTTTTTTTTTTTTTTTTTAACCCCCGTTGTAAATTTTTAGTGGCTTTGCTATATGAGCAAAATCTTTGAGAAAAATCGTAAAATAGGAGCGCGAGCCTCAAAATAAGGCTCGCTATTAGGTGGTGAATAGTTTTTGATAGCTACGATTTTAGAATCTTCCGTTTTGATTCCGCTTTGTGGTATCTTATAGCCCACGTAACAATGTTCTTTGGCCGCATTCACCAACCTGCTTCTTTTAGAAGGGAAAACACTTCCTGCAAATCCAGAGTATGATTCATTAATTTATTATATCGTCTAAATAAATAAACCTGGATTTTCCAAGGACAGGTCTTAGAATAATATCCATAGCCCTTTGAAACGTGGCGGGTGCTCACCATAAGCCAAACGGCATTTTAAGGAAAGCATAAACTCCTGATTTGGTAATAAATGAATTTTTGGGCACGTCCTCTGCTTTCACACCTATTTGAAAATATCCACAGGTGAGGTCTAGCGTCGTCATGTATTTTGTGGATTTTATTTTTCAAATGATTTTTTCAATTATTGGTAATGGGTAAAGTAGATATTTTGCTATGCTATTTAATTTTCTATTTTCAACAGCAAAACCGTATGCTTTAAAATCTATAGTTTGGAGATTATTTTTCTTTCGACAAAGGATTATAGTTCTAGCGTAAGGGCTGCTTATGGGAATTATAATTTCATTCTTTAGGATTTTTGCAATACGTTGTGAGATTATTTCATCTCTGACGTCATAGCGGTAGGATTTTGCCAATCCGATGAACACTAATTTTTGTCAGAATATCGCAGAAAAGAATCGTTCGGAAGATAGGAATAGGATATCTCAGAAAAGGATCGTTGCATATATCAAACGCTGTATGCGAGGGGCGGGCTGTGATTCCCCGTTTATGTACTGTGATTTATCACTTGAGGTAGCCCTGGAGCGTCAATAAATAAATCTGAAAATTTTCTTACCGACTCCAGCTTCGCTTTTTTGTCCGTGTTCATTTCTTTCAAGTCCAAAGCCGACGGTTAGATTTCTTTTTGCCACCATTTCGTTTATCTCCAATTAATTGCACAGACGCTTCCTGAAAATTAAATTTCGCCTCCACAGACTTAAAGATAGCCATCTTCAATATTACCTGCTCCAGTAGATTTTTCATTACAGAAAAACCCACCTTCTGATTTGTATTCTTGACCTGTACGTGTGTGGTTACTTTTCCTTCGCATTCAGAGTGTTTGTCTTATGCGACAATAACTCTAGTTCCTTCCACACGAAACACTCTGTACCATTTAAAGTCCCCCCCCTAAAAACATTTTCTACCAGGAAACTACTTTTCGACCTAGTATCCAATAATACATCTGCTGGTACATTGTTTAACAGAATTTGGATCACTGGGAAGGACACATTTTTTTATTAACATCGCACTTAATTCAATTTGAAAGTGATTATTTTTTCTTTCTGTATGACTGTAGCCCTTGTATTTCAGTAACCCTAGTTAGTTTAAATTCTTAACGTTTTCCTCCAGTTTTCTCTTTTGTGATTTATCTTGACGATTGCCATTAGAAAGTGAAAATTTCTTCTAATTATCAAAGCGTCTAGTACCGTTAAACCCTTGACCTTCTTTCCGCTCCAGATCTTCGTTACAGTTAGCAGTGGCGTAGCGAGGGGGGGGGGGCAAAAAGGTGTATGATGCCCCGGGCGCCGCTCGCAGAGGGGCGCCAAATGGTCTCCAAGCAAAATTTTCATCATATCACTGTGTTTTTTTTTCGGGGAAGGGGGCGCCAGTTATGCTCGCTACTCCACTGACAGTTAGTTACAGTTACAATCCGAAATTTTGCCTAAATGATCACCTCTTACTGAGTAAGAGGAAGCCCACCAAATATTTTGGTTTTGTTCTTGACTCTGAAATGACGTGTAATAAGCACATCGATCTACTGATGTCTAGGGTTAGAAAGAGACAATATTTTGAAAGTTATTTCCGGCTGCGACTGGGGCGCTGACGCCATGACCTAAGGACAACCTATAAGAGAGATTCTTGAAAATAGATTTCAAATCTATCATGTCGCCTCAGATACAAATATTCAAAAACTGGATAAGGTACAAATAAGTGCAGCTCGCCTTATTACAGGATTTCGCAACAGTGCTCCAGCTGAAATTGTTCTCTATGAGGCTGATTTGCAACTCTTGCGGCTGAGAAGTATCCCTAATTTTACGAAATACTTTAGCAAACTCGTTTTTTTAGAAGTTTTCGTAATCAACATCGTGCTGCAGTCTTTTGAACGGTGGCAAAATAATCAAAGATTAAAAAGAAATCGACTCCTCAGTCAAGCTGCGTTTACACTGGTCCGTTGGGGCGAAAAGCGGCAAGGCGGAAAAAAAAAAAAAAACGCTTTCCGTTTACACACCAGAGCGGTAACTTTCTCTTTAAAAGTTGTCATATGCTGGCACTAGATGGCGCTTCATATCAGAAGCTTGGAGAAAAACGTGAAATTTTTGTGTGCTGTTTTGACTTTTTACGATTACATTTTTTAATTAAAATGGATTTAATTCCCGAACGATTAAAAATTATTTTACTTCTTGCTCTGTGTAAGAGAAGCAGAATGCAGTGGTATATATTAATATGTGAGAGATGACTGCAGCAAAGAGATGCAAATAGTTTAATTGAAGAAATACCCTTGAACGAAACGAAATTTATTTTAATTACTTTCGCATAACACCTCATCAATTCGATGAATTTCTAGCCCTCATTGAACTATTTATTCAAAAGCTGAACACTAATTTTTGTCAGAATATCGCAGAAAAGAATCGTTCGGAAGATAGGAATAGGATATCTCAGAAAAGGATCGTTGCATATATCAAACGCTGTATGTAACTAATTTAATTTATTTATGAATATTGTTGAATGATAATTAAAAACATCCTAATTGCATGATTCTATTTTGCAGAGTAAATTTTTCATGGGGTAGAATACCATAAATGTTTTTGCATGATGCATGAACTTCCCTCAAATGCTTCCTTAAATAAACTTCCTTTAATTGGTTTAAATAATGCAATAAAAAAGTATATTTTGTTTAAATATATGTAGGATTTACAGCATTACTAAATTAAATATCACACTTTAAAAAAAGCAGTTATTTTTAAATTAATAAACACAGCAATTTTTTTAAAAAATATTTTAGTTTCTGTCTTATGTACATATTTTTTACCTTAAATGTAACAGTAATTACTTCAATTAGTCATTCATATATTAATGAACAGCCACTGTCTAAAGGTTTATTTTATAAGGTCACTTTTATCTAAAACTCATTGAAGTAACTGCATTTTATATAATACTTCTTTTTCTGCGTTAAAAATTGAAGTCCACAATTAGCCAATTTGCTAATGCTCATGTAAGAATTCTTTAAACTAATGGAAAATTATCATCAACATTAAACCTTTCGAAAAGTGGTCATGCATGCTAAGAAAAACAAACATGAAGCCATTAAAATGTATAGAAGTATTCCATAAAATCAGCTACATTCTAGCGAGCTTCTCTTTTGTATAAATAACAGTTTTCTTAATTTTTTAACACTCTTCACCACTCGTTTAAAATTCAGGACTCACTGAAGTTTTTAGATGAAATAGCAACTTTATACTGACACCAATATCGGTTTTGCTCTAGTCTCGTATCAGCCGAAATAGAATCAGATCATAGCAGTCAGATCTTCTAATGAATTATACCAAAGGCTCATCGTCAAAACGATAATGCACACAATACGAACGATAATGCAATCAAATAAAAAGAACGATAATGCACACAATGCCAAGCGAAAATTAGGTTTACATGAATGATGAATGAAATGAAATGAAAAAAAAAAGGCAAGTTTGTGTCCCCCCCGAAAAAAAAGTCGAGGTAAATTAAAAAAAAAAAAAAATGGTGTATTCCTACCATCATCAAAGTTAGGAAAAAGCAAGGCCCGAATCCGCAATACAAGTCCCTAGTAAAAGCTAATGTTTCTACTTGAGCATGTTAGTCCACGCTAAGGTGTCTTGCGAGTAAGCCAGGTTTTCACACTTCACCTTCAGGAAACTCAAGAAGCTTCTGAGCAGCTGAAACCAGCGATAATATTTTCTGTAAATATTTTTTTCTAAATGCCAACTCTATTACAACATCACTCCTGGTGACGCTTGAATGCAAAATCTTTAACTCAAGAAGCCAACGTTTTATCCACTAGGCAACATGAGCAACCTTAAATTGATGTAGATATATTTTATGAAAAATTCAAAATCTAGGATTTCGAAATCCATCACTATTTTCTCGCAAAAATCTATTGATTTAGATTATTCTGTAAAAATTATCAACCATATATCATTTATGGTTGATTATTAAGGTTTATTACTGCTAATAAACTTAAGAATTTTCCTTTAAATAATTTATAAAGCTATTTATTCTATTAGCATATGCATTTTTTATTATTATCTGAAATTTTTATTAAGATTAGTCCATTTGACTTTTTTTTTCCATCAGGAAGAATTTTTGAAAGTACAATAATTTAAAAACCATGGTATAAACTGTACGTTTGAAACGAGATGCCTGAAACTGACGCGTCAAGCGTCAAAAAGTTGATGTTAAGACAACTCCCGCGGTATCCAGCCATCCAGCAAATGCCGCCTATGAACTCGCTTCTGATTGGTTAACGCTTTACGCGTGAGCGCAGCTTCATGCCAATAAACTGGATGTACTACAGTCTTCTTTTCAATTTAATTCCTAAAAACCTAGGACTCATTGTCTGGTGTACTTTTTATACAGAGTTATTGACTATTGCTAATAAGTCCTCTCAACATCCTGGATACTTAAGATAGGCTGCTCTGGAAGTTATTAATAGAATACCTGTTGAGGCGGTTTTGATATATACAGACGGCAGTAAGAATGAACATTGACTCACTGGTAGCAAGGCTTTTATTAAATATGAGGTGGGAGAAATATCTCTCAAGCGTATAAATACAGATTTCTGTTCCGTTTTCAGCTATGAATTGATTGCTATTGATATGTCTTTGAATTATGTTTTAAAGCGAAGTTTATTCAGGGAAACCTGGATACTTGCGGATAGCCGAAGTATAAGTCCAATAATATAACAGGAGAAATATTAGAGACCTGACAGGAATTGAAGTTATTGAAAAACTCAAGCCTTGTCCCATCCTTCTGTCCTCCACCTATAATGGATACTATTTGAAGTAAACCTCATATATGCATACATCTGATAGATTAGCCAAGGAGAGTACTTTTATGCCTCAGTTTTATGCTCAACCTTTGACCTTCCTTGAACTATACCCGAAAAGAAAGGCTTTAATTAACAGTTCTTGGAGACAGGAACAGGGGAAAGTCGACGGAGCACCAGAACTTCGTCAGTGACTTTTACAGATGTTGCTCCGCCGCACTACTGTACCCCGCTGGGCATTTGGTTGGCCCGCATCGGATGCTAGCCTACCAAGACATTTACATGGTAATTTTACATTAATATTAGACTTACGTATTGAATATACAATTACAAAGATAGTTCTAGGACATAGTTCTTGGAGACAGCTACTGACACACTCATGGTATCATAGTATAGTTCCTAGTACTGCTATTGGTTTCAAGATTGACATGAAGAACCAAACGGCTCTGGCTCGGTTGACTTCAGGGCATTTAATGACCCTCATATATTCCCGTGTTACTAAAACTTTTCCCAACTTGCGCCAAATGTGAAAACCATGAAGATACAGCGAAACATCTACTTAGTTGTGTTAAGTTGGTGCGTGAAAATATGCTGTAGAGACCTAATTTCGTATTAGAAGTTATGAAGGCGAATGAACTTATAGATCGGGTCTGATTCAGATCACTGGGATTAGTAAGAAGACGAAGACAGATCTCTGAAAATATTCGCTTGACCCCCCCTCTGCTCATATCCCAATGTGCGTGTACTCATTGATACTTGCCTACTTTCGAACTTCATCGCGAGCTCAAATAACTGCTCTAGCGTACTCGGGTTTAGTAATCCAACAAAATAGCTGAATTTGAGGCAACAACCTAGGCAATATTAATTGGATAACCGCCCACACAACACGTTTACAACTTGTATCTTTCTCAATATAAAGTATACAGTTCTTCAACCTTAGTTTGATGTTTGCCAAACAGCTTCGCTTCTAATTTCACTCTATCTTTTTCCGCGAGGAATGCTTTCACAAAGGCGGTTTAAAACACTTCAAACTTTTAACTCTCACTGGCCTGCATTACCCAACAAAAATTTACCGATATCTGCATACCAGCCTGTGTCCTCGAAGCTCAGGGTATACAATCGTGACTTTTTGTATTTCCAGAGTCGAATAAAAGTAGGAAGTTAGAATTTAATTATTCCAGAAAACTCACTAAACTCCTGCCATCAAAAAGAGTTGCGGGTTTTATTGACGCTCACGTCATTTCTGCGATGAATCCGAAGACTTCTATGAGACCCCCTGGTGCCGGTGGCCAGACTAAATGTTGCCTTGTCTTGCGACATGATTCGTAATTTATTAGGGCTCCACTTATGAGGCTTTACTTGATATGGAAATGTTAATGAGTTCACAAACCCTAACAGACGTGAAGCGAATTATCGTTGTGTTTGAAAATATATACAGAATCATGGAAAGGTTTAAATCACCTTTTTATTTAAACACAGTTTACAGCATGAATTCACTCTATTGTGTTAACAACATTAGCAACAGCTCATTGTTATGTAGGTAAACAGAACAGTCAAATTCAAATCAAAGACTATAGAATTTAAATATATAAAGTTGGCACAGTAATTGTAACCGAAACGTGAAAAATCAAGGTGTCGACGACGATTTAACGCAAAGTCGAATAATTACAAGTACAGCTTGCAGAAATGAGCCAAAACACGCTGTCTTAAAATCGAATAGCCTCAGTTTAAATACTAGCTAATTCATTTGCCCTTTGGTGAGGAAAACGGAAAGGAGACATCATAGTAAAGATCCAAATCAAAATAACTGGCTAATTTAAATAATAACCCTACATACTAACAATTAGATTTGCTTATGTTTATTTACAAAAGAAGAATTACATAAACTGCAACAAATTTATATGAATATCTTCTCTTAAATCCAATAATCGATTGCTTAATTTCATATGTATACAAATAGCTTATACATTTTATATATGTCGTAAACTTATATATATTTATTAGATGATAAAAGCTAGATTTGAAAGTTTTTTTGTGGGAAGTTTATGAATCCCTAAATAAAATAAAATTTTTTATATATGATTCTAAGCATCATAAAAGCATAATATGAACATAAATATAATTCATTTTCCTTTTAGAAGATATCAAACTCACTTGATATTTATTTTGTATGCAAAATTTTCACAGTATCTGTAATACGGAAAAGCGATTTGTTGTTGCAACCAAATGCTCCATTTATAAAGGATTTGATAAGATAATTTAGATTACGGCAAAGTACTTGAAGAGTGTCTGCATAAGAGAATGTATATCTTTCGTGGAGTATATTCTAAGGAAAAGTGGCTCGTATTCACATTCCACATGGGACAAACCACGATTGGGCCCCTGATGCCCTCACCCCTTTCCAATTTACAAAAATTTAATCACGTTTTGTAGCAAATGTTTCTTGTTGGGAATTCATGTTATTAGAAAACAGGGCAAGAAAACGTTTTGTTAATTCAAAGTCTTTCAAACACTTTCTTTTATTGAGATCCTCTTCGTCTGTTAGAGAGATAGAAAACTTGTGTTCCTTCCTTAGTCTTCTGAAATTGGTACACTGATAAATCCCCTTCATCTGAAGTCATGCAGATGTTAACCCCCACCTTCCTACATTCTGCACAAAGATGGGAAATAACTATATTTCTTAATGGTAAAGACTGAGAAACCTTAATTCTGTTTTCGAGGCAGAATTATTTGCAATTCTCAAAGCTGTAAATTGAACTTTCGGTAAAAACTTTAGAACAGTTATACACACAGACAACATTTGTATTATTGAAGCTATAAGTGATGAAGCCTCTAAACGTGAAATAGTTTATGCTATTAGGGAAATCGTCCTCAGTGGCGATGGTCTAATCACCCTCCAATGGATCAAAGCCCACGTTAGGCGTGAGAGAAATGAAAAAGCGGTGTTGGAAAAGGTAGCAATAATATACACATTCGCGGTTATGGGACATATTCATAACCCGGAATTAACACTGAAACGAAAACTCAAAATAAATGCGGATAACAACTGGCAAAGGAAATAATGGGATGCAGGAGATAACGGGGTGTATAACCCATAACTGTTTTCTACTACTCTCGTCAGCCTTAAAATCAGAAAGCTCCCTGCTGACTCAACTGTACACTGTCCTACACCCATCTATCTACATAGGTTCTGCCTCAGAGACTCCGACCAGAGTAGCTGTCATGAAGTACGCAGTTTGAGACATTAGTTACGTGAAGGAAACCTAACACAGGACATGCATCTCTCAACCCTTTGAAAATAATTTTCAAACTTTGAGAGCTCGGCTAGTGGAAAACCAAAAAGGTCTAAAGAAAGCTGTCAAAGTAATTGCATATATTAACGCTAATGCTGATAACATTTAGGTCTTTCGCACAGCCTTTTTCCCAACTCAGAACTGTGGATTGCAAAGCACATTGTTCAGTCTCACATAACGCGCATATTTTCATCACATCTGTAACGCGCATATTTTCTTCACGTTGTCTTAACCATTATTTTGTAAATACTCCGTAAATAATTTTGCAAGTAGTATGGGCATATTATTAATTTGATATTTATATATATTCTGTAAAAAGTTCCTATAATATCTGGTATTCTTCACTTGTAGTAACACAGGTTTCCATTGTTATTTCCTTCAAGTGCCCTGTACGCCCATATAACTCAATACTAAATGTTTAAATTATGTCGCTTGTCCCCTCAGGCCTTGGTCGTGATGCACAGATAGTAGATTTTCTCCTCCAGCGGTCACACAATAACAGCTTAAATATAATAGGAGCCCTGCTGTCTTCATGGGGGTGCAGAGTGCAGAAAGGGCTACCTACGTAAAGGATTTTCCAATGGAAAATTATTCGTAATTGCACACACAGCACGTTACACTTGGAGAAAATCTTGAAAATAGCCATGTATCGGCCCAATCGCGAAGATTCGAATCGAGAACGAACTACACCGTTCAATCACTTGTCCACTGTGAATTCCAACAAATGTTACTGAATTTCAATCGTAATAAGCATGGTAACTAGAAAATCAAAACTAACTGAAATTTAATTCAAAATAGGATTGTAATTACACTGATAAAATCCATTTAAACTTGGTAGTAAACGCAAAAATATTCCCAGAATTCAATTATAATTCCTTTCGATATTAAATGTCTACTCATTGATGTTCTAGTTGGAAAAGCTTTGAAATGCTTCAAATTCCAATTTGAAGAATAACATTTGTTATTAAATTAATATTTAACTCCCCTTCCTCTAAAATTAGGAACACTTTTGATTTCCAAAATATTAATTACTACCACTAAACAAAAGAATTAAAAAAACCGTAGTTTTAGTTATGCTTACAGTCAGACGATTTTCAAATAAATTTTTTCTTTAAATTTCTCTTTGTTTTAGATGTGCTATACGGATGATATTTCCCTGTATTTGGATAGAAGGAAAGATGACTTAATAAACATCTTAACCATTACTAATCCCCCCGATCAGTTCTCTCATGAAACTAAAATTTTCTCCTAAGTTCGCTTTTTTCCCTTCACATTTTGATAACATGCAATTATTTGATTTTAGCACAGTTTATTGGAATGTTTTCATATTTGTGTCTTTTATGTAATCCACCACTACTATTTACCATTTAAAGTCACTTATAAAGTATACTAAAGTTCCCACCGCAAGTAGTCGGTGTTATTGTTAGGACGAAGTACATGCATTTTTATTAAATAGATTAATCAAATAAAAAGGCAATTTGAAACCTTTCCTTGTGTGTTATTTCTTCACGCCCGTAAGAGAAGTCACCTGGCTTAGTAAGATCGTATCTTTGCATGATAGAAAAAGGGAGCGATCCCATAAGTGGCGCCCGAAAGAATCCGAACCAATGTCAGAAAATCAATCAACATTTGAGCTAGTCTCATCCACATCACAGACTCCACCGGCTATTGTAAACATAACGAAAGGATTTGGATTCCTGGTAGAGAGAATGCGGGCCTCTATGAAATCCGCTGTGACATTCGACGGAAAAACATCAGTCACCGACTTCCTGGAACAGCTGGACAACCACTTTTTGCTGTACCCGGTCCCGGAAGTGCAGAAAATAATTATAGAGACGAACGCCTTACGAGGACAGGCACTAAGCTGGTTTAAAGAGATCGGAAAATTCCTACTGGGTGAAATAGGCAGCCAAACGTACACATTTGGGAATTTCTAAACTGCCCTCATGAAAGTATTCCTCGTGGTTAAAGACAGAGCAAAGCTTGAAGCTGAGTTATACAGCAAATACCAATTTAAAGTTGAGGAATTAATTGAATTCATTTTACGTAAAGTTCAAATCGGAAAGTTATTATACGGAAAAAGGTACTACCGAAATTATTCAGATTATTTTGCCCCGACTATTGCTGCGGATCCTAGACTTTATTGAATTGAGAAACACCAGCACCTTGGAACAATTGCTTGAGCTAGCGGTTAAATCTGAAAGTCGAAGAGTAGCTGAAAGTATACGTACAAAAGGTTACGGCCAAAGACTGAACGGACCAATTTAGTAGTCCGATTTCAGAAAACACGAGAAATCTAGCAACAGGAAAAAATTTCAGGACAAGAAGAAAAATTTACGCGATTGCCAAAGTAGTCCGCAAGATTCAAAACAACAGTTAAACTAAGCCGGAGTACTGAAAGGAGGGTGCAGACACCCTGTTCGTATTAAATTCATCTAAATTACATTTTAATAAGGTGATAATACAAAATTTGGCTCTGCAAGTGATGCAAATTTTATTAAATATTGTGCCAACAGAGGCCTTGGAGGACACCGGGGGGACAAGCAAATTTTACTTCAGAAAAAGTCTTTCGAAATAATTAAAAAAATATAGGTTATTTAGAGTAGAAAATATCAAAGTCATTGCAGCTCAAATTTAAAGATGTACATGCATAGGCAAGGCCATATTTAATGTACAAGTTAAGAATGAATTGAAAAAAAGCTGCATTTTTTGTTGTTCGAAATTTGCAGGCTTCCGTCATTGCAGGTAGAGATTTCCTCAAGGCAGTTGGAGCGGAAGTAAATTTCCAAGAAATTTAAAATTCAAGCTGGAACCCACAGTAAGGAACTTCATTGGTTGGATCCCGCAAGAGCCAAAAGCAGTTAAACAACGAAAGAAGGTAGCGCAGGTAAGAAGGCTAAGACTGAAAAGGAAACAGCCGTCCGACAAAGAAGAAAACGAGGACCATGACAACGCATACGGCTTCAACAAATTAACCAGATTCCTTCATGGGAGGATATTGTAAGACAAAGGAGGTCGGACATCGTCAAACAAAAGATAAGCCAAAATGGTACAACTCTGATATACGCCCTAATTTCACTAAATGTTTCGATAGGAGTTCTGCGCTTGTTTTTGGCGCGATCGCGTGCTGTATGGCAACACTGTTGACGTTGAAAAATCTTTCGCTGGAGCTCGTTGGTTCGCGTCATGCTCTGTGTCTGAGAAGATAGGGGGGGAAAGATAAAATGGTGGAAGTTGTTGAATTGAAGTTCGGCAAAAGGAAATATCATCGTGGCCATCCTGTTGAGGGGCAGTGGGTATTTGTAGGTGTGGAAAGAGGGTCCGGGAGATTATTTCTAGTGGCTGTGCATGATAGAAGTGGGGATTTGTGATTTTATTTATTTATGAACCATAGGATGAATTTTCTGGGTGTCATATAAATACGATAGTGATTACGTGGCGGCATGTTAAAGGCAGTATGAAATTGGTATTCCTTCTGTTCGAAAAAGCTTTAATTCATGGTAAGTGCATTTTATTTTATTCTTGTTCTTATTTTGTAGAATGTTATGTTCATTGATTTTTTAGTATGAATTTCTGTCGTTACTCTTGTTTTTTTAATTGTTTGTAATTTATTATAGTTTATTTTGTTGATTAGTGCGTAGCGTCTAGATTGTGCAATTCGTAGATTTTTTTAAAATTTAAACAGGATGCTGTGTACATGATATTCTTTGAAATTTATTGTTGTTATGTTAATTTATTAAAGCAAGGTGTGCATAGTTCGTATATTCCTTCGCTGGCTAGATTGTGCAATTCGTAGATGTTTTTTCAAGTTAAAACATATCGCTGTGTACATGGATTCTTGTCAAATATTTTTGGTTAGAATCTTTACGTTTTTGCTATCTAAATTTTTTGTTTTTGTTTCGGATTTTTAGCTTAAATTGTGTGTTCAAAACGTGGTTTTTGTATGTGCGAAAACCGCGTTCTTGGAGACATTTTAGGCTTAAAGTTCGAAATGTAGACAAAAAATTTAGATGGTAATATGGCAGCGTGGAGTTTCTCGCCAAACAAATTTGGCGACTTGAGGGCGCATATCACAGTAGTTCCGCCAAATTTATTCTGTTTAAGTTTATTTTAAAGCTAGTACGAAGTTGGTTGAGAGTATTTATTTTAGTTGCTGCCTCGTTAGTGGACAATTTTGTTTTTACTAAGCAAGAAGCTTTTTATTTTTACTTTGGTATTAAGAAAGAAGCTTTTAAATTTTGTATTAAGCAAGGAGATTTCTATTTAAACAAATGTATCCGTACCTAGCAAGTTATTTTGATGTAAATAAGATTAATATGTTCACTTTTAGTCGTACAAACCGAGTAGAAAATGCTTGCATATTGTTAGTTTAGCGAAGCGTTTTCATAACGAGAAAATATAAAGAATTGTATAGATATGCCACGGTTGTCGTCTGCAAAATTTAGATTTAGAAAGTCAAGATTTAAATTGTAAAGGTTGACTCACAGTTAGGCTTAGAATTTAAATATCTTATTCAGGCTTTTGAAGCCTTGTTATGTGATAATTCTGCCAGGGAAGATGTAGGATTTTCCTTAGTTTGAATAACGAATTATGCTAATTTTTGTTATCTTTTTTGAACTCGTTGTTTTCCCTCGAATTTCCTCGCCAGGATGCAAATGAAGAAAAGTGTTTAAATGGGCGAAAAGAGAAAATTAGTCAGAGCATAATTTCGCTAGTATAGCACACCTTTCTATTTTGTCCTTCCTGCTGTTACTCTGAGTTTACTATACGCCTTCTGGCGGTTTATTTGTAAAGTCTATCGCCGGTGTAATTTGCTGAGTCAGCTTGTTAGTCTAACGTAGTTCAGAACTACTCTTTGCCATTTAAAGTCATTGTTAAATTACTATTAAATTCCCACCGCAAGTAGTCAATGTTATTGTCAGCACAAAGTACGTGCATTTTTGTTAAAGAGTTTAATCAAATAAAAGGGCAATTTAAAACCTTTTCCCGTGTGTTATTTCTTCACACCTATGCGAGAAGCCCCCTGTCTTAGTAAGATCGTTTCTTTGCATAATAGCAAAAAGAGTGCGATCTCACAGGATTAAGTCGATCAATCAGATATCCCCAAAATGAAAATTCTCGAAAATGTTTCTTTGAAAGCGCTGTTGAGGGTTAGTAGTAGATGTGATACTAGTTTTACTCTGATTCTTGGCTTCCCTGCACAATTAATCTGCAGCTTTATTAGTTTTCTGCTTCTGTGTTTCACTGCTTAAAATACTCTTTTGTGCAAAATTAAGGGAATTAGCACATTATGTCAAATTTCCGAAGAACTAATGGGCAGATTTTAATGAAATTTGTTATAGATATACATTTATAACAGAGAAAGAGATGTACCATTTGCGCATGATATCAGTACAGCTCATATTGCAATGATGTCTAAAAGCCACGTAGTGATATCGAACTGAAAATGAGTCTAATATTGGGTATGGTCTCCTCTCTCAGTCAGACAGGTCGCACACCGTGACGGGATAATGGACAGGAGGCAGTTGAGGAGTCCCTGAGGCAGTCGATCCCACTTCAGCAGTAAGGCAGTTATCAACTCCAGGATTTTTCTCGGAGGGGGATGACAAGATTAAATTGCTCTCCCACGTTGTCGTTCATTAACAGGAACCAAGGATCAACTGCATAGCTGAAAAGTCGAACATAGGGCTCTAGGATTTTCTTTTTATACCCCATAGCAGTCAGGAAGCGTTTGTCAAACCCATGAAGTGGTTTGCGGCCATCCAACATAATGCCTGTCAAAATCATTATACCTACACCATTCTAATGATCTTTCTCCCAATGAAAGGAGGGATGCTATCGTGTTCCAGGCTCTCCTCGGATAGAGGTACGCCTACACTCAATGTCCAGGCTGAATCTCGACTTATCTGTAAAACGCTCGGTGCTTCACTGAAGTCTGGTCCAAGGCTCATGTTTTCTGCATTATGCTAATTGCACTCTCTTTTGTGCTACAATGAGCGGGACGCAAACAGCGGGTCTTCTGGCATACAACCTTATCTCATGATGCCTTCGAGAAACTGTAGACCGTGAAACTCGGGTTCTGGTGGCAGCATACAGCTGACGTGAGAGCTATGGGGCTGTGGCAGTCCTATGTCGCCAAGTTGAAAAGGCTAAAAAACGATCCTCATTTGTCTTTACGAATCTTGATCGACCTTGTCCAGGTTTTTTCGATATGGATCCAATGTCCTGAAACTGTTTCCACAAATTACAGACGACACTGAGGGTTACATTAAACTCTGTAGCCACCTTGGGCCTGTGATTGGCCTGTCTCCAATCTACTGACAATTTTCCATCTCATTCCATCATTCACATGTTCGTGGCTACTCATTTTACTTGATACCTTATAAAATTTACCCATCTCTTGTAAAGGAGCACGAATCGCCGATCATGAACTTATATCCCCTCTATATTCACAGCTCCGCAGATACGTAAGTGTGCGCTTACGTATTCGATTCTGAATATTTATATAATTCTTCGGCTGCATAATTAGTGCCTTTGCTTCAATACTGTTTGTAAAAATAGACATAATTTGCAAATTCTCTCAATTTTGCACACGAGTGTACGTACAAAAACTTATTAACTGAAAATAATGATTCTCCCCCCTACCCGTACCTAAAAATTATTGCTCACAAAATACTTGAACCGAAACCTGTAAGTCGTGCTCATTTTATGCAGATAATTGCGAGTTATAACTGTCTTCCTTTAGAGGCTGAGATTAGAAAAGGTTTTGAAACCACTGCTGTGCTTCACATGTTCTTAAAGTAAAAGGTTACAGGAGGGGCTGGGTAAAAACTCGATTTTTTACATTAAATAAAATTGCTAGGTGATAGTAATAATATTCTATTATATCGAAGAACTGAAAATGAACAGTCATTATGTGGTGAAAAAAAATAATACACCGAGGAACATTTATGCTCCGTAAGAATATGGAATGATGGCTTGGAGCAACATTTAATACTTTAAGATCTAAAAAATTTTTAATATTTGATATTTTAAGAAAAGTAACGTGCATTCAAGTATGTAAAAAAAAGGAAAGATCGTAAAAGGAATTTAAAGCTACAGGGAAGGGGAAAAAGATTTTCTGATGGTGATAGTATTTTTTAAACATTAATTTAGGAATATTATTTCATGGAAATGAGAAACGGAATGAAAATATTATTTTTTAATCCTCATAAATAAAAAAAATTCTGATTATATACGATATTTTTATTCTTATCTTATTACTGGTTTTCTCTTTTGAAGACTGATTCATTGTGCTTCCTGAAAACTTTACCTTCCATTTTTCTTTCTGTTATGCTGAGAGTGAGGACAATACTAAGTTAAAATTCGATGTCAGTCGAGCAATTATCCCCTCAAATGTTCTGAAAATCCAGGATATGTGTGTGTGTATTTTTCACCAGGCGGCCAAGCAGTAAAATTGCTGAACAAAAATGAGCTGGCTGGAGGGGCTTTTTCCATATGTGTAAGGTGGATATAAAGTTTCCTTAGAAAGTCATCCACGAATGCATGCCTCCTCTTAGGCAGATAATACTCGCGTACTTTGCCGTAATCAAATAAACGTAAATCGAATTTATATTTTTAATGAGTAAAATGTGTGCATGATTTTATAATAATAACGAGAGAAACGAATGATGGAGAAATGACAGAAGAAATAAAATCAGTTCAAGAAGTATTATAACTTTTAAAATCACACTTAGCATTGTAACGTCATGTATTCTTAGTTATTATAAAATTTTCGCTACGTTGAAGACTATTGGTGAATTATCACCGATTCCTGTAAAGTCGTAAAGTTTCTGTAAAGTCACGCGAACGGTGTTAAGAAATCTTTATTAACTTAAATAAAGTTTAACAGTCGGCACTAACTCGTGCTTACAGAATTCAAAAATTAACAACTTTTGGCTTAAATTCGAAAGGTAATGAATAACTTAAAACTGATGAAGTTAAGTATAGTCTAACGGCTTCACAGTTTAACTATTGAGCAAGCTGGCTCTGACTCGAAGTCGGCGTAAACAAGCTTAATGGCAAGGTACTAACACTGACAGAGGTATGGGATAAATTACTCCAACAGCTGTTGGATAATGTTATGCAAAGTATAACACGACATGTGGAATCTTACATCCCCTCTATGGTGACCGTTTCCCGTACGCCAGAATGCTGCCTGCGAACGGTAACTAATTTTTTTTTTTTTTTTTTTTTTTTTTTTTTACTTTTACATATTCAGCACAATATGACCATTTTGTCCCTTGAATACATTTCAAAACCTTCTAGCTTTCAGTGCACAATAAATTATTTTCATTGTTATGTCCTAGTATTCTGGCATTATTTAATTTCACTTAACATCCAAATACACTTGCTTTCTAACGCGCTATGGAGCCGTTTGAGATCAATCCTTAGCAACTGTCCTTCAGTGTACATGGATCTTATAAGGTCCATATTTAACCATCGATGATGCTGGGTTAACAAAGGCATAACAGGAGTGTCTGGTAGGGTGTCGCAAATTCAGCGTAATTCAATGAACTTGTTTGCTCAAATAAATTTGTACTTGGACCTGAACTGTATTGAGCTATCAGCTGAGCCGTCGACTGCCGCCTATTTGATTTCACAAAGCAGGACAATTCATTCATTGCTGCAGCCTGAACATTCCATGCCTCAAACATTAAGCGGTTTCTTCCATATTTCATAGGTACCAAACAGCGGTCGTGATATGTGTTCGTTTGCGTCAATGTGAAATTCGACGTGAAACTGATAAATTTGTTGCACAAACGTACGAGTTTTTATCAGAAGCTTACGCTTATGATTATCATTACATATTCACGTTATTCATTATATTTGCCTTTTTAGAGATGCGATTGGCTTTCAGTTCATTTTTATGGACGAGAGTGCTAGTCCACATAGGGGGCAATCTGGAGCACGGTTTCTTTGAAAGTGAGGATACTAATCGGATGTATTGGTCAGCCAGATTTCCATGCTTAAAACCTATAGCAGGCTGTCCAACTGGAGGCCCGCGGGCCGTATACGACCCGCCAAATTATTGTTACGGCCTGAGAGTACGTTTTACTATGAATAAATTTATGTTATTAAATTATTATTATTAATATTAAAATTATTTTACTATGTGAAAATTTAAATCTAATTTGAATATAAAGTAGGTACCATTTAGCCTAGGTACCTTCACTTAACCTGGCTGAATACAGCAGCAATCCGTTTAACGTCTGATGATGGTTGGCTCAACGTTGGCGCCACATATATTTGTGGTTGCTTGTTGTTTATCTATGTTTGGCGTACGTGATGTGCACACTACCCTGCGCTATTTGGTTGATTCATGCAAGCGTGCGAGTGCAGTCTTGTCTAGAATTTGTTGAGGGGTGACTGTGTTATAATATTATTAACTTAATTTTATATTTATTTATTAATGAAAATAATTATTGAATATGAGTGCTACTAATAAAAAAATAGACCTAGAAAATCGAGAATTCAAGATCGCTGGGAAATAGATTATTTATTTATTCTGAACAAGAATGGTAAACCACAGTGTTTGGAATGTTTACAAATCATTAGCTGTGTGTAAAGAATATAACTTGAAGCGCCATTATCTTTCCATGCATGAAAAAAAAAAAAAAAAAGTATCATTCGTACACGCGAAACACGAAAATACCACCAGTGAAAAAATGAAAATGCAGCTGGATCATCAAACGATTTATTTTAATCAAGAACCAAAATTTCAAGAAGCATTTGTAGCTGCATTGTTTGAAGTTTGTTTAGAAATAGTAAAGAAGCCATTTTTGAATGGAGAATTCACTCAAAAATGTGCCATAAAAATGGCTCAAGCATTTAATGACAACGAAATGGTAAGAAAATTTCAAACAGTATCACTTTCTCACCAGACTGTAAGCCGACGTGTCAACGAGATTAGCATGCATGTCACTAATAAATTAGAAAAACCTAATCAATAGTTGCTGCTATTTTTCGGTAGCATTGGATGAAAGCACATACATTTCCGATGCAAGTCAAATGCTTATCTTTATAAGAACTGTAAATGAAAACTATAATTATTCAGAAGAACTTTTAAAATTACAATCATTACACTGAACAACAAAAGATGAAGATATTTACAAACAATTAAAATGTTCAGTAGAGCAATATGGCGGATTTGGCAAGTGCACTGCTATTGTAACCGACGGTGCTAGAGCTATGACGGGCAAAAATATTGGGCTCGCGGGACTTTTACAAAAAGAAGGAATAACATGTCGTATGTTACACTGTATTATCCATCAGGAGGCATTATGTGGTTTATCCCTACAACTAAAAGACGTAATGGACAAGGTTTGCAAAATTACTAATTTAATTCGCGGCGGAAATCGTTCTCTTACACACCGAAAATTTAAAACATTTTTGGATGAATTGGAAACTGAGTATGGAAATTTTACTTTTACATAGTAACGTTCATTGGTTAAGTGCTGGAAAATGCTTGAGGAGATTCTTTACACTTTGAAAAGAAGTTCATCTTTTTCTCACAGAAATTGCCGTCAATGAAAATTTGACAGAAAATTTAGTTGATAAAAATTTTATTTATTCACTTGCTTTCCTAACGGACATTACAAATTATTTAAATATTTTGAATAAATACTTGCAAGGACAAGATCAAAATGTGTGTTGCCTTTATAAATACGTTACTGGATTTAGAAACAAATTAAATTTGTTAAGGTTTAATTTGGAGCAAAATAATTTATTTCATTTTGAATCTTGCAAAGAGAGCTATGAAGGAATGTAATATAGAAGAGAATTTTAAAATATTTCTACCAAAATTGGATATGCTAATTATAGATTTCAATGAAAGATTTTTCTCAATTTGATGATCTTAAACCGTCTATTGATTTATTTTGTGATCCAATTAACATTGATATCAACTCCGTTGATCTTAAATATCAAATAGAATTATGCAACCTGCAGGCTGACCCATTTTTTACATCTCGTGGAGTAACTGGACTAGAAATATTCAAATTTTTAGATAAAGAGAAATATCCAAGATTGAGAGATTTTGGACTTCAAATTGTATCAATGTTCGGAAGTACATATATCTGTGAGCGTGCATACTCCGATATGAAATATATAAAGTCAAAATATAGAAACAGTTTGAAAGATTCCACTCTTGAAGATATAATTAGACTTGCCACAACAAATATTGATGTGGACATAAAAGATATTATTGCTAAACAATTACGGCCACAATGTTCTCATTAATATATTGCGAAATATTTGAAAGTTTTCTTTTTAGTATAAATAAAATATTTTTTAATTAACATAAACTGACTTTTCATTTATCAACCTTCTTGGCCCCCGAAATGTTTGGTGAAGAAAATATGGCCCGCGGACTATGATAAGTTGGACAGCCTGGCCTACAGGATATGTCTGGGACGCTGTTGGGATGGCAATTACAACTTATATCCCTCCAGAAACCTCCAGGATTTGAAAACAGCTTTGCTGCAGGAGTAGGACCAACAGCCACATAGATACATAAACTGCCTCTTTTCCTGCATGAAGTCCCGTTGTGAAACTGTATAACTGTTAGTTGGGATCATACTGCTATCTTTTTTTTTTTTTTTTTTCCTTCCCTTCTTCTTCTTTTTTTTATCTTGCAAGTTTTCATTTGGCTTTCCTGCGCCGATGAGCCTTACGCACGTTCATGTGTGTGTACTATGACTGTTGCAGAATATATATTTTATATTAGCACATCAACCAGATATTTTTCATATAACATCCCCCTATGTTCATATTAAATTTGATTAACATCTGCACACTAGTTCTGTAGACAGCCGGCTAAATAATGAAATTCTCTTAAATTTGAACACCGATCTGTACACTGAGCGCCGCCTGAGATAACCACTGACCTGACTTTGTTGTAAAAGTCTTACAGTGTTAATATTCATCCTGCCAGAAGGAATTATTTCTTCCGTATAAAAATATAAATATAAATATTACATGGGCATACAAGGCCTGTGTATAAGTATAGATGTGTTAATTACAAACATTGTCTTGTACAAGTTACACGTGATAGTTACATAAAATCATGACAGTTATGTGCACACTTAAACATTATCTGAATTCATATTTACAATACTTTTACTGAGATAATCAAAGTAAACTTGTAATTAATTTACACATTGACTGGATTTTCAATGTCATTTTTAATTGCTTTCGGTCTGTATACCGAAACAGCGGACTACTTGCGCGTATGTCTGTGCAACAGATTTGCGTTCATGCTTTTGGAACATCAGACTGAGAATTTTTAACATCCGTCCCTAGCAAAGAAATGAGCCTACGTACAATTTGAACCCGCTTGAGTAAACAGTTGGCTAGCTTGATTTGGTATAACTGTAAAGTTGCATGACGATAATATTTATATAAACAAATGAATGTTTCTTTAAAAATATTTCGGCAAATGTCAAGGGTTAATTGATAGTTGAGTAATAAACATAGTAATTTTAGAACACGCTTGGGAAATTTAAAGTGTGTCTTAACTAACTACTTATTTTTCACTGCCCCTTATTGATGACCGGACCAGTAATGTGCCTTAGATTTCCGTGCTCTCTGCTGGCGGATAGTGCTCACTGTGCGAGTTACAGAAATATAAAATATAGAGCTTAAATTAAGCTAAACATATCTTTTCCTTTCTTAGTTATTTTTTAAAGTTCGTTTTCACATTTTCATTGGATATTATTAAGTAAAAATTAAAAATGAGAAAATAAATTAAATAAAAAACACTAGTAATATCCTAAAATAAATTCGCAAACAAAAGGAGCTTAAATTAAGCTAAACATATCTTTTCCTTTCTTAGTTATTTTTTAAAGTTCCTTTTCACATTTTCATTGGATATTATAAAGTAAAAATTAAAAACGAGAAAATAAATTCAATAAAAATATACCAGTAATATCCTAAAATAAATTCAAAAAAAAAAAAAAAAAAAAAAAAAAACATTTAATATGAAAATGGCGCAGCTGCTGGGAAAGAACTAGTGATTTGGACTTGAAACCTGTGACAAGGAATATCTAAGGAGATTCTTTGCCTTGAGGTACCTTGATTCGGTGACCTACAGCGCCATCTCTTGTGAAAAACACTAACTTTACCAACGAGAAAATCAATAGCAAAGGAATTAAACTGAACAAAACAAAACAGAGAAAAAAAAAAAAAAAAAAACAGGATTTCTTCTCAAATTGCACATATTTCCCGAAAATCCGCGATTTGATTAGTTACAAAATAAATTAATAAATATAAAAAAATAAGCTGTTACAAAATAAATAAATTATTACTAAGTAACTAGATAAATAAATGTATATAAATATGCAGTCCTTTTTGGAAGAATGATGATTTACATAAGTTAATTTGCGAAACATGTTTACTAACTTAGTTTTTTTAATTAAGGATTTTTTATCTCTTCGGAAATGTCCTTCTTGCACTGACTTAAAAATGCATTCTCGTAATCTGGGAAGTCACATGACCTAATTTTTCTCACAGAAATTTGTAATTTATATTATTAAACAAATCGAAATTTTCTTTGCAAAACCGTAACATTTATGTAATGTTGGTTAATACAGCACACTCTAACAAAAACTGCTATAGGAACCCTCAATTTAAAATACAGAGTTATGAAAAATTAAAAAAGCGGAGATCCAAATGTTTTAATTGCACTACCATAATTAAAATTTTATCAAAGTATGCTTATACATACACTAAAAGTTTATCAAAGTATTTAGGTATATAAATTTTAACAAACATGTATATACGTAAAAAGCAAATATATATATGTATGTATGCATACTTCTTACGTAATAGATGTTAGAAGAGTAATACGCTTAAATAAGCTTTGAAATTAGGCAAAATTCTACCTCATATTACAGCTGTTTCTAATAAAAAAAAAAAAAAATCTGTGCATTTCAAGGAGACGATCAAGATATCAGCCTCAGGAGGGAAAATGATCCAGTGTTTAAAGCTGCGAAATAATGGTCGCTCATTCCAAGTTCCATTTATGATGCTTAAGAGATATAATGGCATATTTTTTCCCACGTGCAGCGTTAATACTACCGGTTTTCTCTAGAAAGCCCTCCATGAAAACAGATACAGGTTAAAGTGCGTGGAACACCAGAAGTTCACCATGGGTTGAACAGGCACAGTCCCACTGCATTAACTGAGCAGTTTTCCCCAGTTTTGAGGGACAAGACTACGGGAGGCCGTCCGAGAGTCTGAGAGAACTTTCAGCTAGCCGTGTATTTTAAGTGCTCTCTTGCCGCTTAGACATTATACGTTTACAAACGGCCATGCCTTCTCCGGAAATCGAACCGGGCGCATATTTCACAAGTACACACCTGTATAGCCACTAAGGGAGTGGCTTTTTTGATGGCCAAATGGGCCTCCAGTAATATTTCTGTCATGTCACATGACCTTTCGCGTGCTTTAAGATTTAAGCAAGATGGTTGAAAATATTTTGACACGCAATTTTTTGTACAAAATAATTAAAGCATCGTCGACTTCTTCTCAAAATTTTCATTGCGAAGTTAGATCAAATATAAGCAACTGTTAAGATTTCACTATCTAGTTGAAAGAATTTAAAATAAATATAAACGAATGTTGAATACTCCGCAAAAATATCCATGTGTGTTAAGTTTAGGATTATGTATCTTTAGATTGCCAATAGATGGCGGTAGTGTTTGTTTCTAAAAAGAAACTGTGATGTTACAATTATGTATATGTATCAGTTCGTCTTTGGTGTTTGTTAATAAACGTTGTGTGGAATAACGCTCCTCTGTTTATTACTTTAACTGCGATCCAGTCTGATTTATTATAGATTTACATATATTTTGTTTATGGTGCCTGCAAACCGGGATTATTACGAACCAGAAAATCGACAGACTGAATATTTCGAAAATGGAGTGCGTTCTTGAACATTTGAAAAAAAAACGATCGGTTGTTAGACAATTAACTACGAAACTGATAACCAAAGTCGAATCGAATTTAGCAAATAATATTCCGCTAAATGAGAAAATTGAGATAATCGAGGATTTATATGAACAGTTAATTGAGAAAATCAATGAACTGAAAAGTTTAGATTCAGAAATAGAAACGAAAGTAACTTCGGAGGAGATTGAAAATGAAGTTACCTTAAGTCAAGAATACCAGGATAAAACTGTTATATGGAGAGGAAGAATGCAACGATTTTTGATAGAATTCGGAATCTTCTAGAACAGTTCATCAGAACGGTTGGTTAGGTTAGGTTATTTAATTACGGCAAAGCCTCGAGGGCTATCTGCCTAAGGGAAGGGATGCCTTCGTGGAGGACTTTCTAAGGAAAACTGGCTCGTATGCACGTTACACATGGGGAAAACCACGAAAACACCCATGCAGCCAGCCCGTTCGCGGGATTCGAACCTCGGACCGAACTACCAGTGTTCGGCGACTTTACCGCTCGGCCGTTGGTGGGCGCTCATCAGAACGAAACGGCTAATGTTGCACTTCCAGTTGAAGCGAAAACAGTGAAGTTGCCACGTCTGCAAATCGGAACTTATTACGGAGATTCGTGTAAATGGTTAGACTTTTGGAACCAATTCGAAAATACAATTCATAATCATAGTGGATTGAGAAAAACTGAAAAATTTGCGTACCTAAAATCCTTACTTGGAGGTAATGCTTTAGCTGCCATTTCCGGTTTCGCTTTAAGTGACCAGAATTATGATTCCGCAGTAGACATATTGAAAGAACGTTTTGGAAGACAAGATGTTGTTATTACCTCGCATATGAATAAATTATTATTCCTTGAACCAGTGGGAAACATTTCAAATGTTAAAGCACTGCGTAAGCTGTACGATGAATGCGAAGTCAACATTCGAAGTTTAGAATCGTTAAACGTTACTTCTGGAAGTTATGGAAATATTCTCTGTCCTATCATTTTGCAGAAATTTCCAAATTTAAATTTGGAATTTAATCGAAGTCGAAATATGGAAGCAGGATTTGATATAAAGGAACTTATAGAATTCTCAAAAAAGGAAGTTAACTGTCGAGAAGCTGCAAGTTTAATGAACTCTGCGAAAACGAATCAGAAACCATACATTCGTCAATTCGTCAAAATGAACAACGCACGAAAGTTTATCCGAATTATAAACCGAAAGTTGCGACTGCTTCAGCTTTATCAACAATTGGATACAAATGTATACTTTGTGACAAAGAAGATCATACGAAATATAAATGTACTGAGGTGAACTCTGAAGAGAAACGCAACATTTTGAAACGTACAGGAAAATGTTTTCTGTGTTTTGGATGTAAACATTTAGCTGTCAACTGTAAGAACACACAGTTTTCCTGCAAAAAGTGCCGCGGTAAACATCATGAAAGTGTGTGTGTAAATCCCACATCAGCTGCCTCCAGTGTAAAAAATAAGGAAACCGAAACATCGGCGGAAATTGTTCAAAATTCTTCTGCCAAAACTGGATCTAATATTATGCTTCAAACGGTATATGCTGTGGCTGAGGGCAGAAATAAGAATTGTTTTGTGAGATGTTTTCTTGAAGGCGGTAGCCAAATCTCTGCAATTCGAGAAGATTTATCAAGAAAATTACAATTACCAGTGAAAGGAGAAACTGTTTTAAATCTGCATACCTTCGGTGAAAAGAACGGGAAACATTGGCGTCGAAAGAAAGTTGAACTTACGCTCCGGAATATTAATGACCCTGAAAAATCCATAAATCTCGAAGTCATTGAAGTACCAGTCATAACAAATGCCGATATACGGGTACCAGATGTAGAAATCAAATCCAAACTCCAAGCATTCGGCGTCACTTTGACAGACTGCGGGGGCGCCGATGGAATGAATCATATTTCCGTTTTAATCGGCGCGGACATTATGTGGAAAATAGCAAGCGAAGAAATAAAAAGGATAAACAGAAATGCCGTAGCGATGAAAACCTTGTTTGGGTGGTGTATACAAGGCAAATTTTCTTCATCATACTTTCAAATCCATGATGCGTGTTTGAACGTGAGGGTAGAAGAGAAACTTCTAAAAAGCGTCGAATCGTTTTGGGATATTGAATCTATAGGAATTAAAAATATTTCTGACGAAGAACAAAATGAAATGGCCTTGCAAATATTTAACAACTCGATTACACAAAAGGGTGATAGATACGAAGTTAGACTTCCATGGAAAGATCAGAATGTGACTTTAAGAGACAATTTTAAGAATGCTGAAAGACGATTCTTAAATCTGATCGAACAATTTAAATCAAACTTGAACTTTTATGCGCAATATAAAGAAGTGATTGACTATCAGCTTGAGGAAGAAATCATAGAAAATGTCGATCTTGGTACTCCATCTGGGAGACGAACTTACTGCATACCTCACCGTGCTGTCATCCGTGAAGATCATAATTCTACAAAACTTCGCATTGTTTATGATGCTTCTTCAAAGGAAAAATCTCATGAATCTCTAAATGATAATTTACTACAAGGACCAAATCTCCTTCCTGAACTTTTGAAAGTTTTAACAAATTTTCGACTTCATCGAATTGCATTTACGTCAGATATTGAGAAAGCGTTTTTGCAAATTTCTGTTGCACCTGAAGATCGAGATTCAATGTGATTTTTGTGGATTGATGAGAATTCAAGTTTGAGCAATCCGAGAATTCAAGTTTATCGGATGTGTCGTGTAATTTTTGGAGCAAAATCAAGTCCATTTTTGCTGAGCGCTTGCATTAAGCATCATTTAAAGAAATTTGAAGACATCCATCCCAGAACTGTAGAAATGTTAGAAAACTTCCTGTATGTTGACGATTTTATTTGTGGATCAGATACGGAGGAGGAAGCTATACAGATATATAATGAAGCCAATGATATAATGAAAAAGGCATCAATGACTTTGACCAAATGGAATTCTAATTCGGATACTATAAAAAACCAGTATAAATCAAGTGACAACTTCGTTAGCTTTAAATTGCCTGACTGTGATTCCCCCTCAAAGATTCTTGGACTTCAATGGGATACAATTAAGGATATCTTCTGTTTTAATGTACAAGACGTTATTGATTTCATCCAGTCAAATGACCAAACAAAACGTTGTGTTTTAAAAGCTGCTTCAAAAATCTTCGATCCTGTTGGGTTTCTTGCTCCATATGTTATTCAAGCAAAAGTTCTGTTTCAGGATTTATGGCTGACAGGTGTTGATTGGGATGAAATTATCCCACCAGAATTGCAAGACAAGTGGAACAAATGGTATAGGCAACTATGTGATCTACCTAATATCCAGATACCTCGGTGGTATTTTCGTGATGTTGATGAAACGCCTGAAACACTGGAACTACATTGTTTTTGTGATTCATCTCAAAGTGCTTACGGAGCAGCAGTGTACGTGAAATTCCGTAGCTTAAAATATTGTGGAGCAAGTTTAGTGATAGCCAAGGGCAGAGTGACACCCCTGAAAAAATTATCTTTACCAAGACTCGAGCTCATGGCAGCAGTGTTAGGTGCAAGACTTGTAACTAAAGTCCGTGTGCATTTTCCTCAAGCTAAGATTCATTTATGGACAGATTCTCTTATTGTGCTTCATTGGATAAAGAACTCACCACGGCGATGGAAAACATTCGTACAAAATCGAGTGTCTGAAATTCAAGACAAAACATCCCCAAGTATGTGGCATCATTGTCCTGGCTCAGATAATCCAGCCGACAAAATCACACGCGGTGTTAAAGTGAGTGATCTTGTAGTAGATCAAGGTGTGGTGGCATGGACCTCCATGGCTTCATCAAGATGAAATAAATTGGCCTAAAGTGAACGAGCATTGTAACATAGTAGATAGTGCTAAAGAAAGAGTTGTGACTCAAGTTACTAGCAGTGTTCAACCTTTACAACCTGTGTTAAAAATAGAAAACTTAAGTGACTTAGGTAAACATTTAAGAGTAACGTCATATGTATTTAGATTCATTAATAATTTAAAGTCACAGAATAGAGTGATTGGTCCTGTGACTAAAAATGAAATATGTAATGCTATGTGTTATTGGATTATCTTATCACAAGGTGAGTATTTTTTTGCAGAACTGAATGATGTTAAATGTAAAAAAACCATTGTCTCATAATTCCAAATTGTTTGGGTTAAATCCAGTAATGGATGGAAAAGGTTGCTTAAGAGTTGGAAGCAGATTAGTAAAATCATCATTAGATGTCGATGAAATAACAGCCTATAATATTATCAGGGTCAATGTTCCTTCTTACCTTCTTCGGGAACATACAAGGACCTGACTCGGAACAGAGAGCTTACTAAAGCTATGTTCACTAATTGTGGTAAGTAGACAGGATACACATGAAGGGTATACAAAACCCTTTATTTTTCTCTATATACAATAACTTCCGTACTTCGGAATACACTGACCCGCTACTTGGGGTCTACGTAAAAGTATAAAAATAAAACTAAACTCTAATTTAACTTTAGAATAATAAACGTGGAAGATTGGCCTTATATTAACAGGAAGCGTATGTAGTACAGAGACTGTGAACCACTACAATACGTTTAAATTTATCAAGAGGATTAAAACCTCTGGCCTGGAAGGCACACAGCAACTGCGTAACTTCTAAGGTAAGCGGCCTGCTTTGACTCAACTGCTTCCTCTCTCTCGCTTGGCAAAAAGCCACAACTTAAATACTTGGCATTCGCCAGACAAACTTTGCATAAAAACCTTAACGCTTATAATTCTGGCCGGAAGTAGAAAATAAGAAGTGATAGTAAAGATTTAAAATAAAATAAACGTTAGTAAAACTTAAGATCCTTACATACTTCCCGCCAGAGTTAATTAGTTTGAAACTGAGGTCTAAAACGACCTTGTTGAAAACTTTTAGCTCTAGAATCTAACGCGAGGCCAATCTTTTACAAACATACTTCGCTAGAAACTAGAAATTTAAAAGAAAGAATTTTTTTTTTTTTTTTTTTTTTTTTTTTACAATAGCAGCTCCCAGGATATACAACAATTATTTTTCATCTGTACTGCATCTAAACAGGAGCTTTTATTCAAATCTGGTTCCTTCCAGAGATCTGGAAGGAAAACTAGTTTAATGAAATGTTACACAATGAAATGGCAAGTAACATGTATAATTATATTTCACTTAACATTCTTATTTCATTCATGACTATTTTAATTATATCTCCCCGTGCTCTCTGACATGTGTTGTAAAAGAACACCAAACACGAATGTGTTTCTGTCTACGTGTTCCACACTTCCTCCTACAATCAAAACACTAACGTGTTAAAATTCAACATAACAAGACCTCTTAACACACCCTAATTTCAACTCTAAACCCTGAGGTACTATTCTAAAAGTGGCTAACTCTAAAGTGTAGCGTCAGAGAGCCTAACTACATCATTCAACCTTTAACACATATTCGCCATGCTTTAGTCTTTTTACAGTCACACGAATAAAAATTTTAACATTCACTTTTACCATATCACGGTATTTCTTAACATTTAAAATAACAGTTCACATTGTATATAAGAACATATCAACATGCCGTTAATTTTACACATTTGAAAACATACATTAGTAGTACATTGTTAACTTCTATTCTTTTCAAAGCAAGTGCCAATTCTTTCTACATTTAAATAATACATTTCAAAAAGTCTTTCAGACTAAAACTTCTTTCTTGCTAGAATGTTTTAAATAAAATTTATACAATAACTTTTTACAATATTTAAGTCTTTACACAACGCTATTATACATCAACTTTAGTTTTACGCGCGAGTAATTGAAAAACATATTACCAAAATCGGTAACAACTCATTTCTCGCCCTTTTGGCGATAAAGGTACACCTCGCATGAGGTAAAACTTCTTGAAATCTGCCACTTGCAGTAAGAATGAAAGATTAACTTAAGTTTGCAAAGTAACATAAAATTTTACTTATCTTTGTGATATTCGGACATCCTTTTCTGGGCCCAGTCTTTAAAGGTATTGCAGATAGTTGTGTGATTTATCCTCCTTCTTGTACGGGCCCGCCCTTCCGTGCCTTCCTCTGGAAGCTTCCTTTTTTCACCAGTTCGGTCACCCTTGAATACCTTCTTTTTCTCCTCTGCTTGTGGTCTTGGCCATTTGATGGCAGCTGGTCTTGGCGGAACCGGGAAACTTCTTTCGTGTTCTTGCTTGGACCTCGTTGCTGGCCGTTCAAATTTTCGTTGTACTTTTTCCTCCGCCGCTGATGGCCCTTCCGCAGTTCGGCGACTTTTGCTGCGGAGAGTCCTGTCGGATGAGTAGATCTTCCGTTTTAGAGCCGGGTTATAGTTGCCGTCATTTCTCCTGGTTCTCTTCACATACGTCGTCCTTCTCCCTTCTTCATTCTGGGGGTGTTCGTGAACTCTGTTTTCTGGACGGTGGAACGGCTTCTTTTTCTTGCTACCTTCAATTTTTCCGCGGGGCAATTTTCTTTTCACTTGCTCCTGCCTCTTATTGGCTTGCCCTTGTACTTGTCGTTTTTCCACCTCTGGAGCTTGTGCCTGCGGTGTCTGCCGTGCCGGATCCTGCAAAAGATCTGAAAATATTTGCATTTTATTACGATCGAAGTAGGGCTTGATTTGATCAATGTTTGCGGAACAGGTTTCACCATTTCTGGCTTTTAACACTACTACAGCGTGAGTTATTTTTTCTATAACATATGGTCCTTCAAATCGTGGAAAAAATTTGGCAGTTTTATCTTCTGGTGCTGAAGAAAGTGAATGCTTAATTTTTAAAACTTCATCCCCTACTTTATAAGTTACTCCCCGTCGTTTCAAATCATAATAGAGCTTCTGTTTTCTTTGTGCTACTTCCGTATTCTTTTTTGCTTCTTTTATTAGTTTTTCTATATCACCCATTTTAAATTCTGGGGCTCTTTGTTGCACATAAAATAATTTATCTAACGGTGTTATAATCTTTCTGCCTAGAAATAACTCAGCAGGAGTTTTGCCCGTTGTATCATGTTTTGCGGTCCTAAGGGCGAAAGCAAATTCATTGACATAGTTATCCCAGCTTTTATGAAAATTTTTAACATAACTACGGATAATTTTCACTATATTTCTATTGACCCGTTCCGCTATATTTGATTGCGGACGATACGGGACCATTTTTAAATGACGCATGCCCAGTTTTTGGCACATGTCTTCAAATATATTACTTACAAATTGAGGACCATTATCCGATATAACTTTTAGGGGCGCCCCGTATTTTAAAATATATTTATTTAAAATTGAATCAGTAAATAATTTCGCGGAGGCTCGTTTTAAGGGCACAATTTCGGTCCATTTACTAAAATGATCAACCATAACAAGGAGATAGCGACTTTTATTTAACTGACTTTTTGGGAAAGGGCCCGATAAATCGATGCCAATTATTTCATTTGGAAATTCGGATTTAATACTATTTAGAAACCCGGCCGGGCGGAAATTAATATAATTAACTGCTTGACATGTTGGGCAGGACTGGACATACGCCCTTGTTAACTTTTGCAGTTCAGGAAAGTAGACTGCCTCGCGTACGCGTTGGATAGTTTTTCGAATACCAACATGAGAAGCTAAAGGGCTGTCATGGAGCTCCTGCAGGATATTTAATCTAAGACTAGCTGGGATAACAGGTCGAAATTCGTTGTTGCAATTCGTAGTTTTTGTATAGAATAATAGACCATCTATTAGTTCGTAATGGGCCGCCCTATTTCTTATCGCCACAATATCTTGGTGGCTAAAATTTTCAGGATCCTTCAAATACTCATAAATGCTTCCAAACTCAGGATCCTTACCCAGTTCGGTTATTACAGTTTCTCGGGAATTTATTGTACATGCTGTAAGCATTGCCACCTTTACGATATTTCCTTGTTCGTCTATTTTAATTCTTGATAGGGCATCTGCTACGATATTTTCCTTTCCAGGGGTATGCTTGATTACCAGATTATATTCTTGCAGCTTGAGTGCCCATCTTATTAACCTGGGGGATAAATTTTTCCCTGAGTACAATCTAGTTACCGCCGCATGATCAGAGTACACTGTTATCGGCGCCTTTCCAAAATAGACTCGGAACTTTTGCACTGCTAACAGAACTGCAAGTGCCTCTCTCTCGGTCGCGGAATAGTTTCTTTGTGTTTGATTTAAAGTTCGGCTAAAAAATGCCACGGGCTGCTGATTTTGCGAAAGTACCGCTCCCACCGCATAATCCGAAGCATCCGCTGAAATTTCTAAATTCTCATCCTTTTCAGGAAATTTCAACACAGGGGCTTGCGTTAATGCTTGTTTTAATTTTTCGAAAGCACTATTGGCTTCGGCCGTCCACGAGAATCTTGCCTTTTTCCTTTTTAATTTTAACAATGGTTCAGCAATAGCTGCAAAATTTTTTATAAAGGACCTATAATATGAACAAAGTCCTAGAAAAGAAGAGAGCTTCTTTGCCGTGTTTGGAGTCGGATACTTTTGTACAGCGATTATTTTTGATTCGTCTGTTTCTATTCCTTTCTGAGATATCTTGTAACCTAAATATTTTAATTCAGTGGCTGCAAATTTGCACTTTTCGACATTAAATTTTAGACCGGCCTCATTTAATAAAGAAAACATTTGTCTTAAATCCTGTACATGTTGGTCGAGATTATCACTAGTAATAATGATATCGTCTAAATAGATAAATGTGGACTTTCCAAGAACAGGTCTTAACACAATGTCCATGCATCGCTGAAATGTTGCCGGGGCCCCTGAAAGGCCAAACGGCATACGCAAAAATGCATAAGTGCCAGACTTGGTTATAAAAGCAGTCTTAGGCACGTCCTCAGGCCTAACCCCTATTTGAAAGTAACCAGTCGTTAAGTCTAAAGTCGTCATAAATTTGGTTGATTTTATGTTCCTTAAAATTTCTTCTATGATCGGTAACGGATATACCGGATATTTAGTTATAGAGTTTAATTTACGGTAATCAATAGCGAATCTCCATCTTTTTGGATGCGTCAAAGGATAGTCATTATTTTTCTTACATAAAACCACCGGGCTAGCATAACTACTTGAGATGGGCGTTATGATCTTTTTACGTAGCATATCGGTAATATGCCATTCTATAATTTTTTCCTTATTCTTATCATACCGGTATGGTTTTTGACGAACTGGCATTGCATCTCCGCTGTCAATACTATGGTTAGTAACCTGAGTAAATCCTGGAATATCACTAAATAACGAAGCAAATTCACTTACCACTTGTCGGATTCTTCCTTGCTCGTCATTAGGGAGGTGGTCAAGTTTTAACATCGGCGGTTCAGCGTTTTCTGTACGAACTGGTTTCATTGTCAGCTTAAGGGACGCTTCATTAAAATCCAGCGTAGCTTGTGCTTCTGAAAGAAAATCTATTCCTAAAATTAAATGTGCTTGCAGATTCTTTACTATAAAAAACATCACCTTTACTTGTTCGTCCTTGATACGGATATACAAAGGTACTTTACCTACGCACTTACATTTTTCTCCTTGCGCGCTAACACTGTCGTATTATCCGCATTATATATGCGGTATTTGCGAAAATACTTCCTAAAGAAATTTTCTGCCACACAGGAACACTGCGCGCCGGTATCCAGGAGTGCGGTGGCTGGGATATTATTCACCAACACTTCAATCTTCGGAAGAGTCAAATTTTTCACCATTACTGTATTTAACTTGAAGGAAGAGGGGTTTTCGTGGCCTTCGGATTTCCGCACCCTCTCGTCAGCAGAAATCCGTTTTAGTTTAAATTATTTTTCATTTCCGTGCTTTCCTTCGTTTTCACCTGGCCTTGAGACTTTTTTCCTGGGTTGCTATTGAACTGTCGACGTTCGCCGGCTGTTTTTGAATGCTCGGGTTTCCTTGCCCACTGATTCGCTTTGCTTCCGTAGCCATGTGCTTGAGTTTGCTGTAGTCTTGGCGTACCAAATTGGTTTCGCTGTTGATATTGGCGTCTTCTTTCGACGTCCGCCGTTCTTCTACTTTCAAACTGGATTGCTAGCTCAAATAACTTTTCCAGTGTAGTCGGATTTCTCAATTCAATAAAGTCTTGCACTTGGGGTAGTAACCTCGGCAAAATCACTTGAATTATTTCAGGATCCGGACGGTTTCCATACAAGAGCTTGAAAACGTGAATTTTTCTTAAAATAAAGCTCGAGAAGTTTTCGATTCTTTGTTGATATATACTGAAAAGTTCCGTTTCTAATTTCGCACGATCCCTTACAACAGGGAAGGCTTTTAGTAGGGCAGTCTTGAAATTTTCGTAAGTATAGGTGGGACTTCCTGCTTGACCCAAGAGACTTCTGCCTATACATTTGAACCAGTTAAGCGCTTGGCCCCTCAAAGCGCTGGTAGCTAAGGTAACTTTTTGAAACTCGTGCACGGGGTAGAGCATGAAGTGGTCATCCAATTTTTCCAAAAAACTGGTTACCGGTGAGTTTCCATTAAAAGTTGCTTCTGGTTTCATCGAAGCGCGCATGTTCTGGACGATGTAACCAAATCCTTCCAGGGCGGCAGCTGGCATTTCTGGATTCTGAGCCGTTTCTGCAGGCAGCACAGGTTCTTCTTGAAACTCGGCCATGGTTATTCTTCTTCGTTGGGCGCCACTATCAGGGTCAATGATCCTTCTTACCTTCTTCGGGAACATACAAGGACCTGACTCGGAACAGAGAGCTTACTAAAGCTATGTTCACTAATTGTGGTAAGTAGACAGGATACACATGAAGGGTATACAAAACCCTTTATTTTTCTCTATATACAATAACTTCCGTACTTCGGAATACACTGACCCGCTACTTGGGGTCTACGCAAAAGTATAAAAATAAAACTAAACTCTAATTTAACTTTAGAATAATAAACGTGGAAGATTGGCCTTATATTAACAGGAAGCGTATGTAGTACAGAGACTGTGAACCACTACAATACGTTTAAATTTATCAAGAGGATTAAAACCTCTGGCCTGGAAGGCAAACAGCAACTGCGTAACTTCTAAGGTAAGCGGCCTGCTTTGACTCAACTGCTTCCTCTCTCTCGCTTGGCAAAAAGCCACAACTTAAATACTTGGCGTTCGCCAGACAAACTTTGCATAAAAACCTTAACGCTTATAATTCTGGCCGGAAGTAGAAAATAAGAAGTGATAGTAAAGATTTAAAATAAAATAAACGTTAGTAAAACTTAAGATCCTTACAATATTACCAAATAATTATTTTTCTCGTTTAATTATTTTGAATTGTCATGAAAAGGTACTTCATAGTGGTGTAAATGAAACTTTAGTGCAAGTAAAAGGGAAATTTTGGATTTTAAAAGCTAGACGTTTTGTAAAATCTGTGTTACATGATTGTAGATTTTGTAAAAAATATAATGCTAAAGCTAGACACGAGATATCGGCTCCTCTTCCAGCTGACCGAGTGGAGAAAGCTCAACCATTTGAGGTAAGTGGCATAGATTTCGCTTACCCTTTGTATTTAAAGGATGGTACAAAAGTGTATATTTCATTGTTTACCTGTGCAGTGACTCGAGGAGTCCATTTAGAATTGCTATCAAATTTAAGTGCAGATTGTTTCATTCAAGCCTTAAGTAGGTTTTTTGCACGTAGGGTTATTTGCAGAGTTATATATTCTGATAATGCTAAAACCTTTAAGACTGCTGATCGTGAATTAAAATATTTGTATAAATTATGTAAAGATGAAAAGGTTCTAAATTTCCTTGGTAAAAATGGGTTTGAATGGAAATTTATTGTAGAAGGTGCTCCTTGGTGGGGCGGATTCTGGGAACGTTTGGTAAGATCTGTAAAAACTTGTTTAAAACGTATCTTAGGTAAAGCTTCTTTATATTATGAAGAACTGTATACTGTTTTAGTTGAAGTTGAAGCTGTTATTAATTCTAGACCTATAACTTATGTATACAATGAATGAAATGAACCTGATCCTCTTTCACCATCTCATTTTATAACTGGATCTAGATTGACTGTTTTACCTTCACCTGAATCTAAACTAGAATCTACAAGATCTCAGTTGATTAAAAGATGGAAGCATAGGCAATTAATATTAGAGCATTTTTGGAAAAGGTTTTATAAAGAATATTTGTTAGAATTAAGATCAGTCATGTTTTCAAAAACTCCAAAGAATTCTCCCGTGTTTAAAATTAATGATGTTGTACTTGTACGAGAAGATAATGTGAAACGCTGTAATTGGAAGATAAGTAGGATTAAGGAATTATTTCATGGAAGAGATGATAGAATTAGATCTTGTGAGATTCAGTTGGATAAGGGTGTTGTTAGAAGACCAATTGAAAGACTTTATAATCTTGAAGTTCAGTAAAATTGATGCATTCGTTTACGGATGCATGGGGGGGGAGTGTTAAGTTTAGGATTATGTATCTTTAGATTGCCAATAGATGGCGGTAGTGTTTGTTTGTAAAAAGAAACTGTGATGTCACAATTATGTATATGTATCAGTTCGTCTTTGGTGTTTGTTAATAAACATTGTGTGGAATAACGCTCCTCTGTTTATTACTTTAACTGCGATCCAGTCTGATTTATTATAGATTTACATATATTTTGTTTAATGTGAAATATTATTTAATAAGTGGTAAATAAGATGAAGAAAGAAATATATGATAAACATCTGAGACCAAATGCTATCTTTATATAAAACTATGCATATGAGAAAAATATTTAAACTAATTATATACGTAAATAGAAGTCAGCACTTTCTATTGCAATCTATATGAAAAAGAAGTTCTATAATAATATCCTGTGCAGAATATTATTCAAAGTGAACTTTACTAATTTGCATTCGTATAAATTTAGTGTGTTAAATTTCACATTTACTAACTGCTCACTCTTAAATGTACTGTCTACACAAGAAATACTAAGCAAACAGTATGAATTTATCTTATTCACAACGAGTATATTCAATTTATTTACATATATATTAACAATGGATATAATCAGATCATGCACATTATGTATTTTGAATCTTACACTTTCAAAATCAATCAGTGCAAACACTGAAATAAGAAAACACTAGATTCATTGTAACACTTCCAGTCCTTTTCAGCTCAATTAAAAAAAAAAAAAAAAAATTACGCTTGAATTTTTCTTAATCCACAGGTGCTAGTAAATGCATAATATTCGAGGGTAATTGTAGCTTGAGTCATTTTCTCGATGTAAAGGGTAAAAATATGCCGTTAACATGAATCCAAATATCAACGCGTGATCAAAATCGCGAAAGTGAAACATCAGCGATTAATTAAACTCATTAAACGAAAGCTCTATGACATTTTTTGCTATTATGCCATACATTTCTAACTGCGAAATAAATGCAAATTAAAACGTAAACAACATACGTTCACATGCACAAATATTTAGTATCACAAGAACAATAGAAGCTCATTGATCCATTACGCTGATGAGCACTTGGAAATATGGGAACCGGGGCCAATCAGTACGGGAGACAGCGTCACTAAGCTATATCACCTGTGCAGCTTTTTATGAAATCATCATTCTCTAGATAGAAAATCTTCACATGTTTTACTCTAATAGAATAATGGAGCCAAATGAATTTAAATAAAATTTTAAAATAAATAGAGTTCTAAGGATATTAAAACTCTACAATATCATAAAATTAACAATTTTAAATAAATTTGTTTTTAAACTAAAGAGAAAGCTTAATACTATATTCCTGTCGCAATGCTTTATTAGGCTTTTTAGGCATTTCTATCCAAAATTATATTAAAATTGCCTTGTTATCGCATTGCTGATATCTTTAAAACCAAATATCTTAAAACTTAAAATCATTATATCTCAGATGGATCCACTTTAGAATTCAGATTCTTTGTGAAACAATAACACTTAATGAGATCTGCACAACGCCATATTTTTTACATACAGAAACTCTGTTTTGGGCAGTTTGTAGACGCAAATCCCGGAGCACAAAAAAGTACTACTATCATTATCTATTTCAAAGAACATTCATAAAGCTTTAACCTAAATAACATGAGCCAACTGCGTGCTTTTTTCTAAAATTATCACTGTTACCCCATTAAGGAGTTTAGACGTATTCTCAGGGCTCTAGGGTTTTTGGCACCTGACTGAAAATTCAGAAATGGCGCCTTTGACAAATTAAAAGTTTTTACTTTCTTCGTGTATTACAAGCGATGGGAGGCGGAACATCAAGCAATAAATTTATACACAAACGACAATGTTTTACTTAGAATTTTGGGGAACTTCTTTCAAATATTTACATGTGCATACGGGTCCGTAATGGGCTGAATGCACATAGAACAGATTAATTTGATAAAATGTATTTTCCTAAAAGAAACACTTTACATTTGAGGAACTTTTTATAAATATACCCGTACAGCTCTTTTCAGTATGACAGAGCACAATCAGCACTTACCACTTCAAGCTACTAAGAAAGTTAAACACAAACCAATATAAAATGCTTCAACACGTAAACTTTCAGTACTCTCAATACTCTGAGCTAATCTCAACTCTGAACTAAACTGAAAACTAATGCTCTCTTAGGTTGTAAGGATCTTAAGTTTTACTAACGTTTATTTTATTTTAAATCTTTACTATCACTTCTTATTTTCTACTTCCGGCCAGAATTATAAGCGTGAAGGAGTTTATGCAAAGTTGTCTGGCGAACGCCAAGTATTTAAGTGTGGCCTTTTTGCCAAGCAGAAGAGAGGAAGCCGTGAGTTCGAAGCAGGCTGCTTACCTTAGAAGTTACGCAGTTGCTACTTTGCCTTCCAGGCCAGAGGTTTTAATCCTCTTGATAAATTAAACGTATTGTAGTGTTCACAGTCTCTGTGCTACATACGCTTCCTGTTATTATAAGGCCAATCTTATTCTAAAGTTAAATTAGAGTTTAGTTTTATTTTGATATCTTTTAAGTTAGACCCCGAGTGGAGGGTCATTGTATTCCGAAGTACGGAAGTCATTGTATATAAAGAAAAAAATAAAGGGTTTTGTATACCCTTCGTCTGTATCCTGTCTACTTACTACAATTAGTGAACATAGCTTTAGTAAGCTCTCTGTTCTAGTCAGGTCATTGTATGTTTCCGAAGAAGGTATAGAAGAAATATTGAACCTGATAGTGGCGCCCGACGAAGAATAACCATGGCCGAGTTTCAAGAAGAACCTGTGCTGCCTGCAGAAACAGCTCAGAATCCAGAAATGCCAGCTGCCGCCCTGGAAGGATTTGGGTATATTGTCCAGACCATGCGCGCTTCGATGAAACCGGAAGCAACGTTTAATGGAAACTCACAGGTAACCAGTTTTTTGGAAAAATTGGATGACCACTTCATGCTCTACCCCGTGCACGAGTTTCAAAAAGTTACCTTAGCTACCAGCGCTTTGAGGGGCCAAGCGCTTAACTGGTTCAAATGTATCGGCAGAAGTCTCTTGGGTCAAGCAGGAAGTCCCACCTATACCTACGAAAATTTCAAGACTGCCCTACTAAAAGCCTTCCCTGTTGTAAGGGATCGTGCGAAATTAGAAACAGAACTTTTCAGTATATATCAACAAAGAATGGAAAACCTCTCCAGGTTTATTTTAAGAAAAATTCACGTTTTCAAGCTCTTGTATGGAAACCGTCCGGATCCTGAAATAATTCAAGTGATTTTGCCGAGGTTACTACCCCAAGTGCAAGACTTTATTGAATTGAGAAATCCGACTACACTGGAAAAATTATTTGAGCTAGCAATCCAGTTTGAAAGTAGAAGAACGGCGGACGTCGAAAGAAGACGCCAATATCAACAGCGAAACCAATTTGGTACGCCAAGACTACAGCAAACTCAAGCACATGGCTACGGAGAAAAAGCGAATCAGTGGGCAAGGAAACCCGAGCATTCAAAAACAGCCGGCGAACGTCGACAGTTCAATAGCAACCCAGAAAAAAAGTCTCAAGGCCAGTGGAGAAAGAAGGAAAGCACCGAAAGAAAAAATAATTTAAACTAAAACGGATTTCTGCTGACGAGAGGGTGCGGAAATCCGAAGGCCACGAAAACCCCTCTTCCTACAAGTTAAATACAGTAATGGTGAAAAATTTAACTCTTCCGAAGATTGAAGTCTTGGTAAATAATATCCCGGCCACCGCACTCCTGGATACCGGCGCGCAGTGTTCCTGTGTGGCAGAAGTCTTTTTTAGAAAGTATTTTCGCAAATACCGCATATATAATGCGGATAATACAACAGTATTAGCGGCGCAAGGAGAACAATGTAAGTGCGTAGGTAAAGTACCTTTGTACATCCGTATCAAGGACGAACAAGTAAAGGTGATGTTTTTTATAGTAAAGAATTTGCAAGCACACTTAATACTAGGAATAGACTTTCTTTCAGACGCACAAGCTACACTGGATTTTAATGAAGCGTCTCTTAAACTGACGATGAAACCAGTGCGTGTAGAAAAGGTTGAACCGCCAAGGGTAAATCTCGACCACCTGCCTAATGACGAGCAAGATAGAATCCGACAAGTGGTAAGTGAATTTGCTTCCTTATTTAGTGATATTCCAGGATTTACCCAGGTTACTAACCATAGTATTGACACCGGAGATGCATTGCCGGTTCGTCAAAAACCATACCGGTATGATAAGAATAAGGAAAAAATTATAGAATGGCATATTACCGATATGCTACGTAAAAAGATCGTAACGCCTATCTCAAGTAGTTATGCTAGTCCGGTGGTTTTATGTAAGAAAAATAATGATTATCCTTTGGAGCATCCAAAAAGGTGGAGATTCGCTATTGATTACCGTAAATTAAATTCCATAACGAAATATCCGGTATATCCGTTACCGATTATAGAAGAAATTTTAAGGAACATAAAATCAACCAAATTTATGACAACTTTAGACTTAACGAATGGTTATTTTCAAATAGGGATCAGGCCTGAGGACGTGCCTAAGACTGCTTTTATAACCAAGTCTGGCACTTATGCATTTTTGCGAATGCCGTTTGGCCTTTCAGGCGCCCCAGCAACATTTCAGCGATGCATGGACATTGTGTTAAGACCTGTTCTCGGAAAGTCCACATTTATCTATTTAGACGATATCATTATTACTAGTGATAATCTAGACCAACATGTACAGGATTTAAGACAGGTGTTTTCTTTATTAAATGAGGCCGGTCTAAAAGTTAATGTCGAAAAATGCAAATTTGCAGCCCCTGAATTAAAATATTTAGGTTACAAAATATCGCAAAAAGGGATCGAGACAGATGAATCAAAAATAATCGCTGTACAAAAGTATCCGACTCCAAACACGGCAAAGAAGCTCTCTTCTTTTCTAGGACTTTGTTCATATTATAGGTCCTTTATAAAAGATTTTGCGGCTATCGCTGAGCCATTGTTAAAATTAAAAAGGAAAAAGGCAAGATTCTCGTGGACGGCCGAAGCCAATAGTGCTTTCGAAAAATTAAAACAAGCATTAACGCAAGCCCCTGTGTTGAAATTTCCTGAAAAGGATGAAAATTTAGAAATTTCAGCGGATGCTTCGGATTATGCGGTAGGAGCGGTACTTTCGCAAAATCAGCAGCCAGTAGCATTTTTTAGCCGAACTTTAAATCAAACACAAAGAAACTATTCCGCGACCGAGAGAGAGGCACTTGCAGTTCTGTTAGCAGTGCAAAAGTTCCGAGTCTATTTTGGAAAGGCGCCGATAACAGTATATTCTGATCATGCGGCGGTAACTAGATTGTACTCTGGAAAAAATTTATCCCCAAGGTTAATAAGATGGGCACTCAAGCTGCAAGAATATAATCTGGTAATCAAGCATACCCCCGGAAAGGAAAATATCGTAGCAGATGCCCTGTCACGAATTAAATTAGACGAACAGGGTAATACCGTAAAAGTTGCAATGCTGACAGCGTGTACAATAAATTCCCGAGAAACTGTAATAACCGAACTGGGTAAGGATCCTGAGTTTGGAAGTATTTATGAGTATTTGAAGGATCCTGAAAATTTTAGCCACCAAGATATTGTGGCGATAAGAAATAGGGCGGCCCATTACGAACTAATAGATGGTCTATTATTTTATACAAAAACTACGAATTCCAACAACGAATTTCGACCTGTTATCCCAGCTAGTCTTAGATTAAATATCCTGCAAGAGCTCCATGACAGCCCTTTAGCTTCTCATGCTGGTATTCGAAAAACTACTCAACGCGTACGCGAGGCAGTCTACTTTCCTGAACTGCAAAAGTTAACAAGGGCGTATGTCCAGTCCTGCCCAACATGTCAAGCCGTTAATTATATTAATTTCCGCCCGGCCGGGTTTCTAAATAGTATTAAATCCGAATTTCCAAATGAAATAATCGGTATCGATTTATTGGGCCCTTTCCCAAAAAGTCAGTTAAACAAAAGTCGCTATCTCCTTGTTATAGTTGATCATTTTAGTAAATGGACCGAAATTGTTCCCTTAAAACGAGCCTCCGCGAAATTAGTTACCGATTCTATTTTAAATAAATATATTTTAAAATACGGGGCGCCCCTAAAAGTTATATCGGATAATGGTCCTCAATTTGTAAGTAATATATTTGAAGACATGTGCCAAAAACTGGGCATACGTCATTTAAAAATGGTCCCGTATCGGCCGCAATCAAATATAGCGGAACGGGTCAACAGAAATATAGTGAAAATTATCCGTAGTTATGTTAAAAATTTTCATAAAAGCTGGGATAACTATGTCAATGAATTTGCTTTCGCCCTTAGGACCGCAAAACATGATACAACGGGCAAAACTCCTGCTGAGTTATTTCTAGGCAGAAAGATTATAACACCGTTAGATAAATTATTTTATGTGCAACAAAGAGCCCCAGAATTTAAAATGGGTGATATAGAAAAACTAATTAAGGAAGCAAAGAAGAATACGGAAGTAGCACAAAGAAAACAGAAGCTCTATTATGATTTGAAACGACGGGGAGTAACTTATAAAGTAGGGGATGAAGTACTAAAAATTAAGCATTCACTTTCTTCAGCACCAGAAGATAAAACTGCCAAATTTTTCCCACGCTTTGAAGGACCATATGTTATAGAAAAAATAACTCACGCTGTTGTAGTATTAAAGGCAAGAAATGGCGAAACCTGTTCCGCAAACATTGACCAGATAAAACCATTCTATGACCGTAATAAAATGCAAATCTTTTCAGATCTTTTGCAGGATCCGGTACGGCAGACACCGCAGGTACAAGTTCCAGAGGTGGGAAAACGACAAGTACAAGGGCAAGCCAATGAGAGACAGAAGCAAGTGAAAAGAAAATTGCCCCGCGGAAAAATTGAAGGTACAAAGAAAAAGAAGTCGTTCCACCGTCCAAAAAACAGAGTTCACGAACACCCCCAGAATGAAGAAGGGAAAAGGACGACGTATGTGGAAAAGACCGGGAGAAAGGACGGCAACTATAACTCGGCTGTGAAACGGAAGATTGACTCATCCGACAGAACTCTCCGCAGCAAAAGTCGCCGAACTGCGGAAGGGCCATCAGCGGCGGAGGAAAAAGTACAAGAAAAATTTGAACGGCCAACAACGAGGTCCAAGCAGGATCACGACAGAAGTTTCCCGGTTCCACCAAGACCAGCTGCCTTCAAACGGCCAAGACCACAAGCAGAGGACAGAAGGAAGATGTTCAAGGGTGGCCGTAGTGGTGAAAAACGGAAGCTTCCAGAGGAAAGCACTGAAGGGCGAGCCCGTACAAGAAGGAGGATCAACCAAGCTACGGTTTGCAGCACCTTTAAAGACTGGGCCCAGAAAAGGATGTCTGAATATTACAAAGATAAGTAAAATTTTGTGTTACTTTACAAACTTAAGTTAATCTTTCATTCTTACTGCAAGTGGCAGATTTGAAGAAGTTTTACCTCATGCGAGGTCTACCTTTATCGCCAAAAGGGCGAGAAATGAGTTGTGACCGATTTTCTTATTATGTTTTTCAATTACTCGCGCGTAAAACTAAAGTTGATGTATAATAGCGTTGTCTAAAGACTTAAATATTGTAAAAAGTTATTGTATAAATTTTATTTAAAACATTCTAACAAGAAAGAAGTTTTAGTCTGAAAGACTTTTTGAAATGTAGTATTATTTCAATGTAGAAAGAATTGGCACTTGCTTTGAAAAGAATAGAAGTTAACAATGTACTACTAATGTATGTTTTCAAATGTGTAAAATTAACGGCATCTTGATATGTTCTTGTATACATGTGAACTGTTATTTTGAATGTTTAGAAATACCGTGATATGGTAAAAGTGAAAGTAATGTTAAAAAATTTGTTATTCGTGTGACTGTAAAGATTAAATCATGGTGAATATGTGTTAAAGGTTGAATGATGTAGTTAGGCTCTCTGACGCTACACTTTAGAGTTAGCCACTTTCAGAATAGTACCTCAGGGTCTAGAGTTGAAATTAGGGTGTGTTAAGAGGTCTCGTATGTTGAATTTTAACACGTTAGTGTTTTGATTGTAGGAGGAAGTGTTGAACACATAGACAGAAACACATTCGTGTTTGGTGTTTTTACAACACATGTCAGAGAGCACGGGGAGAGATAATTAAAATAGTCATGAATGAAATAAGAATGTTAAGAAAAGTATATTCTATATGTTATTTGCAATGTCATTCTGTAACATTTCATTAAACTAGTTTTCCTTCCAGATCTCTGGAAGGAACCAGAATTGAATAAAGCTCCTGTTTTGATGCAGTACAGATGAAAAAGAAAAAAGATTGTTGTATATTCCGGGAGCTGCTATTGTAACAAATTTCTTTCTTTTAAATTTTTCTAGTTTCTAGCGAAGCATTTTTTGTTAAAGGTTGGCCTCGCGTTAGTTTCTAGAGCTAAAAGTTTTCAACAAGGTCGTTTTAGACCTCAGTTTCAAACTAATTAACTCTGGCGGGAAGTATGTAAGGATCTTAAGTTTTACTAACGTTTATTTTATTTTAAATCTTTACTATCACTTCTTATTTTCTACTTCCGGCCAGAATTATAAGCGTGAAGGAGTTTATGCAAAGTTGTCTGGCGAACGCCAAGTATTTAAGTGTGGCCTTTTTGCCAAGCAGAAGAGAGGAAGCCGTGAGTTCGAAGCAGGCTGCTTACCTTAGAAGTTACGCAGTTGCTACTTTGCCTTCCAGGCCAGAGGTTTTAATCCTCTTGATAAATTAAACGTATTGTAGTGTTCACAGTCTCTGTGCTACATACGCTTCCTGTTATTATAAGGCCAATCTTATTCTAAAGTTAAATTAGAGTTTAGTTTTATTTTGATATCTTTTAAGTTAGACCCCGAGTGGAGGGTCATTGTATTCCGAAGTACGGAAGTCATTGTATATAAAGAAAAAAATAAAGGGTTTTGTATACCCTTCGTCTGTATCCTGTCTACTTACTACAATTAGTGAACATAGCTTTAGTAAGCTCTCTGTTCTAGTCAGGTCATTGTATGTTTCCGAAGAAGGTATAGAAGAAATATTGAACCTGATAAGGTCTTATATAGTTTTCCCCTTCCACCGAGAAATTTCCAGTACCTTCGATTTATCAAAACTGTTGGAAGACATATACAGTTACACCTACATAAGGCCAGCTACAGTTATAGTTACATAGGCATCGGACCAGTAACAGTTATACAGGGATCGGACCAAAGTGTCGCCAAGTTTGGCGACTTTTGTCGATTGCTTGCCAAATTTGATAACAAAAATAGTCCCCAAATTAATCATTAGCTGGGCGCTATCAAGCATTTTACCTCAGTGTTAAATGGACTTGACTTTGTAACCTTATTTTTCAAACAAAGCTTAGTCCTCTTGAGGACTTTCCTGTTACATTATGCAAGAGATACTGCAATTTACATGTAATTTCACTAAAATTATTCCCATAAATACAAAATTCCTAACACTGACTCTTCCCAAGGATTGCACGTCCTAGGCAGTACAATCCCTAGAGATGAAGCCACACTTAGACTTGGATCAGGTCAGGATAGGAGATTAATATCAAGTTTAGAAGTGCTGCCTTAATTCAATACTAAACTAATAACTTCAGCAAACAACATGCAACAAATCAAATAATAAATCAATAAAAAAAACTTACAAATTTATATAGGACCATATTACCAGTTTTGTATATATGTAGATAATTTTAGTGAAACTAATCTTTTGGATAATATAACATGAAAAGTCTGAAAAGACGAAGCTTGGCCGGAAAAATAAGATTATTGGGGGAAGTCTGTTTAACACTGAGGTAAATGTCTATCTCAATAAATCAGAGAGATATACCTAAGCTTGCGGTAGTTTGGGGACAAATTTTTGTCGCTAGATGTGGAGGGAAATCGTCAAAAGTCGCCATTTTGTCCGGTCCCAGTAAAACTGTAATTGATCCCTATTTCTAACTGTAACCATATTCTGACCTTAAATGCAATTTTAATCGTATATGCTTTCCAGTAATTTAGAGAAGTGAAAGCTAATAGAGATTTCTCAGAGACCGGATGAAAACTATATAAGACTGAAGAAAGCCTTTGCTCTCAGTTGTTTAGCTCAGCATTGAGTTCGGAGTATTGAGAGATCTCCATACAAGCTTCGCCTTTTAGATGCGTTTTGCATTGCGCTGTATTTACTATACTTAGCAGTTTGAAGTGTAACTGCTGATTATACTCTGTGCTATTCAGAAGAGCTGTACGAGAATTTTGGTGTTTCGTTTTATAAAATAAATTTCATTGAGCTATCATTGAATCTGTATGCAATCAATCCAGTTCTAGCCCGGCCCGTACACACGCAACAATTTTTGGGATCAGAAGTGGGATTGAACACCGATGACAAGAGACAGAGGAGCAACCAAGACAGCTAGTGGTAGCCTTTGTTACATTCCAAGTAAAAATGAAGAGGCCGCCAATTCCGTTAAGGAAGCCATACTATAATAACAGTTAAAGGAAAGCTAGAAGTGGGCCAAGAAGAAGTAAAAGCAGGATAAGAAAAGCTATAAAAAGCCGTCAAATCAGTTAAGGAAAAGATGGAGACAGGCAAGAAAAGATTGAAGCAGGTCACGACGAAATAAAAAGAGAAATTACTGCCATAATAGAAAACAAATTCGAGGCTATGGAAGGCAGAATAAACATGGTTGGAGATAAAGTTGGAGAAATTAAAAAAAATTTTTACTGTCGAACAACAAACTGAAGAAAGACTTTCTGCTGTGCAACAAAACAAATCGAAGAAAGAGTTTGTACTGTCAAACAAGCTGACGACACAGTTTTTGCTGCTGGGAAAATTGGCAGTTTAAAGAGATCTACTGCGGCAGTTAGACACAATTCTGACACCTTTAAATTCCTAACCATGTCTTCTCGTCCGTCTCTGAAGCTGTCCAGTTATGATGGAAAAATCTTCTGGCAAGTGTACAAGACTCTGTTTTCTACAGTGGCAGATGCAAATGGTCGGGAGTCTCAAGCTAAGGCCTGCCACCTTGCCCCTTATCTTAGACCAGGCGCAGCAGATATCCTTCAAACTCTGTCTGCAAACCAGAGGCCAGACTGCGAAGCTCTATCCGGCACGTTGGAGCTGCGCTTTGGGGAGAAGTGCTTAAAAGACTATAACAGGCTCAGTTAAAATCTCGCCATTGGAAGCCCAGGAAACACATCAGAAGCTTTCCACATATGTTGAAAGGCCGTCTTATCTCTCCTTTTCGGACTGTCTAACAGAAACAAAAGAAATCCTGTCCCTGCAGTACTTCTCCAATAGCATCCGAGATCCTGAGATACAGAAAGCCCTGCTAATGGAGGATGTCAAAGATCTAAAAAGTGCTTTAGTTTACTCTATGAAATTCGAGAGACAGACCAAACAACTCATACAGACCTCAATCCAGTCCATCTCAAATCCAGAAGCCAATGGATCAAGTGACTGCTCGTCTAGACCATTCAACCAAGCTAGTAGATGCCTTGAGGCGGAATAAGAGTGGCAGTAAACCAACCTTAAATTGCTGAAACTGCGGTGGTGAAGGCTGCGTACGAAAGAATTATAGAACACCACAGGGAACGGAAAATAAGACTGCTTCAGGAAGGAGGCAGAAAATAAATTACTGGCCATTTCACGCGATGGAGGTTGTCAGATATTGAGAAGCTCCATTTAAAGCGTTCCAAATTTGTACGTTGAATGGCGGCAGTAAAGGACTCTTTATTATCTGACATATAAATGGAGTTCCCTGCAATATGCATTTATATAGAATATGTTATACAATGTTACAATCATCAGAACAGATCTGGTTCAACGACAGAAATGTAAACTCATCTTAGACTCCGGCCTGCGTTACCCTCCAGAGGGTGTGCCCTAAAATCGAAACTAATGCAAAGTTAATCATTTATATCAGGTTTAGGAGTGCTGCCTACATACACAAAACATATGTAACAAATATCACAGACCCTTGCATACTCGGATTAGATTGTCTAAGGAAATATAACTTTTCCTTGAAATTTAAAAATAACGAACTGCATCCTACACCTGAGGACACATCCCTGTTCGGAATTAAGTAATAAAGAAGTTAAATCCGTCTACTAAATAATACTTTGTGACTATATTACGTACCAGAAAGAACGGAATTCCTATTACCTGGATCCATATCTCAAAATCGAAATTCCCGGTACGGCATATTGGAATAGTCTAAGAACTATTCCATTATGCCGTACCAGCTTGAAAACAACACCAGTAGTAGCCTCGCCACTCGTCGACTTATCAAAGACCTTTATCCCGGCAACAAGTTGGCAACATCAGTGACAAAGCGAAATTCATTAGGAAAGGCGAAGTGATTGCAACGTGTACTGCAGTGACCTGCGTCTGCCAATCTCTGTGGCTTCGGAGCACCTAATATCGGAAGTATTCCAAATGCAAAAATAAACGATGAAGAAAGGCGTGCTGCCGAAGGTGTCTTTCAAGACATTTTCTCCAGTATGCAGCTTCTGACGTAGGTATAATCAGTTTGGCTCAACATAGAATTGATACGGCAGATCATCCATCAATTAAGCAATATCCAAAACGTCTACCATTTCTAAACGGCAACATATAGGACAATTTCTAAAGGACATGCAAAAAAAAAACAACGTCACAGAGCCTTCAGCTAATTCTTGGGCCTCTCCCATCATCCTCGTCCGAAAGAAAGCTGGTTTGACTAGATTTTGCGTTGATTATCGTCGGTTGAACGAGTTTACGAAGAAAGACAGCTATCCTCTTCCTAGGACTAACGACATACTGGACACTCTTTCCAGAAGCAAGTGGTTTTTCCACTCTTGATTTAAAGAGCGGATATTGGGAAGTAGAGATACACCTTGATCACCGAGAAAAGACAGCATTTACTACCGGAGAAGGAGTTTGTCAGTTCAAGGTGAAGCCGTTTGAATTATGTAATGCACCAGCAATATTATAGTGTCTTATGGAGACCATCCTAAGATGTTTTCTTATAAAACCTGTTTCATATATCTGCATAACACTGTTATCATCGGCAAAAGTTTTGAACCTGCATTTGGAAAATCTTATAAAAGTGCTTCAGGAACTGCCAAATGTAAATTTTTTAGACAGGAAGAGACTTGCTTTAGACATGGCATCTCTGCCGAAGATGTGTGTATGGATCTAGAAAAATTGCCGGCAGTTAAAAATTGGGCACGCGCCAAAAAGTCCCTCAACTAAGAAATTTCCTGGGGCTTTGCACCTACTATAGGAGTTTTTGGAAGGACTTTTCTAGCATCGCAAAACTCCTACATAAACTGACAGAAAGCAAACTAAAGTTCTTGCGGACAAAAGAATGTGAGGATGATTTTAACAAATTGCAGGTGGCTTTAACATCTGACAATTCTGACGTATCCTCAACTGGACAAACTATTTAATCTTGAACTGGATGCCAGCAATGAGAGTGTTGGTCCTGTTTTTGTCCCAAGAAATAAATGGTCAAGAACGCGCCGTGGCATGTGGAGCAAATATCTGTCTAAACCAGAGAGGAATTATTGTGTCATCAGAAAAAAAATTACTCGCCATAGTTAAAGATGGAAAACATTTCCACCATTAAAACTCCACAGCAGAAAATTCCTGCTCCGCACAGATCTTACATCGTTGACTTGGCTATCAAATTTCATGAATCCCGAAGATGGATACAGGGACTCCAGATATATGGCATCACTAGCCATCACAGTAAATAATCGTCACATGCAAATGTCGACTACCTGTCTAGAAGACCCTGCCCAGAAAGCTGGCGATATTGTTCCAGAGTCCAAGCGAAATACGATGGCTTTAATCCGGTTACACATCATGTTACAACTTTAACATCAGCTGATCGAGGCACATGGAATGATGAAGAAGTCATGAAAGACCAGTTAGAACATGGCGACATTAAACCCATAATTGATTGAATGGAATCTTCAAATAAGAAACCTGCTTGCCAAGACATTTCGATCTACGACAAAAGAATATTGGGTCCTCTGTTACTCACTCCATATTTGAAGGGGCGTCTTTTACCAGGAGTTCGAATCAGATGGCTGAAAGGTATTGGGATGGCAGCTGCTACTTCCAAGATCCTGGACGTCTTTAAAAATTACATAGCACTCCAACAGGAGACCATTTCGGAAAAGTGAAGACTTTGTATAGCTCGAGAGCGATTTTACTGGAGAAATGCAAACCTGGCATGTAAAAATGGTGCCAATCTCGCGATGCCTGTCCAGGTTGGAAAGAACCGAAGAAATGTACTCCAGCGAGGCTTCAGCGTTACAATGTAGGAGCACTTCTGTCATCCTGGGGCTGCTGCTATGATCTGTTTAAGGAAATAAATATATCCTCATTGTCATTAATTACTTCACAAAGTGGACTAAAGCATAGCATATATCTGATGAAGAGGCTGTCACGATAGCAGATGTAATGATACAGCAGTGGATTTCCAAGCCTGCAGTGCCTCTTTAGTTACATTCTGATCAAGGAAGGAAATTCATTTTGGCTGTAATTAAAGAACACCGTAAATTACCCAGCATAGGCGACAAACGACCAAGCTCAAACGACACGTTTGCATCCGCAGTCAGACAGCATGATAGAGGGGCTTAATTGAACCATCCTTAATGACCTCTCGCTGATGGTTTCAAGAAACCAACAGGACTGGGACCAGAAGCTATGTTCTCACTGGAGTATCGCAGTGCTCTCCACAAGACCACCAGCTATTCCCAATCCCAGATGCTCTCCAGTCGTGACGTTCGTCTGCTTTGTGATCTTGGTTCTGGTCGCTCTCCGTATGTGCCCTCATCGCCTGAGAAGTACATTCAAGATCTCCAGGCACAGGTTTTCTCGAGAGAAAGTTAACAGGCGACGGAGAAGATGAAGACCCGATATAACACGAAAGCTATACGATATCGATTCAACGAAGGTAACAAGGTGCGATTATGGAGTCCATTTCGACATAAATCACTTCCTCCTAAACTACAGTCACCCTGAGACTGACCATACACAATTCCAAACACTTTGAACAACATCGTAGTTCCTATCCGTAAGTCATCACCTTCTAGGTCATCAACTTAAGGAGGTCTTTCCGTCAGACATTGATAGCTTTAGAAAGGGTTGGGATAACAAAGGTAGGAATTGGAAGCTGTTAGAATTAATTTCAGCTCTCACTATGGATTTCTTCAAACAGTCAACTGCCTTGGCGACAGAAGCAGAAAATCTGTCATCGATTTGTTGTTCGACAGCGGAAACTCTTTCTTCATTTTCTCCAACTTTATTTTCAGTCGGATCTATTCTGCCTTCCATAGCCTTGAATCTGTTTTCTATTGTGGCAGAAATATCTTTTTTCGTTTCCTAGACCTGCTTCAGCCTTTTCTTGAAATAACTTGATGGCTTGCTTCCGTCTTTTCTTCAACAGCTTTGGCTCTTCTTTAACAGGCTCAACGACCCCTTCCATCTTTTCTTGGAATGCAAGAAAGGTTATCACCAGCTGTCCTAGTCTACCTCATCGCTCTATCACCAGCATTCAGTTCCACTTCTGGCACCAAAATTGTTACGTGCGTAATGGATTGAATGCACACAGAACCGAGGATAGCTTGATAAAATTTACTTTCCCAAAAGAACCTCCTTACATTTCTGAAACTTTTCATAAAATTACTCATACAGCTTTTCTCAGTACGACACAGCAGAATCAGTAGTTCCAACTTCAAACTAAGAACTTTAAACACAAGACCATATAAAAAGCCACAGTGCGTAAGTTCGCGCTGTGAAGTCTCAATACGTAGAACTAAACTTTGAACTCAACTGAGAACTGGTACTCTCTGGTTTATGATGGTTCTGATATAGTTTTCACCTGTCGAGAATTGTCCAGTACCTTCGATTTCTCTTAAGTTACTGGAAAGCCTATGCAGTTACCTACTCATTAAGGCCGGATATAGTTACTGTTGCATAATGATCACACAAATTACATTATATAGGGATCTCATCAAAATGTCGCCAAGTTTCGTGACAAAAATTCGTCGCTATTACATCGCTATTTTGGCACTATCTCACCAAATTGACGAGACAGTAATTTACCTCAATGTTTAATGGACATGTCCTTATATTTTTATTTTCAGGCGAAGCTTCGCATTTTTGAGACTTTCAGGTTATATTATGCAAGGGATACTATAATTTACATATAATTTCACTACAATTGTTTACATATATGCAAAATTCGTAACACTATCTAATTCGACATACGAGTAATTTTCGTTTGCTAGCCATGCATGATTTTATGGGCTCTTTGTGACACTGTCATAAATATAATATAATTTTTAATATTAAATTAGATTTTGAAAAAGATTGTTTTCTGTGTTGCAGGAATAACAAGCAAAATCATTTTAAACTAAATCAAAGAAATACAAAACGTTAAATATTAGATAAGGATACGGGGGGGGTATTTTAACTTTGCTGGGAGCACCTCAATGGCCTCATTTATAGGCTTAAATTCTGATTCTCATCTATTATCATCATTACTATTACTTCCGCCTCAATTTCAAACATATTCAGTACTATATAGCACACATGAGTAGGTAGAAAAGGCTAGTTCTGGACACAGGAATCAGGGATCTGAGGTATCCCAGAGGGCGGAGCTTATCAGGCACACAGGGGCATGTGCCATTGCTGTCTTACAATCTGTTTCCTCCTATTCGTGGCATCATCTCGGATTGCAACATGCGTCTCGGTTCGCGTCTTATATGGAAATGTTTCTACGTCATATTGGACTGCAACCTGCAATGGCACATTCCTTCGAGAATATTCAACAATAGCCGCTTAGAGGACAACAGCTGTGAGTCAGGTTGTCGTAGATCCTGACCAAGGCTCATAAGAGAGACACTGGAACATGAACATTTTCCATCACTTCTGCCTGTGCTGCATTTTTGATCGATCTTGCTTTCACCCTTCTTGTTTTGAATCAAGACGTGTTATTGGAAGTCACTGGTTATTTTTTATATAATTTTCGTCTTTGTACCTTTGCGATGTTTCTCTTTAGTTTGCTATGAAAAAATCGTACATTTCTTATATCATTCATTATTATAGTTTCCTTTTTATTTTTTCCTATTAAGCATTTCAGTCGAACTCATTCATTATAATGTAAGTAATTATTTTTCAACCCCAGTCTTACGTTAATTTTATTTATTATTTTTTTTATATATTATTTATAGGTTGCATTTACCGAGATTTTAGAAAAACATGATACCTAATGCAAATCATCTTAGTGATATTTCGTGTCTTAATAATACCGATTGTGCATTTCTTAAATTATCTGCAGCATGTTTTCTTATTCTTAATGTAAATAATTTTTCCTTGATTTTTTTCAATTGATTAATATTTCGTGTGATAATGTATTACTAATCTCATATTTCTTAAATTTTCTGTAGCATATTTTGATCATTTACGACTCCCATACATTTTATTTAACGATGAAATAAATATATAAGTTAATTTTTTTCCTAGACTTCTATAAGTAGATTACGTTTCCTAGACTATTATAAGAAATTTTTAGCATTATTATGTAGCTCTTTTTCTAATTTTTTCTCACTTAATATTGGGTCATATAAAAAGTCTCCCTGCTCTTTTGGTACATTTTTGAAAATCAGTTTTAATCAAGTACATACTGACCATTATTATCTGTGACCTTTTGCCATTTTTCGGGTAGCTTCATAATTCCATTGGTGTAGAACTTCTGTGGTTTATTGTCGAAAAACTTGGGGGAGTGATTTTCAGCAGCTCTTCGGTTGGCCAATTTTTTTACCATCAAGAGAGTTTTGCAGAGACCGAAGAAAATGGTAGTCAGACGGTGCAAGGTTCGGGATATATGGTGGATGCATCAAAACTTCCCAACAAAGTTCCGTCAATTTGTTCTAAGTCATCAAAGATGTGTGTGGCCACGCATTGTCATGATGGAACACAACTCCCTTTCTTTTGGCCAATTCTGCTCGCTCCTTCTGTATTGCTTCGTTCAAACGGTCGAGTTGTGCACAGTACAGGACCGAATTGATGATTTCACCAAGTTGCAATTTATGTGGCACTCAAACATTGAGCTGCTTTTTGTAACTTGTTCTTTTAAATGATTCCAAACTGTCATGTGGTTGATGTTTAGTGCCTCTGATATTTCCTGACAGCTTACGTGCCAATCTTGCTCCACCAACTGCAAAATTTCATTGACTTTTTCAGTGACGGGCCAACCAGAGCGAGGTGCATGTTTGATATCGAAATTTCCGGGTCGGAATCGAGCAAACCACTCCTGGGTCCATCGTTCACTCACAATACTCTTCACAAATGTTTCGGCATTTTTTGCAGCCTCTTTACCTTTTTAGAGTAAAAAAAGCATCAAACATATTTCTTCAGATATTTCACTCATTTTCAAATCAATGTAACGTTTTACACAAGAAACGAATTAGAAAACTATTTGCACAAACAATGAGAGCTAAATGTCACCTTTTTAAGCACACATGCTTGTTTGAGACAATCGGGTGAGTGTTACCGGATATATAGGCATCAACACCATCTAAAGGCAAAAAAGCACAGATACATTTTATATGACCCAATATCTATACCAGGAAATCTGTTCACAAGAAGACTTCGTCGTTTTGGTTAATGAAATTTTGAGCATTATTATGTTAGCTCTTTTTCTGATTTTTTCTTTTCATTTAATATTTATACTCAAAATTCTTTTCATAAGAGGACTTCACCGATTCGGTTAATATTTTCACGGGTACTAAAGTTTCGTCATTTTTCAGATGGAACATACATCCTAGACCATGCTTATAAAGAATAAGGCTGCTTAGTCCCAAGACAATGTAAGTATATTTCTTTTTAAAAAATTGCATGTTTCAGAATTTGTGAGGTGATGATGGTACTTATTTCTTTTGTACTTTTATAGACATTATAGATTATGGTACTTATTTTCTTTTGTACTTTAGATGAATCCTGAATATGCATTTGAGCATGATGATATATCTTTGGATGATCAAAAGATTGCTATTATGGATTTTGGCGATTTTGGACCCTCCCAACTAGATAACACATTTGAAGATAATATTACATGGCCACACAGTGGGAAAACATTCATCCTACTCACCAGTCTAACATATCATATAAAGACTCAGCATTCAGTAGGTAAATACATTTGCTCCATGTGCCAAAAATCTTTTAATGCTTCAATAAACTGAATGACCATATGAAGATTTCTGTAAACCATCGAAGGCCGGACTGTCTCGTTCAATGAAACGAGTAACTTCCGTCATACCTGGCCCTATACGACCCCATCAGAAACATCCACCATGCCTTGGTATGTTTGATACCAAGGTCATTTATCCCACTGAAGGCAACAATAAAGAGTCACAAGTATTCTTCGAATCAATAAAATTTGAAGAGGCGGACAAAATTCAACAAGCTGTCATGCAGCGCCACGGAATAAAATGGTATCTGAATTACCTCTTCTCGAAATCCGTTCTCCAGCCCCTTAACAGCTTTTCTTTCATTCTCTTCAGCGAATGCTCCCTCTTAGTTAATTCAATTTTTTACTAACCAAGATTTGGAGGTGATTGCAAAGGTATTCCGTAAAGAAAATGCCTTAGTCCTTGGTACAGGGGATTAAATGGTATCTGAATACTAGTATGAAGATGATCAGGAAAGAGTCAGAGTCGGAAGAAGAAACTTCCGCAGCTTACTTTAGGTCAATATGTAATTAAGAAAATGTCTCGCCTTCTTGCCGGGCGAAAACTGAACATGCAGCTTTCTACTGCGATTATTGTTTACATTGCTTTAACCCTTTAAAGGGCAACGGTATATAAAATATACGGGTTGTTTGTCGATTCTTTAACCTCCTAAAAAATGCTAATTTTTCTACAGAAAAAGCTATAATCGTCAGTTTCTAGTGTTTCCTTTCGATTCCAAATGACAGCACCACCCTATGAATGCTCAACATTTTGCAGTTATGAAATTAACTGCAAAATATTGAGATTACTAATAAAAATTAATTAATTATAAGCATCTCGTTTGAAGGTAGCATGTTTGAAGATTCTTAAATTGTATTGGAAGGGAAGAAAAATTTCCAAAATTGCAAATTAATAAATTAATGCTGTGCACATGTTGAATCTTATATATTTACTTCATTTCAGTCAAAAGTGATAATTAACAGAAGATTATTTATACGATTTAAAAACCGGTATATAGTATATACTGGCGCCCACACTGAGAGTACCATGCCAATATATGGCAGCACCAGTCTTCTCCTTTCCTACTCTGTGAGATGACATAATTTCTTTATAACAGTTTAAGATGTAATAATTTTTTATGATTAGTTTATAAGTTGTTTAGGATTCAATATTATGTTCATGAAGGGATGGGGAGTTTACTGACCCTGCGCTAGGACTGAATACAAGTATATTAGTTTCTTTTTATTCTTTGTTTTCACCACGAGTTTCGTTCCTCTCTGTTTAGCTAAAATTTTAATTTCAGCACTTCACTGTTTCCCAAGAGAAAGACTCATGGATTTCAAAACTCTCGTCTGGGGTCAAAACTTCACACAATTATAGGGGTTAAATGTGGCATGTTAGCCCTCAGACACCTGTTGCTTCGTGCTTTCCAAAATCCTAGAATGCAGTGAAAATGAAAAGAGGTGACTGATAACGAATTGTCATTCGGGGGTCACGCCTTCTTCCCTTTGTTGATCTTATTACACAAAGGGAAAGTTCACTTAAAAATACGGGAAATGGAAATGCACTTAAGTTCCATTTCTTAATGCAATCACAAAAACTGCTGATTTGAAAAGCATGCTGTTATTCTTTAGAGTATCGCCCTTTCAGATGAAAGACTAGGGAACACAAGGGAAATTTGTTTCTGGGTTAGGATACAAATAGGTTGTTTTCGAAATAAATTTTCACAGTTGGTGAAAGGGAGGGAAAATATTTCTAAGGCCCATTTTAGATGCAAACCAAAATTTATCCAAAAGTTGCAAAGGAGCCCCTAGAAGGCCAAAGGAGTTTTAAATCAAAATAAGAGCTTTGAGGTGTATCAAATAATATCTCTACCTTAGTTAGTAAAAAGGCTGTTCTCGATATCAAAACGACGGCATTTCTTCCTGAACAAAAAGATATATTACAACCTATAATTACAAAAAATAAAAAGGGGTCCTTATGATCCTCAATAATCTAAAGTCTGTGTGGGGGGGCGAACCTTGGTATTATAGCATGAAGCATGGTCTTTTTTATATTATCTAAAGAATAAAATATAACTTCAAAATGCAACATACTTTATCAGCTGAGTCGTAGTGTTTCATTTTTCAATATTTTTATTTTTCGGCTGAGTTACAGCTCATTGGAATATTATACTAGTACAGTTACAGCATGATACGGTTTACGCATACAGTACTATATTTGCTAATTTTTTTCATAAAATAATAATATTCAATTTAAATTAAGTTCAAAAGCTCTTTACCCATATTTTACATAAGTATATTCAGCTGACTTGCATTATCAAAGTGCATAAACATAAAAATTTTATTTTAAAAAAATAAAAGTTTTTGTCTTCAGACTTAAATAACTATATTCAAGCACCCATCTCTGCAGACGCACATCAAAAGTACGCAAAACTTAAAAAACAAAAATTAGCTATTGGCAGCTACCTGGAAAAAAATGTCTTAGAGGGGCACCGGTGTAAAATATATACCGGCTCTCAAAATTCAGGATTTTGCTCTAGATTTTTTTAAAGTCTAAATTTTATGTCCTTAGGGTCCATAAGTTAAATTATTTTATATACCGCCCCTCAAAGGGTTAAGAAAAGGAGACTCTCAAAATATACATATAAGATTGTTGAGCCCACGGAACTCAAAAAATTAAAATGCCAGAAAACAAATGGCTTCGGTTTGAAAAATTTCAGTTTTTGCCACCCAATTCATATATAATATATACAAATTTCGAATCCATTCTAGTTAAGAAAGCTACCTGCCTGCCGGATCCGTCCAAGTCCTCCACCACCTTCATGGCTGACCGTCTACCTTACGGATAACTGTTATGTGATCGTCGGACCCAACGGTTCATTTATCGAGAACCTCAAGTATACAGAGGAAAAAATGCCGTTACCCACTTTTTAGAGGCTAACGGCAGAAACTAGAAGAAGAAAGAGGCATCTTCGAAATTTGAAAAAGTATAGAGCCAATTATTCATATCTGTGAAATGCCATTGAATGGAGATAAAGTGAGCATTATTATGTTCAAATATAATTTCACTCAATGTACACTGCTGGCCACCCAAATTGCAACACCAAGAAAGACAAGAGATACTACAACAAAATTTATTTAGTAGATAACATGTTCACCAAGTATCAAATGATTAAATTTATAGACTTCTGTGAAGTGTGGTTCCTTCCAGAATCAGTACCCAGTGTAACTAACTGCCATTGTTGGAGATCACCGCTGCCACACGCCTCGGCATTAATTCAGAGAGACTTTTTGTTCTTGGGGTACAGCAGACCAAGCATCTTCCACATGTTGCCAAAGTTGACCTGGTGTGGCAGCTTGGGATGTAATCTGGGTCAATTGTTCAGCAAACATGGACCACATGTTTTCTATCGGCGAAAGATCCAGAGAGCGAGCCGGCCAGGGAAGCAATTCAATCTGGCGATTGATGAAAAACCCTTGGACAATGCGTGCCACGTGTGGTCGCACATTATCCTGTTAAAATATGGCTGTGGGCAAGCCCTGAAGATAAAGAAGGACAACTGGCTCCAACACCTCGGAGATATAGCGCTGGCTGTTTAAAGTACCGGCAATGCGTACTAAAGGAGTGCGAGAGTGATATCCAATACCGCCCCATACCATAATACCCGGTGGAGGACCAGTGTGGCGGTGCATAACGCAGCTGTTCAGCATCCTCTTTCCACGGTGTCTCCAGACTCGATTCCGACCATTGTGGATTTGCAAACAAAAGCATAACTCGCCAGTAAAGACAATTTCATTCCATTCTGCCATCCACATCCTTCTTTCATCATACCATTGGCGGCGGAGACGTCTGTGGTTCTGCGTCAAGGGTAGATGAAGCAATGGACGTCTTGCGGACAGGCCCGCTCTGCTGTAAATGGCGTCAAATGGTATGCGCAGACACCGGAGGATGCGTTACAGACTGAATGTGCTGTGATATGGTTTGTGATGTGACTGAGCGATCCATCACTGCCATGCGCACAAGGTTCCTGTCACCATGTGAAGTGGTGCACTGAGGTGGATGCGATCGAACACGTCGATCTGTTGTACCCTCCTGCATGCAACGGTCACATAGCCGCATTACAGTTGTTGGGTTTCGTCCAACACGACTACCGATTTCCTTGAAAGAAAATCCACACTCTCAGTTCGCCACTATCCTTCCTCTTTCGAACACGGATACTTGATCAAACGATGATCACTGTTTACTACGAAACATAATTGATCGTTTTTTTTTAAACCACGAACACAATTGCCGAACTTGAAATCGTCGAAAACTCCAAGCCTTAAATAGCGCTTTGAAGTGGCGCGCGTGATGTGCGTCTGCGCTGAAATTCTAATCATTTGCATATCTCACCTCCGCTAATGCATGTTGTAAATTTCATGTTATTTGGATGCTTCCTTCAGGGTGTTGCATTTACGGTGGCCAGCAGTGTACTTTAATAATAATGTGTTTTTAAAGAGACATTTTAAACTAATTTGCTTCCCTTATCCCTCCCAGGTGTAAGAGCATTGTCATCTTCTGGGGCTCTACAGAGGTGCAGTTCATAATGGATGCAATATCAATTTCAAATTTTCTACCCATTGTCTACCATAATCTGAAGGGGTATGACTTTCACCTCCTGATGTAAGCAGTGGATAAATTCAAAGAGGAATAGATTAGGTGTATTCCTCTGAGCTCAGAAATGTTAATTTCTACTTCTTTGAGTTGTCTATGATTCATTGATTCTTTGCAAATTTCTGAGTACTTCCCTAAACTAGATCACCACTAATTTGGTGGCAAAACATTTTCAGTTGATAAAGACCAGAAAAGACAGATCTGATGTTCCGAAGAGGTAATCATAATTTCTATATTATTACATTTATGTATATACACTATATGGTATTAGTATTAACGGATACCTAACCGGCATAAGCAGGCCTGGCTGGTCCAACCAAAAATGAGGGAGCCGGCAGCCCAGTTCCCCCGTTTTACAAGCGCCTGGCCGCAGCCACCACCCAAGCTCTTATTGGACATGACTTCTGATGTCATACAGTGACGAAAAGAATTCTCTGCAGCATTTTTGTGCGCCAAAAGCTTGAGCTCGAGGTCATTTTAGCATTGACACAGGCGAAGCAATGGAATAATTTGCTATATTTGCGAAAAAATTACTAAAATAAAAAGCAGCTTCAGAAATATATTGTTAATATACATAATATTAGAAAAAAGGTGCAATTCGATGTGCAGTAGATAACCGTTTAGTAGTATTTTGGTCAATAGACGAATATAGAAGTCATTTGATAATAAACACTTTTTATAAGATATAAAAGTTAAGAAACAATAATACATAAAAAAAAAAATAAATAAATAAAAAAAAAAACAGAATGATAACTCCAATTGACAAAGTCAAATAAACGATATTATAAGTATTTTACGATTTAAAAGCATCTTATCACTTTATCTTATTTTTAACCATAAATGAGGAGAAATTAATGCCTAGGATTAGAAAGTAAAAAATTAATTTGACTATGAACAATTTTGATACCAAACAATCTCTATATAACAAGCAATAAATGAAAGGAAGGTTATTTAATTATCAAACAGTTCATTTTTATAAAGAAATAACTAAATTTTACATTTATATCACTTTTACAAACACTTTTCTGCAAAATAAACCGCTAATTCATGAAAACTGCGGCAGACATTATTTACACAGTAAGAGTTAAGTGCTATTTCTTGACATTGCATGACATCTTGTTAATGGTCTCCTTTTATATGAAATTATAAAATACATTTCTTAAATATCAGTATAGCGCTATGAATTGCATTGAATACAGATTGCTTAGCCAAACACTATTTATGCATTATAAAGTTTTATCTATTTCATTAACATGATTAAACAATTTATATAAAAAGTGCCGACATATTTTCTTATACTGTTAGGTTCCTTTTAATTGCAAATATTCCGTTACATTGCACAAATTCACATTAACACAGGAGAGAACCAAATCCAAAGTAGTTATAAGTTCCCCTTGACATAACTCAAACGAAACAGATAATGGAATCTTTTCAGCCTGACGTCATAAACGGCAACCAATAAGAACAGGGGTGGTGGCTGGGGCCAGGCGCTTGTCCTCGTTTTGGGGGAAACAAGTTCAGGTAGTGATGAGTCGGTACTACCGAACCGGGTATTTTGTAACGGGTACTGAAAATCGGTACATCCAAGTACCCGTTACTTCAGTACCGAAATCGGTACTTTTCGGTATTCGTTACTTCTGTACTGAAACGGGTGCTTTTCGGTATTCGCTACTTTGTAACGAAAATATGCGTCTCTTCTCGGTATTCGTTACTGGAGGATCGATGAGGGTTCAGCTCACTTTGGTTTTGGTACGAGGACAGTAGTATCTGGTTGTATTTGCGAAATGGTGATATGCGCTCCTTGTGTCCATGAATGACCTTGAAATAGGGCATGGAATGGCAAACGTGAAAGGGGGAAATTTCCGTTCCATTCGTCACGGAGACTAGAGTTTGAGGTAGTATAATTAATTGCCTTTGTGTGCGCGGGAGGACGAGTGTGAAATAGTGGAAATTTTTCGAAAGGCCGTTCGTTGTGTGTGTGTGTGGGGGGGGGGAATAGTAGCAGTTGGAGTCACTGTCGCCGGCATCGCTCGCTTGTGATTGGAGTCGGTATAGTCAGGAGGGAAGCGCTAGATGATTTGCAATCCGAATTGTGCATGTTTTAATTTTTCATCGTTTGTAGGAGAAAAACTGCGTGTATCTGAAATGATTGATTTGGTAAGTTGCTGCTGTTGGATTGGTGAATGGAATCAACTACCAACTAGATTACTTCCTTTTCCTCAACATATTTTTAGCATAAATCATGAAAAATACTTAATAGGGCAACGTAAATCATATGATCCTTTTTAAATAAATATGATCCTTTTTTTATCCCGCTGTACCTACTTCAGAAAATGTCACAGCATCTAGTGGATCACTACGCCAATCAACATAAAATACAGATGCAATTTTAAACTTTTCTAATGAAAGAACAAAGATAACTGACCCACTTATGATAATTCTTCCTCCTTCTAAAAACAGATTTTCATCTCGCCAAAAACTAAACCCAGGTCACGTTCTGATGCAGGATTGTCAACGCCTGCTTTACCCCCAGGACGTGACGGTGCTCCTCCGATAGGAAGAGAGGTGAACTTTGAGATGGCAGTCCAAATCATCTTTTTTTTTTTTTAACTCCCTCTGGAGCTTATTTGAGGGGGGGGAACCATCGAATGGAACACCGGAAATTATCCAGACATGTTTATGTAAACATACATGTCCCTCCCTTTTTTCCTTTAAACTTTCATGCCTGATTAATAGAATCATTACGCGATATCGCACTTACCCTTTTCACAGCGTAGTGCTGATTTTAGAATTTGCAGCTGGAGTGAACAGCGGAAGTTGTTAATAGAATTTTTTTTATGCTTATCTGACGATGCTGATGACCATCTCCCAACTTCGTCACTTTTCCCATAAGATTCATTCTTGTCTCGTACTGGTGAGTATCGGTACGTTATAGAATTGCTTAGTCTCTATCAGTTTCTTACGCCTCAGAGAAAAAAAAATCGAATTACAAAATGTCTAGTAAGAAAAGGAAATTCAGCTTGGTTTGGCAGCACTTTTCCTATACTAATGAAGACGAAAATGTTATGTGTGACATTTGTAAAGACCTTTTATCCATCAAAGGTGGTTCAACAGGAAATTTAAAAAAAAAACATTTGCAAAGGAAGCATCCTTGTGTAAATCTGCACGAGAAACGCGCTTTGCCGAATCAAGATGTTGATGATATTGATGCCACTCCAGCCCGTTCTGTCGTCACTAGCCCTGCAGAGATGGTGGACAATCATGCACATCCCAGCAGACTACACAACTTACGGTAGACAATAGTGCTTGTGATATTGTTGGTGTATTTTCACAAAAATCCCAGTCCAGCATAATGCAGTTTGTCCAGAGAAATACGATGGATGAACATAAAAAAAAGTAATCGATCGCGCACTGATCAAAATGGTATATAAGGATTTACAACCAATAAGTATCGTAGAAAATGGGGGATTCCGAGAATACTCAAAGGCTTTGAATGCAACCTATTCCTTACCTTCACGGAAAACGGTTTCTAAATCCTTGCTTCCTGCTGCTTATGAAGAAAAAAAGAATAATTTTAAAAACGTTCTTAGTGCTGTACAAAATATCTGTTTGACTGTAGACTGTTGGAGCAACCAAAAGGCTGAAAGTTACATGGCCGTGACAGGCCATTTTATTGACGAACACATGCAAAGGAAAACGGTACTGATTGACTGCTCAATTTTTGATGAACGTCATTCAGCCAAAAATATTGCAGAAAAAAAATCATATACATTTGCCAACCATATTTTCTGATGGAAAAAGTGTCTTTAATAGAGACTGACAATGCCAAAAATATGATTAACGCTGTCGACAGCGAACTAAAGTTAAAACATTTAGGATGCATTGCACACTCTCTCAATACGGCTGTCACAAATTTTCTAAACGAGGTTAACGACCTTCTAACGAAAATTAGGGATATTGTGATAGTTTACAGGAGAAGTAATATCGCTGCAAAAAATTTGCGAAAATATCTGTGCTCTAGCGAGGAGAGAAAAGACTTAAAAGTCATCTTAGATGTGAAGACTCGTTGGAACAGCACGTTTTATATGGTAAAACGTTTCCTTGAACTGAAAGATGCTATTCGTTCTACAATGGGTTTGATGAACGACCCCCCAGAGGCTCTTGATATGCCAGAATGGGAAAGTGTCCAACATCTTTGTGACGTTTTGAAACCTTTTGAAAAGGTGACTTGCGAGTTGAGTTCGGAAAAATACTTGTCAGCATCTATTACGCCTGTGTTAATCGGCAGACTTCAAAAAATCTGCTTAGTAAAAGTGTTAATGAACAAGTACAAAATGTGGTACTAGTACTACAACGTGAATTGGGTAATAGATTTACAACTATCGATTCACGAGAAGACATTGCTCAAGCCGCTTTCCTTGACCCCCGAATAAAAAAATTGGGGCTCAAATGTGATGTCGCCAAAAAATTGAAAGAGATATTATCTGTGAGTTATTGCTAGTTGCACAAACTACCCATAATCTTGTTGAGGATGTGGAAGAGGATGATGAAGAGATAGACGAATCATCAGTTTGGTACGAGTTTGAGAGTAAAGTTAAAGACTCTCGAACTTCATCAGCTCCCGCAGCAGACGCGGCGATCGACAAAGCTGCGGCAGAAGTGAAAAGATACCTGCAAGAGCCAATTCTTTCCAGGAAATCTGATCCACTGGAGTGGTGGGAAAAGAATAAAAATGTATTTCGTAATTTGTATGAATTATCAGGAAAAAAATTAGGCCTTGTGGCTACTTCAGTGCCATGCGAAAGGGTGTTCTCTAAAGCTGGATTAATACTGAATGATCGGCGAAACCGTTTGAGTGGACAAAAGTTGAAACAATTTTCTTACATTACAATTATAATATTTAATCATTTGTTCACCTTCTTAAAATTCCCACCTAAGTTCAGCTTAAAATGTTTATTTCTATGTTTATTTTCGCTGCATTATTTTCAAAACTGTTTCTGGGAGTCAATTTTTTTTATGCTTAATTTTTCGTTTCATATTTTAAGTGGTCTTTATAAAAAGAAATAGAAGGAATTAAATGCCTAAAATTTCCATAAAGTTAAAAAATTTGATACTTTTATAACATTTTGCACAGCCTATCAAAGTTTTATTTGTTTTAATTAAATGAAATATTACTTCATTCAAATGTCAATTTCTTAAAAAAAAAAAAAAAAAAAAAAAACATATTATTTTGAGATTGTATTTAGATCATTAATATAATATAAAGTTCTACAGTTCTATTATTTACTTAGTTGCACTGACATATGTTAAGTTCTCATATAGTTGAAAGCATGCTATCTTATTTTCTAGTGTTTAAATCATCTTTAATTTAAATTTTTAGATCGAATGTACTTATTGAATTCATATAATGTGATTTTACAAATATTTTTGTTGCTTTTTGCTGTTACAGCATCCAGATATTACTTTCTCGTAGTTTTAAAGACATGCTGCCTTATTTCCTAGTGTATTTAATAATCTTTCACTCAAAATTCTTATGTCGAATGCGCTTTGGCTGTAATTTGAGTTTTAAAAATATTTTTTACCATTCTGTTGCATTTTTGTGTTTACAGCAGTTACTGCATCCAGGTATTGTGCTCTCACAGTTTTGAACCCTTTGCTATCTTATTTTCTAGTGTTTTTTGATAATCTTCAATTCAAAATTGTTATATTGAATGTGCCTTTTAAAATCATATTGTGCGTTTTTAAAAATATTTTTAACCATTTTGCTGAAATTTACTTATTACTGTAGTACATCCAAATATATTACATTATCTCACTTTTCAAAACATACCTCATTTTGGTAATTCAAAATGTTTTAAACCAAATATATATGTTTATGCATTTTTTTAAATCATATTTTTTGTTTTTAAAAATATTTCTAATCATTTTGTTGTTTATTGTATGGTGCCAAATCTCCAAAAGTACAAATTTAACTCAAAATAAACCTAAATGTAATTTAAAAAAGAACAGTATAAACTTTTTTGTGGAAAAGCTCTTCAACCATGTGCATATGAATAAATGTGTAAATTTTATTTTATGCCAGTATTGTACAGTTAAACACACAAGGTCATTTATGTTATATTTAATGTTTAAATTATCTTACTTTTTTATTCAGAATTTTTAGTATATAGAGGGGAGAGTAGAGAATAAGAGATTTATCTTTTTTAAAATTTGGTAGCTTGAATAAGTTTTATTTCACAGTGGTACTGAAGGTCATTATCTTATCCTATAAGTGGGATAAAGGTTTGTGATTATTTTAATGTCTAGACCCTACGCACACCTATGCCCTTTACTACCGAAATGTAGGTATTAAACGACTTCTGTGGTATGTTATTTATCCGTATAAATAAAAAATATCATATAGATCATATTTAAGACTTTATTTTTAAATTTAAACTATGTTTTAATGACATCTGTAAATATAACAATAATAATGATTTGTGCACTTATTTTGTATGAAATAAGAGAAAAGTTTACAGCAAAAACATAATTAATACACAATAGCAATAAAATTACAATTTCTGCCGCTACCCTATTCTCAAAATCTACTCTGAATGCCTTTTTTTTTTTTTTTTTGGAAAGAAAGGAATGTAAGTAAAAAAAAAAAAAATGAAAGTTGCTTTTGCCCCCAATTAAGGAAATACCTTCAAATTTTGGTAATTTTAAAATAACTTCAAAATTCAATCTGCTGATTTTAAACATTTTTATTTTAATCAAAATATGATTCCCCCGTCTTGTCACAATTTCACTAACCCCCTCTCCAAGCGTGACATCATTTATGGACGACCTCTTTCACGAAATTGATAGAGCACCCATCGATTTTGCTGCACCTGCACACAAGACACAACCGAAAGCGAAAATGTTTCCATCCATCCACTTCCCACGCCAATCCTCCCAACCCCCACTGGCCATCAAAGACAATCTACACAAACCCAACACCAGAAACAACCCGCCGCGCTCTCCTGCTCTACACTTCCGTAGTTGACATGTTTTCTGATATTCAAAATCTTACTCTGTACAGATAAAATCAAACACGTGGTGACGTGGCAGAGTTCCTTCAGTGCGCAAAATCGTTAGCTGCGTATTTCGGTACTCCAAATAGTTACTAGGGCACTTCGGTACTCCAAATCGTTACTAGGGTACTTCAGTACTCCAAATCCTTACTAGGGTACTTCGGTACAGTAAACCGTTACTAGGGTACTCCGGTACAGCAAACCATTACTAGGGTACTCTGGTAGAGCAAATCGTTACTAGGGTAGTCCGGTACAGCAAACCGTTGCTATGGTACTCCGGTACAGCAAACCATTACTCCAAATCGTTACTTGGGTACTCTGTACTTGAATTCGGTTTTCGGTACTTTTCAAAGTAATGGTTACTTGAGTAACGGGTATTTTGTACCGGGTACTTGTCTGTACCTGTTACTCTCGTACTGGGTACAAGAAAGTACCGAAGTTGCCCATCACTAAGTTCAGGGCTTCAAGTAACAGACAGGGAAAAAAAAAATAGCAAACTCAAAATTACTGTTACCAACAGGTTGCAAAGCCTTTTGGTAACAGTAAAGATGATACTTTATTTGACTGGCGAGCAAAACGAGCCTAAACATCAAAATATAATAGAATTATTAAAATTAAATGAAACTCATCACAGACCACCAACACATACATAGCCCACTCCAAATAAAAACAAAAATAAAAGTAGATCTAGTTCTCAATTCAAATAGTCTTCTTATTCATAGGAATAATGTTCATTATTTCCCTAGCATATACATCTTTTTGCCATTTACATATGGTATTAGTATTAGTATTAACAGGCGCAGACATCAGTCTACCAGTCAGCATGAGCTGGTCATATGACTAAAAGGAGGACCAGTTGATTCAACCAAAAACAAGGGAGCCAGCAGCTCAAAAGCCCCCCTCAAAAACAGACTAAATCAACAAAATTAAACTAGCCCAAGAGAAACCAGGTCTGGACCTTGAGTAACAGAGGGGGGGAAAAAAGAAGTTACATTAAAAAAACATAGCAAACTCAAAATTACTGCAAAGCCAGTTAATTAACACAACATTCACACAAAACAAGACTAAAAATTAAAATATGATAGAGTTATTAAAATTAAATAAAACTTGTCACAGACCATAAACACATACATAGCCCACTCCAAATATGGGAGAAAAATGGGGGCACAGAGAGTGACATCAGCGACGATGGTTACCACCATGCAAACAGAGTTTGGAAAGAATTCGGAATACATGATCTTGGAGACTACGACGACATCCATATAAAGAATGTTGTCTTGCTCCTCGCAGACATTTTCCAAATTTCAAATGGCTGTGTCTTCATTTCTACAAACTGGATCTGGAATAACCCCTGGCTATCTGCTTTATGCATGTCCAGTATTCAATTGGAGTTACTGACCTATCCTGATATGTACGTAAGATAAAAAATATGAAAGCAAACTTTTAAATTTAATTAACTATAAACTCTTTTATTTCATTTGGAAACTTCATCTATCTGTCCTAAAAATACCGCTTTAGTCTAAACAGCGTCATTCAAATTAATCATGCGATCTTACGTAACCCTTAATGCAGATGCCTCTTGACCAATCGCCAAATTGCAAACCAAAACTTTTCTCTTCGCGTGCTTCCATCTTGCACAACTATGCACTTCAGCTTTGCTCTTTACTGTGCTAAGATGTAATTTTGCTGACTTGCTTTCTATCTCAACAATATCAAAAATGTAATTCTTCTGTGGAAAGCCACGACTAGAGTGCCAAGTGATTGTGGCCACAAAATATCAATCGGAAATAAAAATAGAATTAAAATCGCCTCGACTGCCAAGTTCTTTAGATATTACCAAGTTAGCATTTTTAGCATACTATGCAATCAATATTCTTCTTCAATATGGATCTAAGCACGTATCGACACTGCTTCAGTGTTTCCTTGTGCTCTTATTATTTTAAATAGTTAGATAAATCTAAACAGGTTTCCCCCAGTCTAGGAAAGTACAACATTTCTATAAACCTTTTTTTTCATAAGCCGAAACAGCATTTTACTTCTGATTTATATAGCAAGAAGTTATAATATCTTTCATGATAAGTTTTATATAAGCACTAAAAGAAGGCACGATGGAATACACGCACAGTCCAAATAACTACAAATATACATACAGTATAGTTTTGCAGCTAAAACATTACAGGACAGTGATTATTCTTAAAGGTTAAGAAGTGGTGGTAAAGATGATTATGCATTAACAAACTTAGGTAGCCAAAGATGCAGAAGATTAGCATGCAGTCAAGGAAGAGAGGCCCATCATCACTTCTTAGATCTCCATACAGTGCATCATACGCAATCAAAATTCCTGAAAAGCTGCTCTAAACTTGCGTGTCTTTGAATAATTAGTCACATTCTTCTCCAATCATTCCATAAAACAAATCTTAAGCGATATTTTAGCTTCTCGCATCCCCTCACTTCTTCATAAATGCCAAAATTCCAAAATACTTTTGATTTCATCCTCAGAACTAACTATATAACATGTTACTAATATAGGTGGCAACGAAGTGGCGAAAAGAAAATTTTCGTGAAGCAGGTGATAGCTGTGTATATATAAATATTTAATTCGTGAAGTGGGTGATAGCTGTGTATATATAAATATTTAACAGTAATGTTCTTTGTGCATGTATTATAATGCATACATGCACAAAGGCTTGAGAGTTTAGCATGCCCTAAATATAATATGGTAACGTATGATATTCTAGATTTACGCTTTCTAGGATAAAAATCATCAACCAGTGCATTTTGTAAGCAGAGAAGAAGTAATAAAATAACAGAGTTTCACGATCATTTATTATTTTTTCTTATCTCTTATCAATTCATCACAGCAGCTATGCATCAATCAGCTATCAAATTGTCAATAATACGCCAATACTTCTAAACTGACAATATTTCAATCACAAGAAAACGAATAAAATTTTAAAGGAAATTGCAGTCATTTATGAAAAGTTTAGGCTCCCGAAGTTATTCAGTTTAAATAGAAATATCATCTTCACGATACTTTTCTCAGCTACCGCATATGCCATGTCCATACCTTCTCCAACATGTATGCAAACATAGGTGTCCACCAAATTTGTCAAATTTCTTATTGGTTTACTGTTAAATGGGTGCTTTCATGAACCTCAGCCAATTAGAAGCTGTTCTAGCAAATGCTACTTTATGATTACTGTAACGTTTTTAGCTAGAAATATGAATTTAAGGCTTTCAAAATGAAAGGAATGATTATTCGATTTTCTCAGTTAGTTCTGTTTATAGCGCTTTAAGAGTAATTATTTCATTCTGAGCGAAAATCTAAATAAGTCATTACGGATTCAGATTGTTAATTCTTAGTACAGAAGGATGGAATTTTAATCCTCTCATTCTTATATCCTCAGTTGTTCATTTGTGCTTCGGCAGCTGAGGGTGATGGTTTGGTAAAACCATCGAAACTAGTCCTGTAAAAATTTGCAAATATAACGCTGATTTTTGTTGCTTGAATTCTAAATTACTTTTAATCCTTGTTTGCTCTATAATATGGATTTTTTTTTTATGTTAAAAATTCCAGGGATTAAACGTTTCTTTGCGTCTTCATTTATTGCTTCTGTTAAGCTGTAATTTTTCATAAATTTAACAGGCAAATTTCCTGCGGTTAGGATGTTTTTAGTTTTTAAATCTTGAAGTGTTGCCTATGATTTGAAGCTTGTTATATCAAATTTTTATCATGAAACATCGCTTTTTCATATTACTCCGATTATTATGTATTCTTAATTTTACGATTTGTTTTCCATTATTCCGAAATACTGGTTCATTTCTCCCAATGCGTGCTTTGCATACGTTGTGAATCTAATCATGCAGGGTCTGTTCAGTTGTTAGTTAACCTATCTAAGTTCACAATGTTTAATTTTCCTTGTACTTACCTGTTGAAAATTCAATGACATTCCCAACTTTATAATTTTCAATGCAGGCTAGCACATAATCAGTTTCCAAAAAACAAATTACATGTGAAAAGCGAAGTTCACTTATGTTCACGTACATGCCAATGAAAGCAACGATGAATGACACGATTAGCAGTCAATGGGGCAATCAGGCACTACCTTTATTTTTTCGGATAAGTGTAAGGATTTCATTATTATGTAAATATCACGTGATGTGGCAAAGCGAGACTCCAATGCCTAGTTAGAGGCTTATGCATGAAGGTCGCGGTTCCCGAGTCCCAGTGAAGTGGATGTTAATTTTGCGTGATGATGTGTAGAGAAAAGGGGGAAAAAAGATAATTTTTTTTTTCAACACAATAAGCATTGTTTATAATTCTGGCTCTCAACAATATGCTTTGCGTAATTCCTGAAAATGTTTTACCTCTTCTCAACTAATACAATTTTTTTCCTCTAAATATTTTTAAGCAAAATTAAAAATTCCTGAGCTATTTTTAATTTAGAATACAAACAAAAATATTGTTTCCTCCTCAGAAAATTATTTGCATTCATAACAAAAAGCATATAGTAAATACTATTAAATTGTTTTTTTCACTATTTAGTTGCCTGTGCTTGCAGATGTACGAATGAACAAACACTTTTTCCTAAGATTAAATACCATATCCGTTCGCTTTAGTTTTGAGTTCTGAATTTCTTGCTGTGTATGGATGTCCTTTCACATTAGATTTCAGTTCAAAACTTCTGGCTGAAATGAAGTGACCATTATAATAAAGAAGATATGATTTATTTTTTCTGAATCATTGCAAATTCATATGGGATCAAGTGATACTTTCAAAATTTTATATGCTGCAAACTGCAGTTATATAAGTCACGTACTTTGGATACAGATATTTAAACATAAATCTCAGTCTTCGATTCATATTATGAGATCTCACATTGTTCACAATGTGGACCAGATTGCTAAGGCTAACTAAAACCAACTTTTCTTGCTAAATAAATATTGCGATTATTGGGTTAAAAATATCACTAAATGAGTACTGGATTGTTGAATTGGATTATTCGGATTACAAAGCACGCAAAGGCTATCTCTCTAAGTGATGAGATGCCTTCACGGAGGACATTTTTTAATGGACACCGATTTCTCTTCACATTACACCTGGAGAAAATCACCCAAAATACCTATGCCGTCAACACTTTCGCCCGAATTCAAACTATCAGTGTTCAGCAATCATTGCCTCTCGAGAAGCGGCAGGCTTCATTTAAATATTTGGATTTTAATTTTACTATGGAACAATACACACACCTCGAATTTATTATAGATTAGGTTAGGTTAAGTTATTGGTATATGGCAAACATACGATGGCTCTTTGCCGTGGTTAAGAAATGCCTTCTTCTAGGACTTTCGGGGAAGACTGGCTCATTTTCACCCTAATACGGTGTAAGGATTATGTTAATTTTATTACCAGTTAAATTTTGTCGATTCTTAACTTCAACTTATTACTTCCGGCCAGAATGTAGTTTTAGAATCACGCCTGAATACATAATGAGGAAGAGTGGTATTTAACCGTGAAGTTCTTCGGTCTTAGTGAGAGAGTTACCAGGTATCCTGTCTGCACGTGTCCGCCTTTCTAGGCTACTCTCTCGTAAGCTATTTTTACGCTCGGCCGTACTTTAGGCCTTTGATAACTTCACAGTCTATAATTAACGTTAAGGGGCCAACTCGGTTAGAATCTTGATAGCTTCGGCTATATCTCTTTAGTTTAGATTAGTTTTAGTTTAATTCTTAGTCTTTTAAGTTCAAGCCCAAGTGTCGGCTTTTATTGTACACTCCAAGACGGAGTTCTGTTAAATCTTATTTGAATAATAAAGGGTTATTTACCCTTCCATCATGTTGTTTCCTGTCACATGAACTCAAGCGATTACTCGCTTATCAGTTCTTATGATTCTTCACGTTCAACAGTCACTCAGCATTTACAAAGTGAGGAACTCTACAATGGTGCAAAAACCTTCAAAATATTCATTTAGCCAAGCCCATTCGCCCAGGCTTGACCACGAACTGAACTACCATTATTAACGAGTCTTAAGTAGGTTATCAATGAGTGAACAAAGCTTAAGTTTTGGTACAGTATTAAAAAAACTCCACTAAAGAATTAAAGGATGTATTTAGTTAAAATAAGTATTGTTGCTCAGTTAATAAGGTAATTCTTCAGCAGCTAGTTATACGCATTTTTCTTGTTGTTGTGACTTACCTCACTTGCCTACGAGTAAAGTCAGAACAAGCCCACAAAATTCATCGTGGCAAGGACTATAAGATTGCACCTGCCGTTGACAATAGCCTTGACCACCATACAAGCGACAACACGACTTTGCTAAGTTCCGCCTCCAAATTTGATGGAATTCCTCACGGGAGACGAATCCGATTATCTTCCACCACTCTTCTGCTACTACCAACCTCCCGAGAGGACTTTCGGCTCGCCGCATATTTAGAGTGCCCCCATGCCACAAAGCCACTACATATTTACAAACACCCATGCCTTCTCCGAAATTCGAATCCAGGCCGTTCAATACAGCAGCCAGCATTGCTAACCACTATCCTGTTTGGGTTTGGGAGTTTGAAAAGAAGTCGGAATACATGATTGATGAAATGATCTTGGAGACTACCACAACCTCCATATAAAGAATACTGGCTTGCTTTTTGCAGACATTTTCCAAATTTCAGACGGCTGTGTCTTCATTTCTAAAAATTGGATCATTATTTTATTCTACCTTTTATGTGGGCCATGAGCCAAACTTTACCAATCCATGGTAAAACTTGGACCTCTCAACTTCATGGAGATACGTGACAATGCGGAAAAAGGATGTATCCTAGGAATTGACCTTGAGTATCCAAGCACTATTGGACAAAGTTTCGCAAAAGCTTGAGTTTCATGGAATCTTGGAAAAGTCTCTCATTTTTCTTGAAATGGACCTTGTTCTTTTCAAGTGCAAAACTCTTAAGCAAATCTTGGAAAAAGAAATGGACTCTCTACAATATCTATCTTTAAAAAAATTACACGAACCTTGGAAAAAGGAAATGAACTCTCTATAATATTTCTCTTTGAAAGAATGACTTGAAAAAGAAATTAACTCTCTATAATATATCTCTTTGAAAGAATAACACGAATCTTGGAAAAAGAAGTGAATTCTCTATATCTCTCTTTGAAAAATTTTCTGGCATTTGATCTGGAAAAGAACTTTGGAAAACGTTTTGTCTATAAATTTGAAAGCCATTTCTTTGAATGTCGAGAAATCATTACCCAAGATTGGTATATATATGTATAATTTTTTTTAACTATCATACAATTTTTTATGACATTTCTGATAACAATTAGGAAATAGAATCTCATAGCAATTGATCTTCATCCAGTGTCAATTTTTTCATTAAATCTTCAACATTAAGATTTTCATCCAAAATCTCTTAAACAATTCAAAAGTCCATAACAACGTCCCATAAATGAGGAGGAGACTCGACAGAGGGCTTTTCAGAATCGACAGGAGGCTCTATCAAATGCTTTCCTGGATGACTTTGCAAAGGGGTCAAATGATCTTCTGGCTGAGTTTTCAGAGGTATTGAAGAGTCCATCAAATGCTTTCCTGTATGAGTTTGGAGCTCGACAAGAGGCTCCATCAAATGTTTTCCCGGATCAATTTGTAAAGGTTCCATGAAACGATCTCCTGATCCTGGCCCCGAAGATGAAGTTTTTTCTGTAGATGCATTATCATCATCATCAATCGCGATCACTTACACTTCTTCATTGTTGATCATCTTACATATTTCCTTTTCCATTCTTTGTAAAAAATCAACCAATCTCACTTTATGTAATTCCCCCTCCTTCTTTTCCTTATCCTTGAGAAGAATCTTTTGAAATTCTTCTTCCCATCTTCCACTCCATCTCATCATACATAAACAGAAGTATAAGGATTTTCGTCCATATGCTTGAACACAAAAGAAGCATAACGAGTCATTTTTTGGAACCTAACATCTTTTTTCAAATGTTCCAAAGGAATCAACAACGTCGGTCAACGAGGAACATACTTTTTTGGGTCGTGATAATGAGATAATGTGTATTGGGAGACACTACACAATACTGAAAAGATACAGCGCTTAATTATCAACAAATGCCTTCCCATACTAACTTAAAAAAAAAAAAAAAAAAAGTTATAAGAGTTTACAAAGAAAGTTTCAGGAAATGAGCAACTGAAGAATCTAAAGTTTACCTATTATGGTACATTGTGCAATCCCTCTATATATCCCACATTCAGTATTTATTAAAATAATGATTTAGGACATAAAGAGATTACAATATATACACTCATGTCCATAAATTAAGGATAATTCAGAGTCACGTGGAAATCAAACTCTAAAATAGATATATCACCTGTAAAATCACTACACACATCTTCAAGAATCATATGCAAATTTCAGGAAGTAACCAGATGACACCGATGGTACGTCACAACGACGAGAGTGTAAGAGAGTGATATATAAGGAATACAGGCAAAGAAGTAAAATTGTTCGCAGGCGCTTTATAAGCATTTCAGTGCAATAACCGAATAGTTATGACACAAAGGACGCATTTGGATGATATTTTACATGGTAGAATTATCGGCCGTCTGGAATGTGGGCGTACCCAACTGGAAGTATCAGACGAACTTCAGGGTTGCCACTAAAACAGGAGAATGAAATTCCCTGACTTTTCCAGGTTTTCCAGGTGCGTTTCAAGAAAATTCCAGTCTATCCGCGTAATGTACGTTGGCTACGCTAAGAGGTAAATTATGATATTACTTGTATTGTGTAGCAAATTCACTTAATTATTCAATAAATCCCAGAGGACATTTATTCTTAATTATTCTTGGTATACTTTGTTTGATAATTTTGTTTACTTTTCCACTTAAGAAACTTAATAAAATTTAAGATATATACATTGGATAACAAATGTATGTTTTATTTAATTATTACTCATGATCATCACCAGTTCAACACGAGGCTAATCCAGTCCTTATAAATCACAACGCAATGCTAAATAGTTAGGTTAGATTTTAGGTAAATTTAATTTGTGTGAGGTATGTTCTTAAAAAGCACCTTAACACTTGAAAACACAAATATAATTATAATAGTTCTTGTTTTCTCCATTGAAGATTGAGATTAGAATCTTCCCAATCTGGAATAAAATAAGGCTTTTTTTGCAGACATTCTGCAGCTAAACGAAACAAAGAAATCTATTTTAATAAATTGAGGTATTTTATATTTAGTTCGCAGCATACATAAAAAAAAATATGTGCATTAAATTTCGTGATGGTATGTCATCATACTGCTAGAATTAATTTCAAGATTATGCCAGAGAAAATTTCCTGAAATTTAGAAATATTATTTACTAATAATTAGTAAATTTAGAGGGAAGAAGCATCATTAAATTATACGAATAACATAAAAATAAAGATAATTACTTAAAAATTGAATTAGAATAATCAACGATATTTTAGCGAATATAGTTATATTACATGGTTAGCCTAGATGACAGATTACTATTTTTTATTTTACTGCAAAATGGCAAGGTATTTATTAAAAAGAAAAGTTTAAAAAGATTTTGCGGTAAAATTCTAGTATACGGTAAGGCTTTGGCACGATTTTGAAAATTGTCGCCAAGACCAAAATGACCCGTTTACTGCGCATCATCATGTCGCCAAATCCATACATGGAGATTATTTTAACCAAAAAACGTCTATGCAAAGAATCTCTAATTCGTTGGTCTATGTAAAGAAGAAAATTTTCCATACAAGTAAAATGCTATTACGCCGCTAGAATGCGGAGGGAAAATTTGCCAAGGGATTCGGCGACGGAACCTGGCGGCCAGAATTTCCCTCTCCGCGATGTGTACCGGAAATTGAGAAACGTGTTAAGAAGAAACGTTCTTTGACAAAAAGAAAGCTACAAAAATCCGTTTTTAAATTATTGCGAAAAATCCAAGAAGAAACGTTTTATCAAAGGACGTTTCTTCTTGGATTTTTCACAATTTTAAAAACGGATTTTCGTATTTCCCCCCCCTGAAAATTACTAATCTATGAATTAATTTACTTGCACCAAAAATATTTTCTTTTAATTTAGAGTTTAACTACTTGCGCTAAGACTAAACTTCACGGTTGCGGTGCCGTGCGCTACAATATAGCAAGTGGTAAAGTGTCTCATTTACGATGCTCCGCATCTGCGAGTGCAATCCAGAGCTGTAACTCGAGAAATAAACAATCTCGTTGTTAGGCGACGTGTGCACCATGTTATTTTCATTTTTGCGATAAATGCTTAGCGACGTGGTGTTCACGTCGCTCGCAGTTTGAGACAAAAACATCTCGACGTGCGTGGCACGTCTTTTTAGCGCAAGTGGTTAAAGAAATTTTAAAGGATATTCATTTAATGAACTCTTGATAACGTGACCTTTGAACTTCGACACCGGTTTCCAGCTTTGGCGGCAGATATATCACGCATGCACAGCTGTTTCCCTCTATGATGGAACGGAGCCACGTCTGTTGCAGAGAGGTTTTCCTTCTTTACAATACATATTCTTTGATTCTAACCTCCATGGTACCGTATACTAAGATTAAACCCATTTTGTTTTATACAAGAACAGGTACTTTCTTTAGTTCATGCACTGCACATGCGATTCTCGAGAATACTGGAAACCAAAAGTTGCGGGAAACTTGCTTTGCCTTTCTAAAAGGCAATCAAATTGGAGCTGCGAAAATTGGCTCTATGCCAGCAGACACTCACGTGATAGGCAATTCGCCAAAAAAGTTATCTCTTCCGACGTCGACGCAAAAATCGCTTTTTTTGGCGGGATCATTGTATGAACTTCCCTGACTTTTCCAGATTTTGACAAAAATACTTAAATTCCCTGACTTTTCCCTGAATTTTTTGGTCAATTTTCGAATTCCCTGACTTTCCCGGTTCTCCCAGTTTTCCAGGTAGCATGGCAACCCTGGAACTTGGAATTGCCCAGAGCATCATCTCCAGGCTTTGGCAATGATTCCAAGATGATGGTAATGTGAGTAGACGTAACAGCACAGGTGGCCCCAGAGTTACAACGCTGAATGAGGACCGGAATTTGGCAGTTACTGCCAAAAGAAACAGGCGGAGCACAGCCTCAGAACTGTCTCGTTAGCTCTCTTCAGCCACTGGTACGACAATTTCAAGGCAGACCGTGTACAGACGCTTAGGGCAGATTGGTCTATATGCTCGTAGACCTGTCAGATACGTTCCACTTACTGCAACTCACTGTCGCCTGCAGTTAGCCTGGAGTAGAGAGCATGCATTGTGGACACCGCAAAAATGGGCTTGTGTGATGTTTTCTGACAAATCCAGGTTTAGCTTGCAGTCTGATTCTCGCCGGACTTTCATATGGAGAGCTCCAGGTACCCGTTACCATGAAGAAAACATCATTGAATGACACCGTTACGGTGATGTAGGAGTGCTCGTTTTGGGTGGAATTATTCTGGGTTCCAGAACTGACCTGCATGTTCAAATTGGAACCATGACAAGCCAAATCTATCGGGACGTCATTCTGGAACAACATGTACGTTTGTTTCGGGGCGGCATGGGCGCACAATTTGTAATTATAGATGACTACACCCGTCCTCACCGTGCAAACATCGTAAGCGAATGCCTTCATTCGGAGGATATCACCCGTATGGACTGGCCAGCATTCTCACTGGGCTTGAATCCAGTAGAGCACTTGTGGGACATGCTTGGCCGACGAGTTGCAGCCCCTTAACCTCCTCTTACATGTCTACCGGAACTTCGGAGAGCATTGCTTTTTGAGTGGTGTAATATCCCCCAAGATCAGATCGATAATTAGATATTCAGCATGCCTAGGCGTTGTACAGACTGTATTGCATCACCTGGGAGACATACAATGTATTAACAATCATATCAACCATGTAATATTGGTTTTTTAGAAATAGGTTTTTTTTTTTTTTTTTTTGTAATTTGCTCCAAGGAGAAAAAAATCGCTAATTTTTTTAATAATATCAAACATATAGCATCTTCTTTTGCTCTTTACCTTTTGTTTAATAAATAAGCTTTACAAATAAGTCAAATTTGTTTTGCTTCTAACTCTTCCTTTGCCTGATTTTGCATTATCCTTAATTTATGGACATGAGTGTAGTTTCAATATAATTTGAAATTTACAAATTAAATTGAGAACATCTGTTTTAATGTAACTTCTAGGGTAGGCAGCAGAAATTGATAATTCCTAAAATCATTTAGCACATACAGAGGTTTCATCAAACTAACTGGTTGGGGCTTCATGTTCCTTGCACTGCTTTTATAATTTCAGTGCAGTTCAAACTCCATTAATGTAATGTTTCTAAATTGTTTGTATTAAAATAAGAGGTATTTTAAACAAGAATCAAGTAAAAAGACATCTCTGAATAAACTGGCAATGTAGAAACTTTTATTGTAAATATTGAGTAGTATAAAAAACAATTACTCTTGGTAAGAAAGTCCTAAGGCATTACACATGAAACAAAAAATATCCGTATACTCTTCAATCTGTAAAATAAATAAATAAATATTACTATTTTATTAATAACAATTATAATTTATTCTTATTTAAAAACTATTTAAAATCATGCAAATTACACATGTTTACATCACAAATTCTAAATGAAATTGTTTAAAAAGTAACACTCTGAATTATAAATTCGTGTATCACACTTGAAAAATAAATAAATAAAATGTACTCACAACTTTTGAAGTTGGTTTTCCTGCACCATGTCCACTCTCAACATCAACATTAATCAAAATTGGATTTTCCTGTATATTGAAAGAAGGAACTAAATATAACAAAGCAATTAATAAGAAAATTATAAAAAAATTCACACTATTGCCAAACAAAATTTAAATTTGTTTAATAGCAGTTTTACTCTAAGTAGAAAAATTAATTTGTCCTCTAATTCTAGGAACAGTGAAATTATCTTTCCACAATAATTAGATAACTAATGGCAAACATAATTTGAATGTATGCAATCATACATTATACAGTCACAGACATGTTCTATTCATTATTACAATTCAAATTGTGGAAATTTTAGTCAAAGCATTTTTCTTTGGCTCTTCTTTTAGATAATAAAACTAGCTGCGTTGACACCTACACTCTCACGCATTCGTACATAAAGCGTTAATCAATCAGAAGCGGTATTTGCCGGATGGCTGGAGACCGCGTGAGTTGACTCAACTTCAATATTTTGACGTGTCAGCTTCAGGCATCTTGTTTCAAACGTCCAGTTAATACCATGCTTTTTAAATGATTTCACTTTCAAAAATTCTTGATGGGGAAAAAAAAGTCAAATGGACTAATCTTAATAAAAATTTCTGATTAAATAAAAAAAAATGCATATGCTAATAGAATAAATAGCTTTATAAATTATTTAGAGAAAAATTCTCAAGTTTATTAGTAGTAATAAACCTTAATAATCAACCATAAAGATATATGGTTGATAATTTTTACAGAATAATCTAAAGCAATAGATTGTTGCAAGAAAATAGTGATGGATTTTGAAATCCCAGACTCTGAATTTTTCTTAATTGATTAATAAAATATAAAAAAGATTGATCTTGTTGCCTAGTGGATAAAATGTTGGCTTCTTGAGTTCAAAAATTTTGGATTCAAGCGTCACTAGAGTGGTGTTGTAAAGGAATTGTATTTTTAAAAATATATTTTATTTACAGAAAATATTATGGCTAGTTTCAGAGTAGCCCAGATGCTTCTTCAGTTTTCTGAAGAAGTGTGAAAATGATGCCTACCCGAAAGGTACCTTAGCGTGGAGGTAACATGCTCAAGTAAAAACTTCAGCTTTTACTTTGGCCTTGCTTTTTCATACCTTTGATGATGGTACAAATATATATATTTTTTATTTAATCTACCGCAACTTTTGGGGGGGGGGCGGGGGGGGGGGACACACAAAAATGTGCACTTATTTTTCATTTCATTCATTATTCATACAAATTTAACTTTCGCTAGGCATTGTGTGCATTAACCTTCTTTTGACAACGAGCCTTTTGTATAATTCATAAGATCTGATTACTGTGATTTGATTCTATTTTGGCTGACACAAAACTAGCAAAGCGATACTGGTATTAGTATAAAGTTGTGGTTTCATCTACTTAAAGAAATTAGTGAGTTTTGAATTTCAAAGGAGCGGTGATGAGTAAACCATTTGTTTAACAAAATTAAGAAAACTGTTATTTATACAGAAAAAGAAACTCGCTAGTACGTATCTGATTTCATGGAATACTTCTATGCATTTTAATGGCTTCATGCTTGTTTCTCTTAACATGCATGACCACTTTTCGACAGGTTTAATCTTGATGATAGTTTTTCATTACCGTATTTGACGGCATATAAGACGCACCCTTATTTAGATGGCAACACACAAGGGAAAAAAGTTTCAATAGCGTGGTTTCTTTTAGTTCTCCTGTTTCGTAAAAGCCAAATAAACAATTACTGAATGCAATTACCTTCACGTATAAGACGCAGGTAACTTTTTTGAGACCAAATTTAGGGGGAAAATGCGTCTTACATGCCGTCAAATACGGTAATTAAAAAACTTTTACATGAGCATTCGCAAATTTGCTAATTGTGGAATTCAATTTCTAACGCAGGAAAAGAAGTATCATTATATAAAATACAGTTACTTCAATGAGTTTTAGATAAAAGTGACCTTATAAAATAAACCTTTAGATAGTTGCTGTTCATTAATATATGAATGACTAATTGAAGTAATTACTGTTACATTTAAGGTAGAAAACTATGTACATAAGGCAAAAACTAAAATATTTTTAAAATAATTGATATTTATTAACTTAAAAATAACTGCTTTTTTTAAGTGTGATATTTAATTTAGTAATGATATAAATCCTACATACATTTAAACAAAATATACTTTTTTACTGCATTATTTAAACCAATTAAGGGAAGATTATTTAATGAAGCATTTAAGGGAAGTTTATACATCATGCGAAAACATTTATGGTATTCTACCACATGTAAAATTTACTCTCCAATATAGAATCATGCAATTAGGATTTTTTTAATTATCATTCAACAAAATTCATAAATAAATTAAATTAGTTATATATAGCATTTGATATATGCAATGATCCTTTTCTGGGATATCCTATTCCTACCTTCAAACGATTCTTTTCTGCAATATTCTGACAAAAGCTAATGTTCAGCTTTTGAATAAATAGTTCAATGAGAGCTAGAAATTCATTGAATTGATGAGGTGTCACACGAAAGTAATTAAAGGAAATTTCGTTTTGTTCAAGTGCATTTCTTCAAATTAAATTATTTGCATCTCCTTACTGCAGTCATCTCTCACATATTAATATAAACCACTGTATTCTGCTTCTCTTACACAAAGCAAGAAGTAAAATAACTTTTAATGGAGCAGAAATTAAATCCATTTTAATTTTAAAATGTAATCGCAAAAAGTCAAAATACCACACAAAAAATTTCTTGTTCCCTCCTCCCCCTCCCAAGTTTCCGATATGAAGTGCCATCTTGTGCAAACATATGACAACTTTTACAGCGAAAGTTGCAGCGCTGGTGTGAACTGACATATGCGGAAAGCGTTTTTTACGCTTGCCGCCCTAACAGACCAGTGTGAACGCAGCTTAATGCAGATGACAAAATTGTTAAAATTTGTAAAACTTAACAGAATATAGAATTTAAGAAAAGATACAGACATTACTAGGACTGTGTAGCTCAAACTTCAACTGCTGCATTAAGGAATAACTATGGGATATTAAAAGTCAAAAGCGTAGTTAAGAAAATTATCTAGACATGTATTATATGATACAGCTTATCCGCCATACCAAGAAGCAAGATCATTTAACTGAAAGCATTTTATATAAATATGACTGAAACTTCTGTATTCAAAGTGTTTGGAATGGATACAGGAGGTCCTTCAAGTCTTAAGAGTAGACAAAAGATATTTGTCATGCAAAATTTCTTAAAAATTAAATTCCTAACAGCTCCTCCTATCGATAATTTTTTATGCCTTAAAAGACAAAGCATTAACATCAGCCATAGCAATACTGCAATAATGGCACGATTTTGGAGGATTAAAAAAAAAAACCCTCATGATACCTGACAGCAAATATTTTCCCTGTTACTTCAAAATTCATTCAGTCTCCTATTTCTTGGCATGGTCAATTTTCACAGAGTAAATGGTTGGTTTCAAGGAACACATTTTCAGAAAAATTCTTATAAATCTCCATTTGAGTCACAAAGAAATGGCAATTGTACTTAAAGTTTACTATTAATCTTTCCACACTACTTTTTAAAAATTAAGCACATAATACAAATTCTCAGTTTTCGAATGCAAAGTTCAATTTCATTCAATGAAACTCATTTTGGATGGAAAAGGATATATGCAAATATCATAGGATGTGACCAATTACGACTTCTACTCCACAGTATAAAAATTAATCATTGGTAAAGGACAATGCTTTGAATGAATGAATTAAAGGGAACCAGTTAGTTATAAATAATTAAATTAGGTATTAGATAACCTTAGTCACTATGGATTTACATGGCCACTATTAAATTTTATTTATTTTTTAACAATATTTGTTAAAAAAAGCCCTATTAAAATCACAGTCTAATGAAATTTCACGGTTTGAAATACCTATTTATGACACTGATTCCAAAATGATATTAGGATAATTACACATTGAAACCTACAAAACATTTATGTTTTGTAGAAATAACACTCAACAAAATAGTTATGCGTCTTTTTAATTTAAAGCCTTTCCAGACATTTTGGGTAATTTATACCGATTTCCTTTTCTTTAAGCATCTTTTCTAACAATTAGAAATTTGTCTCAATACGCAAAAGAATGTCCTCACTAGTTTCTGTGTGTTTTATCTCCTAACCTGTTGACCTCTCAACAATGTACTTATGAGGGTTTATTTGATCTGGTAAAAGTTAAATAGTCCCAAAACCGCTGGCAGATATGAAGCAAATTATCGTCGTGTCTAAAAGTAACTATGAAGTCAGACAAAGGTTTAAATAAGCTTCTTATTTAAAAAGAACTTAGAATATAGAGGCATCTTCTTATGCTAACAAAATCAACTGCAGCTTGTGGTGATGTAATTAAACAAGAAGAGTCAAATTGAAACTAAAATTATCGACTAAAAGTCAAAGACTATAAAACTTAATTTCATTTTGAGCTGGCTCAGTAACTCTATCGTCATAACAAACTCAAATGTTGGCAGCGATAATGCAAAGACAAATAATTACAAATTATCAGAGCTGGTAGGAACTAATGCAGGGACCAAGTGGAGGTCAGAAACACTCTCTTGTCTTACACTCCAAAAACCTCAGTTTAAAAACTGTCTAAGTGATTTGCATTCTGGTGAGGGAATAGAAATGGGAAATTATAGTAAAGGCTGAAATTGTAAACAATTGGGTAATTTACATAATAATAACTGTACATATCTTTAAAGAATACTTTTCTTTTTCTTCAAGTATTCAGTTTCTTTCTTCCACGTTTCCTTTTCATTTTAGAATTTTTGGATTTAATTAAAGATTTCTGTTATTCTAAATAAAATAAATGCATTTAGAATGTACAAGAAAAGCTGCTAATTTTAGTAATATCTTAATATGAGCATTCAGAAGAAATATGAAATACAGATGATAACGTCCGGTTACAAAGCTGATGTGGCATAATTTTCAGAATTTAGTGACACACCGAAGAATAAAATCTAGAAATGGCAAAACTTTAAGCATTTAGAACAGGCACTGGAAGCAGAAATTAGAAAGGCACCAGGCAGCAGAATTTAAGACTGCACCAGGTCGAAAATGCATAAGTGCCAGTCGTGTCTATGATGTCTATGATGCTTTATCTGGCTCAGTAAAATTCTATCATTTGAGCAAATAGAAATGGAAAATTATAGTAAATGCTGAAATCATAAACAATTGTGGAATTTACTTAACTGCACATATCTTTGAAGAATAATTTTCTCCATGTATTCAGTTTCTTTCTACAACACTTTACCTATTCATTTTAAGGTTTAATTAAGCATTTCTGTTTTTCTAAAAAAACACTAAATGCATTTAGAATATATAGAAAAAGTGGCTAATTTTATTTCTTTAGTAATATGAATATTCAGAAGAAATATGAAATATATATGGTAAAGGCCGGTGACAGACCTGGTGTGGCAGAAATTTTACAATTTAGTGACACATGGAACAACAAAATCTAGAAATGGCAAAACTTTTAGAATTTAGAGCAGGCATTGGAAGCATAAGTTAAAAAGGCAATAGGCAGCAGAATTTAGGATGCACAGAGATTGCATCAGGTGGGAAAATGCCTAGTGCCAGTTCTGTGTACAATGCATAAAGACATATTAGATGAATCTTTTAAATTGTCAGTTTTCAATTTCTTTATCGGTAAAAAATTTCTTTCTATAATGCCTGCCAATTTGATAAGATTAGAAGCATTTCTGATAATTTCCATGCTCATATCTAGTAAGAAGTAGAGAAAATAAAGGGAAGATGAAAATGTTAAGAAAAAGATTCTAGTATCAGAAGTAAGGAAAAAAAAGGGGGGAGACAGTTCTATATCTTCCGTTCTACTAGGCAGATTGACAAAATTCAAATTGCTTTTTTCATGTCTTGAAAGCGCAACTTAGGATATATATTAGATTTATACATAGTATTGTTCTAACATAGGTATTTTGACACAAAATCGGACTTTTTTCTGACATAACGTACCAATTTTTTCCATATTTTGATTCTACAATTCAAATTATGTCTAGATATCATATTTTGTAAAATTTGGTGCAAAACTTGTGGAGAAATTCAAAAATTTATCTTGGCACAATTTTTCAGTTTTCTGCAAGAATAATTAATTCACTTGAACTTCTTAATATGTGGCAAATAATTTTCCTTTCCCTTCGATTATGCCGGAGTGGGGAAAAAAGCACTTCCTTCCTACCTTTTTACATTATGCGTGAGCAGGAAAAAAGTCACATCGTTTATACTTCCAAATAATTTTAGCAAAGTGTCTAAACCCCATTTGATGTTTTAGCACTTTCTACAAATATGCCAAATTTCAAAACGTCCCAATAAATTCACGTATATCTTTGGAAATTTTCAATAAAAAACTGCAATTTTTTGCAGGTATTCTTAGAAATACGTCTACTTTAAGATGATGGTAAAAATTTTATAGATTATAGTTCAAAATTAAAAAAAAAAATTATAAAAATTATTTAAAAATACAAATTTTTAAAATAAATCATGAAAAATGGGTGAATTTTATTTGGAATGAACCTACTTTCAAACTGTAAAAGGAAGAATCAAGTAAGTTTAATAAAAAAAAGAGAGACTAATAAATATATACCAAACTCAATTAACATTAGGGAGCTAAAAGTTTGAGTGCTGAGTTTTGTAAAAAATCGCACAAGTAGTTTTTAAAATTTAAAAGTTAGTTTAAAATTTAAAAAGAGTAGTTTTTAAAATAAAAATTAATGATTTTTTAAAAAAAATACTTGTGCGATTTTTTACAAAAAATGGTAGTTTGGCATAGAGTCGTAGAATGGAAATATGGAAAAAAAATTAGTATATTAGTTCATAAATAGTCTGCTTTTGTGTCAAAATACCTTTATTAGAGCAATGCTATATATATAAATCTAATACATATCCTAAGTCGTGCTATCGTGACATGAAAAACACAAGTTGAATTTCGTCAATCGTCCCAGTAGAACAGGAGAAATAGAACTGTTCCTCCTTTTTTTGTGCAGTGTACATTTCGTTAAATGTGTTTATTCTCTTATAGATTTTCATGCTATAGTAATTGCAATTTGAGACAGGATGTGTATTTGCAACTGATTCTGAAGCAGTTTTTAATTGCAATCATTTTAAGCATCATGTGGGGGGGGGAATGACTAGTTACTCCTTGCAAGCATATAAGGCAAATTATGCTTATTTTGCTTTTGCATGTCGGGCGTGGACAACAGAATTTAAACAGCTGCATCTGGAGTGTAATTCCTTATAAATACACAGAAAGCCAAATTTTGCAAATGACAGATACAAATCTTAACCAATCAGTTAGCCTTCGTGGTGGGGCGGTCTGCACATTAGGCCCGCATTCCAGAGGTCCGCGGTTCGATTCCCGGCGAATGAATTGCTAATTTTTTATATTGTCTGCTTCAAAAAAAAACTAATGTCTCTACAGTGGCACCCGAACTAAAAGGGTGTTGGATGATGGTTCTCTATACCCAGAATTTGGCAATTGGGTATCCTAAAAACCCCAGTCACCCTTTAAAAGGGGGAGTATATAAGGTATTTCTCCCACCTTCTTGCCCTGCCTTCGTGGTGTGCTGGTCTGCACACTGGGGCATATTTCAGAGGTCCACTGTTCGATTCCCAGCGAAGGCGTTGCTAATTTTTTATGCTGTGTGCTTCCAAAAAAATACCTAATGTCTCTACAACACAACTGGATGGATTTAGCCCTCTAGACCCCCCCCGCGCGGGTCGACGTAGAGAATTCTGCCAAGCTACTGACTAGGATCTGTACCTGGGCAGTCTTGGCCACGAGGGTATAAAATTTATGAACTTAGTGGTTCTGAAGGCCTTGGGAAAGGTCACTCATTGGTCGGCCTTGGGGTTTGGCATGTCCTGAGCGGTTGGATTCGTAGCCGGGGGGTCCCCCCCGTTTGCTGGGTAACAGCCCTCTGTGGCGGGCTCGCCCATGCAACTGGCAGGAGCAATTGACGACCAGTGCTGCCTGGTGTCTTATTCAGGTGGTGCGCTGCTCCCCTGGAAGGGTAATAGTGGAAGTTGAACCTCCACGAAGTGCCCAAAGGGGAAGTGGACCTCTAGTGTGATTGACTTCACGGAGCAGGGAACTCCCAAATCTTGTTGTTGTTAGTCCTCTAGAATGCACTAACAGTCCTTGACAGCGATGTGACTAAAAAAAATCAGTCTCCAGATTTCCATCATATTGCAGCATAAAGCATAAAAAATCCACTTCCATGCTTTACTCTGGACATCAAACTGCCTGGATTATATGCCTATGAAGGATTCTCTCAGAAGCAACAACGTAGGTGAGCTCATAAGGCTATGACACATTTTGCATAGTAGAATATCCACGGTCGGCGGTTCTAGTACCAATGAAACCAGTTCAGCAGAATTATCAAAGGCTATAATGAACTAGCTAACCACGAAGCTCAAAAAGTAGCTTTTGCTTAAAAGAATGCTGATTTCTGAAATAATTTGAGTAGTCACTGTTTCATGTTTTTTGTACGCAATTCTTTTTAACAGTCTAACATGCTTTTCCGCTAACTTTCTCTTACCACAACAATTACTCAGTCTATATGATTCTCTTTTTTTTGGAGGGGGGGACAGAAACAAGCATCAACCTGGATACAGTGCCCTCCGATAAATTAAAAAAAACAGGAGGTTTTTTTTAACAAGTATGCCAGTTAAGCATGAATAATTTATCTTTTTTTTGAACTGCTAAGTTTGGCTTAGTTCAATTAAAGCAAAGTATATTTAAGGGCCATCTGCCTAAGGGGAGGGATGCCTTTGTGGAGGACTTTATAAGGAAAATTTCCTTATATACACATTACACATGGGAAAGACCATGAAAATGTACATGCAACTAGCTTGTTCACCAGCAATCAAACCCAAACCAAACTACCAGTGTTCAATGAGTTTGCCGCTCAGCCACTGGCGGGCTTGAACTCCTACATATCTCCAATTTATGTCCTTGAACTGGCAACGGCTGAATTTAAGACCTTTAAAACCACTGAAAACTCAAACTTTATTTAATTACATTTTGCTGTCATTAACAAAACTCCAAATGATTTAGGAAAATTCCTAGTACTTCAAATTCATTGTGTCTATTGCACATATTATACAAGCACAATTCTACTATACTAACTTTTAAGTTAGTTAAGTGTACGTTTTGATGTATGTATGCATGTATGAGAAGTATCTTGATAAGTATAACAAATTAAATTCACATATACATTAGATAGTCTATCTGGTACAAAACTTAAAAATCATAAAATTTAAATCAGACATATTCATGGAACTAAATATAAAACCGTGACTGCTTTTTGTTTATACACATTTCATATCTCATATAAATTAAAAATATCGTTATGAAAACTCAACAAAAATCTATTTAATTACTTTGAAACTATACATATATATAAAAAATAATAACATACTGGCACTAAAATATAAATTTACATAAACAAATACCTGCTTCTTACAGTTCCCAAGCTTGTACTGCAACTCTGCAATAAACTTTAAGGAATGTAAAGGAACAACGCGATCATCATGATCAGCAGTTAGAAGCAATGTTGCAGGATACTGAATATTCTCATCTTTAGGAACATTAACATTATGCAAGGGGGAATACCTGTATGTAATGGACACAATTTATCAGGTAAAATGAAGAAAAGTTTATTAGAAATATATTAGCAGTTCTTAGCATTAAAAGTTAGATATTACTAAATTAATCCTTTCAAACAAGTACTGCAGATACAAAATTTTTCTTTTCTATCATTTGCAATAAGTTACTTTCAAATACACGGTTTTAATAAGGAGAAAAATGTCCACTTCTATCAGTAGTCTGAATAAGGTTCTCCATCCATCTTATGCTTTTGGGAATTTTATCTACGGTCAATAATAAGTTCTTATCATAGAAAATTATTCGCATCAAAATACTTTCTAATTTTATAAGAATTTCTCCTTAAAAAAAATCTACAAGTATATTGAAGTGTATATTCAAAATTTATAGCCAGCATAAAATATTTCTATACTTTCTAATTTTATAAGCATTTCTCCTTAAAAAAAAATCTACAAGCATATTGAAGTGTATACTCAAAATTTATAGCCAGCATAAAATATTTCTATCTTATTTGCACTTTTCCATCTTACACACTTATGGTAATAAAAAAAAAAAAAAAAAAAAAAAAAAAAAAAGGAACAAAAGAATTGATTTAAGTGCTCTTCAAATCTTCATTGTCCAGTATTTGAACTGCTTGTTGTACTTCTAGATCCCCAACAGGATCAACAAAATACTGGACTCCATGCCTCTCTAATCATAACTGGAATACAGAGATGCTAGCTAAATCAATTTTTTATCTGTGTCACTAATTCTTGAAGGGTTTCTCCATTTTTTTTGGGGGGGGGGCTTGGTCTTAAGCTCATAATCTTTGAGAAATGTTACCCCAAATCACAATTCTAAAGCATTCATTAAGATTCACGTATCTCATGAGGTTTTGATCTGTAATATGTTGGTCACTTCTCACAAAGCAGCTGCCAGATAGGAAATTCTGAAGATAAAGTCCCATTAATTTGCTTGTGATATTAATTTATATTACATCTTGTAAACATCTGATGATAATTCTACATCATATGGCAAGAGCTTGAATATAAGATGATGACTGTGCCACAGCATGTCTCAGAAGGCTCAGCTTGAATAGGGTTCTAGAAATTTGTCATATTTCATTTCAGCCTTTCATTAAATTGCAAGGATTTTTTGACTGACAAAGGATTTTACATAATCTAATTCTTTTCCACATTTTCCTTCTATAGCAACCACTTCTTTCATTTATATCATGCACAATTCTCTTTTCAAAAATGGCAATACTTTCTTTCATATCTTAGATAGCCCTAGAGATCGATACAATATCTTTTCAATTTCTAGATAAAATACAAAAGAGTGGGAAAAAAAACAATTCTAACATGTTCAATGAGTATTGAAGAAATCTTGGAATATTTTCCTACGTAATGAAATTCACAAACATAATAAATACAATTTCGATAAATAATGAAGTTAGATAGCAAGTTGTTACATAGTTAAAATAAAATTATATACTTAATATTTTGAATTTTCAAACCATGTTCGTTCTTCTGCAGTGAAGGACCTTTCAATACAATAAGTGATTTAACATGTACATCAGCATGCTGCAACAGTAGGAATATACAGGAAATGCAAATAAACTGTTATAGACACTTTACCTCTTTTGGTCACAATCATTTTCAGTGACTTGTGACATCAATATATTGATGACTTCATATATATGATTATTTATGGTGGAAACTTGGCTTCAACTACTTTACAGTGTTTATAAATCGAGACAATTATCGTTTTACTAATGCATTATTTTTTTTCACTATAACATGCACAGCAATTAAAAAGTCTTACTTTAGTAAGTTGTGGAAATGATCTTCTTCTTCAGATGAACCAAAGTCACATGCCCAAGCATGACCAATTGTGAATTTGTGAAAACGCAGCATATCTAGAACTCTAAAATATGCATATATTTACTATTTACTTGCTTACAATTACACTAAAAATATGACTTAATATGAACTACATAAGACATACTACACATATCACTAATCTTCCAGAAACATGCAGAATTCTGCTTTCACAAACGCTCCTTTATTCTGAAATATGATTGATATTCACTTGACTACACAAGAATGTTTAAAAAATATGAAAAAAAAACCCAAAAATATTAAAAAATTACTGCAATAAATGCAAGGTGTAAAAATATAAAAATTAAACTACAAAAAAAAAGTTAAAAGGTGTTTGAAAATGCTTGAATAAAATTAATGCACTAGTGAACAGAAGAAAGTTTTAGTGATAGCTTTTAAACATTCACTGCAAAGTCAGAGATCTAGAATACCTGAGAGTTCAGTGATTCCAGATTTTGGAAATTTCTATATCTTAGATCATGAGTTTAAATGTAGTAAGATAATGTGCCGACATACCAATACTGGGGCTTCACTTATATAGCTTGAGTCAAATAAAAGAATGACAACCCTTCCCAAACAGGCCGGCACCAAAGCAAGTACAACCAGTGTGGCTGCACCAGACATCAGAATTTACAGGCAGCAAAAATTAGGAATGGCAGTATTTTTATAATTTAGGGAGGTATCAAGCAGCAAAATTACGGACCTGCAAAGATTGCGTCAGGTGGGAAAATACGTGGTACCGACCCTATCCCCATACACAACCAGAAAGCAGAAAAGGTGATTCTGGCCAACATTAATCAATGCTTTGTTACTGACTATGGTGTGATTCCCTAGCCAACAAGTGTCTGAACATGGCATACAAGAGTATCAGTTAGTCTAGGGGGGAATGCATTTATGAGACACCTGCTTCCTTTTGTTATTATACACTTCATTCCCGGACTTTGTACGGCATGTATTTAACATCAGCCAAAAAAATGGAAAGAAAAAGTGACGTAAACAAATATTCAATGAATATTTATTTCTCATAAATATATATTTTGAAACATTATTTGTTAACTCCCTCCTCCACTGTTTAAATTCAGCTTACTACAAGAATCTCATACTTTCCTACATGATATGAAAAGAGGCCAATTAATTTATAGTTCCTTCTTCTTTGCGCCACAAATAATTTCATTATTATGCCTATGCAAAACTTAAATTGCACTAGAGCCCAGCTGTGGCACTTCTTACTTTTGGGGATAAATCATAATTCTAGCCAGAGTACACAGGAATCCTAAATCAGAAGGCATCTGCTCTTCTTTAACCCATTGAGTACGGGCGTGTCATATGTCCATCAACATCGAACATTACCTCACGGCTGGGTGTGTCATATTTGAATCGCCATTTAATTTAATTCACTCTCCTGGCCGGGTGTGCTACATTTGACTTTTTAGATAGAACATTTAATTAATATTTTTTGTTGCCACTAGATGTAGCTGTTTGCCTGTTATGGGGAAATATATTGGAAGTTAAGTATGTTTACCTTCATTTCTATGCAATGATTTTTATTTTTGGTACTTTGTTTCGGAATAAGAGTGAGATTCGTGGGTGGGTGTTGAGCAATGTAATGTCTCTTTAACTGTGTCATTTGATATAAACAAATGCATTGGCTCTCGCTGCATTGAGGTACTTTTTATTTTTATTTTTCTGATATAGTGGGATAGACGTTCTATCATTAGAGATTTTTTTATTACTCTTAGATTTTTCGTGCTCTGAGATGAATATTTTTAATCATCAGCAAAACGTATCTGTTTTTAATGGCAAACGAAAGCAGTATCTACACTTAGAATATACACAATCGCTAGTTCGTTAGTGTTGAGTAATGTAACGGCTCTTACTACGTCATTTTATATAAACAAATGAACATGTTCTCGATGCTCTGGAATACTTTTAATTTAATTTATTAATTTTTCTTATTTTTATTTTATTATTTTATCGGTTATAGTGGAGTAGATGTTGAATCATTAGAGACTTTTTTATTACTCTTTGAGTTTTCCGGCACTGAGACGAATACTTTGCATTGCTTAGCGAAAGGCTTTTTTTTTTTTTTAATGGCAAAACAAAAGCACTATCTGACCGTAGAATATATACAAATGCTAAATGAGTCAAATAGCAGCAGATATTATATCCCTGTGGCTAATGCAACGTTGGACTTTGCGTACACCCATGTTTCAAAGAATATCATACACTGTTTCATTTTGAAACTTTGTTTACTTTTCATTGTTTGCTAGCTGAATTTTTATGAAAGACAGTTTTAATATTTTAAAATTTTAATTGTGTGTTGTGTTAAATAAAATCTGTGTTTGTTTGGATATTTTTCCATATATATTTATTTGTGGGATAAGGGGAAAATTATATTATTCTAGAATCAATATTTTATAAAGTTTTTATGGAAAATATAATAATAAAGGCTTAAATTTAATTCTGACAACTACCTGAATGTTCTTCTCCAAATGTGCCCAAAATTGGATGAGAAAATTCATTCATATGAATTTTTTTCCAAAAGTAGGCTTAGCAGCGTAAATTGCCTGTCCCCACAGGACAACACATCTGGTTAACGCGCCGTCCCAAGAGATGCTTCGGTAACAGAGGTGCCCATCGCGAACGGGTTAATGAGCAACAACCATTTCAGCAGACATCTGATCTCAAAATTTTTATTTTTAATAATAAAATTACATTAAAAATTGACTCTTAACTTCTGAATGCAAGCTTCACTTTTCTTGGGAAATAAACCCTTGGATGGAGGTCGAGATTTTTAAAGAAAGAAAAGCCCCACCCACCCACACGTCGAAGGCTTATTCTCCAGAAAGTACAATGAATTTATGACGGCGGGTAAATTTTCTGTTCCAGCGCAAGTGTATTCCCATGGAACAGAGCACCTACAGACTTTTAAACGATGTAACCAAGAGTGGGGGACAAAAATTGTCACTTGTTACTTTTTTTTTTTAGCTAACTCTAAGATTCCGTGAAAATTTATTCTCCTGTCATATTCTGCTTGACAGTTAGAATTATAATGCAAGGAAATCGTGGTCAGAAAATGTTGGACTCTCTTTTTGTTCCCATTCCTATAGGTCATCCGTTAAAATTTTCTCCATATTCTCTTATGGTTTATATCATTCTCTGTATTTTTATTAGTGATGCTTTAACCACTAACGTCTTTCATTGTTGTGCTGGAAAAAGAACGTTCTTGATTTCTGTCATCCTTTGAAGTAGTACATTATATTCAGAGCATAAATTAAACCGAACACTGGTTGAGATATTTCCTGCTTTTTGTGTGAAATTATAATTCCAGCTGAAACCCAAATAAGTCCAGTACATTACTTTAATATTTAATTTTCTACCTTTTATTTAATAACTTATTATATTTTTATTTATCTCTTTACATTTTAATATTAATTGTTTACTTATTCTGATCATTAATTATTTAAATTAAATAATTAAGTTTCATTATTAATTATTTCACTAGCCCTTTTATCTTTTAATTTATTTTTGTTCTTTCTTGACAGTCTTCCACAGGGCTCTGGCATTTCTAATTTTAGAAATTAGGGCCTGTGCTTATGGAAACTTTCTCTTATGTTTTTCAAAAGAGAAAAATCCAAGTAAAATACAAGCTAACAATACTTCTATCAAAATCAAAGCTATATCAAAATAGCGCCTTCGTGAATTAATGTAAATGTATTGTACGTCACCAATCACAACTATTGCTTTTGCTGAAATCTGAAGAGGGTTCAGCTTTTGGCTACAACTACATGCTGGAAGAATATTTAATTAGTTATCAAGAATGTAAAGCATATAATGTTATTCATTCTTTAATGTGATAGTTCCAAAAGAGAATTAGAAGTTATTAATGCCCCACTGACCAGAGGAAAATTCGGTTTAAAAAATTCCCATGGAAACCCAAAATACTTCCAAGATATTCATGTTTTTTTGCTGAGAATATGTCCAGTGTATATTGCAAGCAATAGCACAAATATCAGTCATTCTACTAAAAAATCAATTACAAAATAGGTTTGACGCATGATAAGGGTTTGTGGATTAAAGTTGAAGATATTTATGAGGCTAGTTGAAAAAAATTTTGCAAATCAATGGGTGAGAAAACAGTCTCCTATAACATAATGCAAGAATTGTTCTATCATTTCAGTCAAATGAAAAATGTTTTACATAATTGTATTCTTAAAGGCCAATACATATTCTTGCCATTTTAGCTTAGAACTGAAATCAAACAATTATAAAAGAAGAGAATAAAGAGAACCAGAACAAAATGTTTGCTTTATTTGTCTTAAGGAATGGTCAGTGGCTTAGTACAATAGTTCATTTATAGTTTATTGGAACTTACTATCCTGAACACGAAGTGGGAGAGATTATGTTTATTTATTTATATTTATATGTAACCATGTTAATAACATATAAAATGAGAAATTCTCATTAATTTACTTCAAAAGTTTCTTTCTATTGAAAACCTGTCTTATTATTTTTTAAAGGGTATAAATATGGGGGTTTGCAGATCTTTTATAAAATTTGTCATGCAGCTCTTTTCGTCATGAAGTTTGTCTCCCCATATCAACCAAAGTCCCAACAAACAGCTTTGACCTATCACTTTAAAATGTTGCAGGTGGGACTACAGACTATATACAATATGGCACCTGATACTCAACAAGTATTTGCTATACCCAATAATGACCATCAGATTGGAAAAGCATGAAATAATTCACAGTGATGTAACATTTGGTTTTAATGATTTACCAACCAACAGCTTGCATTCAAACAGAGATTCAACTTACACAATTCAAAAAAATTATCCTGTTACAAATGCTTAACACATGCAATGTCTTGGAATACTTTTGTAAGAATAACTGTAATAAAGATACAATTTCCTTAGTCATCCTCTATTAAGCAACATTATCAACTCTCTTTGAAACAGGACTGTGCTCACTAGCAAGCCATTTTCACATAACTTGGTATCCAAAACAATTAAATATTTTTATTAACAAATGGAAGCCCCCTTTAAACACAATTTACACATACAAAGAAAAATTTGCAGTTTCTAGAGCAGAGAAACACATACTCAAAAGTCACTGAATTAGGGATACCTGTCTAGTAGTGCATAGCACCGCCTTTCGCTTGATGACGGCTGTATATTGTCTTGGCATTGACTCAACAAGACAATGGAAGTGGTGGGAAGCCATACATATCCACGATTCCTAAACAACCTCCCATAATTCATTAAGATTAGATGGAAGGTGGTCACAGCCTCAAACATCCCTCTCAATTACAATCCAGATGTGCTTGATCGGATCAGGTCAGGTGACCTTGATGGCCAGGAAAGCACATGCAGGTCTGTGGAACATTTATTCAACCATTCAGATATAATTCAGAAGTGATGGCATGGTGCATTATCTTGTTGAAAGATAATCTCTGTCATAGACTGTCAAAAATGAATATATGGGAGCAGATGGGTCATCAAGGATATCCTGGTAACATTCACCTGTGAGAGACAATGTCACACATATTAAGGGACTCCCATTTCAGTCCATGTGAACACTTCCAGAAATAATATCGCCTCCACCAGCTAGATGAGTCCCCTGCTGGCAGGAAGGATCCACCGCTTCTTGTGGTTTACACTGTACTTTTTACTCTCTCATCAGCATGTACCAAAGTGAATCTCAAGTCATCACTCCAGGCAACATTTTTCAATATTTCAGCAATCCAATGATGATGTTCCCCTCCACATGCTAAGAGTTGCACTATGTTTTGTGCAGTCAGCAGAGGGACTCTAATACAACAACTTATCAAGAGGACATGGTTTTGTATGGTGTGGCTAACACATTGCTATGCATCAGCATTAAATTGACGAGTGAGCTATTGCACTATGGCCCGTCTATCAGCTGTTATAATGCAGACTAGCCACCACTGACCTTGGTCATTTTGGTTGTCTGCAGCAACTGACTCTGGCAGCGATGGTTTTACCAGAATCAGCACTCACGGTACATCCTTTACCAAGTGATGTGTGAAACCCGAGTGTCTGCATTACTTCAGAAATAGAGTGACTCATTCATTGGGCTATGATCTGACCACTATCAAATGCGCTTATATCTGTACTCTTACCCATTTTGCTTTTGACTATGACTGATACAGTGACCAGCACTCTTTATCTTTTCAAACTGCTGCTTACGTCACTTCCACGCTTTGCACAGCTCAAAATTTTAATACAACCAGCTATTTATTAAATTGCTTTTCAGTTTATCTGCTACCCTCCCAAAAAAAAAAATGTGGACAGAAAGAAAATCAATTATTGTAACAGTATTCATTAGGAAATGCATGAAAAGGTATGATAACACAGCTTTCATAAAGGATTTACACTAATGAGTTAATGGGATAAGTAAATTTTAGAAAGGTTCAGCAACTTCCTTCTGCAGCTTATATACAAATCAAATGAAAGGCTAAACTTATAAATTACAGCCATATTTAACACCTCGTGCTAATTTAAGTGTGACTCAAGTACTACTAGATAAAAAAAAATATTCTAAAATCGTGAATACATTCTACCCATACTAAGACCAGAGTGGTTCTAATTCATTATTCTTTTAGAGCTTTTTTGTATCACCATTAGAAAGCACACCTAAAAGGAACTTTTATTCAACTTTTCACATCTAAATGTTTTATGTTTGTTATAGCAGAAGTAGGCAGATAACAGCGCAATGAAAAATTACATAATTTTATGACATAAAAAAATCAAAAAATTATTTCCATAACCACAGGGTTTTGGGGAAGAGGTAAAATTAGTTTGGGGGTATTTCCATCCAGTACTGTTATTAAAAATAGCAATACTGATTAAATTGGAAGTTAAAATATGCAACACATTGCTTAGGCCAATAACAATAATAATAAAATCCTCAGTTCGACCTACAATTTGAATAAAACTATACTGATTTCAAGGTCACTCTTCTCCAGGAGTAAACTACAGGAATGATCAGACACAGATCCCTCTTCTTTGACAGCTTTTTCACTCTCTCTCTTGAAGAGGATCCTGTATCTCTGATTGGTCCTGAAACTGTTTTATTCAAATTTGCCAAACCATCATTGCTTTTCCAAGACATAACTAAAGGGATGAGTGTAAAGAAGCTCTTCCAAAAGTTTTAAGAAGACATCACACAATGTTTAACTGTAAGATCACTTAAGGATTTGTGGTAAGACAAGATTACTGATCTGCTGTATACTGAAGAAAATATCTGTTCATGTTTGTTATTAGATTGATACTACTGATTATGCATTGTTGGAGAGGCAGCACAGTCTGGATTTCAGTTATAATTAAATTTTAACAGATTCTTTGAAGTTTCTTATGGCTTTTTACTCTGTACTTTACTTCAACTGAACAAATACGAAAGAAAAATTTTATATGTAAAAAGACAACTGCACATCAAAAAGGGATATACAGCACCTTGCCCTTCTGATCAAATCCCCACTTCGGCAGTACCTAGTCAAGATGATCCCACAGAGGTGATGAAGGGATATTTATTTGCACGGAGGGAAAACATGTATCTTAGTTTTCTGCATATGAACCACTGCAGATTACATGTGCCTAAATAACAGTGCTACCATTAAGTTAATACAGGCTTTATACTGATGCACATTTACTATTAACTAAATTTATTAGGTACTGTAAAGGAGGATTACTGCTGTAGGAATTCTTTAAACAAACATGCATGCACAAAGTATATATACATAAACATATTATATAAAATAATCTAACAAGAATTACATGAAAAAAATTAAAATACTATATAGTAGAACTTCGATTATCCAACAATTTCAATAGCATTCCTTGTTACAGTAACAAACTTAGTTTTTAAAAAATGAGTCATTTTTTGTTTTAATATTCTGCGGGCATTTGTGATAGCAAGTTACAGAATTTACATAGATATAATAGTATCAACATTGAATAAATAGAAGAAAATATTCTTTGAGAAGTCTTGTTAAAAATCTGAAAGTCTCATAAATATACATCTTGTTTATTTCCTGTATATTTTAGAATTTATCCTCCTCCCACAACTGTACACACACAAATTTATTTTATTGCAACAAATGAAGATTAAATGAATGAATCTCAATCAAGGCAGATTTTACTTACCCGACCTGAGCTATTGCACAACCAAATAAATCTGGTCTCTGATTTATGCAGGCACCAACCAGCAAGCCCCCATTGGAAGCACCAAGTATTGTAACCCTACAAAGTGATTAAATACACACCAATTACGAGACATGTCCAAAGTTACTTTTTAATGAACTGATTTCTGAAAAACTATCAACTAAAGTTCAAAGAACTTATTCAATAATTTTTTAGAGAGGTAATGCATTACATCACAACACAGAGATACAAAGTGAATAAAATACATACAGAACTATATTATAAAACAAATAAAAATGAAAAAAAAATGCTTAAAAAGAAGATATGGCAATAAAATTCCAGAAAAATATTATTACTTTAAAAAAAAAATGTAGATTTTTCATGTCAAATGGGAACATGATCTTCCAAATTCATACACACATATTATGAAGTAATTTGCTCCTCTGAGTAAAGTGACTGATCAAGCAAAATAATTTCTCCTTCTTCATTAATATGTTTTCAAGATGCTGAGAATTCCAGGAGGAAAAATTCACAAAGCAACCAGATTTTCAAACGGTGTACTATTAAGTTCTGGATGAGATTTCCCTACGCAGTTTATTTGCTTCATAACTTTGGTGTCAAGAAAATTCATCACATGCCAATGAGGTTTTCTTGAGAAATAAGAACGGGAAACTGAGCTACTTTGGTCCATTCCCTGCATGAGTATAAATAGTTCAATCACTGTTATAATATCTTTGGCAACTTCACTTTTTCTTAAGTTCTAATTTTTTTTTTTTTTTTTTTTTTTCAGGTTCTCTACCTACTCTTTCCCTTATTTGTTATACTTTGAAAAATTACAAATTAATATAATTTAATTACAATGTGTGTGTATATATATATATTTTCCTCATTTGAAGACTTTTTTTCAAAATCTCTACATTTCTTAGAAATATCATTTTACTTTGGTTTTATATTTTTGCTTCTTGAAGATAAACAATGTTATTTTATCTCAAAATACACAACGCTTTCAGAAAACTAAAGTTAAACTAAGGCTGAAATTTATTTAAATGTAGAATAAGAAATGGACAGAAAACTAAATTTTAAAAATTTCATTTCTACATTTCAACTACAATTACCAAATGAAATACTTAAGATAAAAACAGAAAAGCTCATTTAACTTGGAAATTTGCGAGCCAAAGATGCAATTTCTTTTTAGATGAAATATGATATATAGTCTTCACTTCTAATACTAACAGCATTTTATTTATTTATTTTTACTATTTTTTTTAAATCATCAAAAATGAAATCTTGAAATCTCAATTTCAATGCATCCTGAACCATTTTAACTCAACAAAAACAAAAACTAAGTAAGATACACACAATGCATGTTTTACCTCATTTAGAATTTATATATACAACATAGCCATAAAAGTCCATACATGACCCTTATTTCTGCAACTGTAGGTTGTACACATACACTTCCAGTAACAAAAAAGTTTCTAATGACTCAAATATTCACGTTTTCACATTTTTAAATTTATATATATAAAAAAAACTAATTTTATAAAAATCACATTAACTGACTTTTTATATGGTCTCCTATTCCCTATGGATATAGGAGTAAAAATTTATAGTGACTGTAGAAATACAGAAAGTTTGACTTCAACCACTTGCACTGAAGTGAAAATTTGTGTAAGTAAGGCATGCCTTGTCCACCAGTGAGTGCAGTGCTGAAAGCCTTGCCCTAGTGATGAGAATAAGTTACATATATCTTTCAATCAGCTACAGATCTCACAGGTATTTTTTGCACCAATTTAATAAGTTGTTTTAACTTTGTGTTGCTTCTTTTAATGTTATAAAATGAAACATTTTTAGATGCCACCTATTTCGCATGGGTACAAAGAAGAAGCAAAGAAAAACGAAAGGTGGCGATCATAAATTTATAGTTGAACTGACCGCTTCATTCATGTTTATACAAAACTGAAATTGCCTTCCAAACTGTCTTATTTGTTAAGAAAAACTAGCACATAAAAAAATAAATAAATAAATAAATAAATAAATAAATAAATAAAAAATTAAAAAACACACTTTACAACTAAATAAGCACGAGTTGGCAGTAAATATCCCACTGGTGATGCAAGGAAGAAAGTAGTTGAGGATCTTGAGAAGAGTCAATAAAAATCTAATCCTGTATCGATTCCTGGATGCAATTTTCCAACAATGTTAATATTACAAGCTTTACTTTTGGCCAAGAGATTGGTAAGAGAGACACACCATACACAAACAATGATTACATTAAAAGTTGTTTAATAAATGTATCCAGATAACTATTCCAGGATTTTAAGAACATGGCAGAAACAGAAATTCTTCAATAAATAAATAAATAAATAAAGTGTTTCTACTGTCTGACAGAACAGTAAACAAAAAGCAGGGCAGCAGCACGACCATGAAAACCAAGCAGATGTGCTTCCTTACGGATGGTATTCATTGAAACAATACTCCCGGATGCCTGTGAAAACTCCTCGCGGATGAGGGCCATCGGTTGGGTGCGGTTCTTCCGAATTTCTCTGGACAGCACTTGCCAGTCTTTATCTCCCAGTTTCGTTGGTCTGCCGACTCGGGGCACATTCCGACAATCACCGCTCACTTTCCACTTCTCAATCACATAGGCCACTGTCGATTTTGGGTACTTCAGATCGCCAGATATGTCCCTTAAGGATCGGCCACATTTGTGATACCCGATAATTATACCTTTCTCGAAATCAGAGAGCTCCAAACTGCGAGGCATCTTGCATGCGACTAAAGCCGATGCTGTTTCCTACACGATATATACCGGCGGAGTCCGTGACGTACCTTAGGACTGCAGATATCGTCATTTGCATAGGTGTCCAAATACTTATTGGTAGTCAGTGTATATTTGTCAACTAATACGATTATTATTATGACATATGATTTTATTTAATGTCAGCAACTAGTACAAATCTACTCCTGAAAACCTGCTGATTCTTAAAAGAAATCTTACTCGTACTGCTGATTTTCAGATCTTTTAACTAATGAGTTTGCCAACCACTGTTCTAACCCAACAAAAATTTTGTTCCAAGATGTTTTGCAAATTCCATTTATCCTTTGATCCTCAGGCTGTAAACAGCAGCTAGTGTTTCAGCCATAAAAATTAAGCTTTTGCAGATTTTCAACTTTTCCTAATAGTTTCAGAATGATTACAAATTACAAAAAAAAACAGTGGAATTTTTCGTTTTTTTTTATATCATTTTTTTTAATCCAGATTTCTCCCTATTACTTATTAAAGATATATCATTTTACCCATGACTTTTAATTTGCTCGATGGAGTATCAGCAAAGATTCCAAAGCCTGAAAGAAGAGTGGCTTCCAGTCTTTTGAGACACCATAAGAAAAGATATTTTTCTTTTTCCTAAAAAATCCATAGCAAAAGGTAATAAATATTGTGGATTTGGAGTGACTGATGACAACACTTGATGAAAAATGAGAAAACAAGTTATTAGCCAGTATTACTCAGGACAGCTTCAAAAACATGTTCACAGTCGTCGAAAAGACTATGCTGAAACAAACAGCAACAAGAAAGCTTACAGCAAAGCATTAAACTCCACTCCTGATTCAGTCGATTGCACCCAGAGCTCAAGATGCTAGTACTTAAGGTACTCTAGATACTCTCCACAATAAAACTCATGATGCACTCGATGATAAACTCACAATGCACCCAAGATAGACTGCTATTCCATTTACCAGCACTGTTTATATAGCTTATGGCCTGCCTTCAAGAACATTCTGGGGGTAAACTGGTAAGAACTCATTCTAGAATGTTCTCACTCTGTCCATGGCATATAGCCAATTTTGTCACCAAATGAACGATTTTGCCCGAAATCTGGCAACCCCACCTGTCCTTGCCATTTTCTGGTAAGATAGATTTCCCACAAACCCACTTTGCGGGACACTGCAGCTAGGGATTTCGTAGCACTGCCCCCTCCCAAGGACTGCATATCCCGGGCAGTACAATCCCTAGCCAGAAGCCAAATTCAAAAGTTAACAAAACAAAGTAAACAAAAATATGAGAAACAGAAAAATATTTACAGTTATATACACAAATTAACTACATAACAATTTTAAATTTTATAAAGTTCAGAATGAATTTCAGTCTTGGGCTTTTCATTAAGTTATACATGAGTTAAATACTTTTTCTCTGCCGTTCTCAGATATATTTTTGTTCTGCATATCACAGTTTGAAGATTCAGTCCTTTCAGACTTTTTCACAGGAAGATCTGAAGCAGTTTACTCACCACTCTGTAGTTAATCCACATCATGTGTACAGAGCACCTCGGTACTTTTAGCAGTTAGTAAATGCTTATTTTCCTCTATTTCTTGAAAACCAGTTCGATGTTGCATTAGTTATGAAGAGAATCCGATTCTTTAGAAACGGAAGTATCCTGGTTTAGAATCAAGTTTGTGTCTGTACAACTTGTGTTATGAGACACACATTTTGTGAAGTAGGTGTATTTTTTTGCAATACTGGAACACTCTGGTTAAGCTATATCAGCTTATCATCTCAGCATCACATGGATTTTCAGATGGTTCAATACTTGCTGACTGCGACTTCGTAACTTCACTATCAGTCTCTACCAACCTTTTCACTTTCTTCCACCTCTACTTCAGGCACTTGAGAATCAGGAACTTTATTTCCAAGATCTGCGGGATTCCTGGGAAGAAAGCTACTGACTTTTGGCCAAAAAAGGGTGCAATGGCCCTACCAGGGTTCATAGCCACATTTTAGTTAAAAAAATAAGCACCTATAAGCACTTTTCAAGCACATTTTAAGAAAAAAAATAAGCACCTGTCTAATTACATCATACACAACTGCATAACCTTAAAAATTAGAATTGCAATTTAAAATATGAGAAATGCAGTATTTATTAAGAGAGAATAAGCATTACCTCAACCATGGAAAATAATTACTTTTTTTTTTTTTTTAATTTTAAATAACAGTTCAATTTACAGAATTAGTTTACAATGAGAGAAAAAAAAAACTATTCAGAACTAAACTATATTACAAGATTAAATGATGGAATTTCAGTTCAATATAGAGAAAATAAATAAGGCATATTTATTGTATTCGATTTGAACCTAATAATAAATACAATTTATTTTTCCACTCATATTGATATTTAAATAATTTAAATCTAAATTCTGAACATTTTCTAAATTTTCATTGTATATCAGTTTCCCTTAACAGATATTGCAAGCAAAGTAATTTAAGTAAAAAAGAGGAACATTTCTGAAATCAGAAGACAGAAATTTCCTTCATGCAGTCATCCTTTAACAATAAAAGCTTAACTAACCCGCATACTTGGAGATTAGCGAATATTGCACAGTCGAGCGTAACTTGAAAAAGAGGAGCGGAGGAGGGGGGTGTAGACTGTAGCCACTCTTTAGATTTTCTGGCTAAATAAATGCTTTTGACATTTCAATATGTGCATCATATAAAACATACATATATGTGCATCATATAAACGGAACTAAAAAATATTCCGCTTAGCAAGCACAGTAAAACTCTTTTAAGTGTTCATAAACAAATCTCGGACTAGACATCAAAATTAATTATCTCTGCAAAATATATCGCAAACGTTATTGCGCAATACGTGAGCCGTGAATTACGTGATATTACGCAATCGGAATCAACAGCTACCGGTATTGGGAGAATAAAGAACTAAATAATTGAGGTGTTTTTGATTATAATTTTCATCAGACGGTGTTAAATTTCCAGAATAGAATCATTCTTCGCTTGGGTTGGTAGACCGCAGAACTTTTAGTCCTATTCAATCCAGATAGGAAAGTGGCCAAAAAAAAAAGTCCGTTGCTTGTTTTGCAGCGAATATTCAAGATTTTGCGGAGAAAGGGGAGAACCTCCCAACCTTCGTACTGTATCATGTATTGGCCAAAAAAATGAAATTATTTTGACTATTTGATTACTTTCCCTTTATTTAAGCCATTCCGAATATTATTCCTTAGAAAGCTAATCTGTGTTAAAACACAACAATTTTTGGATGTTTACTATACTTCAGCAGTTACTGCAACTATGTCATTATAAACATTCATACATATACTCATAATATAAGCATAACGATCATAATAACCACGAATATGAACTGACCAAGCGGAACGAGAATGCTAATTATTAAGATCTTGATAAAATTCAAACGCGTGTAGTATTTGGGTGGGTGAAAAAGAATGCCGAATGTACCGAAATTTTCTACTGCTTTCGCAATTCTTTGACCAACAGAACGACGGGCACCTGTCTGTACTCTCCGCACACACCGAAAGTTATGTTAATGCAGAGAAAGGGGGAAAAGCTATTTCCGGGAGTATGATTCACCATCTGATATTCCATATTAGGAAGAAAAGTTGTTTATTTAGTTTCGGCTTTGGTATGGGAAAAAATTGCGCGTTTATTAAAAAAAAAAAAAAAAAACACTAAAAGCAAAAAAATAAGGGCTTTAAAGAAAAAGTAAGCACCTATAAGGGCCTTTATATTTTATTTTCAAATATAAGGAGTTATAAGCACTTATAAGCACCGCTACGAACCCTGCCCTACAGAGACCTTTGAAATATATCTCATTTCATTCAGTCAAACTCCTGATAAAAAAGAAGGTATGCCTCCAGGACAAAGCAGAGAGTACTGTGACACTCTGCCAGTAAGCCATGGGCCTCACTGCTTGAGGATACACATTTGATCCCAGATTTTCGTATCATTGCAGCTATGGCACTTTTCTGCCTTACTACAGGCCATGACAGCCCGTGTACTTTTTGTATTGGCTTGGGCTTTGTGATTCTCCCTTATGTCCTCTGTGTGGACAACATCAAATTTTTTACGTAAAATTCAGTACAAATTTTGTAATTTTTTTATTAAATGGTAGCAATTCTGAAACTACAATTATACAAGTTTTATCTGGCAACAGTTAAAAACCTTCCGGTTACGAAACCGGCACTAGAGGCACTGTTAATCAAAATAGTGCCATACACGCAGGAGAAAGCATAATGTGCTTTCGAATATGCCATAACATAATTATTTATTATTCAAAGACATTTTTGCATGAAATTTAGTAAAGAACGACATCATTATCACAACATCTAATAGAGGGATGCTTGTGTAAGAAAACCAGCTGAAAAACGTACAGCGTTCAAAACCGAGTCACTGAAAAAAATTCATGAAACGTTTTTATGAAATCCCACAAAATCAATGCGTCGTGCAAGTTTTGAAATCAGTATGCCTCGTGTAGCAGAGTGGCAGGCATGTAAGAAGATAAAGATATCTGAAAGAAGATAAGCAACATTTTATTTACGTTTTATTAACAGCCATATGTTGATTTTTTCTTACATACTTGCTCAGTCTAGAGGTTTAGTATAGCAGGTAGATTTTACGTCAAGTGGCAGAGGTTAAAATGAGAAGTAAGATCATAATCAGCATAATTCAGAACAAAAAACTGGATGTTGTCACTGCTGTTGCTTGCTTAGAGATACCTCCTGATCAGAACAAACCTGAAAGGTCTGATGTAGGCATGGTTGGCAAGTTTTGAAAGTTAGTTGGGCCCTGTCTGACGTAGTTAGTGTCGTACTTCATGTAGAGTTCCAAGAATTGTAACCCAGTTAATATACTTTAAGGTTCCAACAAGCCACTAAAGCACCACAAGTGATAAGTTGTTTTAAGTCTCACTAGATGGAAAGAATAAGTTTTACATGAATTTTTACAATTTTGCGTTTTACATTGTGACCACAGTAAGGATTAATGAAAGGCAATACCTGTCTTTAATATGCAGAGATAATTTTTAAAGCTAACCAGTTAGTTATAAATAATTAAATTGGATACTTAGATAACTTTAGTCATTAGGGATTTACATGGCCACTATAAAATTTTATTTATTTTTAACAATATTTATTAAAAACACCCTTTTAAAATCACAATCAAATAAAATTTTGAAGTTTAAAATATTTACTTATATATATAGGAGATGATATAATCAATTAATCAATATTGTTTCGGAAATAAATTATATATATGTGTATATATATATATATATATATGCGGTTTACCAGAAAGTTCTGTCCATTTTTGGAATAAAACAAAACAAACTTTTCTTACCATCAATAAACATTATTAAAATAATATTATTTCTATTATTATTAATGACTTCTTGCTAGCACGAGGGCAATTTGTATATTCATTTTTAAAAATGATGTAACTTTTGATGCAAAAAATTGAGCTGGCGCTTGTTTGATATCTACTTCATTTTTGAATTTTTTGCCCTTCAAAAAAGTCTGTAAGAACAAAAATCAGTGATAGTCAGAGAGTGCTAAATCCGAGGAACATGGTGTATGTGACAGAATTTTTCAGGCTAGTTCTGCAATTTTTTTATGAGTCCCCAAAGCAGCATGTGGCCTGGCATGATAATGATGCAGTACAATGTCCTTCCTGCTGAAAATCGCCAGCCTCTTTTCTTGGACTGTTGTCTTTAAATTGTCTAACTGCTGACAGTACTTCTTCGAATTCACCTTTTAGTTTGGTTTTAAAAGCTTATAATGTACTGGTCCTCGAATACCCCACCATATACACAACATTCTCCTTATTCAGAGTCAAATTTGGTTTAGAGGTGGGAGGGCTAGGTTTTTCTGGGTTCACAATATGCCCTTTCCCTTACGATGTTTCCGTCAGTGATCCACTTTTCATTCCCAGTTATCATTCGGTTCAAGAAGGGCTTCATTTTGTTCGAAGCAAGCAGAGATGTGCATAAGATGACTCGACCCTCCAAATTCTTCTGACTTAATTCATGGGGCCCCCATCTTGAATATTTCTACACCAAATATGGTTCGAAATAGTTTGCTGAGCTGAATTAAGCCTTTCTGCAATCTTCGATATTGTCACAAAAGGATCTTGCTCCAACATGGGTGTAACAAAACCGTCGCCGATCAAAGATGATTGTCCAGAGCGTGGCTTATCAGAAAGTTCGAAATCAAATGTTTCAAAATTTTCAAACCATCTTCTGTATGCCTTATCAGAAACTTAACCAAACACTTTCAATAAATTTCTACATGCTTCTGTAGCACTTCATCCTTGTTGAAATTTGTATAAAATATAGTGGCTTAAATGAACTTTATCAGCGGCCATGGGTACACTATTGCTTCACACTTAAGACTAACGTGAATCAACTTTATTTTAGTTAAATTGCTACTCCAGTATGTATACATTAAGCGATAAAAATAGAGAGCCGAATATACGGCAAATAAACATGTGCTTATGTGCCGAAAATTGTCCTAAAAAGAACATAATTTTCCAATAGACTGAATATATATATATATATGAATACAAAAATGAACATTGCCAAAAAGTTTATTTGAAGTTACTTCTAACTCCTATAACGATTATGTAATTGTCAGCAACAGTAGTTGTGAGTTTTTTTACACATTATCATGGATATGGAATACACAATTAAAAAATAACTGAAGTGCATTTTGTGAATTAGGCTAGTCATTAAAATTCCTCCTTACATACAAACTTTGCATTTGTAACTATACTTGGGAATTTAAACAAAAAATTGAGCAAGTAGCCTTTAAGAAATATTTTACATTTTCGGAATGAAATAAAAATTTTTGACTCATCACAAAACAAATATCAGTAAATGGCATTATATCATGTACATAAAAGTTATTAAATAAATATATGGATAGAAATATAACTATTTACAAGAATAAAATCAAATATATACAACAGATCATTACAAAGAATGGGACTTCTCTGCACGTTTTTTCTCTTCAGCTTTTAGAATCGCCAGAGTCGAGATAAAAGTGATTTACTTAATAGCCATCACTGTTCTATTATCTTCCAATACTAACAATAAAGTTTAAAACGAAAAGAGTCTGAGCGCTACAAAATACAACATGGAAAAGCAATCATCACTTGAAAGGAAACATCACTTACGCCAATCTGAGCGGTAAGTGATTTTTGTTTGGCTTTCAGCCTGTTTACCAAGTGAAGATGGTAACCCGATTTCGCGGAAGCTAACTTCACAGAGTTGTTCCTTTAAACGTTATGTTCTGGCAACAAATATCGTATGTGATAGTGGTTTTACAGATAAATACAAGTCAGGAGAAATGTATTATAAACTGGGTTATAAGCATAGTTGAAAGCTGAATTCCTGCTGCATAAATCAGGAGAGGTAAGTAGTCAGAAATTAAAATATATGTAAAATAAATGCATTTTCCTATACAAATTTTTAAATACACTTATGTATTTTTTGTTTATTCCACTTTTTTATCCAGACTAAATCTAATAATTTTTTTGTCTTTAGAGCCTGAAATATGCATATCTCTAAAATTCACAACTTAATGTTGAGTGACTTTTAGAGTTTACTAGTTAAATCTATGTCACTCCTTTTAGTCTTTTATTTTGGAAACATTTAATGAACTGCGTTTTGCAAAACGATACATAAAATAAATAACTTACTTTTTTGAAGAGGTATATTTATTTGCAACTAAATATTCAGCAGCTGCTTGAAAATCATCAAATACATTTTGCTTGTTGAACAATCGACCACCATCATGCCATTTTTCTCCATATTCTCTATATATAGAACAAAAACATTTTATATAAAAAAGATAAAAACTTCAAATTTCGCTCTTTTTCACAATGTTCAATATATAAGAAGCCCCTTTTATATATTTTAGAAAATGTTAACATCAAAAAATGAAACAAATATCCATCTTATTAGAATCAAAATTTAAAAATATATAAATACCTAAATTTTTACTTCCCAGCAGTAAAAGAAAAAAAATTGTTTCTGCAGCATTTTATTTTATTAAAATTACAAAAGCCTTCATTAATTATTATAATTTTATTTAATGTTCAACATACTATTTATTTCCCTTAAAATGCAATTACCAAGAGTTTATCTCCTGCCCATACCACATACGTTAGTTGTCATCTTTTGGATAGTTGCATAATGGAGACCTTTCTGAGAAATACACATTCATTCACATAACCCTTTATGCAGACAGCCCTCAGGATAGTTGGCACTTAATTGCTGTCTCTGAATACTGGAAGTTTTACCCAAGTTCGATCCTAGGAATATTTTGTCATGCTTAATGTGCAAATGAGCCAGTTTTCCTTAGAAAGACTTCGACAAAGGTATACATCTCTCTCAGGTGGATAGACCTTTGTGCTTTGCCCAATTCAAATAATCAAATCTAATCTAACTTAGCCTGAATTCAAGTTGGAATATAATCATCTTCCAAAATCCATTTCCAACGGGTCTGAGAAAATTATTTTTTCCCAATTTGTAAGGCTATAAACTTACTCCTAGCAAATTTCACATGTTTATGTTAATTGGTAGCATTAAATTATCAAGACTTCTTTTCATTACTTATCAATAATATTTTAATTATATATCCTTACAGTAAAATATCATAATAATGGCCACCTGTCAAAAAGACCAGTACAACCCAACTCAGAACACAAAATATGTATTAAAGTAACCTGTAAAATAAATTTTGGGATCAATTTGTACATTTTTTATGCCAAGAAATTACATCTCAAATTTGTTCAACAGCAAAAATATATATTTGAAAAAAAAAAAAAAAAAAAAAAAAAAAAAACAGTAATTATATCTTTCACGAGTCATCAATTTTATCTTTTTTTTTTAAAGTATCATAATTTGTCACAGTCTTGATTTGCTATTTACGATACAACACTCATTCAATAATTCATTATAGTCATTATGCACTTTTTAAATTAAAAATTTATTTAGCCAGGACTGCATGACAGATCAATGTTGAAGAGGCCCCCATGCTACCCTAAGTAATTATTGATTTGATTTATTGTGTTTACTGTCTAATAATAACTAGTAGTCACAACCTACGAGGGCTATCCAGAAAGTAGATTACGTTTTGGAATAAAAAAATAAACAAAGTATAGGAAACAAATTTTATTATATACAGATGAAAGCCACACTCAAATACTACTTTTCTACATAGTCACCATACAAATTAAGGCATTTATCGTAGCGATGTACGAGCTTGGAAATTCCTTCGTCGAAAAATTCGGCCGCCTGCGCCTTCAACCACTTCGTTACCTCTTCTTGCAGCTGTGCGTCGTCATCAAAACGCTGCATAGCCAGCCACTTCTTCATTGCTGGGAATAGGTGGAAGTCGCTCGGTGCCAGGTCGGGACTGTACGGCGGATGAGGAAACAACTCCCACTTAAAAGATTCAAGAACTTTATGAGTGACATTTGCCGTGTGGGGCCGGGCGTTGTCATGAATCAACAAGATCTTAGAGCTCAACATTCCTCTGCGCTTGTTTTGAATTGCTCTTCTGAGTTTTTGGAGAGTTTGGCAATACCTTTGAGAGTTTATTGTAGTGCCTCTTTCCAGGAAGTCCACCAAAATTACACCTTTTCTGTCCCAAAAAACAGTCGCCATCATCTTCCTTGCCGACATTGTTTGCATGCATTTCTTGGGTTTTTGGGGAGAACTTGTGTGCCCCCACTGCATTGATTGCAATTTCGTTTCACAGTTCACATGTTTCACCCATGTTTCGTCACCAGTAACGATGCGATCGAGTAAAGAGTTACCATCCTTATGGTAAGCGTCCAAAAAGTTCAACGCTGCAGCCATTCGCTGATTTTTGTGGTCCTCTGTCAAGATTTTTGGAATCCATCTTGCACAAAACTTGTGGTAACCATGCTTTTCGCTGATGATTTCGTGCAACGAAATCGAAATTCGTGGAAATTCGCGAAATTTGTGGAAAACTCAAAGAAAGTTCCGTTATTGTGAAATTTCGATTTTCACGGACTTTAGCATCGACTTTTTCGAGAAGTTCGGCGGTCACTATGCTGGGTCTCCCACTTCGATCTTCGTCGTGAACATTGGTTCGGCCATTTTGAAATCTTATGACCCACTGACGCACTCCACCTTCAGTGATAATGTTGTCCCCATACACTTCACGAAGCTGCCGATAGATTTCTATCGGTTTACAGTTTTTTGCAGTCAGAAACCTTATTACTGAGCGCACCTCGCGGGATTTTCAATTAACGCAGACATTTCAAACCGTCACAGTATCTGAACGGAGCACAGCACGAACCTTTCACTAGCACGGCTAGATGCAGACTGAGCTGCGCAACGCTCTGACCCCAAGATGGCCGCGCTAGCCCCGCCCCTAGCGGACACAGACGGAAACGTAATCTACTTCCTGGATGGCCCTCATATATAATTTATATAAATTTTACTGTCAGCATTGTACAGTGAGTACTGCGAAATTCTTAGGTGGATGCAGTCAATTACGAAAATGACGCAGACCGTTTGGATGAGAATATAATACAGAATTGTTTTAAAGAAGAAAATGATTATGAATTACATGAAGACAAAAGTACAAATGATAGATTCAAATGCTGAGTGAAAATGAGTTTCAGAGCTAGGACAGCAATTAAGTATTATCACAATGATGCACTTTTTGACATGCATCAGTGTGCAGATAAAAACCTTCAAGTTCAAAAGCATAAAGACACAATTCACTTGAAGTACAAAAACACAATTGAAAATGTATCGTACTGCCTTTTCGTCTACAGAAGTGGAAGAATCTGCTTGAAGAATATGAAATCGCTATTATGTTATTCGCTTAAATGAAGCTGTTAGAAATCATACCATAATAGCAACAAAAAAAGATTTGATTTATAAAATTTAAACTGCTTTTGAAAAGCAAGTAAACCATTTGAGTCTCAATCAGCCCGATCGCACCGTTGAGATTTTATGTCGAGAAAAACCCAGTACATTTCGAAGATTGTGGACAACTGACGGTGCACTTGATAATGATAATGTGGGCACCTGATTTAAATCAACTGCACATTGATGTAAAATAAACAATGCGCGATTGCACCGCTTGGTATTTTTCGACATAAAACAAGTGATATCGAGCTGCTTGGGTCTTTTCGTAATCATTTAGAGAAAGAGCGATTACGTTATTTGGGATTCTTTGGCAGTGTTTTGCAATACCCCCTGGGACACAAACAGTTAATCAAAAAATAAAATTAACGGAGCAGTTAGACAAAACTCAGTAAGGTTAAACATAGCAAAAAGTGTTACAGTAATAACTGTTTCAGAAATTTAACAAATAAATATATGAAGTTTGATTTTTGTATTAATTTTTTCCTCCCTTTACACATAAAATCTGATTTTCATATTTTAAATTATTTACTTTCTTATTCCCTGAAAATTAACAATAGGATAAAATTCCCCCCTCCTACTATGTTATTTACTAATTATTTACCTCGAAATCTGCTCACAATTTTATTAATACTACAATACTAATAAATTGAAAAATAAACCTTCTACTTCAATATCTTCCTGTAACAAATGCCAAAACTTCAAGTTAAAATCCTTATGCAAACTGTTAATAACATGAATGAGTCTTTTTCTCTAAGATCTCCAAACTAAAGTGGCTGTTATAAACAGGTTCCAATGCATATTATTAGCATATTGAATTATTAGTTGTTTTCGAATGTTTTTCTAATAATTTTTGTTTAATGAGATTTTTGTCCAGTTATGAATAATGCAGCTGAAAGTAGTTTTGATGAAAATTTTAGTATTAACAGATCAGGAAGTGGTATGAAAATTTATAAATTTGATTCATCAAATTTATAAATTCATGACTCAATTATGGCCACTGCAAACATTTATTACTAGGTTATGTGTGGCATGAAGATTTTTACTTTGAAGATGATTTTGCAGCTCAACCTTTCCAGTTCCATTACATACAATAAGCAAAATCTACCATTATTCTAAATAAGGTTGTACTGCATTTTTAATACTTTCCTTTCTTTCTCCCTCTGCTTTTGAGCAATTTTTGAATAAAAAAATTGGAAAAAGGCCTGGAAACAACTACATAAATAATTATTGCAAATAGAAGGGATAAGGCTATCAAAATGAACAATGCTATTTTTATGATATAAACAGGCCATTTGACTGAAAAAGAAGACTGCAATAAATATAGAATAAGCTACTGCTATCTTCAAAACAAACCTGTACTGAATAAGACACCCAAGGCACTTGAAGAATACTTAATTTAAAAAAATGTTCATCATAAAAGTTAACAAAGGAATTTAGACATACCCCCCCCCCCCCGAAAAAACACAACCTTCAGCTATTGGGCTACATGTAATTCCCAAAACATGTAGAACTCAAATTCCATATCCATAACAATAGAGAAAAAGTAGCCACAAACATTAAAAACACGTTAGGTTAAAGAAGGATACTCCAGAATGCATTTTCATTGAAAACTAATACACTTCTGCCATTGTTCCTCAAGATATGCTCAATGATATAAAAAACTGTCAAAATTATTCATGTGTCAGCTTTTAAAGGTGCTAAATTGTTAAGAAGTTTACTCTATTTTTGCCTATATAAGCACAGACCTGTCCCACTATCTTCAAGGACTGCAAAAACCCTTGTATTGGTTGATGGTATTTTAGAAAACTTTATGTATTGGTGCAATTTTTTGTTCTAATACCTGAAGATAGTAACTTTGAAACTGATAAATTTGAAAAATTATCTATCTACATAGATTCAAATCCCTACTGCATATAAACTGAATGAATTTAATCAGACTCTCATGGCTAATTGTGTTGTTAGAATGAGAGACACAGAAAACAAAAGTAGTACATATAGCTATTCAATCGACTACTCGAAAGTTTTTTTTTTTTCGGGGGGGGGGGGTGTTCAAATATTTTGCTTCTTTTACACGAGAATGAGTCATCTTAAGAAGCAAATGAATTTTTTTTAATACAGAACCTGCCACTCTCATTTTCTGTCACTTGGGAATAGAAATCTTTTATGCTTTGATTTCATTATGAGCATAAAATTTTCTTTAACGTAAATATACAGGCTTGGGAACTGAATAAAAGATTTGACCTTTTTCACAAAATTGATTTCCTTAAATTAAAAAATAGTAAAATATGAATATGTGCATCATTTAAATATTTTTGTACCTGGAAATATATGGTTGCAGAAATAGAGACCATGTCAGGACAGACTCTTGAAGACAATATCATCCAATTAACAACCAATGTGAAAATACTTTTAAAAAATCTAAATTTAACTCTTTATTTGGCATGGTTGCTCAGAAGCAATACATGTTTTCACCATTCCAAGATGCCTGTGAGGTCAAAGAATGTAATGGGTAGCAACCCATACATTTAAATGCTGAAATCATTTGTGTTATGTTTCTGTGACCCAGTGTAACAAGCATTATCCAACTAGTGAATCAAGGAATTATCCAGAATACAAAGAACCATTTTTATATATACATAAGTGAGTGAAAGCAGTGTGTACAATTTTCAAAAACAATTTACACCGAAGGATATCTTATATTACTCTGCGATGAGTCAAATAATAAAGATTCTTGTAATTTTAAAATATATCTGATGACCATGTCAGACAGTTTGGATTAACTTATGTATTTTGAGAATATAAATGTTAGTGAAGAGGAGGACAGATGTGGGCAATTGTGTTCCCATTGCACTCTCTAAAGATGATGACGGAATAATTGGATATTACTGGGAGAGAAGAAATATGATGAGGATAGGCAGGATGAAGATGAAAATGACATGCAGAGCAAGGTAGTTATGCGGAAGAAAGCTGACGAAGAACTGCAGACTTTCATGAGATTTTCCAAGAAATGTTCATTTATGTCTGTATATGACTAGTCGATAGTGTTGTTACGAAGCTTCATTGTATACACAGCAAATTTTTAAAACTACAGCAACAATCTTGTAAGCAAGCATACATTCAAAGTTATATACTCTCATACTAGAACTTTCATACGATAGTAAATACGGTAATTTTAAAATCTTTAATTTTGTTTTTTCTAAAATAGAAAATCGCATTATGTATCTTAATTTTAAATAATTTGCACAACTTTTTACATTATACGATGCACCCTTATTTAGACGGCCACACACAAGGAAAAAAAGTTTCAATAGCATGGTTTCTTTTAGTTCTCACGCTTCGTAAAAGCCAAATAAACAATTATTGAATGCAATTACCTTCACATATAAGACACAGGTAACTTTTTTGAGACCAAATTTAGGAAAAAAATGCGTCTTATATGCCATCAAATATCGTAGTTAAAAAAGAAATATAAAAAATAACTATTTTGTCTCAGTCTCACGAACCTGAATAAAATTTTTCAGGAAAAAAGCTTTTTCTTTTTTGCTACTTTTGCAGCCAACTTTTCTAATTTCCGTTAATGAGCAGGTTTCAATTTCTTTTTAGCAGCTTTTATATAATCCACTGATACTTTTTTATTTTCTTCATTTTCTGCAATGCTTGATTGCTTTTTTTTAGATTATCGCTCCTTCTTTTTTTATCTCTAGCTCTTTGTACAGTTTATGAGCATTCCTTAAATTTTTTACATAGAGTTTTGTGTACTGGAGAATGCAAGTGGTCATCCCTTTTAAAAAATTCCAGAGCTGACTTATTGCAACTCAAAAATTTGTATTTTGCTGTTTGTATAGCAGACAATGTGTCTATACTCATGCGGCCAGACCATGACCTTGTACAGCCAATCTGTAATACAGGGTTCATGGATTCATGAGTTTGACACCATATTCTCAGCTTCCCATTGATATTAATTAGCTGGAATCGAGACTCATCACTCCTTGCTACTCATTTCAAGCCCACTAGAGTGTATTCTCTATATTCTCTTGCCCAGGCAAGACCCCCCGGGGGTTGATTTAGGCGAATGCCTGGGAAGTACTGGTTAGGATCTGTACCTAGGCAGTCTCAACCATGGGGGTATAATAACAGACTTCACAGAAAGCCTGACGGTCCTCAGGACAGAGTAAGGCTCGCCACATGGTGGATTGATTTTGCGTGGGGCGGAGCTCATCCGAAAGGCCAATAGCCAGGGCAGAGCTGTCTTGCACCACGAGTTGCCCAGGCAAGAAGTGCAGCTCGATGGCATGCATTCAGCAAAGGTACTCTCGTGGGTCTACGGTTTCCGAAGCCCATGTGGTGAAGCAAGCGTTGCACAATGCTTTTACTGACTGTACGACTGTCACCCTGACTCAGCTGGGTGGTAATTTGAGCTAATGTTTGGCTTCGTTGGCTATGTACAATACGGCTGAGCCGTCTCACACCCTGCTTGTTCTAAGTAAATTGTCCTTTCCAATTTGCCCGATCGCTAGTTTTCTTTCCCACCCTCAGTGTGTTCTCGGTACACTCTTGACCCCACCATCGGTATACTCTTGACACTGTGGACCTTGAAAATCCTAGCCTGCTGAGGGTTTTGGAAAAATTGAATGGCCCATGTGTCGAGTGCTTACTATCTGTCTGAGATTGAAGCTGTCTAAATCAGAAGTTTTACCCATACTGGTAATCAAAACGGTTGATTAACAACAACCATAGTAGCAGCCTAATGTGCATTTTCGACAACTTCCTCACGTGAGCACAGATGCCGTGCAGCGCTATAAAATTTGCATAGCCATGTCTATCTTTAATTCAGTGGTACTTCAGTTTATATACAGTGTCTCACGAAAGTGATGGGACACTTGTGCTTTACAAAAGGAAACTGTAATAAATTAAATTAAAAAAAGATGTAAAATTTTTTGTGGGTGTGTTTCATACTTAAATTTAGTAACAATTATTACATTACATACATTTTCTCAAAATATTAAGATATTAATTTAATAAAAATACATTTGTTTAGAACGGAGCAAAAAATGGCTCACAAAAGTGATGAGACACCATTAGATACTACTACGTACTACAATAAAAATACTTTTTTTTTTTTTTATTTTTACTCAAAAGCAATTGGCAATAATTTATAAAATTGTCTGCAGTATTTCTCTCCAGTTTGTTTTGGAATTTTTGTGTTTTTTAGCTCTGTGCAGCCATGAATGCTACACAAAAAGAAACTTTTACTGAATTCGAAAATTAGTTATTAATTTAGATATTGAACGTGGAAAATCTATTAGAGAAACTGCTGAAACAGTTTACTTGAGTCATTCAACAATTTTCAATACCATTAAATGATATAAAAAGAATCATATGATTCAGGATAAAAGAAAACCTGGCCGACCATCAAAGCTATCCAATGGAATAAAGCGAATTATCCTTCGAAATATTAAAAAAAATCCAAGAATGAGTGCTCCTAAAGTTGCTGCTGATTTACAAGCATTATATGGAGTAATTGCTAATCCTGAGACTATTAGAAGAGTAATTCGATCTACTGGATATCACGGTAGAGCAGCCAGGAAAAAATTCTTCGTAAGTGAAAAGAATGGAAAACTCAGACTGGCTTTCACAAAATCCAACATAAATAAGAATTCTGATTACTGGAATGAAGTTATATTTGCTGATGAGAGTAAATTTAATATATTTGGTTCTGACGGTAGAATCTTAGTGTGGAGAAAACCCAGGAAAGAATTTCGCAAACAGAACTTGGTGCCAACAGTAAAACATGGTGGAGGAGGAGTTATGGTATAGGGGTGTATGTCGTCCGCTGGAGTTGGTAATCTTGTTTTTATTGACAGTATAATGGATCAACACAAGTATATTGACATTTTAAATCAAAATTTGAAATATTCAGCACGAAAATTGAAACTTTATAAGATTTTAAATTCTACCAGGACAATGACCCCAAGCACACTGCTTTGAACGTCAGACTCAGACTGCTGTATAACTGTCCTGAAATAATAAAAACACCATCACAATCTCCAGACTTAAATCCCATAGAGAATATTTGGCAAGAATTGGAATCAAGAATTCGCAAACACACCATTTCTTCAAAACAACAATTAAAATCGGTGCTTCAAGAAGAATGGGGTAAAATCACTCCAGAAATCACAAAAAAAATTAGTCGAATCCATCCCAAGAAGATTAAATCCTGTTTTAAAAGTAAAAGGAAATAAAGCAAAATATTAAAACCTTTTAAAAAAGTAAAATTTTTGGATAAATATTTGATGGAAAAGTAAGTGTCCCATCACTTATGTGAGCCATTTTTTGCTCCGTTCTAAACAATTGTATTTTTATTAAATGAATATTTTAATATTTTGAGAAAATGTATGTTATGTAATAATTGTTACTAAATTTAAGTATGAAACACACCCACAAAAAATTTTTACATGTTTTTTTAATTTATTTTACCACAGTTTCGTTTTGTAAAGCACAAGTGTCCCCTCACTTTTGTGAGACACTGTATCATATATGATAAAGCTTTTCATAGAAGACATTTGCCAAAAATAAAAATACGCCTTTCCAAATATCCTCTTTAGTGGTTGCACAGCATAAATTTGGTGTTTAAAATAATCCACATCTTCTCTTAACTTTATGTAAATGAAAGCACAATGGGGCTGTATTTAAGTTTAGAAGCTATGTTGCTTTCAATGTGTTAAGATTCTGTTTACTTATTTTTTAATGAAAGTACAGATTTTTATTGTGCATATAATTTAATAACTTTTCTTTCCCAATGCAGGAATTTTAGAAATATTTTACTTGCATCCAAAAGTCAACAGATGGTTCATGTTGATTTCATAAGCAATTGGGTATTTGCACAATGTATAGATATATGCTTACTATCAAATTACAATTTCTTCATAATATTTTTACCTTATTTGGCCAAATAATTTTTGCCTATTGGGTTCTAAACACATCTTTAGTTATGGCCACAAATACTTCTTATGAATATTTTATGCTATTAAAATTAGTTTTCCATGCATTATTTCCAGCATCATATTACAAGGAATCCTACAAGCATCATATGCAAGGAAAGAATTCTTAATTGGCTAGACATATATTTAATTACTAAAGTTCAAGAAAATTACAAAATAACAACTGAGAAAAAATGGTATGTGAGCAATTTTATGGCATAAAGAAAACCAGAAATACTTAAATATTCAAAGGAATAAAGGGGAAATAATGTGCTTAGAGAACCGTCAGCAACTTCTGACAAAACATACAGCTGACAATTCATAAAACTTTTATTTATATTATATTAATTTTTAAATAAAAATTAATTAATGTTTTTAATTGTAACAAATAAAGATATAAAAGCATGTAAATCAGCCATCCAAAATTTACTGTATTAACTTTAAAGTTCCTTTAAACAGATGTATCTGGTTCTGTTTCCATGCATATATGTTTCAAGTAGGCAGAAGAATTTGTAGATGCAATTTATCTTGACAAAAACTGCAAAACAGAGTTAAAAGTTGGTTGAAAATAGAATTATGTACAACTAGGAGGCATAACTTACCCACCACCTCGAATATTAGGAACAGCGAGGACTCCATTAAAATGCTGCATGAAAACTGTTCTTTCAACTCTAAATGTTGGTTGAATGCTGACATTAAACCCACCGTAACCATAAAGAAGAGCTGGAGAGTTGCCATCCCTAACAAAGTTCTACCAAATAATAATAAAATATAATTCTAACATGTAAAAATGAATATAAAAACAGAGAAAAACATTAAACACAAATATGTAGATAGGTATATAAAATTAAAAATATTTGGGAAATATCTAATTAGAAATATTAAGAGTTTTGAAAACTTACAAATTTATACTGTCTTTTCAAAATAGTTATAGTATTTCAATTAAAAAAAAATCCCATATCAATCTAAGATATTCACAATTTTTCATGTTTGCAGATCACTATTAAAGCATATTTCCATGCAGATTTATTTTCAAATATATTAATTTATTTTAAGAGCAGTTAAAACTGTTTGATACAGGTACACAATATAAATGACTGAACATATTGTAGAAAATAGAATATCAATTTAGAAAAAGGATACAGAATACAAACAATTAGTACTGGATTCTTTTTTTAAATTAAAATGAAATTTTAAATAAAATTCGATGATAAGTTAAGAGCCATGTAGGTCATCTATGACTAATGGTAAAATTTTTGTTCTGGATCTCATGGCCTCCAGTAAATGACATTATTAACCCCTTCATGACGAGCGTATCATATATGCATCAACAGTTAATCCTCTTCTGCAATGGCATGGTGCTTAGCACAACTCACCTTGGATTAGGTGTGTTGTTGCAGTCGTACGATCTTACAAGACGGGAAATTTTATGTCACTAAGCCTGACTTTTAAAAAAATTCATTAACTTTTTTTAATCAATTGTTTTGATTTTTCTGTAATGGTATCTAACAGTAATATAATCACAAATACAGAATATCAAGAGATTCTAAAAAATATTTTAAATGAAATCTAAATGCAAAATAAAACATTTGACTCTTATTGATGAAATGTAAAAAAACTTGCTCAAATTTATAGCTAAACGTATGTAGAAAATAAAACATATAATCAAAAATTATAGTATAAGTGATTCAGAAATGAGACAGTGTGTGATAATTTAGTCACCATCATTTCATTAGTTCTGAAACACATTTTCAGGTCAAACTTTTTAATTCCATCCTGGAACAATAATTAATCCCAGGAATCCCCTCATTTTAGGCACATCTAGAGGAGTATGTTCATTTTGGATGAAGATGGATTTTTCACTCATATAACTTTGAATTAAGTTTACTTTTGCAATTTCCGTAAATTCATGACTTTTATTACTTAATTGTAAAATGCTTTTATGTTAAAATAATGTATCAATTAAAAATAATTTATATTAAAAAGGAACAACTTATTTAGGCTTAAATAGAATACGGCACCTGGCAATCTTGTTTACGTGTGGGCTTTCGCTTTTAAGGCTGCATAGCCTGACGCCGGTATAACATATGGAGGTAGGAATTTCATTCTTACCTTCACGGTATAATGAGAAGGGGGTAGGAGAAGAGGAAAAAGTGGGAAAGAAAGAAAACTGCTTCAGAAACTCTCACCTTCCTGCTGATCTCCAGATGCGTTTTGTTTTTAAGACCATCCCCCCCCCAGTTCTCTGGTGATAACAAATCAAGTAAAAGAATTTGCAACTTACGAGCCACATATTTGGTACCGAAACAGAGAAAGAAATGAAATTGCTGATTATAATACTGCTAAGAACTAAGCAATGGAAATAACTTAAAATCAAAGCAACGGCATTTTTCTAAATAACAGCACAAATAAATTAACAGTGATAGAACAAAGCTTTCTTAAGTAATCAGAATCTGAAATTAATCCCCCACGCAGCATGGAAATCTCACGCAGCACGCAGCATGGAGAAAGGCATTCCTCATTTAAAATGTTCACATAAACACAAACACACACACACAAAAAACCATGCCGAAAGGTTTCAGATTTTAAATTACGTCCAAAGGGGCGTTTATTTTTTTAACATTTTGTGTGTTACCTTTTTTTATTAAATATCAAGTTTTTCGCACTTAAACCATAAAATTCAGTTCAACAGCAATATCGTAAAATAATTTTAAATTGGGCATATCTTTAGAATTTCCGATATGCAGTCTCACGTGTTAGAGATAAAAATGTTTTTTTCTGTACAACGTTGCCGTCTCTCACTTTGAAATCCTTGAGTTTGTTAATCAAAAATTCATTAATGTTTTACAAAATATGAAATCAATAATAAAACAAATTCCAAATTGCAAATTTGGGCTTTCAGATGCCCATATTCGCAGTAAGATTGCGTCACTCAAAATTGGATGGCTCTAGATACCGTTATTTTATCCCAATGCGAGAAACATATATATACATTTATGCAGATTCTTCATTATTTAATTTATTCAAATATAATACACTGAGATAGCATTTGGTGGCAACGATTTCAAAAGTGATGCAGCCTTTTAAAGTTTTAAACGCAAAATCGCAAAATGAAAACAACAGGCTTTCAGGGACAATGCCCCTTTGGACTAAAAGAAAACTGCCAACTTAAAAAATTTAGCATAAAAACGTCAACAGTCTAAATGTGAGGAATCTCTTAAGAATATCTATGCACAAATTAACTTAATAGAAACCTAAATTAAATTAGTATACTTAAAAAAGAAATAGATATTCACACAATTGAAAATGAGGAATATAGTTTTAAAATTTTCGTTAAAGTTAAGAAACGTAATTAAAAAGACTTAATACTCAAATACAGTCTGTATCTTACAGAACCAATAGACAGTAAATTGGTGATGACATCAGAAGTCATGTGAGCCTGCGAAACTATGACGTCACAAAAATCATGTGATCTCTCATGTCATTTGCGATTTTTGTGCCTTTTTTAGTCTTCTTTCACCTTAGTTGAAAATTTTCTAGCAACACTGCACATGACAACAAAAAGAATGCATGGGTGTTAATGACACAATCAGAGCTCCACTGTCCCCAACTTATGATCTACTTTAACACCGAAAACATGCAAAACACAAACAAATATTCATTCATTCATTCGTTCATGTTGAAGAATCAAAAGGAATACAAAAATGTTAATTGAAGCAATACCAAAATAAAACATTCTAGATTGTAACTAATTTCTATACTTGTTATATGTTATTGTTTTTGGTACACAGACACAATACTTAATAACTTAATAATATTGAGTTTGTTATTAAATTTATTATCGCCATGACACGCACAAATGAAACAGACAGCTACATAGATACAGTCATTATTACAATAGTTAATTATATTTTAATAAATGTTACACACATAACCTAAATATTGTGGTCTATACGTATGACACACAGACCTTGTATGATTCCAAGACATTGCAGATAGATCTACTCACATGAGTACCAACAGTTGAAGAACTGTTTGCATTTGTACGAGTAAACAGATTTCTTTACCAAGATACATCAAAATCCAAATTTGCTTTAAGTTGAAAGGGAGTATTGGAAGTCTTAAATGTATCCTGTTTGTCACAAGTCTTACCTCAACTGTTTTCAATAATGGATTTTGACACTAGTTCATTATTGAATTATATTATTTCTAAGATTCTAGAATTTTGACAGTTAGAAATAATTTTGTCTGGTCTCCAAGTTTGATGCCTTTAAGGTGTACACAGTTATATTATCAGAAGAAAATGGGGTTAAGTATAATGATTCTTCTGTCATTACAGAATTTTTGCTTTTGCTGCCCACTACCAAATCTTTTCTCTAGATTTTTACAGATTTATTGTGAATAATTAATTGTGCATCGGGATTTTAGTTCTCAACTACAACCAAACAAAAGTTGCACTGTAGAAAATTTAATCCAGGAATAAGAGTGTATTCCATTAAAATTACTGTCTATGCTTTGCAGTCTTCATGAGCTTTCCTGAATATGCTACTGCTCTTTCTGTCTTCCTGGTAACACTTACATAGAAAGACAAGCTTTTATTGGCTATTTACACTGCCCTCCAAAAGTTAAGGAACAGCATTTTTTTAATGTCTAATTTGAGAATGAAGCAACAATGAAGCCAGAAATTTAGAGGACATATTCACTAAACAGTTCTTTATTGAATGCGACATAGAATGTTTCTAAAGTTCAACACAAACATGAATTACAAAAAAATGCCCTCTTGGCAGAGAAACAGTATGGCAGTTTTTTGATGGAAAATGGAGTGGTAACATTATAAAAATGGGTTCTAATAAGCAAAGTGTACATCCCTAGCTGTCATACATTGACGGCAGCGACGTACCAGACTGTCAATTAAGTTGTCGGTGAGTGAAATGGGAAGCAACAACCGAACATGAAGTAATCCTTGTTCAATCTCATCTAACGACCTTGGAGGATGAAATAAAGAAGCAACCTATCTCAGTAGTAGGAGTAGACATATCTCCCAGGTTGCTGACCAGATTCGGGGCTGGGGATAGAGCTGGCCATTCCCTCCAGTCCATACCATGATCCTTGAGATATTCTTCAGCAACTCGAGCTCGCTGCAGTCGTACATTGTCATCCATCAGAAGAAATCCAGGACCAAAATCAGTGGCATATGGGCAGATATATTGATCAAGGATCTCATCTGGATACCTCACACTGGTCAAAGTTCCTCCAAGGAACACATGCAGGTCAGTGTGACCACCGAGAGAGGTCCCAGCCTAAACCATCATTCTACCACCTCAGTAAATGTGTCTTTTCACAATATGGGATTAAATGTATCTGTTGCATTTTTCCCTCCACATCAGCTGACGACCTGAATCACTTTCCAATGTGAACTTGGACTTGTCTGTGAAGAGAACAGATGCCCATTGTTGACTGTTCCAGGAGACATGTTCTCCTGCCCAACATAAATGGGCAGATCTGTGTCCTCGGGACAAGGGGATACAAGCAACTGGTCATCTTACATACAGACTTGCATTGTGCAAGCATCTGCCCACAGTAGTAACTGAGATTTTTGTTCCTGTTGCCACTAAATGATCTGTCATGAGCTAAGGCACAGTAATGTTACTCCTCCTTCAGGCCAAAAGAGCTAAATTA